>NC_064635.1:157303141-159826891 GCF_023864275.1 Schistocerca cancellata | reverse complement strand
TGAAAGATTTTGATAGAGAACAAACAATGTATTTACCTTAATAATGTTCAAAAGTCATAATATATATATCAGTTCATGACATCCAGTCTTACAAATTTACTGTCTCTGATGGACACACGTCCAGATCATGTGCTCTCAAAACTCTGCCATCTCTCTCCCCACATCCACCACTGCTGGCGGCTCACCTCCAACTGCGCAACGCTATGCGCTGTTACCGGCCAACTGCCCAACACTACAACAGCAAAATTCCAACAATGCCAACCAGCCACAGACTTCACACAGTACAGTCAGTGATTTTCATATAGAGCGCTACGTGGTGTTACCAACATAAAAACCTAAACAGCCTACTTACAAGATCTACTACATATTGTGCCCATCTTTCTTTAACGTCCTCTGATTCTGTTAAATTTTTCCCATTTCTGTCTTTTATCATTACAATTTCGCCTGAAACTTTCCTTTCATGTTTCCAATTATCTTGTTAAAATACCTTGTCTGCTCCATTCTGTTATAATCTTCAACTTCTTTGAGCTTTTCGTTTAAGAAGACATTTTTATGTCTTCTAGCTAATTTCTGAAACTCCGTATCTAATTGAAACATTATATTCTAATGATTAAAAAATGAAATTGCATAGGGCTGGTCGTGGGTACCCTTCACTCCCACAGTCCACACACCTCCACCGTCGTGTGTGCCATATGTTCCACACATCTGGAGGTATTTAGTTCCTTCTACATCTACATGGACATTATGCACTTAAATGCATGGCAGAGGGTTCATCGAACCACCTTCACAATAATTCTGTTATTCCACTCTCGAACAGCGAGGGAAAAAAACGACCTCCTATATCTTTCCCTTATTTTATTAAGATGATCTTCCTCCCTAAGTAGGTCGGCGTCAACAAAATATTTTCGTGTTCGGAGGAGAAAGTTGGTGATTGAAATTTCGTGAGAAGGCCTTTGTTTTAACGATTTCCAACCCCAAATCGCGTATCACGTCCGTGGTGCTCTCTCCCCTATTTGTCGATAATACAAAACGTGCTCTCTTTCTTTGAGCTTTCTCGATGTACTTCGTTAACCCTATCTGGTAAGGATCCCACACCGCGCAGCAATAGTTTAAATTTTCTGCCAATACAACACACTCTTTAGTTCGCCGTCCCCACAACATTTTGAATGTGCTCTTTCCAATTTAATTTGTTCCTAATCGAATTTGTGGCCTTCAGATGTGACTGATTTACCGTGTAACCGTAGTTTAACGGATTCCTTTCAGCATTCATGTGAATGACCTGTCACTTTTCATTATTTAGCGTCAATTGCCAATTTTCCCACGATACAGATATGCTTTCTAAACCATTTAGCAATTTGTTTTGATCTTCTGATGACTTTAAACGAAATTAAATGACAGCATCATCTGCAAACAACCTAAGACGGCTGCTCAGATTGTCCCCTAAATCGCTTATATAGATAAGGAACAGCAGAGGACTGTAACGCCAGTTTGGGAAACGCCAGAAGTCACTTATGTTTTACTGGATGACTTTCCGTCAATCACTGCGAACTGTGACCTGTCTGACAGGAAAACACGTATCCAGTCAGATAACTGAGACGATATTCCATAAGCACGCTATATGATTACAAGCCACTTGTGAGGTACAGTGTCAGAAGCCTTCTGGAAATCTAGAAATACGGATTGAATTTGAAATCCGTTATCAATAGCACTCAACACTTTGTGTGAATAAAGAGCTAATGGTGTTTCAGAAGAACCATGTTTTCTAAGTCCATGTTGAGCGTGTGCCAATAGATCGTTCTCTTCGAGGTAATTCGTAATGTTAGAACACAGTATATGTTGCAAAATCCTGCTACATACCGACTTCAATGATATGGGCCTATAATTTGGTGGGTCCCTTGTATTGCCTTTCTTGAATATTGGTATGACCTGTGAGAGTTTTCCGTCTTTGGGTACGGGTATTTCGTCGAGCGAGGGGTTGTATACGAATGTTAAGTATGGAACTGTTGAATAGGCATATTCTATGGATGGTGTGCTGGTGCTGGAGTTATCCTCAATTCGCTGCAACACAGCTCCCTCAAACTGGACAGTCGGCACACTGCGAGGTCTATCTGTTTTCCGTCAGTCCGCTCTAAGGGATCCTGCTCCACGAAGACTACCATCAAATCTTTGAAACGTGACGCGATTTGGTCACCTCCTCCCTGGACACCGCTCTGCACCTTGCTGCTCAACTGTGGCATGGTGTCTCCTGGTAAGCGAGATACAAGTCATCTAACAGTGTAATCGGCCGTCAGGAACTTGAAATCGTCAGCATAATACCTAGTGAAAGACAGAATAACATAAAAAGTAATGATTTTACCTATATAGACTGAAGCGTTTAGTGAAAATTTTTACCAAGGCCGGGAATCGAACCTTTTGCTTTCTAGGCTTACTAGGGAGCTGCGTTAGCCGCTAAGCCTCCTTGGCTGACGCATCTGCCTGCAAAGCAAAGGAGCCGGGTTCGATTCCTGGACTTGGTAAAAGTTTTCACTCGCCACTTCAGTCTATGTACAAAAAAATCGTGTCTGTATGAAATCAGTAAAGTCTCTGAAATTGTGCCATTTTATTTGTATGAACAGTAATAATTAATTGTCTATACAGAGACGACAACGCTGCTGGCGGTAATGAAAGCTTACCCTTCATGGCAGTAAGATATACCATTGTCAAGGTGCTGTATAGCAAGGAGTCAAAACAATTGTCGAGTTGTTTTCTGTGTTTAGATGAATATGCAAACGTAATAAATATTTTATACGAGAATTTAGACCTCTCTTATTTGCTAAGCTAGCGAAAATCGTAAGATATTTCCCATATACAACGATCTATGAGCCTGTATTTCGGATGTGGAACTGAGCCGTTGGATGACCTTGAAAAGTAGTTGAGACTATAGTCTATTCACCGAGAGCTGGGACGAAACATAAACAGTGTCACGTGAGCGACTACGCTCGTTTCCAGATAAAGCATTCGGTGTTCACGTGATACGTAGGGGTGTGGAAAATCCTTGGCGCACGCTTTGCAGCTGGCGGCGTTCGGCTGGCTGCCGAGCTGTCACAGCGGACCGTGAGAAACCTGGCCAACAATGTACGAAATGGGTTTAACAATAATGTTAAAATAATGTTAAACTGAGTTCATTCTGTCGAAGCAGATTTCTTTCATTCAGGTTGCTAACAAAACGCTCCATTCAAACATAATTAATTGTTAATTTTAACAATAATACCAGTAATAATAATAATGATAAAGGACGAAACAAGGTTCACTCTGTCGAACTTGAACTGTTTTCATTGAGGTTTATAACCCACCACTCCTCTCTCTCCTCTATAATGCAGTCTAATTTCCACATTTGAGTTTCCACTTTTTCTACGACGTGGAGGATGCACTTGTTCCAATCCTCTGCTTCTTCTAGCAGTACTTCCGGCATTTTGTATGTTTTGTTTTTCGCTGCAACATAGCCTTTGATTCTGGCCCACACTAACTCGATGGCGTTTAATTTACAATGGTACAGAGGAATTCTGAGAACAGTTTTCCCTGCATTCTTCGCCAATTCATCTATTGCGTATTCGTTGTGCGCTGTTCTGTGATTTTTAACTATATCTTAAAGTTCTTTCTTCGACATACCGTCTTCGAAATCAATGTTTTTAAATTTTAGCCACTCTGATATTTCGTGCTTATTGGAATTCGCATTGGGAATTTTTTCTTTTCTCCGAGAATGGTACGGCGCGTTATCAAGAACAATAACTGCATTTTCCTGAAGCCGAGGAAGAACATCTTGAAACCACTTCTCGAAGGTTTCGGCGCCCATCTCCTCATGATAATCTCCACTTTTCTTGGATTCGAAAGTCCACAAACATCCTTCAACGAACCCTGCTTTGCTGCCAATGTGTGCGATAATCAGACGTTTCCCTTTACCTGATGGGCCCTTGCTTCCGGTGGATAATCCGTACAGAAACGCTTGTTTTGAGGAATTTATAGTCATTTACCCAGACGTAACTTCGGGTATGTCCTGCGTTCACCCACGTCTCGTCCAGATAGTAAATGGGTCTGCCTTTATCTCTCAACCGTTTAATGGTTCGAAGATAACGCCACCTCCATAAAATGATGTCATCCCTGTCTATTAGCATGCTATCGCACCCACGCCGGACATATTTGAAATTCATTTCTCTCAATAACTTATAAAATGTAGTTCTCCGAAAATTGCCCAGATCTGCATCTACGTTCACGACTGTAAGCACTTTATCAATTATTGGCAATTCCTTACGAAAAAAAATCATGTACTTTCCTTCGTATCGCATTTCTATCGAAGTCATCAACACTTTCAGAAAGTTTCTGTCGTAATATTCCTTTCTTGGGAGACTTCAAAGAGTGTGTGGCCTTGTACTCACTTATCACACGATACACTGAAGAGCGTCCAACACCTGTAGCTGCAGCTGTTTCCGAAAGAATGTCACTCATCGACTGCTCTGGATGTAACAGTTCCGTTTTATACACATCAAGCATCATGTGCTTCTCAGAAGAACTTAATGATTTCTTCTTTGCTCGCTTCTTTGGTGGACTCAGAACTGACACGTGGACCTCGCTCGCTGAATCCGTGGCTGACATAATGAGGACAGCCGTATGTGATGCTAATGAAATAAGTGAATTTATAAAATAAGAAACCATGCGATGCTATTGGATGCGCACATAAACAGTGAATGCTCAGCGTAACTACAAACACATATACTTACTCTAATAATCAACAACTAGTCTTTCAAGCGTCTTTACAGATGAAAAGATATCCTGAAATCGCCGCTGTACTACACCCGCTAACGAGCTCACACCTGCAACTGAGACGGCCACACCGACTGAGCGCCGCGCCTGCGAACCGCACAATGCATCGCTCATAAAGGACAAACGGCTGCACCCATCGCATTAGAACAAACTACAAAATTAAATTCAGACCTTTCTGAAACTTTTCTCGCGTGCACGCCCACAAAAAAATTTAAAGGGGAAAAGTTTGTCGCTCACTATATTTCGGATGATGATTTGGTAAATGTTCTGCATCAGACGTGAGATTTTAATTTATTACTTCACTATTACTGACTCTATTGGGCAGAAAATTTGCAGACGTCATCAACATATAGTACTGAAGGCAATTATAAAATACTTTTGCTGTGCGACACACAGTTTAGGAGTTATGGCGTGATAAATATAGAGTAACGCGAAAAACAACTTTTCCTGAAAGCTTAAATATTTCTCTTTTTAAGTGACAATAAATTTTAATGTAATGAAAAAAAGGTGTCGGAAGGTAGTTCTCGGATCACTTGTTCATGTTGAGGTGCCAAATTATCAAAAACACGACTTTCATTTTTTAATTTGTGACGCCCCTGCCTTGTACACCCCTCGACGGCAGCGCTGTGGTCACGCGCCTTGCCGTGTTTACAGTACGTCTCTTGTTTCGGTGAATGGAGTATAGGTAGTTGAATGTGTAGCGAACGCCTTCTCGTACCTATATGAGTTATTTTGTAAGCGGATCTGCAGGCTCTGCTATGCGTTATTAGGATAGTTTACGAGTACTGAGCGTAGATACACATCTGTGTGGAGAATTATTAGGTAGCAGTTTGCTATAGTGTGTACTGACATTATGATTGGGTGCATGTCTATGGGCTGTGCAACATGGTCCAGGGCGCACCTGGGTGGGTGTTTTGTGATAGCGTGATAGATATACTGTATGGTTAAATACGTTGTTCGAAAAAACAGAGTGTTCTCAATGATTACACGCGCCTGCAGCACAGATCAGAGTGATTGGTTTTCCGTCACCATCTCGGTTGCATGTGAGTAGTAAATGTTTTCCCGGCTGCGTGATTCGTGTGTGTCTATGAATTATAGGCTATTCTGACAATAGACGTGAAGGCAGGTCCAGACCTGAGACGCCGGCGGTATACATGAGAAGAACAATGCAGCTTTCACATGTGTCAGAGGAGAGTGCCTTTTCTGGTGGGCTTTCACGAGCGCTCGGAAGCTGACCTTGAGTGAAGGCTCTGGAATGCCCTGCCCCAGCCAACCGCACACGCGAGCGGCCTGGGCCTGCCTTGGAGCGTAATCTAAGGCGCATGGGCGACATCAGTTTCTCCGGTGTTAGGCGCGAATGCGACTGTGTTGAGGTCATGTTTGGCGGGAGGCCGAGCAGAGAGTTTTGGTCGGTTTGGCAGCTGTGGGTGTTTGGGCGCGTCTGTTGCACTATTTTGAGAGCGTGTCTGTGCACTGTGCTGTGCTTTATGTGGAGAGTTTAAGAGTACAGAGCTCGTCTGCTGATACTGTGTACTGCATTATTTAAGAGCTGTTTGCTATTGTGTGGTGAAATTAGGAGCTGTTTACGTGTTTGTGGCCTGTGTCAGATGACCACAGTCGGATCAGTGCGGGTGTTTTGTGACAAATATACTCCACTACTAAATAAAAGGCTTCTTTACTTCCCCGAGCAGCACAGAGCAGTCTGAGCTGTTTTTGCGCAATAACGGCAATCTGGTCAGACTGTGAGTGAGTCGACAAATAATTGAACAAATTTATCTGTAGAGGAGTTACAGGTCTGGATTGGAATGAATATCTTGATGCGTGTGGTTGTGTTGCCAAGTGTAGTGCACTACTCGAGTTCAGAACATGTCTTAGGTCAGCCTTACATATCGAAACCTATGAGAAGCAAAAGTTTCAAAAAGATATGTCGCAAATAAGTACACTCGTTCCTCCTTCCATCAGCCTATGCACTGAAATTATTTCCGAAAATTAGCATTTATTTGGCTATTTGGACGCAAATGTTTTGCATTATTTACGAGCGGTTCGCTTGTCTGTAGACTGTGCTATGAGTTATTTTTAACTGTTTACAATTAGCGAGCGTGTGTCTAGAGCACAATAAACGAGTTATGTAGGAGTGTTTTGCAGGTCTGTATGGTGTGGAACATGTCGGCGTGATACATATACTCCATTCCTAAATAAAGTAAATTGGTTCCTCCATCGAAGGGCCTAGTGCAGGGTGGGCCCTTTTACCCGAAACGTGGACGAAGAGGTTGAGTGCTGGTGGCTTAGTTTAACGGTGATGAGCTAGGTTTGGAACAATTTTCTTAGGTTGGTGGCGGAAGCGCCAGTGAGCTTTGTTTAATGGCAGATTTCAAACTTGGCTCTGGTTCCTTGGAGGAAGTGGCGGTCGGGTGGTGAGGTTAGTACAAGTGCCCTTTCTTTCCAACAATTTTGTTAGGGTGGTAGAGAAAGCAGAAGTGACCTTTCTTTACTGCCAGAATTCAAACTCGGCGCTGGTTTCTAGGAAGAGGTGGCTGTCTGGTGCTCGAAAAGTAGTTGAAATTAGGTAGTTGAACACCTTTGCATACATATGTGAAATTGTAAATTGAATTATTTAATATGATTAAAATCGAAATGGAATTAACTACTTAGGTATTTACAGAAGACTATGTCCTTCACGTGCATGGAGGGTGTGTGACGTAAGCGGAGCGGCGGCACAGCGATTGTACAGTTATAGCATGCGAGAGAGAGAGAGAGAGTCAATTAGTGAGCGTTCTAGTGCAGACCAAACGTGCTCTTATACGGTCATGGCGGATTCCACTGTCGAGCAAACTTTGCTGCCAAAAGTGTAGCACTGCGTTCTCGGTCACGCAAGGAAATGTGGTGCACGGTGAGCGGTCGGCATGGACAGATTTGGACGCGCCCAGGAAAAGAACTTTGGCGTAAGAAGTGTGGCAGGGAACGGCCGACTGTTGTGTGATTCAGATCAGAGGCAAACAATTTTGGCGGGAAACACGTGGTGAGCAGACAAGGGACCGCTATGATGTCAAACTCGGCAAGTTCCAGCCTGTCCAGCGAAAACATGTTTACGACGTGGGAGCGGTCGCCGGGGTCGCCCCCAGCGTACTGGCAGTCCAGCGCGAGCGGCCGACCGCATCACGTGACAGGCGTCGGCAGTGCCTCTGCGCACTGGCCAGGGGGTGGCGAGGATTTGAACTAATTCAGTTGGAGCGCGGACGTCGTGGCGACTGCACTGTGATATCAAAGATGTGTGTGCTGACTGTGTTGGAGAACAAGTGATGACCGTACTGCTTGAAATAAAGTCTTCAGTCCCTCCCCCCTGCAAAATCAAAGGACGTGACTTATGTTACTATAAGTGCAGTTTATTATTTGACGCTATTCTGATAGGCTACCAGTGACAAAAGATAAGTGACGAAGAAATTTCGTACGTGTGATCGATTATGGTGTTGGATTTGAACTTGTGATAGATTTTTGTTATGGATGTAAGGAAAATGGCTTTCTCGCCGAGAAAATCGGACATCTTGAATAAATAATAAATGATAATAATAAATAGAAGTACAGTTGTCGAGACATTATCGTGCTGGAATTTGGCGCAATTTTCTAGTGGAGGTAGGCCTATAATAATAAATGATAATGAATGATAATAAATAATAATGAATGATTATAAATGACAAAGAATGATAATGAATGTTAATAAATGATAATGAATAATTAACAAAAGTAAGGTTTTGCAGCCATTATCATGTTGGAATTTGAATTTGGAGGGAATTTTCTAGTGGAGACAGGTCAATAATAATAACTGATAATAAATAATAATAATAAATGATATTGAATGCCAATAAATGATAATGAATAATAATGAATAATAAAAAAGAAAAGTAAGGTTTTGCATGCATTATCCTGTTGGAATTCAAACTTACCGCCATTTTTTTCTTGTGGAGGCTTAGGTTAGTGGACATAGCACAATTGGTCTATTTTCCAGCCAAAATTCAAACTGCCGGCCATTTTTTCCTGAGGTTAGGTTAGTGGACATAGCACAATTGGCCTATTTTCCCGCCTAAAGCCACCATTTTGGAAGACGTCATGCGCTGTTGCCAAGTCTACATGCCGCCATACTGGATGATGATTTCGCCGCCATCTTAAATAAATTTGGCGTGTCGTGACACAAAGGTTACCCTACTACTGGCGGCTACATAGGCGAACAGACTTAAGTCTTGCCCCCGCTGTTATACAGCGTGGTCCATTGATCGTGACAGGGCCAAATATCTCACGAAATAAGCGTCAAACGAAAAAACTACAAAGAACGAAACTCATCTCGCCTGAAGGGGGAATAGAGATGGCGCGATGGCTGGCCCACTAGATGGCGCTGCCATAGGTCAAACGGATTGCAACTGCGTTTTTTAAAAATAGAAACACCCATATTTATTACATATTCGTGTATGACGTAAAGAAATATGAATGTTTTAGTTGGACCACTTTTTCGCTTTGTGATAGATGGCGCTGCAATAGTCACAAACATATGGCTTACAATTTTAGACGAGAGTTGGTAACAGGTAGGTTTTTTAGATTAAAATACAGGACGTAGGTACGTTTGAACATTTTATTTCGGTTGTTCCAATGTGATAATGTACCTCTGTGAACTTATCATTTCTGAGAACGCATGCTGTTACAGCGTGATTACCTGTAAATACCACATTAATGCAATACATCCTCAAAATGATGTTCGTCAACCTCAATGCATTTGGCAATACGTGTAACGACATTCCTCTCAACAGCGAGTAGTTCGCCTTCCGTAATGTTTGCACATGCATTGACAATGTGCCGACGCATGTCAGGCGTTGTCGATCGATCACGATAGCAAATATCTTTCAACTTTCCCCACAGAAAGAAATCCGGGGACGTCAGATCCGGTGAACGTGCGAGCCATGGATGGTGCTTCGACGACCAATCCACCTGTCATGAAATATACAATTCAGTACCGCTTCAACCGCACGCGAGCTATGTGCCAGACATGCATATGTTGGAAGTACATCGCCATTCTGTCATGCAATGAAACATCTTGTAGTAATTTCGGTAGAACATTACGTAGGAAATCACCATACATTGCATCATTTAGATTGCCATCGATTAAATGGGGGCTAATTATCTTTCCTCCCATAACGCCGGTCCATAGATTAACCTGCCAAGGTCGCTGATGTTCCACTTGTCACAGCCATCGTTGATTTTCCGTTGCCCAATAGTGCATATTATGCCAGTTTACGTTACCGCAGTTGGTGAATGGCGCTTCGTCGCAAAAAAATCTGTAATCGTCCCGTAATTTCTCTTTTGCCCAGTGGCAGAACTGTGCACTACGTTCAATGCCGTCGCCATGCAATTCCTGGTGCATAGAAATATGGTACGGGTGCAGTCGATGTTGATGTAGCATTCTCAACCCTGACCTTTTTGAGATTCCGATTCTCGCCCAATTTGTCTGCTACTGATGTGCGGATTAGCCGCGACAGCAGCTAAAACTCCTACTTGGGCATCATCATTTGTTGCAGGTCGTAATTGACGTTTCACATGGCTGACCACTTCCTGTTTCCTTAAATAACGTAACTATTCGGCGAACGGTGCGTACACCTGGATGATGTCGTCCAGGATGCCGAGCAGCATACATAGCACACGCCCGTTGGGCATTGTGATCGCAATACCCATACATCAACACGACATCGACCTTTTCCGCATTTGGTAAACGGTCCATTTTAACAAGGGTAGTGTATCGCGAAGCAAATACCATCCGAACTTGCGGAATGTTACGTGATTCCACGTACTTACACGTTTGTGACCATTACAGCGGCATTTATCACAAAGCGAAGAAAGTGGTCCAACCAAAACATTCATATTTCTTTACGTACTACACGAATATGTATTAAAAATGGGGGTTCCTATTTTAAAAAAACGCAGTTGATATCCGTTTGACCTATGGCAGCGCCAACTAGCGGGCCTACCATAGCGCCATCTGGTTTCCCCCTTCAAGCTAGACGAGTTTCGTTCTTTGTAGTTTTTTCGTTTGATGCTTATTTCGTGAGATATTTGGCCCGGTCACTATCAATGGACCACCCTATACTCGGCACAAACGCCAAGACTGCCCCTTCCGACGAACTCAGTGTTACGTTTGTGGTGGGAAAGGACATGTGCAATCGGTATGTTTGCAAGGGAACAGACATAAGAATTTAGGCCACTCACAAAACTCTCACCAGGCCCATGTTATTAATGCAGTATATTCAAAGTCTGCATCTAGCAAGCGTGCGGTTTCTACAGTGGTACGACAACTTTTGTTCATTTATTTAGGCCTATTTGTGGGGAACGTGTGCAATTTCAGTCGGACACGGGGTGCCTCTGTCACATTGCTAAATCGTCACACATGATAACTGTTAGGCTCTCCACGCCTGTCTAAAACTAGCACGCACCTGAAAGCTTATAATGGACATGACATTCCCGTTCTCGGAACATGTACTTTGCTTGCCTTGTATCGCTCGCATACGCGAAGAGCGACTTTTACAGTGCTACAGTCACGTGAGTGTGAGAACGTATTTGGTATTGATTCTTTTAATTTGTTTGGCTTTAACATCCAGGAAATATGTAGTCAGTGTCTGCATTCAATGCAAAAGGCAGTGCAGCTAGCTTGCTAAAAGAATTACCGGAACTCTTTTCTGAAGGTTTAGGAAAAGCTGTCCATTTTGTGGCACATATTACGCTGAACGACAAGGCTCAGCCGAAATTTTGCCGGGCCGGACCTGTTCCCATTGTATTACGGGACAAAGTCGCGGCTGAGCTTAAGGAATTGCAAGATAATGGAGTTATTGCGCCCTTATCAGCAGGTCAGTGGGCAAGTCCACTGGTTTTTCTACCCAAACCTTCAGGCTGCATTCGCCTCTGTGTTGACTTCAAGTCTACAGTCAACCCACAAACAGTCATTGATACTTATCCGTTGCCACGCCCAGAAGATCTTATTTACAAATTAGGCGCTGGAAGCTACTTTTCTAAAATTGAACTGCGCAACGCATACATTGAAATACCGCTCGATGATGAATCTCAAAAAGTGTGTGTAGCACATACGCATTTGGACCTGTTTAAATATTTGCGTTTGCCTTTTGGCACTGCTTCGGCACCCGCAATTTTCCAACGGTATTTGGAACAGCTGGCTCCACAAGTGCCGAACTGTTCAAACTGTTTGAACGAAGCCGGCCGGTGTGGCCGAGCGGTTCTAGGCGCTACAGTCTGGAGCCGCACTACCACTACGGTCGCAGGTTCGAATCCTGCCTCGGGTATGGATGTGTGTGATGTCCTTAGGTTAGTTAGGTTTAATTAGTCCTAAGTTCTAGGGGACTGATGACCTTAGAAGTTAAGTTCAAATGGCTCTGAGCACTATGCGACGTAACGTCTGAGGTCATCAGTCGCCTAGAACTTAGAACTAATTAAACCTAACTAACCTAAGGACATCGCACACATCCATGCCCGAGGCAGGATTCGAACCTGCGACCGTAGCGGTCACTCGGTTCCAGACTGTAGCGCCTAGAAGTTAAGTCCCATAGTGCTCAGAGCCATGTTTTTGTTTGAACGATTTTGTAGCAGGAGGACGTGCAAAAGAAGCACATATTTGCAAATTTGATTGCTTTCTTTTGTGTGTTATCTGATGCAGGACGAAACTGTAGACTGAACAAGTGTGATTTCTTTAAACCAGAGTTGCAGTATCCTGGTCATGTCATAAACAGTCAAGGTGTACATTCTCTGCAGTCGCACGTGTTAGCCACACGAGACTTGCCAGTTCCTCGTAATATCACAGAATTGCAGTCATTTTTAGGAAAAATGAACTCTTATATTCGATTCATATCGAATGCTGCACAAATCGCTGCTCTATTGCATCGGTTGCGTCGCAAGAATGTCCTCTTTGTTTGGACAGATGAGTGCCAAGTAGCTTTTCAAAAACTTCAAGATGCATTGCTCAGTGATCGATGCTTAGTCCACTTTGATCCTGAAAAAACAGTTGTCTTGCAAGTTGTCGCTTCCTCTTACGATATCGGTGCAGTGCTTTCGCACAGAATTGGTGAGAAAGACAGACCTGTTGCTTCAAAAGTGTTTTCCAAATATCAGTGCAACAATTCAAGAACTGAAAAAGAGGCATTAGCTATAGTATATGGTGTCACCAAATTTCGCAGCTATATGTATGGCAGAAAATTCTGCTCGGTTATGGATCAAAAGCCTTTGCAGTCTGTTTCATCTGACAAAACCGGTTCCTATAGGAACTGCCCAAGATTTGCAAAGATTGGATTTGTTATTCTCGCAATACCAGTACGAGATTGTGTATCGTCCGACAGCTCAACGTGGTAACGCGGACACACTTTTACACTTCCGATTGGCAGTGATACAGATTTTGACACTTCTGCTGCATCTTATTGTAATATCAAAGCTCAGGATTCTGAGTTGCTTCACTGTTTCCAGCTGAACTACAGGAAAATTGCACAGGCCACGGAAGCTGATCCTGATTTGAACAATTTGCTCGATTATATTCACACACCTTGGCCTCACTCCTTGAGTGGCGTAAAGAACTCTGTAGTACTGAGATACTTTGCACGTCGACATAGCCTCGCTGTACAGAAAGGTGCGACTCTCGTTCAAAATGACAACGGTCAGTCGCGCGTGTTGATCGATAAAGTATTGCAAAAGGAAGTGTTGCAGTTACTTCAGCAAGGACACTGGGGTGCTGTTCGTACGAAGCAGTTAGGGCGCCGACACTGTTGTAGTGGATGGGTGCCAGAATGTGACATATTAAAACTCGGCGAGAACTTTCCAGATGATTTATTCGTTTCCTTTACAGAGCTCCGTTCACCTCGGTCTGCGTCACAGGCCCCGTATTGCTGAGCCCACTGCCCCAGCGCCCTGTGCAACGCAACGCTGCATCGTGGCGGCCTCGTTCACCAGCTGTAGAGTTCCGATTACGTCAGGATGGCTGCGCCAGCAGCCGGTTCAGCGGCCACCGTCCCCGTTGACTCTGCGCTGCTCTGTCGGGAGCCATAGGCCGCCCCCGCTACCGCTTCTTCTTCGGCGGCAACGACCACCCGCGATCCGGAGTTCGAACTTGCGGCCCTCATCTCAGGAGTATCCAGCGTGTACGGGGAGCCGAGATGACTGACCGCGGTAGCGACCCGAAGAGTGGTCCACCCTGGCTGACTGTGGACCCCACGTCGGCCTCAGAGAGTCGAACCGACGACCCGCCGTGGACTGGGACGCTGTCGCCCCATCTGTTGCTGCGTGTAGCGCGGCAGTGTGACACGGGCCGTCGTCCAGGTGAGCTACCACAATTGCATCCCCGGTGTTGGCCTCAGAGGGTCGAACCAGTGACCCTCCGTGAACTGGGACGCTGTCGCCCTCTCTGCTGTCGTGTGTCGCTGGTAGTGTGACATGCCCCGCCATCCAGGAGAGTTGCCACACTCGAATGAATCTCGTTAGAAAACAGCAACGACTTATGCTCTGCTGTGCACTTCAGTTTCACTAACGTATCGCTCCGAGTCACGTACGCCCCACACCCCAGTTGTGCCAGTAGGCCCCTTCTTCCTGTAACTTGCGACATACAAACCACTGCGTTTACGGTTTTCAGTGGTTCGATGGCCCCTGTGGCCTGCATTCACTTCGCAACTGCTGGTCAGTGTAACTTACTGCAATCCGGCCTGCACCTGGCTGTAGCTTGTGCTCAGAACATCGCACAAAACTAACTTTCCCTATCCTAAACGGTGGTGCCACTACACTGTACTTGGCAGGGCATGGACTGCCAAATAGAACAGATGACGTCACGGTGTCAAATGTGTGGAAGCTCAGTCCGCTCCACCACAATGTTCTCTGCTCGGTCTAAGCCGCAATCGCCATGGCAGCGTGTGTACATAGAATTTGCGGTACTTTTATAGAACACTCACTGGTTGATTGTGGTTGACTCATATAGCAAGTTTCCGTCTGCTGTGCCAATGAACTAGACAACATCACGTAGCACAATTCATGTGTTATCTTCTATTTTTTTGCCTAGAAGGTTTACCAGAAGTAACAGTGTCAGACAACGGACCTCAGTTCACGTCACATGAATTTCAAACATCCTGTAATCGGAGTGGCATAGTGCATCTAACTAGCGCACATTTTGTCAGAACATTAAAGCAGCAAATGACCAAACGTCGCCCCGCACACACCAGGTATCAAGCCTTGCAACTGTTTCTCGCCTCGTATTGTTCGCACGCATCGCTTCACGGCCTCAGCCATCGCACACTGCTCCACCCTCCTTAGTATCCGGGTCCGCAGTAAGGCCACAAGTATCGCCTCGCGCTGCATGCTATTGTCTTTTATACGGTTTTTAGCGGCAGCAGACGGTGGGCGCGAGGCGAGATCGTACGTCGACTGGGAGCTTGCATGAATCTTGTTTCAGATCCGGATGGTTGCAGTCCCGCCATCAAAATGAACTCCGTCTGTGCCACGTACACGATGATCTTCCAGTGCCTCTTCCCCCAGATTCACGGGTGCAGAGGACAGCACGGCCACAGCAGCCGCGGCAGGATGTCATCGCGACACCGCGGGACGACCCGACGGAGACAGAGTCTTCGGCTCTCGTCCTACCTATGAAGCTGAGCCCGCCCGCACCCCAAAAGTCGCAGCCGCAAAATTTGGTTCACGGAAACAGGAGGTTGACGCGTACCCTTCTGGTCGTTTTCCCGCGAACATTTCCGCCAGAGCTCAGGCAGGATGGCGGGGTACGGCCGCAAGCTGGCGTCCACCTTCCTGCATCCCCCGCCGTTGTCGCACTTCATACACCTACGTACGTCGGTTTGGGTGGGGGGAGGGAGGGAGGGAGGGAATGTCCTGGCGTAACCACAGAATTCGGAATAAAGATGCGAAACGAAAGACCAGGCGCGCCGCCTGCAACAGCTGTATATAAACGGTGCTCCTGCTAGCTTCGGGGAAACGGCCTTGCCGCAGTGGATACACCGGTTCCCGTGAGATCACCGAAGTTAAGCGCTGTCGGGCGTGGCCGGAACTTGCGTGGGTGACCATCCAGCCGCCATGCGCTGTTGCCATTTTTCGGGGTGCACTCAGCCTCGTCATGCCAATTGAGGAGGTACTCGACTGAATAGTAGCGGCTCCGGTCAAAGAAAACCATCATAACGACCGGGACAACGGTGTGTTGACCACACGCACCTCCTATCCGCATCCTCAATGAGGATGACACGGCGGTCGAATGGTCCCGATGGGCCACTTGTAGCCTGAAGACGGAGTGCTGCTAGCTTCGGGCCGTCTGCAACGTGATTAGTGCTCCGCTGAACAGATCCGTATCAAGTGGTTCCTTGGACTTGGTGTAAAGCAACAACTCTGTTGTTTCCATGTCACCTCGCGCTAGCGACATTTTATGAAATAAAGGTTAAGTATTGTCAATTTGCTTTTCTGGAAATAAAACTGTTAAAACGAAATTAGTGTCATATTAGTACCGTCAGCTGCGCACGGGCGTTGATATAGATCAACGGCGTCAGGTGAAAGTATGTGCCCCGACCGGGACTCGAACCCGGTTTCTCCTGCTTACATGGCAGACGCTCTATCCATCTGAGCCACCGAAGGCACAAATGATAGTGTGACTACAGGGACTATCTGGCGCACGCCTCCCGAGAGACTCACATTCTCACCTTGTATGTCCACACACTACATTCGTAGTATCCCACCCCAACAAAAAATGGTTCAAATGGCTCTGAGCACTATGGGACTTAACATCTGCGGTCATCAGTCCCCTAGAACTTAGAACTACTTAAACCTAACTAACCTAAGGACATCACACACATCCATGCCCGAGGCAGGATTCGAACCTGCGACCGTAGCGGTCACGCGGTTCCGGACTGAAGCGCCTAGAACCGCACAGCCACACCGGCCGGCTCCACCCCAACATACTCATTACTGGTGGAAGACATTCGTCCAAGTCCCGTAAGAGTTCGGGGAGTATCTGTGCATCCGCACAGAAGAATAAGGCCATGGCCGGTATCGCCAGAACTATATACTTATATGTGAATAAAACTGGTAATGTTGGTTGTTTGAGATTATTGTACAGCATTCCGAGAACGCTGCATCCCATAGGCACCCTATTAGCGACGAGAGGGCAAGACACCAAACAAATGATAGTTCCGCCGATGCACTGTCATATTAGTTCGCCCCAGTAGCTTAATGATCAGCGTGACGGACTGCCGTCCTAAGGGGCCCGGGTTCGATTCCCGGCTCGGTCGGTGATTTTCTCCGCTCAAGGACTATGTTGTGGCTCTGAGCACTATGGGACTTAACATCTGAGGTCATCAGTTCGATAGAACTTAGAACTGAAGTACCTAAACCTATGGACATCACACACATCCATGCCCAAGGCAGGATTCGAACCTGCGACTGTAGCAGTCGCGCGGTTCCGGACTGAAGCGCCTAGAACCGCTCGGCCACCGCTGTTGGCCTGGGTGTTGTCTTCAACAACATTTCATCCCCATCCGGCGCGCAGGTCGCCCAATGTGGCGCCGGATGTAATAAGACCTGCACAAAGGCGACTGGACCTGTCGTGCAAAGCCGTCGGCACACGGACCGTGCTGTGGAACGTCAAAGTTGAGCGTTCCAGTTTCAACGTGCTGTTGAACACTCAGAAATGATGCGACTTGTGCACACGGTACGTGGACCCCAACGTGGTATACGCGATCACGACGCACTCCAGCGGCTGTTGCGGGATGTTTCTTGTTCGTAAATCACACTGTTTACTAAACGGGCGCGCGTAAAATTCCCACGTTAGCTCCATTGAAACGCATATTTTCTCCGTCGTCCACGAAAAGGAAAGTACCATGTTCAATCAATAAGGACACGGGATTATAGAATTTCTATTACAAACAGTGCGGTATAAATTTGGAATACTTATCCGCATAAAATAAACATTATTCCATCATTGCCACACTTTAGTAAAACGCCAGGATCAGCCTTACTTGATCACTGTTCCTACCCAGTAGCAGAACGTGAATTACGAAGCGTAAAAGAAAAAGGGGCAAAATATCTTTATCGTAGTAGCGCACGCTCTCCTGTAGATTAAGCCAATCGAACAAAGTCACCCATAAAAAAAAGGTGAACTTATATTTACGTAACATCAAATATTATAGTAAATACTTATATTAAACTAATAACAAAGTATCAGAACATAATAAAAAAGGGAATTTAGGAAAAAATTTTAGAGATGCGAACCACCGCCCTAACATACAACCACAATAAGGATCGGTGACGCTGCTCATTACACTAAACCAACAATACAGTACTTGTGTCCAGTCATAGTCTCTTACCACTTGCTGAAAACCTTAATCGTAGATATATTACTAACTGAAATCCACTTATAACAAATTCTACCAA
Organism: Schistocerca cancellata; assembly: GCF_023864275.1. Classification (NCBI taxonomy): domain Eukaryota; kingdom Metazoa; phylum Arthropoda; class Insecta; order Orthoptera; family Acrididae; genus Schistocerca; species Schistocerca cancellata. The sequence goes on along the minus strand of NC_064635.1, from coordinate 159,808,651 downwards.
GAACAATGCGTTTTGGGTGGATCTTCAGTGTGTCACTGCCTTCAAATACCATTCTCTCATAACATGCAAGTTACAATAATTATTTTGCCACGAATATGATGTTTCTCATTATTTTATTGGAACGAATCACACAGTTAACAACAGGTTTTCCAGTGATTCCCAATTCGCTGATGTCCAGAAACGGCATATATACGTATAGGCTTGAAATGAATGCCAATATGGCGCCTCACAACTCTGTACTGAAGGGAGACGGCGCGCCTGTGACGTAGTGGCGTTGTGCCATCTCATTGGTCAACGCTCAGAGGCACGCTCAGAACATCTGACATGCCAGATATTGCTCTGCACGTTCGGAAAGACTCCAGAACGTGCTATTCCACGCTATGACGTCAGAAACTCGGCACGTTCAACGTTCGTATGCACGGTCCGCCGGCTTAAGGGGCCTCCCGGCCAATGACGCCAAACGCTCATTTCTATTTCCACTGTCCTTTTATACCTCGTGTGTATGTGCACGTGCATGAGTTTTGTCACCTCAGTGTAATATTCCAGCAGCTTCCCGCCAGTGCGTTATATTGATTAAAATATATCGTCCTTGCGCGAGTTTGATATCAGCATTTTAATACGGGAAAAATCCAATTCAACAGATGTTAGCTGGCGTGAGTGCATAGCGTGTACTGGGCGGGTCTAATGTTAGTGGTGCTTTTCAGGTGCAGATTGCAACATAGCACGTCTAGTGGTCATGTACAGGCAACTTACCATCATCTTTCAGACTCTGAGAAAGACCGAATCATTATCGTGAGGGAGACGAGGGCGTCATACAGACAGATGTCACTGACAGCTGCCTGCAGCAGGATGACAGTAGAGAAGTGGTGACTAAATGGACTCAAAACAACAGTGGGGCAACAAGGGTACGCACGGGTCCCTAGAAAGACTACTCAAGGTGCAGGACTTCTGGAAGGACCAGTGTCTGTTTATTCTTCGTGTCAGTCTGATGTCCTGAGTTCATTTCTTCCCCACTAGCTCTACTGTCATCCTACCACCGCCAACTGTCTGTATCAGTGGCGGCAGACAAAAATTAAAAGGTTCATTTAACCATTTTATATTTGTGCTCCTGACTGAAGCAACCATTTACGTCTGCAGTAGATGCTGCTCTCTAGCGGCTCGAGCCTAAACTACTTCGTATGTTTTGAATCTTAAGCCCGGTCCACATGCAACAATGTGTCTGCGCAGACATCGGCGCAGATGTCTGTACATGCAAAAGATCGCTGTAAATGTGGTGTGTTCACACGACACAAACCCCAATCTGCTACTCGCCCTCCATCTGTCGGTGTAGAAAAGAAATATCAGTGGCAAGCGATTACGCTCCCCGTACACGTCAAAAATTTAATTCAGTTATTTTGAAATATAGAAATGGAGGAAGTTCTGTTGTGGTCTGTGATCGCAACTTGTGATGCAAAAAACATTCAGACCAACCGCAGGAAACATAGAAAGCAGTCAAAATGGTCTAGACAGTGGCTGCTAAAGCGAAAGCAGTTTTCTTACGTAAATTTACTGCGAGAGTTGCAGGGTGAACCTAAGCCAAGCAGATCAAAATAACGTTCGCTGGTATACTTGATCTACTCCTACACCAGATCTTCTAGATTTCTGAACCTTGGATAACTCTTTTCGGTAAACATTTCGCAACGAATTTATTTTAATTCTTTTTTTTACTGTTTCTCTGTTTGCCGAGGCGTCAACTGCCCGCAAGTTTTCAATTAGAGCATTGTATGGTGCTGTCTTTTTGTCTTGGTCACTATATTCTTTACTTTTAATCTTCCACAAACATGGGTGGTTTCTATATATTTCAATGAATTCACTTACAAACTCTCGAGAACGCTGACGAGTATCAGCCATTTTAATGCCCTGTGCGCACAAATACAAACACTAGACCGAGCAAACAGCTGTTTCGTGGCAGATTTGCGGCGATCTCCTGTCCACACGCTCCAACTTGTCTGCGCAGATGTGGTTTGAACCCACAGATTTGATAGGTTTCGCTCAAACCTCCAACTCCAATTCCAGGTTAGCACACACCTCAGGTTGGTGCAAATCTACTGTCCACACGCAACGATCTGTCTGCGCAGATGTGATGTGCGCAGGCACTTGCGCAGACAGTGCATGGGGGCTTAATTATAATAATACTGCAGATATTTTTTTTTTTTAGTTGTATGTCCGATTACGCAAGTCTCGTAAACGGCTGGCCCTGACTAGTTTTAGTACACAATCTGACTGCATAGAATAACAACAAACAATGAAAGAAAATTTTCGTTAACACAGTTAATTAATTAAGTCCCCAGCAACTATAAAATCTACGAAGCCAACAAAGCACAAGTGTAGCTGTTCTGTGTGTGGTAGTATGACTCAACGCACATCTGGCACGGTTCTTCTTCAACAAGACAAGAATTTTTAAATACCAATTATACTGACGTGATAAAAGAAAATTAGAAATACTATAATTGCGTAAGGAAAGCAGAATTACACTCTAATACAAGAACACAAGCCAGATGCTTTGTTGACTGAACCTGTAATGATGCATTATTTGCGATACACAAATAATAAAAGAACATAGCGTTTTATTACCTTCATATATATTGACGAAATGCACTCTGATCATTACAATATCTCCATTAGAATAACATCTGCTATCTCTCCCATCAAATAACTGCATAAAACATGGAACAAATACTCCCTACTACCACATATCCACTCCGACTTCACGACAAGCAGTGTCCACCACAACTTCTCGGCAAGAACTGCTTGCCGCTACGTCTCAATAATCACTGCCAGTGGAGGCGGCGGAACAATACTCTCTGGCGCGATCTCTGGCGCTGTGGCTCAGTGTAGCCACCTTTCATATGCCCCTCCTCCACGGGCTAGAATTTGATGGTATTTTTGCCAGCTTTGGTGGTGAAAATACCTGCAAATTCGTCAAAAAAAATACAGACAAAAATAAAAGATAATATTAATACGTAAATATCATATAACTAGATAAAATTTTGGCTTTGCACTGACATTACAATAGCCTAATATATAAAATACAGTAAGGAATACAAATTTTTTTCATACATATGAGTCTCATAACTTTTCACAAACAGTAATACACAAAAAATCAGTTTATACAAATATTCACATAAATCCTTTCCATAGTTCAAGAAACAAGTAGTTGACAGTTCCAGCAGTAGCACCCAGCAATGTTGAATAGGTGCTACAGCAACAAGTGACATCATCTCAATAGAAGCAGTCCATCAAAGGCACCTAGCAATGTCGAGTAGGTGCAGACACCATCAGGTGACATCATTTCAGTAGAAGCAGTCCATCAGTGGCACCCAGCAATGTCGAGTAGGTGCAGACACCATCAGGTGACATCATTTCAGCAGAAGCAGTCCATCAGTGGCACCCAGCATTGTGGAGTAGGTGCAGACAGCATCAGGTGACATCATTTCAGTAGAAGCAGTCCATCAGTGGCACCCAGCATTGTGGAGTAGGTGCAGACAGCATCAGGTGACATCATTTCAGTAGAAGCAGTCCATCAGTGGCACCCAGCATTGTGGAACAGATGCAGACAGCATCAGGTGACATCATTTCAGTAGAAGCAGTCCATCAGTGGCACCCAGCAATGTTGAGTAGGTGCAGACAGCAAGAAGTAAGATCATTTCAATAGAAACAGTTCCATCAGTTGCACCCAGCATTGTGGAACAGGTGCAGACTCCAACAGGTGACATCATTTCAGTAGAAGCAGTCCATCAGTGGCGCCCAGCAATGTTGAGTAGGTGCAGACACCATCAGGTGACATCATTTCAGTAGAAGTAGCTCCATCTGTGCACCCGGTATTGTTGAGTAGGTGCAGAGAGCAACAAGTGACATCATTTCAGTAAAAGCAGTTCCATCAGTTGCACCCAGCAATGATGAGCAGGTGCAGAGAGCAGTCCATCATATTCACTATCACTGATCACACTGTTCAACACAGTTTATAAGCAGAAATTAAACATGTCCTATTGGCACCAATCATGTAGAAAAAGTACAAGTAACAGTCCATAATATTCACTATCACTGATCACACTGTTCATCAGCAGAAATTAAACATGTCCTAGTGGCACCAATCATGTAGAAAAAGTACAAGCAACAGTCCATAATATTTACTATCACTGGTCACACAGTTCATCAGCAGAAATTAAACCTTTCTAAGTGTCACACATCATGTTGAAAAGTGCAGGTAACAGTTCATAATATTCACCATCACTACTCAGACAGCATGAACAATAGTTTGAATACACATACAAATGCTTTTACACTAAACATACAAATCATAACAAATACACAAATGAAGTCAGATAATTGTCATATTAACTATTACAAATACACAAACATCAGTAAACCTATAATATTTATGGGTGTCAGTGCAAGCCACTACAAACAAATAAAATAATATTTAGGAAATAGGTGGGTAGGATTAGGAAAGGAAAACACACTCACTCATCTTTCATCCACATTAAGTACTACTGTGTAATTGAATAGTGTTAACTGTGTAATTTCAATTCTGTCAAAATTTGATGTTCATCATGTGTATCAAGTGGTAGTGGCAGCAATGTATAACAGTCAATAATAGTTAAGTCAACGTCATAGTCATCATGTCAAGACCAATGTTTGCCAAGCCAGATCAAAATGTACGGTTGCTGAACAACTGTCAGTGTGCCAAGATATGCAAATACTTCCTCTCTCCAAAAAAAAGTACATACTGCTTAGTGATTTAACAAAGTGTGTGTAGACAATCTTCCTTCCACTTTAGTGTTCTAGTCTGCTATCTTCATCCTCCTTGTTCCATATAGACCAACAAAAAAAAAAATATGCACCTCACTCACTTTACCTCTTATACACCAAAACTCCAATAATCATTAACTTCGCACAATCTCAATAATACCTCAATAATACCTCTTCAATACGTCGATACATATAAACCTTATTACCAATATCATTTCATTTCTATAACAACTCTTTCCTCTAGTCAGTCTCCTCGAACAAGTACAGATAAAATCCTAATGCAAACCTTATCATCCCATACAATCCGAAGACACACTGTCAACACACAACCTCTGTGTAATCCATCTGAGCCAAATCTTCTATTCATTATGAATTACAAACAAAGTAATGCATACATGACCTCTAACAGACTTAGTTCGAATAACTCTCAGTAATTAAGTATGATTATGGAGTGTGAATGATTATAATATTTCACAGTGTGTACACCACTTCAAGAATTATGGCAAACAGAAGCAAACATGTGGAGTATTTCTTGTGTCAAGTGTCACTTCCTATTTCAGTTGCTCACAAAAAATGCAGTGTAATAACTGTCAATGGTCTAAACCTAGTTTTGGTATGTTATGTCGTTAGCTTCGTTCCTATTAGCATAAATTTATACAGCTTCCATAAAACCTCCAGCTCATGTGACTTCTATGACGTTTCTTGTACTAAAGTCGCTCGTCGAATTACTGCAGTTCATTTTCTTATGTTAAAATATAAAGCACTGAGCGTAAGTAAAACAAGCAATAGCGAGTAAATATACCAGTAGTGAACAGAATGTCAACAAGTGGATGCAGCACAATTCTTACAACGAGGCTCTGCCAAGCGAACAATCTGTAATTAATACAATAGTGTGACCTAAACTCTATGTTTATACACAGTATATCAGCATTTCTATATACTAAATTAAAGAGTAGTTGTGACGACAAACAGAAGTGTATAAATATGCAATCCATACGCATAGCAGTAAACATATATCTTAAGTAATAAACAGGTCATTAGCATCATATCAGCATAAGCAAATAAATGGTCATATGTAATCTTAATAAGTAAACATGAAGGCGCAAGCAGATAAATGACAAAGTGTAACCTACATACATAACCACAGTCAGCACAATTAATCAGGTGACAATTATAATTTAAATAAATAAGCACAGCAGGCACATAATTAAAAAATATGACATCAGTGAAAAAGCATAGCAGCCAAGCGATGCATAATATACACAAGTTACAACTCAGTTCATTAATAATCATTGTCAAAATCAGTTAACGTACGCAAGCACGTCGCTTCACAAGTAAATTCATAGAACATTAAATTTAGCACAAAGTATGAATCGCGTAATCGCGAGCAGCACATTATGTCTAAAGTACGTACCTAAGTGGAAATATGTTACCTGAAAATGAACTCAATTAACAGTTACCTTTTTTTAGTTTATTAGTTTCTTCTTGGAAATTACATTCTTCCTGAAAATTTCTCGATAGCATGTCCTCTTAACGTCGGACACGCACAGAATTTACCTGAAGTTCTTAAATATTTTATAGAACCGTATCCTGAAAAATACTGAATGTTAATAACATAATTCATCAAGTCACTATAGCTTTATACTGAATTTAATCGGAGAAATTAGACTGTGTATTTGTTTATGGCTGTCAGTGCATTCGCACTGAGCGCTCGATCAGCTGTAGGCGCGTGACGTAGAAAGCAATTGTTTGCGGTCAACGACTGCCTTGTGCGGCGCGCAGACTTCACTGTTGCTTTGAGTATGTGCCGCCGCGCCGCCAAAACACAGCGCGGTATCCTTGTATTCTCTGCATGTTTACGTAAACTGTTGGTTTCTCGAAAGTATGTCATTCCACAAAAATTTTAGATATATGATGTATTCCCTTAGAGCGTCGTGATTTCAGAGTTTCTACTTCGACAGTGTCATCATGAATAATTTTGCGAATTCTATATGGGCCGTTATAAAGCAGAAAAAATTTGCGACACTAGCCTTTTCCTTTGTGAGACAAACGATGAGACTTAATTAACACTTTCTGACCAACTGACAAGATTTTTAAACGACCAGGACGCTTAGCTGATTTCTCTCTTCTAGCAGCCGCAGATGTAATATTTCGTAGAGCCAGGTTGACAATTTCAGAATGCCGCAGTTTCCGTGTAGGTGGAAAAGGAACGATTTCAGATATGCGATTTGTCGGTGCTTTATTTTTTAATATCAGTATAGGTGGAAAGAAGTTGAGTCATTAGGAAGTTCATTCAGAATGTTTTGAAAAATATGAAGATACTGATCCCACGTTCTGTGATTCTGATGACAATAAAGACGACACAATTTATTGATTTCCTTCATCCATCTCTCTGAAGCGTTAGATTGGGGGTGAAAAAGTGAAATGAAAATTGGTTTAATTTTACGACGCCATAGAGTACGAAGCCAAATTTTAGAACGAAACGGTGATCCATTATCTGATATAACCTTATCAACATGACCCACTTCTTTAAGAAAATGGTTAATGAAAGCATTAGATACTGAACGAGCTGTTGCTTTGCGTAACGGTGTAAAACACACATATTTTGATGTCAACTCCACTGCTACAAAAATGTACGCAAAACCATTAGTAGATCGAACCACTGGACCGAACAAATCAACTGCAGCCATGTCCTTTAATTTCGCTGGAATGATAGGAAACAACGGTGCTCTGTGAGAAATTGTTGGCGGCTTAGCCTTTTGACATAATTTGCATTTGGCAAGAACAAATCGAATACGTTTTTCCATATTATTGAAGTAGCAATTTTCTCGTAATTTATGAAAGCATTTTCTGGGACCAAAGTGTGCATAACTGAAATGCGTATACCAAATCAGCTTATTAACCCACTCATCAGGAATACAAACTAACCAAACAGAGTTGTCGACCGATTTTCGTTTAAAAAGAATGTCATTGCGAACTAAATAATGCTGTCTAATCGCTACGCTTTCCTTTCTCTTCCACTTCTCCTTAATGTCCTTCCAGATTGGATCCTTATTTTGCTCCTTAGCGATGTCCTGGAGCGAAGACGAAATAAAGTTCTCAAACGCAACACCTTGAATATACATCAAACAATAATTGTTTTCCTTGCAGTCCTCTTCAGCACTTTGTTTCAAACCCATAGGTGCACGTGATAAAGCATCAGCAACAATATTTGAAGAACCCTGTATGTAAACAATACTAAAATCAAATTCCTGTAGGTACAACGCCCATCGTAACAATCTGCCGTGAGTTAATTTTGTTGACATAAGAAATTCCAGAGCTCGATGATCGGTATAAACCTTAGTATGTCTGCCAAACAAAAATGTGCGAAATTTTGTGAAAGCCCAAACAACAGCCAAAGCTTCAAGTTCCGTAATCGAATAATTCTTTTCTGATTTAGAAAGAACACGACTTCCAAATGCAATAGTCTTTTGTACTACAACGCCGTTTTCTTCTATCTCTTGAAATAAATGTGCACCTAGGCCTTTGTATGATGAGTCCGTCACCAAACAAAAATCTTTAGATAAATCCGGGTGTGAAAGAAGTGGAGCAGCAACTAAAGCATCACGGAGTTGTTCAAATTCTGACTGAGCTTCCTCATCCCAACACCAATTAGATTTCTTTCCAGATAGTTCACATAAACGAGGTGTGGCCAAATTGTCCAATCTAACAAAGCGTCTAAGAAAATTACAGACACCAAGGAAACTACGAACATCACGTTTTGTGGTAGGAACAGCATAATTACGAATAGCGTCTAGTTTTTCTGGATCAGGAAGAATACCTTCTGTAGAAATAATGTGACCGAGAAATTTCACCTGAGAACGACCAAATTCAGATTTTTCTAAGTTCACTGTTATGCCAACTCTTGCAAAAATACGTAATAATGAATCCAAAATTTTGTTGTGCTCACTCCAAGAATGTTTAGCAATAAGAATGTCGTCAACATATGAAGTAATATTGTCACGAAGATAAACAGGTAAAATTTCATTTAAGCTACGAATGAATGCTGCTGAAGATACAGTAAGTCTAAACGGTAATTTCCGAAACTGGTAACAGTTACCAAAGGCTAAAAAGGCAGTGTATTTTCTACAATCAGGGTGGAGTTCTATTTGCCAAAAACTTGCGCGCATGTCAGTCGTGGATAAAACTTTAATTCCATGAAAATGTTGAAGAAGTTCATCTAAATTTTGTGGACGGTCAGTTTCAGGAATGATGATATTATTTATCTGTCTGGAATCCAGAACCAAACGAATTGTCCCATCCTTTTTAAGAACAACGTGTAATGGGCTAGTATAAGGACTGACTGCAGGCTCAATAATGCCCTGATCTAACATGTACTGAAGTTCATTCTTAACCTTGTTTCTGTAAGCCAAAGGAATAGCGTACGTTTTCCCGCGAAATGGTGTGTGTTCTTTTACTTTAAATAAATATTGTAAGCCTTGTATAGTTCCTGTGTGATGACTAAATACTGTAGCATGTGAAGTCAAAATGTGATGCAGCTCTTCTCTTGCAACGTCATCTGGCACTTCAGCTTTCTTAACCTTTTCATTAATTAATTCTTCACTATTAATTATATCATCCATCGCGTCGCTGTATCTATTGTCATTGTCATGAATAAACACACCGCCGTCATAATGTTCAACAAAAACATCAGAAGTAAGAACATTTCGGCATTCCGGCAACAGTCAAATTCACACTTCCTTCTTTAAAATTCAAAATTGCCTTATGTGTGTTAAGAAACGCCATACCTAATATAATTTGTGTACTGAGTAATGGAACAATAATAAAATTAGCAGAAAATTCGTATCCTTGACAATTGAAATTTAGGTTGGTCTGTTGTTTAACTTCTACACCTTTTCCAGAAATCGCTCCTCGAATTGTAGTTTTAGAAATAGGTAACACAGGACAGGCAATAGTCCTTTCACATATACGAAAAACTGATTCACTAATGACGTTCAATGGGCTCCCAGAATCTAAAACTGCAGTGAACTGATTCTTACCCACACATACTTCAATAACAAGATGTAAAAATGCGTCTACATTATTTTCCTTTTCGTCTAACAAAATGTCTCTCATGTCTTTCAGGCGTATGTAGTGTAAAGCCGTAGTGTCATTACTTTCTGAACCGTCTATATTGCTGCCAGAAGCCGAAGCTGCTAGTCATTGTCGATTGTTTGCGTCACGTCTTTGATTATTCGCGTCGTTTCGCGGATCCATTTCTACGATTTGCACTTGTCTCTCTGAAGTTCTGTCACGTGGAGGATGCCAATTAGGTCCCTCCTGTCTGTTAGATACATATTCTTGGTTGTGTCTGTTATTAAAATTTCTGTTTTCCTGTCTGTCTGCATAACTACTTCTTGTGTAATTTCGACTGTCACTTCTGAAAGTATTGTTGTATCTACTACCCTGATTATTTCTGTAGTAAGAATTTCTATTACTGTATGAATAATTTCTGTCTTGGTGATACCGATTACTGTTTCCATATGATTGATCATTCCGGTACGAATTACCGTTGTTATAATTGTCTGTGTAATTTCTGTTAGAACGTCTGTTATTGTCATAAGGCTGGTATCTATTGTCCTGTCTGTTACGTCTGTCATTGTCAAAATTACCCATATAACGCCCGTTCCGATCACTATCCCTTTTCTCTGAAAATCTATTGTAATTACTGTTACTGAAAAAGTTACAAGAAGTCCCGTCGTCGTCTTCATACTCAAGTTCTTGCAACAAAGTCTTAAAAGTCTCGATGTCGTCGTTACATCTTCCAGCTAAAGCAATTTGTCTTATGGATTGTGGCAGCTTAGTTAAACAAATGCGAATTAATTCAGTCGGGCTATAAGGGTTGGAAAGGAACTGATTCTTTCGAATCATGTCTTCAAAATATTCCGCTGGCGTGCGGAACTCAGACTGTTTGAAATTACGCTGCATGATAAGACTGTGTTTGACTCTGTCTTGCGTGTTTTCGGACCAATATGCCGATAGAAATGCATGATAAAAATCATTTAGATTATTACAATCTCTAATGAGTGCGCGCATCCGCGTCGCCGGTTCGTTTTCTAAATACCCACACATAAATTCCAGTTTGTGACTTAGTGGCCAATTTGGTGGAAGTGCGTACATAAATTGATCTAGCCATGAACATGGATGTATGTCATTCTTAGAATTGCGGAAGATCTTAAATTTCCGAACAGTCAAAAAGTGTTTATAGTCAAAGTTTTCGCCTCGTGGCGACAAAGACCTACCGCGTCTGTCCCAGTCCCAATGTCGATTATTGTCAAGTTCGCGCGCCTGGCGATCTCTTGTTGCATCCCGTAAACGAAACAAATTATTTTCTTCAAAGCCCTCTGCTATCCGTGATTCTAAATTTCTTCTGCTGTCTTTTCCTACGATTTCGCTTTCAATTTGTTTGACTTGCTTTCGTAATGCCTCAACTTCCCTTTTAACGCGTTCATTAAATTTTCCCTGATTTTCAACATGTTTATTTATGTTCTGGTATTCTTCGGTTTCCGCAAATGGCAATGGTGTTGTATCATCTGAATCTCTGTCCCCATTTAGACTAAGATTTGTCAATTTGTCTGATATCTCCTCAACTCTTTCCGATAAATCACCTATTTGTTCTTTCTGTTTATTTATGTCTTCCGTAAGTGTCACGACTCGCGTTTCAGTATTACCACATTTAGTAGTTAACTGTTCATACTGTTGTGTTAGGTTATTTAATCTGTCATTTGGTACGGATTCCCCGATTCTCTCAAATATTTCTTCCTTATCTTTTGCACGTTGTAAATTTAACTCTGAAAATTTCTGTACTATCACGCGATCTCTTTCTTCCTGTTCTCTATCCTGTTTCCTTTGTCTAATCTCTACTGCAACTAATCTATTATTGTGAGCATTCAAAATCGGTTGTACTTCTTCTCTGATTTCTTTCTTTAATTCATCTTTCATATTTTTGAAACATGTCCCTATTCGTGAATCTAACTGTGTTTCCATTGTTCCCATTTGTGATCCCAGTGAGTCTAACCGTTTTTCCATTGTTCCCATTTGTGAGTCTAACCGTGTTTTTAATTCTGATCCCAAATTTAATATTACACCCATCAACTGCTCCATGTTAGCCGGTTTGATATTCTTTTCGCCCCTAACATTTCCCGCAAAACTAACTTCCTTCTGCATAGCCATAAAGCTATCTGTGTTCGATACTATTTCAGAATCTTCTATCGTTAATCTCGTATTCTGTGAATTTTCTGATTGAGAAAAATTTTGAAATGGTTCCGGACTATTTTCCCGACTTATTACATCGTTCTCCACTTCATTATTCATCACACTGTTCTCCTGTGTTGGCGAGTTCGCCATGTTAACAATTTCGTCATTCTCACTATCCATCATTTTTGCCTTTTTCATCGATCGCGTAATCATTTACAAAATATACAAAACTCGTCACTATATGAAAATTACACACAATGACACTTTATCACCAACAATATCAATCACACGAAATGCTTCCTTCAAACACGATTAACGAACAATAGAAGAATGACAATCACCAAATCTACACATGCAAAATAGACTACAATTACTAAACTACAAATTACTACAACAATACTACTGTCTACTATTTTTCCAATCAGAAGAATTCCAAGGGACGATCCGAAGCAGTGGTCGCCACGTGCATGGGGGCTTAATTAAAATAATACTGCAGATATATATATATATATTTTTTTTAGTTGTATGTCCGATTACGCAAGTCTCGTAAACGGCTGGCCCTGACTAGTTTTAGTACGCAATCTGACTGCATAGAATAACAACAAACAATGAAAGAAAATTTTCGGTAACACAGTTAATTAATTCAGTCCCCAGCAACTATTAAATCTACAAAGCCAACAAAGTACAAGTGTAGCTGTTCTGTGTGTGGTAGTATGACTCAACGCACATCTGGCATGGTTCTTCTTCAACAAGACAAGAATTTTTAAATACCAATTATACTGACGTGATAAAAGAAAATTAGAAATACTATAATTGCGTAAGGAAAGCAGAATTGCACTCTAATACAAGAACACAAGCCAGATGCTTTGTTGACTGGACCTGTAATGATGCATTATTTGCGATACACAAATAATAAAAGAACATAGCGTTTTATTACCTTCATATATATTGACGAAATGCACTCTGATCATTACAATATCTCCATTAGAATAACATCTGCTATCTCTCCCATCAAATAACTGCATAAAACATGGAACAAACACTCCCTACTACCACATATCCACTCCGACTTCACGACAAGCAGTGTCCACCACAACTTCTCGGCAAGAACTGCTTGCCGCTACGTCTCAATAATCACTGCCAATGGAGGCGGCGGAACAATACTCTCTGGCGCGATCTCTGGCGCTGTGGCTCAGTGTAGCCACCTTTCAACAGAACGTTGCGCGTGGACGGGCCTTTAGCAGTTAAATGAGTAAACGTAGGAGCCATTTTTGTATGCAGCGCACGACTGTCTTTGTTTTCAAATTATCTCTATAAGGCTTGTTTTGCGCATGCATTAGGTAGAGAAAATTGTCCTGTTCAAATTTATACTCAGTAAATTACTTATTTATTTTCATAACTACTGTGATGTTTCCTTTTGAAACTACTGCAGCTCTATAGGCAACATGGATGGGTGTAACAGGTTGTATTTCTTGTTTCACATGCTGTACTTTCGCAGGGATATTGTGGTGTGCCTTTTGGAAGGGATTTCTTCTGATGCTGACTCAGATGGACTGTAGCAGTGAAAGTGAGACGATGTGTTAGCTGAATACAGTGATATGGTAATGCAAGGCGACCAAACAAAAATTAGTCAGATTGCTGAGACTGTAAGTATCTCAGCGTAGTGAGTGCATAATATCTTGGAAAGAGAATTGGCTTTGAATAAGCTGTGTGCGAGGTGGGTGCCACAGTTGCTCACGGTCAACCAAAAGCGCTTCCGGCACAACATTTCAAAACAATATCTGGCAATGTTTAATCTCTATCCACAAAACTTTTTGCGCCGATTTGTGACTCTTGATGCAAGCTGCATCCATCATTACGTACCAGAGTCGAAACGGCAGTCAAAACAATAGAAAAAGACTGGTGAAAAGTGCGCTGAAGGAGAAAAAGGCCATTTTATCAGCTGGAAAGGTAATGACCATGTTTTTTGGTATCGCCAAGAAATAATCCTCATAGGTTACTTGGCAAAAGGGAGAACCAAACTGGGCCCTATTATGCTTCATTGTTGGAGTGTATAAAACTGGCATTGCCTGACAAAGGCAAAGGTTGGCATCAAAAATAAAAATATACACAAGTTACAACTCAGTTCATTAATAATCATTGTCAAAATCAGTTAACGTACGCAAGCACGTCGCTTCACAAGTAAATTCATAGAACATTAAATTTAGCACAAAGTATGAATCGCGTAATTGCGAGCAGCACATTATGTCTAAAGTACGTACCTAAGTGGAAATATGTTACCTGAAAATGAACTCAATTAACAGTTACCTTTTTTTAGTTTATTAGTTTCTTCTTGGAAATTACATTCTTCCTGAAAATTTCTCGATAGCATGTCCTCTTAACGTCGGACACGCACAGAATTTACCTGAAGTTCTTAAATATTTTATAGAACCGTATCCTGAAAAATACTGAATGTTAATAACATAATTCATCAAGTCACTATAGCTTTATACTGAATTTAATCGGAGAAATTAGACTGTGTATTTGTTTATGGCTGTCAGTGCATTCGCACTGAGCGCTCGATCAGCTGTAGGCGCGTGACGTAGAAAGCAATTGTTTGCGGTCAACGACTGCCTTGTGCGGCGCGCAGACTTCACTGTTGCTTTGAGTATGTGCCGCCGCGCCGCCAAAACACAGCGCGGTATCCTTGTATTCTCTGCATGTTTACGTAAACTGTTGGTTTCTCGAAAGTATGTCATTCCACAAAAATTTTAGATATATGATGTATTCCCTTAGAGCGTCGTGATTTCAGAGTTTCTACTTCGACAGTGTCATCATGAATAATTTTGCGAATTCTATATGGGCCGTTATAAAGCAGAAAAAATTTGCGACACTAGCCTTTTCCTTTGTGAGACAAACGATGAGACTTAATTAACACTTTCTGACCAACTGACAAGATTTTTAAACGACCAGGACGCTTAGCTGATTTCTCTCTTCTAGCAGCCGCAGATGTAATATTTCGTAGAGCCAGGTTGACAATTTCAGAATGCCGCAGTTTCCGTGTAGGTGGAAAAGGAACGATTTCAGATATGCGATTTGTCAGTGCTTTATTTTTTAATATCAGTATAGGTGGAAAGAAGTTGAGTCATTAGGAAGTTCATTCAGAATGTTTTGAAAAATATGAAGATACTGATCCCACGTTCTGTGATTCTGATGACAATAAAGACGACACAATTTATTGATTTCCTTCATCCATCTCTCTGAAGCGTTAGATTGGGGGTGAAAAAGTGAAATGAAAATTGGTTTAATTTTACGACGCCATAGAGTACGAAGCCAAATTTTAGAACGAAACGGTGATCCATTATCTGATATAACCTTATCAACATGACCCACTTCTTTAAGAAAATGGTTAATGAAAGCATTAGATACTGAACGAGCTGTTGCTTTGCGTAACGGTGTAAAACACACATATTTTGATGTCAACTCCACTGCTACAAAAATGTACGCAAAACCATTAGTAGATCGAACCACTGGACCGAACAAATCAACTGCAGCCATGTCCTTTAATTTCGCTGGAATGATAGGAAACAACGGTGCTCTGTGAGAAATTGTTGGCGGCTTAGCCTTTTGACATAATTTGCATTTGGCAAGAACAAATCGAATACGTTTTTCCATATTATTGAAGTAGCAATTTTCTCGTAATTTATGAAAGCATTTTCTGGGACCAAAGTGTGCATAACTGAAATGCGTATACCAAATCAGCTTATTAACCCACTCATCAGGAATACAAACTAACCAAACAGAGTTGTCGACCGATTTTCGTTTAAAAAGAATGTCATTGCGAACTAAATAATGCTGTCTAATCGCTACGCTTTCCTTTCTCTTCCACTTCTCCTTAATGTCCTTCCAGATTGGATCCTTATTTTGCTCCTTAGCGATGTCCTGGAGCGAAGACGAAATAAAGTTCTCAAACGCAACACCTTGAATATACATCAAACAATAATTGTTTTCCTTGCAGTCCTCTTCAGCACTTTGTTTCAAACCCATAGGTGCACGTGATAAAGCATCAGCAACAATATTTGAAGAACCCTGTATGTAAACAATACTAAAATCAAATTCCTGTAGGTACAACGCCCATCGTAACAATCTGCCGTGAGTTAATTTTGTTGACATAAGAAATTCCAGAGCTCGATGATCGGTATAAACCTTAGTATGTCTGCCAAACAAAAATGTGCGAAATTTTGTGAAAGCCCAAACAACAGCCAAAGCTTCAAGTTCCGTAATCGAATAATTCTTTTCTGATTTAGAAAGAACACGACTTCCAAATGCAATAGTCTTTTGTACTACAACGCCGTTTTCTTCTATCTCTTGAAATAAATGTGCACCTAGGCCTTTGTATGATGAGTCCGTCGCCAAACAAAAATCTTTAGATAAATCCGGGTGTGAAAGAAGTGGAGCAGCAACTAAAGCATCACGGAGTTGTTCAAATTCTGACTGAGCTTCCTCATCCCAACACCAATTAGATTTCTTTCCAGATAGTTCACATAAACGAGGTGTGGCCAAATTGTCCAATCTAACAAAGCGTCTAAGAAAATTACAGACACCAAGGAAACTACGAACATCACGTTTTGTGGTAGGAACAGCATAATTACGAATAGCGTCTAGTTTTTCTGGATCAGGAAGAATACCTTCTGTAGAAATAATGTGACCGAGAAATTTCACCTGAGAACGACCAAATTCAGATTTTTCTAAGTTCACTGTTATGCCAACTCTTGCAAAAATACGTAATAATGAATCCAAAATTTTGTTGTGCTCACTCCAAGAATGTTTAGCAATAAGAATGTCGTCAACATATGAAGTAATATTGTCACGAAGATAAACAGGTAAAATTTCATTTAAGCTACGAATGAATGCTGCTGAAGATACAGTAAGTCTAAACGGTAATTTCCGAAACTGGTAACAGTTACCAAAGGCTAAAAAGGCAGTGTATTTTCTACAATCAGGGTGGAGTTCTATTTGCCAAAAACTTGCGCGCATGTCAGTCGTGGATAAAACTTTAATTCCATGAAAATGTTGAAGAAGTTCATCTAAATTTTGTGGACGGTCAGTTTCAGGAATGATGATATTATTTATCTGTCTGGAATCCAGAACCAAACGAATTGTCCCATCCTTTTTAAGAACAACGTGTAATGGGCTAGTATAAGGACTGACTGCAGGCTCAATAATGCCCTGATCTAACATGTACTGAAGTTCATTCTTAACCTTGTTTCTGTAAGCCAAAGGAATAGCGTACGTTTTCCCGCGAAATGGTGTGTGTTCTTTTACTTTAAATAAATATTGTAAGCCTTGTATAGTTCCTGTGTGATGACTAAATACTGTAGCATGTGAAGTCAAAATGTGGTGCAGCTCTTCTCTTGCAACGTCATCTGGCACTTCAGCTTTCTTAACCTTTTCATTAATTAATTCTTCACTATTAATTATATCATCCATCGCGTCGCTGTATCTATTGTCATTGTCATGAATAAACACACCGCCGTCATAATGTTCAACAAAAACATCAGAAGTAAGAACATTTCGGCATTCCGGCAACAGTCAAATTCACACTTCCTTCTTTAAAATTCAAAATTGCCTTATGTGTGTTAAGAAACGCCATACCTAATATAATTTGTGTACTGAGTAATGGAACAATAATAAAATTAGCAGAAAATTCGTATCCTTGACAATTGAAATTTAGGTTGGTCTGTTGTTTAACTTCTACACCTTTTCCAGAAATCGCTCCTCGAATTGTAGTTTTAGAAATAGGTAACACAGGACAGGCAATAGTCCTTTCACATATACGAAAAACTGATTCACTAATGACGTTCAATGGGCTCCCAGAATCTAAAACTGCAGTGAACTGATTCTTACCCACACATACTTCAATAACAAGATGTAAAAATGCGTCTACATTATTTTCCTTTTCGTCTAACAAAATGTCTCTCATGTCTTTCAGGCGTATGTAGTGTAAAGCCGTAGTGTCATTACTTTCTGAACCGTCTATATTGCTGCCAGAAGCCGAAGCTGCTAGTCATTGTCGATTGTTTGCGTCACGTCTTTGATTATTCGCGTCGTTTCGCGGATCCATTTCTACGATTTGCACTTGTCTCTCTGAAGTTCTGTCACGTGGAGGATGCCAATTAGGTCCCTCCTGTCTGTTAGATACATATTCTTGGTTGTGTCTGTTATTAAAATTTCTGTTTTCCTGTCTGTCTGCATAACTACTTCTTGTGTAATTTCGACTGTCACTTCTGAAAGTATTGTTGTATCTACTACCCTGATTATTTCTGTAGTAAGAATTTCTATTACTGTATGAATAATTTCTGTCTTGGTGATACCGATTACTGTTTCCATATGATTGATCATTCCGGTACGAATTACCGTTGTTATAATTGTCTGTGTAATTTCTGTTAGAACGTCTGTTATTGTCATAAGGCTGGTATCTATTGTCCTGTCTGTTACGTCTGTCATTGTCAAAATTACCCATATAACGCCCGTTCCGATCACTATCCCTTTTCTCTGAAAATCTATTGTAATTACTGTTACTGAAAAAGTTACAAGAAGTCCCGTCGTCGTCTTCATACTCAAGTTCTTGCAACAAAGTCTTAAAAGTCTCGATGTCGTCGTTACATCTTCCAGCTAAAGCAATTTGTCTTATGGATTGTGGCAGCTTAGTTAAACAAATGCGAATTAATTCAGTCGGGCTATAAGGGTTGGAAAGGAACTGATTCTTTCGAATCATGTCTTCAAAATATTCCGCTGGCGTGCGGAACTCAGACTGTTTGAAATTACGCTGCATGATAAGACTGTGTTTGACTCTGTCTTGCGTGTTTTCGGACCAATATGCCGATAGAAATGCATGATAAAAATCAATTAGATTATTACAATCTCTAATGAGTGCGCGCATCCGCGTCGCCGGTTCGTTTTCTAAATACCCACACATAAATTCCAGTTTGTGACTTAGTGGCCAATTTGGTGGAAGTGCGTACATAAATTGATCTAGCCATGAACATGGATGTATGTCATTCTTAGAATTGCGGAAGATCTTAAATTTCCGAACAGTCAAAAAGTGTTTATAGTCAAAGTTTTCGCCTCGTGGCGACAAAGACCTACCGCGTCTGTCCCAGTCCCAATGTCGATTATTGTCAAGTTCGCGCGCCTGGCGATCTCTTGTTGCATCCCGTAAACGAAACAAATTATTTTCTTCAAAGCCCTCTGCTATCCGTGATTCTAAATTTCTTCTGCTGTCTTTTCCTACGATTTCGCTTTCAATTTGTTTGACTTGCTTTCGTAATGCCTCAACTTCCCTTTTAACGCGTTCATTAAATTTTCCCTGATTTTCAACATGTTTATTTATGTTCTGGTATTCTTCGGTTTCCGCAAATGGCAATGGTGTTGTATCATCTGAATCTCTGTCCCCATTTAGACTAAGATTTGTCAATTTGTCTGATATCTCCTCAACTCTTTCCGATAAATCACCTATTTGTTCTTTCTGTTTATTTACGTCTTCCGTAAGTGTCACGACTCGCGTTTCAGTATTACCACATTTAGTAGTTAACTGTTCATACTGTTGTGTTAGGTTATTTAATCTGTCATTTGGTACGGATTCCCCGATTCTCTCAAATATTTCTTCCTTATCTTTTGCACGTTGTAAATTTAACTCTGAAAATTTCTGTACTATCACGCGATCTCTTTCTTCCTGTTCTCTATCCTGTTTCCTTTGTCTAATCTCTACTGCAACTAATCTATTATTGTGAGCATTCAAAATCGGTTGTACTTCTTCTCTGATTTCTTTCTTTAATTCATCTTTCATATTTTTGAAACATGTCCCTATTCGTGAATCTAACCGTGTTTCCATTGTTCCCATTTGTGATCCCAGTGAGTCTAACCGTTTTTCCATTGTTCCCATTTGTGAGTCTAACCGTGTTTTTAATTCTGATCCCAAATTTAATATTACACCCATCAACTGCTCCATGTTAGCCGGTTCGATATTCTTTTCGCCCCTAACATTTCCCGCAAAACTAACTTCCTTCTGCATAGCCATAAAGCTATCTGTGTTCGATACTATTTCAGAATCTTCTATCGTTAATCTCGTATTCTGTGAATTTTCTGATTGAGAAAAATTTTGAAATGGTTCCGGACTATTTTCCCGACTTATTACATCGTTCTCCACTTCATTATTCATCACACTGTTCTCCTGTGTTGGCGAGTTCGCCATGTTAACAATTTCGTCATTCTCACTATCCATCATTTTTGCCTTTTTCATCGATCGCGTAATCATTTACAAAATATACAAAACTCGTCACTATATGAAAATTACACACAATGACACTTTATCACCAACAATATCAATCACACGAAATGCTTCCTTCAAACACGATTAACGAACAATAGAAGAATGACAATCACCAAATCTACACATGCAAAATAGACTACAATTACTAAACTACAAATTACTACAACAATACTACTGTCTACTATTTTTCCAATCAGAAGAATTCCAAGGGACGATCCGAAGCAGTGGTCGCCACGTGCATGGGGGCTTAATTAAAATAATACTGCAGATATATATATATATATTTTTTTTAGTTGTATGTC
This sequence comes from Schistocerca cancellata, assembly GCF_023864275.1. Lineage (NCBI taxonomy): Eukaryota > Metazoa > Arthropoda > Insecta > Orthoptera > Acrididae > Schistocerca > Schistocerca cancellata. The sequence continues at coordinate 159,788,011 of NC_064635.1, read as the reverse complement.
CGATTACGCAAGTCTCGTAAACGGCTGGCCCTGACTAGTTTTAGTACGCAATCTGACTGCATAGAATAACAACAAACAATGAAAGAAAATTTTCGGTAACACAGTTAATTAATTCAGTCCCCAGCAACTATTAAATCTACAAAGCCAACAAAGTACAAGTGTAGCTGTTCTGTGTGTGGTAGTATGACTCAACGCACATCTGGCATGGTTCTTCTTCAACAAGACAAGAATTTTTAAATACCAATTATACTGACGTGATAAAAGAAAATTAGAAATACTATAATTGCGTAAGGAAAGCAGAATTGCACTCTAATACAAGAACACAAGCCAGATGCTTTGTTGACTGGACCTGTAATGATGCATTATTTGCGATACACAAATAATAAAAGAACATAGCGTTTTATTACCTTCATATATATTGACGAAATGCACTCTGATCATTACAATATCTCCATTAGAATAACATCTGCTATCTCTCCCATCAAATAACTGCATAAAACATGGAACAAACACTCCCTACTACCACATATCCACTCCGACTTCACGACAAGCAGTGTCCACCACAACTTCTCGGCAAGAACTGCTTGCCGCTACGTCTCAATAATCACTGCCAATGGAGGCGGCGGAACAATACTCTCTGGCGCGATCTCTGGCGCTGTGGCTCAGTGTAGCCACCTTTCAACAGAACGTTGCGCGTGGACGGGCCTTTAGCAGTTAAATGAGTAAACGTAGGAGCCATTTTTGTATGCAGCGCACGACTGTCTTTGTTTTCAAATTATCTCTATAAGGCTTGTTTTGCGCATGCATTAGGTAGAGAAAATTGTCCTGTTCAAATTTATACTCAGTAAATTACTTATTTATTTTCATAACTACTGTGATGTTTCCTTTTGAAACTACTGCAGCTCTATAGGCAACATGGATGGGTGTAACAGGTTGTATTTCTTGTTTCACATGCTGTACTTTCGCAGGGATATTGTGGTGTGCCTTTTGGAAGGGATTTCTTCTGATGCTGACTCAGATGGACTGTAGCAGTGAAAGTGAGACGATGTGTTAGCTGAATACAGTGATATGGTAATGCAAGGCGACCAAACAAAAATTAGTCAGATTGCTGAGACTGTAAGTATCTCAGCGTAGTGAGTGCATAATATCTTGGAAAGAGAATTGGCTTTGAATAAGCTGTGTGCGAGGTGGGTGCCACAGTTGCTCACGGTCAACCAAAAGCGCTTCCGGCACAACATTTCAAAACAATATCTGGCAATATTTAATCTCTATCCACAAAACTTTTTGCGCCGATTTGTGACTCTTGATGCAAGCTGCATCCATCATTACGTACCAGAGTCGAAACGGCAGTCAAAACAATAGAAAAAGACTGGTGAAAAGTGCGCTGAAGGAGAAAAAGGCCATTTTATCAGCTGGAAAGGTAATGACCATGTTTTTTGGTATCGCCAAGAAATAATCCTCATAGGTTACTTGGCAAAAGGGAGAACCAAACTGGGCCCTATTATGCTTCATTGTTGGAGTGTATAAAACTGGCATTGCCTGACAAAGGCAAAGGTTGGCATCAAAAGAGTGCTCTTTCACCAGGATAATGCATCTAATGCAGCATCTCACCCACCAGGGCTAAGAAAGGCGAAAGTGAATGATTTGGGCTTTGAAATGATTCCTCGTGCACACTATTCACCAGACTTAAGCTCCAGGTGACTTCGTCCTGTGCCCTAACTTGAAACTTTGGCTTGCTGGGAAGAATTTTTCCTAAGACGAGGAAGCGATAGGTGCCGTCAGCGAATATTTTTCGGAGTTTGGGAGAACCTATTTTTTCACTGGAGTGAGAAAGCTGGACCAAAAGTATATCCCCAGACGAGACTATAGTGAGAAGTAAGCTGAGCTGTTTAGGAAAAAAACATTTTTTCCTTGCTTTTTTTACCAGACTTTCTAAGCACCCTCGCATATACCTCGGTGCGAATCGCAAACGGAACATCTGCAGTAGAACGCTTTCAGTGTCGGCAGCAGTGCTCACTTAGCACCGCTTTTGACTACAAAATCATTTATATTTTTCTTAGTTGGAGTAACAACGTTCCGAATTTGTAATTTCTCCAAGATACAGAGGATAGAAAGAAGACAGTTTAGAGGTCACAAACGACCCTCAGCTCAGTCTGAAAAATTATGGAAGTCAGAGTTTAAGAGTTATCCAGTTGAGGTTTTAACACAACATTTTATTTCAGTTTCTGCGAGCAGAGTTGTGGATTTGTGTACTAGAGAGTATGGGCAGCACCTTCTATATCTATTTCTGGCTGTCCACGGCACTAATTTTCTGGTTATTGTAAAAGGCAATGGTATTTAAAAATCGCACAAACATTCAACAAAACTAATAGAACAGCAAATCTAATTACTCTTACCCGCCGCCTCATAAGTGGAGTCGTTGTATTGTTGGACTATCTCTGACGAATAGACGGATTATGGACTTCAGCTCCAAAAGAAATAAAGATTTAATCATTTACAATATGTTATGTGATAAACATCTTGATAAACTCGTGGCATCATGTTACCTCGATGTTTCGACGAGTTTCCTACTTGTCATCATCAGGTTTAGTATCTCGTTCGTTTCTTTAGAGCCGCTAGATTGCAGGCTTTTCTGCTGAGGGCCCAACGGTTGGGTCATTCGCGGGGCTGCAGAAGAGATGTCGTCACCGGTGGTCATTGCTAGAGGAGTCTGCAGTTCAGTGGCTCTACAGAAACGAACTGAACATGAACCCTTAAGATGACGAGTAGAACACTCGTAGAAACATTGCAACAACACAGACGCAGCACTCGGCTGATAATCTAAGAAGATTTAAACACTGACTTTTGCAGCGAAAATATGCAATTCTATGTCATGGTGAATTTGGATAAATATTGGACTAGTGCTTCATGGTGTAACACTTTCGAATACAGTCAATGAAAGTGAATCTGCAAATGCAGTATGATTTGAGTGCCTCTTGCGAATAGGCATATGACAGTAGCTTAAACCTCGAGAGAGGCTACAGGCAGAGCGACACCACGGCTCTTTGCGAACAGACTGCAGGAACCTAGTCTCAGATATCCAGATACTGCGTGGCGTTTGCCGCTGACAATGTACCACACAAGGCAGAGACTCGCTTGGTGTAAAACTAAAGTCAAGTGGGACGTTCTGTGATGTTCAGCTAAGAGTGTCCTTTTTGTTTGTGCCTTTCAGATCGATGGCAACTTGTCTGTGAACGATCTGGTGAACTGTTACAGAGTTTCACGAGACCTCCTAGAACAATAGTGAGTCGGGAGCTATTAGATATGAGAAATGGACTGATTTAATTGTTAGTGGGTGGAAGCGGAATGACCGTCCATATGTGGCAAGAATGGTAAATCCTGAGTACCGAATGGCATATTTCAGCAGGATAACGCAAGACCCAACATAGCAGTTCACAACGCAAATGCCTTGACGAATGAACGGACCCTTGAGTGGTCTGCCCAGTACCCTGATTTGTCATCCATAGAGCGTGTCTGGGATACAGTGGGAAGACGCATGCTTTCATACCAGCCTTGAGGCGGCAACCTTCATAAACTGACACAGCATGTGTTTCAGATATGGCAAGAAATTGCTTAAAATATCATTCTGTTGCTCTTTGCTGCCACGCTACAATGAGTACAAGAGGGTGTTGTTGCTCGGTTCCTTATGATGCTTCACGTTCCATTTGAGTCAGTGTGTGCTCTATACAGTTCTTCTTTTGTTACTTTGTTCCCAGTAAAATTTACATTTTAGTGTCCTTTGGACTTTACCTAGAATTTTACGTCGTGTTTATACCGCCTGATTTTTCGATACGTTCAGAAACGGCACCAATACAGATAGATATTTTGGACATAAAGGAAATCCATTTTCCTTGGGTAATGGGTGAGTCAGAAGAAGCAATGGATGAGTCAAATTTGATCATCAAGTTTTTTTGCTTAAAGGTTAGAGTTTTTAAAACTGGCTACGGTCAGGATAAGCAAACACGCAGTTTTCCGTCTTTATCCCTTATTAGTTTTTTTTAATTATACACCTTTTGTGTTTCTTGTTAAGCCATCATCAGTACCACATTAAAAGGGCGTCGAAACACTCAAATTACAATGCACAACCGTGCCATAGACTTATTTTGAGATGTTTATCCTAGAAACTGGCTTTCGACTGAGAAAGTTTTAGAACCTGAACACTGTATTTAATCTATGTATGTATGTACATCGGAATTTTAAGAGCTACGGTGTACCGACGTTATTTTATATGATTCTGATGTTGGCTTAAGCCAAAATGCATGAAGATGTATAATTTTAAAAATAAAATAAAAAAAGGCGAATAGTGCAGAACATTTTATTAGCTACTGACACAGACCGTGAACTTGTGTATAGATTTTATATCAATTACAGATTCGCCAAGCTCACGCACAAAGAAAAATACAGCTGCTACGATCCGCTTTGTCTTGGTTCATAACTGAAATGTTTCATACATTTTGAGAACAACGTACTTTGTTTATGTTTATAAAATGAAATGTTTCATTTTCCATGTGAATTAGCTTAATTTTTCTCAGACATGTGGTTTATGAAGTACAGAAAAGCCGAAATAGCTTCGTAAATATTGGCTTCCGTGAAAAATGGTACACTATTACCTACAGGCCGTTCGATTTTCTGTGCACAACAAGAAGTCACCCTGCATGCACATCTCTACATTGCGGCAAATTCATACCATCAGGCGAAATGTTCAAAGGATGGATGAAAACAGTAATAATTAAAATAGTCCTCTGAATGCATACGCATTGTTTGTCAGCATCTGTAGCAGAGTCTTTCATTATATTATTTTTATTATATTATTTTATTACATTATTATATTTTTATTTGGTGGTTTTTTGATATTCATCCCACAGTTCTTTTAATTCGCGAACCAGCTCCACCGCTTCGTTGCCATTGTGGTGTGCTCTTTCTATGGCCAGCGAGGACCTGAGGATCACATCGGGGATCTGCTTCAGCAATCCCATTTCTCCAAGCTGTTGCACCATCTCCAGGACGGTAGCAACATCGTCATATGTGGCATATGTACAAGATATGAGCGAACTCAATCTGTTGAAATAATGGCACCATGCGGTGTCATCAAAAGAGCAAAAGGCGCCCGATGCCTTGTTCAAAGTGGAGATGAATGTCCTCCATTGAAACGCCTCAACCTGAAATAATAAGATGATTTCATTATTACATGCAGACATCATTACTTGGTGCATTAATTACATGGTTGGTAAGGAAATGCAAACTTACGTTTATAGAATTTCTAGCTTTTGACAACGTTGACTGGAATACTGCCCCCTATGTCCATCTCCTCCTCACTTTTCTCTCTGTCCATCTCATCATCTTCCTCTCCCTGTCGATCTCCTCCCCTTCTACCTCTCTTTGTCCGTCTCCAAAGCCAGGATTACCCTAATCACCTCGACTCCCCTCCATATTCATCTCCTCCTCTCCCTCACCTTATACATCTTCTCCTGGCCCCTTTCCCTATTAATCTCCCTCTCTTTCTTTCCCTCTCCTTTCTCTCCCTCCCTCATTTCCCCTATCTCACTATAGATCTTCTCTGTCGATCTTATACTTCCCCACTGCCTGTCAATCTCCTCCTTCTTCTCTCTGTTCCTCTTCTGCACTCTTTCTGTCCTTCCCTTCTATCCCGCTCTCTGCCTATCACCTTCTGCCATCTATCTGTATGCATTCTACCCAGCTGCACTCTCTCCCCATCTATACTCTCCTGCTCCCTCCCTCTATCCATCCTCTGGTCTATCTACCATATGCTTCTACTAGCCACACCCACGTACACGTATAACCACTATACAGCAGGTCAATGAAAGAAGCTGATGTCAGGGCTTTGAAAACAGCTTAATCACCCCTGAGGTTTAGGCTGCCCTGCAAAGCATGCTGATAGGAGAGTCTGATACTACAATATACCCATCATGCAGAGGATTCTGTGTCTCAGGGGCTGGCTGAGTCAGCGACCTTTGCAGTATACACTACTGACCACTAAAATTGCTACAACACGAAGATGACGTGCTACGAACGCGACATTTAACCGACAGGAAGAAGATGCTGTGATATCCAAATGATTAGCTTTTCAGAGCATTCACACAAGGTTGACGCCGGTGACGACACCTACAACGTGCTGACATGAGGAAAGTTTCCAACCGATTCCGCATACACAAACAGCAGTTGACCGGCGTTGCCTGGTTAAACGTTGTTGTGATGCCTCGTGTAAGGAGGAGAAATGCATACCATCACGTTTCCGACTTTGATAAAGGTCGGATTGTAGCTTATCACGATTCCGGTTTATCGTATCGCCCGCGTTGGTCGACATCCAATGACTGTTAGCAGAATATGGAATCGGTGGGTTCAGGAGGGTTATACGGAAAGCCGTGCTGGATCCCAGCGGCCTCGTATCACTAGCAGTCGAGATGATAGGCATCTTCTCCGCATGGCTGTAACGGATCGTGCAGCCACGTCTCCATCCCTGAATCAACAGATGGGGACGTTTGCAAGACAACAACCATCTGCACGAACAGTTCGACGACGTTTGTAGCAGCACGGACTGTTAGCTCGGAGACTGTGGCTGCGGTTACCCTTGACACTGCATCACAGACAGGAACGCCTGCGATGGAGTGCTCAATGACGAACCTGTGTGCACGAAAGGCAAAACGTCATTTTTTCGGATAAATTCAGGTTCTGTTTACAGCGTCATGATGGTCACATCCGTGTTTGACGACATCTTGGTGAACGCACATTGGAAGCGTGTATTCGTCATCGCCATACTGGCGTATCATCCGGCGAGATGGTATGGGGTGCCATTGGTTACACGTCTCGGTCACCTCTTGTTCGCATTAACGGCACTGTGAACAGTGGACGTTACATTTCAGATGTGTTACGACCCGTGTCTCTACCCTTCATTCGATCCCTGCGAAACCCTACATTTCAGCAGGATAATGCATGACCGCATGTTGCAGGTCCTGTACTGGCCTTTCTGGATACAGAAAGTGTTCGACTGCTGCCCTGGCCAGCACATTCTCCAGATCTCTGACCAATTGAAAACGTCTGGTCAATGGTGGCCGAGCAACTGGCTCGTCACAATACGCCAGTGATTACTATTGATGAACTGTGGTATCGTGTTGAAGCTGCATGGGCAGCTGTACCTGTAGACGCCATGCAAGTTCTGTTGGACTCAATGCCCAGGCGTATCAAGGCCGTTATTACGGCCAGAGGTGGTTGTTCTGGGTACTGATTTCTCAAGATCTTTGCACCAAAAATGCGTGAAAATGTAATCACAAGTCAGTTCTAGTATAATATATTTGTCCAATGAATACCCGTTTATCATCTGCATTTCTTCTCGGTGTAGCAATTTTAATGGCCAGTAGTGTACATATTCAAATGTGCGTGAATGCCCAAGGGACCAAACTGCTGATGTCATCAGTCCCTAGAGTTACACACTACTTAAACTACCTTACGCTAAGACACACACCCGTAGCCGAGGGAGGACTCGAATCTCCGGCGGATATGAACAGCCCTGTATACGAGGGTTGGAACTTAAATAGTGGCACCTATTTATTCACAACCGACACAAAAGAGTTACACGTTTGCACCTGTTACTGCCCTTCAAAGTAGTGTAGTACCCGTTGCCAGCGATGTGGAAGGCGTAGTGTACCGTTAGCAGAGCCTGTTCTATTGATGGTGCGATTGGAGTGGTCTAAAGTTATGGTGATTCTCATGTACGACTGTGATGGTGTTATCGTAGCGTATTACGTTCGTCCACGGCAGACCGTCAATGCACAGTTTTACTGTTCGTTTTTTAGAGCGTTATCTGCGACCATCTTTGCGAAAGAAGCGGCGACACTTTCTGCACAACCCACCCATCATTTTGCACGACAATGCGCGGGCGGCTACAGCGCAGTCTGTGGCTGCTCTGATCGGTCGATGGGACTGGGAAGTACTGTACCGTCCACCATACTACCCTTGTGATTTGAGTCCGAAGATGAAGGAAGCATTCGCTTCAGAACTGTTCCAGAGATTCGACAGAGAGATTTTTAGTATGTTTTCCTTGTCACTCACTCGCACGAATGTACAAAAATTTGACACTACACGAAGTTTTCCTTTATTTTCCTTCCTTGAGTTGACTACTAGGTAAATTTTTTCCGTTAGTTTACATTACCACGATCTTGTTCCCTTTACTTGATGGGTGCGTAGTAAGATTTTTAATACAGCAAAACAAGGATAATGGATTAAAATGCTGAACGTAGATGTGGATAAAAGACAATGATTAAATAAATGCAGACTAAGCGGGCAAATGCCGCATTCCTTTAGTTTCTGGTCTGAACCCGTTCAGTTTCGGTTACTGCTGCGCTTCCAACAGCCGCAACTACAGGCCCTGGCGCTGTAACAAAGATTGCGTGATTATGGGGGGGGGGGGGGGGGGGAGGGGGGAGGAGGGATTTGGTGCTCGGTTCCTATTTGAGCTAGGAACATGGGCGAAACAGTTTCTGGTTTAGCCCGGAGTAGCAGCCATTTGTATAGCCATTCGAATTTCTGTGTTACTGTAGTTATGTTCCAAGATTTGAACAACGAACCAGGGGTGGCGCCCAGCTAAGTTTTGCGAAAGATTTTAATCGGGCCGAAATTAATGCTGCCAAAGTCACCATTTGTCTATGCACTGTTACGGTTTTGTGTGCAAAAACAGTCACCCTTCAGTAACTGCGGACTGCGACACTGATCGTTCATGTATGATCCGCAGAGGTATCGGACCTCATTCTAAGATAAACTTCAACAGTTTGAAAAAAAAAAAATTGTTTGTTTGGATTTGACGAGCACTTTTATGGTTTAAACTTGTACGAATCGGTTCAAAATTTGCACGAAGGTAGGTAAATGGATAAGGTCAAAACGACAAATATCTTTATCGTTTTGTCGAGATACGAAGGTTTAAAGTCGATCTAGATGTAGCACTTAAAATTTGTTGTTACGTTAACTGAATGCGCAGAAACAATGTAAAGTTAATCAAATTAATGAAAATGCTTTCTTACGATAAAGTTGGAAACTCGCTTTCAAAACTCTAACTTCACGGAGATTTTACATACAACAGACATTTACTGTGAGGTTATTTACACGCAACCCCTCTGTTTCAAACTTGTCCGAATGGGATAAAAATTCGTCAGAAGGTAGACAAATACATACAGCTCATGGTCTCATGGTCGTCTTGTTGTTCTATGAAAGCTTTATCCGTTGCCAAGATCTGAGCAACACGATTCGAAAGACAATAAAAAAATCTGTAGTGGATCAGTGGCTCCCCGAGTCGAGAAAAACCTACAATTGTCGCCAAGCTACGGCGGCCGAAAGTAAAAAAAAAATGGCTCTGAGCACTATGGGACTCAACGGCTGTGGTCATCAGTCCCCTAGAACTTAGAACTACTTAAACCTAACTAACCTAAGGACATCACACACACCGATGCCCGAAGCAGGATTCGAAGGCCAAAAGTCAAAATTACGGTAGAGTGAAAGTAGGGAACCAGAACGAAAAAGGCTCCTATCATTGCACAAAAAAAGGCGAATATATCCTGGACAGAGTTAGGTATGTAAAGGAAGGGAACTAGTTTTTCAATTTATCTGCCAGATTCAAAGACATTTAAATCAATATTGGTGCACCTTTGAAGAGTCCACCCCACTTCCCCAGGGCAGCGACCTCCGTTAGCCCCATCCACTATTACTTGTATGGTGAGGCGTTTTAAGAGCAAACACACAGGAGTTTATGTGCTTGTAGAGAGTGGGTTACATCTACAATAGGAAGTATCCGCCTGTACATCTACAATAGGAACTGTCCCAGAATGGGGATGCATGCCTAATGACACGTTGTGCCATACTGCACGATACGACAAGTGCCGTGTCGGATGACATGATGGCAAGTGTAATGTTACACGCCATGGCGTCATGTATCATGTTACTTTACTTAACACGATACATTGTAATACATGACAAGGGTACTAATACTAACAAAGAAAAAAGCTCGAATATGCCAAGATGTTTTGATTTAAATGCCTTTGAAGCTGCCAACTAAGTCGAAAAGTTTGTCCTCTTCTTTTAGGTCGCTACGTCTGCCCAGGACATCTATTTTTGTGCTAAGATAGGAGCGTATTTCATTCTAGTAATAGTATGAACGAAATACGAGGGCGTGATGGAGCAGACTGCACGCATACTGTACCTGTGAGGTTGCAGCGAGCAAACACAACAGGATAGCAACTGTCGTCGACCTCATGTTACGAGCTCCACTCTCGTACTGAAGATCTGTCTGCACCAGCTGGCCGTAAGAACAGTGCCTGCTGCCCAGGGGAACCCCCCAGCCTATCTGGGCGTTCCCGTGATCTGATGCAACACAGATAACACGTAACAGGTCAGCACACTCAGCAAAAGACAGGCAAGGCGAGCAATCACACAATCTGCCAGCAGATGGAGAACTGACTCTTGAGGGTGCGATGCAGCACTCTCCGTCACAGGCAAAACCGTTATGGCCCTACTTGAACAGGGTGAATTAGGGATTAACAAGCCTTGGGGCTGGCAGTGGTATTAATTAATGTAGACTATAATTTGTTTCACGGCTTTATGTGTGTTTTGCGAGGAGGAATGGAAGTAAACAACTAGACAGGAATGGCTGGGAAACAGGGAGAATTTTTTCCTATCTGACAGTTTGGTACTATCAGATAGTACCCGTAGTATAGTTTACGTAGTATAGTAGCTCTCAGCTACTGCCTGATAGCTCCTTGCGAGTACTTTCTGGGAGTGTCGCACAGTCTTGCAATAGGAGAGGTTCGTGGCGGGGTGAGAGGGTTTGTGAGAGGTGAGAGATCTGTGCATGAAGGATCAGATTGCCATGGAAGAGCGTCGGGCTGCAGCTGTACTTTTAATTGCAAATAACAAAACGTAAGCGACCCTGTTTGTGTTGGATAAGAGAGTGCATTAGGCGGCGGAATGATTGTGAAACACGCAAGAATCTCACTGTGGAGCTTCTGACGAAAGATCCTCAACAATACCGAAATTTTACGAAAATAGCAGGGATGGATGTGGACGAAATACTCTGTGTCTACATCTACATGTGGCGAAGAGTACCCTGTACCACTACTTGTCGTTTCTTCTCCCGCGCCACTCGCAAAAAGAGCGACGGAAAAACGACTGTCTGTATGCTTACGTATGAGCCCTAATTTCTCGTATCTTATCTTCTTACGCGCAACGTATGTTGCCGGAGTAGAATAGTTTGCAGTCAGCTTCAAATGCTGCTTCACCAAATTTTCTCAATACTGTATCTCGAAAAGAAGGTCGCCTTCCTCCAGGGACTACTATTTGTGTTGACGGAGCACTTAGGTGTTGTTCGAACCTATCGGTAACAACTCTAGCACCCCGATTCTGAATTGCTTCGATCTCTTCCTTCAATCGTACTTGGTACAGATCCCAATCGCTCGAGCAGTACTCAAGAATAGGTCTCACCGGCGTCCTATATGCGGTCTACTTTACAAGTGAAGCACACTCTCCTAAAATTCTCCCAATAAACCGAAGTCGACCAGTCGCCTTCGCTACCACAGTTCTCACACGCTCTCGCCACCTCATATCGCTTTGCAACGTTACGCTCAGATGATTAATTCTTCTCGGGTTGACAGCCGAGTAAATGCGTTGTTCTGCGGTAACGTTTCAGCAAGTTTCTTACTTGCGTCTTCAGGCGAAGATTGCAACTAAGAAGGTTGCTGAAATGTTGCCATAGAACAACGCATTGACTCGGCTGTCAACCCGAGAAGATTTTATCATCCAGATGCGCCGAGAAAGCGGGTATTCACGCGTTACACCCAGATATTTAAACGACATGATTGTGTCAAGCATTACACTAGTAATACTCCATCCGAACATTACAGCTTTGATCTTCCCTCTCATCCGCATTTTCTTCCACTTTTACGGCTAGCTGCCATTCATCACACCAAATGGAAATTTTGTCTGTCATTTTGTACCTTCCTACAGTCACTCAGCTTCGACACCTTACCGCTCACCACGTCGTCATCAGCAAACAATTGCAGATTGCTGTCCACCCCGTCTGCCAAATCGTTTGTCACACAGAGAACAACACCGGTTCTATCACATTTCCATGGGCAGTTCTGATGATACTCTTGTCTCTGATGAACACTCGCCGTTGAGAACAACAAAAAAATGCTTCAAATGGCTCTGAGCACTATGCGGCTTAACTGCTGAGGTCATCAGTCGCCTAGAACTTAGAACTAATTAAACCTAACTAACCTAAGGACATCGCACACATCCTTGCCCGAGGCAGGATTAGAACCTGACACCGTAGCGGTCGCTCGGCTCCAGACTCTAGCGCCTAGAACCGCACGGCCACTCCGGCCGAGAACAACATTCTGGCTTCTATTGCTTAAGAAGTCTTCGAGCCACTAACATTCCTGTGAACTTATTCCATATGCTCGTACCTTCGTTAACAGCCTGCAATGTGGCATCGTGCCAAATGACTCAAATGGGTCTTAGTACTATGTGACTTAACATCTATGGTCATCAGTCCCCTAGAACTTAGAACTACTTAAACCTAACTAACCTAAGGACATCACACAACACCCAGTCATCACGTGGCAGAGAAAATCCCTGACCCCGCCGGGAATCGAACCCGGGAACCCGGGCGCGGGAAGCGAGAAAGCTACCGCACGACCACGAGCTGCGGACGTTCCAAATGCTTTCCGGAAATCTATAAATATGGAATCAGTTTGTTGCCCTTCATCCATAGTTCTCAGCGCTTTCTAAAATCATGCTGATTCGTGGACATAAGCTTCTCAGTGTCAAGAAAGTTTATTATATTCGAACTGAGAATATGTTCAAGGATCCTGCAGCAGACAGAAGCTAGGTATATTGGTCTGTAATTTTTCGTGTCCGTTCTTTTACCACTCTTATCTACTGGAGTCGCCTGCGCTTTTTTCCAGTCGACTGGGTCTTGGTGCTGGGCGAGAGATTCGCCATAAATACCATCGAAGTAAAATTTAGGTATTGTTGATGATCTTCCGGCAGAAGCTCCAACAGTGAGGGCCCAGTGCTGTAGAGCGCTCTTTGGAAAGTAGAACTGGGTTTCCATCCGGACCTGGTGGTGTATTTACTTTCAAAATTTTCAGTTGTTTCTCTCGCCAGGTATGCTTATTACAATGTCGTCCATACGGGAGTCTGTCTGATGGTCAAATGACGTTATGTTTGTACGATTCTTCTGATGTGAACGATTTTATGAATGTGAAATTTAAAACTTCGGTTTTCATTTTGCTGTGTTGAACTGCCACACCAGATTGGCCAACAAGGGTCTGAGTGGAAACCTTAGACACGCTTAGCGATTTTATTTAAGACCAGAATTTTCTCGGGTTCTCTGCCAGATCTTTTCCTAAGGTGTGACGATGGTAGTTGTACACTTCGCTCACGGATCTTTCCATAGACCCACGAATCTCTGCTAACCTTCGCTTGTCGTCATTTGTGGTTTTCCTTTTGAGCCGATCGCAGCAGCCTCTGCTTCACCAGCATCCGCGGAATTTCGTTATTACACCATGGTGGACCATTAAAACAACATAATGTGCTAGTAGTAAGGTAAGTTACTCTGGAAATTCGGAGAAAATCGCAAGAGAAGTTTTACGCATCTATTATGTATCTGATATACGTGTGTATAGGGACTACTGGTTAAAGTTCATGATGGCAAGCCGGCACGGTAGCTCTGCGCGGTCGGACAGAAGGTTAGCTACCCTCTGTAATAAAAATATGAATGAACGGATCAACGAACATCTGAACGGGTGTCATCGGACGTCCGCCACGAACAAGTTAAACGAATAATACTGTAAAAAATGAGATCAACAAAAAAGAAGAGGTTAGCATCTGAGCTTCATCAGACGAACGTGTACGAGGCCGTTCGAGCCCCGCTCAAACCTTCAATTTTGTAGTACAAGTGTAAACTGCGTGATATTCAAAAAATTTTCACCTGCACTATTCGCTTTTGCTACATTAGCAACGTCTCACCGCTACGCAGGTTGACTGGTAAGTGGGGCCTGCCTCTGCGTCGGCACGTGAAAGCGCCGAGGTGCAAAGTAGTTCTGAGTACCTTACCTGATTGCATGTATAAGGGATTTCGCAAATCACGACAGGCATACGTTTTTAGGAAAACTCTATACGTTTGTTCATTCATTTGTCGATAGTTATTTAGTTTGTTCAAATAATAAAGTTTAATTAAAAATAGTAAGTAGCGAAATAAATTGAGATTGACTAAAACTTAACGCAGAAACACGTGGTTTCTTTATATTATATTACCTCTCAAATGTCATATAAATTAAATAATATGACCAGTGACGAAAGTAAAAATTATAAATTACGTTTAATAGGGAGTCGAACAGTCGCCTCACTCATGACCATGTTATGTAGCTCGAACGCTAAACATTTTCTTTACTCTCATATTGTCCTACATTGTTCGTTGCATTTTTTAAAATTTCATTTTGTCTCATACTGTTCGTTGCATTTGTTCAAGGCAGAGACCCGTTGCGGTTCTTCGTTGATCCGTTCACTTATCTCAGGGTAGTCAACCCGCTGAGCTACCGTGCCGGTACGATCCTCGACTCATCCGCTACCTACGCGTAGATACACTACTGTCCATTAAAAATGCTACACCAAGAAAAAATGCAGATGATAAACGGGTATTCATTGGACAAATATATTATACTAGAACTGACATATGATTACATTTTCACGCAATTTGGGTGTATAGATCCTGAGAAACCAGTACCCAGAACAACCACATCTGGCCGTGAGAGATCTGGAGAATGTGCTGGCTACGGCAGCAGTCGAACATTTTCTGTATCCAGAAAGGCTCGTACAGGACCAGCAACACGCGGTCGTGCATTATCCTGCTGAAATGTAGGGTGTCGCAGGGATCTAATGAAGGGTAGAGCCACGAATCGTAACACATCTGAAATGTAACGTCCAATGTTCAAAGTGCCGTCAATGCGAACAAGAGGTGACCGAGACGTATAACCAATGGCACCCCATACCATCACGCCAGGTGATACGCCAGTATGGCGATGACGAATACACGTTTCCAATGTGCGTTCAACGGGATGTCGCCAAATACGGGTGCGACCATCTTGATGCTGTAAACAGAACCTGGATTCATGCAAAAAAATGACGTTTTACCATTCACGCACCCAGGTTCGTCGTTGAGTACACCATCACAGGTGCTCATGTCTGTGATGCAGCGTCAAGGGTAACCGCAGCCAGGGTCTCCGAGCTGATAGTCCATGCTGTTGCAAACGTAGTCAAACTGTTCGTGCAGATGGTTGTTGTCTTGCAAACGTCCCCATCTGTTGATTAAGGGATCGAGACGTGGCTGCACGATCCGTTACAGCCATGTAGATAATATGCCTGTCTTATACGAGGCCGTTGGGATCCAGCATGGCGTTCCGTGTTATCCTCCTAAACCCACCGATTCCATATTCTGCTAACAGTCATTGGATCTCGACCAACGCGAGCAGCAATGTCGCGATACAATAAACCGCAATCGCGATAGGCTGCAATCCGACCTTTATCAAAGTCGGAAACGTGATGGTACACATATCTCCTCCTTACACCTTACTACTAGCACGTTATGTTGTCTTAATGACCTACTAAAGGAGTACAAAGTTTGAAGTAAATCTGTGATCCCAGCATCGTGGCCTAGCCTTGTAAGACACCACACAAGAAGAGTTTACTGCAGTTGGCAGCAGTAGTACCGTGGACGTCCGTCCGCGGCAGGGACATCGCTTTGCCGTAAGCCAGTCACGCTGCCGGCGAGAAGCACGTCCCCTGGAGCGGCAGCGCCACCACGAAGAGAAGCGCGCGCTTAAGTAGCCGTGCACGAGCAGAAGTTGTCAACTGCAGCCTGTAAGTCAGCCTGAGTCTTGCGAGGGAGTTCCTGCATAAGGTTCGTCGTCTCTTCAAGTCATCCAGTGAGATAGAGGAAGTTCTCGAAACATAGACAGTGGTTAGCCTTCAGTAGAAACTTAACAGTGATGTAGAAACATAACAGAGGCTAGAATTGTCATACAGGGACAGAGACCGCCTACTAGAAACTTAACTGAGTACTGTTAGTTTGGAATTGTTGTTCAAATAGTATATCAAAACAGAAAATTAGTTTGACTTCCACCTTAGTTCGTGGTTGTGGTCTTCAATCCTGAGACTGGTTTGATGCAGTTCTCCATGCTACTCTATGCTGTGCAAGCTTCTTCATCTCCCAGTACCTACTGCAACCTACATCGTTCTGAATCTGTTTAGTGTATTCATCTCTTGGTCTCCCTCTACGATTTTTACCCTCCACGCTGTCCTCCAATACTAAATTGGTGATCCCTTGATGCTTCAGAACATGTCCTACCAACCGATCCCTTTTTCTAGCCAAGTTGTGCCACAAACTTCTCTTCTCCCCAATCCTATTCAATACCTATTCATTAGTTATGTGATCTACCCATCTAATCTTCAGCATTCTTCTGTAGCACCACATTTCGAAAGCTTCTATTCTCTTCTTGTCCAAACTATTTATCGTCCATGTTTCACTTCCAAACATGGCTACACTCCATACAAATACTTTCAGAAACGACTTCCTGACAGTTAAATCTATACTCGATGTTAACAAATTTCTCTTCTTCAGAAACGCTTTCCTTGTCATTGCCAGTCTACATTTTATATCCTCCCTACTTCGACCATCATCAGTTTTTCTGCTCCCCAAATAGCAAAACTCCTTTACTACTGTAAGTGTCTCATTTCATAATGTAATTCCCTCAGCATCACCCGACTTAATTCGGCTACATTCCATTATCCTTGTCTTGCTTTTGTTGATGTTCATCTTATACCCTCCTTTCAAGACACTGTCCATTCCGTTCAACTGCTCTTCCAAGTCCTTTGCTGTCTCTGACAGAATTGCAATGTCATCGGCGAGCCTCAAAGTTTTTATTTAGTCTCCATCTACTTTAATACCTACTTCTACCTTAGTTCAGAAAACGTTATTTAGTTTGTGTGTGTGGAACTGTAGTCAACGCAGAAAAATAGGCTAAACCTGCAGTCTACAATTGCAGTGTCCAAAGCTGAGGAATTTATTTTAACGTTCACTATTCTGTGCTACTTTCATTGTGTAGGTGCTGCCCTAGAACCCATGCATCCATCCTACCAGAACACGTTCATTAGTTTTTTTCAGCAGCATCGAGATTTTCATCAACACTTTCATTTAACGTGTGCGTGAGTACTGGAAAGTATATTGCCGAGAAGTGCTACCGTAGAAACTGAGAAATACGCCACAAACCTGGGACGCAATACGGCCGCTCAGCACTCACCGAGCACTCTGAGCTCTTCCGACAGTGCCGGTGTCGTTTTTCTTGCCCGAGCGCTACGGCGAGCAGTTCTCGAGAGATGGAACTTCCTGCTGTCTGCACTGGAGTTCTTAACTCGCAGAGAGCGACTGTCTGAGAACTTTCCGCGCTCTCGGGAACTAATGGCGAGCTGACTCTTGCCGCTGTTTAAACGCCACGTATTACTCGCAATGTCTCCCCGAGACTGGGAAAAACTCCTGAATGTATACCTAGATTAATGATGCTCCAGGAAAGAGGTACTGACCATGGCTTTTTCTGGTCGTAACTGCAGTTTGTCCAGACATTAGTAAGATGGACTTGTACACGGCAAGGGCGGCCTTTGCGCTAATTTTGAACGGTCCCTCGCTCATGAATACGAGGAGGTATCCCCAAAAAAGGAGAATTGTTTCTTAAAAGCTACATATTTTCAAATTGTTTACAAAATAACCTCGTTCTCTTGAAAACAGTCTCCACCGGTGCTTCCACTGATCGAAACAATTTTGTAATGATCTTTAGAAATGGACGACAACTCCTCCCTCGTTTTTTTACTTACAGTACTGGCTATTAAACTTGCTACACCACGAAGATGACGTGCTACATCCGCGAAATTTAACCGACAGGAAGAAGATGCTGTGATATGCAAATGATTAACTCTTCAAAGCATTCACACAAGATCGGCGCCGGTGGCGACACCTACAACTTGCTGACGTGAGGAAAGTTTCCAACCGATTTCTCATACACAAACAGCAGTTGACCAGCGTTGCCTACTGAAACGTTGGTGTTGTGTTGTTTCGTGTAAGGAGGAGAAATGCGTACCATCACGTTTCCGACTTTCATAAAGGTCGGATTGTAGCCTATCGCGATTGCGATTTATCGTATCGCGACATTGCAGCTCGCGTTGGTCGACATCCAATGACTGTTAGCAGAATATGGAATCGGTGGGTTCAGGAGAGTAGTACGGAACGCCGTGCTGGATCCCATCGGCCTCGTATCACTAGCAGTCGATATGGCAGGCATGTTATCCACATGGCTGTAACGGATCGTGCAGCCATGTCTCGATCCATGAGTCAAGAGATGGGGACGTTTGCAAGACAACAATCATCTGCACGAACAGTTCGACGACGTTTGCAGCAGCATGGACTAACAGCTCAGGGACCATGGTTGCGGTTACCCTTGACGCTGCATCACAGACAGGAGCGCCTGCGATGGTGTACTCGACGACGAACCTGGGTGCACGAATGGCAAAACGTCATTTTTTAGGATGAATCCAGGTTCTCCTTACAGAATCAAGATGGTCGCATCCGTGTTTGGCGACATCCTGCTGAACGCACATTGGAAGCGTGTATTCGTCATCGCCATACTGGCGTATCACCAGGCGTGATGGTATGGGGTGCCATTGGTTATACGTCTCGGTCACCTCTTGTTCGCGTTGACGGCACTTTGAACATTGCACGTTACATTTCAGATGTGTTACGATTCGTGCCTCTACCCTTCATTCGATCCCTGCGACGCCCTACATTTCAGCAGGATAATGTACGACCGCATGTTGCAGGTCCTGTACGGGCCTTTCTGGATACAGAAAATGTTCGACTGCTGACGTGGCCAGCACATTCTCCAGATCTCTCACCAACTGAAAACGTCTGGTCAATGGTGGCCGAGCAACTGGCTCGTCACAATACGCCAGTCACTACTCTTGATGAACTGTGGTATCGTGTTGAAGCTGTATGGGCAGCTGTAAGTGTACACGTCATCCAAGCTCTGTTCGACTCAATGAAAAGTCGTATCAAGGCCGTTATTACGGCCAGAGGTGGTTGTTCTGTGTACTGATTTCCCAGGATCTATGCACCCAAATTGCGTGAAAATGTAATCACATGTAGTTCTAGTATAATATATTTGTCCAATGAATACCCATTTATCATCTGCATTTCTTCTTGGTGTAGCAGTTTTGATGGCCAGTAGTGTAAATTCTTCAATGTTGTCAACCCGGTGTCCTTTCACGCCCCTTTTCATGGGCGGGTATAAGAAAAAATCGCACGGAGCCAGGTCAGGCGAGTAAGGTGCATGGGGCAACAGTACAGTGCCATTTGTAGCCAAAAACTATCTAACATACATGGATGTGTGTGCAAGTGCGTCGTGGTGCTGGAAGAACCAGTCTCTTGCCTGACACAGATCGGGTCTGTTTTCACAAACACTGTTGTGCATTCGATTGGCGGTCTGACCTGGGGAACAAACTCTGAATGAACCACGCCCTCGGTGTCATAAAGACACTTCAGCATTGTTTTGATATTTGATCTGTCTCAACGACGTTTTTCGTCCAGGGTGATAAAACGTCTTCCACTGGCTCGACTGTTGCTCTTATTCTGGTTCGTAGGCACCATGATTCATCACCAGTAATGACCTTTGACAGAAAATCTGGATCAGTTCCGAGCTGTGGTTTCAAAGCACAAATTTCAACTTGGCAGAAACGCGTTTCATTCACAAATCTTCCTTTACAATTCGCTGAACTGAGCTCCAAGAAAAGCACTAAGCTCTGTCAGTTGATCACCAATCTCTTGTATTTTTCCAGTAATTTCGTCGATCAGGCTGCTGACAGGTGTCCAGAACGGCGTTTGTCATCATTCGACATGTCCACTGGAGTTTTCCCCGTAGCGTCATCTTGGTAAGCTGTTTTCAACATTAAAACAGTCTCAGCTAGATTTTTATAAAATAGAAAACAAAATTTCATAGCTGCACATTCTTCACTTAGACTTGGCAATATAAAAAAACGAAACAAAAACAAAAGAGCGCTAGCAAAAGCAATCACTACAGATGAACAGAACAAGCCAGGTCGAGAAAACTGGCGCCATTGCAATGGCAATGCTTTGCGATAAAAACGCCTAGCGGCAGAAATGCGTACTACACGAGCCTCGCCCACAGCAACATTATCCTGGCTTTTTGTTTTTGGGTACCGTGTTGTACAAAAGAGAGGCGACAGAGAGCGGTTCTATATATTGGAAGAAGTCAGTGTCCGGCAACGTAACGCAGGTAAGCAAATGACCCAGGTCTCTGCAAATTAGCACAGTTAGGTTGGCTATGAAACGCAAGGTTCGTGCTCAGTCGCCCATTATCTTCATAAGCCGAGGCTATCAATAGCTCCCACAGCAAAAGCTCTGCCTCACTATGACCCGATTTCTTCTCTCATCGAGACACGGTCATTGCCTAATAGAACGAGTGTCCATACCACACACTCATATCGTTTAGGTGCCATGTTTAACCCAATGAAAAAGGAACAGAAAAGATTGCAGTTAGTCAGAGAAAGAGTTACCTATATTGTTGCACGCTAATTGTGACTATATCAAACTGATTTTCAATGGCAGCTCGTATCTACGAACACATCTGGACACTCGTCACCTGTATACCACCACCAAGGAAGTCCACCATGTTGTGGTGCCATGCGCCCCATTACTCTGTGTCTCTCCTGCTCGCCACCAATTATCTGTGTTCTCTGAATACTCACTGCTATAATTTATTTCGACTGGCCGAGCATTACTTCTCAGTACAGTAATAACTATCTTTTGTCCAGGCAGTTTCACCATCTACAGTGTCCTTTCAGGGTTCCACACCTCAATTTTTAAAAACGATACCCTTACAGGATCACTCTGTTGCCATCTGTCTGACTGTTAAAAATCCTTCTTCTGAGGATCGGGAGGATGTATTGAAACATCCCCTTTGAAAAATTTATGAATTACTGTGCTGATAAACCTCTTACATTATTTGATTTTCAAACAGCTGAGCAGAACTGAACGTACTCAGACATTTCACTCTTTACTTATTCTGATTAACACTAAACTGACATACAATATTTTTAGCGCAACGCAATCTGACTTTCAATAATCTCTACAAAAGAATGGCCCGACTAACAATAACCTATACCTTTCATGAATTATTTACGTCACAAAAATCTTCGTTACTCGAATTACTGCAATACAGCGAGTGCCAATACTGCCAGCTAAATAAAAGATTCTTACTACTGAAGGCACTAACTACTGATAGGCATACTTAGCAAATGAAAGGTTTTTATAGAGAACAAACAATGTATTTACCTTAATAGTGTTCAAAAGTCATAATATATATATCAGTTCATGACATGCAGTCTTACAAATTTACTCTTTCTGATGGACACACGGCCAGATCATCCGCTCTCAAAACTCTGCCATCTCGCTTCCCACATCCACCACTGCTGGCAGCTCACCTCCAACTGCCCAATGCTACACGCTGTTCACATTCAAGTTCCCAACACTGCCAACAACGCCAACCAGCCACAGACTGCACACAGCACAGCCAGTGATTTTCATACAGAGCACTACGTGACGTTACAAACATGAAAACCTAAACAGCCTACTTACAGTATCATGCATAAACACACCATAGTCTATGGTCTTTGGCAGTGTAATAAATGTAAGCTTCTCATTTAGTGGAGTCAAAAAATGGCATGTTTTGTGTCATGTGTTTTGATACTCACTCCTCAAAACCTGTACGAGGGGGTACCCAGACAAACCCGGAATAACATTGCCATAGGCGGAGCTTGTGTAGTACGCATTTCTGCCGCTAGCGAGCAAAGCGCAACTCATTGCCAGTTCAGTGCCGCTGTGTTGTTGACTTGGCTTGTTCTGTTCGTCTGTAGTGACTATTTTTTCTAGCGCTGTTTTGTTCTTGTTTCGATTTCTATGATGGCAAGTGTGATTGAGCAATGTGCAGTTGTGAAATTTTGTTTTCTATTCGGTCAAAATGCTGCTGAAACTGTTTTAATGCTCAAAACAGCTTACCAAGATGACGCTATGCGAAAAACTCAAGTGTACGAGTGGTTTGCTCGAAGATGTGGTGGAGAAAGACTACATCAAGGACGTGGAGGGTCATATTGATTCTGTTTCTTGCTTATATTTTTTAAGTATTTATTGGCACTTTTCGCAAAAGATGGGAATAAAATTTATTGATTATTTATTAATTAAAGCATTTTCATAGAAATAAATACCATTAAGCACATAAATGCTTTATTACTTAATTTTTACATAAAGTCTACAAAAATATCATTTTAACAGCTCTTAGATATTTTTTTAAAATATACAAAACCATACATTCTCATCAGTAATTCGGAGTTTTTGCTAGGTATTTACGTGATAAATCTTCTTCAGACACAAAATGAGCAGTAAACATTTGACATAACCTGTTGAACACCTCTTCCCATACCACACTGTTGGCGGAATGGAACAATGTGTTCTTTACAAGTGCACTTATGACAACCTTCATAAACATTATGTGTCTTACGATGTCTAGGATAGGGACACTCTTGACATTTATTTCGTACTCCTTGGACTTCCTGCAGCCGATTATTGTGAAGATTCTCCACTAAATTCTCCGACTGTGTTTACGCAAAGTGCGTTGCAGTCGACGTGTTTCTTGTCAGGCACTGAAATGTCCACTGACGAGCATACAGCATAGTGTTTTTGTGAAATTAAGACGCTTTTGGTTTTGATCATCATTTGATCGCTGGCCATATTCAGTATTGCACGGAAGACAGTCTGAGGTACTTTTTTTGAGTTGCGGCTTACATCATAAGTCGCTGACAGCTCATCTGCAACATCAACTCCACCTTTCTTAGAATTAGAAAACATGTTTATCTCTGGTTTCTTTTTATCTCTTGCCGATTCATCACTTTCAGCATTGTGATGAAGATTAGACATGAACAAAACAACTTTGTTTTTCTTTGGTACATCTGAAACGAGTGTATCCTTTTGGAAACCGAACTTAGATGAGGAGATTTCTCTACCACGAGTTTTGCAAAATTCAAGAGGGATTTGCGTCTTGTTCTTCAGCTGTGATGCCACAGAAGAGATCATGTGTTCTTTCAGCAGATGTGATATTAGTTCATAGCCCATAAACCAATTATCAAAAGGCACATTACGTCTTGTTTTTGAAATGAGTTGCACCAGCCGATTCACCACATCGAATGGTTTATTGCTCAATGAAAATGGTCCCTCTGGTTGCTTCTCATCACTTATAGAGAAGTTGAAGACATAGAAATTCTTTGTGGCGACAAAGGCAAACATTTTATGCCATGTATGGCCGGTTTTGATGGAATGTATTGTCTAAATTTGCATCTGCCTCGGAATGCAAGCAGCATTTCATCTGTGGTTCTATGTTCTCCTAGTACAAAACCTTTCTTGCAGTTTTCAACGAATATTTCAAATATCTGACGTATTAGTGTTAAGTTGTCCAGCAGCTTTCTTTCTTCACGTGTGGATTTATCGTCAAAACCAAGACAGCTTTGAATAAAACGAACATGTTGCCATGTCATTGTCAGCCGAAATATTTCAACACCCGTTCGTCTGAAGCCGAAAGGTGAACGGTGTTCTGCCTCCCAGTTTGGTAACATACAGCAATGTATTACAAGCCGATATAAACCTTCAGCTCACTAATGGTCATTTCCTTCATAAAATAGTGATTTGCACCTACTTCACAAGCTGCTTTCCTTTCTCCATCTATACCAAAATAAAGTGAACTGCATACCTGATTTTCTGATCGCTCGACTAATGCCGGTAAAGTAGCATTGTGGGCAGTATTTTGTAGCTCATTTAGTGGTATATTATCATCTTTTTCACTGGCTTCACTTGCATCCTGCTCAGTACCACTACTGCCACTACGCACACTTTCACAATCTTCAGTTTCACTGCCATCTGTCGTCAAGTCGTTTTCACTATCCGATAATTCCCCCAGCCAATGACGTATACGCTCAGCTTCCCTTTCTTTGTTTTCCATTTTGAATAAAAACACCAAAAAAAACGAAAAATTCAGAAAAAAAGTGGTACAGAAATTATACTCCTCAGTTGTGGAAGGGTCAAAAATACCCTCTTACCACTTGCATTCGTTTATCTCCTTTCACGGGCGGCAGCCGACTGAGTGCGTTCAAGCATTAGGAGGGCGGTTCAATAATTACACAGCTACTGAGAACTTCGACAATGTGCAAATGCGCAACAAAGAACTGCCAACAAAACAAAATGAGCAAGGTCAAACTGACCCTACCACATCGTCGCCGGGTTAAAAATGGCGACATGTGAACTGATGACACACGTCTTTCTGGACGTCCATCAACTGCCCAGATCATTCAGAGTTTGTTCCACCAGGTCATACTGTCAATCGAGCCTTTTATTTGCAAGTTTTAAGAAGACTGCGCAACAGTGATTGTCGAAAAAGACCCGATTTGTGGCAGACAGGAGACTGGTTCTTCCAGCACTGCAATGCAGTTGCACACACAGCCATCTCTGTTAGACAGCTTGTGGCTAAAAATGGCGTTGTTCCGCTGCCCCACGTACCTTACTTCCCTGACCTGGTTTCGTGCTAGTTTCCTTATTTTCACGCATGGAAAGCGGACCGAAATGGCGTCGACTTGACAACACTGGAGAAGTCAAGAAAAAAGATGGAGGAGTTGCCGTCCATTTCTGGACGACTACAATAAATGTTTTGAACTATGTTGCACCGGGCTGACAAATGCATTAGTAGTAATTAAGAGTATTTTGAAGGGGATAAGGTTGTTTTGTAAACAATTTGAAAATATATATCTTTTAAAAAGTAATTCCGTTTTTTTGGGTACACCCTCGTTCTGTACCTCCTGTGGACCTAGAATCATTAAATTTGACAAGAAGCAAGGGCTTACAGTGCAAGTAGATTAATTGTTATTTTGTAATGATGTCATAGAAACGATTTTTTTTTCATTTTATCCCACTGTATGTCCGTCAGTTAAGATCACTTTTTTTCTCAGAAATGGATAGACGTATTAGGTTGAAATTTATGTAACATACTCAAGTCTACGGTCCCTTCGCGGTGTTAAAAAATTATGATGCTACCTCAAAGCAGTCCAAACAGACAGCCATTTATGGCAGATATTACCATAGCTTCCCAGTATCGATACCGATAATAATGAAAAATTGTCGAAATTCTCGTTTGTGGGATGGATGAACTATCTATATACATAATTATGTTTGAACGTAACCTTCGGCGCGCAGACTTTTATGTTACCCAGTTGTGTGAGTCTTTACCATTTTTAGTTGCATCCTTAATCTATCATCACGTTGATCTAGTCCACTGTTACTGTGAAGACGAATCATGCGTGTGGTAGGAGCTGAATTCAGTGCTTTATTCACGATCAGGGAATAAAGTAGGGTAGTGGATACTCGCTTCCAAGGCTCACAGCTGCGAATGCGTTTTAACTTTTTACAAGGGCAACGTTGTAAAGCTGCTAATAACGACTTAAACTGCAGATCAGTTAACATGGGTTTTGCCAGAAGTGTTCATTAAGCTCTTATAGAATCCATCATTGTATGTTAAGAAAAGCAGGAAAACATTTTTGATAAGCGCGAATGATAAGAAACCGATTGCAAGCTATCTGAACAGATAATATCAATCAGTCATATCTGAGGACGATTATGTGCAGCCAAAGTGGATGAAATCCAAAAGCACTGTACAACACGCGCATCAGAACGAGATGCGCCGAGCAAAGTTCTGAGGGATGGAACTGATGCTACGTGCTACAATAGTCGTGTTAGAAACTTATCGTGGAAGCAAAGAAAGCTTCATCACAGGTTTAAGCGTTTAGTTCGCAAACAAAAGTTGAACGAAACCAAACTGACGGTAAAGAGAGCTATACGAGAAGACCTCAATGAATTCGAAAGTAAAGTCGACCAGACGACCTTAGCAAAGGGCCTAAGTCCTTTTTTGTATTGTAGTTAAGGGTCTTGTTTCATTTTTGATCGACTGCAGCACTAAAATGAGCACTCTTCAGGGGACTGAATGCAGCACAAACATACGAGGGCTATCCAGAAAGTACGAGGGTAATCCCAAAAGTAAGGTCTCCTACTTTTTTACAAGTACATAGAATTGTTTATTTCTACAATGGTTTACATCAGTTTGCAGCTTGGTCATTTATCTATTTTTAGACATAATCAACATTTCTGTCGATGCATTTTTGTAGCTATGGCAGTTTTTGTATGCTCCGCCACCATGCTGTTCAGAAAGTTATGAACCTCTTCTTTCACCTCGTCGTCGAAGATGAATCGCTTTCCGGCCAAATGTTCTTTTAACCTAGGGAACAGGTAATAGTCACACGTGACAACTGAGTCCAGAAAATTGTCCTGTTCGGCTGCAAGGCGGCGAAGAAATGCGCAGAAAGCATCAACTCGTTGCCGCATGTGGTCCTCAGTCATCTTGCGCACACCTTCCGGTAGTTCAATGTTTCCGTTAAAATTCTGTGAGCGGTGCCTCGGGAAAACTCAGGATCCGACGTGCAGAGATCATCCAGGGTGATCCGCCGATCTTCATGCGTGCTTTGCTCAAACTTCAACACTGTCTCCTCAGAAACTGACGGTCTCCCGCTCCTTTGTTCGTCGTGAATTTCGGTCTGACCAGCTGCAAACTCTCTACACCACTTACGAACATTTTTGACGTCCGTGCAGGACTCACCATACACTTTCGTCAACTGGCGATGGTTTTCAGTCGGCGCAGTGCCCTTTGCGTTCAAAATCCGAATAACTGAGTGCAATTCGCACTTGGTGGTAATATCCAACGGGAGCGGGAGCTCCATTCTCAACGGCTGCGAGCCAAAAAGAGCGCCTCAGCGCGGCGTGCGCATGTTTACACACAGCGGGTGAAGCACTCATCACAACAGTGTGACCAACTGCCACACAAACAGAGTTCTGAACTTATAAAAAAATAAAATAAAATAAAATAAAATAAAAATAGGAGACCTTACTTTTGGGATTACCCTCGCAACTCATGTTTTCGTGTATGATGGCGGTGGCTGGGGCTGTAGAAACCATTATGTTGCTATAACGTCCCTACACTGATTACACATCCGGCGGTGGTAGCGTGTGGTCTGTGTCCCTGCTGCTATCCTTTCTGTGCCGTGTTAAAATGTGCGCTGCCATAGAAAATCCCGCCACTTGTGAGGTGCGTTCTGTGATTAGGATTTTGTTGGCAAAAAACTGCAAACCAATTGAAACTTATCGCGACATTTGCGGAGTGTGCGGAAAAATGAAAATGAGTGATCTCGTCAAGTGAAGCAAAGGTGCACTGATTTCAAAAATGCGTGCACGATGAGAACCGCACTGTTAGGACTAGCCCTGTGCCTGACGAACTGGAGATGAAAATGCGTGAGAGTCGTTCCACGATTACAGAACTTTCGGAGCATTGTCCCAAAATTTCCTGGAGTTTGGTGGGGAAGCTTGGTTACCACAAACTTTGTGCTACGTGGGTTCCCGAAATTATAACTGAAGAACACAAAAAACAGGGCGTGTGTGCAGCACTGATCCTCCTCGAAGATTACCAGAAAAATGGTAACAGAATTATCAATCGTAATAAAGTTATCAATCATAACTGGGGACAAGACTTGGGTGAAGCATGTCAATTGCAAAACAATGTGGCACAACAATTTACTGAGAGAAGTATTGTCAAACACTGGCAAATTCAAGGCGGGCGATACGTAACAAGTGTGGAGGAAAACTTAAGCGCAAAAGTTTTATCAGTACAACACACGTCCAACAGCTTTTGAATGGGAAGTGTTTGACCATCCACAGTGCAGCCTGGATTTGGCGCCTTTTCCCAGCAATGAAGAAATAGTTCGCTACACAACGCTCTGCCACAGCCGCCGGACTGCCTGTCAGTATAAACTAATGGCTGCAATCGCAGGCAGCAGACTTCTGCAGAGACGGCACTGAAAAACTTGTATCGCAGAGTGATAATTGCCTCATTTTGGATGGCGATTATGTAGAAAAATAGCTTAAGATTGCCCCAAAACGCATACAATAAAATTTGTTTTTTTCCATATTGTTAATTTTTTATTTCAAAGCGTCTGTTATTTTATGGGTAACATTCGTGGTTTGTTATATTTGTACATAAATGCAATAAATCAAACTATCTACAACTACTCTTAAAACTGATGACAACGTCAGCACCACTCATTGTGGCGGCGCGGTTCCTTCCGTTACTTTACTACGAACCTGCACCTACCTATGAACACTGTTTCACCATATCATCAGTAGGGAAGGCGAGCGAAACCTACTGTACTTCGACGTGAACCAGGAGCAATTAAAGTTACTAATCTACGTTTCGGGAGAAAGTTTTCACACGAAAAGAAAGGTTGAAAATTTTGTCCACAGTTAATATATTCTGAAACTTAGGTGAACAAGTATCACTGCCAAGCCCGTGCTAGTCTTACACAGTCACTCACAATCCCTTTCACTCACGTTACCAAGTTTATAGGGTTGCATTTCCCGAAAACGTAATAGCTACAGAAATACTGATTGTGTTTGATTGATAATGCTCGCCAAATATTAAATCTGTCGGTGCCTAATGCAGTCACAGTTTTTAGCCATCGACCTGCTAAATACGCCATGCCAAATTTGTCTTTTCTCGTCACAAAATTCACTTAGAAATTCCGAAATTCCTCCACACCCATCGAAATAATTATGCCGTCACTTTACAACACTTTTGATGTATGAAACACTGCTAGATCTGGCAACTTATCGTTTCCATCGGAAACTACTACTACACACGTCCGAACTGTTTCATGACTAGGCTGCCACTCTTCTCTAAAATACTCTTAAACCTTCTCTACCAGCAGAGAAAGGCGCGCGAAGAATATTGCTTTACCATTGGTCAGCCAATAGTAAAACAACATTCTCCCGCGTCAGTCCGCGCTTTTCATCAATAACCAATCGCAAAATAATAAACCTAGCGACTGCACTTTTTACTGACGTAATTATATAATATGTTGAAGTTTTGCTTATGCATAAAGTTATTTACGATTGTTATTTATACCTGAATTATTTTTCCCTTTACCATAAACTTACTTTACAAATCTATTCTACAAAAATCCCCTTTGTCCACATCCATACTTCTTCGAAATGTTCCCACACTAAATCCCACCACATACTTTGATAAACAATCATCTTCATATTAACCTTAAACCACACTCACGCATCATTCATACTGCTAAAACACATTTATAACAGTTTACATACACAAAACGATATAACACTTTAGGAAATTACTAGAACAGTTTATGAAAAACATTCTATTACTTTCGTGCACTCTAGTGGACACAATCGAAACTAAAATCACAGTCCCCCTATCCAGTATTGTCCTCTATCGGCTGATACATATACTACGTGCGCGTCCAGTCTCGCGTCACCATCTGTCACTCTCCAGCTCTGAGACACATCTCCCACTTAACCGCCTCCAAGGCAGGATCGGTATACGGCGCTTCGCCTCATCATGCATTAAGCCTTCAGCGAGTTCCTACTGGCCGAATATTGCCTACACGGAGCGATCTATGACCGTGGGACACATGACCAGCATGTCGTCAGTCTAGGTGAATCCTGGTGGAGCTGCTGCTTCTTAATTCAAGCGGCTCCTCATTTGCTTTTGCAGACCAGGTGCCAGGGGGAACCAGGTACTTTGGCACTGAAGGCAGCAATGCTAACTGTGTAGCCCCTAATCGTACATTAATTCCGTTAAACCGAAGCTGTTCCAATTTTCACATGTACCTTATTATAGTCACCATGTCTATGACGAACCTTTATGATATCAGTTATGAAAAGCTACAAATCGTAAGCAGTCATCTGAAAATAATTACTAGTGCTTAGATGCAGATGAGACCCATAACATAGAGTGGAATATAGTAACAGTGACAATGTATTTTACGACAGGGTGACAGAGTTGCTGATATTACTAATATTGTTTTTAATTATGGGAAATTAAACTTGTTGAATAAAGGTGAGAAATAAGCTAAAAGCAAAAGAACAGAAAATAAATACATCAACTTTATGATCGTCAGAATTAAGAGGATGCTAAACTATGTGACATTACTAACTACCGAACACAACCTGTCAACCAATAAAATTACAGAAACAGGAGTTAGGAACTATGATGATAGTGCAAACAAAACTAGACGTAGGAAGAATAATGAAGGAAAATGGTGCATGACATTAACAAGAAATTAAAGAACCATGAGATTTTAATTTTTCACCTAACAAATGAACAATTGCAGTATTTATATATTACTGTCTACTTTCTGAAAATGACATATTTTTTAAAATAATAATGTTTCTCAGGTAGAGAGCACTCCAACAAAGAAATCTGATAAACAAATTAAGAATTCGTTAAAGACGAAGTGACAAAATGTGTAAGTGAACCCTTATTACATACCCAACTAAAAGTGTATACAAAGAATATTCCAATTTGGTCTGTGGTGTATTACTTAGGGAGCACTACATAAAATCTTAAAACTTAACGTTAAACTTAATAACATTTTGATTAAATGATTAAAAATGTCTTTGGATACTAATTTCATTGTAGGATACTTATGAATTGGTAAATGAAATTAAGGAGATTCCCATCGCAAATGGTTTTAATATAACTTTGATGTAACAAATCTACATATCAACGTACACGGTGGAGATGGTAAGAAATGATAATTTAAGTTGTTACTGTATGGTACAAAGGGAACTGATGGCTTCATATGACTTCTTAAGTTAGTAGTGACGTACAGTTGTTTTCCTTCAAAGACAATGTTTATAAACAACATGACGTGTCAGCCGTGGAATGTTGCCAGTCTGGCATATTTGTGACTATTTTCATGTACCGCCTTGAGGAGGACATCAGGACATAGTTAAACATGTTTTATATTATTATAAGTACAAGGAAGACAAATGTTGTTATATGAAGTTAGGAATGAAATATTTCAAGGCATTCTCATACTTATAGTAGTTTATACTGCAAGATATAATTTACACATGAAAGAGATAAGAATAGCGAGATAATTTTTTTAGATATAGCTTTGATCAACAGAGGAGGAAGACATGGATTTGCTACTTACAGAAAACCAACTACTACCGATATGATTTTACCTTATGACTAAGCACATCGTAATGGATGTAAAATGTCGTTTTCTTGTTGTATGGTGATTAGGTTCATTAAATTCCCACTAGAAAGAGAGACAGAACGAGAGCCAAACGTATGAGGTGTACTAAAAAATGTCAGCTGTTGTTTCTGAAAAGAATTTTACATATTCGTCTATATCTATGTTATCCTCTTCAGAATAGTCCACTTAGATATTCTACACTCATGCCAGCTCATTTTCCACTTCCCAATGCGTTATTGGAACTTGATCTTTGGGAATGCTGTAGCTTCTCTCAGAGATGGAACTTTAATTTCATCTACGCTTGTAAAACGACGGCCTTTTAAGCTTTTACTTATGTTTGGGATTAGAAAAAGAGTCAAAAACGGCCTTGTCTGCGGAATATGGAGGCTGTGGCATCGTTAGCTATCGTCCCTGGCCAAAAATTCACGAAATAGCAACGAAGCATTAGGAAGTGCATTATCGTGGTACAAGAGCCATGTACTCTTCACCACAAATGCGGGAGTTTATTTCGGGTTGCTTTTCGCAAACGACGCTGAACATCTGTGCTATACTCCTTATTGATGGTTCGACCTTGTGGCAAGAATCCATGGTGCACTATACCACTAAAATAGGGAGCATAACCTTTGTAATTAACTGCACTTGTCAGTCTTGGCGATACAGAACACTTTCCCTGGCATGACTGACCTTAATTTTTGACATATTCTTCTTTTTATTTCACCTTTAACCCTTTCCACGTGGGGTCAGCGCGATTAATTTCGGATTTGGCATGGGTACTTTGACGGGTGGCCGGTTTTCCCTTCCTGTCTCCATCCTTTCGCACCCAGACATGCAATATGTGTACCCCAACTGTCTGCGTATCGTGCTGTTCATGTGAAAAGTGCGTGAACGCTTTTCAAATGTTTGCCAATCGTGTTACTGAGGCGGGACATCGATAGAAGCCCGGTATTCACCTTGTCGGATGTGGGGAAACTGAGGAAAAACCATAGCTCAGCTGACTTGCTCACTGGCCCCTTGTCAATCCGCCGTTCGGATACGATGCCATCACCTGTTCTGACACGTTTCAGTACTTATGCATCGCTATGACCTTCTTAGGCGCCTCCTGAACAGCTTGCATTTACTTCTGTTTTTGTTCGAAATTCAACAATTTTGGAACAAAGTTTGCTTTCACATATTTTTGTACCCAAAGCACTTACATCTACATCCACATGACTGCGTCACACTGACTACTCTGCAATTCACAATTAGAGCCTGGCAGAGGGTTCATCGAACAATCTTCAAACTATTTCTCTAGCATTCCACTTGTAGTGATTTTTTTCGTGTGTCGTGCGTGGGTATACTTGGGCTGCTGTTAATACAACTTCAAGATCATATGTGTGGCTACACACAACTTATTCACTATAACTTCTTGTCACGGGAGAGTATTATGATTTTGATATTGTTAACGCTTTTTATATTCAGGTGCCTGTTAAATAAACCCCTTTCGAAAGTCTGTATGGGGCGTGAATCACCTTAATCGCTTACTTTTAGAAACACCTCAGAATTGTGATAGAATGTCTTTTCACATGGATAATAATTTACACTTTCGTAGTTTCGCGTGTAGAAACACCTTTTGCAAGAACACTTATTATTAATTCAAAACAGAGCACTTCCCTAACTGTGAAAATCTCTTCACTCGAACAAAAGACTGCAGTGAAGTGGCAGCCACATGAATCTGCCTTGACATCGATATGACTCTTTGCAAAACGAATGAAATTAACTTGAATTTAGTCTGTTTATTCAAGAAATTAATTTTAAACTCTCTCCGTTTTGCTTTACGCCATTTAAAGTTGGAGTAATCTGAACAAGAATCTCCCGTCTTGCATATAGCGGCCAACAATACTGACTACAACTCCCTTTGTATCGCCCGTTACTAATCTCTGAAAAAATACAATTAATTTTTCATAAAGTACAGATGCTCCCGCTACTGAAATAAGTACTTTGGTTACGAATAACTTGATATATGTACCAGAAATGTGTTACAAGGTATGCATACCTCCATCCGTGTCTTACTCCACAATAAAATAATTATGGAAAACTATTTCTATTATTCTTTCTTTTTTCTCAGCCTCTTCACTACAAAACACAGATTATCATGCAATATGAGACTCATTGTTATCTACATTGCAATGGGATAATTAATGTTTTTATGTACTCTTTTGCACACAGAATAACCGATCATTTAAACATTTCATGTTAACCATAAGTAAATGTTTCTCTTTCCTAGAGGACCAGTACACATCCTCGGACAGCGTGCAGGGAAAGCGAACGCTTGTGTCGTCCCTTGGGAGCTCTGATATCTCTTATTTTATTACAATAATCATTTCTCCCTACGTAGGTGGACGCCAATAAAATATTTTCTCATTCGGAGGACAAGTTAGGTGACAGAAATTTCTTGAAAAGGTACTGCCGCAACGAAAACTATCTTTGTTTTAATGATTCCCACCCCAACTCGTGTATCATATCCGTGGCCCTCTCTCCCCTATTTCGCGATGATAATGCATCCGAAAAATTTCTTAACCTGAGGAAGCTGGTGTGCCAACATCATCAGGGACTTTTCTGAGCGTGATTCGGCGATCGTTTGTAATCACGTCCTTCACTTTTTCCAAGATCTCATCGGTTGATGATATGCTGGAGCCTACAAGACGCTCGTTAACTTCATCTTCATGGCCATCTTTATACCACGTGTACCACCCATAATTCTTTGTTTTACTCATAGCAGACTCATCGAAAGCTACAGGGTAGAGTGCAGTAAATAGCTGATTTGAGAATCAAATGAAAAAATAATGTGCTCTTAGAAACTTACTATTGTATCCTGAGTAGCTCGTTGAATATAGGGTGCCTAGGAAACGTCCTTTCTCTGATAGCTAGACAACAATTCAAACAAATCGTATTAACGGATTTTATTACAAAAGGAAATGATTACAGCCGGCCGTGGTGGCCGAGAGGTTCTAGGCGCTTCAGGTTCGAATCCTGCCATGGGCATGGACGTGTGTGATGTCCTTAGGTTAGTTAGGTTTAAGTAGTTATAAGTTCTAGGGGACTGATGTTAAGTCCCATAGCGCTCAGAGCCATTTGAACCATTTGAAATGATTACAATAGTTAACCTTGTGTTAAACAGATGTGTCGCAAGCAAAGGGCGACACACAAAATAAGAAATCTCTTCAGTATAGACAATGCTACATAGTAGAAGTGAAATGACTTGTTTTGATGCTACACTTGAACTCGCTGCTATAGAGCTCGTAGAACTGGGCCACGTCCAGGTGGCTCGACACTTCTGTCCTCTTCGTGTAGAGGGCGCTGCCGTGCCGTCGTCGTCCCGGAGAGGGGTCAGCCAGCGTGCCATTGGCTGTCGTCGTCTCACAGCCCTCTCTGCTCTGACGTTCCCACCTGGCGTGCCAGCGCTTGGTTTTAAGTCAGAACACTTACATTTTTATTTTTCTCATATTGGACAATAACGGAAGTTTCTCATTACACAGTTTGAACAGTATATCTAGCAAATGTCTATCTTCACAATCCACATACTGCTGCATTTGTTTTCTGAAATGGTCATGCACTCTCTGAAGTATGTCTTCTCGTATTCTTGCAATTTCAGCCTCAATATTGTTCTGTAGGTCTTCCAGGGTGTAGGGACAGTTGCAATACACCTTTGACTTCAGGTAACCCCAAAGAAAAAAATCGCATCGGGCTAAGTCCGTGGTGCGGGCCAGTTGAGATCGCCCATCCGAGAGATTAGCCTTCCAGGAAACGTTTCTCTCAAAAAATTCATCGTAATGCCCGCTGTGTGTGCAGTGGCACTGTCTTGTTGAAACAAGGTATCCTGTAATTGGATTGCCACGAAATCGGCTGGAAAAATTCCTGCAGCATAGTTAAATAAGAGTCCGACATGACAGTTACAGCACGACGGTTTTCCTACTCGTGATATGGCGGGCCACACAGTGACGCGGTCAGAGTGCAGTGGTCTCTGGTGAATTTGTATGGGGTTCGTGTCGCTCCAGTACCGCATACTCTATTCCTTTACACATCCACTGATGTGAAACTATGCCTCATCAGAAAATTACACATTTGCGTCACGTGGTATGGTTGCAATCATGTCTTCACAAGATGTTCTTCATGTTACGTAATCCTGTACTGACAGTTGCTGGACCACGCACATTTTATGTGGTGTCACCGCCAGACACCACACTTGCTAGGTGGTAGCTTTAAATCGGCCGCGGTCCATTAGTACATGTCTGACCCGCGTGTCGCCACTGTCAGTAATTGCAGACCGAGCGCCACCACACGGCAGGTCTAGAGAGACGTACTAGCACTCGGCCGAGTTGTACAGACGACTTAGCTAGCGATGCACACTGACGAAGCCTCGCTCATTTGCAGAGCAGATAGTTAGAATAGCCTTCAGCTAAGTCCATGGCTACGACCTAGCCTGGCGCCATTAACCATTTCTAGAGAGAGTCTCACTTGTATCATCAAGAATGCTGTATACAAATGTTGGATTAAAGTTACGTATTCCAGCAGCTACGTACTTTTCTTTATAGCATTCATTACGTATCCTGTCCCAGACCACACGCCAGTCTGCGTTAGATTATAGCGTGCATTTCGGCCTCCTCTAACTACAAGGTGTTGGCACATCTGCCAACACATCATTTTATATGGATGAAAATTCAGCTCATTATGAAGAATCTGGCGGAGAGAACGTCTTGAAATGCCACGAGCTCGTGCGTGTTTCCGAGCTGAGCGTTTCGGAGATTGCAGTTCAGCTGTTCTAACTCGTTCGACATTTTGTGGTGTCGTAACGCTTCTCTCAGGTCTTCTTGGTACAGTTGACACATCCCCTGTTGTTATGAATGCATTTACCCAATTTAAAATGGCTGCTGTCAAGGAACACGTCCGCATGTGGGTACTGCAAATCGCATACGAAAAGCACGCTGCACTGCAATGATCGTGTGGGATTTCGAGAAATACACTTCAACACATGATGAGCGCTCCCCTCGTGTTCACCGCATTATCGGAGCTCAACAACAATTGAATACAAACCTCCTGTCGGTCACTTTAAACCGCGCCCACTCTCCACTCTAGTCGACCAACTGTGGCGCCACAACGTGAATTCTAAGAAAGCAATTTACCGCGCTCGACTCTGTATATTTAAAACGTGTAACATCTCGAAAACTTTGCTGCACTTTGTTGGCTCACTTCTATAAATACTTGTCAGACATTTTTGCCAAAACAGAAACGAAAAAATGGCGAGTGTAGGACTAATTAAATAGTTGTAATTACAAAATTCTCTTTAGGTTTTGTGCATACATAGTATTTAGAGGCACAGCTTTCAATAATGGATGCCTGACTAGTGTGGTGGGCGTTAAAGGATGTATATAACATTTTAGGTATTTTAGAGGAGATAAAAAGAAAGACTTGAAACATTTTTATGTATGACAGAAATGTAACAGGTGTATCTTTCCCAGCTAGTGCTGGTCAAGAGTGTTCAAACAACCGTGTGATAAAACTGTTTCAGAGAAACATTTTCTGAAAATGTCGTCCATTTACATTACGAAACTGGCGTCTGCGCACGTTTGGTTGTCTAACACTCGCAAAAGAACGAGGTGTATGACGAACAGCAAATCCAGCTTCAACCAAACGAGCAACTGCCTCCTGTGGAGTATCTGTCGGTATCTCATACACCAAACGTTTTAGCTTCCGCCAAAAAAGAACACATGAGTGAGTTTGGAAAAACGTTATGGCAACGGTACAGGCCCACTCCTTCCATTTCAACAATTGGGGAACATATTCTCTAAGTGTTCTCTGCCATCTACGGAAAAGTATGACTGGAACCAAAATTGTTGCCAGATTGCTAGCGGGACATTCTTCAACATTACTGCTACTGTTAAACGGAAAAAGGATACGGTAACTTCGTATGCTGAGCGTGTTACGCTGAAGATACGGTTGAATCAGATAGTCGTGAACAATGCCGACCAACAGATACGTGGTGAATCTGTGGTGAACACACTAACTGCCTCAGGATTTTGCAACTCCTACACACGATGACTGCGGTTGTTGAATATTTCTTCCTCTGCGATGTTTGGAAGTCAGGGATGTTAAGAATTTGGTGTGGATGTCGTTGGCATAGTTCCTGAAGCTGGGGAAAATCGTCTGCTGACAGGTCTTGCACTTTCTAAGGCAGGACGTTCAACTACGGACTCCACTTTCGATTACGGGCCGTGAACCCAGGATAGGAGACAGCACCCCCCCCCCCCCCCCACTACTTTATATTCGTGTACTAAATTACAAAAGCATGGTTATTTATTACCCATCACTTTTTAGAAAGTATTTAACTTGCAATTAATTTGTATATAATTTACTATGGTAACTCTTTTATAACTACAAACTAAACTTTACATATAAAATTGTTTTACTTGAAATGACCACAGCAAATATATTTATTTAATACACTAAGATTAAAACGGAAATAGTTACAAAAAACTAAAAGTAGTATCTATGTGAGTTACGAACACTGAATACAAAGGAAGAATACTTAATAATAGCCTTCCGAGCTTAATACTAACTAAAATGACCAATTACATCTGAAAAGTCAAGAGTCTTAGCCAATTCATTGTAAGTTTCTAAAATTGCTAAATAGTTACGACAACTTTGACCTGATGTGCTCCCTTTCCGTGTTTTTAAAGAGTTTGCCAGTCTATTAAAGGACCTTCCAACCGTAGGCAGTGTTACTGGAATCAGACAAATAAATGTAACTGCAGTGCACAGGTTCAAAACATTTCTTCAAGGATTTTCTTATATATGGAGTTGAAAAGTTTCGTCGGGTCCTTTTCTGAGTGGAGGACTGTGGTATAGACGCTCTTCATGAATCTTCTAAGTCTGATGGATATTTTGAGACAAGATTCGTGGTTTTGACTTCCTATTAATCATTTTCCAGGTCCGTGAAAGCCGTAACTGATGACAACCGATCACAAATTTGTTCACAGCATGCAAATCGTGATGTCAAATCTGCCATGATAAAGTACAAAACAGGAATGATAACAGAAGATTTGAATTCATTTGATTCTATAATTAATTACATCTCTACGTTGACAGAAGTTACTTTGGTCGGTGTGATGACACTTTTGTGATCTATTAGAAGCCAAGATCTTGTGCCAGAATGGTGGCCTCTGAAAGATCCAAAGTACTTCCTAACTCCCAAAATAGTATTTATTACTGATGGAGTTAATGTGGATACCTTATTTCCCAGGAGCAGCTCTAAGACTTTGAGGATCGAAAGACAGTGCTTCAAAATCGGGCGCACTACTTGTAGTCTTTCACTCCAACGAGTTTCAGAAAGGCTTTCCACAGACAAACTGATATGCTACCTCACCAATTCCAAACGAACAGGGCTGCTAGAGAATACAACTTTCCAACGTTTACGAAAAACTGTCACATCATAATTCACTCCAGCAGCATTGACACCAACTCTGTTAAGTGTGAACTCCCCAGGGAGAAAAAAATGGCAGACTTGTTTTTCTGAAATATTCTTGACTGAACACCAGAAGTGTGACCCCGGATGTTCCAGCGATTGTCATAACTCTGGGCACAACAGTCCGCAACCGATACTCCATGAGTTTCTAATGTCTACAGTATTTCATCAGTTATGGTTCAAATGGTTCAAATGGCTCTGAGCACTATGGGACTTAACTGCTGTGGTCATAAGTCCCCTAGAACTTAGAACTACTTAACCCTAACTAGCCTAAGGACATCACACACATCTATGCCCGAGGCACGATTCGAACCTGCGACCGTAGCAGTCGCGCGGCTCCAGACTGTAGCGCCTAGAACCGCTCGGCCACATGACCGGCTCATCAGTTATGGCCTCGTCTGTTTTCTAGCTAATATTGATAAACTAATATTCATAATTCAATTAATCTTTCACAGACTTCGAATGACCTTTCCCGTTATATTTTGAAATACGTAGCGCAGAATGAGTACAATCTGCTCGTGGTGGAAAGTGTGAGGAGTTGCATCACCAAAAATTTCGTAGAAGACATTCTCCTCTCTTTGATGTAAAGTGGTTTTCGATGGCGTTTCGCCACACAGAGATATACTCATTTTGTTAGTGCCATCATAGATAGTGTGCTTGACCTATCTTACTTTTGTTCATCAGTTGGTTTTTCTTACTTTGGCTTAATGTTCACAAGTTACTTCGTGGTAATTTCCAATCAATTCGAATATTCCCAAAAATTTCCCGTTGTGAACATCACCAATCTGATTATTTTCCGCTGGAAAGCTAAACCTGTACAATTTATATTATAAACTTGAATCCGTAATTCATTGAAATATTGCTTTCCATCTCGTTGCTTCACAGTTAAACGTTATTGACCACAGCCTGTCGTCTCAATGACGTTTGAAGATTTTGTTCATCCTAAGAAGTGTTTTTGGCTCTCTGAGATATTTTCATCCATCTGTAACAACCTGTAAATTTTCTTCTAGCGTGTTTTGTGTGTAGAAAACCCATTTTAGCTAGTTTGATTTGATTTAAAAATCTTGCTATGTACTCAATGGTTAGTGTTCGCCGGCTCGCTCTACATTAAATTCGGGGAAATTGAAAATGGGTTGGGAAAGACTTTGATCTCGTTTGAAAAGCTGAGAAACCAGCGCTTCACAATGCTGCTTCCCTTTGGCAGTTTATCGCACATCACTGGAGGTCAGGTATCAGGATTGTCCAAAATACAGCTCTTGCTGTCATCATTATTGATACTAATATTAAGATTAGCACATTATTCATTAATTACTTGACATACAGTAAGAGATTCATTGTCGTATTTTGTTGCCTCTGCTTTAATCAGTTGTTCAGAACCCGAAGTACCTTGCCCGTGTGTGATATGTTGCCGGCTGGTGTGGCCGTGCGGTTCTAGGCACTTCAGTCTGGAACAGCGTGACCACTACGGTCGCAGGTTCGAATCTTGCCTCGGGCATGGAGGTGTGTGATGTCCTTAGGTTAGCTAGGCTTAAGTAGTTCTAAGTTCTAGGGGACTGATGACCGCAGATGTTAAGTCCCATAGTGCTCAGAGCCATTTGAACCGTTTTTTGTGATATGTTTGGCACCCTTTTGGTCTGAAACTAACTGGACAGCAGAGCATGAAGGTGGGCTTTCTGGGGCTGTTGTAGATAAAGCATCTGTGTCATGATACTGAACTTCTCGTAATTCTTCATTTTCATGACTCTTCAAATAATGTTGCAGTAGTCTGACGACCTTTAGTTGCTTCTTCTGCTTCGCATTTTTTGCATCTTTGTTTTTAAAGCACTAGATATATGTTTATAGCTCTACATTTTAAGCTGTTGTGTCTTCAGTAATACGAAATGAAAGAATACATTCGGG
Organism: Schistocerca cancellata; assembly: GCF_023864275.1. Classification (NCBI taxonomy): domain Eukaryota; kingdom Metazoa; phylum Arthropoda; class Insecta; order Orthoptera; family Acrididae; genus Schistocerca; species Schistocerca cancellata. The sequence continues at coordinate 159,747,249 of NC_064635.1, read as the reverse complement.
CTAAAATACGTTTCGTTAAAACAGGAATCTGCGTTTCTCAAAGTGGATTATTAATAGAGGTTACGTTATCTTATTCGAGAGTATTTTCACATAAACAGAATCGTAGCAGAACTAAGCAGTTTTATCGAAAATAATGTAATGTGAAACTTAACCAAATGAATGTTATCACTTTCAGTTGCAGGAGACTAAAATGATGGAATTCAACGTAAGTCACACAAAGATGACAGGTGGACTGCGACTGATGAGCGATGCGTCTGTTTTTAGAGCAAAGAGGAGAAGGGAAACTGCTATGCAACAAATATACAAGACAGGAAGGTGGTTGGAGAAGGGGAGGGGGCAGCGGCGAGCCTTAAGGCCTGGCCAGACAGAACGAATCCCGCCAAAGCGACAGCGGAGGGCCTGCGAGTACAGCAGCAAGGGGCGCCATACACCAGAGTGCGACTGCTGTCTAAGTTGTTCCGCCAGCTGTCGCACTGTGGATGGGCCCGAAGCATCGTCACAGCAAGTTGGGTGCCTAGCTCGGTACGAAAACCCGCCACACGGCAGTCAAATGCGCCAGCAAGGGCGCACAGGTGCTCCGGCCTGGGGCCCTATTCTGTATTGTTCATACCGATCGGTGTAGTAGGTTAGTCTCGGTAGTGACGTCATTTTCGGTTCTTTTTCGACATTCTGAGACTTGCTACCGAACAGTCCTCCCACCGATTTTACGACAATTGTACCGAGAGGTTCTGGATTTCGGTCTGGCCCTATGGATCGGTGAGCTGTGATTTATGTACACCTATAATTTGTTATTTTAAACATATTTAGCGGTTTTAGCTTTGGATTTACTGATTGTGTTACAAAAGAATTACCACAGGATGTGTGCAGTTGGAAAGTGAGTTCATAATAGACTATTTTCCTTTGTTAGAAATATGGTTAGGTTACGTTGTTACTGAGAATGATTACATCCAAAAATCGTTTTCGGTCAATATTCTCTCAAAATAGTGTAATTTTTAGGCAAATAAGAGTTTAAAGATCATTAAATATCAAGACATCGGCTCTGCTTACGTATATTACATGAGTGTGAACTGACATTACTAGTGCCTTCGTGTAGTTTTTCCCGCAATTAGGTTAGTTAGTAACTATCGAAACGTGTTTACAACTTAAGTAACAATGGAAAGCAATTAAGTGAAGCCTGATATTGGAAACCTTCCAAACTATCACGCATTTATGACTTACGCAGCACCATTTGGCCACGAAGTCAGCCTAAGTTCCTCTACACAATACCACAAGAATTGAGTAGTGCATGTCTTGTTCGATATGGCCATGTGGTTAGGGCGCCGGAAAGTGGTACGAAAGGGCACGTGTTCGTGCATGGATTAGTGCAAAGTTTTTATTCCCTCTTCATATATGCAACGCGTTCTGGACATTGTTATTCGTATAAGTTAAGATTTTTCTGTAATATTCGTTATTACTTGCATGTAAGAGCGCACTTCCTCAGTAATTATTCTGTGATTTCTGTGTGTTTAGAAAACGAAATATGAAATTGATGGAGATGAAATTGCTGTGAGTGAAACAACCGACAGTGACCCTTATATTTTTTCTTGTCGGAAATAATCTACCATTTTTTCCGAATATGTAGCGATTGCCGAGTATGCGGTTAGATAGGAATCTAAGAGCACAACTTAAATTACTGGGAATGTAACTTGCAGCAGTCATCTTTGTAATCTTTCTTGTCACAAGTATTTATCTGCGATCGAATCCTCAACCACAGTAGACAGAGATGAAAGATCTCTGCTGTAATATTTTTAGACTGTAGTACCATCTACGAAACATTTTCACTCCTGAGATGCATGTTATAAGCTTCGACGAACTGCAAGAGCTCTCGAAAATGCATTTTTTTTTTCAAATTGTAGACGTATCATATAGGGAAGTGGACTATTTAATAATTTGGATCTCTAGGAGCGAGTTATAACCACATTTTGCTTATCTTCTTATTCTTTAAAACTCTCAGAATCAATTTTTCGGGTGTTTTTATAGATGTCAGTGTGAATGAGAATAAGAGGACATAATGCGGCATTTACGACAATCTGCAGAATAGAGGCAAATACGCTATTGTTATTATATATTCATAGAAACATGTGGTCAGAGAAACTGTAAAAGATTTTAACCATTTCAGCTGAGAATCATGGAAACGGATATACTGCGCGTGATACTGTTAAGGAGGAGGCAAGGGCGATGAAAGCGGGCACGTCAGCTGGATGGAATGCGGCGTCTTGTGTTATGCGCAACGTAAACGAAATTTTCGGTACTTAGAAGAATAGCGCACCTGTGTCGTCAGCTAGCTGCTTTGTGTTCGTGGCGGCGCTGTGCGCGCTGCAGTGCACATGCGCGGATCTGCGGCCCCTTGCTATTGATTGGCTTGCGCGACACGAACCGACAACAGCGCTTTGGTTCACTAGACCCGAACGGTATCGCTACCGAAATGCATAGTGAATAATGCAGGGACTCTAATTCGAGTACTAGACCGTTCGGTGGTCTTGAGTACCGAAACGATCGGCACAATGGCGGAAAGATACAGACTAGGCACCATGGGGCCCTATTCTATCTCGTTCATACCGATCGGTGTAGTAGGTTAGTCTCGGTAGTGACGCCACTTCCGGTTCTTTATCCAAATATTCTATTCAGTTAGCTTCTGAAATCTGTTACCATACGGTCCTCCCGCTGATGTTTCGACAACTGTACTGAGAGGTTTCGGATTTCTGTATGCCCTGTCATTTGGTAATCTGTTTATAACTATAATTTTTTATTTTAAACATTTTGAGCAGTTTTAGCTTTGGCTTCAGTGATTGTGTTACTAAAGAATCACCACAGAACGCGTCTGGTTGGAAAGTGAGTTCATAATAGGCTATATTCCTTTGTTAGATATATGGTTAGATTATGTTGTTACTGTGAATGATTACAACATAAAAAAAGGTTTTCGGTCAACATTCTCTCAAAATACCCGTTATTTTATGCATTTAAGAGTTTAAAGATCATTAAATATCAAGACGTCGGCTCTGCTTACATATATTACATGAGTGTTAGCTGAAATTACTAGTGACTTCGCTTACTCGTTTCCGCAAATGGTTTACTTATTAACTATTGAAACGCGTCCAAAACTTTTAAGTAACAATGCAAAAGAATTTTGTGAATTCTGGTAGAGGAAAACTTCCAAAATTTCATGCATTTACGGCTTACGCCCACATCATTTGGCAACGAAGTCAGCATGCGTCTCTCTCGACTAGAATTACATAAGATAAAGCGCCGATAGCATGCAAGTTGTAGTAGCGAAGCTGGTAAGGCGACCAACTGCTGTGGCAAAGGGTATAGGTTCGTATACCGCTAGATGGGACGATATTTTCTTCTTCGTGTTTGCAACACATTCTGACACTTCGTTAATCGTCAAAGTTAATCATTTTTCTGAAATATCCGTTGTAATTTACACGTAAGAGCGCACTTTCTCATTAACGAGTATCTACGATTTCGTGCCTTCCATATGTTTAAGAAATTAAAGATGAAATTACTGTTCGTGAAACAAATGACAGTGACATTTATACTACTTCTTGTCACGAATAATTCACTATTTCTTTCGGAATAGATAGCGATTTCTGAGAGTGTGGTCAGACAGGAATCTAAGAGCCCTATGTAGATTACTACAAATGAAACTAGCCGCAAACGTCTTTATAGTCTAGCTTATCACAAGTATTTTTCTGCGATCGAACGTTAACCCAGTAGACAGAGATGAAAGGTTCCCGCCACAGACTATACCAGCTTATATGAAACATTTTCATTCATCAGATGCAAGTTATAAACTACAACGAACTTGTATAGCTGCAGTCGCCACACGCTCTCGAAAAGGCGATTTTTTAAATTTCTTTTTATGAACCAAATAGTTGATGTATCATGTATGGAAGTGGGTTACTTCATCATTTGGATCTCTAGGAGCGAGCTATAACCACATCCTGTGCATCTTCTTATTCTTTGACACTCTCTTAAACAGTTATTCGGGTTCATGGAGATGCTTTCCGTCTATACAGCTAATTGAATGCAGTTTATTCCCATAAGCGTTTCGATTCTTTTTCTTGTGAAGTTTCATGACGAATAAAGGATGCAAAACTCGTATGGCAATAAAAAAATTACCTTCAATTAGTTGCATAGACGGAACGTACCTCCATGAATTTTGAAGCAACTAAGGAACGATGGAAAACAGAAGAAATGAATTTTTCGGGTGTTTCTGTAGTTGTATTTGTACAATGTGGTACTACACTCCGTTCGTATCTGATATTCCGAAACGTAAAATCCAAAACACGACGTCGATGTGAATGACAATGAAATGACATAATGAGATTTTACAACAGTTTCCAGAACACAGTCAATATTCTGTCATTATCATACATTAATGGAAGCCCGTGGTTAGCAAAATTTGAACAGTATTACATACTCTAACCCCACTTCTCAGTACTGTGAAGAATGGCATGCGTGTGTCGGCTGCTAGCCACTTCGAGTTCGTGCCGCAGTGGCGCTGCAGTGCGCATGCGCGGATCTGAGGCCGACTGCTTTTCATTGGTTGGCGCGAGGAGAACTGACAACAGCGTTTCGGTTCGCTAGGATCTTTCGGCATCGCTTTCTAAAAGCTTACTGCATAATTTTGGTGGGGCTCTATTTCGAAAACAAGACTATTCGGTGCGCTCGCATACCGAACCAATTGGCAAGATACAGAATAGGGCCTCTGGGTGGAATCTGTGTTCTGTGACAAATCGGCCCTGGCGGGAAACCCTCACTCTGTGTGAACGGCATGATACAGCAGAAGATGCGGCATCGCAGTTGTGGCTCAAGGCCGCATTCTGTCTGCCCACACCTTTTGTATTAAATTATAATGATTAAAACATTCTATCTCTCTGTTAGTCGGTTCCGACTCTCAGTGCCAACATGAACCAAATCACGCCAGTTTCTTCTATCCTGCACTTACTCATATCCTCTCTATAGGTTGGATGTCACTGATCCTTCTCATCCTCTGATGTCCTCTTTTTCTCATGCCTTTGCTCTTCCCCAGCACTAGTGGTTTTTTCCAGTGAAACTTGTCTTCTAATGGTGTGTCCAGAGTAGGTCAGCATTTTAGTTTATTATCGGACCTTTCAGGGAGAACTCTGGTTTTATTTGCTCTAATATTGATCTATTCATTCAGTCCTTGGGACTCTAGAATCTTCCTCCAACAGCAAAATTCAAAGGAGTATACTCTTTGTCGTTCCACCTTCCTAATGGTCCAGGTGTCAGATCCATACATCAAACCTGGGAAGATCATAACCCTTACAATATGGATCTTTGTTGCTAAAGTTATATTTGTACGCTTTAAATCCTTGTCAAGGTTTGATATTACCTTTCTACCAAGCAGCAAGTGTCTCCTGAGTTAGTGGCTGCAGTCACCACCAGCAAAAATCTGGGAACCGAGCTAACTGAACGTAGATGCTACCTCCACTGCTTCTCCTCCTATATGCTATGAAATGATGGCTGTAGTTGGCATAACTTTCGTTTTCTTAACATTCAGCCTAAGATCAGCTTTTTCCACTTTCTTCTTTCACCTTCAGCAAGAGAGCATTTAACTCTTCTTCACTTTCAGCCAAAGGTATAGTACCATCTGCGCATCTAAGGTTGTTTATGTTTAGTTACTCCATATATAGTGCTCACAATGGCTTCTTGGTTAGAGTATAAACTCTGTATGAGATTAATGAGGTGATCTGGTACTCCCATAGTTTTGAGTACTTCCCGTAATTTATCGTAATCGACATAGTCAAAGGCTTTGGCCCAATCGGTAAAGCAGAGATACACGTCTTTCTGGAATTCTCTTGCCATTTCCATGATCCACCGAATGTTGGAAAATTGATCCTCCTCTTCTTTTACGAAATCCAACTTATTCTTCGGGTATTTCTTGCTCTAGATACTGACTAAGTCTATTTTGCAAGATTTTCAACACGACTTTGCTAGTATGTGAGGTAAGTGCGACTGTTTGGTGATCTGTGCATTCTTTAGAGATTCCCTTCTTTGCGATCGTGACGAATACAATCTTTTCCAGTCTTCTGGCCACTGTTGCATGCTCCATATATTCTGATGTGTTGAATGCAGCACTTTCATGGGGTTGTTTCCAATGACTTTGACCAATTCTGCTAGAATTCCATCATGTCCACTGGTTTTCTTTTTAGCCATATTTTCGAGATCCCATTTTCCTTCACTCTCCCAAATATGTGGCTCTAGTTCTAAAATAACATTAACTTCATAATCGTCAGCATTTCAGTATGCAGTTCTTTCTTATATAGATTGAAACGTCCCCGTAGAAAAATTTATGAATTACTGTGCTGATAAACCTCTTACATTATTTGATTTTCAAACAGCTGAGCAAAACTGAACGTACTCAGACATTTCTCTCTTTACTTATTCCGATCAACACTAAACTGACAAAGAATATTTTTAGCGCATCGCAATCTGACTTTCAAAAATCCCTACAAAAGAATGGCCCTGACTAACAATAACCTATACCTTTCATGAATCACTTACCTCACAAAAATCTTCGTTACTCGAATTACTCGAGCGCCAATACTGCCAGCTAAATAAAAGACTCTAACTACTGAAGGCACTAACTACTGATAGGCATACTTAGCAAATGAAAGATTTTGATAGAGAACAAACAATGTATTTACCTTAATAATGTTCAAAAGTCATAATATATATATCAGTTCATGACATCCAGTCTTACAAATTTACTGTCTCTGATGGACACACGTCCAGATCATGTGCTCTCAAAACTCTGCCATCTCTCTCCCCACATCCACCACTGCTGGCGGCTCACCTCCAACTGCGCAACGCTATGCGCTGTTACCGGCCAACTGCCCAACACTACAACAGCAAAATTCCAACAATGCCAACCAGCCACAGACTTCACACAGTACAGTCAGTGATTTTCATATAGAGCGCTACGTGGTGTTACCAACATAAAAACCTAAACAGCCTACTTACAAGATCTACTACATATTGTGCCCATCTTTCTTTAACGTCCTCTGATTCTGTTAAATTTTTCCCATTTCTGTCTTTTATCATTACAATTTCGCCTGAAACTTTCCTTTCATGTTTCCAATTATCTTGTTAAAATACCTTGTCTTCTCCATTCTGTTATAATCTTCAACTTCTTTGAGCTTTTCGTTTAAGAAGACATTTTTATGTCTTCTAGCTAATTTCTGAAACTCCGTATCTAATTGAAACATTATATTCTAATGATTAAAAAATGAAATTGCATAGGGCTGGTCGTGGGTACCCTTCACTCCCACAGTCCACACACCTCCACCGTCGTGTGTGCCATATGTTCCACACATCTGGAGGTATTTAGTTCCTTCTACATCTACATGGACATTATGCACTTAAATGCATGGCAGAGGGTTCATCGAACCACCTTCACAATAATTCTGTTATTCCACTCTCGAACAGCGAGGGAAAAAAACGACCTCCTATATCTTTCCGTGCGAGCTCTGATTTCCCTTATTTTATTAAGATGATCTTCCTCCCTAAGTAGGTCGGCGTCAACAAAATATTTTCGTGTTCGGAGGAGAAAGTTGGTGATTGAAATTTCGTGAGAAGGCCTTTGTTTTAACGATTTCCAACCCCAAATCGCGTATCACGTCCGTGGTGCTCTCTCCCCTATTTGTCGATAATACAAAACGTGCTCTCTTTCTTTGAGCTTTCTCGATGTACTTCGTTAACCCTATCTGGTAAGGATCCCACACCGCGCAGCAATAGTTTAAATTTTCTGCCAATACAACACACTCTTTAGTTCGCCGTCCCCACAACATTTTGAATGTGCTCTTTCCAATTTAATTTGTTCCTAATCGAATTTGTGGCCTTCAGATGTGACTGATTTACCGTGTAACCGTAGTTTAACGGATTCCTTTCAGCATTCATGTGAATGACCTGTCACTTTTCATTATTTAGCGTCAATTGCCAATTTTCCCACGATACAGATATGCTTTCTAAACCATTTAGCAATTTGTTTTGATCTTCTGATGACTTTAAACGAAATTAAATGACAGCATCATCTGCAAACAACCTAAGACGGCTGCTCAGATTGTCCCCTAAATCGCTTATATAGATAAGGAACAGCAGAGGACTGTAACGCCAGTTTGGGAAACGCCAGAAGTCACTTATGTTTTACTGGATGACTTTCCGTCAATCACTGCGAACTGTGACCTGTCTGACAGGAAAACACGTATCCAGTCAGATAACTGAGACGATATTCCATAAGCACGCTATATGATTACAAGCCACTTGTGAGGTACAGTGTCAGAAGCCTTCTGGAAATCTAGAAATACGGATTGAATTTGAAATCCGTTATCAATAGCACTCAACACTTTGTGTGAATAAAGAGCTAATGGTGATTCAGAAGAACCATGTTTTCTAAGTCCATGTTGAGCGTGTGCCAATAGATCGTTCTCTTCGAGGTAATTCGTAATGTTAGAACACAGTATATGTTGCAAAATCCTGCTACATACCGACTTCAATGATATGGGCCTATAATTTGGTGGGTCCCTTGTATTGCCTTTCTTGAATATTGGTATGACCTGTGAGAGTTTTCCGTCTTTGGGTACGGGTATTTCGTCGAGCGAGGGGTTGTATACGAATGTTAAGTATGGAACTGTTGAATAGGCATATTCTATGGATGGTGTGCTGGTGCTGGAGTTATCCTCAATTCGCTGCAACACAGCTCCCTCAAACTGGACAGTCGGCACACTGCGAGGTCTATCTGTTTTCCGTCAGTCCGCTCTAAGGGATCCTGCTCCACGAAGACTACCATCAAATCTTTGAAACGTGACGCGATTTGGTCACCTCCTCCCTGGACACCGCTCTGCACCTTGCTGCTCAACTGTGGCACGGTGTCTCCTGGTAAGCGAGATACAAGTCATCTAACAGTGTAATCGGCCGTCAGGAACTTGAAATCGTCAGCGTAATACTTGGTGTAAACACAGAATAACATAAAAAGTAATGATTTTACCTATATAGACTGAAGCGTTTATTGAAAATTTTCACCAAGGCCGGGAATCGAACCTTTTGCTTTCTAGGCTTACTAGGGAGCTGCGTTAGCCGCTAAGCCTCCTTGGCTGACGCATCTGCCTGCAAAGCAAAAGAGCCGGGTTCGATTCCTGGACTTGGTAAAAGTTTTCACTCGCCACTTCAGTCTATATACAAAAAAATCGTGTCTGTATGAAATCAGTAAAGTCTCTGAAATTGTGCCATTTCATTTGTATGAACAGTAGTAATTAATTGTCTATACAGAGACGACAACGCTGCTGGCGGTAATGAAAGCTTACCCTTCATGGCAGTAAGATATACCATTGTCAAGGTGCTGTATAGCAAGGAGTCAAAACAATTGTCGAGTTGTTTTCTGTGTTTAGATTATGCAAAAGTAATAAATATTTTATACGAGAATTTAGACCTCTCTTATTTGCTAAGCTAGCGAAAATCGTAAGATATTTCCCATATACAACGATCTATAAGCCTGTATTTCGGATGTGAAACTGAGCCGTTGGATGACCTTGAAAAGTAGTTGAGACTAGGTAGTTGAATGTGTAGCGAACCCCTTCTCGTACCAATATGAGTTATTTTGCGAGCGGATATGCAGGCTCTGCTATGAGTTATTAGGATAGTTTACGAGTACTGAGCGTAGATACACATCTGTGTGGAGAATTATTTGGTGGCAGTTTGCTACAGTGTGTACTGACATTATGATTGGGTGCGTGTCTATGCACTGTGCAACATGGCCCAGGGCACATCTGGGTGGGTGTTTTGTGATAGCGTGATAGATATACTGTATGGTTAAATACGTTGTTCGAAAAAACAGAGTGTTCTCAATGATTACACGCGCCTGCAGCACAGATCAGAGTGATTGGTTTTCCGTCACCATCTCGGTTGCATGTGAGTAGTAAATGTTTTCCCGGCTGCGTGATTCGTGTGTGTCTATGAATTATAGGCTATTCTGACAATAGACGTGAAGGCAGGTCCAGACCTGAGACGCCGGCGGTATACATGAGAAGAACAATGCAGCGTCCACATGTGTCAGAGGAGAGTGCCTTTTCTGGTGGGCTTTCACGAGCGCTCGGAAGCTGACCTTGAGTGAAGGCTCTGGAACGCCCTGCCCCAGCCAACCGCACACGCGAGCGGCCTGGGCCTGCCTTGGAGCGTAATCTAAGGCGCATAGGCGACATCAGTTTCTCCGGTGTTAGGCGCGAATGCGACTGTGTTGAGGTCATGTTTGGCGGGAGGCCGAGCAGAGAGTTTTGGTCGGTTTGGCAGCTGTGGGTGTTTGGGCGCGTCTGTTGCACTATTTTGAGAGCGTGTCTGTGCACTGTGCTGTGCTTTATGTGGAGAGTTTAAGAGTACAGAGCTCGTCTGCTGATACTGTGTACTGCATTATTTAAGAGCTGTTTGCTATTGTGTGGTGAAATTAGGAGCTGTTTACGTGTTTGTGGCCTGTGTCAGGTGACCACAGTCGGATCAGTGCGGGTGTTTTGTGACAAATATACTCCACTACTAAATAAAAGGCTTCTTTACTTCCCCGAGCAGCACAGAGCAGTCTGAGCTGTTTTTGCGCAATAACGGCAATCTGGTCAGACTGTGAGTGAGTCGACAAATAATTGAACAAATTTATCTGTAGAGGAGTTACAGGTCTGGATTGGAATGAATATCTTGATGCGTGTGGTTGTGTTGCCAAGTGTAGTGCACTACTCGAGTTCAGAACATGTCTTAGGTCAGCCTTACATATCGAAACCTGTGAGAAGCAAAAGTTTCAAAAAGATATGTCGCAAATAAGTACACTCGTTCCTCCTTCCATCAGCCTATGCACTGAAATTATTTCCGAAAATTAGCATTTATTTGGCTATTTGGACGCAAATGTTTTGCATTATTTACGAGCGGTTCGCTTGTCTGTAGACTGTGCTATGAGTTATTTTTAACTGTTTACAATTAGCGAGCGTGTGTCTAGAGCACAATAAATGAGTTATGTAGGAGTGTTTTGCAGGTCTGTGTGGTGTGGAACATGTCGGTGTGATACATATACTCCATTCCTAAATAAAGTAAATTGGTTCCTCCATCGAAGGGCCTAGTGCAGGGTGGGCCCTTTTACCCGAAACGTGGACGAAGAGGTTGAGTGCTGGTGGCTTAGTTTAACGGTGATGAGCTAGGTTTGGAACAATTTTCTTAGGTTGGTGGCGGAAGCGCCAGTGAGCTTTGTTTAATGGCAGATTTCAAACTTGGCTCTGGTTCCTTGGAGGAAGTGGCGGTCGGGTGGTGAGGTTAGTACAAGTGCCCTTTCTTTCCAACAATTTTGTTAGGTTGGTAGAGAAAGCAGAAGTGACCTTTCTTTACTGCCAGAATTCAAACTCGGCGCTGGTTCCTAGGAAGAGGTGGCTGTCTGGTGCTCGAAAAGTAGTTGAAATTAGGTAGTTGAACACCTTTGCATACATATATGAAATTGTAAATTGAATTATTAAATATGATTAAAATCGAAATGGAATTAACTACTTAGGTATTTACAGAAGACTATGTCCTTCACATGCATGGAGGGTGTGTGACGTAAGCGGAGCGGCAGCACAGCGATTGTACAGTTATAGCATGCGAGAGAGAGAGAGAGTCAATTAGTGAGCGTTCTAGTGCAGACCAAACGTGCTGTTATACGGTCATGGCGGATTCCACTGTTGAGCAAACTTTGCTGCCAAAAGTGTAGCAGTGCGTTCTCGCTCACACAAGGAAATGTGGTGCACGGTGAGCGGTCGGCATGGACAGGTTTGAACGTGCCCAGGAAAAGAACTTTGGCGTAAAAAGTGTGGCAGGGAACGGCCGACTGTTGTGTGATTCAGATCAGAGGCAAACAATTTTGGCGGGAAACACGTGGTGAGCAGACAAGGGACCGCTATGATGTCAAACTCGGCAAGTTCCAGCCTGTCCAGCGAAAACATGTTTACGACGTGGGAGCGGTCGCTGGGCTCGCCCCCAGCGTACTGGCAGTCCAGCGCGAGCGGCCGGCCGCATCACGTGACAGGCGTCGGCAGTGCCTCTGCGCACTGGCCAGGGGGTGGCGAGGATTTGAACTAATTCAGTTGGAGGGCGGACGTCGTGGCGACTGCACTGTGATATCAAAGATGTGTGTGCTGACTGTGTTGGAGAACAAGTGATGACCGTACTGCTTGAAATAAAGTCTTCAGTCCCTCCCCCCTGCAAAATCAAAGGACGTGACTTATGTTACTATAAGTGCAGTTTATTATTTGACGCTATTCTGATAGGCTACCAGTGACAAAAGATAAGTGACGAAGAAATTTCGTACGTGTGATCGTTTATGGTGTTGGATTTGAACTTGTGATAGATTTTTGTTATGGATGTAAGAAAAATGGCTTTCTCGCCGAGAAAATCGGACATCTTGAATAAATAATAAATGATAATAATAAATAGAAGTACAGTTGTCGAGACATTATCGTGCTGGAATTTGGCGCAATTTTCTAGTGGAGGTAGGCCTATAATAATAAATGATAATGAATGATAATAAATAATAAAGAATGATAATAAATGACAAAGAATGATAATGAATGTTAATAAATGATAATGAATAATAAACAAAAGTAAGGTTTTTCAGCCATTATCGTGTTCGAATTTGAATTTGGAGGGAATTTTCTAGTGGAGACAGGTCAATAATAATAACTGATAATAAATAATAATAAATGATATTGAATGTCAATAAATAATAATGAATAATAATAAAGAAAAGTAAGGTTTTGCATGCATTATCCGGTTGGAATTCAAACTTACCGCCATTTTTTTCTTGTGGAGGCTTAGGTTAGTGGACATAGCACAATTGGTCTATTTTCCAGCCAAAATTCAAACTGCCGGCCATTTTTTCCTGAGGTTAGGTTAGTGGACATAGCACAATTGGCCTATTTTCCCGCCTAAAGCCACCATTTTGGAAGACGTCATGCGCTGTTGCCAAGTCTACATGCCGCCATACTGGATGATGATTTCGCCGCCATCTTGAATAAATTTGGCGTGTCGTGACACAAAGGTTACCCTACTACTGGCGGCTACATAGGCGAACAGACTTAAGTCTTGCCCCCGCTGTTATACAGCGTGGTCCATTGATCGTGACAGGGCCAAATATCTCACGAAATAAGCGTCAAACGAAAAAACTACAAAGAACGAAACTCATCTCGCCTGAAGGGGGAATAGAGATGGCGCGATGGCTGGCCCACTAGATGGCGCTGCCATAGGTCAAACGGATTGCAACTGCGTTTTTTTAAAATAGAAACACCCATATTTATTACATATTCGTGTATGACGTAAAGAAATATGAATGTTTTAGTTGGACCACTTTTTCGCTTTGTGATAGATGGCGCTGCAATAGTCACAAACATATGGCTTACAATTTTAGACGAGAGTTGGTAACAGGTAGGTTTTTTAAATTAAAATACAGGACGTAGGTACGTTTGAACATTTTATTTCGGTTGTTCCAATGTGATACATGTACCTTTGTGAACTTATCATTTCTGAGAACGCATGCTGTTACAGCGTGATTACCTGTAAATACCACATTAATGCAATACATCCTCAAAATGATGTTCGTCAACCTCAATGCATTTGGCAATACGTGTAACGACATTCCTCTCAACAGCGAGTAGTTCGCCTTCCGTAATGTTTGCACATGCATTGACAATGTGCCGACGCATGTCAGGCGTTGTCGATCGATCACGATAACAAATATCTTTCAACTTTCCCCACAGAAAGAAATCCGGGGACGTCAGATCCGGTGAACGTGCGGGCCATGGATGGTGCTTCGACGACCAATCCACCTGTCATGAAATATACAATTCAGTACCGCTTCAGCCGCACGCGAGCTATGTGCCAGACATGCATATGTTGGAAGTACATCGCCATTCTGTCATGCAATGAAACATCTTGTAGTAATTTCGGTAGAACATTACGTAGGAAATCACCATACATTGCATCATTTAGATTGCCATCGATTAAATGGGGGCTAATTATCTTTCCTCCCATAATGCCGGTCCATAGATTAACCTGCCAAGGTCGCTGATGTTCCACTTGTCACAGCCATCGTGGATTTTCCGTTGCCCAATAGTGCATATTATGCCAGTTTACGTTACCGCAGTTGGTGAATGGCGCTTCGTCGCAAAAAAATCTGTATCGTCCCGTAATTTCTCTTTTGCCCAGTGGCAGAACTGTGCACTACGTTCAATGCCGTCGCCATGCAATTCCTGGTGCATAGAAATATGGTACGGGTGCAGTCGATGTTGATGTAGCATTCTCAACCCTGACCTTTTTGAGATTCCGATTCTCGCCCAATTTGTCTGCTACTGATGTGCGGATTAGCCGCGACAGCAGCTAAAACACCTACTTGGGCATCATCATTTGTTGCAGGTCGTAATTGACGTTTCACATGGCTGAACACTTCCTGTTTCCTTAAATAACGTACACCTGGATGATGTCGTCCAGGATGCCGAGCAGCATACATAGCACACGCCCGTTGGGCATTGTGATCGCAATACCCATACATCAACACGACATCGACCTTTTCCGCATTTGGTAAACGGTCCATTTTAACAAGGGTAGTGTATCGCGAAGCAAATACCATCCGAACTTGCGGAATGTTACGTGATTCCACGTACTTACACGTTTGTGACCATTTATCACAAAGCGAAGAAAGTGGTCCAACCAAAACATTCATATTTCTTTACGTACTACACGAATGTGTATTAAAAATGGGGGTTCCTATTTTAAAAAAACGCAGTTGATATCCGTTTGACCTATGGCAGCGCCAACTAGCGGGCCTACCATAGCGCCATCTGGTTTCCCCCTTCAAGCTAGACGAGTTTCGTTCTTTGTAGTTTTTTCGTTTGATGCTTATTTCGTGAGATATTTGGCCCGGTCACTATCAATGGACCACCCTATACTCGGCACAAACGCCAAGACTGCCCCTTCCGACGAACTCAGTGTTACGTTTGTGGTGGGAAAGGACATGTGCAATCGGTATGTTTGCAAGGGAACAGACATAAGAATTTAGGCCACTCACAAAACTCTCACCAGGCCCATGTTATTAATGCAGTATATTCAAAGTCTGCATCTAGCAAGCGTGCGGTTTCTACAGTGGTACGACAACTTTTGTTCATTTATTTAGGCCTATTTGTGGGGAACGTGTGCAATTTCAGTCGGACACGGGGTGCCTCTGTCACATTGCTAAATCGTCACACATGATAACTGTTAGGCTCTCCACGCCTGTCTAAAACTAGCACGCACCTGAAAGCTTATAATGGACATGACATTCCCGTTCTCGGAACATGTACTTTGCTTGCCTTGTATCGCTCGCATACGCGAAGAGCGACTTTTACAGTGCTACAGTCACGTGAGTGTGAGAACGTATTTGGTATTGATTCTTTTAATTTGTTTGGCTTTAACATCCAGGAAATATGTAGTCAGTGTCTGCATTCAATGCAAAAGGCAGTGCAGCTAGCTTGCTAAAAGAATTACCGGAACTCTTTTCTGAAGGTTTAGGAAAAGCTGTCCATTTTGTGGCACATATTACGCTGAACGACAAGGCTCAGCCGAAATTTTGCCGGGCCGGACCTGTTCCCATTGTATTACGGGACAAAGTCGCGGCTGAACTTAAGGAATTGCAAGATAATGGAGTTATTGCGCCCTTATCAGCAGGTCAGTGGGCAAGTCCACTGGTTTTTCTACCCAAACCTTCAGGCTGCATTCGCCTCTGTGTTGACTTCAAGTCTACAGTCAACCCACAAACAGTCATTGATACTTATCCGTTGCCACGCCCAGAAGATCTTATTTACAAATTAGGCGCTGGAAGCTACTTTTCTAAAATTGAACTGCGCAACGCATACATTGAAATACCGCTCGATGATGAATCTCAAAAAGTGTGTGTAGCACATACGCATTTGGACCTGTTTAAATATTTGCGTTTGCCTTTTGGCAGTGCTTCGGCACCCGCAATTTTCCAACGGTATTTGGAACAGCTGGCTCCACAAGTGCCGAACTGTTCAAACTGTTTGAACGAAGCCGGCCGGTGTGGCCGAGCGGTTCTAGGCGCTACAGTCTGGAGCCGCACTACCGCTACGGTCGCAGGTTCGAATCCTGCCTCGGGTATGGATGTGTGTGATGTCCTTAGGTTAGTTAGGTTTAATTAGTCCTAAGTTCTAGGGGACTGATGACCTTAGAAGTTAAGTTCAAATGGCTCTGAGCACTATGCGACTTAACGTCTGAGGTCATCAGTCGCCTAGAACTTAGAACTAATTAAACATAACTAACCTAAGGACATCGCACACATCCATGCCCGAGGCAGGATTCGAACCTGCGACCGTAGCGGTCACTCGGTTCCAGACTGTAGCGCCTAGAAGATAAGTCCCATAGTGCTCAGAGCCATTTTTTTGTTTGAACGATTTTGTAGCAGGAGGACGTGCAAAAGAAGCACATATTTGCAAATTTGATTGCTTTCTTTTGTGTGTTATCTGATGCAGGACGAAACTGTAGACTGGACAAGTGTGATTTCTTTAAACCAGAGTTGCAGTATCCTGGTCATGTCATAAACAGTCAAGGTGTACATTCTCTGCAGTCGCACGTGTTAGCCACACGAGACTTGCCAGTTCCTCGTAATATCACAGAATTGCAGTCATTTTTAGGAAAAATGAACTCTCATATTCGGTTCATATCGAATGCTGCACAAATCGCTGCTCTATTGCATCGGTTGCGTCGCAAGAATGTCCTCTTTGTTTGGACAGATGAGTGCCAAGTAGCTTTTCAAAAACTTCAAGATGCATTGCTCAGTGATCGATGCTTAGTCCACTTTGATCCTGAAAAAACAGTTGTCTTGCAAGTTGACGCTTCCTCTAACGATATCGGTGCAGTGCTTTCGCACAGAATTGGTGAGAAAGACAGACCTGTTGCTTTAAAAGTGTTTTCCAAATATCAGTGCAACAATTCAAGAACTGAAAAAGAGGCATTAGCTATAGTATATGGTGTCACCAAATTTCGCAACTATATGTATGGCAGAAAATTCTGCTTGGTTACGGATCAAAAGCCTTTGCAGTCTGTTTCATCTGACAAAACCGGTTCCTATAGGAACTGCCCAAGATTTGCAAAGATGGCATTTGTTATTCTCGCAATACCAGTACGAGATTGGGTATCGTCCGACAGCTCAACGTGGTAACGCGGAGGCACTTTTACACTTCCGATTGGCAGTGATACAGATTTTGACACTTCTGCAGCATCTTATTGTAATATCAAAGCTCAGGATTCTGAGTTGCTTCACTGTTTCCAGCTGAACTACAGGAAAATTGCACAGGCCACGGAAGCTGATCCTGATTTGAACAATTTGCTCGATTATATTCACACACCTTGGCCTCACTCCTTGAGTGGCGTAAAGAACTCTGTAGTACTGAGATACTTTGCACGTCGACATAGCCTCGCTGTACAGAAAGGTGCGACTCTCGTTCAAAATGACAACGGTCAGTCGCGCGTGTTGATCGATAAAGTATTGCAAAAGGAAGTGTTGCAGTTACTTCAGCAAGGACACTGGGGTGCTGTTCGTACGAAGCAGTTAGGGCGCCAACACTGTTGTAGTGGATGGGTGCCAGAATGTGACATATTAAAACTCGGCGAGAACTTTCCAGATGATTTATTCGTTTCCTTTACAGAGCTCCGTTCACCTCGGTCTGCGCCACAGGCCCCGCATTGCTGAGCCCACTGCCCCAGCGCCCTGTGCAACGCAACGCTGCATCGTCGTGCTGGCCTCGTTCACCAGCTGTAGAGTTCCGATTACGTCAGGATGGCTGCGCCAGCAGCCGGTTCAGCGGCCACCGTCCCCGTTGACTCTGCGCTGCTCTGTCGGGAGCCGTAGGCCGCCCCCGCTACCGCTTCTTCTTCGGCGGCAACGACCACCCGCGATCCGGAGTTCGAACTTGCGGCCCTCATCTCAGGAGTCTCCAGCGTGTACGCGGAGCCGAGATGACTGACCGCGGTAGCGACCCGAAGAGTGGTCCACCCTGGCTGGCTGTGGACCCCACGCCGGCCTCAGAGAGTCGAACCGACGACCCGCCGTGGACTGGGACGCTGTCGCCCCATCTGTTGCTGCGTGTAGCGCGGCAGTGTGACACGGGCCGCCGTCCAGGTGAGCTACCACAATTGCATCCCCGGTGTTGGCCTCAGAGGGTCGAACCAGTGACCCTCCGTGAACTGGGACGCTGTCGCCCCATCTGCTGTCGTGTGTCGCTGGTAGTGTGACATGCCCCGCCATCCAGGAGAGTTGCCACACTCGAATGAATCTCGTTAGAAAACAGCAACGACTTATGCTCTGCTGTGCACTTCAGTTTCACTAACGTATCGCTCCGAGTCACGTACGCCCCACACCCCAGTTGTGCCAGTAGGCCCCTTCTTCCTGTAACTTGCGACATACAAACCACTGCGTTTACGGTTTTCAGTGGTTCGATGGCCCCTGTGGCCTGCATTCACTTCGCAACTGCTGGTCAGTGTAACTTACTGCAATCCGGCCTGCACCTGGCTGTAGCTTGTGCTCAGAACATCGCACAAAACTAACTTTCCCTATCCTAAACGGTGGTGCCGCTACACTGTACTTGGCAGGGCATGGACTGCCAAATAGAACAGATGACGTCACGGTGTCAAATGTGTGGAAGCTCAGTCCGCTCCACCACAATGTTCTCTGCTCGGTCTAAGCCGCAATCGCCATGGCAGCGTGTGTACATAGAATTTGCGGTACTTTTATAGAACACTCACTGGTTGATTGTGCTTGACTCATATAGCAAGTTTCCGTCTGCTGTGCTAGACAACATCACGTAGCACAATTCATGTGTTATCTTCTATTTTTTGCCTAGAAGGTTTACCAGAAGTAACAGTGTCAGACAACGCACCTCAGTTCACGTCACATGAATTTCAAACATTCTGTAATCGGAGTGGCATACTGTATCTAACTAGCGCACGTTTTGTCAGAACATTAAAGGAGCAAATGACCAAACGTCGCCCCGCAAACACCAGGTATCAAGCCTTGCAACTGTTTCTCGCCTCGTATTGTTCGCACGCATCGCTTCACGGCCTCAGCCATCGCACACTGCTCCACCCTCCTTAGTATCCGGATCCGCAGTAAGGCCACAAGTATCGCTTCGCGCTGCATACTGTTGTCTTTTATTCGGTTTTTAGCGGCAGCAGACGGTGGGCGCGAGGCGAGATCGTACGTCGACTAGGAGCTTGCATGAATCTTGTTTCAGATCCGGATGGTTGCAGTCCCGCCATCAAAATGAACTCCGTCTGTGCCACGTACACGATGATCTTCCAGTGTCTCTTCCCCCAGATTCACGGGTGCAGAGGACAGCACGGCCACAGCAGCCGCCGGAGGATGTCATCGCGACACCGCGGGACGACCCGACGGAGACAGAGTCTTTGGCTCTCGTCCTACCTATGAAGCTGAGCCCGCCCGCACCCCAAAAGTCGCAGCCGCAAAATTTGGTTCACGGAAACAGGAGGTTGACGCGTACCCTTCTGGTCGTTTTCCCGCGAACATTTCCGCCAGAGCTCAGGCAGGATGGCGGGGTACGGCCGCAAGCTGGCGTCCACCTTCCTGCATCCCCCGCCGTTGTCGCACTTCATACACCTACGTACGTCGGTTTGGGTGGGGGGAGGGAGGGAGGGAGGGAATGTCCTGGCGAAACCACAGAATTCGGAATAAAGATGCGAAACGAAAGACCAGGCGCGCCGCCTGCAACAGCTGTATATAAACGGTGCTCCTGCTAGCTTCGGGGCAACGGCCTTGCCGCAGTGGATACACCGGTTCCCGTGAGATCACCGAAGTTAAGCGCTGTCGGGCGTGGCCGGAACTTGCGTGGGTGACCATCCAGCCGCCATGCGCTGTTGCCATTTTTCGGGGTGCACTCAGCCTCGTCATGCCAATTGAGGAGGTACTCGACTGAATAGTAGCGGCTCCGGTCAAAGAAAACCATCATAACGACCGGGACAACGGTGTGCTGACCACACGCACCTCCTATCCGCATCCTCAATGAGGATGACACGGCGGTCGAATGGTCCCGATGGGCCACTTGTAGCCTGAAGACGGAGTGCTGCTAGCTTCGGGCCGTCTGCAACGTGATTAGTGCTCCGCTGAACAGATCCGTATCAAGTGGTTCCTTGGACTTGGTGTAAAGCAACAACTCTGTTGTTTCCATGTCACCTCGCGCTAGCGACATTTTATGAAATAAAGGTTAAGTATTATCAATTTGCTTTTCTGGAAATAAAACTGTTAAAACGAAATTAGTGTCATATTAGTACCGTCAGCTGCGCACGGGCGTTGATATAGATCAACGGCGTCAGGTGAAAATATGTGCCCCGTCCGGGACTCGAACCCGGTTTCTCCTGCTTACATGGCAGACGCTCTATCCATCTGAGCCACCGAAGGCACAAAAGATAGTGTGACTACAGGGACTATCTTGCGCACGCCTCCCGAGAGACTCACATTCTCACCTTGTATGTCCACACACTACATTCGTAGTATCCCACCCCAACAAAAAATGGTACAAATGGCTCTGAGCACTATGGGACTTAACATCTGCGGTCATCAGTCCCCTAGAACTTAGAACTACTTAAACCTAACTAACCTAAGGACATCACACACATCCATGCCCGAGGCAGGATTCGAACCTGCGACCGTAGCGGTCACGCGGTTCCGGACTGAAGCGCCTAGAACCGCACAGCCACACCGGCCGGCTCCACCCCAACATACTCATTACTGGTGGAAGACATTCGTCCAAGTCCCGTAAGAGTTCGGGGAGTATCTGTGCATCCGCACAGAAGAATAAGGCCATGGCCGGTATCGCCAGAACTATATACTTATATGTGAATAAAACTGGTAATGTTGGTTGTTTGAGATTATTGTACAGCATTCCGAGAACGCTGCATCCCATAGGCACCCTATTAGCGACGAGAGGGCAAGACACCAAACAAATGATAGTTCCGCCGATGCACTGTCATATTAGTTCGCCCCAGTAGCTTAATGATCAGCGTGACGGACTGCCGTCCTAAGGGGCCCGGGTTCGATTCCCGGCTCGGTCGGTGATTTTCTCCGCTCAAGGACTATGTTGTGGCTCTGAGCACTATGGGACTTAACATCTGAGGTCATCAGTTCGATAGAACTTAGAACTGAAGTACCTAAACCTATGGACATCACACACATCCATGCCCAAGGCAGGATTCGAACCTGCGACTGTAGCAGTCGCGCGGTTCCGGACTGAAGCGCCTAGAACCGCTCGGCCACCGCTGTTGGCCTGGGTGTTGTCTTCAACAACATTTCATCCCCATCCGGCGCGCAGGTCGCCCAATGTGGCGCCGGATGTAATAAGACCTGCACAAAGGCGACTGGACCTGTCGTGCAAAGCCGTCGGCACACGGACCGTGCTGTGGAACGTCAAAGTTGAGCGTTCCAGTTTCAACGTGCTGTTGAACACTCAGAAATGATGCGACTTGTGCACACGGTACGTGGACCCCAACGTGGTATACGCGATCACGACGCACTCCAGCGGCTGTTGCGGGATGTTTCTTGTTCGTAAATCACACTGTTTACTAAACGGGCGCACGTAAAATTCCCACGTTAGCTCCATTGAAACGCATATTTTCTCCGTCGTCCACGAAAAGGAAAGTACCATGTTCAATCAATAAGGACACGGGATTATAGAATCTCTATTACAAACAGTGCGGTATAAATTTGGAATACTTATCTGCATAAAATAAACATTATTCCATCATTGCCACACTTTAGTAAAACGCCAAGATCAGCCTTACTTGATCACTGTTCCTACCCAGTAGCAGAACGTGAATTACGAAGCGTAAAAGAAAAAGGGGCAAAATATCTTTATCGTAGTAGCGCATGCTCTCCTGTAGATTAAGCCAATCGAACAAAGTCACCCATAAAAAAAAAGGTGAACTTATATTTACGTAACATCAAATATTATAGTATATACTTATATTAAACTAATAACAAAGTATCAGAACATAATAAAAAAGGGAATTTAGGACAAAATTTTAGAGATGCGAACCACCGCCCTAACATACAACCACAATAAGGATCGGTGACGCTGCTCATTACACTAAACCAACAATACAGTACTTGTGTCCAGTCATAGTCTCTTACCACTTGCTGAAAACCTTAATCGTAGATATATTACTAACTGAAATCCACTTATAACAAATTCTACCAAGAACAATGCGTTTTGGGTGGATCTTCAGTGTGTCGCTGCCTTCAAATACCATTCTCTCATAACATGCAAGTTACAATAATTATTTTGCCACGAATATGATGTTTCTCATTATTTTATTGGAACGAATCACACAGTTAACAACGGGTTTTCCAGTGATTCCCAATTCGCTGATGTCCAGAAACGGCATATATACGTATAGGCTTGAAATGAATGCCAATATGGCGCCTCACAACTCTGTACTGAAGGGAGACGGCGCGCCTGTGACGTAGTGGCGTTGTGCCATCTCATTGGTCAACGCTCAGAGGCACGCTCAGAACATCTGACATGCCAGATATTGCTCTGCACGTTCGGAAAGACTCCAGAACGTGCTATTCCACGCTATGACGTCAGAAACTCGGCACGTTCAACGTTCGTATGCACGGTCCGCCGGCTTAAGGGGCCTCCCGGCCAATGACGCCAAACGCTCATTTCTATTTCCACTGTCCTTTTATACCTCGTGTGTATGTGCACGTGCATGAGTTTTGTCACCTCAGTGTAATATTCCAGCAGCTTCCCGCCAGTGCGTTATATTGATTAAAATATATCGTCCTTGCGCGAGTTTGCTATCAGCATTTTAATACGGGAAAAATCCAATTCAACAGATGTTAGCTGGCGTGAGTGCATAGCGTGTACTGGGCGGGTCTAATGTTAGTGGTGCTTTTCAGGTGCAGATTGCAACATAGCACGTCTAGTGGTCATGTACAGGCAACTTACCATCATCTTTCAGACTCTGAGAAAGACCGAATCATTATCGTGAGGGAGACGAGGGCGTCATACAGACAGATGTCACTGACAGCTGCCTGCAGCAGGATGACAGTAGAGAAGTGACTAAATGGACTCAAAACAACAGTGGGGCAACAAGGGTACGCACGGGTCCCTAGAAAGACTACTCAAGGTGCAGGACTTCTGGAAGGACCAGTGTCTGTTTATTCTTCGTGTCAGTCTGATGTCCTGAGTTCATTTCTTCCCCACTAGCTCTACTGTCATCCTACCACCGCCAACTGTCTGTATCAGTGGCGGCAGACAAAAATTAAAAGGTTCATTTAACCATTTTAGATTATGTGCTCCTGACTGAAGCAACCATTTACGTCTGCAGTAGATGCTGCTCTCTAGCGGCTCGAGCCTAAACTACTTCGTATGTTTTGAATCTTAAGCCCGGTCCACATGCAACAATGTGTCTGCGCAGACATCGGCGCAGATGTCTGTACATGCAAAAGATCGCTGTAAATGTGGTGTGTTCACACGACACAAACCCCAATCTGCTACTCGCCCTCCATCTGTCGGTGTAGAAAAGAAATATCAGTGGCAAGCGATTACGCTCCCCGTACACGTCAAAAATTTAATTCAGTTATTTTGAAATATAGAAATGGAGGAAGTTCTGTTGTGGTCTGTGTTCGCAACTTGTGTTGCAAAAAACATTCAGACCAACCGCAGGAAACATAGAAAGCAGTCAAAATGGTGTAGACAGTGGCTGCTAAAGCGAAAGCAGTTTTCTTACGTAAATTTACTGCGAGAGTTGCAGGGTGAACCTAAGACAAGCAGATCAAAATAACGTTCGCTGGTATACTTGATCTACTCCTACACCAGATCTTCTAGATTTCTGAACCTTGGATAACTCTTTTCGGTAAACATTTCGCAACGAATTTATTTTAATTCTTTTTTTTACTGTTTCTCTGTTTGCCGAGGCGTCAACTGCCCGCAAGTTTTCAATTAGAGCATTGTATGGTGCTGTCTTTTTGTCTTGGTCACTATATTCTTTACTTTTAATCTTCCACAAACATGGGTGGTTTCTATATATTTCAATGAATTCACTTACAAACTCTCGAGAACGCTGACGAGTATCAGCCATTTTAATGCCCTGTGCGCACAAATACAAACACTAGACCGAGCAAACAGCTGTTTTGTGGCAGATTTGCGGCGATCTCCTGTCCACACGCTCCAACTTGTCTGCGCAGATGTGGTTTGAACCCACAGATTTGATAGGTTTCGCTCAAACCTCCAACTCCAATTCCAGGTTTGCACACACCTCAGGTTGGTGCAAATCTACTGTCCACACGCAACGATCTGTCTGCGCAGATGTGATGTGCGCAGGCACTTGCGCAGACAGTGCATGGGGGCTTAATTATAATAATACTGCAGATATTTTTTTTTTTTAGTTGTATGTCCGATTACGCAAGTCTCGTAGACGGCTGGCCCTGACTAGTTTTAGTACGCAATCTGACTGCATAGAATAACAACAAACAATGAAAGAAAATTTTCGTTAACACAGTTAATTAATTAAGTCCCCAGCAACTATAAAATCTACGAAGCCAACAAAGCACAAGTGTAGCTGTTCTGTGTGTGGTAGTATGACTCAACGCACATCTGGCACGGTTCTTCTTCAACAAGACAAGAATTTTTAAATACCAATTATACTGACGTGATAAAAGAAAATTAGAAATACTATAATTGCGTAAGGAAAGCAGAATTACACTCTAATACAAGAACACAAGCCAGATGCTTTGTTGACTGAACCTGTAATGATGCATTATTTGCGATACACAAATAATAAAAGAACATAGCGTTTTATTACCTTCATATATATTGACGAAATGCACTCTGATCATTACAATATCTCCATTAGAATAACATCTGCTATCTCTCCCATCAAATAACTGCATAAAACATGGAACAAATACTCCCTACTACCACATATCCACTCCGACTTCACGACAAGCAGTGTCCACCACAACTTCTCGGCAAGAACTGCTTGCCGCTACGTCTCAATAATCACTGCCAGTGGAGGCGGCGGAACAATACTCTCTGGCGCGATCTCTGGCACTGTGGCTCAGTGTAGCCACCTTTCATATGCCCCTCCTCCACGGGCTAGAATTTGATGGTATTTTTGCCAGCATTGGTGGTGAAAATACCAGCAAATTCGTCAAAAAAAAATACAGACAAAAATAAAAGATAATATTAATACGTAAATATCATATAACTAGATAAAATTTTGGCTTTGCACTGACATTACAATAGCCTAATATATAAAATACAGTAAGGAATACAAATTTTTTTCATACATATGAGTCTCATAACTTTTCACAAACAGTAATACACAAAAAATCAGTTTATACAAATATTCACATAAATCCTTTCCATAGTTCAAGAAACAAGTAGTTGACAGTTCCAGCAGTAGCACCCAGCAATGTTGAATAGGTGCTACAGCAACAAGTGACATCATCTCAGTAAAAGCAGTCCATCAAAGGCACCCAGCAATGTCGAGTAGGTGCAGACACCATCAGGTGACATCATTTCAGTAGAAGCAGTCCATCAGTGGCACCCAGCATTGTGGAGTAGGTGCAGACAGCATCAGGTGACATCATTTCAGTAGAAGCAGTCCATCAGTGGCACCCAGCAATGTTGAGTAGGTGCAGACAGCAAGAAGTAAGATCATTTCAATAGAAACAGTTCCATCAGTTGCACCCAGCATTGTGGAACAGGTGCAGACTCCAACAGGTGACATCATTTCAGTAGAAGCAGTCCATCAGTGGCGCCCAGCAATGTTGAGTAGGTGCAGACACCATCAGGTGACATCATTTCAGTAGAAGTAGCTCCATCTGTGCACCCGGTATTGTTGAGTAGGTGCAGAGAGCAACAAGTGACATCATTTCAGTAAAAGCAGTTCCATCAGTTGCACCCAGCAATGATGAGCAGGTGCAGAGAGCAGTCCATCATATTCACTTCACTGATCACACTGTTCATCACAGTTTATAAGCAGAAATTAAACATGTCCTATTGGCACCAATCATGTAGAAAAAGTACAAGTAACAGTCCATAATATTCACTATCACTGATCACACTGTTCATCAGCAGAAATTAAACATGTCCTAGTGGCACCAATCATGTAGAAAAAGTACAAGCAACAGTCCATAATATTTACTATCACTGATCACACAGTTCATCAGCAGAAATTAAACCTTTCTAAGTGTCACACATCATGTTGAAAAGTGCAGGTAACAGTTCATAATATTCACCATCACTACTCAGACAGCATGAACAATAGTTTGAATACACATACAAATGCTTTTACACTAAACATACAAATCATAACAAATACACAAATGATGTGAGATAATTGTCATATTACTATTACAAATACACAAACATCAGTAAACCTATAATATTTATGGGTGTCAGTGCAAGCCACTACAAACAAATAAAATAATATTTAGGAAATAGGTGGGTAGGATTAGGAAAGGAAAACACACTCACTCATCTTTCATCCACATTAAGTACTACTGTGTAATTGAATAGTGTTAACTGTGTAATTTCAATTCTGTCAAAATTTGATGTTCATCATGTGTATCAAGTGGTAGTGGCAGCAATGTATAACAGTCAATAATAGTTAAGTCAACGTCATAGTCATCATGTCAAGACCAATGTTTGCCAAGCCAGATCAAAATGTACGGTTGCTGAACAACTGTCAGTGTGCCAAGATATGCAAATACTTCCTCTCTCCAAAAAAAAGTACATACTGCTTAGTGATTTAACAAAGTGTGTGTAGACAATCTTCCTTCCACTTTAGTGTTCTAGTCTGCTATCTTCATCCTCCTTGTTCCATATAGACCAACAAAAAAAAAAAAATATGCACCTCACTCACTTTACCTCTTATACACCAAAACTCCAATAATCATTAACTTCGCACAATCTCAACAATACCTCAATAATACCTCTTCAATACGTCGATACATATAAACCTTATTACCAATATCATTTCACTTCTATAACAACTCTTTCCTCTAGTCAGTCTCCTCGAACAAGTACAGATAAAATCCTAATGCAAACCTTATCATCCCATACAATCCGAAGACACACTGTCAACACACAACCTCTGTGTAATCCATCTGAGCCAAATCTTCTATTCATTATGAATTACAAACAAAGTAATGCATACATGACCTCTAACAGACTTAGTTCGAATAACTCTCAGTAATTAAGTATGATTACGGAGTGTGAATGATTATAATATTTCACAGTGTGTACACCACTTCAAGAATTATGGCAAACAGAAGCAAACATGTGGAGTATTTCTTGTGTCAAGTGTCACTTCCTATTTCAGTTGCTCACAAAAAATGCAGTGTAATAACTGTCAATGGTCTAAACCTAGTTTTGGTATGTTATGTCGTTAGCTTCCTTCCTATTAGCATAAATTTATACAGCTTCCATAAAACCTCCAGCTCATGTGACTTCTATGACGTTTCTTGTACTAAAGTCGCTCGTCGAATTACTGCAGTTCATTTTCTTATGTTAAAATATAAAGCACTGAGCGTAAGTAAAACAAGCAATAACGAGTAAATATACCAGTAGTGAACAGAATGTCAACAAGTGGATGCAGCACAATTCTTACAATGAGGCTCTGCCAAGCGAACAATCTGTAATTAATACAATAGTGTGACCTAAACTCTATGTTTATACACAGTATATCAGCATTTCTATATACTAAATTAAAGAGTAGTTGTGACGACAAACAGAAGTGTATAAATATGCAATCCATACGCATAGCAGTAAACATATATCTTAAGTAATAAACAGGTCATTAGCATCATATCAGCATAAGCAAATAAATGGTCATATGTAATCTTAATAAGTAAACATGAAGGCGCAAGCAGATAAATGACAAAGTGTAACCTACATACATAACCACAGTCAGCACAATTAATCAGGTGACAATTATAATTTAAATAAATAAGCACAGCAGGCACATAATTAAAAAATATGACATCAGTGAAAAAGCATAGCAGCCAAGCGATGCATAATATACACAAGTTACAACTCAGTTCATTAATAATCATTGTCAAAATCAGTTAACGTACGCAAGCACGTCGCTTCACAAGTAAATTCATAGAACATGAAATTTAGCACAAAGTATGAATCACGTAATTGCGAGCAGCACATTATGTCTAAAGTACGTACCTAAGTGGAAATATGTTACCTGAAAATGAACTCAATTAACAGTTACCTTTTTTTAGTTTATTAGTTTCTTCTTGGAAATTACATTCTTCCTGAAAATTTCTCGATAGCATGTCCTCTTAACGTCGGACACGCACAGAATTTACCTGAAGTTCTTAAATATTTTATAGAACCGTATCCTGAAAAATACTGAATGTTAATAACATAATTCATCAAGTCACTATAGCTTTATACTGAATTTAATCGGAGAAATTAGACTGTGTATTTGTTTATGGCTGTCAGTGCATTCGCACTGAGCGCTCGATCAGCTGTAGGCGCGTGACGTAGAAAGCAATTGTTTGCGGTCAACGACTGCCTTTTGCGGCGCGCAGACTTCATTGTTGCTTTGAGTATGTGCCGCCGCGCCGCCAAAACACAGCGCGGTATCCTTGTATTCTCTGCATGTTTACGTAAACTGTTGGTTTCTCGAAAGTATGTCATTCCACAAAAATTTTAACGTTAGATATATGATGTATTCCCTTAGAGCGTCGTGATTTCAGAGTTTCTAAATCGACAGTGTCATCATGAATAATTTTGCGAATTCTATATGGGCCTTTATAAAGCAGAAAAAATTTGCGACACTAGCCTTTTCCTTTGTGAGACAAACGATGAGACTTAATTAACACTTTCTGACCAACTGACAAGATTTTTAAACGACCAGGACGCTTAGCTGATTTCTCTCTTCTAGCAGCCGCAGATGTAATATTTCGTAGAGCCAGGTTGACAATTTCAGAATGCCGCAGTTTCCGTGTAGGCGGAAAAGGAACGATTTCAGATATGCGATTTGTCGGTGCTTTATTTTTTAATATCAGTATAGGTGGAAAGAAGTTGAGTCATTAGGAAGTTCATTCAGAATGTTTTGAAAAATATGAAGATACTGATCCCACGTTCTGTGATTCTGATGACAATAAAGACGACACAATTTATTGATTTCCTTCATCCATCTCTCTGAAGCGTTAGATTGGGGGTGAAAAAGTGAAATGAAAATTGGTTTAATTTTACGACGCCGTAGAGTACGAAGCCAAATTTTAGAACGAAACGGTGATCCATTATCTGATATAACCTTATCAACATGACCCACTTCTTTAAGAAAATGGTTAATGAAAGCATTGGATACTGAACGAGCTGTTGCTTTGCGTAACGGTGTAAAACACACATATTTTGATGTCAACTCCACTGCTACAAAAATGTACGCAAAACCATTAGTAGATCGAACCAGTGGACCGAACAAATCAACTGCAGCCATGTCCTTTAATTTCGCTGGAATGATAGGAAACAACGGTGCTCTGTGAGAAATTGTTGGCGGCTTAGCCTTTTGACATAATTTGCATTTGGCAAGAACAAATCGAATACGTTTTTCCATATTATTGAAGTAGCAATTTTCTCGTAATTTATGAAAGCATTTTCTGGGACCAAAGTGTGCATAACTGAAATGCGTATACCAAATCAGCTTATTAACCCACTCATCAGGAATACAAACTAACCAAACAGAGTTGTCGACCGATTTTCGTTTAAAAAGAATGTCATTGCGAACTAAATAATGCTGTCTAATCGCTACGCTTTCCTTTCTCCTCCACTTCTCCTTAATGTCCTTCCAGATTGGATCCTTATTTTGCTCCTTAGCGATGTCCTGGAGCGAAGACGAAATAAAGTTCTCAAACGCAACACCTTGAATATACATCAAACAATAATTGTTTTCCTTGCAGTCCTCTTCAGCACTTTGTTTCAAACCCATAGGTGCACATGATAAAGCATCAGCAACAATATTTGAAGAACCCTGTATGTAAACAATACTAAAATCAAATTCCTGTAGGTAGAACGCCCATCGTGACAATCTGCCGTGAGTTAATTTTGTTGACATAAGAAATTCCAGAGCTCGATGATTGGTATAAACCTTAGTATGTCTGCCAAACAAAAATGTGCGAAATTTTGTGAAAGCCCAAACAACAGCCAAAGCTTCAAGTTCCGTAATCGAATAATTCTTTTCTGATTTAGAAAGAACACGACTTCCAAATGCAATAGTCTTTTGTACTACAACGCCGTTTTCTTCTATCTCTTGAAATAAATGTGCACCTAGGCCTTTGTATGATGAGTCCGTCGCCAAACAAAAATCTTTAGATAAATCCGGGTGTGAAAGAAGTGGAGCAGCAACTAAAGCATCACGGAGTTGTTCAAATTCTGACTGAGCTTCCTCATCCCCACACCAATTAGATTTCTTTCCAGATAGTTCACATAAACGAGGTGTGGCCAAATTGTCCAATCTAACAAAGCGTCTAAGAAAATTACAGACACCAAGGAAACTACGAACATCACGTTTTGTGGTAGGAACAGCATAATTACGAATAGCGTCTAGTTTTTCTGGATCAGGAAGAATACCTTCTGTAGAAATAATGTGACCGAGAAATTTCACCTGAGAACGACCAAATTCAGATTTTTCTAAGTTCACTGTTATGCCAACTCTTGGAAAAATACGTAATAATGAATCCAAAATTTTGTTGTGCTCACTCCAAGAATGTTTAGCAATAAGAATGTCGTCAACATATGAAGTAATATTGTCACGAAGATAAACAGGTAAAATTTCATTTAAGCTACGAATGAATGCTGCTGAAGATACAGTAAGTCTAAACGGTAATTTCCGAAACTGGTAACAGTTACCAAAGGCTAAAAAGGCAGTGTATTTTCTACAATCAGGGTGGAGTTCTATTTGCCAAAAACTTGCGCGCATGTCAATCGTGGATAAAACTTTAATTCCATGAAAATGTTGAAGAAGTTCATCTAAATTTTGTGGACGGTCAGTTTCAGGAATGATGATATTATTTATCTGTCTGGAATCCAGAACCAAACGAATTGTCCCATCCTTTTTAAGAACAACGTGTAATGGGCTAGTATAAGGACTGACTGCAGGCTCAATAATGCCCTGATCTAACATGTACTGAAGTTCATTCTTAACCTTGTTTCTGTAAGCCAAAGGAATAGCGTACGTTTTCCCGCGAAATGGTGTGTGTTCTTTTACTTTAAATAAATATTGTAAGCCTTGTATAGTTCATGTGTGATGACTAAATACTGTAGCATGTGAAGTCAAAATGTGGTGCAGCTCTTCTCTTGCAACGTCATCTGGCACTTCAGCTTTCTTAACCTTTTCATTAATTAATTCTTCGCTATTAATTATATCATCCATCGCGTCGCTGTATCTATTGTCATTGTCATGAATAAACACACCGCCGTCATAATGTTCAACGAAAACATCAGAAGTAAGAAACCTTAAACATTTTGTATCTGACTCAGATCTTGTTAAACACTCGAAAAATTTCAAACATTTCGGCATTCCGGCAACAGTCAAATTCACACTTCCTTCTTTAAAATTCAAAATTGCCTTATGTGTGTTAAGAAACTCCATACCTAATATAATTTGTGTACTGAGTAATGGAACAATAATAAAATTAGCAGAAAATTCGTATCCTTGACAACTGAAATTTAGGTTGGTCTTTTGTTTAACTTCTACACCTTTTCCAGAAATCGCTCCTCGAATTGTAGTTTTAGAAATAGGTAACACAGGACAGGCAATAGTCCTTTCACATATACGAAAAACTGATTCACTAATGACGTTCAATGGGCTCCCAGAATCTAAAACTGCAGTGAACTGATTCTTACCCACACATACTTCAATAACAAGATGTAAAAATGCGTCTACATTATTTTCCTTTTCGTCTAACAAAATGTCTCTCATGTCTTTCAGGCGTATGTAGTGTAAAGCCGTAGTGTCATTACTTTCTGAACCGTCTATATTGCTGCCAGAAGCCGAAGCTGCTAGTCATTGTCGATTGTTTGCGTCACGTCTTTGATTATTCGCGTCGTTTCGCGGATCCATTTCTACGATTTGCACTTGTCTCTCTGAAGTTCTGTCACGTGGAGGATGCCAATTAGGTCCCTCCTGTCTGTTAGATACATATTCTTGGTTGTGTCTGTTATTAAAATTTCTGTTTTCCTGTCTGTCTGCATAACTACTTCTTGTGTAATTTCGACTGTCACTTCTGAAAGTATTGTTGTATCTACTACCCTGATTATTTCTGTAGTAAGAATTTCTATTACTGTATGAATAATTTCTGTCTTGGTGATACCGATTACTGTTTCCATATGATTGATCATTCCGGTACGAATTACCGTTGTTATAATTGTCTGTGTAATTTCTGTTAGAACGTCTGTTATTGTCATAAGGCTGGTATCTATTGTCCTGTCTGTTACGTCTGTCATTGTCAAAATTACCCATATAACGCCCGTTCCGATCACTATCCCTTTTCTCTGAAAATCTATTGTAATTACTGTTACTGAAAAAGTTACAAGAAGTCCCGTCGTCGTTGTCATACTCAAGTTCTTGCAACAAAGTCTTAAAAGTCTCGCGTTACATCTTCCAGCTAAAGCAATTTGTCTTATGGATTGTGGCAGCTTAGTTAAACAAATGCGAATTAATTCAGTCGGGCTATAAGGGTTGGAAAGGAACTGATTCTTTCGAATCATGTCTTCAAAATATTCCGCTGGCGTGCGGAACTCAGACTGTTTGAAATTACGCTGCATGATAAGACTGTGTTTGACTCTGTCTTGCGTGTTTTCGGACCAATATGCCGATAGAAATGCATGATAAAAATCATTTAGATTATTACAATCTCTAATGAGTGCGCGCATCCGCGTCGCCGGTTCGTTTTCTAAATACCCACACATAAATTCCAGTTTGTGACTTAGTGGCCAATTTGGTGGAAGTGCGTACATAAATTGATCTAGCCATGAACATGGATGTATGCCATTCTTAGAATTGCGGAAGATCTTAAATTTCCGAACAGTCAAAAAGTGTTTATAGTCAAAGTTTTCGCCTCGTGGCGACAAAGACCTACCGCGTCTGTCCCAGTCCCAATGTCGATTATTGTCAAGTTCGCGCGCCTGGCGATCTCTTGTTGCATCCCGTAAACGAAACAAATTATTTTCTTCAAAGCCCTCTGCTATCCGTGATTCTAAATTTCTTCTGCTGTCTTTTCCTACGATTTCGCCTTCAATTTGTTTGACTTGCTTTCGTAATGCCTCAACTTCCCTTTTAACGCGTTCATTAAATTTTCCCTGATTTTCAATATGTTTATTATGTTTATTTATGTTCTGGTATTCTTCGGTTTCCGCAAATGGCAATGGTGTTGTATCATCTGAATCTCTGTCCCCATTTAGACTAAGATTTGTCAATTTGTCTGAAATCTCCTCAACTCTTTCCGATAAATCACCTATTTGTTCTTTCTGTTTATTTACGTCTTCCGTAAGTGTCACGACTCGCGTTTCAGTATTACCACATTTAGTAGTTAACTGTTCATACTGTTGTGTTAGGTTATTTAATCTGTCATTTGGTACGGATTCCCCGATTCTCTCAAATATTTCTTCCTTATCTTTTGCACGTTGTAAATTTAACTCTGAAAATTTCTGTACTATCACGCGATCTCTTTCTTCCTGTTCTCTATCCTGTTTCCTTTGTCTAATCTCTACTGCAACTAATCTATTATTGTGAGCATTCAAAATCGGTTGTACTTCTTCTCTGATTTCTTTCTTTAATTCATCTTTCATATTTTTGAAACATGTCCCTATTCGTGAATCTAACCGTGTTTCCATTGTTCCCATTTGTGATCCCAGTGAGTCTAACCGTTTTTCCATTGTTCCCATTTGTGAGTCTAACCGTGTTTTTAATTCTGATCCCAAATTTAATATTACACCCATCAACTGCTCCATGTTAGCCGGTTCGATATTCTTTTCGCCCCTAACATTTCCCGCAAAACTAACTTCCTTCTGCATAGCCATAAAGCTATCTGTGTTCGATACTATTTCAGAATCTTCTATCGTTAATCTCGTATTCTGTGAATTTTCTGATTGAGAAAAATTTTGAAATGGTTCCGGACTATTTTCCCGACTTATTACATCGTTCTCCACTTCATTATTCATCACACTGTTCTCCTGTGTTGGCAAGTTCGCCATGTTAACAATTTCGTCATTCTCACTATCCATCATTTTTGCCTTTTTCATCGATCGCGTAATCATTTACAAAATATACAAAACTCGTCACTATATGAAAATTACACACAATGACACTTTATCACCAACAATATCAATCACACGAAATGCTTCCTTCAAACACGATTAACGAACAATAGAAGAATGACAATCACCAAATCTACACATGCAAAATAGACTACAATTACTAAACTACAAATTACTACAACAATACTACTGTCTACTATTTTTCCAATCAGAAGAATTCCAAGGGACGATCCGAAGCAGTGGTCGCCACGTGCATGGGGGCTTAATTAAAATAATACTGCAGATATATTTTTTTTTTTTTTAGTTGTATGTCCGATTACGCAAGTCTCGTAAACGGCTGGCCCTGACTAGTTTTAGTACGCAATCTGACTGCATAGAATAACAACAAACAATGAAAGAAAATTTTCGTTAACACAGTTAATTAATTAAGTCCCCAGCAACTATAAAATCTACGAAGCCAACAAAGCACAAGTGTAGCTGTTCTGTGTGTGGTAGTATGACTCAACGCACATCTGGCACGGTTCTTCTTCAACAAGACAAGAATTTTTAAATACCAATTATACTGACGTGATAAAAGAAAATTAGAAATACTATAATTGCGTAAGGAAAGCAGAATTGCACTCTAATACAAGAACACAAGCCAGATGCTTTGTTGACTGGACCTGTAATGATGCATTATTTGCGATACACAAATAATAAAAGAACATAGCGTTTTATTACCTTCATATATATTGACGAAATGCACTCTGATCATTACAATATCTCCATTAGAATAACATCTGCTATCTCTCCCATCAAATAACTGCATAAAACATGGAACAAACACTCCCTACTACCACATATCCACTCCGACTTCACGACAAGCAGTGTCCACCACAACTTCTCGGCAAGAACTGCTTGCCGCTACGTCTCAATAGTCACTGCCAATGGAGGCGGCGGAACAATACTCTCTGGCGCGATCTCTGGCGCTGTGGCTCAGTGTAGCCACCTTTCAACAGAACGTTGCGCGTGGACGGGCCTTTAGCAGTTAAATGAGTAAACGTAGGAGCCATTTTTGTATGCAGCGCACGATTGTCTTTGTTTTCAAATTATCTCTATAAGGCTTGTTTTGCGCATGCATTAGGTAGAGAAAATTGTTCTGTTCAAATTTATACTCAGTAAATTACTTATTTATTTTCATAACTACTGTGATGTTTCCTTTTGAAACTACTGCAGCTCTATAGGCAACATGGATGGGTGTAACAGGTTGTATTTCTTGTTTCACATGCTGTACTTTCGCAGGGATATTGTGGTGTGCCTTTTGGAAGGGATTTCTTCTGATGCTGACTCAGATGGACTGTAGCAGTGAAAGTGGAGACGATGTGTTAGCTGAATACAGTGATATGGTAATGCAAGGCGACCAAACAAAAATTAGTCAGATTGCTGAGACTGTAAGTATCTCAGCGTACTGAGTGCATAATATCTTGGAAAGAGAATTGGCTTTGAATAAGCTGTGTGCGAGGTGGGTGCCACAGTTGCTCACGGTCAACCAAAAGCGCTTCCGGCACAACATTTCAAAACAATATCTGGCAATGTTTAATCTCTATCCACAAAACTTTTTGCGCCGATTTGTGACTCTTGATGCAAGCTGCATCCATCATTACGTACCAGAGTCGAAACGGCAGTCAAAACAATAGAAAAAGACTGGTGAAAAGTGCGCTGAAGGAGAAAAAGGCCATTTTATCAGCTGGAAAGGTAATGACCATGTTTTTTGGTATCGCCAAGAAATAATCCTCATAGGTTACTTGGCAAAAGGGAGAACCAAACTGGGCCCTATTATGCTTCATTGTTGGAGTGTATAAAACTGGCATTGCCTGAAAAAGGCAAAGGTTGGCATCAAAAGAGTGCTCTTTCACCAGGATAATGCATCTAATGCAGCATCTCACCCACCAGGGCTAAGAAAGGCGAAAGTGAATGATTTGGGCTTTGAAATGATTCCTCGTGCACACTATTCACCAGACTTAAGCTCCAGGTGACTTCGTCCTGTGCCCTAACTTGAAACTTTGGCTTGCTGGGAAGAATTTTTCTTAAGACGAGGAAGCGATAGGTGCCGTCAGCGAATATTTTTCGGAGTTTGGGAGAACCTATTTTTTCACTGGAGTGAGAAAGCTGGACCAAAAGTATATCCCCAGACGAGACTATAGTGAGAAGTAAGCTGAGCTGTTTAGGAAAAAAACATTTTTTCCTTGCTTTTTTTACCAGACTTTCTAAGCACCCTCGCATATACCTCGGTGCGAATCGCAAACGGAACATCTGCAGTAGAACGCTTTCAGTGTCGGCAGCAGTGCTCACTTAGCACCGATTTGACTACAAAATCATTTATATTTTTCTTAGTTGGAGTAACAATGTTCCGAATTTGTAATTTCTCCAAGATACAGAGGATAGAAAGAAGACAGTTTAGAGGTCACAAACGACCCTTAGCTCAGTCTGAAAAATTATGGAAGTCAGAGTTTAAGAGTTATCCAGTTGAGATTTTAACACAACATTTTATTTCAGTTTCTGCGAGCAGAGTTGTGGATTTGTGTACTAGAGAGTATGGGCAGCACCTTCTATATCTATTTCTGGCTGTCCACGGCACTAATTTTCTGGTTATTGTAAAAGGCAATGGTATTTAAAAATCGCACAAACATTCAACAAAACTAATAGAACAGCAAATCTAATTACTCTTACCCGCCGCCTCATATGTGGAGTCGTTGTATTGTTGGACTATATCTGACGAATAGACGGATTATGGACTTCAGCTCCAAAAGAAATAAAGATTTAATCATTTACAATATGTTATGTGATAAACATCTTGATAAACTCGTGGCATCATGTTGCCTCGACGTTTCGACGAGTTTCCTACTTGTCATCATCAGGTTTAGTATCTCGTTCGTTTCTTTAGAGCCGCTAGATTGCAGGCTTTTCTGCTGAGGGCCCAACGGTTGGGTCATTCGCGGGGCTGCAGAAGAGATGTCGTCACCGGTGGTCATTGCTAGAGGAGTCTGCAGTTCAGTGGCTCTACAGAAACGAACTGAACATGAACCCTTAAGATGACGAGTAGAGCACTCGTAGAAACATTGCAACAACACAGACGCAGCACTCGGCTGATTAAGAAGATTTAAACACTGACTTTTGCAGCGAAAATATGCAATTCTATGTCATGGTGAATTTGGATAAATATTGGACTGATGCTTCATGGTGTAACACTTTCGAATACAGTCAATGAAAGTGAATCTGCAAATGCAGTATGATTTGAGTGCCTCTTGCGAATAGGCATATGACAGTAGCTTAAACCTCGAGAGAGGCTACAGGCAGAGCGACACCACGGCTCTTTGCGAACAGACTGCAGGAACCTAGTCTCAGATATCCAGATACTGCGTGGCGTTTGCCGCTGACAATGTACCACACAAGGCAGAGACTCGCTTGGTGTAAAACTAAAGTCAAGTGGGACGTTCTGTGATGTTCAGCTAAGAGTGTCCTTTTTGTTTGTGCCTTTCAGATCGATGGCAACTTGTCTGTGAACGATCTGGTGAACTGTTACAGAGTTTCACGAGACCTCCTAGAACAATAGTGAGTCGGGAGCTATTAGATATGAGAAATGGACTGATTTAATTGTTAGTGGGTGGAAGCGGAATGACCGTCCATATGTGGCAAGAATGGTAAATCCTGAGTACCGAATGGCATATTTCAGCAGGATAACGCAAGACCCAACATAGCAGTTCACAACGCAAATGCCTTGACGAATGAACGGACCCTTGAGTGGTCTGCCCAGTACCCTGATTTGTCATCCATAGAGCGTGTCTGGGATACAGTGGGAAGACGCATGCTTTCATACCAGCCTTGAGGCGGCAACCTTCATAAACTGACATAGCATGTTTCAGATATGGCAAGAAATTGCTTAAAATATCATTCTGTTGCTCTTTGCTGCCACGCTACAATGAGTACAAGAGGGTGTTGTTGCTCGGTTCCTTATGATGCTTCACGTTCCATTTGAGTCAGTGTGTGCCCTATACAGTTCTTCTTTTGTTACTTTGTTCCCAGTAAAATTTACATTTTAGTGTCCTTTGGACTTTACCTAGAATTTTACGTCGTGTTTATACCGCCTGATTTTTCGATACGTTCAGAAACGGCACCAATACAGATAGATATTTTGGACATAAAGGAAATCCATTTTCTTTGGGTAATGGGTGAGTCAGAAGAAGCAATGGATGAGTCAAATTTGATCATCAAGTTTTTTTGCTTAAAGGTTAGAGTTTTTAAAACTGGCTACGGTCAGGATAAGCAAACACGCAGTTTTCCGTCTTTATCCCTTATTAGTTTTTTTTAATTATACACCTTTTGTGTTTCTTGTTAAGCCATCATCAGTGCCACATTAAAAGGGCGTCGAAACACTCAAATTACAATGCACAACCGTGCCATAGACTTATTTTGAGATGTTTATCCTAGAAACTGGCTTTCGACTGAGAATTTTTTAGAACCTGAACACTGTATTTAATCTATGTATGTATGTACATCGGAATTTTAAGAGCTACGGTGTACCGACGTTATTTTATATGATTCTGATGTTGGCTTAAGCCAAAATGCATGAAGATGTATAATTTTAAAAATAAAATAAAAAATTATTATTATATTTTTATTTGGTGGTTTTTTGATATTCATCCCACAGTTCTTTTAATTCGCGAACCAGCTCCACCGCTTCGTTGCCATTGTGGTGTGCTCTTTCTATGGCCAGCAAGGACCTGAGGATCACATCGGGGATCTGCTTCAGCAATCCCATTTCTCA
The DNA here is from genome assembly GCF_023864275.1 of Schistocerca cancellata. Lineage (NCBI taxonomy): Eukaryota > Metazoa > Arthropoda > Insecta > Orthoptera > Acrididae > Schistocerca > Schistocerca cancellata. The sequence goes on along the minus strand of NC_064635.1, from coordinate 159,708,036 downwards.
AAGCTGTTGCACCATCTCCAGGACGGTAGCAACATCGTCATATGTGGCATATGTACAAGATATGAGCGAACTCAATCTGTTGAAATAATGGCACCATGCGGTGTCATCAAAAGAGCAAAAGGCGCCCGATGCCTTGTTCAAAGTGGAGATGAATGTCCTCCATTGAAACGCCTCAACCTGAAATAATAAGATGATTTCATTATTACATGCAGACATCATTACTTGGTGCGTTAATTACATGGTTGGTAAGGAAATGCAAACTTACGTTTATAGAATTTCTAGCTTTTGACAACGTTGACTGGAATACTGCCCCCTATGTCCATCTCCTCCTCACTTTTCTCTCTGTCCATCTCATCATCTTCCTCTCCCTGTCGATCTCCTCCCCTTCTACCTCTCTTTGTCCGTCTCCAAAGCCAGGATTACCCTAATCACCTCGACTCCCCTCCATATTCATCTCCTCCTCTCCCTCACCTTATACATCTTCTCCTGGCCCCTTTCCCTATTAATCTCCCTCTCTTTCTTTCCCTCTCCTTTCTCTCCCTCCCTCATTTCCCCTATCTCACTATAGATCTTCTCTGTCGATCTTCTACTTCCCCACTGCCTGTCAATCTCCTCCTTCTTCTCTCTGTTCCTCTTCTGCACTCTTTCTGTCCTTCCCTTCTATCCCGCTCTCTGCCTATCACCTTCTGCCATCTATATGTATGCATTCTACCCAGCTGCACTCTCTCCCCATCTATACTCTCCTGCTCCCTCCCTCTATCCATCCTCTGGTCTATCTACCATATGCTTCTACTAGCCACACCCACGTACACGTATAACCACTATACAGCAGGTCAATGAAAGAAGATAATGTCAGGGCTTTGAAAACAGCTTAATCACCCCTGAGGTTTAGGCTGCCCTGCAAAGCATGCTGATAGGAGAGTCTGATACTACAATATACCCATCATGCAGAGGATTCTGTGTCTCAGGGGCTGGCTGAGTCAGCGACCTTTGCAGTATACACTACTGACCACTAAAATTGCTACAACACGAAGATGACGTGCTACGAACGCGACATTTAACCGACAGGAAGAAGATGCTGTGATATCCAAATGATTAGCTTTTCAGAGCATTCACACAAGGTTGACGCCGGTGTGACACCTACAACGTGCTGAAATGAGGAAAGTTTCCAACCGATTCCGCATACACAAACAGCAGTTGACCGGCGTTGCCTGGTTAAACGTTGTTGTGATGCCTCGTGTAAGGAGGAGAAATGCATACCATCACGTTTCCGACTTTGATAAAGGTCGGATTGTAGCTTATCACGATTCCGGTTTATCGTATCGCCCGCGTTGGTCGACATCCAATGACTGTTAGCAGAATATGGAATCGGTGGGTTCAGGAGGGTTATACGGAAAGCCGTGCTGGATCCCAGCGGCCTCGTATCACTAGCAGTCGAGATGACAGGCATCTTCTCCGCATGGCTGTAACGGATCGTGCAGCCACGTCTCCATCCCTGAATCAACAGATGGGGACGTTTGCAAGACAACAACCATCTGCACGAACAGTTCGACGACGTTTGTAGCAGCACGGACTGTTAGCTCGGAGACTGTGGCTGCGGTTACCCTTGACACTGCATCACAGACAGGAACGCCTGCGATGGTGTGCTCAATGACGAACCTGGGTGCACGAAAGGCAAAACGTCATTTTTTCGGATGAATTCAGGTTCTGTTTACAGCGTCATGATGGTCACATCCGTGTTTGACGACATCTTGGTGAACGCACATTGGAAGCGTGTATTCGTCATCGCCATACTGGCGTATCATCCGGCGAGATGGTATGGGGTGCCATTGGTTACACGTCTCGGTCACCTCTTGTTCGCATTAACGGCACTGTGAACAGTGGACGTTACATTTCAGATGTGTTACGACCCGTGTCTCTACCTTTCATTCGATCCCTGCGAAACCCTACATTTCAGCAGGATAATGCATGACCGCATGTTGCAGGTCCTGTACTGGCCTTTCTGGATACAGAAAGTGTTCGACTGCTGCCCTGGCCAGCACATTCTCCAGATCTCTGACCAATTGGAAACGTCTGGTCAATGGTGGCCGAGCAACTGGCTCGTCACAATACGCCAGTGATTACTATTGATGAACTGTGGTATCGTGTTGAAGCTGCATGGGCAGCTGTACCTGTAGACGCCATGCAAGTTCTGTTGGACTCAATGCCCAGGCGTATCAAGGCCGTTATTACGGCCAGAGGTGGTTGTTCTGGGTACTGATTTCTCAAGATCTTTGCACCAAAAATGCGTGAAAATGTAATCACAAGTCAGTTCTAGTATAATATATTTGTCCAATGAATACCCGTTTATCATCTGCATTTCTTCTCGGTGTAGCAATTTTAATGGCCAGTAGTGTACATATTCAAATGTGCGTGAATGCCCAAGGGACCAAACTGCTGATGTCATCAGTCCCTAGAGTTACACACTACTTAAACTACCTTACGCTAAGACACACACCCGTAGCCGAGGGAGGACTCGAATCTCCGGCGGATATGAACAGCCCTGTATACGAGGGTTGGAACTTAAATAGTGGCACCTATTTATTCACAACCGACACAAAAGAGTTACACGTTTGCACCTGTTACTGCCCCTCAAAGTAGTGTAGTACCCGTTGCCAGCGATGTGGAAGGCGTAGTGCACCGTTAGCAGAGCCTGTTCTATTGATGGTGCGATTGGAGTGGTCTAAAGTTATGGTGATTCTCGTGTACGACTGTGATGGTGTTATCGTAGCGTATTACGTTCGTCCACGGCAGACCGTCAATGCACAGTTTTACTGTTCGTTTTTTAGAGCGTTATCTGCGACCATCTTTGCGAAAGAAGCGGCGACACTTTCTGCACAACCCACCCATCATTTTGCACGACAATGCGCGGGCGGCTACAGCGCAGTCTGTGGCTGCTCTGATCGGTCGATGGGACTGGGAAGTACTGTACCGTCCACCATACTACCCTTGTGATTTGAGTCCGAAGATGAAGGAAGCATTCGCTTCAGAACTGTTCCAGAGATTCGACAGAGAGATTTTTAGTATGTTTTCCTTGTCACTCACTCGCACGAATGTACAAAAATTTGACACTACACGAAGTTTTCCTTTATTTTCCTTCCTTGAGTTGACTACTAGGTAAATTTTTTCCGTTAGTTTACATTACCACGATCTTGTTCCCTTTACTTGATGGGTGCGTAGTAAGATTTTTAATACAGCAAAACAAGGATAATGGATTAAAATGCTGAACGTAGATGTGGATAAAAGACAATGATTAAATAAATGCAGACTAAGCGGGCAAATGCCGCATTCCTTTAGTTTCTGGTCTGAACCCGTTCAGTTTCGGTTACTGCTGCGCTTCCAACAGCCGCAACTACAGGCCCTGGCGCTGTAACAAAGATTGCGTGATTATGGGGGGGGGGGGGGGGGAGGGGGGAGGAGGGATTTGGTGCTCGGTTCCTATTTGAGCTAGGAACATGGGCGAAACAGTTTCTGGTTTAGCCCGGAGTAGCAGCCATTTGTATAGCCATTCGAATTTCTGTGTTACTGTAGTTATGTTCCAAGATTTGAACAACGAACCAGGGGTGGCGCCCAGCTAAGTTTTGCGAAAGATTTTAATCGGGCCGAAATTAATGCTGCCAAAGTCACCATTTGTCTATGCACTGTTACGGTTTTGTGTGCAAAAACAGTCACCCTTCAGTAACTGCGGACTGCGACACTGATCGTTCATGTGTGATCCGCAGAGGTATCGGACCTCATTCTAAGATAAACTTCAACAGTTTGAAAAAAAAAAAAAAATTGTTTGTTTGGATTTGACGAGCACTTTTATGGTTTAAACTTGTACGAATCGGTTCAAAATTTGCACGAAGGTAGGTAAATGGATAAGGTCAAAACGAAAACTATCTTTATCGTTTTGTCGAGATACGAAGGTTTAAAGTCGATCTAGATGTAGCACTTAAAATTTGTTGTTACGTTAACTGAATGCGCAGAAACAATGTAAAGTTAATCAAATTAATGAAAATGCTTTCTTACGATAAAGTTGGAAACTCGCTTTCAAAACTCTAACTTCATGGAGATTTTACATACAACAGACATTTACTGTGAGGTTATTTACACGCAACCCCTCTGTTTCAAACTTGTCCGAATGGGATAAAAATTCGTAAGAAGGTAGACAAATACATACAGCTCATGGTCTCATGGTCGTCTTGTTGTTCTATGAAAGCTTTATCCGTTGCCAAGATCTGAGCAACACGATTCGAAAGACAATAAAAAAATCTGTAGTGGATCAGTGGCTCCCCGAGTCGAGAAAAACCTACAATTGTCGCCAAACTACGGCGGCCGAAAGCAAAAAAAAATGGCTCTGAGCACTATGGGACTCAACGGCTGTGGTCATCAGTCCCCTAGAACTTAGAACTACTTAAACCTAACTAACCTAAGGACATCACACACACCGATGCCCGAAGCAGGATTCGAAGGCCAAAAGTCAAAATTACGGTAGAGTGAAAGTAGGGAACCAGAACGAAAAAGGCTCCTATCATTGCACAAAAAAAGGCGAATATATCCTGGACAGAGTTAGGTATGTAAAGGAAGGGAACTAGTTTTTCAATTTATCTGCCAGATTCAAAGACATTTAAATCAATATTGGTGCACCTTTGAAGAGTCCACCCCACTTCCCCAGGGCAGCGACCTCCGTTAGCCCCATCCACTATTACTTGTATGGTGAGGCGTTTTAAGAGCAAACACACAGGAGTTTATGTGCTTGTAGAGAGTGGGTTACATCTACAATAGGAAGTATCCGCCTGTACATCTACAATAGGAACTGTCCCAGAATGGGGATGCATGCCTAATGACACGTTGTGCCATACTGCACGATACGACAAGTGCCGTGTCGGATGACATGATGGCAAGTGTAATGTTACACGCCATGGCGTCATGTATCATGTTACTTTACTTAACACGATACATTGTAATACATGACAAGGGTACTAATACTAACAAAGAAAAAAGCTCGAATATGCCAAGATGTTTTGATTTAAATGCCTTTGAAGCTGCAGACTAAGTCGAAAAGTTTGTCCTCTTCTTTTAGGTCGCTACGTCTGCCCAGGACATCTATTTTTGTGCTAAGATAGGAGCGTATTTCATTCTAGTAATAGTATGAACGAAATACGAGGGCGTGATGGAGCAGACTGCACGCATACTGTACCTGTGAGGTTGCAGCGAGCAAACACAACAGGATAGCAACTGTCGTCGACCTCATGTTACGAGCTCCACTCTCGTACTGAAGATCTGTCTGCACCAGCTGGCCGTAAGAACAGTGCCTGCTGCCCAGGGGAACCCCCCAGCCTATCTGGGCGTTCCCGTGATCTGATGCAACACAGATAACACATAACAGGTCAGCACACTCAGCAAAAGACAGGCAAGGCGAGCAATCACACAATCTGCCAGCAGATGGAGAACTGACTCTTGAGGGTGCGATGCAGCACTCTCCGTCACAGGCAAAACCGTTATGGCCCTACTTAAACAGGGTGAATTAGGGATTAACAAGCCTTGCGGCTGGCAGTGGTATTAATTAATGTAGACTATAATTTGTTTCACGGCTTTATGTGTGTTTTGCGAGGAGGAATGGAAGTAAACAACTAGACAGGAATGGCTGGGAAACAGGGAGAATTTTTTCCTATCTGACAGTTTGGTACTATCAGATAGTACCCGTAGTATAGTTTACGTAGTATAGTAGCTCTCAGCTACTGCCTGATAGCTCCTTGCGAGTACTTTCTGGGAGTGTCGCACAGTCTTGCAATAGGAGAGGTTCGTGGCGGGGTGAGAGGGTTTGTGAGAGGTGAGAGATCTGTGCATGAAGGATCAGATTGCCATGGAAGAGCGTCGGGCTGCAGCTGTACTTTTAATTGCAAATAAAAAACGTAAGCGACCCTGTTTGTGTTGGATAAGAGAGTGCATTAGGCGGCGGAATGATTGTGAAACACGCAAGAATCTCACTGTGGAGCTTCTGACGAAAGATCCTCAACAATACCGAAATTTTACGAAAATAGCAGGGATGGATGTGGACGAAATACTCTGTGTCTACATCTACATGTGGCGAAGAGTACCCCGTACCACTACTTGTCGTTTCTTCTCCCGCGCCACTCGCAAAAAGAGCGACGGAAAAACGACTGTCTGTATGCTTACGTATGAGCCCTAATTTCTCGTATCTTATCTTCTTACGCGCAACGTATGTTGCCGGAGTAGAATAGTTTGCAGTCAGCTTCAAATGCTACTTCACCAAATTTTCTCAATACTGTATCTCGAAAAGAAGGTCGCCTTCCTCCAGGGACTACTATTTGTGTTGACGGAGCACTTAGGTGTTGTTCGAACCTATCGGTAACAACTCTAGCACCCCGATTCTGAATTGCTTCGATCTCTTCCTTCAATCGTACTTGGTACAGATCCCAATCGCTCGAGCAGTACTCAAGAATAGGTCTCACCGGCGTCCTATATGCGGTCTACTTTACAAGTGAAGCACACTCTCCTAAAATTCTCCCAATAAACCGAAGTCGACCAGTCGCCTTCGCTACCACAGTTCTCACACGCTCTCGCCACCTCATATCGCTTTGCAACGTTACGCTCAGATGATTAATTCTTCTCGGGTTGACAGCCGAGTAAATGCGTTGTTCTGCGGTAGCGTTTCAGCAAGTTTCTTACTTGCATTTTCAGGCGAAGATTGCAACTAAGAAGGTTGCTGAAATGTTGCCATAGAACAACGCATTGACTCGGCTGTCAACCCGAGAAGATTTTATCATCCAGATGCGCCGAGAAAGCGGGTATTCACGCGTTACACCCAGATATTTAAACGACACGATTGTGTCAAGCATTACACTAGTAATACTCCATCCGAACATTACAGCTTTGATCTTCCCTGTCATCCGCATTTTCTTCCACTTTTACGGCTAGCTGCCATTCATCACACCAAATGGAAATTTTGTCTGTCATTTTGTATCTTCCTACAGTCACTCAGCTTCGACACCTTACCGCTCACCACGTCGTCATCAGCAAACAATTGCAGATTGCTGACCACCCCGTCTGCCAAATCGTTTATCACACAGAGAACAACACCGGTTCTATCACATTTCCATGGGCAGTTCTGATGATACTCTTGTCTCTGATGAACACTCGCCGTTGAGAACAACAAAAAAATGCTTCAAATGGCTCTGAGCACTATGCGGCTTAACTGCTGAGGTCATCAGTCGCCTAGAACTTAGAACTAATTAAACCTAACTAACCTAAGGACATCGCACACATCCTTGCCCGAGGCAGGATTAGAACCTGACACCGTAGCGGTCGCTCGGCTCCAGACTCTAGCGCCTAGAACCGCACGGCCACTCCGGCCGAGAACAACATTCTGGGTTCTATTGCTTAAGAAGTCTTCGAGCCACTAACATTCCTGTGAACTTATTCCATATGCTCGTACCTTCGTTAACAGCCTGCAATGTGGCATCGTGCCAAATGACTCAAATGGGTCTTAGTACTATGTGACTTAACATCTATGGTCATCAGTCCCCTAGAACTTAGAACTACTTAAACCTAACTAACCTAAGGACATCACACAACACCCAGTCATCACGTGGCAGAGAAAATCCCTGACCCCGCCGGGAATCGAACCCGGGAACTCGGGCGCGGGAAGCGAGAAAGCTACCGCACGACCACGAGCTGCGGACGTTCCAAATGCTTTCCGGAAATCTATAAATATGGAATCAGTTTGTTGCCCTTCATCCATAGTTCTCAGCGCTTTCTAAAATCATGCTGATTCGTGGACCTAAGCTTCTCAGTGTCAAGAAAGTTTATTATATTCGAACTGAGAATATGTTCAAGGATCCTGCAGCAGACAGAAGCTAGGTATATTGGTCTGTAATTTTTCGTGTCCGTTCTTTTACCACTCTTATCTACTGGAGTCGCCTGCGCTTTTCTCCAGTCGACTGGGTCTTGGTGCTGGGCGAGAGATTCGCCATAAATACCATCGAAGTAAAATTTAGGTATTGTTGATGATCTTCCGGCAGAAGCTCCAACAGTGAGGGCCCAGTGCTGTAGAGCGCTCTTTGGAAAGGAGAACTGGGTTTCCATCCGGACCTGGTGGTGTATTTACTTTCAAAATTTTCAGTTGTTTCTCTCGCCAGGTATGCTTATTACAATGTCGTCCAATGTCTGATGGTCAAATGACGTTATGTTTGTACGATTCTTCTGATGTGAACGATTTTATGAATGTGAAATTTAAAACTTCGGTTTTCATTTTGCTGTGTTGAACTGCCACACCAGATTGGCCAACAAGGGTCTGAGTGGAAACCTTAGACACGCTTAGCGATTTTATTTAAGACCAGAATTTTCTCGGGTTCTCTGCCAGATCTTTTCCTAAGGTGTGACGATGGTAGTTGTACACTTCGCTCACGGATCTTTCCATAGACCCACGAATCTCTGCTAACCTTCGCTTGTCGTCATTTGTGGTTTTCCTTTTGAGCCGATTGTAGCAGCCTCTGCTTCACCAGCATCCGCGGAATTTCGTTATTACACCATGGTGGACCATTAAAACAACATAATGTGCTAGTAGTAAGGTGAGTTACTCTGGAAATTCGGAGAAAATCGCAAGAGAAGTTTTACGCATCTATTATGTATCTGATATACGTGTGTATAGGGACTACTGGTTAAAGTTCATGATGGCAAGCCGGCACGGTAGCTCTGCGCGTTCGGTCAGAAGGTTAGCTACCCTCTGTAATAAAAATATGAATGAACGGATCAACGAACATCTGAACGGGTGTCATCGGACGTCCGCCACGAACAAGTTAAACGAATAATACTGGAAAAAATGAGATCAACAAAAAAGAAGAGGTTAGCATCTGAGCTTCATCAGACGAACGTGTACGAGGCCGTTCGAGCCCCGCTCAAACCTTCAATTTTGTAGTACAAGTGTAAACTGCGTGATATTCAAAAAATTTTCACCTGCACTATTCGCTTTTGCTACATTAGCAACGTCTCACCGTTACGCAGGTTGACTGGTAAGTGGGGCCTGCCTCTGCGTCGGCACGTGAAAGCGCCGAGGTGCAAAGTAGTTCTGAGTACCTTACCTGATTGCATGTATAAGGGATTTCGCAAATCACGACAGGCATACGTTTTTAGGAAAACTCTATACGTTTGTTCATTCATTTGTCGATAGTTATTTAGTTTGTTCTAATAATAAAGTTTAATTAAAAATAGTAAGTAGCGAAATAAATTGAAATTGACTAAAACTTAATGCAGAAACACGTGGTTTCTTTATATTATATTACCTCTCAAATGTCATATAAATTAAATAATATGACCAGTGACGAAAGTAAAAATTAAAAATTACGTTTAATAGGGAGTCGAACAGTCGCCTCATTCATGACCATGTTATGTAGCTCGAACGCTAAACATTTTCTTTACTCTCATATTGTCCTACATTGTTCGTTGCATTTTTTTAAAATTTCATTTTGTCTCATACTGTTCGTTGCATTTGTTCAAGGCAGAGACCCGTTGCGGTTCTTCGTTGATCCGTTCACTTATCTCAGGGTAGTCAACCCGCTGAGCTACCGTGCCGGTACGATCCTCGACTCATCCGCTACCTACGCGTAGATACACTACTGTCCATTAAAAATGCTACACCAAGAAAAAAAGCAGATGATAAACGGGTATTCATTGGACAAATATATTATACTAGAACTGACATGTGATTACATTTTCACGCAATTTGGGTGTATAGATCCTGAGAAACCAGTACCCAGAACAACCACATCTGGCCGTGAGAGATCTGGAGAATGTGCTGGCTACGGCAGCAGTCGAACATTTTCTGTATCCAGAAAGGCTCGTACAGGACCAGCAACACGCGGTCGTGCATTATCCTGCTGAAATGTAGGGTGTCGCAGGGATCTAATGAAGGGTAGAGCCACGAATCGTAACACATCTGAAATGTAACGTCCAATGTTCAAAGTGCCGTCAATGCGAACAAGAGGTGACCGAGACGTATAACCAATGGCACCCCATACCATCACGCCAGGTGATACGCCAGTATGGCGATGACGAATACACGTTTCCAATGTGCGTTCAACGGGATGTCGCCAAATACGGGTGCGACCATTTTGATGCTGTAAACAGAACCTGGATTCATGCAAAAAAATGACGTTTTACCATTCACGCACCCAGGTTCGTCGTTGAGTACACCATCACAGGTGCTCATGTCTGTGATGCAGCGTCAAGGGTAACCGCAGCCAGGGTCTCCGAGCTGATAGTCCATGCTGTTGCAAACGTAGTCAAACTGTTCCTGCAGATGGTTGTTGTCTTGCAAACGTCCCCATCTGTTGATTAAGGGATCGAGACGTGGCTGCACGATCCGTTACAGCCATGCAGATAATATGCCTGTCTTATACGAGGCCGTTGGGATCCAGCATGGCGTTCCGTGTTATCCTCCTAAACCCACCGATTCCATATTCTGCTAACAGTCATTGGATCTCGACCAACGCGAGCAGCAATGTCGCGATACAATAAACCGCAATCGCGATAGGCTGCAATCCGACCTTTATCAAAGTCGGAAACGTGATGGTACACATATCTCCTCCTTACACCTTACTACTAGCACGTTATGTTGTCTTAATGACCTACTAAAGGAGTACAAAGTTTGAAGTAAATCTGTGATCCCAGCATCGTGGCCTAGCCTTGTAAGACACCACACAAGAAGAGTTTACTGCAGTTGGCAGCAGTAGTACCGTGGACGTCCGTCCGCGGCAGGGACATCGCTTTGCCGTAAGCCAGTCACGCTGCCGGCGAGAAGCACGTCCCCTGGAGCGGCAGCGCCACCACGAAGAGAAGCGCGCGCTTAAGTAGCCGTGCACGAGCAGAAGTTGTCAACTGCAGCCGGTAAGTCAGCCTGAGTCTTGCGAGGGAGTTCCTGCATAAGCTTCGTCGTCTCTTCAAGTCATCCAGTGAGATAGAGGAAGTTGTCGAAACATAGACAGTGGTTAGTCTTCAGTAGAAACTTAACAGTGATGTAGAAACGTAACAGTGGCTAGAAATGTCATACAGGGACAGAGACCGCCTAGTAGAAACTTAACTGAGTACTGTTAGTTTGGAATTGTTGTTCAAATAGCATATCAAAACAGAAAATTAGTTTGACTTCTACCTTAATTCGTTGTTGTGGTCTTCAATCCTGAGACTGGTTTGATGCAGCTCTCCATGCTACTCTATGCTGTGCAAGCTTCTTCATCTGCCAGTACCTACTGCAACCTACATCCTTCTGAATCTGTGTAGTGTATTCATCTCTTGGTCTCCCTCTACGATTTTTACCCTCCACGCTGTCCTCCAATACTAAATTGGTGATATCTTGATGCCTCAGAACATGTCCTACCAACCGATCCCTTCTTCTAGTCAAGTTGTGTCACAAACTACTCTTATCCCTAATTCTACTCAATACCTCCTCATTAGTTATGTGATCTACACATCTAATCTTCAGCATTCTTCTGTAGCACCACATTTCGAAAGCTTCTATTCTCTTCTTGTCGAAACTATTTATTGTCCATGTTTCACTTCCAAACATGGCTACACTCCATACAAATACTTTCAGAAACGACTTCCTGACACTTAAATCTATACTCGATGTTAACAAATTTCTCTTCTTCAGAAACGCTTTCCTTGTCATTGCCAGTCTACATTTTATATCCTCCCTACTTCGACCATCATCAGTTATTTTGCTCCCCAAATAGCAAAACTCCTTTACTACTTTAAGTGTCTCATTTCCTAATCTAATACCCTCAGCATCACCCGACTTAATTCGACTACATTCCATTATCCTTGTCTTGCTTTTGTTGATGTTCATCTTATACCCTCCTTTCAAGACACTGTCCATTCCGTTCAACTGCTCTTCCAAGTCCTTTGCTGTCTCTGACAGAATTGCAATGTCATCGGCGAGCCTCAAAGTTTTTATTTAGTCTCCATCGACTTTAATACCTAGTTCTACCTTAGTTCAGAAAACGTTATTTAGTTTGTGTGTGTGGAACTGTAGTCAACGCAGAACAAATAGGCTAAACCTGCAGTCTACAATTGCAGTGTCCAAAGCTGAGGAATTTATTTTAACGTTCACTATTCTGTGCTACTTTCATTGTGTAGGTGCTGCCCTAGAACCCATGCATCCATCCTACCAGAACACGTTCATTAGTTTTTTTCAGCAGCATCGAGATTTTCATCAACACTTTCATTTAACGTGTGCGTGAGTACTGGAAAGTATATTGCCGAGAAGTGCTACCGTAGAAACTGTGAAATACGCCACAAACCTGGGACGCAATACGGCCGCTCAGCACTCACCGAGCACTCTGAGCTCTTCCGACAGTGCCGGTGTCGTTTTTCTTGCCCGAGCGCTACGGCGAGCAGCTCTCGACAGATGGAACCTCCTGCTGTCTGCACTGGAGTTCTTAACTCGCAGAGAGCGACTGTCTGAGAACTTTCCGCGCTCTCGGGAACTAATGGCGAGCTGACTCTTGCCGCTGTTTAAACGCCACGTATTGCTCACAATGTCTCCCCGAGAGTGGGAAAAACTCCTGAGTGTATACCTAGATTAATGATGCTCCAGTAAAGAGGTACTGACCATGGCTTTTTCTGGTCGTAACTGCAGTTTGTCCAGACATTAGTAAGATGGACTTGTACATGGCAAGGGCGGCCTTTGTGCTAATTTTGAACGGTCCCTCGCTCATGAATACGGGGAGGTATCCCCAAAAAAGGAGAATTGTTTCTTAAAAGCTACATATTTTCAAATTGTTTGCAAAATAACCTCGTTCTCTTGAAAACAGTCTCCACCGGTGCTTCCACTGATCGAAACAATTTTGTAATGATCTTTAGAAATGGACGACAACTCCTCCCTCGTATTTTTACTTACAGTACTGGCCATAAAAATTGCTACACCACGAAGATGACGTGCTACATCTGCGAAAATTAACCGACAGGAAGAAGAAGCTGTGATATGCAAATGATTAACTCTTCAAAGCATTCACACAAGGTCGGCGCCGGTGGCGACACCTACAACTTGCTGACGTGAGGAAAGTTTCCAACCGATTTCTCATACACAAACAGCAGTGGAGCAGCGTTGCTTAGTGAAACGTTGTTGTTGTGTTGTTTCGTGTAAGGAGGAGAAATGCGTACCATCACATTTCCGACTTTGATAAACGTCGGATTGTAGCCTATCGCGATTGCGGTTTATCGTATCGCGATATTGCAGCTCGCGTTGGTCGACATCCAATGACTGTTAGCGGAATATGGAATCGGTGGGTTCAGGAGGGTAGTACGGAACGCCGTGCTGGATCCCAACGGCCTCGTATCACTAACAGTCGAGTTGACAGGCATGTTATCCTCATGGCTGTGATCGTACAGCCATGTCTCGATCCATGAGTCAGCAGATGGGGACGTTTGCAAGACAACAACCATCTGCACGAACAGTTCGACGACGTTTGCAGCAGCATTGACTAACAGCTCAGGGACCATGGTTGCGGTTACCCTTGACGCTGCATCACAGACAGGAGCACCTGCGATGGTGTACTCGACGACGAACCTGGGTGCACGAATGGCAAAACGTCATTTTTTCGGATGAATCCAGGTTCTGTTTACAGAATCAAGATGGTCGCATCCGTGTTTGGCGACATCCTGTTGAACGCACATTGGAAGCGTGTATTCGTCATCGCCATACTGGCGTATCACCTGGCGTGATGGTATGGGGTGCCATTGGTTACACGTCTCGGTCACCTCTTGTTTGCATTGACGGCACTTTGAACATTGGACGTTACATTTCAGATGGGTTACGATTCGTGGCTCTACCCTTCATTCGATCCCTGCGACACCCTACATTTCAGCAGGATAATGCACGACCGCGTGTTGCAGGTCCTGTACGGGCCTTTCTGGATACAGAAAATGTTCGACTGCTGCCGTGGCCAGCACATTCTCCAGATCTCTCACCAACTGAAAACGTCTGGTCAATGGTGGCCGAGCAACTGGCTCGTCACAATACGCCAGTCACTACTCTTGATGAACTGTGGTATCGTGTTGAAGCTGCATGGGCAGCTTTACTTGTTCATGCCATCCAAGCTCTGTTTGACTCAATGCCCAGGCGTATCAAGGCCGTTATTACAGCCACAGGTGGTTGTTCTGTGTACTGATTTCCCAGGATCTATGCACCCAAATTGCGTGAAAATGTAATCACATGTAGTTCTAGTATAATATATTTGTCCAATGAATACCCATTTATCATCTGCATTTCTTCTTGGTGTAGCAGTTTTAATGGCCAGTAGTGTAAATTCTTCAATGTTGTCAACTCGGTGTCCTTTCACGCCCCTTTTCATGGGCGGGGATAAGAAAAAATCGCACGGAGCCAGGTCAGGCGAGTAAGGTGCATGGGGCAACAGTACAGTGCCATTTGTAGCCAAAAACTATCTAACATACATGGATGTGTGTGCAAGTGCGTCGTGGTACTGGAAGAACCAGTCTCTTGCCTGACACAGATCGGGTCTGTTTTCACAAACACTGTTGTGCATTCGATTGGCGGTCTGACCTGGGGAACAAACTCTAAATGAACCACGCCCTCGGTGTCAAAAAGGCAGTTCAGCATTGTTTTGATATTTGATCTGTCTCAACGACGTTTTTCGTCCAGGGTGATAAAACGTCTTCCACTGGCTCGACTGTTGCTCTTATTCTGGTTCGTAGGCACCATGATTCATCACCAGTAATGACCTTTGACAGAAAATCTGGATCAGTTCCGAGCTGTGGTTTCAAAGCACAAATTTCAACTTGGCAGAAACGCGTTTCATTCACAAATCTTCCTTTACAATTCGCTGGACCGAGCTCCAAGAAAAGCACTAAGCTCTGTCAGTTGATCACCAATCTCTTGTATTTTTCCAGTAATTTCGTCGATCAGGCTGCTGACAGGTGTCCAGAACGGCGTTTGTCATCATTCGACATGTCCACTGGAGTTTTCCCCGTAGCGTCATCTTGGTAAGCTGTTTTCAACATTAAAACAGTCTCAGCTAGATTTTTATAAAATAGAAAACAAAATTTCATAGCTGCACATTCTTCACTTAGACTTGGCAACATAAAAAAACGAAACAAAAACAAAAGAGCGCAAGGAAAAGCAATCACTGCAGATGAACAGAACAAGCCAGATCGAGAGAACAGGCGCCATTGCAATAGCAAAGCTTTGCGATAAAAACGCCTAGCGGCAGAAATGCGTACTACACGAGCCTCGCCCACAGCAACGTTATCCCGGCTTTTTGTTTTTGGGTACCGTGTTGTACAAAAGAGAGGCGACAGAGAGCGGTTCGATATATTTGAAGAAGTCAGTGTCTGACAACGTAATGCAGGTAAGCAAATGACCCAGGTCTCTGAAAATTAGCACAGTTAGGTTGGCCATGAAAAGCAGGGTTCGTGCTCAGTCCCCCATTATCTTCATAAGCCGAGACTCTCAATAGCTCCCACAGCAAAAGCTCTGCCTCACTATGACCCGATTTCTTCTCTCATCGAGACACGGTCATTGCCTAATAGAACGAGTGTCCATACCACACACTCATATCGTTCAGGTGCCATGTTGAGTTTAACCCAGTGAAACAGGAACAGGAAAGAATGCAGTTAGTCAGAGAAAGAGTTACCTATATTGTTGCACGCTAATTGTGACTATATCAAACTGATTCTCAATGGCAGCTCGTATCTACGAACACATCTGGACACTCGTCACCTGTATACCACCACCAAGGAAGTCCACCATGTTGTGGTGCCATGCGCCCCATTACTCTGTGTCTCTCCTGCTCGCCACCAATTATCTGTGTTCTCTGAATACTCACTGCTATAATTTATTTCGACTGGCCGAGCATAACTTCTCAGTACAGTAATAACTATCTTTTGTCCAGGCAGTTTCACCATCTACAGTGTCCTTTCAGGGTTCCACACCTCAATTGGTAAAAACGATACCCTTACAGGATCACTCTGTTGCCATCTGTCTGACTGTTAAAAATCCTTCTTCTGAGGATCGGGAGGATATATTGAACCATCCCCTTTGAAAAATTTATGAATTACTGTGCTGATAAACCTCTTACATTATTTGATTTTCAAACAGCTGAGCAGAACTGAATGTACTCAGACATTTCACTCTTTACTTATTCTGATTAACACTAAACTGACACACAATATTTTTAGCGCAACGCAATCTGACTTTCAATAATCTCTACAAAAGAATGGCCTTGACTAACAATAACCTATACCTTTCATGAATTATTTACGTCACAAAAATCTTCATTACTCGAATTACTGCAATACGGCGAGTGCCAATACTGCCAGCTAAATAAAAGATTCTTACTACTGAAGGCACTAACTACTGATAGGCATACTTAGCAAATGAAAGGTTTTTATAGAGAACAAACAATGTATTTACCTTAATAGTGTTCAAAAGTCATAATATATATATCAGTTCATGACATGCAGTCTTACAAATTTACTCTTTCTGATGGACACACGGCCAGATCATCCGCTCTCAAAACTCTGCCATCTCGCTTCCCACATCCACCACTGCTGGCAGCTCACCTCCAACTGCCCAATGCTACACGCTGTTCACATTCAAGTTCCCAACACTGCCAACAACGCCAACCAGCCACAGACTGCACACAGCACAGCCAGTGATTTTCATACAGAGCACTACGTGACGTTACAAACATGAAAACCTAAACAGCCTACTTACAGTATCATGCATAAACACACCATAGTCTATGGTCTTTGGCAGTGTAATAAATGTAAGCTTCTAATTTAGTGGAGTCAAAAAATGGCATGTTTTGTGTCATGTGTTTTGATACTCACTCCTCAAAACCTGTACGAGGGGGTACCCAGACAAACCCGGAATAACATTGCCATAGGCGGAGCTTGTGTAGTACGCATTTCTGCCGCTAGCGAGCAAAGCGCAACTCATTGCCAGTTCAGTGCCGCTGTGTTGTTGACTTGGCTTGTTCTGTTCGTCTGTAGTGACTATTTTTTCTAGCGCTGTTTTGTTCTTGTTTCGATTTCTATGATGGCAAGTGTGATTGAGCAATGTGCAGTTGTGAAATTTTGTTTTCTATTCGGTCAAAATGCTGCTGAAACTGTTTTAATGCTCAAAACAGCTTACCAAGATGACGCTATGCGAAAAACTCAAGTGTACGAGTGGTTTGCTCGAAGATGTGGTGGAGAAAGAGTACATCAAGGACGTGGAGGGTCATATTGATTCTGTTTCTTGCTTATATTTTTTAAGTATTTATTGGCACTTTTCGCAAAAGATGGGAATAAAATTTATTGATTATTTATTAATTAAAGCATTTTCATAGAAATAAATACCATTAAGCACATAAATGCTTTATTACTTAATTTTTACATAAAGTCTACAAAAATATCATTTTAACAGCTCTTAGATATTTTTTTAAAATATACAAAACCATACATTCTCATCAGTAATTCGGAGTTTTTGCTAGGTATTTACGTGATAAATCTTCTTCAGACACAAAATGAGCAGTAAACATTTGACATAACCTGTTGAACACCTCTTCCCATACCACACTGTTGGCGGAATGGAACAATGTGTTCTTTACAAGTGCACTTATGACAACCTTCATAAACATTATGTGTCTTACGATGTCTAGGATAGGGACACTCTTGACATTTATTTCGTACTCCTTGGACTTCCTGCAGCCGATTATTGTGAAGATTCTCCACTAAATTCTCCGACTGTGTTTACGCAAAGTGCGTTGCAGTCGACGTGTTTCTTGTCAGGCACTGAAATGTCCACTGACGAGCATACAGCATAGTGTTTTTGTGAAATTAAGACGCTTTTGGTTTTGATCATCATTTGATCGCTGGCCATATTCAGTATTGCACGGAAGACAGTCTGAGGTACTTTTTTTGAGTTGCGGCTTACATCATAAGTCGCTGACAGCTCATCTGCAACATCAACTCCACCTTTCTTAGAATTAGAAAACATGTTTATCTCTGGTTTCTTTTTATCTCTTGCCGATTCATCACTTTCAGCATTGTGATGAAGATTAGACATGAACAAAACAACTTTGTTTTTCTTTGGTACATCTGAAACGAGTGTATCCTTTTGGAAACCGAACTTAGATGAGGAGATTTCTCTACCACGAGTTTTGCAAAATTCAAGAGGGATTTGCGTCTTGTTCTTCAGCTGTGATGCCACAGAAGAGATCATGTGTTCTTTCAGCAGATGTGATATTAGTTCATAGCCCATAAACCAATTATCAAAAGGCACATTACGTCTTGTTTTTGAAATGAGTTGCACCAGCCGATTCACCACATCGAATGGTTTATTGCTCAATGAAAATGGTCCCTCTGGTTGCTTCTCATCACTTATAGAGAAGTTGAAGACATAGAAATTCTTTGTGGCGACAAAGGCAAACATGTTATGCCATGTATGGCCGGTTTTGATGGAATGTATTGTCTAAATTTGCATCTGCCTCGGAATGCAAGCAGCATTTCATCTGTGGTTCTATGTTCTCCTAGTACAAAACCTTTCTTGCAGTTTTCAACGAATATTTCAAATATCTGACGTATTAGTGTTAAGTTGTCCAGCAGATTTCTTTCTTCACGTGTGGATTTATCGTCAAAACCAAGACAGCTTTGAATAAAACGAACATGTTGCCATGTCATTGTCAGCCGAAATATTTCAACACCCGTTCGTCTGAAGCCGAAAGGTGAACGGTGTTCTGCCTCCCAGTTTGGTAACATACAGCAATGTATTACAAGCCGATATAAACCTTCAGCTCACTAATGGTCATTTCCTTCATAAAATAGTGATTTGCACCTACTTCACAAGCTGCTTTCTTTTCTCCATCTATACCAAAATAAAGTGAACTGCATACCTGATTTTCTGATCGCTCGACTAATTCCGGTAAAGTAGCATTGTGGGCAGTATTTTGTAGCTCATTTAGTGGTATATTATCATCTTTTTCACTGGCTTCACTTGCATCCTGCTCAGTACCACTACTGCCACTACGCACACTTCCACAATCTTCAGCTTCACTGCCATCTGTCGTCAAGTCGTTTTCACTATCTGATAATTCCGCCAGCCAACAACGTATACGCTCAGCTTCCCTTTCTTTGTTTTTTCCATTTTGAATAAAAACACCAAAAAAAAAAAAACGAAAAATTCAGAAAAAAAGTGGGACAGAAATTATACTCCTCAGTTGTGGAAGGGTCAAAAATACCCTCTTACCACTTGCGTTCGTTTATCTCCTTTCACGGGCGGCAGCCGACTGAGTGCGTTCAAGCTTTAGGGAGGGCTGTTCAATAATTACAGCTACTGAGAACTTCGACAATGTGCAAATGCGCAACAAAGAACTGCCAACAAAACAAAATGAGCAAGGTCAAACTGAGCCTACCATATCGTCGCCGGGTTAAAAATGGCGACATGTGAACTGATGACACACGTCGTTCTGGACGTCCATCAACTGCCCAGATCATTCAGAGTTTGTTCCACCAGATCATACTGTCAATCGAGCCTTTTATTTGCAAGTTTTAAGAAGACTGCGCAACAGTGATTGTCGAAAAAGACCCGATTTGTGGCAGACAGGAAACTGGTTCTTCCAGCACTGCAATGCAGTTGCACACACAGCCATCTCTGTTAGACAGCTTGTGGCTAAAAATGGCGTTGTTCCGCTGCCCCACGTACCTTACTTCCCTGAGCTGGCTCCGTGCTACTTTTCTTATTTTCACGCATGGAAAGCGGACCGAAATGGGGTCGACTTGACAACTCTGGAGAAGTCAAGAAAAAAACGAAGGAGGAGTTGTCGTCCATTTCTAGACGACTACAATAAATGTTTTGAACAATGTTGCACTGGGCTGACAAATGCATTAGTAGTAATTAAGAGTATTTTGAAGGGGATAAGGTTGTTTTGTAAACAATTTGAAAATATATATCTTTTAAAAAGTAATTCCGTTTTTTTGGGTACACCCTCGTTCTGTACCTCCTGTGGACCTAGAATCATTAAATTTGACAAGAAGCAAGGGCTTACAGTGCAAGTAGATTAATTGTTATTTTGTAATGATGTCATAGAAACGATTTTTTTTTCATTTTATCCCACTGTATGTCCGTCAGTTAAGATCACTTTTTTTCTCAGAAATGGATAGACGTATTAGGTTGAAATTTATGTAACATACTCAAGTCTACGGTCCCTTCGCGGTGTTAAAAAATTATGATGCTACCTCAAAGCAGTCCAAACAGACAGCCATTTATGGCAGATATTACCATAGCTTCCCAGTATCGATACCGATAATAATGAAAAATTGTCGAAATTCTCGTTTGTGGGATGGATGAACTATCTATATACATAATTATGTTTGAACGTAACCTTCGGCGCGCAGACTTTTATGTTACCCAGTTGTGTGAGTCTTTACCATTTTTAGTTGCATCCTTAATCTATCATCACGTTGATCTAGTCCACTGTTACTGTGAAGACGAATCATGCGTGTGGTAGGAGCTGAATTCAGTGCTTTATTCACGATCAGGGAATAAAGTAGGGTAGTGGATACTCGCTTCCAAGGCTCACAGCTGCGAATGCGTTTTCACTTTTTACAAGGGCAACGTTGTAAAGCTGCTAATAACGACTTAAACTGCAGATCAGTTAACATGGGTTTTGCCAGAAGTGTTCATTAAGCTCTTATAGAATCCATCATTGTATGTTAAGAAAAGCAGGAAAACATTTTTGATAAGCGCGAATGATAAGAAACCGATTGCAAGCTATCTGAACAGATAATATCAATCAGTCATATCTGAGGACGATTATGTGCAGCCAAAGTGGATGAAATCCAAAAGCACTGTACAACACGCGCATCAGAACGAGATGCGCCGAGCAAAGTTCTGAGGGATGGAACTGATGCTACGTGCTACAATAGTCGTGTTAGAAACTTATCGTGGAAGCAAAGAAAGCTTCATCACAGGTTTAAGCGTTTAGTTCGCAAACAAAAGTTGAACGAAACCAAACTGACGGTAAAGAGAGCTATACGAGAAGACCTCAATGAATTCGAAAGTAAAGTCGACCAGACGACCTTAGCAAAGGGCCTAAGTCCTTTTTTGTATTGTAGTTAAGGGTCTTGTTTCATTTTTGATCGACTGCAGCACTAAAATGAGCACTCTTCAGGGGACTGAATGCAGCACAAACATACGAGGGCTATCCAGAAAGTACGAGGGTAATCCCAAAAGTAAGGTCTCCTACTTTTTTACAAGTACATAGAATTGTTTATTTCTACAATGGTTTACATCAGTTTGCAGCTTGGTCATTTATCTATTTTTAGACATAATCAACATTTCTGTCGATGCATTTTTGTAGCTATGGCAGTTTTTGTATGCTCCGCCACCATGCTGTTCAGAAAGTTATGAACCTCTTCTTTCACCTCGTCGTCGAAGATGAATCGCTTTCCGGCCAAATGTTCTTTTAACCTAGGGAACAGGTAATAGTCACACGTGACAACTGATTCCAGAAAATTGTTCTGTTCGGCTGCAAGGCGGCGAAGAAATGCGCAGAAAGCATCAACTCGTTGCCGCATGTGGTCCTCAGTCATCTTGCGCACACCTTCCGGTAGTTCAATGTTTCCGTTAAAATTCTGTGAGCGGTGCTTCGGGAAAACTCAGGATCCGACGTGCAGAGATCATCCAGGGTGATCCGCCGATCTTCATGCGTGCTTTGCTCAAACTTCAACACTGTCTCCTCAGAAACTGACGGTCTCCCGCTCCTTTGTTCGTCGTGAATTTCGGTCTGACCAGCTGCAAACTCTCTACACCACTTACGAACATTTTTGACGTCCGTGCAGGACTCACCATACACTTTCGTCAACTGGCGATGGTTTTCAGTCGGCGCAGTGCCCTTTGCGTTCAAAATCCGAATAACTGAGTGCAATTCGCACTTGGTGGTAATATCCAACGGGAGCGGGAGCTCCATTCTCAACGGCTGCGAGCCAAAAAGAGCGCCTCAGCGCGGCGTGCGCATGTTTACACACAGCGGGTGAAGCACTCATCATAACAGTGTGACCAACTGCCACACAAACAGAGTTCTGAACTTATAAAAAAATAAAATAAAATAAAATAAAATAAAAATAGGAGACCTTACTTTTGGGATTACCCTCGCAACTCATGTTTTCGTGTATGATGGCGGTGGCTGGGGCTGTAGAAACCATTATGTTGCTATAACGTCCCTACACTGATTACACATCCGGCGGTGGTAGCGTGTGGTCTGTGTCCCTGCTGCTATCCTTTCTGTGCCGTGTTAAAATGTGCGCTGCCATAGAAAATCCCGCCACTTGTGAGGTGCGTTCTGTGATTAGGATTTTGTTGGCAAAAAACTGCAAACCAATTGAAACTTATCGCGACATTTGCGGAGTGTGCGGAAAAATGAAAATGAGTGATCTCGTCAAGTGAAGCAAAGGTGCACTGATTTCAAAAATGCGTTCACGATGAGAACCGCACTGTTAGGACTAGCCCTGTGCCTGACGAACTGGAGATGAAAATGCGTGAGAGTCGTTCCACGATTACAGAACTTTCGGAGCATTGTCCCAAAATTTCCTGGAGTTTGGTGGGGAAGCTTGGTTACCACAAACTTTGTGCTACGTGGGTTCCCGAAATTATAACTGAAGAACACAAAAAACAGGGCGTGTGTGCAGCACTGATCCTCCTCGAAGATTACCAGAAAAATGGTAACAGAATTATCAATCGTAATAAAGTTATCAATCATAACTGGGGACAAGACTTGGGTGAAGCATGTCAATTGCAAAACAATGTGGCACAACAATTTACTGAGAGAAGTATTGTCAAACACTGGCAAATTCAAGGCGGGCGATACGTAACAAGTGTGGAGGAAAACTTAAGCGCAAAAGTTTTATCAGTACAACACACGTCCAACAGCTTTTGAATGGGAAGTGTTTGACCATCCACAGTGCAGCCTGGATTTGGCGCCTTTTCCCAGCAATGAAGAAATAGTTCGCTACACAACGCTCTGCCACAGCCGCCGGACTGCCTGTCAGTATAAACTAATGGCTGCAATCGCAGGCAGCAGACTTCTGCGGAGACGGCACTGAAAAACTTGTATCGCAGAGTGGTAATTGCCTCATTTTGGATGGCGATTATGTAGAAAAATAGCTTAAGATTGCCCCAAAACGCATACAATAAAATTTGTTTTTTTCCATATTGTTAATTTTTTATTTCAAAGCGTCTCTTATTTTATGGGTAACATTCGTGGTTTGTTATATTTGTACATAAATGCAATAAATCAAACTATCTACAACTACTCTTAAAACTGATGACAACGTCAGCACCACTCATTGTGGCGGCGCGGTTCCTTCCGTTACTTTACTACGAACCTGCACCTACCTATGAACACTGTTTCACCATATCATCAGTAGGGAAGGCGAGCGAAACCTACTGTACTTCGACGTGAACCAGGAGCAATTAAAGTTACTAATCTACGTTTCGGGAGAAAGTTTTCACACGAAAAGAAAGGTTGAAAATTTTGTCCACAGTTAATATATTCTGAAACTTAGGTGAACAAGTATCACTGCCAAGCCCGTGCTAGTCTTACACAGTCACTCACAATCCCTTTCACTCACGTTACCAAGTTTATAGGGTTGCATTTCCCGAAAACGTAATAGCTACAGAAATACTGATTGTGTTTGATTGATAATGCTCGCCAAATATTAAATCTGTCGGTGCCTAATGCAGTCACAGTTTTTAGCCACCGACCTGCTAAATACGCCATGCCAAATTTGTCTTTTCTCGTCACAAAATTCACTTACAAATTCCGAAATTTCTACACACCCATCGGAATAATTATGCCGTCACTTTACAACACTTTTGATGTATGAAACACTGCTAGATCGGAACTACTACTACTACACAAGTCCGAACTGTTTCATGACTAGGCTGCCACTCTTCTCTAAAATACTCTTAAACCTTCTCTACCAGCAGAGAAAGGCGCGCGAAGAATATTGCTTTACCATTGGTCAGCCAATAGTAAAACAACATTCTCCCGCGTCAGTCCGCGCTTTTCATCAATAACCAATCGCAAAATAATAAACCTAGCGACTGCACTTTTTACCGACGTAATTATATAATATGTTGAAGTTTCGCTTTTGCATAAAGTTATTTACGATTGTTATTTATACCTGAATTATTTTTCCCTTTACCATAAACTTACTTTACAAATCTATTCTACAAAAATCCCCTTTGTCCACATCCATACTTCTTCGAAATGTTCCCACACTAAATCCCACCACATACTTTGATAAACAATCATCTTCATATTAACCTTAAACCACACTCACGCATCATTCATACTGCTAAAACACATTTATAACAGTTTACATACACAAAACGATATAACACTTTAGGAAATTACTAGAACAGTTTATGAAAAACATTCTATTACTTTCGTGCACTCTAGTGGACACAATCGAAACTAAAATCACAGTCCCCCTATCCAGTATTGTCCTCTATCGGCTGATACATATACTACGTGCGCGTCCAGTCTCGCGTCACCATCTGTCACTCTCCAGCTCTGAGACACATCTCCCACTTAACCGCCTCCAAGGCAGGATCGGTATACGGTGCTTCGCCTCATCATGCATTAAGCCTTCAGCGAGTTCCTACTGGCCGAATATTGCCTACACGGAGCGATCTATGACCGTGGGACACATGACCAGCATGTCGTCAGTCTAGGTGAATCCTGGTGGAGCTGCTGCTTCTTAATTCAAGCGGCTCCTCATTTGCTTTTGCAGACCAGGTGCCAGGGGGAACCAGGTACTTTGGCACTGAAGGCAGCAATGCTAACTGTGTAGCCCCTGATCGTACATTAATTCCGTTAAACTGAATCTGTTCCAATTTTCACATGTACCTTATTATAGTCACCATGCCTATGACGAACCTTTATGATATCAGTTATGAAAAGCTACAAATCGTAAGCAGTCATCTGAAAATAATTACTAGTGCTTAGATGCAGATGAGACCCATCACATAGAGTGGAATATAGTAACAGTGACAATGTATTTTACGACAGGGTGACAGAGTTGCTGATATTACTAATATTGTTTTTAATTATGGGAAATTAAACTTGTTGAATAAAGGTGAGAAATATGCTAAAAGCAAAAGAACAGAAAATAAATACATCAACTTTATGATCGTCAGAATTAAGAGGATGCTAAACTATGTGACATTACTAACTACCGAACACAACCTGTCAACCAATAAAATTACAGAAACAGGAGTTAGGAACTATGATGATAGTGCAAACAAAACTAGACGTAGGAAGAATAATGAAGGAAAATGGTGCATGACATTAACAAGAAATTAAAGAACCATGAGATTTTAATTTTTCACCTAACAAATGAACAATTGCAGTATTATATATTACTGTCTACTTTCTGAAAATGACATATTTTTAAAAATAATAATGTTTCTCAGGTAGAGAGCACCCCAACAAAGAAATCTGATAAACAAATTAAGAATTCGTTAAAGACGAAGTGACAAAATGTGTAAGTGAACCCTTATTACATACCCAACTGAAAGTGTATACAAAGAATATTCCAATTTGGTCTGTGGTGTATTACTTAGGGAGCACTACATAAAATCTTAAAACTTAACGTTAAACTTAATAACATTTTGATTAAATGATTAAAAATGTCTTTGGATACTAATTTCATTGTACGATACTTATGAATTGGTAAATGAAATTAAGGAGATTCCCATCGCAAATGGTTTTAATATAACTTTGACGTAACAAATCTACATATCAACGTACACGGTCGAGATGGTAAGAAATGATAATTTAAGTTGTTACTGTATGGTACAAAGGGAACTGATGGCTTCATATGACTTCTTAAGTTAGTAGTGACGTACAGTTGTTTTCCTTCAAAGACAATGTTTATAAACAACATGAAGTGTCAGCCGTGGAATGTTACCAGTCTGGCATATTTGTGACTATTTTCATGTACCGCCTTGAAGAGGACATCAGGACATAGTCAAACATGTTTTATATTATTTTAAGTACAAGGAAGACAAATATTGTTATATGAAGTTAGCAATGAAATATTGTAAGGCATTCTCGTACTTATAGTAGTTTGTACTGCAAGATATAATTTACACATGAAAGAGATAAGAATAGCGAGATAATTTTTTTATATATAACTTTGATCAACAGAGGAGGAAGACATGGATTTGCTACTTACAGAAAACCAACTACTACCGATATAATTTTACCTTATGACTAAGCACATCGTGATGGATGTAAAATGTCGTTTTCTTGTTGTATGGTGATTAGGTTCATTAAATTCCCACTAGAAAGAGAGACAGAACGAGAGCCAAACGTATGAGGTGTACTAAAAAACGTCAGCTGTTGTCTCTGAAAAGAATTTTACATATTCGTCTATATCTATGTTATCCTCTTCAGAATAGTCCTCTTAGATATTCTACACTCATGCCAGCTCATTTTCCACTCCCCAATGCGTTATTGGAACTTGATCTTTGGGAATGCTGTAGCTTCTCTCAGAGATGGAACTTTAATTTCATCTACGCTTGTAAAACGACGGCCTTTTAAGCTTTTACTTATGTTTGGGATTAGAAAAAGAGTCAAAAACGGCCTTGCCTACGCAATATGGAGGCTGTGGCATCGTTAGCTATCGTCCCTGGCCAAAAATTCACGAAATAGCAACGAAGCATTAGGAAGTGCATTATCGTGGTACAAGAGCCATGTATTCTTCACCACAAATGCGGGAGTTTATTTCGGGTTGCTTTTCGCAAACGACGCTGAACATCTGTGCTATACTCCTTATTGATGTTTCGACCTTGTGGCAAGAATCCATGGTGCACTATGCCACTAAAACAGGGAGCATAACCTTTGTAATTAACTGCACTTGTCAGTCTTGGCGATACAGAACACTTTCCCTGGCATGACTAACCTTAATTTTTGACATATTCTTCTTTTTATTTCACCTTTAATCCCCTTCCACGTGGGGTCAGCGCGATTAATTTCGGATTTGGCATGGGTAATTTGACGGGTGGCCGGTTTTCCCTTCCTGTCTCCATCCTTTTGCACCCAGACATGCAATATGTGTACCCCAACTGTCTGCGTATGGTGCTGTTCATGTGAAAAGTGTGTGAACGTTTTTCAAATGTTAGCCAAAAGTGTTACTGAGGCGGGACATCGATAGCAGCCCGGTATTCACCTTGTCGGATGTGGGGAAACTGCGGAAAAAACATAACTCAGCTGACTTGCTCACTGGCCCCTTGTCAATCCGCCGTTCGGATACGATGCCATCACCTGTTCTGACACGTTTCAGTACTTATGCATCGCTATGACCTTCTTAGGCGCCTCCTGAACAGCTTGCATTTACTTCTGTTTTTGTTCGAAATTCAACAATTTTGGAACAAAGTTTGCTTTCACATATTTTTGTACCCAAAGCACTTACATCTACATCCACATGACTGCGTCACACTGACTACTCTGCAATTCACAATTAGAGCCTGGCAGAGGGTTCATCGAACAATCTTCAAACTATTTCTCTAGCATTCCACTTGTAGTGATTTTTTCGTGTGTTGTGCGTGGGTATACTTGGGCTGCTGTTAATACAACTTCAAGATCATATGTGTGGCTACACACAACTTATTCACTATAACTTCTTGTCACGGGAGAGTATTATGATTTTGATATTGTTAACGCTTTTTATATTCAGGTGCCTGTTAAATAAACCCCTTTCGAAAGTCTGTATGGGGCGTGAATCACCTTAATCGCTTAGTTTTAGAAACACCTCAGAATTGTGATAGAATGTCTTTTCACATGGATAATAATTTACACTGTCGTAGTTTCGCGTGTAGAAACACCTTTTGCAAGAACACTTATTATTAATTCAAAACAGAGCACTTCCCTAACTGTGAAAATCTCTTCACTCGAACAAAAGACTGCAGTGAAGTGGCAGCCACATGAATCTGCCTTGACATCGATATGACTCTTTGCAAAACGAATGAAATTAACTTGAATTTAGTCTGTTTATTCAAGAAATTAATTTTAAACTCTCTCCGTTTTGCTTTACGCCATTTAAAGTTGGAGTAATCTGAACAAGAATCTCCCGTCTTGCATATAGCGGCCAACAATACTGACTACAACTCCCTTTGTATCGCCCGTTACTAATCTCTGAAAAAATACAATTAATTTTTCATAAAGTACAGATGCTCCCGCTACTGAAATAAGTACTTTGGTTACGAATAACTTGATATATGTACCAGAAATGTGTTACAAGGTATGCATACCTCCATCCGTGTCTTACTCCACAATAAAATAATTATGGAAAACTATTTCTATTATTCTTTTTTTTTTCTCAGCCTCTTCACTACAAAACACAGATTATCATGCAATATGAGACTCATTGTTATCTACATTGCAATGGGATAATTAATGTTTTTATGTACTCTTTTGCACACAGAATAACCGATCATTTAAACATTTCATGTTAACCATAAGTAAATGTTTCTCTTTCCTAGAGGACCAGTACACATCCTCGGACAGCGTGCAGGGAAAGCGAACGCTTGTGTCGTCCCTTGGGAGCTCTGATATCTCTTATTTTATTACAATAATCATTTCTCCCTACGTAGGTGGACGCCAATAAAATATTTTCTCATTCGGAGGACAAGTTAGGTGACAGAAATTTCTTGAAAAGGTACTGCCGCAACGAAAACTATCTTTGTTTTAATGATTCCCACCCCAACTCGTGTATCATATCCGTGGCCCTCTCTCCCCTATTTCGCGATGATAATGCATCCGAAAAATTTCTTAACCTGAGGAAGCTGGTGTGCCAACATCATCAGGGACTTTTCTGAGCGTGATTCGGCGATCGTTTGTAATCACGTCCTTCACTTTTTCCAAGATCTCATCGGTTGATGATATGCTGGAGCCTACAAGACGCTCGTTAACTTCATCTTCATGGCCATCTTTATACCACGTGTACCACCCATAATTCTTTGTTTTACTCATAGCAGACTCATCGAAAGCTACAGGGTAGAGTGCAGTAAATAGCTGATTTGAGAATCAAATGAAAAAATAATGTGCTCTTAGAAACTTACTATTGTATCCTGAGTAGCTCGTTGAATATAGGGTGCCTAGGAAACGTCCTTTCTCTGATAGCTAGACAACAATTCAAACAAATCGTATTAACGGATTTTATTACAAAAGGAAATGATTACAGCCGGCCGTGGTGGCCGAGAGGTTCTAGGCGCTTCAGGTTCGAATCCTGCCATGGGCATGGACGTGTGTGATGTCCTTAGGTTAGTTAGGTTTAAGTAGTTATAAGTTCTAGGGGACTGATGTTAAGTCCCATAGCGCTCAGAGCCATTTGAACCATTTGAAATGATTACAATAGTTAACCTTGTGTTAAACAGATGTGTCGCAAGCAAAGGGCGACACACAAAATAAGAAATCTCTTCAGTATAGACAATGCTACATAGTAGAAGTGAAATGACTTGTTTTGATGCTACACTTGAACTCGCTGCTATAGAGCTCGTAGAACTGGGCCACGTCCAGGTGGCTCGACACTTCTGTCCTCTTCGTGTAGAGGGCGCTGCCGTGCCGTCGTCGTCCCGGAGAGGGGTCAGCCAGCGTGCCATTGGCTGTCGTCGTCTCACAGCCCTCTCTGCTCTGACGTTCCCACCTGGCGTGCCAGCGCTTGGTTTTAAGTCAGAACACTTACATTTTTATTTTTCTCATATTGGACAATAACGGAAGTTTCTCATTACACAGTTTGAACAGTATATCTAGCAAATGTCTATCTTCACAATCCACATACTGCTGCATTTGTTTTCTGAAATGGTCATGCACTCTCTGAAGTATGTCTTCTCGTATTCTTACAATTTCAGCCTCGATATTGTTCTGTAGGTCTTCCAGGGTGTAGGGACAGTTGCAATACACCTTTGACTTCAGGTAACCCCAAAGAAAAAAATCGCATCGGGCTAAGTCCGTGGTGCGGGCCAGTTGAGATCGCCCATCCGAGAGATTAGCCTTCCAGGAAACGTTTCTCTCAAAAAATTCATCGTAATGCCCGCTGTGTGTGCAGTGGCACTGTCTTGTTGAAACAAGGTATCCTGTAATTGGATTGCCACGAAATCGGCTGGAAAAATTCCTGCAGCATAGTTAAATAAGAGTCCGACATGACAGTTACAGCACGACGGTTTTCCTACTCGTGATATGGCGGGCCACACAGTGACGCGGTCAGAGTGCAGTGGTCTCTGGTGAATTTGTATGGGGTTCGTGTCGCTCCAGTACCGCATACTCTATTCCTTTACACATCCACTGATGTGAAACTATGCCTCATCAGAAAATTACACATTTGCGTCACGTGGTATGGTTGCAATCATGTCTTCACAAGATGTTCTTCATGTTACGTAATCCTGTACTGACAGTTGCTGGACCACGCACATTTTATGTGGTGTCACCGCCAGACACCACACTTGCTAGGTGGTAGCTTTAAATCGGCCGCGGTCCATTAGTACATGTCTGACCCGCGTGTCGCCACTGTCAGTAATTGCAGACCGAGCGCCACCACACGGCAGGTCTAGAGAGACGTACTAGCACTCGGCCGAGTTGTACAGACGACTTAGCTAGCGATGCACACTGACGAAGCCTCGCTCATTTGCAGAGCAGATAGTTAGAATAGCCTTCAGCTAAGTCCATGGCTACGACCTAGCCTGGCGCCATTAACCATTTCTAGAGAGAGTCTCACTTGTATCATCAAGAATGCTGTATACAAATGTTGGATTAAAGTTACGTATTCCAGCAGCTACGTACTTTTCTTTATAGCATTCATTACGTATCCTGTCCCAGACCACACGCCAGTCTGCGTTAGATTATAGCGTGCATTTCGGCCTCCTCTAACTACAAGGTGTTGGCACATCTGCCAACACATCATTTTATATGGATGAAAATTCAGCTCATTATGAAGAATCTGGCGGAGAGAACGTCTTGAAATGCCACGAGCTCGTGCGTGTTTCCGAGCTGAGCGTTTCGGAGATTGCAGTTCAGCTGTTCTAACTCGTTCGACATTTTGTGGTGTCGTAACGCTTCTCTCAGGTCTTCTTGGTACAGTTGACACATCCCCTGTTGTTATGAATGCATTTACCCAATTTAAAATGGCTGCTGTCAAGGAACACGTCCGCATGTGGGTACTGCAAATCGCATACGAAAAGCACGCTGCACTGCAATGATCGTGTGGGATTTCGAGAAATACACTTCAACACATGATGAGCGCTCCCCTCGTGTTCACCGCATTATCGGAGCTCAACAACAATTGAATACAAACCTCCTGTCGGTCACTTTAAACCGCGCCCACTCTCCACTCTAGTCGACCAACTGTGGCGCCACAACGTGAATTCTAAGAAAGCAATTTACCGCGCTCGACTCTGTATATTTAAAACGTGTAACATCTCGAAAACTTTGCTGCACTTTGTTGGCTCACTTCTATAAATGCTTGTCAGACATTTTTGCCAAAACAGAAACGAAAAAATGGCGAGTGTAGGACTAATTAAATAGTTGTAATTACAAAATTCTCTTTAGGTTTTGTGCATACATAGTATTTAGAGGCACAGCTTTCAATAATGGATGCCTGACTAGTGTGGTGGGCGTTAAAGGATGTATATAACATTTTAGATATTTTAGAGGAGATAAAAAGAAAGACTTGAAACATTTTTATGTATGACAGAAATGTAACAGGTGTATCTTTCCCAGCTAGTGCTGGTCAAGAGTGTTCAAACAACCGTGTGATAAAACTGTTTCAGAGAAACATTTTCTGAAAATGTCGTCCATTTACATTACGAAACTGGCGTCTGCGCACGTTTGGTTGTCTAACACTCGCAAAAGAACGAGGTGTATGACGAACAGCAAATCCAGCTTCAACCAAACGAGCAACTGCCTCCAGTGGAGTATCTGTCGGTATCTCATACACCAAACGTTTTAGCTTCCGCCAAAAAAGAACACATGAGTGAGTTTGGAAAAACGTTATGGCAACGGTACAGGCCCACTCCTTCCATTTCAACAATTGGGGAACATATTCTCTAAGTGCTCTCTGCCATCTACGGAAAAGTATGACTGGAACCAAAATTGTTGCCAGATTGCTAGCGGGACATTCTTCAACATTACTGCTACTGTTAAACGGAAAAAGGATACGGTAACTTCGTATGCTGAGCGTGTTACGCTGAAGATACGGTTGAATCAGATAGTCGTGAACAATGCCGACCAACAGATACGTGGTGAATCTGTGGTGAACACACTAACTGCCTCAGGATTTTGCAACTCCTACACACGATGACTGCGGTTGTTGAATATTTCTTCCTCTGCGATGTTTGGAAGTCAGGGATGTTAAGAATTTGGTGTGGATGTCGTTGGCATAGTTCCTGAAGCTGGGGAAAATCGTCTGCTGACAGGTCTTGCACTTTCTAAGGCAGGACGTTCAACTACGGACTCCACTTTCGATTACGGGCCGTGAACCCAGGATAGGAGACAGCACCCCCCCCCCCCCCCACTACTTTATATTCATGTACTAAATTACAAAAGCATGGTTATTTATTACCCATCACTTTTTAGAAAGTATTTAACTTGCAATTAATTTGTGTATAATTTACTATGGTAACTCTTTTATAACTACAAACTAAACTTTACATATAAAATTGTTTTACTTAAAATGACCACAGCAAATATATTTATTTAATACACTAAGATTAAAACGGATATAGTTACAAAAAACTAAAAGTAGTATCTATGTGAGTTACGAACACTGAATACAAAGGAAGAATACTTAATAATAGCCTTCCGAGCTTAATACTAACTAAAATGACCAATTACATCTGAAAAGTGAACAGTCTTAGCCAATTCATTGTAAGTTTCTAAAATTGCTAAATAGTTACGA
The DNA here is from genome assembly GCF_023864275.1 of Schistocerca cancellata. Lineage (NCBI taxonomy): Eukaryota > Metazoa > Arthropoda > Insecta > Orthoptera > Acrididae > Schistocerca > Schistocerca cancellata. The sequence goes on along the minus strand of NC_064635.1, from coordinate 159,675,039 downwards.
CAACTTTGACCTGATGTGCTCCCTTTCCGTGTTTTTAAAGAGTTTGCCAGTCTATTAAAGGACCTTCCAACCGTAGGCAGTGTTACTGGAATCAGACAAATAAATGTAACTGCAGTGCACAGGTTCAAAACATTTCTTCAAGGATTTTCTTACATATGGAGTTGAAAAGTTTCGTCGGGTCCTTTTCTGAGTGGAGGACTGTGGTATAGACGCTCTTCATGAATCTTCTAAGTCTGATGGATATTTTGAGACAAGATTCGTGGTTTTAACTTCCTATTAATCATTTTCCAGGTCCATGAAAGCCGTAACTGATGACAACCGATCACAAATTTGTTCACAGCACGCAAATCGTGATGTCAAATCTGCCATGATAAAGTACAAAACAGGAATGATAACAGAAGATTTGAATTCATTTGATTCTATAATTAATTACATCTCTACGTTGACAGAAGTTACTTTGGTCGGTGTGATGACACTTTTGTGATCTATTAGAAGCCAAGATCTTGTGCCAGAATGGTGGCCTCTGAAAGATCCAAAGTACTTCCTAACTCCCAAAATAGTATTTATTACTGATGGAGTTAATGTGGATACCTTATTTACCAGGAGCAGCTCTAAGACTTTGAGGATCGAAAGACAGTGCTTCAAAATCGGGCGCACTACTTGTAGTCTTTCACTCCAACGAGTTTCAGAAAGGCTTTCCACAGACAAACTGATATGCTATCTCACCAATTCCAAACGAACAGGGCTGCTAGAGAATACAACTTTCCAACGTTTACGAAAAACTGTCACATCATAATTCACTCCAGCAGCATTGACACCAACTCTGTTAAGTGTGAACTCCCCAGGCAGAAAAAAATGGCAGACTTGTTTTTCTGAAATATTCTTGACTGAACACCAGAAGTGTGACCCCGGATGTTCCAGCGATTGTCATAACTCTGGGCACAACAGTCCGCAACCGATACTCCGTGAGTTTCTAATGTCTACAGTATTTCATCAGTTATGGTTCAAATGGTTCAAATGGCTCTGAGCACTATGGGACTTAACTGCTGTGGTCATAAGTCCCCTAGAACTTAGAACTACTTAACCCTAACTAGCCTAAGGACATCACACACATCTATGCCCGAGGCAGGATTCGAACCTGCGACCGTAGCAGTCGCGCGGCTCCAGACTGTAGCGCCTAGAACCGCTCGGCCACATGGCCGGCTCATCAGTTATGGCCTCGTCTGTTTTCTAGCTAATATTGATAAACTAATATTCATAATTCAATTAATCTTTCACAGACTTCGAATGACCTTTCCCGTTATATTTTGAAATACGTAGCGCAGAATGAGTACAATCTGCTCGTGGTGGAAAGTGTGAGGAGTTGCATCACCAAAAATTTCGTAGAAGACATTCTCCTCTCTTTGATGTAAAGTGGTTTTCGATGGCGTTTCGCCACACAGAGATATACTAATTTTGTTAGTGCCATCATAGATAGTGTGCTTGACCTATCTTACTTTTGTTCATCAGTTGGTTTTTCTTACTTTGGCTTAATGTTCACAAGTTACTTCGTGGTAATTTCCAATCAATTCGAATATTCCCAAAAATTTCCCGTTGTGAACATCACCAATCTGATTATTTTCCGCTGGAAAGCTAAACCTGTACAATTTATATTATAAACTTGAATCCGTAATTCATTGAAATATTGCTTTCCATCTCGTTGCTTCACAGTTAAACGTTATTGACCACAGCCTGTCGTCTCAATGACGTTTGAAGATTTTGTTCATCCTAAGAAGTGTTTTTGGCTCTCTGAGATATTTTCATCCATCTGTAACAACCTGTAAATTTTCTTCTAGCGTGTTTTTTGTGTAGAAAACCCATTTTAGCTAGTTTGATTTGATTTAAAAATCTTGCTATGTACTCAATGGTTAGTGTTCGCCGGCTCGCTCTACATTAAATTCGGGGAAATTGAAAATGGGTTGGGAAAGACTTTGATCTCGTTTGAAAAGCTGAGAAACCAGCGCTTCACAATGCTGCTTCCTGTGGCAGTTTATCGCACATCACTGGAGGTCAGGTATCAGGATTGTCCAAAATACAGCTCTTGCTGTCATCATTATTGATACTAATATTAAGATTAGCACATTATTCATTAATTACTTGACATACAGTAAGAGATTCATTGTCGTATTTTGTTGCCTCTGCTTTAATCAGTTGTTCAGAACCCGAAGTACCTTGCCCGTGTGTGATATGTTGCCGGCTGGTGTGGCCGTGCGGTTCTAGGCACTTCAGTCTGGAACAGCGTGACCACTACGGTGGCAGGTTCGAATCTTGCCTCGGGCATGGATGTGTGTGATGTCCTTAGGTTAGCTAGGCTTAAGTAGTTCTAAGTTCTAGGGGACTGATGACCGCAGATGTTAAGTCCCATAGTGCTCAGAGCCATTTGAACCGTTTTTTGTTATATGTTTGGCACCCTTTTGGTCTGAAACTAACTGGACAACAGAGCATGAAGGTGGGCTTTCTGGGGCTGTTGTAGATAAAGCATCTGTGTCATGATACTGAACTTCTCGTAATTCTTCATTTTCATGACTCTTCAAATAATGTTGCAGTAGTCTGACGACCTTTAGTTGCTTCTTCTGCTTTGCATTTTTTGCATCTTTGTTTTTAAAGCAATAGATTTATGTTTATAGCTCTACATTTTAAGTTGTTGTGTCTTCTGTAATCCGAAATGAAAGAATACATTCGGGCTAAAATACGTTTCGTTAAAACAGGAATCTGCGTTTCTCAAAGTGGATTATTAATAGAGGTTACGTTATCTTATTCGAGAGTATTTTCACATAAACAGAATCGTAGCAGAACTAAGCAGTTTTGTCGAAAATAATGTAATGTGAAACTTAACCAAATAAATGTTATCACTTTCAGTAGCAGGAGACTAAAATGATGGAATTCAACGTAAGTCACACAAAGATGACTGGTGGACTGCGACTGATGAGCGATGCGTCTGTTTTTAGAGCAAAGAGGAGGAGGGAAACTGCTATGCAAAAAGTATACAAGGCAGGAAGGTGGTTGGAAATGGGGAGGGGGCAGCGGCGAGCCTTAAGGCCTGGCCAGACAGAACGCATCCCGCCAAAGCGACAGCGGAGGGCCTGCGAGTACAGCAGCAAGGGGCGCCATACACCAGAGCACGACTGCTGTCTCAGTTGTTCCGCCAGCTGTCGCACTGTGGATGTGCCCGAAGCATCGTCACAGCAAGTTGGGTGCCTAGCTCGGTACGAAAACCCGCCACACGGCAGTCAAATGCGCCAGCAAGGGCGCACAGGTGCTCCAGCCTGGGGCCCTATTCTGTATTGTTCATACCGATCGGTGTAGTAGGTTAGTCTCGGTAGTGACGTCATTTTCGGTTCTTTTTCGACATTCTGAGACTTGCTACCGAACAGTCCTCCCAGCGATTTTACGACAATTGTACCGAGAGGTTCTGGATTTCGGTCTGGCCCTATGGATCGGTGAGCTGTGATTTATGTTCACCTATAATTTGTTATTTTAAACATATTTAGCGGTTTTAGCTTTGGATTTAGTGATTGTGTTACTAAAGAATTACCACAGGATGTGTGCAGTTGGAAAGTGAGTTCATAATAGACTATTTTCGTTTGTTAGAAATATGGTTAGGTTACGTTGTTACTGAGAATGATTACATCCAAAAATCGTTTTCGGTCAATATTCTCTCAAAATAGTGTAATTTTTAGGCAAATAAGAGTTTAAAGATCATTAAATATCAAGACATCGGCTCTGCTTACGTATATTACATGAGTGTGAACTGACATTACTAGTGCCTTCGTGTAGTTTTTCCCGCAATTAGGTTAGTTAGTAACTATCGAAACGTGTTTACAACTTAAGTAACAATGGAAAGCAATTAAGTGAAGCCTGATATTGGAAACCTTCCAAACTATCACGCATTTATGACTTACGCAGCACCATTTGGCCACGAAGTCAGCCTAAGTTCCTCTACACAATACCACAAGAATTGAGTAGTGCATGTCTTGTTCGATATGGCCATGTGGTTAGGGCGCCGGAAAGTGGTACGAAAGGGCACGTGTTCGTGCATGGATTAGTGCAAAGTTTTTATTCCCTCTTCATATATGCAACGCGTTCTGGACATTGTTATTCGTATAAGTTAAGATTTTTCTGTAATATTCGTTATTACTTGCATGTAAGAGCGCACTTCCTCAGTAATTATTCCGTGATTTCTGTGTGTTTAGAAAACGAAATATGAAATTGATGGAGATGAAATTGCTGTGGGTGAAACAACAGACAGTGACCCTTATATTTTTTCTTGTCGGAAATAATCTACCATTTTTTCCGAATATGTAGCGATTGCCGAGTATGCGGTTAGATAGGAATCTAAGAGCACAACTTAAATTACTGGGAATGTAACTTGCAGCAGTCATCTTTGTAATCTTTCTTGTCACAAGTATTTATCTGCGATCGAATCCTCAACCACAGTAGACAGAGATGAAAGATCTCTGCTGTAATATTTTTAGACTGTAGTACCATCTACGAAACATTTTCACTCCTGAGATGCATGTTATAAGCTTCGACGAACTGCAAGAGCTCTCGAAAATGCATTTTTTTTTCAAATTGTAGACGTATCATATAGGGAAGTGGACTACTTAATAATTTGGATCTCTAGGAGCGAGTTATAACCACATTTTGCTTATCTTCTTAAACTCTCAGAATCAATTTTTCGGGTGTTTTTATAGATGTCAGTGTGAATGAGAATAAGATGACATAATGCGGCATTTACGACAATCTGCAGAATAGAGGCAAATACGCTATTGTTATTATATATTCATGGAAACATGTGGTCAGAGAAACTGTAAAAGATTTTAACCATTTCAGCTGAGAATCATGGAAACGGATATACTGCGCGTGATACTGTTAAGGAGGAGGCAAGGGCGATGAAAGCGGGCACGTCAGCTGGATGGAATGCGGCGTCTTGTGTTATGCGCAACGTAAACGAAATTTTCGGTACTTAGAAGAATAGCGCACCTGTGTCGTCAGCTAGCTGCTTTGTGTTCGTGGCGGCGCTGTGCGCGCTGCAGTGCACATGCGCGGATCTGCGGCCCCTTGCTATTGATTGGCTTGCGCGACACGAACCGACAACAGCGCTTCGGTTCACTAGACCCGAACGGTATCGCTACCGAAATGCATAGTGAATAATGCAGGGACTCTAATTCGAGTACTAGACCGTTCGGTGGTCTTGAGTACCGAAACGATCGGCACAATGGCGGAAAGATACAGACTAGGCACCCTGGGGCCCTATTCTATCTCGTTCATACCGATCGGTGTAGTAGGTTAGTCTCGGTAGTGACGCCACTTCCGGTTCTTTATCCAAATATTCTATTCAGTTAGCTTCTGAAATCTGTTACCATACGGTCCTCCCGCTGATGTTTCGACAACTGTACTGAGAGGTTTCGGATTTCTGTATGCCCTGTCATTTGGTAATCCGTTTATAACTATAATTTTTTATTTTAAACATTTTGAGCAGTTTAAGCTTTGGATTCAGTGATTGTGTTACTAAAGAATCATCACAGAACGCGTCTGGTTGGAAAGTGAGTTCATAATAGGCTATATTCCTTTGTTAGATATATGGTTAGATTATGTTGTTACTGTGAATGATTACAACATAAAAAAAGGTTTTCGGTCAACATTCTCTCAAAATACCCGTTATTTTATGCATTTAAGAGTTTAAAGATCATTAAATATCAAGACGTCGGCTCTGCTTACATATATTACATGAGTGTTAGCTGAAATTACTAGTGACTTCGCTTACTCGTTTCCGCGAATGGTTTACTTATTAACTATTGAAACGCGTCCAAAACTTTTAAGTAACAATGCAAAAGAATTTTGTGAATTCTGGTAGAGGAAAACTTCCAAAATTTCATGCATTTACGGCTTACGCCCACATCATTTGGCAACGAAGTCAGCATGCGTCTCTCTCGACTAGAATTACATAAGATAAAGCGCTGATAGCATGCAAGTTGTAGTAGCGAAGCTGGTAAGGCGACCAACTGCTGTGGCAAAGGGTATAGGTTCGCATACCGCTAGATGGGACGATATTTTCTTCTTCGTGTTTGCAACACATTCTGACACTTCGTTAATCGTCAAAGTTAATCATTTTTCTGAAATATCCGTTGTAATTTACACGTAAGAGCGCACTTTCTCATTAACGAGTATCTACGATTTCGTGGCTTCCATATGTTTAAGAAATTAAAGATGAAATTACTGTTCGTGAAACAAATGACAGTGACATTTATACTACTTCTTGTCACGAATAATTCACTATCTACGATTTCGTGGCTTCCATATGTTTAAGAAATTAAAGATGAAATTACTGTTCGTGAAACAAATGACAGTGACATTTATACTACTTCTTGTCACGAATAATTCACTATTTCTTTCGGAATAGATAGCGATTTCTGAGAGTGTGGTCAGACAGGAATCTAAGAGCCCTATGTAGATTACTACAAATGAAACTAGCCGCAAACGTCTTTATAGTCTAGTTTAGCACAAGTATTTTTCTGCGATCGAACGTTAACCCAGTAGACAGAGATGAAAGGTTCCCGCCACAGACTATACCAGCTTATATGAAACATTTTCATTCATCAGATGCAAGTTATAAACTACAACGAACTTGTATAGCTGCACTCGCCACACGCTCTCGAAAAGGCGATTTTTTAAATTTCTTTTTATGAACCAAATAGTTGATGTATCATGTATGGAAGTGGGTTACTTCATCATTTGGATCTCTAGGAGCGAGCTATAACCACATCCTGTGCATCTTCTTATTCTTTGACACTCTCTTAAACAGTTATTCGGGTTCATGGAGATGCTTTCCGTCTATACAGCTAATTGAATGCAGTTTATTCCCATAAGCGTTTCGATTCTTTTTCTTGTGAAGTTTCATGACGAATAAAGGATGCAAAACTCGTATGGCAATAAAAAAACTACCTTCAATTAGTTGCATAGACGGAACGTACCTCCATGAATTTTGAAGCAACTAAGGAACGATGGAAAACAGAAGAAATGAATTTTTCGGGTGTTTCTGTAGTTGTATTTGTACAATGTGGTACTACACTCCGTTCGTATCTGATATTCCGAAACGTAAAATCCAAAACACGACGTCGATGTGAATGACAATGAAATGACATAATGAGATTTTACAACAGTTTCCAGAACACAGTCAATATTCTGTCATTATCATACATTAATGGAAGCCCGTGGTTAGCAAAATTTGAACAGTATTACATACTCTAACCCCACTTCTCAGTACTGTGAAGAATGGCATGCGTGTGTCGGCTGCTAGCCACTTCGAGTTCGTGCCGCAGTGGTGCTGCAGTGCGCATGCGCGGATCTGAGGCCGACTGCTTTTCATTGGTTGGCGCGAGGAGAACTGACAACAGCGTTTCGGTTCGCTAGGATCTTTCGGCATCGCTTTCTAAAAGCTTACTGCATAATTTTGGTGGGGCTCTGTTTCGAAAACAAGACTATTCGGTGCGCTCGCATACCGAACCAATTGGCAAGATACAGAATAGGGCCTCTGGGTGGAATCTGTGTTCTGTGACAAATCGGCCCTGGCGGGAAACCCTCACTCTGTGTGAACGGCATGATACAGCAGAAGATGCGGCATCGCAGTTGTGGCTCAAGGCCGCATTCTGTCTGCCCACACCTTTTGTATTAAATTATAATGATTAAAACATTCTATCTCTCTGTTAGTCGGTTCCGACTCTCAGTGCCAACATGAACCAAATCACGCCAGTTTCTTCTATCCTGCACTTACTCATATCCTCTCTATAGGTTGGATGTCACTGATCCTTCTCATCCTCTGATGTCCTCTTTTTCTCATGCCTTTGCTCTTCCCCAGCACTAGTGGTTTTTTCCAGTGAAACTTGTCTTCTAATGGTGTGTCCAGAGTAGGTCAGCATTTTAGTTTATTATCGGACCTTTCAGGGAGAACTCTGGTTTTATTTGCTCTAATATTGATCTATTCATTCAGTCCTTGGGACTCTAGAATCTTCCTCCAACAGCAAAATTCAAAGGAGTATACTCTTTGTCGTTCCACCTTCCTAATGGTCCAGGTGTCAGATCCATACATCAAACCTGGGAAGATCATAACCCTTACAATATGGATCTTTGTTGCTAAAGTTATATTTGTACGCTTTAAATCCTTGTCAAGGTTTGATATTACCTTTCTACCAAGCAGCAAGTGTCTCCTGAGTTAGTGGCTGCAGTCACCACCAGCAAAAATCTGGGAACCGAGCTAACTGAACGTAGATGCTACCTCCACTGCTTCTCCTCCTATATGCTATGAAATGATGGCTGTAGTTGGCATAACTTTCGTTTTCTTAACATTCAGCCTAAGATCAGCTTTTTCCACTTTCTTCTTTCACCTTCAGCAAGAGAGCATTTAACTCTTCTTCACTTTCAGCCAAAGGTATAGTACCATCTGCGCATCTAAGGTTGTTTATGTTTAGTTACTCCATATATAGTGCTCACAATGGCTTCTTGGTTAGAGTATAAACTCTGTATGAGATTAATGAGGTGATCTGGTACTCCCATAGTTTTGAGTACTTCCCGTAATTTATCGTAATCGACATAGTCAAAGGCTTTGGCCCAATCGGTAAAGCAGAGATACACGTCTTTCTGGAATTCTCTTGCCATTTCCATGATCCACCGAATGTTGGAAAATTGATCCTCCTCTTCTTTTACGAAATCCAACTTATTCTTCGGGTATTTCTTGCTCTAGATACTGACTAAGTCTATTTTGCAAGATTTCCAACACGACTTTGCTAGTATGTGAGGTAAGTGCGACTGTTTGGTGATCTGTGCATTCTTTAGAGATTCCCTTCTTTGCGATCGTGATGAATACAATCTTTTCCAGTCTTCTGGCCACTGTTGCATGCTCCATATATTCTGATGTGTTGAATGCAGCACTTTCATGGGGTTGTTTCCAATGACTTTGACCAATTCTGCTAGAATTCCATCATGTCCACTGGTTTTCTTTTTAGCCATATTTTCGAGATCCCATTTTCCTTCACTCTCCCAAATATGTGGCTCTAGTTCTAAAATAACATTAACTTCATAATCGTCAGCATTTCAGTATGCAGTTCTTTCTTATATAGATCGAAACGTCCCCGTAGAAAAATTTATGAATTACTGTGCTGATAAACCTCTTACATTATTTGATTTTCAAACAGCTGAGCAAAACTGAACGTACTCAGACATTTCTCTCTTTACTTATTCCGATCAACACTAAACTGACAAACAATATTTTTAGCGCATCGCAATCTGACTTTCAAAAATCCCTACAAAAGAATGGCCCTGACTAACAATAACCTATACCTTTCATGAATCACTTACCTCACAAAAATCTTCGTTACTCGAATTACTCGAGCGCCAATACTGCCAGCTAAATAAAAGACTCTAACTACTGAAGGCACTAACTACTGATAGGCATACTTAGCAAATGAAAGATTTTGATAGAGAACAAACAATGTATTTACCTTAATAATGTTCAAAAGTCATAATATATATATCAGTTCATGACATCCAGTCTTACAAATTTACTGTCTCTGATGGACACACGTCCAGATCATGTGCTCTCAAAACTCTGCCATCTCTCTCCCCACATCCACCACTGCTGGCGGCTCACCTCCAACTGCGCAACGCTATGCGCTGTTACCGGCCAACTGCCCAACACTACAACAGCAAAATTCCAACAATGCCAACCAGCCACAGACTTCACACAGTACAGTCAGTGATTTTCATATAGAGCGCTACGTGGTGTTACCAACATAAAAACCTAAACAGCCTACTTACAAGATCTACTACATATTGTGCCCATCTTTCTTTAACGTCCTCTGATTCTGTTAAATTTTTCCCATTTCTGTCTTTTATCATTACAATTTCGCCTGAAACTTTCCTTTCATGTTTCCAATTATCTTGTTAAAATACCTTGTCTTCTCCATTCTGTTATAATCTTCAACTTCTTTGAGCTTTTCGTTTAAGAAGACATTTTTATGTCTTCTAGCTAATTTCTGAAACTCCGTATCTAATTGAAACATTATATTCTAATGATTAAAAAATGAAATTGCATAGGGCTGGTCGTGGGTACCCTTCACTCCCACAGTCCACACACCTCCACCGTCGTGTGTGCCATATGTTCCACACATCTGGAGGTATTTAGTTCCTTCTACATCTACATGGACATTATGCACTTAAATGCATGGCAGAGGGTTCATCGAACCACCTTCACAATAATTCTGTTATTCCACTCTCGAACAGCGAGGGAAAAAAACGACCTCCTATATCTTTCCGTGCGAGCTCTGATTTCCCTTATTTTATTAAGATGATCTTCCTCCCTAAGTAGGTCGGCGTCAACAAAATATTTTCGTGTTCGGAGGAGAAAGTTGGTGATTGAAATTTCGTGAGAAGGCCTTTGTTTTAACGATTTCCAACCCCAAATCGCGTATCACGTCCGTGGTGCTCTCTCCCCTATTTGTCGATAATACAAAATGTGCTCTCTTTCTTTGAGCTTTCTCGATGTACTTCGTTAACCCTATCTGGTAAGGATCCCACACCGCGCAGCAATAGTTTAAATTTTCTGCCAATACAACACACTCTTTAGTTCGCCGTCCCCACAACATTTTGAATGTGCTCTTTCCAATTTAATTTGTTCCTAATCGAATTTGTGGTCTTCAGATGTGACTGATTTACCGTGTAACCGTAGTTTAACGGATTCCTTTCAGCATTCATGTGAATGACCTGTCACTTTTCATTATTTAGCGTCAATTGCCAATTTTCCCACGATACAGATATGCTTTCTAAACCATTTAGCAATTTGTTTTGATCTTCTGATGACTTTAAACGAAATTAAATGACAGCATCATCTGCAAACAACCTAAGACGGCTGCTCAGATTGTCCCCTAAATCGCTTATATAGATAAGGAACAGCAGAGGACTGTAACGCCAGTTTGGGAAACGCCAGAAGTCACTTATGTTTTACTGGATGACTTTCCGTCAATCACTGCGAAATGGGACCTGTCTGACAGGAAAACACGTATCCAGTCAGATAACTGAGACGACATTCCATAAGCACGCTATATGATTACAAGCCACTTGTGAGGTACAGTGTCAGAAGCCCTCTGGAAATCTAGAAATACGGATTGAATTTGAAATCCGTTATCAATAGCACTCAACACTTTGTGTGAATAAAGAGCTAATGGTGATTCAGAAGAACCATGTTTTCTAAGTCCATGTTGAGCGTGTGCCAATAGATCGTTCTCTTCGAGGTAATTCGTAATGTTAGAACACAGTATATGTTGCAAAATCCTGCTACATACCGACTTCAATGATATGGGCCTATAATTTGGTGGGTCACTTCTATTGCCTTTCTTGAATATTGGTATGACCTGTGAGAGTTTTCCGTCTTTGGGTACGGGTATTTCGTCGAGCGAGGGGTTGTATACGAATGTTAAGTATGGAACTGTTGAATCGGCATATTCTATGGATGGTGTGCTGGTGCTGGAGTTATCCTCAATTCGCTGCAACACAGCTCCCTCAAACTGGACAGTCGGCACACTGCGAGGTCTATCTGTTTTCCGTCAGTCCGCTCTAAGGGATCCTGCCCCACGAAGACTACCATCAAATCTTTGAAACGTGACACGATTTGGTAACCTCCGCCCTGGAAACCGCTCTGCACCCTGCTGCTCAACTGTGGCACGGTGTCTCCTGGTAAGCGAGATACAAGTCATCTAACAGTGTAATCGGCCGTCACGAACTTGTAAACGTCAGCGTAATACTTGGTGTAAACACAGAATAACATAAAAAGTTATGCTTTTACGTATATAGGCTGAAGCGTTTAGTGAAAATTTTTACCAAGGCCGGGAATCGAACCTTTTGCTTTCTAGGCTTACTAAGGAGCTGCGTTAGCCGCTAAGCCTCCTTGGCTGACGCATCTGCCTGCAAAGCAAAAGAGCCGGGTTCGATTCCTGGACTTGGTAAAAGTTTTCACTCGCCACTTCAGTCTATATACAAAAAAATCGTGTCTGTATGAAATCAGTAAAGTCTCTGAAATTGTGCCATTTCATTTGTATGAACAGTAGTAATTAATTGTCTATACAGAGACGACAACGCTGCTGGCGGTAATGAAAGCTTACCCTTCATGGCAGTAAGATATACCATTGTCAAGGTGCTGTATAGCAAGGAGTCAAAACAATTGTCGAGTTGTTTTGTGTGTTTAGATTATGCAAAAGTAATAAATATTTTATACGAGAATTTAGACCTCTCTTATTTGCTAAGCTAGCGAAAATCGTAAGATATTTCCCATATACAACGATCTATGAGCCTGTATTTCGGATGTGGAACTGAGCCGTTGGATGACCTTGAAAAGTAGTTGAGACTAGGTAGTTGAATGTGTAGCGAACGCCTTCTCGTACCTATATGAGTTATTTTGTAAGCGGATCTGCAGGCTCTGCTATGCGTTATTAGGATAGTTTACGAGTACTGAGCGTAGATACACATCTGTGTGGAGAATTATTAGGTAGCAGTTTGCTATAGTGTGTACTGACATTATGATTGGGTGCGTGTCTATGGGCTGTGCAACATGGTCCAGGGCGCACCTGGGTGGGTGTTTTGTGATAGCGTGATAGATATACTGTATGGTTAAATACGTTGTTCGAAAAAACAGAGTGTTCTCAATGATTACACGCGCCTGCAGCACAGATCAGAGTGATTGGTTTTCCGTCACCATCTCGGTTGCATGTGAGTAGTAAATGTTTTCCCGGCTGCGTGATTCGTGTGTGTCTATGAATTATAGGCTATTCTGACAATAGACGTGAAGGCAGGTCCAGACCTGAGACGCCGGCGGTATACATGAGAAGAACAATGCAGCGTCCACATGTGTCAGAGGAGAGTGCCTTTTCTGGTGGGCTTTCACGAGCGCTCGGAAGCTGACCTTGAGTGAAGGCTCTGGAACGCCCTGCCCCAGCCAACCGCACACGCGAGCGGCCTGGGCCTGCCTTGGAGCGTAATCTAAGGCGCATAGGCGACATCAGTTTCTCCGGTGTTAGGCGCGAATGCGACTGTGTTGAGGTCATGTTTGGCGGGAGGCCGAGCAGAGAGTTTTGGTCGGTTTGGCAGCTGTGGGTGTTTGGGCGCGTCTGTTGCACTATTTTGAGAGCGTGTCTGTGCACTGTGCTGTGCTTTATGTGGAGAGTTTAAGAGTACAGAGCTCGTCTGCTGATACTGTGTACTGCATTATTTAAGAGCTGTTTGCTATTGTGTGGTGAAATTAGGAGCTGTTTACGTGTTTGTGGCCTGTGTCAGATGACCACAGTCGGATCAGTGCGGGTGTTTTGTGACAAATATACTCCACTACTAAATAAAAGGCTTCTTTACTTCCCCGAGCAGCACAGAGCAGTCTGAGCTGTTTTTGCGCAATAACGGCAATCTGGTCAGACTGTGAGTGAGTCGACAAATAATTGAACAAATTTATCTGTAGAGGAGTTACAGGTCTGGATTGGAATGAATATCTTGATGCGTGTGGTTGTGTTGCCAAGTGTAGTGCACTACTCGAGTTCAGAACATGTCTTAGGTCAGCCTTACATATCGAAACCTATGAGAAGCAAAAGTTTCAAAAAGATATGTCGCAAATAAGTACACTCGTTCCTCCTTCCATCAGCCTATGCACTGAAATTATTTCCGAAAATTAGCATTTATTTGGCTATTTGGACGCAAATGTTTTGCATTATTTACGAGCGGTTCGCTTGTCTGTAGACTGTGCTATGAGTTATTTTTAACTGTTTACAATTAGCGAGCGTGTGTCTAGAGCACAATAAACGAGCTATGTAGGAGTGTTTTGCAGGTCTGTATGGTGTGGAACATGTCGGCGTGATACATATACTCCATTCCTAAATAAAGTAAATTGGTTCCTCCATCGAAGGGCCTAGTGCAGGGTGGGCCCTTTTACCCGAAACGTGGACGAAGAGGTTGAGTGCTGGTGGCTTAGTTTAACGGTGATGAGCTTGGTTTGGAACAATTTTCTTAGGTTGGTGGCGGAAGCGCCAGTGAGCTTTGTTTAATGGCAGATTTCAAACTTGGCTCTGGTTCCTTGGAGGAAGTGGCGGTCGGGTGGTGAGGTTAGTACAAGTGCCCTTTCTTTCCAACAATTTTGTTAGGGTGGTAGAGAAAGCAGAAGTGACCTTTCTTTACTGCCAGAATTCAAACTCGGCGCTGGTTTCTAGGAAGAGGTGGCTGTCTGGTGCTCGAAAAGTAGTTGAAATTAGGTAGTTGAACACCTTTGCATACATATGTGAAATTGTAAATTGAATTATTTAATATGATTAAAATCGAAATGGAATTAACTACTTAGGTATTTACAGAAGACTATGTCCTTCATGTGCATGGAGGGTGTGTGACGTAAGCGGAGCGGCGGCACAGCGATTGTACAGTTATAGCATGCGAGAGAGAGAGAGAGAGTCAATTAGTGAGCGTTCTAGTGCAGACCAAACGTGCTCTTATACGGTCATGGCGGATTCCACTGTCGAGCAAACTTTGCTGCCAAAAGTGTAGCACTGCGTTCTCGCTCACGCAAGGAAATGTGGTGCACGGTGAGCGGTCGGCATGGACAGATTTGGACGTGCCCAGGAAAAGAACTTTGGCGTAAAAAGTGTGGCAGGGAACGGCCGACTGTTGTGTGATTCAGATCAGAAGCAAACAATTTTGACGGGAAACACGTGGTGAGCAGACAAGGGACCGCTATGATGTCAAACTCGGCAAGTTCCAGCCTGTCCAGCGAAAACATGTTTACGACGTGGGAGCGGTCACCGGGGTCGCCCCCAGCGTACTGGCAGTCTAGCGCGAGCGGCCGGCCGCCTCACGTGACAGGCGTCGGCAGTGCCTCTGCGCACTGGCCAGGGGGTGGCGAGGATTTGAACTAATTCAGTTGGAGCGCGGACGTCGTGGCGACTGCACTGTGATATCAAAGATGTGTGTGCTGACTGTGTTGGAGAACAAGTGATGACCGTACTGCTTGAAATAAAGTCTTCAGTCCCTCCCCCCTGCAAAATCAAAGGACGTGACTTATGTTACTATAAGTGCAGTTTATTATTTGACGCTATTCTGATAGGCTACCAGTGACAAAAGATAAGTGACGAAGAAATTTCGTACGTGTGATCGATTATGGTGTTGGATTTGAACTTGTGATAGATTTTTGTTATGGATGTAAGGAAAATGGCTTTCTCGCCGAGAAAATTGGACATCTTGAATAAATAATAAATGATAATAATAAATAGAAGTACAGTTGTCGAGACATTATCGTGCTGGAATTTGGCGCAATTTTCTAGTGGAGGTAGGCCTATAATAATAAATGATAATGAATGATAATAAATAATAAAGAATGATAATAAATGACAAAGAATGATAATGAATGTTAATAAATGATAATGAATAATAAACAAAAGTAAGGTTTTTCAGCCATTATCGTGTTCGAATTTGAATTTGGAGGGAATTTTCTAGTGGAGACAGGTCAATAATAATAACTGATAATAAATAATAATAAATGATATTGAATGCCAATAAATAATAATGAATAATAATAAAGAAAAGTAAGGTTTTGCATGCATTATCCTGTTGGAATTCAAACTTACCGCCATTTTTTTCTTGTGGAGGCTTAGGTTAGTGGACATAGCACAATTGGTCTATTTTCCAGCCAAAATTCAAACTGCCGGCCATTTTTTCCTGAGGTTAGGTTAGTGGACATAGCACAATTGGCCTATTTTCCCGCCTAAAGCCACCATTTTGGAAGACGTCATGCGCTGTTGCCAAGTCTACATGCCGCCATACTGGATGATGATTTCGCCGCCATCTTGAATAAATTTGGCGTGTCGTGACACAAAGGTTACCCTACTACTGGCGGCTACATAGGCGAACAGACTTAAGTCTTGCCCCCGCTGTTATACAGCGTGGTCCATTGATCGTGACAGGGCCAAATATCTCACGAAATAAGCGTCAAACGAAAAAACTACAAAGAACGAAACTCATCTCGCCTGAAGGGGGAATAGAGATGGCGCGATGGCTGGCCCACTAGATGGCGCTGCCATAGGTCAAACGGATTGCAACTGCGTTTTTTAAAAATAGAAACACCCATATTTATTACATATTCGTGTATGACGTAAAGAAATATGAATGTTTTAGTTGGACCACTTTTTCGCTTTGTGATAGATGGCGCTGCAATAGTCACAAACATATGGGTTACAATTTTAGACGAGAGTTGGTAACAGGTAGGTTTTTTAAATTAAAATACAGGACGTAGGTACGTTTGAACATTTTATTTCGGTTGTTTCAATGTGATACATGTACCTCTGTGAACTTATCATTTCTGAGAACGCATGCTGTTACAGCGTGATTACCTGTAAATACCACATTAATGCAATACATCCTCAAAATGATGTTCGTCAACCTCAATGCATTTGGCAATACGTGTAACGACATTCCTCTCAACAGCGAGTAGTTCGCCTTCCGTAATGTTTGCACATGCATTGACAATGTGCCGACGCATGTCAGGCGTTGTCGATCGATCACGATAGCAAATATCTTTCAACTTTCCCCACAGAAAGAAATCCGGGGACGTCAGATCCGGTGAACGTGCGAGCCATGGATGGTGCTTCGACGACCAATCCACCTGTCATGAAATATACAATTCAGTACCGCTTCAACCGCACGCGAGCTATGTGCCAGACATGCATATGTTGGAAGTACATCGCCATTCTGTCATGCAATGAAACATCTTGTAGTAATTTCGGTAGAACATTACGTAGGAAATCACCATACATTGCATCATTTAGATTGCCATCGATTAAATGGGGGCTAATTATCTTTCCTCCCATAACGCCGGTCCATAGATTAACCTGCCAAGGTCGCTGATGTTCCACTTGTCACAGCCATCGTTGATTTTCCGTTGCCCAATAGTGCATATTATGCCAGTTTACGTTACCGCAGTTGGTGAATGGCGCTTCGTCGCAAAAAAATCTGTAATCGTCCCGTAATTTCTCTTTTGCCCAGTGGCAGAACTGTGCACTACGTTCAATGCCGTCGCCATGCAATTCCTGGTGCATAGAAATATGGTACGGGTGCAGTCGATGTTGATGTAGCATTCTCAACCCTGACCTTTTTGAGATTCCGATTCTCGCCCAATTTGTCTGCTACTGATGTGCGGATTAGCCGCGACAGCAGCTAAAACTCCTACTTGGGCATCATCATTTGTTGCAGGTCGTAATTGACGTTTCACATGGCTGACCACTTCCTGTTTCCTTAAATAACGTAACTATTCGGCGAACGGTGCGTACACCTGGATGATGTCGTCCAGGATGCCGAGCAGCATACATAGCACACGCCCGTTGGGCATTGTGATCGCAATACCCATACATCAACACGACATCGACCTTTTCCGCATTTGGTAAACGGTCCATTTTAACAAGGGTAGTGTATCGCGAAGCAAATACCATCCGAACTTGCGGAATGTTACGTGATTCCACGTACTTACACGTTTGTGACCATTACAGCGGCATTTATCACAAAGCGAAGAAAGTGGTCCAACCAAAACATTCATATTTCTTTACGTACTACACGAATATGTATTAAAAATGGGGGTTCCTATTTTAAAAAAACGCAGTTGATATCCGTTTGACCTATGGCAGCGCCAACTAGCGGGCCTACCATAGCGCCATCTGGTTTCCCCCTTCAAGCTAGACGAGTTTCGTTCTTTGTAGTTTTTTCGTTTGATGCTTATTTCGTGAGATATTTGGCCCGGTCACTATCAATGGACCACCCTATACTCGGCACAAACGCCAAGACTGCCCCTTCCGACGAACTCAGTGTTACGTTTGTGGTGGGAAAGGACATGTGCAATCGGTATGTTTGCAAGGGAACAGACATAAGAATTTAGGCCACTCACAAAACTCTCACCAGGCCCATGTTATTAATGCAGTATATTCAAAGTCTGCATCTAGCAAGCGTGCGGTTTCTACAGTGGTACGACAACTTTTGTTCATTTATTTAGGCCTATTTGTGGGGAACGTGTGCAATTTCAGTCGGACACGGGGTGCCTCTGTCACATTGCTAAATCGTCACACATGATAACTGTTAGGCTCTCCACGCCTGTCTAAAACTAGCACGCACCTGAAAGCTTATAATGGACATGACATTCCCGTTCTCGGAACATGTACTTTGCTTGCCTTGTATCGCTCGCATACGCGAAGAGCGACTTTTACAGTGCTACAGTCACGTGAGTGTGAGAACGTATTTGGTATTGATTCTTTTAATTTGTTTGGCTTTAACATCCAGGAAATATGTAGTCAGTGTCTGCATTCAATGCAAAAGGCAGTGCAGCTAGCTTGCTAAAAGAATTACCGGAACTCTTTTCTGAAGGTTTAGGAAAAGCTGTCCATTTTGTGGCACATATTACGCTGAACGACAAGGCTCAGCCGAAATTTTGCCGGGCCGGACCTGTTCCCATTGTATTACGGGACAAAGTCGCGGCTGAACTTAAGGAATTGCAAGATAATGGAGTTATTGCGCCCTTATCAGCAGGTCAGTGGGCAAGTCCACTGGTTTTTCTACCCAAACCTTCAGGCTGCATTCGCCTCTGTGTTGACTTCAAGTCTACAGTCAACCCACAAACAGTCATTGATACTTATCCGTTGCCACGCCCAGAAGATCTTATTTACAAATTAGGCGCTGGAAGCTACTTTTCTAAAATTGAACTGCGCAACGCATACATTGAAATACCGCTCGATGATGAATCACAAAAAGTGTGTGTAGCACATACGCATTTGGACCTGTTTAAATATTTGCGTTTGCCTTTTGGCAGTGCTTCGGCACCCGCAATTTTCCAACGGTATTTGGAACAGCTGGCTCCACAAGTGCCGAACTGTTCAAACTGTTTGAACGAAGCCGGCCGGTGTGGCCGAGCGGTTCTAGGCGCTACAGTCTGGAGCCGCACTACCGCTACGGTCGCAGGTTAGAATCCTGCCTCGGGTATGGATGTGTGTGATGTCCTTAGGTTAGTTAGGTTTAATTAGTCCTAAGTTCTAGGGGACTGATGACCTTAGAAGTTAAGTTCAAATGGCTCTGAGCACTATGCGACTTAACGTCTGAGGTCATCAGTCGCCTAGAACTTAGAACTAATTAAACCTAACTAACCTAAGGACATCGCACACATCCATGCCCGAGGCAGGATTCGAACCTGCGACCGTAGCGGTCACTCGGTTCCAGACTGTAGCGCCTAGAAGTTAAGTCCCATAGTGCTCAGAGCCATTTTTTTGTTTGAACGATTTTGTAGCAGGAGGACGTGCAAAAGAAGCACATATTTGCAAATTTGATTGCTTTGTTTTGTGTGTTATCTGATGCAGGACGAAACTGTAGACTGGACAAGTGTGATTTCTTTAAACCAGAGTTGCAGTATCCTGGTCATGTCATAAACAGTCAAGGTGTACATTCTCTGCAGTCGCACGTGTTAGCCACACGAGACTTGCCAGTTCCTCGTAATATCACAGAATTGCAGTCATTTTTAGGAAAAATGAACTCTTATATTCGGTTCATATCGAATGCTGCACAAATCGCTGCTCTATTGCATCGGTTGCGTCGCAAGAATGTCCTCTTTGTTTGGACAGATGAGTGCCAAGTAGCTTTTCAAAAACTTCAAGATGCATTGCTCAGTGATCGATGCTTAGTCCACTTTGATCCTGAAAAAACAGTTGTCTTGCAAGTTGACGCTTCCTCTTACGATATGGGTGCAGTGCTTTCGCACAGAATTGGTGAGAAAGACAGACCAGTTGCTTCAAAAGTGTTTTCCAAATATCAGTGCAACAATTCAAGAACTGAAAAAGAGGCATTAGCTATAGTATATGGTGTCACCAAATTTCGCAACTATATGTATGGCAGAAAATTCTGCTTGGTTACGGATCAAAAGCCTTTGCAGTCTGTTTCATCTGACAAAACCGGTTCCTATAGGAACTGCCCAAGATTTGCAAAGATGGCATTTGTTATTCTCGCAATACCAGTACGAGATTGGGTATCGTCCGACAGCTCAACGTGGTAACGCGGAGGCACTTTTACACTTCCGATTGGCAGTGATACAGATTTTGACACTTCTGCAGCATCTTATTGTAATATCAAAGCTCAGGATTCTGAGTTGCTTCACTGTTTCCAGCTGAACTACAGGAAAATTGCACAGGCCACGGAAGCTGATCCTGATTTGAACAATTTGCTCGATTATATTCACACACCTTGGCCTCACTCCTTGAGTGGCGTAAAGAACTCTGTAGTACTGAGATACTTTGCACGTCGACATAGCCTCGCTGTACAGAAAGGTGCGACTCTCGTTCAAAATGACAACGGACAGTCGCGCGTGTTGATCGATAAAGTATTGCAAAAGGAAGTGTTGCAGTTACTTCAGCAAGGACACTGGGGTGCTGTTCGTACGAAGCAGTTAGGGCGCCAACACTGTTGTAGTGGATGGGTGCCAGAATGTGACATATTAAAACTCGGCGAGAACTTTCCAGATGATTTATTCGTTTCCTTTACAGAGCTCCGTTCACCTCGGTCTGCGTCACAGGCCCCCCATTGCTGAGCCCACTGCCCCAGCGACCTGTGCAACGCAACGCTGCATCGTGCTGGCCTCGTTCACCAGCTGTAGAGTTCCGATTACGTCAGGATGGCTGCGCCAGCAGCCGGTTCAGCGGCCACCGTCCCCGTTGACTCTGCGCTGCTCTGTCGGGAGCCGTAGGCCGCCCCCGCTACCGCTTCTTCTTCGGCGGCAACGACCACCCGCGATCCGGAGTTCGAACTTGCGGCCCTCATCTCAGGAGTCTCCAGCGTGTACGGGGAGCCGAGATGACTGACCGCGGTAGCGACCCGAAGAGTGGTCTACCCTGGCTGGCTGTGGACCCCACGTCAGCCTCAGAGAGTCGAACCGACGACCCGCCGTGGACTGGGACGCTGTCGCCCCATCTGTTGCTGCGTGTAGCGCGGCAGTGTGACACGGGCCGCCGTCCAGGTGAGCTACCACAATTGCATCCCCGGTGTTGGCCTCAGAGGGTCGAACCAGTGACCCTCCGTGAACTGGGACGCTGTCGCCCTCTCTGCTGTCGTGTGTCGCTGGTAGTGTGACATGCCCCGCCATCCAGGAGAGTTGCCACACTCGAATGAATCTCGTTAGAAAAGAGCAACGACTTATGCTCTGCTGTGCACTTCAGTTTCACTAACGTATCGCTCCGAGTCACGTACGCCCCACACCCCAGTTGTGCCAGTAGGCCCCTTCTTCCTGTAACTTGCGACATACAAACCACGGCGTTTACGGTTTTCAGTGGTTCGATGGCCCCTGTGGCCTGCATTCACTTCGCAACTGCTGGTCAGTGTAACTTACTGCAATCCGGCCTGCACCTGGCTGTAGCTTGTGCTCAGAACATCGCACAAAACTAACTTTCCCTATCCTAAACGGTGGTGCCGCTACACTGTACTTGGCAGGGCATGGACTGCCAAATAGAACAGATGACGTCACGGTGTCAAATGTGTGGAAGCTCAGTCCGCTCCACCACAATGTTCTCTGCTCGGTCTAAGCCGCAATCGCCATGGCAGCGTGTGTACATAGAATTTGCGGTACTTTTATAGAACACTCACTGGTTGATTGTGCTTGACTCATATAGCAAGTTTCCGTCTGCTGTGCCAATGAACTAGACAACATCACGTAGCACAATTCATGTGTTATCTTCTATTTTTTTGCCTAGAAGGTTTACCAGAAGTAACAGTGTCAGACAACGCACCTCAGTTCACGTCACATGAATTTCAAACATTCTGTAATCGGAGTGGCATACTGTATCTAACTAGCGCACGTTTTGTCAGAACATTAAAGGAGCAAATGACCAAACGTCGCCCCGCAAACACCAGGTATGAAGCCTTGCAACTGTTTCTCGCCTCGTATTGTTCGCACGCATCGCTTCACGGCTTCAGCCATCGTACACTGCTCCACCCTCCTTAGTATCCGGGTCCGCAGTAAGGCCACAAGTATCGCTTCGCGCTGCATACTGTTGTCTTTTATACGGTTTTTAGCGGCAGCAGACGGTGGGCGCGAGGCGAGATCGTACGTCGACTGGGAGCTTGCATGAATCTTGTTTCAGATCTGGATGGTTGCAGTCCCGCCATCAAAATGAACTCCGTCTGTGCCACGTACACGATGATCTTCCAGTGCCTCTTCCCCCAGATTCACGGGTGCAGAGGACAGCACGGCCACAGCAGCCGCGGGAGGATGTCATCGCGACACCGCGGGACGACCCGACGGAGACAGAGTCTTCGGCTCTCGTCCTACCTATGAAGCTGAGCCCGCCCGCACCCCAAAAGTCGCAGCCGCAAAATTTGGTTCACGGAAGCAGGAGGTTGACGCGTACCCTTCTGGTCGTTTTCCCGCGAACATTTCCGCCAGAGCTCAGGCAGGATGGCGCGGTACGGCCGCTAGCTGGCGTCCACCGTCCTGCATCCCCCGCCGTTGTCGCACTCCGTACACCTACGTACGGCGGTTTGGGTGGGGGGAGGGAGGGAGGGAGGGAATCTCCTGGCGTAACCACATAATTCGGAATAAAGATGGGAAACGAAAGACCAGGCGCGCCGCCTGCAACAGCTGTATATAAACGGTGCTCCTGCTAGCTTCGGGGCAACGGCCTTGCCGCAGTGGATACACCGGTTCCCGTGAGATCACCGAAGTTAAGCGCTGTCGGGCGTGGCCGGAACTTGCGTGGGTGACCATCCAGCCGCCATGCGCTGATGCCATTTTTCGGGGTGCACTCAGCCTCGTGATGCCAATTGAGGAGGTACTCGACTGAATAGTAGCGGCTCCGGTCAAAGAAAACCATCATAACGACCAGGAGAACGGTATGCTGACCACACACCCCTCCTATCCGCATCCTCTGAGAGGCACCCACATGCCTTGCTCATACTGTGGCATCAAGCAGTCAGGCCTGCAAGATGAGTGGTCTGCCAAGCGAGTGGATTCATTCTTATTTATCGAGTAACATGAACTCTAGTACTCACACTTAAGTTACAAGTTATCCTCCTATATGATTAATACGCAACGGAAACACGCATCTGGCTATCAGTGATTTACAGAACTCTGACTGTACACTACGCACTGGCAATACCACATTTCCTTTTTGTCTTTTATTTAACGGCTTTTATCAACACGTGGCCACCGCACTGAATATGAATGGCGCACACATTATAAATTCGGGACATTATGACAACATACAATTCGAAGGAAAAGTCCACCAATCTTTTTCTTTTCACTATCTTATTTATTCCGATAAATTCTCTAACCTAAACACACAAATTCTACAACCTACAACAATAACACATGAGAAATTCCGCCCAGTGGGCATGGCTTTACAATGGTGAATCTCTATATTATGGTCTCGTAATTATTTTTAACGCTACAGTGCACTTTCTGGATAGGATGGTGGATCTTTTATTATACCTTCACACTTCGACTCTCACAATCATCATCACTAAGCTTTCCTCCAGACCGAGCGGTACCGAAGGAACAAGCATAACCCACTAATCTTTTGAAACTACCTCGCTACTCTCCCATGCAAAGCACACATACTCAAATTACATGACATACACCACACTACAACATGAAATACTACACAGAGGATAGTCACAACATTATCACTTTCAGCTATCCCACTTCAATTAACATTTATCCCAGTTTCACATGACACTGCCCCACTTCATAATTCCACTTTCCTACTATGAACTCTGGAGATATATGCACGTCTTCCAGTGCAATGCAAGCCAAGTGGCGTTGCTGGATAGACGGCTGACTCACCTTGCTTCTCTCTCAGAGTATTATAGTTTGAATCAAGCGTCACACGGAAACATAACACGGAAAGTAATATTAAGAACATATTCGTCACACACGCGAGTCCTCAACTGATACCATGGACGAGTACTTCTCTTTATCCTTTGTCTCATACACTGATTGAGACTCACACAGTACTCACCACGTGGAAGTACTCGTCTCAAATTTCAAGTCCTGCACACGCCATTTCTTAAATATTTCCAACTTATAGTACACACACCAGTAATTCAGCTTAACTTAAACCCTCGGAAGTATTTCAACTTTTTGCTACACGTGGTTTCATTGTGACCGTTGGTCACTTCCGAAGATTATTACAATCCCATTAATATTACCTGCCTGACATTTAATTCTCCCCACAAAAGTTCCTGAAATAGAGAAATTAATATTCCAAACTACTCTTAAATATTCCACATGCATACCATGTCTCCACTCTTTCGTCATTACGGGGCACAACTAAAACAGGTCTTAACAGCACAACATCCAGCGGCAGAGTGCCGAAACATGGCCGTTCTCGAGGTCCTCTCCACCTCTGCTGAAGTGGGGGGAGCACCTTGCTACCGCATTGGTCAGCCACATTTCAGGCGCTCAAAGCTCAGGCAAATTTCATCTCTTTCGTCCCACCAAAGGTGGCCAAAGGATCGACTCAAAGATGATCATATATTCACATTCACTATCTGCGGTTAGCAGACAACCATACATTCATTCATTTCACAGATCTCACCAAACTGGATGTAGGGATTTACTTCGTGGGAGTGCACATGTGATCAATTAAATAAATAAATTGTCATTCTTTCCCACACTGGTATCCGGCTTCGCTGTATTAATTGAAATTGAGTTATTTTACAAAAAAATGTGTTCTTCTGACAAAAATAATGAAGTATGTTGTACCTATTTTCAATGTCGGGCGGTACTGTACCCTTTCACCTCAATGAGGATGACACGGCGGTCGAATGGTCCCGATGGGCCACTTGTAGCCTGAAGACGGAGTGCTGCTAGCTTCGGGCCGTCTGCAACGTGATTAGTGCTCCGCTGAACAGATCCGTATCAAGTGGTTCCTTGGACTTGGTGTAAAGCAACAACTCTGTTGTTTCCATGTCACCTCGCGCTAGCGACATTTTATGAAATAAAGGTTAAGTATTATCAATTTGCTTTTCTGGAAATAAAACTGTTAAAACGAAATTAGTGTCATATTAGTACCGTCAGCTGCGCACGGGCGTTGATATAGATCAACGGCGTCAGGTGAAAATATGTGCCCCATCCGGGACTCGAACCCGGTTTCTCCTGCTTACATGGCAGACGCTCTATCCATCTGAGCCACCGAAGGCACAAAAGATAGTGTGACTACAGGGACTATCTTGCGCACGCCTCCCGAGAGACTCACATTCTCACCTTGTATGTCCACACACTACATTCGTAGTATCCCACCCCAACAAAAAATGGTACAAATGGCTCTGAGCACTATGGGACTTAACATCTGCGGTCATCAGTCCCCTAGAACTTAGAACTACTTAAACCTAACTAACCTAAGGACATCACACACATCCATGCCCGAGGCAGGATTCGAACCTGCGACCGTAGCGGTCACGCGGTTCCGGACTGAAGCGCCTAGAACCGCACAGCCACACCGGCCGGCTCCACCCCAACATACTCATTACTGGTGGAAGACATTCGTCCAAGTCCCGTAAGAGTTCGGGGAGTATCTGTGCATCCGCACAGAAGAATAAGGCCATGGCCGGTATCGCCAGAACTATATACTTATATGTGAATAAAACTGGTAATGTTGGTTGTTTGAGATTATTGTACAGCATTCCGAGAACGCTGCATCCCATAGGCACCCTATTAGCGACGAGAGGGCAAGACACCAAACAAATGATAGTTCCGCCGATGCACTGTCATATTAGTTCGCCCCAGTAGCTTAATGATCAGCGTGACGGACTGCCGTCCTAAGGGGCCCGGGTTCGATTCCCGGCTCGGTCGGTGATTTTCTCCGCTCAAGGACTATGTTGTGGCTCTGAGCACTATGGGACTTAACATCTGAGGTCATCAGTTCGATAGAACTTAGAACTGAAGTACCTAAACCTATGGACATCACACACATCCATGCCCAAGGCAGGATTCGAACCTGCGACTGTAGCAGTCGCGCGGTTCCGGACTGAAGCGCCTAGAACCGCTCGGCCACCGCTGTTGGCCTGGGTGTTGTCTTCAACAACATTTCATCCCCATCCGGCGCGCAGGTCGCCCAATGTGGCGCCGGATGTAATAAGACCTGCACAAAGGCGACTGGACCTGTCGTGCAAAGCCGTCGGCACACGGACCGTGCTGTGGAACGTC
Source organism: Schistocerca cancellata (assembly GCF_023864275.1). Lineage (NCBI taxonomy): Eukaryota > Metazoa > Arthropoda > Insecta > Orthoptera > Acrididae > Schistocerca > Schistocerca cancellata. Next base: position 159,648,767 of record NC_064635.1, on the reverse strand, counting down.
AAAGTTGAGCGTTCCAGTTTCAACGTGCTGTTGAACACTCAGAAATCATGCGACTTGTGCACACGGTACGTGGACCCCAACGTGGTATACGCGATCACGACGCACTCCAGCGGCTGTTGCGGGATGTTTCTTGTTCGTAAATCACACTGTTTACTAAACGGGCGCGCGTAAAATTCCCACGTTAGCTCCATTGAAACGCATATTTTCTCCGTCGTCCACGAAAAGGAAAGTACCATGTTCAATCAATAAGGACACGGGATTATAGAATTTCTATTACAAACAGTGCGGTATAAATTTGGAATACTTATCCGCATAAAATAAACATTATTCCATCATTGCCACACTTTAGTAAAACGCCAAGATCAGCCTTACTTGATCACTGTTCCTACCCAGTAGCAGAACGTGAATTACGAAGCGTAAAAGAAAAAGGGGCAAAATATCTTTATCGTAGTAGCGCACGCTCTCCTGTAGATTAAGCCAATCGAACAAAGTCACCCATAAAAAAAAAGGTGAACTTATATTTACGTAACATCAAATATTATAGTATATACTTATATTAAACTAATAACAAAGTATCAGAACATAATAAAAAAGGGAATTTAGGACAAAATTTTAGAGATGCGAACCACCGCCCTAACATACAACCACAATAAGGATCGGTGACGCTGCTCATTACACTAAACCAACAATACAGTACTTGTGTCCAGTCATAGTCTCTTACCACTTGCTGAAAACCTTAATCGTAGATATATTACTAACTGAAATCCACTTATAACAAATTCTACCAAGAACAATGCGTTTTGGGTGGATCTTCAGTGTGTCGCTGCCTTCAAATACCATTCTCTCATAACATGCAAGTTACAATAATTATTTTGCCACGAATATGATGTTTCTCATTATTTTATTGGAACGAATCACACAGTTAACAACGGGTTTTCCAGTGATTCCCAATTCGCTGATGTCCAGAAACGGCATATATACGTATAGGCTTGAAATGAATGCCAATATGGCGCCTCACAACTCTGTACTGAAGGGAGACGGCGCGCCTGTGACGTAGTGGCGTTGTGCCATCTCATTGGTCAACGCTCAGAGGCACGCTCAGAACATCTGACATGCCAGATATTGCTCTGCACGTTCGGAAAGACTCCAGAACGTGCTATTCCACGCTATGACGTCAGAAACTCGGCACGTTCAACGTTCGTATGCACGGTCCGCCGGCTTAAGGGGCCTCCCGGCCAATGACGCCAAACGCTCATTTCTATTTCCACTGTCCTTTTATACCTCGTGTGTATGTGCACGTGCATGAGTTTTGTCACCTCAGTGTAATATTCCAGCAGCTTCCCGCCAGTGCGTTATATTGATTAAAATATATCGTCCTTGCGCGAGTTTGCTATCAGCATTTTAATACGGGAAAAATCCAATTCAACAGATGTTAGCTGGCGTGAGTGCATAGCGTGTACTGGGCGGGTCTAATGTTAGTGGTGCTTTTCAGGTGCAGATTGCAACATAGCACGTCTAGTGGTCATGTACAGGCAACTTACCATCATCTTTCAGACTCTGAGAAAGACCGAATCATTATCGTGAGGGAGACGAGGGCGTCATACAGACAGATGTCACTGACAGCTGCCTGCAGCAGGATGACAGTAGAGAAGTGACTAAATGGACTCAAAACAACAGTGGGGCAACAAGGGTACGCACGGGTCCCTAGAAAGACTACTCAAGGTGCAGGACTTCTGGAAGGACCAGTGTCTGTTTATTCTTCGTGTCAGTCTGATGTCCTGAGTTCATTTCTTCCCCACTAGCTCTACTGTCATCCTACCACCGCCAACTGTCTGTATCAGTGGCGGCAGACAAAAATTAAAAGGTTCATTTAACCATTTTAGATTATGTGCTCCTGACTGAAGCAACCATTTACGTCTGCAGTAGATGCTGCTCTCTAGCGGCTCGAGCCTAAACTACTTCGTATGTTTTGAATCTTAAGCCCGGTCCACATGCAACAATGTGTCTGCGCAGACATCGGCGCAGATGTCTGTACATGCAAAAGATCGCTGTAAATGTGGTGTGTTCACACGACACAAACCCCAATCTGCTACTCGCCCTCCATCTGTCGGTGTAGAAAAGAAATATCAGTGGCAAGCGATTACGCTCCCCGTACACGTCAAAAATTTAATTCAGTTATTTTGAAATATAGAAATGGAGGAAGTTCTGTTGTGGTCTGTGTTCGCAACTTGTGTTGCAAAAAACATTCAGACCAACCGCAGGAAACATAGAAAGCAGTCAAAATGGTGTAGACAGTGGCTGCTAAAGCGAAAGCAGTTTTCTTACGTAAATTTACTGCGAGAGTTGCAGGGTGAACCTAAGCCAAGCAGATCAAAATAACGTTCGCTGGTATACTTGATCTACTCCTACACCAGATCTTCTAGATTTCTGAACCTTGGATAACTCTTTTCGGTAAACATTTCGCAACGAATTTATTTTAATTCTTTTTTTTACTGTTTCTCTGTTTGCCGAGGCGTCAACTGCCCGCAAGTTTTCAATTAGAGCATTGTATGGTGCTGTCTTTTTGTCTTGGTCACTATATTCTTTACTTTTAATCTTCCACAAACATGGGTGGTTTCTATATATTTCAATGAATTCACTTACAAACTCTCGAGAACGCTGACGAGTATCAGCCATTTTAATGCCCTGTGCGCACAAATACAAACACTAGACCGAGCAAACAGCTGTTTCGTGGCAGATTTGCGGCGATCTCCTGTCCACACGCTCCAGCTTGTCTGCGCAGATGTGGTTTGAACCCACAGATTTGATAGGTTTCGCTCAAACCTCCAACTCCAATTCCACACACCTCAGGTTGGTGCAAATCTACTGTCCACACGCAACGATCTGTCTGCGCAGATGTGATGTGCGCAGGCACTTGCGCAGACAGTGCATGGGGGCTTAATTATAATAATACTGCAGATTTTTTTTTTTTTAGTTGTATGTCCGATTACGCAAGTCTCGTAAACGGCTGGCCCTGACTAGTTTTAGTACGCAATCTGACTGCATAGAATAACAACAAACAATGAAAGAAAATTTTCGTTAACACAGTTAATTAATTAAGTCCCCAGAAACTATAAAATCTACGAAGCCAACAAAGCACAAGTGTAGCTGTTCTGTGTGTGGTAGTATGACTCAACGCACATCTGGCACGGTTCTTCTTCAACAAGACAAGAATTTTTAAATACCAATTATACTGACGTGATAAAAGAAAATTAGAAATACTATAATTGCGTAAGGAAAGCAGAATTACACTCTAATACAAGAACACAAGCCAGATGCTTTGTTGACTGAACCTGTAATGATGCATTATTTGCGATACACAAATAATAAAAGAACATAGCGTTTTATTACCTTCATATATATTGACGAAATGCACTCTGATCATTACAATATCTCCATTAGAATAACATCTGCTATCTCTCCCATCAAATAACTGCATAAAACATGGAAGAAATACTCCCTACTACCACATATCCACTCCGACTTCACGACAAGCAGTGTCCACCACAACTTCTCGGCAAGAACTGCTTGCCGCTACGTCTCAATAATCACTGCCAGTGGAGGCGGCGGAACAATACTCTCTGGCGCGATCTCTGGCGCTGTGGCTCAGTGTAGCCACCTTTCATATGCCCCTCCTCCACGGGCTAGAATTTGATGGTATTTTTGCCAGCATTGGTGGTGAAAATACCAGCAAATTCGTCAAAAAAAAAAAATACAGACAAAAATAAAAGATAATATTAATACGTAAATATCATATAACTAGATAAAATTTTGACTTTGCACTGACATTACAATAGCCTAATATATAAAATACAGTAAGGAATACAAATTTTTTTCATACATATGAGTCTCATAACTTTTCACAAACAGTAATACACAAAAAATCAGTTTATACAAATATTCACATAAATCCTTTCCATAGTTCAAGAAACAAGTAGTTGACAGTTCCAGCAGTAGCACCCAGCAATGTTGAATAGGTGCTACAGCAACAAGTGACATCATCTCAGTAGAAGCAGTCCATCAAAGGCACCCAGCAATGTCGAGTAGGTGCAGACACCATCAGGTGACATCATTTCAGTAGAAGCAGTCCATCAGTGGCACCCAGCAATGTCGAGTAGGTGCAGACACCATCAGGTGACATCATTTCAGCAGAAGCAGTCCATCAGTGGCACCCAGCATTGTGGAGTAGGTGCAGACAGCATCAGGTGACATCATTTCAGTAGAAGCAGTCCATCAGTGGCACCCAGCATTGTGGAGTAGGTGCAGACAGCATCAGGTGACATCATTTCAGTAGAAGCAGTCCATCAGTGGCACCCAGCATTGTGGAACAGATGCAGACAGCATCAGGTGACATCATTTCAGTAGAAGCAGTCCATCAGTGGCACCCAGCAATGTTGAGTAGGTGCAGACAGCAAGAAGTAAGATCATTTCAATAGAAACAGTTCCATCAGTTGCACCCAGCATTGTGGAACAGGTGCAGACTCCAACAGGTGACATCATTTCAGTAGAAGCAGTCCATCAGTGGCGCCCAGCAATGTTAAGTAGGTGCAGACACCATCAGGTGACATCATTTCAGTAGAAGTAGCTCCATCTGTGCACCCGGTATTGTTGAGTAGGTGCAGAGAGCAACAAGTGACATCATTTCAGTAAAAGCAGTTCCATCAGTTGCACCCAGCAATGATGAGCAGGTGCAGAGAGCAGTCCATCATATTCACTATCACTGATCACACTGTTCATCACAGTTTATAAGCAGAAATTAAACATGTCCTATTGGCACCAATCATGTAGAAAAAGTACAAGTAACAGTCCATAATATTCACTATCACTGATCACACTGTTCATCAGCAGAAATTAAACATGTCCTAGTGGCACCAATCATGTAGAAAAAGTACAAGCAACAGTCCATAATATTTACTATCACTGATCACACAGTTCATCAGCAGAAATTAAACCTTTCTAAGTGTCACACATCATGTTGAAAAGTGCAGGTAACAGTTCATAATATTCACCATCACTACTCAGACAGCATGAACAATAGTTTGAATACACATACAAATGCTTTTACACTAAACATACAAATCATAACAAATACACAAATGATGTCAGATAATTGTCATATTAACTATTACAAATACACAAACATCAGTAAACCTATAATATTTATGGGTGTCAGTGCAAGCCACTACAAACAAATAAAATAATATTTAGGAAATAGGTGGGTAGGATTAGGAAAAGAAAACACACTCACTCATCTTTCATCCACATTAAGTACTACTGTGTAATTGAATAGTGTTAACTGTGTAATTTCAATTCTGTCAAAATTTGATGTTCATCATGTGTATCAAGTGGTAGTGGCAGCAATGTATAACAGTCAATAATAGTTAAGTCAACGTCATAGTCATCATGTCAAGACCAATGTTTGCCAAGCCAGATCAAAATGTACAGTTGCTGAACAACTGTCAGTGTGCCAAGATATGCAAATACTTCCTCTCTCCAAAAAAAAGTACATACTGCTTAGTGATTTAACAAAGTGTGTGTAGACAATCTTCCTTCCCCTTTAGTGTACTAGTCTGCTATCTTCATCCTCCTTGTTCCATATAGACCAACAAAAAAAAAAAATATGCACCTCACTCACTTTACCTCTTATACACCAAAACTCCAATAATCATTAACTTCGCACAATCTCAATAATACCTCAATAATACCTCTTCAATACGTCGATACATATAAACCTTATTACCAATATCATTTCACTTCTATAACAACTCTTTCCTCTAGTCAGTCTCCTCGAACAAGTACAGATAAAATCCTAATGCAAACCTTATCATCCCATACAATCCGAAGACACACTGTCAACACACAACCTCTGTGTAATCCATCTGAGCCAAATCTTCTATTCATTATGAATTACAAACAAAGTAATGCATACATGACCTCTAACAGACTTAGTTCGAATAACTCTCAGTAATTAAGTATGATTACGGAGTGTGAATGATTATAATATTTCACAGTGTGTACACCACTTCAAGAATTATGGCAAACAGAAGCAAACATGTGGAGTATTTCTTGTGTCAAGTGTCACTTCCTATTTCAGTTGCTCACAAAAAATGCAGTGTAATAACTGTCAATGGTCTAAACCTAGTTTTGGTATGTTATGTCGTTAGCTTCCTTCCTATTAGCATAAATTTATACAGCTTCCATAAAACCTCCAGCTCATGTGACTTCTATGACGTTTCTTGTACTAAAGTTGCTCGTCGAATTACTGCAGTTCATTTTCTTATGTTAAAATATAAAGCACTGAGCGTAAGTAAAACAAGCAATAGCGAGTAAATATACCAGTAGTGAACAGAATGTCAACAAGTGGATGCAGCACAATTCTTACAACGAGGCTCTGCCAAGCGAACAATCTGTAATTAATACAATAGTGTGACCTAAACTCTATGTTTATACACAGTATATCAGCATTTCTATATACTAAATTAAAGAGTAGTTGTGACGACAAACAGAAGTGTATAAATATGCAATCCATACGCATAGCAGTAAACATATATCTTAAGTAATAAACAGGTCATTAGCATCATATCAGCATAAGCAAATAAATGGTCATATGTAATCTTAATAAGTAAACATGAAGGCGCAAGCAGATAAATGACAAAGTGTAACCTACATACATAACCACAGTCAGCACAATTAATCAGGTGACAATTATAATTTAAATAAATAAGCACAGCAGGCACATAATTAAAAAATATGACATCAGTGAAAAAGCATAGCAGCCAAGCGATGCATAATATACACAAGTTACAACTCAGTTCATTAATAATCATTGTCAAAATCAGTTAACGTACGCAAGCACGTCGCTTCACAAGTAAATTCATAGAACATGAAATTTAGCACAAAGTATGAATCACGTAATCGCGAGCAGCACATTATGTCTAAAGTACGTACCTAAGTGGAAATATGTTACCTGAAAATGAACTCAATTAACAGTTACCTTTTTTTAGTTTATTAGTTTCTTCTTGGAAATTACATTCTTCCTGAAAATTTCTCGATAGCATGTCCTCTTAACGTCGGACACGCACAGAATTTACCTGAAGTTCTTAAATATTTTATAGAACCGTATCCTGAAAAATACTGAATGTTAATAACATAATTCATCAAGTCACTATAGCTTTATACTGAATTTAATCGGAGAAATTAGACTGTGTATTTGTTTATGGCTGTCAGTGCATTCGCACTGAGCGCTCGATCAGCTGTAGGCGCGTGACGTAGAAAGCAATTGTTTGCGGTCAACGACTGCCTTGTGCGGCGCGCAGACTTCACTGTTGCTTTGAGTATGTGCCGCCGCGCCGCCAAAACACAGCGCGGTTACCTTGTATTCTCTGCATGTTTACGTAAACTGTTGGTTTCTCGAAAGTATGTCATTCCACAAAAATTTTAACGTTAGATATATGATGTATTCCCTTAGAGCGTCGTGATTTCAGAGTTTCTACTTCGACAGTGTCATCATGAATAATTTTGCGAATTCTATATGGGCCGTTATAAAGCAGAAAAAATTTGCGACACTAGCCTTTTTCTTTGTGAGACAAACGATGAGACTTAATTAACACTTTCTGACCAACTGACAAGATTTTTAAACGACCAGGACGCTTAGCTGATTTCTCTCTTCTAGCAGCCGCAGATGTAATATTTCGTAGAGCCAGGTTGACAATTTCAGAATGCCGCAGTTTCCGTGTAGGCGGAAAAGGAACGATTTCAGATATCGATTTGTCGGTGCTTTATTTTTTAATATCAGTATAGGTGGAAAGAAGTTGAGTCATTAGGAAGTTCATTCAGAATGTTTTGAAAAATATGAAGATACTGATCCCACGTTATGTGATTCTGATGACAATAAAGACGACACAATTTATTGATTTTCTTCATCCATCTCTCTGAAGGGTTAGATTGGGGGTGAAAAAGTGAAATGAAAATTGGTTTAATTTTACGACGCCGTAGAGTACGAAGCCAAATTTTAGAACGAAACGGTGATCCATTATCTGATATAACCTTATCAACATGACCCACTTCTTTAAGAAAATGGTTAATGAAAGCATTAGATACTGAACGAGCTGTTGCTTTGCGTAACGGTGTAAAACACACATATTTTGATGTCAACTCCACTGCTACAAAAATGTACGCAAAACCATTAGTAGATCGAACCACTGGACCGAACAAATCAACTGCAGCCATGTCCTTTAATTTCGCTGGAATGATAGGAAACAACGGTGCTCTGTGAGAAATTGTTGGCGGCTTAGCCTTTTGACATAATTTGCATTTGGCAAGAACAAATCGAATACGTTTTTCCATATTATTGAAGTAGCAATTTTCTCGTAATTTATGAAAGCATTTTCTGGGACCAAAGTGTGCATAACTGAAATGCGTATACCAAATCAGCTTATTAACCCACTCATCAGGAATACAAACTAACCAAACAGAGTTGTCGACCGATTTTCGTTTAAAAAGAATGCCATTGCGAACTAAATAATGCTGTCTAATCGCTACGCTTTCCTTTCTCCTCCACTTCTCCTTAATGTCCTTCCAGATTGGATCCTTATTTTGCTCCTTAGCGATGTCCTGGAGCGAAGACGAAATAAAGTTCTCAAACGCAACACCTTGAATATACATCAAACAATAATTGTTTTCCTTGCAGTCCTCTTCAGCACTTTGTTTCAAACCCATAGGTGCACGTGATAAAGCATCAGCAACAATATTTGAAGAACCCTGTATGTAAACAATACTAAAATCAAATTCCTGTAGGTACAACGCCCATCGTGACAATCTGCCGTGAGTTAATTTTGTTGACATAAGAAATTCCAGAGCTCGATGATCGGTATAAACCTTAGTATGTCTGCCAAACAAAAATGTGCGAAATTTTTTGAAAGCCCAAACAACAGCCAAAGCTTCAAGTTCCGTAATCGAATAATTCTTTTCTGATTTAGAAAGAACACGACTTCCAAATGCAATAGTCTTTTGTACTACAACGCCGTTTTCTTCTATCTCTTGAAATAAATGTGCACCTAGGCCTTTGTATGATGAGTCCGTCGCCAAACAAAAATCTTTAGATAAATCCGGGTGTGAAAGAAGTGGAGCAGCAACTAAAGCATCACGGAGTTGTTCAAATTCTGACTGAGCTTCCTCATCCCAACACCAATTAGATTTCTTTCCAGATAGTTCACATAAACGAGGTGTGGCCAAATTGTCCAATCTAACAAAGCGTCTAAGAAAATTACAGACACCAAGGAAACTACGAACATCACGTTTTGTGGTAGGAACAGCATAATTACGAATAGCGTCTAGTTTTTCTGGATCAGGAAGAATACCTTCTGTAGAAATAATGTGACCGAGAAATTTCACCTGAGAACGACCAAATTGTCCCATCCTTTTTAAGAACAACGTGTAATGGGCTAGTATAAGGACTGACTGCAGGCTCAATAATGCCCTGATCTAACATGTACTGAAGTTCATTCTTAACCTTGTTTCTGTAAGCCAAAGGAATAGCGTACGTTTTCCCGCGAAATGGTGTGTGTTCTTTTACTTTAAATAAATATTGTAAGCTTTGTATAGTTCCTGTGTGATGACTAAATACTGTAGCATGTGAAGTCAAAATGTGGTGCAGCTCTTCTCTTGCAACGTCATCTGGCACTTCAGCTTTCTTAACCTTTTCATTAATTAATTCTTCGCTATTAATTATATCATCCATCGCGTCGCTGTATCTATTGTCATTGTCATGAATAAACACACCGCCGTCATAATGTTCAACGAAAACATCAGAAGTAAGAAACCTTAAACATTTTGTATCTGACTCAGATCTTGTTAAACACTCGAAAAATTTCAAACATTTCGGCATTCCGGCAACAGTCAAATTCACACTTCCTTCTTTAAAATTCAAAATTGCCTTATGTGTGTTAAGAAACTCCATACCTAATATAATTTGTGTACTGAGTAATGGAACAATAATAAAATTAGCAGAAAATTCGTATCCTTGACAATTGAAATTTAGGTTGGTCTGTTGTTTAACTTCTACACCTTTTCCAGAAATCGCTCCTCGAATTGTAGTTTTAGAAATAGGTAACACAGGACAGGCAATAGTCCTTTCACATATACGAAAAACTGATTCACTAATGACGTTCAATGGGCTCCCAGAATCTAAAACTGCAGTGAACTGATTCTTACCCACACATACTTCAATAACAAGATGTAAAAATGCGTCTACATTATTTTCCTTTTCGTCTAACAAAATGTCTCTCATGTCTTTCAGGCGTATGTAGTGTAAAGCCGTAGTGTCATTACTTTCTGAACCGTCTATATTGCTGCCAGAAGCCGAAGCTGCTAGTCATTGTCGATTGTTTGCGTCACGTCTTTGATTATTCGCGTCGTTTCGCGGATCCATTTCTACGATTTGCACTTGTCTCTCTGAAGTTCTGTCACGTGGAGGATGCCAATTAGGTCCCTCCTGTCTGTTAGATACATATTCTTGGTTGTGTCTGTTATTAAAATTTCTGTTTTCCTGTCTGTCTGCATAACTACTTCTTGTGTAATTTCGACTGTCACTTCTGAAAGTATTGTTGTATCTACTACCCTGATTATTTCTGTAGTAAGAATTTCTATTACTGTATGAATAATTTCTGTCTTGGTGATACCGATTACTGTTTCCATATGATTGATCATTCCGGTACGAATTACCGTTGTTATAATTGTCTGTGTAATTTCTGTTAGAACGTCTGTTATTGTCATAAGGCTGGTATTTATTGTCCTGTCTGTTACGTCTGTCATTGTCAAAATTACCCATATAACGCCCGTTCCGATCACTATCCCTTTTCTCTGAAAATCTATTGTAATTACTGTTACTGAAAAAGTTACAAGAAGTCCCGTCGTCGTTGCCATACTCAAGTTCTTGCAACAAAGTCTTAAAAGTCTCGATGTCGTCGTTACATCTTCCAGCTAAAGCAATTTGTCTTATGGATTGTGGCAGCTTAGTTAAACAAATGCGAATTAATTCAGTCGGGCTATAAGGGTTGGAAAGGAACTGATTCTTTCGAATCATGTCTTCAAAATATTCCGCTGGCGTGCGGAACTCAGACTGTTTGAAATTACGCTGCATGATAAGACTGTGTTTGACTCTGTCTTGCGTGTTTTCGGACCAATATGCCGATAGAAATGCATGATAAAAATCATTTAGGCTATTACAATCTCTAATGAGTGCGCGCATCCGCGTCGCCGGTTCGTTTTCTAAATACCCACACATAAATTCCAGTTTGTGACTTAGTGGCCAATTTGGTGGAAGTGCGTACATAAATTGATCTAGCCATGAACATGGATGTATGTCATTCTTAGAATTGCGGAAGATCTTAAATTTCCGAACAGTCAAAAAGTGTTTATAGTCAAAGTTTTCGCCTCGTGGCGACAAAGACCTACCGCGTCTGTCCCAGTCCCAATGTCGATTATTGTCAAGTTCGCGCGCCTGGCGATCTCTTGTTGCATCCCGTAAACGAAACAAATTATTTTCTTCAAAGCCCTCTGCTATCCGTGATTCTAAATTTCTTCTGCTGTCTTTTCCTACGATTTCGCCTTCAATTTGTTTGACTTGCTTTCGTAATGCCTCAACTTCCCTTTTAACGCGTTCATTAAATTTTCCCTGATTTTCAACATGTTTATTTATGTTCTGGTATTCTTCGGTTTCCGCAAATGGCAATGGTGTTGTATCATCTGAATCTCTGTCCCCATTTAGACTAAGATTTGTCAATTTGTCTGAAATCTCCTCAACTCTTTCCGATAAATCACCTATTTGTTCTTTCTGTTTATTTACGTCTTCCGTAAGTGTCACGACTCGCGTTTCAGTATTACCACATTTAGTAGTTAACTGTTCATACTGTTGTGTTAGGTTATTTAATCTGTCATTTGGTACGGATTCCCCGATTCTCTCAAATATTTCTTCCTTATCTTTTGCACGTTGTAAATTTAACTCTGAAAATTTCTGTACTATCACGCGATCTCTTTCTTCCTGTTCTCTATCCTGTTTCCTTTGTCTAATCTCTACTGCAACTAATCTATTATTGTGAGCATTCAAAATCGGTTCTACTTCTTCTCTGATTTCTTTCTTTAATTCATCTTTCATATTTTTGAAACATGTCCCTATTCGTGAATCTAACCGTGTTTCCATTGTTCCCATTTGTGATCCCAGTGAGTCTAACCGTTTTTCCGTTGTTCCCATTTGTGAGTCTAACCGTGTTTTTAATTCTGATCCCAAATTTAATATTACACCCATCAACTGCTCCATGTTAGCCGGTTCGATATTCTTTTCGCCCCTAACATTTCCCGCAAAACTAACTTCCTTCTGCATAGCCATAAAGCTATCTGTGTTCGATACTATTTCAGAATCTTCTATCGTTAATCTCGTATTCTGTGAATTTTCTGATTGAGAAAAATTTTGAAATGGTTCCGGACTATTTTCCCGACTTATTACATCGTTGATTGAGAAAAATTTTGAAATGGTTCCGGACTATTTTCCCGACTTATTACATCGTTCTCCACTTCATTATTCATCACACTGTTCTCCTGTGTTGGCGAGTTCGCCATGTTAACAATTTCGTCATTCTCACTATCCATCATTTTTGCCTTTTTCATCGATCGCGTAATCATTTACAAAATATACAAAAATCGTCACTATATGAAAATTACACACAATGACACTTTATCACCAACAATATCAATCACACGAAATGCTTCCTTCAAACACGATTAACGAACAATAGAAGAATGACAATCACCAAATCTACACATGCAAAATAGACTACAATTACTAAACTACAAATTACTACAACAATACTACTGTCTACCATTTTTCCAATCAGAAGAATTCCAAGGGACGATCCGAAACAGTGGTCGCCACGTGCATGGGGGCTTAATTAAAATAATACTGCAGATATATATATATATATATATATATATATATATATATATATATATATATATATATATTTTTTTTTTTTAGTTGTATGTCCGATTACGCAAGTCTCGTAAACGGCTGGCCCTGACTAATTTTAGTACGCAATCTGACTGCATAGAATAACAACAAACAATGAAAGAAAATTTTCGTTAACACAGTTAATTAATTCAGTCCCCAGCAACTATTAAATCTACGAAGCCAACAAAGTACAAGTGAAGCTGTTCTGTGTGTGGTAGTATGACTCAACGCACATCTGGCACGGTTCTTCTTCAACAAGACAAGAATTTTTAAATACCAATTATACTGACGTGATAAAAGAAAATTAGAAATACTATAATTGCGTAAGGAAAGCAGAATTGCACTCTAATACAAGAACACAAGCCAGATGCTTTGTTGACTGGACCTGTAATGATGCATTATTTGCGATACACAAATAATAAAAGAACATAGCGTTTTATTACCTTCATATATATTGACGAAATGCACTCTGATCATTACAATATCTCCATTAGAATAACATCTGCTATCTCTCCCATCAAATAACTGCATAAAACATGGAACAAACACTCCCTACTACCACATATCCACTCCGACTTCACGACAAGCAGTGTCCACCACAACTTCTCGGCAAGAACTGCTTGCCGCTACGTCTCAATAATCACTGCCAATGGAGGCGGCAGAACAATACTCTCTGGCGCGATCTCTGGCGCTGTGGCTCAGTGTAGCCACCTTTCAACAGAACGTTGCGCGTGGACGGGCCTTTAGCAGTTAAATGAGTAAACGTAGGAGCCATTTTTGTATGCAGCGCACGACTGTCTTTGTTTTCAAATTATCTCTATAAGTCTTGTTTTGCGCATGCATTAGGTAGAGAAAATTGTCCTGTTCAAATTTATACTCAGTAAATTACTTATTTATTTTCATAACTACTGTGATGTTTCCTTTTGAAACTACTGCAGCTCTATAGGCAACATGGATGGGTGTAACAGGTTGTATTTCTTGTTTCACATGCTGTACTTTCGCAGGGATATTGTGGTGTGCCTTTTGGAAGGGATTTCTTCTGATGCTGACTCAGATGGACTGTAGCAGTGAAAGTGGAGACGATGTGTTAGCTGAATACAGTGATATGGTAATGCAAGGCGACCAAACAAAAATTAGTCAGATTGCTGAGACTATAAGTATCTCAGCGTAGTGAGTGCATAATATCTTGGAAAGAGAATTGGCTTTGAATAAGCTGTGTGCGAGGTGGGTGCCACAGTTGCTCACGGTCAACCAAAAGCGCTTCCGGCACAACATTTCAAAACAATATCTGGCAATGTTTAATCTCTATCCACAAAACTTTTTGCGCCGATTTGTGACTCTTGATGCAAGCTGCATCCATCATTACGTACCAGAGTCGAAACGGCAGTCAAAACAATAGAAAAAGACTGGTGAAAAGTGCGCTGAAGGAGAAAAAGGCCATTTTATCAGCTGGAAAGGTAATGACCATGTTTTTTGGTATCGCCAAGAAATAATCCTCATAGGTTACTTGGCAAAAGGGAGAACCAAACTGGGCCCTATTATGCTTCATTGTTGGAGTGTATAAAACTGGCATTGCCTGAAAAAGGCAAAGGTTGGCATCAAAAGAGTGCTCTTTCACCAGGATAATGCATCTAATGCAGCATCTCACCCACCAGGGCTAAGAAAGGCGAAAGTGAATGATTTGGGCTTTGAAATGATTCCTCGTGCACACTATTCACCAGACTTAAGCTCCAGGTGACTTCATCCTGTGCCCTAACTTGAAACTTTGGCTTGCTGGGAAGAATTTTTCCTAAGACGAGGAAGCTATAGGTGCCGTCAGCGAATATTTTTCGGAGTTTGGGAGAACCTATTTTTTCACTGGAGTGAGAAAGCTGGACCAAAAGTATATCCCCAGACGAGACTATAGTGAGAAGTAAGCTGAGCTGTTTAGGAAAAAAACATTTTTTCCTTGCTTTTTTTACCAGACTTTCTAAGCACCCTCGCATATACCTCGGTGCGAATCGCAAACGGAACATCTGCAGTAGAACGCTTTCAGTGTCGGCAGCAGTGCTCACTTAGCACCGCTTTTGACTACAAAATCATTTATATTTTTCTTAGTTGGAGTAACAACGTTCCGAATTTGTAATTTCTCCAAGATACAGAGGATAGAAAGAAGACAGTTTAGAGGTCACAAACGACCCTCAGCTCAGTCTGAAAAATTATGGAAGTCAGAGTTTAAGAGTTATCCAGTTGAGATTTTAACACAACATTTTATTTCAGTTTCTGCGAGCAGAGTTGTGGATTTGTGTACTAGAGAGTATGGGCAGCACCTTCTATATCTATTTCTGGCTGTCCACGGCACTAATTTTCTGGTTATTGTAAAAGGCAATGGTATTTAAAAATCGCACAAACATTCAACAAAACTAATAGAACAGCAAATCTAATTACTCTTACCCGCCGCCTCATAAGTGGAGTCGTTGTATTGTTGGACTATCTCTGACGAATAGACGGATTATGGACTTCAGCTCCAAAAGAAATAAAGATTTAATCATTTACAATATGTTATGTGATAAACATCTTGATAAACTCGTGGCATCATGTTGCCTCGACGTTTCGACGAGTTTCCTACTTGTCATCATCAGGTTTAGTATCTCGTTCGTTTCTTTAGAGCCGCTAGATTGCAGGCTTTTCTGCTGAGGGCCCAACGGTTGGGTCATTCGCGGGGCTGCAGAAGAGATGTCGTCACCGGTGGTCATTGCTAGAGGAGTCTGCAGTTCAGTGGCTCTACAGAAACGAACTGAACATGAACCCTTAAGATGACGAGTAGAACACTCGTAGAAACATTGCAACAACACAGACGCAGCACTCGGCTGATAATCTAAGAAGATTTAAACACTGACTTTTGCAGCGAAAATATGCAATTCTATGTCATGGTGAATTTGGATAAATATTGGACTGGTGCTTCATGGTGTAACACTTTCGAATACAGTCAATGAAAGTGAATCTGCAAATGCAGTATGATTTGAGTGCCTCTTGCGAATAGGCATATGACAGTAGCTTAAACCTCGAGAGAGGCTACAGGCAGAGCGACACCACGGCTCTTTGCGAACAGACTGCAGGAACCTAGTCTCAGATATCCAGATACTGCGTGGCGTTTGCCGCTGACAATGTACCACACAAGGCAGAGACTCGCTTGGTGTAAAACTAAAGTCAAGTGGGACGTTCTGTGATGTTCAGCTAAGAGTGTCCTTTTTGTTTGTGCCTTTCAGATCGATGGCAACTTGTCTGTGAACGATCTGGTGAACTGTTACAGAGTTTCACGAGACCTCCTAGAACAATAGTGAGTCGGGAGCTATTAGATATGAGAAATGGACTGATTTAATTGTTAGTGGGTGGAAGCGGAATGACCGTCCATATGTGGCAAGAATGGTAAATCCTGAGTACCGAATGGCATATTTCAGCAGGATAACGCAAGACCCAACATAGCAGTTCACAACGCAAATGCCTTGACGAATGAACGGACCCTTGAGTGGTCTGCCCAGTACCCTGATTTGTCATCCATAGAGCGTGTCTGGGATACAGTGGGAAGACGCATGCTTTCATACCAGCCTTGAGGCGGCAACCTTCATAAACTGACACAGCATGTGTTTCAGATATGGCAAGAAATTGCTTAAAATATCATTCTGTTGCTCTTTGCTGCCACGCTACAATGAGTACAAGAGGGTGTTGTTGCTCGGTTCCTTATGATGCTTCACGTTCCATTTGAGTCAGTGTGTGCTCTATACAGTTCTTCTTTTGTTACTTTGTTCCCAGTAAAATTTACATTTTAGTGTCCTTTGGACTTTACCTAGAATTTTACGTCGTGTTTATACCGCCTGATTTTTCGATACGTTCAGAAACGGCACCAATACAGATAGATATTTTGGACATAAAGGAAATCCATTTTCCTTGGGTAATGGGTGAGTCAGAAGAAGCAATGGATGAGTCAAATTTGATCATCAAGTTTTTTTGCTTAAAGGTTAGAGTTTTTAAAACTGGCTACGGTCAGGATAAGCAAACACGCAGTTTTCCGTCTTTATCCCTTATTAGTTTTTTTTAATTATACACCTTTTGTGTTTCTTGTTAAGCCATCATCAGTACCACATTAAAAGGGCGTCGAAACACTCAAATTACAATGCACAACCGTGCCATAGACTTATTTTGAGATGTTTATCCTAGAAACTGGCTTTCGACTGAGAAATTTTTAGAACCTGAACACTGTATTTAATCTATGTATGTATGTACATCGGAATTTTAAGAGCTACGGTGTACCGACGTTATTTTATATGATTCTGATGTTGGCTTAAGCCAAAATGCATGAAGATGTATAATTTTAAAAATAAAATAAAAAAAGGCGAATAGTGCTGAACATTTTATTAGCTACTGACACAGACCGTGAACTTGTGTATAGATTTTATATCAATTACAGATTCGCCAAGCTCACGCACAAAGAAAAATACAGCTGCTACGATCCGCTTTGTCTTGGTTCATAACTGAAATGTTTCATACATTTTGAGAACAACGTACTTTGTTTATGTTTATAAAATGAAATGTTTCATTTTCCATGTGAATTAGCTTAATTTTTCTCAGACATGTGGTTTATGAAGTACAGAAAAGCCGAAATAGCTTCGTAAATATTGGCTTCCGTGAAAAATGGTACACTATTACCTACAGGCCGTTCGATTTTCTGTGCACAACAAGAAGTCACCCTGCATGCACATCTCTACATTGCGGCAAATTCATACCATCAGGCGAAATGTTCAAAGGATGGATGAAAACAGTAATAATTAAAATAGTCCTCTGAATGCATACGCATTGTTTGTCAGCATCTGTAGCAGAGTCTTTCATTATATTATTTTTATTATATTATTTTATTACATTATTATATTTTTATTTGGTGGTTTTTTGATATTCATCCCACAGTTCTTTTAATTCGCGAACCAGCTCCACCGCTTCGTTGCCATTGTGGTGTGCTCTTTCTATGGCCAGCGAGGACCTGAGGATCACATCGGGGATCTGCTTCAGCAATCCCATTTCTCGAAGCTGTTGCACCATCTCCAGGACGGTAGCAACATCGTCATATGTGGCATATGTACAAGATATGAGCGAACTCAATCTGTTGAAATAATGGCACCATGCGGTGTCATCAAAAGAGCAAAAGGCGCCCGATGCCTTGTTCAAAGTGGAGATGAATGTCCTCCATTGAAACGCCTCAACCTGAAATAATAAGATGATTTCATTATTACATGCAGACATCATTACTTGGTGCATTAATTACATGGTTGGTAAGGAAATGCAAACTTACGTTTATAGAATTTCTAGCTTTTGACAACGTTGACTGGAATACTGCCCCCTATGTCCATCTCCTCCTCACTTTTCTCTCTGTCCATCTCATCATCTTCCTCTCCCTGTCGATCTCCTCCCCTTCTACCTCTCTTTGTCCGTCTCCAAAGCCAGGATTACCCTAATCACCTCGACTCCCCTCCATATTCATCTCCTCCTCTCCCTCACCTTATACATCTTCTCCTGGCCCCTTTCCCTATTAATCTCCCTCTCTTTCTTTCCCTCTCCTTTCTCTCCCTCCCTCATTTCCCCTATCTCACTATAGATCTTCTCTGTCGATCTTCTACTTCCCCACTGCCTGTCAATCTCCTCCTTCTTCTCTCTGTTCCTCTTCTGCACTCTTTCTGTCCTTCCCTTGTATCCCGCTCTCTGCCTATCACCTTCTGCCATCTATCTGTATGCATTCTACCCAGCTGCACTCTCTCCCCATCTATACTCTCCTGCTCCCTCCCTCTATCCATCCTCTGGTCTATCTACCATATGCTTCTACTAGCCACACCCACGTACACGTATAACCACTATACAGCAGGTCAATGAAAGAAGCTGATGTCAGGGCTTTGAAAACAGCTTAATCACCCCTGAGGTTTAGGCTGCCCTGCAAAGCATGCTGATAGGAGAGTCTGATACTACAATATACCCATCATGCAGAGGATTCTGTGTCTCAGGGGCTGGCTGAGTCAGCGACCTTTGCAGTATACACTACTGACCACTAAAATTGCTACAACACGAAGATGACGTGCTACGAACGCGACATTTAACCGACAGGAAGAAGATGCTGTGATATCCAAATGATTAGCTTTTCAGAGCATTCACACAAGGTTGACGCCGGTGACGACACCTACAACGTGCTGACATGAGGAAAGTTTCCAACCGATTCCGCATACACAAACAGCAGTTGACCGGCGTTGCCTGGTTAAACGTTGTTGTGATGCCTCGTGTAAGGAGGAGAAATGCATACCATCACGTTTCCGACTTTGATAAAGGTCGGATTGTAGCTTATCACGATTCCGGTTTATCGTATCGCCCGCGTTGGTCGACATCCAATGACTGTTAGCAGAATATGGAATCGGTGGGTTCAGGAGGGTTATACGGAAAGCCGTGCTGGATCCCAGCGGCCTCGTATCACTAGCAGTCGAGATGATAGGCATCTTCTCCGCATGGCTGTAACGGATCGTGCAGCCACGTCTCCATCCCTGAATCAACAGATGGGGACGTTTGCAAGACAACAACCATCTGCACGAACAGTTCGACGACGTTTGTAGCAGCACGGACTGTTAGCTCGGAGACTGTGGCTGCGGTTACCCTTGACACTGCATTACAGACAGGAACGCCTGCGATGGTGTGCTCAATGACGAACCTGTGTGCACGAAAGGCAAAACGTCATTTTTTCGGATAAATTCAGGTTCTGTTTACAGCGTCATGATGGTCACATCCGTGTTTGACGACATCTTGGTGAACGCACATTGGAAGCGTGTATTCGTCATCGCCATACTGGCGTATCATCCGGCGAGATGGTATGGGGTGCCATTGGTTACACGTCTCGGTCACCTCTTGTTCGCATTAACGGCACTGTGAACAGTGGACGTTACATTTCAGATGTGTTACGACCCGTGTCTCTACCCTTCATTCGATCCCTGCGAAACCCTACATTTCAGCAGGATAATGCATGACCGCATGTTGCAGGTCCTGTACTGGCCTTTCTGGATACAGAAAGTGTTCGACTGCTGCCCTGGCCAGCACATTCTCCAGATCTCTGACCAATTGAAAACGTCTGGTCAATGGTGGCCGAGCAACTGGCTCGTCACAATACGCCAGTGATTACTATTGATGAACTGTGGTATCGTGTTGAAGCTGCATGGGCAGCTGTACCTGTAGACGCCATGCAAGTTCTGTTGGACTCAATGCCCAGGCGTATCAAGGCCGTTATTACGGCCAGAGGTGGTTGTTCTGGGTACTGATTTCTCAAGATCTTTGCACCAAAAATGCGTGAAAATGTAATCACAAGTCAGTTCTAGTATAATATATTTGTCCAATGAATACCCGTTTATCATCTGCATTTCTTCTCGGTGTAGCAATTTTAATGGCCAGTAGTGTACATATTCAAATGTGCGTGAATGCCCAAGGGACCAAACTGCTGATGTCATCAGTCCCTAGAGTTACACACTACTTAAACTACCTTACGCTAAGACACACACCCGTAGCCGAGGGAGGACTCGAATCTCCGGCGGATATGAACAGCCCTGTATACGAGGGTTGGAACTTAAATAGTGGCACCTATTTATTCACAACCGACACAAAAGAGTTACACGTTTGCACCTGTTACTGCCCTTCAAAGTAGTGTAGTACCCGTTGCCAGCGATGTGGAAGGCGTAGTGTACCGTTAGCAGTGCCTGTTCTATTGATGGTGCGATTGGAGTGGTCTAAAGTTATGGTGATTCTCATGTACGACTGTGATGGTGTTATCGTAGCGTATTACGTTCGTCCACGGCAGACCGTCAATGCACAGTTTTACTGTTCGTTTTTTAGAGCGTTATCTGCGACCATCTTTGCGAAAGAAGCGGCGACACTTTCTGCACAACCCACCCATCATTTTGCACGACAATGCGCGGGCGGCTACAGCGCAGTCTGTGGCTGCTCTGATCGGTCGATGGGACTGGGAAGTACTGTACCGTCCACCATACTACCCTTGTGATTTGAGTCCGAAGATGAAGGAAGCATTCGCTTCAGAACTGTTCCAGAGATTCGACAGAGAGATTTTTAGTATGTTTTCCTTGTCACTCACTCGCACGAATGTACAAAAATTTGACACTACACGAAGTTTTCCTTTATTTTCCTTCCTTGAGTTGACTACTAGGTAAATTTTTTCCGTTAGTTTACATTACCACGATCTTGTTCCCTTTACTTGATGGGTGCGTAGTAAGATTTTTAATACAGCAAAACAAGGATAATGGATTAAAATGCTGAACGTAGATGTGGATAAAAGACAATGATTAAATAAATGCAGACTAAGCGGGCAAATGCCGCATTCCTTTAGTTTCTGGTCTGAACCCGTTCAGTTTCGGTTACTGCTGCGCTTCCAACAGCCGCAACTACAGGCCCTGGCGCTGTAACAAAGATTGCGTGATTATGGGGGGGGGGGGGGGAGGGGGGAGGAGGGATTTGGTGCTCGGTTCCTATTTGAGCTAGGAACATGGGCGAAACAGTTTCTGGTTTAGCCCGGAGTAGCAGCCATTTGTATAGCCATTCGAATTTCTGTGTTACTGTAGTTATGTTCCAAGATTTGAACAACGAACCAGGGGTGGCGCCCAGCTAAGTTTTGCGAAAGATTTTAATCGGGCCGAAATTAATGCTGCCAAAGTCACCATTTGTCTATGCACTGTTACGGTTTTGTGTGCAAAAACAGTCACCCTTCAGTAACTGCGGACTGCGACACTGATCGTTCATGTGTGATCCGCAGAGGTATCGGACCTCATTCTAAGATAAACTTCAACAGTTTGAAAAAAAAAAATTGTTTGTTTGGATTTGACGAGCACTTTTATGGTTTAAACTTGTACGAATCGGTTCAAAATTTGCACGAAGGTAGGTAAATGGATAAGGTCAAAACGACAAATATCTTTATCGTTTTGTCGAGATACGAAGGTTTAAAGTCGATCTAGATGTAGCACTTAAAATTTGTTGTTACGTTAACTGAATGCGCAGAAACAATGTAAAGTTAATCAAATTAATGAAAATGCTTTCTTACGATAAAGTTGGAAACTCGCTTTCAAAACTCTAACTTCACGGAGATTTTACATACAACAGACATTTACTGTGAGGTTATTTACACGCAACCCCTCTGTTTCAAACTTGTCCGAATGGGATAAAAATTCGTAAGAAGGTAGACAAATACATACAGCTCATGGTCTCATGGTCGTCTTGTTGTTCTATGAAAGCTTTATCCGTTGCCAAGATCTGAGCAACACGATTCGAAAGACAATAAAAAAATCTGTAGTGGATCAGTGGCTCCCCGAGTCGAGAAAAACCTACAATTGTCGCCAAGCTACGGCGGCCGAAAGTAAAAAAAATGGCTCTGAGCACTATGGGACTCAACGGCTGTGGTCATCAGTCCCCTAGAACTTAGAACTACTTAAACCTAACTAACCTAAGGACATCACACACACCGATGCCCGAAGCAGGATTCGAAGGCCAAAAGTCAAAATTACGGTAGAGTGAAAGTAGGGAACCAGAACGAAAAAGGCTCCTATCATTGCACAAAAAAAGGCGAATATATCCTGGACAGAGTTAGGTATGTAAAGGAAGGGAACTAGTTTTTCAATTTATCTGCCAGATTCAAAGACATTTAAATCAATATTGGTGCACCTTTGAAGAGTCCACCCCACTTCCCCAGGGCAGCGACCTCCGTTAGCCCCATCCACTATTACTTGTATGGTGAGGCGTTTTAAGAGCAAACACACAGGAGTTTATGTGCTTGTAGAGAGTGGGTTACATCTACAATAGGAAGTATCCGCCTGTACATCTACAATAGGAACTGTCCCAGAATGGGGATGCATGCCTAATGACACGTTGTGCCATACTGCACGATACGACAAGTGCCGTGTCGGATGACATGATGGCAAGTGTAATGTTACACGCCATGGCGTCATGTATCATGTTACTTTACTTAACACGATACATTGTAATACATGACAAGGGTACTAATACTAACAAAGAAAAAAGCTCGAATATGCCAAGATGTTTTGATTTAAATGCCTTTGAAGCTGCCAACTAAGTCGAAAAGTTTGTCCTCTTCTTTTAGGTCGCTACGTCTGCCCAGGACATCTATTTTTGTGCTAAGATAGGAGCGTATTTCATTCTAGTAATAGTATGAACGAAATACGAGGGCGTGATGGAGCAGACTGCACGCATACTGTACCTGTGAGGTTGCAGCGAGCAAACACAACAGGATAGCAACTGTCGTCGACCTCATGTTACGAGCTCCACTCTCGTACTGAAGATCTGTCTGCACCAGCTGGCCGTAAGAACAGTGCCTGCTGCCCAGGGGAACCCCCCAGCCTATCTGGGCGTTCCCGTGATCTGATGCAACACAGATAACACGTAACAGGTCAGCACACTCAGCAAAAGACAGGCAAGGCGAGCAATCACACAATCTGCCAGCAGATGGAGAACTGACTCTTGAGGGTGCGATGCAGCACTCTCCGTCACAGGCAAAACCGTTATGGCCCTACTTGAACAGGGTGAATTAGGGATTAACAAGCCTTGCGGCTGGCAGTGGTATTAATTAATGTAGACTATAATTTGTTTCACGGCTTTATGTGTGTTTTGCGAGGAGGAATGGAAGTAAACAACTAGACAGGAATGGCTGGGAAACAGGGAGAATTTTTTCCTATCTGACAGTTTGGTACTATCAGATAGTACCCGTAGTATAGTTTACGTAGTATAGTAGCTCTCAGCTACTGCCTGATAGCTCCTTGCGAGTACTTTCTGGGAGTGTCGCACAGTCTTGCAATAGGAGAGGTTCGTGGCGGGGTGAGAGGGTTTGTGAGAGGTGAGAGATCTGTGCATGAAGGATCAGATTGCCATGGAAGAGCGTCGGGCTGCAGCTGTACTTTTAATTGCAAATAACAAAACGTAAGCGACCCTGTTTGTGTTGGATAAGAGAGTGCATTAGGCGGCGGAATGATTGTGAAACACGCAAGAATCTCACTGTGGAGCTTCTGACGAAAGATCCTCAACAATACCGAAATTTTACGAAAATAGCAGGGATGGATGTGGACGAAATACTCTGTGTCTACATCTACATGTGGCGAAGAGTACCCTGTACCACTACTTGTCGTTTCTTCTCCCGCGCCACTCGCAAAAAGAGCGACGGAAAAACGACTGTCTGTATGCTTACGTATGAGCCCTAATTTCTCGTATCTTATCTTCTTACGCGCAACGTATGTTGCCGGAGTAGAATAGTTTGCAGTCAGCTTCAAATGCTGCTTCACCAAATTTTCTCAATACTGTATCTCGAAAAGAAGGTCGCCTTCCTCCAGGGACTACTATTTGTGTTGACGGAGCACTTAGGTGTTGTTCGAACCTATCGGTAACAACTCTAGCACCCCGATTCTGAATTGCTTCGATCTCTTCCTTCAATCGTACTTGGTACAGATCCCAATCGCTCGAGCAGTACTCAAGAATAGGTCTCACCGGCGTCCTATATGCGGTCTACTTTACAAGTGAAGCACACTCTCCTAAAATTCTCCCAATAAACCGAAGTCGACCAGTCGCCTTCGCTACCACAGTTCTCACACGCTCTCGCCACCTCATATCGCTTTGCAACGTTACGCTCAGATGATTAATTCTTCTCGGGTTGACAGCCGAGTAAATGCGTTGTTCTGCGGTAACGTTTCAGCAAGTTTCTTACTTGCATTTTCAGGCGAAGACTGCAACTAAGAACCTTGCTGAAATGTTGCCATAGAACAACGCATTGACTCGGCTGTCAACCCGAGAAGATTTTATCATCCAGATGCGCCGAGAAAGCGGGTATTCACGCGTTACACCCAGATATTTAAACGACACGATTGTGTCAAGCATTACACTAGTAATACTCCATCCGAACATTACAGCTTTGATCTTCCCTCTCATCCGCATTTTCTTCCACTTTTACGGCTAGCTGCCATTCATCACACCAAATGGAAATTTTGTCTGTCATTTTGTATCTTCCTACAGTCACTCAGCTTCGACACCTTACCGCTCACCACGTCGTCATCAGCAAACAATTGCAGATTGCTGTCCACCCCGTCTGCCAAATCGTTTATCACACAGAGAACAACACCGGTTCTATCACATTTCCATGGGCAGTTCTGATGATACTCTTGTCTCTGATGAACACTCGCCGTTGAGAACAACAAAAAAATGCTTCAAATGGCTCTGAGCACTATGCGGCTTAACTGCTGAGGTCATCAGTCGCCTAGAACTTACAACTAATTAAACCTAACTAACCTAAGGACATCGCACACATCCTTGCCCGAGGCAGGATTAGAACCTGACACCGTAGCGGTCGCTCGGCTCCAGACTCTAGCGCCTAGAACCGCACGGCCACTCCGGCCGAGAACAACATTCTGGCTTCTATTGCTTAAGAAGTCTTCGAGCCACTAACATTCCTGTGAACTTATTCCATATGCTCGTACCTTCGTTAACAGCCTGCAATGTGGCATCGTGCCAAATGACTCAAATGGGTCTTAGTACTATGTGACTTAACATCTATGGTCATCAGTCCCCTAGAACTTAGAACTACTTAAACCTAACTAACCTAAGGACATCACACAACACCCAGTCATCACGTGGCAGAGAAAATCCCTGACCCCGCCGGGAATCGAACCCGGGAACCCGGGCGCGGGAAGCGAGAAAGCTACCGCACGACCACGAGCTGCGGACGTTCCAAATGCTTTCCGGAAATCTATAAATATGGAATCAGTTTGTTGCCCTTCATCCATAGTTCTCAGCGCTTTCTAAAATCATGCTGATTCGTGGACATAAGCTTCTCAGTGTCAAGAAAGTTTACTATATTCGAACTGAGAATATGTTCAAGGATCCTGCAGCAGACAGAAGCTAGGTATATTGGTCTGTAATTTTTCGTGTCCGTTCTTTTACCACTCTTATCTACTGGAGTCGCCTGCGCTTTTTTCCAGTCGACTGGGTCTTGGTGCTGGGCGAGAGATTCGCCATAAATACCATCGAAGTAAAATTTAGGTATTGTTGATGATCTTCCGGCAGAAGCTCCAACAGTGAGGGCCCAGTGCTGTAGAGCGCTCTTTGGAAAGTCGAACTGGGTTTCCATCCGGACCTGGTGGTGTATTTACTTTCAAAATTTTCAGTTGTTTCTCTCGCCAGGTATGCTTATTACTATGTCGTTCATACGGGAGTCTGTCTGATGGTCAAATGACGTTATGTTTGTACGATTCTTCTGATGTGAACGCTTACATGAATGTGAAATTTAAAACTTCGGTTTTCATTTTGCTGTGTTGAACTGCCACACCGGATTGGCCAACAAGGGTCTGAGTGGAAACCTTAGACACGCTTAGCGATTTTATTTAAGACCAGAATTTTCTCGGGTTCTCTGCCAGATCTTTTCCTAAGGTGTGACGATGGTAGTGGTACACTTCGCGCACGGATCTTTCCATAGACCCACGAATCTCTGCTAACCTTCGCTTGTCGTCATTTGTGGTTTTCCTTTTGAGCCGATCGCAGCAGCCTCTGCTTCACCAGCATCCGCGGAATTTCGTTATTACACCATGGTGGACCATTAAAACAACATAATGTGCTAGTAGTAAGGTAAGTTACTCTGGAAATTCGGAGAAAATCGCAAGAGAAGTTCTACGCATCTATTATGTATCTGATATACGTGTGTATAGGGACTACTGGTTAAAGTTCATGATGGCAAGCCGGCACGGTAGCTCTGCGCGGTCGGACAGAAGGTTAGCTACCCTCTGTAATAAAAATATGAATGAACGGATCAACGAACATCTGAACGGGTGTCATCGGACGTCCGCCACGAACAAGTTAAACGAATAATACTGAAAAAAATGAGATCAACAAAAAAGAAGAGGTTAGCATCTGAGCTTCATCAGACGAACGTGTACGAGGCCGTTCGAGCCCCGCTCAAACCTTCAATTTTGTAGTACAAGTGTAAACTGCGTGATATTCAAAAAATTTTCACCTGCACTATTCGCTTTTGCTACATTAGCAACGTCTCACCGTTACGCAGGTTGACTGGTAAGTGGGGCCTGCCTCTGCGTCGGCACGTGAAAGCGCCGAGGTGCAAAGTAGTTCTGAGTACCTTACCTGATTGCATGTATAAGGGATTTCGCAAATCGCGACAGGCATACGTTTTTAGGAAAACTCTATACGTTTGTTCATTCATTTGTCGATAGTTATTTAGTTTGTTCTAATAATAAAGTTTAATTAAAAATAGTAAGTAGCGAAAGAAATTGAAATTGACTAAAACTTAATGCAGAAACACGTGGTTTCTTTATATTATATTACCTCTCAAATGTCATATAAATTAAATAATATGACCAGTGACGAAAGTAAAAATTAAAAATTACGTTTAATAGGGAGTCGAACAGTCGCCTCATTCATGACCATGTTATGTAGCTCGAACGCTAAACATTTTCTTTACTCTCATATTGTCCTATATTGTTCGTTGCATTTTTTTAAAATTTCATTTTGTCTCATACTGTTCGTTGCATTTGTTCAAGGCAGAGACCCGTTGCGGTTCTTCGTTGATCCGTTCACTTATCTCAGGGTAGTCAACCCGCTGAGCTACCGTGCCGGTACGATCCTCGACTCATCCGCTACCTACGCGTAGATACACTACTGTCCATTAAAAATGCTACACCAAGAAAAAATGCAGATGATAAACGGGTATTCATTGGACAAATATATTCTACTAGAACTGACATGTGATTACATTTTCACGCAATTTGGGTGTATAGATCCTGAGAAACCAGTACCCAGAACAACCACATCTGGCCGTGAGAGATCTGGAGAATGTGCTGGCCACGGCAGCAGTCGAACATTTTCTGTATCGAGAAAGGCTCGTACAGGACCAGCAACACGCGGTCGTGCATTATCCTGCTGAAATGTAGGGTGTCGCAGGGATCTAATGAAGCGTAGAGCCACGAATCGTAACACATCTGAAATGTAACGTCCAATGTTCAAAGTGCCGTCAATGCGAACAAGAGGTGACCGAGACGTATAACCAATGGCACCCATACCATCACGCCAGGTGATACGCCAGTATGGCGATGACGAATACACGTTTCCAATGTGCGTTCAACGGGATGTCGCCAAATACGGGTGCGACCATTTTGATGCTGTAAACAGAACCTGGATTCATGCAAAAAAATGACGTTTTACCATTCACGCACCCAGGTTCGTCGTTGAGTACACCATCACAGGTGCTCATGTCTGTGATGCAGCGTCAAGGGTAACCGCAGCCAGGGTCTCCGAGCTGATAGTCCATGCTGTTGCAAACGTAGTCAAACTGTTCGTGCAGATGGTTGTTGTCTTGCAAACGTCCCCATCTGTTGATTAAGGGATCGAGACGTGGCTGCACGATCCGTTACAGCCATGCAGATAATATGCCTGTCTTATACGAGGCCGTTGGGATCCAGCACAGCGTTCCGTGTTATCCTCCTAAACCCACCGATTCCATATTCTGCTAACAGTCATTGGATCTCGACCAACGCGAGCAGCAATGTCGTGATACAATAAACCGCAATCGCGATAGGCTGCAATCCGACCTTTATCAAAGTCGGAAACGTGATGGTACACATATCTCCTCCTTACACCTTACTACTAGCACGTTATGTTGTCTTAATGACCTACTAAAGGAGTACAAAGTTTGAAGTAAATCTGTGATCCCAGCATCGTGGCCTAGCCTTGTAAGACACCACACAAGAAGAGTTTACTGCAGTTGGCAGCAGTAGTACCGTGGACGTCCGTCCGCGGCAGGGACATCGCTTTGCCGTAAGCCAGTCACGCTGCCGGCGAGAAGCACGTCCCCTGGAGCGGCAGCGCCACCACGAAGAGAAGCGCGCGCTTAAGTAGCCGTGCACGAGCAGAAGTTGTCAACTGCAGCCTGTAAGTCAGCCTGAGTCTTGCGAGGGAGTTCCTGCATAAGGTTCGTCGTCTCTTCAAGTCATCCAGTGAGATAGAAGAAGTTCTCGAAACATAGACAGTGGTTAGCCTTCAGTAGAAACTTAACAGTGATGTAGAAACATAACAGAGGCTAGAATTGTCATACAGGGACAGAGACCGCCTACTAGAAACTTAACTGAGTACTGTTAGTTTGGAATTGTTGTTCAAATAGCATATCAAAACAGAAAATTAGTTTGACTTCTACCTTAATTCGTTGTTGTGGTCTTCAATCCTGAGACTGGTTTGATGCAGTTCTCCATGCTACTCTATGCTGTGCAAGCTTCTTCATCTCCCAGTACCTACTGCAACCTACATCGTTCTGAATCTGTTTAGTGTATTCATCTCTTGGTCTCCCTCTACGATTTTTACCCTCCACGCTGTCCTCCAATACTAAATTGGTGATCCCTTGATGCTTCAGAACATGTCCTACCAACCGATCCCTTTTTCTAGCCAAGTTGTGCCACAAACTTCTCTTCTCCCCAACCCTATTCAATACCTATTCATTAGTTATGTGATCTACCCATCTAATCTTCAGCATTCTTCTGTAGCACCACATTTCGAAAGCTTCTATTCTCTTCTTGTCCAAACTATTTATCGTCCATGTTTCACTTCCAAACATGGCTACACTCCATACAAATACTTTCAGAAACGACTTCCTGACAGTTAAATCTATACTCGATGTTAACAAATTTCTCTTCTTCAGAAACGCTTTCCTTGTCATTGCCAGTCTACATTTTATATCCTCCCTACTTCGACCATCATCAGTTTTTCTGCTCCCCAAATAGCAAAACTCCTTTACTACTGTAAGTGTCTCATTTCCTAATGTAATTCCCTCAGCATCACCCGACTTAATTCGGCTACATTCCATTATCCTTGTCTTGCTTTTGTTGATGTTCATCTTATACCCTCCTTTCAAGACACTGTCCATTCCGTTCAACTGCTCTTCCAAGTCCTTTGCTGTCTCTGACAGAATTGCAATGTCATCAGCGAGCCTCAAAGTTTTTATTTAGTCTCCATCGACTTTAATACCTAGTTCTACCTTAGTTCAGAAAACGTTATTTAGTTTGTGTGTGTGGAACTGTAGTCAACGCAGAACAAATAGGCTAAACCTGCAGTCTACAACTGCAGTACCGAAAGCTGAGGAATTTATTTTAACGTTCACTATTCTGTCTACTTTCATTGTGTAGGTGCTGCCCTAGAATCCATGCATCCATCCTACCAGAACACGTTCATTAGTTTTTTTCAGCAGCATCGAGATTTTCATCAACACTTTCATTTAACGTCTGCGTGAGTATTGGAAAGTATATTACCGAGAAGTGTTACGGTAGAAACTGTGAAATACGCCACAAACCTGTGACGCAATACGGGCGCTCAGCACTCACCGAGCGCTCTGAGCTCTTCCGACAGTGCCGGTGTAGTTTTTCTTGCCCGAGAGCTCCGGCGAGCAGCTCTCGAGAGATAGAACCTCCTGCTGTCTGCACTGGAGTTCTTAACTCGCAGAGAGCGACTGTCTGAGAACTGTCCGCGCTCTCGGGAACTAA
Source organism: Schistocerca cancellata (assembly GCF_023864275.1). Taxonomy (NCBI): domain Eukaryota; kingdom Metazoa; phylum Arthropoda; class Insecta; order Orthoptera; family Acrididae; genus Schistocerca; species Schistocerca cancellata. The sequence continues at coordinate 159,618,137 of NC_064635.1, read as the reverse complement.
TGGCGAGCTGACTCTTGCCGCTGTTTAAACGCCACGTATTACTCGCAATGTCTCCCCGAGAGTGGAGAAAACTCTTGAGTGTATACCTAGATTAATGATGCTCCAGTAAAGAGGTACTGACCATGGCTTTTTCTGGTCGTAACTGCAGTTTGTCCAGACATTAGTAAGATGGACTTGTACATGGCAAGGGCGGCCTTTGTGCTAATTTTGAACGGTCCCTCGCTCATGAATACGAGGAGGTATCCCCAAAAAAGGAGAATTGTTTCTTAAAAGCTACATATTTTCAAATTGTTTACAAAATAACCTCGTTCTCTTGAAAACAGTCTCCACCGGTGCTTCCACTGATCGAAACAATTTTGTAATGATCTTTAGAAATGGACGACAACTCCCCCCTCGTTTTTTTACTTACAGTACTGGCCATTAAACTTGCTGCACCACGAAGATGACGTGCTACATCTGCGAAATTTAACCGACAGGAAGAAGATGCTGTGATATGCAAATGATTAACTCTTCAAAGCATTCACACAAGGTCGGCGCCGGTGGCGACACCTACAACTTGCTGACGTGAGGAAAGTTTCCAACCGATTTCTCATACACAAACAGCAGTGGACCAGCGTTGCTTAGTGAAACGTTGTTGTTGTGTTGTTTCGTGTAAGGAGGAGAAATGCGTACCATCACGTTTCCGACTTTGATAAAGGTCGGATTGTAGCCTATCGCGATTGCGGTTTATCGTATCGCGATATTGCAGCTCGCGTTGGTCGACATCCAATGACTGTTAGCAGAATATGGAATCGGTGGGTTCAGGAGGGTAGTACGGAACGCCGTGCTGGATCCCAACGGCCTCGTATCACTAGCAGTCGAGATGACAGGCATGTTATCCTCATGGCTGTGATCGTACAGCCATGTCTCGATCCATGAGTCAACAGATGGGGACGTTTGCAAGACAACAACCATCTGCACGAACAGTTCGACGACGTTTGCAGCAGCATTGACTAACAGCTCAGGGACCATGGTTGCGGTTACCCTTGACGCTGCATCACAGACAGGAGCGCCTGCGATGGTGTACTCGACGACGAACCTGGGTGCAGGAATGGCAAAACGTCATTTTTTCGGATGAATCCAGGTTCTGTTTACAGAATCAAGATGGTCGCATCCGTGTTTGGCGACATCCTGTTGAACGCACATTGGAAGCGTGTATTCGTCATCGCCATACTGGCGTATCACCTGGCGTGATGGTATGGGGTGCCATTGGTTACACGTCTCGGTCACCTCTTGTTTGCATTGACGGCACTTTGAACATTGGACGTTACATTTCAGATGTGTTACGATTCGTGGCTCTACCCTTCATTCGATCCCTGCGACACCCTACATTTCAGCAGGATAATGCACGACCGCGTGTTGGAGGTCCTGTACGGGCCTTTCTGGATACAGAAAATGTTCGACTGCTGCCGTGGCCAGCATATTCTCCAGATCTCTCACCAACTGAAAACGTCTGGTCAATGGTGGCCGAGCAACTGGCTCGTTACAATACGCCAGTCACTACTCTTGATGAGCTGTGGTATCGTGTTGAAGCTGCATGGGCAGCTGTACCTGTCATGCCATCCAAGCTATGTTTGACTCAATGTCCAGGCGTATCAAGGCCGTTATTACAGCCACAGGTGGTTGTTCTGTGTACTGATTTCTCAGGATCTATGCACCCAAATTGCGTGAAAATGTAATCACATGTAGTTCTAGTATAATATATTTGTCCAATGAATACCCATTTATCATCTGCATTTCTTCTTGGTGTAGCAGTTTTGATGGCCAGTAGTGTAAATTCTTCAATGTTGTCAACCCTGTGTCCTTTCACGCCCCTTTTCATGGGCGGGGATAAGAAAGAATCGCACAGAGCCAGGTCAGGCGAGTAAAGTGCATGGGGCAACTGTACAGTGCCATTTGTAGCCAAAAACTATCTAACATACATGGCTGTGTGTGCATGTGCGTCGTGGTACTGGAAGAACCAGTCTCTTGCCTGACACAGATCGGGTCTGTTTTCACAAACACTGTTGTGCATTCGATTGGCGGTCTGACCTTGGGAACAAACTCTGAATAAACTACGCCCTTGGTGTCAAAAAGGCAGTTCAGCATTGTTTTGATATTTGATGTGTCTCAACGACGTTTTTCGTCCAGGGTGATAACGACGTCTTCCACTGGCTCGACTGTTGCTCTTATTCTGGTTCGTAGGCACCATGATTCATCACCTTTGACAGAAAATCTGGATCAGTTCCGAGCTGTGGTTTCAAAGCACAAATTTTAACTTGGCAGAAACGCTTTTCATTCACAAATCTTCCTTTACAATTCGCTGAACCGAGCTCCAAGAAAAGCACTAAGCTCTGTCAGTTGATCACCAATCTCTTGTATTTTTCCAGTAATTTCGTCGATCAGGCTGCTGACAGGTGTCCAGAACGGCGTTTGTCATCATTCGACATGTCGCCATTTTTAAAACGAGCAAACCACTCGTACACTGGAGTTTTCCCCGTAGCGTCATCTTGGTAAGCTGTTTTCAACATTAAAACAGTCTCAGCTAGATTTTTACAAAATAGAAAACAAAATTTCATAGCTGCACATTCTTCACTTAGACTTGGCAACATAAAAAAACGAAACAAAAACAAAAGAGCACTAGCAAAAGCAATCACTACAGATGAACAGAACAAGCCAGGTCGAGAAAACAGGCGCCATTGCAATGGCAATGCTTTGCAATAAAAACGCCTAACGGCAGAAATGCGTACTACACGAGCCTCGCCCATAGCAACGTTATCCCGGCTTTTTGTTTTTGGGTACCGTGTTGTACAAAAGAGAGGCGACAGAGAGCGGTTCTGTATATTGGAAGAAGTCAGTGTCCGGCAACGTAACGCAGGTAAGCAAATGACCCAGGTCTCTGAAAATTAGCACAGTTAGGTTGGCCATGAAAAGCAGGGTTCGTGCTCAGTCGCCCATTATCTTCATAAGCCGAGACTCTCAACAGCTCCCACAGCAAAAGCTCTGCCTCATTACGACTCGATTTCTTCTCTCATCGAGACACGGTCATTGCCTAATAGAACGAGTGTCCATACCACACACTCATATCGTTTAGATGTCATGTTGAGTTTAACCCAGTGAAAAAGGAACAGAAAATATTGCAGTTAGTCAGAGAAAGTGTTACCTATATTGTTGCACGCTAATTGTGACTATATCAAACTGATTTTCAATGGCAGCTCGTATCTACGAGCACTTCTGGACCTTCGTCACCTGTATGCCACCACCAAGGAAGTCCACCATGTTGTGGTGCCATGCGCCCCATTACTCTGTGTCTCTCCTGCTCGCCACCAATTATCTGTGTTCTCTGAATACTCACTGCTATAATTTATTTCGACTGGCCGAGCATTACTTCTCAGTACAGTAATAACTATCTTTTGTCCAGGCAGTTTCACCGTGTACAGTGTCCTTTCAGGGTTCCACACCTCAATTGGTAAAAACGATACCCTTACAGGATCACTCTGTTGCCATCTGTCTGACTGTTAAAAATCCTTCTTCTGAGGATCGGGTGGATGTATTGAAACATCCCCTTTGAAAAATTTATGAATTTCTGTGCTGATAAACCTCTTACATTATTTGATTTTCAAACAGCTGAGCAGAACTGAACGTACTCAGACATTTCACTCTTTACTTATTCTGATTAACACTAAACTGACACACAATATTTTTAGCGCAACACAATCTGACTTTCAATAATCTCTACAAAAGAATGGCCCTGACTAACAATAACCTATACCTTTCATGAATTATTAACGTCACAGAAATCTTCATTACTGGAATTACTGCAATACAGCGAGTGCCAATACTGCCAGCTAAATAAAAGATTCTAACTACTGAAGGTACTAACTACCGATAGGCATACTTAGCAAATGAAAGATTTTGATAGAGAACAAACAATGTATTTACCTTAATAGTGTTCAAAAGTCGTAATATATATATCAGTTCATGACATCCAGTCTTACAAATTTACTCTTTCTGATGGACACACGGCCAGATCATTCGCTCTCAAAACTCTGCCATCTCTGTTCCCACATCCACCACTGCTGGCAGCTCACCTCCAACTGCCCAATGCTACACACTGTTCACATCCAACTTCCCAACACTGCCAACAGTGCCAACCTGCCACGGACTGCACACAGCAGAGCCAGTGATTTTCATACAGAGTGCTATGTGACGTTACCAACATGAAAACCTAAACAGCCTACTTACAGTATCATGCATAAACTTATGCTGCACACCATAGTCTATGGTCTTTGGCAGTGTAATAAATGTAAGCTTCTAATTTGGTGGAGTCAAAAAATAGCATGTTTTGTGTCATGTGTTTTGATACTCACTCCTCAAAACCTGTACGAGGGGGTAACCAGACAAACCCGGAATTACATTGCCATGGGCGGAGATTGTGTAGTACGCATTTCTGCCGCTAGGCGAGCAAAGGGCAACTCATTGCCAGTTCAGTGCCGCCTGTGTTGTTGACTTGGCTTGTTCTGTTCGTCTGTAGTGACTATTTTTTCTAGCGCTGTTTTGTTCGTGTTTCGATTTCTATGATGGCAAGTACGATTGAGCAATGTGCAGTTGTGAAATTTTGTTTTCTATTCGGTCAAAATGCTGCTGAAACTGTTTAAAGCTCAAAACAGCTTACCAAGACGACGCTATGCGAAAAACTCAAGTGTACGAGTGGTTTGCTCGAAGATGTGGTGGAGAAAGAGTACATCAAGGATGTGGAGGGTCATATTGATCCTGTTTTTGCTTATTTTTTTAAGTATTTATTGGCACTTTTCGCAAAAGATGGGAATTAAATTTATTGATTAGTTATTAATTAAAGCATTTTCATAGAAATAAATACCATTAAGCATATAAATGCTTTATTACTTAATTTCTACATAAAGTCTACAAAAATATCATTTTAACAGCTCTTAGATATTTTTTTAAAATATACAAAACCATACAGTCTCATCAGTAATTCGGATTTTTTGCTAGGTATTTACGAGATAAATCTTCTTCAGACACAAAATGAACAGTAAACATTTGACATACCCTGTTGAACACCTCTTCCCATACCACACTGTTGGCGGAATGGAACAATGTGTTCTTTACAAGTGCACTTATGACAACCTTCATAAACATTATGTGTCTTACGATGTCTAGCATAGGGACACTCTTGACATTTATTTCGTGCTCCTTGGACTTCCTGCAGCCGATTATTGTGAAGATTCTCCACTAAATTCTCCGATTGTCTTACGCAAAGTACTTGGCAGTCGACGTATTTCTTGTCAGGCACTGAAATGTCCACTCACGAGCATACAGCATAGTGTTTTTGTGAAATTAAGACGCTTTTGGTTTTGATCATCATTTGATCGCTGGCCATATTCAGTATTGCACGGAAGACAGTCTGAGGTACTTTTTTTGAGTTGCGGCTTACATCATAAGTCGCTGACACCTCATCTGCAACATCAACTCCACCTTTCTTAGAATTAGAAAACATGTTTATCTCTGGTTTCTTTTTATCTCTTGCCGATTCATCACTTTCAGCATTGTGATGAAGATTAGACATGAACAAAACAACTTTGTTTTTCTTTGGTACATCTGAAACGAGTGTATCCTTTTGGAAACCGAACTTAGATGAGGAGATTTGTCTACCACGAGTTTTGCAAAATTCAAGAGGGATTTGCGTCTTGTTCTTCAGCTGTGATGCCACAGAAGAGATCATGTGTTCTTTCAGCAGATGTGATATTAGTTCATAGCCCATAAACCAATTATCAAAAGTCACAGTACGTCTTGTTTTTGAAATGAGTTGCACCAGCCGATTCACCACTTCGAATGGTTTATTGCTCAATGAAAATGGTCCCTCTGGTTGCTTCTCATCACTTATAGAGAAGTTGAAGACATAGAAATTCTTTGTGTCGACAAAGGCAAACATTTTATGCCATGTATGGCCGGTTTTGATGGAATGTATTGTCTAAATTTGCATCTGCCTCGGAATGCAAGCAGCATTTCATCTGTGGTTCTATGTTCTCCGAGTACAAAACCTTTCTTGCAGTTTTCAACGAATATTTCAAATATCTGACGTATTGGTGTTAAGTTGTCCAGCAGCTTTCTTTCTTCACGTGTGGATTTATCGTCAAAACCAAGACAGCTTTGAATAAAATGAACATGTTGCCATGTCATTGTCAGCCGAAATATTTCAGCACCTGTTAGTCTGAAGCCCAAAGGTCAACGGTGTTCTGCCTCCCAGATTGGTAACATACAGCAGTGTATTACAAGCCGATATAAACCGTCAGCTCGCTAATGGTCATTTCCTTCATAAAATAGTGATTTGCACCTACTTCACAAGCTGCTTTCCTTTATCCATCTTTACCAAAATAAAGTGAACTGCTTACCTGATTTTCTGATCGCTCGACTAATTCCGGTAAAGTAGCATTGTGGGAAGTATTTTGTAGCTCATTTAGTGGTGTATTATCATCTTTTTCACTGGCCTCACTTGCATCCTGCTCAGTACCACTACTGCCACTACGCACACTTCCACAATCTTCAGCTTCACTGCCATCTGTCGTCAAGTCGTTTTCACTATATGATAATTCCGCCAGCCAACGACGTATACGCTCAGCTTCCCTTTCTTTGTTTTCCATTTTGAATAAAAACACCAAAAAAAAAACGAAAAATTCAGAAAAAAAGTGGGACAGAAATTATACTCCTCAGTTGTGGAAGGGTCAAAAATACCCTCTTACCACTTGCATTCGTTTATCTCCTTTCACGGGCGGCAGCCGACTGAGTGCGTTCAAGCATTAGGGAGGGCTGTTCAATAATTACAGCTACTGAGAACTTCGACAATGTGCAAATGCGCAACAAAGAACTGCCAACAAAACAAAATGAGCAAGGTTAAACTGACCCTACCACATCGTCGCCGGGTTAAAAATGGCGACATGTGAACTGATGACGCACGTCGTTCTGGACGTCCATCAACTGCCCAGATCATTCAGAGTTTGTTCCACCAGATCATACTGTCAATCGAGCCTTTTATTTGCAAGTTTCAAGAAGACTGCGCAATAGTGATTGTCGAAAAAGACCCGATTTGTGGCAGACAGGAAACTGGTTCTTCCAGCACTGCAATGCAGTTGCACACACAGCCATCTCTGTTAGACAGGTTGTGGCTAAAAATGGCGTTGTTCCGCTGTCTCACGTACCTTACTTCCCTGACCTGGCTCCCTGCTACTTTTCTTATTTTCACGCATGGAAAGCGGACCGAAATGGGGTCGACTTGACAACACTGGAGAAGTCAAGAAAAACACGAAGAGGAGTTGTCGTCCATTTCAAGACGACTACAATAAATGTTTTGAAGAATGTTGCTCCGGGATGACAAATGTATTAGTAGTAATGAAGAGTGTTTTGAAGGGGATAAGGTTGTTTTGTAAACAATTTGAAAATATATATATTTTTAAAAGTAATTCCGTGTTTTTGTCTACACCCTCGTTCTGTACCTCCTGTGGACCTAGAATAATTAAATTTGACAAGAAGCAAGGGCTTACAGTACAAGTAGAGGAATTGTTATTTTGTAATGATGTCATAGAAACAATTTTTTTTTCATTTTATCCCACTGTAGTCCGTCAGTTAAGATCCCTTTTTTCTCAGAAATGGATAGACGTATTAGGTTGAAATTTATGTCACATACTCAAGTCTACGGTCCCTTGGCGGTGTTAAAAAATTATGACGCTACCTCAATGCAGTCCAAACAGACAGCCATTTATGGCAGATATTTCCATAGCTTCCCAGTATCGATACCAATAACAATGAAAAATTGTCGAAATTCTCGTTTGTGGGATGGATGAACTATCTATATACATAATTATGTTTGAACGTAACCTTCGGCGCGCAGACTTTTATGTTACCCAGTTGTGTGAGTCTTTACCATTTTTAGTTGCATCCTTATTCTATCATCACGTTGATCTAGTCCACTGTTACTGTGAAGACGAATCATGCGTGTGGTAAGAGCTGAATTCAGTGCTTTATTCACGATCAGGGAATAAAGTAGGGTAGTGGATACTCGCTTCCAAGGCTCACAGCTGCGAATGCGTTTTCACTTTTTACAAGGGCAACGTTGTAAAGCTCCTAATAACGACTTAAACTGCAGTTCAGTTAACGTGGGTTTTGCCAGAAGTGTTCATTAAGCTCTTATAGAATCCATCATTGTATGTTAAGAAATGCAGGAAAAATTTTTTGATAAGCGCGAATGATAAGAAACCGATTGCAAGCTATCTGAACAGATAATATCAATCAGTCATATCTGAGGACGATTATGTGCAGCAAAAGTGGATGAAATCCAAAAGCACTGTACAACACTCGCATCAGAACGAGATGCGCCGAGCAAAGTTCTGAGGGATGGAACTGATGCTACGTGCTACAATAGTCGTGTTAGAAACTTATCGTGGAAGCAAAGAAAGCTTCATCACAGGTTTAAGCGTTTAGTTCGCAAACAAAAGTTGAACGAAACCAAACTGACGGTAAAGAGAGCTATACGAGAAGACCTCAATGAATTCGAAAGTAAAGTCGACCAGACGACCTTAGCAAAGGGCCTAAGTCCTTTTTTGTATTGTAGTTAAGGGTCTTGTTTCATTTTTGATCGACTGCAGCACTAAAATGAGCACTCTTCAGGGGACTGAATGCAGCACAAACATACGAGGGCTATCCAGAAAGTACGAGGGTAATCCCAAAAGTAAGGTCTCCTACTTTTTTACAAGTACATAGAATTGTTTATTTCTACAATGGTTTACATCAGTTTGCAGCTTGGTCATTTATCTACTTTTAGACATAATCAACATTTCTGTCGATGCATTTTTGTAGCTATGGCAGTTTTTCTATGCCCCGCCACCATGCTGTTCAGAAAGTTATGAACCTCTTCTTTCACGTCGTCGTCGAAGATGAATCGCTTTCCGGCCAAATGTTCTTTTAACCTAGGGAACAGGTAATAGTCACACGTGACAACTGAGTCCAGAAAATTGTTCTGTTCGGCTGCAAGGCGGCGAATAAATGCGCAGGAAGCATCAACTCGTTGCAGCATGTGGTCCTCAGTCAGCACGCGTGGCACCCATCTTGCGCACACCTTCCGGTAGTTCAATTCTGTGAGCGGTGCTTCGGGAAACCTCAGGAACCAACGTGCAGAGATCATCCAGGGTGATCCGCCGATCTTCACGCATTCTATGTTCAATCTTCAACAACACTGTCTCCTCAGAGATTGACGGTTTCCCGCTCCTTGGTTCGTCGTGAATTTTGGTCTGACCAGTTACAAACTCTCTACACCACTTACGAACATTTTTGACATCCATGGAGGACTCACCATACACTTTCGTCAATTGGCAATGGATTTCAGTCGGCGCAGTGCCCTTTGCGTTCAAAAACCGAATAACTGAGCGCAATTCGCACTTGGCACTAATATCCAACGGGAGGTCCCTTCTCAACGGCTGCCAAACCAAGAATGAGCGCCTCAGCGCGGCGTGCGCATGTTTACACACAGCGCGTGAAGCACTCTTCATAACAGTGTCACAAACTGCCACACAAACAGAGTTCTGTACTTATATATATAAAAAAAATAGGAGACCTTACTTTTGGGATTACCCTCGTAACTCATGTTTTCGTGTATGATGGCGGTGGCCGGGGCTGTAGAAACCATTTTGATGCCATAACGTCCCTACACTGATTACACATCCGGCGGTGGTAGCGTGTGGACTGTGTACCTGCTACTATCCTTTCTATGCCGTGTTAAAATGTGCGCTGCCATAGAAAATCCCGCCACTTGTGAGGTGCGTTCTGTGATTAGGATTTTGTTGGCAAAAAACTTCAAACCAATTGAAACTTATCGCGACATTTGCGGAGTGTGCGGAAAAATGAAAATGAGTGATCGTCAAGTGAAGCAAAGGTGCACTGATTTCAAAAATGCGTTCACGATGAGAACCGCACTGTTAGGACTAGCCCTGTGCCTGACGAACTGGAGATGAAAATGCGTGAGAGTCGTTCCATGATTACAGAACTTTTGGAGCATTGTCCCAAAATTTCCTGGAGTTTGGTGGGGAAGCTTGGTTACCACAAACTTTGTGCTACGTGGGTTCCCGAAATTATAACTGAAGAACACAAAAAACAGAGAGTTCAAAAAATGGTTCAAATGGCTCTGAGCACTATGGGACTTAACTTCTAAGGTCATCAGTCCCCTAGAACTTAGAACTACTTAAACCTAACTAACCTAAGGACATCACACACATCCATGCCCGAGGCAGGATTCGAACCTGCGACCGTAGGAGCCGCGCGGTTCCAGACTGTAGCGCCTTTAACCGCATGGCCACCCCGGCCGGCAAAAACAGCACTGACCCTCCTCGAAGGTTACGAGAAAAATGGTAACAGTATTATCAATCGTAACAAAGTTATCAATCATAACTGGGGACGAGACTTGGGTGAAGCATGTCAATTGCAAAACAGTGTGGCACAACAATTTACTGAGAGAAGTATTGTCAAACACTGGCAAATTCAAGGTGGGCGATACATAACAGGCGTGGAGGAAAACTTAAGCGCTGGACTGCCTGTCAGTATAAACTAATGGTTGCAATCGCAGGCAGCAGACTTCTGCAGAGATGGCACTGAAAAACTTGTATCGTAGAGTGATAATTGCCTCAATTTGTATGGCGATTATGTACAAAAATAGCTTAAGATTGCCCCTTTTTTAAACGCATACAATAAAATTTGTTTTTTCCAGATTGTTAAGTTTTTATTTCAAAGCGGCTGTTATTTTATGGGTAACATTCGTGTTTTGTTATATTTGTACATAAATGCAATAAATCAAACTATCTACAATTACTCTTAAAACTGATGACAACGTCAACACCACTCATTGTGGCGGCGCGGTTCCTTCCGTTACTTTACTACGAACCTGCACCTACCTATGAACACTGTTTCACCATATCATCAGTAGGGAAGGCGAGCGAAACCTACTGTACTTTTTTTTTTTTTTTTTGGAAGAGCTTCACAAATTGAACAAACCAATAACGCGTTGGTCAACCTCTGGTCTTTACGCAAGCAGCTATTTTTTTTCTTTTCTTTTTTTTTAGATTTACTAATTGTTACTGTAATCCAAACAAAATTAGTTGATAGTAGGCGTCTGTCACTTGCCAGTACAGTGCTGCCACGTCCGCTGCTCGCTACCGTTTTTTTTATTGTTTCTAAAAAAAATAAAATAAAAATAAAAACGCGGTTCCTCCGCTTTATGGTCCAACAATGCGACCACTTGTCTTTTTTTTTTTGGGAACAGGAAGGCAGGGTAAACAAACAATCTTTATTCGTGCAATTGTGCTGTCCTAGGGATAAGAAAAGTATCGAGACAGCAAAAACAATTTGGAAACCATAAAATGAACGCTAAGGCCGCCATCTTTTTTTTCTTTTTTTTGAAACAGGAATAAAGTAAATGACAATCCTAGTCACGGGCGGGAGTGAAAATGAAGTTATCATCTGCATCACAATCCCTGCAGCACGCGGTGTCTCATCATAAACCTGGCAGAAAGCCAGTGTGGGCGGTATTTATTTCTCCTGCGTCGACCATTCGAAGGACCATTATCTGAGGCGGTTTCGGTGTTTACCATCGTTGTGTGTGGTTTTTTTTTCCGCGTTAACATAATGCAGTCATAACTGGCGCCAACAGGTAGGGGCCAGTTTTCGTCTCAGTGTGCTATATGCCAATATAAGTGAACCGCGCAGTACTGTCTCTAGTCGTTCTGCTGCAGGAGTCTCCCCAGTTCTGGGACACCCCAGCTGTCGGGTGGATTGTGAAAAACACTTCCTAAAAAACTGGAAAAGTAAGTCCTGTATTTCGTATGACGCCGTATGAGCTCGTGTTGTTCTTGTAAATACATCCAATAATCCACCACGGACTTAATATCGTACGAATACAAATATTTCGTCGCATGTCAAGCGATTCAATTGATCGCATACGTCTTTTGTTTGGGAAAAAAGGTCTTGTCCGGTAGAAAAAGTACATCCGATGTGATTTCTGTGTAGTTAGTGCGCCGAAGGAAGGCCAGTATTCGACGCGTCAGCATCCAGACGTCCCTCGCTGCGCCACACACCAAACCATGTTCTTCCGTTGCTAACAGTCCACAGTTTGTGCAAAGAGGAGAATCGACCATATGAATTGTATGTAATCGACTCCTGGTCACAAGTTTACGGTTTATGAGAATATACCACATCGATCTCGCTGCTGTTGACAATAATGGAGTATGCACTGCACACCAAATGTGGTTCCACGTTCTCGACGGGTATTTGAATTCCATTATGTTGCGGCCATGGTGATCCATCAAGCATCTATAGATCTCCCGAGTCGTGGGTAGTCTCGTCGAAGGTACTTTCAGACGAACATAACTGTAATCAACAAGAAATGAGGCAATGTGTGCAAGAGAAGGCGAAATATTGCCCACCGCAATAGGGGGTTCGTACGAAGGCGGAACAAGTACTTCTATCAGAGCTGACGTTATGGTATGCTTTCTTTGTTGCCAATTTCGTATCATCGCTCGCATGTAATGCGCCAGAGCTTTGTTTCGCACGTTTGTGAGGTTGAGGCCACCGTTCCGGAACTGTAGCGTTAACGTATCATATTTGATCTTAAATAACATCCCAGTACTAACATAGTAACCAAAGGCAGCCATGAGGCGGTCTGCGATACCCTTCGGTATTGGTAGGATCTGCGCTAAATGGGGCAGTCGTGACGCTATGTGAACGTTGGTGTATGCCACACGTTGGATCATGTCAAAGGCTCTCAGTGAGTTGTTGCGTATCGTCAGACGAACATTCTGCAGAAGCCGCCGAGAACTCGCCGCCGCTGACCGCCGTAGTGAACGGGTAAATGTAATCCCCAGACATCTCAGCGATTCCACCGTCTGAAACGGTCCCGGTACGTCTTCCAGACCCTGTCCAATGTGCATAATTTTGGATTTCGTCATGTTAACGACACTGCCTGCCGCCGTCCCGTAAGAGTGTAGATGTTCAACAGCCTGACGCACTTCATGTCCTGATCTGACAAGAAGGATCAGGTCGTCCGCATATGCACGACAAACGAAAGAGTTCTCATTAAGCGCTATCCCAGTAAGTGAGCGCCTCATAACACACATCAGCGGCTCAAGCGCTATCGCAAACAGCATCATGGAGAGTGGGCACCCTTGTCGGACTGAGCTGTTAATAGGAATCGAGCCTGCTTCCCGACCGTTTACAATCACCTTCGATGTAGCCCCTCGTATGAGCCTCATAATGATGGAGATGAAAACAGGTGGAATCGCCATTCGGCTCATGACTGACGCCAAGAAGTCATGGTTTATCCTGTCGAACGCACTATCGAAGTCCAGAGATATCATCGCTGCTCGCATTTTACACGTTTCCGCTAGGGCGATAACGTCACGGTATTCACTTAACGCCGAGGAGATGTTGCTTCGCACCCCTAGGCAAGCCTGATCAGGGGATATTGTCCTGGATATCGCCAGCTTGAGACGAGACGCTTGTAGTCGTGCAAAGATTTTATAGTCGGTGTTTAGCATAGTGAGAGGCCGATATTGATTAACACTGCGACTCCCCGCCATCTTCGGGATGGGAAGAAGAAAGCCCGTCACAAAATCCGACGGTAGGCGCATGTCCGGACGCATCGCCTCATTGTACATCGACACAAACTGTGGCATCATCATGTCCACGAATTCTCGATAAAACTCTAGCGTAATCGCATCTGGCCCTGGTGATTTATGGGCCGCTCCTTTTGTGAGTGCCACTTTTATATCGTCTTCTGTGAGTGGCTCCATAAGCGCTGCCTTATCCGTCTCTGTCAGTGTCGTTTGCAGATGTTGCAGTATCTCTTCCCCCACCAGACGGTCCGTCGGTATACCGGCATAGAGGCGGCGGAAATACTCTAAAAATTCATTTGCAATGTATAAAATAAATTAAAAATGATAATATATTAATTATTCTATCCGTATGATGGTGTTTGTAATTGTAATTGATATTTGCTTATCTGGAACGTGGACGTTTAATTATTCGGTATCAGACGCTTGACAATGGCTTTTTCGTAAAGGCAATGTTACTCGTAGTTGACCGTGAAATAAAACTGAAATAATCGGACTTCGTAAATAAATCGTTTCCAAAGACTGCTGCGGTAGGTGCGGACTCAAATCTAAATCTCAATATTAGAATAATTTGCCAGCCATGTCAATACGTCGTACAGAGGTGTCTGTCTACTAAACATAAAAAAGTTACACAGTTAGTTAAATCAGATATATTCAATGAATAAGCCTACAGTTCATAATCCTACTTACTTTTATAAATATAAATTCTTTATAGAATCGAGTGCCTAGTCTGGTTGCAACTCGCAGTATTCTTCTCTAACATGAAATATGGCGGTGTGCCAGACAATAAAATAAAATACGTGCTTCTCGCACCACTTCAACCAGAGCTCTCCGTTTCTTCTTAATTAAACATAAGAGTAACGTAATTGTGCTTTTGTTTTATCAGCGACACAGCGCTGCAGTTGTGTGCCATAGGCTTTATTTATTTGTCACTGATTATTTATTTAATTAATATTTCGCGTTTCCACGGAAACTCACGCTCGGCATGCAAAATGTGCCTTTATATTGCCCCCTGAATTGCGAGGCGAAAGGACACACCTGCAGGCGAGCAATTCACCTAAAGGCACAAGAAAATCTAAGTTATCTACAACTATTTACATGACCTACATTATACACATTATACACATTATATACAAAATTTGAATGACGCGGGTGCGCCGTAAAAGTTCTTATGTTGGCAGATAGAGTGCGCGCATGCGCAGAAGCGTCTGTGTGACTGCCGTTATGTCGTACAGTTAGATCACGCGGCACAGTATTGCAGTTCATATTGTTCGTGTGCGCGCGTTTCTCAGTCGTTGCACAAAGAAAATATTCAACCAAGATTACATATGAAGACTACATTCTATGACAGGTAACTTAGTTTTAAATTTACAATATTTGTTATAACACAATACAACTTAGATTGTTGAATGTTCTTAGTTACATAGTATTGTTTTGAAATACTTCAAAGAAAAATGTCCGTATGTTTCAGGTGCGTTGACCTATACACATCGTGTCGTTATTACAGTTCATATTCATCCGCTGCACAATAATTTTTTACAGGTTAGTATCGTCGTGGTAAAGTTTTTTGATCACAGTAACATCGTTGTATAACAACGTGATTAATACATAAGCGTGTCCATTTCTCATCTCCATTATAGTCGTTGTGATGCAGTTCGTTGTGACTAAAAGCATTGCTTATTACAGATCAGACATGACCCGTCGAGAAATTGGTCCACATGCAGTTGGTTTTTTACATTCCGTGGAAGCTTGGTTGCAGAACCTCGGACGGCACATAGCTGGCGTGATCCTTGGACAGTCCAGGTAAGAGTGTCCATCACATTTCGAGAACTTTTCATTCCCTGAAGTTCCAACCAAAATTCTTCCACCCGTCGTGTTGTTTTCTGGACAGGCACTATGTGTCCATTTAATCCAGTTAACATCTTGAAGTTAGGTACTGTAGTAATGTCACTAGACGACGCACGAATTATCCACTTCACATTTTCAGTTTTTCGCTGAATATAGTTCACCTAAATGTTCGTAGTTATTAATCAAAGAAATCATTCCTCGCGTTTACATAGATACGCTGCATAATGAATGGCATTAACCGTTTCTTTCACATAGGTTTCTGCGTAGTTGCAGAGTTAGTAATGTTCGTTAATGTCCGTGAACAGAGGTTCACTATGCAATGTCTTTTTGGCACTCGTTTTGTTCAAATTTTTTACATAGTACAGTTACATGATACATCAGTTAAAAAAATAAGTAATTGTACATACACACGTCACATATTTTCTTAGCATAAACATAATACAGTTGCACATAAACATGTTTGCATCATCATTACATAGCTATAGGTTATTACATTGTGTCACGTTTGATTACATGAATTGTCGATATTTACATCCTCTTTAGCGGTTTTGCTGGGATATTATCGATGTTTTTTGTGATGTCATCTGAAATTAAGATTGGTTAGACACAACATTCATTACATCAGTAGACAAGACCAGGCGTTTTCACTACTCAATAATATTCAAAATAGTAAGAGAGAGAAAATGTTCGATTCCTCGCGTTTTGTGCGTGTGTGTAGAGTGTCTGTGTGGCCTTGACTACTGATAGATGCTTTTCGTGTTGAGAGACGTGCGTCTAATCTATTTCTCAAAGTAAAAGATCGCTTCACAGGTGACGTCTGTCAGTTCGTCAGGTGTCACACCAAGTCAGTGGTACCTTCAGTAACAAATGTTCCGTGAAAAATTAATATGTCATCCACTGCTACGTAATCATAAATTTTACTTTAATATTCCGTCCTTCAGGTGGTGCCGTGCGTTGAAAGAAGAGTTCTTCTGTCTTCAACTGCGTCACTGGAACCGCTGAAATGAAAATTTCTATACTACTTATTATCTGTGCTGTAACAACAGAGTTTTTCGAGTTGCTTAGCAATATTTTGATGGGTATGACCTTGACATTATTCAGCATGAAATGCTCTAAGATCTCGGTGTGCGTATAGCCCAATAATTTTGTTAGTTCTAGGATGTTGTAACAGATACGCACCAGGATGCGGTATGTTAACAATTATATAAGGTCCTTCATATAGCAGGCGCCACTTAGCGTTGCGTCGTTTGAGTGCTACAGATTTATGATGAGTACGAAGTAGTACAAGCATTCCTACCTCGAATTTTTGTTTTCTTTTTATTATGTTTCTGTGATGTTTGTTTCGTATTTGTGCGTGATGTGTCAATGTAGTCAATACTTCTTTTATTTTCTGTTCAGGTGTGATTTCCTTGTCTGACAACTTAGGTAATGGTTCTATCCACTGATCGTTCTGTTTGCAATTGAACATGATCTCGTTAGGTGTGTAATTTGTATCGTAAATATTTAAGTTATTGTGTACGTCTTCGAAAAGACTTAGGTAGGACACCCAATTAGTATGTTTTGATGAAATATAGGTCCTCATGAATCGGTTTAGTTCTCGGAAAAGTCTCTCAGTCGCTTTACATTGTGGACTAAACCTCGAAATAAATATACTTTTAATGTTATTGTCCTTCAAGAAATTTCTCCATTTGTACCCAGAGTAGTATGTTGCATTATCTGACAGAATTGCTTTAGGTTTTCCCACGTGCGTCAGGTAATCACTTGAGAATCTTCGTATTATAGCACTTGCAGTGGCGGATTTTAAAGCATAAAGTTTGACATGTTTAGAAAATATATCGTAAAAAGCTAAGATATATATGACACCTCCAGAGCTTGCTGGATGCGGACCACTGATGTCAGTACACAGAATTTCCAGGGGTTCACTAGGTAAAATAGAATGTAAATCTGTTTTTGTGGATAAATTCTGAGGTTTTCATTTTTGACATATGACACATGTTTTCAGTTCCCTGTAAATTTTTCTTCTCATATTGCTAAAATAACAGTATGTGCTGAGCTTCGCTAAACACTTTTTTGTCCCATAATGTCCCCAAACTAAGTGTGTGTGCCAAATTAAATTACGTTCAGACTCTTTGGGAATGCATACACACCAGTTAGTAGCATTAGGATGTCGTTGATAAAATAGCACATCATTGTGTAACTTGTAATACTTAGTCAAAGGATGATTGTGTTTTTCTACTAGTAATGTTATTATCTTATACCAGTGAGGATCAGATTTTTGTAATTCAGCCATGTTTCTGCACATATCAATATAATATTGGTGATACTGCTTGTCTTGCATTAAGAGAATCCTGTAGTCATTTATATTTTCTAAGTCACTGTTGGTATCATTCATACCTTGTGGAAGTCTAGACAAAGTGTCTGCAATGGTGTTGTCCTTACCTCTTATGTACTTAATTTCAAAAGAGTAGTTCTGAAGTGTAACTGCCCATCGTGATAGTCTAGGATGTACAAGTTTACAAGTTAACAAAAATGTCAGGGCCTGGTGATCGGTGTAAATTACTGTATGTTTTCCAAATAAATAATAATTGAATTTCTTGATTGCCCATACTATGGAAAGTGTTTCTAACTCAGTAGTGGAGTATGTACGCTCACATTCAGTTAAAGTACGACTTGCAAACCCAATAATTCTTATCTGTTCCTTTTCTTTATTCTTTACAACTTGAAATAAGCAACATCCCAAGCCAGTACGTGAAGCGTCACAAGTCATACAAAAATCTAAATTGAAATCTGGATGGCTCAATAAGTTTGCACCCACTAAAGCATGTTTAATTGTATTAAAGTCATTCTGGCACTGTTCCGACCAGATCCAAACTTGATTCTTTCTGAGTAGATTTAGCAGATGTTTACTGTTCAAAAGTGGTTGTGGCAAAAAACGTCTAAAAAATGAACATAGCCCAAGGAATGATTTTAACTGCTTTTTAGTTCGAGGGCTAGGAAAGTTTCTGATAGCATCTAATTTACTGGGATCAGGACGTATGCCCTGTGAATTAATGATATGTCCTAAATATTTTATCTCACTGCAACCAAATTTTGATTTTCTTAGGTTGGCTGTGACTCCAGCTTGTGCAAATTTTTCTAAAATTCTTTGAAGTGTGTCAACGTGTTCATTCCAAGACTGTGTAGCTATCAGTATATCATCTACATAGTGTGTGACTGTCTCAACTAAATCGTCGCCAAGCACGGTATCCAGGGCTGTAATGAATACCCCAGAGCTGACATTCAGTCCGAAGGGTAGAACACAAAACTGATAGGTTCGCCCCCCGAACATAAATGCAGTATATTTCCGTGAATCAGGAGTGATACCCACCTGCCAAAACGAATTAGCGAGATCTATTGTGGAAAAATATTTTGCATCTAGAAATTTCTGTAATTGCTCTTCTAAATTTTCGGGTTTTGTGTGAACCGGTAAAATTATTTCATTAATTGCTCGTGCGTCTAACACTAACCTAATGCTTCCATTCGATTTTTTGACAACAAGTAGAGGACTACATTAAGGTGAGGTGGATGGTTCAATGACCTTCCAGTCTAACATTTGTTTTAATTCTTGCCACACAGCAGGTCGTTGAGATAACGGTACGTTATATGTCTTATGGTAGAAGATCTTGTGAGGCTTAACTTCAATCTTGTACACATACGTGTTGATAACACCCAATCGTTTGGTAAAAACTTGTAAATATTTGGATAACACTTCCTGTAGTTTTATACGTTCATGTACACTGAGAGCTGTAGCTTCACTTATCTTATGATCAAGCAATGTTTTAAAGTCCATTAGCTCTGTGTCAGATGAGTGTGTTTGCATGTCTTGAATGTCATTGTCAAGTACTAACTGAACCTTGTACCCTGTACAGTGTTTGTCATGCTTTAGAGTTCTCCTGTCCAAATCAATAATAATTACCCTGCTTTTATCATTTAAAATACATTTACCTTTGGAGAAGTCTATAATGCAGTCCTTCTCGCTCATAATATCTATTCCTAATATGCAATTTGTCACAAGGTTTTGTACAACCAGGAATGGCCATTGTACGGTTCCATTACCTATTTTAACGTTTACAAAAACTTGCTTCGTAACCCTACATGACTTATTACCTAGTGCAGTAGTTATTTTACAGTTTTGGGCAGGAAACTCAGGCACAGGTTCCAATTCACACATCTTTTTATAGAAATTAAAAGACAAAACGCTCACAGCTGCACCTGTATCTAGGATACTAGTAGTTGGAATCCCACCTACTACACCAGTAGTAGATGCTAAAACAATTTCATTTGTGTTTGAACGACATTGTGTACTGTCTTGCAAAAGTTCATCTGATATATTCTCATTGTGGTTGTATCTTATAAATAAAACAGGTAATTTTTGTTTAGAATTATTCGGCATATCATTATTCTGTTGTTCAAGTGTGGTGTCAAATAACTGATTAACATTGAAGTCGCCCCCCCCCCCCCCCAAGAATTCTTCAGCCACGACCTGGGGCATAGTAGTGACTGTTTCTAGTTTGTTGGATTAGCATTTGTACTAGGTACTGACACAGATTGAGGTTGTGCATCAGGTGTCATTTCTATTATATTCACATTCGGATATTGCCTATTATGATCTCCAAACTTTTGCGGTTGTTGTTGCTGTTGCGCATTATAACTTACCTGTCGGTCGTAAGGTATGCTCCAATTTTGTCCTGGTGTCTGCTGTGGTAAAGCAGAGTTTGAATGAAAGTACTGATCGTTACGAGTCCAACCTTGATGCTGTCTTGGCTCGTAGTTGTTATTATTTCTATTTCTGTTTGTGTTTTTGTTGTTGCCTTTGTATCCGTTGTTACCGTTGTAGTTATTACCGCGGTGCCTTTTGTATGGATTGCCGCATGAAGTGTTATTACTGTTGTAACTATTGTTTGTATTGGAATACGCGTGTTGATTTTGATTTCCGTACTGAGACGGCATGTGAGTTTGCTGTTTTTGTTGTACCGCGTATCCAACTGTGGACGCGCCAGAATTGTGTTGGCAAGCCTGCATGTTTTGCATACCACTAGTGTAAACATTGTGGCTGCTGTTTTGCCGCGCGAAGCGCTGGTCTTCAAGTAACATGTCAACCGAATCTAAAGCTGTTAAAAAATAATCTGAATCGTCATCCGGGATATGTAGGAGTTTTTCTTTAATGTTGAAAGGCAATTTGGCCTTCAACGCACGGAGTATATCACGCGTTGCGACTGGTTCGTCTAAAAAGTGTCCCATGTTCAAGTATTTTTCAAAATATCTGCGTAAGTTACCATTTTTACTGTTAAAAGTTTCAGGTTCTAAAATTTGTCTTCTGAGTCGCTCCTGGACGGATTGCGACCAGAATTTGTTCAGAAAAGCACGCTCAAACTCACTGTACGTGGTACATACGTCAGCTTGACTGTATGCCCAGACAGCTGCATCGCCTTGGATGTAACCGACAATATATGAAATCTTTTTCCGGTCACTCCAAGTGCGTGGAAATGCGTTACTAAAGGATTTAAGAAAAATCACCGGATGAATGGTTCGTTTTTCTGGGATAAAAATCTGAAATTACCTGTGTTTCATTAAGCTTTCTTCTTCCTTCGTATTGTGATATGGATTTATTCCACTGTAATTACTGGTATGTTCAGCTGGCGAGTAATTACGATTATGTTGCTGTGGTTTACCATGATAATAGCTTGTGTTTGTGTTTGCACATCGTGGTATGTGTTGTAGTCGTGGTGTGTTTTGTTCTTGTGTGTTTGTTGTGTGCGGTATGTGTGTGTCATACTCGAATGTATATTGGTTCCTGAACTGTGCATTTTGACTGATATTTTCGTTACATTCAGACTGTGGTCGATCGGTGAATTGTCTCATGGGTGCAGTGACGGATTGTACAGCGTCACTGATCAGCTGTTTGTTATTAGTAATGTATTGCGCTACGGAGTCGTGCACAATTGTTGGTAAATTTTCACGTAAGCATGTATCAAAATGTTTGTCTTTGTTCACTACCCAATCATTAAATTCCTTATTAATATTTTGAAAATGAGCTGTGGCATCAGATTGTAAGATGTCAGTCAGGTGTTGTTCAACATTGTCAAATTTATTCTGTACGTCAGTAATTCGTTTTTCAAGGTTGTCATGTACTGAAGGATATGTTTGAATTTGTTCAGTAAGAACTTCACACGTGACATTAAGGTTTTTTACTTGTGTCTGTAAAAGTGCTACGTCAGTTGTAGTCTTTTCTTGTCTCGTATTAAGCTGGGAAAATTTAGTACTGAGTTCAGTCATCTGTTTGGTCAGTGTGGCGTCTATAAGTTCCACACGTTTACATAAAGTGTCATTACCCGTCTTGAGTGCTATGAGGTCAGATTTAATTGCGTCATTTTGTGTCTTTAACTGTTCATTTTGTGTCTTTAAGGTTGCCATGTTTTCCGCGTTCTGTTTCCTTATGTGGTTGCCATATTTTCTGCGTTTTGTTTCATTAGCATTTGTAACATGTCGGCAATGTTTACCGTTTGCAAGGTCTCTGCCCCCGCCGCGTCATTAGACGTGACGTCATACATTAACATGGGCTCTGATTGAGACTTTGAAATTTTTGTGGTGGACGGCCTATTGTCAAAATTTTCATCAACACTTGCGTCAATGTTTGATGAATCGTCACTACCGGTTGCTGTCGTAAAGTCATTTTCTAACACTTGTCTCACGTCCGAGTCGGATTGCGTCTGAATAGTACGTCCTTGCTGTTCCATTTTTGCGTATTGTTTTCTAGTTATTACCATGCCACACGTGATATATGTTTCAAGAAAATTTTTGACACTGATTTTAAAATAAAATGTAGTTGAGCATGAATCGCTCGTAGCAACAATGGCTGTCTGTTAATTTAAAAATATAAACTGAATTTGAGATTATTGGTAATGGCTGCTGGCCATGTTACATGATATCGTACAGAAGTCGGCCATATTGTACACTCGTGTATTGGTATTGTTGCATACGTTATTGTTTAGGGAAAAGTACTGAGAACGAAATTTATCACTGAAACTGTTATGCGGAAAAGAAACACTACAGAATTTACTGAAAAGCTAATACACTGAATTATACGTCTGGTCAAGCCTGCTAATGCAAAGATGCTGCGTCTTACCTTATTTTGCTGGAAGCTTCTTTGCGTCTTCCGGCAAAATTTCAGAATTTGAAAATATCTTCCAATTTTGTTATCTCTCATACATTGACGTCCAGGTCCAGAAAGTTGATTTTTTACATGAAACAAAGAGAACAATGTAACAAATGACAAAATAACAAGTCCGACACGCAGTCGCCAATATAAAATAAATTAAAAATAATAATATATTAATTATTCTATCCGTATGATGGTGTTTGTAATTGTAATTGATATTTGCTTATCTGGAACGTGGACGTTTAATTATTCGGTATCAGACGCTTGACAATGGCTTTTTCGTAAAGGCAATGTTACTCGTAGTTGACCGTGAAATAAAACTGAAATAATCGGACTTCGTAAATAAATCGTTTCCAAAGACTGCTGCGGTAGGTGCGGACTCAAATCTAAATCTCAATATTAGAATAATTTGCCAGCCATGTCAATACGTCGTACAGAGGTGTCTGTCTACTAAACATAAAAAAGTTACACAGTTAGGTAAATCAGATATATTCAATGAATAAGCCTACAGTTCATAATCCTACTTACTTTTATAAATATAAATTCTTTATAGAATCGAGTGCCTAGTCTGGTTGCAACTCGCAGTATTCTTCTCTAACATGAAATATGGTGGTGTGCCAGACAATAAAATAAAATACGTGCTTCTCGCACCACTTCAACCAGAGCTCTCCGTTTCTTCTTAATTAAACATAAGAGTAACGTAATTGTGCTTTTGTTTTATCAGCGACACAGCGCTGCAGTTGTGTGCCATAGGCTTTATTTATTTGTCACTGATTATTTATTTAATTAATATTTCGCGTTTCCGCGGAAACTCACGCTCGGCATGCAAATGTGCCTTTATAAATGTCCTGTTGTGGTGTCAGTTGACGGCCATCTAAACCGTGGAGCACTGTTACCAATGCCCGGCGGTAACGTTTATGTTCCCGCGACACATGGTGCATCGAGGTACGTTCCCCAGTGATGGTGTCGAGACATCTTGCCCGTATTGGGATGCCATCCAGTCGTCATCGCGTGATCGATAGGATTTGTGCCTTGACACGATGAACTTCCGCATGATGTTCTGCCGACGGCACCTGAAAGGACAGCTCACGAAGCATTGTGTAATAGTAATCAAGAGTGTCTCTTTGCCATCTCGTCTTATCGCGACCATACTGTATGAGAGCTCTTCTTATTGCCGGCTTAGTACACTCGAGCCACCATTGAAGCACGGAGGTATATGTTGGTAGACGGCGTTGACATGTGGCCCATACCTCCTCGACTCTCTGACGACATTCGGGGTCCGCCAAAAGTGACGAATTGAGCTTCCATGTCCCGCGGCTTCTCCACACACTTTGCCTAGGGAGTGATATGGTACAAATGTAAGCCAGATGATCAGTAAATGCCGCAGGCCATCGTTCCGCGTCGACCACCTTATCCTGTAGGCCAACCGAAACATATATGCGATCGAGTCTGCTCGCCGAGTGACTGGTATAAAAATTATATCCCTCACGGTTCCTATGAATCATGTCCCAGGTGTCGCGTAACTCCAGATCCCGGTAGAGCACATGCAATTCACGACAGGTATTGTAATGTGGAGTCTGGTCTTTTTGGGCTAAAACAGAATTGAAGTCACCACCTATAATGAAATGATCGAATCTGCCGGTAAATAAGGACACAATCTCTTCCGAATAATATCTCGCACGCGCCCGTCTGTTGTCTGTGCCGGAAGGGGCATAAACATTGAGAATGCGAATTCCATTAACAGTTATCGCCAGTCCTCGTGCCGAAGGTAGATAAGCCAGGTCTCGAACCGGAATCCCGTCCCGGACCAATATTGCCGTTCCACTGTCGTTGTTCGAGTGCGGCGAGGTGTAGGAGACGTATCCATGGACTTCCTGGAACTCAGGAATGTAAATTTCCTGCACCATCAGTCTATCCACATCCGACGCGTATATCATGTCCCCAAACAACTGCTGTTTCACGGGCGATCTAATGGTATTTACATTCACTGTCCCTATTCTGTATGCCTGGGGTCGAGTAGCCGTCATCTCCACATGATGTTAAAATGACAAAGTTTCACCGTATCGATATTCCCTTTGCACATCCGCAGAGGGTCGCCCGACGGACGTGTCCCTGTGACATTAGGTTTCTTGAGATGCGGACGGATGCGAGTCCCCACCAGTAGAATGGTCCGATCGGTGATTTCGTCGTCCTGCTCATGCCAGCTGATATTATTGGGGTGCTCCAAATTTTCCTGTGCGGCATTGATGTGTGACATCTGCTGTTCTTTCGCAGCTTGAGACTCCACCGCAGAAGGGGTAGCAGGCCCCTGAGCGGATGCGTCTTCTGAGCGACATGACATCTTTTCACTGTCCGAATTCATATGGTCTGCGACATCCGAAGCTTGTGGTTCCACGTCAGACAGGTCCATAGTGTTAGACTCATCTGGGCTCCCAAGAAGAGAAGGGAGCGTCTCCGCAGAGTGTAGTCGGCGCTTCTTGCGGCGCTTTGGCGAGCGTTGTTTGCGGGCCCTAACCTCGGCTTCTGGTGTTGACGAATCTTGCATCATCTG
Organism: Schistocerca cancellata; assembly: GCF_023864275.1. Classification (NCBI taxonomy): domain Eukaryota; kingdom Metazoa; phylum Arthropoda; class Insecta; order Orthoptera; family Acrididae; genus Schistocerca; species Schistocerca cancellata. Next base: position 159,592,855 of record NC_064635.1, on the reverse strand, counting down.
CGCTCTCGCCGCCGCCACAACGCCCTGGGGCCTTCCACTTCAGCTTCCATGCCTGTTGTGATGCTGTCATCCTCTTTCTGCACCACCTGTAATGTCTGGGATTGGAGGTTGGTCGGAGCCATTCCTTCTTCAGTGGGGTCCGAAGGCGCCTCAATCAACTGCGGCGTCGGTTCGATAGTGCGCTCCGATCTCGGCGTCACCTCCCCGCGAAGCGCCGCCACGTAAGTCATCGGCAGTGACGTTGGTGTAGTCGGATTCTGATGGTCTCCGCTGGGGAGTTGCACGAGTCTCCTCTGCATACACGCAGATCGAAGATGTCCTTCACCACCACACCCGGAGCATGTCCGGGGCTGTCCATCATAGATGACAATAGCTCGACAGCCGCCGATGTTGATGTACGATAGCACATGTTTCGTGAGCGCAATTCGCACCTGTCGGACACCATTGAGCACTGGATACGTGCTAAAACTTGTACAACGTTCGGCCGTATGACTGATAACTCTGCCATATGGCTGGAGCGATTCAGTGACCAAGGATTCTGGTACCTCGAAAGGCAGTTCGAAGACTCGAATCGTACGCACGCCCAGGCCCGAATGAGCGACTAAACCTTCGCCAATATGACCATCGGACTGTCGGAACTGAAATCCTCGTTTGGCGGCTTCAATGATCCTATCGCATGCTGCGTCGTCAATCATCTTTACGTAAAGAGTGCTGCTCACGATTGATAAATGAATTCCAATAATCTCCGTGTAATTAAGTTGCACTTCGTCCCTCAAGAAACGTTCGATTTCGAAAGCCTTCGGTCGTGCATACTCGTTACAGAACGTGAACTGTATCGTGGTTTTTCGGAAATTGTGTGCCATTGCGTTCGATTCAAACAATAACACACGCGAGTGACGACGGTGTAAACACCGCTTCTTTCGCGAACGTTCGCAGCCGGGACGTAAACAAGTCCGAGCTGCTCCGCGGCTAAAGGCGTACTGTACTTCGACGTGAACCAGGCTGCAATTAAAGTCACCAATCTACGTTTCTGGAGAAAGTTTTCACACGAAATGAAAGGTCGAAAATTTTGTCGTCAATTAATATATTCTGAAACTTAGGTGAACGAGTATCACTGCCAAGCCCTTGCAAGTCTTAACGCAGTCACTCACAATCCCTTTCACTCACGTTAGCAAGTTTATTGTGTTGCATTTCCCGAAAACGTAATAGCTATAAAAATACTGATTGTTTTTGATTGATAATATTCGCCAAATATGAAGTCTGTCGGTACCTATAGCAGTCACAGGTTTTAGCCACCGACCTGCTAAATATGCCACGCGGAATTTATGTCTTTTCTCGTCACAAAATTCACTTAAAAATTCCGAAATTTCTACACACCCATCGGAGTAATTATGCGTCACTTTCCAACACTTTTGATGTATGAAACACTGCTAGATCGGAACTACTACTACTACACAAGTCCGAACTGTTTCATGGCTAGGCTGCCACTCTTCTCTAGAATACTCTAAGCCTTCTCTACCAGCAGAGAAAGGCGCGCGAAGAATATTGCTTTACCATAGTGAAACAACTTTCTCCCTCGTCGTCCGCGCTTTTCATCAATAACCAATCGCAAAATGATAAACCTAACGACTGCACTTTTTACCGACGTAATTATCTAATATGCTGAAGTTTTGCTTATGCATAAAGTTATTTACGATTGTTATTTATACCTGAATTATTTTTCCCTTTACCATAAACTTACTTTACAAATCTATTCTACAAAAATCCCCTTTGTCAACATCCATACTTCTTCGAAATGTTCCCACACTAAATCCCACCACATACTTTGATAAACAATCATCTTCATATTAACCTTAAACCACACTCACGCATCATTCATACTGCTAAAACACATTTATAACAGTTTACATACACAAAACGATATAACACTTTATGAAATTACTAGAACAGTTTATGAAAAACATTCTATTACTTTCGTGCACTCTAGAGGACACAATCGAAACTAAAATCACAGTCCCCCTATCCAGTATTGTCCTCTATCGGCTGATACATATACTACGTGCGCGTCCAGTCTCGCGTCACCATCTGTCACTCTCCAGCTCTGAGACACATCTCCCACTTAACCGCCTCCAAGGCAGGATCGGTATACGGCGCTTCGCCTCATCATGCATTAAGCCTTCAGCGAGTTCCTACTGGCCGAATATTGCCTACACGGAGCTATCTCTGCTTCTTAATTCGAGCAGCTCCTCGTTTGCTTTTGCAGACCAGGTGCCAGGGGGAACCAGGTACTTTGGCACTGAAGGCAGCAATGCTAACTGTGTAGCCCCTGATCGTACATTAATTCCGTTAAACCGAAGCTGTTCCAATTTTCACATATACCTTATTATAGTCACCATGCCTATGAAGAACTTTTATGATATCAGTGATGAAAAGCTACAAATCGTAAGCAGTCATCAGAAAATAATTACTAGTGCTTAGATGCAGATGAGACCCATCACATAGAGTGGAATATAGTAACAGTGACAATGTATTTTACGACAGGGTGACAGAGTTGCTGATATTACTAATATTGTTTTTAATTATGGGAAATTAAACTTGTTAAATAAAGGTGAGAAATATACTAAAAGCAAAAGAACAGAAAATAAATACATCAACTTTATGATCGTCAGAATTAAGAGGATGCTAAACTATGTGACATTACTAACTACCGAACACAACCTGTCAACCAATAAAATTACAGAAACAGGAGTTAGGAACTATGATGATAGTGCAAACAAAACTAGACGTAGGAAGAATAATGAAGGAAAATGGTGCATGACATTAACAAGAAATTAAAGAACCATGAGATTTTAATTTTTCACCTAACAAATGAACAATTGCAGTATTATATATTACTGTCTACTTTCTGAAAATGACATATTTTTTAAAATAATAATGTTTCTCAGGTAGAGAGCACTCCAACAAAGAAATCTGATAAACAAATTAAGAATTCGTTAAAGACGAAGTGACAAAATGTGTAAGTGAACCCTTATTACATACCCAACTAAAAGTGTATACAAAGAATATTCCAATTTGGTCTGTGGTGTATTACTTAGGGAGCACTACATAAAATCTTAAAACTTAACGTTAAACTTAATAACATTTTGATTAAATGATTAAAAATGTCTTTGGATACTAATTTCATTGTACGATACTTATGAATTGGTAAATGAAATTAAGGAGATTCCCATCGCAAATGGTTTTAATATAACTTTGATGTAACAAATCTACATATCAACGTACACGGTCGAGATGGTAAGAAATGATAATTTAAGTTGTTACTGTATGGTACAAAGGGAACTGATGGCTTCATATGACATCTTAAGTTAGTAGTGACGTACAGTTGTTTTCCTTCAAAGACAATGTTTATAAACAACATGAAGTGTCAGCCGTGGAATGTTACCAGTCTGGCATATTTGTGACTATTTTCAGGTACCGCCTTGAAGAGGACATCAGGACATAGTCAAACATGTTTTATATTATTTTAAGTACAAGGAAGACAAATATTGTTATATGAAGTTAGCAATGAAATATTGTAAGGCATTCTCGTACTTATAGTAGTTTGTACTGCAAGATATAATTTACACATGAAAGAGATAAGAATAGCGAGATAATTTTTTTATATATAACTTTGATCAACAGAGGAGGAAGACATGGATTTGCTACTTACAGAAAACCAACTACTACCGATATAATTTTACCTTATGACTAAGCACATCGTGATGGATGTAAAATGTCGTTTTCTTGTTGTATGGTGATTAGGTTCATTAAATTCCCACTAGAAAGAGAGACAGAACGAGAGCCAAACGTATGAGGTGTACTAAAAAATGTCAGCTGTTGTCTCTGAAAAGAATTTTACATATTCGTCTATATCTATGTTATCCTCTTCAGAATAGTCCACTTAGATATTCTACACTCATGCCAGCTCATTTTCCACTCCCCAATGCGTTATTGGAACTTGATCTTTGGGAATGCTGTAGCTTCTCTCAGAGATGGAACGTTAGTCTTATCCACTCTTGTAAAACGACGGCCTTTTAAGCTTTTACTTGTGTTTGGGAATAGAAAAAGAGTCAAAAACGGCCTTGTCTGCGGAATATGGAGGCTGTGGCATCGTTAGCTATCGTCCCTGGCCAAAGATTCACGAAATAGCAACGAGGCATTAGGAAGTGTATTATCGTGGTACAACAGTCATGTATTATTCACCACAAATGCGAGAGTTTTTTTTTTCGGGTTGCTTTTCGCAAACGGCCCTGAACATCTATGCTATACTCTTTATTGATCTTTCGACCTTGTGGCAAGATCCCATGGTGCACTATTCCACTATAACAGGGAGCATAACCTTTGTAATTAACTGCACTTGTCAGTGTTGGCGATACAGAACACTTTCCCTGGCATGACTGACCTTAATTTTTGACATATTCTTCTTTTTATTTCACATTTAATCCCCTTCCACGTGGGGTCAGCGCGATTAATTTCGTATTTGGCATGCGTAATTTGACGAGTGGCCGGTTTTCTTTTCCTGTCTCCATCCTTTTGCACCCAGACATGCATTATGTATACCACAACTGTCTGCGTATGGTGCTGTTCATGCGAAAAGTGCGTGAACGTTTTTCAAATGTTAGCCAATCGTGTTACTGAGGCGGGACATCGATAGCAGGCCGGTATTCACCTTGTCGGATGTGGGGAAACTGAGGAAAAAACATAGCTCAGCTGACTTGCTCACTGGCCCCTTGTCAATCCGCCGTTTGGATACGATGCCATGGGTCCTGGAAGCGTAGCACTAACACACGTCACTATCCGGGCAGGTTTCGGAATTTTATCTGTAAACCTACGTTTCATCACCTGTTCTGACACGTTTCAGTACTTATGCATCGCTATGACCTTCTTAGGCGCCTCCTGAACAGCTTGCATTTACTTCTGTTTTTGTTCGAAATTCAACAATTTTGGAACAAAGTTTTCTTTCACATATTTTGTACCCGAAACACTTACATCTACATCCACATGACTGCGTCACACTGACTACTCTGCAATTCACAATTAGAGCCTGGCAGAGGGTTCATCGAACAATCTTCAAACTATTTCTCTAGCATTCCACTTGTAGTGATTTTTTCGTGTGTTGTGCGTGGGTATACTTGGGCTGCTGTTAATACAACTTCAAGATAATATGTATGGCTACACACAACTTATTCACTATAACTTCTTATCACGGGAGAGTATTATAATTTTGATATTGTTAACGCTTTTTATATTCAGGTGCCTGTTAAATAAACCCCTTTCGAAAGTCTGTATGGGGCGTGAATCACCTTAATCGCTTAGTTTTAGAAACTCCTCAGAATTGTGATAGAATGTCTTTTCACATGGATAATAATTTACACTGTCGTAGTTTCGCGTGTAGAAACACCTTTTGCAAGAACACTTATTATTAATTCAAAACAGAGCACTTCCCTAACTGTGAAAATCTCTCCACTCGAACAAAAGACTGCCTTGACATCGATATGACTGTTTGCAAAACGAATGAAATTAACTTGAATTTAGTCTATTCAAGAAATTAATTTTAAACTCTCTCCGTTTTGCTTTACGCCACTTAAAGTTGGAGTAATCTGAAGAATAATATCCTGTCCTGCATATAGCGGCCAACAATACTGACTACAACTCGCTTTGTATCGCCCGTTACTAATCTCTGAAAAACATACAATTAATTTTTCATAAAGTACAGATGCTCCCGCTACTGAAATAAGAAGTTTGGTTATGAATAACTTGATATATTTACCAGAAATGTGTTACAAGGTATGCATACCTCCATCCGTGTCTTCCTCCACAATAAAATAATTATGGAAAACTATTTCTATTATTCTTTTTTTCTCAGCCTCTTCACTACAAAACACAGATTATCATGCAATATGAGACTCATTGTTATCTACATTGCAATGGGATAATTAATGTTTTTATGTACTCTTTTGCACACAGAATAACCGATCATTTAAACATTTCATGTTAACCATAAGTAAATGTTTCTCTTTCCTAGAGGACCGGTACACATCCTCGGACAGCGTGCAGGGAAAGCGAACGCTTGTGTCGTCCCTTGGGAGCTCTGATATCTCTTATTTTATTACAATAATCATTTCTCCCTACGTCGGTGGACGCCATAATTTTTTTTTTTTCATTTGGAGGACAAGTTAGGTGACAGAAATTTCTTGAAAAGTTACTGCCGCAACGAAAACTATCTTTGTTTTAATGATTCCCACCCCAACTCGTGTATCATATCCGTGGCCCTCTCTCCCCTATTTCGCGATGATAATGCATCCGAAAAATTTCTTAACCTGAGGAAGCTGGTGTGCCAACATCATCAGGGAATTTCTGAGCGTGATTCGGCGATCGTTTACAATCATGTCCTTCACTTTTTCCGAGATCTCATCGGTTGATGATATGCTGGAGCCTACAAGAAGCTCGTTAACTTCATCTTCATTGCCATCTTAGAAACCACGTGTACCACCCACAATTCTTTGTTTTACTCATAGCAGACTCATCAAAAGCTACAGGGTTGAGTGCAGTAAATAGCTGATTTGAGAATCAAATGAAAAAAATTATGTGCTCATAGAAACTTACTATTGTATCCTGAGTAGCTCGTTAAATATGGGGTGCCTAGGAAACGTCCTTTCTCGGATAGCTAGACAACAATTCAAACAAATCGTATTAACGAATTTTATTACAAAAGGAAATGATTACAGCCGGCCGTGGTGGCCGAGAGGTTCTAGGCGCTTCAGGTTGGAATCCTGCCATGGGCATGGACGTGTGTGATATCTTAGGTTAGTTAGGTTTAAGTAGTTCTAAGTTTTAGGGGACTGATGACCTCAGATGTTAAATCCCATAGCGCTCAGAGCCATTTGAATCATTTGAAATGATTACAATAGTTAACTTTGTGTTAAACAGGTGTGTCACAAGCAAAGGGTGACACACAAAATAAGAAATCTCTTCAGTATAGACAATGCTACATAGTAGAAGCGAAATGACTTGTCTGGATGCTACACTTGAACTCGCTGCTATAGAGCTCGTAGAACTGGGCCACGTCCAGGCGGCTCGACGCTTCTGTCCTCTTCGTGTAGAGGGCGCTGCCGTGCCGTCGTCGTCCTGGAGAGGGGTCAGCCAGCGTGCCATTGGCTGTCGTCGTCTCACAGCCCTCTCTGCTCTGACGTTCCCGCCTGGCGTGCCAGCGCTTGACTTTAAGTCAGAACACTTACATTTTTATTTTTCTCATATTGGACAATAATGGAAGTTTCTAATTACACAGTTTGAACAGTATATCTAGCAAATGTCTATCTTCACAATCCACATACTGCTGCATTTGTTTTCTGAAATGGTCATGCACTCTCTGAAGTATTTCTTCTCGTATTCTTGCAATTTCAGCCTCGATATCGTTCTGTAGGTCTTCCAGGGTGTTGGGACAGTTGCAATACACCTTTGACTTCAGGTAACCCCAAAGAAAAAAATCGCATCGGGCTAAGTCCGTGGTGCGGGCCAGTTGAGATCCCCCATCCGAGAGATTAGCCTTCCAGGAAACGTTTCTCTCAAAAAATTCATCGTAATGCCCGCTGTGTATGCAGTGGCACTGTCTTGTTGAAACAAGGTATCCTTAACTCTGTTAAGTGTGAACTCCCCAGGGAGAAAAAAATGGCAGACTTTTTTTTCTGAAATATTCTTGACTGAACACCAGAAGTGTGACCCCGCATGTTCCAGCGATTGTCATAGCTCTGGGCACAACAGCCCGCAACTGATACTCCGTGTTGACAGTATTTCATCAGTTATGGCCTCGCCTGTTTTCTAGCTAATATTGATAAACTAATATTCATATATTCAATTAATCTTTCACAGACTTCGAATGACCTTTCCTGTTATATTTTGAAATATGTAGCGCAGAATGAGTACATTCTGATCGTGGTGGAAAGTGTGAGGAGTTGCATCACCAAAACTTTCGCAGAAGACATACTCCTCTCATTGATGTAAAGTGGTTTTCGATGGCGTTTCGCCACACAGAGATATACTCATTTTGTTAGTCCCATGATAGTGAGTTTGACCTATCTTACTTTTGTTCATCAGTTGGTTTTTCTTACTTTGGTTTGATGTTCACAAGTTACTTCGTGGTAATTTCCAATCAGTTCGAATATTCCCAAAAATTTCCCATTGTGAACATTATCAATCTGATTATTTTCCGCTGGAAAGCTAAACCTGTACAATTTATATTATAAACTTGTATCCGTAATTCATTGACATATTGCTTTCCATCTTGTTGCTTCACAGTTAAACGTTATTGACCACAGCCTGTCGTCTCAGTGACGTTTGAAGATTTTTTCCATCCTAAGAAGTGTTTTTGGCTCTCTGAGCTATTTTCATCCATCGGTAACAACCTGTAAATTTTTTCTAGCGTGTTTTTTGTGGAGAAAACACATTTTAGCTAGTTTGATTTGATTTAAAAATCTTGCTATGTACCCAATGGATAGTGTTTGCTGGCTCGCTCTACATTAAATTCGAGGAAATTGAAAATCGGTTGGGAAAGACTTTGATCTCGTTTGAAAAGCTGAGAAACCAGCGCTTCACAATGCTGCTTCCTGTGGCAGTTTATCGCACGTCAGTGGAGGTCAAGTATCAGGATTGTCCAAAATACAGCTGTTGCTGTCATCATTATTGATACTAATATTAAGATTAGCACATTATTCATTAATTACTTGACATACAGTAAGAGATTCAATGTCGTTTTTTGTTGCCTCTGCTTCAAGCAGTTGCTCAGAACCCGAAGTACCTTGCCCGTGTGTGATATGTTGCCGGACGGTGTGGCCGTGTGGTTCTAGGCGCTTCAGTCTGGAACCGCGTGACCGCTACGGTCGCAGGTTCGAATCCTGCCTCAGGCATGGATGTGTGTGATGTCCTAAGGTTAGTTAGGTTTAAGTAGTTCTAAGTTCTAGGGGACTGATGACCACAGATATTAAGTCCCATAGTGCTCAGAGCCATTTGAACTATTTTTTGTGATATGTTTGGCACCTTTTTGGTCTGAAACTAACCGGACAACAGAGCATGAAGGTTGGCTTTCTGGGGCTGTTGTAGGTAAGACATCTGTATCATTAGACTGGACTTCTCGCAATTCTTCATTTTCTTGACTCTTCAAATAATGTTGCAGTAGTCTGACGACCTTTAGTTGCTTTTTCTACTCCGCATTTTTGCAGCTTTGTTTTTTAAAGCTCTAGATATATGTTTGTAGCTCGACATTTTAAGTTGTTGTGTCTTCTGTAATCCGAAATGAAAGAATACATTCGGGCTAAAATACGTTTCTTTAAAACAGAAGTCTGCGTTTCTCAAAGTGGATTATTAATAGAGGTTACCTTATGTTATTCGAGAGTATTTTCACATAAACAGAATAGTAGCAGAACTAAGCAGTTTTGTCGAAAATAACATAATGTGAAACTTAACCAAATGAATGTTATCACTTTCAGTTGCAGGAGACTAAAATGATAGAATTCAACGTAAGTCACACAAAGATGACAGGTGGACTGCGACTGATGAGCGATGCGTCTGTTTTTAGAGCAAAGAGGAGAAGGGAAACTGCTATGCAACAAATATACAAGACAGGAAGGTGGTTGGAGAAGGGGAGGGGGCAGCGGCGAGCCTTAAGGCCTGGCCAGACAGAACGAATCCCGCCAAAGCGACAGCGGACGGCCTGCGAGTACAGCAGCAAGGGGCGCCGTGCACCAGAGAGCGACTGCTGTCTCAGTTGTTCCGCCAGCTGTCGCTCTGTGGATGGGGCCGAAGCATCGTCACAGCAGGTTGCGTGCCTAGCTCGGTACGAAAACCCGCCACACGGCAGTCAAATGCGCCAGCAAGGGCGCACAGGTGCTCGGGCCTGGGGCCCTATTCTGTATTGTTCATACCGATCGCTGTAGTAGGTTAGTCTCGGTAGTGACGTCATTTTCGGTTCTTTATCGAAATTCTGAGACTTGCTACCGAACAGTCCTCCCACCGATTTTACGACAATTGTACCGAGAGGTTCTGGATTTCGGTCTGGCCCTGTCGATCGGTGAGCTGTGATTCACGTACACCTATAATTTGTTATTTTAAACATATTTAGCGGTTTTAGCTTTGGATTTAGTGATTGTGTTACTAAAGAATTACCACAGGATGTGTGCAGACTATTTTCCTTTGTTAGAAATATGGTTAGGTTACATTGTTACTGAGAATGATTACATCCAAAAATCGTTTTCGGTCAATATTCTCTCAAAATAGTGTTATTTTTAGGCAAATAAGAGTTTAAAGATCATTAAATATCAAGACATCGGCTCTGCTTACGTATATTACATGAGTGTGAACTGACATTACTAGTGCCTTCGTGTAGTTTTTCCCGCAATTAGGTTAGTTAGTAACTATCGAAACGTGTTTACAACTTAAGTAACAATGGAAAGCAATTATGTGAAGCCTGATATTGGAAACCTTCCAAACTATCACGCATTTATGACTTACGCAGCACCATTTGGCCATGAAGTCAGCCTAAGTTCCTCTACACAATACCACAACAAATGAGCACTGTGTGTCTGTTGTTTGGCGTGCCCAAGTGGTTAGCGCACGTGAATGCGATACGAGACATTGTTATTCGTGTAAGTTAAGATATTTCTGCAATATTCGTTATTACTTACATCTAAGAGTGCACTTCCTTAGTAATGATTTCGTGATTTCTGTGTGTTTAAAATACAAAATATGAAATTGTTGGAGATGAAATTGCTGTGAGTGAAACAACCGACAGTGACCTTTATATTTTTTCTCATCAGAAATAATTCACCATTTTTTCAGGATATGAAGTGATTTCCGAGTATGCGGTTAGACAGGAATCTAAGAGCACAACTTAAATTACTGGGGATGTAACTAACAGCAGTCATCTTCATAATCTTGCTTGTCACAAGTATTTATCTGCGATCGAATCCTCAACCATAGCTGACTAAGATGAAAGATCTCTGCCTTAATATTTTTAGACTGTGGCATCATATACGAAACATTTTTATTCATGAGATGCTTGTATAAACTTCGACGAACTGCACGAGCTTTCGAAAATGCGTTTTTTCAATTTTTGTTTTTAACACCAAATTGTTGACGCATCATATAGGGAAGTGGGCTACTTGATTATTTGGATCTCTAAGAGCGTGTTATAACCACATTCTGTTTATCTTCTTATCCTTTGAAACTCTCAGAATCAATTTTTCGGGTGTTTTTCTAGATGTATTAGTACAATTCCTAACTCATTTTCCGAAACGTAAAATCCAAAACAGGATGTCAGTGTTAATGAGAATAAGATGACATAATGCGGCGTTTACGACAATCTGCAGAATACAGTCAAATACGCTATCTTTATTATGCATGCACGGAAACATGCGGTCAGAGAAACTGTAAAAATTTTTAAGCATTTCAGCTGAGAATCATGGAAATGGATATACTGTACCTGATACTGTTACGGAGGAGACGGGCACGTCAGCCCGATGGCATGCGGTGTCATGCATTATGCCAATGTAAACACAAGTTCAGTACTGCGAAGAATAGCGCACCTGTGTCGTCTGCTAGCCGCTTTGTGTTCGTGGCGCTGTGCGCACTGCAGTGCGCATGCGCCGATCTGCAGCCGCTTGCTTTTCATTGGTTTGTGTGACACAAACCGACAACAGCGCTTGGGTTCTCTAGACCCAAACGGTATCGCTACAGAAATGTGTACTGGATAACACAGAGACTCTAATTCGAGTACTACACCGTTCTGTGCTATTGAGTACCGAAACGATCGGCACAATGGGGAATGATACAGAATAGGCACCGATCGGTGCAGTGGGTTAGTCTCGGTAGTGACGTCATGTTCGGTAAGCTTCTAAGGGATCGTGCTCCACGAAGACTACCACCTAATCTTCGAAATGTGACACGATTTGGTAACCTCCTCCCTGGAAATTGCTGCCGAGCGGTCTAGGGCGCTGCAGTCAAGGACTGTGCAGCTGGTCCCGGCAGAGGTTCGAGTCCCCCCTTGGGTATGGGTGTGTGTTTTTGTCCTTAGGATAATTTAGGATAAGTAGTGTGTAAGCTTAGGGACTGATGACCTTAGCAGCTAAGTCCCATAAGATTTCACACACATTTGAACATTTTTTTTGGAAATTTCTCTGCACCTTGCTGCTCAACTGTGACATCGTGTTTCCTGGTAAGCGAGACACATGTCACCTAACTCCGTAACAGTGTAATCGGCCATCAGGAACTTGTAAACGTCAGCATAATACTTCCTGTAAACACAGAATAACATAAAAGTAATGATTTTACGTATATAGAGTGAAGCGGTTAGTGAAAATTTTTACTAAGGCCGGGAATCGAACCTTTTGATTACTAGGCTTACTACGGAGGTGCGTTAGCCACTAAGCCACCTTGGCTGATGCACCTGCCTGCAAAGCAAAAGAGCCGGTTTCGATTCCTGGACTTAGTAAAAATTTTCACTCGCCAATTCAGACTATATACAAAAAATCATATCTGTATGAAATCAGCAAAGTGTCTGAAATTGTGCCATTTCATTTGTATGAACAGTAATAATTAATTGTTTCTACATAGACGTCAACGCTGCTGGCGGTAATGAAAGCTTACCTTTTAAAGCAGTAGGACGTCATGTTGAAAACCAAATTCCATTCTCAAGGTGCTGCACAGCAAGCAGTCAAAATAATTGTCGACGTTGACATAATGTATGCAGCCCGTCCGTACTGGGGAAACGATGTACCAGTGACATTTGTGGCACAGGATGAAAATGATTCATTTAATCTCCCCTCATAGTGGGGAAAAGATGCACCAGTGACATTTGCGGCACAGAATGAAAATGATTCATTTAATCTCTCTTAATAACTCTACAAATCTGTGTACGTAGTTTTCTTTGCGTCTTGTATACAGGGTGAGTCACCTAACGTTACCGCTGGATATATTTCGTAAACCACATCAAATACTGACGAACCGATCCCACAGACCGAACGTGAGGAGAGGGGCTAGTGTAATTGTTTAATACAAACCATACAAAAATGCACGGAAGTATGTTTTTTAACACAAACCTAGGTTTTTTTAAATGGAACCACGTTAGTTTTGTTAGCACATCTGAACTTATAAACAAATACGTAATCAATGCAGTTTGTTGCATTGTAAAATTTTAATTACATCCGGAGATATTGTAACCTAAAGTTGACGCTTGAAACCTCCGACTTTCAGTTGCGTGTTGTAACAAACACGGGCCACGGTCGGCGAGCAGCATCTGCAGGGACATGTTTACGATGGCGACCGTGTTTACGAGTGTTGCTGTAGTACACTGTTGTGGTTTGGTCTAGCTGTCGCAGTGTCCGCATGTAGCGCTTCCTGCTATTGTTATTCTGCATTCGTCTCCGCACGCAGACGAACTGTAGTACACCGTGTTACCAGACGGCTGTGATAGTGTAGTGTTGTAGGAACTGTGACCATGGTGTATTCGAACTCTGAAAAGGCGATGATGATACTCATCTATGGCGAGTGTCGACGAAATGCAGCTGAAGCCTGTAGGCTGTATGCAGAACGGTACCGGAACAGAGAGCATCCAACGTGCCGCACATTGCAAAACATCTACCGCCAACTGTATGCAACAGGTATGGTCATAGCACGCAAACGGGTCCGTAACAGGCCCGTCACAGGAGAAGCGGGTGCAGTTGGTGTGTTAGCTGCTGTTGCCATGAACCCACACATGAGTACAGGGGACATTGCGAGAGCCGGTGGACCGAGTCAAAGTAGTGTCATGCGCATACTGCATCGTCACCGCTTTCACCCGTTTCATGTGTCGCTACATCAGCAATTACATGGTGATGACTTTAATCATTGAGTGCCATTCTGTCAATGCGCATTAACAGAGAATGCGTTGCAGTTCTACCTGTTTACCGATGAAGCGGGTTTCACAAACCACGGGGCAGTGAATCTACGGAACATGCATTACTGGTACGTGGACAATCCTCGCTGGCTCAGACAGGTAGAGCGGCAGCGACCGTGGATTGTAAATGTATGGTGCGGAATCATTAGCGACCACCTCATTGGTCCTCACTACATTGCAGGGGCCCAAACAGCTGCAACATACATCGCGTTTCTACAGAATGATCTGCCAACGTTGCTCGAAAATGTCCCACTGGAAACGCGTCGACGTATGTGGTATCAGCATGATGGTGCACCTGCACATTCCGCAATTAACACTAGGCTGACCCTTGACAGGATGTTCGACGGGCGTTTCATAGGACGTGGAGGACGCATAAATTGGCCAGCCCGTTCTCCTGATCTTACACCTCTGGACTTCTTTCTGTGGGGTACGTTAAAGGAGAATGTGTACCGTAATGTGCCTACAACCCCAGAGGATATGAAACAACGTATTGTGGCAGCCTGCGGCGACATTACACCAGATGTACTGCGGCGTGTACGACATTCATTACGCCAGAGATTGCAATTGTGCGTAGTAAATGACGGCCACCACATTGAACATCTATTGGCCTGACATGTCGAGACACACTCTATTCCACTCCGTAATTGAAAACGGAAACCACGTGTGTACGTGTACCTCACCCCTCATGGTAATGTACATGTGCGTCAGTGAAAAAGACCAATAAAAAGGTGTTAGCATGTGGACGTAATGTGCTGTTCCAATCTCTTCTGTACCTAAGGTCCAGCACCGTTCTCTTTGGATCCCTACGTAATTCGGTGCTCTTCGATACACACCATCGAACAGCGGAGGAGTGGTACTCAAGAGTCAACTTTAGGTTACAATATCTCCGGATGTAATTAACATTTTACAATGCAACAAACGGCACTGATTACGTATTTGTTTATATGTTCCGATGTGCTAACAAAACTATCGGGGTTCCATTTAAAAAAACGTAGGTTTGTGTTAAAAAACATACTTCCGTGCATTTTTTAATGGTTTGTATTAACCAATTACACTAGCCCCTCTCCTCACCTTCGGTCTGTGGAATCGATTCGTCAGTATGTGATGTGGTTTACGAAATATATCCAGCGGTAATGTTAGGTGACTCACCCTGTATACACAAATATTATTATGAAAAAGTCGGTCTTACTAAATGAGATCACACTTCAACATAGTACGGTAAAAATATAAATGCGCTAGACTGAAGTACACTCTAATAAATGAAGTAATAAAATAAAAAACCCTCAAGATCCTCAAGGACTCTCTTCAGTTCCACCAGGGTATAATACGTGTATACTGAGGAGTTGACGCTCAGGACTGCCCGTACACCCTCCGAGTAACTGTCCTGAGTTTAGACGTAAACAGTGTTTGCAACGTTCGTGCTAGGGTACTGTGGTGTCACCGCCAGACACCACACTTACTAGGTGGTAGCTTCAAATCGGCCGCGGTCCATTAGTACATGTCGGACCCGCGTGTCACCACTGTCAGTATTTGCAAACCGAGCGCCACCACACGGCAGGTCTAGAGAGGCGGACTAGCACTCGCCCCAGTTGTACGGACGACTTGCTAGCGACTACACTGACGAAGCCTTTCTCTCATTTGCCGAGAGACAGTTAGAATAGCCTTCAGCTAAATCCATGGCTACGACCTAGCAAGGCGCCATTAACCATTTCTGGAGAGATTCTCACTTGTATAATCAAGAATACTGTATACAAATGATGGATTAAAAGTTAAGTACCACATCAGCTACGTACTTTTCTTTATAACATTAATTACGTATCCTGTTCCAGACTTCACGCCAGTCGGCGTGAGTTGACGCGTGCCCTTTCGGTAACCTCACCTTGTGTCTAGACTGTCTTGTCTAGACACAAGAGTTACAACCAGGTCTCACCGACTAGTGCGAACTCCTGCTGAACAGCTTCAGACTATGGGAAGCTGGATAGACGTATAGACGGACTGCTGCACATGTGGGTGTGTCGCTGCTTTCAACAGTGGTCTGTGGAACACTCCCACACCTGCAGACCACGTTATGGACGTCCGCATAGAGACGCAGGTCAAGATCAACCCATCGTGCGAACAGCGTCGGCCGAACGAACATCATCCAGTTAGGAAACGTGGCCACTTGTCGGACCTTCTACGTCATTGCGAATCGTCTGCTTGCAGCAGGGCTCAAAACATCTACATCTACGAGGGCTGTTCAATAAAGAATGATCATAATTTTTTTTGAGAACATACCTTTACTCATCCGCATAATTTTGAAGGTCCTTCTCAAAGGAGTCTCCCATGAGTGCGGTACAGACGTCCTGGATTAGCCGAGCGGTCTAAGGCGCTGCAGTCACGGACTGTGCGGCTGGTCCTGGCGGAGGTTCGAGTCCTCCCTCGGGCATGAGTGTGTGTGTTTCTTCTTAGGATAATTTAAATTAAGTGGTGTGTAAGCTTAGGGACTGATGACCTTAGCAGTTATGTCCCATAAGATTTCACACACATTCGAACATTTTTTGAACATTTGAATGCGATGCACTTGTCCCTCCCAGTTTTCAAATACATGCTGGAGACCATTTTTTGAGAGGTCCAAAATCGCCTTCGCAGCCTTCAGCATTGCTTCTGATGATTGGTAATGCCTCCCACGAAGTCGTTTCTTCATGTTAGAGAACAGAAAAAAGTCACATGGGACTAAATCCGGACTGTAGGGAGGGTGAGAGATGCACTTCACGTTGATTTTTGCAAGGTATTCAGTAATATGCAATATCTGGCAATATGCGGCTGCGAATTATCGTTGTGCAGCATGCAGGCTGCTTCACGGAAGTGTGGTCTTTTTCTCCTGATGCTGACTTACCCTGAGTATAGTCCAGTTACTGATGCGTGTGCAGGTACAACATGCTGGTAAACCATTCCATGAATATCGAAGAATACGATGACCACTTTCCAAGCAGCAGCTTTTGGGGGCTGGTCATGAAAGACATTTCCACACTGAGCTATGCTGTTTGCTCTCAGCATCAAAATGATGTAGTCAAGTTTCATCAGCAGTGATTACATTTGAAAGAAACTCCGGATCTTCATCTAACATCAACCTTAACTGCATACAGACCTGCACGCAATTGTCCTTTTGTTCGGGAATCAAAAGTCTTGGAACCCATCGCACACAAACACGTTTTATGAGCAACTTTTCTGTCACCAACGTGTGGGTGGCACCCAATTAAATGTTCAGTGTTTCAGAATCTTAAGGTAATTCGTCGATCCTGTCCCAAATGACAGCAGCAGTGTTGATGTTTTCTTCCGTAAGAGCAGTAACTGGAGCATCGGGTCCACCTTCCTTTGAAACAGATTGTCTCTCCTCTTATATCAAACCACCTTCAAGTTGTGCTGTAGGGAAGAACAGACTCTCCATAGGCCTCCTGTAACATTGTATAGGCCTCAGCTGAAGATTTGTTGAGACGAAAGCAGAATTTCAAAGCCACATATGGTTCCTCGCGTGTTACCTCCACTGCAGCGGTAGGCGATACTGAACATGTCTGACTTTGCCAGCCTCTTACAGGCGGAAACCAGGAGTCTCAACAATGAAACTACTACTGCGTGTTTGTTGCACATTAAGCTAACAGAATATCATTAGATTAATTTTTAGCGAGAGAAATTATGACCATAAAAAATTATGATCATTCTTTATTGAACAGCCATTGTATATCTACATCATCTACATGGATACTTCGCAAATCACACTTAGGTGTCTGGCAGAGGGTTCATCGAACCACCTTCACACTAATTCTCAGTTATTCCAGTCTCGAACAGCGTGCGTGAAAAACTAACACCTACATCTTTCGGTGCGAGCTCTGATTTCCCTTATTTCATTATGATGATCGGTTGTGTTGTGTCTAGACAAGACAGCCTAGACACAATGAGAGGAAGCCGAAAGGCACGCGCTTAAACTCACGCAGGCTGGCGTGAGGTCTGAAACAGGATACGTAATGAATGCTATAAAGAAAAGTACGTAGCTTCTGGAATACTTAACTTTAATCCACATTTGTAGAACATCGCTCTTGATGATACATTAATAGAATATCAATATCAATTGAATACGGCGCCTTGCTAGGTCGTAGCAAATGTAGCTGAAGGCTATGCTAACTATCGTCTCGGCAAATGAGAGCGTAGTTCTCAGTGAACCATCGCTAGTAACGTCGGCTGTACAACTGGGGCGAGTGCTAGTCCGTCTCTCTAGACCTGCCGTGTGGCGGCGCTCGGTCTGCCATCACTGACAGTGGCGACACGCGGGTCCGTCGTATACTAGCGGACCGCGGCCGATTTAAAAGCTGCCACCTAGCAAGTGTGGTGTCTGGAGGTGACACCACAGGTTGTCCCTATGTAAGTCAGCGTCAACAAAATATTTTCACATTCAGAGGAGAGACCTGGTGATTAAAATTTCGTGAGATGATTCCGCCGCAACGAAAAGCGTCTTTTTTTTTATCATACCCACACCAAATCCTGTATCATGTCAGTGGCGCTCTCTCCCCTATTTCTCGATAATAGAAAACTTTGTACTTTTCTTTGAACTTTCTCGATGTACTGTGTCAGTCCTTTCTGGTATGGATATGGATCATCTGGCCGCTGTGGATTTTGCGAAACATCTACGAACTACATACAGGTAGTCGAAAGGTGATCTGCGTCTCTCAGGGTGCATTCATGTCTATCTATTAAATATACAGGTATTGGTTTACTGGTGCAGGTTGGTCGTGATAGAGCTCACTTCCACAGACCGGAGTAAAGTTTCATCACCTGTACTGTAGGATGACCATATCCAACAGACTATCAATCACACAAGAGGGTCCCTGTATTGCTCCTTCATAATCACTTTAATAAATTGTTTTTTTTTTTCGGTTTGAACACACCCAATCAGTGTACACCACCGTACACTGTTTTTTTTCCCACCACGACTTAGAGATCCATGTCAGCTTCTGCTAAACCGACATTAACACCTTTCGATCCTCCAGCTCTCACAGAAAACTGAACGTCGCATGGCATAAACTATACAGATGCAACACAGGCTGTTAGATATAAAACATAGGTACGATGTTTCTCATTGAGAAAAGCGTGGAAGACACCGCAGCATATGGAAACTGGAAGAGTTTGTGGTATTGTAGAGCGCTTCCAACAGCTATTTAAAGGTACAGTTAATCTCCATTTCCGATCGACAGGGTAGCGGATGTCTCGGTGTTCCGTTTCCAAAAGCATTGTTCTTTTATTTTGCAGTCATGTACGTGATTACTGTTCCGGTTACTGCTCCAGTCATAATCATCGCCGGAAGGTGCTGTTCACAACACGCGTCAGGTAGCACAAATAAAAAAAAGGTACTGTTTTCTTATTGTGAAAAAAAAAATAAAAACATGTGTAGAATGTTTTGATGATAGACGTGAATGGATCCTAACAACATGTTCCGACTTCCATCGAATGGTCAAAACACGCTCCTATAGCATTAACTCAGGTCGCTCTGTTTCTACACAGGTTGCAGAGTGTGGTGGATATTGCTCTCTCCGACTTCTGGGTAAAATTGCTGAAACTGATCTCGCTATCAACTGCGGTGTGTATTACAGTACATCGCTCCATATCAATGGCGTCTTTCCAATATCGACAATCCACTGGATACGCTGTTGATTACCAGATAATGATTGACTGACACTGCTCCGTGGAGATGGAGGCAACTTCGACGGAACACTGGATATCAGCAACTTGTTGCTGTGGAGACTGGGATTAAATGTACAGTTGTTTGGAAGCGTTCCTCAATGGGAGAGACTCGTCCCATTTCCATATGCGGCGATACCCTACACATATTTTTATTTTTCTTCACCAATAATACACTCCTGGAAATTGAAATAAGAACACCGTGAATTCATTGTCCCAGGAAGGGGAAACTTTATTGACACATTCCTGGGGTCAGATACATCACATGATCACACTGACAGAACCACAGGCACATAGACACAGGCAACAGAGCATGCACAAAGTCGGCACTAGTACAGTGTATATCCACCTTTCGCAGCAATTCAGGCTGCTATTCTCCCATGGAGACGATCGTAGAGATGCTGGATGTAGTCCTGTGGAACGGCTTGCCATGCCATTTCCACCTGGCGCCTCAGTTGGACCAGCGTTCGTGCTGGATGTGCAGACCGCGTGAGACGACGCTTCATCCAGTCCCAAACATGCTCAATGGGGGACAGATACGGAGATCTCGCTGGCCAGGGTAGTTGACTTACACCTTCTTGAGCACGTTGGGTGGCACGGGATACATGCGGACGTGCATTGTCCTGTTGGAACAGCAAGTTCCCTTGCCGGTCTAGGAATGGTAGAACGATGGGTTCGATGACGGTTTGGATGTACCGTGCACTATTCAGTGTCCCCTCGACGATCACCAGTGGTGTACGGCCAGTGTAGGAGATCGCTCCCCACACCATGATGCCGGGTGTTGGCCCTGTGTGCCTTGGTCGTATGCACTCCTGATTGTGGCGCTCACCTGCACGGCGCCAAACACTCATACGACCATCATTGGCACCAAGGCAGAAGCGACTCTCATCGCTGAAGACGACACGTCTCCATTCGTCCCTCCATTCACGCCTGTCGCGACACCACTGGAGGCGGGCTGCACGATGTTGGGGCGCGAGCGGAAGACGGCCTAACGGTGTGCGGGACCGTAGCCCAGCTTCATGGAGACGGTTGCGAATGGTCCTCGCCGATACCCCAGGAGCAACAGTGTCCCTAATTTGCTGGGAAGTGGCGGTGCGGTCCCCTACGGCACTGCGTAGGATCCTACGGTCTTGTTGGCGTGCATCCGTGCGTCGCTGCGGTCCGGTCCCAGGTCGACGGGCACGTGCACCTTCCGCCGACCACTGGCGACAACATCGATGTACTGTGGAGACCTCACGCCCCACGTGTTGAGCAATTCGGCGTTACGTCCACCCGGCCTCCCGCATGCCCACTATACGCCCTCGCTCAAAGTCCGTCAACTGCACATACGGTTTACGTCCACGCTGTCGCGGCATGCTACCAGTGTTAAAGACTGCGATGGAGCTCCGTATGCCACGGCAAACTGGCTGACACTGACGGCGGCGGTGCACAAATGCTGCGCAGCTAGCGCCATTCGACGGCCAACACCGCGATTCCTGGTGTGTCCGCTGTTGCTGTGCGTGTGATCATTGCTTGTACAGCCCCCTCGCAGTGTCCGGAGGAAGTATGGTGGGTCTGACACACCGGTGTCAATGTGTTCTTTTTTCCATTTCCAGGAGTGTGTAACAGTACCTCTTTTTATTTCTGCTACCTCACGCGTGTTGTGAAAAGCACCTTCCGGTGACGGTCAACACCGAAACAGTAATCAAGTACATGTCTGCAAAATAAGGAAACAATGCTTTTCGAAACGGAGCACCAAGACATCTACTACTCTGAGGATGGGAAGATGAGATTAACTGCACAGGTAATCACCTTCGATTAGCTATTGGGAGCGCTCTATAATACCACAAAGTCTTCCAGTTTCCATATGTTGCGGTGTCTTCCACATTTTTCTCAATGAGAAACATCGTGCCTATGTTTTATTTCTACCAACCTGTGTTGCACCTGTATAGTTTATGCCATACGATGTTCAGTTTTATGTGAGAGCCAGAGGATCAAAACGTGTTAATGTCGGTTTGGCAGAAGCTGACATGGATCTCTAAGTCATGGTGGAAAAAAAGTGTATGGTGGTGTATACTGACTGGGTGTGTTACAACCGAAAAAATAATTTATTTAAGTGATTATGAAGGAGCAATACAGGAACCCACTTGTGTGACTGATAGTCTGTTGGATATGGTCATCCTACAGTACAGGTGATGAAACTTTACTCCCGTCTGTGGAAGCGACGAACCACCTGCTCCAGTACACCAATACCTGTTTTTCTTTTTATTGGATCGTCACATATGTTTGGGTGATAGACATGAATGCACCCTGAGAGACATAGATCTCCTTATAACTACCTGTATGTAGTTTGGAGATGTATAGCAAAATATTCATCCTTCCTCCATGCCATATATGATGTGTAGTCTTCCTAAATTTCCCAACCACCGTAACTGCTCGTACTATCTCTTCTACTAACTCGTGTTGCAGTGAAAAGCTTCGTTTGGAGCTGGCCTTACAGACTGTACACAGTTTTCGGAGCTATGACACCATGTTCCAATTTCCACCGGGTGGTCAAAACGCGCTCCTGCCGCATTAACTCAACTGTTTCCGCACAGGATGCAGGAGGTCTTAGATATAGCGCTCTCGGACTTCCATACAGGTCAGACAAATTCCCGCCAATAGGGTAGGATGGGCAGAGGGTGGTGGTGGAGGAGCGTAGGAGGAGGCAGCTGAAGCACATGTGCAGCTGAGAAAACACGTGTTGTCATCAGGGGAGAGGGGGAGGGGGGGCGTGGTCAGGGGACAGGTGGGCAGGGGTGGGGGTTATTAATGTGGTGTCACCGCCAGACACCACACTTGCTAGGTGGTAGCCTTTAAATCGGCCGCGGTCCGTTAGTATAAGTCGGAACCGCGTGTCGCCACTATCAGTGATTGCAGACCGAGCGCCGCCACACGGCAGGTCTAGAGAGACTTCCTAGCACTCGCCCCAGCTGTACAGCCGACTTTGCTAGCGATGGTTCACTGACAAAATATCCTCTCATTTGCCGAGACGATAGTTAGCATAGCCTTCAGCTACATTTGCTATGACCTAGCAAGGCGCCATTACCAGTTACTATTGATGCTGTAAAACATGTACCGTCAAGAGCAATGTTCACCATTTATGGATTAAAGTTAAGTATTCCAGCAGCTACGTACGTTTTTTGCTAAAGTCTAATTTCCTTGTCCTGTCCCAGACCTCACGCAAGCCTGCGTGAGCTAAAACGCGTGCCTTTCGGCTTCCTCTAGTATACCGGGTTGGCTCTCTTGCCAACCCACAACAATTAATTGTTAAATTTAATTGATTTGCATATCAATTTGATATCAAAACTGTTAGTCTCGGTAGTGGCGTTATTTTCGGTTCTTTATCTGAATTTCCTATTCAGTAAGTTTCTGAGACCTGTTACCGAACGGTCCTCCAGCCGATTTTTCGACAACTGTACCGAGAGGCTATGGATTTCGGTATGGCCCTGTCTTTGGTCAGATAGGCAATGGTTCGGCTTTGAGATATAATGCACACAGTAGCTACCATGCTTTTCTATTATTTGATCTTGCATATTTAGACCGTTTTCATGCTTTCTTAAGCATTTTTCGTGCATATTTGCACGAATATTTTAAAGTTTTTATGATGCATATAATCCGGTTTCTACTCATGCCTAATATCGCGGTGCATTGGTACCGTAGCCACAATTCCAAAGCTCTGAACGGCGTGCGCTTAACGTCGATGTGCAGACATCCCGTCCTGCATAAACGTATGTAGCTACCGTGACGTAGTTTGTTGTGACGGACAGCCTCCCACCTGCGCTGCGTACTGATCAACAGGGCCCAGTAGACTGCGGATGAGGCCCCAAGGCTAGCAGGGGCCCTATTCGATATCGTTCACACCGATCGGTGCAGTAGGTTAGTCAAGGCAGTGACGTCATTTTCGGTTCTTTATCCGAATTTCCTATTCAGTAAGCTTCTGAGACCTGTTACCGAACGGTCCTCCAGCCGATTTTTCGACAACTGTACCGAGAGGTTATGGATTTCGGTATGGCCCTGTCTTTGGTCAGATATGCAATGGTTCGGCTTTGAGATATAATGCACACAGTAACTACCATGCTTTTCTATTTTTTGATCTTGCATATTTAGACCGTTTTCATGCTTTTTTAAGCATTTTTCGTGCATATTTGCACGAATATTTTAAAGTTTTTATGATGCATATAATCCGGTTTCTACTCATGCCTAATATCGCGGTGCATTGGTACCGTAGCCACAATTCCAAAGCTCTGAATGGCGTGCGCTTAACGTCGATGTGCAGACATCCCGTCCTGCATAAATGTATGTAGCTACCGTGACGTAGTTTGTTGTGACGGACAGCCTCCCACCTGCGCTGCGTACTGATCAACAGGGCCCAGTAGACTGCGGATGAGGCCCCAAGGCTAGCAGGGGCCCTATTCGATATCGTTCACACCGATCGGTGCAGTAGGTTAGTCAAGGCAGTGACGTCATTTTCGGTTCTTTATCCGAATTTCCTATTCAGTAAGCTTCTGAGACCTGTTACCGAACGGTCCTCCAGCCGATTTTTCGACAACTGTACCGAGAGGTTATGGATTTCGGTATGGCCCTGTCTTTGGTCAGATATGCAATGGTTCGGCTTTGAGATATAATGCACACAGTAACTACCATGCTTTTCTATTTTTTGATCTTGCATATTTAGACCGTTTTCATGCTTTTTTAAGCATTTTTCGTGCATATTTGCACGAATATTTTAAAGTTTTTATGATGCATATAATCCGGTTTCTACTCATGCCTAATATCGCGGTGCGTTGGTACCGTAGCCACAATTCCAAAGCTCTGAACGGCGTGCGCTTAACGTCGATGTGCAGACATCCCGTCCTGCATAAACGTATGTAGCTACCGTGACGTAGTTTGTTGTGACGGACAGCCTCCCACCTGCGCTGCGTACTGATCAACAGGGCCCAGTAGACTGCGGATGAGGCCCCAAGGCTAGCAGGGGCCCTATTCGATATCGTTCACACCGATCGGTGCAGTAGGTTAGTCAAGGCAGTGACGTCATTTTCGGTTCTTTATCCGAATTTCCTATTCAGTAAGCTTCTGAGACCTGTTACCGAACGGTCCTCCAGCCGATTTTTCGACAACTGTACCGAGAGGTTATGGATTTCGGTATGGCCCTGTCTTTGGTCAGATATGCAATGGTTCGGCTTTGAGATATAATGCACACAGTAACTACCATGCTTTTCTATTTTTTGATCTTGCATATTTAGACCGTTTTCATGCTTTTTTAAGCATTTTTCGTGCATGTTTGCACGAATATTTTAAAGTTTTTATGATGCATATAATCCGGTTTCTACTCATGCCTAATATCGCGGTGCATTGGTACCGTAGCCACAATTCCAAAGCTCTGAACGGCGTGCGCTTAACGTCGATGTGCAGACATCCCGTCCTGCATAAACGTATGTAGCTACCGTGACGTAGTTTGTTGTGACGGACAGCCTCCCACCTGCGCTGCGTACTGATCAACAGGGCCCAGTAGACTGCGGATGAGGCCCCAAGGCTAGCAGGGGCCCTATTCGATATCGTTCACACCGATCGGTGCAGTAGGTTAGTCAAGGCAGTGGCGTCATTTTCGGTTCTTTATCCGAATTTCCTATTCAGTAAGCTTCTGAGACCTGTTACCGAACGGTCCTCCAGCCGATTTTTCGACAACTGTACCGAGAGGTTATGGATTTCGGTATGGCCCTGTCTTTGGTCAGATATGCAATGGTTCGGCTTTGAGATATAATGCACACAGTAACTACCATGCTTTTCTATTTTTTGATCTTGCATATTTAGACCGTTTTCATGCTTTCTTAAGCATTTTTCGTGCATATTTGCACGAATATTTTAAAGTTTTTATGATGCATATAATCCGGTTTCTACTCATGCCTAATATCGCGGTGCATTGGTACCGTAGCCACAATTCCAAAGCTCTGAACGGCGTGCGCTTAACGTCGATGTGCAGACATCCCGTCCTGCATAAACGTATGTAGCTACCGTGACGTAGTTTGTTGTGACGGACAGCCTCCCACCTGCGCTGCGTACTGATCAACAGGGCCCAGTAGACTGCGGATGAGGCCCCAAGGCTAGCAGGGGCCCTATTCGATATCGTTCACACCGATCGGTGCAGTAGGTTAGTCAAGGCAGTGACGTCATTTTCGGTTCTTTATCCGAATTTCCTATTCAGTAAGCTTCTGAGACCTGTTACCATTGCTACGGTCGCAGGTTCGAATCCTGCCTCGGGCATGGATGCGTGTGATGTCCTTAGGTTAGTTACGTTTAAGTAGTTCTAAGTTATAGGGGACTGATGACCACAGATGTTAAGTCCCATAGTGCTCAGAGCCATTTGAACCATTTGAACCTGTTACCAAACGGTCTTAGATATATAATCTCTCGGACTTCCATACAGGTCAGACAAATTCCCGCCAATAGGGTAGGTTGAGCAGAAGGCGGTGAGGGAGGAGGGCGGGAGGAGGTAGCTGAAGCACATGTGCAGCTGAAAAAACACGTGTTGTCATCAGGGGGCGGAGGGGGGGCGTGGTCAGGGGATGGGTGGGCAGGGGTGGGGGTTATTAATTGATCAATTCAACTGATTTGCATATCAATTTGGTATCAAAAGTGTCCTACAAACCCCACTACCGTACTACTCACCTGATCTCACTCACTGTGATTTCTGGTTGTGTGGCTACGTAAAGGACAGGGTTTACTAGGGGAACATTCATACATGTGCCTGATCTGAAGCGCAGCATATCAAGAGAGATAGCAGGCATGCAGACATACTCGGTTCTGCTCTGCAGAATGCAACCCTGCCCTTTCACACTCTTCTGGACACTGGCGCCATATTGAGCCCCTTTTGCAGCAGTAATGGTACTGGTACGTAATAGTATGATGTACCGTAGCAGCACATTACAAGTGTTTCAATTGAATTGATTCTCTGTTATTTCTCTTCCGTATGATCTCGACATTAATGCTATCAAGTTTGGTACTCGTACAGTAATTAGTTTCGTTGCTATAACGTATTAAATAGGGAAAGTGTAATTATAGCCACCTGGTATGTTCCAATGTCCTGCTGCATATTCACGTTAATGATATGGGCCTGTAATGTAGCGGATTACTCTTACTACCTTTCTTGAATATTGGTGTGGCCTGCGCAACTTTCCAGATTTTGGGTACGGATCTTTTGTCGTGCCAATGGTTGTGTATGATTGTTAAGTATGGAGCTATTGCATCAGCATACTCTGAAAGGAACTTACCTGGTATACAGTCTCGATGAAAAGACTTGCTTTTATTAAGTGATTTAAGTTGCTTCACTATTTCCACAGTATCTGCTTCTAAGTAACTCATGCTGGCAACTGTTCTTGATTCGATTTCTGGGATATTTATTATGTCTCCTTTGTTGAAGAAATTTCGAAAGGCTGAGTTTAGTTACTCTTCTTTGCCAGCATTATATGTTTCAGTATGGCTCTGAGAACTATGGGACTTTACATCTGAGGTCATCAGTCCCCTAGACTTAGAATTACTTAAACCTAACTAACCAAAGGACATCACACACATCCATGCTCGAGGCAGGATTCGAACCTGCGACCGTAGCAGCAGTGCGGTTCCGGACTGAAGCGCACAGAACCGCTCGGCCACAGCGGCCGGCGCCAGCATTGTCATCGGTAGTATTTCCGTTGCTATCGCGCAGAGAAGGCATTGATTGTGTCTTGCCGCTAGCATACTTTACATACGACCAGAATCTCTTTGGATTTTCTGCAGCTTTTCGAAACAAAGTTTCTTTGAGGAAACTCTTATAAGCTAAATTTCGAGCTTCTGTAAATTATCCTAAATCTTAGAGATTTTGCGTCTGTTTAAATTTGGCATGTTTTTTTCGCTGTTTCTGCAACAGTGTCCTGACCCGTTTTGTGTACCAAGAGGGATCAGCTCTTAATTGGTACAAAACTCTCAATTGCTGTCCATATTATTTCTTTGAATTCATGCCACATTTGGTCTTTACTTACATTTTTAATTTGGACAGAGTAGAGATTCTCTCTCAGAAAGGCCTCAAGTGAATTTTTATCTGCTTTTATGAATAGGTATACCTTTCGTTTATTTTTGGAGGATTTGTGGGTTGCAATATTCAGTCTCGCTATGACAACGATGTTTTCGCTAACCTCTGTATCCGTTTTGATGCTTGTTATTAGCTCAGCATTATTTGTTACTGAGAGGTTAAGTGTGTTTTTACATCTGCTTAGTATCCGCTTGGGCTCAGGAACTAACTGCTCGAAATAATTTTCAGAGAATGCGTTTAGCAGAATTTCGGATGATGTTTTGTACCTACCTCCGCATTTAAACATGTATTTTCGCCAACATATCGAGGGTCAATCAAACTCACTACCAACTATAACTGTATGAGTCAGGTACATGTCTCAAAGTAAATTCAGATTTTTTTCAAACCTTTCAGCAATTGCATCATCTGAGTTGGAAAGTCGGTAAAAGGATCCAATTATTATTTTAGTCTGGTCGCCAAGAATGACCTCTGCCCATACTATCTCGCAGGAATTATCTACTTCCATTTCGCGATAAGATAAACTTTTAATAGCAACGAACACGCCACCGCCAATTGCGTTTAGCCTATCCTTTCGGAACACTGCTAGGTTCTTCGCAAAAATTTGAGCTGAATTTATCTCCAGCTTTAGCCAATTTTCAGTGCCTATAACGATTTGAGCATCAGTGCTTTCTATTAGTGGTTGGAGCTCCCAACACAGCTACGACAATTTACAACTATTATACCGTTGGTTCCTGTATCTACGATCTTCCTCTGTACAGGCTGCACCCTTCGAAGCACTATCTGTGTTTTCCCGAGACCCTCTAACCCAAAAAAGCGCCCAGTCCACGCTACACATTCGCTGCTACCTGTGTAGCCGCCTCCTGCGTATAGTGGACACCTGACCTATTCAGCGGAACCAGAAACCCAACCACCCTTTGGCGCAAGTCGAGGAACCTGCAGCCTACACGGTCGCAGAACTGTCTGAGCCTCTGATTCAGACCCTCCAATCGGCTCTGTACCAGAGGTCCGCAAATGGTCCTGTCAACTGTGGCTGCAGAAAATACTGTGCCGAGAAAATGTATGAAATTGAAACATCCCCTTGGAAAATTTTGAAAGACTGTGCTGGTAAACCTCTACGTTATTTGATTTTCAAACAGATGAGCAAAACTGAACGTACTCAGACATTACTCTCTTTACTTATTCTGATCAACACTAAACTGACACACAATATTTTTAGCGCAACGCAATCTGACTTTCAAAAATCCCTACAAAAGAATGGCCCTGACTAACAATAACCTATACCTTTCATGAATCACTTACCACACAAAAATCTTCGTTACTCGAACTACTGCAATACAGCGAGCGCCAATACTGCCAGCTAAACAATAGATTCTAACTACTGAAGGCACAAACTACTGATAGGCATAGTCAGCAAATGAAAGATTTTGATAGAGAACAAACAATGTATTTACCTTAATAATGCTCAAAAGTCCTAATATATATATCAGTTCATGATATCCAGTATTACAAATTTACTCTTTCTGGTGGACACACGTCCAGATCGTCCGGTCTTAAAATTCTGCCATCTCTCTCCCCACATCCACCACTGCTGGCGGCTCACCTCCAACTGCGCAACGCTACACGTTGTTCACATCCAACTGCCCAACACTACAATAGCGAATATTCCAACAATGAAAATCAGCCACAGACTCCACACAGCACAGTCAGTGATTTTCATACAGAGCGCTACGTGGCGTTACCAACATAAAAACCTACTTACAAAATATATTTCAATTTATATATTAATTGAAGTAAACCGAAGAACTTTTGGGTTATTTGGTAACAACGTTTCTGCTGGATATGAAAATGTACTATGTGACCAAAGTATCCAGACACCTGGCTGAAAATGGCTAACAAGTAATGATGGAATTCAACTTAGAGATAGCCCATCCTTAGCCTTGATGACAGCTTTCACTCTCGCAGGTATACGTTCAATCAGGTGCTGGAAGGTTTCTTGGGGAATGGCAGCCCATTCTTCACGGAGTGCTGCACTGAGGAGAGGTATCGATGTGGGTCGGTGTGTCTTGCCAAGAAGTTGACGCTCCAAATATCCCAAGGGTGTTATATAGGAATCAGGTCAGGACTCTGTGCAGGCCAGTCCATTACAGGAATGTAATGGACTGCCACAGACCGTGCATTATGAACAGGTGCTCGATTGTGTTGAAAGATGCAATCGCCATCCCCGAATTGCTCTTCAACAGTGGGAAGCAAGAAGATGCTTAAAACATCAGTGTAGGGCTGTGGTGTGATAGTGCCACGCCAAACAAGGGGTTCAAGCCCCCTCCATGAAAACCATGACCACACCATAACACCACCGCCTCCGAATTTTACTTTTGGCACTACACACGCTGGCAGACGACGTTCACCGGGCATTCGCCATACCCACACCCCGCCATCGGATCGCTACATTGTGTACCGTGATTCGTCACTCCACACAACGTTTTTCAACTGTTCAGTCGTCCAATGTTTACGTTTCTTACACCAGGCGATGCGTCGTTTGGCATTTACCGGCGTCATGTGTGGCTTATGAGCAGCCGCTCGACCATGAAATCCAAGTTTTCTCACCTCCCGCCTATCTGTCATAGTACTTGCACTGATGCAGTTTGGAATTCCTGTGTGATGTCTATTACACATTCCGACCCTCTTCAACTGTCGGCGGCCTCTTTCAGTCAACAGACGAGGTCGGCCTGTACACTTTTGTGTTGTACATGTCCCTTCACGTTCCCACTTCACTATCGTATCGGAAAGAGTTGACATAGGAATGCTTAAAAGTGTGAAAATCTCGCGTAAAAGCACAAGTGACACCCAATCAGCTGACCACGTTCGAAGTTCGTGAGTTCCGCGGAGCGTCGCATTCTGCTGTCTCACGATGTCTAATGACTACTGAGGTCGCTGATACGAAGTATCTGGCAGTGGGTGTCAGCACAATGCACCTAATATGAAAAACGTATGTTGTTGTGGGTGTCCGGATACCTTTTATCACATAGTGTATATAGTGTGTATCTGTCCAGATATTCATTGGAGTAGGTGTAGAAAATTGAGGTAAATCGGCCAAGCAGTTTTCAAGATTTTTGATAACGGTTTTAGCGCCGTGTCTTTACATAGTAGTATAGATTATAGAAGCCTCCAATGTTGTTATTATATTTAACAAAGTGCTCTCCATAAATATGCTTCCGCTTTTCCGACTGGCACTTTATAGCTTGGTACTGTGATGCACTCGGCCTTGACACATATTACCTTACGGATTACTTCATTTATAAAAAAACTGTAACTTTGTGTAAAACGATTAATATGCCAAACGATATACTTTGCGAACTACTGATTTCATTCCATTTGTATAGAATAATTTTGAAGTTAATTAACAAGAAACATAACCATGTAAATTTTCTAAAGTATTTACAACAATATTTTCACTGTGAAACTTCCTGGCAGGTTGGTAGAGCATTTCCCGTGAAAGGCAAAGGTCCCGAGTTCGAGACTCGGTCCGGCACACAGTTTTAATCTGCCAGGAAGTTTCATATCAGCGCACACTCCGCTGCAGAGTGAAAATCTCACTCTGGAAACATCACCCAGGCTGTGGCTAAGCCATGTCTCCGCAATATCCTTTCTTTCAGGAGTGCTAGTTCTGCAAGGTTCGCAGCAGAACTTCTGTAAAGTTTGGAAGGTAGGAGGCGAGGTACTGGCGGAAGTAAAGCTGTGAGGACGGGCCGTAAGTCGTGCTTGGGTAGCTCAGTTGGTAGAGCACTTGCCCGCGAAAGGCAAAAGTCCCGAGTTCGAGTCTCGGTCCGGCACACAGTTTTAATCTGCCAGGAAGTTTCATATCAGCGCACACTCCGCTGCAGAGTGAAAATCTCATTCTGGAATATTTTCAATAAATTATGTTAATTTTGTGTTGAATCAACTCAGTTACTTTCGTTGAGGGTAACGCTCGTCTCACAACACTTCGTGAGGTAATTTTGACGTCACACGCAATATCGTGAGGCCCACCGGAATATCGACAACTGATACGGCAGACACCATATTTGTTTTGGCATATTTACATGCTTTGTATAATAACTTGCAGTATGCCTTGTCAAGGTAGCGGCGCATTGAAAATTGTCACAAGCACGTTACCTTTATCATCAAATTTCAGTTAATAACATATCTAAGGTATAAACCTTCAAGAGATATTATGATGACGAAGACGTAAGACAAATTTCACACGAATCGGCTCCAGAAGTAGCATCTTTGCCTAGCAACACAAAAAAGGTTTTTCTACTGATAGTTCCAAAATATATTAAATTATTAACGTTTTTAAGTTTAATTCATGCAAAGTGACGTCTCGAACGTCCTTGGAAGAACCGGAGGAACAAAAAGCCCTCTGTCTGTCGAAGTGGCTGGCACCGCTTCCAACGGAGTCTGCAGCGCTGATCCGAGGGCGATGTTGCTCGGGGTTAGTGAGTCTGCACGCTGTTCCAGCTTTTAGCTGTACCCGTTAGAAGTTTTATTGAGGTTTTGAGAGGTGAGAAAGTGATGTCGGCATCTGCTGGAGTCGATACGTTGAAGTTTACGTTTGAAAGAAATTTTGCAAAACTGATCTCTTTTGATGTGGAAACGTTTCTAGAAGAAGTAGTTAAACTGAGTTCTAAAGATATTTTTGGCACCTACAAGTCAGTTGTGTCCAGTGTCGTATTTATTAACTTGAAAACGGCTGGTTTATGTGATAAGTGGTGGACTCATGTGCAGGAACCTTAAAGTTCAAGCACAGTGATGGTAAAATTTTTGACATGAATATCACCTACGGTGGTTTTGGTATTAGGACAGTTGGAATTTTTGAATTATCCTTTGAAGTGCCAGCCGAAAAAATAAATGCAGTAGTATGGAAAAGTAAGTTAAGGATGTTTTGGATGACGAACAGGTTGGCTTTAGGAATGGTAAAGGCGCCAAAGATACAGTTCTAACGTTGCAGTTGATAATGGAAGGAGAGATTATAGAAAAATTAAGACACGTTTATAGGTTTTGTAGACCTGGAAAAAGCGTTCGACAATGTAAAATGGTGCAAGATGTTCGAAATTCTGAGAAATATGGGGGTAAGCCATAAAGAGAGACGGGTAATATACAGTGTATACAAGAGGAAATAACAGGAGTGGACGACCAAGAATGAAGTGATAGGATTAAAAAGGTTGTACGACAAAATAGTTCAAATGGCTCTGAGCACTATGAGAATTAACATCTGAGGTCATCAGTCCCCTAGAACTTAGAACTAATTAAACCTAACTAACCTAAGGGCATCACACACATCCATGACCGAGGCAGGATTCGAACCTGCGACTGTAGCGGTCGCGCGGTTCCTGACTGAAGCGTCTAGAACCGCTCGGCCACACCGGCCGGCTTTGTACGACAGGGATGTAGTCTTTCGCCCCTACTGTTCAGTCTATATCGAAGAAGTGATGATAGAAATAAAAGAAAGGTTCATAAGTACGATTAAAATTCAGGGTGAAAGGATATCATTGATACGATTCGCTGATGAAATTGCTATTCCGTGTGAAAAATTGAAGAAGAATTACATGATCTGCTGAATGGAATGAACAGTCCAACGAGTACAGAATATTGATGAGAGTAAATCGAAGGAAGACAAAAGTAATGAGAAGTTGCACGAATGAGAGCAGCAAATAGATGAAGTTAAGGAATTGTACTACCTAGGTAGCAAAACAACCAATGACGGACGAAACAAGGAGAACATCAAAAGCAGACTTGCACTGGCAAAAACGGCACATCTGGCCAAGAGAGATTACTAGTATCAAACATAGGCCTTAATCTGAGGAAGAAATTTCTGAGAATGTACGTTTGGAGCACAGCATAGGAAAACGTGGACTGCAGGAAAACAGAAACACAAGAGAATTGACGCATTTGAGGAGTGCTGCTACAGATAAATTCTGAAAATTAAGTGCACTGATAAGATAAGGTATGATGAGGTTCTGCGCAGAATCGGAGATGAAAAGAATATATGGAAAACACCGACAATAATAATGATAGGACATCTGTTAAGATTAGATTAGAGTAATGCTTGTTCTATAGATCACTAATACATTTCGTAATGTTGTGCAACGAGAAAGTGTAACAAAAGGTTTCTTTACATGCCATCATTCAAGTTTTTTTCCCAGCGAATAATCTCAATGTACTAGAAGGAGACCCAGAGGACAAAAACTGTAAAGGAATACAGAGACTGGAATACATCCTGCAAATAGTTTAAGACGAAGGTTGCAAGTGCTACTCTGAGATGTAGAGGGCACAGGAGATGAGTTCGTGGTGGGCCGTATCAAACCAGTCAGAAGACTGATGACACGGAAAAAAAGGTATCCACTTATGAGGAAGTCATGACTAGAGGCCGGATTATATGCATTTGCATGTTGCATATACATTTGCACATTTGACTCCTTTTCACCGGTTATTGCATATTTTAGCTGAAAACTAGTGACGATGCATATCTTCGCTCTATGTTTACAATATTTTAAAAATTTAACCGGCGGTCTGTAGCTCGATCTAGTTTTGATATCTCACAGGTTGACCGCGACCTAGAACTGCGTACAATCGCTAACCGAGAAGCCATTGCCTAGCGAAATCATTACAGAAGAGGAACAGGCAGAGTCAATGCTCCTGCGCCCCCGAACCCGGTTAATTACCTCCGCTGTCATACCGTGCTCGTGGGCAACAATTAAATTAAACTACGCAAGCTCTTAGTCGCACGTCCATTGCTTCAGTTTAGCTTTCAATTTACTTGTACACAATTGAACGTGTTTATGACGTGTAGTGTATAACGTGTTGTGCGCCATGCCCCCAGAAAAAGGAACGTCGTTTCGTGGATAGCTGCCCATCCTGGAACATTTACGTATGACAGAATTGTTTTATGTTGTCGAGTTTGCGAGAAAAACGTTTCGTGCAAAAAAAAGTTTCAAACAGACCAGCATGTCAAGACAAGTCTTCATATCACAGAAATGCAGAAGAAAGGATCACGACAACAACTTCTGACAACAGCAAGTTGCAGTAGCAGGGATTTGTTCAAAGGTAACCAAAATAGTCTTCACAAACGTACAAACCCTATCCTCAAAAACTTCGTGCTCAAATATTGCTTAAATCAAAATATACCAGATGAATCAACATTGCTTAAAAATTACATACCAACAAATTACGTAAATGTTCTGGATGAAATACGCAATGAACTGTAGGACAGCATTATCTGGATTTCCGTTGACGAAACTCCAGACACTTGTGGCAGTTACATTGCAAATTTAACTGTTTGTGCTTTGAAAGAAGAGCCATCTTCTTCCTATTTAGCGAGCTGCAAAGAACTCGAAAAAGTAATCATTCTACGGTCGCCAGATTTGTGTATGAGGGTATTAGAAAAATATTTCCAGAATCTTATGCAGATGAAAGGGTGTTTATGTCTATTTCAGATGTTGCTCCCTACACGATCAAAGCAGAAAAATCACTCCGAGTATTTCATCCCAATTTGATTCATGTGACGTGCTTTGCTCATGGAATACATCGCCTTGCTGAAGGGTACGTTCCACGTTTATGAATGTAAATAAGCTGATTTCATCCGGAAAGAAAGTGTTTCTAAAGGTTCCTGCTCGCATCAAGACCTACAAAGAAAAACTACCAAATGTGAATTTACCTCCCGAACCAGTGGTAATTCGTTGGTTCAAAAATGGTTCAAATGGCTCTGAGCACTATGGGACTTAACATCTGTGGTCATCAGTCCCCTAGAACTTAGAATTACTTAAACCTAACTAACCTAAGGACATCACACACATCCATGCGCGAGGCAGGATCCGAACCTGCGACCGTAGCGGTCGCGCGGTTCCAGACCGAAGCGCCTAGAACCGCACGGCCACAACGGCCGGCTTAATTCGTTGGTGTACAAGGGGCCATTAGAGAGGTAGTAATAAACTTCGATAGTGCCGAGGTTTTGGCAGTTTACTAGTGCAAGGAAGCTTTTAATGATTCTGGTATTAAAAAAGACATTGCTGTGATTAGCACTCATTTTTTACATATACCTGCAAGTATTGAAATGCTTGAAACTCAACGCTTGGCGTTGAATGAACCTATTCAGTTAATGAATAAAATTATTCTAGTGAACTCCTCATTGGCGGTGGTATTCCCGTGAAAACTTAAAGAAAAATCTGAAAACATTTTAATCTATAACCCAGGATTTGAACCCTTGTGCCAAATTGATAGTTGTATTAATGGAATGGGTGAACTTTTATCAGAAACAGTTAAGTGCCAACATAGCACCCAAATTCAAATACTGCCCAGTTACCTCAATTGAAATAGAACTGTCCTTTTCTGCTTAGAAAAATGTTTTGAGTGACCGAGGACACAATCTTTCTACCGATCTTTTGGAACAGTACTTGGTCGTTTATGTTTACGATAGTAGGAAATTGTAAAATTAATTGTAAATGGTGATTGGTTCAAAAGTATTAATTAAAAGTTAATGCTGTTGAAAAAAATATTCATGATTGTATGTTGTTTTGTAAATAAAATATTACGGAGGTTTTGAATGTGTTCCTCTGCATGCGATGTATCTCGAAGTTGGTCTTGTACATATCGATTGTTTCCTTGAGACTCACTCGCATCGCATCCGCTTGTTACTGACAACCATAGCAAAGAAGGAAGAATTCTTGAAACACGGTATGCATCCCCATTTTTCAGATTTTTAGAAAGGCCCCTTTCCTAACGTCTACCAGAAAGTATTCAGAAAATGATTCTAGCGTTCTAAATGTACCGATATTTCAGTGACCGGCGCTCTTCCTCGTAAGTAATGTGCACTGGTACGACTCTGAGATATAATTTATGCAGTAACTACCATGTTTTTGTATTACTTGACCTTGCATATTTCGACACTTATCATGGATTTTAACGCATTTTTCATGCACATTTGCACGCATATTTTAAGGTTTCTGTGATGCATATAATCCAGTCTCTACTCAAGACTAATTCGCGGTGCGTTGGTCCAGTAGCCACAATTTCCAAGTTCTGAACAGTGTGCACTTAACGTTGACGTGCAGAAACATATCCCCCCCTGCATAAATGTATGTGGGTACTGTGTCGTAGTTTCTTGTGACGGACAGCCTCCCACCTGCGCTGCGTGCTGATCAACAGGGCACTTGCGTGTGCAGTGTTTACCGAGGCGGCTGGCCCAGTAGACTGCGGTCGAGGCCCCAAGGCTAGCAGGGGTCCTATTCGATATCGTTCACACCGGTCGGTGCAATAGGTTAGTCTCGGTAGTGACGTCATTATCGGTTCTTTATCCAAATTTCCTATTCAGTAAGCTTCTGAGACCTGTTACCGAACGGTTCTCCAGCCGATTTTTCGACAACTGTACCGAGAGGTGTTGGATTTAGGTATGGCCCTGTCGTTCGGTTAGCTATCGTTTATTTACACCTATAATTTGTTATTTTAAACATGTTGAGCGTTTTAGTTGAGAGTTTTAGCTTTGGATTTATTCCTTATGTTACTAAAGAAACACCACAGGATGTGTGCAGTTGGGAGGTGAGTTCATAATAGACTATTTTCCTTTGTTGGAAATATGATTAGGTTAGGTTGTTAGGTAGTTACTGTGA
The DNA here is from genome assembly GCF_023864275.1 of Schistocerca cancellata. Classification (NCBI taxonomy): domain Eukaryota; kingdom Metazoa; phylum Arthropoda; class Insecta; order Orthoptera; family Acrididae; genus Schistocerca; species Schistocerca cancellata. Next base: position 159,555,456 of record NC_064635.1, on the reverse strand, counting down.
ATGATTACAACATAAAAAAAAAGTTTTCGGTCAATATTCTCTCAAAATACCTGTTATTTTTTATGAAATTAAGAGTTTAAAGATCATTAAATATCAAGACACCGGCTCCGCTTACGTATATTACATGAGTGTTCGCTAAAATTACTAGTGACTTCGCGTACCCTTTTCCGCAAATGGTTTACTTATTAATCATCGAAATGCATTTAAGACTTTTCAGTAACAATGCAAATGAACTTTGTGAAGTCTGATAGAGGAAAACTTCCAAAATTTCATGCATTTACTGCTTACGCCCGAATCATTAGACAACCAAGTCAGCCTGCGTCTCTCTCGAATGGAATTTCATAAAATAAAGTGCCAACAGCAGGTGAGTAGTAGTAGCGAAGTTGGTAAGGCGACGAATCATCGTGACAAATGACGTAGATTCGTACACCGCTGGATCCAAATATATTTTCTTTCCTCCGCGTGTTTGGAACACATTCTGAGACTTCATAAAATCGTCAAAGTTAAGAATTTTTCTGAAATATTCGCTGTAATGTACACGTAAGAGAGAGGATTTTCAGTTACGAATATCTCCGATTTCGTGACTTCCATATGTTCAAGAACTGAAAGACGAAATTACTGTGAGTAAAACAACTGACAGTGACATTTATACTACTTCTTGCACAAATAATTCACCATTTTTTTCGGAAAACGTAGCGATTTCGGAGTGTGGTCAGACAGGAATGTAAGAGCACAACGTAAATTACTACATATTAAACAAGCAGCAATCGTTTTTCTATTCTAGCTTGTCACAAGTATTTATCTGCAATCGAAATCTTAACAACAGTACACAGAGATACCACCATATTTGAAACATTTTGATTCATCAGATGCATATTATAATCTACAACAAACCTCTATAGCTGCACTCGCCACACGCTCCCAAAAAGGCGATTTTTTAATATTTATTTTTTATGAACCAAATAGTTGATTTATCATGTAGGGAAGTAGGCTACTTCATCATTTCGATCACTAGGAGCGAGCTACAACCACATTCTATACATTTTCTTATTCTTTGACACTCTTTTAAACAATTTTTCGGGTTTGTGGAGAGGTGTTCCATCTATGAAACTAATTGAAGGCAGTTTATTACCATAAGCGTTTCGCTTATTTAATTTGTGAAGCATCATCACGAATAAAGAAAGCGAAACGCGTATGACAATGAACAAACTGCCTTCAATTAGTTGCATAGATGGAATGTACCTCCATGAATTTTGAAGCAACTAAGGAACGGCGGAAAACAGGAAAAATAACGAATTTTTCGGGTGTTTCTATAGTTGTATTGGTACAATGTGGTACTACACTCCGTTCCTAACTCATATTCCGAAACGTAAAATCCAAAACAAGACGTCGATGTGAATGAGAATAAAATGACATATTGTGACATTTACGACAGTTTCCAGAACACAGTCCATATTCTATCGTTATCGTGCATTCATGAAAGCCCATGGTTAGCGACATTTGAACAGTATTACGTGCTCTAGCAATACTTTTCGGTACTGTGAAGAATGGCATGCCTGTGTCGGCCGCTAGCCACTTCGAGTCCGTGCTGCTGTGGCGCTGCCGTGCGTATGCGCAGATCTGAGGCAGGTTGCTTTCCATTGGTTGGCGCAAGGAGAACTGACAACAGCGTTTCGGTTCGCTAGGGCAGTTCGTCATCGCTTTCGAAATGCTTACTGGATAATGTTGGGGCTCTGTTTCGAAAACAAGACCGTTCAGTGCGCTCGCGAACCGAACCGATCGGCAAAATGGCGGAAATATACAGAATAGGGCCCCAGCTGTTACTACTTTGACGTAAGCGGTGGCTGCTAACGCGCAGAGTTCGTAGACTGTAGTCACGAGAAACGACTGTCAGTGCAAATGTCAATATAGTCCGATTAAAATTACTTGACGTTCGGCACTTTCCACTGCAGTGTTTCCACAACCGCTGTCGGCTACCGATCGCTTATAGGCGACATAAAAGCACAGCGAGTCAATTCACAAATGCTGCTAGTGCGCAATGCGGAGGAAGCGACTGCCGCGAGGTATGACAGTAATGAGAGAAACTCTGCTAACAGCTGGTTTTAAGTGACCATTAACGGCTGTCAGAGACAGCAAAGGACTCGGAAGAGCAGTTGAACGGAATGGACAGTGTCTTGAAAGGAGGATATAAGATGAACATCAACAAAAGCAAAACGAGGATAATGGAATGTAGTCAAATTAAGTCGGGTCATGCTGAGGGAATTAGATTAGGAAATGAGACACTTAAAGTAGTAAAGGAGTTTTGCTATTTAGGGAGTAAAATAACCGATGATGGTCGAAGTAGAGAGGATATAAAATGTAGACTGGCAATGGCAAGGAAAGCGTTTCTCAAGAAGAGGAATTTGTTAACATCGAGTATAGATTTAAGTGTCAGGAAGTCGTTTCTGAAAGTATTTGTATGGAGTGTAGCCATGTATGGAAGTGAAACATGGACGATAACTAGTTTGGACAAGAAGAGAATAGAAGCTTTCGAAATGTGGTGCTACAGAAGAATGCTGAAGATTAGATGGGTAGATCACATAACTAATGAGGAAGTATTGAATAGGACTGGGGAGAAGAGAAGTTTGTGGCACAACTTGACCAGAAGAAGGGATCGGTTGGTAGAACATGTTCTGAGGCATCAGGGGATTATCAGTTTAGAATTTGAGGGAAGCACAGAAGGTAAAAATCGTAGAGGGAGACCAAGAGATGAATACACTAAGCAGAGTCAGAAGGATGTAGGTTGCAGTAGATACTGGGAGATGAAGAAGCTTGCACAGGATAGAGTAGCATGGAGAGCTGCGTCAAACCAGTCTCAGGACTGAAGACCACAACAACAACAACAACATAACGGCACGGCTGCGGGCGACGCCTTTTGTAGCTCTGAATTTAAACTCCTGTTTTAACCAAATCACAACCTCGTGGTGTACAATGTATCCGAGAAAACAGCGATCAGCAATTAGTGGCCGAACTGAAATCACGATCACTTTGTTCACGGAAAATGAATCTTCTCTCTGTGATCGAAGTCGAGACAGAAACATTTCAGTTTCAGCTCTAAAAGTGAACCTTAATTACTAGCCTGCCCGGCTAGCCGCGCGGTCTAACGCGCTGCTTCCCGAGCAGGAAGGCGTGCCGGTCCCCAGTACGAATCCGCCCGGCGGATTTTTGTCGAGGTCCGGTGTGCCGGCCAGCCTGTGGATGGTTTTTAAGATGGTTTCCCATCTGCCTCGGCGAATGCAGGCTGGTTCTCCTTATTCCACCTCAGTTACACTATGCCGGCGATTGCTCCACAAACACTGTCTCCACATACGCTTACACCATACTGGCTCTACCACGCAAACATTTGGGGTTATACTCGACTGGTATGAGACGTTCCTGTGGAGGAGGGGGGGGGGGATCCACTGGGGACCGAGCAGCACAGTAACCCTGGGTTTGGTGTGGGACAGTCGTGGGATGAGTGGACTGTTGTAGCCTGTTGTGGGGTTGTGAACCACTGAGGGCTGTGTCAGGGACTAGAGTCCTGCATGACCGAGTAAGCGAGCACAAAATACGAGATGGGGCGAGCACACCCTAACTGGATAGGCTGCCCGCACTAGTTCTAGTGACCGAGCATAGAAGCCGTGACCGAATACGTAGCACATAACTTCAAACACTTTATACGTTTCATTACCCGTGTCAGACTGCAGCCAGTACGGGCTTCTCATTTGTGGTCTCTCTCTCTCTCTCTCTCTCTCTCTGCAATCATGCAGCGCGAGGAAGCCAGTGCAGTTAACACGTAAGATTGAAACCAATGTTTACACATTGAAGAAAGGGAAGGTCTAAAAAGCCAAGTATGGAGTACATTTCTGTTAGTTGTAGACGAAAACAGTGCGTCTACTGGGTACGTATCGTGCATAAACTGCTCAACATTAGTGTGTTTCCAGTCGGAAACCACTCATTTAAAGAAACATAGTTGCAAGAAACCTCACAAAGGTACAGCTTCTTCAGGGATACCGGCAGTAATAAAAAAATAGTATTACAGCAAAGTGTGTTGCAAACCTGTGCTAACGATGTGAGACCTTTTAATGCTGATTCCAGTGAAGGTTTCAGAGAACTAGGCAAAGAATTAATACATCTAGGTGCGCATTATGGAGAAGTTAACGTGGCAGATGTCAGCCAGTTAAATCCGGGACGCGTTAGTGATTTACTGATTAACAATAACTATAATTTTGTTTCTGTTGCAGAAAAGTGAAAAGTATGACAAGTTACGTCTGTAAATATTGAATGTTCTTTGTATGCTTTCTTTGTGAAGATGGTTGTCTTTTAGATTACAGGGACAGCACTTATTCAATGTTTCCTGTTAATGAAAGGAAAAATAGATCTTCTGTTTGGAAATGACACTCGTCTTCTATCCGCGATTGTATTGAAATATCATTTTACTTTCCAAATGCTTTATGAATTTAGCTGTGTCACGTACCCGTTCTTGGAAACGTTACTTTTGTCTTAAAAGAGAGAGAGAGAGAGAGAGAGAGAGGCGTTGGAATTGTACAGTACAGCGCAGCGAGCCGGGGCGAGGCTAGGTGAGACGTCGGCGGTGACCGGTCATGCTCGGTTATCCGCGTGTCCGGAATCCGGACATCAGACATGGGGCGAGTACGTGGCCGAGCCGAGTCGTGTGGGGCCGGACACGAGCGGCTCGGTCCCCCCGTCAACAGGCGAGCCGTGACCCGTCAAACATGGAGCGTTGCAGCACTCTATCAGGGACGAAGCCTCTCCGTCGTTTCCACGTCCCAAGTTCGATACACAATACAACTTTAATTTCTCACTGTAGTTGGTTGTCTGGAACTCACACTGGCTGCACGAGTTAATCGCGCTGTAACCGACGGCCGGTTCTGGTTGTCACATAATACGCGCACCCAAGCAGACTCTCCAATCGAAAAAAGAATGATAGGAAGAAAAATAAGAGCAAATGAAAACGTCAATACTATTTTGAAAATGACGTGGCAGAATACTGGAAATCAGAAAATTGCATTTAAATCAGGTAACTGAATAATTACGACAATCAATGTTTTTCATTAGATCTGGAAATTTCAAAAATTTTTCTGTATTTGAGCCTACGACTTTCTACACATAAGATTTGTACGCTAACCGCTGCAACTACGCCACTACAGTGTAAACGATTGCTATATGTATGACTCTAATGGCCCAGTCGGGCCGGCCGCTGTGGCCGAGCGGTTGTAGGTGCTTCAGTCCGGAACCGCGCTGCTGCTACGGTCGCAGGTTCGAGTCTTGATGGATGTGTGTGATGTTCTTAGGTTAGTTAGGTTTAAGTAGTTATAAGTCTAGGGGACTGATGACTTCAGATATTAAGTCCCACAGTGCTTAGAGCCATTTGAAACATTTTTGCCCAATCGGGACGATTAATTCCAGTCTTCAAAAGTTCGGCTTCTCCTATGTCGTGCGAAGCTTATCGATAGTAGGCCGACCTATGTTATTATAATAACTGTATATGCGACGCTGAACCGCGTCTTGTGGTAAAGGATCCAATAGTATTTGGTTAGAGCTGTATATGTAACGCGTGTCTTTCGATATGTAGCATCGTTTTGCGGTGAGAGAGTATTTTTGATATGGTTATCATGTGTAATGAGATAAATTATGAAAGGACCAGATTCAGGATTCGGGATCCAAACACATCAAGAAAAAAAAAGCTGGAAGAGGAATTGGAAGTGAAATGACCGTCTACTGTGGTAGATTGGCAACGACGTACGGTTCGGGCGTGACGCTGATCGCTCTGATTGGAGAAGACCAAGTCCAACGCTACTAATTCCAACTATCCAGTAATTACACTGAAGCGCCAAAGAAACTGGTATAGGCATGAGTATTCAGGCAGAATGTAAACAGGCAGAATACGGCGCTGCAGTCGGCAACGCCTATATAAGTTAAGTGTCTGACGCAGTTGTTAGATCGCTTACTGCTGCTACAGTGGCGAGTTATCAAGATGTGAGTTTGAATGCGGTATTATAGTCGGCGCACAAGCGATGGGACACAGCCTCTCCGAGGTAGCGATGAAGTGGAGATTTCCTCGTACGACCATTTCACGAATGTACGGTGAATATCAGGAATCCTGTAAAATATCAAATCTACGACATTTCTGCTGCCGGGATAGGACCCTGCGAGTACGGGACCAACGACGACTGAAGAGAATCTTTCAAAATGACAGAATTGCAACGCTTTCGAAAATTGCTGAAGATTTCAATGTTGGGCCATCAACACGTAACAACGTGAGAACCATTCAAAGAAACATATTCGATACGAGCTTTTGGAGACGAAGGCTCACTCGCGTAACCTTGACGACCGCGCAACACAAAGCTCAACACCGACATTGGACTGTTGATGAGTGGGAACATGCCGCCAGGTCGAACATCTACATCTACATCTACATTTATACTCCGCAAGCCACCCAACGGTGTGTGGCGGAGGGCACTTTACATGCCACTGTCATTACCTCCCTTTCCTGTTCCAGTCGCGTATGGTTCGCGGGAAGAACGACTGTCTGAGAGCCTCTGTGCGCGCTCTAATCTCTCTAATTTTACATTCGTGATCTCCTCGGGAGGTATAAGTAGGGGGAAGCAATATATTCGATACCTCATCCAGAAACGCACCCTCTCGAAACCTGGCGAGCAAGCTACACCGCGAAGCAGAGCGCCTCTCTTGCAGAGTCCGCCACTTGAGTTTGTTAAACATCTCCGTAACGCTATCACGGTTGCCAAATAACCCTGTGACGAAACGCGCCGCTCTTCTTTGGATCTTCTCTATCTCCTCCGTCAACCCGACCTGGTACGGATCCCACACTGATGAGCAATACTCAAATATAGGTCGAACGAGTGTTTTGTAAGCCACCTCCTTTGTTGATGGACTACATTTTCTAAGGACTCTCCCAATGAATCTCAACCTGGTACCCGCCTTACCAACAATTAATCTTATATGATCATTCCACTTCAAATCGTTCCGCACGCATACTCCCAGATATTTTACAGAAGTAACTGCTGCCAGTGTTTGTTCCGCTATCATATAATCATACAATAAAGGATCCTTCTTTCTATGTATTCGCAATACATTACATTTGTTTATGTTAAGGGTCAGTTGCCACTCCCTGCACCAAGTGCCTATCCGCTGCAGATCTTCCTGCATTTCGCTACAATTTTCTAATGCTGCAACTTCTCTGTATACTACAGCATCATCCGCGAAAAGCCGCATGGAACTTCCGACACTATCTACTAGGTCATTTATATATATTGTGAAAAGCAATGGTCCCATAACACTCCCCTGTGGCACACCAGAGGTTACTTTAACGTCTGTAGACGTCTCTCCGTTGATAACAACATGCTGCGTTCTGTTTGCTAAAAACTCTTCAATCCAGCCACACAGCTGGTCTGATATTCCGTAGGCTCTTACTTTGTTTATCAGGCGACAGTGCGGAACTGTATCGAACGCCTTCCGGAAGTCAAGAAAAATAGCATCTACCTCGGAGCCTGTATCTAATATTTTCTGGGTCTCATGAACAAATAAAGCGAGTTGGGTCTCACACGATCGCTGTTTCCGGAATCCATGTTGATTCCTACATAGTAGATTCTGAGTTTCCAAAAACGACATGATATTCGAGCAAAAAACATGTTCTAAAATTCTACAACAGATCGACGTCAGAGATATAGGTCTATAGTTTTGCGCATCTGCTCGACGACCCTTCTTGAAGACTGGGACTACCTGTGCTCTTTTCCAATCATTTGGAACCTTCCGTTCCTCTAGAGACTTGCGGTACACGGCTGTTAGAAGGGGGGCAAGTTCTTTCGCGTACTCTGTGTAGAATCGAATTGGTATCCCGTCAGGTCCAGTGGACTTTCCTCTGTTGAGTGATTCCAGTTGCTTTTCTATTCCTTGGACACTTATTTCGATGTCAGCCATTTTTTCGTTTGTGCGAGGATTTAGAGAAGGAACTGCAGTGCGGTCTTCCTCTGTGAAACAGCTTTGGAAAAAGGTGTTTAGTATTTCAGCTTTACGCTTGTCATCCTCTGTTTCAATGCCATCATCATCCCGGAGTGTCTGGATATGCTGTTTCGAGCCACTTACTGATTTAACGTAAGACCAGAACTTCCTAGGATTTTCTGTCAAGTCGGTACATAGAATTTTACTTTCGAATTCACCGAACGCTTCACGCATAGCCCTCGTTACGCTAACTTTGACATCGTTTAGCTTCTGTTTGTCTGAGAGGTTTTGGCTGCGTTTAAACTTGCAGTGAAGCTCTCTTTGCTTTCGCAGTAGTTTCCTAACTTTGTTGTTGTACCACGGTGGGTTTTTCCCGTCCCTCACAGTTTTACTCGGCACGTACCTGTCTAAAACGCATTTTACGATTGCCTTGAACTTTTTCCATAACGAGTCTCGTTTCAAATTTTATTGAGTGGATGGACGTGTACGGGTATGGAGATACCTCACGAATCCCTGGAGCGGCGGCCGGGGTGGCCGAGCCGGTTTAGGCGCTACAGTCTGGAACCGCGCGACCGCTACTGTCGCAGGTTCGAATCCTGCCTCGAGCATGTGTGTGGTGTCCTTAGGTTAGTTAGCTTGAAGTAGTTCTAAGGGACTCATGACCTCAGAAGTTAAGTCCCATAGTGCTTAGAGCCATTTGAACCAATCCCTGGAGCCTATACGTCAGCAGCGGACTGTTCGAGCTGGTGGAGACACTGTAATGGTGTGGGGCGTGTGCAGTTGGAGTGATATGCGACCCCTGATACGTCTATATACGACTCTGACAGGTGACAGGCTTTCTGTCTAATCACATCCATCCATTGATGTCCATTGTGCATTTCGACGGACTTCGGCATTTCCAGCAGGACAATGCGACACCCCACACGCCCAGAATTGCTACTGAGTGGCTCCAGGAACACTCTTCTGTTTAAACATTTCCGCTCGCCACCAAACTCCCCACACATGAACAGTATTCTGCATATCCGGGATGCATTGCAAAGTGCTGTTCAGAAGAGATCTCCACCCCCTCGTACTCTTACGGACTCATGGACAGCCCAGCAAGATTCATCCAGCACTACTTCAGAAATTTGTCGAGTCCACTACACGTTGTGCTGCGGCTCTTCTGCGGGGGCCTTAAGCGATATTAGGCAGGTTTACCAGTTTCTTTTCCTCTTCAGTTTATAATCGGACTTAAGTACTGCACAGAGACCAGCAATTGCAGATACAGAAATGGCTGTCAACGAAAATACCACGGACAAGAACACACCCTTGGAAATCAATGCTATACACAATGTGACTTCGACAAAAACACAACCGAAAGGCTCAGCTCCGAGACCGTTCCAGACGGTTATGAAAACTCAGACATCCTGTCTACTGACTTGACAGCCATAAATGGGAAATGAGTACTCTAACTAATAATGACGAAAGTTCACCTAAAAGCCGGTCTCAAAAGAAACGTAAAAATAGAAGGTTCGGACGCAGAGACTCTGAGCAGAACGACCTTTAGCGCACGAGGAGGCAATGCAAGTCAGTACTAAACTGAGAGACCACTGGAAAACTCAATTGAAAATCCGTCTATATCATGTCAAACACAAGTCGGCAACATGTTGACTATTTCCGTGGCTCCAAACCGAAGGTCAATTGTACCTGGTACCGCAGATATAGCTCATATATCAAATAAGAGAGCGAAAGACAGTCGCAATATTGTTGCTCAAAAGTTGTGGACTGATGAAATGGATGAAATCACACCGTCTCAGATCATTTGGTAAGAAGTGGATATGGTTCGGACACTTTTTAACTGCAAAACATATAGATTAAATGCGAGTAACCTAGATCCTAATAATAGTGGCGCAGTATGAACCGTTTACAATTATAGAAAAAGTGACATTCGACATTAATAGTATTGGTATTTCTTAGGGACAAGAAAGGAATTGGGGACTGCGATACTCGCTCAAGAGGGGGTTATTTCAGCCACGTGGAAAAACTCCCAAACTGCATAGGTATATCTCTCACAATTAAAAAAAAAAAGGTTCAAATGGCTCTGAGCACTATGGGACTTACCTTCTGATGTGATCAGTCCCCTAGACTAACCTAAGGACATCACACACATCCATGTCCGAGGCAGGATTCGAACCTGCGACCGTAGCGGATGCGCAGCTCCAGACTGTAGCGGCTAGAACCGCTCGGCCAATCCGGCCGGCTCTCACAATCCACCCCACCAGAGTTATCAACAATTATGCGCCATCGGGAAGCTGTAAAAGACTCAAAACAGCTGAGATTTATAAAAAAGAGATCGTTTCTCTCTTTCGAGTGCACTTAGAAAACTTAATTTTAGCAGGAGATTTCAACCGTGTACGAAATGCTAAAGCTCAAATTGCCAGTTATAACAAGTCACCAGAATTATCCTATTTAATTAAAGAGATCAATTTAACTGACTCGCGGGAACATGGGAACGAAAATGCGCCTAGTTTTACATTTACACTACGTGATCAAAACTATCCGGACACCCACAAAACAGACGTTTTTCATATTAGGTGAATTGTGCTGCCACTTACTGCCATATACTTCATGTCAGCGACCTCAGTAGCCATTAGACATCGTGAGAGATCAGAATCGGGCGCTCCGCGGAACTCACGAACTTCGAACGTGGTCTGGTGAGGGGGTGTCATAAATATGTACGCGATATTTTCACTCTCTTAAGCATCCCTAGGTCCACTGTTTCCGATGCGATAGTGAAGTGGTAATGTAAAGGGACTCGTACAGCACAAAAACGCACAGTCCGACTTCGTCTGCCGGCAGGTGTGGCCGAGCGGTTCTAGGAGCTTCAGTCTGGAACCGCGCGACCGCTACGGTCGCAGGTCCGAATCCTGCCTCGGGCATGGATGTGTGTGATGTCCTTAGGTTAATTAGGTTTAAGTAGTTCTAAGTTCTAAGGGACTGATGACCTCAGCAGTTAAGTCCCATAGTGCTCAGAGCCATTTGGACTATGTTTTTTGAACCTAAAAACAAAACTTCTATCGAGCAATGGGAAAGCGAAAACTGAACGTCGCATATTTACAAGATGACGAATGCTCCGAAGAACAAATTAAAACTAAATTGTCATGTGTGTACAATGAACTAATGAACCCTGACGCAGAAATCCCAATTGATTTTGTGGATGGAATTGTGGTTTTAGTTTCAAAAAACCAACACAGTGTATCTATCAAAAACTTTAGACCCTAACTTTGTTGAATAGTGAGTATAAGTTTCTAGCACGTGTATTAACTCAAAGACTCAAGAATGTAACATGTACCATAACTAGTCCTTACCAAACCAGCGTGGGCAAGGAGAACGATTATACAGTCTGCGTGTGATTATTGAGATGTAATGACCATAGCAGATCTTCTTAAATTAAAATGAGCTAAGTGACGTCATTACTGGCCAGATTCTGATTGTCATTGTTAGTGAACTCGGCGGTGCGTCCCGTTTCCGTGCGCGCGTCGGAAGGTCCCGCCTGCTCGGCTGTATTCTTTAGATAGGGGGCCCGGCTAGCTGCCGCGGTAGTGTACGTTGCTTGCATGCTAACAAATTGTCCTGTCACTAGACTTTCAAAAGCCTTCTGATAGAATAAACTATCATTACCTACTCGAAACGATGAAAGCAATGAGTCTTCCACAACGCTTTATCATATTAATACATAAAATATTAAGCCAAGGTTCATCGATAATTTTAATGTATGACCAGCTAATGAGAACATTTCATGTACAAATTCCTAGTGTGAAACATAATGTGTCCTATACTGAACAAGTGCTCATAGCTCTTAAGGTATACATTTTGGAGCCCATGTTTATTAGACATTTTTTCTTGTTTTGGTCCATACTACCTCCACTGATAGTTGCCTACCCTACTATCTTAGCAACAACAGTGCTGGTACATGTATTTCCCTGTCAGAAGTATCAGAACAGTTTTCGCCTATGACTTTCGATTCTTCATTCCCTCTACAGGGACTCGTAGCACAAACTGATACATTTATCCTTCTCCATCATCCTAAAAAGTTTGTTACATCATCACGGAATCACCCCTACATACATACGTTTTACAGGCACCAGCGCCTATAACTTTGACACTCCGTACTGTCGTTAGATGACGTTCCTGGACAATGGTTCCTATTTAAAACTTGATCCACTAAGCCCCCTCTACAACCTCTATAAGTGTTTAACATGAATTGTGGAGCACTCTGTATATAGATGGATATAACGTGGTAATTATGAACATAATATCCACTTTGCTTCTACCATGTCAATTATTTTGCAGTCCACGTTGCTAAACTCGTCTGCTTCTTTTAGGCTCTCATTTCCTGATCCAAGCCCTCCAGTAACACCTGATTTAGCTCGACTATATCCCATTACCTGCACTGTGCTTTTACTGGTGTGCATTTTATAGATTGTTTTGGAGAAGCTATCCAATCCGTTCAATTGATTTTGCAGGTGTTTTATTGTCGGCGACTGAATTATGATGTCAATGGCATAGCTGAAGGTTTTTCTTTCTTTTCTCTGAATTTTATGTCATAACTCATTGTCCCCTAGAGCTGTCCCTGCCTCCGTGCATCGCAGTTGCATCAGCCTGTCATGGTCGCCATATCTACGATCAGGGGAATCCCCAGTCGCTGGTACCGCTATCTTTGCCGCGCAACACGCGACACTTGTATTATCTCTTTGGACTTTTCCTCTGATGCCATACAGATAAAATAAAGTGGTGGACTCTTTAGCGTTACTGCGTATTGCAATCGGTGAGAATTTAAAGTGTGCTGGCCTTCCATATAGAGTGAAACTGTCGCATACTCTGTAATGTATCTTTCCCGCCGACAACGCCTGGCAATTCGTCCTGTTCGCTGCCGTGAAGGCCTCAGCCCGTTTCCAGTAACCGGGACAGGAGACATGTGTCCCACCTGGAGAAAATGGGTCAGTCTTTCGGTACTGATTCTAAATGGGTCGTGATCTGATCCTCCTAGACAAGCTTAAAGGCGTGTAACTTCCTCCGAAAGTAATTCTTTTTTGGCAACTTTTGGAAATAAACTTGTGGAAAGCCTCGTTGGTTGTTTGAGGGAAGAGACCAAACAGCGAGGTCGTCGGTCTCATCGGATTAGGGAAGGACGGGAGAGGAAGTCGGCCGTGCCCTTTCAAAGGAACCATCCCGGCATTTGCATGGAGCGATTTAGGGAAATCACGGAAAACCTAAATCAGGATGGCCGGACGCCGGATTGAACCGTCGTCCTCCCGAATGCGAGTCCAGTGTGGAAAGCCTCGCCAAGACGCAGCACACTCCAGAGGAGTCTCCCCGACATGAGCAGGAAATGGCCGATGAAGACGCCTGCATTCAGCTGCAGAAGCAGACTGGAGGAAGAGGCCTGTATGAAACAGAAATCCGTGCAGCATTTGGAGGTCGCAAATCTAGGATTCCGTACGCAGCCGTCGTGGTGTTAAGGGAAGAGGTCTTATGCTCTATGGGGCAAAGTCTGTATTTCGGAGTTATCTTGACCATCTTATCCTCCACAGTGGAGTAATGCAAACGATGACGTGGATAATAAAAAAACCACGACAACTGTAGTTAAAGTTCCTTTACTTCGCCACAATTGATTTTGTTCTAAATAAACGTGTCGAGGTCACAGAGAAGGTTCAGAAACATGCTGGTAAATACGAGTGTGTGCTGAAAAGTTATGCCTACGCATTTTTAAGTGGCAAATGGTTCAAATGGCTCTGAGAACTATGGGACTTAACAGCTATGGCCATCAGTCCCCTAGAACTTAGAACTATTTAAACCTAACTAACCTAAGGACACCACACAACACCCAGTCATCACGAGGCAGAGAAAATCCCTGACCCCGCCGGGAATCTAACCCGGGAACCCGGGCGTTGGAAGCGAGAACGCAACCGCACGACCACGAGCTGCGGACCATTTTTAAGTGAAGACGAAGGCCTGTAGAATGTTTGAATTTCTTGACAGAGACACAATCGCATTTCACCTAGCACCGCTTCACCACTATAAAAGTGAAATCCTTGAACTTTTTCTTTAAGTTCAGGAACAGCTGGAAATATGATGGGGCCAAGTCGTTACTGTATAGAGGGTGACCGATGACAGCGAACCCCAGGCATCCAACTGCTGTAGATGTTGCAGCGCTCGTTTGTCGTCTGGCATTGTCGTCCTGAAGGAGATGGTGCGCCACATGTGGATGAAACCTTCCAATTCGTTCTTCCATAATCTCAGTTACAGAACGTTGTTTCTCACATAAATTAAGGATAATTGCAGAATGTGGTACAACACAACGTGGCACTACACAAAGCTGGTGGTAACAGCATAGTCACATAGGGAACACACACGACACAGGTCTATAAGTCCAAGGTATTGGTGATCAGTTGAGAAAACCGTCCCGAAACACATGTGCTACAAAACGCCACTGTTTCCTGCGCATGTACCCCGACATCAATATGGGATATGATCACCATGCACACGTACACAGGCCGCACAACGGGTTGACATACTCTGGATCAGGTGGTCGAGCAGCTGCTGGGCTATAGCTTCCCATTCTTGCACCACTGCCTGTCGGAGCTCCTGAAGTGTCGTAGGGGTTTGCAGACGTGCTGCGATAGGTCGACCGAGAGCATCCCAGACGTGCTCGATGGGGTTTAGGTCTGGAGAACAGGCAGGCCACTCCATTCGCCTGATACCTTCGGCTTCAACGTACTCCTACACGAAGGCAGCTCGGTGGAGCCGTGCGTTATCCTCCGTCAGAAGGAAGGTGGGACCCACTGCACACCTGAAAAGGCGAACATACTGGTGCAAAATGACGTCCCGATACACCTGACCTGTTACCTTTGCCAAAGACATGCAGGGATGTACATGCACCAATCATAATCCCACCACGCACCATCAAACCACGACCTCCATACAGGTCCCTTTCAAGAACATTAAGGGGTTGGTGTCTAGTTCCTGGTTCAGGTCAGATGAAACCTGGCGAGAATCACTGTTCAGACTATACCTGTACTAGTCCGTGAACATAGCCTGGGACCACAGTTCCAATGACCATGTACTGTGTTCTTGACACCAGGCTGTACGTGCTCTTCTGTGACCAGGGGTCAGTGGAATGCACCATGTCTGCTCAGTCGTCTGCGTGTCTGGAGACAACTGCTCCGGTGGCTGCAGTAAGGTCCCGAGCGATGCTACCTGGAGTACTCCGTGGCCGTCTACGGGTCCTGATGGTGAGATATCGGTCTGCTTGTGGTGTTGTACACTGTAGACATCCCATACTGTAGCGCCTGGACACGTTTCCCGTCTTCTGGACTCCTTGCCATAATCTTGAGATCACACTTTGTGGCACACGGAGGGCCCGTGCTACGACCTGCTGTGTTCGACCAGCCTCCAGTCGCCCTAGTATTCTACCCTTCATAATGTCATTAATATGTGTTCTTTGAGCCATTTTCAACACACAGTCACCATTAGCACGTGTAAAAACGGGTGCACATTTACTAGCTGCACCGTACTCTGACCTGCCCCAACACACCTCTGCGTATGTGGACTGCTGCCATCGCCACAGTGCGGCGACCGCAGGTCAAATGCACGGCAGGGTCATACCCCGAGGTGATTTAAACCAGCAAACCGCCCACCAGAGCGTTGTTTCACCATGTATCAGCATTATGCTTAATTTATGAGCATGGCTGTAGTTACGGTACACACCTCCCTGTTATGCGCTGCATTTCGGAGCCCTCTAGCGGCAGAGGATTGTAACATCAAACGATACAGTGAACAGAATAAAAAAATCGAATGCCGCACTTTTCAGCATGCCGTCGTAACAAGATGTTCCTGTGCCTCTTAAGTCATACGGGATGTTCCTCTTCAAGTTTCCTCCCGTGATTAGTGGACGTGGTGAACAGCTATTAAATAATGGACACTGTGACAAAAAGCGTAAAAATGGGTGTCAGGACTGGACAACAAAACCAGTCTAGAGTCGTCCTGTTAGCAGGAATAGAAGTATAATCCTGGCTGTGGATCGACAAGGGTGACGAAAAGTGGGGGTGCGTTGGGCTCTTCTACGGCACTTCCTTCGGCTTGGGAAGCCCCAGATGAGGCGCAAGGCTGTGGCACACCAGTGTTAGCGCGTGCGGAATCCCTTCGTCTCCGGAATCGAACATTGCTGACGTGCTGTAGTAAGGTGCTTGCATCGGTTTCTGATAAAACGTTATCTACATCTGTATCCATACCTTCAAAACCAAAGACAATTGTTCTAGGCGCTCAGTCCGGAGCCGCGCGACTGCTACGGTCGCAGGTTCGAATCCTGCCTCGGGCATGGATGTGTGTGATGTCCTTAGGTTAGTTAGGTTTAAGTAGTTCTAAGTTCTAGGGGACTGATGACCATAGATGTTAAGTCCCATAGTGCTCAGAGGCAACCAAAGACAATTCTGTACTTACCTGATTGCGCGCATTATTACTGCACTTATATATCGTATAATGCCTGCATTGAGAGTACGTTCATATTTGACGTTTGTATGAGGGAGTTACTGTGCAATTTTAACCAACCATCGACGGATGTATTTTACCTTTTCGTGTGAAATAATTCTGTGATATGTGGAGCGTGTTAAGCTTATAGCTTAGAGGACCATAGCAGAAATGCATCCTTCCGAAGATGCATCACGCCCCGAAAGCAAGAGATACAGTTGATGCGGCGCAGACAGAGAGGTCGGAAGAGGTTAAAATATGGTAGTATCCCGGAACAAATGAAGTTAGAGAGAAATGAAGGAAAGGTGTATAAAACATACAGGGACAAGGCGAAGACACATAGGTCCTCTACGTGAATGCTCCAGAAAGTGTTTCGAACATGTAAGTGATGAAGACAAGCAAGTTGGCCGCGGTGGCCGAGCGGTTCTAGGCGCTTCAGTCCGGAATCACGCGAGTGCTTCGGTCGCAGGTTCGAATCCTGCCCCGGGCATGGCTGTGTGTGATGTCCTTAGGTTAGTTAGGTTTAAGTAGTTCTAAGTTGTAGGGGACTGATGACCTCAGAGCCCTTTCAACCAAGACAAGCAACACACTCTCAAGAATTTCTGGCAGTTGAATTGCTGTGATACGCAAAATGCGAACCGACACGGTTGCCTACGGTCGAAAAATGTTAGCCTTAAAAGCACCTTTGAAATTCATATTTAAGATAAGTTTTGCAGTAATGTTGCGTTAAGTGGGTTGGGTTGATTTGGGGGAAGAGACCAAACTGCGAGGTCATCGGTCTCATCGGATTCTGGAAGGACGGGGCAGGAAGTCGGCCGTGCCCTTTCACAGGAACGATTCTGGCATTTTCCTGAAGCGATTTAGGGAAATCACGGAAAACCTAAATCAGGATGGCCGGACGTGGGATTGAATCGTCGTCCTCCCGAATGCGAGTCCATTGTGCTAACCACTGCGCCACCTCGCTCGGTTTCGTTAACTCGCCCAGTAAGTAAGCAATGGAAAGTCTATGGTACTCATGTGAAGCGTACTCGGTTTGCAATTAAACGATGTTCAGTACCCACATTTTAAGAATAGAATTGTGGGCAGAATTTAGCATTTTAAAAATATGTTGCTGTCGATATATCTGAAAACAACGGTGGTTCTGAATAAAAATACGTCACATTGGATGCACATGTAATATCTTATTTATGTGAGTTAACTGAAACATTACTGCACGGTTCACATTGTTCATAGCCGAAGCCTTCAATCGCTTTACGGAATCACGCAGAAGGTTCTTGTCGCTCAAGATGTACACGTCTACTACACTACGTCTGTTTCTATGTTTGTATGTTGGCAGCGCTTTCGCTATAGACTGCATTAATATCACTGACAGCGCTCTGCGCTATCCTAAGAGACTCCGTGGCCGGAAGGACTTGCAGTTGGAAGTTAATACACTCCTGGAAATGGAAAAAAGAACACATTGACACCGGTGTGTCAGACCCACCATACTTGCTCCGGACACTGCGAGAGGCTGTACAAGCAATGATCACACGCACGGCACAGCGGACACACCAGGAACCGCGGTGTTGGCCGTCAAATGGCGCTAGCTGCGCAGCATTTGTGCACCGCCGCCGTCAGTGTCAGCCAGTTTGCCGTGGCATACGGAGCTCCATCGCAGTCTTTAACACTGGTAGCATGCCGCGACAGCGTGGACGTGAACCGTATGTGCAGTTGACGGACTTTGAGCGAGGGCGTATAGTGGGCATGCGGGAGGCCGGGTGGACGTACCGCCGAATTGCTCAACACGTGGGGCGTGAGGTCTCCACAGTACATCGATGTTGTCGCCAGTGGTCGGCGGAAGGTGCACGTGCCCGTCGAGCTGGGACCGGACCGCAGCGACGCACGGATGCACGCCAAGACCGTAGGATCCTACGCAGTGCCGTAGGGGACCGCACCGCCACTTCCCAGCAAATTAGGGACACTGTTGCTCCTGGGGTATCGGCGAGGACCATTCGCAACCGTCTCCATGAAGCTGGGCTACGGTCCCGCACACCGTTAGGCCGTCTTCCGCTCACGCCCCAACATCGTGCAGCCCGCCTCCAGTGGTGTCGCGACAGGCGTGAATGGAGGGACGAATGGAGACGTGTCGTCTTCAGCGATGAGAGTCGCTTCTACCTTGGTGCCAATGATGGTCGTATGCGTGTTTGGCGCCGTGCAGGTGAGCACCACAATCAGGACTGCATACGACCGAGGCACACAGGGCCAACACCCGGCGTCATGGTGTGGGGAGCGATCTCCTACACTGGCCGTACACCACTGGTGATCGTCGAGGGGACACTGAATAGTGCACGGTACATCCAAACCGTCATCGAACCCATCGTTCTACCATTCCTAGACCGGCAACGGAACTTGCTGTTCCAACAGGACAATGCACGTCCGCATGTATCCCGTGCCACCCAACGTGCTCTAGAAGGTGTAAGTCAACTACCCTGGCCAGCGAGATCTCCGTATCTGTCCCCCATTGAGCATGTTTGGGACTGGATGAAGCGTCGTCTCACGCGGTCTGCACATCCAGCACGAACGCTGGTCCAACTGAGGCGCCAGGTGGAAATGGCATGGCAAGCCGTTCCACAGGACTACATCGAGCATCTCTACGATCGTCTCCATGGGAGAATAGCAGCCTGAATTGCTGCGAAAGGTGGATATACACTGTACTAGTGCCGACATTGTGCATGCTCTGTTGCCTGTGTCTATGTGCCTGTGGTTCTGTCAGTGTGATCATGTGATGTATCTGACCCCAGGAATGTGTCAATAAAGTTTCCCCTTCCTGGGACAATGAATTCACGGTGTTCTTATTTCAATTTCCAGGAGTGTAATTACCGGTGATGGAGGTTAGCAGTGAGCGAGCGGACGGTCTGGACGTTTGTCCGTCATGGAGATTTAGTGTTGGCTGGAAATCGATTGTACAATGGAAATGGAAATGAGCGTTTGGCGTCATTGGCCGGGAGGCAGGGCCGGCCGCCTTGGTGCAGGTCTTACTACATTCGACGCCACATTGGGTGACCTTCGCGCCGGATGGGGATGAAATGATGATGAAGACAACACAGCACCAAGTCCCTGAGTTGAGAAAATCCCCGACCCAGCCGGGAATCGAACCCAGACCCGTAGGACGGCAATCCGTCACCCTAACCACTCAGCTATCGGGGCGGACACGATTGTACAATGATGATTGATGTATCTGCTAATGTTTGGATAATGGAGTTATTGACGATTATATATCTTTTGGAACTGGATGTCACATGAACTAGGTAACATCGGCTAAATGCATTGTTTGCTCTGCAACAAAATCTTTCCTTTGCTAACCATACGCCCGTTAGTAGTTAGAGCCTACAGTAGTTAGAATCTTTTTATTTAGCCGGCTGTAGTTGCTGCTTACTGTATTCGCTGTCGTTCGTGTCATGAAGATTTTCTGTGAGGTAAGTTACTTTTAAAATGCACATGTTATTGTTAGGATTTCTTATAATTCAGGGCCATTCTTTTGTGTTAATTATTTGCAGTCAGATTGCGTTGCGTTTGTATATTGTGGGCATAAATAAATAGGAAAAATCTGAGTTGTATTTGTCAGGGAAAATTCTGTAGGTCAGTGTTGAAATGATAAAAACAAGTAAAGTGACTGTAGGTTCAGTCTCGCCCAGCAGTTCAAGAAAGTTCAGTTGCATTTAGCAGTTTCAGCTAAAATATAGAAGTTCACATCTACTACACTCTTAGCTGCGCGGAGTTTCCGCACAGTTTGAGGCACCATGTCACGGATTGCGAGGCCCCTCCCGCCGGAGGTTCGAGTCCTCCCTCGGGCATGGCTGTGTGTGTTGTTCTTAGCATAAATTAGTTTAAGTAGTGTGTAAGTCTAGGGACTGATGACCTCAGCAGTTTGGTCCCTTAGAAATTCAGACAAAAAAGGTTCAAATGGCTTTGAGCACTATGCGACTTAACTTCTGAGGTCATCAGTCGCCTAGAAGTTACAACTGATTAAACCTAACTAACCTAAGGACATCACACACATCCATGCCAGAGGCAGGATTCGAACCTGCGACCGTAGCGGTCGCTCGGTCCCAGACTGTAGCGCCTAGAACCGCACGACCACTCCGGCTGGCAGAAATTCACACAGATTTGAACATTTTGAACTACGCCGTTAGTCAGCGAACACAGAGACACCACTGAATGCTGATGGAGAAGCGCAGGTTCTGTGAGCCGTGTGCGGCTCGCCCTGATGCCGTTCATAGCTTGGCATCTTGTAATAGCGATAGTGGCGTCTCGTTTTCTTAGTGTGTTCACTCGCGCCACTACGTTTGCTCGCCTTGTCTGTCCGCTTACCGATAGAGCGTACTGTGGTACCATCTTTGGAGCGGCCTCTAGTATTTCTGGGTCGTCGTGTTTCGAGCTAGTTCAGTTGGGACGGAGCATCCGGACAGCCAGGTCTCGCCCGACCGCTGGCGACACAAATACACTGTCCGACGGAAGGATGCGGTCGCGAGAGTTCACGACCACGTCAAGGACCGGATTCAGCGAGTTTCAGTTGAATGGACCGTGATATTCGAGTAGTGCAGCATTCATTTATGTGTGTGTGTCCGCCCATCGAAGTGACCTCATGGCAATAAGTTGTCAGTCGACGATTTATACTGGGACCTTTCCCGTGCCTGACCATCTCCTCTCTCCCCTCTCCCATTCCCCTCCTCCTCCTCCTCCTCCCCCTCCTCCACTCTTGGCAGGTCCCCCGACTCGTACACGCTCAGTGGACTTTCGCGCGCCGGAGATCATCGCCATCTGTGTGTCGTGTGTGTGCCTCGATTTGTGTTTAGTGTTCTGTCCCTGTCACGCATCAACTGTTCACGTGTGCCGTCGCCGTCATCCGTGTTCTGTGCGCCGTGTCGCCAAGTGTTTACTGTTTTTTCGCGTCCAGCGTGAACGGCTTCATGTTTATTGTTTTTTGTATCTCCTTTTTTTTTTGCCCGCCGTTTTTACTGTATTATCTGTATGACCTATATGTCTTGTTATTGTTCTACTTAAGGCTGAAGAGCGGCGTACTATGCTGCTGACAGCCCGCCTGTATGAGGTGATGAAAATTACAATAAAGGAAAAAAAAAACCGTGCCTGACTTGAGTGGGGACGACCGTTGGTTGGTCGCTCGGTCGGTCGTCGCAGCGGACGACGTGCATTTGGTCTTCCGACCGCTTCTGGCTTCTCTGTGTCTGTGACGACTTATA
This sequence comes from Schistocerca cancellata, assembly GCF_023864275.1. Taxonomy (NCBI): domain Eukaryota; kingdom Metazoa; phylum Arthropoda; class Insecta; order Orthoptera; family Acrididae; genus Schistocerca; species Schistocerca cancellata. The sequence continues at coordinate 159,533,707 of NC_064635.1, read as the reverse complement.
ATTCGTCCCTGTTGTTTCACAGTGACTGGTTTTAGTTCAAAATGGGTCAAATAGCTTTGAGCACTACGGGGCCGTTAGCGGTCGCGCGGTTCCAGACTGTAGCGCCTATAACCGCTTGGCCACTCCGGCCGGCTGACTGGTTTTAGTATTGTGAGTTGTTGGTGGAATTGTTTTCCCAGAGCTGTGTGTATTTTGTGGATTTGACTGAGCAGTTATTTTAATGCTGTCTGCGTACTGGATTTGGAGAGGGGCGGCGAACGGACATCAGGTCAGTTGAGGGCGCAGCAGCGGGCAGGTCCGGCCAGCACGAGGGCCAGCCGGGGCCGCTGGCGGCATGCTGCCCCTGCCGGATCGAGGAGGGGTAGCTGCGAGCTCGACCACCTCGTTGCACACCGAACACTGGACGTTTAAGTTGAGTGAAGAGTTAACCGCAAATGCAACCTCGACTATTCTGAGATCTCGCCTTTGGTCTGCGGGTTGTTGCTCCCAGGGCTGCTGAGCCTGGCGGCAATGAGAGATGTGTTCCGAGGCGGTGAAATACTGCAGCCGTCTTTTTCTACTTGTTATTCATCAATGAATTTATCATTATTCTTTTTAGTGAAGTGCAATCAGCGGTATTTTTTGCCTTGTGGCCGCTAACGCCCCATTTACCTGCCCTGGAGGTTAGCGTACTTTTCTGGCAGTGTACCTTTCCTCGTTGTATTGATGCTGCCCGTCAAGGCGTGTAGTTCTACAGTCTCTTGTATCATACTGTGTATATATTTTTTATTTTAATTTTTGGGCAGGTCTACCTTGGTTCTAGTGTTTCCTTCGGCCTTGGGTGTTTCCTGAAGTGCATTCCACTGACCCCAGGTCACAGAAGAGCCCATAAAGCCTGGTGTCAAGAACACAGTACATGGTCATTGGAACAGTGGTCCCAGGTTATGTTCACGGACTAGTACAGGTATAGTCTGAACAGTGATTCTCGCCAGCTTTCATCTGGCGTGAACCAGGAACTAGATACCAACCCCTTAATGTTCTTGAAAGGGAAAGGGACTGTATAGAGGTCGTGGCTTGATGGTGTGGGGTGGGATTATCATTGGTGCCGGCCGGTGTGGCCGTGCGGTTCTAGGCGCATGGCTAACCAGACGGGCATCTCCACTATATGATAAGGAGCACGATTTGTTGACTGCTACGAGCAGAATAGATAAATATGTAATAATTAGGCAGAGAAGAAATAACAAATAAGTTAATGCAAACAACTTCGAAATAATAGATGACGATTGGTAAGCGACAATGAGCAGTCTAGTACTCGGGATCGATTTTCGTGCGCCACCCTGTACCACTGAAGTAATATTGTAGGAGTTATCATCTTCTCTTTACAAAATCTGACACCATACACTTGATTACGAAGCACGGGCTTCACTCGGTTGTAAGTCTGTCTGCCTCCCACAACAATGAACATGCTCTTTTACCTGGTATCAAAAAAAGACGGAAAATGGCCACTCGTGTGTGCCATGCCGACGTCCTTTGCATGTCTACTAAAAAAAATCTTGCCTATTTACAAGTATTTTTTCTGCTGTTTATCGAAATAGTGAAGTAAGCTGATACGCCGTTTAGTTACCTGAAAAGAAAATTACATACCACGTAATTTTATGTAGTTTATGTAATTATAAAACACATTTCAATTACCGGTCATGGATGCTGAATAGACTACGGAAAGAACCAGAAGTTCTGAGTTCAAAAAAGGTTTCAAACAGATACAGAGTGAACGAAATGAACAACAACTCGATACTGAAGTAACTACGAGCAGTCGGCAGTGGAACTGCGACGAGTGGCCACGCGAAGAAGGACGAGTGCGGCCGAGCGAGACCGAGACAGACGGGAATGGGACCAAAGCTGAAACGAGACCGGCCGACTGTCCGCTAGGGAACGAGACAGACCGTTTCCCTTTCCCGAGAAGTATAAGAAGAAAGCCACGTTCGAGATCGAGTTAGACGGGAATGGGACAGAAGCTGGAAGGAGACCAGCCAATGGGTCGTTCGGGAACGACACCGACCATTTCTCTTTCCTGAGAACTATAAGTAGAAAGCCATGACCGGGACCGGGAACGGGAGTGAGGCTGATAACACTACCTTGCGGAAAGGCAGATGTTACTTCTGCTTTACTCGATGAATTTATGTCAGTAACCACGAGCTGCGATCACACTGACGGGAAACTACGAATCCAGTGACATAAAATGGCTCTGTGCACTATGGGACTTAACATCTATGGTCATCAGTCCCCTAGAACTTAGAACTACTTAAACCTAACTAACCTAAGGACATCACACACATCCATGCCCGAGGCAGGATTCGAACCTGCGACCGTAGCAGTCGCGCGGCTCCGGACTGAGCGCCTAGAACCGCTAGACCACCGCGGCCGGCCCAGTGACATAAATGAAACGATAGTCCACAAGCACGTAATTTGATTACAAGCTGCTTATGACGTACGTTATGAAAAGCCTGCTGTAAATCTAAAATACGGACTCACTTTTAAATCCGATGTCGTTAAATTTCAACACTTCGTGAGAGTAAAGAACTAGTTGTGTTCCACAAGAGCGATATTTTCTACATTCGTATTGACTGTGTGTCAATATACCGTTTCTCTTCGAGGTAATTCATAATGTTCGAACACAATATATGTTCCAAATTCGTGCTGTTTATCGACGTTAATGATATGGGTCGGTAATTTAGTGGATTCTTCCTATTGCCTTTGTTGAATATTGGAGTGACCTGTGCGATTTTCAAGTCTGTGGTTTCGGATCTTTCGTCGAGCGAGCGGTTCCACATGATTGTTGAGTATGGAGCTACTGAATCAGTATATTCTGAAAAGAAACTGATACGTATAGAACCCGAACCGGAATACTTGCTTTTATTGAGTGACTTTCGAACATCTTGCCCCGCATATCCTTTGATCGTGTCTCGATTTTTCTGCCGTTACCAACTGCAGCACGAGAAGTGCTTCCTGGTCTTGCGCAGGCGCTTCCAGCCTCCTTCCTCAGCTCTCGCATGACCTCCATCGGTCAGCCGGCCCCCAGAGACGCTTGATACTGCTGTTATATCGATCAGGGGAATGAGTAATCGATTTACCCGTCAAACGACACACTTCTACGACGGTCGTTCCGAAAGTAATGCCTCCTATTTCTATTCATGGAAACTATAGGAGGTACATGAGTCACAACAGCACAGCTACATAGACTGTCATTTTTCGACATAGTCACCACTATTCGTTATGCACTTTTTCCAACGATGAACCAGAGCCTGCATGGCGCGCTTGTAAAATCCGGAGCCAGCTGAGGCTAACCACTTCCTTACAACTTCGACAACAGCATCCGAGTCTTGAAAACGTTCACCACGAGGTCCATCTTTCAGAGGCCCAAAGAAACAAAAGTCTGGAGTCGTTAAATCGCGGATGTAGTAAGACAGTCAAGATGAATTTTGCAACGAGTAGGGTGGTCACAAAACTGGTGTGGGGTCTGGCGTTATAGTGTTACAGGCGAAAGTTGGTCTTCTTCTCTGGCCTCACCTTGGAAATTAGGGCTTTCAACTTAAACAGTGTCGTCTTGTAGCGTGCTTAACTGACAGTTTCTCCAGACTCCAGGACATCCGAATGAACCACACCCTGGCTATCCCAGAAGAGTGTGCACATTGTCTGCAGATGACTGTGTCTTGAAGTTCTTCTTTGAGGACGAATTCGAATGTCATCATTCCATGGACTGTCTCTTGGATTTCGGCTCATAGTGGTGACACCACATCTCGTCTCCAGTGACTATGTTATTCAGAAAATCGTCACCTTTAGCTCCATCTCGTATTGATCGAGCAGGTCCCGAAAATTTCCATTTGATGAATTTTTTTGTTGTTCTGTAAGCATCTGCGGGACCCATCTCACACAGACTTTGAGATAACCGAGATGTCCCAACATTTTTTCCATGGCGTCACAGCTTTGCACACAATTCCCTGGTCGTTATCTGCCGATCAGCACGGGTGAGTTGATCAAGACACTCTTCATTACGAGGGATGACAGCTGTGCTGGTTAGACCGGGCCGTGGCATGTCATGCATGCCCTTCTTACCACCTTGAAAATGCCGTACCCATCGTTCGCTCACTTGTATTGTATCGTCTCCATACACATTTAGCAAGCGTCGATGGATTTCAATCAGCGCAACTGCTTCGGCACTGACGAACTCAATCACTCATCGTTGTTTTATACACGCGTCCATGTCAGACTGCAGTTTAGAACCCTCCTGTGCTGGCGCCAATTACCACAGAACGACGGAACCACTTGCAAATGAAAGAGGAAGGTTCAACCATTAGCACTACAGCAACGACATCTGACGCGGACATCCAAAGTCACCACAAAATTATAGGACGCATTACTTTCTGAACGACCCTCGAATATTTCGTGTTAGCGATTAATGTGGAACGGTGCTCACAATCAATACAATGTCATTATTCAGTACTGATGTTTGTTTCGTGATTTCGTGTCTCGCATGTTGGCGTTTGAGTGACATGGGATAACGTAGGCGGATAACAAAATTAAGAGTCATTTAATGACAAATGTGTAACGTACAGTCGTGCTCAAAAGTATCCGAACGACCTGAATTGCATTTCGCCTGATTCACATGCAACCCACATAACGCAGCTGTCTAGCAGGTCCTCTAATCACTCCTTGGTGGAGTCGTTTGACTAGTAACTTACTTGAAATGCCGTGAGGTAAAGCTTTCTGTTGGACAGGGATTAGAACCCAGAACCTAATCGGATTGTTATAGAAGCACAATCTACCGTGACATACCTGATTTTCTCGGCTGTAGCTAGATGTTTTAACTGAAATGACGAGACGAATCATTAATTTTTTCTTTCCCAGGACTCCACACTGGCACCTATCGCTGTTCTACTCTAGAGAAAACTAACGTTAAATGTGGATTTGTTACACCAACAGCGACATGTGAGCATGTTTGAACTAGAAATAATATGGCGAAGAGTTCAGTGCTGACTGGGAATCGAACCCCACACATATCGTTTCTACACACAAACAGACGTCAGCTACCGAATTTTTCTCCACCAACGGCTAGGAATAACATCCTTGAACTTACAGTGATCTCGCAAATAGTCGAAAACTATAGATATCAATAGTGTTGACAACGAATGAAAATGCATTAAAAATCGAAATTATTATCCATCAACAGATAGGTGTTCTCATGCTAGAGCTTGATAATTCATAATGAAAACCTTAGTGCCGGGCCAGGATTCGAACCCATTCACGCGCAATATGTGTAGAAGTTGAGGAATCAGCAGTTTTGAACAAACAACAAATTGTAATCGAGCTGTATTGTCACGAAGGGATATAATTCCGCGTTAAGGGCGGTCTGAGTTGCATTCCCAGTTCAGAACCTATTTTATCGGCATACAGAAGCTCAAATAAGAGATGGAATAAGTGTCCTGTGACCCTACATACTGTTTGTTTTGTCACTAGAAACAAATAACTAGTATAAGAAAGGATACTGGTGATTGAGTTTATACATGTCGCCACTCCTGACTTTATTGTGGTTCAACCTAACGTCTACTTGGTGGAGAAGGAATATCATGTTTAATGTGACTTTCAGACCACAATGCCGCTATACCTTCTTCACTTGGAGTAGCCAGAAGCGAACAGACTCTGTCTCTCCCTATCAAAAAGGATCAGCAGAAGTTGGAATCGAACCTAGACCGTCAGAGTACGAAACTACCATCAATCCAACAGACTAGCAAATCCTCTTCTCTTGGACTTATTTTTTCTATCATAGCACCGATGCGGCACACACGATGAGAATTATGACACAGGCTCCCTGTAGTGGTTTGCTGCATGTTCAGTACATTTATATACTTGGTTGACCGAATCGCCATGAACTAGCTGCCTCGTCTATCCATTGCATACATTCGACTGTATTTTGTAATCACCGAAATAAAATAACATAACTGCCACCTACAGAGAACTGCCAACAGTGTAGGACGCAGAAATTTAAATAGGAAGTGTTCCTTTCCATTCGAGCTGCTCTATTGCGCTATCTGTTTGTTGAAATCGTTGTGCAATGCAAAAGAAAAGCTGTAATCGTCTGTCTCTCAGAAGTCTAGATCCGGTCATATGCAGTATCTCATATCACTGAGGAATGCGAAGTTCTGGAGCAACTGTTGACTTCTGGAGCAGCTGTAGCTACGAGACAGCTAGTAGCGTAACAGTAAGCGTTGTCCACTGAACATAAGATGTCGTGAGTTGGTTTACATTCTCTGCTACATTTTTTATAACGCAGTTCTGCTGTCTGCTGAAGTTATCAATTTAATGGAACTTTGAACATAATTCCCTTCACTTCTCAACCCAAAATAGTCGCATGTGGAAGAAGGGCTAACTTCTGCAGCCTTTTGTTCTTTTCAGGTTTAATAGACGGCCAGGCAGCAGATGAATACCGAAGCATGTATGGGGAGAGCGCATCGTGCCAAAATAATCAGAGAAGTATTTTCTACATTAGCTGTCGTGTGGTAGTGGAATTTTATTCCTCTTCAAACCTTGTTTGACAGCTCCAACTCAGAACAAGTTTTCTACATGCATGTAATCAATAAACAATGTGCATTGTCAGACTGTTATAGATAACATCAGAGAATTCGCATATATCATTGATGATTAATTTCTCTCTCATGTTTAGTATTGTTTTAACAACATTGAAGGAAACCTTACGAAAATTGTGCACTGTATTATAAGAAATGAAATGAAACTACCCATGATAACCTTACGACGAAAGTCTGTTTTAATAAAACTGAGTATCTGTACACAAGCGTGACTCTATCGGCGGATATTGGTAAAATACTACTCACTTAGATTTCGATTGGGTCTGTGTTTAACTGGTATGCTGTGTCATGCTCAAAAGGTACGCAAATGTGGCATTTCATAAATAAAATTTCCTAGAAACCCAAAATTTGCTTGTCAGCAGCGGAAAGAGGCGTTACCTGTTGTGCAGTATTGTAAGTTTTTCACCATTGCACTATGAGATGAAAGTATTTTCTTGCGATTTGCTTATCGATGTTTGATCTTACTGCTTGTAGCTCTTTCACAGAAGAGATAAAAATGTTACACTCAGCGAGACTGGAACCGCGAACCACTACGGACGTTTTTCCAGAGGTCAGCACGTCATCACCGAGCTATCGAAGAGACATGTTTCCTGCGTACCTCTTACAAGGTCAAAACTGGCTAGAACTCGTAAACCGCTTTTAAAGGACGAGATTAGTTGCGATTTCCAAGTGCAACTACTTTCCTGGGCTGAAAACTATAAATTTACATTCTTCTGTTACACCTCAAGCTATAATAACTCAGATTATTCAATGGAAATGATAGGAAAAATTATGTGAACTTTGAGGCGTGATTCCATGCACACCACGAAGTAGCTCGTCGATCACAGTGTTGCCAAACATACCTTGCCTTGTTGCCAAATGTCAGTTACAGTACCAGCAGGAAGAACCAATGTGATCCTACAGCGGGCTGGGAAGTGACCATAGCTGGCGTCTCAAAGACGCAGCTGCTACGGCCTGGAATACGTAATGCGTCTGACTCGCATTTCTGAAACTAGGTTTAGGGACTGGAGCGTAGTTACTAATAATACTCAGAACTGACTGCCAACTAAGCATCATAAATCAGTAACTCTCATAGTTGTTTTTATATTTCTTTCGTAACTGTACTCACAACTAAGAAACTCGTTCACGGACGTTTTCGTGCCTCGCCGATAGTCGAGCACAACAAACAAACTAAAATAAAAAGAAAATGTGTGTGTGTGTGTGTGTGAGAGAGAGAGAGAGAGAGAGAGAGAGAGAGAGAGAGAGAGAGAGAGAAATAAAAAATAATGAGAGAGAGGATAAAAACTTGTTGTAAAGAAATTGAATACTGGTATGTAAAGAAATCTTTCATTAAAATGACACGTTCCACATCATTACGAAATGTATTCATGATCTATGGAACAAGTATTAATCTAATCTAATCTAATCATATCGTATTGCTGACTAGTCATGAAGAGTCATGAATTACCGAAATTTTCGCCAATATCCGTAACCAAATCTAAACTTGAAAATAAAAGACGACAGTTTTTGTAATAAACCGGGACTCCTATCAAGACCCTTTCATCCCTGTTAACTAACCACGAAAGATGTCTGATATACCTCCATTAAGAAGTAACAAAGTATGCATGCATTTAAAGATGAAGCGCATGATGTGAAGTTCAGTGACGGAGATACGAACCCAACACGTAATCGGATTGTTAACTAAGTAAAATCAAATGTTACGTATCGGTTTTGCTTACCAGCTGCTAGGTGTTTGAATTTAAAATAAGGATAGAAATTTTTGTGCCTGAGCGACAATTGAACCGCACTCCAATCATTCTTCTTTATCGTCCACGAATATACCTTAAGTATCAATTGCTTATTCAGCAACAGTAAGATGTGTGCCTGTTTGACCAGAAACTGTTGGCAACACATAAACAGACATTAAAAATGCACGTTAATTTTCACTAGCAGGCCGGTGTGCACATGAGAGGGCTTGATATGAAATTATGGATATTTTTGTACTGGATCAGAGTTCAGATCCACATACTTACCTTTGGAGGAGACCTAGAGAAGATTGCAGTCTTGGGTAAAGGAACGAAATGATTGAACTATAGTGTTCCGAGAGATTCAGATCCTTGAAAGAGGAGATACGAATTCGAATCACAGTCAAGCACCAAATTTTTCAACGTCTCTAGTTCAATCAAGTACAAGTAAAATCAGAGCCCTTTTCCTTTAAATGGCTATCGGTTCATCAAATAAAATAAAATATTCTAATGTAAGTAAGTTTACTGGCGACTGTATTTCTGTTTACTATGACTCCACCTATGTCATTTCCCATCGTAAACCGGCTCTGCCTAGTTGGGAATGAAGGAACGTGATGTTTAATGAGGATTCCGGATTGTAACATCTTTCTCTTGAGGTTACTAGAGGTAAAGTAAATCTGTTAGTGCCTCTTAAAAGTAAATGCCTGAACCCACGCATTGCACTTGTGATAGTTCGTTCCACCAGACCATTGTTGCCACATTTCCCAGTCCCAGGAGTGTGCTGTAGCGGATGATGTGCTTAGCTTACAAAATTAGTTACGGTGGGAAAAAATGCGAGTCTATTAAATGGTTAAGTAGAAGAAGCTTCTGAAGTGGAGGTTAGGCTATTCTCATGTCAGCAGTATGTAAAGACTCTTCTGGGCATCACATCCTCGATGTGAAGCCATTTTGCAATTTTCACTAATTCAGGAAATTTCTTAGTTGCAGAAAATCCACTGTGAAGTGTGAAGTTACCGGATAATTCGATTATTACCGTCATTATTAATATCATTTTCTTCATACCGCTGCTGTAACACATGTGCTTGAAGATCATTAAAGCCTTTTGGTCATTATAGAAGTAGTTCCCCAAGAACAGGTTCTTTCCATGTCTACGGAATCCTTTTCATGTTAATATCAAACATCAGCAATTACTTGTAGATCACATTAAAACTAAAGTACTTGATGAAGACGTTACTTGACAACAAAAACGTGCTGCCTTTTTTCATTTACTTGCGCCTAGAAATTACTGTCGAGTACTACCAAACTAAAAGCCATGAGCTCTTACTGCCTTCCGATATACGTCGCTGTCAGTTCTGATTTGGTCAACGTGACTTGTTTCAAGTTGTGTGTGACAGAGAATGTTTTAGAAAATCAATTGTTTTCCTTTGGAATAAACAGAAAGATTTTCATTCTAAGCTATCCGAGTACAAATTTTCACAATATTAGTTCAAATTCAATATTCGCTTCTATAATGTCGGAAAGTATTTCACAGTTGCAAAACCCGAATCCGACTCATTGCCCTTACACTTAGTCACCAGTTTAAGTAACCTAATGTAGCGAAGATTGTTTGCCAGTGCTCTTTCTCACCGGAAAATATGCAATTCACTCATTGGGCTTCATAAGTGCTCTGCAACAGTAATTTATGTGTGTATGCAATGCATACGGATTGTAGAATTTAGTGGTGCTCTCTCTTCCACCTCTGTATACAATATGCTTGACCTAAATGGGCCCTTTATCATTACAGGCCCTGGGCGGTGCAACACCATATTGACAACAGTAATGTGCTTATACTGACAACCTCAATGTTCGTTTACCTGATTCTGTAATCATTTACATAAAACAACATGACCTTCCAATGGGAGACATTTCGTCCCCCTTTTCCATCTGTGAAATTTGTCAGTAAGCTTTTTGCCTTCCAACCACCAAAATGCGGCAGAGTAGGGCCGGTAAACGATTCACAAACCACGATTTAGTGCCGTTACGACGATTTCTTTAAACATTTGCGTAGCTGAAGGAATTTAATTTCTTCTTAAATCGTCTTATGCAGCAGCGTTCACAGATATCTCGAATAGGAAAAGCTCTTTATCCAGGTACGAAGGTTGTAAAACAAACTTCCCACAATTTGTGTCAGGTTGATCTTTTCGTCTGATACCACTGCGTAAGTATTTTGTCTAAGAGATATCACAAGCAGTGTTCCTGTAGCTGTGGGAATCATTGGTTGAAAACGAGTTTAATACCAGTGGGTACAGCACTGCTAGATATTCAAAATGGTTATCAACCTAAGTCTGAGTTCATCCACAAACTGAGGCGTATTTGTAATATTGAAGTGAGACTGTGTATCCTTGTCTTCCTTGAGTGGGCATTGGAAGGCGTTTACACACACGTATACGATGGCAATCCCAAAGGTAAGGTCTCCTAAGGGACACGCAAGTGCCAACGCAGGCGCAAACGAGAGATCCTAATTTTAATGCCGAGCAGGAACGACAGTGTCGGCTGCATGGTGGCAAGGTGATAAAGAGCAAGACTCTGGATACGAAGGTCTGAGGTTCGATCCCTCAACAGTCTCACGATTTTTATGTGCCATTTTACACTCATTTCCCCTCGGGCCGTGTTTTTTGATGTGAAAAATACCGAGTTGCATTGTGGTCCGAAAGCCACGTTAAACTGCAGGTTCCCCTATTAACTGGCTGGGTAAGTCAACTCAAAGGTTGGAGGAAAGCAACGGCATACCACCTCCAACAAGACCGTGCACTGTGGTGTTCAAACCGCTCTTTCGACTGATGACTGCTTTACTATGGGTTCCAAAGTTAATGATCTTCGGGTTATTAACATGTTGCGTTTTCATGCTGTAGCTTTGATACCAGTAAACGTAAGTAACCGGCCGAGCACTGTCACCGATCGAGTTGTCAAGGTGGTAGACGACGATGCTGTCGATCCCACTTACAATCATGGTCATGGCTATGTTTCAGTCGAATACCTCTATGTCCCTTTCTGCGTATTTCAAGATATACTTTTAAACACTTGGTACGCATCCAAATTGATATCTGATTTAGCTGCATTTAGTAACACGAATCAGATGTGATTTCCGTGCAATATATCGGACAACACGTCAGAGGAGCGCGATTTCGTTCGTGTGTTGCACTTGGTGCAAGAAATATTTGTGTTTTGCTTGCTTTTGTGATAGGTTTCACCCCGCTGAATGTGAGCAAGCTCACGAATAGACTGTCAGTAACTGGAGTTACGCAATAATACACTTAAAAGTTGTATTTTTGCATTACGTATCCCAATGAAAATAGCTGTAAACCGGTTATATGCGTACTTGCTTATTATTCGCGCTTCTCGATGCTTTCCTCAAAAAATAAAAATAAAAATAAAAATAAAATGAGAGAGGGAGAGACAGAGAGAGAAAACAGAAATGTATTTCAAATATCAGCTCAGTGACGCCATGTTCGTCTCGTGATGTAAAGCAGGGATAGTTGACAGGTAATATCTCATTGTACTAGCGATATGTATGGCTACAGGGTTCTTTCTTTTCTCTCGACAGACAACCAGAACAGAATTCAGTAACAAAGTAGTAAGAACACCTATGCAGTGCGCCAATTAAACACTCAGCCTTTGTTGGTTATTTTGTTAATGATCTGTAATGCAGTAAAAATCCTTGATTATTGATTTGTTATTACTGCCATTGTTATTGTTATTCGTCACCTCACAACAGCTTTCCTATCACTCATTGCCGCAGATGCACGTAACGAATGGATCACGATGAATGGAATGTGGGGTGTTTCGTCACGGAGAATATACACATTTATCTCGGATTCTTGTTTCAGGGTAATATGAAAATCTCAATAAGAGAAGAAGACAACGGGATGCCGGTGATGCAAGCAGTAACACCCAACTATTTCTGTCGACTTAACACCATGACGACAGACAAATTGGCGTCTCACTGTATTTTGATTATAATTCGTTAGCCTTCTTGCGACCTCGTTTTAATACCTCGTGGGAGCAGGCATAATATTTTGCTTTTTAACACGCAAAGATAGTAGATGGAAGGATACAAAGAAACAATCAAACTCATGGGTATCGATGCAGTTCATCATTAGAAGACTAAACAAGACGGAAACATTATAAAAGCAATGAATACGCTGGTTATTTGTACAGATCTGAAGATGAGAAAGCGCAGATCTGGACAGTGCCCACATCTGCACTTCAGTTTCTGTCTTAATGGGCATAATTTTTAGTTTCTTCTCTTCTGAATTTTCGAATGAATTGATCATTACGTGGTACAGAATAATTAGTTAACTGTGTTTCTTACAGCTTCCATTTGCACCAAAATTCTTCTACATTCTTGTGCAGTTCATGAAATTCTACTTGTATGATCACAAGACTGCACATAGATGCAATCGATTTCGAGGTGCAAAGTGTATGTAATCTTACTTTTCGTGACAGGTGGGCAAAGTTGTTTTCTAAAGACTTTTTATTGTACTGAAATAATCTTTTGTCACAAAGTGACAAGGTAAGTGTTTTATTCGTATATATTTTGTGGGAAACTGTAATCGTGACGGAAGATTACACACCAGAATGTTTGACACAACTGGTAGGAGAAAACGCTGCATATTAACCAAACCCCGCGCCTCCTGTCCGTATTCTCCTATGACACGAACACAGGGTTCTCCTCCTATAACGCTACAGAGCTGTTCCTAGCACAGCTGAGAATTGGCAACATCGTCACAAACATTTGGCAACAGTGTGACAGTGCAGTCACTTCCGCATATGGTACTGAATTGATTCGCCAAATTCACTTGATATTCCCTTTCCATTTGAATGACTCGTTGTTGTGGGTTGGCAGGAGAGCCAACACCGTGATTATTAGAGGAAGCCGAAAGGCACGCGTTTTAGCTCACGCAGGCTGGCGTGAGGTCTGGAACAGGACAAGGAAATTAGAATTTAGAAAAACGGACGTAGCTGGTGGAATATTTAACTTTAATCCATTAATGATGAGCGTCGCTCTTGACTGTACACGATTCAGTATCAATAGTAACTGGTAATGGCGCATTGCTAGGTCGTAGCAAATGACGTAGCTGAAGGCTATGCTAACTATCGTCTCGGCAAATGAGAGTGTATTTTGTCAGTGAACCATGCTAGCAACGTCGGCTGTACAACTGGGGCGAGTGCTAGGAAGTCTCTCTAGGCCTGCCGTGTGGCGGCGCTCGGTCTGCAATCACTAATAGTGGCGACACGCGGGTCTGACGTATACTAACGGACCGCGGCCGATTTAAAGGCTACCACCTAGCAAGTGTGGTGTCTGGCGGTGACACCACACTCGTGCTATATAATCCTCATGTAAACTAAGACACTGAGACAGAAAATTCAATTTTTTGGCTAAAGAAATGCTATTCTTCACATAAGTGACAACATTTAATATCTTTCACGATGCGTTATGAGGCTGAGCGACCAATACCATGACGAGAGTGGCGTGCTGGCAGCAGTGCGTCCGTAGCCCGGTGGTACAGTCCGTGTCTCGTGTTGCAGCGGTTCAAGGAGTCGTCAGTTCTAGCCGTGGTAGGAGCCAGCGTGTGCGAGCTTCTTTTTTTTTGGTCTAGTTATGGAGCTGCGAATTTCCAGAAAAAATTCTGTAACGGAAACCTTCACACATTAAATCTTCTTGGCAACTCGACTCAGTAAGTAGTGTTAATCGTCATAGATCTCGGCTTTCGGACTGCCAAGCAGATTCACAATACAACCTTCTCTGAAGAAATTCGAATTGATCGTCAACGATACGAAATTCAATATTGTTCTTCGCTTAAGACTCACTTGCCAGGGTGATAAGTATGAAGTAAATGAACTGATAAGCAAATCGCAAAAAAATACTTTCAGCTCATAGTGCAATTGTGAAAAACTTACAATGCTGCACAACAGGTAACGCCTCTTTCCACTGCTGACAAGCAAATTTAGGGTTTCTAGGAATACATAACTTTATTTATGAAATGCCACATTTGCATACCTTTTGAGCATGACACAGCATACCAGTTAAACACAGACCCAGTCGAAATCTAAGTGAGTAGTATTTTACAAATTCATGCCAATAGAGGCACGCTTGTGTCCAGATACTCAGTTTTATTAAAACAGACTTTCGTCGTAAGGCTATCGTGGGTAGTTTCATTTCATTTCTTATAACACAGTGCACCTCTTGTTACAGCACCTCTAGGAGTCAACAACAGTCCCTCTAGAACTTCCGCTTTCCTCAGTGATGTGAGATACTGCATACGGCCGGACCTATACTTCTGAGAGACAGACAGTTACAGCTTTTCTTTGCACTGCACGACGTTTTCAACAAACAGATAGGGCAATAGGGTAACTCAGGTGGAAAGGAACACTTCCTATTTAAATTTCTTCATCCTACACTGTCGGCAGTTCTGTGTAGTTGACAGTTACGTGATTTTATTTCGGTGATTACAAAATACACTCGCATGTATGCATTGGGTGGGTATCCGGGATAGCTAGTTCACGGTGATTCGGTCAACCAAGTAAATGAATGTACTGAACATGCAGCAAACCACTACAGGGAGCCTGTGTGTCAGACGTCTCATCCAGTGTGGCGCAACGGCGTTATGATAGGAAAATGAGTCAAAGAGAAGAGGATTTGGTGGTCTGATGGTTTGATGATAGGTTCATATTCTTATGGTCTATGTTCGATTCGATCTTCTGCCCATGATTTTTGATAGGGAGATAGATTTTATTCTCTTGTGGCTACGCCAAGTGAAGAAGGTGTAGCAGCATTGTGGTCTGATATTCAGCATTGTGGTCTGAAATCCACATTAAACATGATATTCCTTCCCCACCAAGTAGACGTTAGGTTGAACCACAATAAAGTCAGGAGTGGCGACATGTATAAACTCAATCACCAGTATCCTTTCTTGTAGTAGTTATTTGTTTCTAGTGACGAAACAAACAGTATGTAGGGTCACAGGCCACTTATTCCATCTTTTATTTGAGCTTCTGTATGCCAATAAAATGGGTTCTGAACTGGGATGCAACTCAGACCGCCCTTAACGCGGAATTTGATCCCTTCGTGACAATACAGCTCGACTACAATTTGTTGTTTGTTCAAAACTGCTGATTCCTCAACATCTACACATATTGCGCGTGAATGGGTTCGAATATTGGCCCGGCACTAAGGTTTTCATTATGAATTATCAAGCTCTAGCATGAGAACACCTATCTGCTGATGGATAATAATTTCGATTTTTAATGGATTTTCATTGGTTGTCAACACTAATGATATCTATCGTTTTCGACTATTTGCGAGATCACTGTAAGTTCAAGGATGTTATTCCTAGCCGTTGGTGGAGAAAAATTCGGTAGCTGACGTCTGTTTGTCTGTAGAAACGATACGTGTGGGGTTCGATTCCCAGTCAGCACTGAACTTTTCGTCATATTATTTCTAGTTCAAACATGCTCACATGTCGCTGTTGGTGTAACAAATCCACATTTAACGTTAGTTTTCTCTAGAGTAGAACAGCGATAGACGCCGGTTTGGAGTCGTGGGAAGGAAAAAATTAATGATTCGTCTCGTCATTTCAGTTAAAACATCTAGCTACTGCCGAGAAAATCAGGTATGTCACAGTTGGTTGTGCTTCGATAACAATGCGATTAGATTCTGGGTTCTAATCCCTGTCCAACACAAAGCTTTACTTCTCGGCGTTTCAAGTAAGTTACTTGTGAAGAAGCAATATTTAACATCTCTAGTAGTTCGTTAACAGGGTAGGAATTCGCGTCCGTTAAACATGTTTACGTTATGTAATTTAAAGTTGATATTTGCTAACTGATAGAGTCTAAAATGGAGTTATATCACTCTCTGTATGCATAGTCAGGAATGACTGTTAGTTTTCATCAGTCACGAAATCTTAGTCTGCATGACCTGGGCTTGAATCCATGTGCAGAACGAGGCAGTTCGTCGTGTCATTTGAAGTTCATACATATTCTCAACTAGCTGCTCGTGAATAACTTAAATTTTTAATGCCATTTTCTGTTAAATAACAAGTACAGTATGTTACTTTGAAGAGGAAATCATGAATACGACGAACTTACAACGTGCATTACCTATCTGACGTAATAGTGAGAGTGGTAACATTTCAGGTATGTCATTTATTCCAATAAATGTGAGCTTACAAGTCTTAAGGCCAGTCTTATATGTGATAAGGTGTTCCCTGATATTTCTAGTATCGTGGTATTACATTACATCTTGAGTTATTGCGATACAGAGCAGCGTTTTCTAGTGGTGACTTGTTGGAACCATTTTGAATAGTCAAACGACTGTACCAAGGAGTGATTAGAGGACCTGCTAGACAGCTGCGTTATGTGGGTTGCATGCGAATCAGGCGAAATACAATTCAGGTCGTTCGGATACTTTTGAGCACGACTGTACGTTACACATTTGTCATTAAATGACTCTTAATTGTGTTATCCGCCTACGTTATCCCATGTCACTCATACGCCAACATGCGAGACACGAAATCACGAAACAAGCATCAGTGTTGTATAATGACATTGTACTGATTGTGAGCACCTTTCCACAGTAATCACTAACATAAAATATACGAGGGTCGTTCCGAAAGTAATGCCTCTTATTATTTTGTGGTGACTTTGGATGTCCGCGTCAGATGTCGTTGCTGTAGTGCTAATGGCTGACCTTCCTCTTTCATTTGCAAGTGGTTCCGTCGTTCTGTGGTAATTGGCGCCAGCACAGGAGGGTTCTAAACTGCAGTCTGATATGGAATCGTGTATAAAACAACGATATGTGATTGAGTTCGTCAGTGCCGAAGAAGTTGGGCTGATTGAAATCCATTGACGCTTGCTAAATGTGCACGGAGACGATACAATACAAGTGAGCGAACGATGGGTACGGCATTTTCAAGGTGGTAAGAAGGGCATGCATGACATGCCACGGCCCGGTCTGACCAGCACAGCTGTCATCCCTCGCAATGAAGAGTGTCTCGATCAACTCACCCGTGCTGATCGGCAGATAACGACCAGGCAATTGTGTGCAAAGCTGTGACGCCATGGAAACAATGTTGCGACATCTCGGTTATCGCAAAGTCTGTGCGAGATGGGTCCCGCGGATGCTTACAGAACAACAAAAAAATTCATCAGATGGAAATTTTCGGGACCTGCTCCATCAATACGAGATGAAGCTAAAGGTGACAATTTTCTGAACATCATAGTCACTGGAGATGAGATGTGGTGTCACCACTACGAGTCAGCATCCAGAAGACAGTCCGTGGAATGGTGACATGGGAATTCTTCTCTAGTACCTCCCGCCGCGGAAGTCGAACACGCGCCAGAACAAACGGACGTGGCCAGCCCAGAGAGGGCTGCGCGTCCGCGGCGGCTGTTCCGCGCAGCGAGGGCGCCACCGCTACACCACGTGCAGACAGCGGCCAATAGCCGCTCCCTCCGGTTTCGTATATAGGGACCCGCTCTGCCCTAGTCCAGCCAAAACCCAGGCGATCATTGTAGGCAAAACCACCCATTCCTTCCGCCTCTTTGATTTCTATCTCACCATCTATGGCCGTCCTATCGCCCTCACTCCCACCCTTAAGTACCTTGGCGTCACCTTCGACCGTCGCCTCTCCTGGACTCCCCATCTCCGGACAATCCAAGCCAATGCACGCTCCCGACTCCGTCTCCTCAAGATCCTCTCCGGCCGTACGTGGGGTCTGGACCCCTCCACCATCCTCCACACCTATAAATCCCTCATCCGCCCTATCCTTTGTTACGCCCATCCGGCTTGGATCTCCGCCCCCCCCCCCCCCAACCTTTTATAAATCCCTCCAAATCCTTGAACGCCCTGCTCTCTGCCTCGCCTATCGCATCCATCTCCGCTCCCCCACGCGGATCCTGTACAATCTCATCCCCTTCCCCCACCTCCTCCTTTTCATTGAAAGGATACGGATCCTGTACACCTCCCACAAACTCGATCCTCCTCACCCGCTAGTCTCCCCGCTCCTCTCCCACCCCTGCCCACTGCCGCGCCTGTATTCCCACGTCCCACCCGGTCTCCATCTCTCCATCCTCCATGCCCTCTCCCAGGGTGGCTTCCGTCAGCTCCCCCTCCCTGATGATGTCCTCCTCCCCTCCATCCACCCCTCCTATCAACTTTGATCCTGCCCCCCCCCACTTACGGTGTCCTTTCCTTTAGGCACCCTCCCTCCCTTCTCTTCCCTTCCTCTCTCTTTCCCTTTCTCCTGTCCCCTCCCTCCACCACTGTTCCCCTGGGCTCCCCCTCCCCCTTCCTCACTCCCCCTATCACCCCTGCCCGTGGCATCTCTGCTCTCCCCACTCGCTCTCCCACTCCCCTTCCTCCTCCTCCTCCTCTCTTGGCAGGTCCCCGGACTCGTACACACACAGTGAACATTCGCGCTCCGGAGATCATCGCCATCAGTGTCTCGTGTGAGTGCCTTCGTTTGTGTATAGTGTTTGTTCGCCGTCACGCCACCACTGTTCACGTGTACCGTCGCCATCGTCCATCTTCTGTGCGCCATGTCAACTAGTGTTAGTGATGTTTCTCATCCAGCGTGAACGGCTCCATGTTTTTTGTTTTTTAGTGTCTACATTTTTTTGGCCACCGTTTAAATTGTATTCTCTGTGCCACCTATATGTATTACTTCTTGTACAACTCAAGGCTGAAGAGTGGCGTACTCTGCTGCTGACAGCCCGCCTTGTGTAAGGTGATAAAAATCACAATAAAGAAAAAAAAAACCTTGTCCAGTCCCTCCCCAGGGCCCCCTTTTTCCTCTCCCCTCCTTCTCCCAGAGCGGATTTTCCTCCTTCCCCCTCCCCCCCTGAGACCCTGCACCCCATACTTTTTTCTTCCCACATCCCTCCCTACCTGGCCCTCTTCAGCGCGCCCCCCGCCCGTCTCCCCCCTTTCTTCCCCTCCCTCCCTCCCTCCCTTCTTCCGGTCTCCGTCATCTCCTTGCGCCTGGCAGATCCTCCGTTTTGATCATCGTCAGTGTGCTACATCAGTGTTGTGTTTAGTGCTGTTTCTCCTGTGCATCAAGAGATGTGATTTTAATTGTGTACTGCCTTGAGGTTCGCCGTCAGTGTTTGTTATGTGCTATACCATCTGTCGATACTTTTTATGCTCCTGTCATACTGTGCCTTGTGTTCTTTTAATTGTTGCAGTGTGTGGCTTTTTGTGTATGCTACTTTTAAACAGTTTTTTATCTCCATTTTACAATCGCCCATTTTTTAGTCTATTGCCTTCCATGATGTTCCCCCCTTTTTATATCTATGTTCACCATATTCTCTCCTTTGAATATTTTTCACTATCTTCTATTGTTTGTTCTATGTCTTTCGGCATACGAGCAGCGCATATGCTGCTGCCAGCCCGCCCCGATGAGGAATTGAAATACAACAAAGCAAAAAAAAAAAAAAAAAAACCTAGTCCAGTCAGTCAGGTACTCGCTCTGGATTGATCTCGGCGGTACTGCGTTCTGGTCGTTGCTCGTTGTTGACATTTGCCTGGCTCTGGTTCCGAGTGAATTTACTGTTGGTGTTGTGGTTTCTACAAGCCTCCGTTGTTTATCTCTTCCTTGTTGTGTCGGTCATAGTCGGTCGTGATTGGTTGTCGTTGGTCTGTCGCCCGACTCGTCCTGTGTTTACTCGGTGGTGCGTGCTCCACCGCCGGCGGCTTCCCTGCCTGGCAGCTCCGATCCGTAGCCCAAGGCGTTCCCGCAGTTGGTTTTGGTTACTACACTTCATCAAAATAGGAATGCAAGACAGCCGTCTGCAGTCAGAGTAATGTGCACAGTCTTCTGGGATAGCCAGATTGTATTTCTTTTGGATGTCCTGGAGCCTGGAGAAGCTGTCCATTCAGCATGCTACAAGACGACATTGTTTAAGTTGAAAGCCATAATTTCCAGGGTGAGGCCAGAGAAGAAGACCAACTTTCGCCTGTAACACTATAACGCCAGACCCCACACCAGTTTTGTGACCACCCTACTCGTTGCAAAATTCATCTTGACTGTCTTACTACATCCGCGATTTAACGCCTCCAGACTTTTATTTCTTTGGGCCTCTGAAAGATGGCCTCGTGGCGGACATTTTCAGAACTCGGATGCTGTTGTCAAAGTTGTAAGGAAGTGATTAGCCTCAGCTGGCTCCAGATTTTACAAGCGCGCCATCTGGTTCATCGTTGGAAAAAATGCATAACGAATAGTGGTGACTATGTCGAAAAATGACAATCTATGTAGCTGTGCCGTCGTGACTCATGTACCTCCTATAGTTTCCATGAATAGAAATCGGAGGCATTAATTTCGGAACGACCGTCGTAGTAGTGTGCCGTTTGACGGGTAAATCGATTACTCATTCGCCTGATCGGTATAACAGCAGTATCAAGCGTCTGTGGGGGCCGGCTGACCGATGGAGGTCATGCGAGAGCTGAGGAAGGAGGCTGGAAGCGCCTGCACAAGACCAGGAAGCACTTCTCGTGCTGCAACTGGTAACGGCAGAAAAATCGAGACACGATCAAAGGATATGCGGGGCAAGATGTTCGAAGTTCACTCAATAAAAGCAAGTGTTCCGGTCCGGGTTCTATATGTATCAGCTTCTTTTCAGAATATACTGATGCAATAGCTCCATACTCAACAATCATGTGGAACCGCTCGCTCGACGAAAGATCCGTAAGCAGACTTGAAAATTGCACAAGTCACTCCAATATTCAAGAAAGGAAATTACCGACCCATATCATTAACGTCGATAAGCAGCACGAATTTGGAACATATATTGTGTTCGAACATTATGAATTACCTCGAAGAGAACGGTATATTGACACACAGTCAATACGAATGTAGTAAATATCGCTCTTGTGGAACACAACTGGCTCTTTACTCTCACGAAGTGTTGAAATTTAACGACATCGGATTTAAAAGTGAGTCCGTATTTTAGATTTACAGAAGGCTTTTCGTAACGTACGTCATAAGCAGCTTGTAACCAAATTACGTGCTCATGGACTCTCTCATTTATGTCACTGGATTCGTAGCTTCCCGTGAGTGTGGTCGCAGTCGTGGTTACTGACAGAAATTCATCGAGTAAAGCAGAAGTAACATCTGCCGTTCCGCAAGGTAGT
Source organism: Schistocerca cancellata (assembly GCF_023864275.1). NCBI lineage: Eukaryota > Metazoa > Arthropoda > Insecta > Orthoptera > Acrididae > Schistocerca > Schistocerca cancellata. The sequence goes on along the minus strand of NC_064635.1, from coordinate 159,512,195 downwards.
GTTATAGGCCCTCTGCTGTTCCTTATGTGTATAAACGATTTAGGAGACAATCTGAGCTGCTGTGTTACGTTTTTTTGGCAAATGATGCTGTCGTTTATCGTCTAACTAAGTCATCAGAAGCTCGAAAGAAATTGCAAAATGATTTACATAAGATATCTGTATGGTACAAAAGTTCTCTATTTACCGTAAAGAATGAAAAGTGTGAAGTCATTCACATGAGTGCTAAAAGGAGTCCGTTAAACTTCGGTTACACGATAAGTCAGTCACATCTGAACGCCGCAAATTCAACTAAATACTAGAAATTACAAGTGTGAACAACTTGGAAAGAACACACAGAAAATGTTGTGGAGAAACGAACCAAAGAGTGCGTTTTATTGGCAGAACATTTAGAAGATGCAACAGATCTACTGAAGAGGCTGTCTACGCTACGCTTATTCGTCCTTCTTTGAAGTCTTGCTGTGCAGTGTGGCATCCTTATCGTATAGGATTAACGGGGTACATCGAGAAAGTTTTGTGTTGTCTAGAAATAGGGGAGAGAGTATCACAGACATGGTACATGATTTGGGGTAAACATGATTAGAACAAAGCCGTTTCTCGTTGCGACGGGATCTTCTCACGAAATCTCAGTCACCAACGTCGTCCTCCGAAAGCAGAAATATTTTGTTGACGCCGACCTACACAGGAAGAAGCGAGAATCATAATAAAATAAGGGAAAATAGAGCTCTCACGGGAAGATAAATGTATTCGTTTTTTACGCACGCTATACGAGAGTGGAATAATAAAGAATTGTGAAGGTGGTTCGATGAACCCTCTGCCAGGCACTTAAGTGCAATTTGTAGAGTACCCACTTAGATGTAGATGTACCAGGTGATCAAAAAGTCAGTATAAATTTGAAAACTTAATAATCCACGGAATAATTCAGATAGAGAGGTAAAAATTGACACACATGACATGGGGTTTTATTAGGACAAAAAAAAAAAAAAAAGAACATCCCATATTGCTAGACGCGTGAAAGTTCTCTTGCGCAAGGCGTTTGGTGATGATCGTGTGCTCAGCCGCCACTTTCGTCATGCTTCGCCTCCCAGGTCCCCAGACCTCAGTCCGTGCCATTATTGGCTGTGGGGTTACCTGAAGTCGCAAGTGTATCGTGATAGACCGACATCTCTAGGGATGCTGAAAGACAACATCGACGCCAATGCCTCACCATAACTCCGGACATGCTTTACAATGCTGTTCACAACGTTATACCTCGACTACAGCTATTGTTGAGGAATGATGGTGGACATATTGAGCATTACCTGCAAAGAACATCATCTTTGCTTTGTCTTACTTTGTTATGCTGATTATTGCTATTCTGATCAGATGAAGCCCCATCTGTCGGACATTTTTTGAACGTATGTATTTCTTTGGTTCTAATAAAACCCCATGTCATTCCAAGCATGTGTGTTAATTTGTACCTCTCTATCTACATTATTCTATGATTTATTCAGTTTTCAAATTTATACTGACTTTTTGATTACCTGGTAGATGAAATTCTCAGGAAAATAATTGTAAGCCGCAGGGAAAGGCGGATGTACAATATGTAAAAGAACCGAGAGATAAAAATGAGAACAGAAAAGCAAGAATAGAGTGCTGGGATTAAAAACGTTTTTGGACAGGAAAATAGTCTTTCAACCCTATCGCTCAGTCGACAGGGTGATTTCATGATGACGTTGCAAACTTTCGGGGAAGCTGGAGAAGGGCAAATGTGTCAGTTTGAGACAAGGTACTCTATTCCGGAAACGACTGAATCGAAAGGTAAAAGCGAAAATCCATTCATGTTCCGCATTAGACTCGTGCAGCGCTCAAACTGAGGGCCCCAGCCTCGGAATCCTGATAATGACGCACAGAATTCTCACTGAATACTCCACAATACCCTCAGCTAACTTCCCCTGTTGATATACTAGTAACGGCTCACGTAAATTGAAGCCAGGGAGTCCGACAATCTTAAGCAGGGGTCTCCAAACTACGGCCCGCGGGCCGAAACCGGCCCGCGAGGTCCGGCAAACCGGCCCGCGTTAGCTGGCTGGACATCCCCGGTATACGGCCCGTCAAATATTTGAGGTGATACCTACACTGCCAACGATTGAGTTTCGAGGCCTATCGCGACCAATACACCGCGACATTGGCTCTGCTACTCGCTAAAAGACTACATAACTAAACTTATTGTTGCACCGCTTGAAATAACAATGCGTTGACATGCTCTATCTCTGTTACGTATAGCAGTAATAGTGTTGCTAACAATGATTTTGAGATTTCGTTAACTTTGCAGGATGCTTTCGTGAAGAATGTGCAGCGACATACTTTTTTGTCAGTGAAGTTCGCCAGAATAAAATACGCCAGAATTTCGGTCAAGTACGCCCACCAATCAAAATTATGTAATTAAATAAAAATCGTAGTCCGTTTCAGTGCTAGCTATTCCCACAACCTTAGATTTTTGCGATTTCATCTTTCCTCTAGCCTTACATTATGGTGATCATGGAGTGGTAGGGTGCTTTTATCCCACAAGGTAGATCTTGGCCCTTCGTGGAGGAGTCAATGTGGCCCGTGGATTAAAACGTTTGGAGACCCCTGATCTTAAGCCTGCGGTGCTTGTTGTTGTTGTCTTCAGTCCTGAGACTGGTTTGATGCAGCTCTCCATGCTACCCTATCCTGTGCAAGCTTCTTCATCCCCCAGTACCTACTGCAGCCTACATCCTTCTGAATCTGTTTAGTGTATTCATCTCTTGGTCTCCCTCTACGATTTTTACCCTCCACGCTGCCCTCCAATGCTAAATTTGTGATCCCTTGATGCCTCAGAACATGTCCTACCAACCGGTCCCTTCTTCTTGTCAAGTTGTGCCACAAACTCCTCTTCTCCCCATTTCTATTCAATACCTCCTCATTAGTTATGTGATCTACCCATCTAATCCTCAGCATTCTTCTGTAGCACCACATTTCAAAAGCTTCTGTTCTCTTCTTGTCCGAACTATTTATCGTCCATGTTTCACTTCCATACATGGCTACACTCCATACAAATACTTTCAGAAACGACTTCCTGACACTTAAATCTATACTCGATGTTAACAAATTTCTCTTCTTCAGAAACGCTTTCCTTGCCATTGCCAGTTTACATTTTATATCCTCTCTACTCAGACCATCATCAGTTATTTTGCTCCCCAAACAGCAAAACTCCTTTACTGTCCGGGGTGCAGTACTAATGAATTCTATTTACCTGCAAAGGTTTACCAACTGCTACATTTACAACAAAAATTTTTTGAAAACATTATCAGCGATCTTATATTAATATGATAATTAAAAAACAGTCCTGATCGCAAATTTATTTTAATCGGTTTCAGTCCTTATGGATCATCTTCAGACTCCAGGAACTGCGTCGTGGGTGGGCGCAGCTTGCTCCATGGAAGTCCACCTGCCGTCCTGGAGTCTGAAGATGATTCTTATGGATTGAAACCGGACACTCCGATTAAAATAAATTTGCGATCAAGACTGTTTTTTGATTATCACATTTATAACCGTTGTTCAAAATGGCGTCCCCCAGAGCCAATGCAGTCACTGTATTGTCGCAGTAAGTTCTGTTCCCGTTCTAATATATTTAAATAGTGCCGCAGGCAGCGAAAGTTCTTGCCGGGAGATCCTCTTCAGACTATACAGGCGTCTCGTGTAAGAAAGTGAGGATCGACTGTAAGGCGCTGTAAGAAGCTCTGGCTGAATATACCTGATAGTATGCAAGCGAAATAAAGGAATTCTTCCAGTCAGTGGAGCTACCAATCTACAGAAAGATCTGAAAGCTAAATGCAGTTATCAGGCTAAGCAGGTAGGAAATAAGTGCTCCAACATAATTTCTGAATATGTTGGTAAGAGCATTCTTCAAATGACTCTTAGGGTCCCACAACTGTTTGGCTAACACAAACCCCACTAACCATAAGTTCCTATGTGCCCAGTGGTATCTGCAATACAAGTAACAGTATGCAATATTTCCAGGAAGATCATTATCATCTTGACGAGAAAACTCAACTTCACAGGGGAATCTAGCACAAAGAATAGTTTAGATTTAGTTAGCAAGTCAACAAATGTTAATAATCCAACAAATGCAAAATCAGTCTCTTTTGATGTAGACACTTTGGCCTCAAGAATTCGTCTGAAATATTGTATAGATATCGTGTCACAATCACTACATTTACACAATATTAATCCAGGAGGACAAAATGATTTCTGCTCTCAAGGGTGCTGTTCATGCAGATGGTGTGGCGATAGGGTCACCCTTATTCCCATTGCTAGCAGAAATGTTCACAGATAAGACTGATATCCTTGAGATTGAACCATTGGCAAAACTTGTTGTGTGTGGGTAAAGATATGTAAGATGATATTCTTTACATGTGCAAAGGTTCCACTAGTCCACTAGACAACTCCATAAGCTCATGGAAAATATGAATCAATGGCACAGTAACATAAAGATCACTATGAAGTTATGTGGACTTCAGCATTAATTTCCTTGACATCAGCTTACAGATAGAAAATAACTAACAAGGGAACTTCCCCATCGCACCCGCCTCAGATTTAGTTATAAGTTGGCACAGTGGATAGGCCTTTAAAAACTGAACACAGATCAATCGAGTAAACAGGAAGAAGTTGTGTGGAACTACGAAAAAAATAAACAAAATATACAAACTGTGTAGTCCATGTGCAAGATAGGCAACATCAAGGAGAGTCTGAGCTCAGGAGCGCCGTGGTCCCGTGATTAGCGTGAGCAGCTGCGGCACGAAAGGTCCTTGGTTCAAATATTCCCTCGAGTGAAAAGTTTAATTTATTTTATTTAATTTATGATTATCACATCCACAAGAAAACCTAAATCGGGCAAGGTAGAAGAATCTTTTTACCCATTCGCCAAGTGTACAAGTTAGGTGGGTCGACAACATATTCCTGTCATGTGACGCACATGCCGTCACCAGTGTCGTATATAATATATCAGACGCGTTTTACTGTGGAGGAATCGGTTGACCTATGACCTTGCGATCGAATGTTTTCGGTTCCCATTGGAGAGGCACGTCCTTTCGTCTACTAATCGCACGGTTTTGCGGTGCCGTCGCAAAACACAGACACTAAACTTATTACAGTGAACAGAGACGTCAATGAACGAACGGACAGATGATAACTTTGCGAAAATAAAGAAAGTAAACTTTTCACTCGAGAGAAGACTTGAACCAAGGACCCCTCGTTCCGCAGCTGCTCACGCTAATCACGGGTCCACGGCGCTCCTGATCTCACACTCTCCTTGATGTTGCCTGTCTTGCGCATGGACTACTCAGTTTGTATATTTTGCTTGTTTTTTTCATAGTTCCACACAACTTCTTCCTGTTTTCTCGATTGATATGTGTTCAGTTTCTCAAGGCCTATCCACTGTGCCAACTTATAACTAAATCTGAGGGGGGTGCGATGGGGAGGTTCCCTTGTAAGTTACTAACTCCATCCGCAAAGGGATCGACTGGCTGTCATGTTATCCTCATAGCCCTAGGCGTCACTGGATGTGGATATGAAGGGGCATGTGATCGACACACCACTCTTCCGCCCATTGTCAGTTTTCGTAACCAGAGCCGCTACTCCTCAATCATCTCCTCAATTGACACCAAAGGGCTGAGTGCAGTCCGGTTGCCAACAGTGCTCGCCAGACCCATACGGTCACGCTTTCAAGTGCTAGCGAAGCTCGAGAGCGCTTAGCTTTGGTGATCTGATGAGAAGCAGTGTTACCACTGCGGAAAGGCCGTTGCCACAGATAGAAAGTAGTAACCATAAATTAAAAATTTACCGAAGAGACTCATTTACTGACACATTCATCACGGCTCCTTCTCAACATCCTACAGCCTAGCATCATGCAGCATTCCACTACATGATCCACCATCTCCTTCCTGCCCCCATCCCAAGAAGACTACGACCAGGAACTCAGCACAGTAAAATGAGTAGCCAGAAATTTTTATTTTGATTCTAAGATTATCGACAAAATTATCAATTAAAAAGAGAACAAGGAAGCCATATACCTACTGTACACAGTGAACGACGTAGATAAACCGAAAAGGAAATGGTGCAGTTAACCTTTTGTAAATAAAACTTCTAATAGCGCAAGCAGTGTTTTCAAAGTAAAGGGTTTCTCTGGGCGAAAAGGAGATGGTGCGGTTAACGTTTTGTAAATAAAACTTCTAATAGCGCAAGCAGTGTTTTAAAAGTAAAGGGTTTCTCTGTACTTCTTTATCTCTCACAGAAAATGGGTAGATGTCTCTTCAGTTCAAAAGATAAACAACCAGGTATCATGAAAAGTGACATTTATAAGATCATCTGCTGAGAGTGTCATTGTTGCTATATTGAACAGACTGGGAAGTCAATCTGCACTGGGCTCAACGAATATCATGAAAGTTGGGGATTAAGGAAGCCATCATTGCGTAAATGAACATCACAAATACGCAATAGATAGAAGTGCTACATATAGGAGGAAGGGGTGCAGAGCGCACTCAGTTATAAATTTTATAAATCAAGAAACAGTTGCTAGTATGCCGATATTTATTACTGAATGAAGAAACTCACTTCAGTTATGCACCCCTTTTACACAACACCACAACTCCTACGTAGAAAAGAATTTCGTTGCCTTCATTCACATCACAAGAAAAGTTCATTGCTGCCAAATGTATATCTAGTCATCGTTATTATAAATGCTGCACAAAAGAATTTTATAAATGCTGTGCTAGTGATTTATGCAAATTCATATGTAATTTTGCAAAGTTGTCAGTTACGTTACTATGGGGTCAGTTACGTAGTAGAAAATAGGCTTACAACCACAAATATAAGTCGTACACTAATAATAAAGCTTGTGAAACAAGGGTAAAAAGTGTTTCGTTTAGACAGTACAGTATACAATGTTCCACCATGAACCCACAGCAGTTAAAAAGAGGACATTCCTCGCAAAAAGATGTCTTCTAGTATCTCGATACTTCATCAGTTCAGTAACACTTCATTTCATTCACAAACAAGCAGTACTGACTGTTAAGTGGTGGCTCAAAGGTTCTTACACAAAATTGTGGATTCTAGGACTTCGCGTGTTCGCTGCAGAGTTGCGACAAGAAGATTTTACTCAAGAAGGGTGGCATTCTGAGATGGTATCCAGGGCTTTCTCGGCTTATTCTGTAGGTTTCTGAGACTTAATCCCTGATGCATGGCCGCAACGGTGCTTTAGCCACGTGCCCCTCTGAAATGTAACGCATCCATTCAGCGTGGATGTCAACCAGAATCTAGCTTTTTCATTCCCATGAAATGTGATAAATTTATGTGCTTCCGCAACCGATATAAAAGAACATTGAAGCAATACTAATCTTAGAAATTGTCTCTGTGTGATTGTATGCAGTATCAGGGAAATTTTTGCATCGCTTCCTCTCCGTTTTCATGTTCTGATACATTTACGTTCGGAAGATTGGCAATATGCTTGCTGCCACCCCTTTAAAGACGGGTTGGGCTGAGAGCAGAGAGATTTGTATCCTCATCATCCAGTTCCTGACATTCTGATGATTCACGGCGCAGTTAGAAGATGTAAATGTTGCTATTGCTATAGTATGAGGTGTTAATTTCATATTTCAGAGTCCGCACGCTGAGCAGCTGGCAATTTAACAGATTTTTTTGTGCCTCGTGGATGCAAAGCACATAGCGTTATTTTTCTGGTTCCGTTTTATATGAGAGTTTTGCAGATGAGGAAATCTGAATTTGCTCTTTTTCCGGTCTTCTTACCGGTGTCAATCAAGGGCACACATTATTAGCTTCATTTTCTCTTGTTAATTTTCTGTGTTCTCGTTTCCTAAGAGTAACGTTGGAGTAAGAAACCATGTCGTTTCAATTCAATATAAAAGCTTAGAAGTTTGTGAAATAGACTTCCACGTATGAGCCCTAACGCCTACAACTTCTCCCATGACTGGGTGACCCATATTTAACAAATATAATCAGGAATACACTAAGCTGTTGTTTCAATGTGATCGTGCTTCCTTTGTGCACAGTGGCGAAATTATAAATGGAATGTTGTATATTATAATGACGACTGGGCAGCATTCGCAATGTTTATTTTTTTCTTGCCCTTTTCTCACACAAAGGAAAGGGCAACAGGCAAGTCTCATTTTCATACATTTCAGAAAGCATTTGTCACATTGCCATACTACAGATTGTTAACAAAAGTTTGAGCAAGCAGAATAGATTCTTCAACAAGCCACTAGCTTGAAGACTTTTTTTTAAGGTAATAGAAGTTGGTAAATTGTTCTGGACTGTTAGTGTTTATCAGAGCCAAATGTATCATCAGATGTGCCACAGGTAACTGTGTTAGGGCCACTCTTGTTCTCAGTACACACAAACGATCTGTCGGGAAGGGTGAGCAAGCATTTTTATACTGTATGCTGACAATGTTGTAGTGTGCTGGAGGGTGTCATTGCTGGGTAATGGTAAGAAGATAGAAGGTATCTTGGATAGAATTTCTTTTTAGTTTGAAGAATAGTAGCTTGCTCTGAAGGTGGAGAAACATAAGTTGATGCAGATGAGTAGGGAAAACAACTTGTAATGTTCAGTTACAGTGTTATAGTGTTGAGTTCAAACTGTTATTAATTTAGATTAATTTCAGTAGTATCAAACATCGGCCGTAATTTTAGGAAGAAATTAATGGGAATATACATTTACAGCACAGCGTTCTGTGGAAAGGAATCGTTGACCGTGGGAAGCCTGGAAAAGATGAGCATCGATGCGTTTGAGAGGTGCAACTATAGAAAGATCTTGAAATCTAGGTAGAGTAATAAGACAAGACAATGAAGAGGTTCTCCATAGACTCAGCAAGGAAAGCAGCATGTAGAAATCATTGACAGAAAGATGGGACAAGGTGACAGGACGTATGTAAGGATATCAAGGGGTAACTTCCACTCATCTCAGATGCAAAGATTGGAGTGTATACAACAAATTATTGAGAATGTTGGGTCCAGTTGCTACTCTAAGATGGAGAGGTTGGCACCCGAGAGGAGTTCGTGGTTAACCACACGAAACCTGTGAGAAGGCCGGCGATACAAAAAAAAAAGCTAACCTCACGTCATCATTGAGGTTGGGATATGGTAAGTAAAATTGATGCGGCGTCATTGATCTTCATCGACTAAAAAAAAACCTTATGTAACATTTATTTAATAATGAACTATGAAATATTGTAACGAAAATTCACTGATTTAAATATGAATATGAAAATTTTACTCAATTTTGTGAATTTCTGTAATTTTGTATTTTTCTATGTCATTTGAAAATCTGTGGTCTTTTCTATAAGATATGTGCCAATTATTAAGTAATGTAGCTCATTTATGCATAGGGACTATAGTATCGTAAGCTGTAGGAAAAAGAGGGAAGTCCCTTCACACCTAAAGAGTTGACAAATGAAAATAAAGCTAGAAACGCGATTCTAGAATTAACTTTTCACGCTGCCTCAGAATATGCACTGATATGAAACATCCTGGCAGATTAAAACTGTGTGCCGGATCGAGACTCGAACTTGGGACGTTTGCCTTTCGCGGGAAAGTGCTCTACCGACTGAGCCACCCACCCGCGAAAGGGAAATGTCCCGAGTTCGAGTCTCAGTTCGGCACACAGTTTTAATGCACCAGGATGTTTCAAGGTGATTCTGTCGGCAGCAGTCTTTGCAGCGCGGACATGACCAAATTTTCAGTTAGGCTAAAGGTATAATAAAAGTGAGTTACAAGACCTCGGATGGATATGGCTATTAGCAGCAGAAAAATGGAATTTATTGGTCTGTTCTAAATTTATAATTATGATGCAGAGAAGAAAAGCAAAGTGTACGTAATATTAGCAAGTTATTGCGCCGTACTGATTTACGTCATCTCCACAAACAATGTTTTAGTTTTGTACTTGCATGAAGAGGTGATTATTGAAGTTTCTTCAATATAAATGTTAAAGTGCAACACTGCATTATATATTTTTATTTGTCCTGAATGAATAAACCTGTTAGGCTTGTATTACGATGCCAATGAATACTCTGAGCATTGAATCAAAATGAAAGAACTGAAAAAAGTAATAAAAAATTAAAAGTAAGTGTTAAAGTAACTGCTGTCGTTTTATTGATTTTCAAATTAGCTTTAATTCATTATTTTTAAGTTTATTTAACAACTGAAATACGTTTACACAAAGTACAATAAACGAAGTGATATTAAATTTCTTTCAGTTGATATACAATTTGTAAATCGAAGCAGTGACTACAAGGTTGTTTACTGATAATAACACAAAAGTGCCTCGACCAATCATATATGTGCTACGAATTTTTTATCAGTGCCATTTGTTTTATCGAAGTTGATGTGTATATACAGCTAAGGTTTAATTTTGAATGTGTTAATTGGAGAGAAAGTTACAAGACAGAACAGTTTATGCCTTGCCCACTCCAATTTTATAACAGTATTTATCAGTAAAAGTGTAATGAAAATTCTTATATTTATTTTTGTGGTTTATGTGTACTTACAATTTTGAACTGAACTAACAGATTTAGGTAATGACAGATTCAGGACTCACATGTACATGTATTCAATTGTGAAATGCAAAAGATCAGCAGTATGCAAGGACTATAACTTCTGTTGATGACGTAACTGCTCTGTAACTAATTCAAAAGTAGTCATTATATTGAGTAAAGATTCAGGGTGCCATTATTCTACAGAATAATGCTTTTCTCAGTTAAGTGGAATACTGCAGCTAACACTACCGTACCTTACTGAAAAGTTTAGTGCCTGTTAGTGTGACATAATATGTTGCAGGTAAATTTAAGACTGCCTCTATTGAAAGACTCTCCTAGTGCGTTTGTATGTGATTTAAAGCGTTTTTGTTATTGATATGTCGCAAAATTAACAGCTCTTTAGACCAAGAAACCATTGCTACAATTGTTTTTGCAATTACTTTTGTCCATTCTAGTTTGGCGACTGTATTTAGTTTTCGTTGCCACATACTTGAAATTTGCACAGAGCATAACTTAATCATAGCTAACAATTGGTTCAAGAATCATGAAAGAAGGTCGTATACATGGAAGAAGCCTGGAGATACTAGAAGGTGTCAGATAAATTACATAATGGTAAGACAGAGATTCAGGAACAAAGTTTTAAATTGTAAGACATTTCCAGGGGCAGATGTGGACTCTGGCCACAATCTATTGGTTATGGACTGTAGATTAGAACTGAAGAAACTGCAAAAAGGTGGGAATTTGAGGAGATGGGACCTGGATAAATTGAAAGAACCAGAGGTTGTACAGAGTTTCAGGGAGAGCATAAGGGAACAATTGACAGGCATAGGGGAATGAAATACAGTAGAAGAAGAATGGGTAGCTTTGAGAGACGAAATAGTGAAGGTAGCAGAGGATCAAGTAGGTAAAAAGACGATGGCTAATAGAAATCCTTGCGTAACAGAAGAGATATTGAATTTAATTCATGAAAGGAGAAAATATAAAAATGCAGTAAATGAAGCTTTGAGGGATGAAGTAGTGAAGGCAGCACAGGATCAAGTAGGTAAAAAGACGAGGGCTAATAGATATCCTTGGGTAACAGAAGAAATATTGAGTTTAACTGATGAAAGGAGAAAATAGAAAAATGCAGTAAATGAAGCAGGCAAAAAGAAATACAAACGTCTCAAAAATGAGATCCACAAGAAGTACAAACTGGCTAAGCAGGGATGGCTAGAGGACAAATTTAAGGATGTAGAGGCACATATCACTAGGGGTAAGATAGATACTGCCTACAGGAAAATTAAAGAGACCTTTGGATAAAAGAGAACCACTTACATGAATATGAAGAGCTCAGATGGAAACCCAGTTCTACGAAAAGAAGGGAAAGCAGAAAGGTGGAAGGAGTATATAGAGGGTCTATATAAGGGCGATGTTTTGGAGGACAATATTACGGAAATGGAAGAAAATGTAGATGAAGATACTGCGTGAAGAGTTTGACAGAGCACTGAAAGACCTGAATCGAAACAAGGCCCCAAGAGTAGACAACATTCAATTAGAACTACTGACAGCCTTGGGAGAGCCAGTCCTGACAAAACTCTACCATCTGGTGAGCAAGATGTATGAGACAGGCGAAATACCCTCAGACTTCAAGAAGAATATAATAATTCCAATCCCAAAGAAATCAGGTGTATGAAAATTAGCGAAATAATAGTTTAATAAGCCAAGGCTGCAAAATACTAACACGAATTCTTTACAGACGAATGGAAAAACTGGTACAAGCCGACCTCGGGGAAGATCAGTTTGGATTCCGTAGAAATGCTGGAACACATGAGGCAATACTACTGACCCTACAACTTATCTTAGAAAATAGTTTAAGGAAAGGAAAACCTACGTTTCTAGCATTTTTAGACTTAGAGAAAGCTTTTGACAATGTTGACTGAAATATTCCCTTTCAAATTCTGAAGGTGGCAGGGGTAAAATACAAGCAGCGAAAGGCTATTTACAATTTGTACAGAAACCAGATGGCAGTTATAAGAGTCGAAGGGCGCGAAAGGGAAGCAGTGGTTGGGAAGGGAGTGAGACAGGGTTGTAGCTTATCGCAGATGTTATTCAATCTGTATATTGAGCGAGCAGTAAAGGCAACAAAAGAAAAATTCGTAGTTGGAATTAAAATCAATGGAGAAGAAATAAAACTTTGAGATTCGCCGATGACATTGTAATTCTGTCAGAGATAGCAAAGGACCTGGAGGAGCAGCTGAACTGAATGGACAGTGTCTTGGAAGGAGGATATAAGATGAACATCAACAAAAGCAAAATGAGGATAATGGAATGTAGTCAGATCGGGTGATGCTGAGGGGATTAGATTAGGAAATGAGACACTTAAAGTAGTAAAGGAGTTTTGCTATTTAGGGAGTAAAATAATTGATGATGGTCGAAGTAGAGAGGATATAAAATGGAGACTGGCAATAGTAAGGAAAGCGTTTCTGAAGAAGAGAAATTTGTTAACATCGAGTATAGATTTAAGTGTCAGGAAGTTGTTTCTGAAAGTATTTGTATGGAGTGTAGCCAAGTATGGAAGTGAAACATGGACGATAAATAGTTCGGACAAGAAGAGAATAGAAGCTTTCGAAATGTGGTGCAATAGAAGAATGCTGAAGATTAGATGGGTAGATCACATAACTAATGAGGAGGTACTGAATAGTATTGGGGAGAAGAGGAGTTGATGGCACGACTTGACTGGAAGAAGGGATCGGTTGGTAGAACATGTTCTGAGGCATCAAGGTATCACCAATTCAGTATTGGAGGGCAGCGTGGAGGGTAAAAATAGTAGAGGAAGACCAAGAGATGAATACACTAAACAGATTCAGATGATGTAGGTTGTAGTAGGTACTGGGAGATGATGAAACTTGCACAGGATAGAGTACCATGGAGAGCTGCATCAAACCAGTCTCTGGACTGAAGACCACAACAACAACCACATACTTTTTGCTACAGACCGTAGATTCCATCTATAGTCACTCCTCATGACACCAACATTTAGTTTATCCAGGATGCGTAATAATGTCCCACTCCTTCCCATTAGTCACGGTCTTCAAAAATCCTGTAGAAGAGGTAGCATTTGTAGGGTAGATTTGCTAATATTAAAGCGTTAGTATTCTCCTTATGGTGTTATAGGTAGTATCCTGTTACGATTTATTTCATGTATTTTCATTGTACAGGCACAATGTTTTAGACATCCCTTGTGTATATCATATTTGATGTTTTTTTGCGATAGACTGGCCACTGTCTCTCCCGATTACATTTCGGCGGCCTCTACTGATGCACCTTGGTTCTGCACTGCTGCTGGCTGCTAGCCGCCATACTGGTTGTAGAGTTTCTCCCAGAAGGCCACCTGTTCCTCAAATGGCCGCTTGGCTATGCACAGCCCGTCGCTGGTGATGTGCAGGTAAGACTCGTCCTTCTCTGTGAAAGGCGGCCATGACACCTCCACCTCAGGGTCTGCTAGCCGGCTGCACACACAGAATGAAAGGTTCCTCACAAGCGACGAAATATTGGTTTCCTTATTTATTTAACTCAGATTAAGGCTATCTGGTAATCTCTTTCATCCTACCACGCATTCTACAAATAGTACATTACATTCAGTAGAAAAGGAATATTGTAAATTACATATGATACAACATTTAGAAATAACTACAATGCAGAAAAAACACACAGTTTATATTCTTTTATGATAAGTTCAACAATAAATATAAGTTGGTTGTTGGGTTGATTTTTTTTTTGGGGGGGGGGGGGGAGCAAACGGCGAGATCGGTGGATGTGAGGAAAAGAGGTGGAAGGGGCAGAGAAAGAGAAATGTGATAACACGCAGTAAATTAAATTAAGGGAAAAGAAAGTGACGTGGCTCATAGAGAAAGGAAAAGATAAAGAAAGGTAACAAAGAACAGATAGGATGCCTGGCTTTATGGCTTCACAGACAATCATCGTCATCATCAGACAGTAAAAGCAACACCTTGTTTAGCCCGCCGCTGTAACCGAGCGGTTCTAGGCGCTTCAGTCCGGAACCGCGCTTCTGCTACGGTCGCAGGTTCGAATCCTGCCTCAGGCATGGATGTGTGTGCTGTCCTTGGTTTAGTTAGGTTTAAGCAGTTCTTAGGGGACTGATGACCTCAGATAATAAGTCCCATCGTGCTTAGAGCCATTTGAACCATTTGAACACCTTGTTTACATTCTTTTGTCCCTCTCTGTCTTGGACAAATATATTATACTAGAACTGAACTCCGCTACGCCGGTCCCAAGCCCGGGGCCTCACCATACAAGAGGTGAGGAAGGAGGAGGGGGAGGAGTAACAACCTCGTTAAAAACCAAGGTTCACCTGGCCCAGGTGATAGCACCTTGTAAGGGCTCCTTGCTAGGACTACAGTGAAGACCTCAACGGTAGTGAAGGCGGAGGGAATAGTTCTCGGTACGGCGGAACTAGCGGAAGAGGCAACCAAAGAAAAAAATCCACTTGGCGTCTGTCTTGAAACAAGCGGCTGAGTGGTCAGCGTCTGTCCACCAGTGGTGCGGCTGAAAACCATTCCTCGGAGCTAATAACCTCGAGTAGAATCCTTAGGCAACTTGTTCCCCTAACCCAACAAACAATCGACAATGGATACGCGCCTGGTAAGAAATTTTACCCCAGGGAGTAACCAATCTCCAATTTCTAAGGAAATTAAAAGTAGGCATTCGGATTCTGGGGGCCTACAGCAATGTGCGAAGGATGAGTCGGAGCATCCTGAAACCTGTCTTAAGCAAGCAAAAATAAAATTAAACACAAAAATATAAACTACTTGACAACGTTCAACGTAAACTCACTTCTAAAAACAGGAAAACTTAAAACGTTAATAAATTTTATAAAACAGAAAAATATAATGATAACTGCACTCCAAGAAACAAGGTATACTGATGAACATTCATTTGATTCAGAGGGATTCAGAATCTTCAAAGGGAAGCCAGGAAAAACAGTTATGAAGAATGTACCCCAATTTGGAACAGGATTCATTGTAAACCAAAATATATTAAACTCGATAGTAGAATTTAAATCTGTCAATGAAAGGCTTTCAACATTAACCTTCAAATCAGTAAACAAACTGTATACCATTGTAAACTCACATGCACCAACAAATGAGAAAAACAGAACACAAAAAGAACAAACAGAAATTTTTAGGCAGGAACCTTAGACCAGATTTCATCCAAAAACACAATAAAATTGTTGGGAGACTTTAATGCTCAAATCGGCAAAGAACGTCATCACCAATCCATAGTAGGCAAATTCCCTGCACATAAAAGAACCAATGCAAATGGAGAAAGACTTATTAGTTTATGCAGAGAACATGACATAGTTCTAAAGTCTACATATTTCAAAAAACTCCCTAGAAAACAAACTACATGGGTATCCCCGAATCCAGTCTGTGGGGAGAAACAACTTGACCATGTTACTATAAGCAGACTGTCTGCATCAGAGATACTCAATGTAAAAGTTGCTAAGAGTGCAAGTTTAGATTCAGATCACTATCTATCTGTCGTTAAATTCAAAATTAGACCAATATATAAAAGAAAGAGCGAATATCAACCTAAAAAGTTTGACACTCAGAAATTAACCAAGGAACACAATTTCAGGACACTTTTGGAAAAGAAAACACCTAAAACATGGGAACAACTTCAAAAAGATATAGTACAGACAGCAGAAGAAGAAACCATTCTCCTTACCAAAAAATGGAAACAAGCCTGGTGGAATGATGAGTGTGACAAACTAATCCTAACAAGACAACGAGCTTGGGACATTTGGAATGCCAACAAAAATGATAAAAATAGGAACTCCCTAAAAGAAGCCTGGAAGTAAGCTTCAAAAGGCCTTAAAAAGACCCAAGTTCAATACATAAAAGACCAACTAGCATCAACAGACTCCAACTTCAAACAGAACAATGCTAGGGACTTTTATAAAATTTTCAAAAGTAACTTAAAGAAATACTCTCCTCCTAGTCTATTTTTCACAGACCCAAAAACGCAGAAAACTGCATACAATAGCATAGAGAACTGTAGAATACTTGCTGAATATTTTGAAGAACTACATAACTGTTATCCACCGAAAGAAAAATTTAATTTCAATATTGTAAACCCAACACCACCAGACTCCAAGCCGCCAACCACAGAAGAAATAAAAGAAATCATAAAAGAGCTTAAAAATAATAAAGCCCCTGGAGAGGATAATATAGTTGCTGAACTATGGAAGTACTCTAGTGACAACATGATACAGTGTCTATCAGAAATACTAAAAGAAATCTGGACAACACACAGATTACCACCAGACTGGACATCTGCATTAATACATCCACTACGTAAAAAAGGGAAGATAACAGATCCTAGCAATTATAGGGGATTCTCCCTCTTACCAGTGACCTATAAGATCTTGTCTAAGGCGCTTTTAAAAAGAGCAGAAGAGATACTTGACAAACAGCTAGGAGAGTATCAGGCTGGATTTAGGAAGGGAAGGTCATGTGCAGAACAAATAGTAAATTTAAAGAACATAATAGAAATGAGGAAAATCAGAAAATATGTAATTACTTTTTTGGATTTTAAAAAAGCCTATGATTCAATTGACAGAAATACACTGCTTGATATCTTAAAAGAATTGGGACTCGATGCTAAAACAACTGCAATAATTAAAGGTACTTTGACAAATACAAAATCGAATGTAAAATTTAGGGGAGAGCTCTCAAAATCGTTTGAAATAAAGTCAATTGCTCGACAGGGAGATGGTCTGTCACCTCTGCTTTTCAATTGTGTCTTGGAGAAGGTAGTTCGAGAATGGAGGAAGGCCATCAATACTAAAGGGATTCAACTAGGGAGAAATCCAAACAAGATCACTGTCGACTGTTTAGCCTTCGCAGATGACATGGCATTGATTACAGATTCACTAGACAATGCCCAAGAACAAATAAGAGAACTACAAAAACAAGCAGCCAAAGTAGGACTACAAATATCCTATGAAAAAACAAAGTTTATGACAAACATCTGTGATGCTCCTCAAAATATTGCAGTTGACAACAACACAATACACAAAACAGATTCCTTTAAATACCTAGGAGAGTGGATTACATACAATGCCAAAGAAAAGATAGCTATAGAAATTAGAGTGCACAAAATGGAAAGAGTGTTTCATATGACCAAAAACGTTTATAATAAAAAATCCTTGTCCTGGAACACGAAATTAAGACACTACCAAACAGTGGCCAGACCTGAAGCTCTCTATGCGGCAGAAACACTTAAACTAACAAGAAATGGAGATCTTGAGAAACTAGAGAAGGTCGAAAGAAGAGTTTTAAGGAAAATACTGGGAGCTAAAAGAAACGATAATGCTGAATACAGGTTAAGACCAAACAGAGAGCTATATCTGAAAACGGAGAAACTAACTGATGTAATGAGGAAGAGGAGACTACAGTTTTTTGGACATATATTCAGAATGGATAACAACAGACTAACCAAGCGGATATTCACATTACTCAATGGCTACAAATCCAAGCCAGCATGGTTCATAGAGACTGAAAAGGACATTGAAAATGCTGGAGTTACAATAGACACAATAGAAAACAGAACACATTTCAGAAAGGCAGTTCAAAAGGCAGAATTTCAGGAGAGAAAGAAAGTAACTAGACGAAAGTGGACTCAAGAAGAAAGGGAACAACACTCTAAAAGGATGAAGGAAATTTGGAAACTGAAGAAATCTAATACAATGAAGAGTAGCCAAAGCTGATTCATCGTACCCTCGAAATGGGTTATTCGAAAGAAAAAAAAATACTAGAACTGACATGTGATTACATTTTCACGCAATTTGTGTGCATAGATCCTGAGAAATCAGTACCCAGAACAACCACCTCTGGGCGCAATAACGGCATTGATACGCCTGGGCATTGGCTCAAACAGAGCTTGGATGGCGTGTACAGGTACAGCTGCTAATGCAGCTTCAACACGATACCACAGTTCAACAAGAGTAGTGACCGGCGTATTGTGAAGAGCAAATTGCTCGGCCATCATTGACAAGACGTTTTCAATTGGTGAGAGATCTGGAGAATGTGCTGGCCAGGGCAGCAGTCGAACATTTTCTGTATCCAGAAAGGCCCGTACAGGACCTGCAACATGCGGTCGTGCATTATCCTACTGAAATGTAGGGTTTCACAGGGATCAAATGAAGGGTAGAGCCACGGGTTGTAACACATCTGAAATGTAACGTCCACTGTTCAAAGTACCGTCAATGCGAACAAGAGGTGACCGAGACGTGTAACCAATGGCACCCCATACCATCACGCCAGGTGATACGCCAGTATGGCGATGTCGAATCCACGCTTCCTATGTTCGTTCACCGCGATGTCGCCAAACACGGATGCGACCATCATGATGCTGTAAAGAGAACCTGGATTCATCCGAAAAAATGACGTTTTGCCTTTTGTGCATCCAGGTTCGTCGTTGAGTACACCATCGCAGGCGCTCCTGTCTGTGATGCAGCATCAAGTGTAATCGCAGCCATGGGCTCCGAACTGATAGTCCGTGCTGCTGCAAACGTCGTCAAACTGTTCGTGCAGATGGTTGTTGTCTTGCAAACGTCCCCATCTGTTGACTCGGGGATCGAGACGTGGCTGCACGATGCGTTACAGCCATGCGGATAAGATGCCTGTCATCTCGACTGCTAGTGATACGAGGTTGTTGGGATCCAGCACAGCGTTCCGTATTACCCTTCTGAACCCACCGATTCCATATTCTGTTAACAGTCATTGGATCTCGACCAACGCGAGCAGCAATGTCGAGATACGATAAACCGCAATCGCGATAGGCTACAATCCGACCTTTATCAAAGTCGGAAACGTGATGGTACGCATTTCTCCTCCTTACACGAGGCATCACAACAACATTTCACCAGGCAACGCCGGTGAATTGCTGTCTGTGTATGAGAAATCGGTTGGAAACTTTCCTCATGTCAGCACGTTGTAGGTGTCGCCACCGGCGCCAACCTTGTGTGAATACTCTGAAAACGTAATAATTTGCATATCACAGCATCGTCTTCCTGTCGGTTAAATTTAGCGTCTGTGGCACGTCATCTCCGTGGTGTAGCAATTTTAATGGCCAGTAGTGTTTTAGAACTGTATTTAATCGTGATCATGTGGGGTTATTACATGAGAGATTAGACATTAAATACCTAGCTTATGGAAGTCTACAGCGAACCAAGGAATGGGCCTCGTTGTACACGTTAGCTGAGCTTGAGTCTTTCAGATTATTTTTGGTAATGTTAATTCTTCACGCATCTGTGGAAATGGCACCTTTATACACTGAAAAGCCAAACAAACTGATACACCTCCCTAATATCGTGTAGGGGCTTCGCGAGCATACAGAAGTGCCACAACACGACGTGGCACGGACTCGACTAATGTCTTAAGTAGTGCTGGAGAGAACTGACATCATGACTCCTACAGCAAAGAGTATGAGGGAGTGGAGATCTCTTCTGAACAGCACGTCGCAAGGCATCCCAGATATGCCCAATAGTGTTCATGTCTGAGGACTTTGGTAGACAGCGGATGGCTTCAAATGGTTCAAATGGCTCTGAGCACTATGGGACTTAACATCTATGGTCATCAGTCCCCTAGAACTTAGAACTACTTAAACCTAACTAACCTAAGGACAGCACACAACACCCAGCCATCACGAGGCAGAGAAAATCCCTGACCCCGCCGGGAAGCGAACCCAGGAACCCGGGCGTGGGAAGCGATAACGCTACCGCACGACCACGAGATGCGGGCAGACAGCGGAAGTGTGTAAGCTCAGAAGAGTGTTTCTAGAGTCACTCCGCCGAAATTCTGGACGTGTGGGGTGTCGCATAGTCCAGCTGGAATTGCCCAAGTCCGCCGGAATACACAATGGGCATGAATGGTTGCAGGTGATCAGATATGACGCTTACGTACGTGTCACCTATTAAAGTCGTGCCTAGACTTATCAGGGATCCCATTTCACTCCAACTGCACACGTTCCACACCATTAGAGAGTCTCCACCAGCTAAAATAGTTCACTGAGCACATGCAGGGTCCATGGATTCATGAAGTTGTCTCCATACCCGTACACGTCTGTCCGCTCGATACACCTTGAAACGAGATTCGTCCGACCAGGCAGACACCAACAGTCCACCAAAATGAGATTATCACTCTGCAGCGGAGTGTGCGCTGATATGAAACTTCCTGGCAGATTAAAACTGTGTGCCCGACCGAGACTCGAACTCGGGACCTATGCCTTTCGCGGGCAAGTGCTCTACCATCTGAGCTACCGAAGCACGACTCACGCCCGGTACTCACAGCTTTACTTCTGCCAGTATCTCGTCTCCTACATTCCAAACTTTACAGAAGCTCTCCTGCGAACCATGCAGATCTACCACTCCTGAAAGAAAGGATATTGCGGAGACATGGCTTAGCCACAGCCTGGGGGATGTTTCCAGAATGAGATTATCACTCTGCAGCGGATTGTGCGCTGATATGAAACTTCCTGGCAGATTAAAACTGTGTGCCGGACCGAGCCTCGAACTCGGGACCTATGCCTTTCGCGGGCAAGTGCTCTACCATCTGAGCTACCGAAGCAAGAACTCACGCCCGGTACTCAGAGCTTTACTTCTGCCAGTATCTCGTCTCCTACCTTCCAAACTTTACAGAAGCTCTCCTGCGAACCATGCAGATCTAGCACTCCTGGAAGAAAGGATATTGCGGAGACATGGCTTAGCCACAGCCTGCGGGATGTTTCCAGAATGAGATTTTCACTCTGCAGCGGAGTGTGCGCTGATATGAAACTTCCTGGCAGATTAAAACTGTGTGCCCGACCGAGACTCGAACTCGGGACCTATGCCTTTCGCGGGCAAGTGCTCTACCATCTGAGCTACCGAAGCAAGAACTCACGCCCGGTACTCACAGCTTTTTTTCTGCCAGTATCTCGTCTCCTACCTTCCAAACTTTACAGAAGCTCTCCTGCGAACCATGCAGATCTAGCACTCCTGAAAGAAAGGATATTGCGGAGACATGGCTTAGCCACAGCCTGGGGGATGTTTCCGGAATGAGATTATCATTCCCGAGTTCGAGTCTCGGTCGGGCACACAGTTTTAATCTGCCAGGAAGTTTCACCAACAGTCCACGTCTGTGCTGACGGACCCGGGCGAGGTGAGGCGTAAAGCTTTGTGTCGTGCAGTCATCAAGGGTACACACGACTGGGCCCGTATCTACGATGTTGCGTTGAATGGTTCACACTCTGACACTTGTTGATTGCCCAGCACTTAAATCTGTAGAAATTTGTGGAAGGGTTGAACTTCTCTCACGTTGAACAATTCCTTCCAGTAATCGTTGGCCCCGTTCTTGCATGATATTTTCCGGCCACAGCGATGGCGAGATTAGATGTTTTACCGGATTCCTGATATTCACGGTACACTCGTGAAATGGTCGTACGGAAGAATCCCCACGTTAACTTTACCTCGGAGATGCTGTCCCCCGTTGTTCGTGCGCCGACTGTAACACCGCGATCCAACCATGATAGCCTGCTACTGTAGCAGCAGTAAGCGATCTAACAACTGCGCCAGACACTTGTTCTCTTATACAGGCGTTAGCGACCGCAGCGCCGTATGCTGCCTGTTTACAAATCTCTGTATTTGAATACGCAGGCCTATACCAGTTTCTTTGGCGCTTCATTGTATGCAAGACAGCTGGCTGACTGATTCTAGAAAAACTGCATAACTAGTTATTTGCTGTTTGCTGAACTAGCCACCTGTGTAACAATCGTACTGAATTTGTTTGATTGCTATTTTTATCCGTTAGGCTTAGCTAATTCGTTCTGTATATTTGGTCGACTGCCGATCTTGTTTGCTCGACGGGTGTGCCTTAATTGGTTCAAATGGCTCTGAGCACTATGGGACTTAACATCTGAGGTCATCAGTCCCCTAGAACTTAAAACTACTTAAAGCTAACTAACGTAAGGACATCACACACATCCATGCCCGAGGCAGGATTCGAACCTGCGACCGTATCGATCGCGCGGTTCCAGACTGAAGCGCCTAGAACCGCTCGGCCGCACTGGCCGGCTTGCCTTGATTGATTCCTTGCAAAACATACTTCGGAAATATAAGCAGCACCGTCTAGAAGCGGATTTTAGTATAACTCTGGTCCGGCCATTTGCGGCATACTGTATGTTCCATGCAGTTTGCCGCGAAATAATTACTAATGGGCATATTGTACTCTTAATCAAATTTCGTGTACATCTTAAAACATCTTCTCTCACTGTGAAATTTGTGTGCATGCCTCCAGCCATTGATCCTGTTATCCTGTATCTGTCTTAAATGTCATTAAAGTTATTTGAATAGTTACATTTTATTCACTTAATATTGGTCTGTGATTTCGTAAGCCGGTCTTCATGGGTGGAGGATGCTTAATGAAATTTGTATTTAAAATTTAATTACTTGAAATGGGTTCGCCATGGTAGGCTATTATCATTATGCGATAAGCTATTTGTGCATGTGGTAGTTGTAGTTACTTCTTAGATCAACTGAAATTCTTGACCTGTAATTGTCTTTTATCGACCAGCGTCATACTGCAGTTAACAAGTCTTTGTACAACTGCTCATTATTTTAAAATTTGATAAGAAAAGGAAGGGGATTTTATTTTGGGTCCGCCAATATGCGGTGACATTTGTCCTTTTTAAATTTTCACTTTGTACCCATGCATTTTAAGACTTGTATTTATTGATGAGCCGAGGGATCAAGTGCCTTCCTTGCTATTGATTAGGACTCCCACTATTAAATTGTGTGTTTTACTAATTGCAAAGTGTTCAGTAATTTTTCGATTATAAACTACTATTTAATTTCCTGAGGGTAATTTTTCTCCGTCATTACAGCTACAAGGAAGTGCGTGTTTTTTCACCAGACGGTTTCGTTTTATTGAAGTGAAGCATCATCAGTGGTCAGCATTAAAGATATTTAAAATCTGATTTGTTTTTAATAACGAAAGACAGTTCTTTAACAATTTTTTGAGTTTTACTTACGGTAATGTCTGCTTGGTTTTTCGCCCACAACAGGAAATGTTGTCTGCTATCCCGTGATTATTTTCTTTCTTCGTTAGACACTGATTCTTATGGTCTAATTTTTCACTGCCTTGCGGAAGTATGCATTTTTTAAGTTTGTCACAGCACACCATCTCGTACCATTGTTCACTGTTTATTTGTATACTTCTAATTGCGTATTGTGTTTTGTAGCGTTGCCAACACACACACACACACACACACACACACACACATATATATATATATATATATATATATATATATATATATATATATATATATATATATATATAAGTGGTAATGTTGGCAACAGTACAGAACACAGTGCACACTTAGGAGCATACAAATTAGACAATTAGACTACAAGTAATATTGTCTACTGAATAAAGAAGCCAAAGACGTGCTAGCAAACGGCATATCATGATGTAAGTAGGCGAAAGAGAAAGCAGACGTAAGCAAAAACCAACTGTTTTTAAATCTTAAAAATAAATCAGTTGTGAATATCTTTAGTTGCAGACTTCTGATGATGCTTTACTTCAATAAAGTGAAACGCGTCTGGTGAGAAAAACACGCATCTTCTTGTAGTTGTAACGACCGAACATAAATACCCTCAATAATTATAAAGTAACTACGGACAAAATGGCCACACAAATGAACACTTTACTGTTGAAGTATGTATAATTTTCCTAACCCATCATCTTAACACTCCCCGACCAGCTGCCTACTGCCTCAGGATATTAGGGCAACACGTCAATCGAATTTTTTATTTATAGTGTAATATGCTAGACTGTGTAATATTAAAAGATGTAAATAGTGGCATATGCCCCATTCTGCCACTTATAATTACTGTAGTTGACCTGTCCTGGCCTGCTGTACGTGTTGCTGTCATTGTTTTTGTGTTTAAAGTAACTTGAGGGTATCGGCAAGCTTTTGCGACGTTTTGGATTGCGAAACTATTTCGTATAGCTCGGCATTTATAGAGTGTATTGCAGTCTTATGACTGTCTTTGCTTATGTTTTCTTTTGCACTTGGCGATTTCTAGATGTTCCTATGTTGGTGCAGTTTCGGTGTATCGACAAGAGCTGGCACGAAGACGAAGATCGCAAGAGCAAAGAAGGCGGTGAGACGACGTCAGCCGATAGCCCGCTAACAAGTAGAGACGGGTCGAACTCGTTCATTCCCGTGAACTGCTTCATTCATTTCACTCTTGGCCGTGAAGCGTACAAATGAACTACACTCCTGGAAATTGAAATAAGAACACCGTGAATTCATTGTCCCAGGAAGGGGAAAGTTTATTGACACATTCCTGGGGTCAGATACATCACATGATCACACTGACAGAACCACAGGCACATAGACACAGGCAACAGAGCATGCACAATGTCGGCACTAGTACAGTGTATATCCACCTTTCGCAGCAATGCAGGCTGCTATTCTCCCATGGAGACGATCGTAGAGATGCTGGATGTGGTCCTGTGGAACGGCTTGCCATGCCATTTCCACCTGGCGCCTCAGTTGGACCAGCGTTCGTGCTGGACGTGCAGACCGCGTGAGACGACGCTTCATCCAGTCCCAAACATGCTCAATGGGGGACAGATCCGGAGATCTTGCTGGCCAGGGTAGTTGACTTACAACTTCTAGAGCACGTTGGGTGGCACGGGATACATGCGGACGTGCATTGTCCTGTTGGAACAGCAAGTTCCCTTGCCGGTCTAGGAATGGTAGAACGATGGGTTCGATGACGGTTTGGATGTACCGTGCACTATTCAGTGTCCCCTCGACGATCACCAGTGGTGTACGGCCAGTGTAGGAGATCGCTCCCCACACCATGATGCCGGGTGTTGGCCCTGTGTGCCTCGGTCGTATGCAGTCCTGATTGTGGCGCTCACCTGCACGGCGCCAAACACGCATACGACCATCATTGGCACCAAGGTAGAAGCGACTCTCATCGCTGAAGACGACACGTCTCCATTCGTCCCTCCATTCACGCCTGTCGCGACACCACTGGAGGCGGGCTGCACGATGTTGGGGCGTGAGCGGAAGACGGCCTAACGGTGTGCGGGACCGTAGCCCAGCTTCATGGAGACGGTTGCGAATGGTCCTCGCCGATACCCCAGGAGCAACAGTGTCCCTAATTTGCTGGGAAGTGGCGGTGCGGTCCCCTACGGCACTGCGTAGGATCCTACGGTCTTGGCGTGCATCCGTGCGTCGCTGCGGTCCGGTCCCAGGTCGACGGGCACGTGCACCTTCCGCCGACCACTGGCGACAACATCGATGTACTGTGGAGACCTCACGCCCCACGTGTTGAGCAATTCGGCGGTACGTCCACCCGGCCTCCCGCATGCCCACTATACGCCCTCGCTCAAAGTCCGTCAACTGCACATACGGTTCACGTCCACGCTATCGCGGCATGCTACCAATGTTAAAGACTGCGATGGAGCTCCGTATGCCACGGCAAACTGGCTGACACTGACGGCGGCGGTGCACAAATGCTGCGCAGCTAGCGCCATTCGACGGCCAACACCGCGGTTCCTGGTGTGTCCGCTGTGCCGTGCGTGTGATCATTGCTTGTACAGCCCTCTCGCAGTGTGCGGAGCAAGTATGGTGGGTCTGACACACCGGTGTCAATGTGTTCTTTTTTCCATTTCCAGGAGTGTAGTTCATTCATGAAGTACAGAAGCCTGGCGAAGTTGCCCAGTTCGCCGCTCAGCAGCGGCTACGCTCGCTTCGCCTCGCTCGTACAATAAAGCTTCGTAATACTTCATAATTTTACCAACAGATGGCCGAACTATGGAGTAACGTGCACGCAACGTTTTACGCTCTTACAACGTCTGAGATAACTTAAATAGAGTATGGTCGAAGGGGAGAAAGGAAAGATAAACAGAGAAGCCTGTCACATATAAAGAAGGTATTACATTTAATCTTGCTCGACATTTTCTCATGAAGCGCCCAAAAAAGTCTTTATCTGCCAAGTGAAACATTATTTGTTGTATTCATGGACTGAAAACTAGGGCTACCAACGAAATGCAGTCCAATTTTATGTTCCATTTAAAATTCATTCCAAAATAGAATGTGTATGTTTACCACTGTCACAAAGTCTACATATCTACTTTAAGTAATAATTCAGAAGTTTTCCTGTAGATTTATTTTTGTTGAGAATAATAACCCTTCAGATTCAAAACGTAAACTGTCACCTGTAGTCATTGGTACGATTTCAGTGTTATTAACATGTTGGCCGTGCGTGCTCACACAGCCAGCCTCATCGTTTGTATCTGTAATATTCATTTGTCCGCAAGCGCTGCCAACGGTAGGCTACCGGTAGACGCGAAGTATAACTGAACTGCACAAATAGTCACGGGTAATGATGTCAGCACTGCAGGAAGCAGCTGACGCTGCCTTCCCCTCGCCCCTCACCGCCAAAACCCCACACAAACCTATCGTTTCCCACAAACGCCGCGCGATTCGTCGACAGGCAGTAGAGGGGGAACTGAAGTGAAGGGAGAATAAGTGACGTAGCGCCGATGTAATGGGATGAGGGAGAGGGGAAGAGAGTGAGTGAACTAGAAAAAAGTGAGGAGTGTGTTATCTGTGAAGAGTTTGAAGTACCAGTTCATTGAAATTGAGTGGTTGGTTCACACTTCACTGGAGTGAAGCGTTCATTTAAACGACTCATTCAAGAGCTCCCCATCGCTACTAACAAGGACTGCACCACGACAGGGGCGGCACCGATACGAAGAGACTATAAGCGCCGCTCCTGCCAGCCTCGGCCGGACAGTATTAGCACAGTACTGGGAGAGCGCTACGGCAACGATCCGTATCAATTGCTTTCATGGGACATTGTATATAGCAAAAGACACTGACTGTTTGCATGTCGCCCATCGCTTCCGACACCGCTATGAATTCAAAGTTAATTGTTGTCAAACTTATTTGTTGTAATGAAATTATTAATGTTATTTGCTTGATCTGTTGTGTAGCATTTCGAGAACGCAGCATCTTTTAGGCATCCTATCAGCGACAACTGGATACGAACCCTGGGTATTTTTCACTTCACGTTTACATTTCAGGTTCGCTGTTGACAGTCGTTTGTTTCGCTGTTTTATTTTTTATTGGGGACTGCGGAATTTGAATTTGCTCAGATGTGTTTTTTTTTCTTTAGATTGTGTCACAGTTTATTGTATGCTATCTGATATTTTGCCTAGAGTTTCGAATAATATTTTTTGATTACTGATTTCATTTGGCCCTGTTTTCCATATCAAAACCTCACTAAAGTTTGCAGATGCTCACGATAGTTCGCACATAAAAATAACGAAAACAACGGATTTAGCAGGCAAAAAATAGGCACGTACAACTCAGGACAGGTCAACTACATCAATGATAAGCTTCCGAATGGAGCTTGTGCCGCTATTTTAACAGCAATACGTAGTTTAGCGTTCATATTCTAAACAAAAAATTGAACTCAGGCGTTGCTCTAAAATGTGTCTGTTGCACATGACAGTAATATAGACTTGCCCGCCCGGTTGGCCGTGCGGCCTAACTCACTGCTCTCCGGGAGGGAAGGAGCGGCGGTCCCCGGCACCAATCCGCCCGGCGGATTTGTGTCGATGTCTGATGAGCCGGACAGTCTGTGGACGGTTTTTAGGCGGTTTTCCATCTGCCTTAGCAAATGCTGTATGGTACCCCTTATTCTGCCTCAGCTAAACTATGTCGGCGATTGCTGCGCAAACAAGTTCTCCATGTAAGCGTACACCACCATTACTCTACCACGCAAACATAGGGGTTACACTCGTCTGGTGTGAGACGATCCCTGGGGTGTCCACCGGGGGCCGAACCGTACAATAACCCTGGGTTCGGTGTGGGGCGGCGGAGGAGTGAAGTGGACTGCGGTAGTCGTCGTCGGGTTGCGGACCACTGTGGCTGCGGCTGGGACGGAGCCTCGCCGTTGTTTCTAGATCCCCGGTTAACGTAACATAACATAACATAATATAGACTTATACCTGCTTTGTGTTGGCGGTAACAGGGCACACAAAATGTAAACAAAAGGTGCAGTACGTATTTAATCTAGACAACAAGAAAATTTGATGCTTACGTATAGCTAACATACGTAAGTAACAGAAGAAAGGGTTACGGGGAATATGGGCTTGGCAGCAGGAATGAGAGATGAGAAAGATTAACAGGAGTTCTACAATAAATTTCAGATGGTAATAGCGAATATTCTGTCCAAAAAAATGGTTCAAATCGATCTGAGCACTATGAGACTTAACAGCTGAGGTCACCAGTCCCCTAGAACTTAGAACTACTTGAACATAACTAACCTAAGGACATCACACACATCCATGCCCTAGGCAGGATTAGAACCTGCGACCGTATCGGTCGTGCGGCCCCAGTCTGAAGCGCCTAGAACCGCTCGGCCACACCGGACGGCCATTCTGTTCAAGGATCATAAGAGGAGGAGGTATAGTAAGAGAAGATGACGTATACTTGTCTGATGACGTGATCGAAGAAGAAATTGGGGCGAATGTCGATGATGTAGGTGATCCAGCATTAGAGTCAGAACTGAAAAGAGTTCCGGAAGACCTGAGATCAAGTAATTCAAAAGGGGTAGATAACATCCCATCGGAATTTGTAAAAAAAATGTGGCAAGTGCCAACCGAACGTCCATTCAAGTTGGTATGTAAAATCTATGTGACTGGCGACGTACCATCAGACGTTCGCAAAGTATCATCCACACAATTCCGAGGCTAACAAGGGCAGATAAGTGCCAAGATTGTCGCACAATCAGTTTAACAGCTCAAATATCCAAACTGGTGACACGAATAATATGTAGAAGAATCGAAAATAAAACTGAGGATCTCCTAGATGAGGATCACTTTGGTTTTAGCAACGACAAGGGCACCAGAGAGGCAGTTCTCGGGTTGATATTGGATGCAAGGCTGAAGAAAACCCAAGAAACACTCGTAGCATTCGTCGACCTAGAAAAAGCTTTCGACAGTGTAAAATGATGCAACCTGTTCGAAATTCTGGGAAAAGTAGGAGTAAGCTATAGGGATAGCAGGGTAATGTTCATTATCTACAAGAACGAAGAGAAACAATAAGACTGGAAACCAAGAAATAAGTGCTCTGATTCAAATGGGTGTAAGACAAAGATGTAGTCTTCATGCCTAGTGTTCAGCGTGTACATTGAAAAAGCAATGGCACAAATAAACGGAAAGTTCAAGAGTGGTGTTAACATTCATGGTGAAAGGAAATTAATGATAAGCTGATGACGTTGCTATCTTTAGTGAGTGTGAAGAAGAATTGCAGGATGTGTTGGATGGAATCAACAGTCTAATGAGTACAGAATATGGATAGAGAGCATATCAGAAAAAGGCCAAGGTAATGAGATGTAGCGGAAATGAAAACAGCGAAAAGCTTAAAGCAAAACTCATGGTCACGAAGTAGACGAGATGAAGGAATTCTACAACCTTGGAAGCAAAATTACCCATTATGAACGAAGCAAGGAGGAATTAAAATGTGGACTAGCAGAGGCAAATGGGCCATTCCTGGCCAACAGAAGGCTTCTGGTACCAAAGACAGGCATTAATTTCAGGAAAAAATGAGAATATACTTCTGGCGCACAACATTGTACGGTAGTGCATCATGGACTATGGAAAAACCAGGTCAGAAGGGAATCGAAGCGTTTGAGGTATGGTAATACAGAAGAATGTTGAAAATTAGGTGGACTGATAAGATGAGGAATAAGGAGGTTTGCCACAGAATCGGCGAAGAAAACACTGACAAGAAGAAAGGACAGGATGTTAAGACATCTGTTGCGACAAGCCAATACCTGTATGATACGAGAGGGAACTTAGAGGGTAAAACATGAAGCGGAGAGTAAGATTTGAATACATCCAACAAATAATGGAGGACACAGGGTACACGTGCTACTCTAAAATGAAAATGAATTCATGGTGGGCCGCATCGAATAACCCAGAAGGCTACTAAAAAGAAACTATGTTAATATTGTAAGCGTATATTTCATAAACAATAAAAGAAAAAAAAACCTGTTGAAGACGCCATAAGGATGATGAAAAATGTTTGGGCATTAAACAAAAAATTGTGCTCTTTCAGAAAGGCAGAGTATCTTTAATTTTTATTATTTTATGCAATTATAGGAACAGAACTTAAAATTCCGTTTTGATGCAGTTGCTGCAGTTCGCTCCAGTGACAGAACATTGTAATATGGATGTTCTGGTATGTCTCTTGATTTTGCACCCAAGTTTTTCCTGTCAAGTCTCTTCTGTGTGAAGCACTTATGCCGCATTAGACCTACAAATAATTTAGGCCTCGTCGTTGTATCATGTTACCTTATCAATGTCCTTTTCTGTTTAACTGATTTTGATATTTATTCATTAGATTTTGTTTCAGTCGAGGCTGTTTTTCTGCTGTTATCCATCTCCACATCTATATTGCTTCTGATTTGTTTCTTTTCTTGTCCCCCCCACAATCCACTCTCCACAACTATAGTTCCAATTGCTCCGCCGGCCGGTGTGGCGGAGCGGTTCTAGGCACTTCATTCTGGAAACGCACGACCGCTACGGTCGGAGGTTCGAATCCTACCTCGGGCATGTATGTGTGTGATGTCCTTAGGACAATGCTCCTGGTAAACATCATTGTGAATCTCATTTTTAATATCCATTACACTTTTGTTCTCATCTCTGATTGTACTTCCCAAGTAGCAAACCCCTATATGCAACAAATAATTGAAGACTTAAGGCGTTAGTGTAAAATGTGAACTTCCACTTCCGGAATTGTCACAGTTAATAAAATCTTCCGGGCTATTATGCCGTGGTCTAAGGGATTTCGCTTCAATACCCGACGTTTCGTCCCCATCTGCGGAGGACATTTTCAAGGGGGATCGTAGCTTTGTCGAATGTACGATTCACACCCTGGCTCGTAGTAGCGATACCCCTTGAAAATGTCCTTCGCAGATGGGGACGAAACGTCGGGTATTGAAGCGAAGTCCCTTAGACCACGGCACAATAGCCCGGAATATATTATTATTTGTAGGGCGTTAGTGTTACATTGAGATGTAGATACTGACACAGCAAAGTAAGCCATGGTGGGCAGCATGACTCACATAACACATGTCAGAAGCTTTCATCCTTCGAGGACCAGTTTCACGTTTCCTGCCCCGTGCACTGGATGGTTGAGCCAGCTCATAGTTCCAGTCATCCTGTATGGCTCGTGTTACACCGCGCCAAGGTAGCCCCTGCGGGCCGGCAACACATTTAACACGACACAGGACCGAAGTTGCCTATGCCCAAAAGCGTAAGCAATGCTAAACATCGGCTGTGTTGGAAACAGACATTCCTCGTACTACACTACTGGCCATTAAAATCGCTACACCACGAATATGACGTGCTACAGACGCGAAATTCAGACGGCAGGAAAAAGATGCTGTGATTTTCAAATGATTAGCTTTTTAGAGCATTCACACAAGGTCGGCGCCGGTGGCGACACCTGCAACGTGCTGACATGAGGAAAGTTTCCAACCGATTTCTCATATACAAACAGCAGTTTACCGGCGTTGCCTGATGAAACGTTGTTGTGATGCCTCGTGTAAGGAAGAGAAATGCGTACCATCACGTTTCCGACTTTGAGAAAGGTCGGATTGTAGCCTACCGCGATTGAGGTTTATCGTACCTCGACATTGCTGCTCGCGTTGGTCGAGATCCAATGACTGTTAACAGAATATGGAATCGGTGGGTTCAGAAGGGTAATACGGAACGCCGTGCTGGATCCCAACAACCTCGTATCACTAGCAGTCGAGATGACAGGCATCTTATCCGCATGGCTGTAACGCATCGTGCAGCCATGTCTCGATCCCTGAGTCAACAGATGGGGACGTTTGCAAGACAACAACCATCTGCACGAACACTTCGAGGACGTTTGCAGCAGCATGGACTATCAGCTAGGAGATCACGGCTGCGGCTACCCTTGACGCTGCATCACAGACATGAGCACCTGTGATGGTGTACTCAACGACGAACCTGGATGCGTGAATGGCAAAACGTCATTTTTTCGGATGAATCAAGGTTCTCTTTACAGCATCCTGATGGTCGCATCCGTGTTTGGCGACATCGCGGTGAACGCACATTTTAAGCGTGTATTCGTCATAGCCACACTGGCGTATCACCCGGCGTGATGGTATGGGGTGTCATTGGTAACACGTCTCGGTCACCTCTTGTTCACATTGACGGCACTTTGAACAGTGGACGTTACATTTCAGATGTGTTACGACCCGTGGCTTTACCCTTCATTCGATCCCTGCAAAACCCTACATTTCAGCAGGATAATGCACGACCGTATGTTACAGGTCCTGTACGGGCCTTTCTGGATACAGAAAATTTTCGACTGCTGCCCAGGCCAGCACAATCTCCAGATCTCTCACCAATTGAAAACGTCTGGTCAATGGTGGCCGATCAACTGGCTCATCACAATACGCCAGTCACTACTCTTGATGATATGTGGTATTGTGTTGAAGTTGCATGGGCAGCTGTACTTGTACACACTATCCAGGCTCTGTTTGACTGAATGCCCAGGCGTATCAAGGCCGTTATTACTGCCAGAGGTGGTTATTCTGGGTACTGATTTCTGAGGATCTATGCACCAAAATTGCGTGAAAATGTAATCACGTCAGTTCTAGTATAATATATTTGTCCAATGAATGCCCGTTTATCATCTGCAGGTCTTCTTGGTGTAACAATTTTAATGGTCAGTAGTGTACTTTCTGCGGAGGGAGTTCGAGATGGCCTGCAGCAAGTATTACTACGCCAACATGTGATTGGCTGACCAGTACTATTTAAAGGCTAGAACCAGCACCGGACATCAGTTCACGCCGAATACCGACCCAAGGACATCTCCAGTGAAGACTACGTCTCCGCCATTGGAATAGGACTTGGAATTAAGTTTATGTGTGTTTCCACGGACTCTTATGGGAAACTTAGAAGTTATCTTTTGTTGCCTCTAGTAGGAAATTCTTACTGGCTTTGTGATTGTGACTTTTCGTTGTTATTCAGTCATTTCCATGTAGACTCACGTAAATAAAAGTTGTGTTGTAAAAACTTTCGAATTGTCAGTTCCAACACAAGTGGTCCCATCCTCGTCGCCACTTGTGTTGTAACTGACAATTCGAAAGTTTTTACAACACAACTTTTATTTACGTGAGTCTACATGGAAATGACTGAATAACAACGAAAAGTCACAATCACAAAGCCAGTAAGAATTTCCTACTAGAGGCAACAAAAGATAACCTCTAAGTTTCCCACAAGAGTCCGCGGAAACATACATACACTTAATTCCAAGTCCTATTCCGATGGCGAAGACGTAGTCGAGACGTTCTTGAGGTCGGTATTCGGCGTGAACTGACATCCGGTGTTTTTTTCTGTTTTTCTTTTTTCCTATATTGAAGGGGGCGGGGTGACAGCAGCTTAGGATGCCGCTCTTCAGCCTACAGAATTTGTTTGAAAACGATGACGATAATAAATAATAAAAATAGGCGATAAAAACGGAGACTTAAATGGTAACATGGCGGAATAATCGTGGAACTTAAAACATAGAGCAAGGGGGTGATGATGCTAATAAAATAAATATGAAGCAGACAGGCAAAATAATAGACAGACAATTAAAAATCACGGCGACAGTCTGGTTTCTGTTCGCAAGGGACGTAAAATTCACATCCAACAACAACATTATTTCTGTTCGCAACACTTTGGAAGGACGAACAACACTGAACATTCACTTGACGTCCGGTGCTGGTTCTAGCCTTTAAATAGTATTGGTCAGCCAATCAGATGTTGGTGTAGTAATACTTCCTGCAGGCCATTTCGAACTCCCTCTGCAGGAAGTAGTACGCAGAATATCTGTTACCAAAACAGCCGATGTTTACCATAGCTTACGCCTTTGGGCATAGGCAACCTCAGTCCTGTGTCGTGTTAGATGTGTTGCCGGCCCGCAGGGGCTACCTTGGCGACGGCGTAACAGCTCGGAGGTATGGTCTATGGCGTCAGACGCAGCACTATCCCGACTGCAACGTCTCCAGAACAAAGTTTTCCGTGTCATCTCAGGTGCTATTAGATAGGTCCCCAACACACGCATAAGAGACTTCCTAGGCCAATCCACCATGTAGACACTTATTCAAGAAAAATCCACATACTTTTACGAAACAACATAAACTTCGCCCCACTTTCTCATACAAAACTTTGGAAACGAATAACGAGAAGCTTCCCATAAACGCCCAAAATTAACCTCTTTAGAGGCCAGTTACACATGCATAAAGCACCAAACTCAAGATTACACACAGAAAACACGCACACAAGCCCAATCCCTCAACTTCACGTAAGCCCCTAGGGCAGGGTTTCCCAACCTGTGGTCCGCCGGCTCCTTCTAGGGGGTCCGCGGCCACCTTTCACCAAATTGTGTAAAATAATGAGTAAAATTGTTGAATAAAAATGTGAAAATCAAATTCATCACTATTTTTTTTCGTGTGAAAAACATGTGTACTTTTATTTCAGGTCGTACCCCAAGCAGCCTTTGCGGTTCCTAAGTGAGAAAGCATACACAGTTTAGTGCCGGTGAATGCGGCTTCTCTGATCGACTGTTTAGCAACAATACGGGGGTAGTTTGTGAGCCGGCTCACGGCGCTAGATGTGCTGAAACCTTTTACGCATGCGCGGAGCGAGCTTTGTAGACCAATCACAGCGCTCGCTGGCACGTACGCGGCCCCGGGCATCATTAAATGTTAAACTTGCCTTGTCAGTGCACTACCTGTTTCATTAGTCGATTTTTGACCAGTTTATTACTTCTAACATGGATCAGTGGCTGAAGTCAGGATCATTGAAGAAGGCTGCAGTTTTTTCATCGCCTTCACAACATGGGAAGTTTCCAGTTGAAATGAATGAGGAGGGAGGACGACCAAAGGAAGCCTTTGCATACATTTGAACATTTTTCTTCGGATTTGACGAAAAACCACACACATACACACACACACACACACACACACACACACACACACACACACACACACACACGACTGTCACGAAATATGCATGTTCCTTACACAACAGTGCCAAATAGTAGAAGTGAACAGACCATAAGCAACAGCTTGTCAACAGCGAAGAGTTTGGACGTGACGTTGATTGCTCTTGGAGGAAGACAGCTCCATCGTGGGAAATTTCAATTACCAAGTAATTTTAATCAGGCTATAGTGTGTTGAACAAAGGGAGTAAATCCACTAGTAAATATCTGGATACAGTGGCAATTCAAATTGGATCGTTAATTTCAAGTTGTTTTCATTCATCTCTGAACCAAAGACAATTGATACTTGGGAGGGGGGGGAGGGGTCATTGCGAACATGGCACCTGCATTAAGAAGCTTTCAGTTCCCATGGGTTTCGCTCTGAAATTTGAAGTTACTGTACTCTTGACTGACTAGGGGACCGCCATGGATTTTCGAGTGAAGAAGGGGTCCGCCAGCTGAAGAGGTTGGGAAGCCCTGCCCTAGGGCATTCCGAAGTCAGACGGGCACAGCCCAGTGGTACTTGGTACACAACCAGAACGCCCACAGCCTCGTCGCCCCGTGCACTTCCCGCTGCTTCCGGTACGCACCCTGTTTTCGCGAAGCTGGTCCAGAGGCGCGACAGCTGGTCAGTCAGTTTGCCTTCGAAAGATCCTGGCTGCGGAGCGTCACCAAACGTTTCCATAAAGACGGTGTAGCCGAAGCCCGCTCCGTGCACAGCGCCTGAAAAAATGAGAACAACATCAGGCATTCAGCGGCTTTCCTTCTTCGGTTGTAATCGTTATTGTACACTCCTGGGCCCTGCTGGACCCCGTGATGCACAACAAGCGTCATTTCCCGGCTTTTCTTAAGCTTTCCTTCGCGCACCCTACAACTTTCACTCTTTCAGAATGCCATCTATTCCGCTAGTCAGGCACAGGTCATCTCCGGCTTTTGGTTATTGGTCAAATGTTTGAGCGGAGCGGAAACCTTAAATATCACTCAATGGAGTTCTTGCCACTCAGGACCTAGCTATTTTGCGGATATTGAACTGTCAGAAATGCTTCCTTCGAATGAGGTACTAAATTTAGGATGTTCCGGGAACAGCAGACACTAGGCACGCAAATGAGGTGTCAGTTTAATTTTTCCGAGGCCTAGATATTTTGTGCACAGAAAGTTACATTGGTGCGGTATTTAACAATTAAAGTTGTTTCCTTCGAGTCAAGTAGTAAATTCAGAAAAATAATAAAAAAAAGAAATTATATTGGCCAAATGTTTTGTGAAACGATCTGCTTAAAAGTAAAGCATAAAAGATGTTAGAGAAACGTTTGAAACACCTTTGAATGATGCTTGAAATCAACTACAGCTAGTGATTGCGACATATGTTCCTCTAATTTATTTTATTTTGAAAAATTATTCCACAAATCATTTGGCCGAGTTTTTAAATTTTTTTTATGCCGGCCAACTGCCAGGTAATGAATTTTCTATGTAACTTTTTTTTTGTGGCATATCAACTTGTGTTGAAATGATATTGGCCAAATGTTTAGTGAAACGATCTGTCTAAAAGTAAAACATGAAAGAGGTTACAGAAACGTTTGATACACCTTTGAATGACGCCCGAAATCAACCACAGCTAATGATGTGCGACATATGTTCGTCTAAATTATTTTATTTTGAAAAATTATTCCACAAATCATTTGGCCGAGTTTTTCAATTTTTTTTTCTGCCAGGCAACTGCCAAGTAGTGAATTTTCTATGTAACAATTTTTTCATGTGGAATATCAACTTGTGTTACTTTTGATTCAGTCAGGTCTTCCTTTATGGCAACGATCCAGTTTACTGATTAAAAGTACAGTTTACTGCGCGTTTTACAGAGTTCCTCAACCGGTCTACTTGATCTGGTTGCATTCATTTTTTTAACATGCATATCCGAATATATGTCGGGAGGCCTATACATTTCAAATTCTTTATTTCTTTTTATTCTGTACGTTTCTTCTTCAATATAATTTGGACTTAAATAAGTAAATGTCAGTTTCATTTCTCATTGTCACATGGACTTTCATCTAGTGTATCAGATTTCGTTTATAAGTTAGTAAATATCCGGTTCAGGTAATAATTCAGTCTCCCTCAAGGGAGACCTAACTAATAGGAGAATGGGCTCTAATGACCTTCACACAGCGTAACGAATTAAATGCATAGGTGATCTGTTATTATAGTCTGTGATTTCCACTCCCATCATTATGTCAGTGTTCTAATACTAATTTTGCATTTCAGAAAAAAATATGTAATGAATACCACTTATACGTGGTAACATCAAAATGAAAGAGGTTTTGTGTGCAGAAAAAAAACACTTCTAGAATTAGTACATAAAAAACAGTACCATCGTATTTCTTCTGCATATTTTTCAAGAACTCTCCCATCGGCCCCTCAAGAATTTGTTCACTTATGTGATGGCAGACAAAGAAGTAGGCGGGAGCCTCGGACTTCAGGCTGTGGAGTTTGGCCGCACGAACAGCGTGGTAGGTGAACATCAAATCGCCCAGAAGCTGAAACGAAAAGAAAGGTAAAGATACAATCAAAAAATATTAATATATAGTAACAATAGGCACACAGAACTGTTGCGCGAGACAGGGGCACCATGTCAACAGTTTAGCGGCCAAAACAAACTGGACTCCTCTATAACGGCGTTTCGCACAGCTTTTACTATTCTTGGTTTGTGTGTATTATTAGGGGTTCCCGACGGATAAGCTGTAGATTCATTACTTTCTTCATCAAACCTTAACGATATGTCCACCGTCTCACCCGTCTGCAATTTTCGCTAATATTGTAACGGCCTTGTGTTTGATTGCAAAGTGAAGGAAACTGTGAATCGATATTAGGAAGTGTGTGTCTGCATAGTCACGGCGAGAAGCGAATGGCCAGCGGTTAGCCGGTGGGTTTTCAGCCGTCGGCTCACGGAACTAGCATTCGAACGTTGAACGTCGGCGGTGCCGAGTTTCTGCCTTCATAGCGTCGGAAAGGCACGTTGGCGAGTCTTCCCGAACGCCCAGAGCAATATCTAGCAGGACTGATACTCTGAACGTTCGTTAAACGTTGACCAATGAGATGGAAGAACGTCGCCTACGTCACATGAGCGCCATCTCTCTTCAGTAAGGAGTCGGCGGCCGCCATATTGGCTTCCAGCTGAAGCCGATACCCAGAATGTTTCCGTAAGAGCGTACAAAAATGTAACAGCACATAAAGAATGCTCCACTGAAGAATTTGAGGTAGGGAACCTGGGAGAAACCAGCTTAAGGAGATATGAAAATAAAATTGCTACTGCTTTGTCTATCATTACTGTTTTCAAGCTTATTTACAGCCAACATGAGTACAAGTTTACACATACCTTCCTGTTTATTTACATGTACATTCTTTATTTCCTGCAAGGAAACTAGGATGATGAGCCTTACTAGTAGGAAGTCACGATACAAGTTTTGCCCCCACACGGATCCTCTATGACCTCATTCCTTTCCCCCATCTGCTCCTGTTCCTTGAACATATCCGCATACTCTACACCTCCCGCCGCCTTGATCCCCCTCACGCCCTGGTTGCTCCTCTCCTCTCCCATCCCTGTCCCCTGCCACACCTTCACTGTTGTGTGCCCCCTACCCTCCATCTCTACACCCTTCATCTCCTTTCCCAAGATGGCTTCCATGAACTCCCCCTCCCGGATGATGCCCTCTCTCCCTCCATCTTTCCCTCCTCTCAACTCTGATCCTCCCCCCCTCCTTTCCTCCATCCATTCCCTGGGCTCCCTCTTCCCCCCTTCCATCCTGTGTTTCTCCCCACCTAACCTCTCCCTACCTCCCTTCTCCCCCCCGAGTCCTTTTGTATCCCCCTCCTCTGCCTTCCCCACTCCCTGTTGCGTCTGCCCAGAACCCCCCCACCCATCTTATGGGTCCTCATCCTCCATCGGCTCCTTTCCCCCCTCCCCCCTTCGCTTTTCGTCTCCTTCCCCCCTTTTTTACTTTCCATCATCTGTCCATTTTCCCCCCACCTGCTCTCGGCTGTGGTATGTCACATTTGCCAACTTTTAGTACAGTGTTCCAGTGAATGTTCAGTGTTGTTGCGAACAGAAACCATACTGTCGCTGGGTGTGCCTTTTATGTCTTTTGAGAACAGAAACCAGACTGTCGCCGTGTTTTTTAAATTGCCTGTCTATTATTTTACCTGTCTGCTTCGTATGTATTTTAGTAGCACCGTCACCCGTTTGTTCTCTGTTATAAGTTCCACAATTTTTATCCGCGTTACTATTTAAGTCTCCGATCTTATCGCCTGTTTTTATTATTTGTTCTCTTCATCTTATTCAAACAAAGTATGTAGGCTGAAGAGCGGCATACTAAGCTGCTGCCAGCTCGCCCCCTTAGGGGGGAATCGAAATTCAATAAAGGAAAACAAAAACACAGGTTTTGTTTACTTTGCTCGCCCTTAAGGTGGCTCTGTTGTATCGTGTGTACATTCATTACTCATTACTGTTCAGAGACGTACAGCACAATACGACTGAGCAGAACCGGTGCAGTTTCGTAGACTGACTGACATGCACCGTGCGTATGGGGAAGCATGTTGCAATGCTCTCGCTGCTGAAAGGCTGCACAGGGAACGATTTCATAACAGGCATCATCCGTCACGATGAGTGTTTATTTCTCTCAATCGAGCAATGCGGGAGACTGGTTCATTGGAAAGAAGAAACGAGGGACCCCGCAACATGAGGATCACTCGCGCACCCAATTTTGAAGAGCAGCTGGTGGAACGTGTTGCAGCGGACCCCTCTACAGGGTGAAACGTATTTAAACCGACAAACTCTGGGAGGTTGTAGGGGACATCAAATCAAATATTTTTCCTTAATGTCATTTTTTCCTATAAGGATTATTAAACCGGTGGAGGCCGTATTACGCTCTTTAGTTCTTAGAGGTCGTATTACGATCTTCAGTTGTTAGAGGGAGTATTGCGATCTTCAGTTGTAGGCAACTGCTGACCACCAGTGTAGTAGTGAATTGTCTCTGTTTACTAATGGAGCGATACACCTGTAGTGAGTACACTGATATGGTTGGTGCGTACTACGTACCGCACCACAACGGACGAGCTGCACAGCGGGTTTATCAACAACAATATCCTAATCGCCGTATCCCGCATCATACGACCTTTGCTGCTGTGTACCAACGTCTGCGTGAGACCGGGTCATTTAGCAGATTACCTGGACAGGGACGCCGTCGCACGGTAAGAACGCTGCAATTTGAGGAAGCTGCCTTGCAACATGTGGAGCGGGAGCCTTCAATCAGCATTCGTAAAATTACACGTAACATGAGGACGAATCAGACGAATGTAGGAACAGTCCTTCGCGAGCAATTGTTACGTCCATTTCGCTTACAGAGTGCCCACAACCTGGAACCAGTTGACTATCCACCCAGAGCACAGTTTTCGCAGTGGTATCTGGAACAGTGTGAAATGCATCCCACATTTCCATCCTCTGTGTTGTTTATGGGAACGAAGTTTTTCGCGGCGGCGCTTATGTATAAAATGCTTTGACGTACAGCAGAAAAACCATGAAGTTACTGAAGAATTCCGGGCTGCCAGACGACATTACAAAAAATCTCAGAGTCCGAGCTCCTAGACCGCCCAGGTTGTACGGACTACCGAAGCTCCATAAGGATAATGTTCCCATGAGACCTCTTGTCAGTGCAATTGGTTCTCCTACTTATAAGCTGCCAAATACCTAACAAAGTTGATGACTCCTATAGTTGGCCGGTGTGAACATCACATCAAAAACTCCCAGATGTTCATTGAGAAAATCAAAGATATTAGAGTTGGTCCAAATGACATTTTAGTCAGCCTGGATGTGGTGTCGCTGTTCACAAAAGTTCCTGTGGAGGACACTTTGAAAATGCTGGCGGATCTTTTTCCTCCTGAAACTACAAAGTTGTTCCGGCACGTGATGACGACCACCTACTTCTTGTATGGTAATAAATTTTATGAAATGACAGACGGTATGGCAATGGGCTCTCCGTTGTCTCCATCACTGGCTAACTTTTTTATGGAGAATTTTGAAGAACGTGCACTAAATTCGGCTCCCCTCCGTCCATCCTTATTTTATCGTTACGTTGACGATACATTTATGATCTGGCCACACGGCGAATAAGCTCTCAAAGAATTCATGGAACACATGAACAGCTTCCATTCGAACATCCAGTTCACTGTCGAGAAGGAGAAGGAAGGGAGACTGCCTTTCTTAGACGTTTTAGTACAACGACAGACGGACGGGCGTCTTGGCCACTCTGTATACCGTAAGCCGACGCATACCGATTTATACCTGAACGCACAGAGTTTCCATCATCCCGCTCAGAAGAGAGCCGTTTTGAACACGTTGGTATATAGAGACAAAACTGTTTCTGACGAGGACCGCCTTAAGGTCCGAGATTAATCACCTGAAGAACGCGTTCCGAAAGAACGGCTATGGTGCACGCGATATAAAGGCAGCGTTCTCCAAAAGAGAACATCGATTGCGGTTCTTCCTTTTTGTGGCTCAATTTCCAGCAAAATAGGAAGAGTCCTGCGTAGACGTGGTAGAAGACCGATTTTTCGTCCTCCTAAGAAAATTAAGGAGATGATGCGCCCTGTTAAGGACAATCTCGGCCTCAGGGTCCCTGGAGTTTATAATATACCCTGTGAGTGTGGAAGCAATTATATAGGTCAGACTATTCGTACCGTTTCCGATCGCTGTGCAGAACACCAACGCCATATTAAAAGTAGAGAGCTGGAGAAATCGGCAATTGCGGAGCACAGCCTCACGAACAAACACAAAATATTGTTCGATGAAACTAAAATTCTGTCCCATGCCTCCACGTACTGGGATTCTGTTATTAAGGAGGCTGTTGAAATAAGAATGAGCCAAAAGAACTTTAACCGCGATAGCGGATACCATTTGAGCTGTGCGTGGAAACGGGCGCTTGATGCAGAGAAGCAGCAGAGACGTTCCTTCCAAGGTTTACGTTCCAACGGAAGCGGTGGCGCCACCGGCGCACACAGTGACACCGTCTGAGACAGCAGTACGTAATCGCCGACCAATCAGAAGCCGACCAATCAGAAGCCGTCTTCGGGCTATATAGAGGCTACCATAGCAGCAGTAGAG
Source organism: Schistocerca cancellata (assembly GCF_023864275.1). Classification (NCBI taxonomy): domain Eukaryota; kingdom Metazoa; phylum Arthropoda; class Insecta; order Orthoptera; family Acrididae; genus Schistocerca; species Schistocerca cancellata. The sequence goes on along the minus strand of NC_064635.1, from coordinate 159,469,365 downwards.
ACAGTCAGCTCCTGACGATGACGATGTAGGTAATCGTCGAAAGCTCGAGATTTTATCTAGAACTGCCGGGGCAAGAATAGCGAGAATATTTTATACACTCTGTGTTGTTTACCGATGAAGCAACGTTCGGGCGTGATGGAGTCTTCACATTCACAATTCGCATGTCTGGAGTAGGGATAACCCACATGCCACAGTTACTAGCGCTCATCAAGTGCGGTTCTTCGTTAATGTGTGGGTCGGTGTTGCTGGGGACTGTTTAATTGGGCATTATCTGCTACCTAGGCCATTAAATGGCAGGCATCATTACAATTTTCTCGCCAGAGCATTGCCAGAATTTCTGGAAGACGTCCCGCTCCCTACAAGACAACGCATGTGGTTCCAACATGACGGGGCGCCGGCACATTTCAGCCGTCGTGTGCGTCGATTCTTGGACCGACGGTTCCCAGAAACGTGGATTAGCAGGGGTGGTCCTGTACCATGGCCTGCTCGATCCCCAGATATGTCCCCTCTGGACTTTTTTGTATGTGCAGAGATGCACAACCTTGTTTCTGCAACTCCTGTTGCATCAGAAGAGGATCTGGTTGTCCGGATAGTAGCAGCAGCAGGAACAATTCAGGATACTCATGGGGTTTTTGCCCGTGTCAGACAGAACATGATCCGAAGGTGTAACCTTTGTTTACGTGTCAATGCAGGCATTTTTGAAAATCTACTGTAATTGTAACTGAGTTGTGTTAATCTGTTGTCTCTTGGTGATAAAAAAAATGGAAAAAGTGTTTGTTGGTTTAACTGATTTGCCGCCAGAGAAATCTTTCTCTACTGGTTTAAATACTCCTCATAGAAAAAAATGACATCAGGGAAAAATATTTGTTTTGATGTCCCTACAACCTCCCAGAATTTGTCGGTTTAAATACTTTTACCCTGTGTAAGTACTCGTCGTATTGCACGTGAAATGCGCGCTGCAGAGTCTAATGCGTGGCGAATACTCGACGAACAACAATTACACCCATAGCACCCACAACGAGCCCGTGCAATGCTTGTGACTGGCTTTGTATCATGTATCAAGGGGTGGCATTGCGTCAGTGGTTGCTCCGACAGTGGATTGATCGGCCAGATTTCCTCCAAACCGAGCTGTTTACTGGCAAGTCCACATTTGATCGTGATGGTATTTCGAATAGCAGGAGAGGAGTGCGGGAGGAGGAAAACCCTCACGCTATAGCTGTGTCACACCATCAGGTGCGCTTTGCTGTGAATATCTGGGCAGGAATTGTAGGCGACAATATCACTGGTTTATACCTTCTACCTGGCCGGCCTAATGGCCGCCTGCACTTGAGATTCATGCAGAGAGTTCTACCTGAGTTGTTGGAGAACGTACCCTGGCCTGTTCGTTCGAGGATATGGATACAACATGACGACCACTTCCGTGTGGATGTTCTCAAGCTTATCAGAGCTCTATTTCGAGCTCGCCGGTTTGCACGGGGAGGTTATTTTCCATGGCCTGCGAGATAACCTGATCTGAATCCCCTTCATTATTTCCTATGGCGATATCTAAAGTCACTTCTGCATGAGCCCTAAGTGGATACGGAGATGGAATTAGTTGCCAGAGTTGTAGCACCCTGTGATGTGATTCGAAACACAGCAGGGATATTTGTCAGGATGCATCAGAATCTTGTTCGCCGATGTCACGCTTGCATTGAGGTTGATGGTCGTCAGTTTCAGCACATTTAGTAAGATACAGTACAAATGGTACGTTCATTGTGTCAGTGATGGTATTTGCAGTTAACTGTAACTAATTTAAATATGAAATTACATAGTAATGTGATCTTATTCCTACTATCTCCATAAGCTGGCTTCCCCGTCCCTAGACTCCCTACCTCAAATTGTTCAGTGGAATATCCTCTACGTCCTGTTGAATTTTTGCACGCTCTTTTGCAAACACCCTGGCATTTCTAAGCATCAGGGAAGTGAGGATCTATCGAAAATCCGTAGTTAATTGTACGATTTATTGCAATAAAATAACAGGAAATGGCATATTTGTGATTAAATAATTATTGTAACTTGCGTACTATGAAAGTATGTCGTCTCAAGCCAATGGCACACTGCTTCTACATCTACATTTAGACTCCGTAAGCCACCCAACGGTGTGTGGCGGAGGGCACCTTACGCGCCACTGTCATTACCTCCCTTTCCTGTTCCAGTCGCGTATGGTTCGAGGGAAGAACGACTGCCGTAAAGTCTCCGTGCGCTCTCGAATCTCTCTAATTTTACATCCGTGATCTCCTCGGGAGGTATAAGTAGGGGGAAGCAATATATTCGATACCTCATCCAGAAACGCACCCTCTCGAAACCTGGACAGCAAGCTACACCGCGATGCAGAGCGCCTCTCTTGCAGAGTCTGCCACGAGTTTGCTAAACATCTCCGTAACGCTATCCCGCTTACCAAATAACCCTGTGACGAAACGCGCCGTTCTTCTTTGGATCTTCTCTATCTCCTCTGTCAACCTGACCTGGTACAGATCCCACACTGATGAGCAATACTCAAGTATAAGTCGAACGAGTGTTTTGTAAGCCACCTCCTTTGTTGATGGACTACATTTTCTAAGGACTCTCCCAATGAATCGCAACCCGGCACCCGCCTTACGTCCATAAGAAACGCAATGTTCTGGGTACAATTTGTTATAATTAAATGTCTGTTAATAACATATCGACGATTAAAGCTTTCAGTTAATAAAAAAAACTATTATTATCTCTTTCAGGAGACGGAGAGATAGTATGGTCATACAATTGACGTAGTCGGCATAGCGCATTGAGCAGAGTCGTAGAAGTGTAGGATATTGGCTGGTCTGATGCTACTTCGTGTCTCGCTGCACACAATTCTTTTTATTGTCCTTCGTGTCTTCTAATATGTTTTGATGAATTTGTTATTAGGTTATTTAAAGTGTGTTCTGCAATATTCATTGTTACGTACACCCCAGTCCCCAGAACTCCTGAAGATAGACGTTCACTGTGGATTTTGTATCACAGACACAGTCCCTTCGACTGTTCAGATATGTCACTAAACCCGCCCAACCATGCATCAGGAGCGCCTATTAGACGGAGGGGTCCGACAGGCGATCAGTTCCAGCCATTCCACGAGGAAGGAGGTTGTAATGGTGCTTGAATTACGTAACCATTATGGTACCTCACCTGAACCTCTCGATACCAGTAATATTCTACTGTATTCATTGCTACGTACACATCAAAATAAGGTTTGCATCACCCCGGTTCCCACAATTTCTGAGACAACATTCAGATTTGATTTCCCTTTTGATACATCGATATGTTTATATTGCAATGATGTTATTCTTATGTGTATTCTTTCTTTTGTCACTATGATCTTTGACGTACTTGTAACTCTGATTTTTGGGCGCGTAAGCGATAGTTAGTTAGTTGTTGAGTTGTTAGAGAGTCGGACCTTGAGAAAGTCAAGTGTTGGACGCCATGTTGGAAAGACGCATAACGTAGTCCGCTTATACGAGGGCTATCCACAAAGTACATTACGTTTTGGAATTAAAAATAAATAAAGTATTGGAAATTTTTTTTATTATATACAGATGAAAGCCACACTTAAATACTACTTTTCTACATAGTTGCCATTTAAATTAAGGCACTTATCGTAGCGATGGGCGAGCTTGGAAATTCCTTCGTCGTAAAATTCGGCCGCCTGCGCCTTCAACCACGTGGTTACCTCTTCTTGAAGTTGTGAGTCGTCATCAAAACGCTGCATAGCCAACCACTTCTTCATTGCTGGGAATAAGTGGGAGTCGCTCGGTGCCAGGTCGGGACTGTACGGCGGATGAGGAAACAACTCCCACTTAAAAGATTCGAGAACTTCACGAGTGGCATTTGCCGTGTGGGCCCGGGCGTTGTCGTGAATCAGCAAGATCTTTGAGCCCAACTTTCCCCTGCGCTTGTTTTGTATTGATCTTCTGAGGTTGTGCAGAGTTTGGCAATACCTTTAAGAGTTTATTGTAGTGCCTCTTTCCAGGAAATACACAAAAATCACACCTTTTCTGTCCCAAAAGACAGTCGCCATCACCTTCCTTGCCGACATTGTCTGCATGCATTTCTTGGGTTTTTGGGGGGAATTTGTGTGCCCCCACTGCATTGACTACAATTTTGTCTCGCAGTTCACATGCTTAACCCATGTTTCGTCACCAGTAACGATGCGATCGAGTAATGAGTCGCCATATTTCTCGTAAGCGTCCAAAAACGTTAACGCTGCAGCCATTCGCTGATTTTTGTGAATCTCTGCCAAGATTTTTGGTATCCATCTTGCACAAAACTTGTGGTAACCAAGCTTTTCGGTAGTGATTTCGTGCAACAAACTTCGTGAAATTTGTGGAAAACTCATAGAGAGTTCCGTTATTGTGAAATTACGGTTTTCACGGACCGCGGCATCGACTTTTTCGACAAGTTCGGCAGTCACTATGCTGGGTCTTCCACTTCGCTCTTCGTCGTGAACGTTAGTTCGGCCATTTTTAAATTTCATGACCCATTGACGCACTCCATCTTCAGTGATTATATTGTCCCCATACACTTCACAAAGCTGCCGATAGATTTCTATCGGTGTGCAGTTTTTTGCAGTCAGAAACCTTATTACAGCACGCACTTCACACTTGGCGCGGCCGAATTTTACGACGAAGGAATTTCCAAGCTCGTCCATCGCTACGACAAGTGCCTTAATTTAAATGGCAAATATGTAGAAAAGTAGTATTTAAGTGTGGCTTTCATCAGTATATAATAAAAAAATTTCCAATACTTTATTTATTTTTAATTCCAAAACGTAATGTACTTTGTGGATAGCCCTCGTAAAATGTGAACTTTAACAGTGACTGTGAGAGAGATGTTTTCAAGTATGTTTTGTACTGTGAAGTGATGTTTAGTGTGTCGCGTGATATTGCAATAAAAGGAATTAAAAGGAAGTGTAACTTAATTTTGGAGCGCTGATTATTTTTTTACATCAGCATTGTCCAGCAAAAGTGTAATCTCCACGAATGGTTTGTGAAGTGCATCTACAAAACTTTTGAATATAGCATAATAAAACCTAGGCCTCTTTGCATCCGAGCTTGGAATCACAATCACCTAGATTTTCAACGATTGAGCCATGATAATACAACGAGAGCAGCGTGGGAAACACAAAAAGATGAGTGCCTAGTTTTTTCATTATTACATGAAATGACTATTAACTGTGCTCTAATGACACCTGCCACATAATATGACTGTTGTTGCCCGAAAATGCAGTATTTAGCAGCGTGAGCAACACCACAATCGTTATTAAAATGTTGACCTTTGTTGTGGTAGGGTTGTTAGAAGATACACGGCTCGTTCGACCATGCCTAGTGTAAGACGTGTATATTTCAATTGTCTATTGTCAAATCACAATTTATGAAAGATGTTTATATTTTATTAATAGGATTAAGTACTAATAATTAATATTTGTCATGTTGGAAATAATTGTGGTAGCAGGGAATGTCTGCACCAAAGTATTGTTGCCAAGAGAAACCGCAAATTGATATAATTTTAAAAAGGGCGGGAGAGACCGCGTGTGGATACATTTTAAGAAAATAGCGGGAAAGACCGCGCATTGATACATTTTGTAATGGTAGCAGAGATTGTCTGCACCAGAAAGCATTGTTGGCAGGAGAGACCGCACTTTAGCGTTCGTAGGAAGTCAGTAGCAAGCGAGAAGTGAAGCGAGTCGGTAGCAGGTCTGAAGCGAGACGTTGAGAGGAGCGGTGTGCCTGCCAGCCACCAGCTATGATTTACAAGAGATTATAAACGGATGTACAGAGACATCAGCTAACTATTGTCATAAGAGGAACTAATATTATTGGATTATTTTCTTTGCGAAACTCAAGACTACTGAAGGTATGTTTGCGCAATGCTAGTTGTAACATTATTGTAAAAATCCCATTTGAACGTTTATAAAATCATTTCATTACCAGCAGTAAATATTTGAAGAAACGTTTTCAAAATATAATTAATTTTTGCCAGCAATGTTGCATTACTGATTATAATCCATCCCAAAAACCATCAACGTAAAACTTTGCAAAAAAAATTTATTGTTGTCAAGAAAAAGTGTGACTATGAATTACGTAACATCAGTCAAATTAATTAAAGAATAACGTCAGCTTTGGTAATAAATACAGCCACTTATTATGACAGCCCACCAGCAGTTAATAGAGTATAGTAAACCAGAGTAAGTATATTCAAGTCGCAGTTCGATGTAGCAGTCAGATGGTGATCCAGTAACAGTAAAAAAGGTAACGAACCAAAGCTATGTCGTTCGGACATGGTGGAGATACAGAGAGACAGAAACTGTCGATGATATGCCTCGCTAGTGGCATAGCCCAAGGGCTACTAGTGCAGTGGATGACCGGTACCTACGGATTATAGCTCGGAGGAACACTGACAGCAACACCGCCATGTTGAATAATACACAACGATATTCACAAGACTTACACAAAAACAAAAACCCACGATTAATTTTCTAACCACTAGCCTAGACAGTAAAATACACACGTACAGTTCACTTCTTTGCAGAAGCACGTGAACAAAAAATAAACAGTAAATTAATTTACAGTTTATCACACAAGTGCTGCTGCCGCTGCTGCTCTGCTGGGGAGAGTAACTGTTCCTATGAAATTACATATTTTTAGAATCAACTACTTATTCAGTAAGACAGAGTAGAACTACGCTTGATCACACTTAACATTGGTCTGAACAATAGAATGCTTCCAGAATGCTTCATTATGGAAACCTTGCAGGCTGCGGCTAAGCCATGTCTATGCAATATCCTTCCTTCCAGGAGAGTCTGCAGGAGAGCTTCTGTGAAGTCTGGAAGGTAGGAGACGAGGTACTGGCGGAATTAAAGCTTTGAGGACGGGGCGTGAGTCGTGCTTGGGTAGCTCTGATGGTAGAGCACTTGCCCGCGAAAGGCAAAGGTTCCGAGTTTGAGTCTCGGTCCGGCACATAGTTTTAACCCACCAGAAAGTTTCAGTACTGTGTTTAACAAAGTAAACAATGATTTAATAAGGGTAATTTCATTAAAAAAAAACAGCTTAATCAGTCAATATGTTAATGCATGACTCAGAGAATTGGGGTGAGCTTTCTCTCAGCTCTGAGCAAGTGACCTAACTGACAATCATTCCTATAAATTATGTGCGCAGTACTGCATTCTTGCCCAAAAGTTACATTATTCAAAATTTATTTTCTCTTCACTTTCTAATATATGCATCTTATTTGTTGTGTTGGCAAAAGAGCCAACACCGTGTTACGAGTGGAGGCCGAAATGAACGCGTTTTAGCTCACGCAGGCTTGCGCGAGGAGGGAAGAACTATACGGACGTGAGATCTGGAACATAACAAGGAATTAGAAATCAGAAAGCGGACATAATTAGTTTGATACTTAACTTTAATCCATTAATGATGAACGTCGCTCTTGACGGTACATGATTCACAATATTATCTGTTCAGAATACATTCGTAGTAACTGAATGTGGCGCCTTCCTAGTTCGTTGCAAATGACGTAGCTGACGGCTATGCTAAACTGTCGCCTCTGCAAATGAGAACGTATGTAGACAGTGAACCATCGCTATCAAAGTCGGCTGTCCAACTGGCGCGAGTGCTAGGGAGTCTCTCTAGACTAGACCTGCCGAGTGGCGGCGCTCGGTCTGCAATCACTGATAATGGCGACACGCGGGTCCGACGTATACTAACGGACCGCGGCCGATTTAAAGACTACCACTTAGCAAGTGTGGTGTCTGGCGGTGACACCACATTATTCATCCTTGCTGTCCTTTACAATCAATCTCTCTTCATCTACCATGGGCAATCACAAGTCAACGCAACACTACTGAACACGCACATCACCTATCATACTTCAAATAAGAACGTAGGAGACGCGCAGAGGCAAAAACTGTGCCACAACAAGACCAAAGATTTCTTTACAGCATCACAACTTGCTCACTCTCTGATATGCACATCGATAACATACAAAAATCAATATGACATGACCACCTTACAGACAGCCACCATATGTCCCTGATTTGTACCCACTGGAAAACGTATCGTGCGCCAGTTGTGTGCTCACAAACCACCGTTCTGTAATTTGTGGGAATTTAGTGACCTGTAAGTAGACATCTGGTGCTACATACTTCTGGGAACGTATCAAGGACTTGTAGAACCCATGTCAATCAGACTCACCGCTGTACCGTGTTTCAAAAGTGGAACAAAACGCTATCAAACAGGTGGTCATAATGTTTCGGCTCATCGGTGTGTATGTTACTTTGGTGTCTTGACTCACTTCTCTTTTAAATGATAAAGATTTGTGAGGCCACTGTTACTTGCAGCATGAGGAAAAACTGTAAGCATGAAACAAACTGATTACTTCAATACAGAAAGAACCGCTGCAGGAAAATTACATCCCTCCAGAAATTTACACAAACTGTCGATCAATGTCCACAAAAGACTGTTCCTCTCTCGTGCCAAAGATACCTCTTGCAATAAGCGTGCACTTTTTTTTTTTGATACAATCCTTTATATGTGTTCCTGTACAGTTTTTGCCATCTACGGCTCTCTCCAGTACCATAGCGTTCCCTGATGTCTTAATACTTATCCAGTGAGTATTTTTCTTCTTCTAGATAGTATTTCCCACATATTTATTGCCTCCTCCGTTCTGTGGAGCGCTTCGTCATTTCATGTCTCACCATTCCACGGCAAATACGGCACCTCCACCTTCTCTTATTTTCGTTTCCCTGCACTCTATGATTCGCTTCCCAACAGTACTCTACTCCACGTGGACGTTTTTTCATTCTCAAATGGCCGCTTGCGTTTGATACAGACAGACTTCTTTTGGAAAAACTCCCAGCTAAAACGTTTAAATTTTTCTTTCGTCCGTTATGCAGTGTGATCTCAAACTGCCCACTTTGCTCTTGATGCAGAGACAGATTTTTTTTTTTTTCAATGAGGGAGAAAGACAAAGAAATGTCGCCTCTTGCGTTAACTCTTTTTGTGGAATTATGTACGCTCATAAAATTTAACAAATGGAATTGTTTCACTGCCTTCAGCTCGCCCATTTTCGTGTCAGAGAATGATTTCCTCTCGGTAACCATCCTGCACTGTTATTTTTCCATTGACCTTCGGAGTTTCGTAAATGTCTCACAACGAACCTCTTATGTCACAGCACGAGTATTCTCACACATTACTTTCACGAAATCTGTTGCCGAAATACCTTTGCCATCCCAAGAAACTGCTGCGTTTTGACAGCGTCTGCTTGACTTGTTTGAGCTTATTGTAAGAATGAGTGACCATCTGCTGTTTCGATGTTCTTTAGTATTGGACTTCAACTACTTCACCCATGTCTCGTCCGCAGTCAACATTCCGTTCTGAAATCCTCCCCCTTCTCATGGTAGCACTTTTGTGAACATCGATTATACAAGTCTCTGTGAGTCCATCTTCGTACAGAATGGTTGAGGGACTCCGGCTGTTCAGTATAAAACACTACATCAAAAACGTCTTCAGCCGTTTGTATTTCGAACGTAATTTGTTTTTGCGACCAGTTCGGCGTTTCACTACGCCATCTTCAGGCCCCCCGACCGGCCTGTAGCAAGAATCCAGCCTTATGTGCACTCGAAACAGGCGACAGCATTCAGTAACTGGTATCCGTAAATTTGCTTTTCAGCAACACGATCAATTCGCTCGTCAGATGGAAACTGCCAGTCTTGATTTTACATTTCTTATCCGTTATACATGTTGGTAACTACCGTGCGCAAAACTGATGCAACCTAACCTTTCTGTGAAAAGTCAAATTACTTTTCTAGGAATGATAATGGTCTCACACCTCTCATGGACAGGGCACTTTGCGTACCTCATAGAGAAAAATCTAGTGTTATCTCAGCGTGTTGCTCTCTGGTACAAGAATATCATGCAGCGGATCACAACAATAATATACAGGAGTATTACAGTGATCTGCTAGAACGTTTGACCACCTATATAGCAGCACGTATGTCCACTTGTATTCAAATGTTAATGTGATTTTAAGGGTCGCAAGGGTCAGCTGGGCAGTTATTGAATTCATCTGAGTTGCTGCAGTTGTGATTAAATTTTCATGTTGTTTTAAGTGTTGCACAGATTAGCTGGGCAGTCATTGTTGGTTAGCTTTATAGCAGTTTGTTGTTTAAATTTGCCAGTGGTTTCAGGTGCTGCTCAGATCAGCTGGGCAGCTGTTGAATTCATTTGAATTGTTGCACTTTTTGATTGAATCTTCGTGGATTTGAAGTGCTGCACAGATTAACCAGGCAGCCTTTGCATTAGTTGATGTTGCTGCAGATTTTGCTTGTCATTTACGGGGTGTTCAAAAAGTCTCTCCGCAGTGCTGTATGATGGTTAGCCGCGAGTGTCGTATGACTGTTCGCCTGCCTGGGTTTTTCAACGAAACAATAAACGCCCAGCAATACTGCAGTGATATTCTGTACCCATTCATAGGAGAACTTGCGTTTAGTTCTATTGACACACAGTCAACATGGGTTTAGAAAACATAATTCCTGTGAAATACAACTATCTCTTTATTCGCGATTCCGTATTTCTGGATTTCCAGAAGGCTTTTGATACTGTACCACACAAGTGGCTCGTAGTGAAATTGCGTGCTTGTGGAATATCGTCTCAGTTATGTGACTGGATTTGTGATTTCCTGTCAGAGACGTCACAGTTCGTAGTAATTGACGGAAAGTCATCGAATAAAACATAAGTGATTTCTGGCGTTCCCCAAGGTAGTGTTATAGGCCCTTTGCTGTTCCTTATCTATATAAACGATTTTGGAGACAATCTGAACAGCCGTCTTCGGTTGTTTGCAGATGACGCTGTCGTTTGACTAATAAAGTCATCAGAAGGCCAAAACAAACTGCAAAACTATTTAGAAAAGATATCTGAATGGTGCGAAAAGTGGCAGTTGACCCTAAATAACGAAAAGTGTGAGGTCATCCACATGAGTGCTAAAAGGAACTCGCTAAACTTCGGTTAGACCATAAACCAGTCTAATCTAAAAGCCGTAAATTCAACTAAATACCTAGATATTACAATAACGAACAACTTAAATTGGAAGGAACACATGGAAAATGTTGTGGGGAAGGCTAACCAAAGACTGCGTTTTATTGGCAGGACACTTAGAAAATGAAACAGACCTACTAAGGAGACTGCCTACAATACGCTCGTCCGTCCTCTTTTATAATAATGCTGTGCGGTGTGGGATCCTTGCCAGATAGGACTGACGGAGTACATCGAAAAAGTTGAAAGAAAGGCAGCATGTTTTGTATTATCACGAAATATGGGAGAGAGTGTCACTGAAATGATACAGGATATGAGCTGGATATCATTAAAAAAAAGGCGACGGAATCTTCTCATGAAATTTCAGTCACTAACTTTCTCCTCCGAATGCGAAAATATTTTGTTGACACCGACCTACATAGGGAGGAACGATCACCAAGATACAATGAGGGAAATCAGAGCTCGTACGGAAAGATACAGGTGTTCATTCTTTCTGCGCCTTATACGAGATCGGAATAATAGAGAATTGTGAAGGTGGTTCGATGAACCCTCTGCTAGGCACTTAAATGTGCTTTGCAGAGTATCCATGTAGATGTAGACGTAGAAGTGAAATACTGAACGGTTATTTTCAGCAAGATGGTGCAACCGTGCATACAGCTCGCGTTTCAATGTCACTGCTTGCTGATGTTTTTAGTGATCGCATAGTTTCACAGGGACGTTGGCCTGCACGATCACCTGACCTAACACCACCTGACTCTTTCTTCTGGAGTGCAGGAAAGCAACTGTCTATAAAAGCAGTCCAAAATCCATCTATGAACTGAAAACTGCAATATCCACTTGTGTTTGGAAACATGATTAGACGAATTGAACCCCCCAGTTGCAACATTTCATGTGAAAATTTGTAAGTAAAAATGAATATCCAATAAATTAATAACTTGTATCACTAAGTTTCATTTCGGTATATTCACTTCGGCATACGACACGTGCAGCTAACAATCATACGGCACTGCGGAGCGACTTTTTGAACACCCCGTAGTAATGTGAATGTCAGTGCCGTGCAGGTCACGCTAGTAGCTTTTGAGTCTATTAGCGGGGCTGCGGGGTGAGACTGGTGGTCCTCATGGGAATTGTAATCTGAATGGAGCTATTGCCGATATTTACCATTTCTGTTAAGGCCGCAGTAGTGGTGATTTGAAATTCGTTTGCGCCGGAATGTGTGAATGACAACAGTTTTAGAACGCTGTGGAGCAAATATATCCTTCAGCCCTGAATATCTGCAATTAGAGTGTGCCCCATTGGCTCAAGTGGTTTGTAGGTTCTGGCTGTTGTTGAAATAAATAGTTGTTAAGGTATCGTAACTGAGATAATTCCCCAGCCCCAAACTCGAGAACTGCTCTTGGGTCAGTGTTCGGGTTACAAGCAGTATGCCGCAGAGCGTGGTTACTGGGTTATAGGGTTATGCGTGTTCGCTACAGTTGAAATCGGTATGGTTACTGGTGTGGTCGATTTGATGGCATCGCAGGGAAACTATTTAAACCCAAAATACGGAGCTATGGCTGATTCGAAACCGTAGTGTCTGGGTAAGGAGGAACTGGTTTATAAAATTAAAATTAGAGGGGCTAAATCCCAGGGTACTGTCTCGGAGATGTTGGATAGGATAGGTGAAGGAGGTCGAGTTGAAACCACTGGTAGTGTTGCCCAAGGAGGGACAAGAGATAGAATCTGCACTTCCAGTCATCGAGAAGACGTTGGAAGAGCTTGATATTTGTCGTGATTTATTGGTTGATAGTGTTCCATCCGCAGGTCAAGTTGGAAAGCTGGAACATTACAGGACTTATAATAGATCGCAGTTGGTGGAACTGCAAGACAGTATTTCAAGTTGTAGCTGTGGTGGACTGGTTTTAGATAAGGGCATGGAGAAGAAGGTTTGATAGATAACACAGTAAGGAAATCTGGCTTTAGTAACTTCAGTAATTTGTTGAATCCGCTTCAAGGCTTCCTGCAGAAGTTGGGTGAGTTTTCAATAAGTTCCGTTCCACAGGTAGATAGATAGATAGATATCCAGCGATCACAGGCCCCGCAGACCACGCGCTGCTTCTACAAACTGCCTCCATTCCTTCCTGTGTTGTGCCCGGTTCCTCCAGGTGTCTTCAATTCCCAGGGCTGCTAGGTCCTTCGCCAGGTCGTCCAACAAGCGCTGCCTTGGTCGCCCAATGGGGCGTTTGGTGTTTGGTTTCCCCGCTAGTGCCATCTTCGCCTGTCTTCCATCCAGCATACGGGATACATGGCCCATCCATTGTATTCTTTTGCTCTTTATCTTCTGTAGGATAGTTAGTTGTCGCATCTGAAGGTAGATTTCCTCGTTTTTGCTCCTCCTCCATTCTCCGTTATCTAAAACAGGTCCCCATATCTTCCTCGTTACTCTTCTTTCAAATATTGATATTTTTCCCATTGTCGATTAGTCATGCTCCATGTTTCTGAACTGTGCATTACTGCTGGGCATATCACTGTGTTGTAGATTTTCATCTAGTGTTCACTGTGATCGATTTAGAGCCAAGCGTCTCTCTGAGGGAATTCATACATTTCGTTCCCACTGCAATTCTTTCCTTGATGTCCATTATTATGTTGTTATCCGTAGTAAACCAAGATCCCAAGTATTTGAACTGGTCTACTCCCTTGACCCCCCCGCCCCCCCCCCTCCATGAACCATGGACCTTGCCGTTGGTGGGAAGGCTTGCGTGCCTCAGCGATACAGATGGCCGTACCGTAGGTGCAACCACTACGGAGGGGTTTCTGTTGAGAGGCCAGACAAACGTGTGGTTCCTGAAGAGGGGCAGCAGCCTTTTCAGTAGCTGCAGGGGCAACAGTCTGGATGATTGACTGATCTGGCCTTGTAACACTAACCAAAACGGCCTTGCTGTGCTGGTACTGCGAATGGCTGAAAGCAAGGGGAAACTACAGCCGTAATTTTTCCCGAGCGTATGCAGATTTACTGTATGGTTAAATGATAATGGCGTCCTCTTGGGTAAAATATTCCGGAGGTAAATAGTTCTCCATTCGGATCTCCGGGCGGGGACTACTCAAGAGGACGTCGTTATCAGGAGAAAGAAAACTGGCGTTCTGCGGATCGGAGCGTGGAATGTCAGATCCCTTAATCGGGCAGGTAGGTAAGAAAACTTAAAAAGGGAAATGGATAGGTTAAAGTTGGATATAGTGGGAATTAGTGAAGTCCGGTGGCAGGAGGAACAAGACTTTTGGTCAGGTGAATTCAGGGTTATAAATACAAAATCAAATAGGGGTAATGCAGGAGTACATTTACTAATGAATAAAAAACTAGGAGTGCGGGTAAGCTACTACAAACAGCATAGTGAACGCATCATTGTGGCCAAGATAGACACGAAGCCCATACCTACTACAATAGTAAAAGTTTATATGCCAACTAGCTCTGCAGATGATGAAGAAATTGATGAAATGTATGATGAGATAAAAGAAATTATTCAGGTAGTGAAGAGAGACGAAAATTTAATAGTCATGGGTGACTGGAATTCGAGTGTAGCAAAAGGGAGAGAAGGAAACATAGTACGTGAATATGGATTGGGGGAAAGAAATGAAAGAGGAATACGTTTGGTAGAATTTTGCACAGAGCATAACTTAATCACAGCTAACACTTGCTTCAAGAATGATAAAAGAAGGTTGTATACATGGGAGAATCCTGGAAATACTAGAAGGTATCAGATAGATTATATAATGGTAAGAAAAAGATTTAGGAACCAGGTATTAAATTGTAAGACATTTCCAGGGGCAGATGTGGACTCTGACCACAATCTATTGGTTATGAGCTGTAGATTAAAACTGAATAAACTGCAAAAAAGTGGGAATATAAAGAGATGGGATCTGGACAAACTGATTGAACCAGAGGTTGTACAGAGTTTCAGGGAGAGTATAAGGGGACAATTTGTCACAAATGGGGGAAAGAAATACAGTAGAAGAAGAATGGGTAGCTCTGAGGGATGACGTAGTGAAGGCAGCAGAGGATCAAATAGGTAAAAAGACGAGGGCTAGTAGAAATCCTTGGGTAACAGAAGAAATATTGAATTTAATTGCTCAAAGGAGAAAAATAAAACGAAGTAAATGAAGCAGGCAAAAAGGAATACAAACGTCTCAAAAATGAGATCGACAGGAAGTGAAAAATGGCTAAGCAGGGATGGCTAGAGGACAAATGTAAGGATGTAGAGGCTTATCTCACTAGAGGTAAGATAGATACTGCCTACAGGAAAATTAAAGAGACCTTTGGAGAAAAGAGAACCACTTGGATGAATATCAAGAGCTCAAATGGAAACCCAGTTCTAAGCAAAGAAGGGAAAGCAGAAAGGTGAAAGCAGTATATAGAGGGCCTATACAAGGGCGACGTACTTGAGGACAATATTCTGGAAATGGAAGAGAATGAAGATGAAGACAAAATGGGAGATACAATACTGCATGAAGAGTTTGACAGAGCACTGAAAGACCTAAGCCGAAACAAGGCCCTGTGAGTAGACAACATTCCATTAGAACTACTGACGGCCTTGGGAGAGCCAGCCCGACAAAACTCTACCATCTGGTGAGGAAGATGTATGAGACAGGCGAAATACCCTTCAAGAAGAATATAATAATTCCAATCCCAAAGAAAGCAGGTGTTGACAGATGTGAAAATTACCGAACAATCAGTTTAATAAACCACAGCTGCAAAATACTAACGCGAATTCTTTACAGACGAATGGAAAAACTGGTAGAAGCGGACCTCGGGGAAGATCAGTTTGGATTCCGTAAAATATTGGAACACGTGAGGCAATACTGACCTTACGACTTATCTTAGAAGAAAGATTAAGGAAAGGCAAACCTACGTTTCTAGCATTTGTAGACTTAGAGAAAGCTTTTGACAATGTTGACTGGAATACTCTCTTTCAAATTCTAAAGGTGGCAGGGGTAAAATATAGGGAGCGAAAGGCTATTTACGATTTGTACAGAAACCAGATGGCAGTTATAAGAGTCGAGAGACATGAAAGGGAAGCAGCGGTTGGGAAGGGAGTGAGACAGGGTTGTAGCCTCTCCCCGATGTTATTCAATTTGTATATTGAGCAAGCAGTAAAGGAAACAAAAGAAAAATTTGGATTAGGTATTAAAATCCATGGAGAAGAAATAGAAACTTTGAGGTTCGCCGATGACATTGTAATTCTGTCAGAGACAGCAAAGGACTTGGTAGAGTTGTTGAATGGAATGGACATTGTCTTGAAAGGAGGATATAAGATGAACATCAACAAAAGCAAAACGAGGATAATGGAGTGTAGTCGAATTAAGTCGGGTGATGCTGAGGGAATTAGATTAGGAAACGAGACACTTAAAATAGTAAAGGAGTTTTGCTATTTAGGTAGCAGAATAACTGATGATGGTCGAAGTAGAGAGGATATAAAATGTAGACTGGCAATGGCAAGGAAAGCGTTTCTGAAGAAGAGAAATTTGTTAACATCGAGTATAGATTTAAGTGTCAGGAAGTCGTTTCTGAAAGTATTTGTATGGAGTGTAGCCATGTATGGAAGTGAAACATGGACGATAAATAGTTTGGACACGAAGAGAATAGAAGCTTTCGAAATTTGGTGCTACAGAAGAATGCTAAAGACTAGATGGGTAGATCACATAACTAATGAGGAGGTATTGAATAGAATTGGGGAGAAGAGGAGTTTGTGGCATAACTTGACAAGAAGAAGTGACCGGTTGGTAGGACATGTTCTGAGGCATCAAGGGATCACAAATTTAGTATTGGAGGGCAGTGTGGAGGGTAAAAGTGATAGAGGGAGACCAAGAGATGAATACACTAAGATGTAGGATGTAGGTTGCAGTAAGTACTGGGAGATGAAGAAGCTTGCACAGGATAGAGTAGCATGGAGAGCTGCATCAAACCAGTCTCAGGACTGAAGACCACAACACCAACAACAACAACTCCCTTGAACCTCTTGCCATCTATCTCAAGAAATTCTACCTGCACTTGTCTTCTTCCTAATTGCATGAACTCTGTTTCGTCTCAAATCACTTTGAGCCCTACCTTCTGTGCATAATTGTCTATTTTCTGGTACATTTCTTTCAACTCGCGCTTTGATTCACATAATAGTACTATGTCATTTGCATATGCGAGACAAGTGAAGTTACCGTCCGTCTCTTCTCCAGCCCACTCCTGTTGCCTACACTGTTTTATTAATCTCTCTAAGATGACATTGAACAGAACACATGAGTGAGCATCCCCTTGTCTGAGGCCTGTCTCAATCTCGAATGTTTCTGATGTGGCTTCTCGGAAACGTGGATCAGCGCCGCATAGGAGGAAGCATGTGCTCATTCATTTGCTTTCAGGACGCGAGCAAGGTCATCAGGATCATTTCAGCTGTTACGTAGACAGAGTTAAGCGGAGTGCTAGAGTTTCATGCCTAGGATTTAGTCAGTCGGAAGTTGTACTACGTATTGCTGAGGGTATGTGGCCTCAGGACCTACGATTATGCTACCTTGAGTGATATGGTTAACCACTTGCAGTGGGTAGCTTATGTCGATGAGTGAAAGAAAAGAACTACAGAAGCCAAAGCACGTGACAATAACAAGTCCGCAGCGCAAGGAAACTTAAGGTAATGGAAATGATCGTATGGCATTGTTGGCCTGGAGGCCCAATTCGGGGGAGTTCGGCCGCCGTATTACTTCTAGGTGACTCCAATCGGCGACTTGCGAGTCAGTGATGATGAAAGACACACAACACCCAGTGACCTGCCGGGGATCGAACCCGGGCCCCCTGCTACGCTACGGAGGCGGACGCAACTTACGGTGTTTCGCTTGCGTTGGTCCCAGTCACCTAGACCGACACTATCTTGTGGGTCGACGCAGGCATTGTTGTACGATTGATTTGGCATTTGTAGTCGACCACTATTAAATCAAAAAATGGTTCAAATGGCTCTGAGCACTGTGGGACTCAACTGCTGTGGTCATAAGTCCCCTAGGACTTAGAACTACTTAAACCTAACTAACCTAAGGACATCACACACATCCATGCCCGAGGCAGGATTCGAACCTGCGACCGTAGCGGTCGTGCGGTTCCAGGCTGTAGCGCCTTTAACCGCTCGGCCACTCCGGCCGGCACTATTAAATCATGATGCTTACAGCGCCATCTCATGCTGCATTTTGTAACTATTTATTTTTCTCTCTGATACTTTTTCGCTCTTCTCCGATAATACTCCATTGCAACTTGACGTCATTCTGGCAGTGGTGTTATTTATACAGCGTTTTGAAAGTTTAATTTTAATTTTAGTCACCCTGTATATTCCCGTACAAGTCAGGCATTGTTGTCATTCCATTCTAATACTGATAGTTGTCATTAACCGCAATTGCGTATTCATTTTATATATTCCGTAACGGCTGAATCGCCGCAGTGCCTATTCCTTAGGACATGCACGCATGTCAAAAGGAACTTTGCATCGTCATCAGAATAACATAGTCACTGCAATATCGTACAAGCTTAACAAGTCGCTAGGAGTGACATCATACTGAAAAGTCTGTCAACTGATTTCGCTGTTACATGGAAACGGCGCAGTGACCGCAACCTGTGGGGTGCGATTGGCGTAGAGCGGCACAAATTAAGAGCTACGAGGGTTGGAACTTATATAGTGGCAACTATTTATTCACAGCCGATACAACAGAGTTGCATGTTTGCAGCTGTTACTGTCCTTCAAAGTAGCCAGCGTTGTGTAGAACCCGTTGCCAGCGATGCGGAAGGCGTAGTACACCATTACCAGAGCTTGTTCTGTTGATGGTGCGAATGGAGCGGTGTACTGCCTCTGGAGCAGTTCTGAAGCGAATGGCACAAAGTGGTTCCTTCAACTTCGGAATCAAGTCAAAGTCACAAGGACTTACGTCCGGGGAGTATGGTGGATGGTACAGTACTTCCCAGTCCCATCGACCGAACAGAGCAGCCACAGCTTGCTCTGTATGCGCCCACGCATTGTCGTGCAAAATGATGGGTGGGTTGCCCAGAAAGTGTCACCGCTTTTCGGGGTGTCCGGATACCATTGATCAATAGTGTATAGTTCTAAGTGGAGCATTAATAATTACAGCTGTGACTACGCAGAAAATCTGGGTTTTATTTTACCCTGCCGGAATTTGAAGTGATAGTGATGTTTAATAGCACAATAGATTTTCAAGCACGGACTGAATTTGTACTAAAACCGCGCGGAAGTTTGTAACCGAACGACGTCAGGTGTGTTTCGGAGAGACTTGCCCCTCCATCGATCCCACCGGGAGCGACAGAGATGGAACATACAGTCGTATTGTTGTTGTTGTTGTGGTATTCAGTCCTGAGACTGGTTTGATGCAGCTCTCCATGCTACTCTATCCTGTGCAAGCTTCTTCATCTCCCCGTACCTACTGCAACCTACATCCTTCTGAATCTGCTTAGTGTATTCATCTCTTGGTCTCCCTCTACGATTTTTACACTCCACGCTGCCCTCCAATGCTAAATTTGTGATCCCTTGATGCCTCAAAACATGTCCTACCAACCGATCCCTTCTTCTAGTCAAGTTGTGCCACAAACTTCTCTTCTCCCCAATCCTATTCAATACCTCCCCATTAGTTACGTGATCTACCCACCTTATCTTCAGCATTCTTCTGTAGCACCACATTTCGAAAGCTTCTATTCTCTTCTTGTCCATACTAGTTATCGTCCATGTTTCACTTCCATACATGGCTACACTCCATACAAATACTTTCAGAAACGACTTCCTGACACTTAAATCTATACTCGATGTTAACAAATTTCTCTTCTTCAGAAACGATTTCCTTGCCATTGCCAGTCTACATTTTATATCCTCTCTACTTCGACCATCATCAGTTATTTTACTCCCTAAATAGCAAAACTCCTTTACTACTTTAAGTGTCTCATTTCCTAATCTAATACACTCAGCATCACCCGACTTAATTCGACTACAGTCCATTATCCTTGTTTTACTTTTGTTGATGTTCATCTTATATCCTCCTTTCAAGACACTGTCCGTTCCATTCAACTGTTCTTCCAAGTCCTTTGCTGTCTCTGACAGAATTACAATGTCATCGGCGAACCTCAAAGTTTTTACTTCTTCTCCATGAATTTTAATACCTACTCCGAATTTTTCTTTTGTTTCCTTTACTGCTTGCTCAATATACAGATTGAATAACATCGGGGATAGGCTACAACCCTGTCTCACTCCTTTCCCAACCAATGCTTCCCTTTCATGCCCCTCGACTCTTATAACTGCCATCTGGTTTCTGTACAAATTGTAAATAGCCTTTCGCTCCCTGTATTTTACCGTTGCCACCTTTAGAATGTGGAAGAGAGTATTCCAGTCAACATTGTCAAAAGCTTTCTCTAAGTCTCCAAACGTAGGTTTGCCTTTTCTTAATCTTTCTTCTAAGATAAGTCGTAAGGTTAGTATTGCCTCACGTGTTCCAACATTTCTACGGAATCCAAACTGATCTTCCCCGAGGTCCGCTTCTACCAGTTTTTCCATTCGTCTGTAAAGAATTCGCGTTAGTATTTTGCAGCTGTGACTTATTAAACTGATAGTTCGGTAATTTTCACATCTGTCAACACCTGCTTTCTTTGGGATTGGAATTATTATATTCTTCTTGAAGTCTGAGGGTATTTCACCTGTCTCATACATCTTGCTCACCAGATGGTAGAGTTTTGTCAGGACTGGCTCTCCCAAGGCCGTCAGTAGTTCTAATGGAATGTTGTCTACTCCTGGGGCCTTGTTTCGACTCAGGTCTTTCAGTGCTCTGTCAAACTCTTCACACAGTATCGTATCTCCCATTTCATCTTCATCTTCATCCTCTTCCATTTCCATAATATTGTCCTCAAGTACATCGCCCTTGTATAAACCCTCTATATACTCCTTCCACCTTTCTGCCTTCCCTTCTTTGCTTAGAACTGGGTTGCCATCTGAGCTCTTGATATTCATACAAGTGGTTCTCTTCTCTCCAAAGGTCTCTTTAACTTTCCTGTAGGCAGTATCTATCTTACCCCTAGTGAGACAAGCCTCTACATCCTTACATTTGTCCTCTAGCCATCCCTGCTTAGCCATTTTGCACTTCCTGTCGATCTCATTTTTGAGACGTTTGTATTCCTTTTTGCCTGCTTCATTTACTGCATTTTTATATTTTCTCCTTTCATCAATTAAATTCAATATTTCTTCTGTTACCCAAGGATTTCTATTAGCCCTCGTCTTTTTACCTACTTGATCGTCTGCTGCCTTCACTACTTCATCCCTCAGAGCTACCCATTCTTCTTCTACTGTATTTCTTTCCCCCATTCCTGTCAATTGTTCTCTTATGCTCTCCCTGAAACTCTGTACAACCTCTCGTTCTTTCAGTGTATCCAGGTCCCATCTCCTTAAATTCCCACCTTTTTGCAGTTTCTTCAGTTTCAATCTGCAGTTCATAACCAAGAGATTGTGGTCAGAGTCCACATCTGACCCTGGAAATGTCTTACAATTTAAAACCTGGTTCCTAAATCTCTGTTTTACCATTATATAATCTATCTGAAAAGAGAAATTGGTCGCAGTACATACACATTCATTGCAACACCTAGAAGTTGTGCAAGATAAACCAAACTTGTTAGACGTGTTTGTACATTTGAAAGATGACTTCTATACAGATTTGGCTCCAGTCGCGTAAGAGTGGCGCTAGTGGCACCACTATAAGGATGCAAATCAGGTTTGCCTTAAATACACGCTGTAGCAAATTTGTGGAAATTTGTGGTAAGCTTCTATGGAACCAAACTGCTGAGGTCATCGATCACTAGACTAACACACTACTTAATCTAACTTAGTTAACTTACGCTAAGGACAACACACACAGCCATTCTCGAGGGAGGACTGGAAACCTCCGACGGAGGGAGCCGCGCGAACCATGACAACGTGCCCCAGACCGCGCGGCCACGCTTTAGCAGCCGTGAGCGTTAGTTAGCTACGAGACTGGACGTAGTGAATTGATGTTGGTCAAGAATGTCTTTGACGCCGGTATCAACACCTCATTGACTTTGAACGAGGTCGTTTAACAGGGCTACCGGAAGCTGAATGTTCCTTCTGCGATACTGCAGGAAGACTTGGTAGAAATGTTGACACTGTACATAACTGCCGGTTGCAATGGTCCCCGGTTCGATTCCAGACCGGGTTGGGGATTTTCTCCGCCCGGGGATTGGGTCGTTTTTTTTTTGTCCTCGTCATTTCATCATCATTTGTGAAAGTGGCGAGAATGGACTGTCTAAAGATTGAAAATTTGTACAGGCGCCGATAATCGCGCAGTTGAATGCCTCACAAACCAGACATCATCAGCAGTGGTAAAAAAAAAATGGTTCAAATGGCTCTGAGCACTATGGGAGTTAACTGCTGAGGTCATCAGTCCCCTAGAACTTAGAACTACTTAAACCTAACTAACCTAAGGACACCACACAGATCCATGCCCGAGGCAGGATTCGAACCTGCACCCGTAGTGGATGCGCGGTTCCAGACTGTAGCGCCTAGAACCGCTCGGCCACACCGGCCGGCAGCATTGGTCACGGAAATGTACGGTAGCAAGAAGACCGGGCTCCAAACATCCACGTGACGATACTAGGAAGGGAGACCATCGAGTTCGGTGTGCGACTGTAGCGCATCGTACTCTATCTGAAGCAGCAATATGAGCAGCAATCGGCACCACAGTAACACAACGAACTGTTAAAGATCGCTTACGTCATGGACAGCTCCAGACCAGATGCCCTGTAGCGTGAATTCCACTGAGCCCAAACCACCGCCATTTGCGGCTTTGGTGGTGTCGAGCGAGAGCTCATTGGAGGGCGAATGGGAGGTCTCCTGTTGTGTTTCCTGGTAAGAGCTGGCTCTGTCCCGGTGCCAGTGAAGGCCGTGTGTTGGTTAGGTGGACAGGTAAGCCGCTGCAGGCAGCCTGTCTGCTCCCTGGACACCTGGAGTTGTGGTCTGGAGTGCGATTTCGTTTGAAAGCAAGGGCAGTCTCGTGGTTATCACACACATCCCGACTGCAAATTTGTACACCAGCCTGGTGATTAGGCCTATTATGCTGCCATTCATGAACAGTATTCCAGGGATTGTTTTCCAACACGATAACGCTCGCCCATTGACTGCTGTTATAACCCAACACGCTCTACAGATTGTCGAAGTGTTTCTGAGCCATGCTCGCTCCCAGTTATGCGTTTTCGTGAACTTGGCTGTCTATCTGTGTTTGGTTTCCCGCCCTTGTCGCCGTTACTTCGTGGTTCTTCAGTAATATGTATCGATATTTGCGCCTTGTACCATCTTTGGTTTGGTGCATATACACTCCTGGAAATTGAAATAAGAACACCGTGAATTCATTGTCCCAGGAAGGGGAAACTTTATTGACACATTCCTGGGGTGAGATACATCACATGATCACACTGACAGAACCACAGGCACATAGACACGGGCAACAGAGCATGCACAATGTCGGCACTAGTACAGTGTATATCCACCTTTCGCAGCAATGCAGGCTGCTATTCTCCCATGGAGACGATCGTAGAGATGCTGGATGTAGTCCTGTGGAACGGCTTGCCATGCCATTTCCACCTGGCGCCTCAGTTGGACCAGCGTTCGTGCTGGACGTGCAGACCGCGTGAGACGACGCTTCATCCAGTCCCAAACATGCTCAATGGGGGACAGATCCGGAGATCTTGCTGGCCAGGGTAGTTGACTTACACCTTCTAGAGCACGTTGGGTGGCACGGGATACATGCGGACGTGCATTGTCCTGTTGGAACAGCAAGTTCCCTTGCCGGTCTAGGAATGGTAGAACGATGGGTTCGATGACGGTTTGGATGTACCGTGCACTATTCAGTGTCCCCTCGACGATCACCAGTGGTGTACGGCCAGTGTAGGAGATCGCTCCCCACACCATGATGCCGGGTGTTGGCCCTGTGTGCCTCGGTCGTATGCAGTCCTGATTGTGGCGCTCACCTGCACGGCGCCAAACACGCATACGACCATCATTGGCACCAAGACAGAAGCGACTCTCATCGCTGAAGACGACACGTCTCCATTCGTCCCTCCATTCACGCCTGTCGCGACACCACTGGAGGCGGGCTGCACGATGTTGGGGCGTGAGGGGAAGACGGCCTAACGGTGTGCGGGACCGTAGCCCAGCTTCATGGAGACGGTTGCAAATGGTCCTCGCCGATACCCCAGGAGCAACAGTGTCCCTAATTTGCTGGGAAGTGGCGGTGCGGTCCCCTACGGCACTGCGTAGGATCCTACGGTCTTGGCGTGCATCTGTGCGTCGTTGCGGTCCGGTCCCAGGTCGACGGGCACGTGCACCTTCCGCCGACCACTGGCGACAACATCGATGTACTGTGGAGACCTGACGCCCCACGTGTTGAGCAATTCGGCGGTACGTCCACCCGGCCTCCCGCATGCCCACTATACGCCCTCGCTCAAAGTCCGTCAACTGCACATACGGTTCACGTCCACGCTGTCGCGGCATGCTACCAGTGTTAAAGACTGCGATGGAGCTCCGTATGCCACGGCAAACTGGCTGACACTGACGGCGGCGGTGCACAAATGCTGCGCAGCTAGCGCCATTCGACGGCCAACACAGCGGTTCCTGGTGTGTCCGCTGTGCCGTGCGTGTGATCATTGCTTGTACAGCCCTCTCGCAGTGTCCGGAGCAAGTATGGTGGGTCTGACAGACCGGTGTCAATGTGTTCTTTTTTCCATTTCCAGGAGTGTATGTTTTAAAATTTTGAAGTTAATTATGTGGCTCAGCCATTGGTATTGCACATCGCTTATGTTGCTTCTTTAAATTATTTTATTTTATCTTAATTGGATTTTTATCTTGTTGATTTTTATGATTTCTTGCTGTTAATCATGCTGACCTTCTGCTTTAAATCTACGGTAATGTATTCTGAAGTTTTGAAATTTAATTGTGGCCCTCAGCCATTTGTGTTGCACCTTGCGTATGTCGCTTTTTGGGGTTTTAAATTGTTTTATTGCCGTCTTAATGGAAATTTTGATTTTTTTAAGATTTCTTGTTGGCCTTCTGCCTTTAAAGGTCTATGGTAATATATTCTAAAATCTTGGAACTTAATTGTTGGCCCTCAGCCATTTGTATTGCATTTTGCGTATGTTGGTTTGGAATTATTTTATTGCTACCTTAATTGGATTTTTATCTTGTTAAGATTTCTTTTTGGAGGCCTTCAGCCGTGAAAGAGTTGCATTCGGTAAAGATTCGGCTATGTGCCGCTTTGGTTGTAAGGATTATTAAATTACGATAAATGACAATTAGAAGCAGAAACTGACCTCACCGCTTGGCGCTTTCCACAACCCTGTTACCTGTTCCGCCGAGCGGCTATAGCGGGCGTGTCAGTTCCTTGGCCTACCCGATCACCAGACTGTTCTCCAATCGAAAAGGACATCATCAGAAGACAACTCCACCACCATCCACAAAAAGCATTCATCGTCTCCGTATTGACTGACCGAGTGGAACATTCTTCATGCAGCACCTGTACGACACGATGGATGCAGCTTGTATGCTACCCTTCAACATTCTGGCTATTACACCGGTTATTAATGTGCCAGCGCTTCACACTTGCAATGGCTTACCTCGCGATTACATTAATCTGTAATCTTGGAACGTAATCACTTAAATACGTTACGTAGACAAATGCATTCCCGGAACATCGCTACTCTACATTAATCATTTACTGGTTTAGGATATTTTCAATCAGTTTATTATACAAATTCTGTCTTTTGAAATCCAAGGATGCAAATGGTTCAAATGGCTCTGAGCAATATGGGACTTAACATCTGAGGTCATAAGTCCCCTAGAACTTAGAACTACTTAAGGGGTTCCGGAAAGGCTCAAAATCATGAAAAGTTCAATTTTTACTTTTTTGCGTTTTCTGAATCTGCAGACTATTACCTTTTAATAGATATATAATTTATTCAATTCCGAAGACTACAACTATTTTTAAATTGTTTTTGAAATGTGTTTTACATGGGCGTGACCCACTGTGGCGCTGTTAAACTGCTGTCAAATGGTGTTATTATTAACGTCCGTGTTCATCAGGTACATTTTAGTGATTTTAGATGAAGTATGTGTTGTGGATAACCTGTGATGGTTCAATATATATCGCTGGTGTGATTCTCGATTGTTTCATGTTTATTTACTCTGTCGTTATCTCGAAAATATTCGTAATTAATTCTGTTTCTTGAGTCTCTGTTTTGTTGAAGTATAATAATGAGTAAAAGTAAAGTTTTTACAAATCCTCTGAAGGCTTTTAAGAAAAGGAGAAATGTTGGAAAGCCAAATATGGGAATGAAGATAGGTTCTAACATGGTACGACCGATGCTTGCTTTAGACAAGGAACGCCTTCGGGCTGCAGACAGGGCTGTAACGAGTCTAGAAATACAAGCAAGAGTAAACAGGAGGAGGAACAAGAGGAAGCTGGAGGAGGAGTTTGCAGAGGATGAAGATAATCCATCCTATGGACCTGGAATGCACTAAAAAGTTAATCCAATCTTTGTCGCTCGATTCCCAAAACTTTTATTTTCTCATACTAATTACATGTTTTCTAAGGATCTTCCAAACATATTTGTTTCAAACTTTCAGTAAATGTTACACAGTACCTTCTGCGTAATTTAACACAGCGTTTTTCCAAAAAACTGTATGTTTTTGAATATATAAATAAAAAATTGCAAAAAAATGTTGTGAATTTTCATTACAA
Organism: Schistocerca cancellata; assembly: GCF_023864275.1. Lineage (NCBI taxonomy): Eukaryota > Metazoa > Arthropoda > Insecta > Orthoptera > Acrididae > Schistocerca > Schistocerca cancellata. The sequence goes on along the minus strand of NC_064635.1, from coordinate 159,442,495 downwards.
TTGAAAAAAAATCATCTTTAATAACTGAACTAAAATTTTGTAAAATCCCTGTGTTAAGTTGTAGTCCATATTCCAATAAATAATCTGTAAAAAGTTCAACTTCCTACCTCAAACACTTTGTGAGGAAAGATGTAATTTATAAGCGTTATTTTAACATTGCAAGTATAGGGCGTTCCGGAACCCCTTAAACCTAACTAAGCTAAGGACATCACACACATCCATGCCCGAGCAGGATTCGAACCTGCGACCGTAGCAGTCGCGTGGTTGCGGACTGAAGCGCCTAGAACCACTCGGCCACAGCGGCCGGCTCCAAGGATGCAGCCAGAGGCTATAACCTGGTCGAACATAGCTTTACAGGTGGTCAGGTGACCGTGTCTTGACAACAGAGGAAAACTCACTGCGCAGAGGTCAAGCTTGGTGTCGGGTCCGATGTCGCGGTCCCCGAAGTAGAAGCGCCGTATCTGCTCGGCTACGGCGTCCCTGTCTGCTTCAGGGCAGCGCAGGTTGGTGGGGATGAGCAGGCGGGGGTTCTCAGCGTAGCTGGACGCGTGGATCGAGAACGGTGGCCCATCTGCGGAATGGAGAGAACATCGAATCAGATCAGTCGTACTGTCGTAACATCTGCATTTACATCCACGTCTATGCGCTGAAAAGCACTATGAATTGCATAAGAGACGAAATTCTCCTTTTTCAAGAAGAACCTACACTACTGGCCATTGAAATTGCTAGACCACGAAGATGACGTGCTACAGACGCGAAATTTAACCGACAGGAAGAAGATGCTGTGATATGCAAATAATTAGCTTTCCAGAGCATTCACACAAGGTTGGCGCCGGTGACAAAACCTGCAACGTGCTGACATGAGGAAAATTTCCAACCGATTTCTCATACACAAACAGCAGTTGACCGCCGTTGCCTGGTGAAACGTTGTTGTGATGCCTCGTGTAAGGAGGAGGAATGCGTACTATCACGTTTCCGACTTTGACAACAGCGATTGCGGTTTATCGTATCGCGACATGGGTTCAGGAGGGTAATACGGAACGCCGTGCTGGATCCCAACGGCCTCGTATCACTAGCACTCGAGATCACAGGAGTCTTATCCACATGCCTGTAACGAATCGTGCACCCACGTCTCGATCCCTGAGTCAACAGATGCGAACGTTTGCAAGACAACAATCATCTGCACGAACAGTTGGACGACGTTTGCAGCAGCATGGGCTATCAGCTCGTAGACCATGGCTGCGGTTACCCTTGACGCTGCATCACAGACAGGAGCACCTGCGATGGTGTACTCAATGACGTACCTGGGTGCACGAATGGCAAAACGTCTTTTTTTTCGGATGAATCCAGGTTCTGTTTACAGCATCATGATGGTCGCATCCGTGTTTGGCGACTTCGGGGTGAACACACATTGGAAGCGTGTATTCGTCATCGCCATACTGGCGTATCACGAGGCGTGATGGTATGGGGTGCCATTGGTTACGCGTCTCGGTCACCTCTTGTTCGCATTGACGGTACTTTGAACAGTGGACGTTACATTTCAGATGTGTTACGACCCGTGGTTCTACCGTTCATTGACATCCCTGCGAAACCCCTACATTTCAGAAGGATAATGCACGACCGCATGTTGCAGGTCCTGTACGGGCCTTTCTGGATACAGAAAATGTTCGACTGCTACCCTGACCTGCACATTCTCCAGATCTCTCACCAACTAAAAACGTCTGGTCAATGGTGGCCGATCAACTAGCTCGTCACAATACGCCAGTCACTACTCTTGATGAACTGTGGTATCGTGTGGTAGCTGCAACAGCAGCTGTACCTGTAGACGCCATCCAAGCTCTGTTTGACTCAATGTCCAGGGGTATCAAGGCCGTTATTACTGCCAGAGGTGGTTGTTCTGGGTACTGATTTCTCAGGATCTATGCACCCAAATTACGTGAAAATGTAATCACATGTCAGTTGTAGTATAATATATTTGTCCAATGAATACCCGTTCATCATCTGCATTTCTTCTTGGTGTTGCAATTTTAATGGCCAGTTGTGTAATTAGCCTACTCTTGTCCTCACAGTCAAATGGTTCAAATAGCTCTGAGCGCTGTGGGACTTAACTGCTGAGGTCATCAGTCCTCTAGAACTTAGAACTACTTAAAGCTAACTAACGTAAGGACATCACACACATCCATTCCCGAGGCAAGATTCGAACGTGCGACCGTAGCGGCCGCGTGGTTCTAGAATGTAGCGCCTAGAACCGCTTGGCCACACCAGCCTGCTCTTCATAGTCCCTGTGAATCATAAGACATCTCGGAAAAACTTGCATTGTGCTAAAGGGCAAAAACTGTAGGAGAAGACACTGTTTGGAAAACGTGAATCAAATAGTCGAGAACATAAAGCGCAAGTGCTAGTCTTATTTGAAGACCTTCAGAGAGGAGAAGAAGCCGCGGTGGGCAGCATCAAACCAATGAGAAGACTGATGACACGAAAACAGTACATACGTGACTCTACATTACGCGATTTACTGTTGTAACAAGTAATTCGTTACGACAATGCAGTTTGTTGGGTTCCATACCGCAGTCGGTAGAAACGGCACCCATACAGAATCACCTTATAGTTCGTCGGTCTCTTAAGAAACTTTCTTCCGAAGAACCGGTACAGGTATGAAGGTGAAATTTATGTCACATTCTAACATCTACTGTTCCTTGGTGGTGTGAAAAAATTAAGCTTCTAAGTAAATTCAAACAGTAGATACGGTCATTCATGTCACATATTTCGATACTTGCAAAGTTACCAAAAGCTATAGGGAGCTTCCCGTTGACTAGAAACATGATATTTGACAAGAACGAAGGTTTCACAGTACAAGTGAAGGAAAGATAGGAAAACTCCTAAAACAATTAATTTGTAATTAAAAGTTTTATTTATTTATTTTGCGAATTATTGCCCGTCATTACGTATGTCTGTTCACCTGCTAAGACCACGCTCTTCTCAGAAATAGGTTGAAATTTATGTCAAATATTAAGGTTTGCGGCGTCTTGGCGGTGTCAAAACTTTAAGCTTTGAAGTAAATGCAGTCAGAATATTTGGCTGCCTGTGAAGATCGCCTTTTTTCTCATGATTGGTTAGAGGTATCACGTTGAAACGTATGTCAAACGCTGAAGTCAACGGTTTGTTGGCGGTGTAAATAATTTAAGCTTCAAAATCAATGCACTCTAATGACACTAAGTAAGTCACATATTTTGATACTCGCAAACTCACTCTTCAAAACATAGAGATGAATTATCTAGATATTTGTTGGCGCAGGTGGTCCAGAGGCAAAGTGCATGCCAGTAAACTGTGAAGTAGCGGGATCGAGTCTCGGACGGACTACGAATTTTTCAGTCTTCGTTTTGTGAAGAGTCGCCACGAAGTACAACTGGTTTGGATTCCACATATTAAACTGTAGGTCCCGTTTTGCCGGTTGGACGCCTGGGGTAGGCAAGTCGCCGAAACGGCGTCCAACAGAAAGACTTGTACCAGGCTATTGACACACAAGGTATCATTATCGTTACCTATATGCCGGAAGGCTATAATTAAATTTTCCCTGTTTAACACGTAACAACATGGAAACTAATTACCGTACAAGGACCAAACTTGGTGGAATTAATGTCAAGTATATGGGGAAGAGAAACAATGCAGAATCACTTCAATTGAAACACTTTTAATGTGCTACAGAAGAGCACAATATGGCTTCCATCAGTACCCAGAAGAGTATGAAAGCCCAGGAATGCATTCTGCACAGTAGAAATAAGTATGCGCGTGGGAATGCTGACTCCCTCTCTTGATATGCTGCGCTTCAGATCGGCACATGTGTGAATGTCCCCCTGGCAAACCCTGTCCTTTGGGTAGCCCCACAGCCAGAAATCATAGGCAGTGAGATCTAAATCTACATCTACATCTACATCCATACTCCGCAAGCCACCTGACGGTGTGTGGCGGAGGGTACCCTGAGTACCTCTATCGGTTCTCCCTTCTATTCCAGTCTCGTATTGTTCGTGGAAAGAAGGATTGTCGGTATGCGTCTGTGTGGGCTCTAATCTCTCTGATTTTATCCTCATGGTCTCTTTGCGAGATATACGTAGGAGGGCGCAATATACTGCTTGACTCCGCGGTGAAGGTATGTTCTCGAAACTTCAACAAAAGCCCGTACCGAGCTACTGAGCGTCTCTCCTGCAGAGTCTTCCACTGGAGTTTATCTATCATCTCCGTAACGCTTTCGTGATTACTAAATGATCCGGTAACGAAGCGCGCTGCTCTACGTTGGATCTTCTCTATCTCTTCTATCAACCCTATCTTGTACGGATGCCACACTGCTGAGCAGTATTCAAGCAGTGGGCGAACAAGCGTACTGTATCCTACTTCCTGTGTTTTCGGATTGCATTTCCTTACGATTCTTCCAATGAATCTCAGTCTGGCATCTGCTTTACCGACGATCAACTTTATATGATCATTCCATTTTAAATCACTCCTAATGCGTACTCCCAAATAATTTATGGAATTAACTGCTTCCAGTTGCTAGCCTGCTATACTGTAGCTAAATCTTTGTTTCTATGTATTCGCAGCACATTACACTTGTCTACATTGAGATTCAATTGCCATTCCCTGCACCATGCGTCAATTTGCTGCAGATCCTCCTGCATTTCAGTACAATTTTCCATTGTTACAACCTCTCGATATACCACAGCATCATCCGCAAAAAGCCTCAGTGAACTTCCGATGTCATCCACAAGGTCATTTATGTACATTGTGAATAGCAACGGTCCTACGACACTCCCCTGCGGCACACCTGAAGTCACTCTTACTTCGGAAGACTTCTCTCCATTGAGAATGAGATACTGCGTTCTGTTATCTAGGAACTCTTCAATCCAATCACACAGTTGGTCTGACAGTCCATATGCTCTTACTTTGTTCATTAAACGACTGTGGGAAACTGTATCGAACGCATTGCGGAAGAAACACGGCATCTACCTGGGAACGCGTGTCTATGACCTTCTGAGTCTCGTGGACGAATAGCGCGAGCTGGGTTTCACACGATCGTCTTTTTCGAACCTCATGCTGATTCCTACACAGTAGATTTCTAGTTTCCAGAAAAGTCATTATACTCGAACATAATACGTGTTCCAAAATTCTACAACTGATAGGCGTTAGAGATATAGGCCTGTAGTTCTGCACATCTGTTCGACGTCCCTTCTTGAAAACGGGGATGACCTGTGCCCTTTTTCCAATCCCTTGGAACGCTACGCTCTTCTAGAGACCTACGGTACACCACAGCAAGATCAGGTGATCGTGCCGGCCAAGCATCTGGAAACGATCGGCTGATAATTAGATCTTTTCTAAATGTGTTTCGAAGAAGCAGGTGAACTTCATGAGCGATATGTGGTTGGGCCCCATCTTGCTTGAAAACTGTTGAGTTCTACGCGTCTTTCTCGTGTAGGGCGGGTATGACACGCTGGTGAAGCATATCGCAGTAACGCCGGCCAGTCACACTGCGCGTCTTTGGTCCTTGAGCGCCAAGCTGTTCAAAAAAGAATGGTCCAATGATGAACGTAGCCGTGAAGCCACACCACACGGTGACACGTTCACCGTACAGGGGAAATTTATGCTCAGTGACTGGAGGTGAAAATCCCCATACTCGGCAACTCTGTGTGTTCACGCTCACCCCTCAGAGAAAAATGAGCTTGTCAACTTGAATCCTTGCGAAAAAGTGAAGTCAACATGTCGTTGTGCATCCTGTGGTGCAAGCTGCTGTACGGTACGGATTTTGCACCGATACCATTTGAGAATCTACATCTACATCTACATTTATACTCCGCAAGCCACCCAACGGTGTCTGGCGGAGGGCACTTTACGTGCCATTGTCATTACCTCCCTTTCCTGTTCCAGTCGCGTATGGTTCGCGGGAAGAACGACTGTCTGAAAGCCTCCGTGCGCGCTCTAATCTCTCTAATTTTACATTCGTGATCTCCTCGGGAGGTATAAGTAGGGAGAAGCAATATATTCGATACCTCATCCAGAAACGCACCCTCTCGAAACCTGGCGAGCAAGCTACACCGCGATGCAGAGCGCCTCTCTTGCAGAGTCCGCCACTTGAGTTTGTTAAACATCTCCGTAAGACTATCATGGTTACCAAATAAACCTGTGACGAAACGCGCCGCTCTTCTTTGGATCTTCTCTATCTCCTCCGTCAACCCGATCTGGTACGGATCCCACACTGATGAGCAATACTCAAGTATAGGTCGAACGAGTGTTTTGTAAGCCACTTCCTTTGTTGATGGACTACATTTTCTAAGGACTCTCCCAATGAATCTCAACCTGGTACCCGCCTTACCAACAATTAATTTTATATGATCATTCCACTTCAAATCGTTCCGCACGTATACTCCCAGATATTTTACAGAAGTAACTGCTACCAGTGTTTGTTCTGCTATCATATAATCATACACTAAAGGATCCTTCCTTCTATGTATTCGCAATACATTACATTTGTCTATGTTAAGGGTCAGTTGCCACTCCCTGCACCAAGTGCCTATCCGCTGCAGATCTTCCTGCATTTCGCTACAATTTTCTAATGCTGCAACTTCTCTGTATACTACAGCATCATCCGCAAAAAGCCGCATGGAACTTCCGACACTATCTACTAGGTCATTTATATATATTGTGAAAAGCAATGGTCCCATAACACTCCCCTGTGGCACGCCAGAGGTTACTTTAACGTCTGTAGACGTCTCTCCGTTGATAACAACATGCTGTGTTCTGTTTGCTAAAAGCTCTTCAATCCAGCCACACAGCTGGTCTGATATTCCGTAGGCTCTCACTTTGTTTATCAGGCGACAGTGCGGAACTGTATCGAAAGCCTTCCGGAAGTCAAGAAAAATAGCAACTACCTGGGAGCCTGTATCTAATATTTTCTGGGTCTCATGAACAAATAGAGCGAGTTGGGTCTCACACGATCGCTGTTTCCGGAATCCATGTTGATTCCTACATAGTAGATTCAGAGTTTCCAAAAACGACATGATACTCGAGCAAAAAACGTGTTCTAAAATTCTACAACAGATTGACGTCAGAGATATAGGTCTATAGTTCTGCGCATCTGCTCGACGACCTTCTTGAACATCTTCCGTACAGTGGACCACGGGATGTTCAACTGTCGTGACACAGCACGCGCACTGCCTGACGATCGGGAATTGCGCGCAGCGTTGTCTGCCATGGCAACAGCGATTTCCTCAACCACCTGTGGTTCAACCTGTCGTCGGCCTCTTCCCGGAGCGACGCTCCAGTTGATTCGAACTTCTTTAGCATTCAGCCGGCGATATTCGCGAAGTGCAGCTGCAGCATTACTGTTGTTTTGATAATACAGCTTCATCAATAATGCCCTGCTCCTATTGTCCAAGCTCGTGTTGGCACGTCAACAAGTGCACTGCGACTGGTCAGGTGTGGGAGATCATGAATCACGATGACTGATCACGGCACCTGGTGGCCATAACTGGAACTGGACGGTGGCGCTGTGACAGTCGCGCACCCCATAGTCTGGACATCAAAGTTGCCAAGTTTGGTACTCGGAAAGGCAAACCTACGTTTCTAGCATTTGTAGACTTAGAGAAAGCTTTTGACAATGTTGATTGGAATACTGTCTTTCAAATTCTGGAGGTGGCAGGGGTAAAATACAGGCAGCGAAAGGCTATTTACAATTTGTACAGAAAGCAGATGGCAGTTATAAGAGTCGAGGGGCATGAAAGGAAAGCAGTGCTGGGAAGGGAGTGAGACAGGGTTGTAGCCTATCCCCGATGTTATTCAATCTGTATATTGAGCAAGCAATAAAGGAAAGAAAAGAAAAGTTCGGAGTAGGTATTAAAATCCACGGAGAAGAAATAAAAACCTTGAGGTTCGCCGATGACATTGTAATTCTGTCAGAGACAGCAAAGGACTTGGAAGAGCAGCTGAAGGAATGGACAGTGTCTTGAAAGGAGGGTATAAGATGAACACCAACAAAAGCAAAACGATGATAATGGAATGTAGTCGAATTAAGTCGGGTGATGCTGAGGGAATTAGATGAGGAAATGAGATACTTAAAGTAGTAAAGGAGTTTTGCTATTTGGGGAGCAAAATAACTGATGAAGGTTGAAGTAGAGAGGATATAAAATGTAGACTGGCAATGGTAGGGAAAGCGTTTCTGAAGAAGAAAAATTTGTTAACATGAGTATAGATTTAAATGTCAGGAAGTCGTTTCTGAAAGTATGTGTATGGAGTGTAGCCATGTATGGCAGTGAAACGTGGACGATAAATAGTTTAGACAAGAAGATCACATACCTAATGAGGAGGTATTGAATAGAATTGGGGAGAGGAGCAGCTTGTGGCACAACTTGACTAGAAGAAGGGATCGGTTGGTAGGACATGTTCTGAGACATCGAGGGATCACCAATTTAGTATGGAGGGCAGCGTGGAGGGTAAAAATCATAGAGGGAGACCATGAGATGAATACACTAAGCAGATTAAGAAGGATGTAGGCTGCAGTAGGTACTGGGAGACGAAGAAGCTTGCACAGGATAGAGTAGCGTGGAGAGCTGCATCAAACCAGTCTCAGGACTGAAGGCCACAACAACAACAACGGTATTTAGTTTCCGTGTTATAACGTTTTAAAGATGGAAAGCTTAATTATAACCACTTGGTTCGTAATTAAGCTGGTATGCAACCCTCAGAGCGTGAGTCCTACTCCAGCTTGTCCGGTTTTTCGTTATGGAATCGCAATTCTATCGTAAAATTATTCGTATTTTCCATACGTAGAACTTTTCTTACATGAGCGCTTGGAATCATAATGATGTGTTCTGATGTGCACTGATAATTAAGTTAATTATTTTGTTTACATCACTTAGTTGACAGGAGTGGACATTTGGCAGGCACTTTCATACATTTTCCACTAAGATTCGGTTAAGTTCAGAACCTACGCCCTATTTCCGAGCCCTTTACGTAAATTATCAGGTTGTCAAGTGACTTGCTGAGAAGAGGTTTCAGGAGTGATGCCCTCTCCGTCTAATAGGCGCTGCTCATGCATGGCTGTTTATATCTTTGGGCGGGTTACTGACATCTCTGAAGAGTCAATGAGACTATGTCTGTGATGCAATATCCACAGTCAATGTCTGTCTTCAGGAGTTCTGGGAACCAGGGTGATGCAAAACTGTTTTTGATGTGTGTAAATGGAGTAATATACCAATATTACTCTGGATGTGTCACTATTCTTAAGAATTGGGACGATTTAATGTACTATCGGATCAAATGTATCTGGACACCTCTATGTGATACAGAACTGTCCACTAGAGTTCATTAGAGGTGGGCCCATCAGATTAAAAGACTCAGAGTGTATTGTGTTGTCATCAGAGAAGCAGCAACAGTAGAATGGGACAGCCAGGAGAGCCCAGCGGTCAGGATATCAGCTGAGAAACAGATTCAGCAGGGACATATGAACCCCGCCAATGTTGACTGTCGATGAGGAAATTGTGAAGTGGAAACTGGATGGAACAACCACAGCTATACCAGGACAAGAGAGACCTCATGTAGTAATGGACAAGTTGTGGAATGTCATTGTAAACAATTCGGACAAAATGAGCATTAGAAATCACTCGGGAGTCCCAAAATGCTACCAGCAGTCCAGGTGCCACAGTTACTGTGGGTACAGAGTTGAGAAGAATATGGTACAATCGTCGAGCAGCTCCCCATAAGCTACGCATTTCTGTAGCCCACGCTATGTGATGCTTGAGGTGTTGTAAAAAAGCGAATGACCTGAAATAAGTGACTTCGAGTGATGCATCATAGCATATCCAGTGGCAATCCTTTCCAAGGGTCTGAGTTTGGTGAATACCTGGAGAACGTCACCTGCCACCCTCTGTGGTATTAACAGTGAATTGCAGAGGAAGTGGTGTATAGTATGTGGTTTGTTTCTATGGTTACAGTGCTCTTTCCTTATTGTGCTTATGTAAAATCTAAATACAGAAGGATAGGAACTCATTTTGCAGCGTCGTGTACTGTGTACCGTAGAGGAACGGCTCAGACATGATGATCGTTTGTATCAGCGTGACACTGCACCTTAACATAAAGCATTTTCTGTGAGGAAATGGTTTGTGGACGACAACATTCCTGAAACGCGCTGGCCTACCCTGGGACCCGACTTTAATCCATTGGAACACCTTTGGGATGAGTTAGAACATCCAACATGACTACCTTGTCTGGTTTCCGATCTCAAGGAAGAATGGGCTACCATTCCACCACAAACATTTTTTCATTGAAAGTGTCCCAAACAGACTTCAAGCAATGATAAAGGTGATTAGGAGACACATCCCAAATCAATGTCCACCAGTAAGTGTCCAGATACTTTTGATCAGTTTGCTCAAACATAACCTATTGAGTAACAGTTGCAATGCTGAGGCAACAGCAATCATTACAGTCTTTTTAGAATGGCGCGTACAATTCCGCTCTAGGGAGTGCCACAATGCACAGCTGACTCACTGTAGTATTCCTGTCACATGCACTGACCTCCAGCGAACACTGAGCCCTCGTGCGTGGCGACGCCTGTGATGAAAGGCACGTGCTGGAAGTCCCCAGAGAGCAGCAGCTGGGCAGGCTCCCTCGGGAAGAAGGCTCCACCTTCAGCATCAGCTGGCTCCACTGCTGTGCCCACAAATGGGAGTATCACACTGCGAGCCTTATCCTGCAACAACAGACGGTTATCAGGGGAAGAAGGCCACCACACTGCGTGTAGGGGCACCGCCTTGACAGCTCTGTGGTCTGTCCTAATGGTGGTTTCAAGAACTTTCCACACAAGCCAACACTGAAAACGTGAGCTGCTCAGAAAGTGTTTTTCACTGTCCCCACCAGTTACACAGTTCGACCGTTTCTGCATTTTGTATCAGAAACGTCTTTCCCAATTCTGTTTTAACTGCTTAAAGAAGTACAGCCAGCTATATGATTAAGATAAAGATAAAACCATAACTTCAACGAAATTCAGAAGAGAATTATGTGTACCCTGTCTTGAATGGAACAGTATGTTTTGAGTACACTAGTCATTCTGTGAATATGGGTTACTTCGTGACCTTACCCCTTGCGACTTACCAATTTATAACAAGAAGAGTTGTCAACGGGAAAAAGCAGCCAAAGTGCTGTTATTTCAACATTCTACAGCTCTTATGAGACTTAAAACGTTGGAAAATCTATATCATAGTTACTATGTACATTAGACACCACCTGTGACACAGCCATCAAGCATACAGTGATGTACCACTGTTTGCTGTAGCCTTGGCCGGCAAACGACACTTCCTCTGGAGGTTAAACGAAAACACTCTGCATCAGAAGATTCACTCCAGGTTGCTTCAAATGAACGTCGAGCAGCTGTCACCATACCCTGTGTCACTTGCTTCACTGAAGCTCCAAGCCAATATTTTTCTTCTTGATGGCTATTTAAGTCACTGCCCTCTTACTCTGCAGCCAGTGCCTGCTCCAGACGTATGCCAGCTTCAACTAACAGCCCATCAGTCAGAGTTCACAGCCCCAAGATGATAAAGGAATGTCTCACCTCAGTGTCCAAATAGTCATCTATAGCTCATCACAGATCATGGTGTTACAGATATCATCCAGCTTTCAGCAACATACTGATAGCTGCCGACTACGACTTGACAGACTTGGGCCACCCTCAAGTATCCTACTGCTCGCTGTTGACCGCAGCCCTGTGAACTTGGTCCATCATCAAGCGACCCAATGCAAATGAGTGAACCTGTCTTCATGTACGTAAGGAAAATTCCAGTGCAACATCACGACTGACTTTCAGCCTGAACTGTATTGGTATTCTGTTTATTAGATTATAAAATATTCAGTTGTCCCTTGCTGCATGGACACATCAATTATTCCTGTGTTGTTTTCCACAGTCATGAACGTTAAAATAGCAGTAGCCCATGCTGAACAACACCAGATGACGACTGCTACCGACAAAATGTGGGTTGTACGTATCTAAGGAAGCTGGTAACATAGCTGTCTAGTGCCATTTTTTGGGCAATGGGGAGGGTCATACAGACCAAAACAGTACACAATCCACATGATGGCTTTCACCACTAGGTATCCATTACAAACTTTGGTACTGGCCCCCACCACTGTGGTGCACAAACATGATGAACAATTGAACACCTGGTATTGATCCAAGAACCATGGCATCAGGTGGTATTTAAAGATGAGTGCAGGATGTTTACAAGTGCTGATAATCCTACCAGCAGAGTGTGGAGATTGTCAGGTATCATACACAAGGGTTAACACACAGCAAATAGTTTTTTATGATAATTTTAGGGCTGTGCAGCATCAAGAAAGCATCTTCACACCTGTCGTCCAGTTCCACATTTCGGTAATGGTTTCATCTTTTAAGAGGATCACGTACTTGCACAATGCACATAGCTAGCGTGTACTGTCCTTCAATTGTCAGGGATCAACCAAATAGAATTCCCTGTGATTCTGGCTCAAATGAATCCAATTCAGTAACTTTAGTACTAGTTGACAATTGCAGTTCATCACCACAGAAACCCTCCTCGCATACAGGGTGACACAGGAGTTGCTGTGGGTATTCTGACCCAAGCTGCGTTGTTGCCATATTTCCCCCTTTCCTATCCCCTTCCCTCCCACATTATGCTAACACTGATGTCACCATGCTTTGTTCCCAGTTTTCTCTCTTAAACCCCTCTGACGTAGACCAATTGCCCTTTGTATAAAACAGCAGGATATTTAAAAATTGGCAGGAAAATCACAATAGCCAGTTTTTACTCCTCATCCCTATGACATCGCTGTGGAAGTAGGGCCGTTGTTCTAAGAGTTAAATGGTGGGGCATCGTCCTATTGGTTAATAACACTGTGACATTTGTATTAAAGATACTGTTCCGGCCATCTGACTTCAGAACTGAAGATGGCGATCCAAGGTAGATGACGTGGGGATACTGCTCCAGCCTGTATGGTTGTCAGATTTACTAGGTATTTCTCGCTGTGGAAGTAGGGCTGGTGGGGCACTGTCCTATTGGTTGACAATACTGTGACTTATTAAAGATACTGTTTCAGCCATCTGACTTCAAAGCTGAAGATGGCAAGTCAAGGTGGAAGACATCATGATACTGCTCCAGCTTGAATGGTTGTCAGATTTACTAGGTTTTTCTCAAGCTTTTGATGTCAGAATCGAAGATGGTGGCCCAGAGATATTGGTGCAGCCTACATGGCTGTCAGATTTCCTAGGTTTTCTCCCATCTCAGAATCCAAAATGGTGGACCGAGGGATAATGGTACAACATGCATGGTTGTCAGATTTCATGCGTTCTGCGTTTAGAATATTGTCTTAAGTATAAAATGGTGGGAAACTCAAAAAGTCACTGCTTTCCCCAGTTCTATGACGTTACAGCTCTCTTGTCCTAAATACACAATAAGCATCAAAACTCGTTAATGGCAAATTTCACTTGACGCCTACAGCAACAACATCCATGAATAAACGACAGGAAGGCAGGCTTTACCCAGTAAAGGTGTTCAACGTACACTTCTGCATAAAGCTGTTCTTCAGAATTCTCCTCATAGTACAGTCTTCACCCATACACTGTGCACCTGTGTTTCTCCTATCACCTACCTACCATGTAATAAGTCAACCTTTCCTTAAATCTTGGAAACCAACGAAGAACTTTATTCGTGCAGCAACTATCCATTTGTCTCTCCCACTACCATTTAATTTACAGTGAGAACTGCTTTTTCCACTTGTGATGTAATTTCAGTTATTTGCTGGTTTTCACCTAAAATTGGTAAACAGGTCCATAACTACTTGAGCCATACTCTAAATTAACCTAATATTTCACACTGAGTTAGTAAACAGTATGTTACTTGATACTTTATTTTTGTATATAAGCTTATTTCGGCTTTATTGCCTTCATCAGTACATCTGCAACAGTCGCATTTATTTATATGTTACATGGTATATAATTTATAAACTATTTTTTTTTACATTGGATGTTGTACTCACGTCCTGACGTTGTAAACGGACATACGTCAATTGTATGTAAAGTGTAACTGCTGTTTGTAGTTTTTGGATGTAATATTTTTTCAGTAATGTTTTAAAATTTTCGAATGATTTGATACTATAATAGTTTTTTATTATTCTGACAGTCACAGAAATTCACGTTTTACAGCTGGTTTTTTTATTGAAAGGTATTGATGATGCTTTAGTTCGTGTATCTGTGGAACTGCCTTTGATGTGTTTGTAATCTCTGATGTTTTGCTATCCATTATCCCCAGATACAATTTCAATAATTTCTTTAACTGGATGTTGCTCATTTAGTGTATCGTCGGGGTAACCTTTAGTGTCTATGTATATTTCAAATTTCTCCAAGATATTGATGATTGCACCTTTTGGGATTTTGTGCAGGATGTGTAGCGCGTTTCCAATGTCGCCAACTTTGTATTTTTTAATTTTTGAGGTGTGTAATGAAGGTAGACTGGTTGTTATTTGGCTCTCTCGTGTGTTCTGCATCTGAATATGAAATTTCTTCCCGTCTATGCTATTTGAGTTTTCTGCAGTTGCTGCAGTTAATTCTGTAAATTCCAAGGTTTAAGTGTTTCCAGAGTGTGACTTTCCCTGAACGCAGTTTTGTGCTAATATTATTTGTTGTTATGAAGGCGAGTTTCAAGTTTGTATTTTTTAGTAGGACGTTTATTATACCGAATAATTTTCCCAAATAAGTTTGTTGGTGTGCAGGTGGTTTTCTTTTTTGACGTAGTTTCTCATATTAGTTTTATTTTATGATTCATGGAATCTTGTTTAAGGCATGTTTTTTGTTGTATGTCTGTGGAACGATGTTATCGTCATAACAGTATTTGTATGCGATGTATAGTAGTGAAGTTATTTCTTTATGTGTGGCCTCCTGTTCCAGTGGCAGATTTAGGAATGTGTTAATTATAGAATGAAAGAATGCAAATGTGTGAGATTTTGGATGTGAAGATGTACCGTATGGCTGATTATTCCATATGTAACAGTTGCTTTTAATTTGGTTTCGAAATTATGTTTGTAGATGTTGTTGGTTATTTTGTGAGCTCCGTTTTCTTTTTTCAAGTCCTATAATGAATTTAGTTTTAGATGTGAGTTATTGAAGTCCTGGTGTATTGTTTGTATGTCGTGATCACATCCTTGTATGAGTAGCAATGTGTCATCGACACAGTGGTAGTAGTAGAAATAGTTGAGAGCTGAAGAAATTTGTTTAGAGTCTACTAAGGAATACATTTGCTATGGTTCCAACACAATTGCTTCCCATAGCCTCACCATCTGGTTGTGTGTAAATTTTTTCGTTAAACTGGAAATAGTTATGCGAAAAGGTTACTTTGAGAAATTGTATTATTTCATGTATGCCTTCATATGGTTGTATTTTATGAGATTATGTTGTATAGTATCTATCGTTTCTTGTATAGGGATGTTATTGCAGATATTTGTAATGACAAGTGAAACAAAGTTAGCACTGTATGGGATTTGTATGTTCCTTAATGTTCTTATAAGTAACTTGGAATTTATTATGGTGTAGTTCTTCATCAACAGTTTCTTGAGTTTTGTATCCATAAGTTAGGCTGTTAATACCGTTAACAATCGGATTTATAGAAGCCAAAGGCTTTAATTGTCCGTAAAGTTTTGGGGTTCTTGATTTTATTACTATATGTGTTTTCGTCTTGTATTCAGAAACTGACAACATGAAAACACACTACAAATTCTGCACAAAAACCAAAAGTTACAGTCATGAATATTTTGAAGGGATTTAAAATAGACATACACCCTAAGGATTATCCTCACGATATATTAAATGAACAAACCGATATCATGCACACCTAGTTTAAAAAAAATTGAATACATCAATAACAATTCCATAGATAAACGAATTACAAGAACACAAATACTTTTGAGTAAACAACTAGCTATCAAACTTGAAATTCTGTGACTGTCAGAACAATACAAAATATATTATGGGTCCGTTTACAACGCCAGGATGTCAGTAGAACTCGAACGTAAAAAACCTTTATAAGTTATATGTTACGTAAAATACAAAGAAATGTGATTGCTTGCTGATGAACTGATGAAAGCAGTAACGCCAAAATAAGCTTATATACAAAAATAAAATATCAAGCAGTGCACTGTTTACTAATTATCTGTTTAATGTCCTACTGTGACATAATATATAGTGCGGGTCTCAAAAGAAAGAAATTTGACCCTGGTTTTGGTTGCATATAACATACGTCTGACACAATATAATCTTGGTTGTAATTTCCTGATGTCCATACCGGACTGTCACAAACCTGTTTCATAATTTAATATGCAGATCCCTATAGTCAGTAAAGTCAAATCGTTTATGCTAAATTAAAACTACAAGCAATATTCATGTCTGCCAATGATTGCAACGCTAATTATTCTAATTCTCCTATTGGTGCAGTGAAGCAGCCTTGTTATTTTGGCAGCCTTGATGGGGTTTTTATCTGGCTCCCGCGACGGGAATGAACAGAAGAATTACAAACCTGTTTTGGCGCTGAAAGCCATTTGTCACGCAGCTGCAGAACAGAGTGCAGTTGGAAAGTCCAAAAGGCCAGACAGCTTGACGTAAAAACTGTATTGTGCGTGAAGCGAAAATGAATCCTCAGCTAGACAAGAATGTGAAGGCTAGGTGAAAACATGAACCTTCATTGCACGAGAGGAGCCATTGAGCTCTGACCTGCACTGTTTCATTAAATTCTAGTAAGGGATTTTCTGATTCGCTCATAGTAATTATTTTGGTAAATGGGGTGAGATCCCACGCTCGCAAATGTGCAGGGCTTTTGGTTGGCCAGCACTGGAAATCTGTCATGCAGTGAGACGGATTTTCTGCCTTCTTCCCCACGCCATGGTTGTTGGTTAATCATGACAAAAACCAGAAGAGCAGAAAATTGTTAAGCTTGTTTATAAAATTATCATTGGTTGGAATTATCAGGATGAGATACATATTGGCTGGCAGATTTTTGCGCTGAAAGAACAGCTATGTTTCGTAGAGTAAGGTCAGGATGGACTTCGCTTAGGGTCGCTGTTGAGAACATGTTTGCTCCAGGTTGTTGCAGGGTGCTGAAGAGAGAGATGTCTCCCACTTAGAACAGGGTGCAGAGGCCAAGCTGAAGCTAGAGTTTTCAGCTCCACAACAGCCATATTTTACCCTAGCAGAGCTTAAAAGTGGTAAGCATGCTCCATCATTGCACACACACACTGAGATGAGGTGAATGTGAGGTCAGTTAAAATGCATCGGGGTATCACTAGCTAATTGACGATAGTATTGATACTCGTTCATTCTTTTCTGGGACCTTTTCTGTAATTACACTAACCTTTTTCAGAATCGTTGGTCGCATTCGTGATGTTGTTATATTCCGTTCTTTTACGCACCCACACAGACATAGCAAGGCTACAGGTCATATTTGCAATCTCTTGTCCGCCCATTAGATGTAAATATACTTGATTCAGTGGATAAATCATCTTATTTGAGGTCTTATGGCAATAAACCAAATAGTTAAATTGATAACTAGTTTCCTTTCCTAATTTGAAGGCTCCCTTCATTAATATGTCAGTGAGAGTTGTGGTATGCATACCTTCATGCTTAATTTCGCCACCCCTAGTAAATTTCATGTAATAGTACTCTATCCGTTGAGTTTCCTTGTTTCTTTTAAAGTTGCATGATCTTATGGGGAGAATTCTTAGGTCACTGGGGATTGGATATGTAGCAACTTTGGGGTATGCTAAACATCTCAACCACAGTCTCAAATAAGGACGGAAAAAATTTATTTGCATGAATATCAGTGAGTGAATCCAATATTCACGTCCAGTCCTTAAGTTTGTGTATGTAGCAAATAGCACTAACATTCTATTTAAGACAGGATGACCACCAATTTGTCTCACTGCATTCGTGTGACATCCCAGAGCGATTATTGTAGAGGAGATGGTGCAGGGTGTCAAGTTATATCGCTACAGGGAAAACGGTGCAAGTGAAGACCTATATTTGAATTAACAAACTATGAGATCTCATGTTGCCATAGCATTTATTTATTGCTTTGCATGAGACTTCATACAAGTGGAATATATTTTTGACTTACAAAGCAATACAATGTTTGAACTAGTATGATTGGGGAGATAAACTAAGAGCTTATTTGTTTCACACAGGAGACAGTTGTGTAAAGCTGACCGTACAAAGAGTAACTGTCATTAAGTCCATGACTGCAGTACGCAGCATCTGGCCTTGTTCTTTATTTACAGTCATGACGTAACATAAGCTCATGCTCACTATGAACCGTACACGTCTAAAGTGTTAGGAATAAGGAGGGTTGACCGGCACCAACTCTGTCAAAATTTCTCCCCCTATGATTTTACGTTGGAGACAGAAGGAGTCTGAGGTGCGAGATAATGAATTTCGCCCTCGATCAGAGTTACGTCACACATCGCTTTCGGAAGGAGTTTCCAGAGAACGAGTTAAAGCCTGATGGTCTTGAGACACAGCAAGTGTGGCCTCATGATCTCCGTTGGATTCTTGGGACTGCATAGTCATCAGTATTTTAGCCGTTCTAATGTATTCAGGAAGACTCAAACGTTTTCTAGGCATTATTATCTGTAAACAGAACTAAAACAGAATATAATGAACAGACAAGCAAATCACAAAGAAAACTTACTAAAATCGTTTTTTCTAGTAAATACTACAAATAAAACCTATTAAAAGATGTAAATCAATTATGTTAAGTTTTTAATACACAAAGCAAAGCCAGTAAAATTTTATATCCTAGCCAAGTAAATTATTAATAAAGATAATATTGCTGTGTTTAACTTTGTTATTCACGTAAATTTCAAAAATAAATCTGTCACCGAGTTGAAAAAACTAACAGCACCATCTGTTGGTTCCTTAGCCCGCCCGGTTGGCTGTACGGTCTAACGCACGGCTTTCTGGGCGGGAAGGAGCGCCTGGTCCCCGGCACGAATCCGCCCGGCGGACTTGTGTCGAGGTCCGGTGAGCCGGCCAGTCTGTGGATGGTTTTTAGGCGGTTTTCCATCTGTCACGGCGAATGCGGGCTGGTTCCCCGTATTCTGCCTCAGCTACACTATATCGGCGATTGCTGCGCAAACAAGTTCTCCACGTACGCGTACACCACCATTACTCTACCACGCAAACATAGGCGCTACACTTGTCTGGTGTGAGACGTTCCCTGTGGGGGGGGGGGGGGGGGTCCACTGGGGGCCGAACCACACAATAACCCTGGGTTCAGTGTGGGGTGGCGGAGGGGAGAAGTGGACTGCGGCAGCCGTCGTGGGGTTGTGGACCACTGCGGCTGCGGCGGGGACGGAGTCTCTCCGTCGTTTCTACGCCCCCAGTTAACATACAATACAATACAATTGGTTCCTTGGTGTACTATGAAATCAGCAGCCCATTGGTTATTTGCTGTACTACACCATGACGATTAAAATCCGAACTACTAAACTGAATAGACGATTTTAGATAAAATTTTAAATTATGATATCTTTGTTTTCTTTATCTCAGTTTTGATGAAGTAAGCCTATATGTTTACCCCAGTTACGCTCAAATAATCTGTGAAAGCCCCCTGAAAATTCATCTAGTAGTTTTTGAGACTAGTTTGTTAAAACAGACAGACAAAACCGTTTCACAGCTTGATCATTACTAATGATATGAAATTGTTTAATAGAACAGAATTTAAGCATTAATTTCATCATAAACATACATCACAAGATTTTAATGCCAGAACCAAGAAATATTCAATTTCAGCAGTGTCTAGTTTTTGAAATTATACACATTGCATAAGAAAAAAGTGAAGCACCCAGAAGGACGCGCTGTGACGGACACGGCACCTTTCTGCAGATACCAGCTGCACAAGTTTCGAGTTCTGCCGTGAGAGGGTGTGCAACAAAGGGTGGAGCAGTGAGGACCAGAACGACTAGTGAGGCGGAAGTGATTGGGTGTGGTCTGGAGAGGCAGAGGGGCCAGTGATTGCTGCTGGTACAGAGCAATGGCTTTACCTTGGATGATTCTGGAAGTCTTGCTGAGCGAGGTGGGAATGTCCTGCCTGCCCGCGACGGAAGGAGCTCTAATGTAACTGCCAGCTACTCAGTGGGATACTTGATGAGTCTCTGTAGAACAAGGTGCAGGAGACAACCTCCTTATTTTCATATTTGTAAAATGATTGACCAGTTTTGCATGTTGAATTGTCTGTCTCTTTTATATTGAGGGTAGCGGCAATTTTATCATTGTTGTTGTTGTTGTTGTTGTGGTCTTCAGTCTTGAGACTGGTTTGATGCAGCTCTCCATGCTACTCTATCTTGTGCAAGCTTCTTCATCTCCCAGTACCTACTGCAGCCAACATCCTTCTGAATCTGCTTAGTGTATTCATCTCTTGGTCTCCCTCTACAATTTTTACCCTGCACGCTGCCCTCCAGTAATAAATTGGTGATCCCTTGATGCCTCAGAACATGCCCTACCAACCGATCCCTTCTTCTAGTCAAGTTGTGCCACAAACTTCTATTCTCCCCAAATCTATTCAATACCTCATCATTAGTTATGTGATCTACCCATCTAATCTTCAGCATTCTTTTGTAGCACCACATTTCGAAAGCTTCTATTCTCTTCTTGTCTAAACTACTTATCGTCCATGTTTCACTTCCATACATGGCTACACTCCATGCAAATACTTTCAGAAACGACTTCCTGACACTTAAATCTATACTCGATGTTAACAAATTTCTCTTCTTCAGAAACGCTTTCCTTGCCATTGCCAGTCTACATTTTATATCCTCTCTACTTCGACCATCATCAGTTATTTTGCTCCCCAAATAGCAAAACTCCTTTACTACTTTAAGTGTCTCATTTCGTAATCTAATTCCCTCAGCATCACCCGACTTAATTCGACTACATTCCATTATTCTCGTTTTGCTTTTGTTGATGTTCATCTTATACCCTCCCTTCAAGACACTGTCCATTCCGTTCAACTGCTCTTCCAAGTCCTTTGCTGTCTCTGACAGAATTACAATGTCATCAGCGAACCTCAAAGTTTTTATTTCTTCTCCATGGATTTTAATACCTAATCCAAATTTTTCTTTTGTTTCCTTTACTGCTTGCTCAATATACAGATTGAATAACATCGGGGAGAGGCTACAACGCTGTCTCACTCCCTTCCCAACCATCGCTTCCCTTTCATGTCCCTCGACACTTATAACTGCCATCTGCTTTCTGTACAAATTGTAAATAGCCTTTCGCCCCCTGCCACCTTCAGAATTTGAAAGAGAGTATTCCATTTTCAAAAGCTTTCTCTAAGTCTACAAATGCTAGAAACGTAGGTTTGCCTTTCTTTAATCTTTCTTCTAAGATAAGTCGTAAGGTCAGTATTGTCTCACGTGTTCCAACATTTCTACGGAATCCAAACTGATCTTCCCCGAGGTCGGCTTCTAGCAGTTTTTCCATTCGTCTGCAAAGAATTCGCGTTAGTATTTTGCTGCTGTGACTTATTAAACTGATAGTTCGGTAATTTTCACATCTGTCAACACCTGCTTTCTTTGGGATTGGAATTATTATATTCTTCTTGAAGTCTGAGGGTACTTCGCCTGTCTCATACATCTTGCTCACGAGATGGTAGAGTTTTGCCAGGACTGGCTCTCCCAAGACCGTCAGTAGTTCTAATGGAATGTTATGTACTCCCGGGGCCTTGTTTCGTCTCAGGCGTCAGGTTTTAAATTTCTGTCCATTACTCCTAGCTTGTAAAGCTTTTGCTAAAATTATGGTAATCGGAGACAACACCTGGATTATCTGTTTCCTCTGAGCAGCCAGTGGGTGGAACTAGCTTAGATGTGTCTTTTGTGTCCACTGCACGGAATTAAAATTTGTTCTAATGTACGTGATCCAGTCACACTAAAGTGACCACTTTCAATGTTTGACGACGACGTGCTGTAATCATTGACTAACGGCAAGTGGCAGCACTAGCGGTGGAGGGTATATGAAGCGGGTTAGGAGGGATGTGGGAAACAGTCCAGTCGTTGTCGTAACGAGAAAGCGGAGAAATGTATCGGACAGCCAAAAGGGCATGATGGCTTCCGCGCCATGGGTGAAAGCACTTCCGAAACGGAGAAGTATGTTCGGGTGTTGGCGTGGCTATATAAATGACCTAGTAGATAGTGTCGGAAGTCCCATGCGGCTTTTCGCGGATGATGCTGTAGTACACTGAGAAGTTGCGGCATTAGAAAATTGCAGCTTAATGCAGGAAGATCTGCAGCGTATATGCACTTGGTGCAGGGAGTGGCAACTGACCCTTAACATAGACAAATGTAATGTATTGCGAATACATAGAAAGAAGGATCCTTTATTGTATGATTATATGATAGCGAAACAAACATTGGTAGCAGTTACTTCTGTAAAATATCTGGGAGTATGCGTACGGAACGATTTGAAGTGGAATGATCATATAAAATTAATTATTGGTAAGGCGGTTGCCAGGTTGAGATTGATTGGGAGAGTCCTTAGAAAATGTAGTCCATCAACAAAGGAGGTGGCTTACAAAACACTCGTTCGACCTATACTTGAGTATTGCTCATCAGTGTGGGATCCGTACCAGATCGGGTTGACAGAGGAGATAGAGGAGAACCAAAGAAGAGCGGCGCGTTTCGTCACAGGGTTATTTGGTAACTGTGATAGCGTTACGGAGATGTTTAACAAACTCACGTGGCAGGCTCTGCAAGAGAGGCGCTCTGCATCGCGGTGTTGCTTGCTCGCCAGGTTTCGAGAGGGTGCGTTTCTGGATGAGGTATCGAATATATTGCTTCCCCCTACTTATACCTCCCGAGGATATCACGAATGTAAAATTAGAGAGATTCGAGCGCGCACGGAGGCTTTAAGACAGTCGTTCTTCCCGCGAACCATACGCGACTGGAGCAGAAAAGGGAGGTAATGACAGTGGCACGTAAAGTGGCCTCCGCCACGCACCGTTGGGTGGCTTGTGGAGTATAAATGTAGATGTAGATGTACATGCTGAACGCCTTGTCCTTGTTCTAAGAAATGGAAATAAAAAGCTTTCATTAAAAATTGCAGAGGCGTTTCACCGTTTACGTGAAAATATCCCGAGCATTCCTAAGATTTTTTCCCAAAACCACAACTGACCTAGCAACAAAGAGTAAGAGGAGCTGTAAAGCGATGTCTTTTCAGTTTCCAACCGCATCGTAATTGTGTTATGTGGAATAGGTACAAATGTTGTGCTCATTCTGTAAGGTCACTTTCCACTACTAGTTTTCTTATAAGACGTTATTCAACTGCGAGAGATTGGAGTATCAGTTCATCAGGCCATGCTTAGCTGTTACTTCCCCTTATCACTAATGTAGCAGGGAAAGAAGACGACGTGATAGAACGAAGCTAAGATAGTTGATGAACGTAACGGAGTCCTTTCTGTTCTGCCGGACATACAGCATACTTCACGTCCGCCTGCAACATCGACTTCCCGCATGACAGAACAGAGATGCGGGATGCCTTCAACACAGCAAGTGTAAACAAATCAAACGTTTCCGCTACGACCGTGGACGCTGTAAGGGAGCAAAACACAGCCTCGTCGTGTCTCAGCCAACGGCCGCCAGGGCCCGCTACCCGTGAACTGCGGATCCACAGCAGTGCTAGAGGACGCGATCGACAACGGGAGTATTTTCTACCCTTTTAATAGATTGCTATGACCTGGGTCTTCTTCCGTAGAACATTCCGCTGTTCCAATGATATCTGACAGATCATGGATAAAAAGCGACCCACCACGAAGAAATTATCTTAGTGTGATGGCATCGGTAGATGTAATATACATTTGCAGACAAACAAATGACTACAATTTCAGAAAAAAACTGGATGATTTATCCAAGACAAAGAGCTTTACAAACTGAGCAGTCAGTAAAGCATTGGTCCACATCTAGCCCTTATAAAGCAGTTGTTCGGCTTGGCGCTGGTTAATAGGGTTGTTGGATATCCTCCAGAATGATGTCGTGTCAAATTCTGTCTGACTGACGTGTTAGATCGTTAGAATCCCGAGATGGTTGGCGGACCCTGCTTATAATGTTCGAAACGTTCTCGATTGCGGAGAGATATGGCGGTCTTGATGGAGGAGGTAGGATTTCGGAAGCACGAAGACAAGCAGTGGAAACTCTCGCCATGTCCAGGAGGACATTGTCTTGCTGAAATGTAAGCCCACGGTGGCTTGCCATATTGGCCAACAAAACGGGGCGTAGAATATCGTCGACTTACGTCTGCGCTAGTAGTGCCGCGAATGGCCTGGTATGAAATGAAATGGCACACTACACCATCCCTCCCGTTTGTCAGGCCATACGGTGGGCGACAATCAGGTTGGTAAATCACTGCCGCCCAGTGTGTGTCCAGACACATCTTTTCTCCTCATCGAGGCTCAGTTTCAAACAGGACATCACTGAAGACAATTCTGCTCCAGCCAATACTGTTTCCAGACTGGATGTTCCCGACAGCACTGCAAATGGGATTGTTGGTCTACAGAGGAGAATAGTAGTCGGCGCATGGGGTTCTGTGAGCTCATCCCCGTTTCTGTGAGCCGCTTGTTATTGGTCCTTGTGGTCACTGAGCGCCAACTGGACGTCTGGTCGATGATGATGATGAGTCCGGGTCTCTGACGACTGCTCAGTCCTCTCGTCTCTCTAGGACGACCACTTCCTTCTTGATACTGTGTTCGGCAATGGCTCATCCGCTACTGCCAACATCCAGCGCTAGATACTCCAAACAGGTTCTTTCATATACTTGTCTGCGAGGCGTAGTTAATGTCCAACTGAGTGTATGGAATGAAATTCTCAGAGACTTTATATCCTGGTATCATGTGGCCTGTTTACTAGCACTGCCAGCTGCACGGCGATCCTGCGCTGCAGAGCACACGTTCATCTATCTGTCGCCAAAATGTACGATTTTGCATTTTCCGTGGATACCTGTACCAGTATCGATTTGTGACTAATTTGCATAGCTCCTCCTTCGTGGTGTTTCATTCGTGGTTTTCTTGTTTGTTATCAGTTATTTTTTTGTCGCCTTTGATTGTATCTACATCAACATACATACTCCGCAGTCCACCATACGGTGCGTGGCGGAGGGTACCTCGTACCACAACTAGCACCTTCTCTTCCTGTTCCACTCCCAAACAGAACGATGGAAAAATGACTGCCTATATGCCTCTGTACGAGCCCTATCTCTCTTATCTTTGTGGTCTTTCCGCGAAATGTAAGTTGGCGGCAGTAAAATTGTACTGCAGTCAGCCTCAAATGCTGGTTCTCTAAATTTCCTCTGTAGCGATTCACAAAAAGAACGCCTCTTTTCCTCTAAAGACTCCCACCCGAGTTTCTGAAGCATTTCCGTAACACTTGCGTGATGATCAAACCTACCAGTAACAGATCTAGCAGCCCGCCTCTGAATTGCTTCTATGGCCTCCCTCAATCCGACCTGATAGGGATCCCAAACGCTCGAGCAGTACTAAAGAATAGGTCGTATTAGTGTTTTATAAGCGGTCTCCTTTACAGATGAACCACATCTTCCCAAAATTCTACCAATGAACCGAAGACGACTATCCGCCTTCCCCACAACTGCTATTACATGCGTGTCCCACTTCAAATCGCCATAAAGCATAAGGCATAAATGTAAAGCTAGATTTTTCCAAGAAATTAAGAGCCGCCTGTCGGCCTTTTTGGTCAAAGCATTTATTCAAAGCTGAGTTCAAAGCGGTATAGTGGAAGGAGGCCCTGACGCTGCTGCCAAGTGTGCAGTCCTCGTACCTCAGCCCACTAGTTCTTCCATTCCTTCCGATGATCTCTGTGTTGCCGTCTGTCAACAGGTGGTGTCACTTTGGCATAGCCACGGGAATAAGCTCCGGCTTGTTAAGTCTCTCCCAGCAGCGTGGACGACCTCCTCTCGGTCCTGTCGCCGCGAAGAGATCATTTCAGCTAGGTTGCGTATTGGGCACTGCATTTTTAGCCCTCGCCTCCCCCACCACTTTTTGCACGTTGGCCTCAACCTTTGACAGTTCCATTTCATGACGGAATGCCCTTTTTTCAATCACTTACTTTATCATTTATGTTTGCTGTCTGAGCTATCGGCCGTTTTAGCGAACAACACGCGTTCTGTCGACCGCGTTTACACCTTCTATCCGTCGTAGCAATATGGAGAAGGATATTTAGTCTTTATTTCAGGACCTCCGTTTCTCTAAGACGTATTTTATGGATCTTTTTCGAGCTGTCTTTCCGTCCGTCGACTGGGCTTCACATGTAGCCATTTTTAACTTCTTTTTTGTCTTCGTGTTCTACGGTTCTGAAATGGGTATGTATCACAAAAACAAAAAACAAAAAAGCAAAACAAAAAAAGAGCATTTGGTATTTCCCTTTGACATGCTCACGTTATGCCTCATTGCCCATCGTGCGGACGTGACATACAGAAATGGAAAGTGGTAAGTGAGCGAATGCTGCATGACAATATCCGGGAGCTGAGGACTGTTGCAGTGAGTTTTACAACTTTGAAAGCAGCTGGTTCCTTGAAGAGGTATGAGCCGCTGACAGAAAATAATCTTAATTTTCTGACCATGAAATCATTACACATGGTGCAAATGGCTCTGATCACTATGGGACTTAACTGCTGAGGTCATCAGTCCCCTAGAACTTAGAACTACTTAAACCTAGCTAACGTAAGGACATCATACACAGCCATGCCCGAGGCAGGATTCGAACCTGCGACCGTTGCGGTCGCGCGGTTCCAGACTGAAGCGCCTAGAACTGCTCGGCCACTCCGGCGGGCTAAATCATAACAGTGTTAATGCTGACACAATACAATCAAAAACAAAGTCCACCAATCGAAAATTTCTTGTGACCCGAATAAAAAGACACATTTGTGACAAATAGCGCTTGGTGCGCTACAGGGTCAAGAATTAAATTTCGCAAGAAGCAGAGAACGTTACAGCTACCTGCCCATGTGCCAGCCTGCTACCTGATGGCAGAGCCTTAACTGACACAGAGAAGAAAGGTGGAGTGGCAATGCTGCAGCGCAGTATGGCAACGTGTAGTTTCCGCCAGAGTGATGTCGGAGCTTTGCAGTGCAAACACAGATGAACAGCAGATTCTGCCCTCAACAGAGCACTGACACAGGGGGGGGGGGGGGGGGGGAGGTGTGGTAAGGAGGGGTCGGGCCCAGATCTGAAGGGGATCAGCCCTGGGCACCAATTTCAGAGGGCGCCAAATGCATATTCTTGGAGAAAAAACCTTTCATAACAAAGCGCCTAGCTTCCAGCGCACATTATCAATTATTCATATTATTTTAAACGCACCCCAGTTGGTTGTTGACCACTTTTGAACACATTATAAGTTGGTTTTTGAACGAATCATAAGTTGATTTTTGAATGCACACGTATGTACGTGATGTCTTGGCAGGGGAGTGCCTGTCGCATCAAGAAATAAAAAACTTTCCCCCAGACAAAAGGGGATGGGGCTATACTATTTTAGACGAATAAATCCGAATGGCTGAATGCCAGTCACTGTTAGTTTATGTGGTTGACTGGGTGTGTGAATGATCAGAGGTGTTATAATTACTAGCGAAGTCCTTAGATTCAGACTACCAGAGTGGAAATAAACGACTGACAGGAAAACAGGTAAGAAATATTACGTATTATCTTCTCGGTGTATTCAAGAAAATGAAATTTTAGTAGAAAATTTTTGTCAGATCACTACATTACCAGTTGTATTGCCCCGTGTTAGCAGGCGCTGTAAGTTTTATTCTCGGAATAGCGCAGAAAACACATTATACGAGCACGTAATAACGCCTAAAAACGCGGGGTCACCGTGGTCTAGGGGTAGCGTCTTTGATTCATAATCAAAACGTCTTCGGTCCCGGGTTCGATCCCCGCCACTGCCTAAATTTTGATGAATAATCAGCATTGGCGGCCGAAGACTTCCGGCATAAGAAGTCAGCCTCATTCTGCCAACGGCCTTGTAAAAGAGGGCGGAGGAGCGGATAGAGGTTCGGCGCACTCTCTTGTCCTAGGGGTGGGAAATTGCCCCTAAAGTCGGAAGAATCAGCAATGATCAACGACATGAGGATGCAGAAGGCAATGGAAACCACTGCATTAAAGACACGTAACGTGTATCCACAGGACATGTGGCCTGTATTTGAAGAAGTGTCATGATTATCTCTCCATTGGCAAAAGATTCCGGAATAGTCCCCCTTCGGATCTCCGGGAGGGGACTGCCAAGGGGGAGGTTACCATGAGAAAAAGATTGAATAATCAACGAAAGGATAACGTTCTACGGGACGGGGCGTGGAATGTCAGAAGCATGAACGTGGTAGGGAAACTAGAAAATCTGAAAAGGGAAATGCAAAGGCTCAATCTAGATATAGTAGGAGTCAGTGAAGTGAAGTGGAAGGAAGACAAGGATTTCTGGTCAGATGAGTATCGGCTAATATCAACAGCAGCAGAAAATGGTATAACAGGTGTAGGATTCGTTATGAATAGGAAGGTAGGGCAGAGGGTGTGTTACTGTGAACAGTTCAGTGACCGGGTTGTTCTAATCAGAATCGACGGCAGACCAACACCGACAACGATAGTTCAGGTAAACATGCCGACGTCTCAAGCTGAAGATGAACAGATAGAGAAAGTGTATGAAGATATTGAAAGGGTAATGCAGTATGTAAAGGGGGACGAAAATCTAATAGTCATGGGCGACTGGAATGCAGTTGTAGGGGAAGGAGTAGAAGAAAAGGTTACAGGACAATATGGGCTTGGGACCAGGAATGAAAGAGGAGAAAGACTAATTGAGTTCTGTAACAAGTTTCAGCTAGTAATAGCGAATACCCTGTTCAAGAACCACAAGAGGAGGAGGTATACTTGGAAAAGGCCGGGAGATACGGGAAGATTTCAATTAGATTACATCATGGTCAGACAGAGAATCCGAAATCAGATACTGGATTGTAAGGCGTACCCAGGAGCAGATATAGACTCAGATCACAATATAGTAGTGATGAAGAGTAGGCTGAAGTTCAAGACATTAGTCGGGAAGAATCAATACGCAAAGAAGTGGGATACGGAAGTACTAAGGAATGACGAGATAGTTTGAAGTTCTCTAACGCTATAGATACAGCAATAAGGAACAGCGCAGTAGGCAGTACAGTTGAAGAGGAATGGACATCTCTAAAAAGGGCCATCGCAGAAGTTGGGAAGGAAAACTTAAGTACAAAGAAGGTAACTGCGAAGAAACCGCGGGTAACAGAAGAAATACTTCAGTTGATTGATGAAAGGAGGAAATACAAACATGTTCCGCGAAAATCAGGAATACAGAAATACAAGTCGCTGAGGAATGAAATAAATAGGAAGTGCAGGGAAGCTAAGACGAAATGGCTGCAGGAAAAATGTGAAGACATCGAAAAAGATATGATTGTCGGAAGGACAGACTCAGCATACAGGAAAGTCAAAACAACCTTTGGTGACATTAAAAGCAACGGTGGTAACATTAAGAGTGCAACGGGGATTCCACTGTTAAATGCAGAGGAGAGAGCAGATACGTGGAAAGAATACATTGAAAGCCTCTATGAGGGTGAAGATTTGTCTGATGTGATAGAAGGAGAAACAGGAGTCGATTTAGAAGAGATAGGGGATCCAGTATTAGAATCGGAATTTAACGAGCTTTGAAGGACTTACGGTCAAATAAGGCAGAAGGGATAGATAACATTCCATCAGAATTTCTAAAATCATTGGGGGAAGTGGCAACAAAACGACTATTCACGTTGTTGTGTAGAATATATGAGTCTGGCGATATGCCATCTGACTTTCGGAAAAGCATCATCCACACAATTCCGAAGACGGCAAGGGCTGACAAGTGCGAGAATTATCGCACAATCAGCTTAACAGCTCATGCATCGAAGCTGCTTACAAGAATAATATACAGAAGAATGGAAAAGAAAATTGAGAATGCGCTAGGTGACGATCAGTTTGACTTTAGGAAAAGTAAAGGGACGAGAGAGGCAATTCTGACGTTACGGCTAATAATGGAAGCAAGGCTAAAGAAAAATCAAGACACTTTCATAGGATTTGTCGACCTGGAAAAAGCGTTCGACAATATAAAATGGTGCAAGCTGTTCGAGATTCTGAAAAAGTAGGGGTAAGTTATAGGGAGAGACGGGTCATATACAATATGTACAACAACCAAGAGTGACCGATCAAGAACGAAGTGCTCGTATTAAGAAGGGGATAAGACAAGGCTGTAGCCTTTCGCCCCTACTCGTCAATCTGTACATCGAGGAAGCAATGGTGGAAATAAAAGAAAGGTTCAGGAGTGGAATTAAAATACAAGGTGAAAGGATATCAATGATACGATTCGCTGATGACATTGCTATCCTGAGTGAAAGTGAAGACGAATTAAATGATCTGCTGAGCGGAATGAACAGTCTAATGAGTACACAGTATGGTTTGAGAGTAAATCGGAGACAGACGAAGGTAATGAGAAGTAGTAGAAATGAGAACAGCGAGAAACTTAACATCAGGATTGATGGTCACGAAGTCAATGAAGTTAAGGAATTCTGCTACCTAGGCAGTAAAATAACCAATGACGGACGGAGCAAAGAGGACATCAAAAGCAGACTCTCTATGGCAAAAAAGGCATTTCTGGCCAAGAGAAGTCTACTAATATCAAATATCGGCCTTAATTTGAGGAAGAAATATCTGAGGATGTACTTCTGGAGTACAGCATTGTATAGTAGTGAAACATGGACTGTGGGAAAACCGGAACAGAAGAGAATCGAAGCATATGAGATGTGGTGCTATAGACGAATGTTGAAAATTAGGTGGACTGATAAGGTAAGGAATGAGGAGGTTCTACGCGGAATCGGAGAGGAAAGGAATATGTGGAAAACACTGATAAGGAGAAGGGACAGGATGATAGGACATCTGCTAAGACATGAGGGAATGACTTCCATGGTACTAGAGGGAGCTGTAGAGGGCAAAAACTGTCAGTAGACTGACGACAAAAAAAAAAAAAAAAAACGGTACCTGTGATTCTGCTGGGGTTAGTGGAGTTAACCAGAGAATAAGTTTTGTCAGTGGCAGGAATAGTTACAGAATTAGTGTTCACAAGATTATTGTTTAGAACGAGGAAAGAGAAGAAACGGAGACATCACACACGTTATATAGAAGAATTCGACGATTCCAAATTTATATAAGAATTTCGTACTACTACATTTCGATCTCACGCTTGAGAAACTGGAGCGCAGGAATGAAATGTGGAACTATTTCCTAACACAAAACCTTTTGCTTGTACTGAAAGAATGACCATTTGCATCAAAACAGTCACGCACAATTGGCATGTGTTAGAAAGGCCTACCTCGTTTTATCTAGCAGACAATGACAAAATAGACGTAATCAAATCGACAAACCACACCAGTCTTGGGTACTATTTGTATTAAGAACTTTTTCAGTATTAGAAACGACATTTTGTTTTTTCATGTAGGAAAACGCTTGACGAACTTTGATGAGGTAATAGATTTTTTTCTCAGAAAGGAAAGCACGCAAGGCAAAGTCGTAATAATATTAGAGAGAAAAGAATGTTGGGACCTATGGATTGAAGAAATGTGTACTGTCTTTCTTGTCTCTGTCTTTACTGGTTTTATGTTTCTTATATTTCATTTTACGTCATACAAAAGAGAAAGTTATTAGCTAATAGACAATAAAGGTCTCAAATTTTGTGAAGAGTTCTTATTCTCCCGGTCGCAAATAATCCGATTGTAATAATTATTTACGATTATTAATTATAATTGTTGTGGCGTAGCAAGACAGCCACGCCACTCGGAAGTAGCCGAAATGCACGCGTACACACACGCCGGCTGGCGTGAGGTCTGAAACAGGATACTTAATGAATGCTATAAAGAAAAGTACGTATCTGCTGGAATACTTAACTTTAATCCATCATTTGTATACAGCATTCTTGATGATACAAGTGAGACTCTCTCTAGAAATGGTTAATGGCGCCTTGCTAGGTCGTAGCCATGGACTTAGCTGAAGGCTATTCTAACTGTCTCTCGGCAAATGAGAGAAAGGCTTCGTCAGTGTAGTCGCTAGCAAAGTCGTCGTACAACTGGGGCGAGTGCTAGTACGTCTCTCTAGACCTGCCTTGTGGTGGCGCTCGGTCTGCAATTACTGACAGTGGCGACACGCGGGTCCGACATGTACTAATGGACCGCGGCCGATTTAAAGCTACCACCTAGCAAGTGTGGTGTCTGGCGGTGACACCACAATAATTATAATGATTAATATATAATTAATAATTAATTATTAATATATAATTATACTTATTAATAATTATATAATATAATTAACAGTGAGATTTTTTTAAGGGGGTAGGGCTCGAAAACGGCCGACTGCGAGCAGGAGAGGCACCCAATGACATCCTAATTTCCCCTGGCTCCCATTACAAAATATACGCGTTTGAATTCAACAGCGCGAACGACAGTTATGTGCGATAGAAGAATGCTTTGTCAAGAGGCGTGGCACTGCACTTTGGCTCAATTAAGACCGAATAACATGCCCCACATTTCCTCGAACTTGTATGTTTTATATATCAAACACTTCAGAAAGATATGCATTACGAAGTCAACATATTTTTGAAAAATCTTTTTTTTTCAAAATTTTGATGTCCTGTCTCAAACACTCGACGTGGGAGAGGGTCGCCACTATCTAGTTTTTGCTCCAATTCGGAGATATCTTTGCTCCGGATACGGGTGTTGGTGTTGGTTGACTTACGTCTGGACCGAGCGAGGTGGCGCAGTGGTTAGACACTGGACTCGCATTCGGGAGGACGGCGGTTCAATCCCGCGTCCGGCCATCCTGATTTAGGTTTTCCGTGATTTTCCTAAATCGCTCTAGGCAAATGCCGGGATGGTTCCTTTCAAAGGGCACGGCCGACTTCCTTCCCCGTCCTTCCCTAATCCGATGAGACCGATGACCTCGCTGTCTGGTCTCCTTCCCCGAACCAACCAACCAACCAACCAACTTACGTCTGGAGTGCGGCCGGACATGGTGTTCTCGACGAGCACCTGCGCCGGCTGCTTCCTCAGGAAGTCCACCAGCTGCTGGGAGTCGTCCGTCTCCAGTCCCAGGTGGGCACCCAGTGCGAAGGATCGGTCCCGCATGCGGTCGGAGCACACGCCGTCCCCCACAGCCACACCACTGTGTGCGATGGCTCTGTGGAACAGGCCTGCAAGAGTCGTAACACAACATTACAACGTTCCTCGATAAATGGTGAAAAGTAGAAATTTACCGCTCTTAAACACTGATAAAACTTAGAGCTCAACAAGTATTGTTCAGACGTGGAAAGAGCGGGCTAAGCCTTACAGATTACAATGATGGACCTATCTGCTGCTTACGATCTACATCTACATCTACATCCATACTCTGCAAGACACCTGACGGTCTGTGGCGGAGGGTACCTTGAGTACCTTTATCGGTTCTCCCTTCTATTCCAGTCTCGTATTGTTCGTGGAAAGAAAGATTGTCCGTTTGCCTCTGTCTGGGCTCTAATCTCTCTGATTTTATCCTCATGGTCTCTTCGCGAGATATACGTAGGAGGGTGCAATATACTGCTTGATTCCTCGGTGAAGGTATGTTTTCGAAACTTCAACAAAAGCCCGTAACGAGCTACTGAGCGTCTCTCCTGCAGAGTCTTCCACTGGAGTTTATCTATCATCTCCGTAACGCTTTCGCGATTACTAAATGATCCTGTAACGAAGCGCGCTGCTCTCCATTGGATCTTCTCTATCTATTCTATCAACCATATCTGGTACGGATCCTACACCGGTGAGCAGTATTCAAGCAGTGGGCGAACAAGTGTACTGTAACCTACTTCCTTTGTTTTGGGATTGCATTTCCTTAGGATTCTTCCAATGAATCTCAGTCTGGCATCTGCTTTACCGACGATTAATTTTATATTGTCATTCGATTTTAAATCACTCCTAATGCCTACTCCCAGGTAATTTATGGAATTGCTTCCAGTTGCTGACCTGCTATATTGTAGCTAAATGATAAAGGATCTTTCTTTCTATGTATTCGCAGCACATTACACTTGTCTACATTGAGATTCAATTGCAATTCCCTGCACCATGCGTCAATTCGTTGCAGATCCTCTTGCATTTCAGTCATTTCGGTACAATTTTTCATCGTTACAAGCTCTCGATATACCACAGCATCATCCGCAAAAAGCCTCAGTGAACTTCCTATGTCACCGACAAGGTCATTTAAGCATATTGTGAATAGCAAGTCCTACGACACTCCACTACGGCACACCTGAAGTCACTCTTACTGCGGAAGATTTTACTCCATTGAGAATGACATGTTATCTAGGAATTCTTCAATCCAATCACACAATTGGTCTGATAGTCCATATGCTCTTACTTTGTTCATTAAACGACTGTGGGGAACTGTATCAAACGCCTTGCGGAAGTCAAGAAACACAGCATCTACCTGGGAACCCGTGTCTATGGCCCTCTGAGTCACGATAAATCACAGATTTCCTCTGGACAAGCTGTACAGAAAATTCAAAGATTATAATTTCCTTCAAGTTACTCAGTCAGCTGCTAAGCTGATAAGGAAAACAGTAGATGGAGAAGTCAACATAATGGACATCCTCATGTAACTGTACAGGGATCAATCTTAGTCGATTGTACACAGATGACCAACCAATTTTCAGTAACATGAAGCATTTCCATTATGTACGAGGTGCGACAATAAGGTAATGAGACTGTTGTGAAAAAAAATGTTGCTTACCGCTTTAGTCAAGTTTAGTGTCGTCTCCTTCAAAGTAGTTCCCTTCTGATTGCACACACTTTTTTCCAGCGCTTCTGCCAGCGATTGTGACATTTCTGGAACTCATCGTCTGTAATATCCTCCACGACCCTCGTCACAGCTTTTTGGACATCATGTGTTGTTTGAAAATGGTGTCCCTTGACCGTCGTTTTGACTCTTGGAAATAGAAAAAAGTCGCACAGAGCGAAATCTGGTGAATAAGGTGGCTGTGGTAGTACTGAAATTTGTTTTGAAGTTAAAAATTGCTGTACTGACAGAACAGTATGGGATAGCGCATTATCGTGATGCAGAAAAAATGGTTCATATGGCTCTGAGCACTATGGGGCTTAACATCTAAGGTCATCAGTCCCCTACAACTTAGAACTAATTAAACCTAACTAACCTAAGGACGTTACACACATCCATACCCGAGGCAGGATTCGAACCTGCGACCGTAGCGGTCGCGCGGTTCCAGACTGAACCGCCTAGAACTGCTCGACCACACCGGCCGGAAATTATCACCAATGTTGGCACAGAAACGAAGAACTCTTTTACGAAGTCTTTCTAAAATTTCTTTGTAGTAATATTGGTTATCTGTTTGTTCTGGACGCACCCACTCTTTATGATCAGTTCCCTTGGAATCAAAGAAGCGCACAAGCATACATTTCAGGTTTGACTTTGACATGAGAGCTTTTTTTTGGTCTGGGTGATCTCTTATAGCACCATTGCAAACTTTGGCGTTTTCTCTCTGGGTCATACTGAAAAAACCAACTTTCATCACCAGTGCTAACACGGCTCAACAATTCTGGATTGATTTCCGTTTGCTCTGACAGATCGGCTGCCACATTTTTCGTGTTTCTCGCTGTTGTGGTTGAACTTTTTGGGGATCATTTTTGCACAAATCTTTTCCATACCAAGATCTTCAGTTGTTACTAGACGAAACGTTTCTCGATTGATGTTCAGTTCTTCTGCAATCATTTTCACGGATAATCTTCGATCAGATCGTACGAGTTCACGCACCCTAGCTGACATCCGTCCGTGAGGTTGATGGTCGTCTGCTGCGGTCTTCATCTTCAACATTCGTTCTGCCTTCACTAAACTTTTTATCCCAACGAAAAACTTGAGCTCTTGACATAACCTCCTCTCCAAACGCTTTCTGAAGCTTACCGTAAGTTGTCGTCACGTTTTCATCCAATTCAACGCAAAAAGAAATGGCATACCATTGCGCAATATTATGCGGTTCCATTTCCTTTGACGAGAGACACAAACACGTGTTAACTTATTACAGGACAACTCACAACTGGGCAGTCACATTGATGTGCCGCTTGGACTAGAAACAGCTTATAGACCAAGGTCAAAGGTATTGTGCCTACGCAAGCCTGCAGGGTTGCCACATCTTGCAAAGAAAATCAGTCTCATTACTTTTTTGTCGCACCTCTTAGATGATTTTGCTTCTGCTGCAGAGGACACGAATGGCAGCATACGAGGTCGAATCAGCAGACTGACGGAGAAATGTGCAGTCAGGGTGCGCGGGCTAACCACAAGACAGCTCTTGCCGTCATACGAAATTTTGCACCCCAGACCGTAACTCCAGATATAGGTCCAGTGTGTCTAGCACACAGACACGTTGGTTTCACGCCCTCGGCTACCCTTCCTCTAGCCAACACACCGTCATCACTGGCACTGGGACAGAACCAGCTTTGATCGGAAACAGACCTCCATCCTGCTCTTCAATGAGCCCTCACTTCACAGCTCTGAAGGTGCAAATAGCGTTGGTCTGGGGTCGGTGGAATGCACGCTACAGCGTGTCTGGTTCGGAGCTGTCCTTGAAGCAAGCGATTTGTAACAGTTCCTTGTGTCACGGTGGAGCCAACTGCTGCTCAGATTGCTGCTGCAGATAGTAATGGTCGCCTAGTCGTAGATATTGCTAATTGCTATAATCGCACTATTTCACTCGCATTTACGGAGCTTGTTAGCACTTGATGTTAGGTTGGCACCATGAAAATGCATTGTGTTGTGGTAATCGCTGCTACTTGCTGGATCGCTGCTGTGTCTCGATGCTGATTCTGGCTCTAAATCTGGTTGTCTAGGGTTAAAAACATGGGGTCCCGTGTTTTTTATATGCTTTTGATGATAAAGAACGAGCAAAACCAACAAATATGTAAACTTCAAATATTTATTACTCTGGTGGCCATCTTAATTCCATTGTCCACCAAAGACCATGACACAACACAAAGTAGTACTTCCTTTACATGTTCTTTGCATTGTTTATCCACCTCAAACAATAACACACAAACACACTTTACCAAAGTGACATTCCGACTGCCTCTCGACCCTTCTTGCTGCTTGTATTTATAACATTGTCAAAGAACTACAAAAAAGAGATATAGTTTATAAGTCACATGTACATCTGTTATCATAATTTGTGCAGAAAAGTTATTAATTTGCATCGAGTGACATAATTTAACATGTTATTAAAATGACAGACAGATTTGTTGACTTGTCAGAATAATTCTTTGTTACAAAAAGGAAGTTTTTTAGAAGTTTGTCAATTGACTTCTCTAATTTGCATAAATAAGTAAATAACATGAATTATTAAGAATTACATTGGTTTTCGTCTAAAATAGGATTGATTACATGAATACTGAGTGAAACCGCTCCTAGTGAACAAATAGCTTTCACTGGGTGATTTTTATTTAAGGAGATCCAAAATACCTAAGTTGGCCACTATTTTTCGTACTTCATATTAATTATTTAAGATGGACTTAGTGTTTTTACATGATGACATTTGCTGTATCAGTGATCAAGTGATATTAACTTTTGTGTGGGTCAGTTATTCAGTATCATTTAATGGGTTGACTGTTTATAGAGACATGTTATGCAATCATTATTAACATACACAATAACTTTTCTATAATCATAAATACTCGTTAAACTGGTTGAATTTGGAGGGTATCGCATTCTTCGGTACAGTAAAGCCTTTAATATGTTCCGTTACAAGATCTACATCTACATCTACATGAATACTCTGCAAATCACATTTAAATACCTGCTAGAGGGTTTATCGAACCACCTTCACAATTCTCTATTACTCCAATCTCGTATAGCACGCGGAAAGAACGAGCACCTATATCTTTCCGTACGAGCTCTGATTTCCATTATTTTATCGTGGTGATCGTTCCTCCCTATGTAGTTAGGTGTCAACAAAATATTTTCACATTCCGAGGAGAAAGTTGGTGATTGGAATTTAGTGATAAGATTCCGTCGCACGGAAAGACGCCTTTGTTTTGATGATGTTCAGCCGAAATCCTGTATCATTTTAGTGACACTTTCACATATTTCGCGATAATACAAAACGTGCGGTCCTTCTTTGAACTTTTTCGATGTAAAACTTTGAACATAGCTGCTACGGTTCAGTGACCGTGTCAGAGTTATATTGTAACAAATAAGCCCTCGCTCACAAATATTAAGTCAAAATTGACCTGGTTTCGACGCTACTATGAGCGTCGTCTTCAGAATTAGACTAACTGTACTAAAACATTAGGTATATAGTACATTAATAAAATTAAAGTTTGTACTGACTCAAAAGATGCAGTACTTACAAGTCACATATTAAAAAAAAATCTAAGCCGGAAAGGTGACGTCATGAACACTTGTGAGATGGCGAGCCGCTAAGGGCTGCTCGTACTGTGAACAAGGGTTGCAACAAGACTCAGTCTTGATCAATTCCCTTGGAATCAAAGAAGCACACAAGCATGCATTTCACTTTTGACTTTGACATGCGAGCTTTTTGTAGTCTGTGTGATCCCTGCAAAATACTAACACGAATTCTTTACAGACGAATGGAAAAGCTAGTAGAAGCCGACCTCGGGGAAGATCAGTTTGGATTCCGTAGAAATACTGGAACACGTGAGGCAATACTGACCCTACGACTTATCTTAGATGAAAGATTAAGGAAACCCACGTTCCTAGCATTTGTAGACTTAGAGAAAGCTTTTGACAATGTTGACTGGAATACTCTCTTTCAAATTCTAAAGGTGGCAGGGGTAAAATACAGGGAGCGAAAGGCTATTTACAACTTGTATAGAAACCAGATGGCAGTTATAAGAGTC
Organism: Schistocerca cancellata; assembly: GCF_023864275.1. Classification (NCBI taxonomy): domain Eukaryota; kingdom Metazoa; phylum Arthropoda; class Insecta; order Orthoptera; family Acrididae; genus Schistocerca; species Schistocerca cancellata. Next base: position 159,403,485 of record NC_064635.1, on the reverse strand, counting down.
GAGGGGCATGAAAGAGAAGCAGTGGTTGGGAAGGGAGTGAGACAGGGTTGTAGCCTCTCCCCGATGCTATTCAATCTGTATATTGAGCAAGCAGTAAAGGAAACAAAAGAAAAATTCGGAGTAGGTATTAAAATCCATGGAGAAGAAATAAAAACGTTGAGGTTCGCCGATGACATTGTAATTCTGTCAGAGACAGCAAAGGATTTGGAAGAGCAGTTGAACGGAATGGATAGTGTCTTGAAGGGAGGATATAAGATGAACATCAACAAAAGCAAAACGAGGATAATGGAATGTAGTCGAATTAAGTCGGGTGATGTTGAGGGTATTAGATTAGGAAATGAGACACTTAAAGTAGTAAAGGAGTTTTGCTATTTGGGGAGCAAAATAACTGATGATGGTCGAAGTAGAGAGGATATAAAATGTAGACTGGCAATGGCAAGGAAAGCGTTTCTGAAGAAGAGAAATTTGTTAACATCGAGTATAGATTTAAGTGTCAGGAAGTCGTTTCTGAAAGTATTTGTATGGAGTGTAGCCATGTATGGAAGTGAAAGATGGATGATAAATAGTTTGGACAGGAAGAGAATAGAAGCTTTCGAAATGTGGTGCTACAGAAGAATGCTGAAGATTAGATGGGTAGATCGCATAACTAATGTGGAAGTATTGAATAGGATTGGGGAGAAGAGAAGTTTGTGGCACAACTTGACCAGAAGAAGGGATCGGTTGGTAGGACATGTTTTGAGGCATCAAGGGATCATCAATTTAGTATTGGAGGGCAGCGTGGAGGGTAAAAATCGTAGGGGGAGACCAAGAGATGAATACACTAAGCAGATTCAGAAAGATGTAGGTTGCAGTAGGTACTGGGAGATGAAGAGGCTTGCACAGGATAGAGTAGCATGGAGAGCTGCATCAAACCAGTCTCAGGACTGAAGACCACAACAACAACAACAACAACAACAACGTGATCCCTTTGAGCACCATTGCGAACTATGGCGATCATACTGAAAAAACCAACTTTCATCACCAGCGATAACACGGCTCAACAATTCTGGATTGATTTCCGTTTGCTCTGACAGATCGGCTGCCACCTTTTACGTGTTTCTCGCTGTTGTGGTGTGATATTTTTGGCGACCATTTTTGCACAGATCTTTCTCATACCAAGATCTACAGTTATTATTAGAAGAACCGTTTCTCGATTGATGTTCAGTTTTTCTGCAATCATTTTCACGGATAATCTTCGATTAGATCGTACACTCCCTAGCCGACATTCGTCCGTGAGGTTGATGGTCGTCCACTGACTGTCGAGAGCAGGGTCTTGTGTAGCTTTTAATAAGGCACATCATCTATAGCTTGTGAAGTGTCTTTTTAGTACATTTGCACGATGCATAGCTTCAAAATTCGGTATAGAATAAATTTAAAATTTCGTAGTATGCAACGTAGGTGCAACAGTGAAGATATTACCTTATAAATGAGGCATTGGGGTGTCGTAAGCAGCATCCAATATACAAAACAAAAACTTATAGATACTACTTTTAAGAACGTGGTATAGGCTTGACTATTGGAAAGATGTAATCGCCAAATGGCAAATACCGAAGTTTCACGTCTTTACTTGAGCCAGAACGGCATCTCTAATATGAGTATCGGATTTTTTACCTGAACTCTAATCCCACCTCTGAAAATACGCGAAATTTGCTACGCAGAGACGGCTATCCTCGCAGCTGACGACATTTCCACGGCAACCAAGGTCGTTCCACGCCGTTTTGCCGCGCGGTACCCCTAATGGGAAGTGGGCCTTAGTGGCACCGGTAGTGGTTAATTTCGCTGACGACCAACTTCCGCCGAAGCCGGCCGATCCTTTGAAATCAGTACGCCACTGAGTGCAGTGACACTGTAGCCGATCTCATTGCTCGAATGTACAGACTTCGGACGACAATCGGTGAAATTCAAATCAGTTTGTTTTCTGTGGTCAAATGTTCTCACAAATGGGTTGTGAGAAACTATTGTTTAATCCAAGAAAGAATGAGTTTGTGGCATCCTGAGGATAAAAATATCATAATCAGGATAGAGTTCGGACTCTGTCTACTGAAATCGTAGGTTTGTTGGTAACAACAAGTAGGCAAGATCTCATTGTAAACTTCAGGTGTGAATTATAACGCCGGCCGGTGTGGCCGTGCGATTCTAAGCGCGTCAGTTTGGAACCGCGTGTCCGCTACGGTCGCAGGTTCGAATCCTGCCTCGGGCATGGATGTGTGTGATGTCCTTAGGTTAGTTAGGTTGAAGTAGTTCTAAGTTCTAGGGGACTGATGACCTCAGTAGTTAAGTCCCATAGTGCTCAGAGCCATTTGAACCATTTTGAATTATAACCTCAAAAAATAATTTTTTCAAATGAGAAGGATGGCCTCTCTTATGCTTAAAGTTATTGCAGTGGATCTTTTGTGTGTTGTGGTAGGTGGACGTTAGCTGTCTACAAATTATTGTTGCGCGATCAGATCGTCTACAGTGTGACCGCGCTCATAGTGGCGTACTGATTTGAAAGGATGAGCCGGCTTCGGCTGATGTTGGTCGTCGGCAGAGTTCACCGACGTCGGTGCCACTACGACCACAGCCTGAAGCCTAGTTTACACGACGACACTCGGTTGCGCCACTCGTTTCGTGGAATGAGTTGCACGCAAGAGGTTTCATATATGACGGTAGACACTTCAGTTTTGTCCTTTCGTGAGTCCCTGAGTCGTGTCTGAAATGAAACTTTTGGGAGCTGCATGTCGCATGAGTTGTGATGGAGTTAAAGCTTGTTGCGTGGAATCGCTGCATAAGAAAAAAGAAAAGAGAAACGTGTTTCGATTCGTGACTGGATGAAGAAAAGGCATCAGCTCGGTTGCTCGGCATCCTTGCTGCAATAATTTATTGGAAGATCCAAGAAGTTCTTTTAATTATCTTAGAATGTCACCAGAACTGTAATTACATATCATATTGTGTGCATTACATTCGAGAACACTCGGCATGCTATAAGATACAGTTTTAGTTGGTGATGACGCTTTTTCATTAACACCAATAATTATTAACATTAACAGTGATAATTATTAACATTAGCAACAATAATTATTCGAAGGAGGCCACATGAAGAAGAAAATGGTTTGCAAACTACTATCTTCAAGACAGATCTGTACAGTGGCAATATTTCATAATTCTGACATATGTGAATGGGGAGCAGTGCAGCGACGTTTTAAATAGATGAATATTGAATAAAGAATGCAGCTTCTTGAATCTGTATAGCCTTTCCTCCTATCAACAATATTGCTTAACAAAGAGTGGGCCAACTCGAACGATCGGATTTTAGCCTTGCAGATGAGAGCATTGCCACAGTTAGAATGACACTTGCTTGTATTTTTCTTAATTCAGTTGTATATGTGCTCATAACTCAATAAATTTTGCTCTGCAGCTCATATACTGTCTGCCCATCTATGTTATGATCATACATGACGGTCTCAGCGGCAGCAATATGTTGCTTATTTTTGTAATCAGCATAACTGAAATCCCACTAACACCTATGCAAAGCATAGGTATCCAAAAAGCGAACATTATTCTCCATTCCCTACTTCATATTTCAGTTTGTCTACACTCTACGAACACACATTACCTCAAAACTTATGCAACTAGTGTCGCCGAAGTTGAAACAAGCCGAAAGTGTTTAGTTTCACCGACGAGTCGTGTAAACGCTCGGAGCGCATACGCAGTGGCCGGCAGTGCAGTTGCCTGCAACCTAGTGTCGTCGTGTAAACTAGGCTTAAGGCCCATTTCCCACTAGGGCGCGGCAGGGCCTCCGTTGCCACAGAAACGCCGTCAACTGCGCGGCACAACTGGCTCTGAGTCGCGGTTTGCCCACGTCGAACCGCTGCCGCTGCCGCGTGCCGCGCTGCAGGTCCGCGCTGCTAGTCAGCCAATCACAGAACGCGCTGAACGTGGCGTCAGGTATAAAACCCCCGGCTATACGAACTTTCGCCGAAGCGCTGGAGCCTATGTGGAGGCATTTATGAAATACTTATCATCCGATTACAAGGAAACTGTTTCGTGAAAAAATTTTATTCTTCAGCATCTTACAGCCTGGTATCTTCGCTCGATAAAGGACTGAATTTCTTTTCGATATTCATCATGATTACTTGCTGTATCGCTTTTAAGTAAACCACTACAAGAAATTTTATCGAGCTTCCAGAAGTAAAAACGCATTGAGTAGAGTTTGCGTGTAATATATTTTAGATAATACATTACTGCGTGTTAAATTTAGCCATCATATCGAAATTGTTTTCAAGTTCAGAGCAGAATGATAGCTATCACCGTTCTCGAGATGTTGGATGATATATGGGTGGAGGGGCTGTGCGGGTCGCTTGCGATGCGTCCGATACTCCACCCTGTGTGTCGTAAATCAAGTGGCTGTATTGGCACCAAATTTCGTAAACGGTTTAAGATATCAAAACGTGGTTTTTTCGCAAATGATAGCTCGTAAGGAATCACGATTTTGTTGCACGGTAAGTGTGCAAAATCTAATCAGCTATCGAGATGTGGAAGTAACTATAGTTTTCACTGTGGATCAATGAACTATTTTAAAATGGCCATTTAATAGCACGTGAAATGAGAATTACATCGTCTGTTATGCCAGGTCATATTCGCCTTCCTTCCCCCACACAGCTCCTGTATGACCTCATCCCCTTCCCCTACCTCCTCCTTTTCCTCCAACATCCCTGCATCCTTCACACTGTCCACAGGCCTGATCCCCCCACCCCCTGGTTTCCTACTTCCTCTCCACCCCCCGCCCATTGCCGCCCCTCAATCGCTGTATGCCTCCCTCTCTCCACCTCTACACCCTCCATCTCCTTCATCAGGGCAATTTCCAGCGCCTCCCCCTCCCGGATGATGATCTTCGCTGTGACATCTACCCTTCCTTCCAACTATAACCTGGCCTTGACTCCACCCCCCCTCCCCAGGGCTTTTTCCTCTCCCCTCCTTCTCCCAGAGCGGATTTTCCTCTTCCCCCCCCCTGAGACCCTGCACCCCATCCTCGCCTCTCCCCCCCCCCACGTCCCTCCCTCCCTGGACCTCTTCGGTGCGCCCCCCACCTATCTCACCCCTCTCTTTCTCTCCCTCCCTTCTTCCCTTCTCCCTAATCTTCTTGTGCCTAGCAGATCCTGTTGTTTTTAAATGTCTTCTATTGTTTGTTCTATGTCTTTCGGTTGAAAAGCAGTGCATAAGCTGCTGCCAGCCCGCCCCGATGGGGAATTGAAATACAATAAAGAAAAAAAAAGAGAGAATTACAGTGACATGGAACACATTAATATTTTAAATATTCTATATAGGCCTACAAAAGTTAACCCCTCCACAAAACATTTAAACAAGAACTCGAATCAGCTGAACAAGAAAATTTTCAACCTCTCTCTGACAACTATTACATTCACATTCAACTTTCTTCAACTCGGCCTGACTGACTACACTCTCTCTCTCTCTCTCTCTCTCTCTCTCACACACACACACATACACACACAAACACACAGATATAATGGAAAGAGAACAGAAATAAACACACTTTAGTTTTCAGCATATATTTCGTTAAGTTGGTAGCATGTACACAAACAAACCAAAGAAGAAGAGACATAAACTGAAGACACAGTAGCTACGACTTTAAATCAGTGTTTGGTAAAATACCTGCAGCTAGTGACAGAAGAATAATAGTGTTCCACACCAATTAGCTGAAAGAACAAGAAAATTGTGAAGGCGAATGTTCGTAACATTAAAGTGAGTTTATGTCTCGTAAGTGAAGTTATAGTGCAACTTCCATCCTGCGACCAGATGAGAGGACACGCAGATGCTACACAAAAACTCAATTAACTACAAGAAGTTACTAGTACACGTAAAAAAATAAGAGGTGAACTGTTTTATAATCTACAACTATTGAAAATATTTGCGGTGGAAATGCCTTAAAGTAAAAGGCGAAACACATCTGGAACAAATAAAAGCCGGCCTCTGTGGCCGAGCGGTTCTAGGCGCTTCAGTCTGGAACCACGTAGCCGCTACGGTCGCAGGGTCGAATCCTGCCTCGGGCATGGATGTGTGTGCTGTCCTTAGGTTAGTTAGGTTTAAGTAGTTCTAAGTTCTAGGGGACTGATGACCTCAGATGTTAAGTCCCATAGTGCTTAGAGCCATTTGAACCATTTTTTTGAACAAATGAAATACATCACAGCAAGAAAAAGGCGTCTGTTACTTACAAAACGAATGTTCTGTGCTTTCTGTCGATGGTGCCCACGCAAGCAAACTTGTTTTGCCTTAAGATATTTTGTTTATTTGCAACTTTTAGAATACGTCATAATTAGATGTAGTACCACCAGATTGCCAATTACTTTTTGCAGCATCACTAGAATAGTCTTCACAGGCGGGGTATATATCATCTGATAAGTCAATTTCTTTTACCGAAAGATTTTTTTCATCCCTTATCGAATCTTTGTGTCAAACACCTTGACATAAACTAAATGCAGTATTCCGTGCGTCTTCTTCAATATTCTTAAAGTGTCACGGAACCCTTGCAAGTAGTTATGAAGGACCTGTCACAGTAATTTTTGTCACAGATACCACTTTAGGTCTTATGATCCAACTGCCAATTCGATATTTGGTTGCCAAAATGCCGACTTTATTTTTTAATTAACTTGCTTTTTCCGACGCAAACGGTAATTAAAAATAGTTTCATACGATGCTAGTGCGTCCTTTAATATGCCTGGGAATGGTCACATGATATTTGAGGTCAGCGGAAAAGCCTCCACTGCATAAAAAACGTATGGCAGCATATGCAAACTGCACTACGATACACTTGCCATCGACGACTTCTACACAGTTTGAGAACTGCGTTCAAGTTTTCCCTAATATAACGTTGTTTGCAGTGTGTAACATAGATGCATACACAAATACATCACAAGTGATATGTGCTACAAGCTATATTAGACAAATATTCTGGCAATGAATACGCAATTGACCTACTTAATCAAAGGTGAAGTTATTTGCTCCTGGGTTGCATTAACAAGAAATACAATTCGTCTCACTATTTGTTTGCTGTGGGGTTCAGCCTGAAGATTGTGTTAATACACTGCACCCACGTTGCTCTATCCTGTGTAGGTTTCTTCGTCTCTACGTAACTACTGCATCCTACATCCATTCGAATCTCCTTCCCTTAGTCTCTCTCTCTCTGCAATTTAGCCTCCATTACCAAACTGACGATTCCCAGATGGCCAGAATATGTCCTTTCAACTATTCCCTTCTTTTAGACAAGTTGTGACATAATTTTCGTTTCCTCCGCAGTTTAATTCAGTACATCTTGTTTAGTTCTAACACATATCTAATCTTCTTCTTCAGCACCACATACTGAAAGCGTCGATTGTCTAATCTTCAGCATTCTTCTTTAGCACCACATTCTGAAAGCGTTCGTTGTCTTCCTGACAGGAGCGTTCATCGTCCGCGTTTCACTTAGATACAAGGATACACTCCACACAAATACCTTCATAAAATACTGTCCAATAATTAAAATTTATATTTGATGTCAGAAGATTTTTTTTCTTCAGAAACGCTTTTCTTGCCATTGGGAGTCTGCATTTTATAGCCTCTATACTTCTGCCTTCTCAATTACTACTTCCCTTTCAAGTCCTTGAAGTCTTACAACTGCAGTTTGGTTTCTGTAGAAGCTGTAGATAATCTTGTGTCCCTCTGTTTTATCGCTGATATCTCCAGAGTTAAAAGAATGTCTTTCAGTTAAGGTTGTCAAAACCTTTCTCTAAGTATACAAATGCCATAAACACAGGTTTGCCTCTCTTCAGTCTGTCTACTAAGGTACGCGGTAGGATCAGTATTGCCTTGCGTGGTCAGACATTTCGCAGGAATCTAACATTGTGCTCATGTTAGTTTGTACAGCCCCTCCCCTTTTCCTCTCTACATATTCCTTCCACATTCCAGTATTCCATCTTTGCTTAGTTTTGGCCTGCCAAATGAGCTCTTGACAGTTGCTTCTCTTTTGAACAAAGTTTTCTTTGCTGTTTTTCTTACTCACTTTCGGCACCTACGTTTCCCAAGTGCAAAATCTACTGTAACTTTCCCCATTTACATCCTCTGCTGTCTTCACCATTTCTTCTCTCAAAATATCCATTCGTATTGTAGTGGACTCCTTCGTTTGTTTCAGACAGTCATTGCCAAATGGTCAGTTAAAGATCATCGAAAAACTCTCGGTCTTAACTTATTCAGGTTCCATCTCTTTAATTTTTTGCTGTTTTCTATCTCTATAGTTGTGCTCTGCAGTTCATAACCACTAAATTATCATCGATCTGCGTCTGCATTGGGAAATGTCTTACAATTTAAAGTTTGGTTTCCAAATATGCATCTTTCTCTCATGATTCTTAAGGAGAGCGTTGGCGTTGATTAAATTAAGCTATGTGCAAAATTTTATCAGGAGGCTGTCCTTTCACCTCTTTCCCCGAGCCTATGTTTTCCTACTACTTTCTCTTCCTATATTTGCTTCCGAATTCCAGTCCCTCATCACATTTTAAATTTTTGTCTCGCTTAACTATCTCAATAATCTCTTTTATAGTACATTGTTTCAATGTACTCATCATCTGTGGTGCAGGCAGGCACGTAAACTTGTATCACTGTTGTGTGGGTGTCAACTCTATGTCTATACTGGTAACGATAATATTAACGGCAGTTTAGAGGTTCAAATGGTTCAAATGGCTCTGAGCACTATGGGACTCAACTGCTGTGGTCATAAGTCCTCTAGAACTACTTAAACCTAACTAACCTAAGGACGGCACACAACACCCAGCCATCACGAGGCAGAGAAAATCCCTGACCCCGCCGGGAATCGAACCCGGGAACCCGAGCGTGGGAAGCGAGAACGCTATCGCACGACCACGAGATGCGGGCAGTTTAGAGGTGGAGCTTCAATTGCTAACACTTACAGAGTGGTTAAAATACATGATCTTAACATAGCAAACACCGAGCATCAATTGTCATACATTTTCAATTACAAATAAATGACTATAACATAGCAGGCAATGTACTATGATTATAATAAACAGCGTTTAGGCACTGTAGTTCGCAGTACTAAAGGCTGTTGTGAAAGTAACAATTAGTTTCTGTTCTGGGGAGGCCGGTTTTTTAAATAGATGGTAAACAGTCATGAACGTGAGAAAGTCATTTCAGCCTTGAACGTATTCATCAAATCTGCTTATGGTGAAATAAGAAAACATGAATAATGAAATAAAAAAAACCTGCTGTGTCTTCACCCAACTTCATCTTCCTTTGGTGTAGGTTCACGGTATAGTTAATCAAATGCACTGCGCGTTTAGATGGGTCCCGCCCCACACCTCAGTGGCGGTCCGTGATTGGCTACCGCTAGCGTCCGTTGCTTCCAGATGGGAACGCCTATTCCTCTAGCCGCTGCGCTGTGATGGGAATCGGCCTTTACCCAAGCAGAAGCTCCCTGTGCACCGCATCTGCTATAACAGTCCTACGGTAACTTCAGAAAACTCTACAGGTCAGGTATTTTGAAAGATTTTTGCCGAACACAGAGGTAACTCGCAGAATGTTATAAGTCTGACTGTTACACGTAAACTGTTGAATAAGAAAACAGACTAAAGTTCCACGTCGTGGGATTTGTGAGGTGAAATCCAAAGAGGACGGGTATTTCCACTAGGCTGATTTTAGGCACAACTGCATCACTGAGGGACGTAGTAGGCGCTGTTATTGTTGCAAATAAGAAAGAAGGTGACTGGGTGCGTTGGGATGTGCAACGCAGTGTCCAAATTATTACATCGAGAAACGAAATTAAACTAAAGCAAACCACTATTGTACAGGTTTACATGTCCCTCATCAGAAGCTGATGATAAGGAAAGGAACTTACGGCGGCAAGGACGAAATAAACAAAAATGTGTGAACTGAGATAGAAATTTGATAGTCCTAGGTGACTGGGGAGTCCGTTTAAAAGAGATATAGAGATGCTGCGGGGTTTATTTGCACAAGATGTCTCATGTTCGTTCTAGGGTCGCGACCATTGATCTGTTGGCACACTTTAGCTGAGACTGTATTATCCCAAAATGAACCACAGCTGACATTTACGAAAAAACATAGTAGCACACTGAACGCTTTTGGTCATAGTTACTGGCCAGATTAAACACCAAAGGTTTTTCACAGTATCAGTAGAAATATTTGTGCATGTTACTGTAGAATCCCGTGGAATAAGTCACTAATTTATGTACATGACTCATCGCTGTGCACAATTAAGCAAGTTTGTAAGTGACGTAAGAGAGAAGTCATTCCGCAACAAATTAAGTAGGCAAGATTGTCCAGAGTGACCAAGTGTTGTTAGACAACATATAACAACAATTGCAGCCAAGTTCGTTGCGAGGTTGACAAGAAGTCGAATCGTAAACCCAGAGAAAATCAGAGATATGTCAAGTGTTAGATGTACACTGCTCGCCGTTATTCAACTTGCCCTTGGAAAAAGTAAGCCGAGACCCTGGTCGAAACAGAGAAATGGAGGTGATGGGAACAGTCACAATCCTGGCGTCTTCTGACGATGTCGTGATTCTTGGCGACACCCAGGAGCAAGTAAGTGCTGACACTTCACGATTCCTCCGTACCGCGAAACAAATAGGGCTGGTAGTGAAAGAGAGTAAAACAAAATATCTCATTGTCTCACGACATCAAGCCCTCCTCCCCTCCATTATTGTTGACGGGCAAGCCTTCGAACGAGTGAGAGAATTCAAATACCTGGGATCTGTACTGACCAACAAAAGTGAAGAGACGAAAGAGGTGCAGCAACGAATAACAAACGCTAATCACGTTTTCTTCAGCCTAAACAATTTATTGGAATGCCAGCTGATATAGCTAAAAAAAACAAGATTCGGCTGTACATGACATTAGTACGGCGACTACTTTTGTATGTTGTGAAACCTGGGCAACTTCAGTAACAACTGAAGAAGTAATTTGTGCTTTCGAGAGAAGGTACTTCGAAAGATATATGGACCCTTCTACAATACCATGAAGGGTAAATGGGAAAGAAGAACAAAAGAAGCCCTTTACGTGCAGTATGGAAAGCCACACATGGGCTGTATATTTGGGAAGAAGAGACTACAGTGGATCCATCCCTAACTGTGTTCTCAATTCCCAACCTGCTTGGAGACGCCCAAACGGACAACCGAGGACACGATGGAAGGATCAGGTACTGGCAATACTCAAACAAGTGGAGCCGACAGCAGTAGACGTTCAGGGAGTGTAAGGTGGCAGATTAAATGAATGTCAATTTCGCACCTAACGTGAGAGATTTTATACATCATAACAGAAAGGTGAATATGTCACCTAACATGCGAAAGTGAGCAAATTTGGCTATTAAAAGGCACAGTATGCAATGCAAAGGGATGACACTCTGTCGACGATATTAACACACCGAACCTAAATCCTGCATGTCAATGAGCAAGAGAAGAAAGAAGCTGCCAGAGGAAACATGTTAGTTTGGGAGCAAATGCGAATTGCGATGTCACGGCCCGACTACAACGGAACGCTCTTAAAGCAACCTGTGGCAGTGGACAACGAACATGCTGGGTGACTCATCGAAGAACGCTGGTAGCGAGCCAGTGGCGTGGTACAGAGAGAATCTTTAGAAAACTGCGTTGGAGAATTTCGAGATGGATACAAACAGACCAGTGACGCAGTCGATCATCTGAACTGCGCGTGGTACACTCATGATGTATGCGTGTAACTTTTAGGAATCTGGAGTGGGCACAAAATGTCCGATTGGATGACATGAACTAGGAAGGAGTAAGGTGCCGAAACTTCGATGCTGTTTGATGGTAGGCACTTTGCGACTGGCAGAGGCAGTTTCTACCAGATGAAAGTAATGCTCCTAGTGTTCGGAAAAAGCCGTAACGTGGAGCACGGAAGGACCCAGGTGGGGGATAGTTTTGCTACGAGAGACACAAGACCGAAAACTTTGGGGATTGTCCTCTGAACCAGTGTCAAGTGCAGAACAGGGAGCCTCATGCTCTGTAAGACGCCAAATAAGGAATATTGTGTGAACGCTACACTCACTTCGACCGACATTCAGCTAGATATTAGGTATAGCGTCGTTGAGCTCCAACAGCGGAGAAACGAAGCAGCTATGTAATTAATTGTTCTTGCGAGAACTGAGAGGGCATTGAAATATGCACGCTGCTCCATCCATGCACATGCATATCGCCATATTTCAAGACCAGGGATGAGTGCATGTTTTCTCACCTAACGAGAAACATAGGACGGTTTCTACTGATAAAATCCGCAAAGATTTTGATTAGCTTTTATAGGACTTTCAGAGGACGAGAGCAGCCATGCAGCCGACAGCTCATTGTAGATAAGGTAAATACCGCTAGCAGATGCGTAATCTTGTTGGTTCACCAGCTTGCGTCCGCTGTGAACTCGAGCAACCTTGAATACTCTTTTGCTCAGCTTCTCACAAAAACTAACCATCCTTCATAGACTCCATTGTCATCCTAAATAGTACCGAACTTAGAACCGGAATTGGATGATTTATCGTAATATTGGCCAACTTCATGATGTAGTAGTAAGAATAATTTTGTAGAGAACCTTCTGGTTAAAATTTAATATTGTTGAGTTCAGTGTCATTTCGATTAAACAGGACGAAATGCGTTATCTTGACAACTGTCCTAACATTGTCATGTTATAACCTATGTAAATTCGTGTACTTCTTTGATAGTAATCCTGAATTAAAAACAAGTTGTGTACAGCTAAAAATCGTTATGCTCTGTGATGGAATAAGGGTCCACTCCTAACCCCAATCATTTGTTCTATAGATGCTAACGCACTCACAGAGTGTTTTTGGTGATGTCTGACGATAGAGGAAAGGAGTGGAGTGTCAGAGCTGGAGACCGACAGCGATGTACCACCATCTGCAATAAATGTCTCCTGCACTGAGATTGTGACTGACGTGTTTTTTCTTTTTGTAATTTTTTTTTCTACATCCATACTCCGCAAGCCACCTGACGGTGTGTGGCGGAGGGTACCTTGAGTACCTCTATCGGTTCTCCCTTCTATTCCAGTCTCGTATTGTTCGTGGAAAGAAGGATATGCCTCTGTGTGGGCTCTAATCTCTCTGATTTTATCCTCATGGTCTCTTCGGGAGATATACGTAGGAGGGAGTAATATACTGCTTGACTCTTCGGTGAAGGTATGTTCTCGAAACTTTAACAAAAGCCCGTACCGAGCTACTGAGCGTCTCTCCTGCAGAGTCTTCCACTGGAGTTTATCTATCATCTCCGTAACGCTTTCGCGATTACTAAATGATCCTGTAACGAAGCGCGCTGCTCTCCGTTGGATCTTCTCTATATCTTCTATCAACCCTATCTGGTACGGATCCCACACTGCTGAGCAGTATTCAAGCAGTGGGTGAACAGGCGTACTGTAACCTACTTCCTTTGTTTTCGGATTGCATTTCCTTAGGATTCTTCCAATGAATCTCAGTCTGGCATCTGCTTTACCGACGATCAACATTATATGCTTATTCCATTTTAAATCACTGCTAATGCGTACTCCCAGATAATTTATGGTATTAACTGCTTCCAGTTGCTGACCTGCTATTTTGTAGCTAAATGATAAAGGATCCATCTTTCTGTGTATTCGCAGCACATTACACTTGTCTACATTGAGATTCAATTGCCATTCCCTGCATCATGCGTCAATTCGCTGCAGATCCTCTTGCATTTCAGTACAATTTTCCATTGTTACAACCTCTCGATACACCACAGCATCATCTGCAAAAAGCCTCAGTGAACTTCTGATGTCATCCACCAGGTCATTTATGTATATTGTGAATAGCAACGGTCCTATGACACTCCCCTGCGGTACACTTGAAATCACTCTTACTTCGGAAGACTTCTCTCCATTGAGAATGACATGCTGCGTCCTGTTATCTAGGAACTCCTCAATCCAATCACACAACTGGTCTGTGTCTTTGCAAATTTTTATAATGTGCAGTTTGTTGTATTCATTTTATATTGTGGCTTGTATTCTTTTTATACCGCTGTAGGCCTTAAAGGTCCATAAATGCAATAAATGATGATGATATGCACTGTTATATGGGAATATGACTGCATACATTAAAGGTTCATTGAATGTCGTTGCAGGAACTTTCTCAAACGACATAGAATGGAATCCACAGCTTTCTGGAGGAAGTTGTGTGCGATCTTGGTAAGTACTTCCTAAATCTGTGCCTCCAATGCGTCCATTGTGCGAGGTTTCGTTTGGGACACCTTTTTTGAACAGTCCCATAAAAAAGTTACAATGTGTCAGGCGTAGACGTCTCCCCAACAAGTTTCGCACGACATATGGAACGTGAGGCGGTGCGCCATCTTGCTTGAAGACGATGTAGTCGGTATTTTCCCATCCAGACACCGTGGGCCGAACGTAATCCTGAAGCATTTGAACATGGCGTTCCATGTTCATTGTGTCACGCAGGAGATATGGGCTGATGTCGTTTGTAGCCGTTATTCCACACGACCCTGTCACTTTTGGACGAGAATGCTGTAAGATGGCTGTTTTTTTTGATGATGTTATTGGATATGTTGATATTTGTAAAGGAAAGTGATATATTTGAAGAATTTTGGTCAGAGAAACAGTTGTTAGGCAACGGTATCTGTGTCTGTGATGGTAACAAATGGTTCAAATGGCTCTGAGCACTATGGGTCTTAACATCTGAGGTCATCAGTCCCCTAGAACTTAGAACTACTTAAACTTAACTAACCTAAGGACATCACACACATCCATGCCCGAGGCAGGATTCGAACCTGCGACTGTAGCGGTCACTGTGAGAAAACATTATGGAGTCACAGAATCTTTGACAGTCAGTAGCTGTGGTGTGCAGCAGACACATTTCATTGAGTGTACAGTGTAATGCACGGTCGCACTTGTGGAAGTATGTGAGTTGCAGATTTATTACGCGAAGGAATGATGACTCAGAAGAATGATTGGCTAGCATACGGACATAAAAAAGGTTTATAAATGAAGAACAAGGTATTACTTGATGAGGTAAGAAGTTTATTTTTATTTTTATAGACTTGTATTGTTGGTTCATTTCACCCTCGTCTTAGTCAAGTTTTTATTGATTATTCTATTGATTGATCTTCTGAGTTAATTTACTGTACCTAGGAAGATTAAATGAATTTTCATATTAATGTCTATATATTTTTTAAAAGTTCCTTCCTAACTGAAATTTCAAAAGTTAAATATTGTGTCATGCTTTTCATTGGCATTTTGTGTCAAGATTATGAAACCAATTTTCCTGGACCAACTGTACCCAGTTTTTAGCAGTATTTTTTTTTTCTTATTGAGTCTTACTGTTTCTGCCAGTACTTCATTTTGCAGGTAAAATGTAAATTTCGTGTGACTAGGGCCTCCAGTCGGGTAGACCATTCGCCGGGTGCAAATGTTTCGATTTGATGCCACTTCGGCGACTTGCGAGTCGATGCGGATGAAATGATGATGATTAGGACAACACAACACCCAGTCCCTGGGCGGAGAAAATATCGTACCCAGCCGGGAATCGAACCTGGACCACTAGTATTGACATTCTGTTGCGCTGACCAATCAGCTACTGGTGGCGGACATTTAACAGGTGAGATTCATAATACATGATTTTTTCGTTTCCTGTGCGTAATGTAGGTTCTCTTAGTTTCCTTATTTTACCAGGGCCATATTTCAGTGCAGAAATTTTCGTGTGTTTCAGGTTACATTCTTATACAGGTCGACATTACAGTTTGATTTTTTTTATACAGTTACGTTGTTGTTTTTTTTTAAGCATTTCGCAATGAGCAAGTCTACTGAGAGTGAAATTATTGGTTTGCTTATTTATTTGCTTATGAATGAGATCGGTTTACACACACACACACACACACACACACACAGACACACACAATTCTTTTAAATTTCATGTAAGTGAAGTGACTCTGACCTCAGTAGCACATTTAGGCTGTCAGTTCACATTCTCAGGTTCGTATTTAGCATAAAACACAGAAAAGTAAAGGCTACTCCCAATGTGTCTTCTCCATCGTAACTTCAAGATCCTGCGCTGTCCAATAATGGCAGCTGTGCCGACTGACAAAACCTCCCACACGGAATGCGATCTCGTCACTCCAGAGGCTGTTGTGAAACAATTGAGGCCAATCTTTGTTCCAACCCAACATCAACTCCTCATTCTGCACTCTGCTAACACAGTCTTCTGGTGTCAGCTGCTGCACGTAAAATAGTTTCCATGTTCGAAAGTTTAATTCCTTATGCACTACCTGATGCGCCTTGTGAGTCCGCTCTCTCGTGCTGCCTGACGTCTCGATTTCCCTGGACAACGATTTTGGATGGACGACCTGTTTTTGCTGCATCCTTTACCAAACCTGTGGTCACTAGCTTCGTGCAGCAACTCTTTATTGTCTCTGGAGGAAATGTGACATTCCTTCCCTTTACCATAGGCCACCATCTCTGCAGAAGAACGGTACAATTCCACATCTCATAGAGTGAAGCAACCTGTGCTTGTTCCCCGATTGTAAATCGATCGACCATCTTTGTTGTTGTTGAGTGCACCGCCTCCCACGGCCACCGTCGGTACTAGGCACCATGAAAAATCACAGTCCTATTTAATGTTCTCTACGTTTGTGCTATTTCCAATACTATGGCATCAATATTAAAAACTTAACAGTCATTTAATGACAACTAGTTACTTCCTGATCACCCAGTATTACGCGTAAATTGGCAGAAAGACTCGTCCTTGTGTGATTACATGATTGCCAAACAGTCAGTGGAAGCATTCACATGCATTATGTACAAGGTGGTCAGAAAATGTGTGAAATGCTTGTAGGGATGTTACAGGGCAGGTTGTACTGAGACATAAATGTTGAGAAAGAAATTCGATACGTTGCGCCGTTTCCGAATTATTTAGCATTGAAGTTAGCCAATCAGATCGTCGCGGGAGTAAATTCAAGTTTCAGCTAACGAGCCAAAGCACTCGTTGGGCAACACCGCCCCTGGCAGGCCGCTTGAATGCGAGCGCGCGACGCCCCGATTGGCTAACTTCAATGCTAAATAACTCGGAAACGGCGCAACGTATCGAATTTCTTTCTTAACATTTATGTCTCAGTACAACCTGCCTTGTAACATCCCTACAAGCATTTCACAGATTTTCTGACCACCCTGTATATGAGAGTATGCGTACAGAGTGATTTAACGTGGTATGACCACATAAAACGAATCTCCAGTATGACAGATGGCAGACTGCGGTTGAGTTGTTCAGTTAGTGCGTTAGTTATCTGATAATCAGTTGATTAGTTAGTCAGTTCTTTATGATACAGAAAGAGTTTACTGAGAGCTGTTATATTTGCCATGATGGTTTTCAGGAGATTTTGGCCATAAACGTGAATGACGTACGCGCATTTGATAAATGTTCTCAACCTCTGTAACATGGATATAATCATATTCTTAGTAAGACTGCGTTTGAGACCAGAGATGTTAGTCAGAGAGGTTAACTTGACTTTGCCAGAGTAAGTTAGATAGTAGCAGTAAAAGAGTGTGCTGGACAGTCTGGCAGTGTACTTGGTTTAAAAACGATGAAAACTGCCTTGCTGTGTAGTGGAGGCAGCATTATTTAAAAAGGATTTTGCAACGATATGTTTTGAGTAAATATATAAAGCAAATAAAATTATATTAATACAAGAATGATAAAAAGCAACTCTTGAGGTAACCCAGTTTCTTGTATTTGTAATTGTGTGAGTTCTCATTGTTAGAAAATTGTGTATGGTTGAAGTTTACCCTAGAAATTTTGTAATGAAGTGCATGATCTTGTCTTATAGTAGAAACAAGTGTCAAAAGACAGAATTATACACAGCAGAATTACTGAGAAATATTTTGCTAACTTGTCTAGGCGTGAGAACTTTATAAAAATGTGTATTGTTGTTATGGCTTAACGAAACACAGTTAAACTTGGAGTCTTTCTTCTCATTTTTCAGTCGTTAAGATTAATTGTTCATTTTCATTAACTTTCATGATCCTGTTTGCATATTCACATTGCACATCGCGTGTTGTGTACTGAGCTGCATGTATGAAAGTTAGTAAGATACCATATTGAATTGCACAACGCAAGTAATGCAAGCAAAATTTGATTTTCGAGAGTCCCATCATTATTCCCAATTGCAACAAACTGCGAAGCAGACGAGTGTTCCGTGCACACAGGTATGCCAATAAATTTGAATTCTATGAAAGTTCATGTCCACTGCAAGACACAGTTATTGGCAGAGTGTATTTGTGAAAACAGTATCAATATCAGTTCAGAGGCTTAATACCAGTAAAAGATTTCAGTAAAGTGCTATCTTATGAATTTTCAAGCAGTTTTATCAGAATTCCAGATGCGTTAATTTTATGTTCATTAGCTGTTTAATTACAATAACGGTTCTAGTACAGCGATTGTTTGCAAAGTTAAAGATAAATATTATCAATATTAAGGGCCAATATTTTAAACTGAGTCATTCTTTTTGCAGTCAGATGGAGTATGTAAATGTCATTGAAAACAGATTGAGTTCTGGCAGACGAATTATTTGATGTACAAGGTAGTCTGGATTTCGCAATGTGGACTGTGAGCTCCACATACTTTGATTCAAAAATAAATTTTCACATAGTTCTGTTGCTCTGCACTGAGTTTTACATATTTCGATATGAAAAATAGGTTTTACACATTTCTCAGATACCAACTTGACACTTATGAACACGAGTTTAAGTATATAAGAAACTTACAAAGTCACTTTTATAATTATCGTAGAGCCTCTCAGCGGAAAATACTCATAATTTACATTATAAGTTCCTTTGATTTATTTTTTTCGCTGAATAATCGTTAGAAGTTTAGTCCACCCACGAAGCAGATAGTTTTCAAAACCCTGGTTCAACCAATACTTGAGTATTGCTCCTAGGTTTGTGTGCCATATCCTGTAGAATTATAGAATAAATGGTGAAAATCCAAAGAAGAGCAGCAAATTTCGTTAGAGATTCATTAGACATGCTTGAAAATGTCACGGAGGTAGTCAGGCATACAAAGTGTCACGCACTACAAGAAAGGCCGTTCTGCTTCATGATGTGGTTTACTGTTAACTTTCTGAGAGGGCACATTTCTATGTATATTTTACGAATAGTGCATGAAGTTAAAATCAGAAAGATTCAATCTCACACACGGGCCTACCAACAACTGTTTTTCTCTTGGGCCATTTGTGACTGGGACAGGAAAGGGCAAATGCCAGTATTACACAAAGTACCCTCCACCGCACTCTATAATGTAGCTTGCGGATGTAGATGTAGATCTGTTGCAACAGATGACACGAGCACACGACTGCCAATGTTAATGGCCATTTGCTGTGTCTCAGCTGCAGCACTGCTGACATCTTGTATGACTAAGACTTTTTAAGCCATTCCCACATTTAATATTACTTCTGTTCAGATATCAAAAATGTACAAAATATCTGGAGTGCTGTGACAGTAATCGTCACACACTCCACACTCTGATTTGTAGAACATCATAGACCCCCTTTCCACAGTACTGGTGACGAGTACTTACGCACCCTTGGTCAATGGCGAGAGGACGAGAGCGTGGCAGGACCATCCCCCTCCACTGCAGCCGAAGATGGTGACGTTGTTGGGGTCTCCCCCGAAGCTGGCAATGTTGTCCTTGACCCAGCGCAGCGCCATCACCTGGTCCTTGAAGCCCATGTTCCCCGGCACCAGACGGTCCCCTGCGTTCAGAAAGCCTGCAACACGACACGCAGAAATCACCACAGCTGGTTACGATCTCATCCATCGATAGCACTATTAACACCACAACTTTAAATATGAAAGGTATCGAAAAGTTCCCGTTCGAAGGTTGTACAGTCTTGAATTGGTATGCCAATCAGGCAAAATCGCCGTGAACATTGGGGCAATTATCCCACCGATGCACCAGGTTGAAGATAGACCATGTCCTGCCACATGAAGAAGTGCCTGTTGCACATCTTTCTCTGACAGATATCATCGACTTTCATGGCCTTTGTTAAGGGAATGACGGCGTGAGAATTGCACGGGGAGAGATTAGGACTATAGGGCTGGTGCTCAAGTGTCTCCCATTGAAGTACTTCTGTGGTACGACATTTGTGATATGGGGATGTGCGTTATCATGAAGCAGCAGCACTCCTTGTCTCACACAATGGTGGCTGTCAAAAGACATGCTACCCCATACATGTTCTTCACTCTTCGATGGGGGTCTAATGTGTGTCCTTCGGCAGCCAAGAAAAGAATAACAGCACACTGGTCTCCGTTGGACGAATTTGGTAATAGTTGGCATACAGGGTGTATTCCAGTTCCATTAGGACTGTACGAAAAATAGAAGTCATCGATTATATTCACATTGAGCTGTGTTGAGCTCGTGTTATGCGTCGGTTTAAACATCCTATCCTGTGTTTGGTTTCTCGCGGTTATTCTGATTATGCTGTAGTTCGCTCTCTCGATCAGGGGCAAGAGTGGTGTGTATCGATATTCCCAACTTGTACTATGTTTGGTCGGGTGCTTATAGTTTCCAGCTCTGCTGTGTGCGAGCAGTCGGTCGGTTGTCGTGGAGCAGCGAGGAAATCTCCACGGCGCATAGTTTGGCCGGGCACGCTGGCGGTCTCTACATAGAGTTGGAGTGTGTGGGGCTGTTCCCATTGCTATGAGGTCCGTGGCTCACCGACCCTGGACACGAAAGTTGAGTTTGGATTTAAATTACCCTGTGCCATTTGGTTCTCGTTGTTCGCTGTTGGGGCATTCCCGCGAGCAACAACGTGTGTGTTCGAGTTGGCGAAGGTTTAGCCACCGTGCGGTGGAGTCTAACTGTGTTCGGTTATTTGAAATTGAAATACACTGGAGGAATTTTCTGCCATGTGGCCGTTAACATTCTGGTTACCTGTCCCGGCCGTTGACGTAAATTTAGGCAGTGTGCTTTCCTCACTGTGTTGTCGCTGTCCAGCAGGGTGTGTAGTTCGGCAGCTTAATGTATGCTTGGTAGTGGGCGTCCATGCCTTTTACGTTTGCATTGAACTCCCAGTTGCTGCTGGTCGAGTGGAGCGCAAGTTACCTTGTCGGCGGGTCCGTTGACTGTCTGGCGGTTGGGTTGTAGTCGGATCGAGAATGGTTGGACCGACTGCCTGTCTCACCTAAGTGGACGTTAGTATTTCAAGTGCTGGCCGACCTCAGAAACTTTTGAGCGCCGTTAGCTGCACTGCCTTTTCTTATTTTCTGTGTATCTGTATGGCTCATAGCCGATGATTTTGAATTAAAGGAATTAAAGTTGAATTGTTTTTAATGGTGTTTTAAATTATGGGCCTTCAGCCGTTTTAAAATTAAAAGATTCTTGCTTGTCAGGTGTTAGGTTGTTTGGGCCTTCAGCCTGATTAATATATTGATTAAAGATGAAGCCTTGGGCCTTCTACCTACTAAAAATTATTTTAGTTATGTTTTAAGTTATGGGCCTTCAGCCGTTTTAAAATTAACATTACTTGCTTGTCAAGTGTTAGATTGCTTGGGCCTTCAGCCTGATTAATACACTACTGGCCATTAAAATTGCTACACCAAGAAGAAATGCAGCTGATAAACGGGTATTCATTGGACAAATATATTGTACTAGAACTGACATGTGATTACTTTTTCACGCAGTTTGGTGCATAGATCCTGAAAAATCAGTACCCAGAACAACCACCTCTGGCCGTAATAACGGCCTCGATACGACTGGGCATTGAGTCAAACAGAGCTAGGATGGCGTGTACAGTTACAGCTGCCCATGCAGCTTCAACACGATACCACAGTTCATCAAGAGTAGTGACTGGCGTATTGTGACGAGCCAGTTGCTTGGCCACCGTTGACCAGACGTTTTCAGTTTATGAGAGACCTGGAGAATGTGCCGGACAGGGCAGCAGTCGAACACTTTCTGTATCCAGAAAGGCCCGTACAGGACCTGCAACATGCGGTCGTTCATTATCCTGCTGCAATGTCAGGTTCCGCAGGGATCGAATGAAGGGTGGAGCCACGGGTCGTAACACATCTGAAATGAAACGTCCACTATTCAAAGTGCCATCAATGCGAACAAGAGATGACCGAGACGTGTAACCAATGGCACCCCATACCATCACGCCTGGTGATACGTCAGTATGGCGATGACGAATACGCGCTTCCAATGTGCGTTCATCACGATGTCGCCAAACACGGATGCGACCATCATGATTCTGTAAACAGAACCTGGATTCATCCGAAAAAAAAATGACGTTTTGCCATTCGTGCACTCAGGTTCGTCGTTCAGTACACCATCGCAGGCGCTGCTGTCTGTGATGTAGCGTCAAGGGTAACCACAGCCATGGTTTCCGAGCTGATAGTCCATGCTGCTGCAAACGCCGTCGAACTGTTCGTGCAGGTGGTTGTTGTCTTGCAAAAGTCCCCATCTGTTGGCTCAGGGATCGAGACGTGGCTGCACGATCCGTTACAGCCATGTGGATAAGATGCCTGTCATCACGACTGCTAGTGGTACGAGGCCGTCGGGATCCAGCACGGCATTCCATATTACCATCCTGAACCCACCGATTCCATATTCTGGTAACAGTCATTGGATCTCGACCAACGTGAGCAGCAATATCGCGATAGACTACAATCCGACTTTTATCAAAGTCGGAAACGTGATGGTACGCATTTCTTCTCCTTACACGAGTCATCACAACAACGTTTCACCAGGCAACGGCGGTCAGCTGCTGTTTATGTAAGAGAAATCGGTTGGAAACTTTCCTCATGTCACTACGTTGTAGGTTTTGCCACCGGCGCCAACCTTGTGTGAATGCTTTGAAAAGCTAATCATTTGCATATCACAGCATCTTCTTCCTGACGGTTAAATTTCACGTCTGTAGCACGTCATCTTCGTGGTGTAGCAATTTTAATGGCCAGTAGTGTATACTGTTTAAAGATAAAGCCTTGGGACTTCTACCTACTAAAAATTAATTTAGTTACGTTTTAAGATATGATCCTTCATCTGTTTTAAATTAAAATTCCTTGCTTGTCGCGTGTTAGATAGTTTAGGGCCTTCAGACTAAATGAAGGTAAGGCCTTCTGCCTTGTGTTTTTTTATTTTATGTTACCTTCAGTCTTAAATCATCGGCCTTCAGCCGTCCTTAAATTAAGGTTGTTGCTTTTCAAGTGAGATTTTGGGGCCTTCAGCGAAATTATAGAACTCACTTCACGTGAGGCCTTCTGCTGCTAAATATTCTTTTGGCGTCTGAATTTTGAGTTAATGGCTTTCAGGCGTTTTTTTTAATTAAAGTGGTTGTGCCCTTAAGGCATAAGGTAGTGTGGCGTATTCAGCCGATAACTAAGTTCAAGAATTTGTACTGTAATGTTTGGTGAAATAAATAAAGTTATATGTGTTCGAGTCTAACTGACAGCCGCTCATTTGGGCCCCTTTCCGCAATTATTCCAACTACCTGTTCTGTCCTGCGGGTTTAGCAGGACGTTCCACACAAAATCATGGTGCTCATTCAAAATAGTCTCCCCCGGAATCGAAACATACTGAAATCGTTTTAAAGGACTTTGTAACAGTCACTATAGTCTTTTTTTGGAATAGCATTTATACTGCAGTACAATTTTCTTTCATGCCCTTAACTGTGTCATAGCGGCGTCCTTTCATTGCAACTTCAATTTGGGGAACAACCAGAAATGAATACGTTGGGTGTTCCAGCGCTGTGATCCATTAGCTGGCCAAAAACTCGAGCACAGTCTTCGCTTTGTGAGCTGGGGTGTCGTCATGGAGGTGAAACAAGAAACCTGTCTCTTGTTATTCGGGTCGAATTCGACGAATTCTCGGCCTCAAACGCTGTTGCCTCACTGCTCCACTGCCATTTTCCGACGAGTATCGGAGACGTACTGTTACATTTGCGACCAGGATGCCTGCTACAGCACTGCAAACGCTTTCTGCGCAGATGTTTTTGAAACTTAAAGGACTGTAACGCCGCTATTCACCATGTGATAGCTTCGCAGTTTGGAATTTCACACCAGCAGTCATAAAGTAACTGTGACACACTGTGTATTCACGATTCCTCATTTACTGCACGCACTTCGGGAAGACACGAATGCCACATTAATTCCTTGCCCACACGTCGGTGCTTATATGCCCACATTGTAGCCGCGCTACATTGCATATACCGGGTGATCAAAAAGTCAGTATAAATTTGAAAACTGAATAAATCACGGAATAATGTAGATAGAGAGGTACAAATCGACACACATGCTTGAAATGACATGCGGTTTTATTAGAACCAAAAAAATACATAATTTCAAAAAATGTCCTACAGATGGCGCTTCACCTGATCAGAATAGCAATAATTAGCATAACAAAGTAAGACAAAGCAAAGATGATGTTCTTTACAGGAAATGCCCAATATGTCCACCATCATTCCTCAACAATAGCTGTAGTCGAGGAATAATGTTGTGGGCAGCACTGTAAAGCATGTCCGGAGTTATGGTGAGGCATTGGCGTCGATTGTTGTCTTTCAGCATCCCTAGAGATGTCGATCGATCACGATATACTTGCGACTTCAGGTAACCCCAAAGCCAATAATCGCACGGACTGAGGTCTTTGGACCTGGGAGGCCAAGCATGACGAAAGTGGTGGCTGAGAACACGATCATCACCAAACGAGATCTGTCACGCGTCTAGCAATACCTTTTTTTTATTCTAGTAAAACCCCATGTCATTGCAAGCATTATTCCGTGGTTTATTAAGTTTTCAAATTTATACTGA
Source organism: Schistocerca cancellata (assembly GCF_023864275.1). Classification (NCBI taxonomy): domain Eukaryota; kingdom Metazoa; phylum Arthropoda; class Insecta; order Orthoptera; family Acrididae; genus Schistocerca; species Schistocerca cancellata. Next base: position 159,378,612 of record NC_064635.1, on the reverse strand, counting down.
CTTTTTGATCACCTGGTACTTTGCAGCAATGTCCTAAAACGAAAACTTTTGGATGATTCCTTATACTTTCGCAAAGGAAAAATCAACTAACCAGAGAACTACATGTAACTGTTTATGTTAGTTCGCTTTGCTTAGTCCATTTTTTCTATCTCATTACTTTTTGTGTCTGATGAGAAGAAGGTAACACAAGCCATTCTCCAAAGCACGTAAATATTGCGTGTGTGGGTTTAAAATAATTTTTATTTTATTCATGCAAATCAAAGAAAAACAGTGAAAAAGACGGAACTGTTTGAACTACTTCACACATACTCTCAGGCTGACTCACTCATTCTTTGATAATATTCCTGTTGTTTTTTGTTCCTCTTGCTTTTCATTTCATCGTGCCCTCGAAAACGTGTAAATATTATGTTCTGTTTGGGCACTGAAGACTGAAAATCGTTCAATCTCACTTTTATAATTAGCACTGAAATGGATGTGTGGATACTGTCTTAGGGATTGTACGTACTGGATAGTGCAAAGGGTCGAATAGCTTGTCACTGGGTGCTCCAGTGTTAGGCGAGTGACGAAGCCCCTCAGGTAACTGGTGGGCAGGCCGTGAAAGAGGGCCAGTCTCCACTCTGTTTGCTTGCTGGCGGTCTCGTCCGAGATGTGGAGCAGACTCTTCCGGCAGCGACTGAGAGCACTGGTTGCACCCAGCTGCAAATCGCAACACTTGTTGGCAAGAATGAAGCCTGCCGCCTTGGTTCCTCCAGGATGCTGGCTAATTTGGTGAAGACAGAAAGCCTCGCCTACATGATAGAAGCAGAGCTATTGTTTTGTATAAGTCAAAAATTATCCACACTTTTCATAAAACACATTACTTACTTCAAAACTACAGTCGATTTACACATTATTTTGCAATATAGTCTCCCTTCTTTGAAATGCACTTGCTCCATCGGTCTACAAGCTTGTGTATTCCTGCCAAAAATAAGGTTTCCAGTTGGTTGCAAAGCCACTGATGCACCATTGCTTGCACCTCTGTGTCTGAGAAAAATGGATGACCACGCAATGCGTCTTTCAGTGGCCCAAACAAATAAAAGTCTGATTGAGCAAGATCCGGATTGTAAGGCATATGTTCCAGCAGCCCAAAACCCAATTTTTGGGTGGTTTCAAGGGTGAGGCAAGCCTTCTGAGGACCGGCTTTATCGTGTAACAGCAACACTTTCTGTACATAAAGACCTCGTCATTTTCTACAAATTTCTGGTTGAAGTTTGTTAGTCAACAGTACCCAGCAATTGTCTTTGTTGGTTTACCTCTTCTCCATTTAATCTTCCACTAAAGGCGCTTTTGCGCCCCAAAACATGGTTAGCATAACCATTCCACCAATGTCACAGACTTGATTTTTTTCTTCTCTGGTGATGTGGGTGCTTCCACTCCATACTCTGGCGTTTTAATTCCGGCTCATAGTGATGAGACCACGTTTCATCACAAGTCACTATTCTCTCCAAAAATGACTCGCCTTCTGTGTAGTTATGGTCGAGTAAGCGTTGGCAGATCTCAAGAGTTCATGTTATCCACTAAGTTGTCATGGCACCCATTGCGAACGAACTTTATGGGAGACAAGTTCATCATGGTTGATGGTATAGGTCTGATGTTCAACACAGACGCTATACCATCTGTAGAATCCACCTATTTGTCAAAACTGTCTGCGTGTTACATTTTGGTCTGGCGACTTTTGTGCTATAAAACACTTGACTGCAGCAGTTTACTGTCCCCATGCTGTGCTAACAGTCGAAGACGAATTTCAGCCCCTTTCACTCATTCTGACCAAAGAAATCGTATCACTGCAAACTGCTAGCGGACCGGACATGTTTACGTTGCCACCGCCGGCTCACTTCAAAAAAACTGCTCTGAGCGCTATGGGACTTAACATCTGTGGTCATCAGTCCCCTAGAACTTAGAACTACTTAAACCTAACTAACCTAAGGACATCACACACATCCATGCCCGAGGCAGGATTCGAACCTGCGACCGTAGCGGTCACGCGGTTCCAGACTGAAGCGCCGGCTCACTTCTCTTGCAACGAATGTCAACTGAGGCGCACGTCACCACAGAAGTGCCAATTGCAAACACGCATTCGCGCAATGAAGTACGACTACTGGAAAAGTGTTTTTGAGACCGTCTTGATAACTTTTGACTTAAACTCGTAACATCATTTCCAGCAGCGACTGGTCTGCACTAACTCGGAGCCGAATGGAAGGCTTAAGCCAGAGGTTCAGACGGTTGTGTGACGATACTGGATGCGGATATCACGACGTCTGCAATCGGGTGGAAAAATGTAAGACTACCCTTAATATTTGTGATGTGGGCTACTAGCAGGGAGTGACTACGTGTGGCGTGAATATGTAGTAGTTCAGATTAGAGTGAAACCTCAAAAAACACGATAAGATCCATCCTGAGTCCAGACACGGCAGAATTCGCCACAGCAGCTCAGAGAACGGGTAGTAAAGACAGAGACTCGTGTGAATTTCTTCTAAGTGCCTTTCTCCCAAAATTAACTTGACGGGTTAATGAGGCAACCAATTTATCAAGGTAATACATACCTTAGACGTACTGGTAATAGACAGATCCGAACTTCTCTACTGAGTGTATAACACGGAATCACTGATCATAAGCCTGTAACAGCATTACAGAACACGGCCGCAAATAAGGCTGGATAGCTAGATGTACAGCGGACTCGCAGTTGACTTATTTTGGCAGTTATAAGAGTCGAGGGGCATGAGAGGGAAGCAGTGGTTGGGAAGGGAGTGAGGAAGGGTTATAGCCTATCCCCGATGTTATTCAATCTGTATATTGAGCAAGCAGTAAAGGAAACAAAAGAAAATTTCGGAGTAGGAATTAGAATGCATGGAGAAGAAATAAAAACTTTGAGGTTCGCCGATGACATTGTAATTCTGTCAGAGACAGCAAAGGACCTGGAAGAGCAGCTTAACGGAATGGAAAGTGTCTTGAAAGGAGAATATAAGATGAATATCAACAAAATAAAACGAGGATAATGGAATGTAGTCGAATTAAATTGGCTGATGCTGCGGGAATTAGATTATGAAATGAGACGCTTAAAGTAGTAAACGAGTTTTGCTATTTGGGGAGCAAAATAACTGATGATAGTCGAAGTAGAGAGGGTATAAAATGTAGACTGGCAATGGAAAGGAAAGCGTTTCTGAAGAAGAGAAATTTGTTAACATCGAGTATAGATTTAAGTGACAGGAAGTCGTTTCTGAAAGTCTTTGTATGGAGTGTAGCCATGTATGGAAGTGAAAGATGGACGATAAATAGTTTAGGCAAGAAGAGAATGGGAGCTTTCGAAATGTGGTGCTACAGAAGAATGCTGAAGATTAGATGGGTAGATCACATAACTAATGAGGAGTGTAACGTACCCTCTCTGTTATTGTTTTTGTTTTTTGTTATTGTTTTTTTTGTTATTGTTAGTTGTAGAGATACGAAATTATTGTAGCGGTTTGCTTAGTCAGCCGTACTTCGGAATTTTTTGACATTAAATGGAGCCTGAAACTTGGGTAATAAATACTTCGCGTGAAGTGCGATTTGCGGCATAAACAAAAATTAATTGCGGAGATGCAATCCACAGAATATTAACAGAAAAGCTTTAGAACAATGCGCACGACTGACTAGACACATTCAGAGGGTACGTACATTCGCGTACGAGTGGGTACGATCTGATGAGAAAGATCTATCTTAAATTCTTTTGTGTAAAATAATTACGTCGTAACACACTCGGAGATTGCGAACGTACAATCAGGGTAGAGGCACGTACTTTCTATCATTCCCCATGGCCTGGGCAAAAGAATTGCAATTATTTAAATTAAAGAATATTTCTTTTTCAATCAGACTCTTATTTTTATACGAAAAGGAAGATTGCAGGTTCTGAATGTCTCGGCAAAAACACATCGAAATTAATCTTAGCGGCCACCATAGGAAAGCAGTGAGCACGACCACGTACCTCTATTGTTGAGCAGCGCCGTCGTTAAGATCGTCGACTCCATCTAAAATTCGCCTTCTCGAATTAACAGAATAATTTGTACTCCACTGGTATGGGATTTAGGCTTGATCTTGACAGAAATTATAAAACACATTTTTCATCATTTAACACCTTCATTTAACACACACATAGACATGGAACTATACAGTACGTCTCTACGCCAGCACGTCAGAACAAGAAGGCAGTTAATACTGGAAGTAATAAAAGAATCTCGAAATTAGTCCTTTGTCTATAAATGATAAAAAAGTTTTTTAGAGTATTCCTCTGGTATGACAGTCGAACAAATTTTCTTCTTATATCTTTGAGATTAAATTACAACATTTTTAAGTTCCTTTTCAGGAGGCATAGAATAGAATTGGAGAGAAGAGAAATTTGTGGCACAACTTGACTAGAAGAAGGGATCGGTTGGTAGTACATATTCTGAGGCATCAAGGGATCACCAATTTAGTACTGAAGGGCAGTGTGGAGGGTAAAAATCGTGGAGGGAGACCAAGAGATTAATACACTAAACAAATTCAGAAGGATGTAGGTTGCAGTAGGTACTGGGAGATGATAAAGCTTGCACAGGATAGTGTAGCAAGGAGAGCTGCATCAAACCAGTCTCTGGACTGAAGACCACAGCAACAACAACAATGTTTCATGAGCACCCACCCAACGTTGTGGACTAACTTCATCTTAAAAATAATGGATTCTTATAAATAATCCAGTATTAGACAAGAATGCAAAATTTATCTATAATCAATACAACTGGTTTCGGCTGCAACAACTAGCCTCCTTCAGATCTGAAATTTTATGGAAAATTGCACAAGAGGGAGAGTAGTGTGACACAGACTGTCCTTTTGACAAACGTTAGGCAAAATCGGTACACACCAAATATGGCAAACTCTGCTGTCTAATCACCAGGCCAGTAGGAAACACATTCTCATCAGTAAATTGCATACTTGGGCTTTACGGGAGTCACAGCTCAACTTTTTTGTACGTGTTCATTGAAATAACTGTAACCTAAAAGATAAAAACAAATAGTAAATATGACGCAGTCATTATACCATTGCAAGGTCGAAACTACAGTATTCTTACCCAAATGTGTGAGATCGTCATAAAGATTGTGCAGTAACTTTGTATCGACTAGTATCCACGTACGGCTGGTCCCGACGGAGGTTCGAGTCCTCCCTCGGGCATGGGTGTGTGTGTTTGTCCTTAGGATAATTTAGGTTTAGTAGTGTGTAACCTTAAGGACTGATGACCTTAGCAGTTAAGTCCCATAAAAAAAGTATCCACGTACGAAGAATGCTTTTCACAAACTCATACATAAATTTAAGCCTGTCACATGGCACCAGTAAATAAGAGTGATATGCCTGCGTCAGAGCAGGCGGAGTGCTGACTGATGTTACATGGTGGGACATACAGGAAAACTACGTGCCACCGGATGGCGTGGCAGCTACAGTATATTAACTGAAGCAACAAATAACTGTACGAACTATTATATGATGTATACAGAGTATAATACTAGTAATTGTAATCAAACAAGTAAACAAATCCCAGATAACAGCAAAAAGCATAATAATGACGCACGTTCATATTTCAAAGTGACAGGATGCCACTACACGGTATATTATCTTTATGTAATGTAATTGAGAATAATAATAAGAAAATTTGTATTATCAATAACATTAAGCTATTACGTATAACCAACCTAAAGCATTTAAGTACCCAATATTAAAGAATGTAAAGTCATACACAAGTGAGGAATGAACATGGCATCCACTTGTTTTTTGTCAGACCGTAAGATAATGACATGGGCGATTCGGAAACATATGAATGGAATGCATACCATAGTTTATAACAACAATGTTCACATAGAGAATATCATATATGAAGGACAGTCAAATGAAAACGAGAAAGATGGGAAAGAGTAAGTGAACTGCTCATTACTTCAAAACTAATCACCCTAACCGTTAATACATTTATCTCACTATGAGACAAAACGATCAATACCTTCGAGGATAAATGTTTGTGGTTGCCTATCGCACCACGATTGTATCTAAGCGTGCATCTTTTCGTCCAGAGCAAATATAAAACCACGAATGGCTTTCTTCAGGTCTCCAAAAATATGGAAATCGCACGAGGAGAGATCGGGACCGTATGTAGAACGTGGGTGGGCTCACAAGTTGCCACGGTTGCTTCGACTGCGTTGCAGAAGTTTCGCTGGGAAGCCGTCAAACGTCCTCCATACAGTCCAGGTTTCTCCCCATGCGATTTCCATATTTTTGGTGACGTGAAGAAAGACATGCATACCGGCAATTTCGCTCCGATGGTGCACCTCTGCTTGCAATCGTGGTTCTGCAGGCGAGGGCAAACGTTTTTCATGAAGATACCGACCTCCTTCTCTCACAAAGGGATAAATTTATTAACAGTTGTAGCGATAACTTTTGAAATAATAAACATTTTACTTTCTTGCTCCCATCTGTCTAGTTTTCATTTCATTTTCACTTATAGTTCAAAGGCACTTATGAAACTTAATCATCATTTTAAATATGACTCACGGTACATGGCCTAGGAGAACCACAAGCCTTCACGGCAATCGATAACAGATATAAGTCAACACAGCACGGTAACCAGAAGATTAGGATGCATGTATTGTACATGTTAGGATACAGTACATGTGAAAGTCATGACAAATCAGTTTCTTGTATACTGCACATAGGGATGTATCTGATACAAATGTGCCCTATCAAAGGAACGGAAAGATATAAATGTTGTATGCCAATACCTGAAACATAAGAGTTGTGGTATCAGTTACATTACAAGCGACAAAACTAGTCAGCCGCTTGGATTCAAGTGAAAATAGCGATAACATGGCCTACATTTTTAGTCGTAAGCAAATGACTAAAGACATACTCAATAAGATCAAGAAAACATCAAACCTAGATAGACCAAAAATTCGTCATAGACTAATATCATATTTGAAATATGTGTCTGTGAGAAATAATGTAAGAAGTGCAGTGAAAATATGCATTTTACTTGACATCAATGTATGTGTGAGTAGTGGCCCCATGTCTACGTGAATGAGAGACATTGTAGTACATATGATACAGTGCAAAAATTCAAGACTATTAAATGTAATGCATAACACATTTATAAAGACAAATTGCTATACTGGTTAAATGCCAGAAAATGTTATAACAGACCGATCAAATACTAGTATATTAAGTGGCCTAATGTTCACGTGAGATACAGACTAAGGTCTATGTAACACAATAAAATAAAATGCTACACCCCAAGCATTGTAGTATCCGACAATAATACCTGTAGTCTAAAGGCAGGCATATGTCGTATGTGTGCTCAAACATAACACTGTGCAGGTTTACTGTTAAAATTAGCTCCATGAGAGAAAACGCTCTGCCGTGAAAATGTGTGGTTTTATTTCCTTTGCCACAGCTAGTTTTAACTACGATAGCGTCGCATTTGAACCATAAGACAAATTGTTTCTACCATATATATTCTTTCTCATTATATATACGTATTTTTAAACACAATTCAGATACTCAACACTGCCGCTACGGTCGCAGGTTGGAACCCTGCCTCGGGCATAGATGTGTATGATGTCCTTAGGTTAGTTAGGTTTAAGTAGTTCTAAGTTCTAGGGGACTGATGACACCAGATGTTAAGTCCCATAGTGCTCAGAGCCATTTTGAACTCAACACTGCACCGTTTTATTTTCTTCTTCACCGACGGTTTTCGCAGAAAATGGAAACGTTGTATTTCTTGCTTATCGGATGATTAGAGTACTACTATATAATCTGAATTTGCGGTAATAACAAACAAGGCTCAAATTGAGAGGGGGAGGAGACGGTAAGAGGAGATGGAGAAATTGACATAGGGAGTGGAAACGTGGAGATGGACAGGAAGAGGGGCGGAAGGAGTTGGAGACAGAGGAGGGAGGAGAAACTGGACAGAAGGAGGGGAGGAGGTGATAGAGAGGGGGGTGGGTGGGGAAGAAGCAATAGATTGACAAAGAGAGGGTAGGAGGAGATGAACAGAGAGAGGGGTACGGGGCGAAGGAGAATAGGACGTATATCCAATTCCCATACATATCAGAAACGTGTGCTTCCTCTTTTCTTTCGTTTTAATGTAACTAGACTGAGCCACAGCATCACGTCGCCGGGCACAGTTAAGTGACATATTTCTATGTTTGACCACAAGGAGCTGCAACGCACCACACTCGATGTTAAGTTTTCCATATTGTTTTTGCACAATTAATTTTGTTACCTTTCAACAAAAAGCACCATATTTTTTATTTCACTGAACGAACAACGTAAAAAATCCTTCGAAACATCTGGATCAATTTGAACCAAACTTCGTACACGTATTACTTCCTGTGTGGAAAGGTATACTGTGGTGGTAAGAATCAGCAGGGTCCTGTTGGGATGAGGATGATAGTGTGGAGAGAGAAGGTAGAGGATGTGGACAGGGAAGGGTGAGTGGAAGAAATGGAAATGGGGGAAAGGTGACAGACAGAGGAAACAGGAGGAGGATGTGGACGGGAGGATAGGAGCAGGGTTGGAGGAAGTGGATAGAGAAAAACGGAGCCGGCCTGGTTGGCCGATAGGTTCTAGGCGCTACAGTCTGGAACCGTGCGACCGCTAAGGTCGCAGGGTCGAATCCTGCCTCGGGCATGGATGTGTGTGATGTCCTAAGGTTAGTTAGGTTTAAGTAGTTCTAAGTTCTAGGGGACTGATGACCACAGATGTCAAGTCCCATAGTGCTTAGAGCCATTTGAACCATTTGACTTGTCGCTCTAACGAAGTAGGCGATTGTCAACAATATGTCTCGTGGTCTTATCGTGGCGTGTTTATCTTCTGCCGTTAGGTCAGACGATAGAAATGCCACTTGCATGCTTAGAGTAGCAGATTGACGGTGACCAACTTTAAACAGAACTTGATTAATCTTCACACACATTTATTAAAATAATAAAAATCATAGACATTACGTAACTTCTGATTCTTGAGTTTCTCCCGGCGTATTTGATAAACAAAATATCCACGGGTGTGCTGCCGGTCTATAGTGTCCAACGGGCACAATATTTCGGCGATCATACATGTCTCCATCATCACGTGAACTGACAGACTGAGCTCCTGTGAACGTGCCGGCACGGAGATCCGTACGCTATGGCTGCTCAGACGGAACTGGGTTCGGTCGCGGCGGCGGCCGATTTAAATACCCTCCGCCCGCGGCGCGCTCCCTCCGCCGTCCGCGCCCCGCGCCACAGTCGCGCGGTGGAACAGATTGCGACGGCGTCTGAGATGACGTCGGTGTGATGGCTCTGTCCGCCGTGGTCGTCACAACTATACGTTTGCTCGATTTACTCTTGATTAACCCAATCGCTGGTTCCCAAGCCTTGCGAAGATTATAGCCACAGTCACGGTTTATGAGGTCGTCATTGGTGCGAATTTCGATGGCCTCTCTAACAACGCTGTCCCAGTATCTCGACGTCTGTACCAGAATCCTCGTGCGGTCATACTCCATGGCGTGATTTTCCGACAAACAATGTACAGCGACCGCCGACTTGCTCGGATACACAGGTCGAGTGTGCCTCTGGTGTTCACGCCATCGATCCTCGACGGTACGCATCGTCTGACCAATATACGACTTGCCACATTGACACGGAATCTGGTACACGCCGGCCTTCCTCAAACCGAGGTCATCTTTGGCGCTCCCCACCAGTGCACGAGTTTTATTTGGAGGACAAAACACAGTTCCGACCTGGTGTTTCTTCAGAATGCGGGCGATTTTCCCCGAGAGTGCGCCTGTGTGTGGAATAAACGCAGTGCCTACCTCCTCCCTCGTAACTTCATCCATCTCAACAGGTTGTGCTGCAGTGGTTGGGCGCACGTTGAATCTGCCATTCTGAGTACCCATTTTTTCGAAATACAGTTCTCAGGTGTTCCAATTCCTGGGGTAGACTCTCTGCGTCAGAGATAGTGCGCGCCCTATGTACTAGAGTTTTAAGTACCCTATTCCTCTGTGAAGGGTGGTGGCAGCTGTCTGCGTGCAAATACAGATCAGTGTGCGTTGTCTTCCGATACACCCCATGACCTAGGGTGCCGTCAGCCCTTCTCTTGACCAAGACGTCAAGGAAAGGTAATTTACCCTCCGTTTCAGTCTCCATAGTGAATTTGATGTTGTGGTGTATGGAGTTTAGATGTGTAAGGAAGTCAAGGAGTTTATCCATACCATGTGGCCAGATGACGAACGTGTCGTCCACGTAACGGAAAAAGCAAGTAGGTTTCCATACGGATGACGACAGGGCTTCCTCCTCGAAGTTCTCCATGTACAAATTCGCTACCACTGGTGAGAGTGGGCTACCCATGGCGACTCCCTCCGCTTGTTCGTAGTATTCTCCATTAAAAAGAAAATACGTGGAAGTCAAGACATGCCTAAAAAGTTCAGTGGTCTTCTCGTCAAACTTCAGACTAATCAATTCTAGTGACTCTCGAAGGGGTACCCTCGTAAACAAGGAAACGACGTCAAAACTCACCATGATATCTGACTCATCCAACCTGAAGCTATCAAGGCGTTTAACAAAATCCACGGAATTACGGATGTGATGAGGGCATTTACCCACATAAGGACTTAATATTCCCGTCAGGTATTTGGCCATCAAATATGTCGGTGCCCTGATAGTGCTGACAATGGGGTGTAATGGTACCCCCTCTTTGTGAACCTTCGGGAGTCCATATAGTCTCGGCGGTACCGGACCTTGGGGTAACAATTTCTTTGCGTCACCCTCCGGTAAATCTGCGTCCTTGAGAAGCGCCCTCGTCTTGTTCTCCACCATCTTTGTAGGGTCAACGCTGATCTTCCGGTAGGAATCGTCATTCGGCTAAATGATGGATGAAGTCACGTGGGAAACTCTTTCCCTCATAAGAACGGGAGTATTTAAGAGACTAGAAATGGCGGAACGAAAGATTCTCGGGAGGATAATGGGACCTCGAAGAACAGGGTCAATTTAGAAGACGAGCGAACCACGAAATGTTATCAAGATACAGGTAATCTCGGACGTCATCAGGAAAAGAAGAAGCATGTCCTTCGGACACTTCCTTACAATGGACCATGGGAGGTGACCACAGTACATAATACAATTTATGATGGACAAGGGAACCAAAGTACACCGGATCCATCAGGTAGAAATGTATCTGGAAGAGCTGGGAATACAGGAACGGAGATATACATTAGGGTGATTTTTACATAAAAAATTTAGACTTTCACTGGTTTCCAGGAATTTGAGCCAGAAAAAAATCATTATGCAGAGAAGAGCGAAAAAGGTTGCAGGGTGTTAGAATGAAAGAATACTGGATAGGGTGAAAGACCAGAAGAAACGAAACTGATGCGAATTAACGTGGTCCTCAGATGGCGAAAACGAAGAGAAGAAGCATACAAGCATCCTTCCTTTGGGCACAGTTGCCAGCACCTCCATGCTACGCTCAGTATCCTGCATTGTATGTCCCTCCGCTGTGATGTGCGCACCAAAGGCTGTTTTATTCTGGGAGTACGTATGCTCTCTAAAACGAGTGTCAAAAGAGCAGTCCGTCTGGGCAACATAAAACTGGACCAGTTCGGTGCCTGAGGCGCGTTTGTAGTGTGTCAGTTGCTTCGAAACAAAAGCTAAGACAATTCTACGAAAGCATTGTTCAATCTTATATAATACCATTGTAGTCCATGGCTACAAACCTATTTTTGTGCTTTTAATGACCACTCGTATGCAAAAGTTGTAAACATAAAGACCTATATGGTTAAAAAAAATGGTTCAAATGGCTCTGAGCACTATGGGACTTAACATCTTAGGTCATCAGTCCCCTAGAACTTAGAACTACTTAAACCTAACTAACCTAAGGACATCACACACATCCATACCCGAGGCAGGATTCGAACCTGCGACCGTAGCAGTCACGCGGTTCCGGACTGAGCGCCTAGAACCGCGAGACCACCGCGGCCGGCGCCTATATGGTTCAAAATGACTCTGAGCACTATGGGACTTAACAGCTGTGGTCATCAGTCCCCTAGAACTTAGAACTACTTAAAACTAACTAACCTAAGGACACCACACACATCCATGCCCGAGGCAGGATTCGAACCTGCGACCGTAGCAGTCGTGCGGTTCCGGACTGCGCGCCTAGAACCGCGAGACTACCGCGGCCGGCAGACCTATATGGAAATTCCACAAGAATGTACCGCAGAAGAGCTGGTAGCGTATCGCCAGAAAGATGTGGGGTTTTACAACAACGGTATTAAGCATGAAATAAGAGGTATAAATATAAGTGACTTGTATTATATTGTATGTTAACCGAGGGCCTAGAAACGACGGAGAGGATCCGCCCCTGCCACAGCCGCAGTGGTCCATAACCTCACGACGACTACCGCACCCCTCCACCGCCTCACACCAAACCACTCTTTCAGGGTGTTTGCGTGGTAGAGTAATGGTGGTGTACATGTACGTGGAGAACTTGTTTGCGCAGCAACCACTGTAGCTGAGGCAGAATAAGGGGAACCAGCCCCCATTCGCTGAGGCAGATGGAAAACCGGCTAAAAACCATCCACGGACTGGCCGGCTCACTGGACCTTGAAACAAGTCCGCCGCCCGGATTCGTGACGGGGACCAGGCGCTGCTTCCCAATGTGGAAAGCCGTGTGTCGGACCGCACGGCTAACTGGGCGGGCAAAGTCACTTGATGCTCTCATCTGGCAATAAGAGAGTTAACTGTAAAATGTAAACTTTCACAGCCGGAAACGTCACAATTAATAAAATGTTCCGGACCACTCTGCCATCACCCTAAAACCTGACGCTTCGTCCCCACTTGCGGAGGACACCCTCATGGGGTATCACAGCTCCTTCAAATGTCCGATTCACATTTTGGCTCTCTGCAGTAGCGAGGCAGGGTGTGAATCGGACATTAAAAAAAGCCGTGCCCCCCCCTTGAAAACGTCCTCCAGAGACGGAGACAAACCGTCAAGTGTTAAGGTGAAACCCATTCGACTGCGGCATAATAGTCCGGAACATTTCATTAACTGTGAGAGATAACTCTCAAACCCATAAAAGGGATAGTTTAAAGAAAAAAAAATTAGACGTTCTTTGTATCTGTTAAATTAATGGCTTGAGAAACAATGAGAAGAGTCAAAAGCAAATTTAAATCATAAGATAAAAATGAAGGTGGATGTTATAAAAACAACACCAAAAAAAATAAATAAGCAGTTGTTTTCTGTGTATAAATGTATATGTAGAAGCTAATAAAAATTTTGTACAAGAATACCCTGCCAAAAAATACAAAAAAACACTCCTAATTATGACAATCTGCGTGTGTGGGAGATGGGTAGTAGGATGACCTTGAAAAGTAATTTAAACTGGATAAGATGAAGGCAAAGCCACCCTCATTTCCTACCTATATGAAAAATAACAGAAATCAAGAAGCCGAAGGCAAGGCAGCCTTCGTTTTGTGCCTATGTGAAGTTTAGGATTGTAGGCGTACTCCATTTCAGAATATTTGCAATGTTTCGATCGGTGCATATAGATGTTTATGATTTTATATGATCTGTGGGTGGAAATTAGGTGAGGTTTTTAGCTGTGTTAGTGTTCTGTTTTTCACTATCTTTGCTGTGCTTATTGGGTCTTTATATGACCTATGGGTCAAATTTCTAGCCATACTGTTTTTGCAAATTTGTATTGGATCTCTGTAAGTGTGTATATGATGTTTTTTAATTGATTTAGAATGATGACCTGTAGCGGTGTAATAAGGGCATGTAGTAGCACTTGCACCTTCCTGAGCTTTTCTCACCAATTCGAGCACTATCACGAACTCAAGAAAATTCTTACAACAAGATAACACCTGCACATCCCGAAAATGATGAAATAAAGAGAGCTTTAAACATCAACAGCTTAGCGCAGACTGAGTGTTTCCCACCAATTAGCTGGTAGGGGTGGGGAAGGGGAATGGAGGAGAGGGAGTGGGGAATATATTAAAATTATGTCCGCCTCCTTAGCTGGGTGGTAACGAGCTTGCCTCCCATGCACTGGGCCCGGGTTCGATTGCCGGCCGGGTTGGAGATTTTCTCCACTCGTGGACTGGTTGTTGTGTTGTCTTCATCATCATTTCATCCTCATTAGCGGCGAGCGAGTCGCCCAACGTGGCGTCGAATGAAATAAGACTTGCACTTGGTGGCTGAACTTCCCCGCTTAGGGGCCTCCCGGCCAATGATGCCATACGCTCATTTCCATTTCCTTATTAAAATATTTTCTTTCTTAAAGCATCCAAAATATTGCGGATTTAAAAGCGGTGGTCAGGTGAAATATACAAATACATGGAAACTACTGCGAGGTGCGTTAAATAAATAATGAAACAAATTTTTCTCTGTAAGCTGGTCGGTTTTATTCAGGATTCCAAAACACCGTATTATTCCCCACTGCACACTGTTCGCTACAAAATCCTATTTTTGAACATAATCTGCGTTCAGTGCTACTGCCTTAGTGGGAGGTCCTGTATGCCCGCATGGTACGACTCTACTGCTCGACGTCGGAGATAGCATCAGTAACGTCCGCTGACTGCATGCTTGGAAAGTGTGGACCGGGAGTCCCCCATGCGGGGAAGTTCGGCCGCCGAGGGCAAGTACTTATTGCATTCGACGCCACATTTGGCGACTTGCGTGTCGGAGATGGGGAAGAAATGATCATGAGGACAACACCACACCCAGTCAAATTCATAAGGTTCAAATGGCTCTGAACACTTCTGAGGTAATCAGTCCCCTAGAACTTAGAACAACTTAAACCTAACTAACCTAAGGACATCGCACACATCCGTGCCCGAGGCATGATTCGAACCTGCGACCGAAGCGGTCGCACGGTTCCAGACTGTAGCGCCTAGAACCGCTCGGCCCAACACCCAGTCCCTGAGCGAAGAAACATCTCGTGTCCCAGCCGGGAATCGAGCCCGGGCCCTTTGGCATGGCATTCCACCGCGCTGACCGCTCAGTTAACGGTGGCGAACAGGGCATCTTTAATCGGCCCAAGCAGATGGGGTGGGGGCACCACCACCTAGAGACAAGGCCGCCGCGCGAAATTGATAGCAGGTCGTGACGTCACTCCAAGCGGGCCACCATGTTGTGTTTCGAAGCGTTTGTTTATCTACACGTTTGTTGGATCGAGTGCTATATTCGTGCTTAAAACTAGCGATTACAGTGTTTGCCTGTAGTGAAGCTACTGTGAACATGGTTTACAAGTGCTGTGTGCCAAGGTGTCGTGGGAATTACGGAACTCGACCGAAAGTAATGTTGTTTTCCTTTCCGAAAGATGCGAATCTGCGCTGGAAATGTCTTTCAGCGATTCATCGGGCCAATTTCCAACCCACTGAGCACACGAAGGTATGTAAAAACTATATACCTAGTACAATTGTTATTTTTTCTGGTGGAATATCTTGCATTTTGGATACATTAGACTAAAATTGTGAGCAAAAGTTCGCAGTAAGTAGGCCTAGTATTCGTTATCAAGTGGCTTTATTTTGATTTTGAAAACGAAATATAAATTTGTGGCTCGTGTTACTTTTTATTCGTGTTTAAATTTCTCTGCAGTTCGTATTTTGTTACGCATTACCGATACGTTTTATCCTCTATTTGTGAGTGGGTGTTGTTTTTCACTCTCGCATTAGTTAGCATGAGTGCTAACGAATGTTGAAACTGCTGTTTTCATGTTTAAAAAGCGATCTCTCTGTATAAAGCATATCTGTGTTATTTTTCGATGTGTCAAACAATGGAACAAATTAATCTAGAAATAGGTTCAATTTATTATTGACGTTTTCAGCTTGACACATTGTCTCATTCCAACTGCTGCAAATGTCTGCTGAAGGTTTGTAGATTTTCACTGTTGACTTATGCTCAAAATCTGCCATATTTTTACAGGAAAGAAAATGTACATTACAATAACAACGCATAATTGTTTTTGTGAGGTGAGTTAAAAGTGATTGTTTGCTTGGGGAATGTACTCAGCTTTCCTGAGGGAGCTCTATAAACAGCTACACAATATTTATTTAGGATACTGAAGGCAGAGGAATTTAATATTATACACTGTATTAGTGCAGAATTTTTCAAGTAGAGTAAATAATAGTCGTCTGGTCCAGAAAGAATGTACTTTATCACAGTGCATTTTTCACAAATGTACCTTGTTTTACCATGTATATCGCAATATTATTTACTTCCTGCACTCGTACGTTTTCACTGGCTATTGATAAGTCTTATGCAATTACAGTACCGGTAAAAAAGAATTATAAACTATAGTTTCTGCTATATCGCGATTGATAAAGTTACTTATTGTAACCATTCGGCAAAGTACTCTCCTCTTTGCGTGGTATCATTTGCAAAGATCTCGTTTCGTTATCTCCAGCGGTTTACGAGATATGACAGGCGTTATGAATATTTCATTCCCGCGCGTTGCGATCGGAAGTGAAGTTGCTGCAGATGCTCAATTTTTTCGAGTTTGGAAGCAGATATTGATCCAAAGTTTTACGAAAATTTCAAAACCTCATCTGTATTTCATACTCAGCAATAGAATGTGTAATATGCATCAAACACAAATTCATAGCGACCTCTATTTTTGATGGCAACGTTCTCAAATTTGATACTCATCTGTGAAATACCACAATAGTTATGACCATTATCGACATGATTGGCACTTCATCATGAAGCTGCCATATAAAGTATTTCAGAAATTAATTATTTTTTACGGAACAGGTTCTGTAAAACCGTTTGACAAAGATTTGCAGGCCGTGCGTCTCGATTCTTAAAGCGCAGCGCCAATCCAAGCCTGGCCCGCTTTGCGTGACGTCACAAGAGCGCGCCGCGGCCTTCTCTTTAGGTGGGGGTGGAGGGGGGGGGGGGCGAAAGGGCGAGATCCGGGGTGTAGGATGGATAAAGGAGGACAGTCCAATGAAGTTTTGTGAGCTCACCGATGGTGCACAGACACGCGCGCGGCCTTGCGTCATTTGCGTGGAGAAGAAGTTGGTTCGCATTTTTGAGGCGGAAAGCACGCTGAAGTCGCTTCTTCAGTTTCCTGAGGGCAGCGCAACACACGTCAGAGTCGATTGATGCATCACGATGGAGGACATGGAACAGAATAGCCTCTTCGGAAGACCGTTGTAATGACTTTTCCGGCTGAGGGCGAGGCTTTGAAATTTTTCTTCGCATGATACGTGGTATGGCGCCACTCCACGGAATTCCGTTTTCGGTTCGTCAACTGTAACGACGTTCGCCAAAAATTGTCACGATCAGTTTCGTATCGCACAAGCAGGTCTGCACAGATGGTCTGCTCTTTATGGTGTTCTGTTAGACGACGAGGAATCCGGCGGTCGCACACCTTTGAGGACCTGAACTTCTGGACGAGTCTGTCAGGACTGCCAACAGAGACGACCAGTTAATCAGCGAGGTGTTTGATTGTGGTCCGTCGATCACTTTTAATGAGAGTGTCCGCACGTTCCATCTCTGCAGGGGTCACAGCCGTGTGCGGCTGGCCGGCACATGGGAGATCGGACAAGTTTGCGCGACCTTGTTGCGATGATGGCAGACGCCTCACTCGACCACTCCTGTGCTTTTGTTCATTGCCAGGTGTCCGTACACATTCTGGAAGCGCGTATGAGTATCTGCGCTGGTTTTCAGCCAAAAGAAACTCAGTGACGGCTCTCGACTTGGAACGCACTTCCGTTTCAGACGCCACCTATCGGAGCTTCATGAAACTGTAGGTGCCGAAGCGGAATATTCCACGATGTCCCACAACAAATCCCGCGTGTTCTGTACCGAAACTGGCCCACAAAAATAATGTGTTACGTTATTTGTTGAGCGCCCCTCGTACATACATTACTGGCCATTAAAATTGGTCACCACGAAGATGACGTGCTACAGATGCAAAATTTAACCGACGTGAAGAAGATGCTGTGATATGCAAATGATTAGCTTTTCAGAGCATTCACACAAGGTTGGCGCCGGTGGCGACACCTACAACGTGCCGACTTGAGGAAAGTTTCCAACCGATTTCTGATAAACAAACAGCAGTTGACCGGCGTTGCCTGGTGAAACGTTGTTGTGATGCCTCGTGGAAGGAGGAGATATGCGTACCATCACGTTTCCGACTTTGATAAAGGTCGCATTGTAGCCTATCGCGATTGGGGTTTATCGTATCGCGACATTGCTGCTCGCGTTGGTCGAGGTCCAATGACTGTTAGCAGAATATGGAATCGGTGGGTTCAGGAGTGTGATACGGAACACCGTGCTGGATCCCGACGGCCTCGTACCACTAGCAGTCGAGATGACAGGCATCTTATCCACATGGCTGTAACGGATCGTGCAGCCACGTCTCGATCCCTGAGTCGACTGATTGGGACGTCTGCAAGACAACAACCATCTGCACGAACAGTTCGACGACGTTTGCAGCAGCATGGACCATCGGATCGGAGACCGTGGCTGCGGATACCCTTGACGCTGCAGAAACAGATAGGAGCCCTCGATCGTGTACTCAACGAGGAACCTGGGTGCACGAATGGCAAAACGTCATTATTTCGGATGAATCCAGTTTCTGTTTACAGCATCATGATGGTCGCATCCGTGTTTGGCGACATCGCGGTGAACGCTCATTGGAATCGTGTATTCGTCATCGCCATACTGGCGGGATGGTATGGGGTGCCCATTGGTTACACGTCTCGGTCACCTCTTGTTCGCATTGACGGCACTTTGAACAGTGGACGTTACATTTCAGATGTGTTTCGACCCGTGGCTCTACCCTTCATTCGATCCCTGCGAAACCCTACATTTCAGCAGGATAATGCACGACCGCATGTTGCAGGTCATGTACGGGCCTTTCTGGATACAGAAAATGTTCGACTGCTGCCCTGACCAGCACATCCTCCAGATCTCTCACCAACTGAAAACGTCTGGTCAATGGTGGCCGAGCAACTGGCTCGTCACAATACGCCAGTCGCTACTCTTGATGAACTGTGGTATCGTGTTGAAGCTGCATGGGCAGCTGTACCTGTACACGCTATCCAAGCTCTGTTTGACTCAATGCCCAGGCGTATCAAGGCTGTTACTACGGCCGCAGGTGGTTGTTCTGGGCACTTATTTGTCAGGATCTATGCACCCAAATGGCGTGAAAATGTAATCATATGTCAGTTCTAGTATAATATATTTGTCCAATGAATACCCGTTTATCATCTGCGTTTCTTCTTGGTGTAGCAATTTTAATGGCCAGTAGTGTACATTGACTTTAATTGTATTACATTGAAATGAACACCCTGAGCTGCTTACAGGCGTTGACATACGTGAACGGGGACAGATGAAAATGTGTGCCCCGACCGGGACTCGAACCTGTGGTCTCCTGCTTACATGGCAGAGGCTCTATCTATCTGAGCCCCCGAGGACAGAGAGGATAGCGCGACTGCAGGGATTTATCTCTGGCAAACCTCCCGCAAACCCACATTCTCAACGTATTGTCCCGCACTACATTCGTAGTGGCCCCGCGCATTATACTCATTACTCGCGGAGCGTTGCCGATTCCCGTAAGAGTTCGGGCACTGTTTGTGCATTCCCACAGAAGAAGAAGATGGTCAAGTGGCCGGTGAGCCCTAACTATATATTTACGAAGGCACACATTTTCATCTGTCCCCGTTGACGTATGTCAGCGCCTGTAAGCAGGTAAGGGTGTTCATTTCATTATAATTTAATTCTAACGAGCTGCTTGGTCCGAAAGAACAGATATCATCTTAGTAAATATGACTTTAATTCTCTTTCATCGGAAGCTCGCATCAGTTTTTATCGATTCCGTACTATGATTGTTCCGGGGTAACGACAAGCGCCGGCACGAAGATGAAGAACGCAACAGCAGAGAAGGCAGTGAGACAACGTCAGCCAATAGTACGCTGACTAGGACCGCACCACGACAGGGGCCTCTAACCGAAGAGAATATAAGTCACGCTCCTACCAGCCTCGGCCGTAGAAGACGGACACTTGTGGACCCGGACTAGAAGACAGCACTAGAAGAGTTTTTACTTGTGATCTGTATCCATTACTTGCATGGTCCTTCTATGTAGCGAAAGACACTGATTATTTGCATGTCTTGAATACCTTGTGACACGACATTGTGGATCAATCTACCTTATTGCAATAAAAACCATTAATGTGATTTGCATGAATTGTTGTACAGCTATCCGAGAAAGCAGCGCGATATAAGAGACGAATGAGCAGGACCCGACAATGATGACCATCTAGAGACAGTGAACTGATGAATATTTTGCGGTGAAGCACTGGAATTATAGACAGTTAGATTCAGTTCTAACGGGATCGCTGCGACTCACTTTACATACAACCCTCGTTCTCTTTTATACCCAGAATTGACTGGTCACCGTAACCTGACTGATACGGTATTAATGTACTCACCGAGGACTCCGAGGCGGTAGTTGAGGGAGACGAAGACGACGCCGTAGCGGATGAGGAAGTCGGGTCTGCCGAAATCCATGTTGCCGGAGCCCCCGACCAGACCGCCGCCGTGGATGTGGACCATCACCGGCAAGAGGTCGCCAGGGCCCTCAGTCGGCAGCTGCGGGCAAACCACCGCACTGCACTCGGTACGAAAATGTTCAAATGTGTGTGAATTCTTAAGGGATCAAACTGCTGAGGGCATCGGTCTCTAAGCCTACACACTACATAACCTGACTTAAAATAACTTACGCTAAGGACAACAGACACACCCATGCCGCCGGCCGGTGTGGCCGTGCGGTTCTAGGCGCTTCATTCTGGAACCGCGTGACCGCTACAGCCGCAGGTTCGAATCCTGCCTCGGGCATGGATGTGTGTGATGCCCTTAGGTTAGTTAGGTTTAGGTAGTTCTAAGTTCTACGGGACTGATGACCATAGATGTTAAGTCCCATAGTTCTCAGAGCCATTTGAACCATTTTTTGGACACCCAAGCCCGAGGGTGGACTCGAACCACCGACGGGGGCAGCCGCCCGGACCGTGGAAAGGCACACGGTACGCCTCGTCACAGTCGCTGATTAAGAAGCGAGGCTTTACTTTACAAGAAATACGGCTTGCGGCCAGTTTTTAAAAGTAATGAAGCTTGCCTACTCTTAACATTTGTACTTAAACTGAAATGTCCGACACCGCATAAATTTTGGCCTCACTTGAGTTGAATTATATATTCTTAGTATTAGAGCTGCACCTTTTTTACATTGAAGTCAGCTGATAGGCATACCTGCTTAAAGGAAGTCCCTCTAACTAAGGAATCACCCTCAGGGGACCTCATGTTTCCAAGTAGAGAAGGAATTAGCATGTTTCATCAAAATATAAGAGGTATTAGAGATGAAGTTAGTGATTTGCTTATAGATGTTGACTCTGAGGTTATTGGTTTACCGGAGCGCCACTGAAATAATTTGACAATTCAGAGGCTTCTTTTACCAGGATACAGATTAGCTGGCTGTTTTTCAAGGAGTTCCTTGAGGAATTTGGGAGTGGCCATGTACATATAAAACAGCATTCCGTTTGAGTCCATAGAAGTATCACGGCACTCCACTGAACAGAAATTTGAATGTTGTGCAGGGGCAGTTGAAATTAGTGAAACTAAACTTCCAAATGTTGTTCTTTATTGGTCCCCCAACTCTGACTTCAGAGCGTTTCTGCTCAAGCTAGAGAGGGCTCTTGATTCACTTTATAGAAAGAACCAGGAGTTGGTTATAAGTGGCGACTCCAGTATTAATTTTGTACGTGACTGTGCAAGAAAAAGGATGTTGGTAGATCTCCTAAATTCATATGATCTGATGCAGGCTGTGTTTTTTTTCCATCTAGGGTGCAGGGGAACAGTAGCGCAGCCATAGACAACAGTTTTATTCATTCTTCATCTTTAGGTGGGCACTCTGTTAGTAAAAGGGTGAATGGCCTTTCAGACCATTATGCACAAATTTTAACACTAAAAGGCTTTTGTACAAGCTGTTGTGGATGCAAATGGTCATCTCACTGAGCAACGTTTGTAACCTGTTACGTAAGCATGGTAGAAATTAATAAATGTTACCCTCTCATGTGCAAACTAAAATGTCTTTCTTTCAATGGTTTACTTGTTACTTCTCTTCGAATGTCCTTACAAAGCACTCGGTCTTCAGACCACAAGTGGCCCACCGGGACCATCCGACTGCCGTGTCATCCTCAGATGAGGATGCGGATGCGGATAGGAGGGGCGTGTGGTCAGCACACCGCTCTCCCGGTCGTTATGATGGTTTTCTTTGACCGGAGCCGCTACTATTCGGTGGAGTAGCTCCTGATTTGGCATCACGAGGCTGAGTGCACCCCGAAAAATGGCAACAGCGCATGGCGGCCCAGATGGTCACCCATCCAAGTGCCGGCTACGCCCGACAGTGCGTAACTTCGGTGATCTGACGGGAACCGGTGTATCCACTGCGGCAATGCCGTTGCCATTGTCCTTACAAAAGTGTCTACAAAATTTCCTTGACCTGCGATCACTCGTTTATCACTCTCTCTCACGTAACGAAAGTTTAATCATAACCACCATGTATATTTGATTACCAAATTTTTCTGGTAATATAATTTTATTTATCACATCGATCCATTTAGAAACATCGATCTTGATGCACGAAGATTAGTAATCACAATTCTTAACTTAAATTATTCGAACACCACTTTACAGTGAAACTAATATTGTTATACTTTAGTTTTCATGCAAACAAAATTTGTTTTAATTTTCAGTTTTTGTAATTTTACTATTGGTATTTCAATCTAAAATTATATGAAGCTGATAGTTTTTATAGAGTCCAAATTTGCTACCTTTATCAAAATTTGCAACCCTTATAAATATTTCCAACCTTTATCAAAATTTTCAACCTTCATTATTAATTATTAGGGGCATAAATCTTTATATAAATAATTATTTCTAGAAAACATTATATAAATTACAGCTGAAAACTAATTTCAATTAAGACAGTCATAATAAAATTCATTTGAACTACATCCTATTCTAGAATGACCTGACAGCTATGTATGTAATACTCATTGGCACCAAACGCGCCATAATAGTTTCAGTTGTTGTCGAGATCGGTCAATGTAACTATCAAGTATGTTGTGTTGTGATGAAATGTTGCACAATGCATTTACTTAACAGGTGCTGTTGTAAAAAATGTTAGGAATTTACCAATAAATACTGATGATATCAAAAAGCAGAAGTGTTCCAGCGATTTTTACTGAAACAAGAGCCCTTGGACACATAAATTAGAATAAACAGGAACATACACACTAGACAACGAGAAAGCCATATCAAGGTAAGTAACATTATCTGCTAATATGATAATTCTACCCTTATGAAACTACATTAACAACCAAAGAAACTGGTACACACACCTAATATCGTGTATGGCTCCCGCGAGCACGTAGAAGTGTCGTAACACGACGTGGGATGGACTCGACTAATGTCTGAAGTAGTGTAGAAAGGAATTGACACCGTGAATACTGTATAAATCCGTAAGAGTGCGAGAGGGTGGAGGTCTCTTCTGAACAACACTTTGCAACGCATCACAGATATGCTCATATCTGCGGAGATTGGTGGTCAGCGGAAGCGTTTAAACTGAGAAGAGTGTTCCTGGAGTCATTCTGTAGCAATTCTGAACGTGTGGGGTGTCGCACTGTCCTGCTGGAATTTCTCAAGTCCATCGGAATGCACAATAGACATGAATGGGTGCTGGTGTCAAACAGGATGCTTACGTCAGCTCTGTCACAGTCGTATCTAAACGTATCAGGGGTCCCATATGACTCCAACTGTACACGCCCCACACCATCACAGAGCCTCCACTAGCTTGAACAGTCCCCTGCTCACATGCAGGGTCCATGGATTCATGAGGTTGTCTGCATACCCTAACACGTCCATCCACGCGTCGTTCGACCAGGCAGTACTTTTCTAGTCATCAATAGTCCAATGTCGGTGTTGATGGGCGCAGGAGATGCCTACAGCTATGTGTCGTGCAGTCTCAAGGGTACACGAGTGGGCCTTCAGCTCCGAAAGCCCATATCGATGATGTTTCGTTGAATGGTTCGCACGCCGACATTATTGATGGCCGAGCATTGAAATCTGTAGCAATTTGCGTAAGGGTTGCAGTTATGCCACGCTCAACGATTCTCTTCCGTCGTCGTTGGTCCCGTTATTGTAGAATCTTTTACATCTACATCTACATTTATAATCCGCAAGCCACCCAACGGTGTGTGGTGGAGGGCACTTTCCGTGCCACTGTCATTACCTTCCTTTCCTGTTCCAGTCGCGTATGGTTCGCGGGAAGAACGACTGCCGGAAAGCCTCCGTGCGCGCTCGAATCTCTCTAATTTTACATTCGTGATTCCTCTGGAGGTATAAGTAGGGAGAAGCAAGAGAGGTAGTAGGAGTAATCCACTAAATTACAGGCCCATATCGTTAACGTCGATATGCAGCAGGATTTTAGAACATATATTGTGTTCGAACACTATGAATTACCTCGAAGGAAACGGTTTATTGACACACAGTCAACGTGGGTTTAGAAAACATCGTTCTTGTGAAACACAACAAGCTCTTTATTCTCATGAAGCGCTGAGTGCTATTGACAAGGGATTTCCGATCGATTCTGTATTTCTAGATTTACGGAAGGCTTCTTGGCACAGTACAACACAAGCGGCTCGTAGTGAAATTGAGTGCTTATGGAATATCGTCTCAGTTATGTGACTGGATTTGTGATTTCCTATCAGAGAGGTCACAGTAACTGACGGAAAGTGATCGAGTAAAACAGAAGTGATTTCTGTCGTTCCCCAAGGTAATGTCATAGGCCCTTTGCTGTTCCTCATCTACGTAAACGATTTGAGAGACAATCTGAGCAACCGTCTTCGGTTGTTTGCAGATGACGCTGTCGTTTATCGACTAATAGAGTCATCAGAAGATCAAAACAACCAGAAAAACAATTTAGAAAAATTATCTGAATTGTGCGAAAAGTAGCAGCTGACTCTAAATAGTGAAAAGTGTGAGGCCATACATATGAGTGCTAAAAGGAACTCGTTAAGCTTCGGTTACACGATAAATCAGTGTAATCTAAAAGCCGTAAATTCAAGCAAATACCTAGGTATTACTACTACGAACAACTTAAATTGGAAGGAACACACAGAAAATGTTGTGGGGAAGGCTAACCAAAGACTGCGTTTTATTGGCAGACCTACTATGGAGACTGCCTACACTACGCTTGTCCGTCCTCTTTTAGAATACTGCTGCGCGGTGTGGTATCCTTACTAGATAGGACTGACGGAGTACAACGAAAACGTTCAAAGAAGGACCGCACATTTTGTATTATCGCGAAATATGGTACAGAGTGTCACAGAAATGATACAGGATTTGGGTTGGACATCTTTAAAGGAAAGGCGTTTTTCTTTCGACGAAATCTCCTCACGAAATTCCGATCACAAACTTTCTCCTCCGAATATGAAAATATTTTGTTGACACCGATCTACATAGGAAATAAGGGAAATCAGAGCTCGTACGGAAAGACATAGGTGTCCATTCTTTCCGCGCGCTGTACGAGATTGGAATAATAGAGAATTGTAAAGGCGGTTCGATGCACCCTCTGCCAGGCACTTAAATGTGATTTATAGAGTATCCATGTAGATGTAGATGTAGAACCGTCGCCCTTCCGAATCTGAATCCAGTGTGCTAACCACTGTGCTTGTGATAGTGAACGATATGTAATATTATAGTGTCCATACGACTTGTTTTGAGAGATGCCTGGCATGAGAGCCTCCCCCGCGCCCCCTCGCGATAGTGTTTACAATGAAATAGTACATTACTTACAAGGGGAAGGCCTCAGACACGGCCAACCGATTCGGCTCAAATTTGTCAGGTCGCTTATGTGCTCCCTAAAACGAAGGACTCTAAGATATTTTGGGTCAACACCCCCGCAATTTTGAGAAAATCGCCCCTAAACGTTATGACGAGCAATCGACTCAAAATTGGCGGGATCGATAGATAATTGTAAATAGAGCCTCTTCATCGTCAGCTATGGGGCCAGCAAATGCAAACTTTTCCAGAAATCGAGGAAAGAAACTTTTACAACTGCCGCTTCTATATTCACATGGTAAACGTTTTCACCGACAGTGCCGAAAGCGCAGCGGCCAAGGTAACTAGCTGGCAATCGAAAAACCCGGGTTGCAATCTCAAAGAAACCTAGCGGATGTTATTCTTTTCGTTTGTATTTTTCCATATCTCAGTTGATAGGGATAGGAGGCTTAATAAAGTAAGAAAATCAATAAGAAATGATAATAATAAGGTAGGCAAATTAATTTACCAAACGCCGCGAGTTAGTTTAAAGTTTTAAGCCTTGTCACGTGCAAAAAATTCCGAGTAAGAGTGCTGCGAATTCCTCACGAGGGATCACAGATAGCCAACCGCGCGACGCTTGTTTACAGCGAGGCACGGGACAGAATGCACGCAGGGAGAGTTACGTTGTCCCGGTTGCCTCTTCGCCATATCATAGTTGTGCACCTGGAAGTGTGAAGGTGTCCAGAACGAGCCTAATAGAGGTCAATCGGAAAGAATTGTTTTCCGTCATTAGGCTGCCGCGAACCTCGCGGATACATGGAGTGATTTTTCCATTGTTAACGCGCCGAATGAAATACGTTTTGTGAATGAATACAATGTTCTTCCGTAAGTAACATATGACGAGTACTGTATGTAGTTTGTAGTAATTAGCACGTCTGTTTATGCGGTAGTAACCAGTTATTGTTTGTTGTGTCATATCTGTGGTGTCACCGCCAGACACCACACTTGCTAGGTGGTAGCCTTTAAATCGGCCGCGGTCCGTTAGTATACGTCGGACCCGCGTGTCGCCACTATCAGTGATTGCAGACCGAGCGCCGCCACACGGCAGCTCTAGTCTAGACTTCCTAGCACTCGCCCCAGTGGTACAACCGGCTTCGCTAGCGATGGTTCACTGACAAATTACGCTCTCATTTGCCGAAACGATAGTTAGCACAACCTGCAGCTACGTCATTTGCTACGACCTAGCAAGGCGCCATTACCAGTTACTATTGATACTGTAAAACATGTACCGTCAAGAGCGACGTTCACCATTTACGGATTAAAGTTAAGTATTCCAGCAGCTACATAAGTTTTTTGCTAAAGTCTAATTTCCTTGACCTGTTCAAGACCTCACGCCAGCTTGCGTGAGCTAAAACGCGTGCCTTTCGGCTTCCTCTCATAACTGGTGTTGGCTCTCCTGCCAATGCACAACAATATCTTTCAGGTGCATAAAATAATGGAGGATGTACACCCTTCGACTAGCGTTGTAATATATAGTTGGGAGCCTGTCACAGGCGATGGCAAGTGGGAAGTTACCGACGCTGTGTTTTGGTTTGTAAAAGTGTTGCAAGACAGATGCATTATCAACGCACTACCGGAAGCAGGCAGTTCTGTTTCTCGGCGTTTGAGAAATTTATTTGCCTACCTTAATATTATCATTCCTTATTGATTTACTTAAATTATTAATCCTCCTATCCCTATCAATTGAGATATGGAAAAATACAAACGACAAGAAGAACATCCGCTAGGTTTCTTCGAGATTCCGACCCGGGTTCTCCGAATCCCAGCCAGTTACCATGGCCGTTGCGCAATTTTTTTTATTGTTCTTCTCTTGTTAGATTAACTTGTTCGGTGTGGATGGCCCATGACACCCGTTCAAGTTCAGTGTTGAGCCTTTAACTCAGTTTTTTATTAAAGAGGGCAGCTAACCCTCTGACCGAACACGCCGAGCTACCGCGCCGGCGACTATCGCTGCTGACGGCGAAAAGCGTTTACCACGGGGGTACAGAAGCGGCAGTTGTAAAAGTTTCTTTCCCCGGTTTCTCGAAAAGTTTGCGTTTGCGGGCCCCATACCTGATAATGAAAAATGCTCTATTTACAATTATCTATCGATCCCGCCAATTTTGAGTCGATTGCTCGTCATAACTTTTAGTGGTGATTTTCTCAAAAACGCGGGGGTATTGACCCAAAATATCTTAGATTCCTTCGTTTTAGGTTGTACACAAGCGATCGGCCAAATTTGAGCCGAATCGGTTGGCCGTGTCTGAGGGCTTCCCCTTGTTAGACTTTTTGCGAAAAGTTTCAACGCAAACATCAGCATCAGCAAGTGCACTCTCCTTTCCGAGAGCCCTAAAATGCCTGTACCAAATCACATTGTTCCGTTTAACAGAGCCATTCCAGTTTCGGTTCCTCTTCTGACAGAGAAGATAAGACGATTAAAGTTTCGTGAAATAAAAGAAGTGTTATATCTTATGTGGCTCACCCAATACATACAGCGTGTAACAAAAATTTATGGCCAAACTTTCAGGAAGATGTGCTGTAAGGACAAGGGTCTGCAAATTTTTTATTGCCATGTTAGAGATAATTTTCTACTTACCTTATAATGACATTGATCGTGGCAAACACATGTTGTGATGAATTGGAAGAAATGTATTGACAAGGTATAAGAAAAAGGGTTGGCCAAAAAAGTAGTGTACAATGAAGAGTAATTATTTTGAAAGAAGATATGAACAAAAAAGAAGGGTTTAAAGACAACAGGTTTATAGGATTTTCTTGGAAATAAATGATGAGGTAAGATAATGGAAAATAAATAATGAGGTAAGAAATATTTGAACATATAAATACAGAAAGCATGCTTAGATAGGATTTTTAAGTGGGAACAAATGTTGAAATAAGAGGAAAGATCTATGGAATGAAGATTTGGGTTGGACTGCAGTACCAAATCTCATACTGAAAACAAATTCTGTCCTTTCCTTTTGTCTTATTCCGTTATGTGTTTGTGTACCCTTGTGTATTTGTGTTCTTCCTGTCTTTATGTGTTTAGCTGATAAGAGTTATTGTGTTGAATTTTTCTAAGCTACATTCACTATGATGAGGAATGCTGTTATCCTCAAATATACGAGGGCTGTCCAGAAAGTAAGTTACGATTGATGGCGAAATAAAAATCACAGTGAAAATCAGAAATGTTTAATTTGTAACGGTTAGCTACACCTTTCAGCTACTTCTCTACGTAGTCGCCGTTCTCACTCAGACATTCGTCGTAGCGTTGTACCAACTTTCCAATACCCTCATCATAGAAGGCAGCCGCCAGTGCTTTCCGCCAATTCTCTACGCTGGCCTAAAGCTCGTTGTCTGTGCCAAAATGTTGTCTTCATAGCCAGCGGTTCGTTTGAGCAGAGATGAAACT
Organism: Schistocerca cancellata; assembly: GCF_023864275.1. Taxonomy (NCBI): domain Eukaryota; kingdom Metazoa; phylum Arthropoda; class Insecta; order Orthoptera; family Acrididae; genus Schistocerca; species Schistocerca cancellata. The sequence continues at coordinate 159,349,285 of NC_064635.1, read as the reverse complement.
CAGAGGGAGACAATTACGGGCTTTATTGTGGGTAACCAAACATTTCCAATTGAAATGCTGCACGAGCATCTTCATTGCCCCTGCAGAATGAGGCTGAGAATTATCTTGAAGAAGAAACCGCACGACAGTTATGTAATGTTGGTTGCATAGCTTCAGGGGAAAATTCTCACCAGGCCTTCGTACTTCGCGGGAGACACTATTTTCTATAACATCTTAACACGCTCACTAAGAGCTCAGGAATGAAAAGAGCGACATAATTCTACCTAGGGTCATACTAGAGACACTGCCCAACACGTCTTTGCAAAGCTTTATCGGATTTTCATAGTCATTTCGCGACCGATCGTAACTTACTTTCTGGACAGCCCTCGTAATTTGCATTAATAATATTTTACTTTGTACAGATGTTTGGACATTATTTATTCTGTTCTGTTTTAATGCTCTTGTGTGAAGTTAATGTTTCGAAAGCTCTTCTCATTTTTTTATTTATTTACTTATGTCATAATTCCTGCAACACTGATATATACATGTTTATTTCTATTCTTTTGTAAAGCTTGTATTACTACAAATTTTATCTGTATTATTATGTTCTTCAATGATGTTTTCTGTACCTTTGTAACTGTATTCTCATGTCATAAAATTTTAGAGACACCAGTTCTTCGATTTAAGTTTCATTTTACTGCACACGTTTCTGTTGGTCGTAGTATATGCACAATATGTGAGAAGTTAAAAAAAGGGGGGGGGGGATTGTTAGTGCTCGCACGTGTGTCGATAATTCAGCAAGGGACTGGTTAAAAGCATTGCTGGTTCTAAGGACAATTCAAAACTTTTTGTGAATACACTAGTGGTGGTTCATGAATGTACCAATCTCACAGGAAGCGTTTTCTTACACGAAATGTCCAGAGCACCATATTAGGGTGCATGGGAGTTTAAGTATGCTACTCGCCACTAGGGGAAGCCTAGAAGGGCCAGGACACCTCACCTGAATGAGCAATTTCCTCTAGTATCAGCGCAAGATAAGCAGCTGCAACAAAGTATGTTGACCACGTGTCTGACTGGAGAATGCTGCAGGATAACCTGCCGTACCCATACCATGTACAGCGTGTGCAGGCATTGTCAGCAGATCATTTTCCTGTGCGAGTACATTTCTGTGAATGATTCATACGAGAATGTGTCAACCCTCACTTTAGTGAAAGTGCACTGTTCACGAATGAGACTTCGTTTCAACGTGATCAGATTGTAAATCTTCACAATCAGCAGGTATGGCGTTTTTATTTCATTTTGACGGTATTTTGACATGCTTAGAATGATGAAGCGAGGTGAGCTTTAATCGCCACAGTAGTCGGTTGTAAGTTGGTAAATCTCTTGTAATGAAAATGGAAACGAGCGTTTGGCGTCATTGGCCAGTAGGCCCTTTACGGGGCAAGTCCGGCAGCCTTGGTGCACGTCTTATTATATTCGACGCCACATTTGGCGACCTGCGCGCCGGATGGGGATGAAATGATGATGAAGACAACACAACACCCAGTCCCTCAGCGGAGAAAAATCCCCGACCCAGCCAGGAATCCCACCCGGGCCTGTAGGACAGCAATTCGTCTCAGCGCATACACAACTTTCCCACCAGAGCGCGCCCCGCTAAGCACAACAGCGCAGGCGCAGCGCTCGTCCATCTCCGCACTACGAGATGGCGCTGCCTTAGAGATGGACCAAATTCTGCTTCCGCCGATCTGTGTATTAATGTGATTGCTGCTAACTTAGAACATTTTTTCCTCGTGGATCACACTCGCACAGTGATACCTGAACATGCAAGGTATTATAATGAGTGTACAGACCTCCGATTAGTCAGTCTGCATTAGTCTGCATTTGTCTGCACCAGTCTACATTGGTCTGTACCAGTCTATAGTCAAGTTTCAGTCTGCACCAAATAAGATTATCATATTCCTGTACGTAGCCATGAAGATAAATGTTATAGACACTTTGTCAAGTATCAGAGATATGTGAGAATAAGATTAACGTACCAAGACGAAAGGAACTTCAGATTGTCAATTGTAAACAGCATCCAGAATCAGATTACCTAATGTCTATCCTTTTTATTATTTTAATAAATGTGTGGGAAAATTAATCAAGTTCTGTTTAAAGCTGGTCACCGTCAATCTGCTACTCTATCGTCTGACCTAACAGCAGAAGATAAACACGCCACGATAAGACCACGAGACATATTGCTGACACTCGCCTACTTCGTTAGCGTGACAAGTCAAATAATCTGATGGTGTGTGTAAAAAAAAATGGTGCAAATGGCTCTGAGCACTATGGGACTCAACTGCTGAGGTCATGAGTCCCCTAGAACTTAGAACTAGTTAAACCTAACTAACCTAAGGACATCACAAACATCCATGCCCGAGGCAGGATTCGAACCTGCGACCGTAGCGGTCTTGCGGTTCCAGACGGCAGCGCCTCAACCGCACGGCCACTACGGCCGGCGATGGTGTGTGTACCGAAGGTCTTACAGTAGGTGCACCACAAGACCCTTCATTGCAATATTTCGTGTGAAAAGCCTCAGGCTGATTTCCTTTCAGTGGGTTCTCTGTTGTTCGTTGTGACGACTTTCTGAGCTGGTATCAGTAATTATTGTTCGCTGGCCATTCTCATGTTGCTACATATTGTCACAATGCATTTCATGGAGGTCAGAACATCAAACAGAATGAGTATCTGTATGCTAGGGGGATTTCGGCTTTTTGCAGTACTGCTTCCCCCCTTTGCCACCGTTGAGTTACCATACTGAATAGTAAACAACAGGACAGCATTCTTTCTGTGTGTATCTCGGATGAACCAGGGACAATAAGACCCCTTATTTTTCATCATGAATGGTTACCTCAGTCTCTCGGCGATAATCGCTTTTACTGTCGTTTCAAATTATTTATAAATTTATAAATCTAAATCGTTGTGTGTTAGGGGACAACCTGATGTTTATTATGAATGTTATGATATTTACTGTAAATACATGCTGAACGCCTTGTCCTTGTTCTAAGAAATGAAAATAAAAGTTTTCATTAATAATTGCAGAGGCATTTCACCGTTTATGTGAAAATCTCCTGAGCATCCCTAAGATTTTTTTCCAAAACTACAACTTTCCTAGCAACAAAGAGTAAGGGGAGTTGTAAAGCAATGTCTTTTCAGTGTCCAACCGCATCGTCATTGTGTTATGTGGGATAGGTACAAATGTTGTGAGCACTCTGTTAGGTCACTTTTCACTACTAGCTTGCTCATAAGACGTTATTTCACTGAGCGAGATTGGATTATCAGTTCATCACCCCATGTTTAGCTGTTACTTCTCCATAATCACTAATGTAACGGAGAAAGAAGACGTGATAGAACGAAGCTAAGATAGTTGATGAACGTAACGGAGTCCTTTCTGTTCTGCCGGACATACAGCGTTACGTCCCGTCCGCCTGCGACATCGACTTCCCGCATGACAGAACAGAGATGCGGGATGTCTTCAACACAGCAAGTGTAAACAAATCAGACGTTTCCTGTACGACCGTGGACGCTGTAAGGGAGCAAAACACAGCCTCGTCGTGTCTCAGTCAACGGCCGCCAGGGCACGCTACCCGTGAACTGCGGATCCACAGAAGTGCTAGAGGACACGATCGACAACGGGAGTATTTTCCTACGCCACTCACGTGATCGAAAATAGTCCCAGAAGATCCATCCGCCAACTGCCGGCTTGCAGGGTATGTATGTAGATTTAGACGAAGAAGGATAGCATCAGAGGTACATAGAGCCCCATACCTTGTTCACAGAGGAAAGTTTGTTGAAGACGATGGTACGTAAGCACAATGGTAATAAAACTTTTCAGTATCAGCAGACATGATGCTAAAGTCGTGCGACATCCCTGTAGCCTTTGTAATGGCCTCAATTCAACTATGAAGAGAGCCCATCTGTTTCTTCAGGTATGGCACATACAGCTGAACCACTCATGGATGATCGAATCCTGTAGAGCTATCAAACTCCAGAGTTGTTGATTGCCCTGCTGTTGCAAATAGTGCTGGACTTCCCTACAGGATTAGGAATAGGGATTTAGCGGACCTTTGGAGGTGCGATTAGGATGTCTGAGTGTTCGCCAAACTAGCATCATATGCAGCCACCCTAGGCCTGGCACACTTATTATGAAGATGTAGAAGAAAGGGTAGGAGCTGACCACCGAGAATATCGAAAGAAACATCGGTTTCTTCAGGTATGGCGCATACACATAACTTGAATAACTAGGTGGAGTTATTGGTATGACGAAAGACCCCATAACATCACACAACCATCGCTGCCCTGAAATAAACACTCTACGAATTGCACTTTAAACGTTTCTTTGGCGCACCAGTGCACGTGACGGATCATGTAATTTGAAAAGAAGCAACATCTCAAATTGTCGAATCGCACTACACGCCTGCCATCAGTTACTGTCCATTTTCTGTGTTCGGCCCACTGAAAATGAGCAATTTTACGAGTCTTTGGGGCTGTGGTGTTGGCAAAGTAGCCGCCTATATGTGATTTTCACTAGGAAACCTGTTGAGATACATCTGCATTCACCGACAGCAGCAGTTTCTCCCAGGCGACTTCTATCACTTTCAGTTATGTTCTTTTTATGTGAACAGCTTGGACTGTCCGCGTTGATACACCGGCAAATGAGGCAACTTCTTTCACGGCGTGGTGGTGGCTACCTCGAACCTGAGTATCTCTTTAGTGTTTTCCAGTCGCCTCTGCACCTTGTCCAATCCTGCTGCTGCGAATTTCATACTGTCGACTCGCACATACCCACTACCTGACTGCCTGAATTACCTCAGCAGACGAGTATCACGTGACCACCGTGCAGGTCTGTAGCGCTTCAAAGCGACCAGTGCGCTCTGTTAATGGGTTTGACTGTACTATACCGTTTTCTAGCGCTCACAAAAAAAAAGTTTTTGCATCACCCCGGTTCCCAGAACTCCTGTATTAGGTATTGCGTCACAGACAGAGTCCCTCTGACTGTTCAGAGATGTCACTTAATCCGCCCAAAGACGTAAACAACCATCGATGGGTTTTAGACGGGGGGGGGGGGGGGGGGGTGCGTCACCCGATCAGTTCCAGTCATTCCACCAGGAAAGAGGTACACGACTCGTGTTGTCTGTAGTTCAACCATGCCTAGATGGTCAATACCACGGTACGATCGCGTCCGCGTTGTTACTTTGTGCCAGGAAAGGATCTCTACAAGGTAAGTGTCCAGGCGTCTCGGAGTGAACCAAAGCGATGTCGTTCGGACATGGAGGAGATACAGAGAGACAGGAACTGTCGATGACATGCCTCGCTCAGGCCGCCGAAAGGCTACTGCTGGAGTGGATGACCTACCTACGGATTATGGCTCGGAGGAACCCTGACAGCAACGCCACCATGTTGGATAATACTTTTCGTGCAAGTACAGGGCGTCGTGTTACGACTCCAGCTGCACGGGAAAGTGCTGGGCGAAATCCGTCGACGCACTGTGCGCGGCTCTCGATTGCGCCGGGCCGCGCTTCGCTGCGCCGCACAGTATTGGCTCAGCAGACGTCCGCGACGGAGATGCCCATTGCTGATCCCGTAAAGTGAGAGATTCGTTCCGTAATTCGTTTTTTTGCACGCGGAATGGACTCGACCCGCGGATATTCATCGTCAATTGCCACAAGTGTATGGCAACAAGTGTTTGTCGGTTCAACACGACCGGAATGGTACAGGGAGTTTAGCGCTAGTCAGAAGAAGGTCCACGATGAAGAACGGAGTGGAAGTCCTCCAGGTTCGGAGGTGGTTATCGAGATGGCCCAACGCGAAGGATGACTGACCTCACGTCTCCCGCCAAACCCAGGAACTTTCGGCAAACTTTGGTTGGACTGCGATGCCCCACCCACCTTACAGTCGGTACCTCGCGCCTAGTGATTATCACTTGTTCCCCAAGTTAAGAGGCTCCGGAACGCCCTATACTTGCAATGTTAAAATAACGCTTATAAATTACATCTTTCCTCACAAAGTATTTGAGGTAGGAAGTTGAACTTTTTACAGATGATTTATTGGAATATGGGCTACAACTTAACACAGGGATTTTACAAAATTTTAGTTCAGTTGTTAAAGATGATTTTTTTTCAATTGTAATGAAAATTCACAACATTTTTTTGCAATTTTTTATTTATATATTAGAAAATATACAATTTTTTGGAAAAAGGCTGTGTTAAATTATGCAGAATGTACTGTGTAACATTTACTGAAAGTTTGAAACAAACATGTTTGCAAGATCCTTAGGAAACATGTAATTAGTATGAGAAAATAAAAGATTTGGGAATCGAGCGACAAAGATTGGATTAACTTTTTAGTGCGTTCCAGGTCCATAGGATGGATTATCTTCATCCTATGCAAACTCCTCCTCCAGCTTCCTCTTGTTCCTCCTCCTGTTTACTCTTGCTTGTATTTCTAGACTCTTTACAGCCTGTCTGCAGCCCGAAGGCGTTCCTTGTCTAAAGCAAGCATCGCTCGTACCATGTTAGAACCTATCTTCATTCCCATATTTCTAAATACCTTGCACCTTACAATGATGCCATCCTTCAGAGGATTTCTAATAACTTTACTTTTACTCATTATTATAGTTCAACAAAACAGAGATTCAAGAAACAGAATTAATTACGAATATTTTCGAGATAACGACAGAGTAAATAAACATGAAACAATCGACAATCACACTAGCGATATACACTCCTGCAAATGGAAAAAAGAACACATTGACACCGGTGTGTCAGACCCACCATACTTGCTCCGGACACTGCGGGAGGGCTGTACAAGCAATGATCACACGCACGGCACAGTGGACACACCAGGAACCGCGGTGTTGGCCGTCGAATGGCGCTAGCTGCGCAGCATTTGTGCACCGCCGCCGTCAGTGTCAGCCAGTTTGCCGTGGCATACGGAGCTCCATCGCAGTCTTTAACACTGGTAGCATGCCGCGACAGCGTGGACGTGAATCGTATGTGCAGTTGACGGACTTGAGCGAGGGCGTATAGTGGGCATGCGGGAGGCCGGGTGGACGTACCGCCGAATTGCTCAACACGTGGGGCGTGAGGTCTCCACAGTACATCGATGTTGTCGCCAGTGGTCGGCGGAAGGTGCACGTGCCCGTCGACCTGGGACCGGACCGCAGCGACGCACGGATGCACGCCAAGACCGTAGGATCCTACGCAGTGCCGTAGGGGACCGCACCGCCACTTCCCAGCAAATTAGGGACACTGTTGCTCCTGGGGTATCGGCGAGGACCATTCGCAACCGTCTCCATGAAGCTGGGCTACGGTCCCGCACACCGTTAGGCCGTCTTCCGCTCACGCCCCAACATCGTGAAGCCCGCCTCCAGTGGTGTCGCGACAGGCGTGAATGGGGGGACGAATGGAGACGTGTCGTCTTCAGCGATGAGAGTCGCTTCTGCCTTGGTGCCAATGATGGTCGTATGCGTGTTTGGCGCCGTGCAGGTGAGCGCCACAATCAGGACTGCATACGACCGAGGCACACAGGGCCAACACCCGGCATCATGGTGTGGGGAGCGATCTCCTACACTGGCCGTACACCACTGGTGATCGTCGAGGGGACACTGAATAGTGCACGGTACATCCAAACCGTCATCGAACCCATCGTTCTACCATTCCTACACCGGCAAGGGAACTTGCTGTTCCAACAGGACAATGCACGTCCGCATGTATCCCGTGCCACCCAACGTGCTCTAGAAGGTGTAAGTCAACTACCCTGGCCAGCAAGATCTCCGGATCTGTCCCCCATTGAGCATGTTTGGGACTGGATGAAGCGTCGTCTCACGTGGTCTGCACGTCCAGCACGAACGCTGGTCCAACTGAGGCGCCAGGTGGAAATGGCATGGCAAGCCGTTCCATAGGACTACATCCAGCATCTCTACGATCGTCTCCATGGGAGAATAGCAGCCTGCATTGCTGCGAAAGGTGGATATACACTGTACTAGTGCCGACATTGTGCATGCTCTGTTGCCTGTGTCTATGTGCCTGTGGTTCTGTCAGTGTGATCATGTGATGTATCTGACCCCAGGAATGTGTCAATAAAGTTTCCCCTTCCTGGGACAATGAATTCACGGTGTTCTTATTTCAATTTCCAGGAGTGTATATTGAACCATCACAGGTTAGCCACAACACATACTTTATCTCACATCATTAAAATGTACCTGATGAACACGGACGTTAATAATAACACCATTTGACAGCAGTTTAACAGCGCCACAGTGGGTCACGCCCATGTAGGACACATTTCAAAAAAAATTTAAAAATAGTTGTAGTCTTCGGAATTGAATAAATTATATATCTATTAAAAGGTAATAGTCTGCAGATTCAGAAAACGCAAAAAAGTAAAAATTGAACTTTTCATGATTTTGAGCCTTTCCGGAGCCCCTTAAAGGAAAGCAAGGGTGGCCAACGCTTTCGGTGCGCCGACAAAGTCAAGGAGGAGGTGAAACAATTCCTCAACGGGTTAGCGGCGGACTTCTACAACATGGACGTACAGAAATTGGATCACCGTCTACAAAAATGCATAGAAAAAGATGGCGATGATGTAGAAAAACTGAGCTAACTTTCTTCTTTCCAACGATGTGAATTTATAGGAGAATAAACAATCTATTTGTGAAAATGACGCGAACCTTACTTCTGGATCAATCCTCGTATAAATACATGTACTCAATAGACACGTTGAAGATACACGAATGCCGAATGCAATCAAGTCTACCTGGCAACAAAGCATCATATGTTGAGGCAAACAGGTGCATAGGTAAGATGAGGTGGGCTGTACCTGGAAAGGCATTCAACTTAAGATTTCATTAATAACTCGAAAACGAAGGATTTTCGGACATATGTTTATATGATCTTTTTCTCTTGTTTTTTAAAAGTATTTTTGAAACTACAGAATCACAGAGGCTGAGGCTTAACACAGGCAAGAAATGAGCAGCCCTCTTAGATTGTTTGCAGATGTTACTGTCATTCTCCGTCTACTAATGTCATCAGAAGATCGAAACCAATTGCAGAATGACTTAGATACGGTATCTGAATGGTGAGAAAAGTGACAGTTGTCTTTGAATAAGGTGAGGTCATCCACAAGAATATGAAAAGAAATCCGTTACATTTCGATTACACGACAAATTTCACAAATTTTTAAGGCTGCTAGTTGGACTAAATGTCTAGGAATTATAATTACCAAAAACTTAAGTTGGAACGATCACATAGATAACATTATGGGCACTTAGAAGATGCAATAGGTCTACTAAAGAGAGTACCTATAGGAATGCTTGTTCGTTCTCTGCTAGAATATTGTGATGTATAGGAACCTTACCAGATTGGCAGAGGACATCAAAAGAGTTAGAGACAGGCGTCTCCTTTTGTATTATCGTGAAATAGGGGGAGAATGTCACGGATATGATAAAAGAGTTGGGACGGCAATCATTAAAACAAAGGCTCTTTTTGTTATGGCGAGATATTTACACGAAATTCCAGTCACCAACTTCCTCTTCTAAATGTGAAATATGTCACTGCCTCCATCCTACGTAGGCAGAATAAGAGAATTCAGAGCATGTACATAAAGAGTTAAATGTTCATTTTTCCCAAAGCATTGTTAGGGTGTGGAACGGTATGTAAACTCTCTGAAGTTGGTTCGAAGAATCCTCTGCCAAGCACTGAAGAGAGAACTGCAGATTAGTCATGTAAATGTAGATGTAGAGGTACTCTAGAACATCCCAACCAAATGACAAAGGCTGCTTTTGTTGCATGCGTTTTTGACAATAGATGTTTTTGCAGAACCATCGTATCTTTGAGCTGCAGTAAGTGAGAACCAAAGTTCATTCCTCCAAATCTCATGAATTAAAATCGTGATTTATCGGTGTAGGTACCGATGCACTGAAATAAAAAATGAGAAAATTACGAGACTGGTTTTTGATATGAACTTTTCATTGGTACAGTATTGTTGCATCGTTTCGAAGAGCTTCACGTTCCTCACTTTCAGAGAAGTCTAATTGTGGCGTCGTGCAGTTGTATGGTTTTGATGAGCAGAAAAATCGTGGTAAACTTGTGACAACAAGACTTCATGACTCAACTGACAGCCTGAAAAGATTGCTTCAATTAATTCTCTGAGAAAATCTACATTCCTGAATGGCTGATTATCATGTATCAGCTGTTACGGCGTGAAGTTAGAGTTGGCACACCAGTCGGGAACGACGGAGAAGGCTTTGAGGTCAGCCAATCGCAAAGTGACTAGCCTCCCTCCACGATGACAACACGACAACAACGGCCCATAGGTGAAGACGACATAAGCGCCACAGCAGTCAGGTTGCAGCCCACTTCGACAGCAGCTTCAGCATTAGCAACTTCGGTGGCCGGCGTATCGTAGCCTCTTCACTATTACGTAGCTCAGTTAGAGATCAGCAGTCACTGCAAAAACTGTTTTGTACGTCGCCATTTGCTTGTGACACATGTGTGTAACATAAAAGTTTTTGTAATTACCTAGTCGTTATAAAACTCATTAATATGAGTTGTTTGATTATTTGTCTAGCGAAACGAGAGTGCAAGATTCCTAGGCACAACACCATCAACCATTGTCGGACCTGAAATGGTGACACCTCCATCATTTGCCAGGCCAGACTGGTGAGTAAAGCTACTGCGTCAGTAGAGCACTTAAAAGTGAAGGGAATCATGACGTACCCTGGGCGTGCAGACGTTGATGAAGAGGCAGTCCTCGTCGCCACCGTATTTCCCTGTCAGCATGTCGATCTGGGGCGCGATGTTGCCATGTTTAGTGGCGTCTCGGACTCCGCTCCACCCAGCTGCTGGCTGTGGTGGCTGAAATAACAATAAATAACACACATGTATAATATGATGTGGAGACGAAGCTGCAGCTGCAAGCAAGTTAACACACACACACACACACACACACACACACACACACACACAGAGAGAGAGAGAGAGAGAGAGAGAGAGAGAGAGGAGAGTGAGGGATGGGGACTGAGTTATACAGGGTATCCATATGCAAGCTCCTTCATTTTCAAATTCAATTAAAAAAAATATTACACATAAACTGAAGAGCCAAAGAAACTGGTACACCTGCCTAATATCGTGTAGGGCCTCCACAAGCACGCTGAAGTGCCACAAAATGACATGGCATGGACTCGACTAATGTCTGAAGTAGTGCTGGAGCGAACTGGCACCATGAATCTTCCAGGGGTCCCATAAATCCGTAAGAGTACGAGGGCGTGGAGATATCTTCCGAACAGCACTTTGCAACACATCCCAAATATGCTCAATAATGTTCATGCCTGGGTGGAACTATTTAAACTCAGAAGAGTGCTCCTGGAGCCCTATTCTGGACATGTGTGGCGTCGCATTGTCCTGCTGGAACTGCCCAAGTCCGTCAGAATGCACAATGGACACGAATGGATGCAGGTGATCAGACAGAATGCTTACGTACCTGTCACCCATTAGAGTCGTGTCTGGACGTATCAGGTGTCCCGTATCACTTCAACTGCACACTCACACAGCATTTCAGAGCCTCCACCAGCTTGTACAGTCCCCTGCTGACATGTAGGGTCCATCGATTCATGAGGTTGTCTCCATACCCTTACACGTCCATCCACTCAATACAATTTGAAACGAGAGTCATCCGACCAGGCAACATGTTTCCAGTCATCAACAGTCCAATGTCGGTGTTGAGAGGCCCAGACGAAGCGTACAGCTTTGTGTCGTTCAGTCATCAAGAGTGCACGAGTGGGCCTTCGTCTCCGAAAGCCAATATCGATGATCTTTCGTTGAATGGTTCGCACGCTGACACTTTCTGATGGCCCAGCATTGAAATCTGCAGCAATGTGCGGAAGGGTTGCATTTATGTCACGTTGAACGAGTCTCTTCAGTCATTGTTGCCGTTCTTGCAGGATCTTTTTCCGGCCGCCACAATATCAGAGATTTGATGTTTTACTGGATTCCTGATATTCACGGTACACTCGTGAAATGGATGTATGGGAAAATCCCCACTTCATCGCTACCTCGGAGATGTTGTGTACTATTGTTCCTGCGCCGACTATAACACCACGTTCAAACTAATTTAAATCTTGAGAACTTAGCCACTTTAGCAACAGTAACCAATCTGTGATCTTATATAGGCGTTGCCGACCGCAGCGCCGTATTCTGTTCAAAATGGTTCAAATGGCTCTGAGCACTATGGGACTTAACATCTATGGTCATCAGTCCCCTAGAACTTAGAACTACTTAAACCTAACTAACCTAAGGACATCACACAACACCCAGTCAGCACGAGGCCGTACTCTGTCTGTTTACATATCTCTGTATTTGAATACGCATACCTATAGCAGTTTATCTTCCAATTCAGTGTAGATACCAGCGTTTTGTGGCATTATGAAAAGCAGTTCAAAATTCTTTTTGTTTTGTTTCAGTTGGTATATAATTGGCAGAAATGACCACGTCTCGAGAGAGAGTCCAATGGGCAGTGTGGTATGTGGAAACGAAATCAGTCATTGCTGTCCAAAGAAAATTCCGATGTGAATTTTTTTTCAAATTCAAACAGAGCCACTAGACGGTAAGACTATCAAGGCTTTGTATGACAAGTTCGTAGCCACTGGGAGTGTAAACAGTCAGTGTGCAGATGAAGTATACAGATACACCCGACGAGTGACTAATTTCCTGGAAGTGCATTAACAATATGTGGAATACAGATATGAGTTACTTACGCAAGAAACACATACGGAAGGAACCTACGTGAATCTCTGCATACTGTTGTACACCGTCAGAGGGAAGATTGATTCTTAGTGATCCTGTACAGCACTCATAGCGCTCATGCGGGAAAGGACACTTACTTCACCTTTTCAGTTTACCTACAGAATATACCTCCACAGCATTTTCTAGATCTACATCTACATCTACATGGATACTCCGCAAATCATATTTAAGTCCCTTGCAGATGGTTCATCGAACCACCTTCACAATTCTCTATTTTTCCAATCTCCTACAGCGTGCTGAGAGACAAATCGTGCTGCCCTTCTTGGAACATTTTCGTTGTACTTCATCAGTCCTATCTCACAACGCCTTATAAAAGACGGCGGACAAGCGTAGTGTAGGCAGTCTACTAAGTAGATCTGTTACATTTTCTAGGTGTCCTGCCAATAAGACGCAGTCTTTGGTTAGCCTTCTCCACAACATTTTCTTCCAATTTATGTTGGCCGTGGAAATGGAAATGAGAGTAGGGTATTGTGCGCCGGGAGTCCCCATTAGGGGAAGTTCGGCGGCCGAGGACAAGTACTTAATTTCATTCGAAGCCACATTTGGCGACTTGGAGATGGGGATGAAATGATGATTAGGACAACACAACACCCGGGCTCTGAGCGGATAAAATCTCATGCCTCAGCCGGGGATCGAATCCCGGCGGCTTGGCGTGGTATTCCGCCGCGCTGACCACTCTGCTAACGGGGCGAACTAAGTTGGTCGTAATTGTAATACTTAGGTATTTGGTTGAATTGAAGACCTTTAGATTTGACTGATTTATCGTGTAGCCGAAGTTTAGCGGATTCCTTTTAGCAATCATGTGGATGACCTCACACATTCCGTCCACTTCTCTTATGTGAGTAGACAAAATAAGTTCACTGAGCTGTTTTATATATATTTTCAGTTTATTAAATCAGTTCTTATTCGTAGCTTTTAGGTTTTTATATAAAAATCTTTCAACAGCTGAGCTGTCAACTGTCTACCACACTTAAGAGCCTGTGCCAAGTGTAACCTACTCGAAAATTTTTCGACAGTGTCGATTTCATTGTCTCCAGTACCATAGTCAGGAATAGAGTTCAGAGGATGCGATATAACAAATGCATCAACTCACCCTCATCTCTTACAACATCTGAAGAGGTCCAGAGGCTTAAATTGCCTCTGTCTGTAGCAGAAGTAGGCCACTTAGATGTTGTGGAACTGCAGATATTTCAACATCAGCCAAGCAACGCATTACAGCTGAATACTTTTCGAGACTACAACGTGATCAGTTCTATTCCATCATACATATGGGCACCCACCTTGCAAGAAATACTGTGGGCGTGCAGTAAATGGCGCCACACAGTGCAGACCACTCTACAAGTAGCAGAAATTCCTAAATGAAAGAGATTTTTGTAGTATACCAGTAATTTAGTGAATCGCGAAAGAAGTGCTGTAACTTTGTGGTCACTCAATAGTTCACCACCAAGTGACTGCAAAATGGTGACATGGCTTTACAATACAATACTACACAGATCAGCGGCAACATCACACTTGCAAATTAAACACCATTCAGCAGTTATTTACAAGAGTGTATTTTACATAAAAGCTCATTTAACAACACCGAATAAGCACTGACGTAAAAAGCGAAACTAACTCTAACGCATAAACACGACCTCAACAAAATTATTTTGTTTACTTACATAAGAGGACTAACAGGTAATGCTGGAGATGTAAGTGAGAGTACTCTTGTTGTGGAAGTTGCCTTTCCCTAAAGAACGCTGCAACTGCTATACACAGTGATGAAGAATCAGTTTGCAGACATTGACGTAGCTTCTATCCATATGCATTTCATGCATTAGTATCATTAGGAACTCTTATTCGCACTCCATATAGAGACCCTTAAATCGTGTCAAACGTCTGTGAGACGGCTGTCGAACTTGCTGGTGGACATTTCGTCCCCTTTCGGAGTCGTTTCACCCCTTCCCACGGTGTTGATTTCAGTTTGAGTGCTGGCTTCTTACTATGAACATCTGGTTCTGTTCGCACAACTTAGCCTTCCGTAAATCCACAATAACGTCGCCACGACGTCTGGCAGATGTATAATGCCAGGTGTGTGGTTATTTGTTGTCAAACTCATCAACCATTCGCGTTCATGGCGATAATTATGGTCTAATATATTATCCTTGTTACTGACAGCGTCTCGCAAATAATTTACACAGTATGGAACGTGTATCAGGTCAAGCACACTATTCAAAACAGCCTGAGCACACCGTTATTCTCAACGAGCTAATGTGTGCTTTCAATATGGCCATACACGAAGCACAATAGCTTGACGTTTGCGTTTAAACCTGATTCACTGCTCACCAACTTGTGGTCACTTATAATTTGCTTCCGGAGAGAGAGCGTGCTGCACATACCTCGGGTAACTGGAAATTCGTCCATAATAACTCGTGTATAACCCATCAGAAAATGGAAAAACCTTGGAATGCTGGAAGACGGCCAGTCTCTCCGAAACCAGAGGGTCAGCTCTGGGTGGAATGGTTTGGCGCGACAAGTTACGGATCACATAAAAATTATGGTGTGTTGCGCCTGTCGAATTTTGTGTTTTGTCATCCGGTCACCTGGTTGGTGAGGAGCCCCCAAAACGAAAGGTTTTTAGACCGCGCATTTCCGAAGTTAATCCTTACGTGAAAGTGGAGATACCGAAATGAGAATGTGCCCTTGTGATGATTGCTCTAGTGTTATAAATTGCACGATTGTGATTTCTGCTGTGTGTGGTAGCTGGATGATGTAGGTTTATCCCATGTATTCAGGTCATGATGTCCTTTTTTTTTTTTTTTGAAAATAGTACCTTGTCATCCGAAGAGTAATGTTTGGCCGGCCGATGTGGCCGAGCGGTTCTAGGTGCTTCAGTCTGGAACCGCGCGATCGCTACGGTCGCAGGTTTGAATCCTGCCTCGGGCATGGATGTGTGTGATGTCCTTAGGTTAGTTAGGTTTAAGTAGCTCTAAGTCCTAGGTGACTGATGACCACATGACTACAGATGTTAAGTCCCATAGTGCTCAGAGCCATTTGAACCATTTTGAGTAATGTTTGGAATCATTTCGTTGTTAATTCATATTGTGAGCTGAGAACATACCTCCACAGCATTTTCTAGATCTACATCTACATCTACATGGATACTCCGCAAATCATATTTAAGTCCCTTGCAGATGGTTCATCGAACCACCTTCACAATTCTCTATTATTCCAATGTCCTACAGCGCGCTGAGAGACAAAACGTGCTGCCCTTCTTGAAACATTTTCGTTGTACTTCATCAGTCCTATCTCACAACGCACAACACTATTATAAAAGACGGCGGACAATGGGGTACCCGTGGTCTAGGGGTAGCGTCTTTGATTCATAATCGATCCCCGCCACTGCCTAAATTTTGATAAATAATCAGCATTGGCGGCCGAAGACTTCCGGCATAAGAAGTCAGCCTCATTTTGCCAACGGCCTTGTCAAAGAGGGCGGAGGAGCGGATAGAGGTTCAGGGCACTCTCTTGTCCTAGGGGTGGGAAATTGCCCCTAAAGGCGGAAGAATCAGCAATGATCAACGACATGAGGATGCAGAAGGCAATGGAAACCACTGCATTAAAGGCACGTAACGTGTATCCACAGGACATGTGGCCTATAATTGAAGAAATGTCATGATGATCTCTCCATTGGCAAAAGATTCCGGAATAGTCCCCCAATCAGATCTCCGGGAGGGGACTGCCAAGGGGGAGGTTACCATGAGAAAAAGATTGAATAATCTACGAAAGGATAACGTTCTACGAGTCGGGGCATGGAATGTCAGAAGCTTGAACGTGGTAGGGAAACTAGAAAATCTGAAAAGGGAAATGCAAAGGCTCAAACTAGATATAGTAGGGGTGAAGTGGAAGGAAGACAAGGATTTATGGTCAGATGAGTATCGGGTAATATGAACAGCAGCAGAAAATGGTATAACAGGTGTAGGATTCGTATGAATAGGAAGGTAGGGCAGAGGGTGTGTTACTGTGAACAGTTCAGTGACCGGGTTGTTCTAATCAGAATCGACAGCAGACCAACACCGACAACGATAGTTCAGGTATACATGCCGACATCGCAAGCTGAAGATGAACAGATAGAGAAACCGTATGAGGATATTGAAAGGGTAATGCAGTATGTAAAGGGGGACGAAAATCTAATAGTCATGGGCGACTGGAATGCAGTTGTAGGCGAAGGAGTAGAAGAAAAGGTTACAGGAGAATATGGGCTTGGGACAAGGAATGAAAGAGGAGAAAGACTAATTGAGTTCTGTAACAAGTTTCAGCTAGTAATAGCGAATATCCTGTTCAAGAATCACAAGAGGAGGAGGTATACTTGGAAAAGGCCGGGAGATACAGGAAGATTTCAATTAGATTACATCATGGTCAGACAGAGATTCCGAAATCAGATACTGGACTGTAAGGCGTACCCAGGAGCAGATATAGACTCAGATCACAATATAGTAGTGATGAAGAGTAGGTTGAAGTTCAAGACATTAGTTAGGAAGAATCAATACGCAAAGAAGTGGAATACGAAAGTACTAAGGAATGACGAGGTACGTTTGAAGTTCTCTAACGCTATAGATACAGCAATAAGGAATAGCGCAGTAGGCAGTACAGTTGAAGTTGGGAAGGAAAACATAGGTACAAAGAAGGTAGCTGCGAAGAAACCTTGGGTAACAGAAGAAATACTTCAGTTGATTTATGAAAGGAAGAAGTACAAACATGTTCCGGGAAAATCAGGAATACAGAAGTACAAGTCGCTGAGGAATGAAATAAATAGGAAGTGCAGGGAAGCTGAGACGAAATGGCTGCAGGAAAAATGTAAAGACATCGAAATAGATATGATTGTCGGAAGGACAGACTCAGCATACAGGAAAGTCAAAACAACCTTTGGTGACATTAAAAGCAACGGTGGTAACATTAAGAGTGCAACGGGAATTCCACTGTTAAATGCAGAGGAGAGAGCAGATAGGTGGAAAGAATACATTGAAAGCCTCTATGGGGGTGAAGATTTGTCTGATGTGATAGAAGAAGAAACAGGAGTCGATTTAGAAGAGATAGGGGATCCAGTATTAGAATCGAAATTTAAAAGAGCTTTGGAGGACTTACGGTCAAATAAGGCAGAAGGGATAGATAACATTCCATCAGAATTTCTAAAATCATTGGGAGAAGTGGCAACAAAACGACTATTCACGTTGGTGTGTAGAATATATGAGTCTGGCGATATACCGTCTGACTTTCGGAATAGCATCATCCACACAATTCCGAAGAGAATTATCGCACAATCAGCTTAACAGCTCATGCATCGAAGCTGCTTACAAGAATAATATACAGAAGAATGGAAAAGAAAATTGAGAATGCGCTAGGTGACGATCAGTTTGGCTTTAGGGAAAGTAAAGGGACGAGAGAGGCAATTCTGACGTTACGGCTAATAATGGAAGCAAGGCTAAAGAAAAATCAAGACACTTTCATAGGGTTTTTCGACCTGGAAAAAGCGTTAGACAATATAAAATGGTGCAAGCTGTTCGAGATTCTGATAAAAGTAGGGGTAAGCTATAGGGAGAGACGGGTCATATACAATATGTACAACAACCAAGAGGGAATAATAACAGTGGACGATCAGGAACGAAGTGCTCGTATTAAGAATGGTGTAAGACAAGGCTGTAGCCTTTCGCCCCTACTCTTCAATCTGTACATCGAGGGAGCAATGATAGAAATAAAAGAAAGGTTCAGGAGTGGAATTAAAATACAAGGTGAAAGGATATCAATGATACGATTCGCTGATGACACTGCTATGACGGAGCAAGGAGGACATCAAAAGCAGACTCGCTATGGCAAAAAAGGCATTTCTGGCCAAGAGAAATCTACTAATATCAAATACTGGCCTTAATTTGAGGAAGAAATTTCTGAGTATGTACGTCTGGAGTACAGCATTGTATGGTAGTGAAACATGGACTGTGGGAAAACCGGAACAGAAGAGAATCGAAGCATTTGAGATGTGGTGCTATAGACGAATGTTGAAAATTAGGTGGATTGATAAGGTAAGGAATGAGGAGGTTCTACGCAGAATCGGAGAGGAAAGGAATATGTGGAAAACACTGATAAGGAGAAGGGACAGGATGATAGGACATCTGCTAAGACATGAAGGAATGACTTCCATGGTAATAGAGGGAGCTGTAGAGGGCAAAAACTGTAGAGGAAGACAGAGATTGGAATACGTCAAGCAAATAATTCAGGACGTAGTTTGCAAGTGCTACTCTAAGATGAAGAGGTTAGCACAGGAAAGGAACTCGTGGCGGGCCGCATCAAACCAGTCAGTAGACTGATAAAAAAAAAAAAAAAAAAAAAAAAAGCTGAGAATTTATGGTTGAAGTGAAAGTGAGTTTCCAGCCACTGTCCACTCCCTGTCGTATTGAGTGTGACACGGGAGGATGTGCCGAAATTTAGCTTCATACCGGGCAGGTCGGTGGAGTGTCCTTCTATATTCAGCCGTCGACCTGGACGTATCGATTATTCGACTCGCTCTCCATGTAAGACGCCACTCCCTATACCCCTGCAGAGCTGCCTACTTACTCCGTATCGGTAACAATGGTGGTTACCATCATACATTAATGCTATTTGTGTACTACTCGGCTCCGATGCTTAATAAAGCTTTTATGTTGGTGTCTGTATTTGCTGGACGGCACTGGATGGTTTGGCCGATGGTTTCGTCTGGCCCTTGTCGCTGATTAGGCCGGTATTACACTATCATATTTCTTTGTCAAAGTTGATATGTCAAATATTTATGTCAAAGAAATTTGGTGGTGTAATAGGGAACTTCGTCAAATCTCGCCAGTCGTCAAATAAATATAATCAAATCTAGGCCCTCGCTGTAGATTTGATCATAAGTCACTTGTCTTCTGCTCAGTGCAATGTGAAATGTTACCACTTGGAGCACTAGCATCGCTGCAGCGTTCTGTCACCAGTAGCGTGTCTGTAAACATGGCTGCAAAGCTTAACTCGTGTGTGCTGTCAACTACAAAATTAATAGAAATGTATGTATGTGATGAGGCGCTTTACTGCGTGAGGCATCCTGAGTACAAAAATAGATTAAGAAGGCTGGAGAGCTACACAAAAATTGTGGAGGTCATTAGCCGTGAGATACATGGCCCAGGTGCACGGGTGACGACATAAAAAAGAAAATTAATGGATTCTACTCAAGCTACTCTCACGAGAAAGCAAAAGTACGTATCGACATATTTCATTTTATGTATATATTCCGACCCTTCCAGTCTTCTTAATATATTTCTGTACTCCTGATGCCTCACATTGTAAAGCGCCTCATCAGCTTCATACACTTCTATTAATTTTGTAGTTGTGGGGCGAAAAATGTAATTATTACTTTGATCTACAATAAAAATAGTTCTTCATGCACACCAAGTGTATTGAACACTTATTTACTTTCAGATATTGGTCCTTTAGTGCTTTATGGGGGAAAGAAATACAGTAGAAGAAGATTGGGTAGCTTTGAGAGAGTGAAGTCAGCAGAGGATCAAGTAGGTAAAAAGACGAGGGCTAATAGAAATCCTTGGGTAACAGAAGAGATATTGAATTTAATTGATGAAAGTAGAAAATGCAAAGATGCAGTAAATGATTTAAGCAAAAAGGAATACGAACATCTCAAAAATGGAATCGACAGGAAGTGCAAAATGGCTAAGCAGGGATGGCTAGAGGACAAATGTAAGGGTAAGATAGATACTGCCTACAGGAAAATTAAAGAGATCTTTGAAGAAAAGAGAAGCACTTGCATGAATATCAAGGGCTCAGGTGGAAACCCAGTTCTAAGCGAAGAAGGGAAAGCAGAAAGAGGGAAGGAGTATATGGATGGTATGTACAAGGGCGGTGTTCTTGAGGACAATATTATGGAAATCGAAGAGGATGCAGATGAAGATGAAATGGGAGATATGATACAGCGTGAAGAGTTTGACAGAGCACTGAAAGACATAAGTCGAAACAAGGCCCTGGGAATAGGCAACATTCCGTTAGAACTACTGATAGCCTTGGGAGAGCCAACCCTGACAAAACTCTTCCACTTGGTGAGCAAGATGTATGAGACAGGCGAAATACCCTCAGACTTCAAGAAGAATATAATAATTTCAATTCCAAAGAAAGTAGGTGTTGACAAATGTGAAAATTACCGAAGTATCAGTTTAATAAGCCACGGCTGCAAAATACTAACACGAATTCTTTACAGACGAATGGAAAAACTAGTAGAAACCGACCTCGGGGAAGATCAGTTTGTATTCCGTAGAAATGGTGGAACACGTGAGGCAATTCTGACCCTACGACTTATGTTAGAAAATAGATTAAGGAAAGGCAAACCTACGTTTCTAGCAATTGTAGACTTAGAGAAAGCTTTTGACAATGTTGACTGGAATACTCTCTTTCAAATTCTGAAAGTGGCAGGGGTAAAATACAGGGAGCGAAAGGCTATTTACAATTTGTACAGAAACCAGATGGCAGTTATAAGGGTCGAGGGGCGTGAAAGGGAAGCAGTGGTTGGGAAGGGAGTGAGACAGAGTTGTAGCCTCTCCCCGATGTTGTTCAATATGTATATTGAGCACGGAGTAAAGGAAACAAAAGATAAATTTGGAGTAGGAATTAAAATCCATGGAGTAGAAATAAAAACTTTGAGGTTCGCCGATGAAATTGTAATTCTGTCAGAAACAGTAAAGGACCTGGAAGAGCAGCTGAACGGAATGGACAGTGTCTTGAAAGGAGGATATAACATGAACATCAACAAAAGCTAAACGAGGATAATGGAATTTAGTCGAATTAAATCGGGTGATTCTTAGGGAATTAGATTTAAGTGACAGGAAGTCGTTTCTGAAAGTATTTGTATGGAGTGTACCCATGTATGGAAGTGAAACATGGACGATAAATAGTTTGGACAAGAAGAGAATAGAAGCATTCAAAATGTGGTGCTACAGAAGAATGCTGAAAATTAGATGTGTAGATCACACAAGTAATGGGGAGGTATTGAATAGAATTGGGGAGAAGAGGAGTTTGTGGCACAACTTGACTAGCAGAAGGGATCGGTTGGTAGGACATGTTCTGAGGCATCAAGGGATCACCGATTTAGTATTGGAGGGCAGCGTGGAGGGTAAAAATCGCAGAGGGAGACCAAGAGATGAATACACTAAGCAGATTCAGATGTAGGTTGCAGTAGGTACTGGGAGATGAAGAACCCTGCACAGGATAGAGTAGCATGGAGAGCTGCATCAAACCAGTCTCTGGACTGAAGACCACAACAACAACAAGAACAGTGGTTTACATGTTTCAGGTATTATTTTAGTTAATGTGCCCCGTGGTATTCGAGTCCTGTACAGTAAGCTAGAGTAACTGTCTCATGTAGCAAGAAACCGTGGTGTCACTGTGAGCGTGTCTTCTGCAGATATAGCACTTCTTAAGTGAGTATTGTGCTTTGTGATATGACGAGACGCTTCACTGAGCAAATACGGAAAAATATGCTCATCCATTCTCAAGTAATTTATGTACGACTTCCCGTCCTCCATTAGGAGCTCACGTAACAAATTTTGTTGAATGTTTTTATCGTCTCGTCATAAAGCTGTAAACAATAAACTTTATTTAGAATTTGACCGTACCTTTTCGTTTACAAAACGTCATATACACTCTGTTCCTAACTACAAATGTCAAATATTTCACTTCACTTTGCACAACATCGTTTTTAGCAGGCTCATCACCAGCTATCTCCAGACCAAAATAAAATGGCTTAACACCTTGAAACAATTTGTTCTTACATTTGCATTGATTTTCCAAATCAGTCCATGACTTTACTTTAGTTATATCAGCACTCGTCTCTGGCTTTGAATATGTAACAAATTTAAAACGATTCCTCGTACTATACTTCCGCCAAGGAACGCCTGAAGAACGTTCCGGCTTTAAACTAAAGGGACCTAACTTATTACTACACGCAAGCCTTACTTTCTCCAATGCACCTTGATCCTCAAATATTTTCTTATTAGCTCTGTCATCAAGTGTTAGTCTTTCTACTCTTACATTAATCCTATACACATATGTTACGACCTTATTAATAATTACAGAAGCATATTTATTTGCAAAAAAATTAAACTCGTCGGTAATGTCATAATGCTTAGGTGTACTGAAGTTCTGCGCATTTTCATCATATTTCTCTGTGGCACCCATTTTCCCATATTCAAACCGAAGACCGTCGGCCTGCGTATACTCGGTACGCCATTTACACATTCTACCGAAATAAGGCCTAGTCAGAATGTTCCGTCGGCGTATCCAACGCCTCGGGCGTGCACGGCGAATCCGCATCATCATCCTCGTCCGACGAAAGGCATACAACCTCCTCCTCGGCCTCCACGTCCGAAGCGTCCGACACCACCTCCTCCTTCATTTGTAAACAATGAATAATGTGGCAATCAGCATGGACGACATTCAAACGTGATATTAAAGCTTCATCACCAATTGTAAATTCGTTAGACACAAATATAACCAACCCTCTGTGATTTATAACCATTCCAGGTTTGTTTTTAACATTAACAGTTACGGGACGTCCTTCAACAATACGTTTTAATATAGAAGTATACGGACGCCACCTTACTCACTCAAATTCCTCAAAAACTATAACTTTATGAACGCGAGGATCGTAACCCCCGAATCCAAATTCTGAGCAAAATGGAAGATACACATGTTGCTTCCTTGACAATATTTTTTCCACAAGGGTTGATTTCCCTATATTTGTATCTCCATATAAGTACAACTGTTTCTTACGAACCATTTGGGACCGAAAGGCCCAGAGAAAGAGTCGACTGTAATCAGAAACGTTTCACTGCGCACCCGGGTGCGTTTCTTTTTTTCCCACTTCTCTTCCAAATGCGCACACAGTGCAATTGTGGTACATGCAACTGCTCCGCACAACAAGTTATTCGTGTCACCCATCTTGAACTTCGACGAAAATATGATGACCACGTCAAATATCTTTGTCAAACAAATTTGACGAATATTTTATCATATATTTGTCAGAGAAATATGATAGTGCAATACTGGCCTTACTGTTTATAAACGTCAATGCTGACTGAGTTGTAGGTGCCTGAAGTTATTGGGGAGTAATCCGTTTGAAAGCTGGGAATAAAGCTGAATTGTAGTATTCAGGCAAGTAGCTGCGTTGCTAGGAGAACGAGTTGTTCCAGTCATGTGTAGAAGCATGTTGTTCGTTAGCTCAGTGCATGGAAATATGCAGTTCACTTAAACTATTTCATAATTAAAAGGACGTATCCTCTAAAATCGTTTATACTGTGCTGTTACCTTGGATAACCAACTCAGACTCATAAACCGCAATTACGTAGACTCATTTTCAGAAAAAACAGAACACCTTGAAGAACTAGTGTTAGGACGTTCATATTCACAGGACATATACATTAGTATGTTCTGTAGAAATGCTTAGCATTCGAAGCATGTCGACCCGCGGGTTCAAAGTCAACACTGATATCACGGCGCAACAACACCCACCGGTGAAACGCGTCTGCGGCTCTCGTTGTCGCTATAAACCGTAGCTAATGGATCCGTGTGAGTCGAGCAGACGTGCAGCGTGTCTCGCGGACGCATTCACGAATCTTACTGTCAAATCAGCGAGTTTGGAAGAGGGCGTATTATTGGCATGAGAGAATGTGGTGCATCCACCTGGGATACTGCTGCTCGTGTGGGACGAGATATTTCGGCAGTGCAACGGGTGTGTACGGAATGCTTTATGGGACGCCGTAGAACACGGCGAATGGGTCAGGCCGCACAAACGAGGCCGCCCACCCCATTCCCCGAGAAGATAGAAATATCTGAATGTCATTGCAGAACAGATCTCCGTCCTCCTCGGCTCTGGAGCAACAGTGGAACAGTGTAATGCATCATACACTGTCGGGGATGACACTCCACCGCCGTCGTGCAGAAACAGGCTAGACGGCAATGGTGTATGGAACGATGTCACTATGAACAGCAATGGCATAGATAGTGTTTTCGGACGAATCCCGTTCCTGTTTGTTTGAAAATGATGGCCGCATTTTGCTTCGCCACATACACTGGAAGCGGCATCACAACGACTGCTTTCGCACTCGAGGTCTTATGGTGTGGAGTGTTATTGGGTACAGCCACAAGTCAAAGCTAGTGTGTGTTCGGGATTCTGTGACCAGTGCGACCTACGTGAATGACATTCTGCGATCCTTAGCCGTACCCTTTCTGTACAATACACCAGACGCACTTTTTCAGCAAGATAATGTACGAGCACATATTGCTGCACTAACACGTGAGTTCATGGTGCCTTTTGCCCTGGCCTGACTGACACCAGACTTGTCGTTAGTCGATAACGTGTGAGATATGGTGAAACGATGGTGCAGTGCTATGACCCAATGCCAACCACCACAGATGACTTTGGAACAAGATGAATATTAGAGTACTTTAAGATTCTGTCTGATTATACACTGACAGAAAAAAATCGCAACACCAAAACATAACGGATGCAGTGTGACGAAATTTCAAGAGTATACACACACATCAAAAAAAGGTTTGCATCACTTCGATTCCGCGAGTTCCGCAACATGTACTGAAAATTGGAATAGAGATCAACATAAACATCATTTCCGCCCTTATTATTACTCATGAAAACCACGCATTGTACGTTGTACCACCGTACATCTACATCTACATCTACTTCATTACTCTGCAATTCATATTTAAGTGCTTGGCAGAGATTTCATCGAACCACAATCGTATTATCTCTCTACCATTCCACTCCCGAACAGCGCGCGGGAAAAACGAACATCTAAGCCTTTCTGTTCGGGCTCTGATTTCTCTTATTTTATTTTGATGATCATTCCTACCTATGTAGGTTGGGCTCAACAAAATATTTTCGCATTCGGAAGAGAAAGTTGGTGACTAAAATTTCGTAAATAGATCTCGCCGCGACAAAAAACCTCTTTGCTTTAATAACTTCCATCCCAATTCGCGTATCATATCTGCCACACTCTCTCCCCTATTACGTGATAATACAAAACGAGTTGCCCTTTTTTGCACCCTTTCGATGTCCTCCGTCAATCCCACCTGGTAAGGATCCCACACCGCGCAGCAATATTCTAACAGAGGACGAACGAGTGTAGTGTAAGCTGTCTCTTTAGTGGACTTGTTGCATCTTCTAAGTGTTCTGCCAATGAAACGCAAACTTTGGCTCGCCTTCCCCACAATATTATCTAAGTGGTCTTTCCAACTGAAGTTGCTCGTAGTTTTAACACCCAGGTACTTAGTTGAATTGACAGCCTTGAGAATTGTACTATTTGTCGAGTAATCGAATTCCGACGGATTTCTTTTGGAACTCGTGTGGATCACCTCACACTTGTCGTTATTTAGCGTCAACTGCCACCTGCCACACCATACAGCAATCTTTTCTAAATCGATTTGCAACTGATACTGGTCTTCGGATGACCTTACTAAACGGTAAATTACAGCATCATCTGCGAACAACCTAAGACAACTGCTCATATTGTCACCCAGGTCATTTATATAGATCAGGAACAGCAGAGATTCCAGGACGCTTCCCTGGGGAACACCTGATATCACTTCAGTTTTACTGGATGATTTGCCGTCTATTGCTACGAACTGCCACCTTCCTGACAGGAAATCACGAATCCAGTCGCACAACTGAGACGATACCCCATAGGCCAGCAGCTTGATTAGAAGTCGCTTGTGAGCATTCCAGAAATCTAGAAATACGGAATCAACTTGAGATCCCCTGTCGATAGCGGCCATTACTTCGTGCGAATAAAGAGAGAGCTAGCTGCGTTGCACAAGAACGATGTTATCTGAAACCAGCTGATTACGTATCAACAGATCGTTCCCTTCGAGGTGATTCATAATGTTTGAATACAATATATGCTCCAAAACTCTACTGCAAACCCACGTCAATGATATAGGTCTGTAGTTCGATGGATTACTCCTACTACCCTTCTTAAACACTGGTGCGAGTTACGCAATTTTCCAATCTGTAGGTACAGATCTATCGGTGAGCGAGCGGTTGTATATGATTGCTAAGTAGGGAGCTATTGTATCAGCGTAATCTGAAAGGAACCTAATCGGTATACAATCTGGACCTGAAGACTTGCCCTTATCAATCGATTTGAGTTGCTTCGCAACCCCTAAGTTATCTACTTCTAAGAAACTCATGCTAGCAGCTGTTCGTGTTTCAAATTCTGGAATATTCCATTCGTCTTCCCTGGTGAAGGAATTTCGGAAAGCTGCGTTCAATAACCGCTTTAGCGGCACAGTCGTCGGTAACAGTACCATCGGCACTGCGCAGCGGAGGTACGGACTGCGTCTTGCCGCTTGTGTACTTTACATACGACCAGAATTTCTTCGGATTTTCTACCAAATTTCGAGACAATGTATCGTTGTGGAACCTATTGAAGGCATCTCGCATTGAAGTCCGTGCCAAATTTCGCGCGTCTGTAAATTTTAGCCAATCTTCGGGATTTCGCGTTCTTCTGAACTTCGCATGCTTTTTCCGTTGCCTCTGCAACAACGTTCGGACCTGTTTTGTGTACCATGGGGGATCAGTTCCATCTCTTACCAATTTATGAGGTATGAATCTCTCAATTGCTGTTCCTACTAATCTTTGAATTTGAGCCACATCTCGTCTACATTTGCATAGTCAGTTCGGAAAGAAGGGAGATTGTCTCTTTGGATGGCTTCTAATGACACTTCATCCGCTTTTTTAAATAAAATTACTGTGCGTTTGTTTCTGGTGGATTTGGAAGAAACGGTATTGAGCCTAGCTACAACCACCTTGTGATCACTAATCCCTGTATCAGTCATGATGCTCTCTATTAGCTCTGGATTGTTTCTGGCTAAGAGGTCAAGAGTGTTTTAGCAACCATTTACAATTCGCGTGGGTTCGTGGACTAACTGCTGGAAATAATTTTTGGAGAAAGCATTTAGGACAATCTCGGAAGATGTTTTCTGCCTACCACCGGTTTTGAACAAGTATTTTTGCCAACATATCGAGGGAAGGTTGAAGTCCCCACCAACTATAACCGTATGAGTGGGGTATTTATTTGTTACGAGACTCAAACTTTCTCTGAACTGTTCAGCAACTATATCGTCGGAGTCTGGGGGTCGGTAGTAGGAGCCAATTATTAACTTAGTTCGGATGTACAACCTCCACCCATACCAATTCGCACGGATTATCTACTTCGACTTCACTACAAGATAAACCACTACTGACAGACACGAACACTCCACCACCAATTCTGCCTAATCTATCTTTCCTGAACACTGTCTGAGAAATTTATGCAGAACTTATTTCAGGCTTTAGCCAGCTTTCTGTACCTATAACGATTTCAGCTTCTGTGCTTTCTACTAGCGCTTGATTCTCAGGGCCTTTCCCAGCACAACTACAACAATTTACAACAACAATTCCGACTGTTCCTTGATCCAAGCACCTCCTGTATTTGCCATGCACCCTTTGAGACCTTAAGAGGTGGTGGTTCAGATTGCTGTACACACGGGTGCCTCTAATACCCAGAAGCTCGTCCACTTGCATTGATGCTTGCCTATATTCGTTGTGACTTACTACCCACAAGTTCATCAAGGGACTGTTGGTCCAGATTGTCCCACTCCGCCGGCCGAAGTGGCCGTGCGGTTAAAGGCGCTGCAGTCTGGAACCGCAAGACCGCTACGGTCGCAGGTTCGAATCCTGCCTCGAGCATGGATGTTTGTGATGTCCTTCGGTTAGTTAGGTTTAACTAGTTCTAAGTTCTAGGGGACTAATGACCTCAGCAGTTGAGTCCCATAGTGCTCAGAGCCATTTTGTCCCACTCCTCAACGGCCAGTCGGCGTAGATCCGTCAGAGCAGTTAGTGAGTCACATCGTCGATAAAGGGCCCTTTTCAATCTATCCCAGACATGTTCCATAGGGTTGATGTCTGGAGAACATGCTCGCCACTCTAGTCGAGCAATGTCGTTATCCTGAAGGAAGTCAATCACAAGATGTGCACGGTGGCGACGCGAATTGTCGTCCATGAAGACGAGTGCCTCGCCAGCATGCAGCCGATATGGCTGCACTATCGGTCGGAGGATAGCATTCACCGTTACGGCGCCTTCAATGAGCACCAGCAGCGTACGTCGCCCCAACAAAATGACACTCCAAAACATCAGGTACCCTCCATCTTCCTGCTCAGTGTGTCTAAGTTCAGCCTGATCGGGTTGCCTCCAAATACGTCTCCGACGTTTGTCTGGTTAAAGAAAAATGCGACACTCATCGGTGAAGATAACGTGATGCCAATCCTGAGCGGTCCTTCGGCATGTAGTTGGGCCCATCTGTACAGCTCTGAATGGTGTCGTGGTTGCAAAGGTGGACCTCGCCACAGAATTTGGGAGTGAAGTTGCGCATCATGCAGCCTATTGCGCACAGTTTCAGTCGTAACACAACATCGTGCGGCTGCACGAAAATCATTATTCAACATGGTGGTGTTGCTGCCAGGGTTCCTCCGAGGCATAATCCGTAGGCAGCGGTCACCCACTGCCGTAGTAGCCCTTGGGTGACCTGAGCGAGGCACGTCATCGACAGCTCCTGTCTCTCTGTATGTCCTCCATGTCCCACCTAACAACATCGCTCCGAGACGCCTGGACACTTCCCTTGTTGAGAGCGCTTCCTGGCACAAAGTAACAACGCAGACACGATCGAACGGCGGTATTGACCGTCTAGGCACGATTGAACTATACACGAGCCGTGTACCTCCTTCCTGGTGGAATGACTGGAACTGACCTTTTGTCGAACCCCCTCCGTCTAATAGGCGCTGCTCATGCATGGTTGTTTACTTCCTTGCACCGGTTTAGTGACATCTCTGAACAGTCAAAGGGAGTGGGTCTAAGATACAATATCCACAGTCAAAGTCTATCTTCAGGAGTTCTCGGAACCGCGGTGAAGCAAAACTTTTTTTGATGTGCAAGAGAGCAGGTTAATGTAAGCGAGAGATAAGCCACTGCAAACAAGACGTGCTTGTAGATTAATAGCCGGTGTAATAGGCAGAATATTGAACGCAAGCATGCGAAGGTGTGTCCACTGCGTTGTACACATGCCGGATGTCACTTTGTCGCATGGAGTTCCATGCCTGTTGGACTTGGTCGGTCAATACTGGAACATTCAATGCCGTCTGTGGATGTGGCTAGACTTTTCGTGCAATGATGTCCGATATGTTTTCGATTCTAGACAGATATGTTGATCGAGCAATCCTAGGCAACATGTCGACATCCTATGGCGTATGTTAGCTTGCAGCAGCTGTATGTGGGCGAGCGTTATCCTGTTGGGAAAAAAACCAGTTATTTTGTTAATTAATGGCAGCAGTACAGGTCGAATCACCATACTGACGAACAGATTGGCAGTCAGTATGCGTGGGATAACAACGAGATTGCTTGTGCTGTCATACGCAGCCTAGAGCATAACTCTAGGTGTAGGTCCAGTGCGAATAGCCTGCAGACGGCTGGTTGCCTGCCCTCCCCTGGCCTCCTTCTAACCAACATATGGCCATCACTGGTTCCGAGGCAGAACCAGCTTTCACGAGAAAACACAGCAGACCTCAACCCTGGGCTCCAATGAGCTCTCGATTGACACCACTGAAGTCTCAATTGGCGGTGGTTCGGGGTCTGTGGAATCGGCGCTGCATGGCGTCTGGATCACAGCTGTCCTTGAGATAACCGATTTGCAACAGTTCGTTGTGTCATTGTGGTGCCAACGCCTGCTCAAGTTTCTGCCGCAGATGCAGCTTGATTCGCCAGAGTCATAAGCTGATGAAGATACTCTTCCACCTCGGTAGTGCCACCCCTATCCCTCTGGAGCACAGTCTTACTGCGACCGTACATTCTCGTGACCAATGTTGCCAACTGCCAGGTACAGTGACTACATTCCTGCCAAGTCTTTATAAAAGTATCGCAGAAGGAGGAATAATCACCTTCTCTTAGCCCTATTACACGACCTCGTTCAAACTCAGTGAAGTGTTGATAATGGTGTCTTTGTCACCTTAAAGGCACCCTTGACTAACATCAACTCACCATGCCCTATCTCAATAGGAAACTAACACTCACAGCCGTTACAGAGTGTACACTACTGGCCATTACAATTGCTACACCAAGAAGAAATGCAGATGATAAACGGGTATTCATTGGACAAATATATTATACTAGAACTGACATATGATTACATTTTCACGCAATTTGGGTGCATAGATCCTGAGAAATCAGTACCCAGAACTACCACCTCTGGCCATAATAACGGCTTTGATACACTTGGGCATTGAGTCAAACAGAGCTTGGATGGCGTGTGCAGGTACAGCTACCCACGCCCAACAGTTCATCAAGAGTAGTGACTGGCGTATTGTGACGAGGCAGTTGCTCAGCCACGATTGACCAGACGTTTTCAACTGGTGAGAGATCTGGAGAATGTGCTGGCCGGGGCAGCAGTCGAATATTTCCTGTATCCAGAAAGGCCCGTACAGGACCTGCAACATGCGGTCGTGCATTATCCTGCTAAAATGTAGGGTTTCGCAGGGATCGAATGAAGGGTAGAGCCACGGGTCATAACACATCTGAAATGTAACGTCCCCTGTTCAAAGTGCCGTCAGTGCGAACAAGAGGTGACCGAGACGTGTAACCAATGGCACCCCATACCATCAAGCCGGGTGATACGCCAGTATGGCGATGACGAATACAGGCTTCCAACGTGCGTTCACAGCGATGTCGCCAAACACGGATGCGACCATCATGATGCTGTAAACAGAACCTGTATTCATCCGAAAAAATGCCGTTTTGTCATTCGTGCACTCAGCTTCGTCGTTGAGTACACCATCGCAAGCGCTCCTGTCTGTGATACTCCATGCTGCTGCAAACGTCGTCGAACTGTTGGTGCAGATGGTTGTTCTCTTGCAAACGTCCCCATCTGTTGACTGAGGGATCGAGACGTAGCCGGCAGAGGTGGCCGAGCGGTTCTAGGCGCTACAGTCTGGAGCTGCGCAACCGCTACGGTCGCAGGTTCGAATCCTACCTCGGGTATGGATGTGTGTGATGTGCTTAGGTTAGTTATATTTAAGTAGTTCTAAGTTCTAGGGGACTGATGACCTCAGAAGTTATGTCCCATAGTGCTCAGAGCCATTTGAATCATTTGATCGAGACGTAGGTGCACGATCCGTTACTACAGCCATGCGGATAAGATGCCTGTCGACTGCTAGTGATAGTTGGGATCCAGCACGGCGTTCCGTATTACCCTCCTGAACCTACCGATGCCATATTCTGCTAACAGTCATTGGATCTCGACCAACGCGACCAGCAACGTCGCGATACGATAAACCGCAATCGCGATAGGCTACAATCCGACCTTTATCAACGTCGGAAACGTGATGGTACGCATTTCTCCTCCTTACACGAGGCATCACAACAACGTTTCACCAGGCAACGCCAGTCAACTGCTGTTTGTGTATGAGAAATCCGTTGGAAACTTTGCTCATGTCAGCACGTTGTAGGTGTCGCCACCGGCGCCAACTTTGTGTGAATGCTCTGAAAAGCTAATCATTTACATAGCGCAGACTCTTCTTCCTGTTGGTTAAATTTCATTTCTGTAGCACGTCATCTTCGTGGTGTAGCAATTGTAATGGCCAGTAGTGTTTGTAAAGCCAACCTGATTTGTATCCTCCTGGTGACGCTACTAGAACCACTCTTATGCGACTGGCTAGAAATGTGAACAGACATCATTTTTCAGATGTAGAAGGACGCCTACGAGCTTTCGCTTATGTCGCAGAAATCCTTCTTCGTATTGCGAATTTTTTCCGTTGGTGTTATTGTATGAGAAATCATTGACTGGGGGTTTCGGAAGTTGAAAGTTGTGATGACAAAGTCGTTAGTGGGAGCTTTGTTATTATTGTAATGAACTGTGTTTTCTGCTGGCAAAACTGTAATGAAAGTAATGTCTTTACTGTTACACATTGGTAGCAAAGAGCGTGGTTTAGATAAGGTGACTTGTGTGTGATACCAACAGTATTTTACTTTGGTTGAGGAGAAGTGAAGTTGCTTGCTGGAGTAAATATTTCGCATTCAGTTTAGCAGATATTATTTATTGGCGTTCTGTTTCAGCATTTCTGCCATGAAGGTGTTTGGGGCAGTGGAACTGAGAAAGGAAAATTCAGTTTATGAAGATTGGCGAGCGTGATTCTTTCCTAATTTCAGCCAGCTAAGAACACCACTGAATGCTCTTCTTAAGAAAAGAAAAGGAAATCGAGTGAAGTCCATCACAACATGCGTCTTATCAGGTCTTGAAGAAGGGTTTAGCAACTGCTCCCGCTTTGGCCGATTTCAGTAAGAACGCTTCCACGACGGGAGTAGCGCCAATCCTTTTGCAGGAAGGAGCGTTCGGAAGACATATCTGACGAGTCAAAGGGACTGTAATACAATGTACACAGTCAAAGTTTATGTTCAGGAGTTCTCGGAACCGCGGTGATGCAAAACTTTTTTTGATGTGTGTATTTGTCTAGTTACGGTTCATGTGGTGTCACCGCCAGACACCACACTTGCTAGGTGGTAGCCATTAAATCGGCCGCGGTCCGTTAGTATACGTCGGACCCGCGTGTCGCCACTATCAGTGATTGCAGACCGAGCGCCGCCACACGGCAGGTCTAGTCTAGACTCCTTAGCACTCGCCCCAGTTGTACAGCCGACTTTGCTAGCGATGGTTCACTTACCACATACGCTCTCATTTGCAGAGACGACAGTTTAGCATAGCCTTCAGCTACGTCATTTGCTACGACCTAGCAAGGCGCCATATTCAGTTACTATGTCTTCTGAACAGATACTATTGTGACTCATGTACCGTCAAGAGCGACGTTCATCATTAATGGATTAAAGTTAAGTATCAAATTAGCTACGTCCGCTTTCTGAATTCTCATTCCTTGTCATTTTCGAGACCTCACGTCAGTATAGTCCTTCCCTCCTCATCCCAGCCTGCGCGAGCTAAAACGCGTGCATTTCGGCCTCCTCTAGTAACACGGTGTTGGCTCTTCTGCCAACACAACAGTTCACGTAGCCTTTTTCCATTGGAAGCCCAGTATTCAGTATACGAGCTGGAAGCTCTGACAGTCTTGTCGTCCTTCGAAAAGTTTATGTTACTCGTATATTTGGAACATCAACCATTTTTGTTAGAGACTGCCAATAAGGCTCTCGGCTGTGTGATAGCAAGATGAAGGCGGGTGGGACGAATCACTAGATGGGTGGCAGGTATTTCAGCTTTTCAGTTTAAAGTCAGACTTATCTGTCTTCCGGAAAATGTAGTGACTGATGGCCTGGGCCAAATGTTTAAGCAGAGGTCGGACGAATAGCTGGATGATGAAAGACACCTGGTGGTCACTCCGGAGTCACTGTGATGAGAACAATCTTATACGAGGTGCATTCAAGTTCTAAGGCCTCCGATTTTTTTCCTCCGGACTGGAAAGAGATAGAAACATGCGCATTGTTTTAAAATGAGGCCGCGTTCATTGTCAATACATCCCAGAGATGGCAGCACCGTACGGCAGATGGAATTTCACCGCCAGCGGCGAGAATGAGAACTGTTTTAAATACTTAAAATGGCGACGTTTTCCTTACTCGAACAGCGTGCAACATTGGTTTTCTGAATTTGCATGGTGAGAAACCAATTGAAATTCATCGACAGTTGAAGGAGACATGTGGTGATGGAGTTATGGATGTGTCGAAAGTGCGTTTGTGGGTGCGACAGTGTAATGAAGGCCTAACATTGTGTGACAACAAACCGAAACAACCTCGGGCTCGCACAAGCCAGTCTGACGACATGATCGAGAAAGTGGAGAGAATTGTTTTGGGGGATCGCCGAATGACTGTTGAACAGATCGCCTCCAGAGTTGGCATTTCTGTGGGTTCTGTGAACACAATCCTGTATGACGACCTGAAAATGCGAAAAGTGTCATCCAGGTGGGTGCCGCAAATGCTGACGGACGACCACACGGCTGCCCTTGTGACATGTTGCCGAGCAATGTTGACGCGCAACGACAGCATGAATGGGACTTTCTTTTCGTCGGTTGTCACAATGGATGAGACGTGGATGCCATTTTTCAGTCCAGAAACAAAGCGCCAGTCAGCTCAATGGAAGCACACAGATTCACCGCCACCAAAAAAATTTCGGGTAACCGCCAGTGCTGAAAAAATAGTGGTGTCCATGTTCTGGGACAGCGAGTTCGTAATCCTTACCCATTGCGTTCCAAAGGGCACTACGGTAACAGGTGCATCCTACGAAAATGTTTTGAAGAACAAATTCCTTCCTGCACTGCAACAAAAACGTCCGGGAATGGCTGCACGTGTGCTGTTTCACCAAGACAACGCACCCGCACATCGAGCTAACGTTACGCAACAGTTTCTTCGTGATAACAACTTTGAAGTGATTCCTCATGCTCCCTACTCACCTGACCTGGCTCCTAATGACTTTTGGCTTTTTCCAACAATGAAAGACACTCTCCGTGGTCGCAAATTCACCAGCCGTGCTGCTATTGCCTCAACGATTTTCCAGTGGTCAAAACAGACTCCTAAAGAAGCCTTCGCCGCTGCCATGGAATCATGGCGTCAGCGTTGTGAAAAATGTGTACGTCTGCAGGGCGATTACGTCGAGAAGTAACGCCAGTTTCATCGATTTCGGGTGAGTAGTTAATTAGAAAAAAAATCGGAGGCCTTAGAACTAGAATGCACCTCGGAGTGACAGGTCTGCCGCTTTGACGTTTCATCTCCTTTTGCGCTATGCAGTATAAGTTAGTCGAATTATCCACGATGAGACCGGCGAACGGGAACGTCACACGCTGGTATCTGCCGGGATTTCAGGGCTCCACTGGAGAGAAATTGCGATCCCTCCAAGAGATGGCCAGCCGCAACCTCGCGGTTTCGTACCGGCGATATGGAATTACAGGAGCTGCGTATCGCCGCTCTGCGGACGCTGGAACCACGACCGTCACCTGAAACTGCGCCGTACATCGAGATAAGGAGGCCTGTAGCGCTGCTCCGACTTGTTAGGGCCAATAGGACCACAATCTCAACACTTGTTCTCAGTTGCATCAACGTACACTCATGCTCATAAATTAAGGATAATGCTGATACATGGTGAAAGAACGCTCTGGTGGGCGGTTTGCGGGTTTAAATAACCTCGGGGTATGACCATGCGGTGCATTTGACCTGGTGTCGTCGCACGTTGGCGCTGACAGCAGTCCACATATGCAGAGGTGTGTTGGTGCATGTCAGAGTACGGTGCAGCGAGTAAGTGTGCTAATGGTGACTGTGTGTTGAAAATGGCTCAAAGCACACATATTGATGATGTTATGAGGGGTAGAATACTAGTGTGACTGGAGGCTGGTCAAACACAGCAGGGCGTAACACGGGCTCTCCTTGTGCCACAAAGTGTGATCTCGAGATTATGGCAACGATTCCAGCAGACAGGAAACGTGTCCAGGCGCTACAATACGGGACGTCCACAGTGTAAAACACCACAAGAAGACCGATATCGCACCATCAGTGCCCGCAGACGGCCACGGAGTGCTGCAGGTAGCCTTGCTCGGTACCTTACCGCAGCCACGAACTGTTGTCTCCAGACACACAGTCTACAGACGACTGAACAGACATGGTTTATTCGCCCGGAGACCTGTAAGGTGCATTCCATTGACCCCTGGTCACAGGAGAGCCTGTAAAGCCTGGTGTCAAGAACACAGTACATGGTCATTGGAACAGTGGTCCCAGGTTAGGTTCAGGGACGAGTCCAGGTATAGTGTGAACAGTGATTCTCGCCGTGTTTTCATCTGGTGTGAACCAGGAACCAGATACCGACCCCTTAATGTCCTTGAAAGGGATCTGTATGGAGGTCATGGTCTGATGGTGTGGGGTGGCATTGTGATTGGTGCACGTACATCCCTGCACGTCTTTGACAGACGACCTGTAACAAGTCAGGTGTATCGAGACGTCATTTTGCACCACTATGTATACGTTTTCAGGGGTGTAGTGGGTCCCACCTTCCTACTGATGGATGATAACGCACGACCCCACCGAGCTGCCACCGTGGAGGAGTACTTTGAAACAGAAGATAGCAGTCAAATGGAGTCGCCTGCCTGTTCTCCAGACCTAAACCCCATCGACCACATCTGGGATGCTCTCGGTCGACGTATCGCTGCACGTCTTCAAACTCGTACCATACTTCAGGAGCTCCGACAGGCATTGGTCCAAGAATGGGAGGCTATACCCCAGCAGCTGCTCTACCACCTGGTCCAGAGTATGCCAACCAGTTGTGTGGCCTGTGTACGTGTGCATCCCATATTGATGTTGGGGTACACGCGCAGGAAACAGTGGCGTTTTGTAGCACATGTGTTTCGGGACAGTTTTCTCAACTTATCACCAATACCGTGGATTTACAGATCTGTGTCGTGTGCGTTCCGTATGGCCTACGCTATTAGCGCCAGTTCTGCAATTATCCTTAATTTATGAGCATGAGCGTAGTATAACTTTTGTGTAGAATAAATCCATCAAGGTCTTTCTAGTTTTGGATAATTTCAGGTTGCGTTATCCACGTTTTGCGCCGTAGTAAATAGTTCCATCAGACAAACCATACCCTTTGCCAACCAGCCGCCACTCAAGGGAGTGTTAACTGTTCGTCGCATATTTATACTGCCTTTATATTATCTTTTATTGTCATCTCACTTTATATCTGTCTTTCTGTCGCTTTCATAATGAATAAACTTGTGCTATAAGTGTCATAAAAGATCAAGCCCATGTTGATATATTAATCACGTGTCAACAGTTGACTAAAATAATGACATGGTCACCATTTCATCAATATTATTTCAGCATTCAACCTCATTTGGTTTCTCATAAATGTGATAACATCTAATGCAGGTTATCAACAACAAACAGTGTCAAACGGCAAAATCAATTTAGCTGACGCATGGGGCAGGTAGTAAAGTGGAAGTTCTATAGTTAAAGTGATTGCCGTCAGTGCAATAACTCAGTCGCCTTCCAAAATGTTGTGGATTGGCAAGACAGCCAACCCACTAGGAGGAAGCCGAAAGGCACGCGTTTAAGCTCACGCAGGCTGGCGTGAGGTCTGGAACAGGACACGGATTTTAGACTTCAGAAAAAAGGAGGTAACTGGTAGAAAACTTAACTTTAATCCATAATAGGTGAACATCGCTCTTGACGGTACATGTTTTACAGCATCAATAGTAACTCGGAAAGGCGCCTTGTTAGGTCGTAGCAAATGACGTAGCTGAAGGCTATGCTAACTATCGTCTCGGCAAATGAGAGCGTTATTTGTCAGTGAACCATCGCTAGGAAAGTCGACTGTACAACTGGGGCGAGTGCTAGGAAGTGTCTCTAGACCTGCCGTGTGGCGGCGCGCGGTCTGCAATCACTAACAGTGGCGACACGTGGATCCGACGTATACTAACGGACCGCGGCCGATTTAAAGGCTACCACCTAGCAAGTGTGGTGTCTGGCGGTGACACCACACAAAACATACCGCAAGTCGAATGTAGTCTGAATTTGGCGACCGCTGCCAAGATCCTGAGCTGATAGCATCTTCTGTAATCATCAGATACAATTTCTGTTACAAGGGTTCTGTTTCCACATGTTGAAATTCAGTTGGTGCATTCAGGTAATTTAGTTTCGCGTAACAATAAGAATTGCTGGCGCTGAATACATTGATTATTTGTAAATTTTGTCTGTGTTGTTTGTTTATATCTTCATTCATTGGTTGTTACGAGTTCTGTGTCACTTGCTGATTGTTCCTGACGGAGAACTGTGTTGTGTTAACGTGTCGTATGCTAGATTATCTGCGGTTTTCCCATTTTGTCGTAGATTAGTTTTGTTTTTATTTTATATGTTGTCAGGGATTTAGAATTAGTGGCTCGCCAGAGCTAATTTCAGGGTATAATTCTGTGGGATTGCGACGAGGAGCAATAGCAATTTTCTGGAGAGTAGCAATCTCATTGCATGCTCACTAGGCCGGCCGTTGTGGCCGAGCGGTTCTAGGAGGTTCAGTCCGGAACCACGCGACTGCTAAGGTCGCAGGTTCGAATCCTGCCTCGGGCATCGATGTGTGTGATGTCCTTAGGTTAGGTGTAAGTAGTTCTAAGTTCTATGGGACTGATCACCTCAGATGTTAAGTCCCATAGTGCTCAGAGCCATTTGAACCATTTGAACCATGCTCACTAGAAGCAATGCACGTTTGCTCCAAAGTAGTGAGAATATTCGAATCTCATCACAAATGGATCAATGTGAGACTCGTAGCACTGATATAGAGAAAGATGCAGAGAATTCTCAGTCGAATGCAGTAGCTGACCTTGCAGATTTGTCGAATGGGGAATTTTCTGATTATGACCAGAAAATTCAGTCAGAAGAAAACGCAACGGTGAAACCGCAGCTGAGCGCCATATCCACAGAAGCGCCAAAGAAACTGGTATAGGCATGCGTATTCCAATACAGAGATATGTAAACAGACAGAATATCCCGCTGCGGTCGGCAATGCCTATATAAGACGCCAAGTGCCTAACACAGTTGTTAGATAGGTTACTAATGCTACAGTGGCAGATTATCAAGATTTAAGTGAGTTTGAACGTGGTGTTATAGTCGGCTCACGTGCGATGGGACACAGCATCTCCGAGGTAGCGATGAAATGGGGATTTTCCCGTACGAACATTTCATGAGCATGCCGTGGAAATCAGAAATCCGGTATAACATCAAATCTCCGAGATCGCTGTGACTGAAAAAAGATCCTGCAAGAACGGGACCAACGACGACTGAAGAGAATCGTTCATCGTGACAGAACTGCAACCCTTGCGCAAATTGCTACAGATTTCAATCCTCGGCCATCAACATGTGTCGACGTGCGAACCATTCAACGAAACATCATCGATATGGGCTCTGGGAACCGAAGGCCCGCTCGTCTACCCTTGATGTTGCACGACTCAAAAGCTTGACGCCTCGCCTGGACCCGTCAACACCGACATTGGACTGTTGATGACTGGAAACATGTTGCCTGGTCGGATGAGTCTCGTTTCAAATTGAGTTGAGCGAATGGACGTGTACGGGTATGGAGAGAACCTCATGAATCCATGGACCCTGCACGTTAGCAGGGGACTGTAAAAGCTGGTGGAGGCTCTGTAATGGTGTGTCCTGAGCAGTTGGAATGATACGGGACCCCTGATACGTCTAGATACGACCCTGACAGGTGACACGTATGACCACCCGCATCTATTCATATTCTCTGTGCATTCCGAGGGACTTGGGCAATTCCAGCAGGACAATGCGACACCGACACGTCCAGAATTGCTACAGAGTGGCTCCATGAACACTATTCTGAGTTTAAACACTTGCGCTGGCCACCAAACTCCCCAGACATGAACATTATTGAGCATATCTTGGATGCCTTGCAACGTGCTGTTTAGAAGAGATCTCCACCCCCTTGTACTGTTACGGATTTATGGATATCCCTGCAGGTTTCATGATGTCAGTTCCCTCCAGCACTCCTTCAGACATCAGTCGAGTCCATGCCACGTCGTGTTGGGGTACTTCTGCGTGCTCGTGGGGTCCCCACACGATATTAGGCAGGGTACCAGTTTCTCTGGGTCTTTAGTGTGTATAACGTGGCATGGCGGAACAATATCGCTTATTTTGTACATTCTAAAGGTAGTTTGGACTTACGTTTTCCGCTTCGAGATTTCAGTTTAGTCAACGACAAGAATAAGTGCGGCAAAGCAAAAGGGATGTTCGTTTTATGGTTCCCGTATCCTTCCTGCAGTCACTCTTAATTTATCTACAAATTAGCAGAGTCAGAACACTGGTAACACTTAAGTGTATGGCGGACACCAGGACGCAGTACGTATATAATGCCTACATTGTAACCTCGAAAAAAAATTGTAAGTTTACATTTAAATGTGAATTTATCCTTCAAATTTTCGAGTAATTTTAGTTTCTGTTTCTGATCCTTGGTTGTTTATGGAAGACAACCATAGCACAGCACTAATGATTATAAGTTTTATTTCTAGCTATTTGAGAAACGTGTAATAGTCCACTTTATTGGAATGTCATTTGTGTTTTGCCTGTGTTTTTTCTCTTTTTTAATATTTGCTATGCATTCAGTTTCATACGTATTAAAACATGTGTTGTAAATGTTTGAGGTTAAAAAACAATTAATAAATTGAGACAGTGTTATTCAAGATGGGGCAAACATGTGTTCCGGACGAGTGGACACTGTTGGACGTGAATGCATGCATATAACACCACCCCGTGAAGCGCACACCAAGTGTTCCACACCGGTTCCGAGCGAAATGCGGCCTATATCACTGTAATTGAAGCTAGTTACGTGACCACAAAGTCGTGGGCCGGTCGTTGTGGCCGAGCGGTTCTAGGCACTTCAGTCCGGACCCGCGCTGCTGCTACGGTTGCAGGTCGCATGTTCGAATCCTGCCTCGGCTATGGATGTGTGTGCTGTCCTTAGCTTAGTCAGGTTTAAATAGTTCTAAGTCTAGGAGACTGATGACATCAGATGTTAAGTCCCACAGTGCTTAGAGTCATTTGAACCATTTTGAACCACAATGTCGTGGAAACAGAGTGGCCATTTGTTTGCTGATAAGTTTAATGCTGTCAAAGTGCCAACAAAGAGTGTCATGCAACGCCTAGTCCGAAAATGGACAGGATCTGTTTTGAACAAGGCTAGAAACATTCCGAAACGTGCCCGCTCACCTGAAAACGTGGCTGCGGTTCAGTAGAAGATGCTTCAGAGCCCTACTAAATCAACCCAACACCTGTCGCAAAAGACCAGCATATCACGGCGATCGTGCGGAGGAATACTCCACCAGGACCTGTGCATGCGTCATTACCGAGTGTCTGTTGTTCATGCATTAAAACCAGCACATGCTCCAAAGCCCTCCTGTATTGTGGGTGGCTGTTCACTGAGATTAACAATGAAAGAATTCGGAGTAGTGCTTAAATCACTTAATAAAAGCAAGTCTTCTGGTCCAGACTGTATACCACTTAGGTTCCTTTCAGAGTATGCTGATGCATTAGCTCCATACTTAACAATTATAAACAACCGTTCGCTCGACGAAAGATCCATACCCAACGACTGGAAAAAAGGTCACACCAATATTCAATAAAGGTAGTAGGAGTAATCCACTAAATTACTAGCCCATATCATTAACGTGCTGAGGGAATTAGATTAGGAAATGAGACACTTAAAGTAGTAAAGGAGGTTTGCTATTTGGGGAGCAAAATAACTGATGATGGTCGAAGTAGAGAAGATATAAAATGTAGACTAGCAATGGCAAGGAAAGCGTTTCTGAAGAAGAGAAATTTGTTAACATCGAGTATAGATTTAAGTCTCAGGAAGTCGTTTCTGAAAGTATTTGTATGGAGTGTAGACATGTATGGAAGTGAAACATGGACGATAAATAGTTTGGACAGGAAGAGAATAGAAGATTTCGAAATGTGGTGCTACAGAAGAATGCTGAAGATTAGATGGGTAGATCACATGAGGAGGTATTGAATAGAATTGGGGAGAAGAGGAGTTTGTGGCACAACTTGACGAGAAGAAGGGATCGGTTGGTAGGACATGTTCTGAGGCGTCAAGGGATCACAAATTTAGCATTGGAGGGCAGCGTGGAGGGTAAAAATCGGAGACCAAGAGATTAATACACTAAGCAGATTCAGAAGGATGTAGGTTGCAGTAGGTACTGGGAGATGAAGAAACTTGCACAGGATAGGGTAGCATGGAGAGCTGCATCAAACCAGTCTTAGGACTGAAGACCACAACAACATCATCATTGACGTCGATATGCAGCAGGATTTTGGAACATATACAGGGTTATTACAAATGATTGAAGCGATTTCACAGCTCTACAATAACTTTATTATTTGAGATATTTTCACAATGCTTTGCACACACATACAAAAACTCAAAAAGTTTTTTAGGCATTCACAAATGTTCGATATGTGCCCCTTTAGTGATTCGGCAGACATCAAGCCGATAATCAAGTTCCTCCCACACTCGGCGCAGCATGTCCCCATCAATGAGTTCGAAAGCATTGTTGATGCAAGCTTGCAGTTCTGGCACGTTTCTTGGTAGACGAGGTTTAAACACTGAATCTTTCACATCACTATGCGTGAAACTTGCCCGTACGCGTTCAACCGTTTCTTCGCTCACTGCAGGCCGACCCGTTGATTTCCCGTTACAGAGGCATCCAGAAGCTTTAAACTGCGCATACCATCGCCGAATGGAGTTATCAGTTGGTGGATCTTTGTTGAACTTCGTCCTGAAGTGCCGTTGCACTGTTATGACTGACTGATGTGAGTGCATTTCAAGCACGACATACACTTTCTCGGCTCCTGTCGTCATTTTGTCTCACTGCGCTCTCGAGCGCTCTGGCGGCAGAAACCTGAAGTGCGGCTTCAGCCGAACAAAACCTTATGAGTTTTTATACGTATCTGTAATGTGTCGTGACCATATGTCAATGAAAGGAGCTACAGTGAATTTATGAAATCGCTTCAATCATTTGTAATAGCCCTGTATTGTGTTCGAACATTATGAATTACCTCGCAAAAAAAAGGTCTATTGACACAGAGTCATTATGGATTTAGAAAACCTCGTTCTTGTGAAACACAACTAGCTCTTTATTCGCATGAAGGGATTTAAAATTGATTCCGTATTTCTGGATTTCCGGAAGGCTTTTGACACTGCACCACACAAACGGCATGTGTGAGTAAGACAGAAGTGATTTCTGTCGTCCCCCCAGTTAGCTACAGACCAATAGCAAAAATGGCTCTGAGCACTATGGGACTTAACTTCTATGGTCATCAGTGCCCTATAACGTAGAACTACTTAACCCTAACTTAAGGACGTCACACGCATCCATGCCCGAGGCAGCATTCGAACCTGCGACCGTAGCAGTCGCGCGGTTCCGGACTGAGCGCCTAGAACTGCTCGGCCACTGCGGCCGACCCCCAGTTAGTGTCACAGGCTCTTTGCTGTTCTTTCTCTATAAAAACGATTTGGGAGACAATCTGAACAGCTGTCTTAGGTTGTTTGCAGATGACGCTGCCGTTTATCGATTAATAAAGTCATCAGAAGATCAAAACAAATTGCAAAACGATTTAGAAGAGATATTTGACTGGTCTGAAAAGTATGAGG
Source organism: Schistocerca cancellata (assembly GCF_023864275.1). NCBI lineage: Eukaryota > Metazoa > Arthropoda > Insecta > Orthoptera > Acrididae > Schistocerca > Schistocerca cancellata. The sequence goes on along the minus strand of NC_064635.1, from coordinate 159,305,183 downwards.
TCATCCACATGAGTGCTAAAAGTATCCGTTAAACTTCAGTTACATGATAAATCAGTCAAATCCAAAGGCCGTAAATTCAGCTAAATACCTAGTAATTACAATTACGAGCTACATAAATTGGAGGGAACACATAGAAAATGTTATGGGGAAGGCTACCTAAAGTCTACGTTTTATTGGCAGGACACTTAGAAAATGTAACAGACCTACTAAGAAGACTGCCTACACAACGCTTGTCTGTCCTCTTTTAGAATATTGCTGCGCGGTGTGGGATCCTTACCAGATAGGACTGACGGAGTACATAGAAAAAGTTCGAAGAAGAGCAGCACGTTTTGTATTATCGTGAAATAGTGGAGAGAGTGTCACTGAAATGATACAGCATTTGGGCTGGACATCGTTAAAACAAAGGCGTTTTTTGTTGCGACCGCATCTTCTCGCGAAATTCCAATCACCAACTTTGTCCTCCGAATGCGAAAATATTTTGTTGACTCAGAACTACATAGGGAGAAACGATTACCACGATAAAATAAGTGAAATCAGAGCTCGTACGGAGAAATATAGGTGGTCCATCTTTCCGCGCGCTAAACGAAATTGGAATAATAGAGAATTGTGAAGGTGGTTCGATGAATCCTCTGACAAGCTCTTAAATGTGATTTGCAGTGTATCCACGTAGATGTAGATGTAGAATAGCTAATAGCTTGGACGTGGATCAGTTTATGTCTAATGAATCCTGGTTTCACCTGAGTGGTTTTGTCAAGTCACAGAATCACAGGTTCTGGCGTCGCAGATCACTCTTCACAGGACACAGCCACAGCCCGTACTCTACACACTTGTTAAACACATACTTTTTAATATTTTGAACATGACTGCACTACAGCAACGGTTACAGAACAGCAGGAACAAAAGACAGCTAACCAGATGCAATAAATGGTGGTTTTCAAAAAACGTTGACCACGGTTTCGACGGATTTAAACCCGCTTTCTTCAGAAGACCAACAAACTTCACATAAGTAATTCATTCAGTAAAAGCTGTCTTCACATGACAAGCATCAGGAATGGTCTGTATGTCATATGTAAAAGTTAAGGCCCCTAAAAACAAGTGCTTGTCCCATCAATGAAACCAAACACTTATAAAACAGTCCATGTTAGTAGCTACATGCTATTTTAAGTGTTTGGGTTTACTAATGTGACAAGCCCTTGATTGTAGGGGCCTTAATTTTTACATATGACATACAGACCATTGGTGCTACATGTCATGTGGAGACAGCTTTTACTGAATGAATTACTAATGACAAATTTGTTAGTCCTTCCGAAGAAGATCGAAACCATGGTCAAGGTTATTTGAAAACTACCATTTCTTTCTGCAGATGAGGTAACCATTTCGAGAATAATGATTAGATTATTTTGTACGTGAAATGTTTGCTGAACGGCAAAATTTGCAGATTTCTACAACAAAGGTCTCCATTACGTCATCTTTTGTTGGGAAAAGTGCGTCACAATGCAGGGTGAATATGTGAATACTAAGTTAGTTCTTCCACAGGTCGGACTACAGTTTACTTTCTCAAGTAATGCAGTGAATCCAAAAAGTATTCATCTAGCTGTGTACATTTTTTTAAGTTATGTTGTTTAAGTGGGTAGGACGTGAAAAATTTAAAAAATTTGATTTTTCAATAATATGCCTATTTCGTAGCGCAAATTTTCCTGAATAGTTTGATGTACAAGACATATTTATTTGAGAGTTTATAAGGCACGTTATTTGGTCTTAAGTGTACCAAGATGCAGCGCCACACCACTTTGCACAGCATTCTTCTGTCATACGTATTTCGCTCTGTAGAATTCGAATATTTATATTTGCGGCAGAGATTGTCATACGTGAAAGAAAGGACTGTTTATATCGATACTTTCTCTACTGCTATCGACGTGCATTGTTTTGATCGCTGATTTTGTTTGTTCTCCGTTTTGAAAGGTTTGCAGTGTGATGATGTGAATTTCGAAACAATTTTCATTTCGCTAAGTTGTTCTGTGGTCGTTTGTGGCATATTATCGCACAAGATGCCGCCTAGAATTCGTTGCTTCAACGGTAAACAACGTCACCAGCGCAACAGGTACACAGTAAAGGGTGCTGCAACCAATGTTACACCAGTGGCTGAAGATTGTAACCAAAGGTCAAGTGCTGGTGGTGAAGAATATCATCACAGGAGTTCTCTACCAACTGCTGCAATGAAAGCCATCAAACTTGTATTCAGGGGCTTTGCAAATGAAAATTTATTGAAGAAATGTCTTCGTGGCGGTACCCAAGACCCAAATGGAAGTTTTAACCACTGTGTATGGGAAAGATTGCCAAAAACCATTTTTGTGGGAAGAAATGCACCTGCTATTGGTTTTTATGATGCAGTTGCATGTTGTAATGATGGTGTGCAAAGCAGAAAATACGTTTTAGAGAAAATGGAAATTAAGCACGGAGTGCAATACACCAAAGTTTTGTATGCAATAGACAGAGAGCGCGTAGTAAAATCAGATAAATCATTTTTGGAGGTGATGAAATGAAGAAGAGTGCATCATAGGTATCTGAGAAGGAAGAAAACCGATTTAGAAAAGGAAAAAGAACCTGCCTATCGTGCTGGACAGTTCTAAAAAAATGCCAAATACAATCAGAAACTTTAACGGCCATTTTCCGCAAAACACAATTTCTGTACTTAGGTATATGCAACGTCGAAAATAAATATTCTATTACTTTCAAATTTGGTATGCTTATTAAAAACAAACTTCTTAATGCAAAACTTTAGAATTTTACAAGTCTATTAAAAACTGCGGTAAAAATTGAGATAATTAATTATAAAACTTGAGTTTTTTCTAAATTTGAAGTTTACAATTTAACGGTTCATTCTTTTTTTTTTCATAGGTTAAATAAATTCTAGTGTTTCATACACCTGTAAGTATGGTTTGCATTCTGCGCAAAATTTATGGAAGACTGTCTCTTACGTATGAAGAAACTGTACCTATAGCAACAAATGGAGCCAATAAAAAGTGGAAGAGTTATGATATTTCACATGTTGTTGTTGTTGTGGTCTTCAGTCCCGAGACTGGTTTGATGGAGCTCTCCATGCTACTCTATCCTGTGCAAACTTCTTCATCTCCCAGTACCTACTGCAACCTACATCCTTCTGAATCTGCTTAGTGTATTCATCTCTTGGTCTCCCCCTACGATTTTTACCCTCCACACTGCCCTCCAATACTAAATTGGTGATCTCTTGATGCCTCACAACATGTCCTACCAACCGATCCCTTCTTCTAGTCACGTTGTGCCACAAACTTCTCTTCTCCCCAATCCTATTCAATACTTCCTCATTAGTTATGTGATCTACCCATCTAATCTTCAGCATTCTTCTGTAGCACCACATTTCGAAAGCTTCTATTCTCTTCTTGTCCAAACTATTTACCGTCCATGTTTCACTTCCATACATGGCTACACTCCATACAAATACTTTCAGAAATTTCTTAACATCGAGTATAGATTTACCTATAATCCATGTTAAGAAATTTCTCTTCTTCAGAAACGCTTTCCTTGCCATTGCCAGTCTACATTTTATATCCTCTCTACTTCGACCATCATCAGTTATTTTGCTCCCCAAATAGCAAAACTCCTTTACTACTTTAAGTGTTTCATTTCCTAATCTAATACCCTCAACATCACCCGATTTAATTCGACTACATTCCATTATCCTCGTTTTGCTTTTGTTGATGTTCATCTTATATCCTCCCTTCAAGACACCATCCATTCCGTTCAACTGCTCTTCCAAGTCCTTTGCTGTCTCTGACAGAATTACAATGTCATCGGCGAACCTCAACGTTTTTATTTCTTTTCCATGGATTTTAATACCTACTCCGAATTTTTCTTTTGTTTCCTTTACTGCTTGCTCAATATACAGATTGAATAACATCGGGGAGAGGCTACAACACTGTCTTACTCCCTTCCCAACCACTGCTTCCCTTTCATGTCCCTCAACTCTTATAACTGCCATCTGGTTTCTGTACAAATTGTAGATAGCCTTTCGCTCCCTGTATTTTACCCCTGCCACCTTTAGAATTTGAAAGAGAGTATTCCAGTCAACATTGTCAAAAGCTTTCTCTAAGTCTACAAATGCTAGAAACGTAGGTTTGCTTTTCCTTAATCTTTCTTCTAAGATAAGTCGTAAGGTCAGTATAGCCTCACGTGTTCCAGTATTTCTACGGAATCCAAACTGATCTTCCCCGAGGTCGGCTTCTACTAGTTTTTCCATTCGTCTGTAAAGAATTCGTGTTAGTATTTGAAGCTGTGGCTTATTAAACTGATTGTTCGGTAATTTTCACATCTGTCAACACCTGCTTTCTTTGGGATTGGAATTATTATATTCTTCTTGAAGTCTGAGGGTATTTCGCCTGTTTCATACATATTGCTCACCAGATGGTAGAGTTTTGTCAGGACTGGCTCTCCCAAGGCCGTCAGTAGTTCCAATGGAATGTTGTCTACTCCGGGGGCCTTGTTTCGACTCAGGTCTTTCAGTGCTCTGTCAAACTCTTCACGCAGTATCGTATCTCCCATTTCATCTTCATCTACATCCTCTTCCATTTCCATAATATTGTCCTCAAGTACATCGCCCTTGTATAGACCCTCTATATACTCCTTCCACCTTTCTGCTTTCCCTTCTTTGCTTAGAACTGGGTTTCCATCTGCGCTCTTTATGTTCATAGAAGTGTTTCTCTTATCTCCAAAGGTCTCTTTAATTTTTCTGTAGGCAGTATCTATATTACCCCTAGTGAGATAAGCCTCTACATCCTTACATTTGTCCTCTAGCCATCCCTGCTTAGCCATTTTGCACTTCCTGTCGATCTCATTTTTGAGACGTCTGTATTCCTTTTTGCCTGCTTCATTTCATATGTAAAAAAAATATATTTTATGTTTTTTAACTTCCACTACTACTATGAGTGTGAATCATGAATCCTTCTGGTCGTACTGACAAAATTTTATGAATTTATTTGTAAAGGGATAGACAGTGGAAATTAAATTTCCTGTGGTGCCTCTCCTGGTCCAAGTCGGCCCGTTTGACGTCCTTCCCCCATGAAGTAAGTCTGAGACACGTGCGTAAAAGTGAACACAAAACGTGAAGAAACAGTTCTGTGGAAAGTGTCTCAGTAAATTATTTTTATTGAAAAAGAATGGAACATATACATTCATAACTATAACAAGATTAACAAAATAGAAAATGTCATACAAAAGCTACTTCACAAACCACAGTCTGAATACGCCTAAAATTCGCGCCCAGGGACGAAACTTCAATATTGATTCACGGCACATTCACTGGAGTGTCAACCGTCCACAACTAGAGCCAGCCACCTGTTGTTTTGAGCGACGCCGGAATAGCGCTGTTAGTAGCATGGGCCGTAACGATAATGAACAAGGGCACCCATGTCTGATGCCTGGGGGCAAAGGGGGGGCATACCCCTTCCCCCACCCCAGCCCCCCCCCCCCCACCCCGCTCCTAGTGCTCAGGGAATGGAAAAAAATAATGTAGTCAGCTGTATTTCTTTCGATAACGGGTATTCTTTTTTATACAGTATGACTACCACAGCCTAGTATTTTATCAAAAGGACAACGTCGTTAGCAGTGCCAGAACTAGAACTTTCTACGGCTTCTTACAAGTCGCCATTCGTCTTCCAAAATATTAAAAAAAAAAAAAACTCCGTACTTCCAGATCTAACCCCGCGCACCTCCCCCAACAAATTATCTCATGGGCGCCCTTGGTAGGGAGACGACCCTAACTGAAAGAAAACTTATTCTGCGCCTACATAATCATGGTAAATCCTCTTACGAGATTACTAAAATATTCGGCAGACCTAGATCGACTGTTCAGATTGCTTTTGTGTAACCAAAACATTGAGAAACCAGCCATGGACTAGGCGCCCTCGTTAACTGACCGGTGCAGACGTGAGTTTCATCGTGAGGATAATCAACAGAAATCCTAAAATCAGCGCCCCTAATTTGACTGGGGAGTTGAGAGTCGAGAGGCAAGAAGATATTGACTACACAGAAATAACTGCAAGAAGTACGGGCATAATGGCAGAGAAGCTAGCAAGAATTTTGTGTCAGTGAACAGAATTAGAAGAAACGTCTTAATTTTACCCAGGAACATAGATTTCGCAACCAAGTCTTCACGATTAGTGTTATGTGTTACATATTCGGGTTGGACGACAGGCGAATGGTGTGGCGCAGAATCATGTGCTCATGGTGAAGCACGATGGGGGTTCCCTGATAGTGTAGGGGTGTATGAGTGCTGCACGCACTGAAGAGCTACGTTTTATAGAGAGCACAATGGTCTAAAAAAATGTATATTAAGATTTTAATGTAAAATCTAAATGCTAAAGCCGAAAAATTAAATCTCCCTGAAATTTATATTTGGACAACGACCGGAAGCATACAGTTAGAAATACCGAAGATGTGCCTTATGAACAGCTCACCGAAACAGCTCAGCACCTCTACTCAGAGAACAGGTATTAATCCAATTGGGCATTTTTGGAATCTGCTGGAGGATAACATCAAAAAATTACAGTAATGTCTTAGAAAGAGCTCTTCATGAAGAATGGGACAAAATTAAAATCTCTATGGCGGCTCTATGCCCAAACGACCGCTAGCAGGAACAACTACAAAAGGAAACTCCATTATACGTCAATTTTTTAAATTTAAACCTTGTTTCCGTGCTCTAGAGCAGTGGTTCCCAACAGGTAGTCCGCGGACACCCAGGGGGTCCGCGAGCTATGCCAGAGGCGTCCGCAAGATGATATTAGAATAAAAAATACATTAAATATATTTCGTATGATAACAGACTTTTTTGTTTTGGCCGCTTCCTGCATTAGCAGAGTTTTAGCGAACGCTAACTTCTGCGTCTAGCGTCTTCCTAGAGCCAGCTGACACTAGCACACTCTAGCGCAAAACTAGAATTAGATAGAGGCAAATAGTTCTGCTGTATGCCGTTAGACTGCGTGCGCTGCCTCTTTGCAGCTGACAACTGACAGTCAATTTACACAGAAACTCGCATTTCATACGACAATCGGCCATTGTTAATTTATTGCCAGTGCTTTTACAGACCGTAGAAGTTTCAAGTTTGGAACCTAATATTTCAGAAATAATGGATTTAAAGGTTAGATTGACCTCATCTCACTAAAAACTGAGCCGGCCGGAGTGGCCGTGCGGTTCTGGGCGCTACGGACTGGAACCGAGCGACCGCTACAGTCGCAGGTTCGAATCCTGCCTCGGGCATGGATGTGTGTGAAGTCCTTAAGTTAGTTAGGTTTAATTAGTTCTAAGTTCTAGGTGACTGATGACCTCAGAAGTTAAGTCGCTTAGTGCTCAGATCCATTTGAACTAAAAACTGAAAACTAAAACTAACTGTATACTGAATTGAGTACTCTGTTGTAACTGTATTTTTGCAAGTAAATAATACGTTGTGTGTTTTCTTATTTTTCACACATGCTACTGTATGCAATGTCAAGTGTAGTACACTTGAAAGACCAATACACTCAGGTTTAATTTTTCCTCTCATTTTCAGTTCATACTCAATTTTTAATTTCAGACGGCAATCGTCCATTGTTAATTTATTGCCAGTGCTTTTGCAGACCGTAAAAGTTTCAAGTTTGGAACCTAATATTTCAGAAATAATGGATTTAAAGGTTAGATTGACCTCATCTCATTAAAAACTGAAAATTAAAACTAACTGTATACTGATGGAGTACTCTGTTGTAACTGTATTTTTGCAAGTAAATAATACCTTGTGTGAAATTAGTGTTTTCTTACTTTTCACACATGCTACTGAATGCAATGTAGTACACTTAAAAGACCAATACACTCAGGTTTAATTTTTCCTCTCATTTTCAGTTCATACTCAGTTTTTAATTTTTTTAAGGAGTTTGTTGTACTAAACACCCAGATTTGAAGACAAAGATTTTGAGCAATAATCAGAAATTTAATAATAACAATGATGGCTTAATTGAAAAAGTTTTAAGCTCAATATTTTTTCAATAATGAATATGTCAATATTTTTCTAAGTACCAAAAATAGAAAACGTATAAAAAGACTCTTAATTTGGCTTTTTTTTAGGTACGTGATGCTGTGATATGACAAGGTACCAATCATGCTCGATGAGGGGTCCCTCGAGAAAATTTTGTTGGGAACCCCTGCTCTAGATGTCTAAAATAACTCGGGGAAATACTTTGTGATGTTGCTTTTGTACGGCATTTTCTATTTTGTTAGCCCTGTTATCACTAGGAATGTATTTTGTTCCTTGTTTTTCAGTAAAAACGAGTTGCTTAGGTAATTTCCACAAGATTAGCACTTCAGATTTTGCATTCCCTTCCTGTCACATCCCAAAGACTTAATTTTTTGATAAATGTGCAGCTGTGCGTCGGCACCAACTCGAGTTTGCCACTCACCTTGAAGCGGAGCGGTCCGACGGGCGGCGCCGCATAGGGGATCCCCAGGAAGGAGCAGTAGGGGAACCCCCACACTGTGCGGCAGCGGAAGCCCAGCAGCTCTCCCTGCGAAATGCGCACCTTCACCGTCTCCTGCCCTGCGCCCGCCATGCTTGCCGCTGCGTCTGCTGCCACTGCAGAGTACGCGGCAGCGGGCTGGACTGCTCCAGCACGTTGCGTAACTGATTGATAGCGCAGCCGGCGGGAGAGATAACAACATCCTTTTTGCAAGTCATCCGGCTGCGCGCGGACTGCTGTCTGGAGACGCTAAACTAACGACTAGCGTATCCCACTCTTATTTCTGTGGGAACCAGCAGGAACCCCTTGCTGACAGCTACATAACAATACATCCTCAGGCCATCCAAACCTTAATGTCGATTTTATGTAGATTTCTTGAACATTCTGCACGTTCGAATACAATAAATATCTTTGACAAGAAAAGCGTCTGTCGACCAATCAATATGGATTTCTCGCTCGAGCGAAACTCGCATCCCTTATAGTCACACGATACCCTCCGAACCCGGATGAAGGGACATTCGGACATTTCCGGAAAGTGTTTGTCACAGTATCACACTGCAGGCTGTCAGTGAAGGTCCAGGCAAATGGAATAGATTCTCAGACAGGCAAATTGATCGAAAAGTTTTTAAGCAATAGAAAACAGGGACAATGGTATAGTCAGGAGTGCTCCAGGAAAGTCTGATAGGACCGCCCTTGTTCTCGACATACTGTTCATTAACGATCTGTTGGGTAAGGTGAGCAGCGATGTACGCCTGTTGCCTGATGATGCTATTGTTTATGGGAAAGTTTTATCGCTGAGTGACTAAGAAGATACAGCACGACTTGGACAGAATTTGTAATTGGTTTGAAGAATGGAGGCTTGCTCTGAAAGTGTAAATGTTTAAGTTAATGAAGAGGAGTAGGAAAAACCATCCTGTAATCTTCGAATACTGCACTAGTGATGTGTACTTGACACTAAAATGGTTCAAATGGCTCTGAGCACTATGGGACTTAACTGCTGAGGTCATCAGTCCCCTAGAACTTAGAACTACTTAAACCTAACTAACCTAAGGACACCACACACATCCATGCCCGAGGCAGGATTCGAACCCGCGACCGAATCGGGCGTGCAGTTCCGGACTGTAGCGCCTAGAACCGCGCGGCCACGTACTTGACACTGTGATGTCGATTAAATATCCCGTGTAAATCTGTAAAGCGCTATGAAATGCCACGGTTAACCCCCCCCCCCCCCCCCCACACACACACCACCAAACAAAACACTTGTACTAAACCTCCAAGTTTAGGTACTGGGGGTCCGTTCAGGAGGACTTACAATACGATTAGCTGCGCTTTCCCATCCAAGGTTTACGAGATTAAGACGATCCATCCTTGGGCTACGTTAGTGAGTCATCGTGTAGGATTCCTTCTACCTCTTTTGCCGAGAAGTTCCCGACGTTTATGTCCCTCACAGAAGCAGTATCAGTGCTGTCGGGTTCCCTGTAAAGTGGAATTCTACTTCCTATCATTCTAAGTGGCACAGCAATAGGCTATATTACTCGGAATAACTTTACGATGTATTTATTCACTAAACATAATTAACTGATTATGTCGGCACAATTGATGCTAATTAACTGAAAACTAACAGTTTTCTGAGAGCATGGTCGTGCGACTGAACCATGTCTACGTCGGACAACTGTGGCGCAGAACCTATACCTCATACTTGTGATATTTCCTATCCGTTCGTACAGTTTCCTTAGCTCAAACATTAGTCATTTACCTATTAAGATGGTCGATATCTGACGTATTAATATTGTAAGAACTCATGAACATTCTTCTGACAGGTTTGATGTGGCCCGCCACGAATTCCTTTCCTGTGCCAGAGGAGAACTTGGAACTTACGTCTTCAATTGTTTGCTGGATGTATTCCAATCTCTGTCTTCCCCTACATTTTTTGCCCTCTACAGCTCCCTCTGGTACCACGGAAGTCATTCCCTCATGTCTATACAGATGTCCTATCATCCTGTCCCTTCTCCTTGTCAATATTTCTCACATATTCCTTTCCTCTCCAATTCTGCGCAGAACCTCATCATTCCGTACCTTATCAGTCCACCTATTTTCAACATTCATCCATATCACCACATCTCAAATGCTTTCACTCTCTTCTGTTCCAGTTTTACATTGTTTCACCACCATACAATACTGTGCTCCAAATTTCTTCTCCAAATTAAATCCTATGTTTGATACTATAATCCGTTTAACATAAGAATAAACCTGATCCAAACAGACAAAACGCGATGATTATTCAGAAGCCGTAGCACACGTATACTGGTGTTGTTACAGTCTTGGAAGTAGGTCCTACTAATGTATTACAAATCTTATTACCAGTAGATTATCCGTGCGCTGGTTCAAATCACAGCAGTATCATCTTTTTTTTCTCGTTCAATTTGAAATGCCTACATCTTATAATTATAAAAATGGCTCTGAGCATTATGGGACGTAACATTGTAGGTCATCAGTCCCCTAGAACTTAGAACTACTTTAACCTAACTAACGTAAGGACATCACACACATCCACGCCCGAGGCAAGATTCGAACCTGCGACCGAAGCGGGCGTGCAGTTCCAGACTGTAGCGCCTAGAACCACTCGGCCACATCGGCCGGCTTCATAATTATAAAACTCATCATTATTTTTATGAATAATGCACGTCTTCTTGTTTCTAATTAAGTATTGGACGCGAAATTCCTGTTTCCATTTCAAATATAAATTCTTAATTATCCATGTCTTATGAAAGACTGTTCATGAAAGTTGTTTAAATTAAGAAAACATAACAATTTAATTTTTAAGGCAAAAATGAAAAACCAAATGGTCTTTATTTGGACTACATCTATCGCTTTGTGCCACAGAGGTAGATAAGTATCTCAGAACATTGAGCACATCATACAAATGCTCCATTTTTACACTTGCTGTTGTTCCATTACAACATGAACCAAACAGAACTGATCTGGAGCCAAGCTGCGGGATTTGGCCCGAGAAGTAACAAGACTGTTAAACTGCCAGACGTACTGGAACCAACGCACGCAGCTTTTTCACACGTCTCTGCCGAACGCTGGCGGGATGTACAATGGCTCGTCATAAAAGAAGAAGAGAAAATGCTGCACCTGGTCGGCTTCCTGGATTCTCTTGTTGATAGACTCGTTATCAACGCAGCAGGTGACAGTTCCAGAAATGAAATATATTTCTCGGTTTCGGGTAAGGAAGGAACTAAGAGATTACCAGACGACTGACTGTAAGTAATACCTTCATTGGCTTCAACATTTAACAATACGGTTAAATCCTTCAGTACTCTCTTACGTTACACACAGCTTATGTAAAGCAACTACCTTGTTTGTTGTTAAGTCTGCAATTTTCATTATTTTTCTTCTTCATTATAATAGTACGTTAGCTAAAAACGATAATGTGCTGAGGTTTTCATCTAGTTGTCTAAGGTGCGTATATTGCTTGTTTCTTTTTATGTGTGAACTGCAACTAGTCATATCCCTGCAGGCTAGCTGCTGTCCAAGTTAAATGCGCCGGTAAAGCTGTTGTCCCGAATTATGGTTCAAATGGCTCTAAACACTATGGGACTTAACATCTGAGGTCATCAGTTCCCTAGACTTAGAACTACTTAAACCTAACTAACGTAAGGACATCACATACATCCATGCCCGAGGCAGGATTCGAACCTGCGACCGTAGCAGCAGCGAGGTTCCGGACTGAAGCGCCTAGAACCGCCAGGCCACTTCGGCCAGCTAAGGTTTATTCTTATGATGAACGGATTATAGAAGACTTCTCTTGGCCAGAATGCCCTTTTAATCCAGCACTAGTCTGCTTTTGATGTCCTCCTGTCTCTGTCTGTCATTTATTATTTTGCTGCCTAGGTAGTAAAATTCCTTAACTTCCTTTACTTCATGACCATCAATCCTCATGTTAAGTTTCTCGCTATTTTCATTTCTGCTACTTCCCGTCACTTTCGTCTTTCTTCGGTTCACTCTCACACCACATTCTGTATTCGTTAGACTGTTCATTCCAATCAGCAGATCATGTAATCCGTCTAGACTTTCAATGAGGATAACAATGCCATAAGCGAATCGTATCATTCACAAACTTTCACCTTGAATTTTACTTTCTTTCCTGCTTGAACCTTTCTTTTATTTCATCATCGCTACTTCGACGTATAGATTGAACATTACGGGCGAAAGACTACATCTCTGTCTTACGCCCTTTTAAATCCGTGCACTTAGTACTTCGTCCTCAACTCTTATTATTCCCTTTTAACTCTTCTACATATTGTATATTACCTGTCTTTCGCTATAGCTTACCCATTTTTTGTTGTTATAGTTTCGACCATCTTGCAGCATTTGACATTGTCGAACCCTTTTTCCAGGTCGACAAATCCTCTGAACGTGTCTTGATTTTTCTTCAGTCTCGCTTATATTATGAACTGCAACGTCAGAATTGCCTCTCTGTTTGTGTTTACCTTTCCTACAGCCAAATTGATCGTCATTAACATATCCTCAGTTTTCTTTTCCATTCTTCTGTCTATTATTCTTGTCAGCAAGTAGGATGCATCAGCTGTTACGATGATTGTACGATAATTCTGGACTTGTCAGCTTTTGCAGTCTTCAGAATTGTGTGAATGGTATTTTCCGAAAACCAGACGATATGTCGCCAGGCTCATAGGTTCTACACACCTACGTGAATAGTTGTTTTGTTTCCACTTACCACAACAATTTTAGGACTTCTGATAGAATGTTATGCGTCCCTTCTGCCTTATTTGGTTTTCAATGTTCTATTGTAATTCTAATACTGGAATTCTCTTCTTCTGTCACATCAAACATATATTGCACCTCATATGGGTCTTCAGTGTATTCTTTCCACCTATCCTCTCTTTCCTCTGCATTTAAAAGTGGAATTCCCGGTGCATTCCTAATGTTACTACCCTTGCTTTTAATTTCACCGAAGGTTGTTTTGACAATGTCGGCACTAGTACAGTGTATATCCACCTTTCGCAGCAATGCAGGCTGCTATTCTCCCATGGAGACGATCGTAGAGATGCTGGATGTAGTCCTGTGGAACGGCTTGCCATGCCATTTCCACCTGGCGCCTCAGTTGGACCAGCGTTCGTGCTGGACGTGCAGACCACGTGAGACGACGCTTCATCCAGTCCCAAACATGCTCAATGGGGGACAGATCCGGAGATCTTGCTGGCCAGGGTAGTTGACTTACACCTTCTAGAGCACGTTGGGTGGCACGGGATACATGCGGACGTGCATTGTCCTGTTGGAACAGCAAGTTCCCTTGCCGGTCTAGGAATGGTAGAACGATGGGTTCGATGACGGTTTGGATGTACCGTGCACTATTCAGTGTCCCCTCGACGATCACCAGTGGTGTACGGCCAGTGTAGGAGATCGCTCCCCACACCATGATGCCGGGTGTTGGCCCTGTGTGCCTCGGTCGTATGCAGTCCTGATTGTGGCGCTCACCTGCACGGCGCCAAACACGCATACGACCATCATTGGCACCAAGGCAGAAGCGACTCTCATCGCTGAAGACGACACGTCTTCATTCGTCCCTCCATTCACGCCTGTCGCGACACCACTGGAGGCGGGCTGCACGATGTTGGGGCGTGAGCGGAAGACGGCCTAACGGTGTGCGGGACCGTAGCCCAGCTTCATGGAGACGGTAGCGAATGGTCCTCGCCGATACCCCAGGAGTAACAGTGTCCCTAATTTGATGGGAAGTGGCGGTGCGGTCCCCTACGGCACTGCGTAGGATCCTACGGTCTTGGCGTGCATCCGTGCGTCGCTGCGGTCCGGTCCCAGGTCGACGGGCACGTGCACCTTCCGCCGACCACTGGCGACAACATCAATGTACTGTGGAGACCTCACGCCCCACGTGTTGAGCAATTCGGCGGTACGTCCACCCGGCCTCCCGCATGCCCACTATACGCCCTCGCTCAAAGTCCGTCAACTGCACATACGGTTCACGTCCACGCTGTCGCGGCATGCTACCAGTGTTAAAGACTGCGATGGAGCTCCGTATGCCACGGCAAACTGGCTGACACTGACGGCGGCGGTGCACAAATGCTGCGCAGCTAGCGCCATTCGACGGCCAACACCGCGGTTCCTGGTGTGTCCGCTGTGCCGTGCGTGTGATCATTGCTTGTACAGCCCTCTCGCAGTGTCCGGAGCAAGTATGGTGGGTCTGACACACCGGTGTCAATGTGTTCTTTTTTCCATTTCCAGGAGTTTATGTCATTGGTCAGTGACTGGTATTACTGTATTCCCCAGTTTCCCTGAACATTTTTGTTCTTTCTTCATTCATCGATCGATTGAGGTAATTCTTCTGTTACCCATGGTTTCTTTGCAGTTACCTCCTTTGTACCTATGACTTCGTTTCCAACTTCTGCGATAGTCTTTTTCAGAGACGTCCATTCCTCTTCAACTGAACTGCCTACTGAGCCATTCATGATCACAGTATCTATAGTTTTCGAGAAATTCAAGAGTGTCTCTTCATTTCTTAGTGCTTCCGTAACCCACTTCTTTGCGCATTGATTCTTCCTGACTAGTCTATGAGACTTCAGCTTCCTCTGCATCAATACTAAATTGTGATCTGAGTCTATATCTAGTTGTGGATACGCCTTACAATCTGGTATCTGATTTCGGAATCTCTGCCTGACCATGATGTAATTCTCGCATCTTTCGGCCTTTTCCAAGTATACTTCCTCCTCTTGTGATTCTTGAATAGAGTATTCGCTATTACTAGCTGAAATTTACGACAGACTTTTCATTTATCCTTTTCATCTACTCCTTCCCCTACAACCGCATTCCAATACTCCACGGCTATTAGATTTTCATCTCCCTTTTACATAGTGTGTCACCCGTTTAGTATCCTCAGAAACTTCCTTTATTTCTTCGTATTCTGCTTGCGGCGTCGGCATGTATACCTGAACTATTGTTGTCGGTGTTGGTTTGCTGTCGATTTTGATGAGAACAATCTTACCACTGAGTTGTTCACAGTAACTCATCCTCTGCCCTACCGTCCTATTCATAACGAATCCTACTGCCGATACACCCATTTTCTGCTGTTGTTAATATTACCCTGTATTTATAGACCACAAGTGCTTGTCTTCTTTCCATTTCACTTCAGTGACCACCACTATATCCAGATCGAGCCTTAACATTTCCCTTTTCAGATTTTCCAGCTTCCCTACTACGTTCAGATTTCTCACATTCCACATCCGTTATCCTTTCGTTTGTTATTCAATATTTTTCTCGTGGTCACGTCGGCGTTGGCAGTCTCGTCCCAGAGATCCGAATGTGGAACTATTCCGGAATCTTTTTGCCAATGGAGAGATCATCTTGACACTTTTTCGATTACAGGCCACATCTCCTGTGGATACACATTATGTGTCTTTAATGCAGTGGTTTCCGTTGCTTTCTGCATCCTCATGCCGTTGATCACTGCTGCTTCATCCGCCTTTGGGGGCAGTTTCCTACTTCGTGGGCAAGAGATTGCCTGAACCTCTGTCCGCGCGTCCGCCCTATTTGACAAGGCCATTGGCAGAATGAGGGTAACTTCTTATGCTGGCCGGAGCGGCCGTGCGGTTCTAGGAGCTACAGTCTGGAACCGAGCGACCGCTACGATGGCAGGTTCGAATCCTGCCTCGGGCATGGATGTGTGTGATGTCCTTAGGTTAGTTAGGTTTAAGCAGTTCTAAGTTCTAGGGGACTGATGACCTCAGAAGTTAAGTCGCATAGAGCTCAGAGCCATTTGAACCAAACCGAATGTCTTCGGTTGCCAGTGATGACTTCTATTCAGAATGTAAGTGGTGGTGGGCTTCCAACACGGGACTAAGGACGCTTTGATTACCAATCAGAGACGCTTTCTGACCTACCTCGCTGGTGACGTAAAGGGCGTTCTCATGTCTAGCTACAGCGTCCACTGGCAACGCCGAATGGTCGAACGGTTCCTCGAGCCAGTGTGGGAACTGAAATCTTATCCGTACATGTTCAAAATAATGTTTGCCAATTTAACTTCAGTTTGAAGCAGATGTTGGTTGTGTTCATGTGTTCCTGAGTGTTTCGGCAGTAGAGAGAACGGCTACAAATGTAGACAAAGCAGTCCTGGAACCGTTTTTATAGATGAAGAAAACAAGACTCAGGTCCTGGGAATAGGTTAAAATGATTTACCAATGAAAATCTGCCGAAGGAAATATTACTTTCTGCAGCTGCTGATTACATAACTTTCTCCAAAACTTTCTAAAACTTGTTAAGGTCCTCCTGAAAGGCAATTTTGCCTGTCTAGTTCTCTCTTACCTAGCCACAGCGACGATGTACCAGGAAAGCTTGTGTTGTGTACATAGTTCCGCGTAGTCAGCGCGTACACAACTTTCCCACTAGAGCGTGCCCCGCTAAGCTCAATAGCGCAGGCGCAGCGCTCGTCCGTCTCTGCACTGCGAGATGGCGCTGTCTTAGAGACGGATCAAATTCTGCTTCCGCCTATCCGCGTATTAATATGTAACGCAGCCATTGAGATTGCTGCTAACGTAGAACCTTTTCTCATTGCGGATCACACTCGCGCAGTGATACCTGAACGCGCGAGGTATTATAACGAGTGTAGAGACCTCCGATTAGTCAGTCTGCATTAGTCTGCATTTGTCTGCATTTAAGTTTCAGTCTGCACCTAATAAGATTACCATATTCCTGTGCATCGTTATGAAGATAAATGAATAGACACTTTGTCAAGTATCAGAGATTTGTGAGAATAAGATTAACGTACCAATACCAAAGGAACTTCAGATCGTCAATTGTAAATAGCTTCCAGAACCAAGTTGAGTAATTTTTATGCTTGTTATTATTTTAAAAAATGTGTGTGAAAATTAATCAAGTTCTGTTTAAAGTTGGTCACTGTCAATCTGCTACTCTAAGCGTGCAAGTGGCATTTCTATCGCCTGACCTGACGGCAGAAGATAAACTCGCCACGATAAGACCAAGAGACATATTGCTGACACTCGCCTACTTCGTTAGAGCGACAAGTCAAATAATCTGATGGTGTGTGTACTGAAGGTCTTACAGTACGCACACCACAGCTTGTCAACTGACCATTAGTTTTGAAGCAGACGCTTTATGTGTACGCTGTATTTTGGCACTAGTGGGAATAGCTACAAAAACAGACTAAGCGTTTCTAATATTAACTCTGGCAATATGTTTAAAGAAGAAGAAAACAAGGCGCTGATCTAGAGAATGGTTTAAAACTAGTAGCGCCACTACAAGGATGCAAATTAGGTTTGCTTTAAATACACGCTGTACCTGTCGCGACCATCCTTTACGTCTGAAATGGAACGCGGTGACTTGTTAGTCGCCGGCCGGAGTGGCCGTGCGGTTCTAGGCACAACAGTCTGGAAATGCGCGACCGCTACGGTCGCAGGTTCGAATCCTGCCTCGGGCATGGATGTGTGTGATGTCCTTAGGTTAGTCAGGTTTAATTACACTCCTGGAAATGGAAGAAAGAACACATTGACACCGGTGTGTCAGGACCCACCATACTTGCTCCGGACACTGCGAGAGGGCTGTACAAGCAATGATCACACGCACGGCACAGCGGACACACCAGGAACCGCGGTGTTGGCCGTCGAATGGCGCTAGCTGCGCAGCATTTGTGCACCGCCGCCGTCAGTGTCAGCCAGTTTGCCGTGGCATACGGAGCTCCATCGCAGTCTTTAACACTGGTAGCATGCCGCGACAGCGTGGACGTGAACCGTATGTGCAGTTGACGGACTTAGAGCGAGGGCGTATAGTGGGCATGCGGGAGGCCGGGTGGACGTACCGCCGAATTGCTCAACACGTGGGGCGTGAGGTCTCCACAGTACATCGATGTTGTCGCCAGTGGTCGGCGGAAGGTGCACGTGCCCGTCGACCTGGGACCGGACCGCAGTGACGCACGGATGCACGCCAAGACCGTAGGATCCTACGCAGTGCCGTAGGGGACCGCACCGCCACTTCCCAGCAAATTAGGGACACTGTTGCTCCTGGGGTATCGGCGAGGACCATTCGCAACCGTCTCGATGAAGCTGGGCTACGGTTCCGCACACCGTTAGGCCGTCTTCCGCTCACGCCCCAACATCGTGCAGCCCGCCTCCAGTGGTGTCGCGACAGGCGTGAATGGAGGGACGAATGGAGACGTGTCGTCTTCAGCGATGAGAGTCGCTTCTGCCTTGGTGCCAATGATGGTCGTATGCGTGTTTGGCGCCATGCAGGTGAGCGCCACAATCAGGACTGCATACGACCGAGGCACACAGGGCCAACACCCGGCATCATGGTGTGGGGAGCGATCTCCTACACTGGCCGTACACCACTGGTGATCGTCGAGGGGACACTGAATAGTGCACGGTACATCCAAACCGTCATCGAACCCATCGTTCTACCATTCCTAGACCGGCAAGGGAACTTGCTGTTCCAACAGGACAATGCACGTCCGCATGTATCCCGTGCCACCCAACGTGCTCTAGAAGGTGTAAGTCAACTACCCTGGCGAGCAAGATCTCCGGATCTGTCCCCCATTGAGCATGTTTGGGACTGGATGAAGCGTCGTCTCACGCGGTCTGCACGTCCAGCACGAACGCTGGTCCAACTGAGGCGCCAGGTGGAAATGGCATGGCAAGCCGTTCCACAGGACTACATCCAGCATCTCTACGATCGTCTCCATGGGAGAATAGCAGCCTGCATTGCTGCGAAAGGTGGATATACACTGTACTAGTGCCGACATTGTGCATGCTCTGTTGCCTGTGTCTATGTGCCTGTGGTTCTGTCAGTGTGATCATGTGATGTATCTGACCCCAGGAATGTGTCAATAAAGTTTCCCTTTCCTGGGACAATGAATTCACGGTGTTCTTATTTCAATTTCCAGGAGTGTAGTTCTAAGTTCTAGGGGACTGATGACCTCAGATGTTAAGTCCCATAGTGCTCAGTGCCATTTGAACCATTTTGTCGGTTAGAAGGGCCTGCAACCAACCTGTCCACCGTTGTATATATAAATAGTTAAGACTTACCGGCCATTTGACCATCTTATTCTGTGCAGATTCACAAAAGCGCTCGAACTCTTACGGGAATCGGCAGTAAAGCCGCGAGTAATGAGTGTAATGGGCAGGGGTACTATGAATATAGTGCGGGACAATAAGTTGCAAATGTGGGTCCCTGCAGCCGCACTATCCTCTGTGTCCTCGGTGGCTCAGGTGTATAGAGCGTCTGCCATATCTAACAACCCTACCACAACAAAGGTCAGCATTTAATAACGATTGTGGTGTTGCTCACGCTGCTAAATACTGCATTTTCGGGCAACAACTAAGTTATTATCTGGCAGGTGTCATTAGAGCACAGTTAATAAAGTTATTTCATGTAATAATCAAAAAACTAGGCACTCATCTTTTTGTGTTTTCCACGCTGGTCTCGTCGTAAAATCATGGCTCAATCGTTGAAAATCTAGGTGGTTATGATTCCAAGCTCGGATGCAAAGAGGCCTAGGTTTTATTCTGCTATATTCAAAAGTTTTGTAGATGCGCTTCACAAAACATTCTTCAAGATTACACTTTTGCTGGACAATGGTGATGTAAAAAAATAATCAGCACTCCAAAATTAAGTTACACTTCCTTTTAATTGCTTTTATTGCAATATCACGTAAACACAAAACATCACTTCACAATACAAGACATACTTGAAAACATCTCTCTCACAGTCACTGTTAAAGTTCACATTTTATAAGCGGACTATGTTATGCGTCTTTCCAACATGCATAATAACGTACGGGACTACAAGTCCCACCGCCACACCTTCACCTGCCCATGTTAGGCAAAATTTTCTGCCTGACTCATGTAGTACTATCACTGTCAGAGGGTGGTACGGGACTACAAGTCCCACTGCCACACCTCCAAAGTGAATTGCAGTGATGCAATCACTGCCCTGTGGAAATTTACTGCCTCACCAACACAGTTGCTGTATTGTAACATATCACCCCGGACTACAAGTCCATTTAAAAAAAAAAAAAAAAAATAGCGTCTTTCCAACATGACGTCCAACACTTGACTTTCTCAAGGTCCGACTCTCTAACAACTCAACAACTAACTAATAATCGCTTACGCGCCCAAAAATCATAGTTATAAGTACGTCAAAGATCAAAAGAAAGAATACACATAAGAATAATATCATTGCAATATAAACATACCGATGTATCACAAATGAAATCAAATCTGAATGTTCTCTCAGAAATATGTCAACTACTTTGCAGAAACACAGTAGAATATTACTATGTATCGAGAGGTTCAGGTGAGCTGCCGTAATGGTTACGTAATTCCAGTACCATTACACAAGGAAGCAGGAGATCCCGGGTTCGAGTCCCGGTCTTGCTCACACATTTTCAACTGTCCCCGTTGACTTACATCAACGCCTGTATGCAGCTAGGGATATACATTTCATTGTAATTTCACACCATTGTATGACAGCAGGAGCGCTCTCGTGCTTATCCCATGCGCCCTGACAGCAAATTTTTACATCAGTCTGGTGATTCGACCTGTTGTGCTGCCATTCATGAACAGCATTCCAGGGGCTGTTTTCCAACAGGATAACGCTCGCCGATGTACCCTTGTGTAACCCAACATGGTCTACAGCGTGCCGACATGTTTCCTTAGACTGCTCGATTATCAAATCTGTCTCCAACCGGCCACGTATGGGACGTCATCGGATGACAACTCCAGCGTCATCCACAAACAGCATTAACCGTCCCTTTATTGACCGACTAAGTGCAACACGGGTGGAACTACATCCCTCTAACTGATATCCAGCACCTGTGGAACACGATGCATCCACGTCTGCATGTTTGCATGCAACATCCAGGCAGTTACACCGCTAATTAATCCCTAGTTACTATCGTGGATCATTTTTGACCCCAGCATAAACATTATTTTATTTATCTCTGGGCCGGCCGCGGTGGTCTAGCGGTTGTAGGCGCTCAGTCCGGAACCGCGCGACTGCTACGGCCGCAGGTTCGAATCCTGCCTCGGGCATGGATGTGTGTGATGTCCTTAGGTTAGTTAGGTTTAAGTAGTTCTAAGTTCTAGGGGACTGATGACCACAGATGTTAGTCCCATAGTGCTCAGAGCCATTTGAACCATTTTTTTATTTATCTCTGGAATGACGCGGCTCTTGCGCCGAAGATTGTATACATTCTCTTAGAAGTCAGTTATCTTCAAGGGAACGTGAAGACCCCAGGATAGTACTTACGTGCACATTATTTCTGAATATTCCATTGTGTTTTCTGAGTGGCGTGTGTGATCTAACAACGAGTAGTGAATCTATTAGAAACGACGGACATGTTATGACGGCGGAAGAGGATATGGACTGTTTAGATGATACAGAAAATGAATCTGCAGAAGAAGAATGAACCCAGGAACATGATTCCGATACAAGCGATCGTCAAAGTGAGCGCAGTGCTCACAATACAGACAACAATTTCTGATTTGGATGCCTCAGAAAAAGAAATCTGTTAAAATGATTCTGGTAGTTACTACTACGGGAAAAACAGGTTCAAATGCAGGTTCAAATGGTCGCGAAACCCGCCCATTAGTTCTAGAACGAGAAGATCTAGTATTATTGTTCAATTACGGGGATTGATTGGACCTGCTCGGCAATGTAAGCAGGGTCTCTGCTTATTGCAGATTATAAGCTGAACACTATAGTAGATGACACAAACGTATAAATTTCTGAAGTGAGTGCTAGTTATGGTGTGACTACCACTTATGTTGATCATGTGGCTCTAGAAGAAATGCAAGCTTTTTCGGATTGATTTATCTCTCAGATGCTTGTGAATCTAATCATGAGAATGCAGACTCGCTTTTTGCTACGGAGCTAACAGTTAGACCAATATTTAGAGCAACAATGTGCAAGGAACAGTTTCTTTTTCTTCTTTTTGTTAACAGATCTGGTAACCGAGCAATAAGGGAACAGAGAAAACAATCAGGCGACAAGTTGGCAGCTATTTCTGAACTGTTTAAGAAGTTTATATGCAACTCCGGAGCAAATTATAACTGCTCACAATTTGCAACAGTTGATGAAAAGCTATTAACTTTACGTGGACGCTGTTCTTTCAGAGTGTATCTACAAAACAAACCCCAAAAACCTGGATTAAAAATTATATGTCTGTGTAGTGCAAAATCGCACTATCTGCTAAACGCTTTTATTTACTCAGGAAAGGCGACAACGCCAAATCCATCTAAACTAAGCATACCAAACACAATCTGTTCTGTAGCTGGTTCAATCTATTCCTAAGACAAACAGAAACGTAAGTGGAGATAACTGGTTCACCTCTGCAGAACTGGTTAATGAATTGCAAAAGATTGGCCTGACAAACGCCGGTACACTTCGGAAACAGGAACGTGAAATTTCGGCACAATCCTTGCCCAATAAATCATATGAAGTGTGACATACAAAATCTGATTTCACAACAATATGCTCCTATGGCCCCAAGAAAAGTAAATCAGTAGTCATGCTATCATCAACGCATCATGAAAAGCGCATTGATCAGCAGAGTGGGAAACTTGATATTATATTTTACAATTCTACAAAGGGGTGTGCTGTATATAAATGTGGAAGAAGATGTAAAAGGTGACTACTAGCGATATTATGGGCTGTAATGGATATTGCTATTGTTAACAGTTACGTAATATGGCAGTACTCCAATCCTAACACAGAGATGTCACGTTGTCAATTTATGAAAGAACAGTCAAGGACTCGTAACTGAAAAGCACATGAAACAACGTGTTACTGTACCAACTCTATCAACAGGTTTGAAAACATTATTTAATTCAGCATTTCGTTGGGAAGAGTATCTCCAACCATCAAGCTCATGTGAGCCTAAAATGATGTAACTCTTGCTCACGAAAACATGACAAAAAAGTGTCAGTCGCTTGTTCAAGGTGCAACAAATATGTCTCCAGAAACAACTTTCATGAGAAGACATTATGTGTACAATGAAACAAAGAGTAACTTTACTGCAAACAACAATATTACAGAGATTGAAATTTTTGTTAAGCATAAAATTATGGCTGTTAATTTCTTTACTACGCATTAAAAATTTACATTTCCCGTTTCAGAGATTAATTTGGACCTTAATCAAGTAGGGAGATAAAGCAAAAGAGAAGAGTTACTAATAAAATGAAAAATTTGTAACTTTAAAATTACCTCTGCATTGAGAACTGAAAAAAATACAGACATTAAAATAAACATCTTTTGTATGAGTTTCTGGCTTTCTTATACCACAATTTCGATTAAAGCAGTTCTAAAGAAGTTGAGATGAATGTGTGTAAAGCAATTACCACAAAAATTTGAATCAAAGTAAATGGAGATACTAATAATTTTTGGGGTCACCAATGACCGCACGATAGTAGTTGTGATAGTTAAAAATATCGATGTAACTCACTGTTAATGTACCAGCATTTTACATTGGCAATGGCTATCTCGCGGTTCCATTAACCTGTGATCTTCCAATGTAAATGACTAAAATATGATACCTACACAAATGTATTCCGGAAATTTTGTTATTCTACATTAATTATATTTTTTTCGTCAGTATAAATGCATAAAAGTGCAAATGTACACCGTATGCGTTGAGTGTTCGTTTGGTAAGTTACCACGACGGAAACTAGTTTATCCGGCCTCCATTAATTCGAATGTCTGGCTCATCTGGATCGCTTTGTACTTCATACCCTGGAAGTAAAAGCACCAACAACCGACGACGACAGTAATTAAGCCTGAAACGCGGCCAGCCGCCAAACAAAGATCCTGATGCAGCATCGGTTACGAAAGTAACATTCAGCTGTACAATGCTGTGTTGATCCCGTTTATTGCGAGTGTAAAATGACATACAGGAGAACAGATGTGGGTTTACGGCAGCAAGCCTTTTCTGAGCTCAGTGACGTAGTTTGCGCACTTAATAAAGGAAGTGGTGAGAATGTCGACCCGTCGGAATTCCCTGAAATATCTGCAAGTATTCCAGAATACGACTGGCTGCGGAATGACAATTAAGCTAGCTATGTACGATTTCTGATGGCGAAATTGACGCCATTTGTTCGTCTGCAGACAATGCCAATAACGATGATGGATTAACTGATGGAGATGGTGCTCAGCCTGAATAGGTTATTAGGCGTACCCCTAATTGTTTTAATGTATAAAGCTCTCTCTGTTTTCTTGCAATATCCGGCCAAATTATTTGTGAAAATAATGTAAAATTTGTGTATTTACGTGAAGATAAATAAAATGTGTGTCTTCACGGTATTTAGCCGGTGTCATTATAATTTTTCTCTAAATTTACGGACTGTATGGATTTTCGCTAATCTGGATGATCTACGGTCCTACCTGTAGAACATAAACTAGGTGTTACTGTATGATGCGATATTGCTGTGCCTTGTTGTTCAGAAGTACGGTGCAGTGTTCTTTCGGGCATGCATGCTTAAATGCGTGTCCGAAGGAACATTGCTCCGTAGGATTGAACAACACAGGCACAGCAACATCACATTTATGCGCCGACATCGAACTAGCGTCAATTAAAGCGTCTCTCCTTTCTGGAAGTGCAGGTTGTTGACATGTGGTTGACGACATATGGGAGTTTGGGTCTGATCCTTAGTCGTGCTCCGAAAGCCTAATGGTAAGGCGACCGCTCACAATAAGCAGGAAGTCCGGGTTCGCTACTCAGTCCGGCAGAAATTTCCATTGCTGTCGTTCTACCATACTGTAGCGGCACCACTAAGATAGGGAAGTTAGATTTGGTGCAATATTTAGGAGCACACAAGTTACAGCCAGATTTCACGCTGGATTGCAGTAAGTCACACTGACCGGCGGTTGCGAAGTGGAATGGAGGCCACAGAGGCCAACAAACCGCTGAAAAGAGTAAATGCAGTGGTTCGCCTGTGGCAAGTTATAGGCAGAAAGGGCCCACTGGTGCAACTGGGGTGTGGGGCATACATGACTTGGAGCAATGCGTTAGTGAAACAGAGGCGCACAGCCAAGTATAAATAGGTGTTTTTTCCTAACAAGATTCATTGAAGTGTGGCAGCTCTCCTGGACGGCGGCACGTGGAAACCACTGGGCTACACGCAGCAACAGATGGGGTGACAGCATCCCAGTTCACGGTGGGTCGTTGGTTTGACCCTCTGAGGCTGACGCGGGGTCCGCAGCCAGCTACCACGGACAGACGTCTCGGCTCCCAACACATGCCGGAGACATTCGTGGCAAGGGCCGCGGATTCGGACGCTGGATCACAGGCGGTCATTGCTGCCGCGTTCCCAGCTACACCAGCCGAGGAAGAAGCGGCAGCGGGGCTGGCCTACAGGCTACAGCACGGAGTCAGCAGGGACAGTGGCCACTGAGTCGGCTGCTGGCGCAGCCATCCTGACGTAATCGGAATTCTACAGCTGACGAACAAGGTCGGCACGACACAGCGTGGCATTGCACAGGCCGCTGGGGCAGTGGCCTCAGCATTGCGGGGCCTGCGACACGGACCGAGGTCAACGAAGCTCTGTAGTGGAAGTGAATAAATCATTTGAAAAGCTCAGCCGAGTTTTAGTACAGCACCTCCTGGCACCCATCCACTACAATACGGATTATCGTTGTCCAAATTCCAAGTGCGAATTAATTTCCTATGTAAGTTTCACTATACTTCCATTCACTCACAATACTTCCCATAGACAACATTGTCCATCCTCGATTCTGTTTTCAGTACTGCTGACTCCTGCATCGGGTTTGTATTTCTAGCAGTGTTGGGTGATCGACATGCACCTCATGTAAGGGTCCACCGTAATGTACGACACAGTCGCAACTAGGATCTCTCCCAAGGAAGCCCTGCTTAAAGGCGCCCTCTCTTCTTTCATCCCCCACAAAAATCAATAGCGTTATATCAGTAATCTTTATTCACTGAAGCGCCAAAGAAACTGGTATAGGCATCCGTATTCAAATCAGAGATATGTAAACAGGCAGAATGCGGCGCTGCAGTTGGCAACGCCTATAATGGCTGTGAGCACTATGTGACTTAACTTCCGAGGTCATCAGTCGCCTAGAACTTAGAACTAATTAAACCTAACTAACCTGAGGGCATCACACCCATCCATGCTCGAGGCAGGATTCGAATCTGCGACCATAGCGGTCGCTCGGTATTATATCTCTTAAAAAAAGAAATGTAACTATTCATTTAGAGGAAACACTCTCCTAGTAAATTTGTTTGTCCTTTGATTTATCGTGATGTTACTGATTTTTAGTGGAGTTAGTTTTTACTTTTAGCTTTCAAAAAAAATACAAAAGAGATATAATAAGCAAAATAATGAATTTCGTAGGTTGCCAATTACGTATTATACCTAGTTTTATCGAGTGCCAGGCTCCCTACAAATTACTGTAAATGCAATAGCGTAGTATTACTCAGCTCCAGTTCACTATCATAGAAAATAGACAAGTTTTAATAAAATTATTTTACTGGATTACTTCAATTAATCTCACTGAATATTTTTACATAATTTCTTTCGCTCTGGCTATCAGACATTGTGCTGTGAAAAAATATTTTTAAATGTACCGCGTAATGGCGGCTAATTGTTAACAATCAGAGATCACTGTTACTCGGGCCGCAGCAGCTGGAAACATGCTAAATAATTTTCATTAAATATTCTTTTCATAAGATAAATGTGGCGTAGGTTCTTGAAATAACACACGGAGATCACTTTATACTAATATATTCTTACTAGGACACAGTTTACACCATTAAATATTTGGAATTACGTTACGAAAGAAACAAATGCTATCGCAGCACAATAGCTTGCGTACCTTATTCCAGCTAACACGAGAACGAACAGAACAAAACAGACTAGACAGAAGAATGAACATTGCATTGTGTTTTATAGTCTTACAGAGATGATAATACTTCTTTTAATTACTTACACATTATAATCTCATACA
This sequence comes from Schistocerca cancellata, assembly GCF_023864275.1. Taxonomy (NCBI): domain Eukaryota; kingdom Metazoa; phylum Arthropoda; class Insecta; order Orthoptera; family Acrididae; genus Schistocerca; species Schistocerca cancellata. Next base: position 159,277,662 of record NC_064635.1, on the reverse strand, counting down.
CTAAAAATGTACTTGAGGACAATATTATGGAAATGGAAGAGGATGTAGATGAAGATGAAATGGGAGATACGATACTGCGTGAAGAGTTTGACAGAGCACTGAAAGACCTGAGTCGAAACAAGGCCCCCGGAGTAGACAACATTCCATTGGAACTACTGACGGCCTTGGGAGAGCCAGTCCTGACAAAACTCTACCATCTGGTGAGCAAGATGTATGAAACATGCGAAATACCCTCAGACTTCAAGAAGAATATAATAATTCCAATCCCAAAGAAAGCAGGTGTGGACAGATGTGAAAATTACCGAACAATCAGTTTAATAAGCCACAGTTGCAAAATACTAACACGAATTCTTTACAGACGAATGGAAAAACTAGTAGAAGCCAACCTCGGGGAAGATCAGTTTGGATTCCGTAGAAATACTGGAACACGTGAGGCAATATTGACCTTACGACTTATCTTAGAAGAAAGATTAAGGAAAGGCAAACCTACGTTTCTAGCATTTGTAGACTTAGAGAAAGCTTTTGACAATGTTGACTTTAATACTTGCATGGGGGCTAAATTAAAATTAAATATGAATGCAAATATTTTTAGTAGCTGTATGTCCGATTACGCAAGTCTCGTAAACGGATGGCCCTGAGTAGTATTATTACGCTATCTGACTGCATAGAACAACAACAAAGAATGAAATGAAAATTTCAGTTAATACAATTAATTAATTAAGTCCCCAGCAACTATAAAATCTACGAAGCCAACAAAGCACAAGTGTAGCTGTTCTGTGTGTGGTAGTGTGACTCAACGCACATCTGGCACGGTTCTTCTTCAACAAGACAATAAATTTTAAATACCATTTATACTGACGTGATAAAAGAAAATTAGAAATACTATAATTGTGCAAGAAACCCAGAATTACACTCTAATACAAGAACACACGCCAGATGCTTTGTCGACTGAACCTGTAATGAAGCATTATTCAGGACACACAAATAATAAGAAAATAAAGAACAGTAGTTAGTTACCTTAATTTATATTGACGAAAAGCACTCAGATCATTACAATATCTCCACTGGAACAACATCTGCTATCTCTCCCATCAAATAACTGCATAAACATGGAACCACACTCTCCACTACCACATCTCACTCTGACTTCACGACATGCAGTGTCCACCACAACTTCTCGGCCAGCACTGCCTGCCGCTACGTCTCAATAAGCACTGCCAGTGGAGGCGGCGGAACAATACTCTCTGGCGCGATTTTTGGCGCTGTGGCTCAGTGTAGCCACCTTTCATATGCCCTTCCTCCACGGGCTAGAATTTGATGGTATTTTTGCCAGCATTGGTGGTGAAAATACCACCAAATTCGTCAAAAAAAAATACAGACAAAAATAAAAGATAATATTAATACGTAAATATCATATAACTAGATAAAATTTTGGCTTTGCACTCACCTTTCAATAGCCTAATATACAAAATACACTAAGCAATACAAATTCTTTCATACATGTGACTTTACATAATAGTTTACACAAGTATTATGTGGTTAAACAGTTCAATCAATAGCGTCAGCAGTGACGAATATGTACAGGTAAGAGTCTCATAACTTTTCACAAACAGTAATACACAAAAAATCAGTTTATACAAATATTCACATAAAATGTTTACACAACAAGTGGTTGACAGTTCCAGCAGTAGCACCCAGCAATGTTGAGTAGGTGCAGACTCCAACAGGTGACATCATTTCAGTAGAAGCAGTCCATCAGTGGCACCCAGCAATGTTGAGTAGGTGCAGACACCATCAAGTGACATTATGTCAGTAGAAGCAGTTCCATCAGTGGCACCCAGTAATGTTGAACAGGTGCAGACAGCAACAAGTGACATCATTTCAGTAGAAGCAGTCCATCAGTGGCACCCAGCAATGTTGAGCAGGTGCAGACACCAAGAAGTGACTTCATTTCAGTAGAAGCAGTCCACCAGTGGCACCCAGCAATGTTGAACAGGTGCTACAGCAACAAGTGACACCATTTCAGTAGAAGCAGTTCCATCAGTGGCACCCAGCAATGTTGAACAGGTGCTACAGCAACAAGTGACACCATTTCAGTAGAAGCAGTTCCATCAGTGGCACCCAGCATTGTGGAACAGGTGCAGACTCCAACAGGTGACATCATTTCAGTAGAAGCAGTCCATCAGTGGCACCCAGCATTGTGGAACAGGTGCAGACTCCAACAGGTGACATCATTTCAGTAGAAGCAGTCCATCAGTGGCACCCAGCAATGTTGAGTAGGTGCAGACAGCAAGAAGTAATATTTCAGTAGAAGCAGTTCCATCTGTGGTACCCAGCAATGTTGAAGAGGTACACACAGCAACAAGTCACATTTCTCAGTAGAAGCAGTTCATCAGTGGCACCCAGCATTGTTGAGTAGGTGCAGACACCGACAAATGACATTTCCATAGAAGTAGCTCCATCTGTGCACCCAGTATTGTTGAGTAGGTGCAGAGAGCAGCAAGTGACATCATTTCAATAAAGGCAGTTCCATCAGTTGCACCCAGCAATGTTGAAGAGGTACAGACAGCAAGAAGTAACATCATTTCAGTAGAAGCAGTTCCATTTGTGGTACCCAGCAATGTTGAAGAGGTACACACAGCAACAAGTCACATTTCTCAGTAGAAGCAGTTCATTAATGGCACCCAGCAATGTTGAGTAGGTGCAAACAGCAACAGGTGACATCATCTCAGTAGAATCAGCCCATCAGTGGCACCCAGCAATGTTGAGTAGGTGCAGACAGCAAGAAGTAACATCATTTCAGTAGAAGCAGTTCCATCTGTGGTACCCAGCAATGTTGAAGAGGCACAGACAGCAAGAAGTAACATCATTTCAGTAGAAGCAGTCTATCAGTGGCACCCAGCAATGTTGAACAGGTGCTACAGCAACAAGTGACACCATTTCAGTAGAAGCAGTTCCATCAGTGGCACCCAGCAATGTTGAACAGGTGCAGACACCAACAAGTGACATTATTTCAATAGATGCAGTCCATCAGTGGCACCCAGTAATGTTGAACAGGTGCAGACACCAACAAGTGACATCGTCTCAGTAGAAACAGTCCATCAGTGGCACCCAACAATGTTGAACAGGTGCTACAGCAACAAGTGACATTATTTCAATAGATGCAGTCATCAGTGGCACCCAGCAATGTTGAGCAGGTGCAGACATCAGCCCATAATATTCACTATCACTAATCACACTGTTGATCAGAGTTTATCAGCAGAAATGAAACATGTCCTAGTGGCACCAATCACGTAGAAAAAGTGCAAGTAACAGTCCATAATATTCGCTATCACTAATTAGACAGTTCATCAGCAGTAATTAAACATTTCTAAGTGTCACACATCAATTTGAACAGGTGCAGGTGTGAACAACAGTTTGAATGCACACACAATTGCTTTTACAAAATTATTATCAATGCTCTTACACTAAACATACAAATCATAACAAACACACAAATGATGTCAGATAATTGTCATATTAACTATTACAAGTACACAAACATCAGTAACCTATAATATTTATGGGTGTCAGTGCAAGCCACTACAAACAAATAAAATAATATTTAGGAGATAGGTGGGTAGGATTAGGAAAGGAAAACACACAAAACACACTCACTCATCTTTCATCCACATTAAGTACTACTGTGTAATTGAATTGTGTTAACTGTGTGAATCCACTTCTGTCAAAATTTCATGTTCATCATGTGTATCAAGTAGTAGTGACAGCAATGTATAACAGTCAATAATAGTTAAGTCAACGTCATAGTCATCATGTCAAGACCAATGTTTGCCAAGCCAAATAAAAATGTACGGTTGCTGAACAACTGTCAGTGTGCCAAGATATGCAACTTCCTCTCTCCAAAAAAAAGTACATACTGCTTAGTGATTTAACAAAGTGTGTGTAGACAATCTTCCTTCCATTTTAGTGTTCTAGTCTGCTATCTTCATCCTCCTTGTACCATATAGACCAACAAAAAAAAAAAAAAATGCACCTCACTTACTTTACCTCTTATACACCAAAACTCCAATCAACTTCATATAATCTCAATACCTCAATAATACCTCTTCAATACGTCGATACATATAAACCTTATTGCCAGTATCATTTCACTTCCATAACAACTCTTTCCTCTAGTCAGTCTCCTCGATCGAGTACAGATAAAATCCTAATGCAAACCTCCTCATCCCATACAATCCGAAGACACACTGTCAACACACAACCTCTGTGTAATCCATCTGACCAAAATCTTCTACTCATTATGAATTATAAACAAAGAATGCATACATGACCTCTAACAGACTTAGCTCGAATAACTCTCAGTAATTAAGTACGATTACGGAGTGTGAATGATCATAATATTTCACAGTGTGTACACCACTTCAAGAATTATGGCAAACAGAAGCAAACATGTGGAGTATTTCTTGTGTCAAGTGTCACTTCCTATTTCAGTTGCTCACGAAAAATGCAGTGTAATAACTGTGTTGGTATGTCATGTCGTTAGATTCCTTCCTATTGGCATACATTTATACAGCTTTCATAAAACCTCCAGCTCATGTGACTTCTATGATGTTTCTTGTACTAATGTCGTTCGTCGAATTATAGCAGTTCATTTTCTTATCTTAAAAATATAAGGCACTGAGCGTAAGCAAGGCAAGCAATAGCGAGTAAATATACCAGTAGTGAACAGAATGTCAACAAGTGGATGCAGCACAATTCTTACAACGAGGCTCTGCCAAGCGAACAATCTGTAACTAGTACCATAGTGTAACCTAAACTCTATGTCCGTACACTGTACATCAGCATTGCTATATACCAAATTAAAGTATAGTTATGACAACAAGCAGAAATGTGTAAATGTGCAATCCATACGCATAGCAGTAAACATATATCTTACGTACTAAACAGGTCATTAGCATCGTATCTTAATAAGTAAACATGAAGGCGCAAGCAGATAAATCACAAAGTATAACTTACATACCTAACCACATCAGCACAATTAATCAGGTGACAATTATAATTTAAATAAATAGGCACAGCAGGCACATAATTAAAAATATGACATCAGTGAAAAAGCAGTGCAGCCAAGCGATGCATAATATACACAAGTAACAATCCAGTTCATTAATAATTATTGTGAAAATCAGTTAACGTACGCAAGCACGTCGCTTCACAAGTAATTTCATAGAACATGAAATTTAGCACAAAGTATGAATCACGTAATCGCGAGCAGCAAATTACGTCTAAAGTACGTACCTAAGTGGAAATATGTTACCTGAAAAATAAACTCAATTAATAATTACCTTTTTAGTTTATTACTTTCTTCTTCGAAATGACATTTTTCCTGAAATTTTCTCGATAGCAAGTCGTCTTAACGTCGGACACGCACAGAATTTACCTGAAGTTCTTAAATATTTTATAGAACCGTATCCTGAAAAATACTGAATGTTAATAACATAATTCATCAAGTCATTATAGCTTTATACTGAATTTAGTCGGAGAAATTAGACTGTGTATTTATTTACGGCTGTCAGTGCATTCGCACTGAGCGCTCGATCAGCTATAGGCGCGTGACGTAGGAAGTGATTGTTTGCGGTCAACGACTGCCCTGTGCGGCGGGCAGACTTGACTGTTGCTTTGAGTATATGCCGCCGCCAAAACACAGCGCGGTATCCTTGTACTCTCCGTGTGTTTACATACAACTGTTAGTTTCTCAAAAGTATGTCATTCTACAAAAATTTTTCAAAAGTATATCATTCCACAAAAATTTTAACGTTAGATATATGATGTATTCCCTTAGAGCGTCGTGATTTAAGAGTTTCTACTTCGACAGTGTTATCATGAATAATTTTGCGAATTCTATATGGGCCGTTATAAAGCAGAAAAAATTTCCGACACAAGCCTTTTCCTTTGTGAGACAAACGATGAGCCTTAATTAACACCTTCTGACCAACTGACAAGATTTTTAAACGACCAGGACGCTTAGCTGATTTCTCTCTTCTAGCAGCCGCAGATGCAATATTTTGTAGAGCCAGGTTGACAACTTCAGAATGCCGCAGTTTCCGTGTAGGCGGAAAAGGAACGATTTCAGAAATGCGATTTGTCGGTGCTTGGTTTTTTAATATCAGTATAGGTGGTAAAGAAGTTGAGTCGTTAGGAAGTTCATTCAGAATGTTTTGAAAAATATGAAGATACTGATCCCAAGTTCTGTGATTCTGATGACAATAAAGACGACACAATTTATTGATTTCCTTCATCCATCTCTCTGAAGCAGATTGAGGGTGAAAAAGTGAAATGAAAATTGGTTTAATTTTACGACGCCGTAGAGTACGAAGCCAAATTTTAGAACGAAACTGTGATCCATTATCTGATATAACCTTATCAACATGACCCACTTCTTTAAGAAAATGGGTAATGAAAGCATTAGATACTGAACGAGCTGTTGCTTTGCGTAACGGTGTAAAACACACATATTTTGATGTCAACTCCACTGCTACGAAAATGTACGCAAAACCATTAGCAGATCGAACCACTGGACCGAACAAATCAACTGCAGCCACGTCCTTTAATTTCGCTGGAATGATAGGAAACAACGGTGCTCTGTGAGAAACTGTCGGCGGCTTAGCCCTTTGACATAATTTGCATTTGGCAAGAACAAATCGAATACGTTTTTCCATATTATTGAAGTAGCAATTTTCTCGTAATTTATGAAAGCATTTTCTGGGACCAAAGTGTGCATAACTGAAATGCGTATACCAAATCAGCTTATTAACCCACTCATCAGGAATACAAACTAACCAAACAGAGTTGTCGACCGATTTTCGTTTAAAAAGAATGTCATTGCGAACTAAATAATGCTGTCTAATCGCTACGCTTTCCTTTCTCCACTTCTCCTTAATGTCCTTCCAGATTGGATCCTTATTTTGCTCCTTAGCAATGTCCTGGAGCGAAGACGAAATAAAGTTCTCAAACGCAACACCTTGAATATACATCAAACAATAATTGTTTTCCTTGCAGTCCTCTTCAGCACTTTGTTTCAAGCCCATAGGTGCACGTGATAAAGCATCAGCAACAATATTTGAAGAACCCTGTATGTAAACAATACTAAAATCAAATTCCTGTAGGTACAACGCCCATCGTGACAATCTGCCGTGAGTTAATTTTGTTGACATAAGAAATTCCAGAGCTCGATGATCGGTGTAAACCTTAGTATGTCTGCCAAACAAAAATGTCCGAAATTTTGTAAAAGCCCAAACAACAGCCAAAGCTTCAAGTTCCGTAATCGAATAATTCTTTTCTGATTTAGAAAGAACACGACTTCCAAATGCAATAGTCCTTTGTACTACAACGCCGTTTTCTTCTATCTCTTGAAATAAATGTGCACCTAGGCCTTTGTATGATGAGTCCGTCGCCAAACAAAAATCTTTAGATAAATCCGGGTGTGAAAGAAGTGGGGCAGCAACTAAGGCATCACGAAGTTGTTCAAATTCTGACTGAGCTTCCTCATCCCAACACCAATTAGATTTCTTTCCGGATAGTTCACATAAACGAGGTGTGGCCAAATTGTCCAATCTAACAAAGCGTCTAAGAAAATTACAGACACCAAGGAAACTACGAACATCACGTTTTTTGGTAGGAACAGCATAATTACGAATAGCGTCTAATTTTTCTGGATCAGGAAGAATACCTTCTGTAGAAATAATGTGACCGAGAAATTTCACCTGAGAACGACCAAATTCAGATTTTTCTAAGTTCACCGTAATTCCAACTCTTGCAAAAATACGTAATAATGAATCCAAAATTTTGTTGTGCTCACTCCAAGAATGTTTAGCAATAAGAATATCGTCAACATATGAAGTAATATTGTCACGAAGATAAACAGGTAAAATTTCATTTAAGCTACGAATGAATGCTGCTGAAGATACAGTAAGTCCAAACGGTAAATTCCAAAGTCACTTTTGGGTAACACAGTCATATCCGGTTATTGTTTACTTACTCACTAGATAGATTGATAGTTGAAGAGTTGTTTCGATAGATGCAAAGAATAGTAAAAGAGTAGGCAGCGTTACAGAAAACTAAAAGAGAAATAGCACCACTACAGCTCGGGGCCCTATGCTCGCTACGGCACATATTCACTTAAGAGTAGTGAATCCCCTGAGGACTTTAATAGCTGCACATAAATTTCAGTTTGTGACAGTGGCAAATTTGGCGGAAGTGCGTACGTAAATTGATCTAACCATGAACATGGATGTATGTCATTGTTAGAATTACGAAAGATCTTAAATTTCCGAACAGTTAAAAAGTGTTTATAGTCAAAGTTTTCGCCTCGTGGCGACAAAGACCTACCGCGTCTGTCCCAGTCCGAATGTCGATTATTGTCAAGTTCGCGCGCCTGGCGCTCTCTTGTTGCATCCCGTAAATGAAACAAATTATTTTCTTCAAACCCCTCTGGTATCTGTGATTCTAAATTTCTTTTGCCGTCTTTTCCTACGATTTCGCCTTCAATTTGTTTGACTTGCTTTTTTAATGCCTCAAATTCCCTTTTCACGCGTTCATTAAATTTTCCCTGATTTTCAACATGTTTATTTATGCTCTGGTACTCTTCGGTTTCTGAAAATGGCAATGGAGCTGTGTCATCTGAATCTCTGTCCCCATTTAAACTAAGACTTGTCAATTTATCTGCAATCTCCTCAACTCTTTCCGCTAAGTCACCTATTTTTTCTTTCTGTTTATTTACGTCTTCTGTAAGTGTCGCGACTCGCGTTTCAGTATTAACACATTTAGTAGCTAACTGTTCATACTGTTGTGTTAGGTTGTTTAATCTGTCATTCGGTACGGATACCTCGATTCTCTCAAATATTTCTTCCTTATCTTGTGCACGTTGTAAATTTAATTCTGAAAATTTTTGTACTATCGCGCGATCTCTTTCTTCCTGTTCTCTATCCTGTTCCTTTTGTCTAATCTCTACTGCAATTAATCTATTATTGTGAGCATTCAAAATCGGTTGTACTTCTTCTCTAATTTCTTTCTTTAATTCATCTTTCATATTTTTGAAACATGTCCCTATTCGTGAGTCTAACCGTGTTTCCATTGTTTCCATCTCTGTTTTAATTGTTCCTATTTGTGTTCCCATCTCTGTTTTAATTGTACCTATCTCTGTTTTAAATTCAGATCGTATCTGTGATCCCATTGTTCCCATTTGTGATTCTAACCGAGATCCCAAATTTAGTATTGCACTCATCAACTGCTCCGTGTTAAGTTGTTCGAAATTCTTCTCGCCCCTAACATTTCCCACAAAACTAACTTCCTTCTGCATAGCTGTAAGGCTATCTCTGTTCGATACTATTTCAGAATCCTCTATCGTTAATCTCGTATTCTGTGAATTTTCTGATTGAGAAAAATTTTGAAATGGTTCCGGACTATTTTCCCGACTTCTTACATTGTTTTCCACTTCATTATTCAACATACTGTTCTCCTGTGTTGGCGAGTTTCGCCATGTTAACAATTTCGTCATTCTCACTATCCATCATTTTTGCCTTTTTCATAGATCGCGTAATCATTTACAAAACATACAAAACTCGTCACTATATGAAAATTACACACAATGACACTTTATCACCAACAATATCAATCACACGAAATGCTTCCTTCAAACACGATTAACGAACAATAGAAGAATGACAATCACCAAATCTACACATGCAATATAGACTACAATTACTAAACTACAAATTACTACAACAATACTGCTGTCTACTATTTTTACAATCAGAAGAATTCCAAGGGACGATCCGAAGCAGCGGTCGCCACGTGCATGGGGGCTAAATTAAAATTAAATATGAATGCAAATATTTTTAGTAGCTGTATGTCCGATTACGCAAGTCTCGTAAACGGATGGCCCTGAGTAGTATTATTACGCTATCTGACTGCATAGAACAACAACAAAGAATGAAATGAAAATTTCAGTTAATACAATTAATTAATTAAGTCCCCAGCAACTATAAAATCTACGAAGCCAACAAAGCACAAGTGTAGCTGTTCTGTGTGTGGTAGTGTGACTCAACGCACATCTGGCACGGTTCTTCTTCAACAAGACAATAAATTTTAAATACCATTTATACTGACGTGATAAAAGAAAATTAGAAATACTATAATTGTGCAAGAAACCCAGAATTACACTCTAATACAAGAACACACGCCAGATGCTTTGTCGACTGAACCTGTAATGAAGCATTATTCAGGACACACAAATAATAAGAAAATAAAGAACAGTAGTTAGTTACCTTAATTTATATTGACGAAAAGCACTCAGATCATTACAATATCTCCACTGGAACAACATCTGCTATCTCTCCCATCAAATAACTGCATAAACATGGAACCACACTCTCCACTACCACATCTCACTCTGACTTCACGACATGCAGTGTCCACCACAACTTCTCGGCCAGCACTGCCTGCCGCTACGTCTCAATAAGCACTGCCAGTGGAGGCGGCGGAACAATACTCTCTGGCGCGATTTTTGGCGCTGTGGCTCAGTGTAGCCACCTTTCATACTCTCTTTCAAATTCTAAAGGTGGCAGGGGTAAAATACAGGGAGCGAAAAGCTATTTACAATTTGTACAGAAACCAGATGGCAGTTATAAGTGTCGAGGGGCATGAAAGGGAAGCAGTGGTTGGGAAGGGAGTAAGACAGGGTTGTAGCCTCTCCCCGATGCTATTCAATCTGTATATCGAGCAAGCAGTAAAGGAAACAAAAGAAAAATTCGGAGTAGGTATTAAAATCCGTGGAGAAGAAATAAAAACTTTGAGGTTCGCCGATGACATTGTAATTCTGTCAGAGACAGCAAAGGACTTGGAAGAACAGTTGAATGGAATGGACAGTGTCTTGAATGGAGGATATAAGATGAACATCAACAAAAGCAAAACGAGGATAATGGAATGTAGCAGAATTAAGTCTGGTGATGCTGAGGGAATTAGATTAGGAAATGAGACACTTAAAGTAGTAAAGGAGTTTTCCTATTTGGGGAGCAAAATAACTGATGATGGTCGAAGTAGAGAGGATATAAAATGTAGACTGGCAATGGCAAGGAAAACGTTTCTGAAGAAGAGAAATTTGTTAACATCGAGTATAGATTTAAGTGTCAGGAAGTCATTCCTGAAAGTATTTGTATGGAGTGTAGTCATGAATGGAAGTGAAACATGGACAATAAATAGCTTGGACAAGAAGAAAATAGAAGCTTTCAAAATGTGGTGCTACAGAAGAATGCTGAAGATTAGATGGATAGATCACATAACTAATGAGGAAGTATTGAATAGGATTGGGGAGAAGAGAAGTTTGTGGCACAACTTGACCAGAAGAAGGGGTCGGTTGGTAGGACATGTTCTGAGGCATCAAGGGATCACCAGTTTAGTATTGGAGGGCAGCGTGGAGGGTAAAAATCGTAGGGGGAGACCAAGAGATGAATACACTAAGCAGATTCAGAAGGATGTAGGTTGCAGTAGGTACTGGGAGATGAAGCTTGCACAGGATAGAGTAGCATGGAGAGCTGCATCAAACCAGTCTCAGGACTGAAGACCACAACAACAACAACACTAAAAATAATGTCTTTTCTGCATGTATCGATCTATATTGTATATTTTTACAGTTAGTGTTATTGCCTTTCGCAGATAAATCGATGTTTGCAGTTCATTTTCGGTCACATACAGTCATTTTTATTTATGTTTCACCTTGATAACGGTGAATATTGCAAATGGGACACTACACGGCCCCCTGGGCTACAAGGAACACACTACTTAATGTTTGGTCCTTGTAGACCACGAGTGTCACTTTTCTTTCGTTCGTTGGTCACTTTCAGTTCACTTTACCCTGTATTAGGTCATGGGTACACATTTATTTTGAGTCTTTTTACATAACATGGCTGGGGACAGTTGGAATATAACAAGCTCTTCCATTTGGACGAGGGCCGCAGGGAAACCCCAGAAAAACCTCGACATAGCTGATAGACTTAACGCTTTGTGTTACTTGCATAAGTTGGATCTACATGTTTTGGTATTACAAGTATTTACATCAAATATAAAATTTTCTCAAAAAGAAACAAACATATAGTCTTTATATGAAAGTGTTCATCAAATTTTTTATATTGTGTTGGTAATATTGTGAGGTTTTTTTATATTTTTGTTGACGCATTTCTCGTCGTGTGGTGTGGTTGGCGCTGTATGTCGCTACCGCGATGCCTCGTGCCCGTTGCCATGGAGCGTCGGCTGGAAACTGTTGTCTTCTTTCTTGTCCGTAGCCGGCGGCCAGGATGTGGAGTACGGATCGACGTTATTTTGTCTGCGTGGTGCGTCTGCATTGTTGCGCACCGCTCGTTAAAGTTTTCAGCACGGGAGAGGATGTTGACTCGTGCAAATCATGAAACAAATGCACATATGTTATAGGACAGATATTGTAAGATGTTATGGCTGTGGGTAAGAATTGATTAGTCAACATTATTGCATTATCGAGGCACAGGCTCAGTTACTTGGTATTTTCCTGTTCGTTTGCCCGTACTGGTGCTGAATGATGCAGGAGATATGATGCTGAAGTAAGCACTGCACAACCCTGTTGTCATCACTTCGTATGGAATATTTATGTTTCACAATTTTTGTTTTACGGCGTTCCACCGTAGTTGCCGTTGCAGTAACGTCCTACTACGTGGTCCGTGACGTCATATTAATTGTTGGCGCACAGGAGGTAGCGTCCAAACTAAAAATGTTGTCTGTACAGTTTCGAACACACACTGATCACAGTTTTGTGTTTTCGGTCACTGCACACAGATATGTTTTGTTAATGTTTGTACCTCGTATTTTTTCAGTTGTACAGCACATAAGTGTTCACTGTCCAAGTTGATCACTAATACAGTTCTCAAAGTTCACACTTCCTCCGCGAATACCAACACACTATTATAGTTCCTGTTAGTATGACTTTGATACAATTGTATTACATGATTACTGGTTTTTTTATATTACATAGTGACACAGATGTCTGTTCGTTTACACAATATGTTACAATGAAATTTCACAGATCAAAAGCACTTTTGTTCTGTTATTGCATACAATTAAGTGTTACATCATACATGCAACGGATTCTGGCCTGACTTGCAATACTTTTATATTTGAGCATTAATAAATTTGTCATAGAGTATATTAATTTGGGGATTAGGACCGCTGCGCATGTGCTTGCTCCATAAGCTGTTAGCGTAATCGCGTATCCTATAAAAGGTTTGCAACTGTCAAGAACAGGCTCTAAAGTGGAGCTCTCATTTAATCTCAAATATTGTGGCTAGATGCTTGTACTTTCTCTTGTAAGGTCAAAGCACAGCATCACAAATGTCACAGTGTATGTGCACAGTCTTTTGCATACACCTTTCTGTTCATTTTGCATGTGACAGATTAGAATATTTAGTGCATTCTTTAAATAAACATTTATCACACAGCATAATAAAATTTATAGTTACTAACTCTAATAACCACTGAAAAACATCTTACACTTACTGATTATGTTTCTAAACAAATACTATCATTGGACTGATGGTCCTTTAGCTTCCTTTTTACTCATTTTTGAAGGCTGATGTGTAAATCATTCCTTGAAATAAAGACAAAACATCTTACATACTAAGCACAAACAAAACATCAAATTCTTACAACTACACAAAATTGTCTGTGAAGTCTGTGCAAAACCTACATATTACACAAAAATACGGTAAACCATTCATGTCCTATTGTCAGGTACCACAAATTTCTTTAAGTCCTTATAGGGATACAATTCTTTGATCTTCCAGCTCATCAGCTATAAGGTAGCTATTTGTATAATTTTAAAAGGTCCATTATACAGCATTTGCCATTTCTTGTTCTTCTTTGTTATGAGTGACGACTTAGGATGGTTTCTTATCAAAACTAAGTCGTTTATCTGATATGGGACTGTCCGTTTTATTGACTTGTCATATCGACTCTTTCGTTGACTAGCGCAGCTCGTCATGTTGCTGATGGCGTCCTTTATTTTATCCTCTTGCCTTTTATCTGTGCGCGACAATTTTGGTAGCGGCGTGATCCATTCATTTAGTTCTGCAGTACTAAATAATAACTCATTGGGAGTGTATCCGGTAGCTGGATGAGGTAGATTGTTGTGTATATTTTCAAAGACGGGAAACAATTCCGGCCACTTTGTATGTTGCTGATGAGTATATGTTCGGATAAATCTGTTGAGTTCCCGAAAAATTCTCTCTACGGGACTTGCTTCCGGGTGGAAATGTGCAACTAATATATGCTTTATGTTTTGGTCACGTAGAAACTCCTTCCACAGTTGACCAGTGAAATATCTAGCATTGTCTGTTAGAACGTTTAGTGGTTTTCCTGTTTTCGGTATGAATTCTTTTGATATGCGTTGTATCATCTGTTTGGCAGTAGTGGTTTTCATTGGATACAATTTCGCATACTTAGTAAAGGTATTGTATACAGCTAATATATATTTCATTCCACCGCGATCCGTAGGTAATGGTCCTGCGATGTCCATTGACACAATTTGAAGTGGCTGTATCGGAATAATTTAATGCAGTTCTGTTTTGTTGCTTCTATTGTTGGCTTTAGCTTTCTGACAAACGTCACACGTTCGTAATATCTTTTGGACCACACGTTTACTATTCGGCATGTAACAATATCTTTGTATTATTGCTACACACTTCTGTATTCCTACATGTCCCCACGCGTAATGCGTGTACCAGATAAAATTTTGCATGTATTTGTACGGCACACACACGCACCAGTTATCTGAGGCAGTGTCATTTCTGTGGTACAATATGTTGTTCTCCACTTTGTACCGCGAATTTTCGCTGTTAGCTTGCTCTAATATTAGTGATCGTTTCACTTTCGTCCAGGTATGATCTTCGTCTTGCAGCTGTCCTACATTCTTGCACAGGTGCAAATATTCACGACAGTATGGTTGCGACGTCATTAAAAAACGTTATATTTTGACGCTCGCTCGATCATTTCACCTAGCTGTGACATGCCTACTGGTAGACGTGATAAAGCGTCCGCAATGACATTATCTTGCCCTTTTATGTACATAATTTTTAAATTGTATCCCTGTAGTGCTAATGCCCAACGGGCTAGTCTGGCATGTAATAGTTTGCAGGTTAATAGAAGCTTAAGGCTTGGTGATCACAGAACAATTTAATTGACTTGCCATAAACATAATAATGAAATTTTTGCAGAGCCCATACAACACTGAGTGCTTCCGTTTCGGTCACCGAATATGCTCTTTCACATTGAGTAAGCACTCGGCTGGCAAAAGCTATAACTCTTATTTCACTGTTCCCATTGGTTTCTTCTACTTGAAACAGAGATGCTCCTAAACCATAGGATGAAGAGTCGGTGGCTATACAAAAATCCCGGGTCATATCCGGATGGTAGAGCATTTGTGCATTCACTAAGGCTCCTTTGATCTCTTCATAAGCTTGCTGACACTCTGCGGACCAGTTCCATGTGACATTTTTTCGCAATAATGTGAGCAAGGCTTCATTGTTGAGCAGCTGGTTCGGCACAAAACGTCGGAAAAAGGAGACTAGTCCGATAAATGATTTTAACTGTTTTTTGTTTGTGGGCTGTGGAAATTCTTTGATCGCTTGTATCTTCTTGGTATCAGGCATTATTCCGGAAGGTGATATGATGTGTCCAAGGAATTTAAGTTGATCCCTCCCAAATTTTGATTTTTCAAGGTTTGCAGTTATTCCTGCTTCTGCGAGCTTATTTAACACTTTTTCCAGGATTTCTATATGTTCTTCCCATGTACTTGTGGCCACTACAAGGTCATCCACACTAAGAGTAACTTTTCCTAGCAAGTCTGCGCCTAGCGCTTGGTCCAATGCCGTAATGAATACGCCTGCGCTTACGTTGAGTCCAAAAGGTAACACTTTGAATTGATAACTCCTTCCATTGAAAATGAAGGCGGTGAATTTTCTAGATTCCTTGGTTAGCGGGAATTGCCGGTAACTACTTCGCATATCTATCGAGGTGAGATATTTGACTCCATAGATTTTCTGTATTTGTTCTTCTAAATTCACCGGTCTCGTCCTAACGGGTACTATAATTTTATTAATGTTCCTGGCGTCTTGGACAAGTCTGATTTTTCCATCTGGCTTGGCTACAACTACCAGCGGACTGCTGTACGGCGAAAGGGATGGTTCTATTATACCCCATTGCAGAATTTTTTGTATTTCTTTGTTAACTGCCTCCGTTTTCGTCCACGGTACTGAATATGATGCTTGGCAGAATATCGCATGGGGAAACACATCTATATTAAACATATACCCTTTGATGATTCCAGGTTTTTCAGAGAAAACATCACTGTAGTTATTCAATAACTGTGCGAGCTGCTTTCGTTGGGATTCAGTTAGATAACATGATTCTTGTGCTTTATTGTTAATGGCTTCGGTCCAGCGAAGCGTTTCCTTGTGAGCTACGTCCGAATAATATTCTCCCTGGCCCCTTAAATTGCTGCTTACTTGAAATATGGGCATCTCTTCGCTTTTTACTCGTACGCTCAGGTAATGTTTACCGGGTGTACTTACTGTTCGTGTTAAATCCAGTACAATCTGCTTATTTTCATTCAGTAGGGAGATCTTCCCGCTTCAGAAATCAATTTTTGCTTTCTTCTCGCTCAGGAAACCTCCCCCCAGGATGCAGGTTACTCTCAATCCTTTGACTACGAGAAAGATACATTTTACGTTATCTTCCCCTAGGCATAAATCTACCAGCACCTGATACTGAACGTTTTGTGCTTGTGCTCCCATGGCTCCAATGACACAGGAATTTTGTACAGGAAATGTCGGTAAGTTGCGGTTTTGGCTCAAGGTTTTGAATAGATCATAGCTCATAACATTAGTAGTGGCACCCGTATCTATGTATGTATTTTCCTACTGGCAATTCATTAATTCTAGCTTTTATGATGGTTTGTACTTCAGTTATTTCTTTTTTGTTACATTGGTTTGATTCCATAAGTAAATAATGTTGTGTACTGTTTCCGTCTTGGTACCTCAGTAATAACATATTACCTTGTGTATTGTTTATAGGTGTGCCCCCTGTTTTTTCGCCGACCATCAATTGGGAGCTTATTGTGGCCGTTGTTCCTTTGACGGTCTTGCACTATGGTGGTTTCCGTCAGTGGGCATTTCTACTATCCTTACGCTGCTATTCGAGTCTGTCCGTGTTTGTGGTATTGCATTAGTATTCTGCATAGAATTCCTATTGTCACACTGGTACTGGTTACCGTTAGGAGGCGGTGGTGGCGGCACAGAAGTTTGCATCCACTGCACCGGGTAAGTGCGGTTGTTGGTACTACTGCTTTGTTGTGGCCATTGACCTTCATTTCGACATTTTTTATTGTAATTATTATTACTGTTACTGTAGCCGGGATGTCCTCTATCTTCCCACCTACGTTTTTGATTGTAAGATGGTTAACCGTTTCCGTTCTTCCTGTTTTGTTCAGCGGATTGATCTTCCTTTCCATTTCCGTGGCTTCCAAAATTGGAATTGTTGTCGCCCTTTTTAAACTTGCGTGGTGAACCATTACTGTTCTCCAGGTACATTTATTAATTTGTCTCGTATATAACCGGGCAATCGTAATTTTAAGATTCTGTTCACATCACGGGCTGATATAGGGTCATCCCAATATCTAGTTTTGTTGATATATTTTTCAAAATATTTACGGATTGTACCCTGTTTGTGATTGTACATTTGCGGGCTGTATACTTCAGTCCTCAGGCGTTCTTGAATACCCTTAGACCAGTATCTGTCTAGAAAAGATTTTTCAAATTGTGCCAGGCTATGGCAATTTTCTATGACTTCATTTGCCCATAAGGCAGCGTCGCCTTGTATATTTGCGATTATGAACAGAATTTTTTGGCGTTCATTCCAGGCACTCGGTAATACATTTCGGAATCCTTTTATGAAGATTACCGGATGCACTGTCTTCTTTTCCGCGTAAAATACTTGGAATTGTCTGTGTTTTATTAAGTTTCATCAATGTTATTGCTTGTGGAAGTAGAAGCTGCCCCCACGGGGTTATGAATAGGAATGCTTCCTGTAAATTGTGTTTTCTCTTCCGAATCGCTTTTTTGTTGATATGAACTGTACGTAATGTTCTCATTACCGTACACGTTCCTAACATGCGTGCCAAAGTTGTTGTTAAACATTTGCAAATGAGCACTCTCGAGTTCAGCAACAGTGTGTCATTTCTTGTTGCCACGGCAGTACTGGCAATTTGTATCTCGCTTCGCTTTTTTCACCTGCGAGTGGTAGCGTGTCTACTGTGGGTTGTTTACATACATGCTCCGTTAGTTACTTTTTGCAGTGCAGACTGTATTTTGCTTTCTACACGTTCTGTGATCTGGCTTTCTTTTTCAGTGAGCCAGTCATGGAACTCTTTTTCTACTTTCTGAGCTTGATCATTTAAATGCGTTTCTATGGTTTCTTTTTGCGTCATTTCTAAATTGTCAATTCGGTTCGCAAGCTGTTCTACTTCGTCCCGGATGACTGTGTGTGCCGTCTGAAGCGTTTGCACATCTTGTGCTATGTTGCTTACAATGTTCGGCAGTTCGGCATGGGCTTTCTTTATTTCTGTCATTTCTGAATATATCTTTTCGAACATTGTACCTATACTTTCTATTAAGATCTTTTCTGTTTCTTCGTTTTGTTCCCTTATCTGCTTGACTAGCTGTTGATTCCTCTCTTCCCTCAATCTCTCTCTTTCTTCGTTTTGTTCCCTTATCTGATTGACTAGCTGTTGATTCCTCTCTTCCCTCAATCTCTCTCTTTCTTCGTTTTGTTCCCTTATCTGATTGACTAGCTGTTGATTCCTCTCTTCCCTCAATCTCTCTCTTTATTCGTTTTGTTCCCTTGTCTGATTGATTAGCTGTTCGTTCTTTTTCTCTAATTTCCGTAAAAATTCAGCAAATGGATCCGGTATTGGTGAGCATACTGGTGTGGTAGTTGTTCTAATCATTGGAAAATTATCACTAGCCCTGCTAGTAGTACCTATCGGTTTTACTGTTTTCGTGTGCTGGGTACTTCCTGGCATATCACCGGAAACTACATTGTTTACATTTTCTCTCCCCCGATCACTATTAATATTTAGTAAGTCAGTGTTACTATCCATATCGCTCAATAATTGCACATTATTTGTAACATTGGACACATTATCTGGTTGCAAATCTAACACACGTCCAACTTTTCCCATAATGACTCTCACTGGGCTAACTACAAAAATTGTTCCAAACTACAAATGCGGACTAAGTTCACAAGTCAAACTGCTTATTGTTTCCAAAATTACACAATATTAATATCTACACCACTGTACACCATGTACCATCTATGATACTATACTTCGATGATACGGGCCTATGTAGCAAGCTTTTATGCATAGTGGTCCTTACCTTTATTTCTTTTTTCTTTTCTCTTCTTTTTGCTATCTCGTCCTCTCAGGGTCTATACAGTTCTTCTCCGCTTTCCTCGTTCAAGTTTATACATGAAATGGAATTTGCTAGACACTAGAATACATACAATACATGTTAACAATTACATACATACAAACCCTTAAAAAATATTTTATCTCATCGGGCCCCACGTAACAGGGCGCTATTTATTATATCTCTTAAAAAAAGTAATGTAACTATTTATTTAGAGGAAACACTCTCCTGGTAAATTTGTTTGTCCTTTGATTTATCGTGATCTGTTACTGATTTTTAGTGGAGTTAGTTTTTACTTTTAGCTTTCAAAAAAAAAATACAAAAGAGATATAATAAGCAAAATAATGAATTTCGTAGTTTGCCAATTACGTATTATATCTAGTTTTATCGAGTGCCAGGCTCCCTACAAATTACTGTAAATGCAATAGCGCAGTATTACTCAGCTCCAGTTCACTATCATAGAAAATAGACAAGTTTTAATAAAATTATTTCACTGGATTACTTCAATTAATCTCACTGAATATTTTTACATAATTTCTTTCGCTCCGGCTATCAGACATTGTGCTGTGAAAAAATATTTTTAAATGTACCGCGTAATGGCGGCTAATTGTTAACAATCAGAGATCACTGTTACTCGGTCCGCAGCAGCTGGAAACATGCTAAATAATTTTCATTAAATATTCTTTTCATAAGATAAATGTGGCGTAAGTTCTTGAAATAACACACGGAGATCACTTTATACTAATATATTCTTACTAGGACACAGTTTACACCATTAAATATTTGCAATTACGTTACGAAAGAAACAAATGCTATCGCAGCACAATAGCTTGCGTACCTTATTCCAGCTAACACGAGAACGAACAGAACAAAACAGACTAGACAGAAGAATGAACATTGCATTGTGTTTTATACTCTTACAGAGATGATAATACTTCTTTTAATTACTTACACATTATAATCTCATACACTAAAAATAATGTCTTTTCTGCATCTATCGATCTATATTGTATATTTTTACAGTTAGTGTTTATCCCCTTCGCTGATAAATCAATGTTTGCAGTTCATTTTCGGTCACATACAGTCATTTTTATTTATGTTTCACCTTGATGAGGGTGAATATTGCAAAAGGGACACTACATCGGCTCCAGATTGTAGCGCCTAGAACCGTACGGCCACTCTGGCCGGCGCAACGCCTATACAACACAAGTGTCTGGCGCAGTTGTTAGATCGGTTACTGCTGCTACAATGACAGGTTATCAAGTTTTAAGTGAGTTAGAACGTGGTGTTATAGTCGGTGCACGAGCGATGCAACAAAGCATCTCCGAGGTAGCGATGAAGTGCGGATTTTCCCGTATGACCATTTCAATATCAGGGACCCAGTAAAACATCAAATCTCCGACAGAAAAATGTCCTACAAGAGTGGAACCAACTACAACAGAAGCGAATAGTTGAACGTGACAACCCTTCCGCATATTGCTGCAGATTTCAATTCTGGGCCATCAATAAGTGTCAGCGTGCAAACCATTCAACGAAACATCATTGATGTGGGCTTTCGGAGCAAAAGGCCCACTCGTGTATCCTTGATTCCACGACACAAAAGCTTTACACTTCGACTGGGCCCGTCAACATCATCTACATCTACGTGATTACTCTTCTATTCACAATAAAGTGCCTGGCAGAGGTTTCATTGAACCACCTTCGTCTCTCTACTGTTCCTCTCTCGAACCGCGCGCGGGAAAAACGAGGACTTAAATTTTTCCGTGTGATCACTGATTTCTCTTATTTTATCGTGATGATCATTTCTCCCTTTATAGGTGGGTGCCAGTGCAGTTAATATGCAATTTATGTAATAGTGTATTTATTTCTGACTGTGGATCATGTAAATATTGTAAATTTCTGCGTAATAGCGAAGGAAACTTTATTTAAATGTGGCGATAGCAACGACGAAATGGCAGTAACTGTACCGTTGTTTATCTTTGCGTATGGAGAGTCTCTCTCGCGTTGCGAGCAGCGAGGAAGCAGAGCTGCTTGGGCCGTGAAAGAGTGCGGAGGTGTTTGTTGGGCGCTCCCGAATACGCGGTGTGCTGCTACGATCGCTCCAGTGGAGGCGCGTCTGATTCGTTAACCCGCGAGTATTGAGGGCGCGGTGTTAGTGGAGAGGCGGAGGAAGCCGCAGGTCTAACTGCTGCCTGTCCCATGACTATCCGTGGCTCTGGAGACGGCAACAGCAGCAGCTCGGCAATGTCGCCAGCTACATTCATTGTCGTCCGCACAGCTGCAACACAGTAAGACTGTTAACTGACAGAGTACAACTAATATTATACAGGAACTACACAGTGGCATTTCTTTCACAAACTTTAATAATTTTCTTGAATAATAGCCTGCAATAGCTAAAACTTGTAGGGTGCCTGTGTTGTTATTTTACACAGACATTATTACCTTTCCCTTCTACACAATCACTGAGAGTCGTCAGAATATGAAAATTGATTAACTACTTACTGCCAGTTTTGTTTGTTTGCTCGGTCTAAGGCGCTGCAGTCTTCGACTGTGCGGCTGGTCCCGGCGGAGGTTTTGAGTCTTCCCTCGGGCATGGGTGTGTGTGTTTGTCCTTAGGATAATTTAGGTTAAGTAGTGTGTAAGCTTAGGCACTGATGACCTTAGCAGTTAAGTCCCATAAGATTTCACACACGTTTGGACATTTGGATTTGTTTGTTTGCTAATGACCAGTTTCAGTCCAAATTTAGGTGCCACTGTACCTTTCATTCTTGTACTGAAAAATAGAGGCGTAACTAATTTGCAATTTTGAGTATAAACTTCACTAACTTAAAATAACTTAAAATTTCACTGGAAAAACTAATAACTAAAGATACAGCACAAATGAAGAGGGCGCTATTTCATTTATTTTGTATTTAGCTTAGCGAGTGACTTCTGCTGGCTTGGTAAGTACCTTATTGCTCTTACGTCAAAAGTAGTAAATTACTTGGCTTTTGAAACTCCTGGCAGATTAAAACTGTGTGCCCGACCGAGACTCGAACTCGGGACCTTTGCCTTTCGCGGGCAAGTGCTCTACCATCTGAGCTACCGAAGATCGACTCACGCCCGGTACTCACAGCTTTACTTCTGCCAGTATCTCGTCTCCTACTTCCAAACTTTACAGAAGCTCTCCTGCGAACCTTGAAGAACTAGCACTCCTGAAAGAAAGGATACTGTGGAGACATGGCTTAGCCACAGCCTGAGGGATGTTTCCAGAATGAGATTTTCACTCTGCAGCGGAGTCTGCGCTGATATGAAACTTCCTGGCAGATTAAAACTGTGTGCCCGACCGAGACTCGAACTCGGGGCCTTTGCCTTTCGCAGGCAAGTGCTCTACCATCTGAGCTACCGAAGATCGACTCACGCCCGGTACTCACAGCTTTACTTCAGCCAGTATCCGTCTCCTACCTTCCAAACTTGGCTTTTTTCAAAATTTGCATTACTTCACGATGAGGTTAATGAAAGTAATTTTTTTATGTAACAGAGTTTTTCAGTTACAGTCAGTAACTTCATTAAACTTTGCTTTCAAAATTGAGCATGTCAGATTAAGTAACTGCAAACTCGGTGCTTTCTGATTCATTTATTTTCTCGCGATCTGATGCGTTGTGGAAAAGCTTGGCAACCTTCTATTGCTTGATTTTCTTAGTCGTTACCTTTCTTAAGATTCCGGAGATTCATTCCCCTAGTGGGCTGGCGACCGTTCAATTATCCATTTTTTGATAATCAGTATTATTTGTGTTATTAGTATTTTTTCATATTAAAAATATTACGTGGTACCCTTTTCTGCGCTGTGTGTTTCGTGACCGACTGCACTATATTCCACCCACTTCAGAATTATTATCAATATTTCGATTAGGTTTAGAATATATTCTTCCTTCGTCCTACTAACGGGTATTATTTTCCTTCGGTAACGATAGCTTTACTCACTGTAAAATTTTATTAGGCATACGGGACCACGGTCAATTATTCTGCAGTCCAGTAGGTCGATTAAGAATGATAAGGTTACAAGTTCCCCTCCACCATCCTTTCATAGCACTACCGCTAGTCAGCGCCCGATTGTGCTTAAGAAAACTCTAAATGTGGATGGATATGAACGTATTTTGCTGCACCGTGTACCGTGTAGAATAGATGAAGATTTTGGAGACGCTGATCGTTTCTGTGAGCATAAAAGTCGACCCTGTCGTAAAGCAACATACCTGAAGAAACGGTCTGTGGACAGTTACATCTCCAAAATAGACTGGCCTACTCAGAGTCCTTCCCTGACCTGAACTTAATGCAACACCTTTGGGATGAGTTAGAACGCGTGAAGAAAAATCAAGGCACGTTCATAGGATTTGTCGACCTGGAAAAGCGTTTGACAATGTCAAATGGTGCAAGATGTTCGATATACTGGAAAAATATGGGTAAGCTACAGGGAGAGAGTGGTAATATACAATATGTATAAGAGTCAAGAGGGAGTTATAACAGTGGAAGACCAAGTACTAAGTACTCGGATTAAAAAGGGTGTGGGACACGAGTGTAGTCTTTCGCCCGTTAATATTCAATTCTGCACATCGGAGAGGCAATGATTAAAATAAAAAAAAAGGCAGAGGAATGGAATTAAAATTCAGTGTGAAAGGATATCAATGATACGATTCATTGGTGACATTGCTATTCTGACTGAAAGTCAAGAAGAATTACATGATATGTCTCATAGAACGAACAGTCTAATGAGTACAGAATATAGACTGAGAATAAACCAAGAAAGACAAAAGTAATGAGAAATATGAGAAATGAAAACATAGAGAAACTTAACCTTAGGACTGATGAAGGTTCAAAATGGTTCAAATGGCTCTGAGCACTATGGGACTTAACATCTGCGGTCATCAGTCCCCCAGAACTTAGAACTACTTAAACCTAACTAACCTAAGGACATCACACACATCCATGCCCGAGGCAGGATTCGAAACTGCGACCGTAGCGCCTAGAACCGCATGGCCACCGAAGCCGGCTGATGAAGGTAATCTATGAATTCGTGAATTAGGTAGATGAATTTAAGGAATTCTGCTACCTAGGGAGGAAAATAGCCAATGACGGAAGGAGCACGGAGGACATCAAAACCAGGCTAGCATTGGCAAAACGGGAATTCCTGGCCATGGGAACTCTAATAGTATCAGACGTAGACCTTAATTCAAAGAAGAAATTCCTGAGAACGTACGTCTGGTGTACAGTATTGTATGGTACGGAAACATGGACTGTGGGACAACCGGAAGAGAAGAGAATGGAAGCATTTGAGATGTGGTGCTACAGACGAATGTTGAAAATTAGGTGAACTGGTAAGGGAAGGAATGAAGAGGTTCTGAGCAGGATCGCAGAGGAAAGGAATATGTGGAAAACACTGACAACGAGAAGGGACAGGATGATAGGACATCTGTTAAGACATCAGGAAATGACTTCGATGGTACTAGAGGGAGCTGTAGAGGGCAAAAACTGTAGAGGAAGACAGAGATTGGAATACATCCAGAAAATAATACAGGACATAGATTGCAAGTGCTACTCTGAGATGAACAGGTTGGCACAGGAGAGGAATTAATAGTGCACCACATCAAACAGGTCAGAAGACTGATGTTTCAAAAAATAAAAAGAACGGTGACATCGCTGCGGAAGGGCGCTTCCAACATCGCTATCTTCTTTGTTGCCGCTTTTGTGAAAGAATGGTCTGCCAGTCCTGCACAAGCATCGAGACACCTCATTGAAACTATCCCTAGAAGGGTTTTAGTTAACATCAAGGCGAAGAGTGAGCACACCCCATGCTAATATCCACTGATAGGGGGTCTCGAAACTTTTGATCTGATAGGATATACAACTTCTTGTACAATGTTGGATGCGAATGTTACATTTCCACAGTCGAATTGTTTAGAGCATTCTGTTACACCAACTGGTAGAAGTCTGTTTTATAGGTTGGGTAAACTGTTCGGGTTCAACCAGAAACAAATTTTTTTGGAAACTAAATATAAATGAAATATGAATGCGCGGCGGTCTTCGATATGGCTGTGGAAGCTGTTATCTCAGGATAAGTAACAGGCTGGCCTTCTACAACGATACTAACATCAGCGTCAGTGTTTCTTGGGACAACGCCGATTTTTGTTTACCATTACAAAATTGATCGCTTACGGAATGACCGACATGGATGCAAACCAACCACAAACAATCTTTTCTGGAGGTGATTGATTTCTCGACGTCAGACACATCGATTTGAGACACTCTCCTTAAGTTAAGCCTTAAGGAAGTTCTTACTCCAAACTCTTGAGTCCATTATTCTCTGTTTACTCACGTCCATTTTAGAAATGGCAAAACGTTAAGCATGAACTTTTATTATATGTATTCATTCACGACGATCGCGGTTTCGGCGATGATGCCATCCTCAAGTGACAGCTCACAATGAAGAGCGTTAATGCGTTAGCGTTCCATTTAAGAACACTCTGTAATCGTGTTGAGACGTAGCACCGTATACCGATCCTGCCTAGGAGGCGGTTAAGTGGGAGATGTGTCTCAGAGCTGGATAGTGACAGATGGTGACGCGAGACTGGACGCGCACGTATTTTATGTATCAGCTGATAGAGGACAATATTGGATAGGGGGACCGTGATTTTAGTTTCGATTGTGCCCACTAGAGTGCACTACAGTAATAGAATGTTTTTCATAAACTGTTCTAGTATTTTGATAAATTGTTATTATGTCTATTTGTGTATGTAAAATTTTATAAATGTGTTTTAGCAGTATGAATGATGCGTGAGTGTGGTTTAAGGTTAATATGAAGATAATTGTTTAACGAGTTATGTAGTGGGATTTAGTGTGGGAACATTTCGAAGTATGGATGTGGACAAAGAGGATTTTTGTAGAATAGATTTGTAAAGTAAGTTTATGGTAAAGGGAAAGTTAATTCAGGTATAAATAACAATGGTAAATAACTTTATGCATAAACAAAACTTCAGAATATTAGATAATCACGTCGGTAAAAAGTGCAGTCGTTAGGTTTACTATTTTGCAAAAACAGACATAATGTCTTACGGGATAACCGCAATCAGTGATTTTATAATGTTACTTAAAATCCGTCTTGATTGCAATTTTTTTTATTATTCATATGACCGGTTTCGGTTCATTCAGAACCATCTTCAGATCTGTAAAAATAATTACGCTAATTTACTATTTCACGAAAGCAAATCTTTTTCATTCTATCTAATCAACATCAAATGTACCAGAACGTACCTGATATTTCAGTTACAGGAGTAACCCGTCCAAATCAGCAACTTTCACATGCTACGTCACATAAAATTGGTTGGCAAAGTGCACGTCATTTATATTAAATATAACACTATTACCGACAGGTGGCGTCTGGTACATTTGTTACATTCCATTTGCACATACTGTATTCAGTAGATCTTTTTTATATTAAAAAATTTTAATTAAAATATGTAGATGTCAAAGCTAAAATCTGTACTTGTCAGGATTAAAAAACAGTAAAATTATCGTTTTTATACGATCTAAAAGGCATAGGGTGATTTATATATCTATGGTGCTGGTGTGAACTTGTTTTCTTCTACGGTCTGCTTCCGTGGTTCCCGCCACTTTGGTGTTTGTGGCGCGGTCCGCTCAGTCGTCTGCTGTACATCGCCGCGGGCAAGAGGGCCGCACAGGAGGGCCCTGTCAACGACGCCAGGCGTTGCACGCGTCTTCCGGCTTCTCCACCGCGCACCGTATCTCATCCCTCGGCCTGGATCTCCATACGCAACAGTTGTCATCTTAGTAGGTCGTCATAAATGCTAAAATAGGCGTTATGATTAAATTCGCTTTGTTCGTTGAGGATTAAATCAGGATCTTTATTTTTGTGGGTGTATATTTCGATCTCTTCTAAAATGTTAAGAAACCGTCCCTTGTGAGCTCTATGCAGGATGTCAAAGTTGTTTTCAATATTCGTGACTGAGTGCTTTGTCGCAGCCATATGCGCCCCAAAAGCTGTTTTGTTTTGAGAGTAGGTGTGCTCCCTGAATCTAGTTTCAAAGTTCCTACCAGTCTGCCCTATATATTGTTTACAGCAGTCATTACATTTGATTTTATATACACCTGAATCCTGAAATTTATTCCTACTATTACATATTCTATGCCGGAGCTTCAATTTTAACGTGTTATTTGTTCGGAACCCTATTTTGACGTCGGATTTACGAAAGCATCTTTCAATTTTGTCTGCAATTCTTCCATTGTAAGTGAGAGCTACATATTTTTTCTTGTTGTTCCTCTTAATTGCTACTTGACTTCCTTCTGTTTGTTCCATTTGCCTCTTCTTTATCTTCCTATAAATATTCATCACCTGCTTACACGTATATCCGTTCGCTACGGCCACTTGTTTTAAAATACTTAACTCCTTTTCTACTTCGTGTTGGCTTAGTGGCAATCTTAGTAGCCTGTATACCATCGAAGTAAAATATGCCCATTTGTATCGCGGTGGGTGACAAGAGCGCTCATTGATAACTAGATCTGTGCACGTAGGTTTTCTGAATATGCTAAATTCATGCTTCCCATTTTTCTTTATTAGTGTTAAATCTAAGTAACCTATACGGTTGTTTTCTTCAAATTCCATGGTGAATCTAATTTTCGGGTGTTGAGAGCTCATTTTTTGTGCTAAGTTTTCGATATCATTTTTATCTCCTTTGTATAATAAAATGGAGTCGTCCACATATCTTCTGTAATATACAATTTTCTCAGCGATATTAGGATTTTCATCAAAGAATTTGTTTTCTAAGTGATTTACAAAAATGTCAGCCAGCGTCCCAGCTAAACTGTTCCCCATTGCCAGCCCGTCTTTCTGTTGATAAATTTTACCATTGAAAGTAAAGTAATTGAACGACAAGACTTGTTCCAACATTTCCACTAGTTCAATCATTTCCCCCAGTGCCAATTTACCATGAGTGAGGAGATTGTTCTTAATGATCTCAATCGTTTCTTTTACGGGAATGTTTGTGTACAGATTGGTGACATCCAATGAAGCTAGTGACGCATTCTGAGGTATAAGTACGTCTTTAATTTGTTCGGCAAATTCGTAGCTGTTGTTAATGTTGAAAGTCCGACGATATGTATATGCCGCCTTCAATCTCTTATTTAGCTCTTTATTTAATTTATAACTTGGGCTGCTAGTGTTATTAACGATTGGGCGAATCGATTTTTCAACTTTATGGAGCTTTATTTGTGATCGTAATTCGGGTATTCGTGGATTCATTACTTTCAGTTTAAACTTTTCCTCCTCTGTGAATAGAAGCACACTGTTATCTATTTGTTTCCTTATTTCTGTTTGAAATTTCTTGGTTGGATCTTTCTTGACTTCTACTATTCCGTTTTCCATAAAGAATTTTTCAGTTTTCTCTATATAGTCTGTATCGTGTATTAAAACCATAGTGCCGCCCTTATCTGCCTTTGTGATGATAGCCTTACGTGATTCTAACTTCTAATTCAAGCCCTTAAGAGTTAGTAGTTCGTTTCTGTTCTTGTGAGCAAGGTGCATTTCATCTATAATCGACTTCTTTACTTTAATTGCCGTGTTTGTCTGTTCGTATCTATTCATATTTGCGATATCACATGCAATTTTCACTTCTGCGACAGTCTTTTTTATTGTATTTGAGTTAATTGCGGGGTTTAGGTTATATTGCAGCCCTTTATTTAAAAGATTCTGCTCATCTTTTGTTAATTCTATCTCAGTTAAGTTCACGACCCTCTCACAAAAAGTATGCAACTTTTTATACGCCGTTTCGTTATCAGTATTAAAATCTACACCTAGGTTAAAAAGCTTCTTCTGATGTCTGTTTAGAGTTAATTCTCGCTCCCTGCCAATTCTATTTTCAATCTCTCTGCTTACGTATGTGAACTGTAATGGAGATAAAATGTCACCTAAAATCAAGTGAAGATTAAAAGCTTCTCTATTTAACTTGTTTTTCATTTTATATGCTTCTCGAATTTGAGTTTTAATCCATAATACTTCACTTTTACGTTTTACTATTTGTGCTATGTTTGACATATTCCTGATTTTTACTTTTGCGTAGTTAGGAGTAATCCCTGCGTCTAAGCATGCTTTGTTAAATTTTATTTTCAAGTTTTCTTTCATTATCTTTGTCCTAATACGTAAGAACTTCGTAATGTATCCCGAAGCCTGACGTGGCACAAACTTTGCAAAAACAGACATAATGTCTTACGGGATAACCGCAATCAGTGATTTTATAATGTTACTTAAAATCCGTCTTGATTGCAAATTTTTTTATTATTCATATGACCGGTTTCGGTTCATTCAGAACCATCTTCAGATCTGTAAAAATAATTACGCTAATTTACTATTTCACGAAAGCAAATCTTTTTCATTCTATCTAATCAACATCAAATGTACCAGAACGTACCTGATATTTCAGTTACAGGAGTAACCCGTCCAAATCAGCAACTTTCACATGCTACGTCACATAAAATTGGTTGGCAAAGTGCACGTCATTTATATTAAATATAACACTATTACCGACAGGTGGCGTCTGGTACATTTGTTACATTCCATTTGCACATACTGTATTCAGTAGATCTTTTTTATATTAAAAAATTTTAATTAAAATATGTAGATGTCAAAGCTAAAATCTGTACTTGTCAGGATTAAAAAACAGTAAAATTATCGTTTTTATACGATCTAAAAGGCATAGGGTGATTTATATATCTATGGTGCTGGTGTGAACTTGTTTTCTTCTACGGTCTGCTTCCGTGGTTCCCGCCACTTTGGTGTTGTGGCGCGGTCCGCTCAGTCGTCTGCTGTCCATCGCCGCGGGCAAGAGGGCCGCACAGGAGGGCCCTGTCAACGACGCCAGGCGTTGCACGCGTCTTCCGGCTTCTCCACCGCGCACCGTATCTCATCCCTCGGCCTGGATCTCCATACGCAACAGTTGTCATCTTAGTAGGTCGTCATAAATGCTAAAATAGGCGTTATGATTAAATTCGCTTTGTTCGTTGAGGATTAAATCAGGATCTTTATTTTTGTGGGTGTATATTCCGATCTCTTCTAAAATGTTAAGAAACCGTCCCTTGTGAGCTCTATGCAGGATGTCAAAGTTGTTTTCAATATTCGTGACTGAGTGCTTTGTCGCAGCCATATGCGCCCCAAAAGCTGTTTTGTTTTGAGAGTAGGTGTGCTCTCTGAATCTAGTTTCAAAGTTCCTACCAGTCTGCCCTATATATTGTTTACAGCAGTCATTACATTTGATTTTATATACACCTGAATCCTGAAATTTATTCCTACTATTACATATTCTATGCCGGAGCTTCAATTTTAACGTGTTATTTGTTCGGAACCCTATTTTGACGTCGGATTTACGAAAGCATCTTTCAATTTTGTCTGCAATTCTTCCATTGTAAGTGAGAGCTACATATTTTTTCTTGTTGTTCCTCTTAACTGCTACTTGACTTCCTTCTGTTTGTTCCATTTGCTTCTTCTTTATCTTCCTATAAATATTCATCACCTGCTTACACGTATATCCGTTCGCTACGGCCACTTGTTTTAAAATACTTAACTCCTTTTCTACTTCGTGTTGGCTTAGTGGCAATCTTAGTAGCCTGTATACCATCGAAGTAAAATATGCCCATTTGTATCGCGGTGGGTGACAAGAGCGCTCATTGATAACTAGATCTGTGCACGTAGGTTTTCTGAATATGCTAAATTCATGCTTCCCATTTTTCTTTATTAGTGTTAAATCTAAGTAACCTATACGGTTGTTTTCTTCAAATTCCATGGTGAATCTAATTTTCGGGTGTTGAGAGCTCATTTTTTGTGCTAAGTTTTCGATATCATTTTTATCTCCTTTGTATAATAAAATGGAGTCGTCCACATATCTTCTGTAATATACAATTTTCTCAGCGATATTAGGATTTTCATCAAAGAATTTGTTTTCTAAGTGATTTACAAAAATGTCAGCCAGCGTCCCAGCTAAACTGTTCCCCATTGCCAGCCCGTCTTTCTGTTGATAAATTTTACCATTGAAAGTAAAGTAGAAGTCAAGAAAGATCCAACCAAGAAATTTCAAACAGAAATAAGGAAACAAATAGATAACAGTGTGTTTCTATTCACAGAGGAGGAAAAGTTTAAACTGAAAGTAATGAATCCACGAATACCCGAATTACGATCACAAATAAAGCTCCATAAAGTTGAAAAATCGATTCGCCCAATCGTTAATAACACTAGCAGCCCAAGTTATAAATTAAATAAAGAGCTAAATAAGAGATTGAAGGCGGCATATACATATCGTCGGACTTTCAACATTAACAACAGCTACGAATTTGCCGAACAAATTAAAGACGTACTTATACCTCAGAATGCGTCACTAGCTTCATTGGATGTCACCAATCTGTACACAAACATTCCCGTAAAAGAA
The DNA here is from genome assembly GCF_023864275.1 of Schistocerca cancellata. Classification (NCBI taxonomy): domain Eukaryota; kingdom Metazoa; phylum Arthropoda; class Insecta; order Orthoptera; family Acrididae; genus Schistocerca; species Schistocerca cancellata. The sequence goes on along the minus strand of NC_064635.1, from coordinate 159,245,660 downwards.
ACGATTGAGATCATTAAGAACAATCTCCTCACTCATGGTAAATTGGCACTGGGGGAAGTGATTGAACTAGTGGAAATGTTGGAACAAGTCTTGTCGTTCAATTACTTTACTTTCAATGGTAAAATTTATCAACAGAAAGACGGGCTGGCAATGGGGAACAGTTTAGCTGGGACGCTGGCTGACATTTTTGTAAATCACTTAGAAAACAAATTCTTTGATGAAAATCCTAATATCGCTGAGAAAATTGTATATTACAGAAGATATGTGGACGACTCCATTTTATTATACAAAGGAGATAAAAATGATATCGAAAACTTAGCACAAAAAATGAGCTCTCAACACCCGAAAATTAGATTCACCATGGAATTTGAAGAAAACAACCGTATAGGTTACTTAGATTTAACACTAATAAAGAAAAATGGGAAGCATGAATTTAGCATATTCAGAAAACCTACGTGCACAGATCTAGTTATCAATGAGCGCTCTTGTCACCCACCGCGATACAAATGGGCATATTTTACTTCGATGGTATACAGGCTACTAAGATTGCCACTAAGCCAACACGAAGTAGAAAAGGAGTTAAGTATTTTAAAACAAGTGGCCGTAGCGAACGGATATACGTGTAAGCAGGTGATGAATATTTATAGGAAGATAAAGAAGAGGCAAATGGAACAAACAGAAGGAAGTCAAGTAGCAATTAAGAGGAACAACAAGAAAAAATATGTAGCTCTCACTTACAATGGAAGAATTGCAGACAAAATTGAAAGATGCTTTCGTAAATCCGACGTCAAAATAGGGTTCCGAACAAATAACACGTTAAAATTGAAGCTCCGGCATAGAATATGTAATAGTAGGAATAAATTTCAGGATTCAGGTGTATATAAAATCAAATGTAATGACTGCTGTAAACAATATATAGGGCAGACTGGTAGGAACTTTGAAACTAGATTCAGGGAGCACACCTACTCTCAAAACAAAACAGCTTTTGGGGCGCATATGGCTGCGACAAAGCACTCAGTCACGAATATTGAAAACAACTTTGACATCCTGCATAGAGCTCACAAGGGACGGTTTCTTAACATTTTAGAAGAGATCGAAATATACACCCACAAAAATAAAGATCCTGATTTAATCCTCAACGAACAAAGCGAATTTAATCATAACGCCTATTTTAGCATTTATGACGACCTACTAAGATGACAACTGTTGCGTATGGAGATCCAGGCCGAGGGATGAGATACGGTGCGCGGTGGAGAAGCCGGAAGACGCGTGCAACGCCTGGCGTCGTTGACAGGGCCCTCCTGTGCGGCCCTCTTGCCCGCGGCGATGGACAGCAGACGACTGAGCGGACCGCGCCACAACACCAAAGTGGCGGGAACCACGGAAGCAGACCGTAGAAGAAAACAAGTTCACACCAGCACCATAGATATATAAATCACCCTATGCCTTTTAGATCGTATAAAAACGATAATTTTACTGTTTTTTAATCCTGACAAGTACAGATTTTAGCTTTGACATCTACATATTTTAATTAAAATTTTTTAATATAAAAAAGATCTACTGAATACAGTATGTGCAAATGGAATGTAACAAATGTACCAGACGCCACCTGTCGGTAATAGTGTTATATTTAATATAAATGACGTGCACTTTGCCAACCAATTTTATGTGACGTAGCATGTGAAAGTTGCTGATTTGGACGGGTTACTCCTGTAACTGAAATATCAGGTACGTTCTGGTACATTTGATGTTGATTAGATAGAATGAAAAAGATTTGCTTTCGTGAAATAGTAAATTAGCGTAATTATTTTTACAGATCTGAAGATGGTTCTGAATGAACCGAAACCGGTCATATGAATAATAAAAAAATTTGCAATCAAGACGGATTTTAAGTAACATTACTATTTTGCTATTGGTTATTGATGAAAAGCGCGGAATGACGCGGGAGAATATTGTTTTGCTATTGGCTGTTGAGTAAACTGACCAATGGTAAAGCAATATTCTTCGCGAGCCTTTCTCTGCTGGTAGAGAAGACTTAGAGTATTCTAGAGAGGAGTCGGAGCCTAGCCATGAAACAGTTCGGACGTGTGTAGTAGTAGTTCCGATGGAAATGATAAGTTGTGTTTCATACATCAAAAGTGTTGTAAAGTGACGGCATAATTATTCCGATGAGTGTGTAGAAATTTCGGAATATTTAAGTGAGTTTTGTGACGAGAAAAGACATACATTCCGCGTGGCGTATTGAGCAGGTCGGTGGCTAAAAACTGTGACTGCAATAGGTACCGACAGACTTAATATTTGTCGAGCATTCTCAATCAAAAAACAATCCGTATTTTTGTAGCTATTAAGTTTTCGGGAAATCCAACACCATAAACTTGCTAACGTGAGTGAAAGGGATTGTGAGTGACTGTGTTAAGGATAGCACAGGCTTGGCAGTGATACTTGTTCACCTAAGTTTGAGAATATATTAATTAAGGACAAAATTTCCAGCCTTTCATTTCGTGTGAAAACTTTCTCCCTAAACGTAGATTAGTGACTTTAATTGCAGCCTGGTTCACGTCGAAGTACAATAGATTTCGCTCGGCTTCCCTACTGATGATATGCTGAGACAGTGTTCACAGGTAGGTGTAGGTTCGTCGTAAAGGGACGGAAGGAACCGCACCGCCGCCGTGTCAACCATGTGTACGTGTTCACATTTATACAGTGATCAACAAAGTAAACGGGTCGCTTTTCGAAACATCATAATTGTCTCCCCTTGCTAAGTATAAGTTTTAAATTTGGCTCAAAGGTGCCTGCAACATTCCTCTGTAATGAGGTGACGCTTCAAAGAGCAAGGTGTCGACACATGTGGGAAGAAAGGCCAAAGCTCAGAGGTTCGTGTGAAGCGTAAGGTCGTTTAATGACGTCATCTTGGGAGCAAATTTCACCTCAGTTTTGCCCACCTGAGGGACGTTGAAGGGACTGGCTTAGACTCAGGCGCTAGAGCACCCGCGAAGCTGAAACGGTGTCGAAGTTTCTGTCAGGTACACTACAGACATGCGTGGGTGGCACGGAGGGTTCAGCCATACTCTCTATGCCACCCACGCAGCTTTGTTGAGCACCTTAAAAATAAATCTTTCGGATAATTCGATATCCATTCAGCTGTGCGCTCTAACGTCTAAGGACAGTCAATTGCTATCACAGCTCTTATGTAGGGTCGTGTGCCCTCTGGCACTAGAGCCGCTAAGCTGATACACCGAGCGAGGTGGCGCAGTGGTTAGCACACTGGACTCGCATTCGGGAGGACGACGGTTCAATCCCGTCTCCGGCCATGCTGATTTAGGTTTTCCGTGGTTTCCCTAAATCGCTTCAGGCAAATGCCGGGATGGTTCCTTTGAAAGGGCACGGCCGATTTCCTTCCCCATCCTTCCCTCACCCGAGCTTGCGTTCCGTCTCTAATCACCTCGTTGTCGACGGGACGTTAAACACTAATCTCCTCCTCCTCCTCCGCTAAGCTGATTGGCTGGATGGGGGGAGGGGACCAGACAGCGAACTCATTTATGCCATCAGATTAAGGAATGATGGAGAAGGAAGTCGACCGTGCCCTTTCAATGGAACCATCCTGGCGTTTGCCTGAAGCATTTCAGGGAATCACCGAAAACCTAAATGAGATTGGCTGGACGCGGGTTTGAACAGTTGTCCTCCAGAATACGAGTTCAGTGTGTTAACCATTGCGTCAGCTCGCTCGGTACCACTCAGCTGAATGGATGTTGAAGTCTCCGACAGGCACATTTTTAACGTTCGAGCTAGAGGCACTAAGGGTGGTGCTGAAGTAGGGCACATTTTATTTACACGTACGTTAAACTGCGCGTCATTTACGACGGCGGCCGAGTTTAGGTTCGTTCTGCGCATCTGACGTCACAAAACACAGTCAGCCAATGAACAGAGAACGACGTCGCCAGAGTTTGACTGCAGTGCAGAGCACGGACCAGTGTCTTCAGTTTTAGAAATGTTCAATCATAAATAAAGTAATTGAACAAAAGCAATGTCTTGATAGCAGACTTTCTATATAAGAATGTTTGGAAAAAGCATTCTTCATACCAATTGCTTCATATTCTATTAATTAATTAAACCAAACAAGCAATAAGCCTCCTAATTCAGGCGATAGCAAGGAAATTCATTTTCAATAACCGCTTTTTCGCAATAAAGAACAGCGGTAATTCTTTATTTCCTCATGTACTTCGATGAAACGTGAATAATTCATAGTCATACCAACAGTGTTTGTTGGTATTTTCGTTTTAAGTCCTCAAGGAAGTCTGTTAAATGACGAAGTGCGATAGTGTAATGGTTAAGGTGTTAGGCTGCTAAGCAGAAGGTTTTGAATTCAAACTTTCTCCGGTGCTTAATATTTTTTATTTAAAAACAATATCGAAGTGTCTTACTTCATGAATTTTATTCGTTTGAATGAAATTTTTTGAAATTTCTAGTGGCACCTAAAATTGAGCATACGGAAAGTATACGCTGTGGACTTTTACCTCCATAAACTCTTCAAAATTTCGTGCAGTGGTTTACTACATTTAAAACTGCACAATAAGTACGTTGAACATCGAAACAAAATTAAGTCATTTATGGGGGGAAGGTATCAGTCAAGAAGATGTGTAAAAATCAAACTTTTGGGCCAAATAGTCTTTGTGAAATCGAATGATAAGTGTGTCAAAGCAGTCGGAACACTACGTGTCTGCACAGGCGAGCAGTGCAGTGATGACAAAATCGCGCACAGCGCGGAATGCGGGGAGCACGTCTCTGTAGCAGCAAAAGGGTTAATGCGGCCGTGTTGGCTTTACTTCATAAACTGCGCGCTCCCCCCCCCCCCCCCCCTAAACGTAAGTTTGCGAACTATACTATACTATACTATGGCGCTGCTTGTCTTGGCGCGTGCAACTGGCAACGCAGCAATCTCCCGCGTCTGGGCGGGCATGGGCGAGTCGCCAAAATAAAAGAATTGAACTATATTGTTGCAACTCCCACCTTCTCCTGTATTATGACGCCGGAGAGCATGAAGCAGGAGGGCTGAAAAAACTTAAACACCATTGGCTGCTTCGGATCACGTGCAAATTTCGTTGAATGGTTGTGAATGGTCCGTAGTGGTTCCATCCTGTATACTTGGCCAAAACGTGCTGTGGCCCTACACCCCGAAGGTGTCAGATAACGTCAATTGATTGCAGGTCCACGATATCCTAAGAGTAGGGTTGGCAGCAGTGTCGAACGTTGTCAAGTCATATATTGACGACGTAATGACTTGTACGTTGTTACGCATAAGGCTGCTGGGAGTCATCAACGGCACTCCAAATAGGAAATTGTAGGCACAATGCAGCGAGTGGCCAAAACTGGTAGCGTTTAGGTTGTTGTTGTTGTTGTGGTCTTCAGTCCTGAGACTGGTTTGATGCAGCTCTCCATGCTACCCTATCCTGTGCAAGCTTCTTTATCTCACAGTACTTACTGCAACCTACATCCTTCTGAATCTGCTTAGTGTATTCATCTCTTGGTCTCCCTCCACGATTTTTACCCTCCACGCTGCCCTCCAAAGCTAAATTTGTGATCCCTCGATGCCTCAGAACGTGCCTTACTAACCGGTCCCTTCTTCTTGTCAAATTGTGCCTCAAACTCCTCTTCTCCCCAATTCTATTCAATACCTCCTCATTAGTTACGTGATCTACCTGTATAATCTTCAGCATTCTTCTGTAGCACCACATTTCGAAAGCTTCTATTCTTTTCTTGTCTAAACTATTCATTGTCCATGTTTCACTTCCATATATGGCTACACTCCATACAAATACTTGCAGAAACGGCTTCCTGACACTTAAATCTATACTCGATGTTAAGAAATTTCTCTTCTTCGGAAACGATTTCCGTGCCATTGCAAATCTACATTTTATATCCTCTCTACTTCGAGAACCATCAGTTATTTTGCTCCCCAAATAGCAAAACACCTTTACTACTTTAAGCGTCTCATTTCCTAATCTAATACCCTCAGCATCACCAGACTTGATTCGACTACATTCCATTATCCTCGTTTTGCTTTTGTTGATGTTCATCTTAATCCTCCTCTCAAGACACTGTCCTTTCCGTTCAACTGCTCTTCCAAGTCCTTTGCTGTCTCTGACAGAATTACAATGTCATCGGCGAACCTCAAAGTTTTTATTTCTTCTAGATAGGTTTTAATACCTACTCCGAATTTTTCTTTTGTTTCCCTTACTGCTTGCTCAATATACAGATCGAATAACATCGTGGAGAGACTACAACCCTATCTCACTCCCTTCCCAACCACTGCTTCCCTTTCGTGCCCCTCAACTCTTATAATTTCCATCTGGTTTCTGTACAAATTGTAAATAGCCTTTCGCTCCCTGTATTTTACCCCTGCTACCTTCACAAGTTGAAAGAGAGTATTCCAGTCAACATTGTCAAAAGCTTTCCCTAAGTCTACAAATGCTAGGAACGTAGGTTTGCCTTTCCTTAATCTAGCTTCTAAGATAAGTCGCAGGGTCAGCATTGCCTCACGTGTTCCAATATTTCTACGGAATCAAAATGGTTCAAATGGCCCTGAGCACTATGGGACTTAACATCTATGGTCATCAGTCCCCTAGAACTTAGAACTACTTAAACCTAACTAACCTAAGGACAGCACACAACACCCAGCCATCACGAGGCAGAGAAAATCCCTGACCCCGTCTACAGAATCGAAACTGACTTCCTAGGGGAGAAGCTTCACTTCAGAGAATTAACTGGCAACTCCATCCACCGCGTAGACGCTGTTGTAAGGCGTCACAGTACAGGATGGCTACGAAAAGGCAAGCCTTAGCAGAGGCAGCAACATCGATACTGACAACTCCCCATCGCACCCTGCCGCATTTAGTGGTAAGATAACCGAGTGGACAGACGGTCAAAAACCGAACACAGATCGAGCATGAAAAAGCAGGAAGGTGTACTGAACTATGAGAAAACATCAAAATAGAAAAAGTGAACGGTCGAAGAACAAGAACTGCGAAAGAGCAGCCTAAAACAGCAACGTCATCGTGGATACGCCGGCACGGTAACTCAGCGTGTCCTGCCAGAGAGCTGGCTGGTCTCTGTAATAAAATAACTGAGTGAAAGGATCAACAACGAACTTCCACTGATGTCGTGTGACGTCTGCTATGACCAAATACAACGAACAATAACGAACAAAATGAAAAGAAAAAGTGGTTACGTAATTGGATTGCTAAGCCGACGGGTAGCGTTCAAAAATCCATCTTGCTATTTATGTTTTTCCCCTGTCCGTCAGGTCAATGAAATGTTGGTTGTCTTTCTATAGTCTTGGTAGTTGTTAGACTATACATTGATTACAGAATATGAGTCATGCGGTAAGAATATGTTACCGTCGCAAGTAAATGTGTTGAATAGTGAGAGCAGGCGAGATATCACAGAAATGAAAAGAACAAATAAACGGGTGCGAACTATGTTGCAACAAAGAAATTCAAGAGTCAAGACTTTCAAAACGAGACGGAACTTCAAGAACATTAAAAATATATGTTTTGACAGAGCACAAAGAAACTGTGTTATTGTGAAACTGTTGCGTTCATTTCTTGCAGCTTATGTGACAAACTATTATGTTTTCATCATTGCCCTCGGAGTGATCACATTCACATCCGTACGAACACCTATATATGGAACCACTACGGACCATTCACAACCATTCAACGAAATTTGCACGTGATCCGAAGCAGCCAATGGTGTTTAAGTTTTTTCAGCCCTCCTGCTTCATGCTCTCCGGCGTCATGATACAGGGGAAGGTGGGAGTTGCAACACTATAGTTCAATTCTTTTAATTTGGCGACTCGCCCATGCCCGCCCAGACGCGGGAGATTGCTGCGTTGCCAGTTGCACGCGCCAAGACAAGCAGCGCCATAGTATAGTATAGTATAGTTCGCAAACTTATGTTTAGGGGGGGAGCGCGCAGTTTATGAAGTAAAGCCAACACGGCCGCATTAACCCTTTTGCTGCTACAGAGGCGTGCTCCCCGCATTCCGCGCTGTGCGCGATTTTGTCATCATTGCACTGCTCGCCTGTGCAGACACGTAGTGTTCCGACTGCTTTGACACACTTATCATTCGATTTCACAAAAACTATTTGGCCCAAAAGGAGGCATATCTCACTCCTTTACCAGTCGTACAAATTACGTGGGCGCTGATGACCTCGATGTTGAGCGCCCATAAACCCCAACACACACACACACACACACAAATTACGTGCGCCGATAAGAGATACCTATCATATGACACACTTACAGACATTAATGTCGTGTATGAAACAGCAGACGTATTTTCCGGTGTAGGATTTTGTCGCCTTGTTATAAAACGCTTACTGTTCCCATTTGAATGCGACTTCCATTCGAATGCTAATAGAGTAGTGAGGCGTGGTAAAAATTGCTGTTTTGAAGAGCGCCCCGCAGCGCGTAGTGTGAAGCAGTCCCCTTCCGTGTCTGGCGGCGGCGCCGCTGTGGCAGTCGCAGCTTTGGTGTCTCCCTCTGGTGGGCAAAGGGGAAAAGTAGCCTGTTCACGTGCATTTAAGGGGCACTATGGCGCATACCGAGTTAGTATTCGCTGCTCGACTCGCTGCGACACATTGCTACTGTCACCGCGCACGTCACGCTATGGCTGTACAGCAGTTTGCCGCCGCACTCGAAGTTCTCCTCCACGCGTTGGGGTTCACCGGCCGCCGCCCACGTCCGCCACGGCGCAGGCGAACGCAGCAGCATCGGATGGGCCTCCAGTGCTACAATTGCCAGCAACTGGGGCATGCCGCGCGGGAGTGCACGAACGCCGTCGCGTGCTTGAAGTGCGCGGCGGCTCACGACACTCGCCGCTGTACGAAGCCTCGAGGTTCGGCCAGCGGGTGCGTGAACTGTGGCGGGTCGCACGCCGCAAATTCGCGTAGCTGCGGCTACCTTCGGGAGTTTCGCCGTCTGTCCGCCGCACCCCGTCCTGCGGCGGCGTCCACGACCACGTCGGCCGCCCCGCCCCCCCGCTCCGGCGTGGGGTGCGAGCCGCGCCGTCTTGAAGCCGCCACCGACCACGCTATGGCCGGCTTCCAAGCCGCCTTTGCGGCCGAACGGGCCGCGCTGAAAGAAGAGCTCACGGCCGTCCATCGCCAGCTCCAGCAGCTGCGCGATGAGCTGCGAGCCGTCCAGAAGACGTCGGCGGTTTCCGCCGCCGCCCCCCCCCCCCCCGTGCCCCGGCCGGCGGGGGTCGATGCGGCCACGCAGGCACCTGCCGACCCGTCCCCTGCCGCGACGCAAGTGGTTGCGCCTATGGACACCGAAGATGTGCCGCCGCAGCCGTCCCACTCAGTTCCGACGCCTGCCGGCCACCGTGCTGTGACAATGACCGACTCATCCCCTGTGGAGCAGCCGCTCCTCAAGAGGCTGCAGCGCCCCAAGAAGACGTCGGCGGTTCCCGCCGACGCCCCGCCCGTGCGTCGGCCGGTGGGGGTTGATGCGGCCGCACAGCCGACCGCCGCTCCGTCCCCTGCCGCGCCGCCAGTGGTTGCGCCTATGGACACCGACGATGTGCCGCCTCCGTCGTCCAACTCAGTTCCGCCGTCTGCAGGTCAGCGTGCTGTGGCAACAACCGACTCCTCCACGGTAGAGCAGTCCATTATCCAGAGGTTGCGGCAACCCCGCTTTCCAACTGAACGCGAGTTGCAGCCTTTCCTTCAGGGACTAGTGACATCGCTCCAGGACGGGTCTTACCCCTTCTTTGACCACCCGTACCCCTACTCTCTGACCCGTGTTCGGCCTCCCCTCCCCCATCACCCTAATCGCTTTACCCAGTATCAGCTCAGGTGGCTCAATTTCTTGACCAAGAAGGAGTTACTCCTCATTGACAAACATCCCATCTTCTCGAACAGTGAATGGCAACTATTGGCCGAATTCTCGGAAATCCATGTGACGGGCCGTCTCCCCGCCAAGTATCGCCAGTACTACGGATAGCCCTGCAGTGCGAGGTCATCATCATCATCCGTCAGCGTGAGTCATTCTCCCCTCCGGCCAGCCATTTCGGCCGTTCGTTTTCCGCCTCTCTAACTATTCCTCTGCCTATTCTTTCGTCTTTCGCACAAAAAAAAAAAAAAAAAAAAAAAAAAAAAAAAAAAAAACCCAGCACAAGTCACGTAGCAGAAACACCCGCCATGTTCTCCCTTAGCATCACCCCGCCATTTCCGAAGGAGAAGCGCGTACGCGCTAGAACTTCGTTTCCTGAAGAGGGTTCATCCCTCAGCAATGTGCGAAGTGAAGGGGCACTATGAGCTCGCTAGGCGAGTCTGGTCAGTTGGTCAGCCGGGTAAGTGTGGGGCAGCCAGTGTCTGTCTGTCGTCCCGAGTGCTAGTATCTGTTAGGCCGCCAGTCTGCTCGAGTTTGTTGAGGCAATGGTCATTGGCGGTTGGATCGACCGGTTGGTCGGTCGCGCACTGAGACACAAGATGACTTGTCCGCCTTGAGCGTTCGGCGCATGTGAGGTCGCCACGTGAGTCCAGTGGGCCACGCCGGATAGCGAGGGGTAGTGACTTCGCGGCCGACACGAGAGCAACAGGAGTCAACCCACGACATCGGTCTGCTCGGCGCGAGCTGCGACGCCGTGAGACGGGAGGTCGGCGCGCCTTCCTGTGTCCGTTGACACAGCGGCAGCGGACGCTTCGGGGTGCTGCACCAAGTCTTCACCAGACATCGCAGTTTATTAGAAGTGATTCGTGATATGTTGTTTCATTTACTTGTTAAATTCTACTTGTTTTCTTGGTCAGTCTCTCGTCACCAGCTTGCTCGCCTGTCTCTCGTCCGCATTTGTTAGACAGTTAGTGTCTGTCTGTCTGTCGGTCTGTCATACGTTAATTGCTGCCTTTGTCATGTTTGTAGGATTCGGTGTAAACGAATTTATTGCTTGAAGTGTAACGGCCGAATTCCTGAAATATGTTTTCATCTTTGCCTATCATGTTGAGATCTGTGATGTAGAGCATGTTTGTATATTTTATGTAAGATAGCATTTCATGGGTTTTTATTTAAATGGTCATTTTAGTATACAGGGTGTTACAAAAAGGTACGGCCAAACTTTCAGGAAACATTCCTCACACACAAATAAAGAAAAGATGTTATGTGGACATGTGTTCGGGAACGCTTAATTTCCATGTTAGAGCTCATTTTAGTACTTCCTCGATTCACCGCCAGTTGGCCCAACAGAAGGAAGGTAATGTTGACTTCGGTGCTTGTGCTGACATGCGACTCATTGCTCTACAGTACTAGCATGAAGCACATCAGTACGTAGCATCAACAGATTAGTGTTCATCTCGAACGTGGTTTTGCAGTCAGTGCAATGTTTACAAATGCGGAGTTGGCAGATGCCCATTTGATGTATGGATTAGCACGGGGCAATAGCTGTGGCGCGGTACGTTTGTATCGAGACAGATTTCCAGAACGAAGGTGTCCCGACAGGAAGACGTTCGAAGCAATTGAGCGGTGTCTTAGGGAGCACGGAACATTCCAGCCTATGACTCGCGACTGGAGAAGACCTAGAACGACGAGGACACCTGCAATGGACGAGGCAATTCTTCGTGCAGTTGACGATAACCCTAATATCACTGTCAGAGAAGTTGCTGCTGTACAAGGTAACGTTCACCACGTCACTGTATGGAGAGTGCTACGGGAGAACCAGTTGTTTCCGTACCATGTACAACGTGTGCAGGCACTATCAGCAGCTGATTGGCCTCCACGGGTACACTTCTGTGAATGGTTCATCCAACAATGTGTCAATCCTCATTTCAGTGCAAATGTTCTCTTTACGGATGAGGCTTCATTCCAACGTGATCAAATTGTAAATTTTCACAATCAACATGTGTGGGCTGACGAGAATCCGCACGCAATTGTGCAATCACGTCATCAATACAGATTTTCTGTGAACGTTTGGGCAGGCATTGTTGGTGATGTCTTGATTGGGCCCCATGTTCTTCCACCTATGCTCAATGGAGCACATTATCATGATTTCATACGGGATACTCTACCTGTGCTGCTAGAACATGTGCCTAGACAAGTACGACACAACATGTGGTTCATGCACGATGGAGCTCCTGCACATTTCAGTCGAAGTGTTCGTACGTTTCTCAACAACAGATTCGGTGATCGATGGATTGGTAGAGGCAGACCAATTCCTGGCCTCCACGCTCTCCTGACCTCAACCCTCTTGACTTTCATTTATGGGGGCATTTGAAAGCTGTTGTCTACGCAACCCCGGTACCAAATGTAGAGACTATTCGTGCTCGTATTGTGGACGGCTGTGATACAATACGCCATTCTCCAGGGCTGCATCAGCGCATCAGGGATTCCATGCGACGGTGGGTGGATGCATGTATCCTCGCTAACGGAGGACATTCTGAACATTTCCTGTAACAAAGTGTTTGAAGTCACGCTGGTACGTTCTGTTGCTGTGTGTTTCCATTCCATGATTAATGTGATTTGAAGAGAAGTAATAAAATGAGCTCTAACATGGAAAGTAAGCGTTTCCGGACACGGGACCACATAACATATTTTCTTTCTTTGTGTGTGAGGAATGTTTCGTGAAAGTTTGGCCGTACCTTTTTGTAGCACCCTGTATAAAGTTGCCACCCTTCCACCGTAAGAGTTTTTACTTTTAAAATCAAGTTGCCCTTCGGTGTCAAGTTAATTTTTTTAGTGTTTTGTACCATTTCCATTCCTCCTAGGGGGTACATAGTTTATGTACTTGTGTGAGTTTTTAAAATTTTTAGTTTAAAGTAAATGGTGCGTTGCAGATTTGCACCAGTGTAGTCTTTCAGAGGTTGTTGTGAGCGGTCGTGACTACGGCTGAGTCAAAAGGCAGCGCAAGGTTCTCAGCCCGAAATCTCATACTGTCAATATTTGTTCTTTCTGCCTCTGAATAAAATTGCAACTTGATATTTTGAGGGTGCTTTCTGATTATAATTTTAAATCTGTTTAAAAAAAGTAAATAAATAAATAAAAAGGAGGCTTATGGGAATAAAATTTCCATTTGTTGAAAGAAATTTAATTTGTTTTCATTAGTTACCCACTGGCAACTACTTCCACGCTCACATAGTGTGATTAATGTTGTTGATGAATCGCTAGTACATAAAGTAAATTCTTAAGAAAAGGTTTTGAAAGTAAATTCACGGTTCAAGTAGTTGTGCAGAATCAACTGTCATTATAGGTCCCATACCTCACACCTCGCTGTTGCAAACAGACACAAATTTGAATAAAACGAACAGCGGAAAAAAAGAAAAGAAAAGATTGGCACGAGGGAGGTTTTGAACACGCTCGCCCGCTTTGGAATCCAATACCGTAACGTCTTACCTACGACACTGCTCCTGTTCATGACTGCTCTACATTGCACTCTTGGACGTTCGCTGTTTTTTATTTTGCTTTTTTTTTCACAATCCAGTCCACCTTCTTCCTGTTTTCATGCTTGATCTGTGTTCGGTTTTTGACGGGCTTTCCAGTGGGCCTTCTTATCACTAAATCTGACTGCGGTGCGATGAGGAGTTTGCCTTGTGAGAAGTGCAACGTCAGTGGATTTAGACAGGTTAGAGCGCTACTACAGAAGTCCCCACTCACAAAAGGACTGAGGGCTGGCCCAAGTGACGTAAGAAACAGTTGTTGCTAGACATAATAGTATGTTTAGTTTTCAGTTGAACGCTCCTGCTAGCAGACTTGATGTTTGTTAACGTAAAGTTCAGAAGCATCGCTACTTACCAAGTAGGAGAAGCGGAGGAATCTAAATGCAGCTGGACAGAGGCGCCCTGGAGGCGCAGAGCGAGTAGTCAGTTTGACCGAAGCTTGTTAAGTAACGGTGGATTGGTGGGTCGACTACAGGAAGGGAGAAACAGTGCTACACCGCGATTCTTAAAACACCCACGATTTTTCATCCTGAGGAGAGTTGTCAGTCAGATCGTTGGGGCGCCGACTCCGTGTCGGTTGTGGTCAGCCTCGGTAAGCTCCGACACGTCTGCTTTTCTCACGCTGAGTGCTGCTGCCAAGTTTGTGCCTAACGTGCTGCTAGTGTTCGCTACTTCTATTAGCTCCCACCCCTGTGGATTGAGACACTGATTTCTGTTATGCAATCTTCAGAGTTAGCCTTCATTGTAGTTGAAACATCCACTTAGAAAAATTAAGAATGACAGTGCTGGTAAACCTCTTATGTTATTTGATTTTCAAACAGCTGAGCAAAACTGAATTTACGCAGACATTTCTCTCTTTACTTATCCTGATCAACGGTTAACTGACACACAATATTTTATTTTTTTTTAGCGCGACGCAATCTGACTTTCAGTACTTCCTACAAAAGAATGGGCCTGGCTAACAATAACCTATACCTTTCATGAATCACTTACCTCACAAAAATCTTCGTTACTCAAACTACTGCAATACAGAGTGCGCCAATATTGCCAGCTAAATAAAAGATTCTAACTACTGAAGGCAGTAACTACTGATAGGCATAGTTAGCAAATGAAAGATTTTGATGGAGAACAACCAAACAATGTATTTACTTTAATAATGTTCAAAATTATAAATATATTTGAGTATCAGTATATTTTGTAACATCACTATTTAAACTGCTTGTGCTTAAAGCATATGTAGGATTAATGCCTACATGAAGGCTCGGTTGAACATTTGCATCATGAAGTCTAATATTATACCCCGCAGAAGCAATATCAGCCTTTTCTATTAAATTATTATATCCCGATGCTTCTGCATTTGTGTCTGGACTAACAGCTCCTACTAATTGTTCTTCCATTGTTGCTGGTTCAAAGGGGTTTGAAGAAAAACTATCACATGACAAAAGGATTACAGTGCTTATCAGCATTAATATTATACCTTTGAATTACATTTTGAGCAGTACTTGTAATAGGAAAAATATCAACATTTGCTACTTTTGGAATTTTGAGGAAACCCAATGTTGGTGTATAAGTATAGCCAACAATATCACTCCCTGTTCGTGCATCGGCATCTACTTCAGAAACACAAGACTGGACACATTTCCAACCCCAATTATGTAAACCCTTATCTTTTGAGCTAGAAACACACGCATAATAATATTTCAAATTAATGGGTTGTCCAAATTGATGTGCAGGCACTTTAGTAAGAAACTCTGCTTCATCATTTCTATAACCCTACCATGACTTCCAAATGGAATCAAACTTTCGTTTATGATCTATGGCAGTTGTTTCCATAGGTGCATTTGAAGTAAATGCTATAGGCTTTACATTAATACCCAGTATTTTCAAATTAATCCCTACACTTGTAATCATATTCTTATTTTGATTTAATGTTGCAAGTTCTGTATCACTTGAATTAGTCGGAAAAGCAATTCTAGGATTTCGTGCAATTACTTTTACAGAACAATGAACAATTCTACTACCATCAGGTAATAAATCGAATTCAGAAGGTGTCATATACAAAAATGGCCTATCAACGGGAATTTCTGCCAAAGGAGTAACCATGCATACTACCTTTAAGTGTTCAATCACTTTATATGCTAAACCATATGTGAAAAATCTATGTACTTTGCGATATCTTTTAATATTACCAGTATCTAATATAGAAGGAGCAGGTAACGGATCAACACGAGTATTAGGAGAATCACCCAGTACGTTAGCAGATGGTGCTCCAGTCCCTGGTAACGTTTTTTTTTTTTCTTAGATCCACCAGATTGAGCTGCAGCAGCCTGACGTTTATCTGAATCTACCTGCATTGGCGAACTCATACCTTCGTCACTATCAGAATAAGGTACTAAACGTTGTGGTTCAGAATGTTGTTCTGTTTCTTCTTGTCCTACTTCGTCTTCGTCTTCTTCGCTGTCTGATACCTCGTCGCCGACGTGATGTTCGTCTACAGAACTTGTTCCAGTGGCTGAACCAGATGTTGATGGACGGTCGTGATCTATAGGCAAACCACGGCGAACACGAGACATTAGCCATTGTTCATAGGCATAGCGTTTCTGGCCTTCATGCATAAACTCCCAATTAGACCGTTCCCACGGTGGAATATCATAATTCTGAAGGCAAGAAACGTTAAAATTAAATAATGAAAAACCAAAAATATATCATACACAACAAAAATTATATTTACATACCTGTTTTTTCGGCATTTGGTTGTTTCGCATACAAAGTTTTTCCAATACGTTGTTCAACAGCTGTCTTCAATTTCAAGCCGTATTTTCCCACAAATGAATGCCAATTTCATGTATGACTCCGGTCAATTGCAAAATCAATTATAGCTTTTGCATGCAACTGTTGAACTCGTTGTCTAAACTCTTCTTCTGTAAATGATCGTTCTCTTGCTTCCTTTAAGAGATTATCGTATCCTACGTCGTGCTCTTTAGCAATGGCATCTGCTCCACTGCACGGTGCGGTCCTACGTAATCACTACCAGGTAAAGTATATCCTTTGTTCTGTACACGTTCAACTACTTTTTTAACGCCGTAAGCAGCACCTGCGGCGGCAGCAGTTGTCGCGCCAGCCGCAATCGCTATCTGCCCTGAACTTGTAACACCAGCTGTGCTAATTGCTGCCCCGTCCGTGACACTCTCAGACAACAAGGGCACTGTTTCGCTAGATGTTGCTATATCTGCACTCTGGTGACCTCGACCGCGATTTCGTGGTCTATTTGGGCGGCGCCGTCGCACGCCAATGTTACTTTCTTCCGGCCTTGATTCTGGCACCCGTTCAAATTCAACTGTTTCGCCACTCGTATCCAAATCGTCGAATGTTGGATTATCTCCATACCGTATGCGAGTAGCAGCAATCTCCCTTTGCACTGTTCGAATATCATTACTGCTACGTGAACGATTAACATTTGTTAATGGAATTCTTTCCGCCATTTCAATGTCTTCCTCAGGTCCCGGATATAAAACACCTCCGTCGTATTGTATAGAGCCATGGTTGCCCGTGCTTAAATACTGATTTACCCAAGACATTTTGCTGACTACACTAAATAAATTATTACCACCTTTTATATACATTACGTTATCAAACAGCACGTGTCGGGCAACCTTTTGCTGGCGTGGGTGCTTGCTCAGATAATTGTCCTAAAAGGACAAATTATCTCGGCGGGACAGTGACGCCGCCATCGCGACCTTGGGACCACGGGGGCACCATTTTTCTTATCAGTTGCTGACCCTCGAATCATGAAACGACGCATGCAGTCATATTTCGATTCACACACACCCACACAAACACACACACACACACACACACACACACACACACACATATATATATATATATATATATATATATATATATATATATATACTCCTGGAAATTGAAATAAGAACACCGTGGAATTCATTGTCCCAGGAAGGGGAAACTTTATTGACACATTCCTAGGGTCAGATACATCACATGATCACACTGACAGAACCACAGGCACATAGACACAGGCAACAGAGCATGCACAATGTCGGCACTAGTACAGTGTATATCCACCTTTCGCAGCAATGCAGGCTGCTATTCTCCCATGGAGACGATCGTAGAGATGCTGGATGTAGTCCTGTGGAACGGCTTGCCATGCCATTTCCACCTGGCGCCTCAGTTGGACCAGCGTTCGTGCTGGACGTGCAGACCGCGTGAGACGACGCTTCATCCAGTCCCAAACATGCTCAATGGGGGACAGATCCGGAGATCTTGCTGGCCAGGGTAGTTGACTTACACCTTCTAGAGCACGTTGGGTGGCACGGGATACATGCGGACGTGCATTGTCCTGTTGGAACAGCAAGTTCCCTTGCCGGTCTAGGAATGGTAGAACGATGGGTTCGATGACGGTTTGGATGTACCGTGCACTATTCAGTGTCCCCTCGACGATCACCAGTGGTGTACGGCCAGTGTAGGAGATCGCTCCCCACACCATGATGCCGGGTGTTGGCCCTGTGTGCCTCGGTCGTATGCAGTCCTGATTGTGGCGCTCACCTGCACGGCGCCAAACACGCATACGACCATCATTGGCACCAAGGCAGAAGCGACTCTCATCGCTGAAGACGACACGTCTCCATTCGTCCCTCCATTCACGCCTGTCGCGACACCACTGGGGCGGGCTGCACGATGTTGGGGCGTGAGCGGAAGATGGCCTAACGGTGTGCGGGACCGTAGCCCAGCTTCATGGAGACGGTTGCGAATGGTCCTCGCCGATACCCCAGGAGCAACAGTGTCCCTAATTTGCTGGGAAGTGGCGGTGCGGTCCCCTACGGCACTGCGTAGTATCCTACGGTCTTGGCGTGCATCCGTGCGTCGCTGCGGTCCGGTCCCAGGTCGACGGGCACGTGCACCTTCCGCCGACCACTGGCGACAACATCGATGTACTGTGGAGACCTCACGCCCCACGTGTTGAGCAATTCGGCGGTACGTCCACCCGGCCTCCCGCATGCCCACTATACGCCCTCGCTCAAAGTCCGTCAACTGCACATACGGTTCACGTCCACGCTGTCGCGGCATGCTACCAGTGTTAAAGACTGCGATGGAGCTCCGTATGCCACGGCAAACTGGCTGACACTGACGGCGGCGGTGCACAAATGCTGCGCAGCTAGCGCCATTCGACGGCCAACACCGCGGTTCCTGGTGTGTCCGCTGTGCCGTGCGTGTGATCATTGCTTTTACAGCCCTCTCGCAGTGTCCGGAGCAAGTATGGTGGGTCTGACAAACCGGTGTCAATGTGTTCTTTTTTCCATTTCCAGGAGTGTATATATAATCAGTTCATGATATACAGTATTACAAATGTACTCTTTCTGATGGACACACGTCCAGATCGTCCGCTCTCAAAACTCTGCCATCTCTCTCCCCACATGCACCACCGCTGGCGGCTCCCCTCCAACTGCGCAACGCTACGCGCTGTTCACATCTACACATCTAACTGCTCAACACTAGAATATCAAATATTCCAACAATGCAAATGAGCCACAGACTGCACACAGCACAGTCAGTGATTTTCATACAGAGAGCTACGTGGCGTTACCAACATAAAAACCTAAACAGCCTACTTACATAGTAATTAGTCCGAACACTAGTAAATGGTGTTAACCTTACTCCAGAATTCTACGAGTGTTCTGCTGCAAGCAACCTGTCGAGTCCCAGAATCCGCGCCTCTCGTAGGGGCCCTGTGACAGTGTTTGCCGCTGATTCAAGTCATCAACATTTCATCACTGGAAACTTATTTTTCCACATTTCCTCCCCACCGTTCGGAAATTACAGCCTGACCTCAAACCTCTTGACTTCCCTCTATCCTCTGTTATTTTACTTTCAGGGTAGAAGAATTCTATCGCATAGATCACTCGGAGGACCCCTATTTATAGCTAAAGTTATCGATAATCTCAGCTGTGATACTTTCATCTTTCCCCGGTTTACTCTCAATTTACAATGGCTTCTCATTATACTGTTCATTCTGTTCATCCTGGAATTCAAAAATGTTCAAATGTGTGTGAAATCTTATGGGACTTAACTGCTAAGGTCATCAGTCCCTAACCTTAGACACTACTTAACCTAAATTATCCTAAGTACAAATACACACACCCATGCCCGAGGGAGGACTCGAACCTCCGCCAGGACCAGCCGCACAGTCCATGACGCCTAAGACCGCTCGGCGAATCCCGCGCTCCTGGAATTCCTTCTCACTTTCGCCGAGGATCTAACACGATATTAGTGCCTGTATTATTATCATTTACGATGAAAAGTTCCTTTGGACACGCACGCTTTTCCTAAGGAACAGTGCACCGTGGATCTGAACAAAACACACCGCAATATCGTATTTGTCGGCCGACACCGGCAAATGACTTTCAAATAAAATGTCTCACCTGTACGGGAATATACATAATGGATGTTCGAGTATAGGTCATAGACGGATGGTTGACGACATATGGAAGTCGGGGTCTGGCCGCGTGCAGGGGTAGCTAAATGGAAAGGCAACACACGCACTAAGTGAGAAATCCAGATTCGAGTCTTTCTTCGGCACAAATTTTCACTGTCGTCATTCCCTTCTATTGCTGATGGTTGTATATATTCGCAATTGCGAATACATTTGTAACGAAGCAGGGTTGCCCACTGCTATCCTGTTTTGGTTTTACACTCCTTCAGTAACTTAGTTAATCAATGAACCTTTTTTTTTTCATTTTCGCTACTCAGATTCCGACTACAGATTCTGTGTGTGGCCTTCAGCCTCATAGCACTGAATTCAGAAAGAGTTTAAATAAAATTTCCCTAGTAAAATCTATTATTTCAGTACATTCTAATGTCTATTCTGAAAGTGATGAGCTAATTAGTTTGATTGGAAATGCATCCTATTAAAAGTTATGAACAATGACGTATATTGTGCAACACATATTAAGTAAAATTCGAGTGAGCTAATAGATCGAATTCAGCTATAAGACTGCATCCAAAAGAAAGCCTAAATTTTATTGATTCCAGCAAAGTGTTTAAATTAACCTAAAGTCTATTAGTTAAATAGATATTAAGACTTGAAATCTGTAGCCTGTATGACTTTCAGTGCCAATTGTGACCAAACTACAGAATAATTCCGAGATCTGTTTTGATACTTTTGCTACCTATATTTTTCAACGTAAAATGACACCAGTCTCAAATTTGTAAGTGGCATTAATTAAGAATTAAGTAATTTGAATAAGTAAAAATTATTGTTCAAGAGGGCTGCCATGGTTATAAGTCGGGAATTCCCACTGCGGATGCATAAGTTAGTTCTGCGTATTAAATGGATACAGCTCACTCATGTTATTTAAGTAATAAAACCCAATAGTTAACTTCAAAACCAATTAGAAAGAATCATTTTAACCCTGGGAAATTATAAACTATAATATATTAACAGAAACAGTCAAATATTCAAGCACTCGTCTGTATAATGTCCGAGCTGGTGCAGTTCTCAGTTAGTTCTCGGTCAGATTCTCATGGAGCGAAAGTGCGGCAAGTCGGTGCCGGAATGTTATGTGATAATACTTGAACCAGAAGCTTAACTTTTCCGGTCGGTACCAAAAAAGTGTAATTGTATTCGGCTTTGAACATTTAACGTGTATTGTGAACATTGTTAAAGACTGGAAGTTTTTGACCTACTTAATGTGACGATTATTAAGTGTAAGAGGCCTGGTCACATGAATATATTATGTGTGTGTGAGTGATAACAAATAAATCGCACTGTGGTTGTCATAAGTGTTCAACAATGAATACGGTCTTGACTTTTAATTTTGGATAACATAATCTAGGATCCTGGCTTCTTAATTGCAGTGTGATTTGGGTGAGACGGAGACCGAGAAGATAATACTGAATAAGCAAAGCAAGGTAGGTCAGGAACACTGCGCACTATCTACTGGGTGAGGAAATGTTTCACTACATCTGTTTGTGACGTGAACTTTAAGTGGCACTAATACAAGGATTCACCCCTGCACGTTACACATTTAATGGCCATCAGTTTGGCGTTAGGACAGGTAAAGGCAGCTCTGGCGATTCACTTCACAATGCAAACTAGAAACATCAAGACAAAAGGATTTGTCGACCTAGAAAAACTGTTGGACAACGTAACAGGGTGCAACATGTTCAAAATTCTCAGTCGCTATTCGGGAAAACGGATAATATACAGTTTATACGAGGTGCATTCAAGTTCTAAGGCCTCCGATTTTTTTTCTAATTAACTACTCACCCGAAATCGATGAAACTGGCGTTACTTCTCGACGTAATCGCCTGCAGACGTACACATTTTTCACAACGCTGACGCCATGGTTCCATGGCAGCGGCGAAGGCTTCTTTAGGAGTCTGTTTTGACCACTGGAAAATCGCTGAGGCAATAGCAGCACGGCTGGTGAATGTGCGGCCACGTAGAGTGTCTTTCATTGTTGGAAAAAGCCAAAAGTCACTAGGAGCCAGGTCAGGTCAGTAGGGAGCATGAGGAATCACTTCAAAGTTGTTATCACGAAGAAACTGTTGCATAACGTTAGCTCGATGTGCGGGTGCGTTGTCTTGGTGAAACAGCACACGCGCAGCCCTTCCCGGACGTTTTTGTTGCAGCCCAGGAAGGAATTCGTTCTTCAAAACATTTTCGTAGGATGCACCTGTTACCGTAGTGCCCTTTGGAACGCAATGGGTAAGGATTACGCCCTCGCTGTCCCAGAACATGGACACCATCATTTTTTCAGCACTGGTGGTTACCCGAAATTTTTTTGGTGGCGGTGAATCTGTGTGCTTCCATTGAGCTGACTGGCGCTTTGTTTCTGGATTGAAAAATGGCATCCACGTCTCATCCATTGTCACAACCGACGAAAAGAAAGTCCCATTCATGCTGTCATTGTGCGTCAACATTGCTTGGCAACATGCCACACAGGCAGCCATATGGTCGTCCGTCAGCGTTCGTGGCACCCACCTGGATGGCACTTTTCGCATTTTCAGGTCGTCATGCAGGATTGTGTGCACAGAACCCACAGAAATGCCAACTCTGGAGGCGATCTGTTCAACAGTCATTCGGCGATCCCCCAAAACAATTCTCTCCACTTTCTCGATCATGTCGTCAGACCGGCTTGTGCGAGCCTGAGGTTGTTTCCGTTTGTTGTCACACGATGTTCTGCCTTCATTAAACTCTCGCACCCACGAACGCACTTTCGACACATCCATAACTCCATTACCACATGTCTCCTTCAACTGTCGATGAATTTCAATTGGTTTCACACCACGAAAATTCAGAAAACGAATGATTGCACGCTGTTCAAGTAAGGAAAACGTCGCCATTTTAAGTATTTAAAACAGTTCTCATTCTCGTCGCTGGCGGTAAAATTCCATCTGCCGTACGGTGCTGCCATCTCTGGGACGTATTGACAATGAACGCGGCCTCATTTTAAAACAATGGGCATGTTTCTATCTCTTTCCAGTCCGGAGAAAGAAAATCGGAGGCCTTAGAACTTGAATGCACCTCGTACAAGAAACAAATGAAAAAGTAAGAATAGAAAAACCAAGAACGAAGTGCAGACACAGGTTTACTTTCTCGCCCCCATTGTTCATTCATTTCTTCGAAGTAACACTGACAGAAACAAAGTAAAGGTTCAAGAGTAGGACTGAAATACAGGAAGAGAGAAAATCAATGAAAAGATTAGCTGACGAGATTGTTGTTCTCACAGTAAGTTAGGGAGGAAAGCTGAACATCTTGAACGGAATGAAGAGTCTAATAAGTACAGGAAATGGATTTAGAGTAAACTAAAGGAAGACGAAAGTAATAAGAAGCATTAAAATTGAGAATAACAAATATGAGAGTAAACTAAAGGAAGATGAAAGTAATGAGTAGTAACAGAAATGAGAATAGAGAAAAATCTGTGAACCTGGGACTATGACGTAAAGGAATTCTGTTACCTTGGAAACAAAATAGAACATATTCGTAGAAGTATGGAGGACATTTGAGCTTGTGCTGGACAGTAATGCTTCACAACGTTTTATGTGAAAACTCTTAAAGATCTTTGAACAAAAGCAACGTTTGCAGCCCTCCGCCGCTAGAGAGCTCCGAACTGTAGCATGTAAAATTGCGGCGGCGCGGTTCATTCCGTCCCTTTACGACGGACCTGCATCTACCTGTGAACATTGTCTCAGCAGATCATCAGTAGGAAAGCCGAGCGAAACCTACTGTACTTCGACGTGAACGAGGCTACAGTTTAAGGCAGTAATCTACGTTTCGGGAACAAGTTTTCACTCAAATGAAAGTTTGGAAATTTTGTCCTGAATTAATATATTCTGAAACTTAGGTGAACAAGTATCACTGCTAAGCCTGTCCTAGTCTTAACGCAGTCACTCATAATTCCTTTCACTCACGTTAGCAAGTTTATGGTGTTGCAATTCCCGAAAACGTAATAGCTACAAAAATACTGATTGTTTTTTTATTGATAATGCTCGCCAGATATTAAGTCTGTCGGTACCAAATGCAGTCACAGTTCTTAGCCACCGACCTGCTCAATTTGCCACGCGAAATACACTCCTGGAAATTGAAATAAGAACACCGTGAATTCATTGTCCCAGGAAGGGGAAACTTTATTGACACATTCCTGGGGTCAGATACATCACATGATCACACTGACAGAACCACAGGCACATAGACACAGGCAACAGAGCATGCACAATGTCGGCACTAGTACAGTGTATATCCACCTTTCGCAGCAATGCAGGCTGCTATTCTCCCATGGAGACGATCGTAGAGATGCTGGATGTAGTCCTGTGGAACGGCTTGCCATGCCATTTCCACCTGGCGCCTCAGTTGGACCAGCGTTCGTGCTGGACGTGCAGACCGCGTGAGACGACGCTTCATCCAGTCCCAAACATGCTCAATGGGGGACAGATCCGGAGATCTTGCTGGCCAGGGTAGTTGACTTACACCTTATAGAGCACGTTGGGTGGCACGGGATACATGCGGACGTGCATTGTCCTGTTGGAACAGCAAGTTACCTTGCCGGTCTAGGAATGGTAGAACGATGGGTTCGATGACGGTTTGGATGTACCGTGCACTATTCAGTGTCCCCTCGACGATCACCAGTGGTGTACGGCCAGTGTATGAGATCGCTCCCCACACCATGATGCCGGGTGTTGGCCCTGTGTGCCTCGGTCGTATGCAGTCCTGATTGTGGCGCTCACCTGCTCGGCGCCAAACACGCATACGACCATCATTGGCACCAAGGCAGAAGCGACTCTCATCGCTGAAGACGACACGTCTCCATTCGTCCCTCCATTCACGCCTGTCGCGACACCACTGGAGGCGGGCTGCACGATGTTGGGGCGTGAGCGGAAGACGGCCTAACGGTGTGCGGGACCGTAGCCCAGCTTCATGGAGACGGTTGCGAATGGTCCTCGCCGATACCCCAGGAGCAACAGTGTCCCTAATTTGCTGGGAAGTGGCGGTGCGGTCCCCTTCGGCACTGCGTAGGATCCTACGGTCTTGGCGTGCATCCGTGCGTCGCTGCGGTCCGGTCCCAGGTCGACGGGCACGTGCACCTTCCGCCGACCACTGGCGACAACATCGATGTACTGTGGAGACCTCACGCCCCACGTGTTGAGCAATTCGGCGGTACGTCCACCCGGCCTCCCGCATGCCCACTATACGCCCTCGCTCAAAGTCCGTCAAGTGCACATACGGTTCACGTCCACGCTGTCGCGGCATGCTACCAGTGTTAAAGACTGCGATGGAGCTCCGTATGCCACGGCAAACTGGCTGACACTGACGGCGGCGGTGCACAAATGCTGCGCAGCTAGCGCCATTCGACGGCCAACACCGCGGTTCCTGGTGTGTCCGCTGTGCCGTGCGTGTGATCATTGCTTGTACAGCCCTCTCGCAGTGTCCGGAGCAAGTATGGTGGGTCTGACACACCGGTGTCAATGTGTTCTTTTTTCCATTTCCAGGAGTGTATATGTCTTTTCTCGTCACAAAATTCACTTAAAAATTCTGAAATTTCTTCACACACATCGGAATAATTATGCCGTCACTTTCCAACGCTTTTGATGTATGAAAGACTGATAAATGCGGCAACTTATGGTTTCCATCGGAACTACTGCACACGTCCGATCTGTTTCATGGCTAGGCTTCGACTCTACTCTCGCATACTCTCAGTCTTTTCTACCAGGAGAGAAAGGCGCGCGAAGAATATTGCTTTACCATTGGTCAGTTTACTTATGTACTTAACAGCCAATAGCAGAACAACATTCTCTCGCGTGAGTCCGCGTTTTTCATCCATAACCAATCGCAAAATAGTAAACCGCACGACTGCACTTGTTACCGTTGTAATTATCTAATATGCTGAAGTTTTGCTTATGCATAAAGTTAATTACTATTGCTATTTATACCTGAATTAACTTTCCCTTTACCATAAACATACTTTACAAATCTATTCCACAAAAATCCCCTTTGTTCGTATCCATACTTCTTCGAAATGTTCCCAAACTAAATCCTACTACATAAGTCGTTAAACAGTTATCTTCATATTAACCTTAAACCATACTCATGCATCATTCATACTGCTAAACACATTTATAACATTTTACCTACACAAAAAGACATAATAACACTTTATGAAAATACTAGAACAGTTTATGAAAAACATTCTATTACTTTGGTGCACTCTAGTGGGCACAATCGAAACTACGGTCCTCTATCGACTGATACATAAATTATGTGCCCGTCCAGTCTCGCGTCACCGTCTGTCACTATCCAGCTCTGAGACACATCTCCTACTTAACCGCCTCCAAGGCAGGATCGGTATACGGCGCTACGCCTCAAAATGGCGGTGTGTAACGTAGCAATTTCGGCGTGTGACAAACAGCTTGCTTAATATAGTTTCCAATCCGAAGCGTTCGCCCACACATCCATCAGCATGATAATGCCGGACCAAAAACGAGCGCAGTGTCATCTGCAACAATCCGACGCCTTGGGTCCACTGTCTTGGATCATCCTCAATTCAGTCCCGACTTGGTCCCATCCGATTTTCATCTGATTCCAAAGCTTAAAGAACACCATCAAGGACTTCACTTTGATAATGAAGCAGAGGTGGGGCTGACAACATAAAAGTTTTCTGGGTATGATACCGCGTCTTAAGGTACAAAACTACTGCTGCTGGAGAAAAACCAACGTTTCAGCCACAGTTGCAGCGGCCTAAAAGAAGGCCGCTACAACCGTGGCCGAAACGTTTGTTTCTCTCCAGCAGCAGTAGTTATATACATTCTGACTCGGTACCATACCCAAAAAACTTATGTCGACTGACTCTGGCCGCGAAAGCCTACGCAATTATATAGAGGTGAGGTTGTGACTCTGTCAATAATGTGAAACGTTCTACAGTGACGGTATCAACAAACCGATCTCTCGTTGAGACAAACCTTTTCGTCGCCAGTGTGAGTACGTTGAGAAATAAGTATGTAGACAACAAAAATATACATGTAGAATGTTAATAACGTTGGTTTTGTTCCATAAAAACACGGGAGAACTGCCGGATATCAGTAACTTCCTGCCACGATATTTCGGCGCAGAGTCTTCTGGCCATCTTCAGGTGAATGCCACTGTAGTAGTACTGGCGAGTACGCGCTGAGCTCCGCTATTTAAAGCCTTCTGAGGTGACATTGCGCATGCGCTGCTCAGCGTGCGCGTTCATAACGGCTCCGTGCGCTGCGCCTCGCGCCCTCCACTGCGAAAGCCTGGCGTATCGGTGTCAGGTCGATTTCCATCTTTATGCAGATAACTACGTCGACTACGAAGTTTCTCTATAACAGGATTCCAAGCAGAGTTCAGCTGATAACCGCTATCTCGATTGATGAGAGTCTCGTTGTCAGACAATCTTATTTCCACAGATTCATTGATAATCGAGCTCCAAAAGTTTGATGTATGGGCCAAAATTTTTGTGTCGTTGTAATTCATGGAATGGTCTGTGGAAATACAATGTTCGGCGATTGCGGACTTGGTGGGTTGGAGAAGGCGAGTATGCCGTTGGTGTTCCACAATGCGTTCCTGCACAGTTCGTGTCGTTTGCCCTATATATGATTTGCCGCATTCACACGGAATTTTGTAAACACCTGGTTTACGCAGGCCCAGGTCGTCTTTAACGGATCCCACCAGTGATGAAATTTTGGAAGGAGGGCGAAAGATGACTCTCACTTGATACTTTCTCAATGTTCTGCCTATCTGTGAAGAAATATTCCTAATAAATGGTAGATAATACCCACACCAATAAATGGTAGACTTTCTAAACAGATGCAGCAGGAAGTTCCAACTCGACGTTCTGTTGTTAATTTGACAGAGAAAACTTTAGATGACGCGACTGTGTCTGTGCTAGCAAAAGGACTGAATTTTGCTCCCACACCTGTTTCACCGCCACTAGTGGATTTCGTCAGTGCCGTCGAAGAAGCTGTACGCCGTCTTGATACAGATGAAGCGGAGGAAGTTCGTCGAGAGTCTTGCCGTGTATTCACCAAGGGTGCACCAATGAAGAATAACATCTCGCCCATGGAGAGGATAGCCCTCCGTAACTTACGAGCAGATGTGGATACAGTAGTCTTAAAATCTGACAAAGGAAACGCTACTGTCCTCATGCCAAGGGATGACTATATTATTAAGATCAATGTTTTATTATGTGATTCAACGTATCGCAAAATCGATAAGGATCCCACGAGTAGAGTAGCGCGAAAAACAGCAGAACTTTTATCAAATAGTTCTCTACCGAAGGAGGTCATCAAGAGACTGAAACCAAACAGTTCAGTTCCACCTAGGCTATATGGACTGCCTAAGATCCACAAGGAAAAAGTGCCATTACGTCCAATTGTGAGTAACATTGGAGCAGCCACCTACGACCTAGCAAAATTCTTGGCATCTCTGCTCAAACCAGTGATAGGCAAGTGTGCACATCACATAAAGAATTCTGGTGATTTTATCAGTCGACTTCGGTCACTACAACTGCAAAGTAGTGATTTATTGGTCAGTTTTGATGTGGTTTCACTGTTTACAAAGGTGCCTCTGGTGGACTCACTACACCTCATTGGCAATATGTTTGGTGCAGACATTACAGCGTTGTTTGAGCACACTCTCTCCTCTACATATTTTATATTTAACAACGAATTTTACGAACAATCTGATGGTGTCGCCATGGGGAGTCCTTTGTCTCCCCTGGTGGCCAATCTTTTTATGGAGGATTTTGAGGAGAGAGCACTCGACTCTGCCACTTTTAAACCGACAGTATTTTAGCGGTACGTTGACGACACTTTTATAGTGTGGCCTCATGGTCTGGACCGTCTCCAAGAATTTTTACGTCACATGAACTCCGTACATGAAAACATAAAATTTACCATGGAGATAGAGAGAGATGGTTGTCTGCCATTTTTAGACGTCTTGGTGCGACGGAAGAGTGATGGCACACTTGGTCACTCGGTATACAGAAAGCCCACTCATACAGACCTGTATCTACAAGCTACTAGTTGCCACCATCCAGCACAAACAATGGGCGTTCTCAAAACCTTGGTCCACCGTGCCCCTAATATCTCTGACGCCGACAGTCTTCAAGCGGAACTGGAAAATCTGCAAAAAGTATTTTTGAAGAACGGATTTTCACCTAGGCAAGTGAACAGAGTGATGAAGACCTACAAACGACGGAACAAGGAAGAGGAAGAGGCCTTCAGGTCGACTGTTTATCTACCATTTATTGGGAATATTTCTTCACAGATAGGAAGAATATTGAGAAAGTATCAAGCGAGAGTCATCTTTCGCCCTCCTTCCAAAATTTCATCACTGGTGGGAACCGTTAAAGACGATCTGGTCCTGCGTAAACCAGGTGTTTACAAAATTCCGTGTGAATGCGGCAAATCATATATAGGGCAAACGACACGAACTGTGCAGGAACGCATTGTGGAACACCAACGGCATACTCGCCTTCTCCAACCCACCAAGTCCGCAATCGCCGAACATTGTATTTCCACAGACCATTCCATGAATTACAACGACACAAAAATTTTGGCCCATACATCAAACTTTTGGAGCTCGATTATCAATGAATCTGTGGAAATAAGATTGTCTGACAACGAGACTCTCATCAATCGAGATAGCGGTTATCAGCTGAACTCTGCTTGGAATCCTGTTATAGAGAAACTTCGTAGTCGACGTAGTTATCTGCATAAAGATGGAAATCGACCTGACACCGATACGCCAGGCTTTCGCAGTGGAGGGCGCGAGGCGCAGCGCACGGAGCCGTTATGAACGCGCACGCTGAGCAGCGCATGCGCAATGTCACCTCAGAAGGCTTTAAATAGCGGAGCTCAGCGCGTACTCGCCAGTACTACTACAGTGGCATTCACCTGAAAATGGCCAGAAGACTCTGCGCCGAAATATCGTGGCAGGAAGTTACTGATATCCGGCAGTTCTCCCGTGTTTTTATGGAACAATCAGTACGCCGGGAAAGCTTTAAACATCACAACGTTGGTTTTGTGTAAAAAGCTGTAACAGGTTTCGTATAAAAAGTTTGGAGGCGTTACTTTTAAGCACACCCTGACAAAAATCAGACTACCAGGGTAAAAGGAGGCATGTCAAGCCAAACGAAGTCTTCTGGTATCAAACGTAAGCCTGAATTCGAGGAAGAAATTTTTGAGAATGTAGATTTGGAGGACAGCTTTACAGACAAGTGAATGACTTGTGTGTGGAAACTTGGTAACAGAAGAGAATCGGTGCGTTTGAGATGGGCAGCTATGCAAGGATGTTGACAATTTGGTGTAGTGATAAGGCAGTAATGAGGTTTTTACACAGAATCGCAGGGTGGAAGAAAATGTGGGCAACATTGACAACAAGAAGGGACGGGATTATTGGACGTGAGTTAAGATATCAATGAATAACTTCCACGGTAATGGAGGGAGCTGTAGAGGGTGAAAACACAGGGGGAGCCAGAGTGGAGTACATACAACAAATAACTGAGAATGTTGGGTTGCAAGCGCTACTCTGAGATGTAGAGAGTTGCAGAGGAGAGGAATTCGTGTCGGTGCAATCAGAAGACGCCTATTGAAAGAAAACCGAATCTCGTATCGTCACTGAAGTTGGGATATGACAGAGAAAAATCGGTATGTGTAATTGACCATCTGCAAGTAAAAAATAAGAAAAAAAGATGTATTTTTACGATGTATTTCTTGCATTTTTCATTCTACAGACACAATAATTCAAACATCCATTGTACATAACATGTTTAAGGTTTTTCTGGTAGTCGGCATGAAGACTGCCCACTGCCTCTCCTGATTACATTTAGACGACTTCCTCTGATGCAGCTGCGTTCTGGCTGCTAGCTGTCGTACCGGTCGTAGAGTTTCTCCCAGAAGGCCACCCGCTCCTCAAACGGCCGCCTGGCTATGCACAGCCCGTCGCTGGTGATGTGCAGGTAGGACTGGTCCTTCTCTGTGAAAGGCAGCCATGACACCTCCACCTCGGGGTCAGAAAGTTGGCTGCACATGGAAGAGGAAAGGTTACTCACAACCAAACACTTACTTATTTAACGTTGCCAGATTAGGTCCGTAGGTCTAAACATCTATCCAGATATTGTCCGTATCTTACATTACGTACATTACCTTAAGCATGTTGTAAGTTACATCTAATGTAGAATACAACATTTAGAAACTGATTATGGTGCAGGAAAATACATAGTTTACATTTGCCACGGCAAACTGGCTGACACTGACGGCGGCGGTGCACAAATGCTGAGCAGCTAGCGCCATTCGACGGCCAACACCGCGGTTCCTGGTGTGTCCGCTGTACCGTGCGTGTGATCATTGCTTGTACAGCCCTCTCACAGTGTCCGGAGCAAGTATGGTGGGTCTGACACACCGGTGTCAATGTGTTCTTTTTTCCATTTCCAGGAGTGTATATGTACAATTAATCAAGTTTTTACACTCAGTGTCATGTTAATCAATGTTTTATCTCGAATTTTCTTTTTTCATTACATCTACTTTCAGTCTACTATGTTTTTGTGCACTTCTTCAAATCCACATCCCTATTGAAACTTCCTGGCAGATTAAAACTGTGTGCCCGACCGAGACTCGAACTCGGGACCTTTGCCTTTCGCGGGCAAGTGCTCTACCAACAAAGGTTCGCAGGAGAGCTTCTGTAAAGTTTGGAAGGTAGGAGACGAGGTACTGGCAGAATGTAAAGTTGTGAGTACCGGGCGTGAGTCGTGCTTCGGTAGCTCAGTTGGTAGAGCACTTGCCCGCGAAAGGCAAAGGTCCCGAGTTCGAGTCTCGGTCGGGCACACAGTTTTAATCTGCCAGGAAGTTTCATATCAGCGCACACTCCGCTGCAGAGTGAAAATCTCATTCTGGACACATCCCTATTGCTTCTAATTTTCATCTTTTCTTTTTTCACAAGAGCCCACCCTTCACAAGCATAGTTTAAAACGTTTTAAAAAAATTCTTAATGTCTCTCTTTCTTGTTTCTTCATAAGGTGTTTGTTCGTTAATAAATTCCTCTTATTTCAGAGTGCTTGTTAAGTTTTGTTGTTTTAATATTGGGTGCTCTTCCAATGCCCAAGCAGTAAAATGAAAATACACTCCTGGAAATGGAAAAAAGAACACATTGACACCGGTGTGTCAGACCCACCATACTTGCTCCGGACACTGCGAGAGGGCAGTACAAGCAATGATCACACGCACGGCACAGCGGACACACCAGGAACTGCGGTGTTGGCCGTCGAATGGCGCTAGCTGCGCAGCATTTGTGCACCGCCGCCGTCAGTGTCAGCCAGTTTGCCGTGGCATACGGAGCTCCATCGCAGTCTTTAACACTGGTAGCATGCCGCGACAGCGTGGACGTGAACCGTATGTGCAGTTGACGGACTTTGAGCGAGGGCGTATAGTGGGCATGCGGGAGGCCGGGTGGACGTACCGCCGAATTGCTCAACACGTGGGGCGTGAGGTCTCCACAGTACATCGATGTTGTCACCAGTGGTCGGCGGAAGGTGCACGTGCCTGTCGACCTGGGACCGGACCGCAGCGACGCACGGATGCACGCCAAGACCGTAGGATCCTACGCAGTGCCGAAGGGGACCGCACCGCCACTTCCCAGCAAATTAGGGACACTGTTGCTCCTGGGGTATCGGCGAGGACCATTCGCAACCGTCTCCATGAAGCTGGGCTACGGTCCCGCACACCGTTAGGCCGTCTTCCGCTGACGCCCCAACATCGTGCAGCCCGCCTCCAGTGGTGTCGCGACAGGCGTGAATGGAGGGACGAATGGAGACTTGTCGTCTTCAGCGATGAGAGTCGCTTCTGCCTTGGTGCCAATGATGGTCGTATGCGTGTTTGGCGCCGTGCAGGTGAGCGCCACAATCAGGACTGCATACGACCGAGGCACACAGGGCCAACACCCGGCATCATGGTGTGGGGAGCGATCTCCTACACTGGCCGTACACCACTGGTGATCGTCGAGGGGACACTGAATAGTGCACGGTACATCCAAACCGTCATCGAACCCATCGTTCTACCATTCCTAGACCGGCAAGGGAACTTGCTGTTCCAACAGGACAATGCACGTCCTCATGTATCCCGTGCCACCCAACGTGCTCTAGAAGGTGTAAGTCAACTACCCTGGCCAGCAAGATCTCCGGATCTGTCCCCCATTGAGCATGTTTGGGACTGGATGAAGCGTCGTCTCACGCGGTCTGCACGTCCAGCACGAACGCTGGTCCAACTGAGGCGCCAGGTGGAAATGGCATGGCAAGCCGTTCCACAGGACTACATGCAGCATCTCTACGATCGTCTCCATGGGAGAATAGCAGCCTGCATTGCTGCGAAAGGTGGATATACACTGTACTAGTGCCGACATTGTGCATGCTCTGTTGCCTGTGTCTATGTGCCTGTGGTTCTGTCAGTGTGATCATGTGATGTATCTGACCCCAGGAATGTGTCAATAAAGTTTCCCCTTCCTGGGACAATGAATTCACGGTGTTCTTATTTCAATTTCCAGGAGTGTATATGCAAGAAGTAACTGAAAACGTTGGTTTTAGTGCTACTTCGAGATTCAGATTTTGACACATGAAAGGAAGTTGTTGTGGCCGGCAGCATTAAAAAAAATGGAAGAAATGAAAACGAAATAACTAAATCAAAGTAAGCAGAAAAGGCAATGCGTTCTCCATGCAGTGTTGACCAACATGACTATCGCATTTTCCGCACCAATTGCCCGTGTGCCTCACCTGTGTTGTTTCTGCTGCTGCTGGTACTAACCCTGTTTTCGCAAAGTTGGTCCAGAGGCGCGACAGCTGGTCCGTCAGTTTGGCTTCGAAGGAGCCGGGCTCTGGAGCGCCACCAAAACTTTCCGTACAGACGATACAGGCATAGCCCCCTCGTGCACAGCACCTGAAACAAACGAGAACACCATTTCCTCGAGACACGAACACAGCTCTACACCAGAGACCAGAACTTCTCATAGTTAAAGAAGTAATATTCTCGAATATGTCGTGTAAATTATATTGGATAGCTATTGGAAGATGGGAATTAACTCTGGGACTACATCCAACCTTCTCTCATTCTTCGCTGTCCAGCTAAGCATACGACTACAGTCTAGCCGTATAGGCATACTCTTGTTCAACAACCTGTGACGTGACAACGACACGCTCCATCACTACACCACGGCGGGGGTGTAACGGGAGGTGGAGGGGGGGTAAGGGTGGGGGCTAATGGGTTGGGCCTCGGGATTTGGAGGCCCTCCCAGGACTAGACCATTTATAATTAAATCCCAAATAAGACCAAAATATGTTCCATAAGTAAGAGGTGGTCTGGAGATCAAGGCCCCACACTTTTTTTTTTAATTAATCACTCCTCTGACTCGTTTGATACACCCACCACGAATTCCTCTCCTGTACCAACCTGCATCTCAAAGTAGCACTTACATCCTATTTGAGATGATGATGTTTGGTTTGTGGGGCGCTCAACTGCGTGGTTATCAGCGCCCGTACAATTACCCAATCTTTGCTCAGTCCAATTTCGCCACTTTCCTGGATGATGATGAAATGATGAGGACAACACAAACACCCAGTCATCTTGAGGCAGGTGAAAATCCCTGACCCCGCCGGGAATCGAACCCGGGACCCCGTGCTCGGGAAGCGAGAACGCTACCGTGAGACTACGAGCGGCGGACTACATCCTATTTCCTCAATTATTTGGTACATATACTTTAATCTCATTCTTCCTATACAGTGTTTCCTACAGCACCTTGTTGTTCCATAGAAGTTATGTCTTGATGTCTTAACAAATGAAGGGCTTATTTCAGTAGTGGTACAAGTCCATTTTTGTTCATTCTGAGGTACAGAGTCCTATAGTTAAACGAGCGCTGAAAAATCTGCAGTTGAGATACCAGAAATATTCAAGTATATATACTTTAATCTTAGGACTCTTTATCTCAGAATGAACAAAAATGGACTTGTACCACTATTGAAAGAAGCCCTTCAAATGTCCTATCATCCTGCCCTTACTTCATGCCAGTGCTTTTCTTCCTAGATTCTGTGAAAAGCCTCTTCATCCCTTATTTTGCAAATTCATCCAATTTTAAACATTCTCCTGTGGCATCAACATCTTAAATACTTCGATTCTCTTCTAATGCTGTCTTCCTAGAGTCCATGATTCACTACCATACAAAACTGTGCTCCAAGCTACATTCTCAGAAATTTCTTCCTCAGATTAAGACCTGCGTTGGATACTAACAGAATTATCTTGGCCAGGAATGCTCACTTTCTTTATGCTAACCTGATTATTATGTCCTCTTTACTTCGTGGTCATCGGTGTTTTGCTTCCAAAGTTTGTCTGATTTTTCTTCAGCCTTGCTTCAGTTATTAAGCGCAACTGCTACGGTCGCAGGTTCGAATCCTGCCTCGGGCATGTATGTGTGTGATGTCCTTAGGTTAGTTAGGTTTAAGTAGTTCTAAGTTCTAGGGGACTGATGACCACAGATGTTCAGTCCCATAGTGCTCAGAGCCAGGACTGTATGTCTGGTGCTGTTACCTTTCCTAAAGCCCAACCGACCGTCGTTTGACAAATCCCCAATTTCCTTTCCCATTATTCTGTATATTATTATTGTCAGCAACTTGGATGCATAAGCCAGTTTCTGAGCAGAATGGTAGTGTCGTTTTGTTTTGCCGCCCGAGACCTACAATGAGATCAGTCCGCCATTGCTGTACTAGATGAAATTTACGGACTTTTATCACAGTATTGCATCTTACTTAAAATCGAAATTTTTACAATCGATACACAATTGTAGTAGAGTGTAGAAAATCTGTGTTACTGTCTTTCTGATCAAAGATCTGAATGGTTTGAAACTTCCTGGCAGATTAAAACTGTGTGCCGGACGGAGACTTGAACTCGGGACCTTTGCCTTTCGCGGGCAAGTGCTCTACCAACTGAGCTCCCCAAGCACGACTCACGCCCCGTCCTCACAGCTTTACTTCTGCCAGTACCTCATCTCCTACCTCCTGAATCTGAATGTTTTGTTTATAGCTTCAGTAATAATTCTAATACAATGTCAAACAAACTGTTAATTGTCAATGACTGCTCGATTCCAAAGGAATTTTATTATGTGAAATTTGCTTTTGTAACGATCATCTATGTAAGCCGGGGAACTACAGGGAGGTTATAATTAAACTTTCGCTATTTGTTAGTGTCCCATTACAGTGCCTTTTCCTGTGTCGTGTTCTTTGGACGACGTTTGTGTGCTCAATGGCGAGGGCAGTTTGGGCAGAACAATGTTGGCATGTAGATAGTGAACTCATGCAGGTTGATCCTGTGCTGGCGTACACCTTCGCTGAAGTAGGTGTGCCTATGACATGAGAAGACCTAGACATGCCTCCAGACTACGCGTCGATAACGCCCTCTGGGCAGCTAGAATACAGGACGCCGAGCTATCCCAATGGCTCAATCTCGCTATCTCAGTACCTCAGTACGCCACATCGGGACTCAGTTTACATTGCACCTCAATACTACATTGTACTGCGCTGTAGTCTTCCACAGTGATAGTTGTGCTGACGTAAGCTGCCGCCAGCAGCAGTGGTCGGCAAAGCTGTAGCAAGAAGATCGATAGTAGGCACAGGATCAAGTGAGCATATCAGGAGAGGGGCCAAAGACATACTCGCAAGCAACGTGCCGCCAACGTCCTTTCGACATCAAGTATTTAGATCGCCACTGTGGACTGCAGGGCCCAATCAGTCACAGTAGCCCAGTCTCAGTTACTAACTCAGTCACTGGCTCACTAACTCACTCACTCACATCCTAGGTTGGCATCTGTCATTCATCGCTTAGCAGGACTTGTACTTCACCAGCAGTGAGGCTAACGAGGACTATTAGTGAAGAGCTTGTACCACAACACATGGACTCTTAAAGTTAAGTAGCTTCCTCTTTATGTAAATAAAGAACCCTGTCAATACAAGTGTGCAGGTGTGTAGAAGAAAGACGATACTGGCCACCAAACAACATCCTCTCCCTTGTTTCCTGTGGTACAAGAATCGACAGTGGCAATGAAGACACAGCTAACTGCGAGGAAACGTTAGTCATTGTATGTAGTTGTGACATGGACGTGGACAAGATGTAAGAATTAGTAAAAAATTATTCAAATCGCTCTAAGCACTATGGGACTTAACATCTGAGGTCATCAGTCGCCTAAACATAGAACTACTTAAACCTAACTAACCTAAGGACATCACACACTTCATGCCCGAGGCAGGATTCGAACCTGAGACCGTAGCAGCCGTGCGGTGCCGAACTGAAGCGCCTAGGAGCGCTCGGCCACAGCGGCCGGCTAATAATTAGTAATAAAGTGTATTTTAACCATGTGCGTATTTTGTGTTGTAGTGAGAGGAAACCGGCCACCCATCTATCTTTCCACTCAATCCACCCTCTCGTCATCAAGACAGGAACCACAAAACATTACAGGGTTGGGGGGGGGGGGGGGGCACAGCCACAACAAGTGCTCTAACCATGCAGCTTGAGTGTTCATTACAGTGATACAGTGAGAGGAAATTTTGGTTAAACCGTGTGTGAAGTGGTGTTACAAGAGTTTGCACAGTTATAAGTCGTCTATAAGAAGTATTTGTCACGGATGCAAGAATATGCCAACATAAACAGCTTAGAAGTAATTGCGCCACTGGCACTTCAAGAACAATGGTTCTGTTTGGCAGCATAGTGGGCCATAATTATCCATATTAACAGAGACGTCAAGAAAGTCACACGTTTGTGACCAGGAACAGAACGGCTCATTTGCTAAAAGACAACAACTTTCATGTACTGTTGTCTTCATCTACAAGGGTTGACTGAAAAGTAATGCCTCCACCTTCGTAACTCTTCAACAGTTGGCAGCATTGGTATGTGGCAGGTAATGGCTTGTTCCGTAGCCTCTTCTCTACAGCTCCAGTTGGCGGGAAGCCTAGGCATTGAACGGATCTGTTGTTACAGTGTAAAGTATGGAACCCTGCGCAGACGGTCGGTAAATGCCATTCAAGCAACGTGCAGTCATTGAATTCTTGCAGTAGGTGGTGATTGTCTTCATGTTACTACTGTGCGTCGTTTGGCGATTAAGTTTAAAGATGTTGAGGCGGGAACATTTGACCTGCGTGACAAACAAAGAGTTGGACGTCCTGTGACTGTAACCACCGAGTTTCACAAGCAGAATGTTGCCAGATTGATTCAGGACGATCGTCGTATCACTCAGAGAGAAATTGCAAGCACAATCGGCATTTCACAAGAACGTGAGGGTCACATTATTGCTTTGCTTGGCAAACCACACAATTCATGTGCCACCACAGCAGAACTTCAGAGACTGAATCTCACCACCGTATGGCATCCTCCATATAGTCCAGATTTAACACAGTCTGACCTTCATCTGTTCCCGATAATGAAAGACGATCTGCGGGGACATCATTATGCTTCTGATGAAGACGTTGAGAGAACTGTGAGACTGTGGTTTCGAAGTGTCAGTTTCTTCCGTGGCGGCTTCAGAGAAAACTTGTTCATCGTTGGCAGAAATGTATCCAATTTGCTGGTGATAATGTGGAAAAGTGAATATTGGCAATTAAAGATCACATTCATTTATTAAAATATTGCCATCCAAACCCAATTAACGAAGATGGAGGCATTACTTTTCATTCAGCCCTCGTATACTCTGCAAACCACCGTAAAGTGCGTGGCATAGGGTACTGCCCTACTGTAGCAGTTATTAAGGCTTGTTCCCGTTCCAGTCACGTATGGAGCGTGGGAAGAACGATTGTTTGAATGCCTCTGTGCGTGTAGTAATTATTTTAATCTTGTCCTCACGATTCCTATGTGAGGGATACATATTGGATTGTAGTATATCCCCAGAGTCATTATTTAAAGCCAGTTCCTGAAAGTGGCTCCGTAAACTTTTCCAGAGTAGTGGTTGATGGAACTCCAGCCGGAACACAATGTCCTCTTGACACAGTATTTCGGTGGTCCACCTGACCGCCATCTTCAGGTGAGTAGGCAGTCGCACTAATTCGTCGGAACTGAAATCAAACCGCAGCGGCGGCTCCTTTGTACGCCAGAGGACCGCCTTTAGGTCCACCGCTCGTGCGCGAGCTTAACTGTCCTCTAGCGCAAAGCACGACAGCGCACCGATGGTGAAAACTCGTGGAAACAAAAATCGATATCAAACACTGTTGACACCTTTTGATGACCGAATCAACGACCGTTGTTTTTTAACGTCAAACAAAACAGGGTTCCAACTCTTACTTAACTCTAATTGTAATATTGTCAGATAACCGGATTTCAATAGCTTTTTCCACTAAATACTCCCAATAACGCGATGCAGGGGCAACCACTTGTGTCTCATCATTGGACCGTACGATTCGTTTGTCCAATGTAGGCTTTCCCATAATGGCTGGTAATTTTGTAGACACTGGGGTTCCTCAAATCCAAATCATCCTTTACTGAGCCAAGGAACGCTCTAGTCTTAGCTGGCAGACGGAATACACTTTTAATATAAAATCTCTTCAAAATTCTTCCTGTTTTAGAATATATGCTTCCCACGAAAGGAAGGAACGCCACCAATTTGCTTGTATCTTCTGTTGGTTACCGCGAAGGTCCAATACGTAGAGCACGACGTTATCTGTTGCTGGTATTACCATTCTCCTTGAATATCGCTTTCAGATGATCCAGCTGTTGTGTCAAACTATCTGAATCTGAGTTGGCTTAAGCTCTTTTTACCAATGTACGTAGGATCCTTTACATTGGTACGACACACGACAATTTGATGCATGAAGATATCGGTCTGTTTGTGTGGGCTTACCGTAAACACTGTGTCCTAATGTCCCATCATCCCTCCTGTACACCAACTAATCTAAAAACGGTTTTCCATCCTTTTCAACTTAATACTGGTATGCAGACAATTACAATGATCTAAGAAACGATCAAGAGCATCGCTTCCATGTGGGCATGCCATAAACGTATCGTCGACGTATATCCAAAACCAAATTGGTTTTTAGAACACCCACTTCACTACCGTGTCCTCAAAATCTTCCATAAACAAATTGGCAACTGCGGGGAATAATGGACTCCCCATACCCACACCGGCAGTTTGTTCAAAATATTTGCCATTAAATAAAAAGTACGTAGACGTCAGCATATGGCGACAAAGCTTAGTTGTTTCTCCGTCCCATTTTTTACCAATTAACTGCAAAGAATCCTCAAAACGAACTCTGTTAAAAAGTGACACAACATCAACACTAGCTAGCAAATACGCGGGACTGAGACACGGAGTTCAAATGCTGAATAAAAACCAGAGAATGGCGACTGAGAATGGATGCTAAATACATGGCATAATTGTAAGTAGGAGCACCCAAATCTTTAAAAATAGACAGAAGAGGAACCTCTTGCTTGTTTACCTTAAGCAAACCTTATAATAAAAAATGTTCAAATGTGTGTGAATTCCTAAGGGACCAAACTGCTTAGGTCATCGGTCCCTAGACTTACACACTGTCAAACTAACTTACACTAAGAACAAAACAAACACCCATGCCCGAGGGACGACTCGAACCTCCGGCGGGAGTGGCCGCGCAGTCCGTGACATGACGCCTCAAACCACGCGCTTACTCCGCGCGGCCCTTATAATCTCGGCGGAACTGTAACTCCAGGTCGAAGTTTTTTAAGAACATCGTCAGGAAATTAACTCTCCTTCAGAAGTGAAATTTCTTGAAAGTTGTGAGAGTCTTCCAGTTCAGTTCCTTCAGTATCTCTGTAACACTCTCATACAGATCAAAGAAGCCTGTGGCCATCCATGCTGCACTTCTCTGCGTACGTTGAATACCCCCAAACAGTCCTATTTCGTATGGGCCCCCCCACTTGAGCAATATTTTAGCATAGGTCACACGAGTCATTTTTAAGCAATTTCTTTGTAGAATGATTGCACTTAGTGTTACACCAACAAACCGAAATCTACCACCTGTTTTCCTGACAACTGAACCTATATAATCATGCCATTTCATATCTCTACAAAGTGTTACACCCAGGTCCTTGTATGACTTGACCGATTCCATCAGTGACTCACTCATATTATAGTCATACGATATGAAGTTTTTTCGTTTTGTGAACTGCACAATTTTACATTTCTGAACATTTAAAGCAAGTTGCCAATCTTTGCAGCACTTTTAAATATTATCAAGGTCTGACTGAATATTTATGCAGCTTCTCTCAGATAGTGCTTCATTACAGATAACTGCACCTTCTGCTAAAAGTCTGAGGTTACTATTAATATAGTCTGCAAGCTCATTAATGCACAGCATGAACAACAAGGGTCCCAACACACATCCCTGGGGCGCACTTGAAGTTACTTCTACATCTGACGATGACTCTCCATCCAAGATGACATGCAGTGTCCTCCTTACCAAAAACTCCTCAGTCCAGTCAAAAACTTGTCTTGATACCCAATATGACTGTACATATGACAGTAAGCGTAGGTGCAGTACTGAGTCAAATGGTTTTCAGAAATCAAGAAATACTTCATCTATTTGACTGCCTTGATCCAAAGTTTTCAGTAAGTCGCTTGAGGAAAGTTCGAGTTTGGTTTCACAAGATCGTTGTTTCCTGAATCCCTGCTGGTTGGCATTGGTCATTCTGTTCAAGATACTTCATAATGTTTGAGCTCTGAATATGTTCTAAGATTCTACAACAAATCTATGTCAAGGATATTGGACGTTTGTTTGTGGGTCACTTCTACTACTCTTCCTCTAGACGGACGTGACACGTGCTTTTTTCATAGAGCTGGGCTCAGTTTATTGTTCAAGAAATATACGATAGATTATAGTAAGAAGAGCAGCTATCACAGCTACAAATTCAGTATAGAACGTGACAGGGTTTCCATCGGACCTGGAGCTTCGGTTTTAACGCTTTCAGCTGTTTCTCAACACTAATACTTATTTCATTCATGTTACCATGGGACAATGATTATATCGGGGCACTTCTCCTGAGTTCTACTTTGTAAAGGAACATTTGAAAACGGAGTTAGGCATTTCAGGTTTTGCTTCGCTCCCCTCAACTTCAGTTCCTGTCTCATTTGCTAGGGACTACACTCTAACTATGGTTTCACTAACAATCTTTACATCCGACAAGAATTTCTTTGTGTTGTATGAATTATAATTCGACAATATTCTGCTACTTGCTGTGTTCCGATTGTATTCACATGCGTTCTTATGTATTGCTACCAACCAGCTAAGTGTATATGCTCTGTATTTGTGGTTACAATCATTATGTCGCCAACTTATATTTAGAGG
This sequence comes from Schistocerca cancellata, assembly GCF_023864275.1. Classification (NCBI taxonomy): domain Eukaryota; kingdom Metazoa; phylum Arthropoda; class Insecta; order Orthoptera; family Acrididae; genus Schistocerca; species Schistocerca cancellata. The sequence goes on along the minus strand of NC_064635.1, from coordinate 159,203,359 downwards.
GTAACAGTCATATCACTGCAAGTACTCTATTTTTGAAAATTTGGAACAATATATTTTATATTTTTCAAGTACTTCGGTGTTTCTATATTACGTACAAACATTTATAATCCTGTTATTTTGGTCATTGAAAAAAACTGACGTGTTGGTAACTGCAATTTCAAGAAACGAAAATGTCAATGTTTTGTTTACTTAAGAGAGAAAGTAGTGATATAAACTCCCACAAATGAAAATATCTTTTTTATATCGTCATCTATCAATGTGTTATGGCTAAATACGTTTACTGTCAAATTTTAAGTTTAACGTAAATAATTCTCAACAATTTACTTCAGATTAATTTTTCAAACAGGCAGCTAGAAAGCTATGCCGTAAAGACTTCTCTTTCCATATACAGGGACGAACCACGTGAGGAACATTACAATGTAATGATGGTAACCACAGATAACAGGGTATGTACATTTTATTGCTTGGCAGAAATACATAAGAACGTGTGTGAATACAGCCGGAGCTCAGCAGGACCTGAATGCAAAGACAGTCCTGCGGGAGGGAACTGCACCGTTGGCCTGAGAGACATCTTATGTCAACAGATGCTATCGCTGCTGGGTTGCCAGGTGCCCATCTTGTTCTCAAGTAACTTTTCCACAGAAAAGGAAAAACTTGTATTAAACTAATTCAATTAATTACGAAAGTGACAGACAGCATTAGCTCCAGTAAGGCTGGCGACCGTTATATTTTATTTGTAGTATTTATTTCAGAGGGATATACTAACGGTAGCTTATCTGCTGCTCTCATCTGATGCTGAATATAATCACCGCTTATTTGATCGATACAACTACGTTATTCAGACGATAAGGCAGTATACACTGCAGTGAAGTGTATTGTATTGCAACAAGGGCGCCCATACCTTGGAGCAAGGAGTGGGGGGTAGCGTCTGCCTCCCCCCCCCCCCTCCCAGACACTCTGTAGTCGGTATTATGTAGGTGTGTAACAGAGTTGGAACTCGAACTTTTTTTATGGCTACTGATAAGTCGTCATTCATTTTCATAAATATTAAGAATTTTTCATTCCCCCTAGTTCACCCCCTCCTCCCTACCGTATGGGCGCCCTTGTATTGTACATACATCAAAAAAAGCTTTGCATCACCACGGTTCCTAGAATTCGGAAACCTGCACAGAAAACTGGAAGAGAGATCAACATAAACGTCATTTCCGCCCTTTTGTTCCTGAAAACCACACATTGCATTTTGTACCACCATACAGCGAAACCTTCAGAGGTGATGGTCCAGATGGCTGCACACACCGGTACCTCTAATAGCCAGTAACACGTTCTCTACCATTGATGCATGGTTATATTCGTTATGACATACTATCCACGAGTTCATCAAGGCATTGTAGGTCCAGATTGCCCCACTCCTCAACGGCGATTCGGCGTAGTCCCTCAGAGTGGTTGACCGGTCACGTCGCCCATAAACAGCCCTTTTCAGTCTATCCCAGGCATGTTCGATAGGATTCATCTCTGAAGAACATGCTGGCCACTCTAGTCGAGCGATGTCGTTATCCTGAAGGAAGTCATTCACAGGATGTAACGATGGGGGCGCGAATTGTCGTCCATGAAGACGAATGACTCGTCAATATGCTGCCGATATGGTTGCACTATCGGTCGGAGGATGGTATTCACGTATCCCATAGCCGTTACGGCGCCTTCCATGACCACCAGGGACGTGCGTCGGCCCCACATAATGCCACCCCGAAACAACAGGGAACCTCCACCTTGTTGCACTCGCTGTACAGTGTGTCTAAAGCGTTCAGTCTGGCCAGGTTGCCTCGAAACACGTCTCCGACGATTGTCTGGTTGAAGGCATATGCGGGACTCATCGCTGAAGAGAACGTGATGCCAATCCTGAACTGTCCATTCGGCATGTAGTTCGGCCCATCTGTACCACGCTGCATGATGTCGTGGCTGCAAAGATGGACCTAGCCATGGACGTCGGGAGTGAACTTTCGCATCATGCGGCCTATTGCACACAGTTTGAGTCGTAACACGACGTCCTGTGGCTTCACATAAAGCGTTATTCAACATGGTGTCGTTGCTGTCAGGGTTCCTCTGAGCCATAATCCGTAGGTAGCGGTCATCCACTGCAGTAGTAGCCCTTGGGGGGCCTGAGTGAGGAATGTCATCGATATTTCCTGTCTGTCTGTATGTCCTCCATGTCCGAACAACATTCCTTTGGTTCATTCCGAGACGCCTGGACACTTTCCTTGTCGAGAGCCGTTCCTGGCACAAAGTAACAATGCGGACGCGTTGGAACCGCTATTGTGACTGTCTAGGCATGGTTGAACTACCGACAACACGAGCCATACACCTTCTTCCTGGTGGAATGACTGGAACTGATCGGCTGTCTAACCCCCTCCGTCTAATAGGTGCTGCTCATGCGTGGCTGTTTACATCTTTGGGCGGGTTTAGTGACATATGTGAACAGTCAAAGGGCCTGTGTCTGTGATACAATATCCAGTTCTGGGAACTGGGGTTATGCAAAACTTAGTTTGATATGTGTATATATATTTTGTGTGTAAAGAATCCCACCCGATATCCAGTAAACGGTTCAGAACCCAATATACGGTTGCCGTTAACTACAGATCAAAATAGGTTACGTAGGCCTGTGGTTATCACTGGTCAATATTACTATTACTAACTGGTTTTTCCATTGTAGTAACAACTTCTAAGCCAAAATAATTGGTAGATACAGTAAAAATGTAATTAATTTAATTGATGGTTTGCTGTGAGCTTAAAAACTACAATACGCTACTGAATCAAAGTCATAGCTGTTTGAACTGTAACAGTTTATGAAGAGAACTATTTGTTATCCATGGCATTTGACGAATGAAAACTAAAAACCGACCAAAGTTCTGATAATTTAAAAGTCATTTAATTTGTTACTAGCAAAGGAGTACACCAATCCGACATGTTAAAACTTGCCCTGAAATTTTTCACACAGTAAGATTACAGTAAAAGAAATACAGTGTCAGAATTGTAATCTGTTAAGGCGCACTGCAACTATTTAAAAAAATGTTGCAGTTAACCATTTTTGCGGCACAAAGAGCCGCTTATAACAGTAGCATACGAACTGAGAAATAGACGCAGCCGTTACAAGACGACATAGCATCGCGCTGCGCCAAGTCCGAAGTGCACACAACAAAATTTTAAGTAACAGGCAGTACATATCGACTGCTAAACTCTTGCAGACGTATAGGTCGCGCTGGGTACGATGGCAGATGCGCTGTGATCAGTTTCCGTCCTAAGCGCTGGGTGAGATCTTTCGTTTGTTCACAAGGGAAGGACGACAAGCGTCCGCTACCTTTCGGCCGGTCGGTGATGACAGAATCGACGCGCACGCCCTGCAATTTTTCTCAAACGATTTTACAGAAGTTATTTGGTAAAAATATTTCATATTTGCTTTACTTGTAGGTCAGGTTCATTATGATGTGCCCATCATTTCGTTAATGGTCAAACTAATTGCGATATTCACGTAGAAGTAAGATACTGCGCGAAATTCGAAAAAGTTTGCAGTGAAAAATACGGGTCTATGATTTTGCATCTCGTGCATATTAAATAATATGTTGCTGCGTATGAAATTTAGCTAACATATTGAATTTCTCTTTAGATTTGGTTGGAGGCCTCTATCTGTCACCAGTATCGAGAAAATTGATCTGACGGAGCACACTCACGTGCGATCGCACCACACCAATGATAAAGCCACAACATTCCTCATATTTCATAAACGGTTAGAAGTATCGAAACGAGATTTTGGCAAATTATAGCACACAAAGAGGAAACTATTTCTCCATGTGGTTATTATGCAAAAATTAAGTATCTTCCGTGTTATTCAATTAACTACACACTTTTATGGTGAAACAAATGCAGTTTTTGAGGGCCATCGACAGCTGGAAAAACGAGATATGCTGTGGGTTTTGGAATAACATAAATGAAGTCATTATACATTTATTTTGTACTGAGGATGTGTTTTTTCATAAGATGCTGACCTTACTTTTCCTCACTTCCTCATTTACTGAACTTAATAAACCACTGTTTAAGAATTCTCTCGCAACTGCTTCTGCACAGTATGTTAGTGAGGTGAGGCTGTGTAAAATCCGCTGAGTTTTGGCAGCAGACGCAAATTTTAACATGGCAACAAGAGAAATGTTTAGATTTTACTCAAAATTCCCGACTCATGGCTCTTCTCTGAAAGTGAAAAACGGTTAAAAAACCAGGTGAAATTAAATCGCTGCGTTTTTAGCGTAATTCTTTTTAGATACTGACCAAAGAAGAGGTGACAGGTCTCTTTGTATGGTCACCATGCAAGTGTGGGCTCGGAAGGGTCCCACTTAATATTCAGTAAGTATACGCTTCAGCTTAGAACTTCCCCTCCAGCGCTCAGCATTTCTCCTACAGTGCCCTAAGCCACCCCCCACCACTGCCACTCCCCTCACGCTTCCGCAGCCGACTGCACATCTAGTGGCCACGGCATTTTGTGCGGATTATAATTACTACATATGTGACTAGCGGAGGAAAGAAAATCAAGGTAGTGTTGCAAATGACTTCCACCAAAAGTGAACTCGGTTTAGTAACATTAACATATTTTACTCGAGGGTTGGAACTTAAATAGTGGCAACTATTTATTCACAACAGATACAAAAAAGTTACATGTTTGCACCTATTACTGTCATTCAAAGTAGTCACTAGCGCTGTGTAGAACCTGTTGCCAGCAATGTGGAAGGTGTAGTATACCTTTGCGAAGCCTGTTCTGTTGATAGTTCGAATGGCGCGGTCTACTACCTGTCGAATCTCTAGAACAGTTCTGAAGCCAATACCACGAAGTCGTTCCTTCATCTTCGGAATCAAATCAAAGTCACAAGGCCTTAAGTCCAGGGAGTATGGTGGATGGTACAGTATTTCCCAGCCCCATCGACCAAACAGAGCAGCCACAGCTTGCACTGTATGCGCCCGCGGATTGTCGTGCAAACTGATGGGTGGGTTGCGCAGAAAGTGTCGCCGCTTCTTTCACAAAGAAGATCGCAGGTGATGTCCCAAAAACGAACAGTAATACTGTGGACTGACGGCCCGCTGTGGAGGAACGTAATGTGTCAGGATAACACCATGACAGTCGTCCACGAGAATCACCGTAACTTTCACCATACCGGGGCTCTGACGCACTTTCGACTTTCGCGGTGACCCATAATGACACCATTCGTTGGACTGGCGTTTCCGTTTTGGCTCATATGATGTGCCCTTGTCTTATCCTGTGTTACGATACGGTAAGAAAGCCTATCCTTCGCGCTCAAAGCGCTCCAAGTGCGTCTGAGCAGAACGTGCCACTGTTCTGTACGGCGATGCCGATACTCCGAACGCCTCTTGAAGACCTTGATGACACTGTCTTGCTGTACGACCTCTGGCACATTCGGTCTTGAACCAACTCCGTTGTTCCTGTTTCGAAAACATAGTGACACCGTTACGTTAGACCTCTCGTTGACGAGTGACTGTTTTTCCCTCGATTGTGCGCTCGCCGGTGACGTGGGATGGGCGAGTCCATTTGCTCGGAGGTAAGGTATGTATGTCAACAACGTGTGCTATCAGCGACAATAGCAGATTCTATTGCATAGTGTCTCCACAGCGGTGTTGCCACTATTTAAGCTCCAACCTACGTAGCTATTCCTACAGCGCAGTTCTTACGATAACTTTCGAACACAGTATAGTTTGCAAGCAATGAAATAGTTCGTTATTTATTGCCTGTAGTCGTCACAAAAATGCGAAGTGTGTATTGGATGACGAAATCAGACATTTTCCTTACACTGGGCGCACATGATAAAACAAAAAAATAATGCAATCACACACTTCATAGTAATTACTAGTTTTATTTGGACCAAACTGAGGTGGAGTAAGAAACAGTAACAGCTGATGTTTTGCATATTATGCTGAGTGTCAGCTGCACTGGATCAAGTTCGTAAATAGTGCTGATACAAACTGACAATGCGGAAATGATTGGGCTTTAACAATACTGTTTCACTGGTAAACCCAACATGGCAAAGAGCTCAAGGAAATTCTACTCCTGAAAAATTCTGTGCACTGTCGAAAAATCTTTTTCATTGAGCGTCTGAATAATGCCATTAGTTCTGGATTGAATCTGAATTATATTAACTATCTTTGCGTCGTCTTCGTAACTAAAGAAGAGTCGTTATATCCATGGCGAGAGTCCAACAAAAAAAAAGGAATATTTTTGAGTAATGGTAAGATGTGATTTCGAATGTAATACTCAAAAGTTATTCTCTCCCATTTTTCCAGATTTTGCATCACTGATTACAAGAGTTTTTTTTGCAAGCAAACAGGTCTTTTTTTAATTTCTTCGTCCTAATTTGCCTTGGTGTTCCTGAAAGCATGTATAGAAATGCAGGAACACTGACATTATTGTACATCAATGTGTCATAGCATTCACTGACTGCACAAGCGATTCCTTCCTCCTCTACCTCGAAATGATAAAGGGTGGTTTACATGAAACCTGACTGATTGGAATTATAGGCAGGATTTTAGGGGGTGACAAGATGTTTCATCTTCATATCAGCTAGGAATTTCTCTGGAGTATAAACTGTTAATGACATCATCTCTACACGTTTACTTCAGGTAGACGTCTTACTTTTGCAAATTAATTTTCTGTATAATTTTCTTAATCTGTTTAACCGGGTTGAAGAAGCCCGAAAATCAATCATGTTAATCTCACCTGCAGTTCAGATTGCCTATGCTCACAGATCTCACTTGATAATGGAGCACTGACTTTCACAAGCAGTTCTAAATCGTTCAAACAGTTTTTCTTTCACGCATTTGCTAGTTTCATTTTGGTGCATATTTCGTACTTTGTTTAACTCTGTCTTTAATTTATACAGTTCATGGTCATATTTTGGAAATGAAATCGGGTTTGCACACTGCTTAACTTTAAGCGTTCTCTCCCATCTTCATTTAATCAAAAACTTTGCAGCTTTTTCTTTCCCATTGAAAACTATTCGTGTACATATATTCTTTAGGCTTGGGAGGTACTCTATTTTAGTTCTGGACTGTAACCGGCACAACAATAACCGTTCGAACCACAATTAATGGTATCGTCCGAATTTTTTCCTACCAGTCCGGTAACAGTACTTTTCCCCTGTGGAGTGGTGTATTTTAATTAGCATTTTTCTTCTCACACTAAAACACGCAGTGTACGTCAGTGTGAAGTAGTTTGGTACCACTAAATTAAAACAAAAATCAACTCTGCTGAAGATATTTTGCTAATACATACCAGTGCGTGCTGTTGCTTTCGTGTCCAAATACCAAACAAACTTTCTTTTCGATTCCCACCCGAATAGCATTATATTCTTTCAATACTTAACCATTCAGCTGACGAATTACAGTCGGATTACTTTCCATTGGCATACACGATCAGTGTCAAACGTAAAATACAGGTATAAGGGTATAACTATAAAATGGATGTACTATCATAGTAACCACATTCTGTGTTGTAAGAGGATTATAGAAATAAAACTGGGTGTTGTTTATACTACAAAAGTTATTGGAGTATCTTTATCGGTGTTTTAATTAATTAAGTCATTACATCATCATCTTTTAAGTAAAATTAGGTATCAGAATCTAGGTACTTGGATCTCCTACTTTAATTGATGTACATCAACTGTTTCAAAAGGCTTTTCTAAAACGTGAGAAATTTAAGATTAGCGGTGTTTTTATATCAGATGCAGCAGTCTTTGCTGCCACAAAACCTATCACGTCACTACAAATGAAAAGTTGTGTTAGTAATGCAAGCACTTTCTAAAAGGTATACCAAATACGATACTTGAGCCTCACGAAAAGAGCTGATAAAGTAAAAATAAAGTTCGTTATGGAAAGCGGCTGATAATTTCAAGTAGTTATATGCAGTAGCCTCTGTTATATTACATGAGAACTAAGACTAATTTAAGTTATGATGAAGATCTGATACAGTAGATTATTCTTCTTATTCTTACATGAGCTTTCATCTAATGTATAAAATTAGCTTCTTTAGTGAGTAAAACTACATTCAAGTTAATGTTTTGTTTGAGTCAAAAGTGAAATGGGAAGGTAGATCATGCACTATGTAACTGCAATATCAACAGTTAACAGAAAGCTGCGTCAGAGGAGACCTGACAAGTTGGAAGAAAGTGCCCTATGGTCCCAATACAGCCTAGTAAAATAAATACGTAATTTGCTGTAACAGTCTGTGATTAGCACTCATATTATACTGTCAGTGTTTTAACATTTCTTCGTCTTCACTGAAGGACGAAGTTAGTATCAGTTATACGTGTTAAAATCAAATCGAAAGAGATTTTGCAAGCAGTACACAAAATACAGTACTGTGAAACATCTTCTGCATGTTGCGCAACAGTTCTCCCATCGGGCCCTGGGGAACTCGGTCACTGATGTAGTGGCAGCCAAAGAAGTGGGCTGGAGCCTTGGACTTCAGGTTGTGGAGTTTGGCCGCACCAACGGCGTGGTACGTGAACAGCAAGTCGCCGAGAAGCTGAAACGAAAGATACAGAATTAGAAAATGTTAATAGACGGTAGCAACAGACTCACAGAAGCATTGTACGACACAGACACACCATCTCAACCGATAAGTTGTGTTAGGATACCGTGATACATAATGCTTTCCAGTGAGATACCTAGCAGCAGGTGCTACTTGGCCACCCTTAGCTTCTAGAACTTTCTGCAGTCTCCCCCTTTTTTGGCAGACAGGACATTGTCGTATCGCAATGACAGTGCGAGTTAGTACCGACTGTGTGAATGCAGCATTGGGGCACAGCCATTTGACAGAAAATGTAATGAAAGAGTCGTCAGTTAGAAATAGGCGAAGTTGAATAATAAAGCGCTTAATAACACACTGAAGGAAATAGTTCGATGGAACAGGAATGCTGAGTCGTGCGTGGCTGTTTTGGACTAGTGACTTTTAGAATTTGTCAGTATCATCATAGGAATGAGTGTGAAACGGTTATGAGTGTTTTCTATTGCTTGGAAATTGAATGAACGTTGTTAAAGGATATAACCCCTTATTTCAGGAGATCTTTACGCGCTTTTTGCGTATTTTGTACTAGGTCTACAACTTTGCTTCCGCCGTTTTTTCTCGAAGTTCGGGGTTTTATTGTGAAAAACTTACAAGAAAATAATGATGCATAGCATATCCACTACATTCTCCCGTGTTCCGGACAGCATACGAATCCCGTGGCGGAAGAACTGGGCGTCTTTTGTGGGGATCCATGAATCGATTCAATTTTGCACTTGTTCATATGATCGGAAGTGCTGGTCAGCCAGACTGTACGCCACTGATCGAAAAAGGTGGTAGTCAGAGAGAGCAACGTATAGAGAATACTGCGGGAGGGATAGGACTTCTCATTTCAACCTTTTGCATGTATGTTTTGACGGGTTTTACGACAAGGGGTCGAGCACTGGTCTGCTGCAAAATTACATTTGCGTATCTATCGCTGTATTGTGGCCATTTGTGTTTCAGTGCTGAACTCGAATGCATCAATTTCTTTCGATAATGATATCCTGTGATTGTCTTCGTCTGTTTCAGTAGCTACGGAAACGTTCTGTCTTCCACCGCCATTCCGGTCTTCGACATCAAAATCACCGTTCTTAAGTGCTACATAACTGTATATGTCCAATAGCTGTTTTTTGTTGCAGTGATATACTGACATCAGCAATCTACAAGGCACTCCGCCCCCCCCCCCCCACCCCCACAAGGAAAAAAGAAACACTGACGACGTTTAGTACTTTGTGAGGAAGGGCAAACTGGAGAGAGTCAAAGTCTGAGAATGAAGTGCAGCGACAGTTTGTTCCGATTTGTTTTGGTGTCTGAATATGGAAGGTATGCAATCCATTAGCAATCTGTTTATTGCAGGTGGACGACCAAAGCCTAATAACATTCTTGTACATGCGCTACATTCTTCCACACAGCCACTGAGTGTATCCTGCTGTGGACCATGTGTGGTCTGCCAGTGCAGTAACATCGTTGACAGCAGTACGACATGTACCAGCACACAGCTGTGGAAATGACCGACACGTTCGGTCGCTGTGGCCGTGCGGTTCTAGGCGCTCCAGTCCGGAGCCGCATCTGCTCCGGTCGCAGGTTCGAATCCTGCCTCGGGCATGGATGTGTGTGATGTCCTTAGGTTAGTTAGGTTTAAGTAGTTCTAAGTTCTAGGGGACTGATGACCACAGCAGTTGAGTCCCATAGTGCTCAGAGCCCTTGCATATGTGTCAAGTCGGACTGCAAAGGGAAAGCTGCTGCAAGATTGCATGTGGTATGTCCATTGAACAGTAAAGTAAATGCACTTTGTGATTGGTGCTTGGTACTTGCTGATAGTATTCCCAGTGTAATGTTTGTCCTATGGTAGACTTCAAAACATGATGCAGGTGGTCCATGCTTGGCTAAAAAGCTACAGCTGGAGGAGGATGTGCTGACAATGTTTGAAGGGGACACATCCACCAGAATTTGATAGGTGGCACAGGCACTGCACATGGGTAAAGGTGCTGTGTGGCGTGTTGTCCATGGTCTCTGGCTTCATCCATACCATTTATAGAAAGGCCAGGCATTGCAGGAGTAGGGCTATCCACGACAGGTACGGTCTGTGCAGTGATATTTACAACAATACATACTCCAGCCACAATTCCAGAGGTTCGTGCTATCCACAAATGAATGGTCGTTTACAGGAGAAGGCATATTAAACTTTCCAATAAGCATGTTTGGGCGGATGAAAATATATGCAGGCGACTCAAAATCTCCTACAGAAGGCCAGTATTAACACCTAGGCCAGGATAATTCTTAGTGACCATACCATTGGGTCATAATTGCTGCCAAACCGACTAACAGGATCAACCTACTTCACATTTATTAGAGATGCCTACCCTATTGGATGTAGTGCCAATAAATATTTGGATGGACATGTGGCTGTAATACAACGGAGCTCCAGCACACTTCGATGTCAATGTATGGAATCACTTCAGTGTCACACATCCCAATTAATTGGTTTGTAGAGTTGGACCAGTTCCATATCCAAGCCATGCATTTCCAGTTATGGGTTCCTTCTTCAAAACGGATCTGCGTGCCGTGCCTTCCGACACAACATATTAAGCGTTTTTGGTGCTTTTGGGACACCCTTTATATCAAGACAGATAACACCTATATAGGTCAACTCTTAATACAGTGGTTATAACTACTTTCTTTGAAAATCGATCAGCGTTAGAGAATTGTGATTTTAGTGTTGAAGTGTAGAACTGAAATATAGTTCCAACATTTATTGACATAAGCAGTCTTCCATAGGGTCAAACAACATCATTTTAATTCCTGATAGTGTACCGTTCTTAACACCTGCAGTATCATCTGTTAATGAAAAAAAATGGTTCAAATGGCTCTGAGCACTATGGGACTTAACATCTATGGTCATCAGTCCCCTAGAACTTAGAACTACTTAAACCTAACTAACCTAAGGACAGCACACCACACCCAGTCATCACGAGGCAGAGAAAATCCCAGACCTCGCCGGGAATCGAACCCGGTAACCTCTGTTAATGGATGCTTTGTGATGTGCTAATAGCATTCCAGAGGCAACACACTGCTAAGATAGTAGTAGTTAGATGTTGCATGGTAGATTGTGTGAAAAAATATATTACTCCATTACCACACATACCAGTTATGATTAGCCACATACGCTGATTTATACACTGAAGAGCCAAAGAAACTGGTATAGGCATGCGTTTTAAAATACAGAGATATGCAAACAGGCACAATACGGTGCTGCGGTAGACAACGCCTATATAAGACAACAAGCGCCTATCGTAGTTGTTAGATCGGTTACTGCTGCTAAAATGGCAGGTTACCAAGATTGAAGTGGGTTGAACGCTGTGTTATAGTCGGCGCACCTGCTATGGGTCACAGCGTCTCCAAGGTAGCGAAGAAGTGGAGATATTTCTGTACGACCATTTCACGAGTATACCGTGAATATCAGGAATCCAGCAAAACACCAAATCTCGGACTTTGTTCGGGCTGGAAAAAGGATCCTGCAAGAACGGGACCAATGACGACTGAAGAGAATCATTCAACAATTGCTGCAGATTTCAATGGCTGGGCCATCAACAAGTGTCAGCGAGCGAACCATACAACGAAACGTCATCGATATGGGCTTTTGGAGCCGAAGGCCCACTCGTGTGCGCTTGATCACGGCGTGACACAAAGGTTTACGCCTCACTTGCGTCCGTCAAGACCGACATTGGACTGTTGATGACTGGAAACATGTTTCCTGGTCTGACGTATCTCGTTCCAAATTGTATCGAGAAAATGGACGTGTACAGGTATGGAGACAACCAGGTGAATTCATGGAACCTGCATGTCTGCAGGGGACTGTTCAAGCTTGTGGAGGCTTGGGGCGTGTGCAGTTGGAGAGATATTGGACGCCTGATGGATCTAGATAGGACTCTGACAGGTGACACCTACGTAAACATCCTATCTGATCACCTGCATCCATTCATGCCCATATTGTATTCCGACGGACTTGGGCAACTCCAGCAGGACAATGAGACACAAAGGTTTACGCCTCACTTGCGTCCGTCAAGACCGACATTGGACTGTTGATGACTGGAAACATGTTTCCTGGTCTGACGTATCTCGTTCCAAATTGTATCGAGAAAATGGACGTGTACAGGTATGGAGACAACCAGGTGAATTCATGGAACCTGCATGTCTGCAGGGGACTGTTCAAGATTTGCTACAGAGTGGCTCCAGGAACACTCTTATCAATTTAGGCACTTCCGCTTGCTACGAAAATCCCCAGACATTAACATTATTGAGCACATTTGGGATGCCTTGCAACGTGCTGTTCAGAAGAAATCTTCACCCCTTTGTGCTCTTGCGGAATTATGGAAAGCCCTGAAGAATTCATGGTATCAGTTCCAACCAGCACTGCTTCAGACATTAGTCGAGTCGATACCACGTCATTTTGCGGTACTTCTGCATGCTCGAGGGGCCCTAGACGATATTAGGCAGGTGTTCCAGTTTCTTTGGCTCTTCAGTGTATATGCAATTGTAAGCATAGTGGATGAAGTCCCTTTAACAGATTTCCTGCGTCTTCTGTTTTCCGCTAATAAAATGCGGTACTAATGTGATATATAACAATACACGCTATTTTACGTTATACACTACTGGACATTAAAATTGCTACACAACGAAGATGACGTCCTACAGACGCGAAATTTAACCCACAGGAAGAAGATGCTGTGATATGCAAATGATTAGCTTTTCAGAGCATTCAAACCAGGTTGGCGCCGGTGGCGACACCTACAACGTGCTGACATGAGGAAAGTTTCCAACCGATTTCTCATACACAATCAGCAGTTGACCGGCGTTGCCGTGAAACGTTGCCGTGGTGCCTCGTGTAAGGAGGAGAAATGCGTACCATCACGTTTCAGACTTTGATAAAGGTCGGATTGTAGCTTATCGCGATTGCGGTTTATCGTATCGCGACATTGCTGCTCGCGTTGGTCGAGATCCAGTGACTGTTAGCCGAATATGGAATCGGTGGGTTCAGGAGGGTAGTACGGAACGCCGTGCTGGATCCCAACGGACTCTTATCACTAGCAGTCGAGATGACAGGCATCTTATCCGCATGGCTGTAACGGATCGTGCAGCCACGTCTGTCCCTCAGTCAACAGATGGGGACGTTTGCAAGACAACACCCATCTTCACGAACAGTTCGACGACGTTTGCAGCAGCATGGACTATCAGCTAGGAGACCGTGGCTGCGGCTACCCTTGACGCTGCATCACAGACATGAGCGCCTGCGATGGTGTACTCAACGACGAACCTGGGTGCACGAATGGCAAAACAAAATTATTTTCGGATGAATCCAGGTTCTGTTTACAGCATCATGATGGTCGCATCCGTGTTTGGCAACATCGCGGTGAACGCCCATTGGAAGCGTGTATTCGTCATCGCTATACTGGCGTATCACCCGGCGTGATGGTATGGGTTGCCATTGGTTACACGTCTCGGTCACCTCTTGTTCGCATTGACAGCACTTTGAACGTTACATTTCAGATGTGTTACGACCCGTGGCTGTACCCTTCATTCGATCCCTGCGACAGCCTACATCTCAGCAGGATAATGCACGACCGCATGTTGCATGTCCCGTATGGGGCTTTCTGGATACAGCGGGCCCTGGCCAGCACATTATCCAGATCTCTCACCAACTGAAATCGTCTGGTCAATGGTGGCCGAGCAACTGGCTCGTCACAATACGCCTGTCACTACTCTTGATGAACTGTGGTATCGTGTTGAAGCTGCATGGTCAGCTGTACCTTTACACTCCATCCAAGCTCTGTTTGACTCAATGCCCCGGCGTATCAAGAGCGTTATTACGGCCAGAGGTAGTTGCTCTGGGTACTGATTTCTCAGGATCTAAGCACCCAAATTGCATGAAAATGTAACCACATGTCAGTTCTAGTGTAATATCTTTGTCCAATGAATACCCGTTTATCATCTGCATTTCTTCTTGGTGTAGCAATTTTAATGGCCAGTAGTGTACTTCGGACATGGAAAGTACGGAAGATATGTAGACATTTTGGATATTCTGCAGGATCTACATTGCATTAGAGATACAGTCACAAATACTACATTATAGTTATCAGAAAATGGTGTATAATTATTTATGTCCAAAGGATGTATCTGTTCTTTGTTAAAGTGAGGTATCCACATTCTATATTGAGACAAGTAATACCTCGACAGGTCAACTCTTCAATTCTTAATACCATCTTAACACATCCTACGAAAACACTGACTTGTGCTACAGTTCAGTATCGTCTGTTGCAAAGTATGTTTTGTAATGTTGGAAGTGGCATCACAGGCAGCTTGTACATTCTGCTAAGCTGTATCAGGGTGCACTGCATGGAAAAATATTCTATTCAGTTAACACCTGTGACAAAGCAATTACAGTTCGTTGCCCTCAGATGTCATGTTACGGTGACGTATAGAAACACTTAGAAGAAAGCGGTATTATTCAGGAAGTATTCGCAATTTGCAACAGAAGCTAGGAAGCTTTAATATGAGTACTTTAAGAATAGGATGGAGATGACATCACATATATATACTCTAATAGAAGAAAAACGATGAAGCTTTCTAAATTGCATGGGTCGCATGAACTGTGTAAACACCTGCTGTCAAATAAGATTATGCAAAAATACAGTACGAATATGTCGTCACGTAAGGGAGCGTAGGCGTGGATTAGGTAGAGGAAAGCTTTTCTAGGGATCCAACGGTAGACTTCATCAGGCAGTCAATGATTCTTGTGTGGGTCGCAATCATCGAAAACTTGGGACTTAGATTAGGGTTTTAAACACGTTTCAGCCGTCAAATTTCCAACCTTATTTTATTTGACGAACAGTTTCAGCGTTACACTACGCCATCTTCAGGCCCCTGGTCAACGTGTAGGAAGAATCTACCTCGTTTCTGTTTTAAAACAGTGGCCAGCAATACTGGTATTTGTAGATTGTGATTACGGTGGAAAGGTGTTTGATTTGACACCATTCACAGTAATTGTCCAGACAGACCTACAGCATAATTAAGACACGAAGGAAATATTATACTTAGGTGGTAGTAAGTACTGATTTGCATCAAATGGGAAAAACTAAAAATTTTGTGCCAGACGGATTCGAACATGGGTCTTGTGCCCACTAGTCTGAGAGAAATGTTAGTCATGTGTGAGAGAAGTGCTTTTTGACAAAACACAACAGCTGATGAAATCGAATGATGTGATTTATTGTGGCTGACCTGTCAAGTAGTGACATCAATGTAAATGATTCAGTGGTGGAAGCCCTGTGACACTGCTAGGGTTGTGTTATGTTGGAATACACTATTTGGTAAATTTAGAAAACTGAACTAGGATCTTAAAACCATTATGCAGCCATCGTTATATATTTGACGTAGCTATGATAAACAGTAAAGGAGATTAAGACATGCACAGAGACTTATACAATCATTCTATAGCAATTAACTGCAGAAGACTGACGATTTGTGCACATAGTGTATGTAAATAAATATAACATATTACGTACAAATAGGTGAAGAGGTCCATTACTGTTTGGTACGCTACTGGTAATAAGGCATTCGACTCAGTAACTGTCGTATAATACCTAAGAGTAAGAGTGAAAGTAGAATGAATACCTAATACAATTTGTAGGCTAATCAGAAGCCATATACTTTTAAATGTGATATGTGTATCGACTGGAAGAAACATCCAATGTTAACATCCCCAAGTAAGTGTGGATACTTTTGTCCCAATACCAAATTGCATAATGTGGATCACACAGCACACTGTCAGGCAACAAATGGGAAGGGGGGGGGGGGGAGGGAGGGGTGGCGCGTTCGCGCTTTTACAGTGTCCACATGAGGAGACATACATTCTAGTCGAAATCTGATATCATCTGCACACTATATAAACGCAGTATAATTAAAGGTACAACAGCGAAGTTTAATTGATCATTGCTATGGAGAACTATTAGTATACCCTTCCCAATATTCTCGCCATTAAAAAAATATATCTTGCATAACGATAAAAATGGAAAATTATGGGTGTGTACCCTCTGTCTTTCCCACCGACTGTATTTCCCACTATCCACCCCAGCTTCTACCTCTCATCTCCACGGCTTTCCTGTCTAACAGGCCTTCCTACCCACCTTCCCCTCAACCATTTGGGATATACTCTCTGCTCCAGCAATACCTCTCACCCTAGTGCAGGTCCTCGAGATTGTAAGTGAAAACTCAATGCCTCGGAGTATTTACCAGAAGAATTTTATCTACCTGCGACATATTTTTAAAATGCATATTTTCCGTTGTTTTTAACTGTCTGTCTTTGATTTTTAATTCAAAATACACAGATCAAAAAAAGTTTTGCATCTGTTCGGTTCCGATACTTCCTGAACCTGTACAGAAAATTGGAATAAAGATCAACGTAAGTCATTTCCGCCATTTTTATTGCTCGTGAAAATCATTCATTGCTTTTTGAACCACCACACAGCGAGATCTTCAGAGGTGGTGGTCCAGATTGCTGTACACAGTGGTACCTCTAATACCCAGTAGCACGTCCTCTTGCATTGATGCATGCCTGTATTTGTCATGGCATACCATCCACAAGTTATGAAGGCACTATTGGTCCACATTGTCCCACTCCTCAACGGCGATTCAGCGTAGATCCCTCAGAGTCGTTGGTGGGTCACGTCATCCATAAACAGCCCTTTTCAATCTATCCCAGGCATGTCCGATATGGTTCATGTTTGGAGAACATGCTGGCCACTCTAGTCGAGCGAAGTCGTTATCCCGAAGGAAGTCATTCACAAGATGTGCACCAAGCGGCGCGAATTGTCGTCCATGAAGACGAATGCCTCGCCAATATGCTGCCGATGCGGTTGCACTATCGGTCGGAGGATGGCATTCACGTATCGTACAGCCGTTACGGCGCCTTCCATGACCACCAGCGGCATATGTCAGCCCCACGTAATGCCACCCCAAAACAGTAGGGAACCTCCACCTTGCTGCACTCGCTGGACAGTGTGTCTAAGGCGTTCAGACTAACCGGTTTGCTTCCAAACACGTCTCCGACGACTGTCTGGTCGAAGGCATATGCGACACTTATCGGTGGAGAGAACGTGATGCAAATCCTGAGCGGTCCATTCGGCATGTTGTCGGGCCCATCTGTACCACGCTGCTTGGTGTCGTGGTTGCAAAGATGGACCTCGTCATGCACGTCGGGAGTGAAGTCGCGCATAATGCAGCCTACAGCGCACAGTTTGAGTCGTAACACGACGTCCTGTGGCTGCACGAAAAGCATTATTCAAGACGATGGCGTTGCTGACAGGATTCCTCCGAGCCATAATCCATAAGTAGCGGTCATTCACTGCAGTAGTAGCCCTTGGGCGGCCTGAGCGACATATGTCATCAGTTCCTGTCTCTCTGTATGTCCTCCATGTCCGAAAAACATCACTTTGGTTAACTCCGAGACGCCTGGACACTTCCCTTGCTGAGAGCGATCGAACCGCGGTACTGACCGTCTAGGAATGGTTGACCAACAGACAACAACAGCCGTGTAGCTTCTTCCTGGTGGAATGACTGGAACTGATCAGCTGTCGGAGCGCCTCCGTCTAATAGGCGCTGCTCATGCATGGTTGTTTACATTTTTTGGCGGGTTTAGTGACACCTCTGAACGAAGGGACTGTGTCTGTTATGCAGTATCCACAGTCAACGTCTATCTTCAGGAGTTCTGGGCACCTGGCTCATGGAAAATTGTTTTTGATGTGTGTAGAAAACAGTTCCAAATTTTGTTTGTACATCTCATTGCAATTTCTTTTTATTTGCCTGGCTCAAGAGCAGTGAATTTCACCGTTCACAGCCCACCCCTAACACATATGGGGCGACGGGGATGTAAAACAATAAAACAAGCACGTCAACACAGTGCAGTGTTTGCGCTTGATACCTACGATTAGATCTTTGCTGTAATTGAACTGTTTGGTAACGATCCTGCGTCTTACCCAGTTATTGTCTCCGGTTGCATCTTGGATTTGTCTCTCCTCTGCTCTTGACGTTGTAGTCATCATTGTGGCGATTGCTTGCGCCTCATTGTCATAAGGTTGTTTGTCCTTGTCCTGGTCAGTTGTCCGTCATCTGTCAGTTGTGTTTCGTTTCCCGTTCTGTACGGACTGGGCTACTCTTCCGGAGGTGGTTCTTCCCCTCTGGCGGCTCCCTCCATTTGTGTGTTTACCGACGTGCGCACTGATATCCAGTTCCCACAGATATAGCTTCTGCGACGAGGAAAAAGGCAGTTATTTAGTAGCATGGGCGCTCAATTGGTTGGCTTGCTGGCGCAACAGCAGCAGTTAATACAACAGCAGCAGCAGCCCATGTTAGATTTCTTACAAAAATCGCTTCAGATTCAGCCGGACAAGCTCAGAGCACACGAGGCCCAGTTCCAACGGCCATCAGCGCCTCCTGCTACTGACGCTTTCATTCATGCTCCGGTGTTCCCACCTTTCTGTGACGCTAAAAAGGACTGGGATACATACTTACATAATCTGAAACAACGTTTCTTGGCCTTTCAAATCACTGGTAATTCATGTCAGCGATCTTTGTTTTTCTCTTGGGCTCACCGGACACATTCTCTCTGCCAGACCATGCTGCGCTCTCGTTTCCGTATATTTGCGTTCTGTTGACTAATTACTATTCCCAGTGATGCCACGTTAAGCAACAGGGAAAGTCATACCGATGTTGGTTCACTACTTGCAAGGTCTCGGCCGAAAATGCGATTTCACTTTGCGTCAATAGCGGCTGCAAGGCATCGTGTAAGTACTGTCGATATTTCTAAAAATATCGGAAATAGGATTTATTGATATTTAAATGTTATTGTAGGCCCTCAAAGTACCGAATAAAGTATCCATATGTCGACAGATAGAAATCGACACACTGTCCTATAGAAATATCGGCTGTACATAGTAAATACAGGGTGACAGTTATTGAACTATATGAAATAAAATCGTCATAACTTATGAACGGTTTGCCTTAGGACTTTCAAACTGTACGGTCATGGGGTATGATGAGAATTAGTATGCGCATGAATGGTTTAGTTTACCGATGAAGGCGACTTTCATTTGGATGGGTTCGTCAATAAGCAAAATTGGCGCATCTGGGGGAGTGAGAAGTTGCATCACCCTCAGCGGGTGACTGTGTTCCGTACAGTGTCCAGTCACAGAATAATCTGTGCGACATACCATGACGGTATGGTGACTACCGCGCGGTGCGAGAAGGTATCCGACGATGATTTCATCCCCATTATCCCAAGGGAACCTGATTTCGACAAGTTGTGGTTCATGCATGACGGAGTTCGACCCCATCGAAGCAGGAGAGTGCTTGATGTCCTGGAGGAGCACTCTGGGGACCGCATTCTGGCTCTGGGTACCCGACTAGCATAAGCTCTGATTGGCCGCCATATTCTCCAGACCAGAACCAGTGCGACTCCTTTTTGTGGGATTATTTTAAAGATAAAGTATACGGTAATAATCCGAAAACCATTGCTGATCTGAAAACAGTCATCTAGGAGGTCATCAGCATCGATGTTCCGACACTTCAGCGGGGCCTGCAGAATTTCGCTACTCATTTGCGCTAGATCATCGCCAATGATGGCATATCGAACTTGTCATAACCTAAATCCGATTGTCTGTAGTGACGTTTACATGTTGGATAAAGTTTGTGAACGTTGTAGAGTGTAACTTATTTGTTCAAATGGTTCAAATGGCTCTGAGCACTATGGGACTTAACATCTATGGTCATCAGTCCCCTAGAACGTAGAACTACTTAAACCTAACTAACCTAAGGACATCACAGAACACCCAGTCATCACGAGGCAGAGAAAATCCCTGACCCCGCCGGGAATGTAACTAATATACGTTTTATTTCAATAATTGTCACGCCGGCCGTGATGGCCGAGCGCTTCTAGGCGCCTCAGTCTGGAATCGCGCGACCGCTACGGTCGTAGGTTCGAATCCTGCCTCGGGCATGTATGTGTGTGATGTCCATAGGTTAGTTAGGTTTAAGTAGGTCTAAAGGGGACTGATGACCTCAGATGTTAAGTCCCATAGTGCTCAGAGCCATTTGAACCATTTTTGAATAATCGTCACCCTGTATGCTGCCAGTTTTAGAGCTGTATATGTAAATATTGATTTATTATTAGATATTCTCCACATCAACAAGCTAGCAGCATGCTTATCCAAGAACTGAAAGGAAAACGATGCACGTTCACGCATGGCACTAACCACTTTGCTAACAATAGTAACTGCTCTTAAGAGTGCGCAATAAAAGGTATCCGATGGCTCCTTTTTTTTTCTGCGAACTCTAGCTAGCTAGGAGTTGTGTCAAAACTGCGTGGTGAAGTTAAACGTTGCAGTTTCTGTTGGTAGTACCGAGTGCCGATTGCGTCAGCATTTCTGCTCAAAATTGTTTTTTAACGCAACTGGTGTGCTATTTCTTCGCATCGGAAATCTTTTCTTCCATTCACATATCATTCAAATATCGAAATTGCGATATTTTTTAACACCCCTACTTCGTATGCAGATTCCTTGATTGTGATATGGAGGTCCGGGTTGCACCAGATACGGAGGCCCGCACTACGGCGAAGAAGCTGGATACCCCTCATTGGAGGACATTCTGTGCAACGCACACTTTTCGGAATCGGACAGGCAGAAAATGAACTATTAATGACGAGGCCACAAGTCAGGCCAGTTCACACACCACCACATGCTCCACTCTGGCGGCAGAGTCGCAGGACAGCTCCCAGACAGCGCCGTTGTAATTCGTCCTCGCCTGAGCCTCCGGCCACGCCCTGTCTCAGACCATGAGGGCCACTCCTTTTGTGATCACAGCGCTTTTCCACTTACTGCCAGCCACATTGTCCATATCGTTGGTGGGGGTCCTGCCCACTTTGTGGCAAAGAAGGGCATCTTCATTCAGTGTGTCGCAGCCATATGATCCGCTCCCATTCTGCCCCACAAGAACGCCAGGACAAATGGGTTCAAATGGCTCTGAGCACTATGGGACTTAACTTGTGAGGTCATCCGTCCCCTAGAACTTAGAACTTCTTAAAGGGCTCCGGAACGCCCTATACTTGCAATGTTAAAATAACGCTTATAAATTACATCTTTCCTCACAAAGTATTTAAGGTAGGAATTTGAACTTTTTACAGATTATTTATTGGAATATGGGCTACAACTTAACACAGGGATTTCACAAAATTTTAGTTCAGTTATTAAAGATGTTTTTTTTCAATTGTAATGAAAATTCACAACATTTTTTTGCAATTTTTTATTTATATATTCAAAAATATACAGTTTTTTGGAAAAAGGCTGTGTTAAATTATGCAGAAGGTACTGTGTAACATTTACTGAAAGTTTGAAACAAATATGTTTGGAAGATCCTTAGAAAACATGTAATTAGTATGAGAAAATAAAAGTTTTGGGAATCGAGCGACAAAGGTTGGATTAACTTTTTAGTGCATTCCAGGTCCATAGGATGGATTCTCTTCATCCTCTGCAAACTCCTCCTCCAGCTTCCTCTTGTTCCTCCTGTTTACTCTTGCTTGTATTTCTAGACTCTTTACAGCCCTGTCTGCAGCCCGAAGGCGTTCCTTGTCTAAAGCAAGCATCGCTCGTACCATATTTCTAAATACCTTGCACCTTACAATGTTGCCATCATTGAAAGTCGCAACAGCAACTTTACTTTTACTCATGATTATACTTCAACAAAACAGAGACTCAAGAAACAGAATTAATTACGAATATTTTCGAGATAACGACAGAGTAAATAAACATGAAACAATCGACAATCACACCAGCGATATATATTGAACCATCACAGGTTAGCCACAACACATATTTTATCTCACATCACTAAAATGTACCTGATGAACACGGACGTTAATAATAACACCATTTGACAGCAGTTTAACAGCGCCACAGTGGGTCACGCCCATGTAGAACACATTTCAACAAAAATTTAAAAATAGTTGTAGTCTTCGGAATTGAATACATTATATATCTATTAAAGGGTAATAGTCTGCAGATTCAGAAAACGCAAAAAAGTAAAAATTGAACTTTTCATGATTTTGAGCCTTTGCGGAGCCCCTTAAACCCAACTAACCTAAGGACATCACACACATCCATGCCAGAGGCAGGATTCGAACCTACGACCGTAGCGGTCGCGCGGTTCCAGACTGTAGCTCCTAGAACCGCTCGGCCACTCGGGCCGGCAATGTCAGGGCACTGCACATGCTTGCAGTCTATGGGTGCACTGGACGACCTTTCCACAAGGAAGTTTCTGCATTTATGACGAGTATGTCCATTTTCAGGCTGACAGCGGGGCCACCATTTATCTGAATGACCTGGGCTCGCATGAGTTGTCTCCTCCATCACGACGTTTGGTGGTGTATAGCGATAGTTCTCTCTCCCATCATCGGCAGTTCTTGGCCACAGTAGCCTACAAACATGTTACACGTCTCATTATTTTTTCGTTGTCGACTCTCCCCGCTCCCCCCAATTGGATACTATACCATTTTTGGCATCGACACCTTTACACTTTTGAGTTTTCTATGATTGATGAAGTCAAAATTGTAACCACTGCAGTCCTTTTCAGGGACTAGACGATCAAGTATTCAATGAACTGTGGATGAAGCCCGACCAACAGTCATTACATGCTCTGATCAAAAACGATAATGCATTGAGAATTACTAGTTTCTAGATCTGCCAATACAGTTTAAAAAGGGCGACTGATAGCTGAAATCTGTTATTTACTAGACGATCTTTGCTTGGCGTTAGCATCATTATTGAAACCGCATTTGGGGTGTGCCACAGATTTTCAGACGCATGTCAGCCTCCAGCCTGACGCCATGCCTCATTTTTACTATGCCACGCCTATTCCAGTGGGCTTGCATATAGTGGTAAAGCAGGAGCTGGATCGTCTCTAGGCTTCTGGAGCTTAAGAACCTGTAAAATCTACCGTATTGGCCACCCCTCATCATACTCAAGAAGCCCAATGGTTCTCTTCGATTATCTGGGGATTTCAATACTACCATCAATTGAATCTTATCTTACATCCCTGACAGAGGACCTCCTTAACGAACTTGCTGGTTGTGAGCAGTACTCAGAGATCTACCTTGCTGATTCTTACCAATAGATGCGTTTAGATAAGGAATCTCAGAATGTTATCTTCAACATGCCCTTTGGATAATTTAAGTACAGTGACTCCGGTTTCGCATTGCCTAGGCTCCAGTAGTTATTCAACACCGATGTAGATCATTCCAGTTTATGTGAATTATCTGGATGACCACATTGTTACGAGACCCTCCCCTCAGGGGCATTCGCAAAATCTGCTAATCCCCTTCACTATCCTGTAGGACACAGGACTTCATTGTCGTGAAAACTGTCGATTTTTCAACGAGAAGTAATTTGAGGTATTGGCTCACCAAAGACAAAATCAGGCCTACTAATTGGAATGTCGCCGCCATCGAGTTTCTTTCCCATCGAAATTCAGGTGTTTTTTGGTAAAGTCAACTATTACTCCAATTTTCTTCCCCTGGCAGCCCACGTTTTGCTAACCTTCAATCGTTGGCATAAGAAAGGAGTGCCCTATGACTGGACCCATGCCTGTGACCCGGCTTTTAACCAATTAAAAACCAATACTGAAATCCGCCCATTGTCTCATGCTTTCTTTTCTGCCAGACATCTATTGGCTGTGGTGGCTGACACATCTTCCTATGGCGTTGGTGTGGTTCTGGTGCACAGGAATGAGGATGGCTCCAACAGCCAATTGCTTATGCTTCCAAGATGTTGACCGCTGTACAATGCAGCTACTCACAGACCGAAAAGTAGGCACTGGTGGTAGTGTTTGCCATTAAAAAAAAGTCAAGTCTACCTCTCTGGGGCAAAGTTGTCTCTCATTACAGATCACAATCCGTTGGTTATGTTGTTCAGGCCTCATTCAAACCTCCCAAAATGAATGGCTCCATGATTACAGCACTAGGCACTGATCCTGAGAGCTTGCAATCATACCATCTACTTTAAGCCGTGGTCTAGTGTTAGCGTCTTTGATTCATAATCAAAACGTTTTCGGTACCGGGTTCGATCCCCACCACTGCCTAAATTTTGATTAATAATCAGCATTGGCGGCCGAAGACTTTCGGCATAAGAAGTCAGTCTCATTCTGCCAACGGCCTTGTCAAAGAGGGCGGAGGAGCGGATAGAGGTCCAGGGCACTCTCTTGTCCTAGGGGTGGGAAATTGCCCCTAAAGGCGGAAGAATCAGCAATGATCAACGACATGAGGATGCAGAAGGCAATGGAAACCACTGCATTAAAGACACGTAACGTGTATCCACAGGACATGTGGCCTGTAATTGAAGAAGTGTCATGATGATCTCTCCATTGGCAAAAAATTCCGGAATAGTCCCCCATTCGGATCTCCGGGAGGGGACTGCCAAGGGGGAGGTTACCATGAGAAAAAGATTGAATAATCAACGAAAGGATAACGTTCTACGAGTCGGGGCGTGGAATGTCAGAAGCTTGAACGTGGTAGGGAAACTAGAAAATCTGAAAAGGGAAATGCAAAGGCTCAATCTAGATATAGTAGGGGTCAGTGAAGTGAAGTGGAAGGAAGACAAGGATTTCTGGTCAGACGAGTATCGGGTAATATCAACAGTAGCAGAAAATGGTATAACAGGTGTAGGATTCGTTATGAATAGGAAGGTAGGGCAGAGGGTGTGTTACTGTGAACAGTTCAGTGACCGGGTTGTTCTAATCAGAATCGACAGCAGACCAACACCGACAACGATAGTTCAGGTATACATGCCGACGTCGCAAGCTGAAGATGAACAGATAGAGAAAGTGTATGAGGATATTGAAAGGGTAATGCAGTATGTAAAGGGGGACGAAAATCTAATAGTCATGGGCGACTGGAATGCAGTTGTAGGGGAAGGAGTAGAAGAAAAGGTTACAGGAGAATATGGGCTTGGGACAACGAATGAAAGAGGAGAAAGACTAATTGAGTTCTGTAACAAGTTTCAGCTAGTAATAGCGAATACCCTGTTCAAGAATCACAAGAGGAGGAGGTATACTTGGAAAAGGCCGGAAGATACGGGAAGATTTCAATTAGATTACATCATGGTCAGACAGAGATTCCGAAATCAGATACTGGATTGTAAGGCGTGCCCAGGAGCAGATATAGACTCAGATCACAATATAGTAGTCATGAAGAGTAGGCTGAAGTTCAAGACATTAGTCAGGAAGAATCAATACGCAAAGAAGTGGGATACGGAAGTACTAAGGAATGACGAGATACGTTTGAAGTTCTCTAACGCTATAGATACAGCAATAAGGAATAGCGCAGTAGGCAGTACAGTTGAAGAGGAATGGACATCTCTAAAAACGGCCATCACAGAAGTTGGGAAGGAAACATAGGTACAAAGAAGGTAGCTGCGAAGAAACCATGGGTAACAGAAGAAATACTTCAGTTGATTGATGAAAGGAGGAAGTACAAACATGTTCCGGGAAAATCAGGAATACAGAAATACAAGTCGCTGAGGAGTGAAATAAATAGGAAGTGCAGGGAAGCTAAGACGAAATGGCTGCAGGAAAAATGTGAAGACATCGAAAAAGATATGATTGTCGGAAGGACAGTCACAGCATACAGGAAAGTCAAACAACCTTTGGTGACATTAAAAGCAACGGTGGTAACATTAAGAGTGCAACGGGAATTCCACTGTTAAATGCAGAGGAGAGAGCAGATAGGTGGAAAGAATACATTTAAAGCCTCTATGAGGGTGAAGATTTGTCTGATGTGATAGAAGAAGAAACAGGAGTCGTTTTAGAAGAGATAGGGGATCCAGTATTACAATCGGAATTTAAAAGAGCTTTGGAGGACTTACGGTCAAATAAGGCAGAAGGGATAGATAACATTCCATCAGAATTTCTAAAATCATTGGGGGAAGTGGCAACAAAACGACTATTCACGTTGGTGTGTAGAATATATGAGTCTGGCGATATACCATCTGACTTTCGGAAAAGCATCATCCACTCAATTCCGAAGACGGCAAGAGCTGACAAGTGCGAGAATTATCGCACAATCAGCTTAACAGCTCATGCATCGAAGCTGCTTACAAGAATAATATACAGAAGAATGGAAAAGAAAATTGAGAATGCGCTAGGTGACGATCAGTTTGGCATTAGGAAAAGTAAAGGGACGAGAGAGGCAATTCTGACGTTACGGCTAATAAAGGAAGCAAGGCTAAAGAAAAATCAAGACACTTTCATAGGATTTGTCGACCTGGAAAAAGCGTTCGACAATATAAAATGGTGCAAGCTGTTCGAGATTCTGAAAAAAGTAGGGGTAAGCTATAGGGAGAGACGGGTCATATACAATATGTACAACAACCAAGAGGGAATAATAAGAGTGGACGATCAAGAACGAAGTGCTCGTATTAAGAACGGTGTAAGACAAGGCTGTAGCCTTTCGCCCCTATTCTTCAATCTGTACATCGAGGAAGCAATGGTGGAAATAAAAGAAAGGTTCTGGAGTGGAATTAAAATACAAGGTGAAAGGATATCAATGATACGATTCGCTGATGACATTGCTATCCTGAGTGAAAGTGACGAAGAATTAAATGATCTGCTGAACGGAATGAACAGTCTAATGAGTACACAGTATGGTTTGAGAGTAAATCGGAGAAAGACGAAGGTAATGAGAAGTAGTAGAAATGAGAACAGTGAGAAACTTAACATCAGGATTGATGGTCACGAAGTCAATGAAGTTAAGGAATTCTGCTACCTAGGCAGTAAAATAACCAATGACGGACGGAGCAAGGAGGACATCAAAAGCAGACTCGCTATGGCAAAAAAGGCATTTCTGGCCAAGAGAAGTCTATCAATATCAAATATCGGCCTTAATTTGAGGAAGAAATTTCTGAGGATGTACGTCTGGAGTACAGCATTGTATGGTAGTGAAACATGTACTTTGAGAAAACCGGAACAGAAGAGAATCGAAGCATTTGAGATGTGGTGTTATCGACGAATGTTGAAAATTAGGTGGACTGATAAGGTAAGGAATGAGGAGGTTCTACGCAGAATCGGAGAGGAAAGGAATATGTGGAAAACACTGATAAGGAGAAGGGACAGGATGATAGGACATCTGCTAAGACGTGAGGGAATGACTTCCATGGTACTAGAGGGAGCTGCAGAGGGCAAAAACTGTAGAGGAAGACAGATATTGGAATACGTCAAGCAAATAATTGAGGACATAGGTTGCAAGTGCTACTCTAAGATGAAGAGGTTAGCACAGGAAAGGAATTCGTGGCGGGCCGCATCAAACCAGTCAGTAGGCTGATGACAAAAAAAAAACTTTAAGCCCATCAGGCACCATTCTAATGCTGATGCCTTGTCACATGTACCTGATGGACAGCTCTTTGATTTCGACTAACAGGAGGTCCTCTGCTTCCACACTGATACTGTACAGCAACATACATCGAATAGTTTCTCGATTACAGCCACATGTGTCGCTGCACCACAAGCTGTAACACCATCCTGTGGCATGCCCTCCGATGCATGACATCTAGCTGGATGATCTACCTCACAGTTCAATTGGTGTCCGAGTTCAAAACCTGGAAGCTACTTTCTCATGGGTTCTTGGTTGTTAATGATGATCTTTTGTTAGGTAAAGAGACTGACATGCATCAGGTGGCGATTCCCACCAAATTCCTGAAAGAAGTCCTGTGTTTTCTCAACTGGGAACATTGGGGGGATGTCCCCCAAGAAGGCTATGGCACGTTGAGATGTGTATTGGCAGGACACCAATAGTAACGTCAAGCAACGATGGTCATTTGTACCCTGGCCTACATCTCTGGGACCGCATATACCTCTGGTTTGTTGGACCATTTTTGACGTACTCCAGTGTTATCCAGTTATTCTCTCTGGTTGTCTTGGACTTGTCTCCACTGCTTCTGATCTTATTGTTATCAATGTCGTGATTGCTTTGCATAGTGCCTCATGGCCATAAAGCTTTTTGTTCTTGTTGTGATCTGTTGTCTTGTCTGACAGTTTGTCTGTCATGTTTCGTTCTCGGTACCATTCTGCTGAGTCATTCTTCTGCAGGCAGCTCTCCAACCTGCTTCTGCATTCACCGACGTATGCACCAGTATCTGGCTACCGCACATACAGCAATAGCTATCATCACGATAATGCACCTGTGAGGTGGAAGTGTAACAGTAGTCTCTTTTCACAACTGATGTAATGAGAAGAATATCTTATGTTCCAGCCTGAAATGCCGACTAGTGAAACAAATTACGATGTGTCATGGAACCTTATCTCGGATGGATGAAGCAGACTTGATCCAGAATGGATCGACTCATTGTCATAATGGTGAGAGTGAATAATTTGGAGACAATTTTCCTTCTGGTAGCTTTCTAATTTTTTAGGTGGTGAAGTTCACATATGTACATTTGAAGTAATAAATCAGATGGTTTTATAAAAAAATAGCAATACGATTTTTCATTACAAGAGTGACCGTCATTACAAAAATTTTTAGTTACATAGTTTTCCTGTGAAGCGCTACTTTTTCCAAACTATCCTTGTTACATAGTGCAAAGTTACTTTCCCTTATGGATCACGAAGATGTCGCAGTAAGGCAGTGCCACCCTGGATATACGTGTACGGCATAACTAAGTTGATGTGAATGTAGTTTCATCAGCTTGTGGGATTATATCAGGAGCGACAACAGCCTGCAGACACACAGAGCTGATACTAAAAGGGCCGCAGTGGCGGCATGTAGAGCGCATCAAAAAGGGTGGACTTTGCCTCATTCGAGCACAGCCTACCTACTCTGAGCATGTGTACTCGGGCAAGTCAAGACCGATCGCGGTGGGCTCTAAGAAGTGAAACTGAACTAAACGCCCTATTTGCAGACCTGTAGTGACTACTGTAGGCATGGAAGTCATCGGCTGCAGCTCCCCAACACAATGCAATTTGGAGAGTTAGAGAGGCCTTCCCTCATTTCACTTGCTTTAAATGAAGTGTTGCAGCTTGTTGACAATGTAATCTAGCAAGCAAGTAGAAACGTTCCTGTCATTAATTACTTTTACCTAATATTATCAGACTCCTCCTAGGCGGCCATTGTTTTTTTAACACAGGTATGAGGTTCTTACAGAGAAAAAGTAGCAAGAGCATTTTTATTGCTCTGTGCTAACTGTTAAACATTAAGCTAATGGGATACCTGTGTGTTTGATTTAAAATAATGCAATGTGGGGGTAGTTGTTAAACAATTACAGTACTGTACTTTTGTGTGTTCTTGAAAAGTAGATATTTGTAGAATACTAGGAGAAAATCGACAAAATTGTAATGAGTTCTCGAAAACTGCAAATATTACTTAAATCTGTTGCTGGTAAAATATTAAACTATTGGGATATCAGTGTATTTGTTTAAATAATGCACTGTATCGGTAATTATTAAACATTGTGAGTCTTGTATTCATGCATGTCATTGAAATAGTGTGAGCAAATCGACAAAATTGTAATTAATTGCCCAAATACTATAAACAATGTCATAAGACGGCGTCTTTGCAGAATATCTTTTGGGGCTCCTCTGTTGCAAACTGCGAAATCAAAATTACGAAAATCACCTAAAAAATTTGTTGCTGGCACTACAGACATTTCATTATATAGTTTTTGTGATGTACATATCAAAAATGCTAAGCCTATTTCATGACTACCATAGCCTAAAAAGTGGTGGGTGGAAGGTGAAATCCTATAAATAGGATCACACCACAGGAGTGGGGGAGGGCAAGCAGCCATTTTGGATCATAAATTATACTGATTAAGATGAGAGTGACAGGTCATAAATTAGATTAGGTTAAAAGCAGCTGGTGGCCAATTTGTTTATATGAGGGCCATAGGTAAACATACAAACACTAAAAGCATTGGTGGACGTTTTGTTTACATAGTGCCCTAGGAAAGTGTGTGGTTTGTTTACATAAGAGTCATTAAGAAGGAAGGGCCAAGTGTCCTGTTTATTTAGATAAGGAGAGCAATGAGCCAGAACTGGTACAGCTCCATTACACACACACACGTGTGTGTATATGTGTGTGTGTGTGTGTGTGTGTGTGTGTGTGTGTGTGTGTGTGTATTAATAACAAGAAAACTCACTGTGCAGATTTCAAATTTGGTATCTACATCTACATCTACATCCATACTCCGCAAGCCACCTGACGGTGTGTGGCGGAGGGTACCTTCAGTACCTCTATGGGTTCTCCCTTCTATTCCAGTCTCGTATTGTTCGTGGAAAGAAGGATTGTCGGTATGCCTCTGTGTGGGCTCTAATCTCTCTGATTTTATCCTCATGGTCTCTTCGCGAGATATACGTAGGAGGGAGCAATATACTGCTTGACTCTTCGGTGAAGGTATGTTCTCGAAACTTTGACAAAAGCCCGTACCGAGCTACTGAGCGTCTCTCCTGCAGAGTCTTCCACTGGAGTTTATCTATCATCTCCGTAACGCTTTCGCGATTACTAAATGATCCTGTAACGAAGCGCGCAGCTCTCCGTTGGATCTTCTCTATGTCTTGTATCAACCCTATCTGGTACGGATCCCACACTGCTGAGCAGTATTCAAGCAGTGGGCGAACAAGCGTACTGTAACCTACTTCCTTTGTTTTCGGATTGCATTTCCTTAGGATTCTTCCAATGAATCTCAGTCTGGCATCTGCTTTACCGACAATCAACATTATATGATCATTCCATTTTAAATCACTCCTAATGCTTACTCCCAGATAATTTATGGTATTAACTGCTTCCAGTTGCTGACCTGCTATTTTGTAGCTAAATGATAAAGGATCTATCTTTCTGTGTATTCGCAGCACATTACACTTGTCTACATTGAGATTCAGTTGCCATTCCCTGCACCATGCGTCAATTCGCTGCAGATCCTCCTGCATCTCAGTACAATTTTCCATTGTTACAACCTCTCGATACACCACAGCATCATCTGCAAAAAGCCTCAGTGAACTTCCGATGTCATCCACCAGGTCATTTATGTATATTGTGAATAGCAACGGTCCTATGACACTCCCCTGCGGCACACCTGAAATTACTCTTACTTCGGAAGACTTCTCTCCATTGAGAATAACATGCTGCGTCCTGTTATCTAGGAACTCCTCAATCCAATCACACAATTGGTCTGATAGTCCATATGCTCTTACTTTGTTCAATAAACGACTGTGGGGAACTGTATCGAACGCCTTGCGGAAGTCAAGAAACACGGCATCTACCTGTGAACCCGTGTCTATGGCCCTCTGAGTCTCGTGGACGAATAGCGCGAGCTGGGTTTCACATGACCGTCTTTTTCGAAACCCATGCTGATTCCTACAGAGTAGATTTCTAGTCTCCAGAAAAGTCATTATACTCGAACACAACACGTGTTCCAAAATTCTACAACTGATCGACGTTAGAGATATAGGTCTATAGTTCTGCACATCTGTTCGACGTCCCTTCTTGAAAACGGGGATGACCTGTGCCCTTTTCCAATCCTTTGGAACGCTACGCTCTTCTAGAGACCTACGGTACACCGCTGCAAGAAGGGGGGCAAGTTCCTTCGCGTACTCTGTGTAAAATTGAACTGGTATCCCATCAGGTCCAGAGGCCTTTCCTCTTTTGAGCGATTTTAATTGTTTCTCTATCCCTCTGTCGTCTATTTCGATATCTACCATTTTGTCATCTGTGCGACAATCTAGAGAAGGAACTACAGTGCAATCTTCCTCTGTGAAACAACTTTGGAAAAAGACATTTAGTATTTCGGCCTTTAGTCTGTCATCCTCTGTTTCAGTACCATTTTGGTCACAGAGTGTCTGGACATTTTGTTTTGATCCACCTTCCGCTTTGACATAAGACCAAAATTTCTTAGGATTTTCTGCCAAGTCAGTACATAGAACTTTACTTTCGAATTCATTGAACGCCTCTCGCATAGCTCTCTTCACACTACATTTCGCTTCGCGTAATATTTGTTTGTCTGCAAGGCTTTGGCTATGTTTATGTTTGCTGTGAAGTTCCCTTTGCTTCCGCAGCAGTTTTCTAACTCGGTTGTTGAACCACGGTGGCTCTTTTCCATCTCTTACGATCTTGCTTGGCACATACTCATCTAACGCATATTGTGCGATGGTTTTGAACTTTGTCCACTGATCCTCAACACTATCAGTACTTGAGACAAAACTTTTGTGTTGAGCCAACAGGTACTCTGAAATCACGGTCCCCAAAGTAAAAGCGGCGTATCTGCTCAGCCAAGGCGTCCTTGTCTGAGTCAGTGCAGCGTAGGTTGGTTGGGATGAGCAGATGGTGATTCTCAGCATAGCCAGACAGGTTAATGGACCATTCTGATTGATCTGTGGAATGGAGAGAATGTTGAATTAGAACATTACTGCTGTTGTGATATTTACATTTACATCGAGATCTATATGCTGCAAACACTGAAGAGCATGAGAAAGGAAACTTCTCCATTGGTATCAAGAATTTGTTTTCT
The DNA here is from genome assembly GCF_023864275.1 of Schistocerca cancellata. Taxonomy (NCBI): domain Eukaryota; kingdom Metazoa; phylum Arthropoda; class Insecta; order Orthoptera; family Acrididae; genus Schistocerca; species Schistocerca cancellata. The sequence goes on along the minus strand of NC_064635.1, from coordinate 159,170,182 downwards.
TCCTGTTCCATTCACATGTCGGCGAATGACTGCTTAAATGCCTGTGTGTATGATGTAATTAGCCCAAGCTTGGTTTCACAGTCCATGTGAGTCTTACGACACCAGGGAGTAGCTTTCATTATACTAAAGGCAAAATGCGTAGGAGAAGTTAGGAATATATGGATCAAATAATCAAGGATGTTGAGTATAAGTGTGACTGGGATGAAGACGTTGACAGAAGAGGGGAATTTTTTGTTGGCTGCATCCAACTCTCAGAGGACTGATCATAAAAAAAGTCCAAATGTGTCTCCTGATGAAATAATTTACAGTTATAATAGCTAAATTGTTAAAACACTTAACTGCCAATTCAGCAATTGTATTACGAACTTATTCAACTTTTTAGGTGAGTAGTTGGGACCAGTATCTGTTAGTTGTGATTTACGCTTACAATTGAATTCATTATCTGTGCACTTCAGTAGCTTGCCACGATAGTCATTTTGTCTGTCAGTTCATACATCTTCCACTATGATTTGATTTACTTCTCAACCAATGCCCTGTTTCTGAACCCATTAGGTACCATGTTGTCAAGTGATGTACTAACAATAGCGAGCAATTCGTTGCATATCCAGCATCAGGTTTCATTGTATCCCACTAATAGCCATTAACCTGAGTTAAGGCTTCCCTGCAATATTTAAACAACTACAAGCAGTCGTCTCAGCATCTGCTCTCTCAGAAAGAGCAAAGCTTTGTCTCTGAGTGAAGCAATTTGTGTCATCCACCCCCTTCATGAAAGGCTGCTGAGATGCAGCCACCATTCTACGTACAGCAGTAAGCTCAGAAGAATGCCTGCAAGTGATGAAGCGGGAAATATAACCCACAGTGGCTGATCATCTGTGTTCCCGACCTTGTGGATGCCATTGCCTGAACAGATAGATCTGCTGGCCTTATGTTTCATTATCAGCCGTCTATGGCTCCCATTTTTTTTGTGTGCTAAAGAAGAAATGCTAGTGAAATGTGCATGCAGACATGCCATCTCAACTTAACCCATTACTGGCCATTGTCCCTTTTTTGGGACGCGTATATGGAGCTTTTAGCCTTTATTGTTGCACCTGTAGGTTCAACTAACTGCTATAATGCCTGTAAATGTAAAATAAATAACTCTTTTATTAGTGCTTCATGTCAGGAAAATTATAAACTTGCTGATTTTTTTGTTCTCGCACTTGGCAGCACTGTATGTCTGCTGGTAGTAACTGGACGACAATCAGCTGTGATTTAGTTGTCTGGGCGTGTTTGTCATGAACATGTGGATGTCCCTATAAGATTACGTATACTTCAGATTTTTTCAAGTAAGTGCAATATCGATATATTTTATGCGTCCCAATAATGGGACAATGGCATTTTACACTACCATTTATTGTTGATGTGCCCATATGGGTGGCATAGAGCTACTGGACAAGCACATATCACTTTATAGGACGAGGATAAGGTTTGAAATGGTGGTGGCGTACTTGCGTAGTAAACGCATGACGTGCATACCAAATTGCTAACTCTAATGAGAAGCTCTCACTTTTGGATGTCCGACGGAGAATAGTGATGTTTTACCTATCAAAGAAAACAGGATCAGTACCAAAACGCAGAGGACCACAAGGAAGCAAATTGATGGGAGGACGGGTGAGCACACATGTACGACTAGATCTTGGAAATCATTTCATTGTGCCCAGTAAAACACAGAAGAGATGTGCTTACTGCAAGAAAAAAACAAAAATTTGTGATTGGTGCAATGTTGGTGTAGACGACAAATGTTTTGCTTCATTTCATACTGAATAGACATTCAATAATATTAAAATATTCTTTACTTATTGTTTGTGTTGTTTCTTACAATATTATGCATGGAGAATAATGTTGTGAATTTGGATAGCGCATTTGGCCAATGTCCCAAAAAAGGGCACGATCTCAGCTGCTCCATGTTCTGCCCTAACTATTTCTTCCAGACACTTTCGCGCTAGTCAACATGAAAAATGTAAACTGCTCAAAAAATGTTTTGCACTGCACTCACGACTTGCACAGCTTCATAGTTTCTGGTTTTGGTATCAGAGACCTCTTACTCATTACTTTTTTGACCTCATGAAATGTGTAAGTACAGGCAACTATGCAATGCAGGTAATACTAAACCTGTATTCTCAGTGCAGTTTAGAAGATTGCACCGTGTGACCCATTGGTAAAATGAAATAAATGGCTCGAGTACATTGGTCACTCTCTGAACCTGCCTTGCAGAGTCGTTTCGAGACTAGACAGGGTGCAGAAAGGGGTGACAGTTCAGAAGGACCTACGTAAGACCTGGCAAATTACTTAACATCTGTTCTTAGCCCATAAGTTGGCAAGTGTGAACACGATATCTCCAATTAGCTGCATTTTATTCTACAGCTGAAATCTATGAGATTGGATCTTCCAACTTTTTCATGTGAGTTTCGATCCGGTATATCTATTCACGTTAGTCGCTCTGGAAGAGGCCTTGAATTTGATTACTGAAAAACTGGATGAGTAGATTGTGAAGTGTTGTCATCATGTACTGACATCCACATACTTTTCATTGAATAGTAACATTTTGAACATAATGATGGAGTGGATACTGGTACTCCTATAGCATCCACAGTCGCCAATTTATACCTGGGAGACTTTGAGAATAGGGCACTGAGGCTTCAACTTCTAGCCGACCGCCGTGGCCAAGCCGTTCTAGGCGCGTCAGTCTGGAACTGCGTGATCGTTACAGACGCAGGTTCGAATCCTGCCTCGGGAATTGATGTGTGTGATGTACTTAGGTTAGTTAGGTTTAAGTAGTTCTAAGTTCTAGGGGACTGATGACTTCAGATGTTAAGTCCCATAGTGCTCAGAGCCATTTGAACCATTTGCTACAACTTTACAAACAACGTGCTCCTGGAGATACATTTTTTTCCTGGCTTCTTGGATGTTAAACTGTTTACTGAGTTTTGGACCACTGGAACTGTCTTCATCCTAGCATTAAACGTACTATAGAGGTCGAAAGCGACAGGAGGCTTCTAGTTTTGGACGTCATGATATACATGATGGTACTCTGGTAACCTATCGGTAATTGCAAGAAACATGATACATTGTATTCACCGATCAGTGTTTGTATGCTAAGACTTGTCATCCAACGTACCAACACAATGGGGTCTTTAGGACTCTGGTGAACTTTCGACATGGATAATTTAACCTAGGAACTTCCACATTTGACTGCCATGATTAAGGAAAACGGATACCCTGAGAAGCAGATTCGTCAAGCTATGTAGTTTTGACCATCCCCAGGAGCATAGATCTGAGGACTTCTACTTATACTGGATATATATCATCTAATATTGGCAGAACATTAAGGAGCTTCGACATTAAGAGTGTGTTCTGGCACTTTACAAGATTGGGGCGCTACTCGAATCTGTCAAAGATGATTTGGGACTTAGGAAGGCTATCGTATAAAAAATTATTGCGTGTCTATGTGGGAAGGTTTACATTGGCCATTCGATTTGCACAGTTTAGGACAGGCGTGTGGAACATTCCTGTCACACAAACCTGCAACAGCCTGAAAAATCGCTGGTAGCACAACATTGTTTAAATGTGGGATATGTGGTGAGATTTGATGAGACTCCAACAATAGCCAGTACTTCCAGGTATTAGAATAGCATTTATAAAGAGGTAACTGATCTTAGGTTGGCCAATAACTTGATTAATCGAGACAAAGTTTTTCCTCTGGGCAGGAAGTTTAGCCTTCTACTGTGTTAAAACAGAACGCTCTATGATGTAGCTGGGCTGAATACTGAAGACAGTCTTTGAGTGCGATGTATCGCTGGCGCTGATGTTCTACTTGGGGCGGCGCCATCATCCTAGTCTCAGGTAGCAGAAACTGTTGTGGGCGACGAATGCACCGTGTGTAGTATGGAAACCAATACAGGACGGCGATTTGCATCTCTAGCATCAGTTTTCAGCAACACTCAGCAGCTGCATCGTTCTCCTGAAGATGGCAGACAGATGGATTGCTGAAATATCGAGTCATAATGATTTTAGGATCTGAGAGGACTGCTAAGCACACAACCACCTGCACATGATGGATTTCGCCTCTAGATGTGCATCACAAATAATGGTACGAGTCCCCAACACTGTGGAAAGAAAAGATGATGGACAAGGGAACACCTGTAATGGAACTTATCTCTGTGGTAACAGGTAGTATTCACCCATGAGTGCAGGATATTTTTGACGTCTGATGGTCATTGTAGGAAAGCGTGGAGGCGGCCAGGTACCAAAGCATTATATACAGCAGTTAGACACAACACATCGTTTCTGAGGGTAGTTCCAGACCTGTGAAATGTCGACAAGGAAGATTCAAACCCATTGTCCAGCCTTTCTGGGCGATTGGGTTTCGCCTTCGTGGTGATTACGTGATAGCACTTGGCGCCCACGTTGTGTACACTTTCCTTCATAAGGCAGTAATCACCCATTCCCTATAGAAATCAGTTGGTAGCCATGAATCCGATTGAGTAAACTTGGTACCTGTTGAAAATTGCAATGCATCACAGGCACCCTTCTCGTGCACTGCACAACATTATGACGACGAAGAGTGAAAATGGCTTGAGTAGCGCCGTCTCGACCACCTCGTGGACAGGAAAAATCCAGGCATGTTACCAAGCACAAGGTGGAGCTACAGCACATCAAATGGTTCAAATGGCTCTGAGCACTATCGGACAACATCTGAGGTCATCAGTCCCCTAGAACTTAGAACTACTTAAACCTAACTAACCTAAGCACATAACACACATCCATGCCCAAGACAGGATTCGAACCTGCGACCGTAACAGTCACGCGGCTCCGGACTGAAGCGCCTAGAACCGCACGGCCACCGCGGCCGGCTACAGCACATCACATTTCACCCAGCGTCAGATTTCTACTGAAGCTATTGTAAGTTATGTGTGGCATAAAAACAAGTAGTAGTAAGTGTAAATCCCATGCCCACAAAACAATTTGGAAACAATATGACATGTAGGTTTAATACAAGTAGTCTCTCTCTCTCTCACACTCTCTCTCTCTCACACACATATAAACACACAGACACACACACACACACAGACACACACACACACACACACACACACACACACACACACACACACACACACACACTTACATAATATAGCAGAACTGAAAATGGGCTTTGCATAGCTATCATTTGAATACTAATCACTAACTAATGATTCGTCATGAAAATGATAAGGAACTGAATGTGTGTGTGGCTTCTGCTTATAGAATCCAACAGCGCTAACGACGGTGTTAGCTCATTTTTATGTCATTGACTTAAACGTAAGGGAACATTGTCCCATCAAAATCACCACATAATTTATGATCATTTCGATCTAACATAACAGTAATGCACGAGTTCACATTGCTAGCCATTCAACAAGCAACGGTCGTTGGAGTAGCACTCATCTTGTCTGCATCTGTAACATGATAGTATGCAAAGGGAATGTACTAATGAGGGGTGTCCAATAAAAATGCAACTCATTTTTGGCGGCCAGTTTCAGTTAAAAAATGTGGAATTTGTTGTAGAACATCGTGGAATATTTCCCACTTTGGTCCTTATAATTTCATGACGTTCCAACAGGTGGCCACGCTGTATGTAACCTTCAAAATGGGATTACAAGCAGAGATTTGTTACTGAGTTTTTCTGGCACAAAACCAGAACATCACAGATATTCATAGGCGCTTGCAGAATGTCTACGGAGATCTGGCAGCGAACAAAAGCATGGTGAATCGATGGGCGAGGCGTCTGTCATCATGGGAACAAGATGGTGTGAATCTGCCCAGTCTCTCACGTGCAGGCCATCTGCACTTAGCTGTAGCTCCTGCAATGTTGGAACGACCAGCTCCCATACTTTCTATCCCACTGCAGGCATGCCCCAAGACTTCCGTTCTTTCTCCCTATCCTCTATTTCCTGTATACTACAGATATGCCCAAACCTCTCCACCTGTTCATCTCCTGCAATTTGCTGATGACACTGCCTTTCTGGCCCTTTATCCTACCCTTCAACGATCCCAATGTGCTATTAAAACCCAATTCAACCAGTTCACTGCCTGGTGCAACCAGTGGCTACTTCGTATCAACCCTTTCAAGACCCAGGCAATCATCATAGGTCGTACCACCCACTCCTTCCGGCTCCACGACTTTTACCTCACCATTTATGTTCGTCCTACCTACCTCACTTCTACCCAGAAATACCTTGGCTTCACTCTTGACTGTCATCTCTCCTGGACTCTGCATCTCATTACAATCCAAACCAAAGCCCACAATAGACTCCACCCTCTGAAACTCCTGTCTGGCAGGACATGGAGACTGCGTCCTTCCACCATCCTTCAATGTACAAATCCTTGATCTGCCCCATACTTCGTTATGCCAGTATCACTTGGATTTTCCACCTCCCAGATTCTATAAAACCCTCCAAATCCTAGAAAGACATGCACTCCACCTCACCTTCTGTATCCACCTTTCGTCCTTCATGTGCATCCTTTATGACCTCATCACGTTCCCCCACCTTCTTCTTTTCCTTCAGCACATCTGCATCCTGTAAATTGTCCACTGACTCGATCCCCCCTAACCCCTGGTTTCCCCATTTCCTCTCCACCCCCCACCTGTTGCGTTCCTTTACCATAGTGTTCCACCCTCTCTCCATCTACACACCCTCCACCTCCTTTACCAACACAACTTCCAGCACCTACCCCTCCTGGATGATGAGTGTCACCCTGACATCTACCCCTCCTACCAACTAGCCCCACCTTCCCCCTCCTCAGGGCTCTGCTCCTCTTCCCTTTCCCTGAGTGGTTTTCCTCCCCCCCCCTACCCCCTTTCCCATTTCCCCTTCTGTGGCTCTGCACTCCCTCCTGCCTTGCCTTCCTTCTTCATATCCCGTCCCACCTCTCTTGTGCCTCTTGGTGCGCCCTCTGTCACCCTTTTCTTCTTTTTCTCGAACCCCTACAGCCCCCCCCCCCCCCACTGCACCTTCCTCACCCCTCTTTTTTCCCTCCCCTCAGACCTCCTGTCCCTCAGCAGGTCCCTAACAGCGGTTTTTAATCTTTCATCATTTTATTTTTCACCACTTACAGTGGTTTTTAAGTGGCTCTCACTCTGTTTTCTTATGCTGTGTCCGACTTAACTTGTGTGTGTGACTTCAGTGTGTTTTAAGTGCCCATAACACGCCAACTGTGTCATTTTAACTGTATGTCGACTTTTTTAATTGTTCTACAATGAACATCCCCGTGTTAGTGTATATTTTAACTTCCGCTATCTCCATTTACTTTGTTTTTACATCCCCCTTTTTCCGTCCTTTTTACGTGGATTGTGGCACGGCCAGCCCTCCCCTGCCTGTGCGGGCAGGGGAATGAAATTATCAGAAAGGAAAGAAAAAGTTGGAACGAGTGAACACTCTCATTGGAGGTAATCAACAGATCACAATAAAACACTCGCTGTTCAAGTGGAGATATCTGTTGGTAGTGCTGAAAAACCCATCCAATAGTTGGGGTACTTAAAGGTTTGAGCCCTCTGGGTTCCTTACTGCCTACCAGAAGACCGTAGAGAGCAACAACAGGTCGGCTACACGGAATTGATCGTGCAATACAAACCTGATCGTGACAATTTTTGCCAGACATTGTCACAGACAATGAAACATGGGTTCATCACTTCGTATTGGAAACGAAACCGCAACCCATGGACTGGTGCCATCGCACCTTTCCTCTGAAGAAAAAGTTCAATGTCACACCATCAGTTGGTAAAGTCATGGCTACAGTCTCCTGGGAATCTGAAGGGGTTATTCTGTTTGATGTTCTCCCTATGATACAGTGATCAACTCTGAAGTGTATTGTGATACCCTCAAGAAATTGAAGAGAGGACTTCAGCTGTGTCTGTAGCCGCAAAAATGGAAAGGAATTTCTCCTTGTCCATGACGATGACGCTAAGCCTCACACATGTCTGTGAACCCGAGAGCAGCTCACAAAACTTCATTGAGCTGTTCTTCCTCATCCAACTAACAGCCCAGATCTCGTACTTTGCGACCTCCATCTGTTTGGTAGAGTGAAGGACACACACTGTGAGAAGCAGCACGTGGACGATGGGGGAGATCATTGACGCAACAAGACGTCGACCAATAGAGTGATACCATTCAGGCATACATGTTTTCCCAGTATGGTGTCGTAAGGCCGTCGCACTGAATGGAGATTATGTTGAAAAATAGGGTTTTGTAACCAAAAAAAGTTGGGAATAATGTTGTAATGAAACCCTGAATGAAACCAACCTGCTTTCAAAAAACAAAAATGTGTTGCAATATTTACTCAACACTCCTCGCATTACTACTACTTTGTCAGTGCAAATCCATAGACAGCCTCTGATTCATCAGAGTAAGTATGGTCCACAAATCTAATCCATGACTTACAACAAGGTGATGGCCATGCAATGTAGTGCAGTATGAGGCATAAGTGACAAAGAAATAAGCTGTCCTGGGCGGAAGTAATTCAGAAAGAGGTTTGAAGGCAAAAAAACAAAGGAACTGATTTACAATACCACATGTGTTCTGGAAGCAAGAGATACTGGAGGAAGTAAAGCTGTGAGCCGTGCTTGGGTAGCTCAGTTGGAAGAGCACTTGCCCGCAAAAGGCAGAGGACTCGAGTTCGAGTGTCGGTCCGACACACAGTTTTAATCTGCAAGGAAGTTTCAAGAGCTATAAAGTTAAGTTTCACAATGAATGATTGAAATACTGGGATCTCAAAACACGACCTTGAACAAAACAGTAACTTTTCCAAAATTTGGGAAGGGATGATAAAATTGAATCTACAGCATCACAGATTGAAAAGATAATATACATTGCTATAATCAGCTTCCATACATTGATTTTTGAGGAACTTACGAGTTTCCACTTCACCTAGCGAAAGGATGCTGCCGCATCGCTCGTGACTGAGTATCGTAAGCAAACAGAGCCGTAGAAACCACTTCACCTAAGCTTCACCAAGGCAAGTAATTGAAATAATCTCACCCGATTCATCCAGAATTGTAGTCTCTCCTCACCAGCACAAATTCTTTCGAATCTAGTACACGGCACCTCCGATCAGGGTGCAGTAGGAACCTAGGACTGGGACCAGAAAGGTGAGTGCTATTTGAAGCAAAGACGGCATCGTGGTTACTAACCTGTATAGACTTGCCAGTGGTTTGCAGACAAAATGACTCTTCATAGATGCGAAATCTACCTGGCTTGGTAACAGCACTAAACACAAATAACGACAAACACGAACGGCAGTAAAGCACCCTGATGGTCATTGTAGACATCACAGAGAACTGTAATGATTTACACACCCCCTGACTTCTGGTCACGTCTTCTGGGAGATTCACTATTTTTGACAAACAGTGGATATATTTTAAAGCAAGAAGTGACTTTTACCTCTTTGGCTCGTTGCAAACATATTACTTTGAAATAATTGTAAGTCACGTTTCCAAAGCAAACCAGCTGGCATTGGGACACTATTTTAACTAGTGATCTTCTAATTAATGTCCTAATCCGCTCTTCTGCCAGAGATAATGATACTTAAAATATGAATTTTTGACAAATGGCTAAAAATGGCTCTGAGCACTATGGGACTTAACATCTATGGTCATCAGTCCCCTAGAACTTAGAACTACTTAAACCTAACTAACCTAGGGACAGCACACAACACCCAGCCATCACGAGGCAGAGAAAATCCCTGACCCCGCCGGGAATCGAACCCGGGAACCCGGGCGTGGGAAGCGAGAACGCTACCGCACGACCACGAGATGCGGGCTTTTGACAAATGCTTGAGCTAGAAACCTAGAGAGTGCTGTCTTTAAACATAGTTGATTCACAGAGACGGCAGTTATTGTTAGCTCTCTTAGGATCAGACATGTGCCTGCTATCACTGTCTGTAAAAGCTTTTTATTAATGCCGTTACTCTGAGAACAGGTAAATCGCGTTGGTTTACGATGCAAGGGAGCTGTTCTACTTGTTTGTTAAATAAACATGTATGATACTGACACTGTTCCTGTACACTGGTATGTAACATCGATCAAACGTACAAACTGCTGATTTTGTGTTCTGTGGAACATCTACAGTTCTTGCGTGTCATTGGCAAACACGAAACGGCAGGATCACCAATTGTCGACACTGTACTGCCGTCTCACGAAAAAGGACTGAACTGGAAGGCACTGACAGATAGGTATTGAAGCCTGTGGATGATGGAGAGGTTGATCGTCAAATACTGTTTTCTAAAGGTCAATTATTCTGTCACAAAGAAAACCACCCCGTAATAATTCGTGATAGGAAAATCGAAATGGACACAAGAAGCACACTGTTATAGACAAATAGAGCACTCCTATCCGAAAGAAGTCAGCTACTGTCAAGTGTAGGCAACGATTTGAAAAAAAAATTATTGAGAGCACACGCACTGAACGCCGCACTATAAGGAAGCGATTCATGAACTATGATAAACCTAGACAAAGTTTGTTGAATCGTTTGAGATGTTGCGTAAAAGTTGGATGCTCAAAATGAAGCAGACTCCTGGGCAGCAGGATAATTTTGTTGTACACATTTAAAAAAGTTTCACCAGGTGAGGTCGGAACGTCGAAAGTTAGCTCTGGGATGGTGTGCCAAACGAAATGTCCATGGGGCGTACTGCAATGTAACAGTCGTCAGGGCAAGAGGCGAGCACTGCCACACTCCCTCAGCGCGAGGCAGGCAGAAGCGGAAACACTGTCGTGTTGTGTGACAAAAAACTGCGAGGTAACACTACGTAACTTCAACATCACTACAGAATCAAGCGTACGAGAAAGAACAGGCCTCTAAGATGCATAATAGTCATTTAATTACAAGGGCGAGGAAAGAAGCGAAGGGTCTGCCGCAGCGCGTGGTCTCGCGGTAGCGTTCTCGCTTCCCGCGCACGGGGTTCCGGGTTCGATTCCCGGCGGGGTCAGGGATTTTCCCTGCCTCGAGATGACTGGATGTTGTTGTGGTGTCTTCATCATCATCCCCATTACGGTCGGAGGAAGACAATGGCAAACCACCTCCGCTAGGACCTTGCCTAGTCGGCGGTGTGAGTCTCCCACATCGTCCCCCTACACTCCTCGGAGTATGGGACCTCATAATCATCATCAATGAAGGGTATCTGAGCTCATACACCCACAGCCACTGCATTATGTGGCATTGGCTTTTTAAACAAGTGGTTTCCGAAGCTCAAAGACACGTTCAGTCATACAGCCATTCTGCGTCTGCGGCTAGTACCACAGAGTGCTATTGTGCTTCAGTGAATCCATGACAAGATGATCGATGATGGCCAAGCTGCTACCTGCTTGATGATAACAACACAGAGATGCAGCCGTTTTGATGGATACCACAGCAGTGACCTGCTGTTGCTGTCTACTGTCCCATCATTGTGGTGCACCCAGTTCTCTTCCCCTAGGGGTTATCAGGGATCATCTGCAAGCTGCAATCTCCACACTGACGAGCTGTGTCACAATCACACGACCTCCTGGCTGATTAGTGAGCATCTACTGTGGTCTTGATCGTTCTGCGGTGATAACCAGAGCCCAGTCTTCACGATAACCTAGGTCCTGGATCACAGTCAGCAGTGTCCACCAGAACGCATTGCAGGCTACCTCCGAGAGCTCTGAGGTGGGAACCACACTGCATCATCAGGTATTCGGTGGGCAGTGCCTCCTGATTCGTAGACAGCCACTGGCATACGACGTGGCCACGGCACTGAGCTGTGGAGCGGCGTAATGACTTACTGACAATCCAACACTTCTTCACGGCATGTGTTTACAAATGGTCGCCGACCGCCCCCCTGAAGGACACTTGAAACTTCGTACACTTTGCACGATAAATAAATGTTATTTCAGACATCGCTGCGTCATTGACGCTTCCCGGAGTGAATTGCACCATTTACGCCCACTCCATGCTCTTCAAAACGTGACCCCAGCTCTCTGGGTTGCGGAACTGGTGCCAGAATTGGCTGCCATCTCCAGACTTCAAGGGCAGTTAAAGGTGCATCTACAGCACTGACTGTCGTCTAGCTGTAGCAGCACAAAAGTGGAGTGGTGAGTGAACCTTCCTTTTGTTGAAAGCTTCTGAGTGTATACTGTTGTGGGTTGGCAGGAGAGCCAACACCGTATTATTAGAGGAAGCCGAAAGGCACGCGTTTTAGCTCACGCTGGCTGGCGTGAGGTCTGGAACAGGACAAGGAAATTAGACTTTAGAAAAACGGGCGTAGCTGGTGGAATACTTAACTTTAATCCATTAATGATGAGCGTCGCTCTTGACTGTACATGGTTCAGTATCAATAGTAACTGGTAATGGCGCCTTGCTAGGTCGTAGCAAATGACGTAGCTGAAGGTTATACTAAGTATCGTCTCGGCAGATGAGAGCGTATTTTGTCAGTGAACCATCGCTAGCAAAGTCGGTTGTACAACTGGGGCTAGTGCTAGGAAGTCTCTCTAGACCTGCCGTGTGGCGGCGCTCGGTCTACATCACTGATAGTGGCGACACGCGGACCGCGGCCGATTTAAAGGCTACCACCTAGCAGGTGTGGTGTCTGGCGGTGACACCACATATACGTGTATCTGTTTGGGAAGATGTCAAGTTGCAGAGACAGCATTAGTACCCTCAAGGTGTACAGGTTTTGCCAGGGCACGAATTGCCATGTACAAAGACCGTGCTATTCAGTTGTAGTAATTGTAGACAGTTTTGGCGTTTGTCTGTGGCTGTTGGATAATGATACGCCGAAATGGTTAGTCATTATTATTTATGCTTAGTAGGTGTAGTTTCGCTGTTTTTAATTGTTGTTGTAAACTGCAGCGTAAATTACGCAAAATGCTAGACACACGTCCTGCTAGTACGAATGAGACCGTTGTCGCTTTGACAGAGAAGGTAAAAGTATCCACAGGGGTGAAGTCCCTGCGACAGCAGGGAAAAGTGGAGCTATGCAGGCAGGGCGAAACCTTACAATCCGTGGTTCAGAAATTCCAAGCAGGGTAAGAGGAAGTGTGTGCACCATTCCCTCCTTTCCATCCATCGGCAGCTACCTAAATAGCATTTTTGCGAGTCAACGGATGACATAACTGTGTTCTAGACAATGTGAAGGCTACCGGCGCAGTGAATTGTTGGTCAGGCGGGATTACTCTCTGTGTGGTTAACTTACGATTGACAGACGAAGCAAAAACATACGTGTTGTACCATGAGGCTCTCAGTAAGGCAGAAACATTCCAACAGTTGGATGACGTTTTACGGCGAACACACCAGAAGCAAACCAACACAAGGATTTGCGGGGAAAACTGAGTAGCTTAATACAGAAACGTGAGGGATCAGTACAAACCCTCCCAGAGAAAATCCGGAGGATCAATTCACATACATACCAGCTGTCACAAAAGCTGATAATGGATACAGTCTTCCTGTGGGAAGCTAAGAATAGCGCTTTGGCCTTTTTCTATGTGCTGTCCCCACTGAGATGTTACGTAGGGCAAGATTTTGGTTGCGACTCTTAAGGTCGTAACCAATTAGAGGAGACTCGCATTGGTACAACAACCTGTATGGACCATCGTGTTTTTTCTGCAGAGATACAGTGACACAGATGTGAACATAAAGTCACGTACGGAAGCAGTGTCAGCAACTTGAAAGCTATAAGTGTGGCCAAATTGGAGAAAGAGCACGGGGTTGTGCTAAGTATAGGAAGGGAAAGAAACGACAGCAAAAGCAAGCGTTAGAAGCAAATGGGATTGTTTAGACTATCAGAAGAAATTCTCAGTAGGATGTAACATTACACAAATATTTTCTTGTAATATGGGTCCAACTTACTTTCAGCTGTTAGAAACACAGACGAAATGTTACTTATGACGCTTTTTGAGAAGCAAGGAACATAAATTTCTGTAGAACACAGGCAGGAGGAGACAGCGGCTCCACACGTTGTAAATTGCGTGGAATGAGTGAGAATAATGTAGATTCGTTGGGTACGATAGTTCTCACTTTCGCTATTGGAACTAGAGAGTTTCTTGAGCATATGGAACTGTTATCACACGTAGATGAAGGGTATTAATCAATTCTTTGGGTAGATTTTTCTTGATGAAGGTCATTACAGAATAGATCATTCACAGCAAACAGTGAAACTCATTGGGGGACACAGCTGCAAGCGAGTCACTGTCGCAAGGCACATACGTCGTTAATGTGTTGCCGACTAAACTTCGAACATCTACGCAAAAGATGGTTTCCATGATAAAATACCAGCAGGTAGGGGGAGGATTGTGTGAGTTTCCTTTGATACCAGTTTTCACATGAAAGACTGAACATGGTACAACCACTACGGAAAATGAACAATTAGAAAAAATTCATTCTTTAGTGCACAGAAATGTAGTGTGCGTAAGTAATATTAATGTGAATTTCTGTTTCCTGTAAGCTTGGATAGCTTCGTAATGGACACGGTCCATCTGCCGAAGGTCTTACTTAGTTCTACGTTAGATGTATTAGGTGGAGAAGATGTTGATGGGTCATGTGATGACCAGAGTCGGAAGCAAACCATCGATGCAGCAGCATTACGTGAAAAAGTGGGTCACTTGTAAGGCGGTGACAGGCAATCAGTGGAAGCTTTTATTCAATGGTTTAAGCATATATTTTACATGACGGATCCTGTACCATCAACACCGATCAACCAGCACTGTATACCTACATGTAATACTGCATCCCCTTACAGAAAGCCATACCACACAGTAAAGCGTCTTCAAACCATAATGGAGGATTTTATACATCAACAGTAGAGTACTGTAATAGCCCGTCGGGCGAAAATATTGCCATCATACCAAAAAATTCGTCAGGTGGTACTAAGAAGTACAGATTCTGTTATGATTACCGCTTTCTGAATGCATGATGATTGCAGCTTCGGTTCCTCATGTTACGGAAACGTTAGACAATCTATGATTGAACGGTATGTGCTGAGATTCGATCAGGATAGAGCCAGTGAAAAATGTCGATA
Organism: Schistocerca cancellata; assembly: GCF_023864275.1. Classification (NCBI taxonomy): domain Eukaryota; kingdom Metazoa; phylum Arthropoda; class Insecta; order Orthoptera; family Acrididae; genus Schistocerca; species Schistocerca cancellata. Next base: position 159,155,137 of record NC_064635.1, on the reverse strand, counting down.
GTTCCCAACCGCAAGGTTGGACGAGTAGTACATCTTCGAGTAGTAAGATCTTTGACAGCTAACAGAGCTAGGTGGACGCGGTAAAAGTTTGAGTAGTAGTGAGGAGATGCGCAGAGACAGCAGACGTGTTTCAAGTCGGAGCTAGAGGCCTGCAGGAGGCAGCCGGGTCGTGACAGCATGAAAGTAAGAATTGGCGCTACGCACATAATAAGCTATATATTGAGCGCAACTCGGCACATACCTGGGGAAACTAGAAAGAATAATTAATGAAATAGGTTTTCTTTGGTTAAATAATGTCTAAAAGCTAGATAGAAATTCCATTGTTGATGCAATAAGCGTTTTGTGAAGCTTTCTCGTAAATCCATGCTATAGAAGTTTTTTTTAGTTTTTCACATTTGCCTTAGAAGTTTGAACAATAAATACTTTTTAGATAAAATTAGAGTTTCATCTCACACCTTATGTTGTTCTCCGCATCCTGTGCTTGCATTGAACCAAAAGGTACATTAAAGTTCCCATGAGTAAAGCTAATAATTTCATTTATCAGAGTAAAATAATGAATATGCCACTGCACAGTTGGCAAATTATTCAGATCAGGACAGAATTTTTATTAAGTAACAAACAGGGCCAAAAAGAGTAAAGTTATCTAGAATGACAATTTTATGCCATTGCACTACAGCTGAGTTAAATATATGTTTTATTATCGGCTAAATGGGAAGGAGTGCACGAGCTAAGTCCACAGACGCAGTGAGATGCAGGTTGGTGACTTTCATTTCTTTTTACCACTAAACTTTAATGCAGCCAGATGTGTATTTTGAGTATTAATTTTCCAACAATATTTTCGTGCAGTCAGATAAAGTTCAGTTCAGTTAAATACGCAGTCAGATGCAAGTTTTATTAAAGACTAAAGCAGTCACATGCAGTTCAGTCTAGTTTAAATAGAGAAGTTTTATTAACAACACTTTCAAGATTACGATGTTGTGGGCCTATGTCTATTCTGCCATCTGCCCACATCATAGCCAGACTGCACAGGCAGTTGTACTACTTGCAGGTGACACATGACGTGGACACATTCCTCATGGCCACCAGATGGCAAGGCTAGCGCTGTCAGAGGTCGCTGGCCCTACGGTCCTTTTCCTTACATTGTCCACATTATCGCAAGGAGGAGGAGCTGTATTCTGTCACCTAGGACTTTATTTCGGCCGGAGCAGAGACCCTGAAGAGCCAGTTCATTCCGAGTGGGCTTCCCGGACCAGGCGCCGGATGCAGTTACATTTCATCTCTCAGCAGTTCACTCTGGAATGATCACTATTCCTTCACGTCCTGGATTTTCCAAAATGGTCACATCTTGAAGAAGACGAGGCTTTGATGCGGTGGCCCATCTTCAAGCTTGTAATATTTCATTTAGTTAATAGCATCACCGACTTAGATTCTGGACTGAGTCTTTCAAAAGTCCCTTTAGGACTCCGGTTCTGGTACACTGATTGCCACTACTCCTAGTGATGAACTCTTCACGATTATTGTAACTTTTCTGGGATTTTGACGCAATAATGTTCTGTGTACATTCTCAAAAGATATGTTTTGGTATAATGAGTGGTTACAAAATTAATCAACTGCTGTCAGAGAATTTTGTGTTAATTTTGCCTTAATAAATATTAAGTTCTTTGTGTATCTGGGCGTTATTTTCTTGGCTGACTCAGATAGGCACATTAAGGACAGTACCAGTACATCATAAATTGCATCATTGTAGGGATATCAGCAACTATAGGCAGTCCTAGAAAATAGATCAAGGAACACATTCACGGCCTCTTGGGAACATTAGCAGGATAAAATAAAACTGTACAGGCAGAAAATCGCGTTATCCACGTTTCAGAGGTTATTAGATGGAATGGTACATCGTTTAAAGCCGAAAAGTATCATGGTAAATTTGTACGCTATCATCATATTCTCGAGGTATAATGCCAGAGCATGTGAAACGATTTCAGCAGGCTATGATCTGCACATCTGAAGCGTCTTGTAAAGTCGTCATATGATCAAAACGACTTGCAAAATGATATAGACGAGATGTCTGTATGGCGTGAAAAGTGGCAATTGACCCAGAATAAAGAAAAGTGTGAAGTTATTCACATGAGTACTAAAATAAATACGCTAAATTTCGATTACGCCATAAGTCACACAAATCTGAAGGCTGTAAATTAACTAAATACTTAGGGATTACAATTACACATAAATTGTAACGATCACATAGATATTGTTGTGAGTAGAGCAAATAAAAGTCTGCGATTTATTGGCAGAACACTTAGAAGGTGCAACAGGTCTACTAAAGAGTCTGTTTACACCACACTTGTTCGCCCTATTCTGCAGTATTGCTGTGTGGTGTGGGATCCGCATCAGGTGGGACTGACGGATGACATCGAAAAAGTACAAAGAAGGGCAGCTCGTTTTGTATTATCGCGAAATAGGGGAGATAGTGTCACAGACATGATATGTGAATTGGAATGGCAATCATTAAAACAAAGGCGTTTTTCGTTGCGACGGGATCTTCTCATGAAATTTCAATCACCAGTTTTCTCCTCCGATTGCGAAAACGTTCTGTTGGCACCCACCTACATAGGGAGAAACGATCATCACGATAAAATAGGAGAAATCAGGGCTCGCACAGAAAAATTTAAGTGCTTGTTTTTCCCGCGTGCCGTTCGAGAGTGGAATGGTAGAGAGACAGCTTGAAGGTGGTTCACTGAACCCTCTGCCAGGCACTTAATTGTGAATAGCAGCGTAATCACGTAGATGTAGATGTAGATGCATCGTAGGCAGTTACCATTTAGCGCAAATGTAGGTAAACTATATGGGGCACGTGAGTAGTGGGGAATCTGTCAAAGCAATCTTCATCTAACAGAGGCGATCTGGAACTAGCTATGCAAAAATCCACAAAATATCTACAGTCATTCCTGGGTTTATGAAATTATTATCAGAAATTCATAAAGAATTTTGCACAGATCGCAATACCTTCGACTCGATTTTTGAGGAAGATTGTGGAATTTCAGGGGCGACAGAATGCCAAACAAAACTCGAAGCACTGAAGCGACTGATGTGATGCCAGTAATGAGGTGGTTGGCTGCATTTTTAAGCAGAGTATAGATAGGCAGGAACATTCAGTAGCGAATGTGTCAGTGCGAGTGAACAAAGTGGAACATTTCTACTTCATCACAGAAAAGGAAATGATAGCAGTCAAATATGAAACTTTGTACCTTCGTTGTTATTTATATGGATGTAAGAAAGGTCATTGCAGTTCATACATCGTCAAAATGGCTGCTGTAGATACAGCCCAATCGAGTACGTTAACAAGATGGGCACACACTCTCAGAAAGCATGATTATGAGGTGATCCATAAACTGGGTAGGTAGCACATAAATGTAGATACATGGCGTAGAAAAGCTCAAATGGTGAACATGCAAGGAAAAAGAGTAACAGAGTGGCAGAGAGCACATGCAGCCAAGACTGTCAGATATTCCAGTCACAACCATTGTGGGTAATGTATAAGGGCTTAGTCTGCATAATGAAACCATTCGAACTATGTACAGTTGTTGCTGCAGTGCTTGAGTACAAAGTGTTGCAACATGTGCATGACCATGTTTACTCAGGTCATGGAGGATGCTAAACAATGGAAAGTCGATTAGTGGAAATGTCGTGATGGAGAGCGAGGAAACACGATGTGGAGCAATAGGTGATGCACTGTATACTTTGTGCACAAAGAGCTAATTTTGCAGACAGTCACCAAAAATCCTTTTGCAAAGATTGCCAGAGGCTTCTAAACCCTTTCAAATGACTGGACTTCGTACTTTAGGACCATTTAATAGGACACCCCTGGAAATACGTCATTATCGACAAATATAGATCTTTTCTCCAAGTTCTTGGCAATGGTGGCAGTTTCTGATCAGCAGACTAGTTGCCTAGCAGAATATGTATGTAGTGTACCTACATATTGAGATGGGACAAGTAGTAGTATTTTTGTTTAGGCAAGTTATGTGTAAGAGCTGTTTAGTGTATTTGTTTTACAACTCTTGTTCGAATGTATTCTGAATTTGTAGTAGTTACTGCAGGTTTGTACTGCTGTATACTGGTCATGCAGGTTATGTGTTATTCTCAGGGTTTTTTTTTCGCACATATTTGCGGAGGCGGGAGGGAAAGACAAAAGTTCTTTTCCTCTGGTGGCGATTCACCAGGAGCAACCATATGGGATCCCTGGGTTATAATAATTCATAAGGTAAGCCTCGAGGAATTTCCCTGCAGAGTCGGCAGCGAGAAAAGGAATATATAGAAAACGAATATGTAGAAAACATCAGCTAGAGTGATGGTCAGGATTATAGAACATGTATTAAGAAATCATAGCCTGTCTTGCTTTGCACTAAAGGACTTTACCTTTGTAAAAAAAAAGTTAGAAAACAAATTATAATATATTGAAAAGCAAATCGATTACGTTGGGTGCAAGGTATTCTTTTAGATGAAGAGGTTCACACAGTAGAGAAAATCGTCAAATGTAACACCAACATGTCTCAGATGAGACAAACAGTGAATGATTCCAAAAACGAACTGAGTAAAGAATTGGCGACTTTCGAGAAGAAGTGTGAACAGAACACTTCACAGGTTCAAGGTAAAGTGAGTGATCTTGAATGCAAAATAAGAGAAAAACCGAATTGTGCCACTGACAGAATAATTTGCACCAAAGAGCTGGATAGCAAAGAAGGATTCGATCTGGCTAAAAAGCATAATCGATGGCACCCATTAGATTTTTTTGAAAAGCCAAGCGGTCTAAGGCGCTGCAGTGATAAAATCAGTTAATAAAGCAAGTCTTCGAATAAATCATTTGATGACTCGTTCCCTAGTGTGGTGCAGCAATCGGCATCCACCTTTACCTCCTTTACTTAAGAGACTATTATCCATCTTGTAGTAACCAAAACCAGCTGTAGGAACGCCTTGGGCTGCCGATAGGAGCCGCCAGGCGGGGAAGCCGCCGGCAGTGGAGCACGCACCACTGGGTAAACACAAGGACGAGTCGGATGACAGACCAACGACAACTGACAACAACCGACCACGACTGACTATGACCAACACAACAAGGAAGAGATAAACAATGGAGGCTTGTGTAAACCACAACACCAAACACCAAAAGTAAATCCACTCGGATCCAGAGCCAGGCTAATGCCAACAACGAGCAACGACCAGAACGCAGTACCGCCGAGACAGAAACGAAATCCAGGGCGAGTACCAGACTGACTGGACTAGGTTTGTTGTTTTTTTTTTTTCTTTATTGTAATTTTGCGGGCTGTCAGCAGCTTAGTACGCCGATCTTCAGCCTTAAGTGGTACAATCATGCGACAAAGAGGCGACATAGACAATACAATGAAAATGGTGGGCAAAAAAGTAGAGACAAAAAACAATAAACATGAAGCCGTTCACGCTGGACGATAAAAACACTAACACTTGTTGACACGGCGTACAGAACACGGAGGACGGCGATGGCACATGTGAAGAAGGGAGTTGTAACTGCGAAAGAACGTGAAACACAAAACGAAACACACACTCGAGACACTGATGGCGATGATCTCCGGCGCGCGAATGTTCACCATGCGTGTGCGAGTCCGGGGACCTGCCAAGAGAGGTGGAGGAGGAAGGGGAGTGGGAGAGCGAGAGGGGAGAGCAGAGATGCCACGGGCAGGGGAGATAGGGGGGAGGGAGGAAGGGGGAGGGGAAGCGCAGGGGAAGAGGGGTGGAGGGAGGGGAAGGGGGAAAAGGAAAGAGAAGGAAAGGGAAGAGAAGGGAGGGAGGGTGCCGAAAGGAAAGGACACCGGAAGTGGGGGGTGGGGCAGGGTCAAAGTTGATGGGTAGATGGAGAGGAGGAGGACATCATCAGGGAGGGAGAGCTGGCGGAAGCCACCTTGGGAGAGGAGGGTGGAGAGATGGAGACCGGGTTGGATGTGGGAATACAGGCGCGGCAGCGGGGATGGGAGAGGATCGGGGAGACGAGTGGGTGAGGAGGATCGAGTTTACGGGAGGTGTACAGGATCCGTATCCTTTCAAGGAAAAAGAGAAGGTGGGGGAAGGGGTTGAGATCGTAGAGGATCCGCGTGGGGGAGGGGAGACGGATGCGATAGGCGAGGCGGAGAGCATGGCGTTCAAGGATTTGGAGGGATTTGAAAAGGTAGGGGAGGCGGAGATCCAAGCCGAATGGGCATAACAAAGGATAGGGCGGATGAGGGATTGATAGGTGTGGAGGATGGTGGAGGGGTCCAGACCCCACTGGACTAGGACAGAGTAGGTACCTATATACAAAACCAGAGGGAGTGGTTATTGACCGTTGTCTGCACGTGGCGTAGCGGTGGCGCCCTCGCTGTGCGAGAGCCGCTGCGCGGAATAGCCACTGCGGAGGCGGAGCCCTCTGTGGGCTGACCACGTCCATTTATTCTGGCGCGTGTTCGACTTCCGCAGCGGAAGGTACTAGACATTTTATCATTGAACTAGAGGTATTACTCTCTGAATTAGCAGGTGAGACGACAGGTGAATTCGCCTCCATCACCCCCCTCCCAATCCCATACCCCCATCAGCAGGTCAGCAGCATCATCTAGCAAAGAAAGACATGATGCCTGACTCAGCGGACGCTACAACTGCAGATGATGTACCCATCTGACATTCTCGAGACATAACCAAAAATTACCTACCAATTCAGAGAGTAATACCTCTGGCACAAGGATCAGATGGATAATAGTCTCTGAAGTAAAGGAGGTAAAGGTGGCTGCTGATTGCTGCACCACACAAGGGGATGAGTCATCAAATGATGTTGGTGTTGTTGTGGTCTTCAGTCATGAGACTGGTTTGATCCAGCTCTCCATGCTACTCTATCCTGTGCAAGCTTCTTCATCTCCCAGTACCTACTGCAACCTACATCCTCCTGCATCTGCTTGGTGTATTCATCTGTTGGTCTCCCTCTACTATTTTTACCATCCATGCTCCCGCCAATACTAAATTGGTGATCCCTTGATGCCTCAGAACATGTCCTACCAACCGATCCCTTCTCCTAGTCAAGTTGTGCCACAAACGTCTCTTCTCCCCAATCCTATTAAACACCTCCTCATTAGTTATGTGATCTACCCATCTAATCTTCAGCATTCTTCTGTAGCACCACATTTCGATAGCTTCTATTCTCTTCTTGTCTAAACTATTTATCGTCCATGTTTCACTTCCATACATGGCTACACTCCATACAAATACTTTCAGAAACGACTTCCTGACACTTAAATCTATATTCGAAGTTAACAAATTTCTCTTCTTCAGAAACGCTTTCCTTGCCATTGCCAGTCTACATTTTATATCCTCTCTACTTCGACCATCATCAGTTATTTTGCTCCCCAAATAGCAAAACTCCTTTACTACTTTAAGTGTCTCATTTCCTAATCTAATACCCTCAGCATCACCGGAATTAATTCGGCATGCATTCCATTATCCTTGTTTTGCTTTTGTTGATGTTCATCTTATACCCTCCTTTCACGACACTGTCCATTCCGTTTAACTGCTCTTCCAAGTCCTTTGCTGTCTCTGACAGAATTACAATGTCATCGGCGAACCTCAAAGTTTTTATTTCTTCTTCATCGATTTTAATACCTACTCCGAATTTATCTTTTGTTTCCTTCACTGCTTGCTCAATCTACAGATTGAATAACATCGGGGATAGGCTACAACCCTGTCTCACTCCCTTCCCAACCACTGCTTCCCTTTCATGCCCCTCAAATCTTATAACTGCCATTTGGTTTCTATACAAATTGTATATAGCCTTTCGCTCCCTATATTTTACCCCTGCCACCTTCAGAATTTGAAAGAGAGTATTACAGTGAACATTGTCAAAAGCTTTCTCTAAGTCTACAAATGCTAGAAACGTAGGTTTGCCTTTCCTTAATCTATTTTCTAAGATAAGTCGTAGGGTCAGTATTGCCTCAGGTGTTCCAATATTTCTACGGAATCCAAACTGATCTTCCCCCAAGGTCGGCTTCTACGAGTTTTTCCATTCGTCTGTAAAGAATTCACGTTAGTATTTTGCAGCCGTGACTTATTAAACTGATAGTTCGGTAATTTTCACATCTGACACCACCTGCTTTCTTTGGGATTGGAATTATGTTCTTCTTGATGTCTGAGGGTGTTTCGCCCATCTCATACATCTTGCTCACCAGATGGTAGAGTTTTGTCAGGACTGGCTCTCCCAAGACCGTCAGTAGTTCTAATGGAATGTTCTCTACTCCTGGGGCCTTGTTTCGACTCAGGTATTTCAGTGCTCTGTCAAACTCTTCACACAGTATCATATCTCCCATTTCATCTTCATCTACATCCTCTTCCATTTCCATAATACTGTCCTCAAGTACATCGCCCAAGTATAGACCCTCTATATACTCGTTCCATCTTCCTGCTTTCCCTTCTTTGCTTAGAACTGGGTTTCCATCTGAGCTCTTGATATTCACACAAATTATTCTGTTTTCTCCAAAGGTCTCTTTAATTTTCCTGTAGGCAGTATCTATCTTACCCCTAGTGAGATAAGCCTCTACATAATTACATTTATCCTCTAGCCATCCCTGCTTAGCCATTTTGCACTTCCTGTCGATCTTATTTTTGAGACATTTGTATTCCTTTTTGCCTGCTTATTTACTGCATTTTTATATTTTCTCCTTTCATCAATTGAATTCAATATTTCTTCTGTTACCCAAGGATTTCTACCAGCCCTCGTCTTTTTACCTAGTTGATCCTCTGCTGCCTTCACTACTTCATCCCTCAAAGCTACCCATTCTTCTTCTACTGTATTTCTTTCCCCCATTCCCGCCATTTGTTCCCTTACGCTCTCCCTGAAACTCTGTACGACCTCTAATTTAGTCACTTTATCCAGGTCCCATCTTCTTAAATTACCACCTTTTTGCAGTTTCTTCAGTTTTAATCTACAGTTCATAACCAATAGATTGTGGTCAGAGTCCACATCTGTCCCTGGAAATGTCTTACAATTTAAAACCTGGTTCCTAAATCTCTGTCTTACCCTTATATAATCTATCTGATACCTTTTAGTATCTCCAGGGTTCTTCCATGTATACAACCTTCTTTTATGATTCTTGAACCAAGTGTTAGCTATGATTAAGTTGTGCTCTGTGCAAAATTCTACCAGGCGGCTTCCTCTTTCATTTCTTAGCCCCAATCCAGATTCACCTACTATGTATCTTTCTTTCCCTATTCCTACTACCGAATTCCAGTCACCCATGACTATTAAATTTTCATCTCCCTTCACTATCTGAATAATTTCTTTTATTTCATCATACATTTCTTCAATTTCTTCGTCATCTGCAGAGCTAGTTGGCATATAAACTTGTACTACTGTAGTAGGCGTGGGCTTCGTGTCTATCTTGGCCACAATAATGCGTTCACTATGCTGTTTGTAGTAGCTTTCCCGCATTCCTATTTTTTTTATTCATTATTAAACCTACTCCTGCATTACCCGTATTTGGCTTTGTATTTATAACCCTGTATTCGCCTGGCCAAAAATCTTGTTCCTCCTGCCACCGAACTTCACTAATTCCCACTATATCTAACTTTAACATATCCATTTCCCTTTTTAAATTTTCTAACCTACCTGCCCGATTAAGGTATCTGACATTCCACGCTCCGATCTTTCTCCTGATAACGACGTCCTCCTGAGTAGTCCCCGCCTGGAGATCCGAATGGGGGACTATTTTACCTCCGGAATATTTTACCCAAGAGGACGCCATCATCATTAACCATACAGTAAAGCTGCATGCCCTCGGGAAAAATTACGGCTGTAGTGTCCCCTTGCTTTCAACCGTTCGCAGAACCAGCACAGTAAGGCTGTTTTTGTTAGTGTTACTGTGGTGTCACCGCCAGACACCACACTTGCTAGGTGGTAGCTTTAAATCGGCCGCGGTCCATTAGTACATGTTGGACCCGCGTGTCGCCACTGTCAGTACTTGCAGACCTAGCGCCACACATGGCAGGTCTAGAAAGACGGACTAGCACTCGCCCCAGTTGTACGACGACTTTGCTAGCGACTACACTGACGAAGCCTTTCTCTCATTTGCCGAGAGACAGTTAGAATAGCCTTCAGCTAAGTCCATGACTACGACCTAGCAAGGCGCCATTTGCCTTACAGTGATTGTAATTAACCGTATCTGGAGATAGTCTCATTCGTACAGTCAAGAGCGATGTACCACAAGGATGCATTAAAGTTGAGTATTAAGTTAGATACGTACTTTTCTTATTAGCATTCAATTACTTATCCTGTTCCAGAATTCACGCCCGTCTGCGTTAGATAGCGTGCATTTCGGCCTCCTCTATCTACAAGGTGTTGGCACATTTGCCAACACATCAGTTACAAGGCCAGATCAGTCAATCATCCAGACTGTTGCTCCTGCAACTACTGAAAAGGCTGCTGCCCCTCTTCAGGAACCACGCGTTTGTCTGGCCTCTCAACAGATACCCCTCCGTTGTGCTTGCACCTACGGTACGGCTATCTGTATCGCTGAGGCACGCAAGCCTCCCCACCAGCTGCAAGGTCCATGGTTCGTGGGGAGGATCAAATGATGTAAACTCTCATTTATTCGAAAACTTGCTTTATTAACTGATTTTATCACTGTAGTGATTGTTCAGAATTTCATTTTTCCAAGGTACCATATTTGGTAGGAATATTTAATTGATAAAAGAATTTTAAACGTTTGCGTTTTATGTCGCTAACTCATTATAAATTGCTAACTCTGACCCTGCTGCATACTTTCCTCTGGAGGAACAGTTGGAGAATATCACAACAGCTAAGTAGCTTCACTGAACTCAGTGCTACAGAGACACCTGAAGTGGGTGGACATACGATTACACAGAAATGTGTCCAGCATAGCCACAAATAATGGACTTAACTGCCTGAATTACCTCTCGCTTAATTAACCCTGTCACAGTTGCACCTTCTTGTTGGGACACAGATATTTATTTACAATTTTTCTCGTCAATTTCACAGTAGTATAATTACTATAAAACACTTATTTTTCATCCTGTTCGTAAGTAGGTAGGAATCGACTTTTCCATGAAGTTCGGAGACGCCTTTTAGAGTTGTTGGTGAGAGCACCGTGTGTAAGGCTCAGGTTAATGTCAGTTAGTGGAAGGATTAATTAATATTTTATACCACGATGTACCCATCCTATACCTCATTGTTCCAAATGGGGACACGCCACGCAGAAATGGAAACTGGTAGTGGAGTTAGGGTAGCCTGTGCAAAGATCGTAAATGGGGACTGTTGCAGCAAAAAATTTCACGACCACAAAAACAGCAGGTTTCACGGAGTGGAATGGTCAGCTGACGGAAAATGGGATGAGGACATTCCTCATGTCAACAACCGAAGACAGATAGCTTTGCTATTGGAATTGCAGAAATGTTGCTACAGTGCTCAGCTGGGATGACATCAGGACTACAATCCCCAGAAATCACAGAGGTCCAGGAATCTACCATAGAAGCTTGGTGAGAAATTCATCGAATCAAATCTCGACATTGATCAGAATGGCACAAAGAATGGATCTAGAAACTTCCTACTACCTAGGTTTCATGAACAGTGTATGTAGAGTTCCACCTGATATATGCATCTTTAAGTAGAATTAGGACTCATCATGGAAGATGTAAATTCTGACTTCATAACTGGGGAAAAACTGAAATTCCATTCTGCAACGTGCCACAGAACTTCCAGCATGTGGTTATGAACAGCCAGAGAAGGACATTTAAAGGGTCTATGGGAGATCTATACAGTACTATATTGCCACCGATGATGTGAACTGGTTGAAAACACTGCACCTTGTATTTTAACTTACCAAAATGTCATCTGTAAACAATGTACACAAATTTTGTAAGATGTTCATGTTTCCAATGCAATCTCATTGCTCTACAGACACATTCACAACTGCACATAAGATTTTGTAAGATATTCATATTTCCAATGCACCCTCATTTTTACACACACACACACAGACACACACACACACACACACACACACACACACACACACACACACACACACATATATGCACCCAGTACATATAGAAGTCTGAAACAATCAGTTGTGCACGCAAATTAGAGCACATGCAGGGCGCTAAAATGCGGAATGTACAGAAATCTGGAGATCCATGATTTATCTTCTGTTGGAGCGCTCGTTACCAGTTAAAAGGCCGGCCGAAGTGGCCGTGCGGTTCAAGGCGCTATACTCTGGAACCGCGCGTTCGCTACGGTCGCAGGTTCGAATCCTGCCTCGGGCATGGATGTGTGTGATGTCCTTCGGTTAGTTAGGTTTAAGTAGTTCTAAGTCCTAGGGGACTGATGATCTCAGAAGTTAAGTCCCATAATGCTCAGAGCCATTTGAATCAGTTAAAATGTGCCGTTTACGGAAGTGATAAATTTAAGATGGATGAGCAAAAGCTACGTTTCTTCGGTTTGAGGGAACCAAACGGAGAATTTGTTTTGCGGCACCGCCTCTGGCAGACTGCTTGAATGCGCGCACGTGACGATCTAATTGTGCAACTTCAACGCTAATTAACTCGGAAGCAGAGCAACGTATCTATTTTTTTCTTAACAATTATTTCCCATAATAGCCGCCACTGCAACACCGTTAGAAGCTTTTCTGACAAGCTAACCATTTTGCGACCTTGTCTCCACAGTTCAATACTTGGCATATTACCCAGGGAAAAAAAAATACATTAATAGCTTGCTTGTTCCAAGCGTACCTGGAGATAGTAATCAAAATAAAGACATGCTACTCTTATTAGTCATAATTCTTAGTCTGGAAATGAATCAGATTTCCAATAATTTTGTGACTGTGGAAGACAATATTAATTAAGCTGACAGTATTATAAAAAATCCAAACTGAAATGTTTTCATGACCTGAATAAAGAGACAGGCTTTGTGAGAACGAGCGCTACAGAGTGACCAATTAAATTTCCCTACTATTACCAAACACTGACGGCCCTGCCGCAGTGGCTACACCGGTTCCCGTGAGATCATTGAAGTTAAGCGCTGTCGGGCGTGGTCGGCACTTGGATGGGTGACCATCCAGGCCACCATGCGCTGTTGCCATTTTTCGGGGTGCACTCAGCCTCGTGATGCCAAGTAGCGGCTTCGGTCAAGAGTACCATCTTATCTTACGACCGGGAGAGCGGTGTGCTGACCCCACGCCCCTCCTATCCGCATCCTCATCTGAGGATGACACGGCGGTCGGATGGTCCCGGTAGGCCACTCGTGGCCTGACGACGGAGTGAGATGCTGTTAGCAAACATTGCAGCAACTTGCTCATACTGCTAACTATTGTGCGAAACTTAACTGAGGCAGAGGAGAAAGGCGAAATACAAAACTGTAGCGCCATTTGGCAAGTAGTCCCCATCAGAGTGTAGCCGCAGGAGTGTCAAAGCAGAAATTTCTTAGCAAGTGTCGCAAACGCAGCAGGGCGCTACAGTTGCGTACAGTTGAGGGTACGGGTGGTGACTCACGTCTTCACTGCGGCCAAACAAGGCGTTCTCGACGAGTAGCCGCGCCGGCTGTTGCCTCAGGAAGTCCACCAGCTGCTGCGGGTCGTCCGTCTTGAGGCCCAGGTGTGCAGCCAGGGTGAAGGAGCGAGCCCGCATGCGGTCGGAGCACGCGCCATCTCCCAGAACCATACCAGTGTGCGCTATGGCTCTGTGGAACAGGCCTGGAAAGGTCGTAGCAAAACATTACAACATGGTGGAGGAGTAGAAAAATACCAAACACTGAGAAAACTTGTACTCGACGAGCCGGTTTCAGTCATGGAAAGGGCAGCACAAGCCACAAAACATTATAAAGTACGCTTAGGAGGGACACCAATATGAATTAATCACAGGTGTTGCTCTGCAGCTTACGATTCGATAAATGGCACAACCTCTGTGGACAAACTCTACAGGAATTTCGAAGATTAGCATTCGGTTCCAGTTATTCAGTCAGATTTTGAGAGCAGAATGTCTATATACGGGATGACAATTATTGGACTACATGAAGTAAAATCGTCATAATTGCTGAAGGGTTTGCATAAGGATATTCAAATTGCACAATTGATGCGGAGCATGATGGGGATTAGTATGCGCATGTATGGTTTGGTTCAGCGACGAATCCCACTTTCATTTGGATGGGTTCATCAATAAGCAAAATTGGCCCATTTAGGGGACTGAGAATCCGCATTTCGTCATCGAGAAGTCTCTTCACCCTCAACGGGTGACTGTATGGTCTGCAATGTCCAATCACGGAATAATCGGTGCCATATTTCTTGACGGCATGGTGACTACCGAACGGTACGTGAAAGTTTTGTGTTAACAGAAGAGCCAAGAGCGTGTTACGAGTGGAGGCCGAAATGCACGCGTTTTAGCTCACTTAGGCTGGCGTGAGGAGGGAAGAACTATACTGATGTGAGGTCTGGAACATGACAAGGAATGAGAATTTAGAAAGTGGACGTAATTAGTTTCCTACTTAACTTTAATCCATTAATAATGAACGTCGCTCTTGACGGTACATGATTCACAATATTATCTGTTCAGAATACATTCTTGAAGATAGTAATTATAGTAACTGAACAGGGCGCCTTGCTAGGTCGTAGCAAATGACGTAGCTGAAGGCTATGCTAAACTGTCGTCTCTGCAAATGAGCAGTGAACCATCGCTAGCAAAGTCGGCTGTACAACTGGGCGAGTGCTAGGAAGTCTCTCTAGACCTGCCATGTGGCGGCGCTCGGTCTGCAATCACTGATAGTGACGACATGCGGGTCCGACGTATACCAACGGACCGCGGCCGATTTAAAGGCAAGTGTGCTGTCTGGCGGTGACACCACAGAAAGTTTTGGAAGATGATTCGATCTCCATTACCCAGCGTCACCCTGATTTCGACAAGATGTGTTTCTTGTAAGACGGGACTCGACCCCTGCGAAGAAAGTGTTTGATGTCCTGGTGGAGTACTTTGGGGACCGCATTCTGGTTCTGGGGTACCCAGAGGCCACTGGCAAGGGCCTCGATTGGCCGTCGTATTCACTGACTTTGAGCTCATGCGACTCCTTGTTGTGGGGCTATATTAAAGATAAGGTGTACAGCAAAAACCCCAGAACCATTTCTGAGATCAAAACAGCCGTTCAGAAGGTCATCGAGAGCATCGATGTTCCGACACTTCAGCGGATCATGCCAATGATGGCAGGTGTATCGCACATGTCATAACCTAAATCAGAATATTTGTAGTGACGTTCACATGTAGAATAAAGTGTGTTCACGCCGCAGTTTGTAGCTTATTCACGTTTTTTTCATATAGTTCAATAATTGTCACCATAATAATATTATCTTGGAACTCTTCCATTTTGTTCGTGTTTGCATAGAAAAACAGTAATATCAGAAATTGAGTCCGCCTTGATGCAAAACACCTTGTTATTCGTTTATTTCTTTATTATCCCAAACTAGTTTCGGCGACAAATATCACTATCATCAGTGGGTTTTTTAAATCTAAAACATGCAAAAAATGGCATGGTTGTACAAAAACAGTAAAATATTATTACATTTTTACAAATCGTGTTTGAAAGTTCACCTTTTAGTATTTGTTTACTAACAGCCGCTCACGTGGTTGCAGGTGACACGATGTTCGGTAAGTAAAAGGACGGCAACATAAAAAAGAGCACAAAAAATATGTCACAAACAGCGCCAATAATTGCTTAAAACATGCTGTAACATACAATAAACAAGGTAGTATGAAAATATCAATATTAACTATATATTTCAAAGACGATTTGTAAATATGTAATAATGTTTTCTGTGTACAACTATGCCATTTTCTGCATGTTTTAGATTAAATAACTCCCACTGATGATGGTGATATTTGTCGCCGAAATTAGTTTGGGATAATAAAGAGCCGGCCGGGGTGGCCGAGTGGTTCTAGGCGCCTCAGTCTGGAACCGCGCGACCGCTACAGTTGCAGATTCGAATCCTGCCTCGGGCATGGATGTGTGTGCTGCCCTTAGGTTAGTTAGGTTTCATTAGTTCTAAGTTCTAGGGGACTGATGACCTCAGATGTTAAGTCCCATAGTGCTCAGAGCCATTTGAACCATTTTTTTGAAAATAAAGAAATACATCTACATCTACATCTACATTTATACTCCGCAAGCCACCCAACGGTGTGTGGCGGAGGGCACTTTACGTGCCACTGTCATTATCTCCCTTTCCTGTTCCAGTCGCGTATGGTTCGCGGGAAGAACGACTGTCTGAAAGCCTCTGTGCGCGCTCTAATCTCTCTAATTTTACATTCGTGATCTCCTCTGGAGGTATAAGTAGGGGGAAGCAATATATTCGATACCTCATCCAGAAACGCACCCTCTCGAAACCTGGCGAGCAAGCTACACCGCGATGCAGAGCGCCTCTCTTGCAGAGTCTGCCACTTGAGTTTGTTAAACATCTCCGTAACGCTATCACGGTTACCAAATAACCCTGTGACGAAACGCGCCGCTCTTCTTTGGATCTTCTCTATCCCCTCCGTCAACCCGATCTGGTACGGATCCCACACTGATGAGCAATACTCAAGTATAGGTCGAACGAGTGTTTTGTAGGCCACCTCCTTTGTTGATGGACTACATTTTCTAAGGACTCTCCCAATGAATCTCAACCTGGTACCCGCCTTACCAACAATTAATTTTATATGATCATTCCACTTCAAATCGTTCCGCACGCATACTCCCAGATATTTTACAGAAGTAACTGCTACCAGTGTTTGTTCCGCTATCATATAATCATACAATAAAGGATCCTTCTTTCTATGTATTCGCAATACATTACATTTGTCTATGTTAAGGGTCAGTTGCCACTCCCTGCACCAAGTGCCTATCCGCTGCAGATCTTCCTGCATTTCGCTACAATTTTCTAATGCTGCAACTTCTCTGTATACTACAGCATCATCCGCGAAAAGCCGCATGGAACTTCCGACACTATCTACTAGGTCATTTATATATATTGTGAAAAGCAATAACAAGGTGTTTTGCATCAAGGCGGACTCAATTTCTGATATTACTGTTTTTGTCACCATGTTAGTTCAAAAAATGTTCAATTGAATGTGAAATCTTATGGGACTTAACTGCTAAGGTCATCAGTCCCTAAGCTTACACACTACTTAACCTAAATTATCCTAAGGATAAACACACACATCCATGCCCGAGTGAGTACTCGAACCTTTGCCGGGACCAGCCGCACAGTCCATGACTGCAGCGCATTAGACAGCTCTCACCATGTTTGTTTCTGTAAAGAAAAGAAACGTAGGTGGAGAAGTCAACGTAATGGGTACCGCCAGGGAAATGTATTGGCAGGAATTCTTTTGATTTATACAAAAATGAGCAACGAATTTTCTGTAACATGAAGCATTTCTCCTACACAGATGATCGTGCTCTTGCTGCGCCGGATGAACATTTTGAACTTGATGAAGAGCAACTAATAGATAACTTTGAGTTGTGTTTGTTCGCTGTTTGTCAACATTTCAGCTGTATGCCACATACAGTCCTACTTCGCTACTTGCCATTACAATTCCAATACCAGGAAGGTCACAAATAAGGAAATTTTACTTGTTGTTTCTCGTATACACTATAGTTACAAGGATGCTTGATTAAACTGGGAGGTGGTTTTAGGATATACAGGCTACGAAATTTCCTACATGGAGCTGCCGCCGCTGTCGGCAACTATAGTCCTATGCTGGCTCAGCATCGATCTGAATCTGCATGGCAGATACGGGTACATCATTGCATATTCGCTCAACTCAGTGCCAGAGTTCAACCATAGCGGCTGGCGAGTGCTGTCGTGCCGGTCTCTCCATGATCAAGTATTCAGTATCTTAGAGATGTGGAGAATATGTACGATCCTACATGTCTAAGGGAAAATATGTCGCCGGTCGTTGTGGCTGAGCGGTTCTAGGCGCTTCAGTCTGGAACCGCACTGCTGCTACAGTCGCAGGTTCGAATCCTGCCTCGGGAATGGCTGTCTGTGATGTTAGTTAGGTTTAAGTAGTTCTAAGTCTAGAAGACTAATGATCTCCGATGATGTCCCATAGTGCTTAGAGCCATTTGAACCATTTTTGAAAATATGTCTGAGGCGCTAGTGTTGCGAGGTCACTGAGATCCTTTATGGGGTAGAGTAAGCCCCTCCTGAAAGTACAGAGTCCATATCTGCGTGTCACTCATGAGGTCCCAGCGTAGACTAGGAACGATACCACGGAATGATGAACCACGATGAATAGGTGGCGAACTCTGACCCTTACTAGTCGACGTTCAGCCACTTTACACGAGGAATAACACAATTTCTCACAAACAACAAACAAATAAATGGGATTTCAGAATGACGAAGTCGGTGTGTAATCTTTTCTAATACAACTTACGGCAGAAACAAAGAGGTGAGGTACCACGAAGGAGTTATCCGAATAGGACAAATCGATAGGTATTATGTACATCTACAGCGAAAATAATTACAATTTCAGAAAAATTGTATTATATATTCAAGAGAGCTCCACAAACTGAGCAAGTCAATAGGACAGGCAGCAGAAACTCTCACCGTGTGTGGGCGGGGCAATACCTTACTGAAATGTAAGCCCAAGATGGCTTGCCAGAAACTGCAACCAAACTTGGCACGGAGTATCGTCGACGTATCGCTGTACTGTAAGCGAGCCTCGGATGCTATGAAATGTCGCTCCAGACCATCAGACCGAGTTGACTGGGCCGTATGGTGGGTGACAGTCGGGTTGGTATCGGACCATGTGGCTGTGTTGGTAGGCCTGACAATGTCGCGCTAGGCGGGTGGCCTTGAACGGGACTTGGCCGCTGCACGAGGCGCCTGGCTGGATCGCGCTAGAGTTTTAACTTAGCGCGATCCGCTGGAAAAGTCTACTTCCGGTGCCGCCATTGCGCTACTGGGCGGGCTCGCTTCCTGCCGCGCCCACATAAGCTTATCAGCGTGACGTATTGAGCTTCGCATTGTCGGTGCTCTGTTGGAAGTGGGACCCATCACTGAAGACAATTCTACTCCAGTGAATGAAATTCCAGGTCGAAACATCTCAGGAGGCGCCCCAGACATTGGTGGGATACTAACCTGACTGCCTCTCGCCATACGGCCCGACAACGAGAAGTCATGGTGTGGGATTCCTTTCTTTTCATAGCAGCACCCCTTTGGTTGTCACTTGCGACACCCTTACTGCACGGCGATACGTCGACGATACCCTACGCCGCGTGTCGCTGTCCTCCATAGCAGGCTATCCTGGACTTACATTTCAGCAAGATAACGCACGCCCGCACATAGAGATTTTAATGCCCGCCTTCGTGCTTGCCGAACCCTGCCTTGACCAGCAAGGTCGCCGGACCTCTACCCAGATGAGAACGTTTGGTGAATAATAGGCAGCGCACTATAACCAGCTCTGGATTTTGAGGATCTAACACGCCAGTTGGACAGAAGCTGGCACGATAGGAGAACATCCGACAACTCTGTCAATCAACGCCAAGCCAAATAACTGCTTGCATAAAGGGCCAAAGTTGGACTTGCTCAATTTGTGAAGCTCTTGCTCTTAAACAAATCATCCAATTTTTCTGAAATTGTAATAATCTGAATCATATCCAGAATGAGATTTTCATTCTGCAGCGGAGTGTGCGCTGATATGAAACTTCCTGGCAGATTGTGCGCCGGACCGGAACTCAGGACCTAGATAGGAGACTATAAAGTCATGACAATCGTGTTGCAGTCTACGTATAAGTAAACTACAAATAATGCATTGTAAACAACATTAAACAGCTGATGTTTCGCGAAGTTGCTTTGAAACACGCCAGAGAAGTCCTGCAAGGTTCACAGAAGAGCAGAACTGGCAGAATTGTCAGTTTGTGTGATCGCTCTAAGCTTGTTGATGCCAGTGCCTACCAATTTTAATTGTACATTACAGCACTGAGGATGGTCACTAAGTGACCGAAAATCGATTTTGCGGATAATAAAACAAAAAAATACGACCAATGCTGATTCTCCTTCCAGTTCTATATAATATTTGGTCGTGGTGCACAGAACACTCCATGGAGTCGCCAATCAATAGAATTGAAACTGTGGGGACGGGTCGTCAGTCATGCTTAGGTAGCTCAGATGGCAGAGTACTTGTCCGTGAATGGCAAGGTCCCGAGTTTGAGTCTCGGTCCGGAACACGGTTTTAATCTGCCAGGAAGTTTCGTATCAGCGCACACTCCTCTGCAGAACATCCCCCACGTTGTGGCTAAGTCATGTCTCCACAATATCCTTTCTTCCGGAGGTGCGAGTTCTGCAAGGTTCGCAGAAGAGCTTCTGTGAAGTTTGGAAGGTAGGAGACGAGGTACTGGCAAAACTGTAACTGTGGGGACGGGTCGTGAGTCGTGGTTGGGTTGCTCAGATGGCTGCCAGCACGGTAGCTTAGAGTGTTCGGTCAGATGGCTGCGTGCTCTCTGCAATAAAAAAAACTGAGTCAAGGAATCAACGATCAACTTGAACGGATGTCTTGTGACGTCATCCCAGACCAAACGCAACGAACTATATCGAACAAACTGAAAAAAAAAGGATGGTAGAGCATTTGTCAGCGAAAGGCGAAGGTCTCGAGTTCGAGTCTCGGTCCGGCGCACAGTTTTAATCTGCCAGGAAGTTTCATCTGAATCATTTGTTTGTCTCTACATCTGAATCACATCTACCGATTTCCGTCGCACTGAGATAACTCTTTATGGTGCGTACCCTCTTTTTTGTTTTGTTTTTGAGTGTATGCAGAAAATAGAAAATAGACCGCGTTACTCCTGTCTCGTGCTGTTGCGCAGAAATCCTGATCATTTGCTTTATTCAACCTTTTAGTACACTCCATGCCAATTTTTCGACTGTTGATTGCCGCCTTCATGGCACTGCAGTTTTAATGTCGAGCAGCGTACACGTGTCTTGCGTCTTATACCTGTAATACTTCTGGCTTTCTCAAAGTTTACGATTTAACTTATTCCCAGCGACTTATCGAAGTTGGCTGCAAATTATCGATCTGTGTTCAAGCTATATCTGCGAGTGACCAAGAGAGATAAACCAAGTGGTACATAAGTCTCCGAGATCAGATTGAAACCAAATACACTCCTGGGAATGGAAAAAAGAACACATTGACACCGGTGTGTCAGACCCACCATACTTGCTCCGGACACTGCGAGAGGGCTGTACAAGCAATGATCACACGCACGGCACAGCGGACACACCAGGAACCGCGGTGTTGGCCGTCGAATGGCGCTAGCTGCGCAGCATTTGTGCACCGCCGCCGTCACTGTCAGCCAGTTTGCCGTGGCATACGGAGCTCCATCGCAGTCTTTAACACTAGTAGCATGCCGCGACAGCGTGGACGTGAACCGTATGTGTAGTTGACGGACTTTGAGCGAGGGCGTATAGTGGGCATGCGGGAGGCCGGGTGGACGTACCGCCGAATTGCTCAACACGTGGGGCGTGAGGTCTCCACAGTACATCGATGTTGTCGCCAGTGGTCGGCGGAAGGTGCACGTGCCCGTCGACCTGGGACCGGACCGCAGCGACGCACGGATGCACGCCAAGACCGTAGGATCCTACGCAGTGCCGTAGGGGACCGCACCGCCACTTCCCAGTAAATTAGGGACACTGTTGCTCCTGAGGTATCGGCGAGGACCATTCGCAACCGTCTCCATGAAGCTGGGCTACGGTCCCGCACACCGTTAGGCCGTCTTCCGCTCACGCCCCAACATCGTGCAGCCCGCCTCCAGTGGTGTCGCGAGAGGCGTGAATGGAGGGACGAATGGAGACGTGTCGTCTTCAGCGATGAGAGTCGCTTCTGCCTTGGTGCCAATGATGGTCGTATGCGTGTTTGGCGCCGTGCAGGTGAGCGCCACAATCAGGACTGCATACGACCAAGGCACACAGCGCCAACACCTGGCATCATGGTGTGGGGAGCGATCTCCTACACTGGCCGTACACCACTGGTGATCGTCGAGGGGACACTGAATAGTGCACGGTACATCCAAACCGTCATCGAACCCATCGTTCTACCATTCCTAGACCGGCAAGGGAACTTGCTGTTCCAACAGGACAATGCACGTCCGCATGTATCCCGTGCCACCCAACGTGCTCTAGAAGGTGTAAGTCAACTACCCTGGCCAGCAAGATCTCCGGATCTGTCCCCCATTGAGCATGTTTGGGACTGGATGAAGTGTCGTCTCACGCGGTCTGCACGTCCAGCACGAACGCTGGTCCAACTGAGGCGCCAGGTGGAAATGGCATGGCAAGCCGTTCCACAGGACTACATCCAGCATCTTTACGATCGTCTCCATTGGAGAATAGCAGCCTGCATTGCTGCGAAAGGTGGATATACACTGTACTAGTGCCGACATTGTGCATGCTCTGTTGCCTGTGTCTATGTGCCTGTGGTTCTGTCAGTGTGATCATGTGATGTATCTGACCCCAGGAATGTGTCAATAAAGTTTCCCCTTCCTGGGACAATGAATTCACGGTGTTCTTATTTCAATTTCCAGGAGTGTAACTTACGGGTTTGCTGGCGGGTGACGTCGTCGAACACCGCCGATATTTCGACAGGAGCACACCCTGCCATTCTCAAGGCACAAATGCAAGGAAGAAAAAATGTGCAAGCAAATTTAATACAAGGAAGACACCACACACAGAACAAGTGTCAACACAACCAAAGATAACCAACATCAGAAATATCAATGGTTACTATTAATCAACAGGTGAGGTAGCATTAATTCTGTCCCTCTGTTTTTTGATGAGAGGCAGAGCCGGATTCCAAGCAGCATTTAAACAAAATCCACCATCTCTGTTAATAAGGTTGCCTGATAGTCTGATTTCAACAGCTTCCTTAATAACACTATCCCAATAGCTTGACGTGCAAGCCAGAATCTCCGTGTTGTTGTATTCCGTAAGATCACCGGTGTCAAGGCAATGTTCTGCAATAGCGGATTTGCTCGGCTGTTGTAAGTGTGTGTGATGCTTATGTTCAATACACCGGTCTTCCACAGTCCTCATTGTCTGACCAATATATGACATGCTACAACTGCAAGGAATACGATAGACCCCAGCCTTACGCCAACTAAGATCATCTTTTACGGACGCCAACAGGGCCTTAATCTTAGAAGGTGGTCGAAAAACACATTTCACAGAATATTTCCGCAAAATACTGCCAATCCTATTGGAAATGTTTCCTGCGTAAGGGATAAAGGCCGTAGACTTAGGTGCCACTTCGTTGTTATCGTCACTCACCCGTTGCACAGAAGGCTGATGGGGCAACGCAGGTTTGAATTGCCTCTCACTATAACCATTCTGACGAAAGGTGACTTCGAAATGTGACAGCTCAGCTACCAAACTTTCAGAGTCTGAGATAACGTGGGCCCTGTGAACCAAGGTGCGAAGTACTTTTTTTCTTCCTTGCATTTGTGCCTTGAGAATGGCAGGGTGTGCTCCTGTCGAAATATCGGCGGTGTTCGACGACGTCACCCGCCAGCAAACCCGTAAGTTATTTGAACATTGGATTCGCTGGGAAAAGTTAAGGTCTCACAGATTGAAACCAGCTTGGATTCCCGTACATGTAAAGAGCAGCTCCCTACGCACCGCATCCGCCACGGCAGTCGTATGGTGGATTCAGCAAAGTCTACAGGTAAAGTATTTTGACACATTTTCGACCGAACTCGCAGGTAGCTCGTGCTATGCTGGAAGTCTGACTGTTGTGGTGAAACCGCTGAATACGAACAAAATAGATGGAAAGGTTAATATTATAGATTGTAGGGATTAGTGAAGTGAAATCCAAGGAGAACTCATGTTTCTATTCAGCTGATTATAGTTACAGTTTAATCAGTGTAATAGGTGCTGCCACCGTTATTAATAGAAAGGCTGGTAACAAGGTGAGTTGGCGTATTCAACAAAGCGTCCAAATTATTATGTTGAGAAGTGAAATTAAAGTAAAGCAAACCACTACTGTACAGGTTTTGATGTCCACATCAAAGCTGTGATAAGGAAGTACAGATAATACAAGGAGGTCCATTGGTAGTGACTGGGCCAAATATCTTACGAAATAAGCATCAAACGAAAACACTATAAAGAACGAAACTTGTCTAGCTTGAAGGGGGAAACCAGATGGCACTATGGTTGACCCGCTAGATGGCGCTGCCATAGGTCAAACGGATATCAAATGAATTTTTTCAAATAGGAACCCCCATTTTTATTACATATTCATGTGGTATGTAAAGAAATACGAATGTTTTAGTTGGACCAATTTTTTCGCTTTGATGGCGCTGTAATAGTCACAAACATATAAGTACGTGGTATCCGTAACATTCCGCCAGTGCGGACGGTATTTGCTTCGTGATACATTACCCGTGTTAAAATGGACCGTTTACCAATTGCGGAAAAGGTCGATATGGCTATTGTGATCAAAATGCCCAACGGGCGTGTGCTATGTATGCTGCTCGGTATCCTGGACATCATCCAAGTGTCCGGACTGATCGACGTATAGTTACGTTATTTAAGGAAACAGGAAGTGTTCAGCCACATGTGAAACATCTACCACGACCTGCAACAAATGATGATGCCCAAGTAGGTGTTTTAGCTGCTGTCGCGGCTAATCCGTACATCAGTAGCAGACAAATTGCGCGAGAATCGGCAATCTCGAAAACGTCGGTGTTGATAATGCTACATCAACATCAATTGCACCCGTACCATATTTCTATGCACCAGGAATTGCGTGGCGACGACTTTGAACGTCGTGTACAGTTCTGCCACTGGGCACAAGAGAAATTACGGGACGATGACAGATTTTTTGCACGCGTTCTATTTAGCGACGAAGCGACATTCACCAACAGCGGTAACGTAAACCGGTATAATATGCACTACTGGGCAACGGAAAATCCACTATGACTGCGACAAGGCCGGCCGGAGTGGCCGTGCGGTTCTAGGCGCTACAGTCTGGAACCGCGCTACCGCTACGATCGCAGGTTCAAATCCTGCCTCGGGCTTGGATGTATGTGATGTCCTTAGGTTAGTTAGGTTTAAGTAGTTCTAAGTCCTAGGGGACTGATGGTCTCCGAAGTTAAGTCCTATAGTGCTCAGGGCCATTTTTTGAACTGCGACAAGTGGAACATCAGCGACCTTGGCGGGTTAATTTATGGTGCGGCAGTATGGGAGGAATGGCAATCTAAAAAGTGCAATGTATGCTGATTTCCTACGTAATGTTCTACCGATGTTACTACAAGATGTTTCACTGCATGACAGAATGGCGATGTACTTCCAAAATGATGGATGTCCGGCACATAGCTCGCTTGCAGTTGAAGCGGTATTGAATAGCATATTTCATGACAGGTGGATTGGTCGTCGAAGCGCCATACCATTGCCCGTACGTTCACCGGATCTGACGTCCCTGGATTTCTTCCTGTGGGGAAAGTTGAAGGATATTTGCTATCGTGATCCACTGACAACGCCTGACAACATGCGTCAGCGCATTGTCAATGCATGTGCGAGCATTACGGAAGGCAAACTACTTGCTGTTGAGAGGAATGTCGTTACACGTATTGCCAAATGCATTGAGTTTGACGGACATCATTTTGAGCATTTATTGCATTAATGTGGTATTTACAGGTAATCACGCTGTAACAGCATGTGTTCTCAGAAATGATAAGTTCACAAAGGTGCATGTATCACATTGGAACAACCGAAATAAAATGTTCAAACGTACCTACGTTCTGTATTTTAATTTAAAAAACCTACGTGTTGCCAACTTTTCGTCTAAAATTGTGACCCATATGTTTGTGACTATTACAGCGCCATCTATCTCAAAGCGAAAAAAGTGGTCCAACTAAAAGATTCGTATTTCTGTACGTACTACACGAATATGTAATAAAAATGGTGGTTCCTGTATTAAAAAAAACTCAGTTGATATCCGTTTGACCTATGGCAGCGCCATCTAGCGGGAAAACCATAGTGCCATCTGGTTTCCCCCTTCAAGCTAGACGAGTTTCGTTCTTTGTAGTTTTTTCGTTTGACGCTTATTTCGTGAGATATTTGGCCCGGTCACGATGAATGGACCATCCTGTATATGATGAATTAGGTGAAATAATAAGATACGCGAAACGAGATGTAAATGTGGTAGAGTTGGGCGACTGGAAAATTATTATATATGAATGTAAAGGTGTTAGATATTGCGGTTGCACAAGAAGGGTCACGTTTCTCCTCAAATTGGGACACTTGCCTTGTTGGTGTGCTTTAGAGAACGGAGGAATTTTCCCGAGTGAACCAGAGCTGGACTTTTGAGAAAACTTACAGAGCACATTCAAGGTTTTTGATCATCACTACTGGCCAAATTTAACATTACATGTTTCTCACAGTACCAGTGGAAAAGCTTCAAGACGTTACTTTACAATTCTATGCGACAAAGTGACAAAGTGTTCTGAGGACTCTGGTAGACAACGCATAGCTGTAGACGGTGGCCACGTTCGTCCTGAGGCTGGGAACAGGTCAAACCGTGAATAATTTAGAACAGCAGGAAGAGTTGCAGATGATCGGCTATTTGTGCAGTGGTTGACAGTACCCCTCAACACTAACAAATGTAACGTATTACGCAAAAATTATCAGGAAGACTCAGTTTTGTGGAATTACATGATTTCCAAACGATCACTGGAAAGAGTGACATGCATTAAATATCTGAGGGTAAGCAGAGAACGCTGTTAAATGTGGAATGACCAGATAAAACTATTTGTAGGTAAGTCACGCTGGTATTCAGCTATTTTGTTAGTTTGTTGCTTAGTTAATTATCTGTGTGTTCTGTGGGCTACAACTGCGACCACTTGCTATGATACGAAAAGACTCAGCTTTAAAATTATAAATTCTCAGCGGAGGGGTACAAGTTGATCATTTGCTTGATGTCTGAAGTTCTTACTTTCCTGTCATTGAAAACATCCTCAGGAAATGTAGCGCACCCACAAAGAAGATATCTTACAAAACTCTTGTTCAAACAATACTTTAATACATCTCATCAGTCTGCGATTCATATCCAATAGGATTACAAAAGGAATGGAGAGGATCCAAAGAAGATGCTACAAGAAAGGTGCCCTGCATCATGACGTGGTTTACTGTTAAGTTCCGAGAGTATACGTTCATCTACATCTACACAGATACTCCGCAAGCCGCCGTACGGAGTTGGGGGGGGGGAGGGGGGTGCCCTGTAACACTACTAGTTATTTCCTTTCCTGTGCCACTCGCAGACGGAGCGGCCTCCCTATGAGTCCTAATTTCTCGTAACTTATCTTCCCGGTCCTTACGCGCAAAGTATGTTAGCAGCAGCAGAATCATTTGGCAGTCAGCTTCAAATGTGGGGTCTCTAAATTTTCTCATTAGTCTTTCCCGAAAAGAACGTCGCCTTCCCGCCAAGGACTTCCATTTGAGTTCCCGAAGCATCTGCATAACACTTTTGTGTTGTTAGAACCTTCTAGAAACAAATCTAGCTGCTCGCCTCTGCATTGCTTCGATGTCTTCCTTTATTCCAATCTGGCACGGATCCCAAAAACACGTGCAGTACTCAAGAATAGATCACACCAACGTCCTATATCCGCTCTCCTTTACAGGTGAACCACACTTTAGTACAATTCTTCTTGAACGTGAAATTTAAAATTTCGGCTTTCGTTTTGCTATCTTCAACTGTCACACCAGACTGGTCAACAAGGGACTCAATGGAAGCCTCAGACCCGCTTAGCGATTTTACGCAAGACTAGAATTTTCTCGGGTTCTGTGACAGATTTGTTGCTAAGGTGTGACGGAGGTAGTTGTTGTACGCTTTGCGCATGGATCTTTTCACAGACGCACGAAGCTCTATTAACCTTCGCTTGTCGTCATTTGTGCTTTCTCTTTGAACCGAGAGGGCAACGGCTTCTGCTTCCTCAGCATCCTTCGAATTTCGTTATTAAACCACAGTGGGTCTTCCCTATCCTTTATGCATTTCCTAGGTACATCACTCTCCAGACTTCGATTTACAATCCGCTTAAACTTTGCTCATAATTCCTCCATTTCCATCTTACTGAATCTAAGTGGTGCCAGGTCACAGTCTAACTGAAGTGCTAACAATTGCTTATCTGCTCTGTCTAGTCCTCTGGACTGATTTGCTTACTTTCGTAATCATAGTTGCTATAATGACATCATGATCTCTAATCGCCGTTTCTATACTGACATTGTCGATAAGGTCCGGCGTATTTGTTGCTACAACGTCTAAGATATTTCCATTGTGGGCTGTCGAGCTAGCTGGTCAAGACAGTTTTCAGAAAACGTGTTGAAAAATATTTCGCACGACTGTCTGTCGGGCCGGCCCGTTGTGGCCGAGCGGTTCTAGGCACTTCAGTCTGGAACCGCGAGACCGCTTCGGTCGCAGGTTCGAATCCTGCCTCGGGCATGGATGTGTGTGATCTCCTTAGGTAGGTTAGGTTTAAGTAGTTCTAAGTTCTAGGGGACTGATGACTTCTGATGTTAAGTCCCATAGTGCTCAGAGCCATTTGAACCATTTGAGCTGTTTGTCGGTACCCCGCCAATGAATGCATAAACATCGAAACATCGAAAGGCCTCGATACGACAAATTCGCGCCAGACACTTTGCTGTTTTTGCTCTGACCAGTATTCAGCCAGAAACAAATTTTTAAACTCGTCAAAAGTCAGGTTCGTAATGTTGAGGTTTAAGCCCCAACGCTTGGCCTCACCAGCCAGCACATCAATAACCGCATTAAATTTTTCTCTCATTAGTCCATGATCTGGGTAAAACTCTTTCACAATTCTTAATGAAATCCGTCGCGTGTATACCGCCTTTTTTCAAGGGGTCGAAACGCTCCTCTTTCGTCAACAATTCCGAACTATGTGCACAGATTGGCACATAGATCTGTTTTCCGTCAAGTTTCTTTTCTAATTCCGACACTCTCGTAATTACTTGGCAAGTGGTTGTCGCAAGCGTTTCTACTTCCCTTTTTTTCTCTTCGCAGGTATTAGCATGCTTCGTCACTTTGGTATCTACTTCGGATACTAAAGCCTTTAAAGTTTCCACCTTCTTTTGATCCTCTTTTTTCACTAATTGAATTTGTTCCGTCACCTTATTCTCGATGATTGGAGTAACTGCTTCTCCTACACTTTTCTCGATTCTGCTAATTTCGGAATAAAAACGAGTATTTATGCTCGCAATTTCCGCCTGAACGCCTATCATTTCCTGTAAGATTACCGATTTCGGTATTAATTACAACAATTTCTTCTCTGATTTTATCAACTTTTGTGTTAACAACTCCAACATTGTTGTTAACAACGTTAATAGCTTTGTTCTGATTGTCTAGCATCCGTTCAATTTTTTCAGACTGAGCTTGTTGCTTGGCAGCCTGAGCTTCTTGCTTGGCAGCCTGAGCTTCTTGCTTGGCAGACAGAGCTTTAATTTCTGCCGATTGACTCTTGATTTCGTTAATCAAAACATTCAATAAATCAGTTAAATTGCCGGAAACTACCGGTTTTCCTTCCGTAGCGGCTTCCTCTTTAATTGTGCCCCCCGTATTCGTCATCAAGGGATTCAGATTTGATTTTCACTTCCGATTCCGAAACATTTTCTAAAGTTTGGAATTCCACTTCTGCTCTTTGTTGCGTTTCGGCGGTCGCGTCTTTCATGCTAGCCGCCTGCCCCTGAACAATGGGTACCGCGGTGCGCGTTTCCCACTGTTCGACCGGTTGTTCCGTATCCAAGTCTACCAAATTTTGGCAATTTTTGCCTTTACTCATTTTAATAATTTTCAATATAAATGCCAAATCTCAAATATAATTAGGATTACTCCCACTACTTATTCTCGCTGACGTAACGGCCTGTACGTAACCAGTACTTTGTTATGAGATTTGCACAATGCTAAATTCGTGTCCAGAACAACCTCAAATCCGAAGATTGCCCTGTCACCAGGTCGCCACATGTAACCTCCCCCTCACTTATCGACCTCAATGACAGTGAAAAATTAAACCGCGTGTACCTAATGGAAATTTGGGAAAAGCAATCGTCATCAAAGTTAATTTGTCGGTAAAGAGGGAGGAAAGGGTTACATCTAAATGAAAGGAAAAATGCTAATGAAACTGGTGGAAATTAATTTTGAAAAGGGGTAAAGTTAATAAAGAAAGTAAATGTGCGGCCGTTACGTTAACAATTAACTAGCGGTATTTAGATATTTGAGATTTGGGGGAAATTACGGTCGCCAGCCCTAAGGACAATTACTATAGTAACTGAAAAATGAAGGTTATTACACATATAATTAGCACTAGAAGCGTGGCAACTGAAGGTTGACACGTGTTGTGTGAAAACTGAAAGTTTGTCAGAAGTAATAAATTTCGCTACACTCTGACTTAATTTAGCAAAAGAATTAATAAAACCGGAAAATCGAAAGTTAATTTAGTGACTGAAGTTAATAGTGAGCTTTCTTTCTGAAGCACATCGAAATTCAGTAAAATACGGTTAGTCTTGGACTACATCAACAATCATTTCAAAAGCTACTTGAATCTACGCAATTTAGAAATAAGAGATTTAACTTTGAACTTGAATTAAATGATTCTGAACAATTAACAATAGTAAAATTTAGTACGTACCAAGCTGAGCTGCAGTCACAGGTAAGCTAAAATATGGTAACAAAACTCGCACTCTTAATTTGTGCTTGTGTAATCTAAGTATTGTAGCCAGCTATGAATACTTTAACTGAACTTTGAAATTAAAGTAGTGAAATGGAATGATTGTACTTTAATGCTGGCGTCTGAATTGGAACGACACTCGGGTTCATTCCTGAAAAGGAAGGGACCCTGCTTGGTAATGCAATTGGGACAATGAGCAACAAAGGTTCATGCTAAGTAGCTGTAATTTTGTGATGCAACAATTTTAAAAGTTTGAAAAGCTGAGGTCCGCCATACAGTTCTAAAACTTTACATGCTTCCAGTCTTCCTTGTTGGTTGATTGAAGGTTTGAAGCCGTCGATCGAGGAGGTGGCGACAGTCACTCATTGTCGGCCGTCGCTGTTGCAGAAGCTGGATGTTGGCGCGCCTTCTTCTCGACACGGTCACCAGACGAAACGGGCTCTTGATGTGCGCCAGCTAATGCTTCCCGTCCGCGACACCATGTCAGAAACTATCATCGCAAGTCGAGCGCAATTACATGCTGCCAACCCCCGAAAGCGCGGCAACTCGCGGGAGCTTCACACAACACACCTGCTCCACTCGCTACTCCAGCGAGACTCTCTCTGCCCGCGCTCCACGCGGCCGAGTTAACACTACCAAAGATCCTACACACTTTGATTCTTCACACGACCTATCGATGTAATCATTCGATAGCAGTTTTCCCTAGACAAGACCCAGCGTAAAAATACAAATAATATTTACGAAACAAACCAATTATACATCGACATAAATGCATAAATATATATATATATATATATATATATATATATATATATATATATATATATATATATATATATACAAACAGTAAAACAATTACAATATATAAAGAGACAGAAATGTCATATCTTGAGGTAACAAAACAAGGAAAAAAATTTATAGTACAATAGATGGAAATAGGAGGATATGCATTTCTGGCGTTACACCCTCACAAAAATTAAAAATATTGAGTGTCATGTAATATTTTGTGTAATGTAATATCTTGTATAGACATCTTTTATTAACCTGACACATCATTACGAAGTGTCATATTCATGATCTATGGAAGAAGTACTAATCTAATCTAATCTAATTGACGTCATACAAATTCCCACACGATAACGCAGGTCTAGGAATCTGCAGAAAAGACCGTCACAGACTCCAGGAGACCCTTGGCTTGAACCCTCTACTCGGCTCCAAACCAACGCAACCTAATCAAGTCTGGGAACAATGCTGCAAATTGCGAGCTCTGCTTGCACCCTGCGCACAAGACCAGCAAAGTCCACCATAGCCGCCGGACGCCATTACGGACTGATGATCACCTCAGAACACATGCGACAGGCGTCGTTGGTGCCCACGTGAGCACGATGACTGCGCCCTGCACGCTCGATAGCCACAGGTAAGGCTGCTTCCACATCTCGGATGAGGCCCCCAGTAGACATAGCGAGGGCGCATTGGCTTTCTTTCTATCCCTGAACGCTATCTGCTTTAGGGGCTTCATAACGCGCCTGACATTGGAGCTCCTAATGTCTTGTAAACCCTTTCTCCCGAGCGCCTGCTCGGATGCTGCTGAAGGAGCGACCACGTGTCCACTAAAGCTGTGAATGGGTGGGGCCAGGCGGCCAGTCTCCATATTGGCCCTCTGCCTCGAGCAGCGCGAACGCGTTGGCACCTGCCACTCATCCTGCTGTGAGGGCGGATCCACCACGTCGGGTGTGCTAGGAGGTGCTTCAGAAGCAGACCCCGTGGGCAAAACAAGCGACACCTGAGATGCCAGGTTCTCCACCACCGCTGCACCCCGAGGCAACTGCCTGAAGGTGACCGACCGTAGTCAAAAGCACATTCAGTTGACCGCGTACTGTGGCCAGCTCCTCCTCCGTCTGAACATAGCATGCACACATCCTAGCCATCTTAGCAAGACAAAGTGAAGAAATAAGCTATAAATGCAGACATGATTCTTGGCATGCAACTTGTTGCCCTCCTGATATGTCACCAGTGGACGCTACTTCGTTAATGAGTTATATACTTGGCAGTTCAGTGAGAAACTATTCCCCTATAGACTGAATGAATTGAAACGGTATCGGGAGAATAAACAGAAAAACACGCACGAAATTTAATAAATATTCTACGAGGAAAGCACAAAAAAGATAAACACTGAACTTGCCGATGTGTAGTTGTACTCGTATACCAGCCGAGAGCTGGAGCCTGACGTTCCCAGTAGTCATCCAGTGTATTGCTTCCTCCCACATGTATCTCGGGAGACGACCACGAAGGTATAATTAGAGACATTCGTGCTAACATGGCGTCTTATCAAATATCGTTCTCCCCCTATGGGAATAGTCTCTACCACGCCACATGTGGAGACTTGTGGAGTACAGATAGATCTTGATCTGCTGCAACAGGCTGTAGGAATAGCCACATGCTGCTTCTCAGCTGCATCTCTCCATGTGCCTTATACTATCAAGGCTTCAAAACTCATTTGGAAATGCAACATTACGTGCATTATAATGCACAAAATATACCGAGCGACAAACCCGAGTCCGGCCATCCAGATTTAGGTTTTTCGTGAGTACCCTAAATCGCTTCAGACAAATGCTGGGATGGTTCCTTTTAAAGGGCATGCCCAAATTACTTTCCCATCAAAAATGGTTCAAATTGCTCTGAGCACTGTGGGACTTAACTTCTGAGGTCATCAGTCCCGTAGACTTAGAACTACTTAAACCTAACTAACCTAAGGACATCACACACAGCCATGCCCAAGGCAGGATTCGAACCTGCGACCGTAGCGGTCGCGCGCTTCCAGACTGTAGCGCCTAGAACCGCTCGGCCACCCCGCCTGGCTAATTCCCCATCCTTCCCTAATCCAATGGGTCCGATGACCTCGCTGTTTGGTCTCCTTTCCCAAATCAACCAACCAACCACAAAATGTTCACAGCACTGTGGTAGGAAGTATCACACATCCCACACTTTGATTTGTAGGATGTTGTAGATCCCTTTTCCCCAGTAGTTGTTGTCGAGGTTAATAACGACCATGTACGCACCCTTTGCCAACGGCGACTGGACGAGACAGGACGTGGCAGGACCAGCCTCCAGCGCTGCCGCCAAAGATGGTGACGTTGTCAGGGCAGCCTCCGAAGTTGGCGATGTTGTCCTTGACCCAGCGCAGCGCCATCTCCTGGTCCTCGAAGCCCATGTTCCCTGGCACTAGACGGTCCCAGGAAGCCTGCAACACGGGACACGGGCATCACCACAGCTGCTTAGAACCTCACCCACTGATAGTACTGCCACTCTTGCACAGCGTTAAACGTCTAAGAACCACCAAGGTGATATGAAACTTTCTATACAAAGCACAGTATTACACGTAATTATTAGGGTTAATTTAAATACCCGTTTTTCTCAGTCATTTTCTTTCCCATCTGTGTGATGGGAAGAAAGAAATTAAACCATTTTCCGAATCACATAAAGATTATGTGTGTAGAAACAAAATAATGTTTTATTTTACTCACACAAATCGTATGAAAATAGTGAAATTTCTGTAACTGTCCGAATTTTTTCACGCTTAATCTTACAGTGATTGATTCATTGGGCTCAGTTCTGTGTTTTCTATTTTGCCATGATTGATTCATTCTTTGATAACATACGTCGTTCTCGTTCGTGTTAAGTTTCATTTCGTTGTGTCCTCCAGAACGTATTTAGGTATTGAACACTGAAAATCGATAAACATCAATTTCATAATTACAACTAAAATTCCTATGTGGATATCAGCTTTGAGATTACATATGTTATTAATGTAGTCGGGTCGTCTTATACACTGTCACAAACCGGAACTATCTGAACACTGACGCTTACTGAAGAACATTCTACATCATTCTTAAATTACATACTTCTTGTTCTAAGACTTTTGACAATGTTGGAGAACGTTTTAATCTTAATCTTTAGGATTTCTAGGACATTCAAGAGTGCTCCTGTAACTTATAGATTACTAGCGAAACAGCAATGCTTCGCAAATACATACGGGAATTGGCTATAAATTCTAATATTGGGTATCTCTGGCAATTGCAGCAGGACTAGAATTTCGTCTCCTCATTGTTCTCTTACTTTGAAGGTATGGAACTCTAAATTATAATAAATGAAATAGAATATGAACGAAAAAGATTTTGAAAATTTCTCGAGGGATTCACTTCAAATTTTTTAACATACTGTAATAAACATTCCGACAGACATAAGTCATACTTTGTTTTAAACAACAATTCACAGGTTTTGTGGAAAAATCTGTACAACTTTCCCCTTTATATATGAGTAAGTATTTCTTTTATATCTTTCGAATGCAAGGAAACGAAATTTTAAAACTACTTGTGATGAAAATCTTAGGGAAAAAACAGGAGGACAATGGATTCGAAAAATTCGTCAAAACTCTAGGTAACGTGTATAGAAAAAATTAAATTAACTCTTCTTAAGAACCACAAATTTTCAGCATAAATGACACACCGAAAGGCTGCACAAATTTCAAACGAACTGAGTAGATTACTGTCGGAAAGAATGAAACAGCGTTGGGCAGGTTACAAAAACCGTCCAGTGCAACATGAAAAGAGAGATTTGAGCGCAAAAACGCGCAAGTGGTCCAATGTGGACAATAAACTTAATAATAGTTATGATAAAGATTTAAAAAGTCTGTTCAAATTTACAAATCTTTCCTAAAATTTTCTACAGAGTCCTTTGAGTACATTCTGCATGGATTCCTTTCCATTCTTTTGCCTTATGGTCACCATGTGAAGAAATGTGAGTCTGAAACAAGCCCCTAAGAAGTCACAAGCGATAGACGTATCTTAAATTCTCGGAATTACAAATCAAATTTGGTAAACACCAAGATAGCGCCATTATAGACGTTCATTTCCTGACGAACAACTTTTGTAGGCAACTTTTTTCATTTCAGTCTACAAAATAGTGCTTCGATACTAACGTTGTTTTCTCGACTACTCCGTTTTCTGTACTTGGTTCTTTACGCGAGGGGCTTTATTCATCCTAGACGATAAATTAAAAAGAAAAGGCAAACTACATTCACAGCATCTGTAGATTTAGAGAAATCGTTTGTCAATATTGAGTGGAATGCACTCTCGCATTCTGAAGGTAGCGCGTATGGAATACATGGGAAGAAGGTTAACTGCAACTTGTATAGGAACGAGGGTAAAGTTATAATAGTCGAAGTACGTGAAAAGAACGCAGTAGCTGACAAAGGAGTTAGAAATATTTGTGGCCTATCTTATATGTCATTCTACCTATACGTGGAGCAAGCAGTAGTGGAAACCAAAGATAGATTTGGAAAGGAATTTGAAGTTCAGGCATAAAAACAAAGACATTGAGGGTGGTTGGGTGATTGCATCATAATTTCATTGAAGATGGAAAAAAACATGGAGAATGGGTTGAACATAATGGATAGTGTCTTGAAAAGAAGTTACAAGATGAACATCAACAAAAGTAAAACAAGTGCAGTTGTCTGTAGTCGAATTAAATCAGACAATGCTGAGGGAACTAGATTGGATTGTGTAACACTAAAGTCATAGACGAGTTTTGCTCTTGGAGCAGCAACATAACTGATGACTGAAGTAGGAAGGGTATAAAATACAGTCGGTCCATATCAACATAAATGTTTCTGAAAAACAGAAATAAGTTCACGCCCAATACGAATTTATGTATTACAAAGACTTTACTGAAAAGATTTATTTTGTAGTGGAAATGGAAATGAGCGTTTGGCGTCATTGGCCGGGAGGCCCCTCGCGGGGCAGGTCCGGCCGCCTTGGCGCAGGTCTTATTACATTCGGCGCCACGTTGGGCGACCTGCACGCCGGATGGGGATGAAATGATGATGAACACAACACAACACCCAGTCCCTGAGCGGAGAAAATCCCCGACCCAGCCGGGAATCGAACCCGGGCCCGGAGGACGGCAAACCGACACGCTGACCACTCAGCTACTGGGGCGGACATATTTTGTAGTGAAAGTGAAATTCGGTAGAAAAAATAGAAGAAGATATTAAAAACTTTCGAAATACGATGCTACAGAAGAAGTCTTAAGCTTAGATGCGTAGGTCGTATAAGTAATGAAGAGATTGTAAATCGAAGCGAGGAAAAACATCAGCGATTAAATATGATACTTCAGATAACTCTAGGGAGTCTGAAACTGTAGAGGCAGGTCAAGGGATGAATACAGCAAGCACGTCCAGAAGTGCTACGGAGTGGCTCCAGCAACAGTCTTCATAGTTTAAACACTTCCGCTGGCCACCAAACTCCCCAGACGTGAAAATTATTGAGCATATGTAGGATGCCATGCAACGTGCTGTTCAGAAAAAAATCTCCACCCCCCTCGTACTCTTACGGATTTATGGAGAGCCCTGCAGGATTCATGATGTCAGTTCCCTCCAGCACTACTTCAGACGTGAATCGAGACCACGCCACGTCGTGTTGCGGCACTTCTGTGTGCTCATGGGGGCGCTACACGATTTTAGGCAGGTGTAGCAGTTTATTTGGCTCTTCAGTGTGTATGGAAAAGGCAAAACCTAAATTATCACGAAGGTGATAAGTCTGCTGGTAAGCAGGCGTGTGGCTGGGTGATACATAAAAAAATAAGCTGTGAAGTGTGTCTAAATAAAAGTACTGCGATACATATTGCGGTATATTAGAAGGACACTCTTTACAATCAGAACAACCAAAGGCATGTAGCTCTATATGTCATGTAACACTTAATTTCATTTAAGTAAGCCCAGAAAGTTTCGAGACTAGATTAATGAAAAACAGAGAAACGTTAAGGTGGTGGTTTTACGCTTCAGGCGTTCTACATAGCCTACCACTACTTGAGTAGAACTCGCAGAACGTTCACACAAACATCTGAAACTGCTGGAAGGTGTTCTTTGGAATGTTAATCAACTCAAAAGTCATACTGGCTTCAGTGTCAGTTATGTCGGAAAGAGATGGCTCTGTACTTTGTCGTTTTGGGGTAGGTTCGTAATGATAACACCAAGTTTCGTTAGACTTGATTTTTTTCCAAAAAAGAATTGTTGCTTTATTGTGCTGTTTCTCGCAAGGAGAGATACTACATAAGAAAAGAAACAATTAAACACATATAGCCGGCCGCTGTGGCCGAGCGGTTCTAGGCGCTTCAGTCCGGAACCGCGCTGCTGCTACGGTTGCAGGTTCGAATCCTGCCTCGGCCATGGATGTGTGTGATGTCCTTAGTTAGGTTTAAGTAGTTCTAAGTCTAGGGGACTGATGTCCTCAGATGTTAAGTCCCATAGTGCTTACAGCCATTTGAACCATTTGAAACACATGTAAATAAGAACAAGTGTTTATTACGACCACAGTAGAGAGATTCAATAAGAAAGGAAATCTCTTCTCAACAAAAAATAATACAACTTGTCAGACACAAATAGACATACACCTGGAACATATAGTGAATAAACGTAGTGAGACGTGAAGGCTGCCCCACAATCCCTAACGACGGAGGTTGAGCGTTCGGCGTAGTTGGCCGACAGGTGCGTCTAGGGATATCGCTTGGAAGTCGTAGGTCCCACTGCGGTGGCTTCAGATCGGGCCCTGACTGACGGGCTCCTAAGAGCTGGCGCATGAATGTGGTCCAGAGCGAACTGCCGAGGTGTGGGCTCGCACCGCCCTCTACAGCCGCGGACCGGAAGAACTCATAACTATCCAGTTCCTCGTGACACGGTGGAGAAAATGGGCCTCTGGCACGGAGGACCTCTGATGGCGTTTCTCCTGGTTTCTCCTGCCCTCTGTCGTCCTAGTTGTGATCGAAGCAGTCCCGTGGATTGGGGGAGGGGGGGGGGGTGTGAGAGGAGGACAATGCCTTGTACATATACAAACACGTCACGCTTTAGTGTGGGAAGGGCGAACGGCGAGTACATGGCAAGTCGTGGCTGGCGTCCACGTATAGTTGCTTCTGCTCGCGAAACAAAGTTTGCGGGTCCAGTTTTGCACACACTTTTCTCTTCTTCAAAAAATTGAGGAGAATATCTTGAACACTTGACCCAGAGATGTTGCTCCATTGCACTCGGTGTGACAAGAACGTTGACACACTAGATCCACGTCTACATCCACATCTACATGGATACGCTCCAAATCACACTTAAGTGCCTTGCAGAGGGTTCATCGAACCACATTTACAATAATTGTCTATTGTTCCACTCTCGAACAGCGCGCGGAAAAAGCGAACACCTATATCTTTCCTTATTTTATTATGATGATCGTTTCTCCCTACGTAGGTCGGCGTCAATAAAATATTTTTGCATTCAGAGAAGAAATTTGGTGATTGAAATTTGGTGAGAAGATTCCGCCACAACGAGAAAAGCCTACATCCCAAATCATGTATCATGTTCGTGGCGCTCTCTCCTTTATTTCGCGATAATACAAAACGTGCTGCTCTTCTTCGGAGTTTCTCGATGAACTCGGTTAGTTCTACCTGGTAAGGATCGCAGATCTCGCAGCATGAGGACGGGCAAGCGTAGTGCACACAGTCTCCTTAGTAGATATGTTACTTTTTCTAAGTGTTCTGCCAATAAAACGCAGTTTTCGGTTTGCCTTCAGCACAACTTTTTCTATGTGTTCTCTCCAATTTAAATTGTTCGTAATTGTAACCCCTAGGTATTTAGTTGAATTTACGAAGTTTAACCGAATTTACCGACGTTTAACGGATTCCTTTTAGCACTCATGCGGATGACCTCACACTTTTCATGATTTAGGGCTAATTTCCAATTTTAGCACCATTTAGATACCTTTTCTAAATCTTTTTGCAATTTCTTCTGACGACTTTACTAGATGACAAACGACAGCACCATCTGAGAACAATATAGCACGGCTGCCCAGATGGCCTCCTAAATCGTTTATATAGACAAGAAACAGCAGAGGGCGTACAACACTATCTTGGGGAACGCCAGAAATCACTTATGTTTTACTCGATGACTTTCCATCTGTTACTACGAACTGTGACCTCTCTGACACTAACACTACGGCCGCTCGTCCGCTACTTAACACTGCCTGCCAACAACAGATTTGTTGAATGCACTTCTGTTGTTTATAGCTGTCAGTTGAAGGTGCCACCATTGCTATTGCCTCGACGTACCTTAGACGCCTAGAATAAACTCGATATGTTTTAGATGGACTGCATATGTTCTACAGAAATAATATGGAGCCTAATATGTGTGAATGTGCATTTCTTCGTGTGTATACTGAGTGGAGACGATTACTTACCCAACATGTAAAGTGGACCTCGCCCCTGAGAAGAAGCAAAGTGACAATCTTTTGGCCTGTGAACTATAAAATTCGACTAAGAGATAATTTTAGGCGTCATCACGGCGAGGAAGCAGCACATACGAGATGTGGAGAACAGTTTGTCCATAGAGCATTTACACCTTACTTGTGCCGATACAGTTCTGATTATGAACACAAATAGAAACACAGTGGCAAAGATCCACAGTTTATTTGGCCACGCAGTGACATAGTACAAACACAGGAAAAGACTAACAGTTGACAGACTACCGGCCGGGGGCGGTGAACGGACGTATAAAGATCATTTTGCCCGCCAGGGGCTGCTCAAGTGCCAAACCGCGATCGACATCTGATGCGGACCTCGGCTAGGTTGCAGTAACACACAGATTACTACAGATACCTCAGTGTGATAATCATTAATAAAAAATTCTGCCTTAACAAAAGTTTAGGTGAACTGATGTGTCCAATTTGATTTTAATCACATTTGTAAACGTAGAATTGCGATGGTAAATTGCTGGGTGTCACAATGTTTTGACAGTTTCATATTTGAATACCGCGTGCTAAAAACATGATACATCCCTCTCTCCATCTCCACACCCTCCATCTCCTTTCCCAACACAACTTCCACTGTCTACCCCTCCCGGATGATGAACTTCGCCCTGACATCTACCCTTCCTACCAACTCTAGCCCCCTCTTCCTGCCTCCTCCTCAGGGCTCCCTCTCCTCCTTCTGAGTGGATTTCCCCTCCTACTCCCCCTCCACTCTTGTGCCTTCTTTCAGTGTCTCTGCGCTCCCTCCTGCCCTGTCTTCCCTTTTCCTCTCCTGCCCCATGTGTCTCCTGCCTCTTCGTGAACCCACAGTTGCCCCTCCTCTCTTCATCCCGCCGCTTCCACAGCTGCCCCACGCTCTCCCCTCTTTTTCCTTCCTCTGTGACCTTTCCCTCGGCAGGTCCCACCTGGTAGTTTTATTCTTCGTCGTGTGTGCTCCAAGTGGGTTTTAAGTGTGTTGTTTCGGAGTGTTTTTAATACTGTGGCCAACTTTTAACCTGTGCATGCGCATCCAGTGTCTTCTCTGTGTTTTAAGAATCGCCAACTGTGTTTTTTT
This sequence comes from Schistocerca cancellata, assembly GCF_023864275.1. Classification (NCBI taxonomy): domain Eukaryota; kingdom Metazoa; phylum Arthropoda; class Insecta; order Orthoptera; family Acrididae; genus Schistocerca; species Schistocerca cancellata. Next base: position 159,114,009 of record NC_064635.1, on the reverse strand, counting down.
AACTTTCAGGTGACTTTTTTAACTGTCCCCCATGAACGTCTACATGTCCATGTCTTTTTACCTCCATTTTCTCCCCCTACTCTGTTTTATGTTCCCCTTTTTTATCTCCTTATGTATGTATTATTTTATTCTTGTTTTAGTTGTCGTGTCACTCGGCTGAAGAGCGGCGGATTGTGCTGCTGACAGCCCGCCCATGCCCATATGGGGCAGGGGAATGATTTCACAATAAAGGAAAAAAAAAAACAACAAGATACAGCAATGGTGGCGTGATCAGTTTAGTAATGAGGAGTGTCAAGTTTCATCCTGTATACAGCTCAGCAACCATATCGTGGTGGAAGCAACATCCTGCGCATGCAACGTGCCTTTCTTAAGCGTTTGAATATTCAGCCGCGATATCCAGTTCTTGCTCTTGGAACAATATTAAATTTGGTGAGTTCCACGCAAGTGCCAAAGCATCGAATCGAACTCTAGAGAACATCGGACGTGTGTGTAGCAGATTAAAGGCAATTCCTATTCGTTCTTTACGAAAACGTGCCCGAACGGTAAACATTTTGCCGGTGTTCGTGCATTGTATAACTGCTGCTATACGCACTATTGTCCAAACGCGCTTTTGTCGAATGATCGCCTTTCTTCCCTGATTTAACCTGTGCCAGACTTTTACCTATGGGGTTATCTAAAGACGAGAGCGTACTCAGACCGGCAGAGAACTATGCAACACTTACAAGACCCAATAAAGATGAAATTACCAGAATTCCTCGACCAGTTAGAAAAGATGTGTTAAAAAACTCGGTGAAACACCTTCAGTGTTGTGCAGCCGCCTAATGGTCGTCATTTGTCCTATGTAGTATTTCATAAGTAACTCGTATAAATGCTGTACCTTGTGTAAAAGTTCACCTTCGTTTTCCAATTATTTTGTGCGTTGTCCAAATTTGAAATCGTCAAAACATTGTGAAAGACACTGTAATTTGCCACAGCAATGCTAGTTTAAGAAAGGATTTAAAATCAAAATGGACAGATCAATTTATGAGGCATATTTCATGATATCGTCAGGTTATCATAAATGACGTATTATAAATCATTAAATAATGAAGATTAGGATCGTTTGCCTGTCAAGGAAACAGTGAAGAGTGATGCGCTCAAATTGTGCAATTTAAGTGTGTGAGGTCCGGACGCACGCACATGAGACTGCTGGAATATGGACGCGTTGGAGATAAGATGTGTAGTCACTAGAAGGGGAACCTTACAAACGGAGGCAAAGAAATAGATTCTTTTGATTATTTCATGGGCTGAGTACCTTGGTTAACCCTTTATGAACAGGTACATTTCAGGGGAAGAGAGTTACGAAAGGCGTTCAGTAAGAAATTCAATACATTTTTCTCTGAAAGCAGATTGATGCTATTCGGGATTCCAATACACCATATTACTCTTCAGTCTTTTGGTTACAAAACCCCAGTTTTCAACACAATCTCCGTTCAATGCGACGGCCTTACGCCACCTTACTGCGAGGGCATGCAGGCCCTCACGGTACCGCGCCACTGATCGACGCCGGCGCCAACGTCTTGTTGGATCAATAATCTGCCCAACATCGACGTACTGCTTCCCACTGAGTGTATCCTCCATTGGCAGAGATAGATGGAAGTCGGAAGGTGCGATATCTGGGCTCTAGAGTTGTGTGGATGAGGAAGGACATACTTTTGAGTACCTCAACTGGTGTGTCAGCACTAAAACAGAGACGTACAGTTGTGCAGCGAGGTGTATGACTGGGATCTGTCCATCACCTCGAATGAGAGTGTCCGCACGTTCCAAGACTGCAGGCGTCTCAGCTGTGTGCGGCCGGCCGCTGCGCGGGAGATCGGACAGGTTTGGGCGACCTTGTTGCGATGACGACGGACGACTCGTCCAAAGATTACTCTGCTTTTGTTCACTGCCAGGGCTTTAAGCGCCTGCGAATATCTGCGATGCTCTGGTTTTCCGAAAAAAGGAACTCAATGACAGCTGTATGTATCGAATGCATCTCTCATACAGACGGCATTTTGAAGGCTAAGTATAGTGGCTCCACCTATCGGAAATTCTTGAAACTATTGAGGCTGAAGCAGTAATATTCCGCGATGTCCCACAACAAATTCCGCATATTTTCAACCAAAGTTTGCTGAGAAAAAAAGTGTTGTGTTATTTATTTAACGGTGCTCGTATTTCAAGGAACTAGTAATGCTGACGAAGGCGATCAGGGGTGAGTGCAACGTGGCCTTCATGGGAAGAACTAAAGTTAATAAAGAATTTAAAAATAGCGGAACGAGTAAGGAGACGACTGCGATAAACAGGAACCCCAGGTTCAATTTTCGTGACGTTACACACACGCTATAGCGCCTAATCAACGTACACAGTTCCTGATATATTTCGGGCTTTAACGGTCTCACCCGAACCAGAAAGAAGAAATATTCCTTACCATCACAGAAAAGTCCTTCTGTCCCATTCAATCAGTTAGCCTCCTTCTCTAAGTTCTTTCCATTTGCAGGAAACCGACCCTGGAATGATGTACCTCATTGTTTCGCAGAACAGAATAACAGTTCCAGCTTCAAGAAACAGTTAGCGACGTGTCTACTAAAACACCAATAACGCCCGCCTTTGTTGTGTACACGTGTCTTATCCCATTAAACTCAGTAATTCTTTCCCAAAGCCCGTAGCTGCAGCAGTATAACTGAATTTCTCCACCTCTTCCCTCACATCATCATAACATTCGACTTTCCTTTACCTATAAATACATTACCTACTGACAGTTTGGTTATCATTATTATTGATAGTAGTATCGATAGCATTATTGCTATTAGTTCTTAGTCATATATTAAGATGGTACTTGTTCTTTCGGACATGTCCGGAAGAGATAGAGAAGATCCAAAGAAGAGCGGCGCGTTTCGTCACAGGGTTATTTGGTAGCCGTGATAGCGTTACGGAGATGTTTAGCAAACTTAAGTGGCAGACTCTGCAAGAGAGGTATCGAATATATTGCTTCCCCCTACTTATACCTCCCGAGGAGATCACGAATGTAAAATTAGAGAGATTAGAGCGCGCACGAAGGCTTTCAGACAGTCGTTCTTCCCGCTAACCATACGCGATTGGAACAGGAAAGGGAGGTAATGACAGTGGCACGTAAAGTGCCCTCCGCCACACACCGTTGGGTGGCTTGCGGTGTATAAATATAGATGTAGATGTAGAAGAACAGATAGCATCGGTGACCATGCAGCTCGTTAGAATGAAATTACAATGAAATGAACACCCTTAGCTGTTTACAGGCTAAGGGTGTTCATTTCATTGTAAGTTCTTAGTCAGATCTATTATTTAAAACAACATTATATAAATTGAAATCTTGTTCATATCAGTTTCAATTACATTATTACTATGTGGTAAATTATTATTATTCTTAAATTATCCAGTGTATAAAAATATTGCACATTTAAAAGCATTGGTTTGATGCAAGAGAGAGCATATTCTCGTCAAGAGAAAAGTAAATACACTACTGGCCACTAAAACTGCTATACCAAGAAGAAGTGCAGATGGTAAACGGGTATTCATTGAACAAATATATTATGCTAGAACTGACATGTGTTTACATTTTCACGCAATTTGGGTGCATAGATCCTGATAAATCAGTACCCAGAACAACAACCTCTGGCCGTAATAACGGCCTCGATACGACTGGGCATTGAGTCAAACAGATCTTGGATGGCGTGTACAGGTACAGCTGCCCATGCAGCTTCAACACGATACCACAGTTCATCAAGAGTAGTGACTGGCGTATTGTGACGACCAAGTTGCTTGCCACCATTGACCAGACGTTTTCAGTTGGTGAGAGATCTGGAGAATGTGCTGGCCAGGGCAGCAGTCGAACATTTTCTGTATCCAGGAAGGCCCGTACAAGACCTGCAACATGCGGTCGTGCATTATCCTGCTGAAATGTACGGTTTCTCTGGGATCGAATGAAGCGTAGAGCCACGTGCCGCAACACATCTGAAATGTAACGTCCACTGTTCAAAGTGCCGTCAATGCGAACAAGAGGTGACCGAGACGTGTAACCAATGGCACCCCATACCATCACGCCGGGTGATACGCCAGTATGGCGATGACGAATCCACGCTTCCAGTGTGCGTTCACTGCGATGTCGCCAAACACGGATGCGACCATTATGATGCTGTAAACAGAACCTGCCATTCGTGCACCCAGGTTCGTCGTTGAGTACACCTTCGCAGGCGCTCGTGTCTGTGATGCAGCGTCAAGGGTAACTGCAGCCATGATCTCCGAGCTGATAGTCCATGCTGCTGCAAACGTCGTCGAACTGTTGGTGCAGATGGTTTGTTGTCTTCCAAACGTTCCCATCTGTTGACTCAGGGATCGAGACGTGGCTGCACGATCCGTTACAGCCATGCAGATAAGATGCCTGTCATTTCGACTGCTAGTGATTCGAGGCCGCTGGGATCCAGCACGGCGTTCCGTATTACCCTCCTGAACCCATCGATTCCATATTCTGCTAACAGTCATTGAATCTCGACCAACGCGAGCAGCAATGTCACGATACGATAAACCCCAATCGTGATAGGCTACAATCGGACCTTTATCAAAGTCGGAAACGTGATGGTACACAGTTCTCCTCCTTACACGAGGCATCACAGCAGCGTTTCACCAGGGAACGGCAGTCATCTGCTGTTTGTGTATGGGATATCGGTTGGAAACTTCCTTCATGTCAGCACGTTGAAGCTGTCGGCACCGGCGCCAACGTTGTGTGAATGATCTGAAAAGCTAATCATTTGCATATCACAGCATCTTCTTCCTGTCGGTTAAATTTCGCGGCTGTAGCACGTCATCTCAGTAGTGTAGCAACTTTAATGGCCAGTAGTGTAAGTATATGGAAACTATTACATATACTGATTTAAACTCTCCTTGATCCCAATGGTTGATCACAGATTTACATTAGTTTCTTATCAATATAAGTCTTTGATGATCATCTACAGATAATGAAAATCTTAAGAACAAGCTCTGGGATCAATGATAAATAAAATAAGTTTCCTGTAGATTGCTGCTTCTCTCGATAGCAACTCATACACTGTCTGTCCGAAAACTTCCACGACTGATTTCTTTTCTGTCGCGTAAGAAACGTCAACACCATACTTACGTGGCAGCTTAAACTAAGAACTCTAAACAACAGATGCACATTCGAGCAGTCGGTCATGAGCAGGCTGTGTTAAGCAGTGGGCGTGTGGCTGAAGTATTTTAATGTTGTTGTGTCGCAAATCAAGTCTTCAAGATATTCTCCCGAATGTTTAGAAAAAGACGAAAAATGTTAACGCAGCACAGCGTGAGTATTAAGCAAAAACGACAACACGTGGACGCTTGCTGGGATGTGGTTGAAATGAAAAACGCGGACATTTCTTTTCTGGAAAGAATCATAACGGGTGATGAGACTTGGTGTCGTGGATACCGACCTACCACAAAACGAGGAGACAACGCTTTGACGAAACAACTGAAATTGAAAGTAATGCGATACGTGAATTGAACAACATCCCAAGAAAGGACTGTTCCGACAGTTTCACGTGGTTGTATGAACATTCTGTACACTGTATATAATTTGAGGGGGGGGGGGGGGACTATATAGAACACCTGAATCATTAAACGCACCATGTTAACTATTCTCTATTTTGGATTAATTCACTCTGTAAACTTTTTGGGCAAACGGGGTATCCTTTCTCATTAATACCAGGCAGACACAGTATGGGTATACTTACCTAGGACTCCGAGGCGGTAGTTGAGAGAGACGAAGACAACGCCGTAGCGGGTGAGGAAATCGGGACCGCCAAAATCTTCGTTGCCGGAGCCCAGCATCAGACCACCACCGTGGATGTGGACCATCACCGGCAGGAGACCACTGGAGCCCTCTGACGGCAGCTGCTGGCAAATCACCGCACTGCATTCGCCATGGCTCGCCACAGTGGCAAATAAGAAAGCAAAGCAAAAAGCAAAGCTATCGCACTGCCCACAGATGGGTCGATCGAGACTGCACGACCACTGTGTCCTCCTCCGGCGGATGGCATCACGTTGATGGAGTATGGGGAGGATCTGGATCAGCACACCGCTCTCGCAGTCGTTGTTGGCTTTTCACAACTTGGAGTTGGTACTTCCCACTCAAGCAGATCCTCAGATGGCATCACGAGGCTGATTGGACCCCATTTGAATCCTCCTAGCGAGGAAAAATCCCTAGCTATACCAGGAAATGAGCCTGTGTCTTCCACATGGCAGTGAGCTATGCTGACCACTAAGCAGTGGGGGTAGACATAGCAAAATAGGTTGAGATATACAATGTTGTCTGATTTCACTGAGATATTACGGTTGCAACAAACGTTTTAAAATTATCCACCTGTCTGAAGCACATTTTTCAATAGTTCCAAACGCATTGTTATATGTTGTGTGAGACTTCATACACATTGACACATTGGTAAGGAGAGGTGGGCTACACAGTGGTCTGGCAACTGTGGTCATAGGAAAGCTGGACAAGAGTAGAAATGATCGCGAACAAGTGAACACAGTAAATAGAAGATTTCCTTAATTTGTATTTCTCAAAGTGTATGAAGACTCATTACAAATATAGGAAGAGGCTCGTACTAAGCACGAACAGTGGTGTCATAGCGAAAAGGCCCCGAGCGTGAGTTGGCTGAGTTGCTGCCACTGGCCATCCTACACTCCTGGAAATGGAAAAAAGAACACATTGACACCGGTGTGTCAGACCCACCATACTTGCTCCGGACACTGCGAGAGGGCTGTACAAGCAATGATCACACGTACGGCACAGCGGACACACCAGGAACCGCGGTGTTGGCCGTCGAATGGCGCTAGCTGCGCAGCATTTGTGCACCGCCGCCGTCAGTGTCAGCCAGTTTGCCGTGGCATACGGAGCTCCATCGCAGTCTTTAACACTGGTAGCATGCCGCGACAGCGTGGACGTGAACCGTATGTGCAGTTGACGGACTTTGAGCGAGGGCGTATAGTGGGCATGCGGGAGGCCGGGTGGACGTACTGCCGAATTGCTCAACACGTGGGGCGTGAGGTCTCCACAGTACATCGATGTTGTCGCCAGTGGTCGGCGGAAGGTGCACGTGCCCGTCGACCTGGGACCGGACCGCAGCGACGCACGGATGCACGCCAAGACCGCAGGATCCTACGCAGTGCCGTAGGGGACCGCACCGCCACTTCCCAGCAAATTAGGGACACTGTTGCTCCTGGGGTATCGGCGAGGACCATTCGCAACCGTCTCCATGAAGCTGGGCTACGGTCCCGCACACCGTTAGGCCGTCTTCCGCTCACGCCCCAACATCGTGCAGCCCGCCTCCAGTGGTGTCGCGACAGGCGTGAATGGAGGGACGAATGGAGACGTGTCGTCTTCAGCGATGAGAGTCGCTTCTGCCTTGGTGCCAATGATGGTCGTATGCGTGTTTGGCGCCGTGCAGGTGAGCGCCACAATCAGGACTGCATACGACCGAGGCACACAGGGCCAACACCCGGCATCATGGTGTGGGGGGCGATCTCCTACACTGGCCGTACACCACTGGTGATCGTCGAGGGGACACTGAATAGTGCACGGTACATCCAAACCGTCATCGAACCCATCGTTCTACCATTCCTAGACCGGCAAGGGAACTTGCTGTTCCAACAGGACAATGCACGTCCGCATGTATCCCGTGCCACCCAACGTGCTCTAGAAGGTGTAAGTCAACTACCCTGGCCAGCAAGATCTCCGGATCTGTCCCCCATTGAGCATGTTTGGGACTGGATGAAGCGTCGTCTCACGCGGTCTGCACGTCCAGCACGAACGCTGGTCCAACTGAGGCGCCAGGTGGAAATGGCATGGCAAGCCGTTCCACAGGACTACATCCAGCATCTCTACGATCGTCTCCATGGGAGAATAGCAGCCTGCATTGCTGCGAAAGGTGGATATACACTGTACTAGTGCCGACATTGTGCGTGCTCTATTGCCTGTGTCTATGTGTCTGTGGTTCTGTCAGTGTGATCATGTGATGTATCTGACCCCAGGAATGTGTCAATAAAGTTTCCCCTTCCTGGGACAATGAATTCACGGTGTTCTTATTTCAATTTCCAGGAGTGTATATTGTGGCGGCGGAGGGCGTTCCCGGTACAGAGCCGCTGGAGGCTCGGAAAGTCACAAATGGTTAACAAACCAGGTGAAAATAAATCGCTGCATTTTCAGCGGAACTCTGAAAGAGGTGGTGACAGATCTTTTTGAGTGGCCACTCTCCAAGTGTGGGCATGAAGGGGCTCCACTTGATATTTATAAAAATATGAGTGTAGTGTTCAATTTAGAACGGCACTTCCCCTCCAGCGCTCAGCATTTCCCCTACAGCGCCTGCTCGCAGCCCCTACCACTACCGATTCCCCCACGTGTGCCCTGCCGTCTGCTCTTCTGCTGGCCATGGTATTCTGCATGCACCATACCACACGAACCAAAATCAGATATGAGATCTGAGTTCTGCAGGTGTCTACAGTGTTCAAGTAACTTAGGGGAATTCAGCCACGTGATGTCGTCAACAGCTGCCGATATTTCGACAGACGCATGCCCTGTCATTGTCAGGACAAACCTGCAGTTACAACTTGAAAATGGCAGGATGTGCTCCTGTCGAAATATCGGCAGCTGTCGATGGCGTCACCCAGCTGCATACCCATAAGCTATTTGAATAAAATTGGATATTTTAACAACATATCTTTTTCAAAATCGGTTGAGAAACTATGTTGTTGTTGTGGACTTCAGTCCAAAGAGTGGTTTGATGCAGTTGTCCACGCTACTCTATTCAGTGCAAGGGTCTTCGTCAGGTAATTACTGCAACCTACATCACCCAGAATCTGCTAACTCTTTTGGTCTCCCTCTATGATTTTTATTCCCTCCTTCCCCCTCCCCGCCCCCGCCTCGAGTTCCCTCCCATACTAAAGTGGAGATTCCTTGTTGCCTCACCAATTCTATGATTCTATTCAGTACCTCCTCAATACTTAAATGATCTACCCATCTAGTCTTCAGCATTCTTTCATAGCACCAAATTTCAAAAGCTTCTATTCTCCTCTTGCCGGCCGCGGTGGTCTAGCGGTTCTGGCGCTGCAGTCCGGAACCGCGGGACTGCTACGGTCGCAGTTTCGAATCCTGCCTCGGGCATGGGTGTGTGTGACGTCCTTAGATTAGTTAGGTTTAAGTAGTTCTAAGTTCTAGGGGACTTATGACCTAAGATGTTGAGTCCCATAGTGCTCAGAGCCATTTGAACCATTTATTCTCCTCTTTTATAAACTGTTTATCGTTCGTGTCTCACTTCCAAACACAGATGTTCACCGTGTCACCAGTTTCAGCCAAATGGGCCTCATAATCTAAAGATTGTCGATTAAACGTGTCAACACTGGTCATTTTAATAAATGAGATGATCAGCGATCTTGATTGCCTTTACTAATTATTACAATTTTTTCTGTCTTCAGTTAGTATTGGAAGGTGGCGGTAAGTCCACTTTTCTTGTAATATTGTAGTTTGATCATATGTGATTTTATGGTTTTATCATGTGTGATTTTGTAGTTTTATCAAGTTGTGCAGAACACCTTTTCCCTCTCTGTGTTTACTCATATTTCTACTGTGCCAAGGGACAAGATCATGTTGTAAACCGAATTATTTGATTTTTAGTTTTCACTCATACTACGTTTGATACAGCACACGCTAGTGCTCTAAACAACCTGCAAGGTTTTCATACGCCATTGTAAATATTCACTTTTAGTGTACTGTAACAAAGACGCATGAGCGCGCTGCACGAGCAGCTAAACAACCTGCAAGGTTTTCATACGCCATTGTAAATATTCACTTTTAGTGTACTGTAACAAAGACGCATGAGCGCGCTGCACGAGCAGTGGATGCAATCCCTGACTCTGTGGCGAGCTTGGTCGCCTGTCAGTTGCGCAGTGCTAGGGCATTCTCATTAGAGTCAAAGTAGCGAAGAGTTGAGTTTTAGAGAAATAGGTACGATATCTGTGAATCTGGATGAAATTATCTGGAATACTTTATTATGGAGATGAAAACTTCTTTATAAAGCAATTCTGTTGATTGTACTTATGGAGAAGGGTTCTGGAGGAATATTTCAAGGTACCCATGTACGTTCAAGAATGGAATGTGTGATGTCAGAATTAAAATTTGAAAGAAGTCTGTTACGTGACTAATAATATTCATGATTTGTGTTAATTCGATCTTTTTGTTTTCATTATGCCACAAATTAGGCAATTGATTGAAATGTCTGTAATTTTTGTAATGAGAGACTTTAGTAACTGTTAGAGTCCTCTTATGTTTTCAGTCTTTTTTGGCACTAATCAGAGCTTAATTTTTCAAGAACGATCTTCTTCAAAGTGCAACACTCCTCCAACATTATTAGTATAGCCGATATCTTGTCTCGTGCGCATTGGATGTTGCACGCAGACACAGATTGTTTCTGACAGGCAAAGAAAACTTTACAGCAGATTATTTTTCTTTAGCTGTTCCATTTCAATTAGCGTTCGAGAACATCGGTACACCGGACTAGAAACAACGTGTTGGGCAAGTGGTAAGCTACTTTTCTTCAAGGGCAGATCTCACTTTGTATTCTTGTGAGTAAACAGTATGTGGTTAGAATTCTTAGGTGTTGTGCTAAGTAAGCACATTAATTTACAGCGAACAGAGCAGGATATCTTAAACAATAATTTTCTACCGTGTATTTTGTGGATATTTCATGTCAGACATCGCACTTCGTGTGACGTAACTTTCATAATATAATACAGTGTTGAGTTCGAGTTAAATAGTTTTCACTCAGTACACAATTAGTTGTTTCTGCGATTTAATTACATTCATTTCCTTATCTCAAATCCAGAATTTCAGTAAGATTAAAGTTTTGTTTGACGACACTGTTCACATGCGCAATGCAACCAGCAGTCAGTATCCCTCAGCAATTCAATACGATGTCTAAAGTGCACATTACACGAAGCAAAAAGTTTTTGAAAAGAGAATAATCAGTATATTATACATAGATAAATTGCATTGAAAGCTTACAAACCAATGCTTGACGTGAATGATTTATATATTGTGTGAACATCTAGTCAACTACTTCAGCTGTACTTCATGAATACATTTACACTGTGACATTGATCTGACACATCATGTGACGATATATCATGTTTGTATTACCTATGTATAAATTGATTGTCGCTTGACCAAGTGCTATTAGTCCAGCTTTAGTATAGTCCGAAGACTGGTTTGATGCAGATCTCCATGCTGCTCTACTTTGTGCTTGCCTCTTCATCTCCGAATAAATACTGAAACCTATATCCTCCTGAATCTGCTTAGTTTATTTATCTCTTGGTCTCTCTCTAAGATTTTTACCGCCCACACTACCTTCCCGTACTAAATTGGTGATCCCTTGATGGCTCAGAATGTGTCCTATCAACCGATCCCTTCTTTTGGTCAAGTTTTTTCACAAATTCCTTGTCTCCTCAATTCTCTTCAGTACCTCCTCATTAGTTACGTGATCGACCAATCTAAGCTTCAGCATTCTTCTGTAGCATCGCATTTTGAAAGTTTCTATTCGCTTATAATCTAAACTGTTTATCGTCCATGTTTCACTTCTTTACATGGGTACACTTCAGAAAAATATTTTCGGAAAAGACTTCCTCATATTTAAATGTCTATTCGATGTTAACGAATTTCTCTTCTTCATAAATGCTTTTCTTGTCACCAATCTACATTTTATATCCTCTACTTCCGCTGTCATTTATTTTGCTGCTCAAATAGCAACACTCATTTACTTCTTTAAGTGTCTCGTTTCCTAATCTAATTCGCTTAGTAATATCTGATTTAAATCGACTACATTCCACTATCCTGTTTTGCTTTTGTTGATGTTCACCTTGTAGCCTCCTTTCAAGGCACAGTACACTCCGTTCAGATGCTCTTCCAAGTCCTTTGCTATCGCTGACAGAATTAAATGTCATCGGAAGAGGTAAAAGTTTTTATTTTTTTCTCTCTAAACTGTAATTCCTAATCGAAATTTTTCTTTGGTTCCCTTTACTGCCCGTTCAACGTACATTTTGAATAACATCGGGGATAGGCTACAATCCTGCCTCACTCCCTTCTCAACCACTTCTTCGCTTTCATGACCCACGACTCTTATAAAACTGCCATCTGGTTTCTGTACAAGTTGTAAATAGCGTTTCACACCCTCTACTTTACCCTTGCTACCTTAATAATTTGAAAGCGAGTATTCCAGTAAACACTATCAAAAGCTTTTTCTAAGTCCATAAATGCTGTAAATATGGGTTTGCTTTTCCTTAACCTATTTTCTAAGACACGTCGTAGGGCCAGTACAGCCTCGCGTGTTCCAGTGTTTCTCCGGAAACCAGACTGATCTTTCCCGAGGTCTGCTTCTACCAGTTTTTCCAGTCTTCTGTGAAGAATTCGTGTTAGTATTTTGCAGCCGTGACTTGTGAAGCCGACTGCTCGGAAATTTTCGCACCTGTCAGCAACTACTTTATTTGGAATTGGGATTACTACATAGTTCTTGAAGTATGAGGGTACTTCACCTGTCTCATACATCTTGCTCACCAGATGGTAAATTTTGTCATGGATTTTGTCATTGCTGTCTCTCCCAAGGCTATCAGTAGTTCTGACGGAATATCGTCTACAACCCGGGCCTTGTTTCGACTAAGATCTTTCAGAGCTTTCTCAAATTCTTCCCGCAGCATCATATCTCCCATCTTATCTTCATGTACGTCCACTTCCCTTTCTATAAAACTCCTTTCATGTTAATCTCGCTTGTATAGACCCTCTATATACTGCTTTCACTTTCCAGCTTCTTTGCTTAGGACTGCTAACAATCTGAGCTTTTGATATTGATACAGCTGCTTCTCTTTTCCCCAAAGTCCCCTTTAATTTTCCAGTTGCCGGTATCTATCTTTCCCCTAATGAAATATTCTTCTAAATTCTTACATTTGTCATCTAGCGATTCCTGATTAGTAATTGCGCACTTCCTGTCAAACATATTTTTAAAGGTTTGTAATCCATTTCGCCTGTTTTATGTGATGCATTTTGTTCTCCTTTCATCAATTAAAATCAACATCTCTTACGTTAACCAAGGATTCCTACTCGGCCTTGTCTTTTTACTTATTTGACCCTCTGCTGTCTGCACTATTTCATCTTTTAAAGCAACTCATTCGGCTTTTACTCTATTTCTTTCCCCGGTTGTAGTCAATGGTTATATGGGGCTCCCAAAAACCTCTCGTTCTTTAAGCTTATTCAAGCTCCGTCTTCTTAATTTACTACCCTTTTCCAGTTTCTTGAATTGTAATCTGGTATTCATAACCAATAAATTGTGATCAGAGTCCACAACTGTCCCTGGAAATGTGATACAATTTAAAATCTGGTTCCTAAATGTCTAACCATTACATAATCAATCTGAAACCTTCCGGTGTTTCCAGGCCTCTTAAAAGTATACAACCTCCTTTTATTATTCTCACCAAGTCACCAAGTGTTAGCGATGACTAATTATGTTCTATACAAAATTTTACCAGGCTACTACCTCTTTCATTTCGTTCCCATTCCATATTCATCTACAATTTTTCCTTCTCTTCCTTTTCCCACTATCGAGTTCCAGTCCCACACGACGATTAAATTTTGGTCTTCTTTAACTATCTGAATAATTTTTTTTATCTCATCATAGATTTCTTCAATCACCTTATCGTCTGCGGAGCTAGTTGCCATGTGAACTTGTACTACAGTGGTAGGCGAACGCTTCGTGTCTATCTTGACTACGATAATGCGTTCAATATGCTGTTCATACTGACTTACCCGCTTTCCTATTTTCTTATTCATTACTAAACCTATACCTGCATTTGTATTTATAGCCCTGTATTCACCTGACCAGAAGTCATGTTCTTCCTGCCACAGAAGGTAACTAATTTCCACTAAATATAACTACAGTTTGTTCAGTTCCCTTTTTAAGTATACTAACCTACCTGCTCGACGGCCGCCCCCGGTAGCTGAGTGGTCAGCGCGACAGAATGTCAATACTAAGAGTGCGGGTTCGATTGCCGGCTAGGCCGGAGATTTTCTCCGCTCAAGGACTGTGTGTTGTGTTGTCCTAATCATCATCATTTCATCCCATCGACGCGCAAGTCGCCGGAGTGGCGTCAAATCGAAAGACTTGCACACGGCAAACGGTCTACCCGACGGGAAGCCCTAGTCATACGACATTTATTTTATTTACCTGCTAGATTAAGGAATCTCACATTCCACGTCCAATCCGTAGAACACCAGTTTTGTATCTACTGATGATGACATCCTCCTAAGTAGTCCCCGCTTGGAGAACTGAAGGGGGGGACTATTTTACCTCCGAAATATTTTACCCAAGAGGACGCCATCATCATTTAATCACACAGTCGAACTACAAGTCCTGGGGGAATATCATGGCAGTAGTTTCCCCTTGTTTCCAGCCGTTCGCAGCACCAGCACAGCAAGGCCGTTTTGGTTGATGTTACAAGGCCACATCAGTCAGTTATTCAGACTGTTTCCATTACACCTGCTGAAAAGGTCGCTGCTCCTCCACAGGAACAACACAGTTGCCAGATTCAAAAAACACACCTGTGACGGAATTACAAGGAAGAATTTGCTAGCCGGGTTGCTGGTCCATCCCTGACTTCATGCTGGAAATACCCAGGTGGACTCTCTTGGTTCAGATTCGTAACATGACCTGCGAAAGGTCATTGAGTTTAATTTTCGGGGCTAGCTTGAATCGCCGGTCTGAGGGGATCTTTTAGTGACCAGTCTTTCTTAACACGCGAGCTCGCGATTGGTCCCCTCAGCCATCACGCAAGACACTCGCTGTGCAAACTTTAGACGTGGACCCGATGGAAAAATGTGAGCAAAGGAACCAGGCGTTGTCCTATCCTGTTACTGAAGAAGACGTCTGGTACTTCTCGTCTTCTCAATTGGGCCGTTCGCCCTCTCCAAGTTCGTTAGGTTTCTGTGCACGGAGGCGAGGCAGGTTGGATTTTGTGCAGTGCTAGTCAGTCGCAGGGTAGTCGCTCTTCTGGGGTCAGGTGAGTGTGACTAGCCACTTCTGTGCGCCCTTGGACGGTGATTTTAGGTGGGAGTTAGTTCAAGCTTATCGTGTAATAAATTTTCTGTAGATGGGAAAGTCGTTTATCAGAAAAATTATGGGGCTCTTGTGAGTGACAACTTTTCTATCGCTTAATTAGATTGAGATGGGGCTGACTCTGTTCTTTATCACGTCACAATTCACTTCACGCATTGTGATGTCGGTTAAGTCTGTACATCACGAGCCAGTTTTTATTACTCAAATTTTACTGGAAATGGTGAATTTCACCTGCAGTTATTAAGAGAATTTTTGAATCTATCTATGCGAGCAATTAAGCGTCCGTGTTGCGTTCCTTAGTCAACATAATCTTCCCTGAATAACGATGAATAATATAATAACGAACACTGTCCCGTTACGCAGCTACAGGATTTTATACGTGTTACATGTTTTCTGAAGTTGAGGAATACGCTCTAGTTTAACAACAAGTGTCAATTTCACTTCAAATTGGTTCACTAAGCTTTTGCCCAAAGAGCGTATCAACAAGCCACCTCACACACTATGGTCATTAAACTCAGGTGCCCCGTAAGAGCAAGATGCTAGGAAACATTTGGTAAAGTTCAACAACTCATTGATCGATCTCAAGTCCGGAAGTTAAATTTCCGTTGCTAGGTTGCTTGGTGACAGAACACAGGGCTAAATTCAATTGATGTTTATGTGATTTCAGACAACTCGGCATTCAGTTGAGGATAGAGAAGGATAAGCCGTGTTCCACTCATTAGGAAGCTCGCAGATGCGAAAAGCAACCGTTATATGGCAAAACTTCGTCCCACCGAAGAACCAGTTACCAATGTTTGGACGTTTTTAATATTTTGTGAGCAGCGGGCGTCTTTTAGTATTTTCTTGTAAATGTTTTATTTTTAAGGGATTTTTGTGTGCATGGCTGAATACACTGAGGTGAAAAAAGTAATGGGATGGCTCCTAATATCGCCTCGGACCTCCTTTTGTCTGCTGTAGAGCAGCAAGCTGACGTGGCGTGGACTCAGCAAATCGCTGAAGGTCCCCTATAGAAACATTGAGCCATGCTGCCTCCATAGCCGTCCGTAATTGAGAAAGTGTGGCCGGTGCAAGATTTTGTGCACAAACGTAACTCTCGATTATGTCGCATTAATGTTCGGTGGCATTCATGTCGAGCGACCTGGGAGAGCAAATCGTTCAATCGAATGGTTCATAAGCTTCTGACATGGCACATTGTCATCCATAAAAATTCCATCGTTGTTTGTGAACTTTATGAATGGCTGTAAATGGTCAGCAAGTAGTCAAACATCAAGATTTCCAGTCAATGAACCGTTCAATTGGTCCAGATGAGCCAGTCTATTCTATGTAAAAACAGCCCATGCCGTTAAGGAGGCACCACAGGTTGGCACAGTAGCTTGTTGACATCTCGGATCCGTGGCTTCGTAGGGTTTGCGGCACACACTCGAAACCTAGAATCAGCACTGAAATCGAGACTCGTATCGAGAGGCCACGGTTTTCCAGTCGTATAGTGTCCAGCCGATATGGTCAGAAGAGGCGCTGGAGGCTTTGTCGTGCTGTTAGCAAAGCCATTGGTGTCGGTTGCCTGCTGCCATAGCCCATGAACGCCAAATTTCGCCGCACTGTCCTAAAGGATACGTTCGGCGTTCATCCCACATTGATATCTGCAGTTATTTCACGCAGGTTACTTGTCTGTTAGCACTAACAATTCTACGTAAACACCGCTGCTCTCGGTGGGAAAGTGAAAACAGTATGCGTTGTTCGTTGTGAGAGGTAACGCTTGAATTTTGGTATTTTCGTCACACTTTTGACACTGTAGATCTCGGAGTATTGAATTCCTTTACGATTTCCGAAATGGAATGTCCCAAGCGTCTAGCTCCAACTAACATTCCCCGTTCTAAGTCTTAATTCTAGTCGTGCGGCCATCATCACGTCAGAAACCTTTTCACATGAATCACCTGAGTATAGATGACAGCTCCCTAATGCACTGCCATTTTATACCCTGAGTGCAGGATACTACTGCCATATGTATATGGATATTTCGCTAACCCATGTCTTCCGTCACCTCAGTATATATTACGAATGTTATAGCTGTCCTAGCGATGTTGTATTCCTTCCACAGATGTTTCTCCGCTATCTTTTCTTCAAACTTTTCACGCAGTATGACATACATAAATGTGATGGTGACGAAACGTTAATTGTGTTTATGTAATTTGGGAGAAACCTAAGACCTGCAAGTCATCACAACAGTGCCCACTGATATCGACGAACAATTTCTTTGATCTTGGTGATTCGCTGTATCTTCGTCGCTGACTCACAGTCGAGCTTTAAGTGAAACATCAACCGAGTTTGGTGCAGGAAACTTTATCTTTGCAGATTGTATCGCAGAAGATAGCTACGGTATCCTGTGTGTCCGAGCTACGCCTCGACGTTGTGGAACCTGAAATACGAACTGCACGAAATGCTGAACGAGCAGTGAGAGCCTGTAAACTGTACATAGTAATTACTTTTGAATACATTATGGGAGTAGCAGTGATAAATGAGTTACAAATATTTACTATTAAAAACAGTCTTGATCACGATTTATTTATTAAGGTGACCGGTTTCGACCACTACTGTGGTCATCTTCAGACCATTGAGTAGGAGCCTCTTTCTGCTGGAGAATTTGTACATAGTAAACTGTGTAAAATGCCAAAACAGTGGACAGAAGCGTTACAGCCACGAAGAAGGATGGCGTCAGGAGGATACAGATCCACTCATGATGCTCACTGTCAATTCCTTCAGGAAGTACAAAACTCAAACACATAGGGCAAAAAATTAGTCACCCACAGCAGACATCACACTAATATCGCCTAACGTTGACTCGAGCCGTGACAGTGTCCTAAATGCTGCGAGGAAGAGGGGCGCAGTAGGTATCGAAGAACGAAAAATTTCGATACTTATAGAATAGAGTGTCAACGTACTAAATATAGATATCGATGAATAACCGAATGAAAAATTTGGATACTTCCTTGTATTGGTGGCAAAATTTACTTCTAAAATTCAAGTTAGGTATGATTGCTCGTGTTATGTAGAGGAGTGACGAGTGGGTTTTACGAAGTAATAAAAATTAAGGAAAGCCAAATTTAATATAAATTATTTTACATATAAAAAGAGAAATCTTAGGGGAAATAAGAAAAAAGTTGTACTACAGCATATGAAAAAATAGTGAGAACTAAATCAAAATACAAATACTATAAATGAAAAAAATATCTGTTCCAAAACAAATTTTTTGGGGATTAAAAGAAAAAAATTGACATATTTTGCTCTTAATCTACTTCTTTGAGCAGTTGTCAGGTCACCAGCTTTTGAAAATACTCTTTCAGCTGGTACTGCAGTCCGTGCAGCAGATAAATAACTTCTAGCTATCTCATACAGACTTCAACTTGGTTGAGATATTTCCCTGAGATGGTCAATGGCTTGTGTCCTAACCGTCCAGTAGATGGGATTCGTCAATATGTCGATAATTCTGGAGAAGTGTCTTCAATGTATAGAGTTATTCTCCTTTTTTTAGTTTCCATATTTCCAATATTTCGACCAACCTTACTTTCGAGTGAGAGGAGTTTACGAAAATATATAACTGACAATAGTGAAACTTTCTCTAAGAACTCTAAAGTAAACCGTAGGTTTAAGTTGTAAATATTCAGTATTAAAAAGAAAGAAGAGGTGAGTTTTCTCTATTATTAGATATGATAATAATAATATCATCCGATTATCCATTTATATCGCCACAAAATATCGATGTTACCAAACATCAGCTGGACAGATATTGATTAAAAATGTAGGGTAATTGATAATGATGTACTCACATTTATATTTATCGCTGTCCAATACCCCAACCCATATGCCACAGATTTCTTAAGCAATATCATAAACACTAAAGCCGTTCTTTTATGATTGGCTACCGTAGTGCTAACAAACTGTGGAGAAGATATGTACTTCATTTCACCTGATGTGCCATGTAATCCCAGAAATCTTCTATGAGACTACAGTCGAGTGATTCAGTGGGTAGTTCGATTCCTGACTGTTCCCAAAAAGCTGGACCATATGTGTGCAGCCCTGGTTATACTGATGTCGTCATCTCATAATACAGGAATGGCGACAGTATACTCATCGTCAACATGTTAAAGGAACGATTACATTTGGTTACCGATGGTGTCAAAATAAACATCATGTTAAAGTTTGCATTAATGTGAAATATTAGGGTGAAGTAATGGTACAGACGACAATACCAAACCATCGCATATACTTGCTGTGTGTGCTTACTTCTTAACAGGCTACGACAGCACATAGCGACCAGATTAGTGATTAAGTCAGGATCAGCAGTGTAACTAAAGTTTATAGTAGCAAGGCTACTGATATTGTCTGCAAGAGAACTATTCTGGTGAGCTCATATCATAACACATGGACTCTACTCAAAATAAGTAAACACATCAAGTTAATGTAAATAAAGAACTGTATTAATCCACACGTGCACTTGTGTTGTAGAAAGAGGATAATGCTCACACATAACAACATTCTCTTCCTTGCTTCCTTGCAGTACGAGACTCAACAGCTGCACTAACTAAATCGACTTTGGCTCTGATTACCTTTTCCGATAAAAAAAGGGCCAGATTACCTTCTGGTCTACTCGACAAAACTGTTCATTTCGTTCGTTTATTTTACTAAATTATCATACAGATTTTGTGTATAGTAAAATGGAATAAATTGATAACACTGCGCTATTGTGACATAACCAAAACATTATTTTACTGTCAATTTTTAGAAAATTTGAGTATCTAGCAAGCGCGGAAAGTGTGTCAAAGGCTTCGCACTGAATGAACGCTTGGCAAAGTGGTTCGCGCGAAACACCTCGGTTGTTAGTGGAGGGGCCGAACTGTTGGGTTAGATGAACTGCAGAACCTTAACCTGTTTCTTGGGTGTTCCTCTAAGCCCTCACAGCAAGAGCAGCGGATTCAAGACCTGTGTGCTAACTCGGCGCTGAAACGAGAATAACACCTGAAGACGCCTGGTATGTGGTTGTTTCACAAACTCTGCGTAATGCTGTGAGTGGCAACACACAGCTAGGGCCCTTACACCTTTCGCTACTCCAGTACAAATGGAGACGACCAAGTGCCGTCTGTTGTGACACAGAGCTGGGAACCCCACGTCCACTGCTTACTGACGTCATATTCAGCTGCAATGGCTTTTTGCGAGGGTCACAGTCTTTGTCAGAAATATGCATTTTTTCCTGGAGCTATAAAACGGCGAAAACCGTTGTACTTCGTTTTATTCTCAATTAAATTTTTATATTCCTTCTTATGGATGCCTAAACCATTCACACGCCATTATATAAACTTATCTTTCAGCCTAGAAAGAAGTAATTTTCCCTACGTACAATTGTCTCTGACACAAGATGTTTTTGTCAGAAAGTTTAGATGGGAATGGGGACAAATGACGCGATATCTGCAGTAATTATGCTTCAATAATGCTGTAGTGTGCCAATGTATGAGGGGTGTTAAGTAGATAATGCAACACATTTTCATTCACGCCCAGTTTCTGTGGAAAGATGGGGAATTTGTTGTGGGACATTGTAGAATATTCTCACTTCACCCCTTACAGTTTCATAAAGTTCCAATACACGTCGCCTTCAAAATGGCGTCTGTAACGGAAGTGTTTTCCAAGAAGATAGCTGTTGGCAGAAAACCAGAGTGTCGCAGATATTCGTAGGTGCTTGCAGAATGTCTACAGAGACCAGGCAGTGAACAAAACCACGGTGAGTCGTTGGGCATTCCTATGTCATAATCGCAACAAGGTTATACAGACCAGTCTGATTTCCCGCGTGCCAGCTGGTCACACACAGCTGTGATGCCTGTAATGTTAGAACGTGCGGACACTCTCATTCGACGTGATTTATGGAACACAATGAAACACCGTACAGCTCAACTGGCTGTCACTGTTGGTAGTACTGACACACCCGAGAGGAGTTCATCGACCATACAGCCCGGATCTCGCACCTTCCAGCTTCCATCTGTTTGGCCCAGTGAAGGATGCACTATGTGGGAAGCAATACATTGATGACGGTGAGGTTACTGATGCAGCAAGATCATCCAGCTACACAGACCCTCCCAGTAAGGGGGCATAAGACAGGTTTTTTCAGCCATAAGACTAAGGGATAATACAGTGTTTTGGAGTGCTGAATCAGATCAATCTGCTTTCAAAAAAGTGTGGTGCATTATTTATTGAACGTTCTTCGTATTACAGGACGAAAGTTTACTGTACCACCTGGAACTTCAGTCACTTGATTCTGTTTCTTGTGTGAAATTAAAAGTAAATCATCATAGTTGGGCCGGCCGGAGTGGCCAAGCGATTGTAGGCTCTCCAGGCTGGAACCGCGCGACCGCTACGGTCGCAGGTTTGAATCCTGCCTCGGGCATGGATGTGTGTGATGTACTTAGGTTAGTTAGGTTTAAGTAGTACTACGTTCTAGGGACTGAAGACCACAGCAGTTAAGTCCCACAGTGCTCAGAGCCATTTGAACCTTATAGTTGGGCACAATGGTAAGTTGAACATTTTCATGCCGTGCAACAGCAGAGCGTATACAGACATCTGTGATGTCCAGTAAGATAATTGAGTGACAGGGCCTATTACTGTGCTTTCCTCTCACATCCTCTAGAATGACGTTGATCGAGGTCTGGCATTGTTGTAAGGTGTGTGATGAACCTAGAGTGACTGCTTGGAAACCCACTAATGCCTCCCTTCGGACAGGTAGCTCTGTACTTGACCCATCGGTGGTCACTCGCGGTTTATAACTGAAAGAGGCCTCATATGGAAAAGTGGACTGCACCGTTATAGCCACTTGCTCTCTCTCCCCATCCATTGTTTTATGCGGCGTTCGGTATTTCATATTATCAGCAGTGATCGGACCCACCGAATAGGAGCCTCCGCCAAATAGGAGCCTCCAATATCACCTTGGAGCACCGACGTAGTGCTGTTGTGGTATGTGGTGTAATTTGTTGCCTAAGACTTTCCTGTTGTCCGGTTTTCTTAGTAACGAGCGAAAAAAAGTAATTACAGCGTGCACGTACTTGGAATTGTTTATGAACACATTTTCCTTTGAGTATAAAGCTCTTGCCTGGTGCGCTATTTGCTTTGAGAGATCGAGGCCCAGTTCGTGTGTTGTAGTGAAGCTAACCTATAAATCCTTTGTTTTATTTCGATACCACGTTTCGTTGATTGACGCTGTATTTGGCTAAGTGTATTGGAATCTCTTTTTGACTTTTGTGTTGTTAGTGGTTTTTGGCTTTCTGCATTGCACTCTATCTTTTAAGTTGAGCTATGACTGCCAAATGATGTTTTCGGTACGTATTAAAGATAGTCCTTGTTGATTTTGAGTTTTTGCGTATTTGAAACCAACCGTTGCATAATGTTTTTCCTGGTTGTTCGCCTTTGTATATTGGCTATTATCGTGATTTTGAGGTTGTTATTTTACTGTCTCCCCGCCCGAAACCTGCAGTTTCCAGCTGTTCTCCTTTTAATTTCAATATTTATTTTTAAGAATTTGTGCGACTCTGCATCTCATATGTATATTTCGGAGACATGGAATTGAACAGTGCTATTGATCACCAATGTGAAAACATTTTTGTGTAGTATTTTAGGCCTTTTCATGACATTGATCAAAATCAATGAACACGCCATGAACACTTTTTCACTCCATCCTATGTAAGTTTGAACACAGCTATTCTTTATATTCAGCTGTTGTTGAGTGAAACTATCACAGCATTTTGTACCTGCATGCAGTGAGAGAGCTGATATCAGTTAACCTACATGCGTTCCTGTAAAGAAGAAGAGCTGGAAAAATTTACTGGATGGAAGAAGAAAGGATGGGAACATTGTGCATTCGCAGTCACCTCCAACACGTCTGGCAGGAACATTTCCGCCAACTTGGGTAACCTGCTCCGTGCCGCTGAAAAATAACAATGGTTAGTATGTAATAAGTTGTTCATTATTGTAGACCAAAATCGACTGTGATACTCAGAATGGCAATCCGTTGATTACATGGCAAACCGGAATGGTGGTTGGAGCTGTTTTGGCAGCGCAGTGCTTAGTGGCGAGCAGAGATGTGACGTACCTTGGGCGTGCAGACGTTGATGAACAGGCAGTCCTCGTTTCCCACGTACTTCCCCGTCATGTCGATCTGGGGCGCGATGTAGCCAGGTTTGGTGGCGTCCCGGACTCTGCTCCACCCGGCTGCTGGTTGTGGTGGCTGAAATAACAACATTCACATGGCTGAAGCTGCAGCTGCAAGCAAATCAAGACAGGAACATACTCTCTCTCTCTCTCTCTCTCTCTCTCTCTCTCTCTCACACACACACACACACACACACACACATAGAGAGAGAGGGGGGGGGGGACAGAGAGAGAGAGGAGGGTATGTTGAGTTGTATAGGGCGTTCACATAAAACCCTAGTTTCCAAATAAAGTTAAAAAAACTGTGGAACATAGACATTTGCATTTTGCGGCACCTTTTAAAGCAACTTAAAAGGTTTTGTGTGGATTTTTTGTTGTGTTTCTGCTTCTAAACAATCACCAGAAATTAGTACACCTTAAGAGGAAGCCAAAGATGTGGTATGGTGTGTGGAAGAGGAAAGTAGAAAGAAATTTCTGCTTTGAATTTCAAAGGGAGCCACCACACTTTAAGACGATTAAGGCCTTACACGTCAAGTTCCTAGACACCGTGTAAACGGACAGCATTACGATAGCTGAACATACCTTGCTCAACAGTTCAGAACTCACTGCATAGACCACCTCGCTTGCACACTTACAAAGTTCAAAATTTGTAAGCAATGAAACGAAACGACTTGCACCTTCGCCACCAATTGACTATTGAGATGTTGAACCAGACGGAACAAAATCTCAGTTTTCTAGGGAATGTCCTTTCCCCTGACTAAGCAATAGTCCACAGGAAGTTTAATCAGAGCAACATCTACATCTAGGGCAGGGAAACGCTCACAGATCTTGGGAACCTTTCAGAGGCAAAGAAAAGGTGAATGTGTGGTGTGCACTGGTGAAAGACTGCGTAACTGCTTCATTTTTCTTCATCAAGCAAACAGTAAGAGGAAACGTTTATCTGGACATACTAGACCAATTTGCTCCCCCTTAGCTTCTCCTCCTTCTCCAAATGTAATCCTCCAGCAGTATGGAGCACCAACACACTGGAGTTTACATACTGTTGAGTTGCTGGACCACACATATCCACAGCGACTTAAGGAGGTAATGGACCAACAAAGTAGCCACCATGATCTCTGGTCATAATCCCTTGAGATTTCTTCCTGTGGGGTTATGTGAAAGACATTGTGTATGCCTCTGCATAACTGCTTCATTTTTCTTCATCAAGCAAACAGTAAGAGGAAACGTTTATCTGGACATACTAGACCAATTTGCTCCCCCTTAGCTTCTCCTCCTTCTCCAAATGTAATCCTCCAGCAGTATAGAGCACCAACACACTGGAGTTTACATACTGTTGAGTTGCTGGTCCACACATATCCACAGCGACTTAAGGAGGTAATGGACCAACAAAGTAGCCACCATGATCTCTGGTCATAATCCCTTGAGATTTCTTCCTGTGGGGTTATGTGAAAGACATTGTGTATGCCTTCCCTGCCCATGACCTTGCCAATATTCTCAGAACAATTCTGGATGCAGTAGTCTCCATCTGTCAAGATGTAATTGTGCACCCATGTCTTGAGATAGAATACGATCTTGACATTTTATTGGTTAGAGGAGCAGACCACATAGAATGTATTAATTACTAGACCTAAATTTTTCGTGTTACTTTAAATGATGCCGCAAACTGCATCTACCTACTTTTAATTCCACTTAGATATCTGCTGTCAGAGGAGCAAGGGAAGCCATAAGGAGGCAGTGCCCAAAGCTCACATGTAGCTCAGGTAAGCGAGTCCTAGTCGCAAACATCATCCACCTCATTGTCAGTGTGCAGGTCGCAGCAATGATGTATTTTAATTTTATAATTTATAGTAACAACAGGTGGTCCAATTTTTGGTATCTTGAATGTACAAATATAAGAGATTAGGCCGTCAAAAAAGGGAATGAAAGAAGACAACCCATAGTGATAAAAAATGTTTAATTTCACAGTTTACCAGGTGCTGTGATAAGGAAGCTAGAAACATCTTCATGTTCGTATTGCGTAGTCAACTGCCAAGGTTGCAAAATACTGAGACTTTTGCAGAAAATAGTCCATCTGGTAACAAAAAAACAGCTCCTTGTCAGCTCCCGAAAAGACACCACATGGTGTCCCATATCCACACTGATGATTTCAGTCGTCATGTAATGAGTAACCTAATTAATGACTTTTGCGTTAGAAAGTAGTGTCTGTAAGGGAAAGTCAAATGGAAATGAGACAGTTGGAAAAAAGAATAAGAGAAGTGCTTGTTATTTCAAAAGTAATTGCAGTAAATGTTAATGCACTTGTGTAACTGCGTGACAAAACATCCAGTGCCTTCATGGAAAAATATTTGCGACTGCCTACAGAACCTTGGTTGTACCCAGGCAAGCACCTCTTCATCCGAAGCAAACCGATAGCCTTCAAAGATGTTAAAATCGCATGGGGAGAATATATAAGGGCTTTCCGGCGAAACGTCTACAGCGTAGTGGAAACAACCTCGGTAGCATGTGAGCAGGTATTGAGCAGGTATTATCCTTCAACAGAATAATGCCGTCCGTCAACATTCCTGGATGTCTGGATTTGATGGGACGCTTCAATTTTCGCAAAGTGTCTACGCACTTTTTTTTTTTTTTTTTTTTTTTTTTTGGTCATCAGTCTGCTGACTGGTTTGATGCGGCCCGCCACGAATTCCTTTCCTGTGCTAACCTCTTCATCTCAGAGTAGCACTTGCAACCTATGTCCTCAATTATTTGCTTGACGTATTCCAATCTCTGTCTTCCTCTACAGTTTTTGCCCTCCACAGCTCCCTCTAGTACCTTGGAAGTCATTCCCTCATGTCTTAGCAGATGTCATATCATCCTGTCCCTTCTCCTTATCAGTGTTTTCCACATATTCCTTTCCTCTCCGATTCTGCGTAGAACCTCCTCATTCCTTACCTTATCAGTCCACCTAATTTTCTACATTCGTCTATAGCACCACATCTCAAATGCTTCGATTCTCTTCTGTTCCGGTTTTCCCACAGTCCATGTTTCACTACCATACAATGCTGTACTCCAGACGTACATCCTCAGAAATTTCTTCCTCAAATTAAGGCCGGTATTTGATATTAGTAGACTTCTCTTGGCCAGAAATGCCTTTTTTGCCATAGCGAGTCTGCTTTTGATGTCTTCCTTCCTCCGTCCGTCATTGGTTATTTTACTGCCTAGGTAGCAGAATTCCTTAACTTCATTGACTTCGTGACCATCAATCGTGATGTTAAGTTTGTCGCTGTTCTCATTTCTACTACTTCTCATTACCTTCGTCTTTCTCCGATTTACTCTCAAACCATACTGTGTACTCATTAGACTGTTCATTCCGTTCAACAGATCATTTAATTCTTCTTCACTTTCACTCAGGATAGCAATGTCATCAGCGAATCGTATCATTGATATCCTTTCACCTTGTATTTTAATTCCACTCCTGAACCTTTCTTTTATTTCCATCATTGCTTCCTCGATGTACAGATTGAAGAGTAGGGGCGAAAGGCTACAGCCTTGTCTTACACCCTTCTTAATACGAGCACTTCGTTCTTGATCATGACTCTTATTATTCCCTCTTGGTTGTTGTACATATTGTATATGACCCGTCTCTCCCTATAGTCTACGCACTACTATGTGTTAATTGTGGAGCCGCGCACCATAAAACAAATGAGCAGCAGGTCATCGTGACTTTTCCGCAGCTGGAGAAGTTTCGCTGGGAAGCCCTTAGACACACTCCATACAAACGTGATTTCAGCCCAAGCGATTTCCATATTTTTGGAACCACGAAGAATAACATTCATGGCCGTCGATTTGCTTCGGACGTAAATGTGCACATTTGGGTGCATCCATGAGTCCATACAAACCCTTATTTTTCCATTACGGCATCGACAGTGTTGTCTTACAGTAGAATAAATCTCTCAGTTGGCTAAATGTATTGACATATATTGAGATTACCTAAATAATAAACAGATTACTAGCTTTTAACCATATGTGTTGTCGTCATTCGACTCCCTTATATGTGTACCAAACTGTGACCTGTTCTCGAAAAGCAAATTAATTTCCAATGGAAAGGCACAGCCTTAAGATACAACCTGAGGGAAATGAGGTTTAGGTGGAAAAACGGGGGCCAGGAAGAAAGCTAACAGAAAAAGAAAATACATAAACTGGTGGATACATTATTTGGAGCAAATGAGGACGTTAAGCAATGATGATACGCAAATATTATTATGAGTATGTGGTTGGGTTGATTTAAACTCGAATTTCAAACTACGCTGGCAGTGTAGTGACGAAGTAGGTGTATCAAAGTGTGAAAATGCGTCGGAAGGGCTTCTCGTTGGACATTAAGGACAAGACTCAGGTCTTGGTGTGAATTAATTTACAGTGCATGAACAGTTGCTTGCGATTATCAAGGACAGATGAGCTCCGCTAAATTTGAATAATGGAGAGGAGAAAGTTATTAGCAGTTTACACAAACTACAAACATTTTATGTTATACACTGAGAGCCAAAGAAAGTGGTACACTTGCTTAATATCGTGCAGGGCTCGTGCAAGACGCTGAAGTGCCGCAACACGACGTGGCATGGACTAGACTAATGTTTGAGGTAGTGCTAGAGAGAACTGACACCATAAATCCTGCAGGGCTGTCCATAAATACGTAAAAGTACAACAGGGTGGAAATCTCTTCTGAACAGCACATTGCAAGGAATCCTAGATATTCTGAATAGTGTTCATGTCTGGGGAGTTTAGTGGCCAGCGGGTTTAAACTCAGAAGAGTGTTCAGCAGCCACACTAGCAATTCTGAACGCGCGGTGTGTCGCGTTGGCCTGCTGGAGTTGCCCCAGCGCGTCGGAATGCACAATGGACAAGAATGGATGCAGATCATCAGATAGGATGCTTACGTACGTGTCACCTGACAGAGTCGTATCTAGACGTATGAGGGGTCCTATGTCAGCCCAGCTGCACAAGCCTCACACCATTACGGAACCTCCACCAGCTCCAACAGTCCCCTGCTGACATGCAGGATCCAAGGATTCATGAGGTTGGCCCCATACCCATACACGTTCATCTGCCCTATACAACTTGAAACGAGAGTCGTCCGACCAGGTAACATGTTTCCAGTCATCAACAGTTCAATGTCGGTGCTGACGGGCCAAGGCGAGGCGTAAAGCTTTGTGTCGTGCAGTCATCAAGGGTACACGAGAGGGCCTTCGGCTCCGAAAGCCCATATCGATGATGTTTCGTTGAATGGTTCGCACGCTGACTCTTGTTGATGGCCCAGCATTGACATCTGCAACTATTTGCTGAAGGGTTGCTCTTTTGTCACGTTGAACGATTCTCTTCAGTCGTCGTTTGTCCCGTTCCTTTAGTATCTTTTCCCGGCCGCAGCGATGTTGGAGATCTGATGTTTTACCGGATTCCTGATATTCAGGATACACTCGTGAAATGGTCGTACGGGAAAATCCCCACTTCATCACTACCTCGGAGACGCAGTGCCCCATAGCTCCTGTCCCGACTATAACACCACGTTCAGACTCACTTAAATCTTGATAACCTGCCATTCTAGCAACAGTAACCGATCTAACAACTGCACCAGACACTTGTAGTCTTACACAGGCGTCGCCGAACGCCGCGCCGTGTTCTGTCTGTTTACAAAAAATGGTTCAAATGGCTCTGAGCACTATGGGACTTAACTTCTGAGGTCATCAGTCCCCTAGAACTTAGAACTATTTAAACCTAACTAACCTAAGGACGTCACACATATCCATACCCGAGGCAGGATTCGAACTTGCGACCGTTGCGGTCGCTCAGTTCCAGACTGTAGCGCCTAGAACCGCACGGCCACTCCGGCCGGCGCCTGTTTACACATATCTGTATTGAGTACACATGCCTATACCAGTTTCTGCGGCGCTTAAGTGTAGTTGTGGAGAACGCGTCATATTATTGCAAACACATCAGCAAGTCACCAACAAAAACTTCAGTAAAAAGAGAAATGGATCGTTATTTGAGAAGAAGCACAATGACTTTGAAAGGTGAAGGCGAAAATGCAGGCTCGTCACACAAGGCGAACAAATATGACCCAAAGAGAAACGTGTTACATTGATAAGCTACCAGCTGGCAGTAGGCCGTCACACATTTACATCTACACACTCGTACTAAAGTTTTAGAACATCCCTATGTAAGACGAAATTGATCATTGGATTTCACGAGAGCATACCGGCCAGTATAAAAGGAGGCGGTGTGGAATGGATCGGTCAGGAGAGCTGACTGGCTTCGAACACTGTCAGCTGACTAACAAATCCTTCTGGGACACTTCAGTCCTAAAGCTGCCAAAGTCAATCGTCGGTGTTGTGACTGTGGAGAGGAACTGTGATGGAGCTATAGCTGGACCAGCCGACTTCATATTGTGACGGAGAACGACCATTGTAAAACGTCACATGATATCAGCAAAACGAATCACTGGTGAGTTCCCGCCAGCGCAGTGACTGTATGTAGCGATGCAGTGGCACAGTGGCAGAGTACCTCCTCGTAAATCGCACATTTCTCTAGTTAATCCTAAGCGACGCTTGGAGTAACAAACAGCGACGACACTCGACAGTGATGGCTAGAAGCACGCGATTTGGAGTGTTGGATCACGATATACACCGTGGGAATCCCATGGAAGGGTTTTGTTTGGCGAATGCCTTGAGCACTTAAGTGTAGTGCCGCGAGTGAAGTATGGAGGAGGTAATGTTACGGTACGGGGATGTTTTTCGTGGTTAGCGTGTGTCCCCTGTTTGCGCTCAAGGAAGCCCTAAATGAGGAAGTGCGTAAAGCCATTTGACAGCATTGTCTAACTTGGACAGTAGGGGAACAATTCGGAGAGGATGATTTTTCTGTATCAGCAATACAGTGGATAAGCAGCATCTGTGAGGCCATGGATTGTGGACAATAACATTCCTAAAAACGACTGGCAGAGGGTTCATTGAAGCACCTTCACAATAATTCACTATTATTGCAATGTCGTACAGCGCGTGGCAAAAATGAACACCTATATCTATCAGTACGAGCTCTGATTTCCCTTATTTCATTATGACGTTCTCCATATGAAGGTCGGCGTCAATAAAACATTTTCGCACTCGGGGAAGAAAGTTGGTGACTGAAATTTCGTTAGAAGATTCTGCCTCAACGAAAAACGCCTTTGTCCACTCTAAATCCTGTATCATTTTAGTGACACTCTCTCCGATATTTCGCGATGATAAAAAACGCGGTGCCCTTCTTTGATCGTTGTCGATGTACTCCGTCAGTCCTGCCCGGTAAGGATCCGACACCACGCAGGAGTATTCAAAATGAGGACGGACAAGCGTAGTATAAGCAGTCTCCTTAGTAGATCTGTTACATTTTCTAAGTGTCCTGCCAATAAAACGCAAACTTTGGTTAGCATTCACCACAGCATTTTAAAACTGTTCCTTCCAATTTAGATTGCTCGTAATTGTAATTCGTAGGTATTTAGTTGAATTTCCGGCCTTTGACTGACTTATCGTGTAACCGAACTTTAACGGATTTTTTTCAGCACACATTTGGATGATCACTCACTTTTCGCTATTTAGGGTCAATTGCAAGTAAATTTCGTGAATAGTGACAGCAGGCGAGATGCAGCTTGTCTCAGACGACAATTTTTGAAGATTTATAGCAACATTTGCGAAATGTCTGAGTTAACTGTTAATATTGCAAGGTCATTAATGTGCAACACAAACTAGAAAGATCCCAACACACTTCCGTCGGGCACACTTAAAGTTAGTAACTTGACTCCGTGCAAGACAACATCCTGCGCCCCTCCAATTAGATATCACTCACAAATCTCCTTTGATACCACGTATTATCGTACTTTCGATAATAATGGTATGTGCCATACTGAGTCAAATGCTTCTTGGAAATCGAGAAGTACTGCGTGCACCTGACTGCATTGGACCGTGGCTACAAGGATGTCATGCGAGAAAAAAGTGCGAGTTGGATTTCACACGATATGTGTATCCAAAATCCTCGTTTGATACATCTCAAGGGTATTAGAAAGTAGTTTTGTGCTCTTTTTATAGATGGGTGTGACTTGTGCTTTCTTTCAGTCACTGGGCACAGTGTTTCGTTCGACGGATCTTCGGTATATTATGGTTAATATAATCTTACTCCATTACAGACAGACCTGCTATTGCCGCTCCCGCATTCATAAGTCAGAAGTTTTGAATACCTGAATAAAAATGTTGGGAATGGTTCTATCTGGTTTAAATAGGGCCTTTACTCTTTTGACATGAAGTACCCAAAGATGCAAATTCTTCCAATAAGGAATTCTAACAGTCGCAGAGCTCTTTTATTCAAATCATAATATATTCTCAGTCTAGGGAGATCAAGCATTCTGTGAGATCACACAATAGAGAAGGTAACATATCGCTGACAAGACTACAGTCACTTGTCTGCGAACGAGTGGTCTCGGTTTTGTAGTCAAATGATACAAAAAAATTTTTCGCAAATAGATGGAATCATGGAATGCATCTTTGACAGAACCACCGTTAACTTTAGGCAAGATGACAGTGCAGAAAGTGACGGTAGGGAACTTAGAAGTAGTAGTGACTACGCAGATATGGATGACCTGCTTGCCACATTCAGACTTCTGTAATCGAAGTGAGTCAAGCAATGTTTGTATTTAGGCGTTGCCTGATAAGACTACAAGCTGCTGCCATTTCTCGTAGCAGTGGGATGGCATTTCTTCTAGCAGCCAGTTCAGCCACCTGAAGACACACACACACACACACACACACACACACACACACACAGAGAGAGAGAGAGAGAGAGAGAGAGAGGAAAAGAACAATCCGCACAGCCGGAATAACTGCCAAACCTGGACCTTTCCTCCCAAAAACAAATTTTCTGCTTATTTAACAAATTTTCATTTTGTAAATAGATTTAATAAAAAACAAGCACACCGAACCCAGCTGCCCACTTTGGTTTGTTGCAAAACGTTACAAAGTGACCAGTGAAGGATATTGAGGTTTTCGATGAACTGATGTGTATAAGAGCTTGACTTGCACAAAAATAACAAGATACTTTATACATACAAGGGTTGCCAAGAAAGTAATGCACCGCATTTTACAATGTTGCAAACTTCCAGCCAACCAGTTGCAGACTATATCTGTTATGAATCCAGATGGAAAATGTCTTAGTCGTGGTTTTAAAGTCTTGACTAGAGCGATGTCGCTCATATTTTCCTTTTAACCACATGTGAGTATTTTTATGCAATTTAACTTGTAAAAATTAAGTATTTGTTCTATGCCTACCTGCTATTAATGTACCTACCTGCGATATTGTTAGGTAAGGTAACAGTTTCTTCTGAAGAAGGCGCCCCTAGTTGTCGTCGTAAACTAGTTAAAGAATTTTGAATGCTGTTTGGAACCGGTTGGCTGGAAGTTTGTAACATTGCAATTAATTACGGTTGCTGAGCACAGCCATGTTCAAAACATTAAAAACGCACCGCATTTTTTTCTTCGACAATTCTTTATTTAACATACGAAAGAATGGTGTTTTATATACCCACCCTACTTTTCCTATTAATCTCCATCCCGTACTACGGCCTTCCTCCAGCGCGAAACAAGGGCGGAACCAGTGCTACACTGTATGAATCACCTTATAGTCCTCAAAATGTCTTCCACGAATGGCATCCTACAATGGCCCAAAGAAATGGAATTCCGAGGGGGCTAGGTCAGGTATGTCAGGTGTGACAGCCGTAGATGGTCTCCCCGACCGCTGCAAATCGTAGAGCTCCGCTGAATCATCTTCTGATGACCTCACCCTCCGTGCCCAGCGACTAACTGAGCTTCTGTCGACAGGAGATGGTCCATAGACTTTGCACAAGCGTTTGTGAATATTCCCCACACTTCCTTTCTCTGCAGTGATAAATTCAATGACGCTAGGTTACCCCCCATGAACCATGGACCTTGCCGTTGGTGGGGAGGCTTGCGTGCCTCAGCGATACAGATGGCCGTACCGTAGGTGCAACCACAACGGAGGGGTATCTGTCGAGAGGCCAGACAAACATGTGGTTCCTGAAGAGGGGCAGCAGCCTTTTCAGTAGTTGCAGGGGCAACAGTCTGGATGATTGACTGATCTGGCCTTGTAACATTAACCAAAACGGCCTTGCTGTGCTGGTACTGCGAACGGCTGAAAGCAAGGGGAAACTACAGCCGTAATTTTTCCCGAGGACATGCAGCTCTACTCTATGATTAAATGATTATGGCGTCCTCTTGGGTAAAATATTCCGGAGGTAAAATAGTCCCCCATTCGGATATCCGGGCGGGGACTACTCAGGAGGACGTCGTTATCAGGAGAAAGAAAACTGGCGTTCTACGGATCGGAGCTTGGAACGTCAGATCCCTTAATCGGGCAGGTAGGTTAGAAAATTTAAAAAGGGAAATGGATAGGTTAAAGTTAGATATAGTGGGAATTAGTGAAGTTCGGTGGCAGGAGGAACAAGACTTTTGGTCAGGTGATTACAGGGTTATAAATACAAAATCAAATAGGGGTAATGCAGGAGTAGGTTTAATAATGAATAAAAAAATAGGAGTGCGGGTTAGCTACTACAAACAGCATAGTGAACGCATTATTGTGGCCAAGATAGACACAAAGCCCATGCCTACTACAGTAGTACAAGTTTATATGCCAACTAGCTCTGCAGATGATGAAGAAATAGATGAAATGTATGACGAGATAAAAGAAATTATTCAGGTAGTGAAGGGAGACGAAAATTTAATAGTCATGGGTGACTGGAATTCGTCAGTAGGAAAAGGGAGAGAAGGAAACATAGTAGGTGAATATGTATGGGGGGAAGGAATGAAAGAGGAAGCCGCCTTGTAGAATTTTGCACAGAGCATAACTTAATCGTAGCCAACACTTGGTTCAAGATTCATAAAAGAAGGTTGTATACCTGGAAGAATCCTGTAGATACTAAAAGGTATCAGATAGATTATATAATGGTAAGACAGAGATTTAGGAACCAGGTTTTAAATTGTAAGACATTTCCAGGGGCAGATGTGGATTCTGACCACAATCTATTGGTTATGAACTGCAGATTGAAACTGAAGAAACTGCAAAAAGGTGGGAATTTAAGGAGATGGGACCTGGATAAACTGAAAGAACCAGAGGTTGTACAGAGTTTCAGGGAGAGCATAGGGGGACCATTGACAGGAATGGGGGAAAGAAATACAGTAGAAGAAGAATGGGTAGCTCTGAGGGATGAAGTAGTGAAGGCAGCAGAGGATCAAGTAGGCAAAAAGACGAGGGCTAATAGAAATCCTTGGGTAACAGAAGAAATACTGAATTTAATTGATGAAAGGAGAAAATATAAAAATGCAGTAAATGAAGCAGGCAAAAAGGAATACAAACGTCTCAAAAACGAGATCGACAGGAAGTGCAAAATGGCTAAGCAGGGATGGCTAGAGGCCAAACGTAAGGAGGTAGAGGCTTGTCTCACTAGGGGTAAGATAGATACTGCCTACAGGAAAATTAAAGAGACCTTTGGAGAGAAGAGAACCACTTGTATGAATATCAAGAGCTCAGATGGCAACCCAGTTCTAAGCAAAGAAGGGAAGGCCGAAAGGTGGATGGAGTATATATAGGGTTTATACAAGGGCGATGTACTTGAGGACAATATTATGGAAATGGAAGAGGATGTAGATGAAGACGAAATGGGAGATAAGATACTGCGTGAAGAGTCTGACAGAGCTCTGAAAGACCTGAGTCGAAACTAGGCCCCGGGAGTCGACAACATTCCATTTGAACTACTGATGGCATCGGGAGAGCCAGTCATGACAAAACTCTACCATCTGGTGAGCACGATGTATGAGACAGGCGAAATACCCTCTGACTTCAAGAAGAATATAATAATTCCAGTCCCAAAGCAAGCAGGTGTTGACAGATGCGAAAATTACCGAACTATCAGTTTAATAAGTCACAGCTGCAAAATACTAACGCGAATTCTTTACAGACGAATGGAAAAACTGGTAGAAGCTGACGTCGGGGAAGATCAGTTTGGATTCCGTAGAAATGTTGGAACATGTGAGGCAATACTGACCTTACGACTTATCTTAGAAGAAAGATTAAGAAAAGGCAAACCTACGTTTCTAGCATTTGTAGACTTAGAGAAAGCTTTTGACAATGTTAACTGGAATACTCTCTTCCAAATTCTGAAGGTGGCAGGGGTGAAATACAGGGAGCGAAAGGCTATTTACAGTTTGTACAGAAATCAGATGGCAGTTATAAGAGTCGAGGGGCATGAAAGGGAAGCAGTGGTTGGGAAAGGAGTAAGACAGGGTTGTAGCCTCTCCCCGATGTTATTCAATCTGTATATTGAGCAAGCAGTAAAGGAAACAAAAGAAAAATTCGGAGTAGGTATTAAAATTCATGGAGAAGAAGTAAAAACTTTGAGGTTCGCCGATGACATTGTAATTCTGTCAGAGACAGCAAAGGACTTGGAAGAGCAGTTGAACGGAATGGACAGTGTCTTGAAAGGAGGATATAAGATGAACATCAACAAAAGCAAAACGAGGATAATGGAATGTAGTCAAATTAAGTCGGGTGATGGTGAGGGAATTAGATTAGGAAATGAGACACTTAAAGTAGTAAAGGAGTTTTGCTATTTAGGGAGTAAAATAACCGATGATGGTCGAAGTAGAGAGGATATAAAATGTAGACTGTCAATGGCAAGGAAAGCGTTTCTCAAGAAGAGGAATTTGTTAACATCGAGTATAGATTTAAGTGTCAGGAAGTCGTTTCTGAAAGTATTTGTATGGAGTGTAGCCATGTATGGAAGTGAAACATGGACGATAACTAGTTTGGACAAGAAGAGAATAGAAGCTTTCGAAATGTGGTGCTACAGAAGAATGCTGAAGATAAGGTGGGTAGATCACGTAACTAATGAGGAGGTATTGAATAGGATTGGGGAGAAGAGAAGTTTGTGGCACAACTTGACTAGAAGAAGGGATCGGTTGGTAGGACATGTTTTGAGGCATCAAGGGATCACAAATTTAGTATTGGAGGGCAGTGTGGAGGGTAAAAATCGTAGGGGGAGACCAAGAGATGAATACACTAAGCAGATTCAGAAGGATGTAGGTTGCAGTAGATACTGGGAGATGAAGAAGCTTGCACAGGATAGAATAGCATGGAGAGCTGCATCAAACCAGTCTCAGGACTGAAGACCACAACAACAACACGTTACTTGTAAAGTACATCACTTACAAACGCCATTTTGAAACTGTTCTGCGGCTACACTATGTCGCAAATGGCGGAAACTAGGCGCTCTCTCTCAGGAGAGTACAAATAATACATACGCAACGTTTCGCATTAGTAGCATTGTTTTTCGGTGAGAAGAAAATTATTCCTGGGCAGATCTCGTAATTACCGTCCTGTCTTATAACAGTATGTGGTGTCACCGCCAGACACCACACTTGCTAGGTGGTAGCTTTTAAATCGGCCGCGGTCCGCTAGTATACGACGGACCCGCGTGTCGCCACTGTCAGTAATTGCAGACCGAGCGCCGCCACACGGCAGGTCTAGAGACAGATCCTAGCACTCGTCCCAGTTGTACAGCCGACTTTGCAAGGAACGGTTCACTGACAACTACGCTCTCATTTGCCGAGACGATAGTTAGCATAGCCTTCAGCTACATTTGCTACGACCTAGCAAGGCGCCGTATTCAAATGATATTGATATTCTATTAATGTATCATCAAGAGCGATGTTCTACAAATGTGGATTAAAGTTAAGTATTCCAGAAGCTACGTACTTTTCTTTATAGCATTCATTACGTATCCTGTTTCAGACCTCACGCCAGCCTGCGTGAGTTTAAGCGCGTGCCTTTCGGCTTCATCTCATTGTGTCTAGGCTGTCTTGTCTAGACACAACATATTTGGCGACGAGTAAAAAAGGGTCTTGTTCTTAATGCTTGCTGCACTAATTGACTTGTCATGGCTTCGCCACAATCTCCAGATGTACTGTCCGAATTTTATCGCTTGCAGAATCAGCACACGCAGGCCTTATTGGATGCCTTTGGACAGCTCGTCAGGGTCAACGTGCACTGCAAAACGATGCGGCAGCCGCCGCTCCACCGCTACAGCAGCCACAAAACGCAGTTGCACCTTCGATCCGGCACTGGAAAGCTGGACGGAGTGGTCACGCCAATTTGGCTTCCTTCTCGCCTCCTACAGAATTCAAGGTAACGAGCGGCAGCCTCATCTCCTTTCTTGTGTCGGTGTGTCCACCTACCGTGTGATAGTGAAATTGTTTCCCTGACGCGACGTAGCAACTCTGTCCTACGAAGAAATTTTGTCTGCATTGGATGCCTATTTCAAAGAATCAGTCAATGTAGTTGCAAAAAGGTATACTTTCTTTCGTACCAAACGTACCGCCGGTCAGACTAATCGGGAGTGTGTTGCAACTTTGCAGGTCCTTACAAGGGATTGTGCTTTTGAGTGTGAATGTGGACTCCCTTATTCAGATACTATGGTACGTGATGCAATTGCACAGAACGTTTCTGATGTTCGTATACGGGAGCAAATTTTGAAACTAGTCAATCCCTCACTTCAACAAGTGATAGACATATTGGATAGGCAAGACACACTTGACTTTGCCCAGGAATCATTTGCAACTTCGCCAGCCGTGTGTTACGTTAACCGGCCCGCTGGGCGAGCTGCACGGAACAGTAAACAGCCCTCGTGCCCATCCGCGCAAATGCCGCCTCGCCCTTCTGCACAGCCACGTGTGCCACGCAAGCACGCAACTGTAGTGAAATCATGCCCGCGGTGTGCTACTAGACATTCGCTTGAGAATTGCCCGTCACGCCAAGCCATTTGCTTTTTCTGTAATAAAAAAGGACATGTTAAAAGTGTTTGCCAGAAAAAGCTCCGATCGGACACTCACAACCATTACAGGCCTTTTGCTTCGCGCCGGAATCGGAATCGAACCAAGAATACTCAGGCTTGTGAACCTTCGCCCATGGACATTCATGTAGTTAATGCCACGCCGCCCAGTGCTACTCTCTCTAACAGTGACTGTGTTCGTCCCACAAAAAGTGTGCGTCGACATCGACGGAAATCCTGTCAAGTCGCCAGTGCTTCTGTCCCAGAAACAGTTCACGTTGCACGAGACAGTCGCTCTTGTCGTCAGCAGGACAATAAACTTTTTGTAGATTTGTACTTTGACAGAAACGGGATACCATTCCAGCTCGATACCGGAGCTGCAGTTTCACTAATCAATCACGACACGTACAAACAACTGGGCAAACCTCCATTGCGTGCCGCAAATGTTACGCTAACTACATATTCAGGTCACAAGATCCCTGTGTTAGGACAGTGCAGCCTTCTTGCAACATAGAAGGGACAAACAAAACTTGTGTCATTTTACGTCCTTCGTTCTTCTTCTGCAGTGAACTTGTTTGGCTTAGATTTATTTCAGTTGTATAACTTGTCTATCGTCAATCAGGTCCTATCAGTGAACCAGACTGTGCCTTCAGCCAGTGTTTCTCGCCTATGTGAAGAATTTGCAGACATTTTTGCACCGGGCTTTGTTTGTGCTAAAAACTATGAAGCACATTTGGAACTGAAAGTAAACGCGCAACCGAAATTTTTCAGAGCGCGCAGTGTTCCCCACGTATTACGTGATGAGGTCGCAAGAACTTTACACGATTTGGAATCACAAGGTGTAATTGAACGTGTGCAGGCTTCTCTCTGGGCATCACCCTTAGTAATTTTGCAAAAACCTTCCGGAAAATTGAGACTTTGCGTGGACTTCACGGCAACAGTGAATCCACAACTAGTAGCTGCAACTTTTCCTTTACCCCGCCCGGAAGATCTTTTTGACAAACTGTGCCCGGGAAAATATTTTTCGAAGTTGGACCTAGCCAATGCGTACTTGCAGATACCGGTGGACGAAGAATCCCAGTGCATCTTGGTGGTTAACACGCATCTTGGATTGTACCGATTCAAAAGACTGCCATTCGGGTGTGCATCCGCCCCTGCATTGTTTCAGAAATATTTACAAACTGTTTGTGCGTCGGTCCCTACTGCAGCAAACTATCTGGATGATATTGTGATCTCCGGAAAGACGGAAGAAGAACATTTAGCTAACCTCTGAACATTATTTCAGGTCTTGCGACAGAATGGTCTTCGCTTGCAGAAGGACAAATGTGTGTTTTTTACTCGTGATTTGCCATATCTGGGACATGTACTCAATGCCCAAGGCATACATCCCAGTCCAGAGCACCTCCGTGCCATACAAGACTTGCCTTCGCCGCAGAATTTGAAGCAGCTACAGAGTGTGCTGGGCAAAATCAACTATTACCATCGCTATATCCCCCATGCCTCTTCCATTTCAGCTCCGCTTCATCGCTTACGCCGTAAAGGTGTTCCGCTCGTCTGGACGACGGAATGCGAATGCGCCTTTCGCCAGTTGAAATCGGCGTTGCTTTCTAATACTTGCCTTACGCCATTCGCTCCCCAGAAATCCCTTTCGTTGATGGTTGATGCATCGGATTTCGGGATCGGTGCTGTGCTTGCGCACAAAGATGGATCGCATGATGGCCCTATTGCCTTTGAGTCCAAATTGCTCTCGTCAGCGCAAAGAAATTATTCACAGATCGAAAAAGAAGCTTTGGCTCTCGTGTTTGGTGTTACAAAGTTTCATGATTTCTTGTATGGTCGTCACTTTACCATCATCACAGACCACAAACCTTTGACATCACTTTTTCATCCGTCCAAGCCTGTACCTCCACGTACAGCGCAGAAATTCATTCGCTGGTCTATTTTCCTCTCGCAGTACCGCTACGATATCTTGTATCGGTCCACTGCTAAGCACGGAAACGCCGACGCGTTGTCCCGTTTGCCTGTTGCTGAGGATAGAGCATTCGATTCTTCCGAACTTGCTTGCATGTTCATTGATTCGGAAACCGATGTCGTGGTCGAATCGTTTCCGATTGATTTTCGTCGTGTAGCTACAGCCACAGCTGCTGACCCTGTCCTTGCTACCGTTTTGCGTTTTGTTGCTACGCAATGGCCATTGTCCAAGTCACGGATCGAGGATCCATTGGTTCGCAGATTTTTTGCTCGCAAGGAGAGACTTCTTGTACGACGTGGTGTTTTGCTGTGGCGTTCTGATAATGATCAGTTCAGGGTCGTAGTCCCACGTTCGTTACAGTCCTCTGTCTTAAAGCTACTCCACCAAGGACATTGGAGTATAGAGTGCACGAAACAACTTGCTCGTCAGCACTGTACTTGGTTCGGAATCGATGCTGCGATTACGAATATGTGCTCCTCTTGCATGGCGTGTGCACAACAACAATCCGCACCACCGCAGAAATTCTTTGCATGGCCAAAAGCCACTTCCCCTTGGCAACGCTTACACATCAATTTTGCTGGTCCCTTCTGGAATGCTCGATGGTTGGTTGTGGTCGATTCCTTCAGTAATTTCCCTTTTGTTGTCCGGATGTCTTCCACGACGTCTTCTGCCACCATCCAAGCGTTGTCCGCTATCTTTTGCATTGAAGGTCTACCACAGACTACTGTTTCCGACAATGGCCCACAATTCATGTCCGCAGAATTTCAGTCATTCTGCAAGGCCAATGGTATTCAACGTCTGACATCCGCGCCGTTTTCGCCACAGTCCAACGGTGCCGCTGAACGTTTGGTCAGGACTTTTAAGTCCCAGATGTTGAAATTGAAAGAGTCGCATTCGCGGGAGGACGCGTTATTGCTCTTTTTGGCCTCGTATCGCTCTCAGCCCCGAGATGGTCGCTCACCGGCTGAGTTGCTCCACGGTCGTCCTCATCGAACCTTGATGTCTTTGCTGCATCCGCCGCATCCGGTTCCTGTGCAGCGGCAGACGCCTGCTTTTGCTCCAGGCGACGTTGTATACTATCGGAACTATCGCGGTTCACGGCGTTGGCTCGCAGGGCGCATTCTTCGCTGCCTCGGCCGCGCGATGTATTTGGTTTTGGGGGCCTCTGGTGAGGTGCGTCGGCATCTCAATCAGCTGCGCCTCTGTCGTCGCCTGGGTTCTGCCGCTCCCCGTCTGCTTTCAGCGACGGTGCCGTCTGGTCAGGGCCCTGGGGACCCATCTACTGGCTCGCCACATCCCCAGGTGTTACCGACGCTGCTTTCCATTTTACCCCATGGCAACGCGCCGCCGCCACCGCCGCCGCCGCCGCCGCCTGTTCTCTCGCCGGCGCCTCCCGCAGTGGACGCGTCGCTGCAACCGCCGGGCGCCTCCCTGGGTCACGCGCCGCCGATCGCTTCCCGTGACCAGTTGTCCTCCGCCATGGAACTCTTGCCCGCTCCGGACCATCTGTCGCCCTCGCCAGTCGGGTGCTCCGACTCGATGGAGGTCGACCCTTCGGCCCCTCCTGACAATCTACGGGCGCATACCCCGCATGTTGGCGTGCACCCTGGACTAGGTTTTCAGGCGTTTCCTAGCTCCCCTCGGACCGAATGGCCGGGTGTGGGTGGCACAGCCTCGCCTGTTGTTAGGCTCCCCACCTCGTCGCATACGTCAACGTGGGGTCCTCCCCACGGCGGGCGGAAGCCTTATAACACCACCGTTCACCGATTTGCGGGGGAGGAATGTGGTGTCACCGGCAGACACCACACTTGCTAGGTGGTAGCTTTTAAATAGGCCGCGGTCCGCTAGTATACGACGGACCCGCGTGTCGCCACTGTCAGTAATTGCAGACCGAGCGCCGCCACACGGCAGGTCTAGAGACAGTTCCTAGCACTCGTCCCAGTTGTACAGCCGACTTTGCAAGGAACGGTTCACTGACAACTACGCTCTCATTTGCCGAGACGATAGTTAGCATAGCCTTCAGCTACATTTGCTACGACCTAGCAAGGCGCCGTATTCAAATGATATTGATATTCTATTAATGTATCATCAAGAGCGATGTTCTACAAATGTGGATTAAAGTTAAGTATTCCAGAAGCTACGTACTTTTCTTTATAGCATTCATTACGTATCCTGTTTCAGACCTCACGCCAGCCTGCGTGAGTTTAAGCGCGTGCCTTTCGGCTTCATCTCATTGTGTCTAGGCTGTCTTGTCTAGACACAACACAGTAAATGCTTAAGCAAGGGAGTAGATGATCACTGGAACAGTATACAGGGTGGTCCATTGATCGTGACCGGGCCAAATATCTCACGAAATAAGCATCAAACGAAAAAACTACAAAGATCTAAACTTGTCTAACTTGAAGGAAGAAACCAGATGGCGCTGTGGTTGGCCCGCTAGATGGCACTGCCATAGGTCAAACAGATATCAACTGCGTTTTTCTAAATAGGAGCCCACATTTTTTATCACGTATTCGTGTAGTACGTAAAGAAATATGAATGTTTTAGTTGGGGCACTTTTTTCGCTTTGTGATAGATGGCGGTGTAATAGTGACAAGCATATGGCTCACAATTTTTGACCAACAGTTTTTTAAATTAAAATTAGGTTTTTAAATTAAAATACAGAACGTAGGTACGTTTGAACATTTTATTTCGGTTGTTCCATTGTGATACATGTACCTTTGTGAACTTATCATTTCTGAGAATGCATGCTGTTATAGCGTGATTACCTGTAAATGCCACATTCATGCAATAAATGCTCAAAATGATGTCCCTCAACCTCAATGCATGTGGCAATACGTGTAACGACATTCCTCTCAACAGCGAGTAGTTCGCCTTCCGTAATGTTCGCACATGCATTGACAATGCGCTGACGCATTTTGTCAGTCGTTGTCGGCGGATCACGATAGCAAATATCCTTCCCCACAGAAATAAATCCGGGGACGTCAGATCCGGTGAACGTACGCTTCGACGACCAATCCACCTGTCATGGAATATGCTATTCAATACCGCTTCAACCGCACGCGAGCTATGGGCCGGACATCCATCATGCTGGAAGTACATCGCCATTCTGTCATGCAGTGAAACATCTTGTAGTAACATCGGTAGAACATTACGTAGGAAATCAGCATACATTGCACCATTTAAATTGCCATCGATGAAATGGGGGCCAATTATCCTTCCTCCCATAATGCCGCACCATACATTAACCCGCCAAGGTCGCTGATGTTCCACTTGTCGCAGCCATCGTGGACTTTCCGTTGCCCAATAGTGCGTATTATGCTGGTTTACGTTACCGCTGTTGGTGAATGACGCTTCGTCGCTAAATAGAACGCGTGCTAAATATCTGTCTTCGTCCCGTAATTTCTCTTGTGCCCAGTGGCAGAACTGCATAGGACGTTCAAAGTCGTCACCATGCAATTCCTGGTGCATAGAAATATGGTAGGGGTGCAATCGATGTCGATGTAGAATTCTCAACACCGACGTTTTTGAGATTCCCGATTCTCGCACAACTGGTCTGCTACTGATGTGCGGATTAGCCGTGACAGCAGCTAAAACACCTACTTGGACATAATCATTTGTTGCAGGTCGTGGTTGACGTTCACATGTGGCTGAACACTTCCTGTTTCCTTAAATAACGTAACTATCCGGCTATGAGTTCGGACACTTGGATAATGTCGTCCAGGATACCGAGCAGCATACATAGCACACGCCCGTTGGGCATTTTGATCACAATAGACATATCGACCTTTTCCGCAATTGGTAAACGGTCCATTTTAACACGGGTAATGTATCACGAAGCAAATACCATCCGCACTGGCGGAATGTTATGTGATACCACATACTTATTCGTTTGTGACTATTACAGCGCCATCTATCACAAAGCGAAAAAAGTGGTCCATCAAACACATTCATATTACTTTACGTACTACACGAATATGTAATAAAAATGGGGGTTGCTGTTTTAAAAAATGCGGTTGATATCCGTTTGACCTATGGCAGCGCCATCTAGCGGGCCAACCATAGCGCCATCTGGTTTCCCCCTTCAAGCTAGA
Organism: Schistocerca cancellata; assembly: GCF_023864275.1. Lineage (NCBI taxonomy): Eukaryota > Metazoa > Arthropoda > Insecta > Orthoptera > Acrididae > Schistocerca > Schistocerca cancellata. Next base: position 159,069,678 of record NC_064635.1, on the reverse strand, counting down.
CGAGTTTCGTTCTTTGAAGTTTTTTCGTTTGATGCTTATTTCGTGAGACATTTGGCCCGGTCACTATCAATGGACCACCCTGTATATTTGTTTATAAGAGGGCTGATCTTAGACGAACAGAATGTAGCTATCTACAAGCACTTTTGTTAAACGTCTGTAATTTTTCTTGGATTAAACCGTCTCGGTCGTTTCATGCAGGGCTTTATTTACAATGTCGTTCGCAAACTGCCATTACCAAACCAAACTTTAAACTTGTAAAATATGTGTGAAGTCCACGGAGCGTAAGCAGCAGCGGAAATGACGGTATTATGGGAGGCTGTCAAGCTGAGTCTTTGGGTGAAACTGTGTGAGTGGAAGTTTCAGCTTCATGAACAACGCCCCATTTCATTTTACATAGAACTCACTCACTCCTGCTGATTCTCTAGGCTATCAAATTTTGTGTCACTATCCGTATGATCCATACGTGGCAACCAGTGACTTGCTCTTCTTTCTGAAGATGAGGAAACAATTTCCAGGACGATGACGTGACTTTCAATGTGTCACGATTTCTGAACGGTCAATATACTGTGTTCTACAACCGAGGTTTCCACCACGTTATCTGTTGCTGGGGAAAATGTATCAAGTTAAAAGGTGAAAATGTAGAATACTAAAAATATGTCCACACACGGGAATAAAAGGGCAAGGACAAAAATTTGTGGAAGGAACGCATGGGACTTCTCGTGTTCACACGTGAAGCAGTTTGCTATGAATCCTCTTCTTTGCTTGGTACTTATGTTGCGTTAGTGTGATGAAAAGACGACAGACAAAGTAAACGCAATAGCCACTGTAGGCATAGAAGTATCAAAATATCAGATGTACGAGACATACAAAGGGATGACAATATTTTGTTTATAACTTTGAGGAGGTTACAGTGAGATTTTAAATTTTCTGCTTGGGAGACTGCAGCGATAAGGCTCGCAATAAAATTTCGTTAGCTGGTAACCGGCGACATGTATACCAGTTTCGACTATTTATTTTTCATTTCAAAACGTAGCATTTTACTGGTTATTTCTGAAACAGAAATACTTAAGGGCGGTTTTTAGGTGTGTACGTTAATTACCTTTAAATGGGTCATTTATATTTCAATTGTTTATGGAACTTTAATCTGAAATATGATATGTACTTTAACATACTCAGACTCTACAAATCTGGGAATTTCGTAGATCCCAGAATCCTATAGAATGAAGGTTGTTTTGCCGGCCGCGGTGGCCGTGCGGTTCTGGCGCTGCAGTCCGGAACCGCGGGACTGCTACGGTCGCAGGTTCTAATCCTGCCTCGGGTATGGGTGTGTGTGATGTCCTTAGGTTAGCTAGGTTTAAGTAGTTCTAAGTTCTAGGGGACTCATGACCTAAGATGTTGAGTCCCATAGTGCTCAGAGCCATTTGAACCAATGAAGGTTGTTTTACTGAATTTTGTAATTTTTGCGTCATCAGTGCGCTTTTTTTATGTCTAGTAGTTTTCTGAGGGGCTATAAGTAGCCCACGACTTCTGTTCAGATGTCAGGCTTCTCAGTTGTTGCGCTTTTAAGTTGCCATAGCATGAATATCCGTGAACAGTTTTGTCACATAGATTGATAAATTTCTGGCTTATTCTTCTCTGTGTTCCTGATTCGAAAGTTGCGGTATCTTACTCTTTACAGTAATATGCTCGGAGACTTTTAATGTAATACTTGATGCTCAGAGCAACGCATTTTAAATTTTTAATCAAATCATCGTCAAAATAGGCATTCCATACGACTTTTCTCTGTCTCTAACGATCTATAGACTTAAAAGTGTTTCCTTTGGAGCCAAGGGACATTGTTGTTGTTGTTGTGGTCTTCAGTCCTGAGACTGGTTTGATGCAGCTCTCCATGCTACTCTATCCTGTGCAAGCTTCTTCATCTCCCAGTACCTCCTGCAGCCTACATCATTCTGAATCTGTTTAGTGTATTCATCTCTTGGTCTCCCTCTACGATTCTTACCCTCCACGCTGCCCTCCAGTACTAAATTGGTGATACCTTGATGCCTCAGAACATGTCCTACCAACCGATCCCTTCTTCTGGTCAAGTTGTGCCACAAACTCCTCTCCTCCCCAATTCTATTCAATACCTCCTCATTAGTTATGCGATCTACCCATCTAATCTTCAGCACTCTTCTGTAGCACCACATTTCGAGAGCTTCTATTCTCTTCTTGTCTAAACTATTTATCGTCCGTGTTCCACTTCCATACACTCCATACAAATACTTTCAGGAACGACTTCCTGACACTTAAATCTATACTCGATGTTAACAAATTTCTCTTCTTCAGAAACGCTTTCCTTCCCATTGCCAGTCTACATCCTATATCCTCTCCACTTCGACCATCATCAGTTATTTTGTGAGACCTTAACTTTTCCCGGCGAATCGAATGTTGAAATAACTTACGGGTTTGATGCCGGGTGACGTCATCGAACACCGCCGATATTTCGACAGGAGCACACCCTGCCATTCTCAAGGCACAAATGCAAGGAGGAAAAATTGTGCAAACAAATTTAATACTTCGGTTCATAGATGAGAAACAAGGAAGATTCCACAAACGGAACAAGTGTCAACACAACCGAAGATAACCAACATCAGAAATATCGATGGTTACTATTAATCAACTTTCACATGGATGAGTTACTATTGTCTGTTCTCTATCAGTTTCACTGCGATCTCTTTTGCAGTAGGAGTGTAGTAGTCTCTGCTTTCGCAATATTATCATCGAACTGCGGTGGCTATTTGCCGCCTTCATTTCTTTTCCTTGATCGTACTTACCCAGACTGCAGTTTACTGTATGTGAATTGAATGTTCTCAGTACGTCTTTTAAGTAACTTTATAGTAACTGCTTATGCACTGGGGTAAAAGCCATGGGGTAACGATACGTACATATACAGGTGGCGGTAGTATCGCATTCTGAAGATGTAAAAGGGCAATATATTGGCTGACCTACCATTTGTACTCAAGTGATTCGTGTGAGAACGTTTCCGACGAGATTACGGCCGCACGACGGGAATTAACAGACTTTGACACACAGGACGGTGGAGCTAGAGGCATGAGACATTCCATTTCGGAACCCATTAGGGAATTCGATACTCCGAGATCCACACTGTCAAGAGTATGCCGAGAATACCACATCTCAGGCATTACCTCTCATCACAGACAATGCAGTGACCGACTGCCTTCACTTAACGATTGAGAGTAGCGGCACTGACGTAGAATTGTCGCTGCTGACAGACAAGCAACAGTGTGTAAATCAATGTGGAACGTACGAGGAACATTTGCATTAGGACAGCGTGGCGAATTTTAGCTAAAGGGCTATGGGAGCGGACAATCAACTCAAGGGCGTTTGCTATTGACAACACATCTCCTGCTCTGCTACTCCTGGGATGATGACCTTATTGGCTGGACCCATCTAGGAAAATCCGTAGCCTCGTGAGATGAGGCCCGATTTCAGTTGGTAAGAGCTGTTGGCAGGGCTCGAGTGTATCGCTGACTCACGAAGTCACGAGTTCAAGTTGTCAACAAGGCATTATGCAAACTGTTGGTGACTCCATGATGTGTGGGCTGTGTTTTCATGCAATGGACTGGGTCCTCTGGTCCAACACAACCGATCATTGGCTCGAAATGATTATGTTCAGCTGCCTCGAGACCATTTCAACCATTCAACAATTAAATTTTGAAGAAGATTCTGGACAGTTCCAGCGAATGATTTGGCCGCCCAGATCGCCCGACATGAATCACAAAGAGCATTTATGGAACATTATGGAGAATCAGTTAGCTCACAAAATTCAGTACCGGCTACACTTTCGCAATTATGAACGGCTATAGTGGCAGCATGGTTGAATATTTCTGCAGGGGGTGTTCCAACGACTAGATGAGTTGCTGCAATACTTCGGACGAAGGGAGGTCCGATATGATTTGGAATTTCCAAACAGCTTACTGTGCTGTTGCTGTGGTCTTCAGTCCTGGGACTGGTTTGATGCAGCTCTCCATGCTACTCTATCCTGTGCAAGCTTCTTTTATCTCCCAGTACCTACTGCAACCTAAATCCTTCTGAATCTGTTTAGTGTATTCATCTCTTGGTCTACCTCTACGATTTTTACCCTCCCCGCTGCCCTCCAATACTAAATTTGTGATCCCTTGATGCCTCAGAATATGTCCTACCAACCGCTCCCTTCTTCTAGTTAAGTTGTGCCACAAACTTCTCTTCTCCCATTCAATACCTCCTCATTAGTTATATGATCTACCCATCTAATCTTCAGCATTCTTCTGTAGCACCACATTTCGAACGCTTCTATTCTATTCTTGCCCAAGCTAGTTATCTACGGAATCCGAACTGATCTTCCCCGAGGTCAGCTTCTACCAGTTTTTCAATTCGTCTGTAGAGAATACGCGTTAGTATTTTGCATCCGTGACTTATTAAACTGATTGTTCGGTAATTTTCACATCTGTCAGCACCTGCTTTCTTTGGGATTGGAATTATTATATTCTTCTGGAAGTCTGAAGGTATTTCGCCTGTCTCATACATCTTGCTCACCAGATGGTAGAGTTTTGTCAGGACTGCCTCTCCCAAGGCCGTCAGTAGTTCTAATGGAATGTTGTCTACTCCAGGGGCCTTGTTTCGACTCAGGTCTTTCAGTGCTCTGTCAAACTCTTCACACAGTATTGTATCTCCCATTTCATCTTCATCTACATCTTCTTCCATTTCCATAATATTGTCCTCAAGTACATTGCCCTTGTATAGGCCCTCTATATACTCCCTCCACCTTTCTGCTTTCCCTTCTTTGCTTGGAACAGGGTTTCCATCTGAGCTCTTGATATTCATACAAGTGGTTCTCTGTTCTCCAAAGGTCTCTTTAATTTTCCTTTAGGCAGTATCTATCTTACCCCTAGTGAGATAACCCTCTACATTCTTACATTTGTCCTCTAGCCATCCCTGCTTAGCCATTTTGCACTTCCTGTCGATCTCATTTTTGAGACGTTTGTTGTTGTGGATTGGCAAGACAGCCAACCCACTATGAGGAAGCCGAAAGGCACGCGTTTTAGCTCACGCAGGCTGGCGTGAGGTATGTTTTACAGCATCAATAGTAACTGGTAATGGCGCCTTGCTAGGTCGTAGCAAATGACGTAGCTGAAGGCTATGCTAACTATCGTCTCGGCAAATGAGAGCGTATTTTGTCAGTGAACCATTGCTAGCAAAGTCGGCTGTACAACTGGGGCGAGTGCTAGGAAGTGTCTCTAGACCTGCCGTGTGGCGGCGCTCGGTCTGCAATCACTGATAGTGACGACACGCGGGTCAGACGTATACTAACGGACCGCGGCCGATTTAAAGGCTACCACCTAGCAAGTGTGGTGTCTGGTGGTGACACCACATTCGTATTCCTTTTTGCCTGCTTCATTTACTGCATTTTTATATTTTATCCTTTCATCAACTAAATTCAGTATTTCTTCTGTGACCCAAGGATTTCTACTAGCCCTCGTATTTTACCTTCTTGATCCTATGCTGCCTTCACTACTTCATCCCTCAGAGCTACCCATTCTTCTTCTACTGTATTTCTTTCCCCCATTCCTGTCAATTGTTCCCTTATGCTCTCCCTGAAACTCTATACAACCTCTGGTTCTTTCAGTTTATCCAGGTCCCATCTCCATAAATTCCTACCTTTTTGCAGTTTCTTCAGTTTTAATCTACAGTTCGTAACCAATAGATTGTGATCAGAATCCACATCTTCCCCTGGAAATGTCTTACAATTTAAATCCTCGTTCCTAAATCTCTGTCTTACCATTATGTAATCTATCTGAAACCTGTCAGTATCTCCAGGCTTCTTCCATGTATACAACCTTCTTTTATGATTCTTGAACCAAGTGTTGGCTATGATTAAGTTGCGCTCTGCGCAAAATTCTATCAGGCGGCTTCCTCTTTCATTTCTTAGCCCCAATCCATATTCACCTACTACGTTTCCTTCTCTCCCTTTTCCTACTACTGAATTCCAGTCACCCATGACTACTAAATTTTCGTCTCCCTTCACTATCTGAATAATTTCTTTTATTTCACCATACATTTCTTCAATTACTTCGTTATCTGCAGAGCTAGTTGGGATATAAACTTGTACTACAGTGGTAGGCGTGGGCTTCGTGTCTATCTTGGCCACAATAATGCGTTCACTATGCTGTTTGCAGTAGCTTACTCGCATTCCTATTTTTTGATTCATTATTAAACCTACTCCTGCATTACCCCTATTTGACTTTGTATTTATAACACTATATTCGTCTGACCAAGAATCTTGTTCCTCCTGCCATCGTACTAATTCCCACTATATCTAACTTTAACATATCCATTATCCTTTTTAAATTTTCTAACCTACCTGCCCGATTAAGGGATCTGACATTCCACGCCCCGATCCGTAGAACGCCAGTTTTCTCTCTCCTGATAACGTCGTCCTCTTGAGTAGTTCTCGCCCGGAGTTTGAATGGGGGACTATTTCACCTCCGGAATATTTTACCCAAGAGGCCGCCATCATCATTTAATCATACAGTAAAGCTGCATGCCCTCGGGAAAAATTACGGCCGTAGTTTCCCCTTGCTTTCAGCCGTTCGCAGTACCAGCACAGCAAGGCCGTTTTGGTTAGTGTTACAAGGCCAGATCAGTCAATCATCCAGACTGTTGCCCCTGCAACTACTGAAAAGGCTGCTGCCCCTCTTCAGGAACCACATGTTTGTCTGGCCTCTCAACAGATTCCCCTCTGTTGTGGTTGCACCTACGGTACGGCTATCTGTATCGCTGAGGTATGCAAGCCTCCCCACCAACGGCAAGGTCCATGGTTCTTCAGCTTACTAGTATGGCATTATACCTCCTTTGGACACCCATTCTGTATCGTTTATAACGATCAGTGCGGTAGGTTACCCTCGGTAGTGATGTCATTTTCAGTCCTTTATCCGAAGTTACTATTCTGTAAGCTTCTTAGACTTTTGTTACTGATGGGGTCTGTCGCCGATTTTCCAACCGTACCGAGAGGTGGTTAGGTTTCGGTATGGCCACTCGTTAGATTCGGTGTGTTTACACCTAGAATTTGTTATTTTAGAACTATTGAGTGGTTTTAGACTCGGCTTTAGTGATTATATTTTACTGTAGTATCATCAGGACGCATCCAAGTGGAAAGTGAGTTCATAACAGACTGTTTCCCTTTGTTAGAAATATGGTTTGTACTGTTGTTGTTGTGACTGAATATAACATAAAAAAAGTATTTTCGGTCATTCTCCCGACAAAATACTACTATTTTTACGTAATTTAAAAATTATTAAATTTCAAAAGGTCGGCACTTCTCATGTATATTACATGAGTGTTAGCTAAAATTACTAGTAACTTCGCGTACTTTTTTCCGCAAAGTGGTTTATTTATTAAGTATCGAAACGTATTTAAAACTTTTATGCAACAAGAGAAAGGAATTTTGTGAAGCCTGACAGTCGAAATCTTCCGAAATTTCAAGCATGTACGGTTTATGGCCCCCATCATCCGGCATCGAAGTCGACATGTACATGTACATGAATACTCTGCAAATCATATTTAAGTGCCTGGCAGAGGGTTCATCGAACCAGTTTCACTATAATTCCCTATTATTCGAGCCTCGTACAGTGCGCGGAAAAAACGAACACTTTCCGTGCGAGCTGTGATTTCCCTTATTTTATTATGATGATCGTTTCTCCTTATGTAGGTAGGTGTCAACAAAATATTTTCGCATTCGAAGGAGAAAGTTGGTGATTGAAATTTCGTGCGAAAATTTTTTCTCAACGAAAGACGCCTTCGTTTCAATGATGTCCACCCCAAATCTTGTATCATTTCAGAGACACTCTCCCCCTATCCAGCAATAATACAAAACGTGCTACCCTTCTTTGAACTTTTGTCAATGTACCCCGTCAATCCTATCTGATAAGGATCCCACACCCCGCAGCAGTATTCTAAAAGAGGACGGACAAGCGTAGCGTAGGCATTCTCCTTAGTAGATCTGTGATATTTTCAAAGTATCCGGCCAATAAAAAGCAGTCTTTGGTTAGCCTTCCCCAGAACATTTTCTATATGTTCTTTCCATTTTAAGTTGTTCGTAATTGTAATTCCTAGGTATTTAGTTGAATTTAGGAATTTTAGATTTGACTGATTTATCGTGTAGCCGAAATTTAAAGGATTCCTTTTAGCAGTAATTTGAATGAACTCACACTTTTCATTATTTAGCGTCAATTGCCAATTTTTGCACCACAGAAATATCTTTTTTAAATCGTTTTGCAACTTGTTTTGATCTTCTGATGAATTTACTAGTCGATAAACGACAGCATGTTGTGCATACAACCTAAGACGCCTGCTCAGATTGCTTCCTAAATCGTTTATGTAGATAGGAAACAACAACGACCCGATAAGATTAACAAGATCATTTCGAATTTAAACCGGGATCGAGAATCTGCTGTATGACCATGAGCCGACGATGAAGAAAGAGGAAGTTATCTGTATCACAAACAGCTTTTTTTTATTACAGTTGGCTAAGGTTAACATCAACTGAGTCACGATGACGTGGTATGCAGATAAATCTAGGCATGATCTGTCATACTTGGTGTGACTGAAATTGGCGGCATATCCGTTGTGTAAAGAATCTTTCGTGAGAAGATTTAACCCTCAGTGTTTTCTGTACTGTCACCATTTCGCATTCTGGTTTGCTCACCAATTTTCACGGGTATAAGTTATCATTATCTTGTTTATTATGTGTATCATACATAACATTCACGTACAACCTGAGGTGGAGGAACGTGGTAAGAGAACAAAACGTAGAAGGGCAATAGAAGTGACATCATTTCTTTAATTTATTCTCATGCAGTAAACAGACACATTAAGCGTGCAGAGGCGCGGTACGTTCCAGCTCATTGCTGACTTTCCTCAGTAAATTCCGATATTCTATGGTGACAATCAGTGTAACTCAGTCAAGAAAAGCTGCTAAAAGCTGACTGGCTGGGATGTGTCCCAAGAGCGCATTCTGTTCACCGTTAGTCAGTTGAAGATCTAGACCTCAAGTTTAGTTTCTCTAGCTAAATGAGATATGCGAACAGAAGTACGCTGGTCCAGTGCAAACGACACTACAAACACGCATATCTAACTTACAGCGTTCGTGGTACGAAACTTAATGTTCATTTCGTACTTCACTATTCAGATTAGTCAGGATAAACAGCCTCAATAACAGTCATGTGTCCATACCGGACCAACGACCTTCCGATCAGAAAACACTGTTTTCTAACAGTCAAATTTTCTTCTGCTTATTTGTTTCTGCCGTTTACCCCATATCTTCACTGTGCCAGTGCATTAATCTGGATCTGGCAGTGTCAGTGGTTGAAGGTGGTCAGGTCTCCATCCTCTACATCTACATCTACATCTACATCTACATCCATACTCCTCAAGCCACCTGACGGTGTGTGGCGGAGGGTACCTTCAGTACCTCTATCGGTTCTCCCTTCTATTCCAGTCTCGTATTGTTCGTGGAAAGAAGGATTGTCGGTATGCCTCTGTGTGGGCTCCAATCTCTCTGATTTTATCCTCGTGGTCTCTTCGTGAAATATACACAGGAGGGTGCAATATAGTGCTTGACTCCTCGGTGAAGATATGTTCTCGAAACTTCAACAAAATCTCGTACCGAGCTACTATCATCTCCGTAACGCTTTCGCGATTACTAAATGATCCTGAAACGAAGCGCGCTGCTCTCCGTTGGATCTTCTCTATCTCTTCTATCAACCCTATCTGGTACGGATCCCACACTGCTGAGCAGTATTCAAACAGTGGGCGAACAAGCGTATTGCAACCTACTTCTTTTGTTTTCGGATTGCATTTCCTTAGGATTCTTACAATGAATCTCAGTCTGGCATCTGCTTTACCGACGATAAACTTTATATGATCATTCTATTTTAAATCACTCCTAATGCGTACTCCCAGATAATTTACGGAATTAACTGCTTCCAGTTGCTGACCTGCTATATTGTAGCTAAATGATAAGGGATCTTTCTTTCTATGTATTCGCAGCACATTACATTTGTCTACATTGTGATTCAATTGCCATTCCCTGCACAATGCGTCAATTCGCTGCAGATCCTCCTGCATTTCAGTACAATTTTTCATTGTTACAACCTCTCGATATACTACAGCATCATCCGCAAAAATCTTCAGTGAACTTCCGATGTCATCCACAAGGTCATTTAAGTTTATTGTGAATAGCAACGGTCCTGCGACACTCCCCTGCGGCACGCCTGAAATCACTCTTACTTCGGAAGACTTCTCTCCATTGAGAATGACATGCTGCGTTCTGTTATCTAGGAACTCTTCAATCCAATCAGACAATTGGTCTGGTAGTCCATATGCTCTTACTTTGTTCATTAAACGGCTGTGGGGAACTGTATCGAACGCCTTGCGGAAGTCAAGAAACTCGGCATCTACCTAGTAACCCGTGTCTATGGCCCTCTGAGTCTCGTGGACTAATAGCGTGAGCTGGGTTTCACACGATCGTCTTTTTCGAAACCCATGCTGATTCCTACAAGAGTAGATTTCTAGTCCCCAGAAAAGTTCTCCCTTCCTTCTCGTGACATTTTTTTTTCTTTATTGTAATTTAATTCTCCTGCCACACACAGGCAGGGGAGGGCTGGGAACGGTACAGTCCACCGCTCTTTAGCCAAAGCGCTTTACAAAAAATACAGAAAGGCGAACTCTTACATTAAAGGGGGTGGGGTGTAAGCGGGGGGGGGGGGGGGGGGTAAGCCGTGCGTGGCTCGTGTACCTACCATCATGTTTTTAACGTACTTCCACCTCACTACGTTAATTTAAATTACTACTGTCACAGAGTTGCTGCTTTGAATGACCGTGAGCGGTGTTAGCAGCGCGTATCGATATATCCGCTCTCGTAGTATCTTTGCTCGACTGCTATTACTTCCCGGTCGTTGTCTGTCGTAAGAGAGTTCAGGCTGCGAGCTCGGGCTGCCAGTCAGTTGGAACGCGTCTGGAGTGGAGTCCGGACCTGCCAGTCAGGGAGTTGCAGTGCGGCACTAGTGCAGTCGGGTTGGAGCTGTGAGGTCTGCGTCGACATGGCTCGCCCGACCATTGCCGCCACGCATCGCTTGAGCCGGGCCACGCTCTTGGTGCATCGTCGGCCGGTCGTCCTACCGCACGACGCGTTTTGGCTCGCCGATCGTTCATGAATCGGCTGTGTGTGTCTTCATCGACTCCCGATGTATCTTCCTGCGTGATTAGTTGCTGTTGTATCGTTCAGGTCTTCGTGCAAGTGTTTGTCAGGTTCTGTGTGTAGTTGGCGTTAGTTCCACTGACGATTATTTTAAATGTTGTCGGTGTACTGGCTCTAAGAGGTCGGTCGTCTCATTGGGCGATGTGTAACTGGTTCTCTGAGCGCTTCTGGGCCCCTTCTATTTAAAAGAGTGTTCATTGCACAAAAGCGAGTAATCAGAATAATTGCTGGAGCTCATCCAAGATCATCCTGCAGATACTTATTTAAGGAGCTTTAGCCTCACAATATATATATTCACTTATGAAATTTATTATTAACAATCCGAACGAATTCAAAAGTAATTGCAGTGTACATGACTAAAACACTAGGAGAAAGGATGATATTCACTACTCAAGGTTAAATTTAACTTTGGCTCAGAAGTGGGTAAATTATGCTGCCACAAAAGTCTTTGTTCACTTATCTAATACCATCAAAAGTCTGATGGATAGCCATATAGCATTTAAAAGGAAATTAAAAAAAATTCTTAATGGAAACTCATTCTATTCATTAGATGAATTTTTGGATATAGTAAGTGTTGTGTACATAATTCCGCATAGTCAGCACGTACACAACTTTTGCCACTAGAGCGCGCCCCGCTAAGCGCAACAGCGCAGGCTCAGCGCTCGTCCGTCTCCGCACTACGAAATGGCGCTGTCTTAGAGACGGACCAAATTCTGCTTCCGCCGATCCGCGTAATAATATGTAATGCAGCCAATGAGATTGCTGCTAACATAGAAACTTTTCTCCTCGTGGATCACACTCGCGCAGTGATACCTGAACGCTCGGCGTATTATAACGAGTGCACAGACCTCTGATTAGTCAGTCTGCCTCAGACTGCCTTAGTCTGCCTTAGTCTGCATCAGTCTGCATTAGTCTGCATTTGTCTGTACCAGTCTATACTCAAGTTTCAGTCTGGGACTAATAAGATTACCATATTCCTGTACATAGCCATGAAGATAAATGAATAGACATTTTATCAAGAATTAGAGATATGTGAGAATAAGATTAACGTACCAAGACCAAAGGAACTGCAGATTGCCAATTATAAATAGCATCCAGAACCAAGTTAAGTTATTTTTATGCTTGTTATTATTTTAATAAATGTGTGTGAAAATGAATCAAGTTCTGTTTAAAGTTGGTCACTGTCAATCTGCTACTCTAAGCATGCCACGAACTCCTCCCCAATTCTATTCAAAATGTCCTCATTAGTTACGTGATCTACCCATCTAATCTTCAGCATTCTTCTGTAGCACCACAATTCGAAAGCTTCTATTCTCTTCTTGTCCAAACTATTTATCGTCCATGTTTCACTTCCATACATGGCTACACTCCATACAAATACTTTCAGAAACGACTTCCTGACACTTAAATCCATACTCGATGTTAACAAATTTCTCTTCTTCAGAAATGCTTTCCTTGCCATTGCCATTCTACATTTTATATCCTCTCTACTTCGACCATCATCAGTTATTTTGCTCCCCAAATAGCAAAACTCATTTACTACTTTAAGTGTCTCATTTTATAATCTAATTCCCTCAGCATCACCCGACTTAATTTGACTACATTCCATTACCCTCGTTTCGCTTTTGTTGATGTTCATCTTATATCCTCCTTTCAAGACACTATCCATTCCGTTCAACTGCTCTTCCAAGTCCTTTGCCGTCTCTGACAGAATTACAATGTCATCGGTGAACCTCAAAGTTTTTATTTCTTCTCCATGGATTTTAATACCTACTCCGAATTTTTCTTTTGTTTCCTTTACTGCTTGCTCAATATACAGATTGAATAACATCGGTGATAGACTAAAAGCCTGTCTCACTCCCTTCCCAACCACTGCTTCCCTGTCATGCCCCTCGACTCTTATAACTGTCATCTGGTTTCTGTACAAATTGTAAATAGCCTTTCGCTCCCTTGTGAAAAGCTTTCTCTAAGTCTACAAATGCTAGAAACGTAGGTTTGCCTTTCCGTAATCTTTCTTCTAAGATAAGGCGTTAGGTCAGTGTTGCCTCACGTGTTCCAACATTTCTACGGAATCCAAACTGATCTTCCCCGATGTCGACTTCTACCAGTTTCTCCATTCGTCTGTAAAGAATTCGCGTTAGTATTTTGCAGCTGTGACTTATTAAACTGATAGTTCGGTAGTTTTCACATCTGTCAACACCTGCTTTCTTTGGGATTGGAATTATTGTATTCTTCTTGATGTGTCAGGGTATTTCGCCTGTCTCATACATCTTGCTCACCAGATGGTAGAGTTTTGTCATGACTGGCTCTCCCAAGGCCGTCAGTAGTTCTAATGGAATGAAAGGGATAACGTACATAATTTTAGACCTATTTCTATGCCATCAGTGTTTGCTTAAGTTATTCGAAAGTTTGTGTATGTGAGGATAATTGATCAATTTATATCACACGATTTGCCATCAGATGTACAGTTCGACTTTAGAAACAACTGAAAATGGTATATTCTCTTTTGCCTGTGAGATAGTGGATGGGTTGTGTTCACTGTCATCGATCATCCTCCATTCCATTCCGACTTGGCCCCATCCAATTTTCATCTGTTTCCAGAACTTAAAGAACACCACCGAGGGCTTCACTTCGATAGTGATGAAGGACAAGCAGAGGTGAGGTTGTGACTCTGTCACTAATATGAAACATTCTACAGTGGCGGTACAAAGAAACTGGGCTCTCGTTGGGACAAACCTATTCGTCGCTATTGTGACTATGTTGAAAAATAAGTAAGTAGACAAAGAAAATATAGCTATAGAATGTTAATAACAGTTGTGTTATTTAAAAAAATTAAGAGTGTTCACATAAAAAGCTCGGAGGCGTCACTCTTATGGACGCCCTGGTAAAAAGCAGACTAGCAGGTCGCGAAGAGGGTGTTTCTAGCCAAAAGAAGTCTACTCCCAATCCGTTCATCATAAGAATAAACCTGATGTAAATATTACGCCATGTATTCTTCCATATTTACTGGAATCTCATTGGATTTCGTTTGACGGGGAGCGGAAGCCGAGCTGTGACCAGTACAGTCAAGTACAATCGTAAGGATACGTTTCATGCTGCGTTACATCCAAACTGACCGATAATACGGAACAACAGTGTTACCGACGCATTAAACTTGGACAGCACTGGCCAACCAGCGCTCCAACTAACCTGCAATTATGTGAGCAGTTGCAGTTCGGATGTAAAAAGAGACGAGTAAGGAAGCAGTATAGTTTCGAATCTCATTTAATTTTTAAGGAGAACGAAATAATATTCGGTCAACCTCCAGCACTAACGCGCGCTTCTTTGGTGACTAGACGGAAAGCATGAAATGCACTCGTTCTCACCTGACGCAGTATTCTAATTACAGACAAGAGCGATGAAAATTTTTCTGAGCGAGTTGTGTGAAATGCAAAAGCATACTGCAAGGATTTCATCGTACTGTTGAATACTGATGCCACTGAAGATATTAATTACAGTCAGTCGTCTGGTAATCTCTTAACTCATTCCTTATGCGAAGCCGAGAAATACATTTCAGTTCTGGAAGTGTCAACTGGTACGTTGATAACGAGCATATCAACAACAGAATCCATGAAGCGAACCAGGCGCCGCATTTTCTCTTCTTTTATGATGAGCCGTTCTATATCCCACTAGCGTTCGGCAGTGACGTATGAAAAGGCTGCGTGCGTTAGTTCCAGTACGTCTGGGAGCTTAACAGTCCTGTCACTTCCTGGGCCAAATCCCGCAACCTGGCTCCAGATCAGTTCTGTTGGGTTCATAATGTAATGGTACAGCGGCAAATTTAAAAATGCAGTATTTGTATGGGGTGGTCGATGCTGTGAAAATGATTGTTTTTTATGTTTCTGCGACACGTATCTACCTCTGTGGCATAAAACGGTGAACATAGTCCAAATAAAGAGAATTTGGTTTTTCATTTTGGCTTAAAAATTAAATTGTTATGTTTTCTTAATTTAAGCAACTTTTATGAAGTCTTTCATCAAACATCGATAGTTAAGAATTTGTATTTGAAATGAAAACAGGAGTTTCGCGTCTAATACGAAATTAGAAACAAGAAGACGTGCAATACCCACAAAAAATGATGATGAGTTTTATAATTACGAGATGTAGGTATTTCAAATTTAACGAGGAAAAAAATGATACTGGGGAGCTCTTAACCATTAACTGTATTTGGTTAACTTGCCATTACGCTTCCGACTGCGCTACACACTCGACATCGGTTAATAAATCAACTGTATTACATACAGTCGCTGGGAAAGTTTCAAAGCCGATTATCTCCGTAAATTTATGAAAATGCATTAAGAACAGCCTATTTCTCGGCACTTTTTAACCGTATTCCACACGCGTGCTTCAGTACGGAACAGAAAGCAGCCTCAGCCATTTTTATTCTGTGCATTAACAGCGCGACAATCAGAGCACAAAGATGCAGAGGCTGTGACTGTACACGATTTTTTAAATAACAACGACGTAGCTAAAGCGTGACTAAGAAAACCGTTGATGGTTGTTAATACATTTGAATATCTTAAAGTTCCATTCAACGTAACTTAGTAATACTATATCTAATACATAAGTAGGACCTACTTAGAAGAGCGTAACAACACCAGTGTACGTGTGCTACTGCTTCTGACCAATCATCGCGTTTGTGTTTGTTTACATCATGCTTATTCTTATGATGAACGGATTATAGTATCAAACGTAGACATGAATCTGAGGAAAAAAATTTTGAGAATGTAGATCTGGAGCACAGATTTTGCACAGAAGTGAGCCACTGTCTGTGGGAATCTCGTAACAGAAAAGAATCGATGCGTATGAGATGTGGAGCTATGAAAGCATGTTAATGGCTCTGGTGTAGTGATAAGACAGTCACGAGATTTTTCCACAGAATCGCCGAGGAGAGGAACGAGTGGACAACATTGACAACAACAAAGTACAGGATGATAGGACATGTGTTAAGACATCAAGGAATAACTCCCATAGTACTGCAGGGAGCTGTACAGGGTTAAAACACAGGGGGAGTCAGCGATTTGAGTAGCTATAGCAAATAATTGAGAATGTTGGGTTGCAAGTGCTACTCTGAGATGTAGAGAGTGGCAAAGGAGAGAGATTCGTGTCGGAACAATCATAAGACGTCTGACGAAAAGAAAAAGCGAATTTCGTATCGTCACTGAAGTTGGAATACGAGAGGGCAAAATCGGAATGTGTCATTGACGATCTGCAAGTAGAAAATAAGAAAAAGGAATGTATTGTGACGATGTATTTCATGCATTTTCATTCTACAGACACAATATTTCAAACATCCATTGTACATAACATGTTAAAGGTTTTTCTGGTAGTCGGCATGAACACTGGCCACTGCCTCTCCTGATCACATTTAGACGACTTCCTCTGATGCAGCTGGGTTCTGCGCTGATGCTGGCGGCTAGCTGTCGTACTGGTTGTAGAGTTTCTCCCAGAAGGCCATCCGCTCCTCAAACGGCCGCTTGGCTATGCACAGCCCGTCGCTGGTGATGTGCAGGTAGGACTGGTCCTTCTCTGTGAAAGGCGGCCATGACACCTCCACCTCTGGGTCAGAAAGTTGGCTGCACATGGAAAGGGAAAGGTTACTCACAACCAAACAATCACAAGTTCACTTACTTAATTAACTTGGCCAGATTAGGCCCATAGGGCTAAACATTGTCCAGCCATTGTCCAAATTGTATATTACATACATTACCTTAAGCATGTTATAAGTTACATCTAATGTAGAATACAGCATTTAGAAAGTGCTTATGGTGCAGGAAAAATACATAATTTACATTCTTTTATGATAACTACAACAATAAATATAAACTGTGGGAAGGTAGATATAAACTATGAGCATTAGCAGCAATGGACATGAGAAAAAAAGGTAGAAGAGGGAGATTTTTCCACAGAATCGCCGAGGAGAGGAACGAGTGGACAACATCGACAACAACAAAGTACAGGATGATAGGACATGTGTTAAGACATTAAGGAATAACTCCCATAGTACTGCAGGGAGCTGTACAGGGTTAAAACACAGGGGGAGTCAGCGATTTGAGTAGCTATAGCAAATAATTGAGAATGTTGGGTTGCAAGTGCTACTCTGAGATGTAGAGAGTGGCAAAGGAGAGAGATTCGTGTCGGAACAATCATAAGACGTCTGACGAAAAGAAAAAGCGAATTTCGTATCGTCACTGAAGTTGGAATACGAGAGGGCAAAATCGGAATGTGTCATTGACGATCTGCAAGTAGAAAATAAGAAAAAGGAATGTATTGTGACGATGTATTTCATGCATTTTCATTCTACAGACACAATATTTCAAACATCCATTGTACATAACATGTTAAAGGTTTTTCTGGTAGTCGGCATGAACACTGGCCACTGCCTCTCCTGATCACATTTAGACGACTTCCTCTGACGCAGCTGGGTTCTGCGCTGATGCTGGCGGCTAGCTGTCGTACTGGTTGTAGAGTTTCTCCCAGAAGGCCATCCGCTCCTCAAACGGCCGCTTGGCTATGCACAGCCCGTCGCTGGTGATGTGCAGGTAGGACTGGTCCTTCTCTGTGAAAGGCGGCCATGACACCTCCACCTCTGGGTCAGAAAGTTGGCTGAACATGGAAAGGGAAAGGTTACTCACAACCAAACAATCACAAGTTCACTTACTTAATTAACTTGGCCAGATTAGGCCCATAGGGCTAAACATCTGTCCAGCCATTGTCCAAATTGTATATTACATACATTACCTTAAGCATGTTATAAGTTACATCTAATGTAGAATACAGCATTTAGAAAGTGCTTATGGTGCAGGAAAAATACATAATTTACATTCTTTTATGATAACTACAACAATAAATATAAACTGTGGGAAGGTAGATATAAACTATGAGCATTAGCAGCAATGGACATGAGAAAAAAAGGTAGAAGAGGGAGAGAGCGAGGAATGTGATGAAACACAATCAACGAAGACAAGGGAAAAGTATGTGGCGTGAGGCACAAAAAAAAAGGAAAGAGGAAACAGAATAACAAAGAAAAGGTAGGAGCATTGGCCATAATGTTTGACGGACAACTGTCACCATCATCAAACGCTGAAGGCAATGCCTTGTTTACATATCTCTCTTTTCTGTGCCCCGGCAGTTTTACCGTTTGCTTGTAGCTGCAACAGTTCACTTCATTCATTACGCTTTGTAACACTCATTTTATTGCCCTATATCTTCGTTTTTCTCCCAGGATTTTTCTTCCAAAACTGTTATGTCTATATGTATAATTAACTTTTACATCTGATATCAGTTTAATCAATGTTCATTCTTTAATTACTTTTGGAAATTTCTTTTCTCATTGCATCTGCTTTCAGTCTAGGATGCTTTTGTGCTCTTCTTCAAATCCACATCCCTATTGCGGCTATTATTCTTCTTTTCTTCTTTCACAAGAGTCCACGCTTCACAAGCATAGTTCGAAAAACTCTAAAAAAATTCGTAGTGACTCTCTTTCTTGTTTCTTTACAAGGTGTTTGTCAGTTAATAAATTGCTCTTATTTCTGATTGCTCGTTTAATTATTTAAGTTCTCTTAATATTCATTGCTCTTCCAAAACCCAAGCAGTAAAATTAAAATATATGCAAGACATAACTGAAAACGTTGGGTATTTGTGCTACTCGGAGATGTAGATTTTGACACATGAGGGAAGTTGTTGCGGCGGGCAGGATTAAAAAAGTGGAAGGAAGGAAAATGAAATAACAAAGTTAAGGCAAACGGAAAAGACAATACGTTGTGCATGCAGTGATAACCAACGTGAGCATTGTATTTGGCGGACCAATTGCACGTGTGCCTCACCCGTGCAGTTTCTACTACTTCTGGTACTCACCCTGTCTTTGCAAAGTTGGTCCAGAGGCGCGACAGCTGGTCCGTCAGTTTGGCTTCGAAAGAGCCGGGCTCTGGAGCGCCGCCTAAATTTTCCATACAAACGGTGTAGCTGTAGCCCCCTCCGTGCACAGCACCTGAAACAAACGAGAACACCATTTCTTCGAGACACGAACACAGTTCTACGCCAGGGACCACAAGTTCTCGTAGTTAAAAAGTAACATTCTCTCACATGTTGTGCAAATTGCATTGGATAGCTATCGGTAGATGGGAATTAACACTGGGAGAGGTGGAAGTACATCCATATTTCCCTAATTCTTCGCTGCCCAGCTAAGCACCCGACTACAGTCTGGCCATATCGCGTGCAACAACCTGCAACGTGACGAGGACACGATCCATCACTACACCGCGGCGGTGGTGGTGGTGGTGGTGGTGGTGGTGGGAGGGTGGTTTTGTGGGGAGGGAAGAGGCGAACGCGATGGGCCTCGATATTTGGAGGCCCACCCAGGACTAGGCCACTTACAATCAAATCCCAGACAAGACCAAAATATAAATAAATTTCCATAAATAACATGCTGTCTGCAGTTCAAGCCCTCACACTTTTTTTTAATTGATCAGTCCTCTGACTGGGTTGATATACCCATCAAGAATTCCACTCCTGTGCCAACCTTTTCATCTCAGAGTAGCACTTACACCCTATGTCCTAAATCATTTGTTACATGTATTTTTATCTCTGTCCTCTTCCACAGCTTTCACTTTCCACAGCACCTTCTAGTACCATGTAATTCGTGATGACTGGGTGTTGTGTGATGTCCTTAGGTTAGTTAGGTTTGAGTAGTTCTAAGTTCTGGGGGACTGATGACCATAGATGTTGAGTCCCATAGTGCTCAGAGGCATTTGAACCATTTTTACCATGTAATTTATCTCTTTATGTCTTAACACATGGCCTGTCATCTTGCCCCTTCTTTATGCCAGTGTTTTCCAAATGTTCGTTTCCTCCTAGATTTTGTCGAAAACTTCCTTATCCCTTATTTTTATAAATTCACCCAATTTTTAACATTCTTCTGTAGCATCAACATCTCAAATGCTTCGATTCTGTTCTATTGCTCTCTTCCTACACTTTATGAGTCACTACTATACAATGCTGTGCTCCAAACGTACATTCTCAGAAACTTCTCCTTCAAATTAAGACCTACGTT
The DNA here is from genome assembly GCF_023864275.1 of Schistocerca cancellata. Classification (NCBI taxonomy): domain Eukaryota; kingdom Metazoa; phylum Arthropoda; class Insecta; order Orthoptera; family Acrididae; genus Schistocerca; species Schistocerca cancellata. Next base: position 159,049,291 of record NC_064635.1, on the reverse strand, counting down.
TGGTACGATTAGACTTCTCTGGACCAGGAATTCCCACTTTGCCTGTGCTAATCTGATTTCTATGTCTTCTTTGCTTCCTTATATAAACAACTTCAAAGAAATTACACCGCTGGTATTTCAAGAACAATGGCTCTGGACAGCAGCATAGCGGGCTATAATTATCCGTAAGACGTCAACAAAGTCACACGTTCGTGACCGTGAGTTAGGACTGCTCATTTGATCTAATAACGCCTGTCTGTGATATTCAATACACAAGGCGCGCATAAACGATGAAATCCTGCTGGCCAACTAACATATACACTGAAGAGCCAAACGAGCTGGTACAGCTGCCTAACATCCTGTAGGGCTCTCGCAAGCGTGCAGACGTGCCGCAACACGACGTGACATGGACTCGACTAATGTCTAAAAGACTGCTGGAGGGAACTGACACCATGAATCCTCCAGGGTTGTCCATAAATCCGTAAGAGAATGAGGGGACCAGCACGTTGGAACGCATCTCAGATATTCTCAATTGTTCATGTCTGGGGAGTTTGCTGGTCAGAGGAATTGTTTAAACACAGAAGACTGTTCCTGGCGCCCCTCTGTAGCTATTCTGCACGCGTGGAGTGTCGCATTGTCCTGCTGGAATTGCCCAAGTCCGTCGGAATGCCCAATGAATGGGTGCAAGTGACCAGACACAATACTTACGTACCTGTCACCTGTCAGAGTCGTATCTAGGCGAATCAAGGGTCCCATATCACTCCAACTGCACACGCCGCACACCATTAGAGAGCCTCCACTAACTTGAACAGTCCCCTGATGACAGGTGGGGTCCATGGATTTATGAGATTGCCCCATACCTGTACACGTTCTAACGAATCTCTTCAGTCGTCGTTGGTCCCGTCCTTGTAGGATCTTCTTCTGGTTGGAGCAATGTAGGAGATTTGATGTTTTACCAGATTCCTGATATTTACGGTACATTCGTGAAATGTTCGTACGGGAAAATCTCCACTTCATCCCTACCTTTGAGATGATGTGTCCCATTGCTCGTGCGCCGACTATAACACCACGTTCAAACTCGCTTAAATCATGATAACCTGCCATTATAGCAGCAGCAACCGCGCTAAAAATTGCGCCAGTCTCTTGTTGTCTTATATAGGCATTGCCGAACGCAGCATTGTATTCTGCCTGTTTATATATGTCTGAATTTGAATATGCTTACTTATACCAGTCTCTTTGGCGCTTCAGAGCATATTATAGCTAGATGGAAAGTTCATTAAAGATAGTAATAGGTTTTACAGAGGTTAATAGATTTATGAAATTATCAGTATAATAAAAATGAAGTGTTGTTAACACATAGACAACTTTATATAGTTTTCATCTATCTACTTCAAATGAAATATTTAGAGTAAAACGTCTGTTAAATTAATATAATCTATTTGACAACATCATTTACCAAATTTAGGCTTTATTAAATACTGAAATGAAATTCACATGCTATACTAGAAAGAAGCGTTATGAAAACATGATTATAGACAAGAATCAAAGATACGAATTCGTAAATTTAGGAAAAATGAAAACTCTTTAAAAGAAACAGGTTTGTTGTTATATGATAATATAAATGGCTATAAAATTTCAAAAGTCAAATGTAAAAGTTGCTCAACTGGAGAGCAGTCAGTATGAGAAAGTCTTGGAGACGCCAACACTGGTACGACACATGGTCAGGAGGACTATAGAGACTGTAGAGACAATAGGACGTTCATTATCACCCACTCGGCATGTGTGAGGTAGACGCCAGTTGGTGGATGCAATGTTTTTCAATCAAGGAATGTATAATGTTCTCTAATATTTAAAAATAATATAATCAAAGCAAACATTTGTTTCAAAAGCGAAATCAACAAAAAGAAGTTGCTGCAGAGTATACTTTAGCAACAAACATGGTTCCTCTGGAGTGAACAATTCATATAAGTAAATGATAATTTTACTTCTCATTCTCATATGAACTTTCATCTAATATATAAAATTATCCTTTTTAGTGAGTAAAGCTTCACTCAAGTTAACGTTTTATTTGAGCCAAAAGTGAAATGGAAAGTTAGATCATGCGCTATGAACACTACAATATTAACAGTCAACAATAAACTTACGTCAAAGGAGACATGACATAATGGAAGAATGTGCGCTATGGACCTAATATATAATTTGCTATAACAGTCAGTGATTAGCCCTCACATTATATTGTCAGTGTTTTAAGATTTCTTCGTCTTCACAAAAGGGCGAAGTTAATATCACTTACACGTGTTATAATCAAACTGAAAGAGATTTTGCACGCAGAAAGTGATCCCTTCCAGAGATAGTACACAAAGTACAGTACCGTCAAATATCTTCTGCATACTGCGTAACAGCTCTCCTATGGGCCCCTGGGAAATTCGGTCACTCGTATAGTGCCAGACAAAGAAGTAGGCTGGGGCCTTCGACTTCAGGTTGTGGAGTTTGGCCACACGAACCGCGTGGTACGTGAACATTAAGTCGCCCAAGAGCTGAAATGAGAAAGCAAGACAAAGATAGAATTAGAAAATATTAATAAATGGTAGCAAGAGACTCACAGAATCATTGTACAAAATAGACACACCAGCTCAACAGGTACATATGTGGTGTTAGGATACCGTGATCGATAATCCTATCCAGCGAGCTATCTAGCAACAGGTGTCAGCTGGTCACCCTTAGCTTCTACACCTTCCTATAGTCTCCCGCCTTTTGGGGTACCGCATTGAAGTGCGAGTTAGTACCGAGTGCGTGAATGCAGTGCAGGAGTAGATCCAGTAGACTGAACACGTAATGAAAGAGTCCCCAGTTAGAAATATATGAAGTTGAATAATAAAGTGTTTAATAGCGCACTGAGGGAAATATTTCGTTGGAACAAGAATGCTGAATCGTCCGTGGCATTTTGGGGTAATGACTTTTAGAATTTTTCGGTATTATCACAGGAATGAGTGAGAATGAGTGTGACATGGTGTGACATGATTAGGCGTGTTTCTCTTGTTTGGGAATTGAATGAACTTTCTTAAGGGATATCATCTCTTATTTCAAAAGATCTTTACTTGTTTTTTGGTTACTTTCTGGTAAATGACAACTATCAAGTCAAGCACAATTAGGCTGTAGATGGTTATTTATGCGATTGTGGCTGAATTAAGTATCTCTCCCTGATAGTTTACATGTGGGGTGCAATGCCACAACACAATTTTCGGATTCAAGACTCGCGGAAAGGAACCGTACTGAACCACGCAAAGCAACAATGGAGTACATACTGCTCGGGTGAACGGGCACGGAACGTGCAGTGCAGTGATTTATCACCAACAGCATAATAGAACAACAGTTGGTCTCTTCGTCTATTTAAACGCAAGGTGCTACATTTACCTTCGTCCAGGTCCCATTAGCAGTTACCCAGCCACTGGAATTCGCTGTCTTCTAACCAAATCATCTAAGACGTTTCGCAGTAAAGTGATAGATACTGCAAAACACTAATCTAATCGCCAAGTTTTCAATGATTCCTATCCCGCACAAGAATCATTGACTGACTGATGAAGTGTTCCGTTGGATCCCTAGAGAAGCTTGCCTCTACCTAATCCACGGCTGCATTCCCTTATGTGACGGTATATTCAACCCCGTATAGCTGCATAATCTTACTTGACAGCACGTGTTTACACAGTTTATTCGACCCATGGAATTTAGAACGCTTCATCGTTTTTCTTTAATTAACGTACACATATGTGATGTCACACCTTATACATCTAGACCCATATTAAAGCTCCCTAGCTTCTGTTGCAAATTCCGAATACTTCCCGAATATTTCGCTTTCTTCTAAGTGTATCTATACATCACCGTAACATGACATCTGGGTCTTGGCAGCTAATTGTAGTTTTTTCCATGCAGTATTCCCCGATACAGCTTAGAACTGTGTTCTAGTTGCCTGTGAGTTGCTATTTCCAACATTAAAAAGCATACTTGTTGACAGATGATTCTGAACTGTAGCACAGGTCAGTTTTTTCGGAGGATGTGTTAAGACGGTGTTAAGAGTTGACCTGTCTAGGTATAACTTGTCTCAGTATTGAATGTGGATACCTCACTTTAACAAAGCACTGCTACACCCATTGGACATAATTATACACCATTTTCTTGTAACTGGACTGTAGTATTTGTGACTGTGTATCTCTAATGCAATGTACATCATACAGAATATCCAAAATGTTTACATATCTTCCGTGATTCCCATGTTTTACATAAAACTTTGAACAGCGTCTTTTGTTATACGAGAGCTGTTCAATAAAGAATGCTCTTTTTTTTTTTTGACAACATTCCTTTACTCATCCTCATAATTTTGATGGTCCTTGTCAAAGGAGTATCCCATGAATGTGATGCACTCGTCCCAACGTTCCTGCCAGTCTTCAAATACATGCTGGAAACCATTTTTTGAGAGGTCCAAAATCGCCTCCGCAGCCTTCACCACTGCTTCTGACGATTGGTAATGCCTCCCACGGAGGCGTTTCTTCATGTTAGCGAATAGAAAAAAGTCACATGGGACCAAACCCGGACAGTAGGGATGGTGAGAGATGCACTTCACGCTGATTTTTGCAAGGTATTCAGCAATATGCAATATCTGGCAATATGCGGCTGCGCATTATCGTGGTGCAGCATCCAGCCTGCTTCGCGGAAATGTGGTCTTTTTCTCCTGATTTGGACTTGCAATGCTTTCAGGACATCCTTGCAGTATTGTCCAGTCACTGATGCGTGTGCAGGTACAACATGCTCATAAACCATTCCAGTAGCAGCTTTTTCGGGGGTTGGTCATGAAGGACATTTCCACACTGAGCTATGCTGTTTGCTCTCAGCATCAAAATGATGTAGCCAAGTTTCATCAGCAGTGACTACATTTGAAAGAAACTCCGAATCTTCATCTAACATCAATCTTAACTGCATGCAGACCTGCACGCAATTGCCCTTTTGTTCGGGAATCAAAAGTCTTGGAACCCATCGCGCACAAACACGTTTTATGAGCAATTTTTCTGTCACCAACGTGTGGGTGGCACCCAATGAAATGTTCAGTATTTCAGAATCTTAAGGTAATTCGTCGATCCTCTCCCACAATGACAACAGCAGTGTTGATGTTTCCTTCCGTAAGAGCAGTAACTGGAGCTTCGTGTTCACCTTCCATTGAAATTGATTGTCTCCCCTCTTTAAACATCTTAAACCACATTCGCGCTGTGCTGTAGGGAAAAACAGACTCTCCATAGGCGTCCTGTAATATTGTATAGGCCTCAGCTGAAGATTTGTTGAGACGAAAGCAGAATTTCAAAGCCGCATATTGTTCCTCGCATGTTACCTTCATTGTAACGGTGGGCGGTACTGAACATGTCTGCCCTTGCCTGCCTCTCATAGGCGGGAATCAGGAGTCCCAACAATGAAATTACTATGGCGTGTTTGTTGCACATTAAGCTAACACAATATGATAAGATAAAATTATAGGATACAATTATACTGAACACATCTGCCCTTGCCTGCCTCTCACAGGCGGGAATCAGGAGTCCCAACAATGAAATTACTATGACGTGTTTGTTGCACATTAAGCTAACACAATATGATAAGATAAAATTATAAGATAAAATTATACTGAACACATCTGCCCTTGCCTGCCTCTCACAGGCGGGAATCAGGAGTCCCAACAATGAAATTACTATGACGTGTTTGTTGCACATTAAGCTAACACAATATGATAAGATAAAATTATAGTGCGGGAAATTAAGACCATAAAAATTTATGATCATTCTTTATGGAATAGCCCTTCTATATTGTAGTAGTATTGCATTTTAATAGTAGCAAACAGTTAGAAGCCGCAGGAAATCTCCTCAAGCGACTTCGTCCACTATGCTTGATATTGCATGTCTATTGATGCCCACTACCCCAGTAGTGGCACTACGTGCGGCATCTGTATTTGTCTACTGCTATAGAAGTTGCAACAGAAGTGTTACATTTCCGTTTTATACTCGAAATCTTTGGTAGAGAGGCTATTAGAGACATTTTTTCTTTTTCCTCAAGACTTGAGGAATAACATTGTTCTTAGAAATAGAAACCAATCACAATCCGGAAATATCCCTACATATGGCATGTAATCTGGGAACAATGTTTTGTCGGCCGGTGTGACCGTGCGGTTCTAGGCGCGCCAGTCTGGTACCGCGAGACCGCTACGGTCGCAGGTTCGAATCCTGCCTCGGGAATGGATGTGTGTGATGTCCTTAGGTTAGTTAGGTTTAACTAGTTCTAAGTTCTAGGGGACTGATGACCTCAGCTGTTAAGTCCCATAGTGCTCAGACCCATTTGAACCATTTTTGAACAATGTTTTGGTTTGAAAGAACAATATGTTTCTCCTGATTTTACATAACACTTTCACACTGATAGCACACATTTGGACAGCCCTCCATAGGGTCAGACACTAACAGTCCATTCCATAGTTATAAGTCGTACCTGCAGAGTTATTTCCTCACCAGTTTTTCCAACTATGCGGTGGGTGGGTGGTTTGGGTTGTTTGGGGCACGAGACCAAACAGCGAGGTCATCGGTCTCATCGGATTTGAATGGATGGGGAAGGAAGTCGGCCGTGCCCTTTCAGAGCAACCATCCCGGCATTTGCCTGAAGAGATTCAGGGGAATCAGGATGGTCGGACGCGGGATTCAACCGTCGTCCTCCCGAACGCGAGTCCAGCGTGCTAACCACTGCGCCACCTGGTTCGGTTTCCCGCTATGCCTCTTCCTGCTGCAGTATTGCTCCCATGCAGGAAGGAATTACAGTTTCGTCATAACATCATGTCTCCCATGTTAAAGTCATCTCCCTTGTATATCTAGAGCCCACATTAAAGCCCTGTAGCTTTTGACGTAAATTTCGATTACTGCCACCGTATAGCGTGTCTATAAATCAGTGTGTGCGCCTAATCGTAACTGGTATGTGTGGTAATGGAGTAATATATTTTTTCATCCAATACTCCCCAATACATCATCGAGTCACTACTGTCTTAGCAGAAAGTACAAGTTGCCTCTGGAATGCTATTACCACATCACAAAGTATCCATTAACAGACGATACAGCAGGTCTTCACAATAATACTCGGTAGGAAATAAAATGATGTTGTTTGACGCTATAGCCGGCCGGTGTGGCCGTGCGGTTCTAAGCGCGTCAGTTTGGAACCGCGTGACCGCTACGGTCGCAGGTTCGAATCCTGCCTCGGGCATGGATGTGTGTGATGTTAGTTAGGTGATGTGTGTTAGTTAGGTTTAAGTAGTTCTAAGTTCTAGGGGAATGATGACCTCAGTAGTTAAGTCCCATAGTGCTCAGAGCCATTTTTTTTTGACCCTATAGAAGACTACTTATGTCAAGAGATGTTGGAGCTGTATGTCAGTTGTATACTTTGACACTAAAAACACAATTTCTTAACGCTGGTCAATGTTTTCAAAGAAAGTAGTAAGCATGTAAGAATCATAACCACCGTATTAAGATTTGACCTATAAACACAATGTGATCAAAAGTATCCGGACTCCACAAAAAACATACGTTTTTCATATTAGGTGCATTTTGCTGCCACCTACTGCCAGGTACTCCATATCAGTGACCTCAGTAGTCATTAGACATCGTGAGAGAGCAGAATGGGGCGCTCCACGGAACTCACGGACTTCGAACGTGGTCAGGCGATTGGGTGTCACTTGTGTCATACGTCTGTACGCGATATTTCCACACCCCTAAACACACCTAGGTCCACTGTTTCCGATGGGATATTGTAGTGGAAACGTGAAGTGGCACAAAAGCGTACAGGCCGACCTCGTCTGTTGACTGACAGAGACCGACGACAGTTGAACAGGATAGTAATGTGTAATAGGTAGACATCAATCCAGACCATCATTCAAGAATTCCAAACTGCATCAGGATCCACTACAAGTACAATGACAGTTGAAGGTGAGAAAACTTGGATTTCATGGTCGAGTGGCTTCTCATAAGCCACACACCACGCTGGTAAATGCCAAACGACGCCTCGCTTAGTGTAAGAAACGCAAACATTGAGCGATTGAACAGTGGAAAAACGTTGTGTGGAGTGACGAATCATGGTACACAATGTGGCGATGCGATGGCAGGGTGTGGTTATGTATGGTGAATGCCCGGCGAACGTCATCTGCCAGCGTATGTAGTGCCAGCAGTAAAATTCGGAGGCAGTGGTGTTATGGTGTGGTCATGTTTTTTATGGTGGGGGCTTGCACCCTTTGTTGTTTTGCGTGGCACTATCGCAGCAGAGGTATTTATGTTCTAAGGACCTTCTCACTTCCCACTGTAGAGGAGCAATTCGGGGATGGCGAATGTATCTTTCAACACGATCAAGCACCTGTTCATAATGCACGGCCTGTCGCGGAGTGGTTACATGACAGTAACATCGCTGTAATGGACTGACCTGCACAGAGCTGATCTCAGTTCTGTAGAGCACCTTTGGGATGTTTTGGAAAGCCGACTTCGTGCCTGGCCTTACCGACCGACATCGATACCTCTCCTCATTGCAACACTCCCTGAAGTATGGGCTACCATTCCCGAAGAAACCTTCCAGTACCTAATTGAACGTATACCTACGAGAGTGGAAGCTGTCATCAAGGCTAAGGGTGGTCCAACACCATACTGAATTGCAGCATTACGGGTGGAGGGTGCCACGAACTTGTAAGTCATTTTCAGCCAGGTGTCCGGATACTTTGGAGCACATAGTGATTGTGTTATCTGTCTTCCTGTACAAGGTGTCCCAAAAAACACCGAAAACGCTTAGTACGTTGTGTGGGAAGGCACACTGATCTGTTTTCCAGAAGGAAGCCATTTCCAGAAATGCACAGCTTGGCGCTGAAGAGTGTCGAAGTCTGAGATGGGTCTGCATTCCACACTACTTCGATAAAGCCAACATAAGTAGCGGTTTCTATCACAAACTCTATGGACTCGAGCAATTATGTCGTCTGCTGACGTTATCACTGAGCCATATGTCATAATCTTACTACCCCACAGAAAATAGTCGATGTGTCAGATGTGGTCCAACTATATAAATCCACTGATTGGGACGTGCTAAATTGAGGCGATTCTACAGATTGACATCAAAGTGTGCATGTCCATCCAAACATTTAGTGGCAATAGATCTAACAGGGTAGGCAAAGTATATCTAATAAATATGAGATAGATTGACCCTGTTAGTCTGTCTGACAGCAGATATGACCTAATGGTATGGTCACCAAGAATTGCCTTGTCTAGTGAACGAGCATTCATTTGTGGATAGCACCAACCTCTGTAATTGTGGCTGGTGTATGCATTGTTGTAAATAACACTGCACAAACCACACTTGTCATGGTTAGCCCTCCACCCGCAACACCTGGACTTTCTCTAGATGGTATGATGAAGCCAGTTACCACGGACAACGCTCCGCGCAGCACCTTTACCCATGTGCAGTATCTGTACCACTTGTCAAGTGCAGGTGGCTGTGTCCTCTTCGAACATTGTCAGCATATCGTCCCCCAGCTGTAGTATTGGAGCCAAGCGTGACTACCTGTGTCATGTTTTGGCACCTACCATAGGACAAACATCAGACTGGGGATACTATTTGCAAGTATCAAGCTCAAAGTGCAATTGCTTTATTGTGCAATGGACACACCTCAGACAGAAAATACCTATGTGCAACTTTATGGTTTCTCTGAGGCATCTCTCGATGGCCACGAACGTGAAATGATGTGGGGTACATCTGTTTGGAAAACATTCCATGTAAATCTTGCAGCAGCTCTCCCACTGCACTCTTCTTTGCCATATGCAGGCGGTCCATGTCAGGGACTACTACAGCAGTCCATCGCTCCCTTCTTCCTCTACCACGTTTCCTCTCAGTCCCCTTCATCCATACCTCAGCCACAGCGCAAAACAGTTCAGCCTGAGGCCTTCTGCCACCAATTTTTCTCTATTCGTGGCGTGTTCCAGGTTCTAAAATGGCTCTGAGCACTGTGGGACTTAACATCTGAGGTCATCAGTCCCCTAGAACTTAGAACTACTTAAATCTAACTAACCGAAGGACATCACACACATCCATGCCCGAGGCAGGATTCGAACCTGCGACCGTAGTGGTAGCGCGGTTCCAGACTGAAGCTCCTAGAACCGCTCAGCCACAACGGCCGGCCGCGTTCCAGGGCTCACAGGTAGTCTACACTGAAGAATCGATGGTAGATCGTCAGGCTGACTTCACGTATGCTCATGCTGGTCACACTGGACAGCGATCCTCGCCCAATTGCTTCAGTGTCTTCACTGCAGAGTTGGTAGCCATCTCTGATGCTCTTGAACATACCCACTCCCGCACCAGTGAGTCCTCTTACATATGTAGCGACTCCTTAAGCAGCCTACAAGCTCTCGACCAGTGCCACCCTCGCGAGCCTTTGGTGAAAACTATCCAGGAGTCTGTTTATGCCGTCGAGAAGTGTGGACATTCTGTTGCCCACATCTGGATCCCAAGGAAACATCATAATCGGCAGACCAGAAACTGATCTCTGATTGCTATTATGCCCTAAAGGTTTTGGGATCTGGATTACTGAATGACACACTCTACCATAGCCAAAAAAATTTTGTGCTACAAAGGAGGCAAAAAATGTGTGAGGCCATCCATGCAAGCCACTCACAGGGACTCCATCGTCCATTGCCAGCTCCAGATTGGTGATAATTGGCTGAGTCACAGTCATTTCCTGTGACACGAGGATCCACCTCAGTGTCACTGCAGCTCTTGGTTGACTACATCTTGTTGGACTATCCCATTCTAGCCACCCTGAGACGGACTTTTGACCTTCCTGACGCACTGCCTATGGTGTGAGGTGACAATGCCACAATGACTAATCTAGTATTGGGCTTTATTCGGACGGGCGAGTTTTTATCACTCAGTGTAATGGTGGGCGCCTGGCTTTATCTCCCAGGCCCTCACCCTATCTGAATATTTCTCTCCCTCCCTTGTCTGTTCGCCTTCATTTTGTGATGTGTCTAGGCTTCGCCCTAAGCTTTTAGGCTGAAGGTTTTAGTGCAGTGTAGAATGTCTGGCGAATGGAATGTGCTTATGGAAAAAGGGACTGATGACATTAGTACTTTAGTCCCTTTAAACAACAAACCAGTAAAAAAGATGAAAATCGCATGGGGAGAGATTGGGACTATATGGAAGATGTGTAAGGGCTTCCCAGCAAAATATATGCAGTGTAGATTTGATGGTAACTCCTTACACATCCTTCATACAGTCGTAATCTCTCCCCAGTGATTTCCATGTTTCTGGAGCCATGGAAAAAGAAAAAATTCTTTTCTGTCGATTTTATTTGAATAAAAAGTGCATTCCTTGGCACAATCATGGTTTCGTAGGAAACGAAAATATTTATCCATGAACACATTGACCATCTTGTATCACAGTGTGATAAATGTCTTGACAGTTATGGAGATTACTTTTAAAATAATAAATCACTTACTTCTTTCCATCATTATTTTCATGTGACTGCGCCTTACACAAGGGGGTACCCAAAAAAATCGGGAATATTTTATAAAATAATTGTGGCCTTCAATTCTCTGACGCTACCTGAACACATCATGGCAGGTTTCCTTTGACATTAAGGTTACACTCTATGTACCTAACCTTATGTGGTGCTTGAAATGCTGAGTTGTGGAGGTGAAGCGACCTGTGGAGAGTGTGGCAAGGCAGCCCATGAAGCTGGGACTGATTGTCCAACAGCCTGTATTAACTGCTCTGGGAGCCACCGAGTCTGGAGCTAAGCTTGCTCTGTTTTTGCAAAATTCGGGAAATAAAAGTGACCAACCAGATCCCCTACACAGAAGCCAAAAAGGAATATAAGGCGACGAAAACCCATGTCTTTGCCACTTCCTATGCTTCCATGGTGCAGAAACCTGTTCCTAAGGTCTATGCTTCGACATAGACGACATCCAGCGTGCCACTATTCTCCATCAGCATCTGTTCATACCACATCAAAGTTAATAAAGTCATAACGATCCAGGCAGCCACGACAGAAGAGACCAGCAATGCTTTCGCAGTGAGCATCACAAAAACACCCCAATAGCAAAGTGCCTCTAAACGCCCGTTTTATTCAAAGAAAAGTGCTTCTTACACCGCCTTTCCTTCTCATTCTTGCAGGGAAAGGGAGCAGAGGATAGATCTCAGCATCCAGGTCGAAAGCTGTCCCAGGCACCATCGTCATTTTCGCACATCTGACTAATGATGAAGACACTGCTGATTTTGATGTCTCATGACTGGAACCAGGCATCCCATCCACCCCAACTCGCTCTACAAGCGCCTCGCCACCCCAGTGCAAAGACAGGTACAAATCGAGATTACGTTCATGAAATGGCTCCTATACTCCAGTGGAATATGAATGGATGCAGGATTCATCTGGACGAACTGAGACTCCTTGTACAGGATAGACCCTTTTGCCTTTGTCTTCAAGAGATTGATTTTAAAGACACTGACATGCCTGTACTTGGAGGCTGTCACCTCTACAGAGAAGACGACCTTACTGGTGACAGGGCGAAAGGTGTGGTTGCAGGACACTTCTCACTCCTCACCTGTTCCCTTAATCACAAAACTGCAAGTGGTTGTTGTTCGGATAGTGGCTCACATTGCTGTCATGGTGTGTTTTTGTACCTACCGCCCTATGAGCCACTTGACAGTGGGGTCCTCACTAATCGTGATGAACTACCTCACTCCTTTCTCCTTTTAGTGGACTTTACTGCACACAGTGCACTGTGGGGTTCTAACATCACCTGCTGCAAGGGTCAGATGCACTACAGATATCATGCTGATGAACATGGGTCAAAGTACACTTTTTAGCACCGCCATTGGTTCGCCTACAGCCATAGGTCTCTCCTTTTGGTTGCCCACCCTTACAGACACTGCTCAGTGGAGAGTGGATGATGACCTTAATGATAGCGACCACTATCCTATGCAGCAAATGGAGCAGATTCTAAAGGAACCCACTGAGCCGGCCGCGGTGGCCGTGCGGTTCTAGGCGCTCCAGTCCGGAGCCGCGCTGCTGCTACGGTCGCAGGTTCGAATCCTGCCTCGGGCATGGATGTGTGTGATGTCCTTATGTTAGTTAGGTTTAAGTAGTTCTAAGTTCTAGGGGACTGATGACCACAGCAGTTGAGTCCCATAGTGCTCAGAGCCATTTGAACCCACTGAGATGGTTGTTTAACTGGATGCTTTACAGGCAGTTAGATGTGTGCCGTCATCCAGGACTGGGCGGATCACATTTCAGCCGTGATTCACCATGCCACTGGTGCATCCATCCCAAAGTCGATGGTAACACCTACTAGGCGACCTGTCCCTTGGTAGAATGATGAGTGTGGTTCTGCAATCAGGGACAGAGTGCGGCTATGCACAGATTCAATCGATGCCCTACAGATGAGAATCTTGTAACACCTCAAATGGCGGGAGCAAATGCGGGGAGAGTCATTCGGGACAGTAAGCAGAGATCTTGGCAAGAGTACCTGAACTCCATCAGTAGGTCCACATACGCAAGGAAACTACGGAAAACCATCAGGAGGATTTCAGTGGGCAACTCACGACTGCCAGTAAAGCATGGGAAGTCACCAGGAGGGTCTCAAGGCGCAACTCACGACCGCTAATAGGAGCTGTGTGAACAAAGGGCTCTCTCCTAACATCGCCAAGAGACACAGATCGGACAATGACTGAATCATGTAAGTCCCTTACGGCCGAGTCTAGCCAGTATCCTACTTTCTGCCGATATCAGGAAACACAGGAGAAGGCTGATTTTGATTTTTCTTCCGCCAACGTGGAGGAATACAATCAGTCTTTCTCTTTGTGTGTGTTTGATTCTGCATTGTCAGTAGCTTGTGATAGGATGCCTGGAAACGCCTGATAATATACAGCAAGTTTAAACAGTTGGATCCACAGTCGAAAGAGGTCCTCCTTCTTTAATAGAATTTGGATAATGGGAGACTTTCCCAACTCGTGGGAAGAATCTAATTTAATCCCAATTTTAAAACTAGGGCAGGGGCAGTCAGACTCCAGTAGATTAGCCTGAAAAGCCAAGTAGGAAAGACACTGGAACATATGGTCAGCTGGCACCTAGTATGGGTTATCAAAACCAGGTCCCTACTCAGTTTCTCCCAGTGAGTGTTCAGGAGGTATCACTCCACTCTTGATAACCTTATCCGACCAACATAAGGATGCTGTTCGACGTGCATTTACCAACATCATGCCAGCAGCGTTGAGGGCAATTTCACATCGTACTTGGGGAGGAATCATGCTCTACTATGAAAACGATGGTGTTCACCCAGACACTCTGGAATAAGTAATAACGGATAGTCACACTACCTTAAAGTTGTCCTCTGCCATCATCACATATCAATGCAATGCGGCCATTTATGAATAAAGGGTGGTCCATTGATCGTGACCGGCCCAAATATCTCACGAAATAAGCGTCAAACGAAAAAAACTACAAGGAACGAAACTTGTCTGGCTTGAAGGGGGAAACCATATGGCGCTATCACTGGCCCGCTAGATGGCGCTGTCATAGGTCAAACGGATATCAACTGCGTTTTTTTTTTAATAGGAACCCCCAATTTTTATTACATATTCGTTTAGTACATAAAGAAATATGGATGTTTTAGTTGCACCACTTTTTTTATGTTGTGTACATAGTCCCGCGTAGTCAGCGCATACACAACTTTCCCACTAGAGCGCGCCCCGCTAAGCACAACAGCGCAGGCGCAGCGCTCGTCCGTCTCCACACTACGAGGTGGTGCTGCCATAGAGACGGACCAAATTCTGCATCCGCCGATCCACGTATTAATATGTAACACAGCCAGTGAGATTGCTACTTACATAGAATCTTTTCTCCTCGCAGATCACACTCGCGCAGTGATACATGAACGCGCGAGGTATTATAAAGAGTGAACAGACCTCCGATTAGTCAGTCTACTTTTGTCTGCACCAGTCTGTACCAGTCTGCCTGCAGTAACTGACCAAACTTTTCTTCTTAAGCAACACCTCATCATGTTTTCTTCGATTTGGAAAAGGCGAACGATACTACCTGGAGGTATAATATTTTGTTGCAGCTCCATCACTGGGGATTCTGTGGAAGTCTACCCGCCTTCATACAGTTCATTCTCTCAGGCAGAGATTTTAGATACAAGGTTGGGAATATACTGTCTGGCCGTTTTAAGCAGGAAAATAGTGTCCCTCAAGGTACCGTTTTAAGTGTCACGACATTCTCCACTGCAATAAACACTATTACATACACTGTGCGACGTCCTGTACCATGGTCCTTGTTTTTGGACGACTTCTCCATCTTCTATGCATCAGTCAGCCTCTTAATGGTCACCCGAGAATTGGTGCTGTCAATCAGGCGGTTGGAGTAATGGTGTTACACAACAGGTTTTAAATTCTTATTGAAGAAAACAGTTTGTGTTGTTTAATTTACACACTATAAAACTGGAGGACACCATTCTCACCTTTAAGGAAAAGGTGAAGTGTCTGACCCTTACTTTTGATGAGAAGTTAACATGGCTGCCACACCTGACTGAAAGGTCTGAAGACGTTAAACATTCTTACATGTGTCAGTCATAGGTCTTGGGGAGCCTACAGGGCATGTTTGCTCCAACTTTATAAGGCCTTTGTGTGACCCTGGCTTGAATACAGATGCCAGATTTATGGGTCAGCAAACTATCCCTCAAAATTCTGGATGCAGTTAACCACATGGGTATTAATCTTCGTATATCCATAATTGAAACGGACGAAATTCCTCCAGCTGTATTAAGGTGTTGGTTTTATTGGCAACTAGTTTAGGGCCTGAAGATGATGTAACAACATCGAAACTATTTGCCAATAAAACCAACACCTTAATATAGCTGGAGGAATTTCGTCATTTTTTTTAACATGGGTATTAGGCTGTCAACAGTGGCCTATCGCTCGAGCTCTGTTGACAGCTTGTGTGCATAGGCTTATGAGCCTCTGCTGTCTATTTGACGTGTTCTACGCCAAGCATATAGGAAATTGTCCGTTCCTACATCTCCAACATCCAGTTACGTTGTACAGCCGTCACTGGAGCGGCTGTTCGATTATGGGCCGCAAGCAACGCAGCCATTTGGGATCTGTGCAAGAGAGAGCCTTCATTGCAGTTGAGGGGCGTTAGGGTCCTAGGACAGGGGTGAAGTAAAGCTACTACCAAAGCCCAGATTGCTTTTAAAACTGACTGCTTACAGGAAGCATTGTACCCCAGACTATACTTTTAAATTAAATTTAATAGCGTTTTACATAGCCACCCAGAGTTTGTTACTGTCTACACGGATGGTCCTAAGCAGGGAGATTTTCTCGGTTGTTCTGTCGTGTTTCCCGATAGTGTCCTCAGGATAGGGCTCCCAGAGTAGTTTTCAGTTTATTACGCGAAACTGTCTGCTATCCTGAGGGCTATTGAGCAGATGAGACGGCGTCATGACAAGAAATTCCTCATCTGCCCTGATTCTCAAAGTGCCTTTCTCGCTATTGGACAGATGTACCCAGCAGATCGAATGATGCAAGAAGCGCAGGACGCTCTTTTTCCCTAGCAAAGGCAAAACAAGGGAATCGTTTTCTGATGGGTTCCGTGACACACAGGGAATCGGGGAAACGAAGTCGCTGATGCGGCCGCCACGGAGGCTTGCCCCCTTCCTCCCCCTGCTCGCTGTTCAGTGCCCCTGCAGGCTGTCACTTCACTGATCCTATGAACGTTGTCAACTGCAACGTCGGAACTGCCTCTCTGATCCTTTACATTTCCTAAAGCCAAACTGATCGTCATCTAACACATCCTCAATTTTCTTTTCCATTCTTCTATATATTATTCCTTTAAATATCTTTGCTGCATGAGCTGTTCGCTGATTGAACGATAATTCTCACACTTGTCAACTCTTTAAGTCTTCGGAATTGTGTGGTTGATACTTTTCTGAAAGTCAGATGGCATGTCGAAAGACTCACAGATTCCATACACCAACGTGAATAGTCGTTTTGTTTCCATTTCATCCAATGATTTTAGAAATTCTAATGGAATGTTACTTTTTCCCTTCTGCCTTATTTGATATTAAGTCCTCCAAAGCTCTCTTAAACTCTGATTCTAATATTGGAACCCCTATCTCTTCTAAATCGACTCCTGTTTCTCCTTCTACCCCATCATACAGGCCTTCAATATGCTCTATCCGCCCTGTCATATGCATTGAACAATGGAATTCCCATTGTACTCTTAATATTACCACCCTTGCTTTTAATTTCACTGAAGGTTATTTTGACGTTCCTATAAGCTGAATCAGTCCTCCCTCTGGTACGCACGCCGCGGAATTTGAATTCCTGTCAGACGTCATGGACGTCGAAGACCCCTAGAGGTCTCTGCATCATTGCGCC
Source organism: Schistocerca cancellata (assembly GCF_023864275.1). Lineage (NCBI taxonomy): Eukaryota > Metazoa > Arthropoda > Insecta > Orthoptera > Acrididae > Schistocerca > Schistocerca cancellata. The sequence goes on along the minus strand of NC_064635.1, from coordinate 159,031,843 downwards.
ATAAGCTGTGGCGGCCTGCGTCCTGGCCCGCATGTAGAGTGAGGGCGCCACAGTGGAACACGTGGTTCCAGCGGCCAGTAGCTGCGCTCCCAATAGAGTACTTAAGCGCCTGCCTCTCGCTCAGCCAACTCCCCCTCCCTCTCTTATGCTCTCTTTCAGTGTCTCTGCACTCCCTCCTGCCTTGCCTTCCCTCTTCATCTCCTGCCCCACGTGTCTCCCGCCTCTTAATGTACCCGCTGACGCCCCTACTCTCTTCATCTCGCCGCCTCTCCTGCTGCCCCTTGCTCTCCCCTCCTTTTCCATCCACGCTGACCTTTCCCTCGGCAGGTCCCACTTGGCAGTTTTATTCTTCATCGTGTGTGCTCCAAGTGGGTTTTAAGTATGTTGTTCTGGAGTGTTTTTAATACTCTGACCGACTTTTAACCTGTGCATGTACATTCAGTGTCTTCTTTGTGTTTTAAGAATCGGCAACTGTGTTTTTTAAATTTCTGGTGACTTTTTTAATTGTCCCACGTGAACGTCTCCATGTCAGTGTATTTTTGCTTCCATTTTCTCCCCTTACTCTGTTTTATGTTCCACTTTTTTATCGCCTTATATATGTAATGTTTTATTCTTGTTGTAGTTGTCTTGTCACTCGGCTGAAGAGCGGCGGATTGTGCCGCTGACAGCCCTCCCCTGCCCATATGGGGCAGGGAAATGAAACCACAATAAAGAAAAAAAAAAAGCTCAGCCAGCAAGTCTAATCGTTGCATGAGTCGCGACACATCGCCTCGACAACAGGCAGTGTGTTTATCGTACTTTGATCTCGTTAATAGTGGACGTCTTGGTTTCGTTTTGTTGTCTCTGTCACTCCGTTGGTTCTTGAATGTTGTCGTCGTAAGGTCTTTCTCCATCGTCCATCATTGTTTCGTGTCCGTCCTTTCTGTTCGTTTGTTTGTGCACGGGCTGCTCTCCGTTTGGTCCTGCCGTGCTTTCTCGCCCACCCCGCGACCGTTCCGGTCGCGGTCACAGCAGGTTACAATACTTCCGACAATAGTTTCATTTTCGATTTCTTCACATTTCTTATGCATCGATGTCGACTTACCTTCTCTGCTCTTCCTATGTATCTCTTTTCTCAGCGACTTGTATTTCTGTATTTGTGAATTTCTCTGAACCTTTTTGTACTTCCTTCTTTCATCGATTAAATGAAGTATTTCTTCTGTTACCCATGGTTTCTTTGCAGTACCTTTTTTGTACCTATGTTTTTCTTTCCAGCTTCTGTGACTGACTTTTTGGAGATTTCCATTTCCTTGGAACTGTACTGCCTATCGAGCTATTCCTTATTGCTGTACCTATAGCCTTAGACAACTTTTAGTGTATCTCGTCATTCCTTAGTACTTCTGCATCACTCTTATTTGCATGTTGATTCTTTCTGACTAGTCTCTTAAACTCCAGCATACTCTTCATCACTACTACATTGTGATCTGAATCTATATCTGCTCCTTGGTACTCCTTACAATCCAGTACCTGATTTCGGAATCTCTGTATGACCATGATGTAATCTAACTGATATCTTCCTGTACTACCCGGCCTTTTCCAAGTATACCTTCTCCTCTTGTGATTCTTGAACAGAGTATTCGCTGCAACTTGCTAAAATTTATTACAGAGCTCAATTAGTCTTTTTCATTCTCATTCGTAGTACCAATCCCATAATCTCCTGTAACGTTTTCTTCTATTCCTTCCCCTACAACCGCATTCCAGTCCCTCATGACTATTAGATTTTTATTTCCCTTAGTGTATTACCTTTCAATATCCTCATATAGTTTCTCTATCTCTTCGTCTGCAGCTTGTGGCGTCGGCATGTATAACTGAACTATCATTGTGTTGGTTTGCTGTCTGATAAGAACAGCCCTATCACTGAACTGTTGAACAGAAACATATTAGGACTATACTTCAGTATACTTCAAGCATTCTGAGAAGAACCTTTTGCTATCGCCGATGCGGTCTATGAATCAACATTATTTGTTGCAACAGGATTCCATGGAGTTCATGTAATTATTGGACCAATTTTCCTATCAATATGATTCCTTCGACATTCAATAAATCAGTTCTCACCGAGACAATTCTCTATCCTACCTTTCAATTGGTAACGAATGCTACTCCTGTCATGCCATTTTCTGCTGGTGTTGGTATTATCCTATACTCATCTGACCAGAAAATCTTGTCTTCTTTGCATTTCACTTCACTGACTATCTAGATTGAGCTTTGCATTTCCATTTTCAGATTTTCTAGCATCCCTACCGCTTTTAACATTCCACTCCTCGATTCGTACAACGTTATCCTTTAGTCGATTATTGAATCTTTTTATCATGGTCACCTCCCCCTTGGCTGTCCACTCGCGGGGATCCGAATGGGGGACTGTTCCGGAATCTTTTGCCAGTGGAGAGATATCATCATTACAGTTTTTCAATTACAGGCCACATGTCCTGTGTATACACTTATGCAGTGATTTACATTGCCTTCTGCATCCTCATTGCTCATTCTTCCGCATCCAAGAGCAATAGACTGCCCTGAACCTCTGTCCGCTCTTCCGCTCTCTTTGACAAGACCGTTGGCAGAATGAGGGTGACTTCTTATGCCTGAAGTCTTCGGCCACCAATACTGGTTATCAGTCGAAATTTAACCGATGGTGAGTTTCGAACCCAGTATCAAGGACGTTTTGATTACTTATCAAAGACGCTACCCTCAGACCCTGTGTGATCACATTGTAGTTACCGACTGATAGGTATGTCGGCTACACGCACCGTGGCCAGTTGCTCTGTCGGATCCCTGAAACGCAGAATGAATGATGTATTTGTTCCAAAGACGGACAAACAGACTCTCGGGCATGTGGTGATAGAATTTTGGCTCATCAGCGTATGTTACGAAGTATCGGTTCCTGATAAGCTAGAGCAAAACTATAACCTGGCAGTAGAATATTACTCTGTTTTGTTGGTATTAGTAAATATTTATTTAAAGCCATTAAGATAATGTAAGCTGTACTCGGCAGCTAACTAAAATCTCCTGCTTTTCAAGTGACTGGGCTGAGGCCATGTCATACTCAGTCTACCGATGAGGGTGACATATATTTAACCTGAATGGATAGCTCTGGTATCGGGCGCTGCAGAGGATGAATGCCCGTCTCAGGAGATGGATCTCGATACCCGACAGAGGGCACAGCGGCCGATCTACGCTTGCACGGCAAACCCGCCGCCGTTTCGCGACGCGAGTCAGACGGCTAATACCGTTCCGCTTCTAGTTCCATTGTTGTTATTTCATCCCCCTAGCCCCATATGACTTATCTTAGAAGAAAGATTAAGGAAATGCAAACCTACGTTTCTAGCTTTTGTAGACTTAGAGAAAGCTTTTGACATTGTTGACTGGAATACTCTCTTTCAAATTCTGAAGGTGGAAGGGGTAAAATACAGGGAGCGAAAGGCTATTTTCAATTTGTACAGAAACCAGATGGCAGTTATACGAGTTGAGGGGCATGAAAGTGAAGCAGTGATTGGGAAGGGAGTGAGACAGGGTTGTAGCCTCTCCCCGATGTTATTCAATCTGTATATTGAGCAAGCAGTAAAGGAAACGAAAGAAAAGTTCGGAGTAGGTATTAAAATCCATCGAGAAGAAATAAAAACTTTGAGGTTCGCCGATAACATTGTAATTCTGTCAGAGACAGCAGAGGACTTGGAAGAGCAGTTGAACGGAATGGACTGTCTTGAAAGGAGGGTATAAGATGAACATCAACAAAAGCAAAACGAGGATAATGGAACGTAGTCGAATTGAGTCGGGTGATGCTGCGGGAATTAGATTAGGAAATGAGTCACTTAAAGTAGTGAAGGAGTTTTGCTATTTGGGGAGCAAAATAACTGACGATGGTCGAAGTAGAGAGGATATAAAATGTAGACTGGCAATGGAAAGGAAAGCGTTTCTGAAGAAGAGAAATATGTTAACATCGAGTATTGATTTAAGAGTCAGGAAGTCGTTTCTGAAAGTATTTGTATGGAGTGTAGCCATGCATGGAAGTGAAACATGGACGATAAATAGTTTAGACAAGAAGAGAATAGAAGCTTTCGAAATGTGGTGCTACAGGAATGCTTAAGATTAGATGGGTAGATCACATAACTAATGATGAGGTATTGAACAGAATTGGGGAGGAGTTTGTGGCACAACTTGACTAGAAGAAGGGAACGGTTGGTAGGACATGTTCTGAGGCATCAATGGATCACCAATTGAGTACTGGAGGGCAGCGTGGAGGGTAAAAATCGTAGAGGGAGACCAAGAGATGAATACACTAAGCAGATTCAGAAGGATGTAGGCTGCAGTAGGTACTGGAAGATGAAGAAGCTTGCACAGGATAGAATAGCATGGAGAGCTGCATCAAACCAGTCTCAGGAATGAAGACCACAACAACGTGGGTTGCAGTAGTTATTCAAAGATGAAGAGGATTGCACAGGATAGACTAGCATGGAGAGCTGCATCAAACCAGTCTCTGGACTGAAGACTATAACAACAACACCCTGACAATGAGAAATATAAATAAAATTTGAAACTTTTAATTTTTTAATTAATTAATATTTAAATTAAAAATCCAAGAATGACAGTTAAAAATGAAAATATATACGTTTTAAATCATATCGCAGGATGGTGAAATTCTTGTGATACAGACATTCAAGCACTGCAGTTTCACTTAGAAACTGAGGGACCTGCATGAGGGTGAGAGGTGTTGCTGGAGGAGAGAATATGTTCCCTGGGGTTAAGGTGAATGGGTAGAAAGATAGATGTCTGTTAGATAGGAAAAACTATGGAGATGGAGGGAAGGAAATGAGGTGGAGAGAGGGAAATACAGTCTGTGGGAAAGATAGAGGGTGAGGAGAAGTGTGTGGTTGCAAGAGGAATGGGATGCAGATGGATGGCGAGGGAAAGGTGTGTGGAGCCCTCATGTAGAGTGGTGAGATGGCGTAGGGTTAAACTTGCTAGGAGAGGTAAATATCAGGGCGGATCTCATTGTCTGGGAGAGAGAGATCGTTGATTCAAAAAATTCAAATGGCTCCAAGCACTATTGGACAACATCTGAGGTCATCACTCTCCTAGACTTAGAACTACTTAAATCTAACTAACCTAAGGACATCACACACATCCATGCCCGAGGCACGATTCGAACGTGCGACTGTAGCGGTCCCGTGGTTCATGACTGAAGCGCCTAGAACCGCTCGACTACAGCGGCCAGCAAGGTCGTTGAATTACGTTTGGATAGGATATGGGGGTTGTGTATATATGGGGACAGAGGGATGTTTTAGGAAGGCACAGCAGCAAACCAGTGCTCGTGATCAGAGGGGAGACAATGGGGTGATTGGAATATAGTTTGTCTACACTATAGGATACAATTCTATGTAGCAGTAATTTAGGCTGCTTCACAGCACACAGCCAGGTCCTGTCTCCTTGCAACCACTGCCGTATCCACTACCTACCTCAGCTCTTACCTCTCATCTCCATACTTTTCTTGCCTACAGACTCCTATCTGCCGACCCACACCCCCTGGGATATACTCTCTCCTCCACCAATACATCTCACTCTAGTGCAGGTCCTTTAGATTTTAAGAGAAAGAACAGTACTTCGGAGTTTTTGTCAAAAGACTTTTACCTCTTTGCGACGTATTTTTAAATTGTATATATTTCCCCTGTTTCCTGTTGTCCCTCTATGATTTTTAATTTAAAACAGAAAACAGTCCCAAATTTTGTTTACCTTTATCATTGCAATTTATTTAATTTTCCTGGCTGAAGAATGGAGAATTGTGTCCTTCGCCCATATGGGCCGACGGGGACGAAATAACAATAAAAAAAACCACAGCCACACAGTGCAATGTTCGCGCTTGATACCTACGTAATGATCTTCGCTTTGCATGCACTGTTGGATAACTACCTAGCGTGTTACTCGGCTATTCTCTCTGGTTGCGTCTTGGATTTGTCTCTCCGCAGCTGTTGATCTTGCTGCCGTCGTTGTGCCGACCGCTTTGCGTAGCGCCTTGTTGTCGTAAGCCGGTCTGTCCTTGTCCTGGTCTTTTGTCTTGTCCGTAGTCTGTCAGTTTCGTCTCGTTCTCCGTACTGTTCGGCTCTTCCACCTGACCTCTCTCTCTATTTCTGCATTTACCGATGTGCGCACCAATATCCGGCTATCAGCATTGGCGACGAGGAGAAAGGCTGTTATTCAGTAGCATGGACGTTCAATTGGCTCGCTTGCTGGAGCAGCAGCCGCAGCAGTTAATACAGCAGCAGACCATGTTAGATTTCTTAGAAAAATCGCTTCAGATTAAGGCGGACAAGCTCAGAGCACACGAGGCCCAGTTCCAACGGCCATCAGCACCGCCTGCTACTGACTTCCATTCATCCTCCATTGGTCCCACCATTCAGTGACGCTAATGCCGACTGGGATACATACTTGCAACGTCTGTCTCGGCCTTTCAATTCGCAGATGACACATTGTTTGCTCCGAAAGTTGGCCCCGCTGTCAGACCGTGTCACACTCTCGTTTCAGGAGATTTGCGTTCTGTTGACTAATTACTATTTCCAGTGATGCCCCAAGAGGTTCTCTCAAGACTTGAGTTCCATCATCACCATAAAGAACCGGAACAGTCATACCAATGTTGGGTCACTAACTTGCAAGGTCTCAGCTGAAAATGCAATTTCACTTGCATCAGTCACAGCTGGAAGGGTTTTTACGCAGATTCCTTGATTTGTGTGTGGTGGTCCAAGTTGTACCAGGTCCGAAGGTCCGTACTGCAACGCTGAAATTAAATAAATCCTCGTTGGATCGCACGCTTTTTCGAACTCACACAGGCAGCTAAGAGGCCACAGGTCGTGGCAGTCCACACACCTCCGCACACTCGACTCTCGCGTCACAGGCGCAGGACAGCTCCCAGGCAGCACCGTCGTAATGCCTCCTTGTGTGACGTCTCTGTGGCGTTTGAGCCTCTGGTAATGTCTCGTCGCAGATCGCAACAGCTGGTCCCTTCGCGCCCACAGTGCTTTTCCACTCACTGCCAGGAGGTTTGTTCAGATCACGGGGGGCTCTGCCCGCTTTGTGGCAAAGAAGAGCACCTTCAACTGTATGTTGCATTCATACGAGCCGCTCTCATCTGTCCTACGAGAACATCAGGACACTGTACATGCCCTGCTGTCTGTAGTTCCACTGGATGGCCTTTTCATAAGGAAGTTGCGTTTATAACGAGGACGTCCGTTTTCAGGCTGACACCAGGTCCACAGTTTCTCTGATCGATCTGGCAACTTAAGCGCGACTGGGTTCAACTGAGTTGTCTCCTCCTTCACGGCCTTTGGTGGGGTACGCTGATAGCTCTCTCCTCGCTCATGGGCAGTTCTTGGTCACAGTAGCCTACAACCATGTTACACGGCTCATTACGCTGTTAGTTGTCGACATCCCCCTCCCCCCACTGGGTTCTTCAATTTTTGTCATCATCAGCTTTACACTGTTTGGAATTTCTGCCAGTGATGGAGTGCAAATTGCATGCACTGCAGTGCTTTTCCAGGAAATGTTTGCATAATTATTTAAGCCGAATTTCGGGTGTGCCATGGGCTTTTAGGTACACATTACCCTTCGGTCGGACGTCATGCCTTGTTTCTACCGTGGCAGGCCAATTCAAGTGGCCTTCCATACAGCAGTGAAGCAAAAATGGTTCAAATTGCTCTGAGCACTATGGGACGTAACATCTGAGGTCATCAGTCCCCTAGATTTAGAACTACTTAAACCTAACTAACGTAATATCACACACATCCATGCCCGAGTCAGGATTCGAACCTGCGACCATAGCAGCAGTGCAGTGAAGCAGGAGCTGGATTTTCTCCAGGCTGCTGGAGTTATAGAACCTGTAAATCCTACCACATGGGCCACCCCACGTCGTACTCAAGAAGCCCAATTGTTCTCTTCCATTATTCGGAAAATTCAAGACTACCATCAATACTCAGTCACTGGTTGAAACTTATCTTATATCGTGGGCAAAAGACCTCCCTAACAAACTTGCTAGTGGGTAATAATACAGAAAGATCGACCTTGCTAATGCTTACTTCCAGCTGCTTTTAGGTGCGGAATGTCAGAATGTTGTTGTCTTCAACATGTCTTTTAAATTACATATGTAGAACCGATTCCCAATTGGCATTGCCTCATCTCTAGCAGTTTTCCACTACTATCTGAAACAACTGATGCAGCGCAATGTAGGTTATGTGAACTATCTGGATGATCCCATTGTTACGGACCCCCCCCCCTCCCCACATCCGGAGCATTGGCAACATCTCCTAATCCTCTTTACTATCCTGCAGCACTCAGGTCTGCATAGGCGTTGGGAGAACTGTCGATCTTTTCAACCAGAAGTACAGTAATTGGCGCATTGGCTCACCAAAGACAGTATCAGACCTATTGACTGCAGTGTCATCAGTCTCTTTCCCATCCAGAGAAGCTAACCAAAATGCTTTGTTTTTTGACAAAGTCAACTATTTCTCCAATTTCCCTCACCACGCAGTCCACGTTTTCCAACCCCACAACCATTTGCGTAAGACAGTAGTGTCCTATGGCTGGACCCATGCCTGTGACTGGGCTTTTGATCAATTAAAAACCAATGTTGAAATCCGATCTTTGTCTCATGCTTTTTTCTCTCAGATGTCTATTGGTTGTCATGGCTTACTCGTCTGCCTATCGCATCGAGGCTGTTCTGGCTCATGGAAATGAGGATCGCTCTGGACAGCCAATTGTGTATGCGTCCAGGATATGACTCCTGCTCAACGCAACTACTTACACGTCGAAAAGGAGGCTCTGGAAATAGTGTTCGTCATTTAAAAAATGCAAGCCTACCTTCTTGAGGCAGAGTTCCTTCTTATTACATATCACAAGTCCTCGGATTCTTTATTCAAGCATTTGTTCAAATCTTCCATAATGAACGGCTCAAAACTTACAGCACTAGGCTCTTATACTGATTGCTTACAATTACACCATTCACTTTAAGCCCATGGGGCAACATAAATAATGCCAGTGTCTTAACATGTTTACCCGGTGGACCCACTCCTGATTTCGACAGACAGGAGGTCCTCTGCCTCCATATTGATACTGCACAGCATTATACACTGGATGGTTTCCCCATTACGGCCGCATGTTTTGCTGCACCACATGCTATGACCCTAGTCTGTGGCATGTCTTCCGATACATGACCCTTAGCTGGCATCAACTAGTGTCTGAGTTCAAAACCTGGAAGCTACTTTCTGATAGGCTCTTCGTCGTCGATGACGTTCTTCCCTGGCTGACATGCATCAGGTAGTGATACCCACAAAATTCCAGCATTAATCCTGAGTTTGCTCCACTGGGGACATTGGTGGCATGTGCTGCATGAAGTCTATGGCACTTTGACATGTGTATCGGCCAGATATCAATAGTGATGTTAAACAAATGGTCCATGGTTGCACAATGTGTGCCAAACACCAAGTAGCAACCCTATGGTCTTTTTCACTCTTTAAGCAACAAATGAAGGAAGCTGTCGATTGCTCTGCCACTGTCTCTGCCCCCCACTCTGTTTCTGAGCATCTGTCACACCGTGACAATTGATGGTCATAGCCACACTGAGCTGCTCCATAGATGGCAACCACAGACTGTGTTTCATCTTCTGATGCCTCCCCTTCCCGCTTTATACTATTGGCCATCCTGGCGTAACACATCTGGTGTGTCTGTGTAGGTCTGCTCCTATGGGAGCCCTATGGTTTGGATGCCGGCAACAGTACTGGAGACCCACACATGTTCGGTTATGTCTGTCGAAAATGGAATGGGCTTGAATGCCGCTACCACAACCTGCTCTGGCATCGACTGAGGACTGCCAATCACTGCCAATGTACACTTCAGCACTGCCTTCAGCTTCCGTGGGAATGGGACGAAAGCACTCTCACCTCTAGTAATGTCACGATGGACAGCACTGACCAAAATCTGTTTTGCCATCTGACGGTCGGCGGGTCCAGGTCGTCATCCATACCTTCTTTCTGCCTCCCACAGTTCTTTCTGGGGCACTTTTGCCTGCATGTGGCTGCTTAAGGATGGAAGTATAGGGCGCCGCAGAGGTTGAATGTCCGCCACAGGAGATGGACCTCAACAGCCACAAAAGGGCACTGTGGCGGCACTGTCCTTGCACACCCAGCTAGCCACTGTCTCGCTATGTGAGTGCACTGGCCAATACAGTTCAATGTGGCTGGTATTTAGGCAGCTGCACGGCTCAAAGCAGACAGTTCAGCGTTCGTGATTCATACCTGCGGATCGATCCTCGCTGTACTTGAACTGTTGGATAACTGCCTTGCGTGTTACCTGGTTATTCTCTTTGGTTGTCTTGTATTTGTCTCTCCACTGCTCCTGATCTTATTATTATCGATGTGGTGACCGCTTTGCATAGTTCCTCATTGCCAATAATCTGTTTGTCCTTGGTGTGGCTGGTTGTATTGTCTGCAGTCTGTCACGTTTCATTCTACACACCAGTTGGTTGAGTTACTATTCTGCAGGGGTCTCACCAACCTGATGGCTCCCTCCGTTCCTGCGTTTCCTGACATGCGTACCGATATGCAGCTAAAGCAGATACAGCAATAGCTGTGACCTCGATGATCCACTTGCGCAGTGGAAGTGTAACAGTAGTCTCTTTCACAACCGATCTAATTTAACGAGAAGAATATTTTATGTTACAACCCGAAATGTGACTAGTGAAAGAAATTACAGTGTGGCAAGGAGCCTTATCTCGCTTGGATGAAGGAGACTTGATCCAGAATGTGTCGATTCACTGTAATTATGCTAAGAGAAATTTAGAAACAATTTTGCTCCTGGTAACTTTCTAGTTGTTTAGTTGGTCAAGTTCACATACGTACATTTGAAGAAATAAACCAGGTGGTTTTATAAAAAATAGCAACACGATTTTTTATTACAAGACTGACAAACGTTTGTAGTTACATAGTTTTCCTGCGAAGCGCCACTTTTTCCAAACTTTCGTTACTGTATAGAACAAGCTACTTTTTCTTATGGACCACAAAAATGTCGCAGTAAGGCAGTACTACCCTGGATACACGTGTACAGCAACCTAAGTTGATGTGGATGTAGTTCCATTAGCTTGTGGGATTATATCAGAAGCGACAACAGCCTGCAGGCACACAGAGCTGATACTAAAAGGGCCGCAACGGCGGCATGCCGAGCGCATGAAACAGGGTGGCCTCAGCCGTCCTCATACTGTCTCATTCGATCACGGCCGATCCCCTTAGAGCATGTGTACTCGGGCAAGTCATGCCAGAGTGCGGTGGGCTCTAACAAGTATGCGTGAGCTAAACGCCCGATATACAGACCTCTAGTACCTGTATTGTAGGCATGGAAGTCGTCGGCTGCAGCTCCCCAACATAATACAATTTGGAGAGTTAGAGAGGCCTTCCCTCAGTGTGCTTGCTTTGATTTAGTTGGTTCAAATGGCTCTGAGCACTATGTGATTTAACATCTAAGGTCATCAGTCCCCTAGAACGTAGAACTACTTAAGCCTAACTAACCTAAGGACATCATACACATCCATGTCCGAGGAAGAATCCGAACCTGCGACCGTAGCATTCGCTTGGCCGGCTTGAATTTAGCGTTGCAACTTGTTGACAGTGTAATGTAGCAACCATGCAGAAACGTTCCTGCCATTATTCACTGCGACCTTATAGTGTAAGACTCCTCTTAGGCAGCCACTGTCTCTTTAACACAGGGATAAAGTACTTAGAGTGAAAAAGTACCAAGAGTACATTTATTGCTTTGTGCTAACTGTTAAGCGTTAAACTATTAGAATATCAGTGCGTTTGTTTCGAAATAAAACACTACAGGGATAGTTGTTAAGCAATTACAGTCCTGTATTTATGTGTGTATTCTTAAAAAATAGGTATTTGTAGAATACTAGGAGATAATCGACAAAATTGTAATGAATTCCCGAAAACTGCAAATATTACTTAAATTTGTTGCTGATTAAATATGTAACTATTGGGATATCACTCTATTTCCTTAAATAATGCACTGTATTCGTAATTGTTAAACATTTAGAGTCCGAAATACATACATGTCCTTGGAATAATGTGAGCAAGTCGACAAAATTGCACTGAATTCCCCTATACTGTAATTAGGCTCGTAAGTTGGCATGTTTGCAGAAAATACCTTTGGGGGCTACTCTGTTGCAAACTGTGGAAACAAAATTGGAAACATCACAAAAATTTGCTGCTGCAGCTACAGACATTTCATTGTATAGTTCGTCTGATGTACATAGCATGAATGCTAAGCCCATTTTATCACTACCATACCCTAAAAAGTGGTGGGTGGATAGTGAAATCGCATCAAAAGGATCACACTACCAGAGTGTGCGTGTGTGTGTGGGGGGGGGGGGGGAGGGAAGGGAGCGTCCATTTTGGATCATAATTTATGTTAATTAAGATGATGGTTACAGGTCATAAATTAGGTAAGTTTAAAATCATCTGGTGGCCAATCTGTTTCTTTAAGGTCCACAGTCAAACATAACACTAAAAGTATTGGCGGCCATTTTGTTTATGTAAGTGCCTTGAGGAAGTGTATCGTTTGTTTACATAAGAGTCATTATGAGGATGGGGCCAAGTGGCCTGTTTATTTACGTAAGGAGAGCAATGAGCCAAAACTGGTACATCTGCACTACACACATGTGTGTGTATGTATGTATGTGTGTGTGTGTGTGTGTGTGTGTGTGTGTGTGTGTGTGTGTGTGTTATGTGTGTGTGTGTGTGTGTGTGTGTGTGTATTGGTAACAGAGGAAAACTCACTGTGCACAGTTCGAATTTGGTGTCAGGCCCAATATCACGGTCCCCAAAGTAGAAGCGGCGTATCTGCTCAGCCAAGGCGTCCTTGTCTGAGTCAGGGCAGCGTAGGTTGGTTGGGATGAGCAGATGGTGATTCTCAGCATAGCTGGACAGGCTAATGGACCATTTGGGTTGATCTGTGGAATGAAGAGAATTTTGAGTCAGATCAGTACTGCTGTTGTGATATCTACAGTTACATCCAGATGTGCTGCAAAGCAATGAAGAGCTTGAGAAACAAACTTGGCCTTAGTGCCCAGTCTCTTTTCTTCCTGTTCCATTCGCTTGTGGTAGACTGGTGACTGCTTAATAACCTGCCTGTACGATGTAATTATCCCAAACTTGACTTCACAGTCCCTGTAAGTCATACAGCATCAGGGAATAGCGTCCATTATACTAAAGGCAAAAACTGTAGGGGAGAACAGAGTTGGGAATATATGCATTACATAATCAAGGACGTTGGGTGCAAGTGTGACTGAGATGAAGAGGTTGACACAAGAGAGGAAGTTGTGGTGGGCTGCATCCAACCTGTCAGAAGACTGACCATCAAGAAAAGCACATACGTGTCTCCACACTTTACAGTTGTAATAACTAATTAACTAATTTGTTAAATCACTATATTTGTCCATTTGGACAAGCAATTTTATTACAAAATTATTAAACAGAGTTAAAAAATCGATTTTCGGTTTTCATCATATTTCGATAGATTAAGGTTTTATTTAAGTACTATGAAAAGAACTTTGGTAAAAAAAATTTTTTTCGAGCATTTAAAGAGCATTTTCCTATCACACGTGTTTATGTGCCACGCTCATTTTTCTGTAACCCACTTTTCTGCATATATTTTAGATCTTTATATCCCCAACATTGCACGTTAGGGATTTTTTTACTCCCGAGTGCGTTGGCTATTCTTGGAATGCAGCGGTCGGTATTCTTTTGTTTCTGCTGTTTGTAAACTACACGCTTTCAAACACACGGTTAGTTTTGTTCAAGTGTGATTGCGAGTAGTTGTTATGGAAAATTTACAGGTAATAAAGAAAACCTGGAGGCAATGAAGAGAGATGTTTGGGCCATATTCTTCCATAAGTCCTCTACTGATGATAAGCCATGTCATGGTTGTGTCCATCAGGAGAAAATTCGTGTTGCAAACACAATAGGGCTCTGGCAACTGGAGAATCTTATTCTCATCAGCATTCTCTTCCTGCTGCTGTTATTACAGCAATTACACCTATTTTCAGAGACTTGGCTCATCCTGACTTTCTAAGGAAATGTCTGCATGGGCAGACACAGAACCGAAATGAGTGTTTCAACAGCAGAATTTGGAACCGCCTTCCTAAAACTGTGTTTGTAGTCATGCATACAATGAAACTAGGAATTCATGATGCTGTTATTATATTCAATTGTGGTAATATTGGAAAGTGTTGGGTAGGCCTACTGAAAAAGCTGGGAATTAATCCTGGTGAAGATATGATCACTGGGCTGCAACATTGCGATAAAGTGAGGATAGCCGATGCAGACAGGTCTGAGTCTAATTTGGCCAAGAAAGCAATGCAGACATCCAGGAAGGTGAAAAAGAAGCTGGAAGACCTTCTAGAGGCCAAAGAAGGGCCATCATATACAGCAGGACAGTTTTAATTAGCTATAAGTAACAAATTTCAAAAGTTTTTTCTTCAAAGTCAATTTACTACAAACTTAAATTTTCAGTAGATATGCCCCATTATATCAGAAGCTATCATAGATAAATGAATGAAATTTTCAGAGACTCTACATAACATAAAAAACCACCTCCGGTACTTTATTTATTAATATTCCCCAATTAGGAAGTTAACAGAAAATATTTTCTGCAGAAAAAAAGTTAATATTTTTTGTTAATAAATTTAAAAAAAGTATTTATTGAAAACTATAAAATGCATAAAGTAGATTTTAGTACAGTTGACTCTATTAACATCATGTAACATGTAAAAATATTAAGGTCCTGCATCAAATAGTTTTTTCAGAAATGGGTCAAATACTTGCCAAAATTAACATGGATTAGATGGGCAGGGTGTGGTCCCCTTAAATCTTTCCTGCATTATCTAATAACTACAGGCGGTCTTCTGAACCGCTGTCGAATTTATACTGCTCTCATTAAGAGAACTGATTTGCAGCAGAAGGAAAGCTTCATTTCTGAGTGAAGAAATTTGTGTCGTCCATCTCATTCATGAGAGGTTGCGGAGAACAGCCACCATTCCATGTACAGTAGAAAGCTCACGAGAGTGCCCACAACTGATTAGTTGGGAAACCACAAACCAGTCGTTGCCCTCCAAGTTGTGGCGGCTGATCGTCCGTTTTACTGTGCAGCTGGATGCCACTGTCTGAACAGAATAGACCTGCTAGCCTTGTGTGTAATTATCAGCCGTTTATGGTCCCCTTTTCATTTTGTATTTTTTATGCGCAACACCGGTGATAAAGAGGAAAGTACCAGTGAAACGTGCATGCAGAGATCATATCTCAACTTAAAGACAGAAAGAAATGTAAAAAACATTTGCATTGGCGATGTTTTAACTGACTAAAACTAAATGTGTACTGTCAAATAAATGCATTTCATTAGTTGTGTATACATCACCAGTATTAATACATGATAGGGCTTCAGAATACACCACAAGGCACGTCCTATACACTGCCGCGTTCATGTCACATGTATGCTCCTTAGCAGCCCACAGTACTGACCTGCAGCGAAGACTGAGCCTTCGTGAGTGCCAACTCCCGTGATAAGGGGCACAGGGTGGGAGTGTCCGGAGCGCAGCAGCTGCGCTGGGTCTCTGGGGAAGAAGGCCCCACCGTCTGCGTCAGCTGGCTCGACCACTGTGCCAACAAATGGGAACAGCACGCCCCGGGCCTTATCCTGCAACAACAGACAGCTGTCAGGAGGTGTAGCCAAGCCCTATGTAAGCAGGGACATGACCTTGGCTGCTCGATGTTCTGCCTTAACTTTGTTTTTTTTAGACTCTTTCACACTAGCCAACAGGGAAAAATTAAAGTCCTCAAAAAACGTTCTGTGCTGCACTCACGACTTGGTTCAAATGGTTCAAATGGCTCTGAGCACTATGGGACTCAACATCTTAGGTCATCTGTCCCCTAGAACTTAGAACTACTTAAACCTAACTAACCTAAGGACATCACACACATCCATGCCCGAGGCAGGATTCGAACCTGCGACTGTAGCAGTCCCGCGGTTCCGGACTGCAGCGCCTAGCACCGCACGACCACCGCACTCACGACTTGCACAGTTTTATAGTTTCTGGTTTCGGCTTCAGAGCCATCTCACTCAATACTTTTTTGACCACATAAATTTGAAAGTAAAGGCAAATATGCAGTGCAGGCAATAGTAAACCTGTTTCTCAGTGCAGTTTAGGAGACAGCGCCGTGTCTTCCATTGTGAAATGGCCTGAGTACATTGATCAGTCTGTGAACCTGCCCTGATGAGTCGTTTCCAGACTAGACTGGGTGCAAACTGTCACTTTTAGACAGTAAGGGATGCCAGCTTGGAAGGACCCACTTACAACCTGGCCATTTATTTAACAGTGGTTCTTAACCCATCATTGGCAAGCATGAACAACATATCTCCAATTAGGTGCATTTTATTCTGGAGCTGGTTATACTTCTAAGTTTCGATTTGGTATTTGTATGCGCACGAGTCAGTCTGGAAGAGATTTTAAGTTTGATTATTGAAAAACAGGATGGGTAGATTGTGAAGCGGTGTTGTCATCTTCTGACATCCACGTATTTTTCATTTAATGGCAACATTTTTTTAACGTAACGATGCAGTGGCTTCTGGTACTCTTTTGCCACCTGCAGTTGCCAATTTATTACTGGACGACTTCGAGGACAGGGTGCTGAACGCTTCAGCTTTGCAAAAAACGTGCTTCTGGAGATATGATCAGAATACATCTTTTTCCTGGTCTCTTGAATGTAAAGCTCTTAAGCGACTTTTGAACCGTTTCAACTATCTTCATACCAGTATTAAATTTACCATAGAGGTCGAAAGCGAGAGGAGGCACACAAAATGTATGTGGTACTCTGGGACGTAAGTTTTCACCTATGAGTATATGCAGGAAACATGATGGGCTTCTCGAATATAGTGTTCACTGATAGGTATCTACAAGCTAATAGTTCTCATCCAGTGTACCAATAAAATAGCTTCCACAGGACTCTGGACTTTTGACAAGGACAGTTGAACCCAGGCGCTTGCACATTTGACATCGATGTTTAAGGAAAATAGATGCCAAGTGGATTCGTCAGGCTATAGAATTTTGACACTACCTAGGAGCATAGATCTGTGGTCTTTATTCCTTATGCTGAGGCACATCATTTAAGATTGGAAGAACATTAAGGAGCGTCAACATTAAGAGTGTGTTTCGGCCACCTTCCAAGTTTACGATACTACTCGAATTTGTCGAAGATAATTTTGGACTTAGGAGGGCTTGTATGTACAAAATTATTGCGTGTCTGTGTGGGAGGACATACATCAGCCATTCGATTTGCACGGTTCAGGACATGTGCATGGAATATGCAGTCATACAAGACTGCAACAGCTTGAAGAAACGGTGGTAACGCAACGTTGTTTAAACGAGGGACTTGTAGTGAAATTTGACCAGACTCCAACAGTTGCCAGTACTTCCAGATTTAAGAGTAGCATTTATAAAGAGGTGAGTGGAATTAGGTTGACTGGTAACTTAATTAATAGACAGAAAGGTTTTCTTCTTGGCAGGAAATGTAGCCCCGTCCTATCTCGCAATAAAACATAATGCTGTTTGGTGCAGATGGCCCAATACTTGAAGACAGTCTTTAAGAGCGATGTGCAGTTGATGCCAGTGTTCCAGTAAGGGCAAAGCCACCATCCCAGTCTCAGGGAGCAGCAACTCTTGTGGGAGATGCATGCAACGTGTACAGTATGGAAACCAATACAGGATGACGACTTGCACCCTTAGCATCAGTTTTCAGTGACACTCAACAGCTGCATCATTCTCTTGAACATGGCAGACACATTGATCGCAGAAATATAGAGTCATATTGATTACAGAATATGACAGAAAACCTGGGGAGATTAATAAGTACACAACCATCTGCACATGATGAATTCAGCCTCTAGGTGTCCATTACAAATAATGGTACAAGTCCCCAACAAAGTGTAAAACAAAGATGATGGGAAAGGTAACACTTGGAATGGAACCTGTCTGTGGAATCAGCTTGTATTCATCCAAGAGTGCAGGATATTTCTGCATTCTGACGGTCAGTGTAGAAGAGCGTGGAGGTTGCCAGGTATCAAAGCATCATATACAGGAGTTTTGAGGGTAATTCCAGACCTGTGCAGTATCGAGAAGGGAGCCTCGAAATTATTGCTCAGGTTTACTGGACATTGGGCGATGGAGTTTCATCTTCCATGGCGATTATGTAGTAGCACGTGGTGCCCACCTTATGTACACTTTTCTTCAGAAGGCAGGAATCAACCAGATGGCATTCCCTATGGAACTGAATTGGTTGACATGAATCCGCTTGAATAAGCTCGGTATCTGTTGAAAATTGCAATGCATCATCACAGGCACCCTTCTCGCACACTGCATAACCTCATGACGGCAAAGAGTGCATTTGGCTTGAGCATCACCGTGTCGACCACCTCGTGGACAGGAAAGATCCAGGCACGTTACCAAGCACAAGGTGGAGAAACATCACATCACATTTCATCGGGAGTCAGATTTGTACTGAAGCTATTGTAACGTGTGTGTGGCATAAAAACGAGTAGTAGTAGGTGTAAATCCAATGCTACAAAACAATCTGGAAACACTATATGACATGTACGTTTAATACAAGTAGCCCCTCTCTCACACAGACACACACAAAACACACACACACAAAACACACACACACACACACACACACAAACTCACACACACACTCATACACACACACACACACACACACATACACGCACACACACAGAGTGACTCACACTCACATAATCTACCACAACTGAAAATGGGCTTCCTATAGCTATAATTTAAGCACTGAACAGTAACTAACGATTCATCAAGAAACTGATAAAAACCGGACACGTGTGAGCCTTCTACTTACAGATTCCAAGTGCTAATGAGGGTGTTAGCTCATTTTTATAATCAAAGTTCCTTAAAAATCACGACACAATTTATGAATATTATTTCGATCTAACATCACAGTAACGTGCAAGTTTACGTTGCTAGACATTCAGCAAGCAGCGATCCTTGGAACAGCACTCATCGACTCTCATCCTGCCTGCATCTGTAACCTGATGGAATGCAAAGACAATGCAGTTATAAGGGGCATTCAATAACTAATGCAACTCATTTTTTGTCAGTCAGTTTCAGTAAAAATGCGGAATTTGTTGTGGAACATCGTGGAATATTCCCCACTTAAGCTCTTGTAGTTTCATGACGTTCCAATAGTTGCCGGAATGCACATAACCTTTAAATTGTCGTCTCTAACGGAGGTGCATTCCGAACAGAGAGTTATTATTGAGTTTCTCCTGGCACAAAGGCAGAGCAGAATATCTACAGATAACTGGCAGTGAGCAAAAGCACGCTGAGTCGTCGAGTGAGGCGTCTGTCATCACCACAAGATCGTGAAGAACTGTCCAACATCTCACGTGCAGGCCGGACGCACTCAGCTGTAACTCGTGCAACTTTGGAACGTGTGGACACTCTCCTTCGAGGTAATGGATGGATCACAATCAAACAGCTCGCCGCTGTCTGTGTTGTTAGTGCTGACACACTCGCCCACCTATTGAGGTACTTAAAGATGCGCGCTCGCTTGGAATGGCTTGTACATTACGAGGCTTATAGTGACAATTTTTTGCCAAACATCGTCACATACTGTCGTGTCCTGACATAGGTAGGAGAGGGAGAAAATGGGTTACTAGTCAGTCTGCGGTCCCAAGCGGTACAGGGCAAAAGGCAGAAGGACAATTCACAGTGAAGGCATTTGTTTTCTTCTACCTGGGCCAACACTGGTACAGGCGTTTACTAGAAATGCAGGTGGTGAGACTTGGCAGGGAACTCGTTGTGGAGACTCTTGGACAAACATGGTTTTCAAATCGTTTTTTATTCCAGACAGGACTAAGTAATACACTGGAGGCCAGTTCTAGGGTTAGAAAAAGCATGAATAACACTGTTACAACAGAAGCCAGCGCAGAACCAGGAGTGGATGCTAACCACAGTAGCAAACACTAGCACCGTCTTAAGGCAACAACTTAGTTGCAAAACAAAACATACGAATGTGACACTGTTCACTGAGGCACTCCAAGTTAGAGAACAGACTTACGCGGAGCTGGACCGAGGCTAGAGTCGTCGGACGCGGATTCGGCGCCCAGATCGTCTGACTGAGAATTCCGCCAAAATGCGGAATCTAGGCGTTTTAAAGAGTCACGTGGGGGCACTGTTTTTCCCGCTTAAAGCCACTCAGCCAATCCCGCAGCTCTCTTACAGACGCTTGCCAATCACGGTTTAGTTAGGTCCCCTCTAATGCTCTTAAGGCGGGGATGTTAACGCAGCTGCAGTAACTAAGTCCGTACTTGGTATTAACATTGTTCAGCTGAAAGCTAAACGTAAGAGCTCTGCCAAATAAGGCTTGCAATATTAGCCCCACCCCTCGGGCTCCCGGGATTAGGGACTGGTAGGTCAACAGTTTTTTGGCGTTGTCGCTCTCTTTCTAACCCATGTGAGCCTACTGACGTTGCTGTTCTCACGGCTGGTATCCAGCTGCCTTTTGGTTACAAAGTTCTGCGGTGGCAACCTACCACAGGAGGAATATGAAGTTACATTTTAATTCCCTGAACAGTAACTAGCGCCCTGGGAGCGCGTTTCGGGGCGTCTGCATTTTCTCAAGGCTCTCCCCTAACTGTTTACTTCATGTAACAATATCTCCCCTAGTTTCGTCTGCCCTCAGCATCGTCTCTGCTTCTGTGCCTCCTTTCTCACAGCTTCAAGATAACACTACAGCAGCAAGGAATAATCAGTATATTACAATACGATGAAACAAGGGTTCATCACTTCGAACCTGAAACGAAACATCAACCCATGGACACTTGCCACCCCACCTCTCCTACGAGGAGAAGTTCAAAGCCACACCCTCAGCTGGTAAAGTGATGGCGACCGTCTTGTGGGACTCTGAAGGGTTTATTCTGTTTGATGCTTCCCTCATGGTGGAACGGTCCACTCTGAAGTGTGTCGTGCAACTCTAAGGAAGCTGAAGAAATGACTTCAGCGTGTTTGTCACCACAAGACTGCAAACGAATTTCTCTTTCTCCATGAGAATGACGCAAGTCCTCACACATGTGTGTGCACCAGACAGGAGCTCACAAAACTTCATTGGACTGTTCTTCCTCATCCACCCTGTCGCCCGGATTTTTCTACATCCGACTTCTATCTGTTTGGCCCAACGAAGGTCGCACTCCGATGGAAGCAGTGCGTGGGTGATGGAAGTCATTAATGCAGCAAGTTGAGTCCGACGTCCACCAGGAGAGCGGTACCGAGTGGGCATACATGTCCTTCAAGTGAGATGTCGTAAGGTCGTTGCACTGAATGGAGATTATGTTGAAAAACAGGGTTTTGTAGCTAAAAAGTGAGGAATAATATCGTGTATTGGAATCCCGAATAAAACCAACCTGCTTCGAAAAAACAAAAATGTGTTGCATTATTTATTTAAAGCTTCTCGTATTACTACTGTTTTGTGACTGCAGGTCAATAAACAGACTCTGGTACATCAGAATAACCATGGTCCACTAATTTAATCAACGGGTTACAACAAGATGACGGTCATAAAACGTGGCACAGCACCAGGCAGAAGTGACAAAGAAATAATCTGGTTTGGGTGGAAGTAATTCAGAAACAAGTTTGAAGACAAACACATATAGAATTAGGAGAAAAAAGGAATTGATGTACAATACCGCAATGTGTTCTCGAAACAAGAGATATAAATTTCAGTTTCACAATGAATGATCGAAATACTGGGATCTCAGTACACGATCTTTAACAGGGTACTAACTTTTCCATACATCTACATCTACATCTACATCTACATTTATACTCCGCAAGCCACCCAACGGTGTGTGGCGGAGGGCACTTTACGTGCCACTGTCATTACCTCCCTTTCCTATTCCAGTCGCGTATGGTTCGCGGGAAAAACGACTGTCTGAAAGCCTCCGTGCGCGCTCGAATCTCTCTAATTTTACATTCGTGATCTCCTCGACAGGTATAAGTAGGAGGAAGCAATATATTCTATACCTCATCGAGAAACACACCCTCTCGAATCCTGGACAGCAAGCTACACCGTGATGCAGAGCGCCTCTCTTGCAGAGTCTGCCACTTGAGTTTGTTAAACATCTCCGTAACGCTATCACGGTTACCAAATAACTCTGTGACGAAACGCGCCGTTCTTCTTTGGATCTTCTCTATCTCCTCCGTCAACCTGATCTGGTACGGATCCCACACTGATGAGCAATACTCAAGTATACGTCGAACGAGTGTTTTGTAAGCCACCTCCTTTGTTGATGGACTACATTTTCTAAGGACTCTCCCAATGAATCTCAACCTGGTACCCGCCTTACCAACAATTAATTTTATATGATCATTCCACTTCAAATCGTTCCACACGCATACTCCCAGATGTTTTACAGAAGTAATTGCTACCAGTGTTTGATCCGCTATCATATAATCATACAATAAAGGATCCTTCTTTCTATGTATTCGCAATACATTACATTTGTCTATGTTAAGGGTCAGTTGCCACTCCCTGCACCAAGTGCCTATCCGCTGCAGATCTTCCTGCATTTCACTACAATTTTCTAATGCTGCAACTTCTCTGTATACCACAGCATCATCCGCGAAAAGCCGCATGGAACTTCCGACACTATCTACTAGGTCATTTATATATATTGTGAAAAGCAATGGTCCCATAACACTCCCCTGTGGCACGCCAGAGGTTACTTTAACGTCTGTAGACGTCTCTCCATTGAGAACAACATGCTGTGTTCTGTTTGCTAAAAATTCTTCAATCCAGCCACACAGCTGGTCTGACATTCCGTAGGCTCTTATTTTGTTTATCAGGCGACAGTCCGGAACTGTATCGAACGCCTTCCGGAAGTCAAGGAAAATAGCATCTACCTGGGAGCCTGTATCTAATATTTTCTGGGTCTCATGAACAAATAAAGCGAGTTGGGTCTCATACGATCGCTGTTTCCGGAATCCATGTTGATTCCTACAGAGTAGATTCTGGGTTTCCAAAAACGACATGATACGCGGGATGATAAATTTGAATCTATAACATCACGGACTGAAACGATAATATAGATCGCTGTAATGAGTTTGAGAAAAAATTACGGAAAGTCTACGCTATGAACATGGCACTATAAGGAAGCGATTCATGAACTATGAGAAACCCGGAAAGGAAGACTGTTTAATCGTTTGAGACGTTGCTCAAAATGAAGCGGACACTCTTGGGCAGCAGGACAATTCTTAAAAAAGTTCCAACAGGTGAGCCCAGAACAGATAAACTTAGTTCTGTGCTGGTGCGCCAGTCGAAGTGACAACGCGGCATACTGCCAATAAATAAATATCGCGTGACTTGGGTCTCCCGTCGGGTAGACCGTTCGCAAGTCTTTCGATTTGACTCCACTATTTTTTTTTTAATTAATTGTCTGAAAATACAAAATTAAACTTTTCACTCAAGGGGAGACCTTTTTTTTTTAATAGATGGATCAGGTAGTGGGGTGGCGGAGGCAAGGTGGGCAGGGGTCGCGACCCGAGGCCTGGCCACGATGTCTCCCCGCCCCGTCCTAGGGATGCGATGTGGTACAAAGGATACAGTTGGTGTATTATTGTGATTTTTTTTATATTTTATTCATTCATTTATTTATTTTTAATTTTTTTGTATTTTTTTAACAGTAAGGAACTGAAAACTAGTAAGTCCACTCGTTGGGTCGACTTGGGGACGCACATAACTAAAACCATGCTAATAGTTGTAGAAAAAGGGATAAAGAAAGAGAGCAAAGTGCGGGGCGAAGGAAACCATGAAACAAAACTGAAGGGTGGAATCCATACCACCATTAACCAGTGCTACATCTTGCACTGGATGGGAAAACAAAAACTGCGAAGACCTTTTCGCACTGGGGACAAAAAGAGGAAATGGGGCAAATACTGGTACAGAGTGTGAGGGTTCACAACGAAACTCTTTATCTGCTGTATCATCCAGGTATGACTTCTCGTAATGATGAAAGTAGATCCCACGTTGTACCGTGCAGTGTTCTATCATCGTCTTGTTATCTTAGCTTCTCTTACCCGTGATGTTCCAGCTACGTGGAGGGTCGTGGAACGCACTCCACAAAAAATTGGAAAAATATTGTCGATACTTTGGGTTACGGAGGATCTTGCAATGTCGTTCCTGCAAATAGTTCCAAAAGTCTAAAGTGTCCTTAGTGCCGTCTTGAAACAAATAATGCACTGCTCGTCCACGAAGCCACGTCATTGCATTAGTTTTAGTGCGTGGGTAATGCGTCTCATCCGGGAATAGGATAGTCTTGGGGTCGATTGATTCGGCGTTACCGGAAGGAAGTATGCTGACATTTGCCTCACTAAGTGCAACACTGCTGTAGACTCGCCACAGCTAAGACGGTGTTCATCGTTGTCTTCAACGCCACAGCTCGTGCACGTGGGTGAGTCGACCATGTGGATCGCATGTAGCCTTGATCTGGTCACCTGCTTACCGTTGACAGTGATATAACACATCGCTGTGACGTCAGTGTCCAGTGTTACGTGGTGAATTGTTCTCCACACTACTCGCCAGTTGACGTTCGGGTGCTTCCTCTCCACGACGTTATCGAGTCGTCCACGTTGCAGGACCCTATAAACCGCCTTTGCCGTCGCCAGGTGCGTCGCTGGTAAGGCAAGCCGAACGTAACTGAGTTCGAGGTAAAAGACACCGATGTAGAAGAGCGAGGAGGGGACGTGGTGTAGCGGCACAGGCGGCAACAGGGAGGGCGGTGCTAGTTCTTCTATTAACAAACTGGTCAAACTGTCTGGACGGCGGTGCCATAGTTTGACTAATGTGCTCACAAATAGGGCGACCGCTCTGTCATGAACGTGATAAAGGCCAAGCCCTCCCCGATCCGGGGGAAGGGTGAGAGTCTTATATTTGATCTTAAAAAGCATTCCTGAACTCACGAAGGACCCAAAAGCCGCAAGTATACGGCGAGCTAACATCACCGGTATAGGTAATATCTGGGCGATGTGCGGAATGCGTGACGCTAAATGTGTGTTAACATACTGGGTCTTTTGGACGATGTCCAGGGCTCGCAGGCGGTTGTTGGCAATTCCAGTACGAACATTTCGTAAAAGCCGTCGAAAGTTGTGAGCAGCGGTCTGTCGTATATCGTCTGTAAAATCAATGCCGAGACATTTCAAACTATCTCTGAGCTTTAAAGGGGTGACAC
The DNA here is from genome assembly GCF_023864275.1 of Schistocerca cancellata. Lineage (NCBI taxonomy): Eukaryota > Metazoa > Arthropoda > Insecta > Orthoptera > Acrididae > Schistocerca > Schistocerca cancellata. The sequence goes on along the minus strand of NC_064635.1, from coordinate 159,006,472 downwards.
TGTTCTCAGACAATCCGACCCCGATGTTCATCGCCACCGATTTTGCGACGTGTTGATGTTTACAGTTGCAACGCGATAAGTTTCAGGTCTATCCATAGCATCCGTGTTGGCCATCAATACCCTTGTAAGGCTGTCTCGTCACTGTAACTGATGGCGGAAAGGATCAACACTGGTGGGGTGAAGTTCCCCCCGTGTCGTCCGACGCGATGGGCAAGGAGTGTTCCCCACAGTCGTCCGCCCAGTCGCCATGAAATACCATCGGCTGTTGGTGGCTGTTGGCTGCTGCGGCACTCGGCGCTGACTCCATCGGCTCTGCTGGCTGGGAATCGGCAGCGGCTGTCTGCTTGTGATCCTGCTGTTCTGTGGGGTCAGAGGGGCTGAAGCCGTCACCACGGCGATCTGTTGAGTTTGATGTTACAGCGGCCTCTGTACCGCCGGTACCGTTGTCGGAATTTCCACAGTCCATGTCAGACGATCGCTGCAAACAATCGTCCGATGGAGCACGCCGCCGTCTCTTGTGTTTTCGCGGGGGACGCTGTTTACGGACGTGTGTTTCAGTATCTGAATGTGGGTGAATTTCTTCAGCTGCTCCGGTGTCTGGAAGAAAAGCCGCTGTCGGCACAACCCGTGGGTCAATGTCCATCCTGGCATCCACGCCTTCTTGCAAGGTCGGTCGGTGATTATCTTCAGGTGGGGGAGCCGTTGTAGAGGCCGGATCCTGTACTGCAGAAGCCATCATGGTCTCGCTATCGGGGGCGGCTATCGGACTAACGTGGTCAGCATCGGAAAGGGCTGCCGCCCGTGTAACTTCGGCGTAATTGAGAGGAAGGGTCGTCACCGTAGAAGGAGTCATAAATTCACCTGTCGGGATTTGAGTAAGCCGTCGTCGGAGACAATGCGACCGGACGTGCCCTTCTTGGCCACAACCAGAGCAAGTGCGTGGCTGACCGACATACATAATGATCGTCCTACATCCGCCGATGACAAGATATGACGGAACATGTTTGCTCAGTTCAATTTTAATCTGTCGCACCCCGTTAAGAACGGGGTACGTTGTAAAGGTGGTCCATTTTTCGGCCATATGGCTGATCACTCTGCCGTAGGGCTGGAAAGCCGCGGTGACTACGTCCGGTGGTATTTCGAACGGGAGTTCGAAGACGCGTATCGTACGGAGGCCAAGCCCCGCGTGATCGATAGAGACTGCCTCAATATGGCCATCAGAATGTTTGAATTTAAGATCGTTCGCATGTGCGCGCACGATTCTGTTGCACACCACGTCACTTACTAGCTTGACGTAGACAACACTGCTCGTGATAGAGAGATGGATACCAATTATGTCTCGCGGTTCAATTTTAACGTCGTCACGTAGAAAACGTTCCACTTCAAAAGCTCGCGGTCGTGCATGATCGGGTTGAAAACTGATCTTGATGGTGGTTTGTCTGTATGAATGTGCCATGTTGCGTCGGTAGTGATGGACTCTAAACTAGCGACAACGCAGTAGTAAACAATTACGGGCACTCGCGACCGCGCGGACGGGACGTAAACAAGACGTCCTCGCCGCAGCGCAGCGGAAAGCAGACTGTACTTCGGCTACTTGCGCGTCGATGGGGATGACTTGATGATGGTAAGGACAACACAGCACCCAGCCCCTGAGCGGAGAAAATCTCCGACCCAGGCGGGAATCGAACTCAGACCCTTAGGATTGACATTCTGTCACGCTAACCACTCAGCTACCAGGGGCGGACCTGCCAATGTAACATACATATGGGTACGAGGCGAGCATTGCCACACAACCTCAGGCCGACGCAGCAGGAATGGTTACTTGTAATTAAATGTTTCCCTGAGACATTTAAGTCTCCTTTTATTATCTACAATAATGATCGAAGCAGACGAAATGAACTGAAACTTGTGCTGCGGCCGTCACTCGACCCTGGGTCATCTTGCTTACTAGGCACAAATGCTAACCATGCACGAACTACCTACGCTGAGTGCCCTCCCCAACACAAACTTCATTTTTCCCTTACGGCTTATCTCACTAGGGGTAAGATAGATACCGCCTACAGGAAAATTAAAGAGACCTTTGGAGAAAAGAGAACCACGTGTATGAATATCAAGAGCTCAGATGGAAACCCAGTTCTAAGCAAAGAAGGTAAAGCAGAAACGTGGAAGGAGTATATAGAGGGTCTATACAAGGGCGATGTACGTGAGGACAATATTATGGAAATGGAAGAGGATGTAGATGAAGATGAAATAGGAGATATGATACTGCGTGAAAAGTTTGATAGAGCACTGAAAGACCTGAGTCAAAACAAGGCCCCAGGAGTAGACAACATTCCATTAGAACTACTGACGGCCATGGGAGAGCCAGTCCTGACAAAACTCTTCCATCTGGTGAGCAAGATGTACGAGACAGGCGAAATACCCTCAGACTTCAAGAAGAATATAATAATTCCAATCCCAAAGAAAGCAGGTGCTGACAGATGTGAAAATTGCCGAACAATCAGTTTAATAAGTCACGGATGCAAAATACTAACGGGAATTCTTTAGAGACGAATGGAAAATCTGGAAGAAACCAACCTCGGGGAAGATAAGTTTGGATTCCGTAGAAATATTGGAACACGTGAGGCAGTACTGACCCTACGACTTATCTTAGAAGCTAGATTAAGGAAAGGCAGTCCGCAGCTCGTGGTCGTGCGGTAGCGTTCTCGCTTCCGACGCCCGGGTTCCCGGGTTCGATTCCCGCCGGGGCCAGAGGATTTTCTCTGCCTCGTGATGACTGGGTGTTGTGTGATGTCCTTAGGTTAGTTAGGTTTAAGTAGTTCTAAGTTCTAGGGGACTGATGACCATAGCTGTGAAGTCCCATAGTGCTCAGAGCCATTTGAACCATTTTTGAAGGAAAGGCAAACCTCCGTTTCTAGCATTTGTAGACTTAGAGAAAGCTTTTGACAATGTTGATGGAATACTCTCTTTCAAATTTTGAAGGTGGCAGGGGTAAAATACAGAGAGCGAAAGGCTATTTACAATTTGTACAGAAACCAGATGACAGTTATAAGAGTTGAGGGGGATGAAATGAAAGCAGTGATTGGGAAGGAAGTGAGACAGGGTTGTAGCCTCTCCCCGAAGTTATTTAATCTGTATATTGAGCAAGCAGTGAGGGGAACAAAAGAAAAATTCGCAGTAGGTATTAAAATCCATGGAGAAGAAATAAAAACTTTGAGGTTTGCCGATGACATTGTAATTCTGTCAGAGACAGCAAAGGACTTGGAAGAGCAGTTGAACGGAATGGATAGTGCCTTGAAAGGAGGATATAAGATGGACATCAACAAAAGCAAAACGAGAATAAAGGAATGTAGTCGAATTAAGTCGGGTGATGCTGAGGGAATTAGATTAGGGAATCAGATACTTAAAGTAGTAAAGGAGTTATGCTATTTGGGGAGCAAAATAACTGATGATGGTCGAAGTACAGAGGATATAAAATGTAGAATGGCAATGGGAAGGAAAGCGTTTCTGAAGAAGAGAAATTTGTTAACATCGAGTATAGATTTAAGTGTCAGGAAGTCGTTTCTGAAAGTATTTGTATGAAGTGTAGCCATGTATGGAAGTGAAACATGGACGATAAATGGTTTAGACAAGAAGAGAATAGAAGCTTTCGAAATGTGGTGCTACAGAAGAATGCTGAAGATTAGATGGATAGATCACATAACTAATGATAAGGTATTGAATAGAATTGGGGAGAAGAGGAGTTTGTGGCACAACTTGACTAGAAGAAGGGATCCTTTGGTAGGACATGATCTGAGGCATCAAGGGATCACCAATTTAGTATTGGAGGGCAGTGTGGAGGGTAAAAATCGTAGAGGGAGACCAAGATATGAATACTCTAAACAGACACAGAAGGATGTAGGCTGCAGTAGGTACTAGGAGATGAAGAAGCTTGCACAGGATAGAGTAGCATGGAGAGCTGCATCAGGCCAGTCTCAGGACTGAAGATCACAACAACAACAACAACGTCATGAATTGAAGCTTGTGCTGGGAGAGCACTTAGCTTAGGTAGTTCCTGCATCAATATCGACCATCGTACTGTGGTGGTGTAATGTTTATCATTTCTGCCTAGCAAGCAATAAGACCCGGGTTCGAGTGCCGGCCGCGGCTCAAATTTTAATTCATTTTGTCTGCTTCGATCATTATCATAGAAATGGATACGTTACAGTGCTACATAAAAAACCAGTACGTACCTTCAACGCCAGAGCGTCACTGCAGAATCAAACACAGAATAAAGAACAGAGCTCTGCGACGCAGAACACTTATCACGTAATTACAGTGGCTAGGCGAGAAGCCTCAAGGCAAATGACCTCATACAACCATACCCACCGCCTCCTAGACGTGACCTCAGCCTTTTTTTTTTAAAAAAAGAAAGAATTTTCGGAGTTCAAATACCCATTCAGTCATGCAGCCATTCTGTCTCTGTCACTAGGACCAGGCAGAATGACAGTGTGTTGTGGTTTGTGAAGCCATGGCATGCTTACCGATGATGGCCTGTCTGCTATGTGCTTGCTGATAGCAATACAGAGAGGCGGCCAACCTGATGCATACCACAGCAGTAGTCTGCTGGTACTGTCTACTGACCCACGACAGATGGGAAAACTGGCGTGTGTCCAGCTCTCTTCCACTAGGGGTCGTCGTGCATCATCTACAAACCACCATCTCCATACCGACTAGGCGTGTTGCAATCAAGGGACCTCCTGGATGACTCTTGAGCATGTGCTGTGGTCTTGATCGGAGGATGACCTGGTCCTAGTCTCCATGGTAACTGGCATCCTAGCTGACAGCCAGCAGTGTCCACCAGAGCGCATGACAGGCTGTCCTTGAGAGTACTGGGCCACTCTGTACTGTCAGATGATCGGCGGGCAATGCCTTCTCATCTGTACATTGCCACTGGCATAGCTCATGGCCATGGCACTGATCTGTGGAGCGACGTCACGACTCACAGATAAGCCATCAGCACTGCTTCATGGCACGCTCATGTGCACATGGGCACCGACCGCCCCTCTCAATACATTCGAAACTCCATACACTTTGTACGATAAATAATTGTTATTGCAGAAACCAATGGGTCATTGACGCTTTGGGGCGTGAATTGCACGGTTTGTGCCCAGTCGAAGCTCAGCCCCTCTTCACTACGTAACCCCAACTCCTTGTCTTGCTACACCTCAAGACTTCAGGGGCAGTAAAGCTATACGAACACCGTCTGTCGTCTAGCTATACCAGCAGATTGTGGTGTGGTGACTGAACCTTTCTTTTGTTGACAGCTTTTGAGTGTGTATGTTTATCTGGTTTGGCACATGTCAGAGTGCAGGGACATCATTAGCACCCTCAAGGTGTCATTTGGTAAACCATCACGAATGTTAGGGAAACTTATTTAAAAGCAGTTTGGTATAAGTTTTGTAACTTGTCAGAGCATAAATTGCCATGTACTAAGGCTGTGCTGTCCAAATGTAGTAGTTGTAGACGATTTGGGCGTTTGGCTGATACGCCGAAAAGAGTACTGATTACTGTTTATGCGTAGTAGGTGCAGTTTCGCTATTTTTAATTGTTGTTGTTGAAAGGGTACAGTACTGCCCGACATACGAAACATGTACAACAACATACTTTGTTGTTCTTGTCAGAACAGCGCTTTTTGTAGAATAACGCCATTTTATTTAATACAGCGAAGCCGGATACCAATGTAGGAAAGAAGGGCAATTTGTATGTTTGATTATTCAGATGTGCATCTCTTTAAAATGCATCCCTGAATCCAGTTTCGTTATGTTTGTGAATTGAATGAATGGCTGGTCGTCTGCTGAAGGTATATTATATAATCACCTTTGAGACAGTTCTCTGGTCACCTTTGGCTGAACCAAAGAGAGGAAGTATACCAGAGCACTAGAGGGCCTGGAATGTGGCTGACCAATACGGTGGCAAGGTCTCCCCCTACTTCTGCGGAACCGCGGGATGATCCGATGAGCGGCCTTGTTTCGACACTCTGTCGCTCGTTCCTGAGGTGTGAACACGTGCTCTATGTGTGCTACAGAAAAACAAATTTAAATGAAAATGGTAAGCATGTGGAATATTTAAGAGTAGATGACCTAATTATTTCTCTTTTCAGAAACTTTTGGTGGGAGGCTGATGTAAATTGTTCAGAAAAAGATAGGCAGATAAAAATTCATGGGGAACATAGGATTCTTCGGAAGTGATAAAGAAACCACGTGTTGTAATTATAAGACGAAAGACTAGCGTGTGGTAGCATAAAAATGAAATACTTGTGCGTGTAAATCTAAGTTTAAAATAATTATGATTTCCGTGTGCAGAACTTGAATTAGAGACAAGCACTTCTACGTGGTGAGTACGGTGTGAGGCTCAACCTGACTTTGAGACAGTAAAGAGAATTAGAAATGCTTGTCCTAGCATTCAGTTGAGGATGCGTGTGTGAGATAAATAAGATACTAAAACTTCCATTATGAGATACATTCGTGTGATGCCAGCTTGATATTCAGATAGTCTGAGAGTGAATTAAGGGGAGTCAGCCATCTATCCGTCAACGCCATGTGGGTTGCATTGCACAGGGAGATGTGCATAAGTCCTCCAGAGTTTCTGGTAGGAAAATTTTTTGTGTTAGCAGAAGAGCCAACACCGTGTTACGAGTGGAGGCCAAAATCCACGCGTTTTAGCTTACGCAGGCTGGTGTGAGGAGGGAAGAAGTATATTGGCGTGAGGAATGAGAATTCAGAAAGCGGACATAATTAGTTTGATACTTAACTTTAATCCATTAATGATGAACGTCGCTCTTGACGGTACATGATTCACAATATTATCTGTTCAGAATACATTCTTGAAGTAATTATAGTAACTGAATATGGCGGCCGGCCGTGATGGCCGAGCGGTTGTAGGCGCTTCAGTCTGGAACCGCGCGCCCGCTACGGCCGCAGGTTCGAATCCTGCCTCGGGCATGGATGTGTGTGAAGTCCTTAGGTTAGTTAGGTTTAAGTTCTAGGGGCTGATGACCTCATATGTTAAGTCCCATAGTGCTCAGAGCCATTTGAACCATTTGAATATGACGCCTTGCTAGGTGGTAGCAAATGACGTAGCTGAAGGCTATGCTAAACTGTCGTCTCTGCAAATGAGAGCGTATGTAGACAGTGAACCATCGCTAGCAAAGTTGGCTGTACAACTGGGGCGAGTGCTAGGGAGTCTCTCTTGGCTAGACCTGCCGTGTGGCGGCGCTCGGTCTGCAATCACTGACTGTGCCGACACGTGGGTCCGACATATACTAACGGACCGCGGCCGATTTAAAGGCTACCACCTAGCAAGTGTGGTGTCTGGCGGTGACACCACAAAATTATTACGTGGGTCAGAGACGTGTGAATCTGGGATGACTATTGTTTGATATGGGAAAGCAGAACAAGTAGAAAACCAAACAATTTGTTTTTTTTAGATGTGTTTTATACTGTCAGTGTGGTTTATTCTGTGCATTTAAACTGTGTGATTTGCATGAGACAGTAGCGAATTTAGTGGGTCAAGCATGATTTTTCCTAGTACTGCACGAAAGTCAGTAAATTCGTTATGTTGCTAAAGAATGAGGTTAAGAGAGTGTGGGAGAGAATTAAGTAGCGAAAGATTCCTTACTAATTCAGAAAGTTCACAGTAGCAATAGACAGAAACATTACGAGACCATAGAATAGTAAAACGTTTAAGTTATTTCATGCCCATTGGGTGGAGAATCAGTTGTTTATTTATTGTACTTAAGTTTAATGCAAGGAATTTTTCAGCATTAGCGTGAAAGAATTTGTTATAATAAAAGAGGAGATATATGAGACAAATAGTGGTCTTAATTATTGAGTTGTGGGTAGCCATTTTGTTGAGGTATTTTACCATAACCTCCATTTTCTTGCTGGGATGTCCAAACTTTGAATAAAATATATACCACAGGAAGGAAATGTGGATGCGTTATCCATTCCGTTACATTAAGAAGTAAGGATGAGAATAAATTACAGCTTAACTGATAGGCACTAGGGCTCATACCTCAAGTTTAGTTGCAGTGGGTATGATAATCATGAAAATACTTCTGATGTACGAATAATAAAAGCACTCGCTTGGCAGGCCAGTCATCTAGTAGGCCTGACTACTACACGCCACAAAATGGGGTAGGAACCTCCCATTGTAATCAGCAGCGCAAAGTTACGCAAAATGCCACGCACGTCCTGCATCTACAGGTGAGACCGTTGCTACTTTGATGGAGCAGATACATGTATCATGAGGGCAGCAGCAGCAGGGAGAAGTGGAGCCACAGAGGCAGGGCAAAGTTTCGTAGTCTGTGGTTCAGCAACTGCAGTCAGGATATGAGGCAGCAGTGTGCTTTCATCCATCGGCAGCTAACTTAATAACTACTTTGCGAGTCAAAAGAGGACAATGTTAAGGCTACCACCACAATTAGTTGTTGATCAGACGAGATGACTCTCTCTGTGGCTAATTTACGATTGACAAGCGAAGCAAAGACATATGTGTTGTACCATGGGGTTCTCAGTAAGGCAGAAATATTCTAGCAATTGGCTGACAGTTAACGGTAAACTTACCAGAATCAAAGTAGCACAAGGCTTTTCCAGGAAAATTTGTACTTTAACACAGGAACGTGAGGAATCACTAGAAAGCCTTTCAGAGAGGATCCAAAGGATCAATGCACAGACATACTAGCTGACACAAAACTTGATAGTGGATAGACTCTTGCTGTGGGAAGAGTTTTTCTATGTGCTATTCCACCCCCCCCCTCTCCCCCCGAGATGTCACGTAGGGAAGATTTTGGTTAGAGGGACCACCGTCTATTTTCTGCAGATGTGAAGTGTTATACATATGGACATAAAGTCACGTATGGAAGCAGTGTCAGAAACCTGAATGCTTTAACTGTGGGCCAAAGTCATTGGAACTTTCATTCCATTGGGGGACACAACTGCAAGTGAGGCAATGTCGCAAGGCACACACTTCTTTAATTTACGCTAAAGATTGCTTTCCATGAAAAAATACCTCCAGGTGGGGGAACTTTGTGTGGGTTTCCGTTGATACCTATTTTCCACATGAAGCATTGCAGTAAGGGAAAAATGAAGAAAAAATGCGTTGTTTCATGCACAGAAACACAGTGTGCGTAATATTAATGCTGAATTTATTTTTCCTGTACGCTTGTACAACTTTGGCATGGGCACAGTTACTCTGTCGCAGGGCTTACTTATTGCTACATTATAGGTATTAAGTGAAGAATGTATTGATTGGTCTGTGATGACTATAGTCGGAAGCAAACCATCGATTACAGGAAAAAGTGCGTCACCTGCGAGACAGTGATTGGCAAGCACTGGAAGTTTTGCTATAATCGTTTACAGATTATTTAACCCAAAGGGTCTTTTAACATCAACACCGGTCAACCAGCACTTTATACCTACAGGTAATAATGCATCGCCTTTCAGAAAGCCATACCGCATAGCAAAGCAACTTCAAAACATAATGGAGAATTTTATAGATCAGCAGTTAGCGGAAGGTATAGTAGAGTACTGTGGTACCCCAAGAGGCGCAGATATTTTCATCGTAGCAAAACATTCATCAGATGGTACTAAGAAGTATAGATTCCGTTATGATTACCGCTTATGCATGATGGTAGCAGATTCGATTCCTAATGTTACATAAACATTAGACAATCTAGGACTGCCATATCGTGGGCCTGTGCCTACTGTGCTAGCAACTCACATTACAGCCAGATTATGGGGCAGCTGTCCTACTTGCAGGTGACACACGACGTGGCCACATTCCTCATGGTTATCAGATGTCAAGTCCGACACTGAAAGAGGTCGCTGGCCCTATGGTGCTTCCCCATAGATCAATCATATGACTACAAAGAGGAGGAGTTGTATTCTGGCGTCTGAGGCTGTCTTTCGGCCATACGACGGCCCCCCCAGGAGCCAGTAACCGAACGCAATTGCATTTCATTTCTCAGCAACTCATTCCAGAGCGATTGCTACGCTGTCAGCAGAGTCCACCTCGGACTTCGTGTCTTGGACCTTCCGAAATAGTCATACCTAGAAGAAGACATGTCTTTGATGCAATGACCGATCTTCGAGCTTGTAATATTTGACTTCATTTCGTTAATGGCATTGTTGACTTAGATCCTGGTGTGAGTCTTTGATAAGTTCCTCCAGGATTCCATTTCTGGCAGACTGATTGCCAAGACTCCTAGTGCTGAAATCTTCATGTTTATTGTGACTTTGCTCTCCTTTTCATCCAATACTATTCAGTGTACATTCTCAAAAGATATGTTTTGGTAGAATGAGTGGTTAAAAATCAACTACTGTCAGAAACCTTTGCGATAATTTTGCCTTAATAAACTTTAAGTTATTTGTGTACCTGGGCCTTATTTTCTTGGTTGAATTTGGAATGCACATTAAGGACACTAAAAGTACATTACAACACTGGATCTGTCTAGGGGTATCATCAGCTAGAGGTAGTCCCAGAAGATGAACCAAGGACCACATTCATGGGCTCATCGAAATGTTAGCAGTATAAAATAATAAAATAATGCTGTTCAGGCCGAAAAACTCGACAGCCACGTTCCACAGGTTATAAGATGGAATCGTTCATGGCTTAAAGCCGAAAATGGCAGATTTAGACTATCTTCACATTCTTGAGGCATAATGCCAGAGCATGTGAAACGCTTTCAGCAAGCTGTGATTTTCACATCTGATGCTTAGCATAGGAAATTACCATTTAGAGCAAGTCAAGGTAAACTCTCTAGGGCAAATGATTAGCATGGTGGATGTCAAACCAGTCTTTGCCTAACACAGGCGCTCTGGAATTTTGCAATGCCAAAATCATCAAAACATCTGTAGTCATTCCTGGGTTTATGAAATTATTAGCAGAAATTCATAAAGAATTTTGCACAGATAGAAATATCTTTGAATCGATTTTTGAGGAAGGTAGTGGAATTCCAGTGGTTAGCAGACTGCCAAACAAATTTCAAAGTATTGAAGGGACTGTTAATGTCTGACTCAGTACTAGTCTTACCTGATTTTGATAAGGAAATTATCCTCTGATGTGATGCCAGTAACGTGGTAGTTGGCTGCATTTTGAGCCAAAATATCGATGTGTCAGTGCAAGTGAACAAAGTGAAACACAACTAATTCGCAAAAAAGGAAATGATAGCAGTGATATATGGAATAGTATAGCTTTGTTGTCATTTATATGGATGGAAGTTGAAGGTCATCACAGACCACACATCATTAATATGGATGTTGTGGCTAAAGACAATCGCATAGGTTAATAAGATGGACACAGGAACTCAGAGAGCTAGATCTGACTGATCCATAAACTGATTAGGATGCACATAAATGCAGATACATAGTGTAGGAAAGTTGCAGTACTGAACATGCTAGGGAAAAGTGTAACAGAGTGGCAGAGAGCATAAGCAGCCAAGACTGTCAGGCATTAAAGTCACAACCACAGCTCATAGTACATAAGGGTCTACTCTGCATAATGACAAAGTGCAGACTAGGAATAGTTACTTCAGCAGCACTCAAGGAAAAAGTGTTGCAAAATGTGCATGACCATGTTTAGTCAGGTCATGGAGGATGCTGAAAGATGAGTAGCAGAAAGGTTCTGATGGAAACAAGAAAACGCAATGCAGAGCAGTATGTGAGGCACTGATTACCTTGTGCACAAAGAACTAATCTTGCAATTGGTTCTGAAACATTCCTTTTGAGAGTACTGCCAGAGGCATTTAAACCCTTGCAAATGGATGGAATTGATATTTTAGGACCATTTAATAGGACACCCATTGCAAACCGCTATGTATTGGCAATTATAGATCTTTTCTGGAAGTTCTTGACAGTAGTAGCAATTCCTGATCAACAGGCTAGTGCAATTTCCCAGGCTTTGGTTCACAGTTGGATACTTAAATTTGGGTGTCAGACCACAGTACAATTTTGGTGCCAGAGTTGATGAAGCAGTTGTGTCATGTACTTTACATCCAGAAGTTACAAATAAGCCCCTTCCATTGAAAAGCTAATGGCAAAGAGGAACATGTTCATATACCATCTTTGAAATAATGAGTTATTATAATAATGGCCATCATAATGACTGGGATACATATTTACGAAATGTTATTTGTGAAGTATATACTGTTACACATCCCACTCTCCATCGTGTTATATGGTAGAAAAATGCCTTTCACTTCGATATAATGAATCCTAAATTAGGGTAAACTACAAATTTGTTAAAAAATTTGCAAAAAGAATACAGGAGGTATGACAGAAAACTAAAGTGAGATAATTCTAAAACGCTGGAACTATAACTACAGTCTTCACAACAAGTGGGAAAATTGTCACAATATCGAGAGGGCCAATGGGTATTAGTCACTAACCCTTATATGTGTAAGAGAAAAAAATTCTTTACTATGTATCACAGTCCTTATCAAGTCATCTAGATGACTTCTCAAGTACACATTTAACTGTAGGTTCTGACCAAAACGTCTATTATCCATATAAGTTTTGTTAAACATTTTACAAGAACGGTAGATGCATTGTCACAAGTCCCAACGATGGAGGCAGTGCGCGAGAAAACGACCAAAACTGTTAGTAAGCGTATATTAAGTGACACGAAGGACATGCATTGTGTATGTACACATTGAGGTCACTTGACAAGAAGTATTTTAGTTTAGGTATGTTAGGTTTAAGAGCTGCTTAATGCATTTGTTTTTCTATTCTTGTTAGAGTGTATTCTGAATTTGTACTACTTACTGAAGGTCGTTACTATTTTATATTGGTTATGTGTTATTTCTTAGTTTTCTTTTGTGTATATGCATTTCCAGCGGAGGGAGAGAATGACGAAAGTTCCTTTCTCAGGTGGTGGGATCACCAGGGGCAACCATATGGGCTCCGTGGATTGCAACAACTCATAAGATAAATCATAAGGAAATTCCCTGTTGAGTTGTGACAAGAAAAGGAATATTCAGAGAACAACAACTAGAGTGATAATCAGGATTATAGGGTATGTATTAAGACAGCCTGTCGTCCATGGGCCGGCCGGAGTGGCCGTGCGGTTCTAGGCGCTACAGTCTGGAGCCGAGGGAGCGCTACAGTCGCAGGTTTGAATCGTGCCTTGGGCATGGATGTGTGTGATGTCCTTAGGTTAGTTAGGTTTAATTAGTTCTAAGTTCTAGGGGACTGATGACCTCAGAAGTTAAGTCGCATAGTGCTCAGAGCCATTTGAACCATTTTTTGTCTTCCGTGGCACTAAGGGGTCTTACATTTGTAAAACGTTTACAAGATAAATTGGACCAAAACAGATCGATTATGTTGGCTGCAAAGTCTTCTTTCAAATGAAGAGGTTGATACAGTGGAAAAAATCGTCAAAGGCCATATCAGACCAGTGAGGAGACAGGTGAAATTCCTCGCCTCTCCCTCCTCCATCCTCCATCAGCAGGTCTCGGCATGCTCTGGCTCATGACCCAGTATTCAATATCTTGGAAATCTGGAGAACGTGCATAATTCAACCAACAGAAGATGCACCAATCCGCTGCTCTCAGGGCCCAACCCAAAATAACATGCTAGTGTAGAGAGTAATACCTCTGGAGCAAGGACTAGATGAGTAATAGTCTCTTAAGTAAAGAAAGTAAAGGTGGCTGCCGATTGCTGCACCACACATGGGAACGAATCATCAAATGATGTAAACTCCCAAACGATGTAAGCTCCCACTTATTCAAAGACTTGCTTGAATTAGTGATGGTTCAGAATTTCATTCCTGTAAGGTACCATATTTGATAGGAATGTATCATTGAAAAAAGACATTTAAACCTATGAGTTATTATGTCACTAAATCATTGTTATCACTGCAAAGTTTTCTTTGGAGGAATTGCCGGGGAATGACATCACAGCAGATAGGGAGCTCCACTGAACTCAGTGCTACAGAGACATCTGAAATAGCTGGAAATCCAGTTACATAGATGTGAGACCAGCATAACTACAAAAAATGCAACAGTTAGCTATTGCTTAATTAACTCTGTCACTATAGCAACTTCTTGTTGGGACACAGATATTTATTTAAAATCTGTCTCGTCAATTTCATTTTTTATCTAATTCATAGATATGTAGCGCTCGACTTTTCTATGAAATTAAGAGTTGGATTTCAGCGTTGTTGGTAAGAGCATTGTGTGCAGAGCTCAGATTAATGTGGATTAGTGGAGGGATTACTTAATATCTTACTTCATGATGTACCCATGATATGCCTCATTGCTCTATGTGGGGACAAGCTGCACAGAAATGGAATGTGGCAGTGCAGTTAGGGTAGCCTGCACACAGCTAGTAACTGGGGGGCCATTGCAGCAAAAAACTTCACAACCTCAGAAGCAGCAGGTTTCTCGGAGTGCAATGGTCAATTGACGGGAAGTGGAACGAGGACATTCCTCATGTCGATACCTGAAGACAGATAGCTTTGCTATCGGGATGGCAGAAATGTTCAACAGCGTTCTGCTGCCCTCACATCAGGACTGAAATCCCCAGAAATCACAGAGGTCAAAGTCCAGGAAGCTTGGTGAGCAATTCATCAAATCAAATGTCGACACTCATCAGACTTGGCATGAAGAATTGACCTCTTGAAAGTTCTGATTACCTAGGCTTCATCGACAGTGTATGTAGAGCTACAACTGATTTCAACATAACAGGAAAGGAATATGCATATTTAAGTAGAATTAGAACTAATCATGGAAGACGTAAATTTTGGCATCACAACCGTGGAAAAGCAGAAAATCCAATTTGAGACATTGTACGACATGTCACAGAATATTGAGCACATGGCTGTGAAGAGCCAAAGAAGGACATTTGAAGAGATACACACAGTTCTGTCAATGATGTGAACTGGTTGAAAACACTGCACCTTGTATTGTAACTTTTTAACTTAAATGTCATATGTAAACACTGCAGATAAGTTTTTGTAAAATATTCATATTTCCAAAGCATTCTCATTTTTCCGCACACACACACGTATATATATATATATATATATATATATATATATATATATATATATATATATATATATATATATATTTTAATGGCCAGTAGTGTATTATGACGCTATATATATATATATATATATATATATATATATATATATATATATATATATATATATATATATATATATAGCGTCATAATACACTACTGGCCATTAAAATTGTTACACCAAGCAGAAATCCAGATGATAAACGGGTATTCATTGAACAAATATATTATACTAGAACTGACATGTGATTACATTTTCATGCAATTTGGGTGCATACATCCTGAGAAAGCAGTACCCAGAACAACCACCTCTGGCTGTAAAAGCGGCCTTGATACACCTGGGCATTGAGTCAGACAGAGCTTGAATGGTGTACACAGGTACAGCTGCCCATGCAGCTTCAACACGATACCACAGTTCATCAAGAGTAGTGGCTGGCGTATTGTGACGAGTCACTTGCTCTGCCACCATTGACCAGACGACTTTAATTGGTGAGAGATCTGGAGAATATGCTGGCCAGGGCAATAGTCAAACATTTTCAGCATCCAGAAACGCCCGTAAAGGACTTGCAACATGCGGTCGTGCATTATCCCGCTGAAATGTAGGGTTTCGCAGGGATCGAATGAAGGGTAGAGGCACGGGTCGTAACACATCTGAAATGTAACGTCCACTGTTCGAAGTGCCGTCAATGCGAACAAGAGGTGACTGAGACATGTAACCAACGACACCACTTACCATCACACCGGGTGATACTCCAGTATGGCAATGACGAATACATGCTTCCAATGTGCGTTCACTGCGATGTCGCCAAACATGGATGCGACCATCATGATGCTGTAAATAGAACCTGGATTCATCCGAAAAAATGACGTTTTAGCATTCGTGCACCCGCGTTCGTGGTTGAATACACCATCGCAGGCGCTCCTGTCTGTGATGCATCGACAAGGGTAACCACAGCTATGGTCTTCGAACTGATAGTCAATGCTGCTGCAAATGTCGTCGAACTGTTCGTGCAGATGGTTGTGGTCTTGGAAACGTCCCCGTCTGTTGACTCAGGGATCGAAATGTGGCTGCACGATCCATTACAGCCATGTGGATAAGATGCCTGTCATCTCGACTGCTAGTGATACGAGGCCATTAGGATCCAGCATGGCGTTCCGTGTTACCCTCCAGAACCCACCGATTCAATATTCTGCTAACAGTCATTGGATCTCGACCAACGCAAGAGATATGATAAACCACAATTGCGATAGGCTACCTTACACGAGGCATCACAACAACGTTTCACCAGGCAACGCCGGTCAACTGCTGTTTGTGTATGAGAAATCGGTTAGAAACTTTCCTCATGACAGCACGTTGTAGATGTCGCCACCGACGCCAACCTTGTGTGAATGCTCTGAAAAGCTAATCATTTGCATATGATAGCAACTTCTTCCTGTCGGTTAAATTTCGCGTCTGTAGCACGTCATCTTCGTGTTGTAGCAATTTTAACGGCCAGTAGTGTAATTCCAATCCCAAAGAAAGCAGGTGTTGACAGATGTGAAAATTACCGAACTATTAGTTTAATGAGCCATGGCTTCAAAATACTAACAGGAATTCTTTACAGACGAATGGAAAAACTGGTTGAAGGAGACCTCGAGGGAGATCAGTTGGGATTCCATAGAAATGTTGGTGCACTTGAGGCAATACTGACCCTACGACTTATCTTAGAAAATAGATTAAGGAAAGGTAAACTCACGTTTGTAGTATTTGTAGTCTTAGAGAAAGCTTCTGACTATATTAACTGGAATGCTCTCTTTCAAATTCTGAAGGTGGTAGGGGTAAAATACAGGGAGCGAAAGGCTATTTACAATTAGTACAGGAACAAAATGGCAGTTATAAGAGTCGAGGGGCATGAAAGGGAAGCAGTGGTTGGGAAGGGAATGAGATGTTATTCAATCTGTATATTGATCAAGCAATAAAGGAAACAAAAGAAAAGTTCGGAGTAGGAATTAAAATCCATGGAGAATAAATGAAAACTTTGAGGTTCGCCGATGACATTGTAATTCTGCCAGAAACAGCAAAGGACTTGGAAGAGCAGCTGAACGGAATGGACAGTGTCTTGAAAGGAGGATGTAAGATGAACATCAACAAAAGCAAAACGACGATAATGGAATGTAGTCGAATAAAATTGGGTGATGCTTAGGGAATTAGATTAGGAAATAAGGTTTGCTATTAGAGGAGCAAAGTAACTGATGATGGTCGAAGTAGAGAGTATACAAAATGTAGAGTGGCAATGGCAAGGAAAGAGTTTCTGAAGAAGAGAAATTTGTTAGTATCGAGTATAGATTTAAGTGTCAGGAAGTCGTTTCTGAAAGTATTTCGATGGAGTGTAGCCATGTATGGAAGTGAAACATAGAAGGTACATAGTTTGGACAAGAAGAGAATAGAAGCTTTCGAAATGTGGTGCTACAGAAGAATGCTGAAGATTAAATGGATAGATCACATAACTAATGATGAGGTATTGAATAAAATTGGGGAGAAGTGAAGTTTGTGGCATAATATGACTAGAAGAAGGAATCGTTTGGTAGGACATGTTCTGAGGCATCAAGGGATCACCAATTTAGTATTGGAGGGCGGCGTGGAGGGTAAAAATCGCAGAGGGAGACCAAAAGATGAATACACTGAACAGATTCAGAAGGATGTAGGTTGCAGTAGGTGCTGGGAGATAAGGAACCTGGCATAGGAGAGCTGAATCAAACCAGTCTCTGGACTGAAAACCACAACAAGAACAACATAGCGTAATTCACGAAGATATGCAACTATTTTAATATGTTATTCTACAACTAAAACTAAAGAAAAACTTCATATAAACATAGATTAGCAAAAGTTTTGTTGCGGAGTTATAGCTGGATGTTCTGGAAAACTACTGCACATACACGTCTGGGACATGTTTTATTATATTCACCAGGTCAATAACAACAAAATAAATGGCAATCGTGCTTTACTTTAATCTCGTATAGTTTTGCGATGGCTTCATATTAGTGAAGTTGGCAAATTTGAGGCAAAATATTTTAGTAGCCGTAACTCCATAACTAAACATTTGCGGACCTATGTTTGTATGAACTTTATTTCTTTAGTTTTATTTGTAGAATAACATATGAAAATATTTGCATATCTCTGTAAATCACCCTATATATATATGATAGTCTGAAACAGTTGTGCTCTCAGATCAGAGCACTTGCAGTGCGCTGAAATGCAGAATGTACAGACATCCGGGGATCCATGAGTTACCACTTGTTGAAGCGCTCATTACCAGTTAAAATGTGCCTTTTCCGGAAGTGATAAATTTAAGGGGGCGACAGGACGTCAAACGAGCCTATTTTGAGCAGGAGAGGCACCACAGGGCATTTTAATTTCCACTGTCTGTACTTTTACAAACAAATTTGTAAAACTTTGTCAGCTTGACCAGGAAAGATTCAGGATTCACTCTCATAGCAATGGAAATTCAGAAACGAAACAAAATAACCTTTTTTACCCGTGAGATTTCATCGTTTTTTCACTTACTATTGGCTGCATTTGTTGCTTAGGTAAACTTTCGCTCATAAGTAACAGAGATTCTTCGATGCATTTTGCACAGCATACAAACCTTACTTACAGGTAAATTTATTTAATTTATGAAAAAATGAATGATCTGTAACGTTTTAAACTACATGTTTAGAAAAAAAGTCAAATTTTATAGTTGATTATCTCAATTCTTAGCGGTTTTTAATAGATTTGGAAACTTCTAGAGTTTTGCATTAAGGAGTTTGTGTTTAATAAGCATACCAAGCTTGAAAGTAACTGGACATTTATTTTGGATGTTATGTGTACCTAAGTACGGAATTTTGTGTTTTGGAGAAAATGGTCGTTTAAGTTTCTGCTTGTATTTGGCATTGTTTTAGAACTGTTCAGCAGCATAAGCAGGCTCTTTTTCATTTTCTAAATCAGTTTTCTTCCTTTCCACATTCCTATGATGCACTCTTCTTGATTTTATTGTCTCCAAAAATGGTTTATCTGCTTTCACTACACACTGCCTGTTGCGTACAAAGCTTTGATGCAGTTCATTCCGGGCTTAATTCTCAATTTCTCTAAAAGATATCTCCTGCGTTGCACACCATCATTAAAACATGAAACTGCATCCTAAACACCAATAGCAAGTGCATTTCTTCCCACAAAAATGGTTTTTGGCCATCTTTCTCATACATATTGGTTAAAACTTTCATTTGGGTTTTGGGTACCGCCATGAAGACATTTCTTCAACAAGTTTTCATTTGCGAAGTTCCTGAACATAGGTTTGATGGCTTCCATCACAGCAGTCGGAAGAGAATTTCTGTGATGATATTCTTCACCACTATCAATGATTCACTGGAGTAACATTTCTTGTAGCCCCCTTAAGTGTGAATCTGTTGCCCTGGTGACATTTTTCGCCGTTCAAGCAACGAATTCTAGGCATCTTGTGCGATAATATGGCAAAAACGAATACAAAACGACACAGCCAAATGAAAATCGTTTCGAAATTCACAACACCACACTGCAAGCCTTTCAAAACAGAGAACAGACAAACTCAGCGATCAAAACGATGCCGCTACGGTCGCAGATTCGAATCCTGCCTCGGTCATGGATGTGCGTGATGTCCTTAGGTTAGTTAGGTTTAATTAGTTCTAAGTTCTAGGGGACTGATGACCACAGATGTTAAGTCCCATAGTGCTCAGAGCCAAAACGATGCACGTCGATAGCAGCAGAGAAAATATCGATATCAATAGGATTTTGTTTCACGTAAGGCAATCTCTGACGCAAATATAAACATTCGATTACTACAGAGCGAAATAGGCTTACGTGTGAAGAAAGAATGCTGTGCAAAGGGGTGTGGGCGTTGCATCTTGGTACATTTAATACCAAATAACGTGCTTTATAATGTGTCAAATATATATGTTTTATACATGAAACTTTTCAAGGAAGATGTGAGCTACAAGATTGACGTATTTTTGAAAAATCGAATTTTTTTTTAATTGTTGACGTCCTACCGAAGAGGGTTCGATGAGCAAAAGCTACATTTCTTCGGTTTTCGGGAACCAAACGAAGAACTCGCTTGGCGACACCGTCTGTCGCAGGCTGCTTGAATGTGCGCACGTGACGACATAATTGGCTAACTTCAATGGTAAATATCTCCCAAACGGAGCAACGTATCGATTTTTTTCTTAACAATAGTGTGGTGTCACCGCCAGACACCACACGTGCTAGGTGGTAGCCTTTAAACCGGCCGCGGTCCGTTAGTATACGTCGGACCCGCGTGTCGCCACTATCAGTGATTGCAGACCAAGCGCCGGCACACGGCAGGTCTAGAGAGACTTCCTAGCACTCGCCCCAGTTGTACAGCCGACTTTGCTAGCGATGGTTCACTGTCTACATACGCTCTCATTTGCCGAGACGATAGTTAGCATAGCCTTCAGCTACGTCATTTGCTACGACCTAGCAAGGCGCCATTATCAATTGCTATTTATCTTGTGATGCATGTACCGTCAGACCGATGTTCACCAATTATGGATTAAAGTTAAGTATTCCAGAAGCTACGTACTTTTTTACTAGACTCAACTCCTTTAACTGTTCCAGACCTCACGCCAGCCTGCGTGAGCTTAAACGCGTGCCTTTCGGCTACCTCCTAGTGGCTTGGCTGTCTTGCCAAGTCACAACAAATAGTTCCTCAGTACAGCCGCCCCTGCAACACCTTCTGCTTTCCTGACAAACTAACTGTTTTGCGTACACGTGTCCACACTTCAGTACCTGAAATGTTGCCCAGGGGAGAAAAATACCTTAAAAACTTGCTTGTGCCATACATACTAGGAGTTTATAATCAACCTAAAGACAATCTATTCTTGATAGCTATAATTATTAGTCTCCAAATGAATTACATTTGCAATAATTTTATGACTGAGGAAGCACAATATTAATGAAGCTGATAATGCTATAAAAAGTCGAAATCCAATAACGCAGACCCTTTCATGACCTGAATAAAGAGACAGGTTTTGCGACAAACCGAGCTACAGCATTACGAATGATATTTCTCTAAGGTTAGCAAACGTTGCAGCAACCTGCCCATACTGTAACCTGCTAACTATTGCGCAATCCTCAACTGAGGCAGAATGGAAAGCACTCCGTGTTCAGGCTACAAGTGGCCAATCGAGGCCATCAGACTGCCGTGTCATCCTCAGCCGAGGATGCAGATAAGAGGGGCGTGTGGTCAGCACCCCGCTCTCCCGGTGGTTTTCTTTGTCCGGAGCCGCTACTATTCGGTCGAGTAGCTCCTCAGTTGGCATCACGAGGCTGAGTGCACCCAAATAGGCGAGGTGCAAAACCGCAGCACCATTTGGCAGAGTCTAGCCACAGGCATACAGCACTTGAGTGTCAAAGCAGAAGTTTCATAGTGTTGTGTACATAGTTCCACGTAGTTAGCGCGTACACAACTTTCCCACTAGAGCGCGCCCCACTAAGCACAACAGCGCAGGCGCAGCGCTCGTCCATCTCCGCACTACGAGTTGGCGCTGTCTTAGAGACGGACCAAATTCTGATTCCGCCGATCCGCGTATTAATACGTAACGCAGCCAATGAGATTGCTGCTAATGTAGAACTTTTTCTCCTCGCAGATCACACTCGCGCAGTGATACCTGATTGCACGAGGTATTACGACGAGTGTACAGATCTTCGATTAGTAAGTCTGCATTAGTCTGTATTTGTCTGCGCCAGTCTCTACCAGTCTATAGTCAAGTTTCAGTCTGCGCCTAATAAGATTACCATATTCCTGTACATAGCCATGAAGATAAATGAATAGACACTTTGTCAAGTATCAGAGATATGTGAGAATAAGATTAACGTACCAACCCAAAGGAACTTCAGATTGTCGATTGTAAACAGCATCCAGAATCAAGTTACGTAATGTCTATGCATTTTATTATTTTAATAAATGTGTGTGAAAATTAATCTAGTTCTGTTTAAAGTTGGTCACCATCAATCTGCTACTCTAAGCGTTCCAGTGGCATTTCTATCGCCATGATAAGACCACGAGACATATTGCTGACACTTGCCTATTTCGTTAGAGCGACAAGTCAAATAATCTGATGGTGTGTGTACCGAAGGTCTTACAGTACGCATGCCACACTTAGAAAGTGTCGCAAACACAGCAGGGCGCTACTAGTGGGTAGAGACGCGGGTGCAGTTGGTGACTCACGTCCTCAGTGCGTCCAAACATGGCGTTCTCGACGAGTTGCTGCACCGGCTGTTGCCTCAGGAAGTCCACCAGCTGCTGCGGGTCGTCTGTCTTGAGGCCCAGGTGTGCACCCAGGGTGAAGGAGCGAGCCCGCATGCGGTCGGAGCACACGCCGTCTCCCAGAACCACGCCACTGTGCGCTATGGCTCTGTGAAATAGGCCTGAAAAGGGCATAGCAAAACATTACAACATTTCTCGATACCTAGTGGAGACGTAGAAAAATACCACTCATAAACATTGATGAAACTTGTACTTCAACGGGCTGATTTCAGTCCTGGAAAGAGCAGTACAAGCCAAAGTCTTGTAAGGTACACTTAGCGGAATACCAAAATTAATTTAGCAGCGGAGTTGCTCTGATTGATCTGCTTGCAGCTTATGTCACGTATTATGACACAATCTCAGTGGACAGGTTCTACAGTAATTTCGAAAATTACCATTTGGTTCAAGTTATTCAGTCAGTTCTTGAGAACAGAAGATCTATATATGTTGCTGTAATGAAAAAAGAAATGTAGGTGGAGAAGTCAACACAATGGCTACCATCAGGGAAGTGTATTTTCAGCAATTTTACTTGATTTTTACGCAAATGAGTAACGAATTTTCTGTAAAGTGAAGCGTTTCCCCTACACAGATAGTCTTGCTCTTGCTGCACAGAATGAAAATTTTGAACTTGATGAAGAGCAACTAGCAGGCGCCTTGTCTACCATGTAACGTATTACAAACAAAATACGAGAGCAAATCCTTTAAAAACACAGGTATGTGCTTGTCATTTAACAACTAGACAGGAAAGACAAAGACTCGAAATATATGCTGAAAATCAGCAGGTGGAATACACAGCGACTTCTAAATGCCTAGGAGCATTCCTTGACCGGTCTTACACCTACAAAACAACTGCATTGAAACTGCTAATAAAACGGCACTGAGGAACAACATTTCCAAAAAGCTTGCTTGCAGTTAGTGGGAGCAAATACAGCAGACCACACAACCCTAGTCTGGTCTAGACCTGTCCATGTGGAAATGTGGATATCATCCTGAATGAAACATGCTTTTTAACAACTGCCTCTATGAAGGGTACACCCGTGGATAAACTAGAGAGCAGTTGGTTTCTCTGGTCCAAGTATATGATGATAAACAATAGAATTCATAGAAATGTTCAAATAAAACTTTGATGAAAAACATGTTATTTACTGTGCACAGAGGAAGTGTCTAGTAAGACTAAAATCCAGAAGAAGATTCATGAACGATATGGACAGAATTTCTCTAACTGTACTCAACATAAGATACTGGTCAACTGATGCCCAACTCAGGTGAGAAACTTTGTGGACCTTCAATAATCTACGAACAGGTGTTGCAATAGTAAGGTTAACACCACTGACGTTACAAGATGGAAGTGACATTTTCTAGATTGTGGTGAGGTGAAGTAAATGGCAAAGTATTCTGTCCTGTCAGTCCCTTTAAGTGGGCATTCCAATATCTATGGCTAATAAACAGTGCTACTACTGACATTGCCTGATTTCAGGTTGAAAAATGTAGAAGACATGGCCCTAAACCGACCTGAACAGGAAAAACTGAAAGTAAAGTAATTAGTAAAAGGGCAGCCCAACTCTGGCAGTTGAATTCAAATGTCAACCAGTAGTAGGACAGAGGGTATTCTAGGCTGACTCATTGTATTTTGTACCCCGAGGCAGTATCGATACGCAGTATGCATTGATTGTGTCACAATTGCGAGTTAAACATAACCTTCAGTGTCGTAAGTATTCAGGGTGTTCTAAAACAGATGTTTCTCACACGCTTAACGCATATCTATTCTTATGAATGGTCACAGGTTTTGTTGACTAATGGGAGAGCATCACAGAATGACGAAAAACCTTAATTGGTAGACAGTTCAACATAGTTGCCAACTCCCCTACTGATGCCTACTTACACAGTGTTAAGTGGAATATCTAGTAACATTCCAGAGACATCTATGCATCGCTCACACAGTGACTGCAGAGGCAGGGTTAGGCTGACTGTAGCATAAAGAGTGGCATTTCAGCAATCATACTTCTAATGTTCTGTATGCGAACGGAATGGGTATAAACTGTAATACATGGTACAACGGAAAACACTGTCTGCTCAGCAATTTACAGTAGTATGGAAAGTACACATATAGATGTACACTGGTGACTAAAATTAAAGCAACAAACGGATATTATGCTAGGTTGCATTTATTTTACCACAAAACAGTACAAGCAGATCACAGTAAAGTAGAAACAACGTAAAAAAAAATACAGAAGATAAACAGCTGCAACTTGCATAACGATAGACCAAAATGTTCTTCGTTCTTTGAAGCTTAACTGATTTGCACAGACATACTGACAACTGGTTAATGGGCTGACTATGGGGTGCGACCACCTTTGGCAGCGATACAGGCCTTACAGCGTTGGGACATGCTGTATGAAGTAGACCATTATCGTTCATCAATACCTGGGCCCACAGGACCCTGCAACAACTGCATGTTACATCCAAGATCTTATTACGATACTGGACAGCAGTTAAGCCTTGTGGATTCACCCATGCAATTAAATGAGGAGGTTTTCGATTGCTCATCGTAATCCCTGACGACAACTCCTCGATCGATCTGTTTCCACAATTTGGATTCTGAGATCGTGTTCCACGTTCCCTCCAGATGCAAATGCGTCGAGAATCACTCTCCAGATCAAATCGGGAATCATCTGTGAAAAGAACACTGGCCCACTGTTCAACTGTCCAGGTGGCATGTTGAGGAATGTAGCAGGTCGCCGACAGTATAAGCCATCTGCTGACACCTTCTGTACATCGATTGTCTCGATACAACACGTCCAGTGGATGCTGTGAGGTCAGATGCCAGTCGCAGTGCAGAACTAAGACGGTAATGTCGCGGCCTTACAGCCTAGTAAGGGTTCTCTCTTTCTGATATCACATATGTTCCGCCCTACCCTGGTCGTTGGGATACTGATTCATTCACCATGAATTGTCTCCACATCCAAGAAACGACAGAACGATTCACATTAAGCCATTAGGCTACATCTGTTTGCAACTGTCCTGCTTCCTATCTTTCTATGGTCCTCTACTGGTTGACATCATCCCTGTGCCATACTGCACCATCTGTGACTACGTACTGCTCGGCAAATACTACCCCATTTGATAGGTGCACTGACATCATCATTGGAGTAGTTATCTGTTGCCCGGAATGTCATATTCCGTGCAGAACGCAACAGTACGGACATCTGTTGGCATTTTGTACGATTACATCGCGAATTAGACGCAGAACAGGGTAATAGCGGTTTGTTGCTCTAATTTTGGACACCAGTGTAGATAGCACCCACCAAAACTAGAAAATAAGTCTTGTAAACAAAAGTGTAGAAGCAAATATTTATTGATTAGGTCGAGAACAGTCAGTATTCATTTCTCGCACACCTAACAACACTTAAAGTTGTCACTTACATCAGCCATTCTGCGCGTCTGTGTTGGCATCAAAACAAGAGCAGGGCTTCCGTGGAAAGTAAATGACGTAAATAGTCAAACATAGTTATATTTTTTCCTCGCAGTATTCTCCCATCATTTGGCCAACTATGTTTCTCGACAATGACATGTATCATATGAGACACGACACCCTCAACACTAACCCAGCTGGTCTGAGAATGTTTTTCCACACAAGCGACGTATCATCTGGCGTCCCGCCCTCCAGACGTAAGTTCCCTTTCCTCAGCCTCTTGGTCAGACGCTTAAAAATACATCGAAACCTAGTGATTGTGTAAAAGGCTTGTTCTCTCTTTCAAAATAGGCGACACGTAGGCGTTCACCTGTATTACAGATTAAATTTCTGTATCTTATTCTAGAAGAATCAGTTTATTTCAATTTAAGACTATTCCTCGAGTTCTTTAAAAGATTATAGCGAAATCAGAAATAATAAGACCTACTGCATTGTTCTGATTTAACAGAAATGTGCTACCTCTTAATCTAAGCGGATATAATAAAAATATAAGATTTCTGTTGTTTTTGGGGTTCCATACATCAGTTATTAAAAACGGAACCTTTATACTATCACTTTGTTGTTTGTCTCTCTGTTTGTCTGTCTGTCCAACTGTTATGAAACCTTTTTATTCAAGAACTGGTAGATATATCGAGTGCATATTTATGCCACATGCTAGGGTAGGGACCCTTTGTAGTGCAAACAATTTAACCTAGGAAGTCAATATAATCAAAATATACAGAAATTTATGTGACATATTTTGCTACTCGCAAAACTCGTCATCAAAACCTCCTGTTGACCTAGAATGACCATACACTACCGGAAAAAATTAGTACACCTGGAAAGGCGAGGTCGATTTTAATCCAACGATGGCATAGGAGACCTGGGGGATAGTATGTGTAATGATAATGGTTTCAACGTCGTTGGCCAGCAGATAGTGTGGTGGCAATTAAGTAGGTGACCATGCCACGTAGTCGCACTCGTCTTGCTGCAGCCAACTAAGCGAGCCTGAAAGGAGTCAAACTGTGGCCCTCCGAGTGACGAGAATTTCCATACAAGCTGTACGTGCCTCGTCAGTTGTGCGACGATGTTGGTATCAGTGAACTTTCTCACAGCCATAGACCAAGTTTTGGACGTCCACGCACCACAGACGCCCAACAGGATCGTACAGTTACCATAGCAGAGATAAGAGGGTTTGTGAGCCCAGATGTGACAACACGAACTGTTGTGAACTGGTTATTAGCATACCTCTAGCCCATCTTCCACTCACACCACTGTATCGATGTGCATGGCTTGACTGGTGCCAGCAGAGAACCAATTGGAATGACGCGCCGTGGTCTTCGGCGATGAAAGCAGATTCTGCCTGGACGCAAATGATGGTTGTTGCGTGTACAACATAGACCTTGTGAGCCTTATCTCATACAGACGCATTGGCTGCACCCCAGGCCTTATGGTCCGGGGTGCGATAAGCTAAAGCTCTTGTTGACGTTAACTGTTTCTGGAGAGGACGCTAACCAGACGTTGGTTCGTGCACAATGCTGTTATACCAGTTCATTTTCCGTTCTTGCAACAGAAACATGATGTGTAGTTCCAGCAGGATAACGCCTGCCCACACACTATCGGCGAAACTCGAAACGCGCAGCAACTTCCCTGGCCAACACTATCTCTGGAGTTGTCTCTAGTCGAGCACATATCGGATATGATGAGAAGTGCCTTGAGTGACTCGTCAGCCAACAAATCTTAGGGAACTACATGGTCAGGTCGAGCTGGAATGGCATAACGTATCCCAGGACAGTTTTCACCATCAACTGAATGCCAGAGTCAGCGCCTGCATTGCCGTTGGAGACTACACTACGCACTAGTAAGGGTGTTCCAGAATGGGTCTTTACCTGGTACCCCAGGACTGCTTGTGCTGTTGGCATGTAAATGTAATCATTTCATGTATCCCACATCAGGAATTGAAACAGTAAATCTCAAGTGCATCTGAAATCTCTAAAACGGTGTATTAATTTTTCTCCAGCAGTGGATGTGGCAAGAAGCAAGTTGTGGCAGTATAATAATTCCCAGATTTGTTAATTTGTAATTGTATCACAAATAAAGAGCTACTTTTGCGTCATTTGTTTTAAGTTGGGCTGTCAGTCCCTTTATTAAAATCCCTTTTTCTCAGGAATAGGTAGACATATCAGATTGTTACAAAATAAAGACGTTGCACAATAAAGGATTATATGAAAGTTACATGACTATTAACAGTGCAAAAGCGACTGTCACAACTCAGACTTAATATTAAATGGTAGTGCTGTTAAATTTATACTTGGCTTCCATCGCCAGGATAAACATAACAAATTTATTTCAGTACAATTATATATGGTTTTCAGTGCCAATTACTGATTCTGTAACTGCAGTCATACTACATGTGGAATCGTCCAGAGGCCACAGCGCCGCACAAAATTCGGCAACCTGAATCGGTACCACAGACATTAAGGGCTTGCTGCAGTCCACAACAACGAATGGGAGACAGCAGCGCCCTCACGCTGAGGTCAATATAGAGTCGAGTAGGCAGGAGCTCTGTCCCCGCTCGTGACGTCCGCTACAGCAACCATCGAGTACGACAGTGAGCGTTCTTAAAGTTTCTGAAGCAATGCACTTTTGCAATTGTTACATTTTGTCCTGCAAGAGAACAGTTTGCTTACAAGTAGAACAAGTGAGGCTTTGCTAGTCAGTGACAGTTGCATATTATGCAACAATCCTGTGTCACAATGAAGCAAATCTTTTAATCATTTATGTAATAAAGTGAACTAAACTAATATTTCACGCGTACTACGTTGATGAGCCTTTTCCCCTAGGAGCCAAAGAACCCAACATTATGGCCAGATGAAACAGTCCATCATGTCACAATACCACACGTGGCTCCCTGTCCAGAATTCGTTATAGTAAAAACTTCTGACTAAACTGCACACGCAGTCTTAAGGACATTGCTATGACCAGTGTCTGTATAACCACAGAATTGACTACCATTATTAAGAGCGTTTGACTGAGTGAGGTGGCGCAGTGGTTAGCACACTGGACTTGCATTCGGAAGGACGACGGTTCAATCCCGCGTCCGGCCATCCCGATTTAGGTTTTCCGTGATTTCCCTAAATCGCTCCAGGCAAATGCCGGGATGGTTCCTTTGAAAGGGCACGGCCGACTTCCTTCCCCATCCTTCCCTAATCCTATGAGACCGATAACCTCGCTGTTTGGTCTCTTCACCCAACCAACCAACCAACCAAGAGCGTTTGTTTAGGGTTTCGATATGCAAAAACCGTCGCAGCATTCGCCTTACACAATTTTCGGATATTACGGGATCCTAAATCTGCATACTGGCCAGCATTTTGACCAAATGTCCTCTTGACTACGAGCCCATTCTTCCAGCTGCCAAATACTGTGAAAGGTGAGATGGAACAAATTTTATTTTTAATTATGTTGATAGCAAATGAGAAAAGACTTTCAGGCACGTTTTATGACCTCACTTTGTAAAGCATAAACAGTATTTACACAACTTTAGAAGAAAAGGGTGATATTTTAGGCACTAGAAGGACTTACATGCCTACAAGCAACATACTATACCTATTTTTAAATAAATAAGCACCTCATTACATTTAGAAAACTCCATTTACCGGAAAAAGTTATAAAATCCTTTTTTTCTAAGTCTTCATTGCCCTGTCTGGTTTACGTAAGCAAAAAGGGGCCACCGGGGTCGTACAGGGTGACACACTGGAGACGGACGGTTTTGAACTGCGTAGTGCTGAGGGCTCGGTGGTGGGAGGTGGTCGTGGTGGGGATAGTTCTGATCCACACAAGACGCCATTTCATCTACTCAGTCACTACGGAGCAGTGAGACTTGCAACATCGAGTGTTTGTCTATGACAGTTTCATAAAAGTGGTGAGTCTATTATTGTTACGCAGCGATTGTTTCATGCGCGGTTTAATGTCGGTCGACATGGAGCTGTTCCGAGCCGTAACACGATCCTCAGATGGGTGGAAAACTTCGGATCAACTGGAAATATACTGGCCCGAGACGCAGAGTAACGAGACCAGAAAATGTTGAAAGAGTAAGGCAAGCGGCAGTCAGAAGCCCAGGACGGTTAGCTAGACGTCATGCTAGTGAGTTACGAATCAATCGAGAATTGGTTACACGAATTTTGCATAAATAATTAAAATTCCATCCCTACAAAATGCTCATTGTCCAAAAATTTAAGGAAACTGATTTTGCTGTACGAGAAGACTTCGCTTACAGAATGCAGGTGATTTTGGGATCGAATGAAAATGAAGTTTTATTGATGAGCGAAGAAGCTCATTTTCATTTAAACGGGACCGTGAATAAGCAAGACCTACGTTACTGGGCTCCAGAGCATCCACACCTTATCCACCAGCGTCCTCTACACTCAGAAAAAGTAACAGACTGGTGTGCTCTTGGCTATGTTGGCATTATTGGACTTTATTTGTTTGAAGAGAACGGAGCCACATTTACTGTTAATTCGGTTCGTTACATTATTCGTATGCTTGAAACATTCTCGAAACCAGAACTAAGAAGACGACGAATTCCCTTAAAACGCGTTTGATTCCAGCAGGATGGGGCAACATGGCACACCGCATACACTTCAATGACAGTTCTTAGGCGCATGATTCCTGACCGGATTATCTCACGTTTTGGCAATGTTCCTTGGCCTCCCACGTCTCCCAACTTGTCAGTATGTGACTTTTTTCTGTGGGGTACCTTAAGAACTATGTCTATAACCACAAACCACGAAATTTGAACGAGTTGAAGAACGCAATCATTCAAGAAATTGCTGCCATCCCTGCAGAGATTTTAGTCCGTGCGATGGAGGATTTTGTGAAGAGACTTGAGTCCTGCATTCTAAATGATGGACATCACCTTGACGACATTATTTTTCACAAATAACTTTGTTAACTAAAATGGCAAATAATGAGCTTTGATTTTGTGCAAATAAACATGCATTGACTTTAAAGTTGACTGAATATTATTTCATTAAAAACCGTCCTTCTCCCGTGTGTCACCCTTTACAAAGGATGGTTCTGCACTCCACACTACACTTACAGTTCCCAGAAACTTCCCAGCCCGCTATCTATATTAGTGACTGAGGAAGAACACAGGATCAGATGATTTCAGGAATCTTCCTGGAAAATTTACCTTGAAGCCAGGATCTACTGTAACTCAGACAGTGTAGTGAAGAAACCGTCAGCCACAAGTAACCAGTGACCCTCTGGACAGGCATTACGGCCATGAGGCGAAGGATACCAAGTCTTTAGAAATGTAGAAGCTACCAGGATGGCAGGTTCAAATATGACAGCCTGTTAAAAAAGCAAACAATACATAGAAGGTAACAAATTCCGTTAAACTAGTACAAACAGAGTAAAACCCGAAAAAAATCGAGTTGAAACTGATATCAGTTCGCTGTTTGTCAACATTTTAGCTGTATGCCATATACAGGGTGGTCCATTGATAGTGACCGGGCCAAATATCTCACGAAATAAGGGTCAAACGAGAAAACTACAAAGAACGAAACTTGTCTAACTTGAAGGGTGAAACCAGATAACGCTATGGTTGGCCCACTAGATGGTGCTACCATAGGTCAAACGGGTATCAACTGCGTTTTTTAAAATAGACAAACCCCATTCTTTATTACATTTTCTTGTAGTACGTAAAGAAATATGAATGTTTTACTTGTACCACTTTTTTCGCTTTGTGATAGATGGCGCTGTAATAGTCACAAACGTATAAGTACGTGGTATCACGTAACATTCCGCCAGTGCGGACGGTATTTGCTTCGTGATATATTACCCGTGTTAAAATGGACCGTTTACCAATTGCGGAAAAGGTCGATATCGTGTTGATGTTGACTGTTGTGATCAAAATCCCCAACAGGCGTGTGTTATGTATGCTGCTCGTTATCCTGGACGACATCATCCAAGTGTCCGGACCGTTCGCCGGGTAGTTACGTTATTTAAGGAAACAGGAAGTGTTCAGCCACATGTGAAACGTCAACCACGACCTGCCACAAATGATGATGCCCAAGTAGGTTTTTTAGCTGCTGTGACACTGTAAGTAGGCTGTTTATGTTTTCTTATTGGCAACATTACGTAGCGCTCTGTACGAAAATCACTGGCTGTGCTGTGTGCAGTCTGTGGCTAGTTTGCATTGTTGTCTGCCATTGTAGTGTTGGGCAGCGGCAGCTGGATGTGAACAGCGCGTAGCGTTGCGCAGTTAGAGGTGAGCCGTCAGCAGTGGTGGATGTGTGGAAGGACATGGCGGAGTTTTGAAATTACATATATTATGACTTTTGATGATATTAAGGTAAATACATTGTTTGTTCTCTATTAAAATCTTTCATTTGCTAACTATGCCTATCAGTAGTTAGTGCCTTCCGTAGTTTGAATCTTTTACTTAGCTGGTAGTAGTGGCGCTCGCTGTATTGCAGTAGTTCGAGTAACGAAGATGTTTGTGAGGTAAGTGATTTGTGAAACGTATAGGTTAATGTTAGTCAGGGCCATTCCTTTGTAGGGATTTCTGAAAGTCAGATTGCGTTGCGCTAAAAATATTGTGTGTCAGTTTAAGCACAGTCGTGTACAATTGTTGAAAGGGGACGTTTCATATGTCGACCCTTAGCTGAGGATACCTCACTGGAATCTTCTGATTTTTTCTTGTAGTTTGTGTATTTAGTGTAGCTTTTGTTTATTGCTAGCGCGCAATTATAGAGAGAATTTCCTTGGTAGTTGTGGTTTTTCATTGTTGTACAGTAAAACAGTTGTGGCATGCATGTAGATTTGCACCAAGTATTTCGTAGCTGCAATTAACTAGATATTATTTTCAGTGCTATGTTAATGTGTTCCCCTATTTTTGCTCTTCAAATTGTGTTTTTCTGTGTTATCGTGTGAAATATTGTGACAATAATGGCGTGTGAAAAACGTAATACTAGGCTCCAAAGTAAACTGAGAAATGACAGTGAAGACGAAAGCAGTGTGTTAGCGCCACCGAGTAATGAATTAACTAATGTTCAAAGTAGTAATTTGGTAATTGTACATAGGGAAATGGAGTGGGCTGCAAACAGTGGTGTAGACAGTGAAACAATTAGTGAACAGGGAAGCATTATCGATCGATCGGTCGGCAACAGCTTGCCTCAGGAATCCGAAATGACAGGACACAATCTTGCAAATATTGTAGATTCAGGTTTTGCGTCCTCACCCTTTTCTCAAATAAGTCAAGACACATTTTCTGCTTTTCAAACTGCGAATATTGCCGGTTCAAATGCATTGCCGAGTAGCACTGAGGAACATGTTTCAGACACCAGTGCATTGTTATTACAATTAATGCAACAAATGGGACAAAAGCTTCAAAAGTTAGACACAATGGAACAAAATCTTCAAAAGTTGGACATAATGGAACAAAATCTTCAAAAGTTAGACATAATGGAACAAAATCTTCAAAAGTTAGACACAATGGAACAACACCAGAGACAAACACAGCAACAGTTAGACACAATGGAACAAAATCTTCGGAAGTTAGACACCACACTTGAACAAACATGTGAAGATTTAACTACTGAGTTACATAACATTGAATCGAAATGTCAAAAAGTCTGTAATGATGTAAAAACACAAATTTGTGAGCATTTTCAACCTATTTTTTCGCGGCATGAAAATGCATTACAGAATCACGAAGCAGCCATAAAAGAACTGCAAACCATTGTTCATGAAAATCATGAGACCTTGTGGGCTAAAATTGACTCAGTTGCATCTACCGATTCGGTTACGCAACTTGCAAAAACTCAGGAAAACTTAAAGGACACAGTAGATTCGTTTTCATCACAAATGGACACTCTGAAACTTGGTTCAGAAAAACACACTGAGGAAATGTGTTCACTATCGGAGAAAGTAGCCGAACTTTCGGATCAGGTCACTAACTTATCTGCAAAGGTAGATGATGATCTGAATGACACAAGACCTGTAGCCATCACTGACACAGAAGAGTATGAACAAATTAAGAAATTCAAACAAAATCAGAATCAAATTAATACGCAATACAAAAGAGAAATGCGGGAAGTACAAGATCAATTGGCACAAGTAATACAAAAATTTCATATTTCAGAGGACACTCGCACTCCAACACGGGAAGAGGAACTTAGAAATACGGAAAAGCCACAAAATAATAACACAGGGCATTTCAAAAATTATGAAAGAAATTGGCAAGGTGCACCGAATTTTGAGATGGAACCGCCGACACGACGTAACAATGACCGATATGCTACTCGCCGACACGATGATTTTGACTATAAGTTGTTCATTACTACACGTAAATTCAAAACGTTTAAGAATTCTGCCAACGACATTCATCCACAAGTGTGGCTCCATCAATTCTCTCATTGTTTTCCTCCCAACTGGTCATTGGAGCACAGGTTAGAACTTATGTGTGGCTACTTAGAGAATGAACCAGCTGTAAGAATGCAATCGGTCATTCACGATTGCCACAGTGAAAAAGAATTTTACCATTCCTTCCTCTCAGCATATTGGTCTCAAGCCACACAAGACCGAGTAAAACATGGCATCATAATGATGAAACATTTCGAACAATCTGAATTTTCCAATCTTGTGAAATATTTTGAAGACATGTTGCACAAGAATCAGTACCTGTCAAACCCATACAGCCCCTCACAACTCATCCGCATTTGCTTAATCAAATTACCTGAACATTTACGGCATATTATTTTGGCAGGACGTTGCAAAGACGACATTGAAGCTTTTCAGGGGCTCTTACAAGAACTGGAAATTGACACTGACAACCGAGGAACGCGAAAACAGGAGCACAACAATTACAGGTCACATCCATCACATTTCCGCGATGACAGAAATAATAACTGGACGCAACAAGGCTATTCTCACAACACAAATCGTGGCCAAAACAGACACCACCCGTATGACAACCGTTGGCAGAGTAGTAATAATTACAGGGAAAGATCACCTCTCTGTGGTAATGACTATCACAGAGACAATCAGAGAAACAGACAATATGGGAACCAAAACAATTATTATTACGGGAGACAGAATAACTTAAGACGCAACACTTCAGTGCGCAGTTACGATTCAGGGAGAAATTCTCCACCACTTAACCGACAAGAAAGAAGCTACAGGAACTACCGACATGACGACAGACGATGTGATCGTAATGACAGACCTGAATTGCATCAGAACTGGCGGGATTTAAACGTGGCAGGGCCCTCTCGGCAAAGTGAATTTGTAGAAGTTAGGTCTCCAAACCCCAATAACGATGTGCGCCAACAAAGAGACAATAGGCAATGACTCATTCCGCTGGAAGCCACAAAACGTACATATGACACTAACGACACAGCTGCCGTAGCTAGTAATTACGTAAAAATGGAAGACATTAGGGACATCTTACTCCAGGAACACGACGTAAAACACAACAACATTGCATATCCTGTGATTCACATTACAGTAAATGACGTAAAATTTATGGAGTACTTGACTCTGGCAGTCCCATTTCAGTAATTAGTGGAACAGCTTTTAGCAAATGCAACAAATCGAACGATCGCCCCACACTTCCGTTACGTAAGATTAAATTACAAGGTGCAATCTTTGGAAAAAGTGTAGATGTACGCCAACAAACCAATTTAGAATTCTTTTGCCAAAGCCACAGTTTCTCTATGAACTTTCTTATTGTTCCATTATTGTCGACGGAAATTATATTGGGAGTAGACTTTTTGAATGAATACAAAGCAATCTTAAACTTTCACGATGCTGAAATAAGTTTAGAGAAAAAAGGTAAGTCAATAGCTCTGAAATTTGAAGATTGGCTCTCAAACCATGATGAGGAAATTAATCGGCTTTACCTTCTGTTAGACAACAGTTCGGAATTTTCTACAGAACTAGACACTAACAATCATTCTGCAAGTACTGACAGGGATGATATCGATGGCATATTTGAAACTAATGAGTTAATTCAGAATAAAATTCAAACAATTGAGAATTGTAATGACACTGATAGGCAGGACCTTTTTGAGATTTTACAAGCACATTCCACAGTTTTTACTCACAAAACAGGAACAATCAAGGGATTTCAATACCAATTTCGTGTTCGCGAGCATACTAAATTTTGCGTTAGACCATACGTAATTCCAGCACATTATAGGGACCATGTTAGAACAGAAATTCAATCTATGCTTGACGAGGGCATTATTGAGGCTGCAGTAAGCTCATACAACAATCCATTACATGTTGTTGAGAAGAAAAATGGGTCGATCAGACTTGTCTTAGATTCGAGACAAATTAATACTATCATCATTCCTGAAACAGATAGGCCGCAAACGATGGAAGAACTTCTTCAAAATTTTAATGGCATAAAAGTGTTGTCTTCTATTAATCTCAGATCCAGCTTTTATCAGATCGAACTTCATCCAGAATGTAGAAAATATACAGCTTTCCTTTGTTTCGGCGTTTGTTATCAGTTTCGGAAACTTCCTTTTGGTTTGAACATTTCTTCAGCAGCATTCATTCGCGGGCTAAATTCCATATTACCTGAGTTCTTAAAACGTCACATCACCTTATATGTGGACGATATTCTGATAGCAGAAGCCTCATGGGAACAACACAATCGCATCCTCAACAGTTTGTTACGTATTTTTGCAGAATCTGGAATTACAGTTAACTTGGAAAAGTCTGAATTCGGTAGCTCAAAGGTGAGGTTTTTGGGACATATTATTTCTTCTGAAGGCATTCAGCCGGATCCTGAAAAGTTAGAAGCAATCAGAGCCATTCCAGTTCCATCCACAAAAAGACAAGTCCGCAGTTTTCTAGGTCTCATAAATTTTTACCGTCGTTTTCTGAATATGCCAATTCTAGTTACACCAAAACTTCGTCCTCTCACTGGAAAAAATACTATTTGGAACTGGGACGAAAAAGCACAGTTGGAATTCAATTCTTTGAAAGAAGCGTTACTTCACGCGCCAATACTAGCTCATCCAGATCTGTCACAAGATTTCTGCCTTAGCACGGATTCTTCTAAAGTTGGTCTTGGTGCCCATTTATTTCAAGAAGCCATAGAAAATGACATTACTGTTCAGAAAACCATTGCTTTTGCTAGCCGAGTGCTAACAAAATCTGAAAAAAATTATTCCGTTACTGAATTAGAAGCTTTAGCTATCGTTTGGGCATTTAACAAATTCCGTTTCTTTCTTTCTGGTAAGCACGTAAAAGTATACAGTGATCATCGTGCATTACAATTTCTTATGTCTTCAAAATTAAATCATGACAGGTTAAAACGTTGGGCATTGTTTCTGCAAGAATTCCGCTTCACAATAGTCTACATTCCCAGCAAGGAGAACATTGTTGCGGACGCGCTGTCACGCGCACCGGCTGGGTTTGAGAAAAGTAACACAGAAGGCAATCTCGAGAAAAATTTCAGTATTCTTTACATTCAGAAAGTCGCCTTTGAAAACTTCATCAACACATCTTTAAAGGACATCGCTCATGAATAAGATAAAGATCCCTATTGGAAAGACATCAAGAGCAAATGGCATGACAAGACACACACACAGATTCGGCATTATTATCTGGTTAGAAACAACATACTGTTCAAACACTGCACTGTTGATGACAAGCTATGGGTACTTTGCGTTCCTGACGATTTTGTTAATAAGCTCATTTGGTACATACATTTCAGCTATGCACATTTTGGCCCACGAAAATGTTATCATATTCTTCGAACGACTTGTTATTTTAACAATATGGAAAAGCGAATTCGAAGACTCTTGTCTATTTGTAAACTTTGTCAAAAGGCGAAACCATCTACTATCTCCCATCGTGCTCCGCTGTTTCCTATCATTCCTTCTAAATTAAAAGAATTTGCTGCTGTTGATCTCTTGGGACCGCTTGTCAGAACATCTAATGGATTTGCGTATGTTCTAGTCGCTGTTGAACTTACTTCAAAATTTGTTTCTTTCACTCCATTACGTAAAGCCATTGGACGGTCTGTATCCAACGCCTTTGTTAAAAATTTCTTACGTGAAGTTGGCCACGTTGCTAAAGTCATTTCAAATAACGGACCGCAATTCAGATCTGCTGTTTGGTCACGCATGCTTCGCAATCATAAAATCAAACCTGTTTTTATTTCATTGTACTCACCACATTGTAACCCGTCTGAACGGATTATGAAAGAAATCAATAAGCTTTGCAGACTTTATTGTCACAGAAAGCATCAGCATTGGGACAGATATTTACACTTATTTCAAAATGTGCTGAATGAAATACCTCATGATTCCACTGCTTTACCACCTACTCTTGTACTGAAGAATGAAGAACCACCGAATAGAATCAGAGAGCTTGTACCTTTCCCGAATACACGTAAACTTCGACACAAAGACATAATTCATTTGGCTCTTAAAAATATAAAATCTGCAGCAGACAAAAGGAGAAAACTACACGGTAAAGCAAATGCAAAGAAATTATATATTGGTCAGAAAGTTCTCATTAAAGCTCATTCATTGTCACATAAGAAGAAACACTTGAGTCACAAATTCTTTCTAGTTTACAATGGACCTTACAGAATCCGAAGTATACCACATGATAATTGCGTTGAAGTTGAAACTCTGCATACTAGGAAGAGTAAAGGTTTACACCACATTTCACATGTAAAACCGTTTATTGAAAAATAATCTGCTTTTAACTTTGTCTTTGCCATAAAACGTTTCGCATCACATTTCTAGTATGCATTGTCACACTTAGAAACTGTTATCATGCAACTATGTTTTGAAGTTAACTATCCAGTCTAGAACCTAGGGTACATATTTAGACTGTAATTCCCACTGCATTGTGATAGTGAACAGAGGACACAGTGTTACTGTGTGTGTACATTCTTGCTTGTTAGTTGCATGATTACGTAACGACTATCAGGCTCACATACTTAGGACACATACTGGTACTGCTAATGAGATTCTAATGCAACATTTTGGTTTACTTGAAAATACATTCTGGATTTAAAGTACTTTCTGTGAGATACCAGATGACACAGTGGTTAGTTTATGTGACAGCTACACGATTTTATCACGACACTACTAATGAGTGACAATTTACAATGTTGCTTTTGCAGTGTTTCTGTTTTATACCTGCACAGTTTTTCTGAATTATTCTGGAAAGTAAAACATGTTTTAGTAGTAACTTTTGTGGTATAGCTACAATGAGACAGCCTCTTCCGTAGCACAACGATACGTTACAGTACAGTAATTTCTTCATCACAACAATAAGCGTAATAACTAAGATATCTATACGCAAAGCATTTCACTTTTGTTTATCATGAGGTAAGTACATAGACTTCTGCAGAACTTAGCTTTCGGAGGACAATAACTACGACACTTCCACAGAGATTATCTTACAGCAAGACGCACATTTAGCGCTACAGGACACGTTTTTGAGTGATTAATTTTGTACTTAAATCATTTATTTTTAAAGATATTTGAAGTACAATGATACAAAGGTTTTCCGTAATACATTTCATTCCATTCTTGTAATCTGTAACACCTGAGGGTATAATTACAATAATCCTCAGGGGGGTACACGCTTACTTTGTGTACCATGTGTTTGGCAAGCAAAAGGAGCCCTAGCTAATATGGTATTTGCTAATACAAATTTACACATCGGTACCATATTTATTTAACACACAAATTACACAGCTATCTGATCATTTAACTGAGAGATAAACACTTTTTTTACTACATCAGTGACAGATCTGTAAGCAATTACACAGTTGGATAACTTCACACTTACGAAATTGTATTTTGTCTTTAGTTTGTGAACTGTTCATATTTTTCGGAACCATTGTGATACTATGAGAGCTTTGAATGATGTATTTGGTATGGGATTATGATTTTTAAAGTGCGTTTGAGGCAGATGACACTTTTGACATGAGCAGAGAATTTTTTTAGGTTTTGAAATTATTGCAAAAAGCTACGACGTTTCTGAGAGTTGACTGAGGTGTTATGATATTATTATGACAACGATGTGTATTACGCTGTGGAGGTATGTTTATGATTAATAAGCTGATGCTATATGAGTTATTTGATTATCCTACATATCTGCTATGATGAAATGTTGAAGAAGTGTCGACGAATAAGGTAAGGAATAATGAGTGGTGGTTAGGGACTCTGGTTTGTGAAAAAGGTTGTTGGAAACAAAGAATCGTACTTTAAGAGTTATGAAATGTGTGTAAATGCGTGAATGTATCACAATGCCGGCGAAAATTTTTTGGACGCTTTTATATTCATAAGATTTTGTTTCTACACATTTGCAATGTAAATTTTTGACCTGTGAAATATTTTTATATGAGACTGTCACTGTAGCGGAAACTGGTGTCGTAAATATTTCCGTAAGAAAGTTAAGTGACCACCTGCACGTAATGCGTCATGGGCACCCAGCTGGGCGACAGTCGCCTGGAAAAAAGCCATTAGCGTGTACCCCTTTGAGAGGTACAGGTGGAGAAAAAAAAAGGGAGGCCATTATCCTCGCTATTGACGTTCCTTTGTAGAAAGCATCGCAAAAAACGACATGGTCGAACTTGAAAACATATGATTACACTGTGGAGCTCTTAATTTATGATATTTACTGAAATGCCTAATGAAATGACGAGAAATATTTTTATGTCCATACACCTGATTATGACTACTGTCTCTCTAGTTGAGAGATTTTTCTACTAACTTATGAAAAATCTCATGACTACTGAATGATGTTCTTATGCTTTACTTTGTACATAGTTGCTTATTTCATTTGATATCTGGTTTCCAGCTGTCTTGCAGCATTGGTTTCATAAAATAAAATTAAATGCATTTGCTAATGTGAACACTTTCTGTCAACAGATCTATTAAATAATTATTTTATGACCCACATTCTTCGAAAAAGGAGCTCTTGGAATGGAAAGAACAATAAAAAGGGACTAATAACAGTAACTGCATATATCATTTTCTTTTCAAGTACTTGGTAATTTCTTTTGTAAAAATAGTTGTGGAGCACCACTTTAATTACATAGACATTAAGATGTGAATATACATTTCCCTTATCTGCATTGTTGTTTTTACTGTAATATTTTTTTGCTTGAGCTATGTCATGTTTAGAAATAAGTTGCTGCTGCTGTTTGCCAGGCATAGTGCTACTAAATTTCACTTTGCATTACTCTGTTAAGCTAGTTTTACTACTGATTTATTTTTCTTGTTGCTGCACATTGGCTCATATTAGTTGTAATGTTGCATTGCTTGGTAATTTAGATTTGCCCGCATCTCGTGGTCGTGCGGTAGCGTTCTCGCTTCCCACGCCCGGGTTCCCGGGTTCGATTCCCGGCAGGGTCAGGGATTTTCTCTGCCTCGTGATGGCTGGGTGTTGTGTGCTGTCCTTAGGTTAGTTAGGTTTAAGTGGTTCTAGGTTCTAGGGGACTTATGACCACAGCAGTTGAGAGTAATTTAGATTTACTGTAGCTTGCTTTGCAATTTTTCATTTTTTTTGTCATTGCTGTTCGTGTTAATTGTTTTGTGCTGCTGCATTGCCTCGTCCCTTAGTTTAGCATCTGAGCTCAGTAGATTTAAAAATGGGTCAAATGGCTCTGAGCACTATGGGACTCAACATCTTAGGTCATAAGTCCCCTAGAACTTAGAACTACTTAAACCTAACTAACCTAAGGACATCACACACACCCATGCCCAAGGCAGGATTCCAACCTGCGACCGTAGCAGCCCCGCGGTTCCGGACTGCAACGCCAGAGCCGCTAGACCACCGTGGCCGGCTGTAGATTTAAGTTAGCTTAAGAGGGGGTAGACTATATAAGAAACTAACTATGATGAATTGGAAGAAATGCATTGAGAAGCTATAAGAAAATGGTGTGGCCAAAAAAAAAAAAAAAGAGAATTTTGAAAGAGGATATGAACAAAAAAAAGTAGGGTTTAGGGACAACAGGTTTAGGTAGGATTTTCGTGGAAATAAATGATGAGGTAAGAAATATGTGAAATAAATACAGAAAGCATGCTTGGATAGGATTTTTTGGTGGATACAAATGATGAAATAAGAGGAAAGATGTATGGAATGAAGTTTTGGGGTGGACTGCAGTACCAAATGTTACACTGGAAACGAACCCTGTCCTTCCCTTTTGTGTTATCCCACTACATGTTTGTGTACCCTTGTGTATTTGTTTTCTTCCTGTCTCTGTGTAGTTTCATAGAATTTTTTCTTCTTCTCATACTAAGCTACATTCACTATGATGAGGAATACTGTTATCCTCAAATATAATTGGCATTAATAATATGTTATTTACCTTGTAAATATGCTTAGACATTATTTATTCTGATTTGTTTTAATGCTAATGTGTGAAGTGGATGTTTCAATCATTATTCTGATCTTTTATGTATTTACTTATGTCATAATTCCTGTAACACTGATGTATATGTTTATTTCTATTCTGTTGTACATCCTGTACTACAAATGTTCTCTGTATTGATATATTCTTTAATGATGTATTTTGTACCTTTGTAATTGTATTCTCATGTTATAAAATTGTAATTGTCACCAGTTCATGATATTATTAACTTGTAAGTTACATTTCACTGCACACTTTTCTGTTGGTCATAGTAATGCACAATATGTGAGAAGTTGGGACTGTTAGTGTTTGCACATGTGTTAATAATTCAGCAAGGGACTGGATAACAGCATTGCTGGTTCTAAGGACAATTCCAAAAACTTTGTGAGTGCACAAGTGGTGATTATGGACTTGCTATATTAACTGCAAGACTCTTCAATGGTGATTGTGCACCCGCACAGTCACAACAGATGGCTGCTGGCCATCTCTACAAGGACTACAGTGGGTCTGCATCTCTGATGACCCACCAATACCATTATTTCTACAAGGTCTGCACCTCTGGTGGCCCACCAATACCACAATCTCTACCAGGACTACAGTGGGCCTGTCCACAATTTCTACAAGGACTGCAGTGGGTCTGCATCTTTGGTGGCCCACTAATACCATACTCTCTACCAGGACTACAGTGGGTCTGCTCTGTGATGACCTACCTACCTATATTCTTCAAAACTTCGACTGACTCTGCTGTGGGTTTGCTCTGTTGTGGTCCATTACCTGTCTGCATGTCAAGAGTCAGCACTGTCTTTCCGTTGAAAGGACAACTTTACTTCGTCAAGATTGCATGGAAATCCACTACTTCTGTGTGCAATTTCTTTTACTAATGAGACTTTGTGAAAAAAAACTGTAATTGCTACACTCCTGGAAATTGAAATAAGAACACCGTGAATTCATTGTCCCAGGAAGGGGAAACTTTATTGACATATTCCTGGGGTCAGATACATCACATGATCACACTGACAGAACCACAGGCACATAGACACAGGCAACAGAGCATGCACAATGTCGGCACTAGTACAGTGTAAATCCACCTTTCGCAGCAATGCAGGCTGCTATTCTCCCATGGAGACGATCGTAGAGATGCTGGATGTAGTCCTGTGGAACGGCTTGCCATGCTATTTCCACCTGGCGCCTCAGTTGGACCAGCGTTCGTGCTGGACATGCAGACCGCGTGAGACGACGCTTCATCCAGTCCCAAACATGCTCAATGGGGGACAGATCCGGAGATCTTGCTGGCCAGGGTAGTTGACTTACACCTTCTAGAGCACGTTGGGTGGCACGGGATACATGCGGAAATGCATTGTCCTGTTGGAACAGCAAGTTCCCTTGCCGGTCTAGGAATGGTAGAACGATGGGTTCGATGACGGTTTGGATGTACCGTGCACTATTCAGTGTCCCCTCGACGATCACCAGTGGTGTACGGCCAGTGTAGGAGATCGCTCCCCACACCATGATGCCGGGTGTTGGCCCTGTGTGCCTCGGTCGTATGCAGTCCTGATTGTGGCGCTCACCTGCACGGCGCCAAACACGCATACGACCATCATTGGCACCAAGGCAGAAGCGACTCTCATCGCTGAAGACGACACGTCTCCATTCGTCCCTCCATTCACGCCTGTCGCGACACCACTGGAGGCGGGCTGCACGATGTTGGGGCGTGAGCGGAAGACGGCCTAACGGTGTGCGGGACCGTAGCCCAGCTTCATGGCGACGGTTGCGAATGGTCCTCGCCGATACCCCAGGAGCAACAGTGTCCCTAATTTGCTGGGAAGTGGCGGTGCGGTCCCCTACGGCACTGCGTAGGATCCTTGGCGTGCATCCGTGCGTCGCTGCGGTCCGGTCCCAGGTCGACGGGCACGTGCACCTTCCGCCGACCACTGGCGACAACATCGATGTACTGTGGAGACCTCACGCCCCACGTGTTGAGCAATTCGGCGGTACGTCCACCCGGCCTCCCCCATGCCCACTATACGCCCTCGCTCAAAGTCCGTCAACTGCACATACGGTTCACGTCCACGCTGTCGCGGCATGCTACCAGTGTTAAAGACTGCGATGGAGCTCCGTATGCCACGGCAAACTGGCTGACACTGACGGCGGCGGTGCACAAATGCTGCGCAGC
The DNA here is from genome assembly GCF_023864275.1 of Schistocerca cancellata. NCBI lineage: Eukaryota > Metazoa > Arthropoda > Insecta > Orthoptera > Acrididae > Schistocerca > Schistocerca cancellata. The sequence goes on along the minus strand of NC_064635.1, from coordinate 158,962,062 downwards.
TAGCGCCATTCGACGGCCAACACCGCGGTTCCTGGTGTGTCCGCTGTGCCGTGCGTGTGATCATTGCTTGTACAGTCCTCTCGCAGTGTCCGGAGCAAGTATGGTGGGTCTGACACACCGGTGTCAATTTGTTCTTTTTTCCATTTGCAGGAGTGTATTATGATGAATGATCAGGACTATCTTTATGGACTGTGAGAAAATTTTAGCTTTTGACCAACATTGTATCAATAAGTGTGTGCATTTGATATCTTTCTTACTGTAATTATGAAAAATTTTATCAAATCATTATTGGCCACTGCCCAAAACAATTTGCAAAATTTTTTTGTGTGGAGCATGGTGGCTATGTAAGTAGGCTGTTTATGTTTTCTTATTGGCAACGTTACGTAGCGCTCTGTACGAAAATCACTGGCTGTGCTGTGTGCAGTCTGTGGCTAGTTTGCATTGTTGTCTGCCATTGTAGTGTTGGGCAGCGGCAGCTGGATGTGAACAGCGCGTAGCGTTGCGCAGTTAGAGGTGAGCCGCCAGCAGTGGTGGATGTGTGGAAGGACATGGCGGAGTTATGAAATTACATATATTATGACTTTTGATGATATTAAGGTAAATACATTGTTTGTTCTCTATTAAAATCTTTCATATGCTAACTATGCCTATCAGTAGTTAGTGCCTTCCGTAGTTTGAATCTTTTATTTAGCTGGTAGTAGTGGCGCTCGCTGTATTGCAGTAGTTCGAGTAACGAAGATGTTTGTGAGGTAAGTGATTTGTGAAACGTATAGGTTAATGTTAGTCAGGGCCATTCCTTTGTAGGGATTTCTGAAAGTCAGATTGCGTTGCGCTAAAAATATTGTGTGTCAGTTTAAGCACAGTCGTGTACAATTGTTCTAAGGGGACGTTTCAACACCAGTAGCAGACGAATTGCGCGAGAATAGGGAATCTCAAAAACGTCGGTGATCAGAATGCTACATCAACATCGATTGCACAAGAGAAATTACGGGACGATGACAGTTTTTTTGCATGCGATCTATTTAGCGACGAAGCATCATTCACCAACAGCGGTAACATAAAATTTTTCTTTTTAAAATTCAATCTTAAGCACACAACGTATGTTACAAGAACATAGGTGACCGGTTTCGGTCATATCGCATGACCATCATCAGACCCATGGCATCCTTCGAAGATGGAAGGTGGAGCACTCTTCTCAGCTGGTGTGATGTTAACAGAATGGCAGCAAAGCAAGTTTCATTTCCTGCTCTTCGTCGGTGGTCTTATTCTGATATTTCCCAGAAAGGCACGTCTTTCATTTGATGGGCGCTGTAGCCGTTATTCTTGAAAACCTTGCGTAGGTGGCTCAGTTCGTGTGGCAGGTTGTTGTCGTCTGATATTACTCTTGCACGATGCATCAATGTTTGTAATACTGTGCGCTTCTGTGGAACAACGCAGGAAAGAACGTGAGAGGGATTATCGCCTCTATAAGGGCTATCCATAGAAATATGCGTTAGCTGAGGATGCGTTAGAAAACGGTCATCACATAAAATTTGACGATACCTCTGTCGTGGCTCGCACTAACGTCTTCTGGGACAGTTTAATAAAGTAAGTTATCATCATCATCATCATCATCATTTAAGACTGATTATGCCTTTCAGCTTTCAGTCTGCAGCATAGCCCCCCTTATAAAATTCCTCCATGATCCCCTATTCAGTGCTAACATTGGTGCCTCTTCTGATGTTAGACCTATTACTTCAAAATCATTCTTAACCGAATCCACGTACCTTCTCCTTGGAAGCTATTGACATAAAAATTGCCGCAAACACCGTGAATAGAGACGGTGGCTTGCAGCTCAGCGCTACGTGGGATCCAGCGATCGCGCGGTTGAAGAGGGCACATCGAACGCCGACTCAAATCATGCCCATATATGGCAATGTCACGGGCACCAGTGACGTCACAGCCGGCAGCTAGCGTATATAAGAGCGCACCAACAGCCCATTGGCAGTCGTAACACTTGACAATGGCCAAAGAGTGTTTGGCCGAAAGCTCGTGTAGTTTTAAGCAATTGACGCGGTTGGAAACCAGAGAACATTTTATTCTATGAAATGAAGTGGCACTCGAGACCACCGCTCTCGGCTGACACGGCCGTGAAGGGCGACAGTCGGGTTGGTGTAACACCACTTTCAAGAGCGTCTCTGGACACGTTTTCGCTGGTCGTCGGGGCTCTTTTCGAAATTGGACCCATCACTGAAGACAATTCTACTGCAGTCAAGGAGAGCCCACGTCGAAGACATGTGAGCAGACGCCCTGGACAGTGGTAGGATGCCAACCCGGCTGTGTCATACGGCACCACAGCCAGACGCGATGGCCTGGGTTGCCATTTCTTTTGTTAACAGGACCCATTTGGTTGTCACCCTCGGTACCGTTAACAGCACAGCGATACATCGACGAGATCGGTCTGACACCAGCATGGGGTCCCGTACAAGTAAACAATTTGTCCAAACAACGGTTAGCGGCTCCCTGAGCACCGCATCCGCCACAGCAGTCCTGCATCGGCTTCAGCAAAATCTAAAGATAAACCATTTTGACAGATTTTTGACGAATTCGGAGGTAGCTCCAACGACGTTTAAAGTCTGACTGTTGTGATGCGACTGTTGAATACGGAAAAAATAGATGTCAAGGGTAAATTTCCAGAATTCAGGGATTAGTGGGGTAACATCCAACGAGGTCTTAATTTTCCATTCAGCTGATTATAGCTACAGTTTTATCAGTGAATTATGTTTCAGGTGCTGTTACCGTTAGTAACACACTGAAGCGCCAAAGAAACTGTCATAAGCATGGGTATTCAAACACAATGATATCCAAACAAGCAGACTACGGCGCTGCGGTCAGCAACGCCTATACAGGGTGGTCCATTGATAGTGACCGGGCCAAATATCTCACGAAATAAGCATCAAACGAAAAAACTGCAAAGAACTAAACTCGTCTAGTTTGAAGCGGGAAACCAGATGGCGCTTTGGTTGGCCCACTACATGGCGCTGCCATATGTCAAACGGATATCAACTGCGTTTTTTTAAATAGGAACCCCCATTTTTTATTACATATTCGTGTAATACGTAAGGAAATATGAATGTTTTAGTTGGGCCACATTTTTTGCTTTGTGATGGACGGCGCTGTAATAGTCACAAACTTAACATTCCGCCAGTCCGGAGGGTATTTACTTCGTGATACATTACCCGTGTTAAAATGGACCGTTTACCAATTGCGGAAAAGGTCGATATCGTGTTGATGTATGGCTGTTGTGATCAAAATGCCCAACGGGCGTGTGCTATGTATTCTGTTCGGTATCCTGGACGACATCATCCAAGTTTACGGACCGTTCGCTGGATCCTTACATTATTTAAGGAAACAGGAAGTGTTCAGCCACATGTGGAATGTCAACCACGACCTGCCACAAATGATGATGCCCAAGTAGGTGTTTTATCTGCTGTGACATCAGTAGCACACAAATTGCGAGAGAATCGGGAATCTCTAAAACAACGGTGATGACAATGCTACATAAACCTCGATTGCACCCGTACCATATTTCTACGCACCGGGAATTGTATGGCGAAGACTATGAACGTCGTGTACAGTTCTGCCACTGGGAACAAGAGAAATTACGGGACGATGACAGATTTTTTGCACGCGTTCTATTTAGCTGTGACGCGTCATTCACCAACAGCCAACAGCGGTAACGTAAAACGGCATAATATGCACTATTAGGCAACGGAAAATCCGCGATGTCTGCGACAAGTGGAAAATCAGCGACCTTGGCGTGTGAATGTATGGTGCGGCATTATGGGAGGAAGGATAATTGGCCCAAATTTTATCTATGGCAATCTAAATGGTGCACTGTATGCTGATTTCCTACGTATTGTTCTACCGATGTTACTACAAGATGTTTCACTGCATGACTAAATGGCGATGTACTTCCAAAATGATGGATGTCCGGCACATAGCTCGCGTGCGGTTGAACCAGTATTGAATAACATATTTCATGACAGGTGGATTGGTCGTCGAAGCACCATATCATGGCCCGCACGTTCACCGGACCTGACGTCCACGGATTTCTTTCTGTGGGGAAAGTTGAAGGATATTTGCTATCGTGATACACCGACAACGCCTGACAACATGCGTCAGCGCATTCTCAATGCATGTGCGGAGGCGTACTACTCGCTGTTGAGAGGAATGTTGTTACACGTATTGCCAAATGCATTGGGGTTGTTGGACGTTACTTTGAGCATTCATTGCATTAATGTGGTATTTACAGGTAATTACGCTGTAACAGCATGCGTTCTCAGAAATGATAAGTTCACAAAGGTACATGCATCACATTCGAACAACCGAAAAAAATATTCAAACATCCCTACGTTCTGTATTTTAATTTAAAAAACCTACCTGATTGTTGGTCTAAAATTGTGAGCCGTATGTTTGTGGCTATTACAGCGGCATCTATCACAAAGCGAAAAAAGTGGTCCAAGTAAAACATTCATATTTCTTTACGTACTACACGAATATGTAATAAAAAATGGTGTTTGTCTATTTAAAAAAACGCAGTTGTTATCCGTTTGACCTATGGCAGCGCCATCTAGCGGGCCAACCATAGCGCCATCTGGTTTCCCCCTTCAAGCTAGACAAGTTTCGTTCTTTGTGGGTTTTTCGTTTGACGCTTATTTCGTGAGATATTTGGCACTGTCACGATCAATGGACCACCCTGTATAAGGCAAGTGTCTGGCGCAGTTGTTAGAACAATTTCTGCTGCTACAATGGCAGGTTACCAAGATTTAAGTGGGTTTAAATGCGGTGTTATAGTCGGCGGACGAGCGACGGGGCACAGCGTCTCGGAGATAGTGATGAAGTGGGGACTTCCCCGTACGACCATTTCACCAGTGAATATCAGGAGTCCGGTAAAACATCAAATCTCCGACATCGCCGCGCCCGGAAAAAGATCCTGCAATAACGGGACCAACGACGACTCAAGAGAATCGTTCACCGTGGCAAAACTGGAACCCTTTCGCATTTTCTACAGATTTTAATGCTGGACTATCAACGTCAGCGTGCGAACCATTCATCGAAACATCATCGATTTGGGCTTTCGGAACCGAGGGCCAACCTGTGTACCCTCGATGTACGACACAACGCTTTACGCCTCGCCTGAGACCTTTCAGCACTGACATTTGACTGTTGATGACTGGAAACATGTTACCTGGTCGGACGAGTCTCGTTTCAAATTGTATCGAGCGGATGGACGTGTACGGGTATGGAGACAACCTCACGAATCCATGGACCCCCATGTCAGCAGGGTACTGTTGAAGCTGGTGGCTCCGTAATGGTGTGGGGCGTTTGCCGTTGGAGTGATATGGGCCCCTGATGCGTCTAGATACGACTCTGATAGGTGACACTTACGTAAGCATTCTGTCTGATCAACCGTATCCTTTCATGTCCATTGTGCATTCCGACGGACTTGTGCAATTCCAGCAGAACAATGCGACACCACACACGTCCAGAATTGCTACAGAGTGGCTCCAGGAACACTCTTCTGAGTTTAAACACTTCTGCTGCAACCAAACTTCCCAGAAATGAAAATTATTGAGCATATCTGTGATGCCATGCAAAGTGCTGTTCAGAAAAGATCTTCACCCCTTTCTACTCTTACGGATTTATGGACAGCCCTGCAGGATTCATAGTTTCAGTTCCCTCCAGCACTGCATCAAACATTAGTCGGGCCCATAACACGTCGTGTTGCGGCACCTCTGCGTCCTCACTGGGGCCCTACACAATATTAGGCAGGTGTATCAGTTTCCTTGGCTCTTCAGTGTAGAAAGACAGATAAAAGCGTGAGTTAGCATATCCAACAAGGCGTCACATTATTCTGCTGAGAAGTGAAATTAAAGTAAAGCAAAAAGTACTGTAGAGGTTTACATAGATTTCCTCATCAAAGCTGATATTAAGGTAGTAATAATAAATGGCGAAATAGATGAATTAATAAGATACGTGGAGCGAGATAAAAATCTCATAGTCCTAGTCGAGTGGAACATTATTGTATAGGAAGATAAAGGTACTAGCGGTTGTGTTTGCACAGGATGTGTCATTTTCCTTCTCAGACTGGGACACTTCTCTTGATGACAACCTTTAGAGAAGGGAGGCTTATTCCGAAGCGAACCAAAGCGTACCGTTTGAGAAAATGTCAGAGGACATTGAACGTTTTCGATCATCGCTACTGGCCTCACAGAATCAGTGGAAAATCTTCAGAATCCCATGTGATAACTAACTACGTTACATGAGCGACGTAAGACAGAAGTCGCTCTGCGCTGATTTAAGTCCACTCTGGGCAAAATGTTCTGAAAATTTTGGTAGACAACACACACCGGAGACTGTGGCCACATTCGTTCTGATGCTGGTAATAGGTCAAACCGTGAAAAATTTCGAACTTCAGGAAGACTTTCAGAGGAACGACTTCTTTGTGCATGGATTGGCAGTTGCCTTGCCCCTCAAAATTAACAAATGTAACGTATTACGCATAAATTGTCAGAAAGACTCAGTTTTGAGTGATTACACGATTTCCAAGCATGCTGTGAAATCAGTCACATTAAATATCTGAGGGTAAGCAAAGGGGGCTATTAAAAGTGGAACGATCACACAAAACTACTGGTAGGTAAGTCACAAGTCTGGTTGATATTCAGTTAGTTAATTATCTGCATGTTACTTGGGTTATAACTGCGACCTCTTGCTACGATATGAAAAGACTCAGATTTAAAATTATTTTGATACACAAGAAAGGAAGTATTCACAATATTAAAAACTACCGTCCTATCAGCTTGCTCTCAATTTTGTACAAAATTTTCACAAAGATCTTGTTAAACCGAATTAGTTCCACCCTAGACTCAGCCCAACATATAGAACAAGCTGGATTCCGAAGCAATTTTAGCACTATTGGCCACATTCTGACCGTTAGTGAAGTGATAAGCAGAGCGAATGAATACCAACTGCCTCTCTGCATTGCCTTTGTTGACTTTGAAAAGGCATTTGACTCCGTTAGCCATGTAGCTGTCCTCCAAGCTTTGAGTGAGCAAGGAGTGGGAGCAGCATACATTGAAGTGCTCAGGAAAATCTACGAGAATTGTTCAGCTTATGTTAACATCGGCGAATCAACTCAAGAATTCCGCATCATGAGGGGTGTCAAGCAAGGCGATCCAATCTCCCCAAAACTGTTATCTGCTGTATTGGATATGGCTATGTCAAAGCTGAGCTGGGAAGGTAAGGGAATTAGAATTAATGGAAGAAGGCTTACCAACTTGAGATTTGCTGATGATATTGCCTTACTGGCCAAAGACTAGGCAGAGCTCCAAAACTTAGTTACAGATCTTGCATCGGAATGTCAGCTGGTTGGCTTGAACATGAACTTTTCCAAAACAAAAGTAATATCCAACAAATGGGTCCCAGATGGAGATGTGAAAGTCAAGGACAGTCTACTAGAAGAGGTCAGTGAATATGTCTACCTTGGCCAGTTTATAAATATGAAGGGAGACATAAGGACAGAAATCTATCGACGCATCAAGCTTGGCTGGCAAGCATTTGGGAAGAATTCAAAAGTATTCAGATCACAAATGCCAGTAAATCTGAAGAAAGCAGTATTTGATCAATGCATTCTTCCTGTGATGCCGTATGGCTGCGAGACATGGACACTGAACTCATTCACAAAAGGGAAACTTAGGACAGCACAGAGAGCCATGGAGAGATCAATGCTGGGCTATACAAGAAAGGACAGGAAAAGGGCAGATGACATCCGGTCTGTGACGAGGGTTAATGACATCTTAGAGAGAGAGGGTTCCTTGAAATGGCAGTGGGCTGACCACGTCGCAAGAAGAAAACACAACAGATGGACGAAGCTAGTACTAGAGTGGAGTCCGAGAGAGCACCGGAGGCCTAGAGAAAGACCACCAGACAGATGGGACAAAGACATCAAGAACATCGCTGGTAACACCTGGCAGACAACTGCCCAAGACCGTCCCACTTGGAGAAGACTTCTGAAAGCCTACCTGAATCCACGACTCGGCCACATCATCTAATGATTGAATTGGCTTATGATGATGATGATGATGAATTCAGCAGAAAATGTGGAAGGCTGCGTGCTGACCATTTACTTGATGTCTTAAGTTCTTTATTCTAATTTCAGTGAAAATATCCTCAGGAAATGTAGAACACCCATAAAGAAGATAGCTTACAAAACGCTAGTTCAAACAGTAGTTGAATATTTCTCATCAGTCTGCGATCCATATCCCATAGGATACAAAGGGAATGGTGAGGATCCAAAGATGATGCTGCAAGAAAGATGATCTGCATCACGATGTGGTTTTGCTGTTAAGTTCTGAGACCATATACTCATCTACGTCTAAATCTACATAGATACTCCGCAAGCCACCTTAGAGTGCGTGGCGGAGGTTACCCTGTTCTAGTTATTTCCTTACTTGTTCCACTCGCAAACAGAGCGAGGGGAAAGCGACTATCTACATGCTTCCGTATGAGCCTTAATTTCTCGAATTTTGTCTTCGTGGACCTTACGCGAAATGTATGCTGGCGGCAGTTGAATCGCTCGGCAGTCAGTTTCAAATGCCGGTTCTCTAAATTTTATCAATAGTGTTTCTCGAAAAGACAGTAGTCTTCCCTTCAGGGATTCCCATTTGAGTTCCTGAAGCGAACTTACGTTCTGTTCGAACCTAACGGTAACAAATCTAGCGGCCCGCCTTTGAATTGCTTCGAGGTCTTTAACCCGAGGTGATACGGATCCAAACATTTGGGCAGTACTCAAGAATACGTCGCGCCAGGGTCCTATATGCGGTCTCCTTTACAGGTGGACCACTGTTTCGAAAAATTCTCCCAATAAACCGAATTCGACCATTCACCTTCCCTAGCACAGTTCTCACTTGCTAGTTCTATTTCATATCACTTTGCAACGTTACGCGGAGATATTTATACGACTTTGCTGTGTCAAACAGTACACTAGTAGTACTGTATCCGAACATGAACTTACACTTTTCTACGTTTAGCACAGCTACCATTCATCACACCAACTGGAAATTTGGTCTATCTTCCTGCAGTCACTCAAATTCGACGCCTTACCGTACACCACGGCGTCATCAGCAAACGACAGCAGAATGCTCCCCACCCTGTCCATCGAATCACTTATACAATCCTGGAAATTGAAATAAGAACACCGTGAATTCATTGTCCCAGGAAGGGGAAACTTTATTGACACATTCCTGGGGTCAGATACATCACATGATCACACTGACAAAACCACAGGCACATAGACACAGGCAACAGAGCATGCACAATGTCGGCACTAGTACAGTGTATATCCACCTTTCGCAGCAATGCAGGCTGCTATTCTCCCATGGAGACGATCGTAGAGATGCTGGATGTTGTCCTGTGGAACGGCTTGCCATGCCATTTCCACCTGGCGCCTCAGTTGGACCAGCGTTCGTGCTGGACGTGCAGACCGCGTGAAACGACGCTTCATCCAGTCCCAAACGTGCTCAATGGGGGACAGATCCGGAGATCTTGCTGGCCAGGGTAGTTGACTTACACCTTCTAGAGCACGTTGGGTGGCACGGGATACATGCGGACGTGCATTGTCCTGTTGGAACAGCAAGTTCCCTTGCCGGTCTAGGAATGGTAGAACGATGGGTTCGATGACGGTTTGGATGTACCGTGCACTATTCAGTGTCCCCTCGACGATCACCAGTGGTGTACGGCCAGTGTAGGAGATCGCTCCCCACACCATGGTGCCGGGTTTTGGCCCTGTGTGCCTCGGTCGTATGCAGTCCTGATTGTGGCGCTCACCTGCACGGCGCCAAACACGCATACGACCATCATCGGCACCAAGGCAGAAGCGACTCTCATCGCTGAAGACGACACGTCTCCATTCGTCCCTCCATTCACGCCTGTCGCGACACCACTGGAGGCGGGCTGCACGATGTTGGGGCGTGAGCGGAAGACGGCCTAACGGTGTGCGGGACCGTAGCCCAGCTTCATGGAGACGGTTGCGAATGGTCCTCGCCGATACCCCAGGAGCAACAGTGTCCCTAATTTTCTGGGAAGTGGCGGTGCGGTCCCCTACGGCACTGCGTAGGATCCTACGGTCTTGGCGTGCATCCGTGCGTCGCTGCGGTCCGGTCCCAGGTCGACGGGCACGTGCACCTTCCGCCGACCACTGGCGACAACATCGATGTACTGTGGAGACCTCACGCCCCACGTGTTGAGCAATTCGGCAGTACGTCCACCCGGCCTCCCGCATGCCCACTATACGCCCTCGCTCAAAGTCCGTCAACTGCACATACGGTTCACGTCCACGCTGTCGCGGCATGCTACCGGTGTTAAAGACTGCGATGGAGCTCCGTATGCCACGGCAAACTGGCTGACACTGACGGCGGCGGTGCACAAATGCTGCGCAGCTAGCGCCATTCGACGGCCAACACCGCGGTTCCTGGTGTGTCCGCTGTGCCGTGCGTGTGATCATTGCTTGTACAGCCCTCTCGCAGTGTCCGGAGCAAGTATGGTGGGTCTGACACACCGGTGTCAATGTCTGACACACCGGTGTCCAGGAGTGTATATAGGGAGAACAACAGCGGCCCTATCACATTTCCCTGGGGCACTCCTGACGATTCCCTTGTCTGTGATGAACACTCGCCGCCGGAAACAACATACTGGGTTTTATTATTTAAATAGTCTTCGAGCCACTCAGATATCTGTCAACTTACTCCATACGCTCGTACCTTTGTTGACAGCCTGCAATGAGGCACCTCCTCAAATGCATTCCAGAAATCTAGAAATATGGAATCTGCAGGTTGCCCTTCATCCGTGGTTCGCAGTATATCATGTGAGAAAAGGCCAAACTGAGTTCGCACGAGGGATGCTTTCTAAAACCGTGCTGATCCGTGGACATAAGCTTCTAGGCCTCAAGAAAGATTATTGTATTGCAACTGAGAATATGTTCAAGGTTTCTGCAACAAACAATGGGATACTGGCTGGAGTGGCCGAGCGGTTCTAGGCGCTTCATTCTGGAACCGCGCGACAGCTAAGGTCGCAGGTTCGAATCCTGCCTCCGCATGGATGTGTGTGATGTCCTTAGGTTAGTTACATTTAAGTAATTCTAAGTTCTAGGGGATGATGACCTCAGCAGTTAAGTCCCATAGTGCTCAGAGTCATTTGAACCATTGTTCTGTAATTTTGCTGGTTCTTTCTTTTACCGACTTACCTGCGACTTTTTCCAGTCGCTTTGGACTTTGTGCTGGGCGAGTCATTCTCGATAAATCTAGAAAATAAAGATAGGTAGGGAGCCAATGCCGTAGAGTACTCTTTGTAAAATCAAACTGGGATTCCATCCGGACCTGGTGATTTATTTGCTTTCAGATCATTCACTTATTTCTCTACCGCTGCGATGCTTATTACTATATCGTTCATACGGAATCCTGTCCGATGGTCAAGTTACGGTCTGTTTGTACGATTGTCTTGTGTCATCGATTTCTTGAATGTGAAATTTAAAACTTTGGCTTCTGTTTATCTTCAACTGCCACGCCAGACTGGTCAACTGAGGACTGAATGGACGCCTCAGACCCGATTAGCGATTTTACGTAAGGCCAGAATTTTCTCGGGTTCTCTGCCAGACCTTTTGCTAAGGTGTGGCGGTGGTAGTTTTTGTATGCTTCGCGCATAGATCTTTTCACATACCCACGAATCTTCACTAACCATCGTTTGTCGTCATTTATGCGTTCCCTTTTGAACTGAGAGTGCAACAGCGTCCGCTTAGCATCCACCCAATTTCATTATTAAATCTCGATGGGTCTTTTCCATCCTTTATCCACTTGCTAGGCACATAATTGTCCAGACCAAGACATCACACACATCCATGCCCGAGGCAGGATTCGAACCTTCGACCGTAGCGGTCGCGCGGTTCCAGATTGTAGCGCCTAGAACCGCTCGGCCACTCCGCCCGGCGAAGTGCTATCATTTCACTGTCTCTGTCTAAGTGAGACTCTAGTAACTGCTTAACTGCTCTATTTAGCAGAAACACTCTCCTGGCTTTCTTGACTGATTTTTTAACTTTCGTAGTCGTAGTTGCTATAATGATATCATGATCGATAACCCCGTTTCTATACTGACACTGTCGATAAGGTCCGGTCATTTTGTTGCTTCAAGTTCTGAGATATTTGCATTGCGTGTGGGCTGCCGAGCTAGCTGCTCAAAGCTGTTTTCAGAAAACGTGTTCAAAAGTATTTCGCATGACTGTACGCATTCCCCGCAATGAATCCATAGACATTGCAGTTTATATTAGGTTGGTTAAAGTCGCGTTCAATTAGTATTGCATGATCTGTGTATTTACGCGCTACTGACGGTAGAGTTTCTTTCAATGAGTCTAGAACTGTCACGGCAGAATCGGGCGGCCAGTAAAAACATCCAACAGCTACCTTGGTTCCGCCCACAGCTGTTACACGCGACCAGATCACTTGACTGTCACACTCAACTTCGATCTCAATAGAGACAATATAGTTTTCAATTGAAATGTACATTCCCTCCTCTGGCCTCTAGTCTATCTTTGCGATATACGTTCCACAACTAGCTTTACATCTCAGAGCATGACACTTCGGGTTTCAGCAAGCTCTTGGTCCCAAGAATAATTTCAGTGCGGGAACATTTCTGGAGGGCAGTAAATTCGAGAACTTTATTACGAATACCTCGACAGTTTACTGATAAAATTATGACGGTGGAAGTGTCTCTTTTCTGAACGCCGCTTGATTTCACTTGTTGTATGTCGACTGGCGAGTGTTCGTCAGAGCACCTCAAACTACTGCCTAGCCTAAAAAACCCTCATGTGCACACCACTGGTACTCTGCTACCCGAGTAGCTGCTTCCTTTGTATAGTGCATCACTAACCAATTAATTGAAGTCCTACAAATCCCCACACGACAATGCGGGTCTAGGATTCTACAGCCAAGACCGTCAAGGAGTCGATGAAACCTTTGGTTGAGACCCTCCACTCGACCACTCGACTCCTAACCAAAGCACACCGATGAACTCTGGAATTGTGAGCTCTGCTCGCATTCCGCACGCGAGGCCAGCAGTCTTCAACTCCGCCAGCCGCCTGTACGAACTGGCATTCGCCCCAGAACCCATGTGACAGGCGTCGTTGGCGCCGACGTGAGCGACAATTTGCAGACGACTGCACCCTGCGCGCTCGATAGCCGCTGTGAAGGCAGCCTCCACGTCTCGAATGAGGTCCCCCCAGCCCTGATCACTATATGCCTAAGGGACTCTATAACATGCCTAACATTGGAGATCCCAATAACTGCCCCCATGTGCCTGCTTGGACCCTGCTGAAGGAGCGGCCACCTGTCCCCACACAGGGTGAATGACTGCGGCCAGGCGAGGGTGAATGAGCGTGGTCAGGCGTCCAAATTGGCCCTCCGCCTCAATCGATAACGCGTTACCACCCGCCAGTCACCCTGTTGTGAGGGCAGATCCACCACGTCGAGTGGTCTAGAACGTGCCTCGGAGAGCCCGTGGGCAAACCAAGCGATACCTGATGTGTCCCATGCGATTCGCCTGATTCTCCGCCACCACTACACCCCAAGGCAAGAACACATTCAACAAATCGCATACTACGGCTAGCTCCTCCTGCGTCCGCGCACAGCATGCACACATCCTAACCATCCTAGCAAGACTAACTCAGGAAGTAGACTATAAAAGCAGACAGAATTCTAGACATGCAACTTGATGCTCTCCTGATTTGTCACCAATGGACGCTGATCCGTTAATGAGCTATGTAGCTGGCTGTTCAGTGAGCAACTATTGCGCTACAGACTGAATGAATTTACACTTACAAATACGCGAAATTAAACATCATAAATAGAAAAACGATCAGATATTTAAAAAATATGTTGTTGTTGTTGTTGTGGTTTGATGCATCTCTCGATGCTACTCTATCCTGTGCAAGCTTCTTCAAGTACCTACTGGAACCTACATCCTTCTGAATCTGCTTAGTGTATTCATCTCTTGGTCTCCCTCTACGATTTTTACCCTCTACACTGCCTTCCAATATTAAATTGGTGATCCCTTGATGCCTCAGAACATGTCGTACAAACCGATCCCTTCTTCTAGTCAAGTTGTGCGAAAAAATCCTCTTCTCACCAATTCCATTCAGTACCTCCTCATTAGTTACGTGATCTAACCATCTAATCTTCAGCATTCTTCTGTAGAACCACATTTAGAAAGCTTCTATTCTCTCCCTGTCTGAACTATTAATCATCCATGTTACACTTCCATACATGGCTACACTCCATAAAAATACTTTCAGAAAAGACTTCCTGACAAATCTATATTTGATGTTAACAAATTTCTCTTCTTCAGAAATGCTTTCTTTGCCATTACCAGTCTACATTTTATATCATCTTTACTTCGACCATCATCAGTTATTTTGATCCCCAAATAACAAACTCATCTACTACTTTACTCATTTCTTAATCTAATACCCTCAGCATGAACTGATTTAATTCGACTATATTCCATTATCCTCGTTTTACTTTTATTAATGTTCATATTATATCCTTGTTTCAAGACACTGTCCATTCCGTTCAACTGCTCTCCCAAGCCTTTTGCTGCCTCTGACAGAATTACAATGTCATCAGCAAACCTGAAAGTTTTCATTTCTTCTCCTTGGATTATAATTCCTAATCCGAATTTTTCTTTCTTTCTTTTACTGCTTGCTCAGTATACAGATTGAATAATATCGGCGATAGACTAAAACCCTGTCTCAATCCCTTCTAAACCACTACCTTCCTTCCAAGCCCCTCGACTCTTATAACTGCCATCTGGTTTCTGTACAAATTTTAAATTGCCTTTCGCTCCCTGTATTTGACCCCTGCCGCCTTCAAAATGTAAAGGAGTTTCAGTCAACATTGTCAAAAGCTTTCTCTATGTAGGTTTGCCTTTCCTTAATCTATCAGCTAAGATAAGTCATTGGGTCAGTATTGCCTCACGTATTCCTAAATGTCTACGGAATCCAAACTGATCTTCCCTGAGGTCGGTTTCTACCTGTTTTTCCATTCGTCTGTAAGGAATTCGTGATAGTATTTTGTAGCCATGACTTATTAAACAGAATTTTCACGCCTATCAACACCTGCTTTCTTTGGAATTGGAATTATTTCATTCTTCTTTAAGTCTGAGGGTATGAATAGTATAACAGTACAAATATACTACGAGGAAAACAAAGAAAAGTGCAAACTCTTAACGTTCCGCTCTGTAGCTGTACTCGTATATGAGCAGAGAGCTGGAGCCTGACGTTCCCGGATATCATCCAGTGTATCTCAGGAAACGACCATGAAGGTATAATTACAGAAATTGGTGCTAACATGCTGTCTTCCGTTGGAATGTTGGCTATGGGAATGGAAAAGAGGAAGTGATGGTGGTACGCAAAATACCCTCTACCACGCAACATGTGGTAACGTGTGGAGTACAGATGCAGGTATAGACGTTGATCTGCTGAAACAAATTATTTCAGTGGATGACTACTTGTAGGATCTGCCATATGCTGCTTCTCAGTTACAATCCTCTATGTGTCTATTATCAAGGATTTAGAACTCATTTCCAAATGTAATGCACGGTGTATCAAAAAGAATAATCAGATTTGGCACGTCTATATTTCTGAAACTAATAAATATATGAAATTAATTTTGTTTTTTGATGAATAGAACACTCAAAAAGTTTTTTCATACCTTTTCATAGGTGTTCAATATACCCCCCTTCTGATGCATGGCATATGTCAATGCGGTATTTAAACTGTTTCCACAGTACAGTGAGAATATCTTGAGATACATCATTCACAGCTGTTGTTATGCAACGTCTCAATTCATTTATTGTCGTTAATAATGGAGGCACATGCATGGAGTCTTTTATAAACCCCCACAAGAAATAATCACATACAGTCAGGTCCGGTGAGCTTGTAATGAAACGCTGAATCATTTGGTCCACTGAGACCGATCCATCGTTCAGAAATCCTTTAGTTTAAAAATTCCCGCAATTCCACACGCCAGTGTGGCGGTGCCCCATCCTGTTGGTAAATGAAGTCGTTCGAATCAGTTTCGAATTGTGGAAAAGGAAAGTTCTCAAGCATATTGAGAAATGTGCTTCCTGTAATTGTGTTCTCGGTAAATAAAACTGAACCATACACCTTTTCTCGCCAAACTGTACAAAACACATTAAATTTTGGAGATTCCCTCTCGTGTTGTACAATTTTACGTGGTTGTTCTGTACCCCATATTCTCACATCACGATGGTTCACCTTTGAATTTAAATATAATGTTTGCCTCGTCAGTAAACACTAAGCGTGGAAGAAAACTGTCATCCTCCACGTTGACAAGAACGAAATTACAGAAATCCACACTTTGTTGTTTGTCACTTTCACTAAGAGTTTGCAGTAGCTGAATTCTGTATGGTTTCGTGTGTAAACGTCGGCGCAGCACACGCCAGATGGAGACCGGGGGCATGCTGAGCTGTTGAGTTGCACAGCGAACGGATTTCTGCGGACTTCTTCTGTAACTATGGCAGATGCGTTCGATGTCTGTGTCAGACACTTGAGGACGGCCCTGCGATTTGCCTTTACATGAACAACCTGTTTCTCGGAATTGTTCATGCCATCGTCTAAAGCTCTGTGCTGTAGGAGGATCCACAACATACCTAGTAAGAGAGCCCGCTGAACCGTTATTACTGACCCACACTGCGCAAAGCGTAGAACACAAAACGGTTTCTGTTGTCCCAAGACCATTTTTAGTAGAACTTAAGTGGGCGCACACTGCTGCTACCTAGCGGGAAACATGTAAAACTTGTTCAAGCAAATTTCTCAAATAACATCATACTTATGATTTTCTTTTTAAATCAGATGATTCTTTTTGATACACACTGTATTACTTGGATTAAAATAGCCAAAAATCACAAAATGTACCGAGCGAGGTGGCGCAGTGATTAGCACACTGGAATCGCATTCGGGATGATGAAGGTTCAAACCCGCGTCCAGCCATCCTGATTTAAGTTTTCCGTGGTTGTCCTAAATCACTTCAGGCAAATGCCAGGATGGTTCCTTTGAAAGGGCATGACCGACTTCCTTCCCCATCCTTCCCTAATTCGACGGGACTGAAGACCTCACTGTACGGTGTCCTAACTCAAATCAATCAACAAACTACAAAATGTCCAACGCACCATGGCAGGAAGCATAACAAATTCCATACTCTGATTTGTAGGATGCCATAGATCCCCTTTCCCCAGAAGTTGTTGTCGAGGTTAATAACCATTATTTACTCACCCTTGGCCAACGGCGACAGGACGAGACCGTGACAGGACCAGCCTCCAGCGCTGCCGCCAAAGATGGTGACGTTGTCGGGGTCTCCCCCGAAGCTGGCGATGTTGTCCTTGACCCAGCGCAGCGCCATCACCTGGTCCTTGAAGCCCATGTTCCCCGGCACCAGACGGTCCCCTGCGTTCAGGAAGCCTACAACAAAACACGTAGAAGTCACCACAGCCGCTTATAGCCGCGTCCATCGATAATACTGCTAACACTACTGCCATCGTTGGACAGTATTAAACATGGTCTCAGAACCACCATGGTGATATGAAGCTTGCTATGCAAAGCACATTACGACACGTAATTATTAGGGTTAATTTAAATACACGCTTTACCCAGTCATTTCCTTTTCCATCTCCTTACGTTTCTATGTGATGGGAAGCAAAAACTTAAACCATTTTCCAAATTACATAAACACTGTGTGTGTTGAAGCAAAATAATATTATTTTATTCACACAAAATCTGTGACTGAACTTTTTAATGCTTAATCTTACATTGATTCACTCATTATTTCATAATATACATCTTTCTCGTTCCTCTTAAGTTTCATTTACTTCTGCCCACCAGAATGTATTTAGGTATTGAACACTGAAAATCAATAAACATCGCTTTCGTAATTACCACTGAAATTCCTACGTGGATATCAACTTTGAGATGACACATTTTATTAATGTAATAGAGTTGAAGTTCGTCTTATACACTATCAGAAGCCGTAACTTCTAGAACTGTTAACAGTTCCCCGAACACTGATGATTACTGAAGAACATTCTACATCATTTACCCTATCAGGGTAAATTAAGCAATTAATTAAACAAGTTACATAAGGTAGAATTAAACTACCTCCTTTAGTATCAAAAACTAACGTGCATCATACACCTTAATGTAAAAAGGTAATTACATATTTCTTGTTCTAAGACGTTTCGGAATATTGAAGAACGTTTTAATTCTAATGTTTAGGATTTCTAGGACATTCAAGAGTATTCCTGTAATTTATAGATTACCAGAGAACCAGCAGTGCTACGCAAATACACATGGGAATTGGCTCTACATCATAATATCGGGTATCCCTGGCAATTACATCAGGACGAAAATTTTGTCCCCTCATTGCGTCTTTCCCTACTTTGAAGGTATGGAACTCGAAATTATAATAAATCATATAGAATAAGAATGAAAAAGGTTTTGAAAATTTCTTCAGCGATTTACTTCAAATTTTTAAACAATACTGTAATAAACGTTCCAACAGATCTAAGTCATATATTCTTTTGAACAACAATTTACAGATTTTGTGGTAAAACCGGTATAACTTTCCCCTCTATATATTAGTATGGAATTCTTTGATATCTTTAGGATGCAAGGAAATGGAATTTTAAAACAACTTCTGATGAAAAACATAACAAAAAAAAAAACACGAGGGCAATGGATTTGAAAAATTCATCAACATCTCTAGATAACATATGTACAGAAAAAGTAAAATTAACTCTTATTAAGAAGTACAAATTGTCAGCATAAATGGCACATCGAAACGCTATACAAATGTCAGACGAACAGAGTAAATTACGGTCAAAGAAAATGAAACAGTGCTGGGCAGGGCACAAATTGGCCAGTGCAACATGAAAAGGAAGGTCTGAGCGAAGAAAAGGGCAAGTGGCCCAATGTGGCCAATAAAGTTAGTAATAGTATGTAGCTGTATGAACATTCTGTGCACTGTATGTGATTGGGGGAGACTGCATGGAACACCTGAATCATTAAATGCTCCGTCTTAACTTTTCTCTGTTTTGTGTTAATCCAGTCTAGAAACTTTTTGGGCAAAGGAGGGATCCATTCTCATTTGTACCAGTCAGTGACTGGCGTGCGTGTGCTGGCAGACACGGTGTTGGTATACTCACCCAGGACTCCGAGGCGGTAGTTGAGGGAGACGAAGACGACGCCGTAGCGGATGAGGAAATCGGGACCGCCAAAATCTTCGTTGCCGGAGCCCATCATCAGACCACCGCCGTGGATGTGGACCATCACCGGCAGGAGACCACTGGAGCCCTCTGACGGCAGCTGCTGGCAAATCACTGCACTGCATACGCCTTGCCTCGCCACAGTGACAAAGAAAAGAGCAAACCAAAAATCAAAGGTGCGGCGCTCTGGCCTCAGATGGGCCAGTCGAGACTAACCAATAACCGTGTCCTCCTCTGGCAGATGGTATCATGTGGATGGACTATGGAGGGAGGGTTGGATCAGCACACCGCTCTCACAGCCTCTGTAGGTTTTGCACATCTTGGAGCCACTACTTCTCACTCAAGTAGATCCTCAGATGACATCAATGAGGCTGACTGGGCCCCATTCGAATTCTCCCAGCGAGGAAAAATCGCTTTCTATTACAGGAAAGAACCCCTGCCTTCCACACGGCAGTGAGCTACGCTGAACACTAAGGAGTGGAGGAGGACATAGCAAAATCGAGGTATAAGTATTTAAATTTTGTCTGGAGGCAGTGGTTGCAACAAACGTTTTAAAATTATCCAGTAGTTTCAAGTAGATTTTTCAGTAAAACGAAGCATATTATTATATGTTGTGTACAAGGAGTGGTGGGCTACACAGTGGTGTGGCAAATGCCATCATAGGAAAGGAGGACACGAGTAGAAACAATGAGTGAACAACTGAACACAGTAAACAAAGATTTACTTACCTTCAATTTCTGAAAGTGTATGAAAACTCTTTACAAATATACACTATGTGATCAAAAGTACCCGGACACCCCCAAAAACATACGTATTTCATATTAGGTGCATTGTGCTGCCACCTGCTGCCAGGTACTCCTTATCAGCGACTTCAGTAGTGATTAGACATCGTGAGAGAGCAGAATAGGGCGCTCTGCAGAACTCACAGACTTTGAACGTCGTCAGCTGATTGGGTGTCACTTGTGCCATACGTCTGTACGCGAGATTTCCTCACTCCTAAACATCCGTAGGTCCACTGTTTCTGATGTGATAGTGAAGGGGAAACGTGAAGGGACATGTACAGCACAAATGCGTACAGGCCGACCCAGTCTGTTGACTGACAGAGACTGCCAACAGTTGAAGAGGGTCGTAATGTGTAATAGGCAGACATCTATCCAGACTATCACACAGGAATTGCAAACTGCATCAGGATCCACTCCAAGTACTATGACAGTTAGGCAGGAGGTGAGAAATCTTGGATTTCAGGGTCGAGCGGCTGCTCGTGAGCCCCACTTCTCGCTGGTAAATGCCAAACGGCGTCTAGCTTGGTGTAAGGAGCGTAAACATTGGACGATTGAACAGTGGGTAAACGTTGTGTAGAGTGACGAATCACGGTACACAATGTGGCGATCCGATGGCAGGGTGTGGGCATGTCGAATGCCCAGTGAACGTCATCTGCCAGCGTGTGTAGTGCCAACAGTAAAATTCGGAGGCGGTAGTATTATGGTGAGGTCGTGTTTTTCAAGCAGGTGGCTTACACCCCTTGTTGTTTTGCGTGACACCATCACAGCACAGGCCTACACTGATGTTTTAAGCACCTTCTTGCTTCCCACTGTTGAAGAGCAATTCGGGGATGGCGATTGCATCTTTCAACATGATAAAACACCTGTTCATATTGTACGGTCTGTGGCGGAGTGGTTACACGCCAGTAGCATCCCTGTAATGGACTGGCCTGCACGGAGTCCTGACCTGAATCCTATAGAACACCTCTGGGATGTTTTGGAACGCCGACTTCGTGCGAGGCTTCACCGACCAACATCGATAATTCTCCTCAGTGCAGCACTCCGTGAAGAATGGGCTTCCAGCACCTGATTGAACGTATGCCTGCGAGAGTGTAAGATGTCATCAAGGATAAGGGTGGGCCAACACCATACTGAATTCCTGCATTACCGATTGAGGGCGCCACGAACTTGTAAGTCATTTTCAGCCAGGTGTCCGGATACTTTTGATCACATAGTGTAGAATGATGCTTGCTGTATTAAGCACAAACTGTGGTGTCGAAGTAAAAAGGGTCCAAGCGTGAGTGGGCTGAGTAGCTGCCGCTAGCCATCTTAAAATGGCTCTGAGCCCTGTGGGACTTAACATCTGAGCCGGCCGCGGTGGTCTAGCGGTTCTGGCGCTGCAGTCCGGAACCGCGGGACTGCTACGGTCGCAGGTTCGAATCCTGCCTCGGGCATGGGTGTATGTGGTGTCCTTAGGTTAGTTAGGTTTAAGTAGTTCTAAGTTCTAGGGGACTTATGACCTAAGATGTTGAGTCCCATTGTGCTCCGAGCCATTTGAACCATTTTTGAACTTAACATCTGAGGTCATCAGTCCCCTAGAACTTAGAACTACTTAAACCTAACTAACCCAAGGACATCACACACATGCATGCCCGAAGTGACCATAGATGTTTAGTCCCATAGTGCTCAGAGCCATTTGAACCATTTTGAACCCGAAGCAGGATTCGAACCTTCGACCGTAGCGGTCGCGCGGTTCCAGACTGTAGCGCCTAGAACCGCTCGGCCACCTCGGCCGGCTAGCCATCTTATATTGCGGTGTCAGAGGGTACAGAGCCGCTGGACTCGTAGCTGATCTGGCGCTCAACACCGGGTCCGCCGGATCCTGCGTGACCACTAGCGACGTCTAACCGAAACTTGCAAATCCTTTGCCATGACACCCATGCAGTGGTATCGATATGTGATAGCACATCATACACACAATGTGTTTCCAGCAAGCAGCTTTCAATTGCCAGAGAATTCTTTCACCCAACATGGTAAACACTTTTCAGTGTGTACCAAACATACGGATTATATTACACTGTAACCAATAATTATTTAAAATGGAACTTTTAATATTTTCATTCCATTAGTTACTTAGATATCTCAGCAACTTATTCCGTCTACCGCCTTCATAGGGTGTGCTGTATGCCAGTGTAAATTTTGAAGTCACAGCAGGAAAAAGGGAAAGAACGGAAAAACGCATCCTATGCATGAGCTACAACCCTAGCCACAACGCCAAAGCTCAAGGAAAAGTTTCCTGAGAACATCAAAGAAACTGCAGTCCAGTCCACGAATGATGGCGGTTCGCGCACGTCGAGGAACGGACGAAGATTTCATTGTTGACGATTATAAACGACAGTTGGTGTAAGTGCATGCGCGTGCTTTCCGCTTGAAGAAAGCGTACAACCTGCAAATTATGTCTCTCGCTTGCTTATGCAGATTTCATCATTGACCAACACAATCAGCGATGACAACTCGCAACAAGTGGAATCAAATCTCACTAAACAACTCGCTGCGGTCACGTTTAATGCTCGCACTTAGCTACGGCATTCACAGCAGACCGCTCGGAACATACTGAACCTTCATTGGCTGTCGGAACATACGTGACGTAGGCGCAAAGAGCAAGCTGGTAAACTCGACCGCTGTAACAACCACCGATGAAGAAGTCCCATACGTCTTGCTCACCATATGGAAGAGTTTGGTCATGGCTGCCTCTCCCAAAGCTATCAGCTATTGCTCTACTCTCGGCGTCCTATTTCGACTCATATCTTTCAGAGATTTGTCAGATTCTTCCCGCAGTTTCATATCTCCCGTCTCATCTTCATCTACTCCCCCTTCCCTTACTATAAAATTGCTTTCATCTCCCTTGTACAGAGCCTCTCTATACTCCTTCCGCCTTTCAGCTTTTTCTTCTTTACCTAGGACTCGTTTTACATCTGAGCTCTGGATAGTCATACAACTGCTTGTCTTTTATCCAAAGGTCTCTTTAATAGGCGGTATCTATCTATCACCTAGTGAAATATGTTTCTAAATCCTTACGTTTATCCTCTATACGTTCCTGCTTAGCAAATGTGCACATCCTGTCAACCCAATTTTATAAACTTCCTTTATGTTATGCGTTTTTAATGTACAATTTTAAATTTGAAACATTCAATTAATGGTTTTCAAGTGCACTTTGGTATTTTGACTTAATATTTTGTGATCGAGGGCTTATTTGTTGTAATATAATTCTGACACGGTCACTGAACCTTGGCAGCTATGGTCAAAGTTTTAGGTTTCTTACCTGCCCAGGTATCTAAGGCTGCTTCGAAATATAAAGAATTAAAAAAGAAAATTTTAAATGCAAGTATGGCTATCTATTTTAACAAGCAGTGTGAAGAAAGGGGACTTTTCCTGACTTATACAAAAGCCTACATCAATTTTTCTGTATGTAAGAAAACTCCAAAATTCTTTAGACCTATCATTAAGAATATCATTTGTAATAGGATAAAAGAGCTGTAAGCTAAAAAAGACCGTCTTAACGAAGAAGCATACCATTTGTACTTAAATATCACAAACACTTATCGTGTTAACTATAATTTTAATACTGACGACATGTGGACGCAAATTAACGAACATCTAGAGATTTGTAAAATAGGTATAATGCAGGAACACGAGAAGAAGCTCAGCAATCTTTTTTTTTCCACAATGATGAGGCATACCGACAATCTTTCTTTCCACGAACAATACGAGACTGGAATAGAAGAGAGAACCGATAGAGGTACTCAAGGTACCCTCCGCCACACACCGTCAGATGGCTAGCGGAGTATGGATGTTGATGTAGATAATAAAAAAGATGAATCTGATGATCAGAGAACAGGTAACCCACGTAGGCAGAAATGATCCCAGCAAACGTGTTGGAGGTGACTGCAAGTGCACAATGCTACCGTCCTTCCTTTTCCAGTCGGTAAATTTTTCCACCTCCTCTTCCTGACAGCAATGCACACAGGTCAATTGATACCAGGTCTCACTGGGTGTAGGTACAAAATACTGCAATAGTTTCAGTCGATAACAGCTGTAAAGAGAGAACAGCTGTGTTCAAACTTCTGTAGGTTCAAGGCGTGTTCGTTGTTTTTGATCAACACCATAAAAAACGCCAGAATGCAACACAAAAATATTTTTAATTGAGAACCAATGGCACTACTCTATCCTATGTCTCTGAAACATACAAGTGAGATACACGGTCACACAAATTCTTAAAAATACACTGAAGATCCGAAGAAAGTGGTATGTCTGCCTAATATTGTGTAATGCCACAGCGAGCCGCAACACGACGTGGCATGGACCCGTCTAATGTCTGAAGTAGTGCTGGAGGGAATTGACCCGCATGCGTTCCAGCATATGTGCGCATTCGCACAGAAATGGTCCTTGGCTTGTGATCGCCGTAATTATATGTGTATGGTGGTGGTGGTGGTGGTTAGAGTTTAACGTCCCGTCGACAACGAGGTCATTAGAGACGGAGCGCAAGCTCGGGTTAGGGAAGGATTGGGAAGGAAATCGGCCGTGCCCTTTCAAAGGATCCATCCCGGCATTTGCCTGAAACGATTTAGGGAAATCACGGAAAACCTAAATCAGGATGGCCGGAGACGGGATTGAACCGTCGTCCTCCCGAATGCGAGTCCAGTGTGCTAACCACTGCGCCACCTCGCTCGGTTATATGTGTATGGTATCTGTTCTTTCGGAAAATTTCTTAGGGAAAATTTGACTGTTGTCGGTTGTGTATTTTCGTCATCTATAACGAACCCGCCGATAGAACTGATCTTACATTTAAACTTTTTAACGACCTCCATTGAATAATTTCTTTCACTATTGAACTCGAAAACGAAAACCTCCAATTACATTATTTAGACTTGACGCTTACAATAGAAGACAATAACATCACTTTCAATATTTTTCGAAAAGGAACGTATACTGACCAAATTGTGCCTGTTTCCTCTTTTCATCCACAGCCTCAAAAATGGCCTTTTTTCACTCTGCCGTCCATCGAGCCACCTCTATACCACTTTCAACAGAAAAGTTTAATGAGGAGATTAATTTACTTAAAACCATAGCAGCCAATAACGAATATACGCCTAACATAGTGGACGATATCCTAAAAAGGAAAACTGCAAGAACTACCACGCTCAACACCTCATGCACTTAAATTAACCCAAAAAAACGTTTTTCTACTCCTTTCATAGGACCCATTTCCTATCAGATTCAGCGCATGCTTCGCAACAAATACAACTGCAATGTTGCCTTCTCTACTAATAATAATCTGAAGAGAAACTTCATTCATAATTTGAAATCCATTCGCTCCCCTACAGAAATTTCTGGCGTTTATAAGATCATCTGCGATACCTGCTCCTCCTATTATATAGGGCAAACTGGACGTGCTTTCACCATCAGATATCAAGAACATCTTTCGAGAAAGAACGACACCAGTCCCCTAAATTCATCAATTGCCGATCATCTCTTAATTACTGGACACGTGCCTAAAGCCATAGTCGATAGCAATATTCTGCATACCGAAAAGAATGGGCGTACGTTAGATGTTTTAGAGGAATTGGAGATTTTCAAACATCTCTCTCGTCATGATGGCCTCATTCTCAACGAACAGCTGCAGCTGCGAAATAAAAACTTTTTTGACTGTATACAGCCATTGTTTGATCTTTTATTCAGATTTCCTCATGCAGTTTACCGAAATGTTGTTTTCTTGTTACATCTTTGCCATTTTCTTGTATGTTATAAGTGACCTTTTTTTTACGTTACAAAATGTACCTCTGTTTAAAGCAGATAAATAAGTAACTTCATCCTATTATTATTAGTGCTTACGTTATTCCTGAATCAACTGCATCACAATTTCATGTGTCTAATTTTGAATGTACAGTAGCCTAGTTGTTTCTGCGGCTACTAGATGGCGCTCGTAGCAACACCATGTTTACTTCCCCACACTTTCTAACGTGGACACCTCAGTCTTGTTGCAACCCTTGTTCACTCAAGTACGAACAGCCCTTAGCGGCTCGCCATCTCATTTACAACTATTCATGACGTCGCCTTTCCGGCTTAGATTTTTTTAAAATGTGGCTTGTAAGTACTGCATCTCTTTCCAGTCAGTACAAACATTAATTTTATTAATGGATTATATACCTAATATGTTTTAGAATAGTTAGTTTAATTCTGAAGACGACGCTCATAGTAGCGTCGAAACCTGGTCAATTTTGACTTAATATTTCATGACCGAGGGCTTATTTGTTCTAATTTAGTTCACTAAGCTTTTGCCCAATGTGCGTACCAGCACGCCATGCCACCTCCTATGATCATCATAACCTCAGGTACCCTGCAAGAGCAAGATGCTAGGAGGGATTTGGTAGAGTTCAGTCCCTCATTGATAGATCTGTTCGGAAGTTAAATTCCCGTTTCTCGTTTTCTTAGTGATAGAAAACAGACCTAAGTTCAATTAATGTTTATGTGACTTAGGACAACTTGGAATTCAGTTGAAGTTAGAGGATGATAAGCGCTGTTTCCCTCATTAGGAAGCTCGCAGCTGCGAAAAACACCTCACGTCTTTTAGTGTCTTCTTGTAAACGTTCACTTTTTTAAGGCATTTGTGTGTGTCATGGCTGAAGACACTGAGATGACGAAAGCCGTGGGATACCTACTAACATTGTGTCTGATCTCCTTTTGTCCGGCATGGTGCAGAAGCTGGACTCGGCATGCTCGCAACAAGTCGTTGGAAGCCTCTACACAAATACTGAACTATGCTGCCTCTATAGCTTTCCGTAATTGATCAAGCGTAGCTGGTGTTTGATTTTGACCACAAACTGACCTCCCGGTTACGTCCAATAAACCTTGGATGGCATTCATGTCGGGAGATATGGGTGGCTAAATTATTCACTCGAATTATCCAGAATCTTCTGACACACACTACTGGGCATTAAAATTGCTACACCAAGAAGAAAAGGAGATGATAAACGGGTATTCATTGGACAAATATATTATACTAGAACTGGCCTGTGATTACATTTACACGCGATTTGGGTGCATAGATCCTGAGAAATCAGTCCCCAGAACAACCACCTTTGGCCGTAATAACGGCCTTGATAGCCTGGGCATCGAATCAAACAGAGCTTGGATGGCGTGTACAGGTACAGCTGCCCATGCAGCTTCAACACGATACCACAGTTCATCAAGAGTAGTGACTGGCGTACTGTGACGAGCCAGTTGCTCGGCCACCATTGACGAGACGTTTTCAATTGGTAAGAGATCTGGAGAATGTGCTGGACAGGGCAGCAGTGGAACATTTTGTGTATCCTGAAAGGCCCGTACAGGACCTGCAACATGCGGTCGTGCATTATCCTGCTGAAATGTAGGGTTTCGCAGGGATCGCATGAAGGGTAGAGCCACGGGTCGTAACACATCTTAAATGTAACGTCCAGTGTTCAAAGTACCGTCAATGCGAACAATAGGTGATCGAGACGTGTAACCAATGGCACCCCATGCCATCACGCCGGGTGTTACGCCAGTATGGCGATGACGAACACACGCTTCCAATATGCGTTCACCGCGATTACGCCAAACACGGATGCGACCGTCATGATGCTGTAAACAGAACCTGGATTCATCCGAAAAAATGACTTTTTGCTATTCGTACACCCAGGTTCGTCGTTGAGTACACCATCGCAGGCGCTCCTGTCTGTCATGCAGCGTCAAGGGTAGCCGCAGCCATGGTCTCCGAGCTGATAGTCCATGATGTTGCAAACGTCGTCGAACTGTTCGTGCAGATAGTTGTTGTCTTGCAAACGTCCCCATCTCTTGACTCAGGGATCGAGACGTGGCTGCACGGTCCGTTACAGCTATGCGGATAAGATACTTGCCATCTCGACTGCTAGTGATACGAGGCCGTTGGGATCCAGTACGGCGTTCCGTATTACCCTCCCGAACCCACCGATTCCATACTCTGCTAACAGTCATTGGATCACGACCATCGCAAGCAGCAATGTCGCGATACGATAAACCACAGTCGCGATAAGCTACAATCCGACCTTTATCAAAGTCGGAAACGTGATGGTACGCATTTCTCCTCCTTACACGAGGCATCACAACAACGTTCCACCAGGAAACGCCGGTCAACTGCTGTTTGTGTGTGAGAAATCGGTTGTAAACTTCCCTCATGTCAGCACGTTGTAGGTGTCGCCACCGGCGCCAACTTTGTGTGAATGCTCTGAAAAGCTAATCATTTGCATATCACAGCATCTTCTTCCTGTCGGTTAAATTTCGCGTCTGTAGCACGTCATCTTCGTGGTGTAGCAATTTTAATGGCCAGTAGTGTAGCATACTGTCAATCATAGAATTTCCATCGTTGTTTGCGAACATGATGAATGGCTGGAGATGGTCTCCAAGTAGTGGAACATAACCATTCCCAGTCAATGATCGGTTCTGCTGTATCATGGGACCCAGTCGGTTCCATGTGAACACAGCCCCCGCCACTATCGAGCCATCACCAATTAGCAGAGTATGTTGTTGATAACTCGGGTCCATGGCTTCGTTGGGCCTGCGCCACACTCGAAACCTAGGCTCAGCTCTTACCAGCTGAAGTCGACACTCAGGCCAGGCCACGGTTTTCCAGGCGTGAGGGATCCAGGCGATATGGTCGCGGGAGGGGTGCTGCAGGTGGTGTCGTGCTGTTAGCAAAGGCACTCGTGTCGTTCGTCTGCTGCCATAGCCCATTAACGCTACATTTGCCGCATGGTCGTAGCGGATACGTTTGTAGTACGTGACATAGCGGTTTCTGCGGTTCGTCGTACATCCCAGATTGTTTGTGCGGTTATTTCACGCAGTGTTGGTTCTCTGCTAGCACCAACAACACTGAGCAAACGCTGTTGCTCTCGGTCGTTAAGTGAAGGCCGTCGGTCTGTGTTGTTCGTTGTGAGGGGTAATGCCTGTAATTTGGTATTTTCGTCACACTTTTGACAATGTGGATCTCGGAAGACTGAATTCCTTAACAATTTCCGAAACAGGATGTCCTATGCCTTTAGTTGCAAGTACCACGCCGCGTTAAAAGACTCTTAACTGCAGTCATGCGAACATGATCACGTCAGAATTATTTTCACACGAATCACCTGAGTACAAATGATTGCCCCGCCAATGCCTGCCCTGTTATACCAAGGGTACGCGAAACTGCTGCCATCTGTATACGTGTATATATGGCTATCGCATGACTTTCGTCGCCTCAGTGTGTATTACCAATGTTTAGCGGTCCTATACTGATACTGTATTCAATCCATAGGCACCTTGCCACGGTTCGCGAGGCTCTCCCCGTCGCAGTTTCAAGTCCTCGTGCATGGGTGAGTGTGTTGAGTTAGCGTTAGTTTACGTTAGACTAAGTAGTGTGTAACACTAGGGACCGATGACCTCAGCAGTTTGGTCCCATAGAACCTTACTATAAATTACCAATTTACACTATCTTTTTTTCAAACTTTTCACGCAGCATGACATGCATAAGTGTGATGGTGACGAAACATTTCTTGTCCTTATGTAACTTGGGAGAAGCCTAAAACCTGCATGTCGTCATGACACTGCACATTGATACGGTCTAACAAGACATTCTTCGGCCTTGGCGATTCGCTATATCTCTGCTGCTTAAGTACACCATCAACAGAGTTTTCTGCAAGTGACTTTATCTTTCCAGATAATACCGCGGAAGATAGGTACGGAATCCTGTTTGTCCGAGATAAGCCTCAAAGTTGTGGAACCGGATCCAGAAACACGCGCCTTACGAAAGGTTGAACGAGCAGTGCGATCCTGCATATACATTATGTGATCAAAAGTATCCTGACACTTGGCTGAAAATTAATTATAAGTTCGTTGCACCCTCCATCGGTAATGCTGAAATTCAGTATGGTGTTGGCCCACCTTTAGCCTTGATGACAGCTTCCACGTTCGCAGGCATACGTTCAACCAGGTGCTGGAAGATTTCTTGGGGACTGGCAGCCCATTCTTCACGGATTACTGCACTGAGGAGAAGTATTGATGTCAGTCGGTGAGGCCTGCCATGAAGTGGCCGTTCCAAAACATCCCAAAGGTGTTATACAGGAGGATTCACATCAGGACTCTGTGCGGGCCTGTCCATTACAGGGATATTATTGTCGTGTAACCACTCCGCCACAGGCTGTGCATTATGAGCAGGTGCTCGATCGTGTTGAAAGATGCAATCGCCATCCCAGAATTGCTCCTCAACAGTGGGAAGCAAGCAGGTGCTTAAAACTTCAATGTAGGCCTGTGCTGTGATAGTGCCACACAAAACAACAAAAGGTGCAAGATCCCTCCATGAAAAACACGACCACACCTTAACACCACCGCCTCCGAATTTTACAGTTCTACATCTACATCTACATGGATACTCTGAAAATCACATTTAAGTGCCTGGCAGAGGGTTCATCGAACCACCTTCACAATTCTCTATTATTTCAATCTCGTATAGCGCACGTGAAATAATGAACACCTATATCTTTCCGTGCGAGCTCTGATTTCCCCTAATTTATCGTGTGACACTACACGCTGGCAAATGACGTTCACCAGGCATTCGCCATAGCCATACCCTGCCATTGGATCGCCACATTCTGTACCGTGATTCGTCACTCCAAACAATGTTTTTACACTGTTCAATCGTCCAATGTTTACGCTCTTTACACCAAGCGAGGCGTCGTTTGTTTGGCATTTACCGGTGTAACTGTGTGCTTTATGACTTTTCTTCACCTAACTGTCATAGTACTTGCAGTGGATCCTGATACAGGCGGCTGGTGTGGCCGTGCGGTTCTAGGCGTTTCAGTCTGGAACCGCGTGACCGCTACGGTCGCAGGTTCGAGTCCTGCCTCTGGCATGGATGTGTGTGATGTCCTTAGGTTAGTTAGGTTTAATTAGTTCTAAGTTCTAGGCGACTGATGACCTCAGAAGTTAAGTCGTATAGTGCTCAGAGCCATTTGAACCATTTTGGATCCTGATACAGTTTGGAATTTCTGTGTGAAGGTCTGAATAGATGTCTACCTATTACACATTACGACCCTCTTCAACTGTCGTCGGTCTCTATGAGTCGACAGACGTGCTTGGCCTGTACGTTTTTGTGCTGTACTTGTCCCTTCACGTTTCCATTTCGCTATCACATCGGACACAGTGGACCTAGGGACGTTTAGGAGTGTGGAAATCTCGCGTACAGACGTATGACAGAATTGGCACCCAACCACCAGACCACGTTCGAAGTCCGTGAGTTCCACAGAGCATCTGATGCAATTCCTGTATGATGGTCTGGAGAGGTGTCTGACAACCCAATCACCTGACCACGTTCGAAGTCCGTGAGTTCTGCGGAGCGCCCCATTCTGCTCTTTCACGATGTCTAATGACTACTGAGTCGCTGATATGGAGTACCTGGCGGTAGATGGCAGCACAATGCAGCTAATATGAAAAACGTATGTTTTCGGGGGTGTCCGGTTACTTTTGATCGCATAGTGTACTACCTGGTGTATAAACTGCCAAAAAAGCGGATAGAGAGTTCACAGTGAGGAAGAAGGATGGCTTCAGAAAGATACAGAGACACCTATAATGCACACTGAGGTCATTTGGTTGAAGAACTACATACAGAACATCAACGCATCGGGCAAAAAATTAGTCACTCCCAGCAGACATGACGCTAGTACCGACTAACGTAATGGCCTGAATTCTGTGAGGAAGAGGGGGCAGTAGGTATGGAAGATAGAAAGATAAATATCGATACCTATAGAATAGAGTGTTAACGTACTATCAACATCTATGATTATTTGACGGAACTTATTGATGTTTCGTTGTATAGGTGACGAACTTTACTTTTTGCTTTCAAGTTAAATATTAACGCACGTGTGAATATGTGAGAAGTGAGTTTTATTAATTAATGGAAACTTAAGGAAAACCAAATTTAATTATAAATTATTTTAAACAAAGAAATCTTTGGTAAAAAAAGAAGAAAACTATAATACAGCATATGAGAAAACAGACAGAAACAAAATACAGATACTACATTCGAAAAAATTATGTGTTCCAAAACTAATTTTCTGGTGAACTAATAACAATTATTTTGGGATCTGTTTTTACTCTACTTCTTCGAGTAGCAGTTACTTCAGCAGCTTTTGAAAATAATCTTTCAGCTTTTACTGTAGTCCGTATAGCAGATAAATAACTCATAGCTATTTAATACAGACGGCAACTTTTTTTGAAATATTTCCCTGTGGATGATCAACGAGTTGTGTCTAAACCGTCCAGTAGTTGGTATTCGTTAATATGCCGATAATTCTAGATAAGTGTGCGTAGAGTTATTCTCCTTTCTTAGTTTTCACGATTCCAATATTTCTGACAATCTTACTTTTCCCGCGTCCGGCCATCCTGATTTAGGTTTTCCGTGATTTCCCTAACATCGCTCCAGGCAAATGCCGGGATGGTTCCTTTCAAAGGGCACGGCCGACTTCCTTCCCCGTCCTTCCCTAATCCGATGAGACCGATGACCTCGCAGTCTGGTCTCCTTCCCCGAAACGACGACGACTGAATCTTACTTTCGAGTGAGAGGAGGCTACGAAAATACACAACCGACAACAGTCAAATTTTCCCTAAGAAATTTTCCGAAAGAACAGATACCATACACATGTAATTACGGCGATCACAAGCCAAGGACCATTTCTGCGCGAATGCGCACATATGCTTGAACTCATGCGAGTCAATTCCCTCCAGCACTACTTCAGTAGAGTCCATGCCACGTCGTGTTGCGGCTCGCTGTGGCATTACACAATATTAGGCAGACATACCACTTCCTTTGGATCTTCAGTGCATTTTTAAGAATTTGTGTGACCGTGTCTCTCACTTGTATGTTTCAGAGACATAGGATAGAGTAGTGCCATTGGTTCTCAATTTGAAAACATTTTTGTGTTGCATTCGACGTTTTTTATGGTGTTGATTAAAATCAACGAACACGCCTTGAACCTACAGAAGTTTGAACACAGCTGTTCTCTTCTTACAGCTGTTATCGACTGAAACTATTGCAGCATTTTGTACCTACACCCAGTGAGACCTGGTATCAATTGACCTATGTGCATTGCTGTCAGAAAGAGGAGGTGGAAAAATTTACACATTGGAAAAGACAGGACGGTAGCATTGTGCACTTGCAGTCACCTCCAACACGTTTGGTGGGATCATTTCTGCCAACGTGGGTTAACTGATCTCTGACCATCAGATTCATCTTTTTTATTATCTACATCTACATCCATACTCCGCTAGCCACCTGACGGTGTGTGGCGGAGGGTACCTTGAGTACCTCTAAAGGTTCTCTCTTCTATTCCAGTCTCGTATTGTTCGTTGTCGGTATGCCTCTGTGTGGGCTCTAATCTCTCTGATTTTATCCTCATGGTCTCTTCGCGAGATATACGTAGGAGGGAGCAATATACTGCCTGACTCCTCACTGAAGGTATGTTCTCGAAACTTCAACAAAAGCCCTTACTGAAATACTGAGCGTCTCTCTTGCAGAGTTTATCTGTTGTTGTTGTTGTTGTTGTTGTTGTTGTTGTTGTGGTCTTCAGTCCTGAGAATGGTTTGATACAGCTCTCCATGCTAATCTATCCTGTGCAAGCTCCATCTCCCAGTACCTACTGCAACCTACATCCTTCTGAATCTGCTTAGTGTATTCATTTCTTGGTCTCCCTCTACGATTTTTACCCTCCACGCTGCCCTCCAATGCTACATTTGTGATCCTTTGATGCCTATCAACCGATCACTTCTTCTAGTCAAGTTGTGCGAAAAAGCTGTGCCACAAACTTCTCTTCTCCCCAATCCTATTCAATACCTCCTCATTAGTTACGTGATCTACCCACCTAATCTTCAACGTTCTTCTGTAGCACCACATTTCGAAAGTTTCTATTCTCTTCTTGTCCAAACTATTTATTGTCTATGTTCCACTTCCATACATGGCTACACTCCATAAAAATACTTTCAGAAACGACTTCCTGACACTTAAATCTATACATGATATTAACAAATTTCTCTTCTTCAGAAATGCTTTCCTTGCTATCGCCAGTCTACATTTTATATCCTCTCTACTTCGACCATCATCAGTTATTTTGCTCCTCAAATAGCAAAACTCCTTTACTACTTTAAGTGACTCATTTACTAATCTAATTCCCTCAGCGTCACCCGACTTAATTCGACTACATTCCATTATCCTCGTCTTACTTTTGTTTATGTTCATCTTATATCCTCCTTTCACGACACTGTCCATTCCGTTCAACTGCTCTTCCAAGTCCTTTGCTGTCTCTGACAGAATTAGAATGTCATCGGCGAACCTCAAAGTTTTTATTTCTTCTCCCTGGATTTTAATACCTACACCAAATATTTCTTTTGTTTCCTTTACTGCTTGCTCAATACACAGATTGAATAACATCGGGGAGAGGCTACAACCCTGTCTCACTCCCTTCCCAACTACTGCTTCCCTTTCATGCCCCTTGATTCTTATAACTGCCATCTGGTTTCTGTACAAATTGTAAATAGCCTTTCGCTCCCTGTATTTTACCCCTGCCACCTTTAGAATTTGAAAGAGAGTATTCCAATCAACATTGTCAAAATTCTTTCTCTAAGTTGACAAATGCTAGAAATGTAGGTTTGACTTTCCTTAATCTTTCTTCTAAGATAAGTCGTAAGGTCAGTATTGCCTCAAGTGTTCCAACATTTCTATGGAATCCAAACTGATCTTCCCCGAGGTCTGCTTCTACCAGTTTTTCCATTCGTCTGTAAATAATTCGCGTTAGTATTTTGCAGCTGTGGCTTATTAAACTGATTGTTCGGTAATTTTCACATCTGCCAACACATGCTTTCTTTGCGATTGGAATTATTATATTCTTCTTGAAGTCTGAGGGTATTTCGCCCGTCTCGTACATCTTGCTCACCAGATGGAAGAGTTTTGTCAGGACTGGCTTTCCCAAGGCCGTTAGTAGTTCTAATGGAATGTTGTCTACTCCTGGGGCCTTGTTTCGACTCAGGTGTTTCAGTGCTCTGTCAAACTCTTCACGCAGTATCATATCTCCCATTTCATCTTCATCTACATCCTCTTCCATTTCCATAATATTGTCCTCAAGTACATTGCCCTTGTATAGACCCTCTATATACTCCTTCCACCTTTCTGCTTTCCCTTCTTTGCTTAGAACTGGGTTTCCATCTGAGCTCTTGATATTCATACAAGTGGCTCTCTTTTCTCCAAAGGTCTCTTTAATTTTCCTGTAGGCTGTATCTATCTTACCCCTAGTGAGATAAGCCTCTACATCCTTACATTTGTCCTCTAGCCTGCTTACCCATTTTGCACTTCCTGTCGATCTCATTTTTGAGACGTTTGTATTCCTTTTTGCCTGCTTCATTTACTGCATTTTTATATTTTCTCCTTTCATGAATTAAATTCAACATTTCTTCTGCTACCCAAGGATTTCTACTATACCTCGTCTTTTTACCTACTTGATCCTCTGCTGCCTTCACTACTTCATCCCGCAGAGCTACCCATTCGCCTTCTACTGTATTTCTTTCCCCCATTCCTGTCAATTGTTCCCTTATGCTCTCCCTGACACTCTGTACAACCTCTGGTTTAGTCAGTTTATCCAAGTCCCATCTCCTTAAATTCCCACCTTTTTGCAATTTCTTCAGTTTAATCTACAGTTCATAACCAATAGATTGTGGTCAGAGTCCACATCTGCCCCTGGAAATGTCCTACAATTTAAAACCTGGTTCCTAAATCTCTGTCTTACCATTATATAATCTATCTGATACCTTTTAGTATCTCCAGGATTCTTCCATGTAGACAAACTTCTTTTATGATTCTTATATTCCTTTATCTATCATCTCTGTAATGCTTTCGCGATTACTAAATGATCCTGTAACGAAGCATGCTGCTCTCCGTTGGATCTTCTCTATCTCTACTATCAACCCTATCTGGTACGAATCCCACACCGTTGAGCAGTATTCCAGCAATGGACGAACAAGTGTACTGTAACCTACTTCCTTTGTTTTCGGACTGCATTTCCTTAGGATTCTTCTAATGGATCTCAGTCTGGCGTTTGCTTTACCGACGATTAATTTTATATGGTCATTCCATTTTACATCGCTCCTAATGCCTACTCCCAGATAATTTATGGAATTAACTGCTTCCAGTTGCTGACATGCTTTATTGTAGCTAAATGATGAAGGATCTTTCTTTGTATGTATTCGCAGCACATTACACTTGTCTACGTTGAGATTCAATTGCCATTCCCTGCACCATGCGTCAATTTGTTGCAGATCCTCCTGCATTTCAGTACAATTTTCCATTGTTACAACCTCTTCATATACTACAACATCATCCGCAAAAAGCCTCGGTGAACTTCCGATGTTATCCACAAGGTCATTTGTATATATTGTGAATAGCATTTTTTGTTCTTTCTTGGCGCGTCTAAATACTGCTTGCAGAGTTCATTACAAAAGCAGAGACACCGAACCTTAAAACTGATGAGGTCTCTAGACTGGAAGACAGCAACAATAAATTTTCAGGTAGCATCTTCGCCTACTTCCGCACAAAAAGAGAGTAGCAACCTGTCTCTTGGTTCAATTAACTCAGGAAAAGGGCTGAGTTTGCCAGATTTGATGAGTGGAAATGGAGGGTCACAGACATGGCTCGCGAAGCCACAGAAACGATAAAAATATTGATGGTTGGTATGTTGTTCACTATTGCTAACCAAAATCGACTTTGATACTCAGAATGGCGATCCTTTGATTATATGGCAAACTGGAGTGGTGGCTGGAGCTATTTTGGCAGCGCAGTGCTTAGTGGTGAGCATAGATGTGACGTACCTGGGGCGTGCAGACGTTAATGAAGAGGCAGTCCTCGTCGCCTACATACTTCCCCGTCATGTCGATCTGGGGAGCGATGTTGCCAGGTTTGGTGGCGTCCCGGACTCCGCTCCACCCGGCTGCTGGTTGTGGTGGCTGCAAAACAACAACAAACACCACACACACACATACAATATGTTGTGGAAACGAAGCTGCAGCTTCCAGCAAAGTCAAGACACACACACACAAACACACACACACACACACACACACATACACACACATAGAGAGAGAGAGAGAGAGAAGATGAGGAGCTCAGCTGTATGGAGTGTTCACATAAAACCTTAGTTTCCAAATGCTGTGTAAAAGACGGTGGAACATAGACACTTGCAATTTATGGAATCATGTAAAGCAACTCAAAAAGGAGGTTTTATGCGGATTCTTTGTTTTGTTTCAGCTTCTAAACAATTACCAGAAATTACTACACCTCGATAGGGAGCCCAATGTGTGACATGGAATATGGAAAAGGAGTCACCCATTTCTGCCTTGGACTTCCAAGGGTGAAACCACACTTTAAGACGATTAAGGCTTGGTACATAGAGTTCTTAGACTCTGGTACTCTAAATGGACAGTCTGCTCCAGGCAGAAAACAAACATATGATGAAAACAGTAGAGGAAATCAGAGAGACCTTTGAAAGAAGCCCATCAAAGTCAGTCCGCCGAGCATCAGGCAACACCTAAACATACCTCACTCAACAGTTCACAAGACGCTTCATAAACCATTTCGCTTGCAGTCTTACAAAGTTCAAATTTTGCAAGCAATGAAGCGAAACGACTTGAAGCTTCGCTACGAATTGGCTATTGAGATGTGGGACCAGATGGGACAAACTCCCAACTATCTAGGGAATGTCCTCTCCTCCGACTAAGCAGTAGTCCACAGGAAGTTTATTCTGAGCAACATGTGAATCTAGGGTAGGGAAAACCGTCGCAGATTTTGGGAACCTTTCAGAGACAGTGGAAAGGTGAATTTGTTGTGTGCACTGTTGAAAGACTACGTAACTGCACCATTTCCCTTGATCGAGCGAACAGCGAGAGGAAACGTTTATCTGGACATACTAGACCAATTTGCTGTCCCTTAGCTTCTTTTCCTTCAGCCAAATGTGATGTTCCAACAGTATGGAGCACCAATGCACTGGAGTTTGCATACTGCTGACTTGCTGTACTGCACATTTCCACAGCGAGTTACAGGAAGTAATGGCCCAACGAAGTGGGTTATGTGAAGGACACTATGCGTGCCTTTCCTGCACATGACCTTCCCAATCTTCTCAGAACAGTTCTGGATGCAGTAGTCTCCATTAGTCAAGACGTAATTGTGCGTACATGTCTCGAGATATAGTACATTCTAGACATTTTATGGATTGCAGAAGCAGACCACATAGACGTGTATTAATTCCTCGTGTTACTTTAAATGATGCCGCAAACTGTAAGTATCTATTTTTAATTTCATTTGGAAATCATGAGGGTTTCATTTGGACATCCCATGGCACTATATATCCGCTGTGAGAGGAATGAGGGACACCAAAAAGGGGCAGTGCCCAAAGCAAATGTGTATATTGGGTAGGCGAGTCCCAGCGGCAAACATCATTCACCTCGTCGTCAGTGTGCAGGTTGCAGCACGGACGTATTGTAATTGTTATAATTTATAGGAACAACAGGTGGTCCCTTTTTTTGGTGTCATGAGTGTGCAAATATAAGTGGTTCAGCCCCGAAAAAGGGTATGTAGGAAGACAACCCATAGTGATGAAAGATGTTTAATTTTACAATTTATCAAGTGCTGTGATGAGGAAGTTAGAAAGAAACATCTCCATGTTCCTATAGTGAAGTCATCTGCTAAGATTGCAAAATACTGAGACTTTTGCATAGAATAGTCCACCTGGTAAGTTCGTATCTGTATCGAAGAAAACAGCTCCTTTTCACCTTCCAGCATGTTGATGATTTCAGTTATCATGCAACGAGGAACATTTATATTAGAAAGTCATTCCTATAACGGGAAGTCGAATGGAAAAAAAGTAAGCGAAGTGTTTATTATTTTAAAAGTAATTGTTAATACATCTATCTCACTGAGTGACAAAACGTAAGGTGCCTTCATGGAAAAAGATTTGCGGTTGCCTACGGAACCCTGATTGTACCCAGGCTTTTACCTCGATGGCCTCCAAAAATATTAAAATAACATGGGGAGAATATACCCTCCTGGAAATGGAAAAAAGAACACATTGACACCGGTGTGTCAGACCCACCATACTTGCTCCGGACACTGCGAGAGGGCTGTACAAGCAATGATCACACGCACGGCACAGCGGACACACCAGGAACCGCGGTGTTGGCCGTCGAATGGCGCTAGCTGCGCAGCATTTGTGCACCGCCGCCGTCAGTGTCAGCCAGTTTGCCGTGGCATACGGAGCTCCATCGCAGTCTTTAACACTGGTAGCATGCCGCGACAGCGTGGACGTGAACCGCATGTGCAGTTGACGGACTTTGAGCGAGGGCGTATAGTGGGCATGCGGGAGGCCGGGTGGACGTACCGCCGAATTGCTCAACACGTGGGGCGTGAGGTCTCCACAGTACATCGATGTTGTCGCCAGTGGTCGGCGTAAGGTGCACGTGCCTGTCGACCTGGGACCGGACCGCAGCGACGCACGGATGCACGCCAAGACCGTAGGATCCTACGCAGTGCCGTAGGGGACCGCACCGCCACTTCCCAGCAAATTAGGGACACTGTTGCTCCTGGGGTATCGGCGAGGACCATTCGCAACCGTCTCCATGAAGCTGGGCTACGGTCCCGCACACCGTTAGGCCGTCTTCCGCTCACGCCCCAACATCGTGCAGCCCGCCTCCAGTGGTGTCGCGACAGGCGTGAATGGAGGGACGAATGGAGACGTGTCGTCTTCAGCGATGAGAGTCGCTTCTGCCTTGGTGCCAATGATGGTCGTATGCGTGTTTGGCGCCGTGCAGGTGAGCGCCACAATCAGGACTGCATACGACCGAGGCACACAGGGCCAACACCCGGCATCATGGTGTGGGGAGCGATCTCCTACACTGGCCGTACACCACTGGTGATCGTCGAGGGGACACTGAATAGTGCACGGTACATCCAAACCGTCATCGAACCCATCGTTCTACCATTCCTAGACCGGCAAGGGAACTTGCTGTTCCAACAGGACAATGCACGTCCGCATGTATCCCGTGCCACCCAACGTGCTCTAGAAGGTGTAAGTCAACTACCCTGGCCAGCAAGATCTCCGGATCTGTCCCCCATTGAGCATGTTTGGGACTGGATGAAGCGTCGTCTCACGCGGTCTGCACGTCCAGCACGAACGGTGGTCCAACTGAGGCGCCAGGTGGAAATGGCATGGCAAGCCATTCCACAGGACTACATCCAGCATCTCTACGATCGTCTCCATGGGAGAATAGCAGCCTGCATTGCTGCGAAAGGTGGATATACATTGTACTAGTGCCGACATTGTGCATGCTCTGTTGCCTGTGTCTATGTGCCTGTGGTTTTGTCAGTGTGATCATGTGATGTATCTGACCCCAGGAATGTGTCAATAAAGTTTCCCCTTCCTGGGACAATGAATTCACGGTGTTTTTATTTCAATTTCCAGGAGTGTATAAGGGCTTTCCAGTGAAACGTCTGCAGCGTCGTCAAAACAACCTTTGTAGCACGCGGGCAGGCATTATCCTTCAACAGAAGAAGGCGTCCCTCAACATTCATGGGTGTTTGGACTTCATGGCACGCTTCAATTTTTGGGAAGTGTCCACGTACAATTGTGGAGCGGCGTTCCATAAAGTCAATGAGCAGTGGGCCCTTGCAGCCAAAGAAAAAGGTCATCATGACTTTCCCGGAGTTGGCGTGCCTGTTGTTTCGACTATGCTGTAGAAGTTTCGCTGGGAAGTCTTACACACACTCCATACGGTTGTGACCTCTTCCGTGCGATTTCCATATTTTTGGAGACCTGAAGAATGACATTCGTGGCCGTCGATTTGCTTCGGACATAGATGTCCACGCCAGGGTGCATTCATGTTTCCGTAGGCATTCTCAAACATTTTTCCATGAAGGCATTGGCCGTCTTGTCTCACAGTAGGATGAATCTCGCAGTGGGCTAAATGTATTGACATTTATGGCGATTACCTTTGAAATAATTGATAGGTGTGATGTATAACTTTGGATTCTGTATCGATTGTGAGCGAGCAGCGATATTGTAAATCTGTATCGCCGAAGTTAGGTTATTTCTTTGGTGTAGGCGGACGTGCAGTGTCAGATAATGTTAAGCTGTATTGGAGTGAGGAAGCAATTGCAGTGTTATGTTTCAATTTATCAGTGTGTTTAATGAACATGATGATATCAAGATTGTAACGAAAACTGATTTGTGAAGGAGGATGTTTAATGGACTAAGCGTATACCAGAAGTGGAATGTCAGAAATAAATATTATAATGATGTTACTTTTTTTCCTTATTGCTGCACCATCGGACATTGATTATTGACCGAGAGTTGCTAGATTTGAAAGATAGGAAAGTGTATTGTTTGGATATTTGGTGACATCCTCTACCCTCTTCTGCAATAATACCAGACGTGCTGCCCTTCTTTGAAGTTTCTCGATGTACTCTGTCAGTTCTATCTGGCAAGGATCCCACATCACGCAGCAGCATTCTAAAAGAGGACGGACATGCGAAATGTAGGCACTCTCTTTAGTAAATCTGTTACGTTTTCTAAGCGTACTGCCAATAAAACGGAGACTTTGGTTAGCTTTCGCCATATCATTTCCTATGTGTTCCTTCCAATTTAAGTTGTCCGTAATTGTAATTCTTCGGTATTTACCTGAATTTAGGGCCTTTAAAATTGACTAACTTATGGTACAAACCAATTTTAACGGATTTCTTTTGGTACTCATTTGGATGACCTCAAACGTTTCGTTATTTTGGGTCAATGGCCAGTTTTTGCACCCTACAGATATCATTTCTAAATCGTTATTCACTTTTTTTTATCGTCTGATGAGTTTAGTAGTCGATAAGCGACAGCGACAGCGTCATCTGTAAACAATCTAAAACGGCTGCTGAGATTTTCTCCTAAATCGTTTATGTAGGTAAGGAACACCAGAAGGCCTATAACACTCCCTTGGGGAACTCCAGAAATCCTTTCTGCTTTACTCGATGACTTTCTGTCAGTTACTACGAAGTCTCACCAGAAAATCACGAATCCACTCACATAACTTAGACGATATTTCATAAACACGCAATTTTACTAAAAGCCGGTTGTGTGGTACAGTGTCAAAAGAATTATGGAAATCTAGGAATACGGAATCAATTTGAAATCCCTTGTCAATAGCACTCAGCACTTCGTTTGAGTAAAGAGCTAGTCGTGTTTCACAAGAACGATGTTTTCTAAATCTGTGTTCACTGTGTGTCAATAAACCGTTTTTTCCCGAGGTAATTCGCAACTTTCCAAATCTCTGCTGCATTTCGACGTTAATGATATGGGCCTGTAATTTAGTGGATTCCTCCTACTACCTTTCTTGAATATTGGTGTGACCTGTGCAATTTTCCAACCTTTGAGTACGGATCTCTCGTCGAGCGAACAGTCGTATATGATTGTCAAGTATGGAGCTACTGTAATGGTCTGAAACGAACCTAACTGGTATACACTCTGGATCGGAAGAGTTGCTTTCATTAAGTGATTTAAGTTGCTTCAATACTCCGAGGATATCTGCTTCTACGTTACTCAAGTTGGCAGCTGTTCTTGATTCGAATTCTAAAATATTTACTGAGACGCCTGGTTAAATCCGCAGGCCAGGACAGGTAGTTGGAACTGTGGCAAGAGGCCAAAAATGATCAACTGTCAGTTACACTTTATTTAGTTGTCCAAACATCACAGCACAAATATCCGAGCTTAACTATGGACTGAATATGTCACACAACCTTATGTTTTAAGGTCACAACCACTTTAATTTTTAAAACGGCTGAAGGCCCAAGATTTAAAACACAACTGCAATAAATTTTGAAGG
This sequence comes from Schistocerca cancellata, assembly GCF_023864275.1. NCBI lineage: Eukaryota > Metazoa > Arthropoda > Insecta > Orthoptera > Acrididae > Schistocerca > Schistocerca cancellata. The sequence continues at coordinate 158,918,965 of NC_064635.1, read as the reverse complement.
CAGAAGGCCCAAAGCTGTATCCTTAAATAATTTTAAAAGGGAGTCTGAAGGCCCAAACAATCTAAGATCTAACAAGTAAGGAAATTAAATTTTAAGACAGCTGAAGGCCCATGATTGAAAATTCAACTACAATAAATTTTCAAAGACAGAAGTCCAAAAGATTTACTCAGAAAAAAAAAGAAAAAAAGGCTGAAGCCCGCGCGGGATTAGCCGAGCGGTTTAAGGCGCTGCAGTCAAGGACTGTGCGGCTGGTCCCGGAGGTTCGAATCCTCCCTCGGGCATGGGTGTGTGTGTTTGTCCTTACGATAATTTAGGTTAAGTAGTGTGTAAACGTAGGGACTGATGACCTTAGCAGTTAAATCACATAAGATTTCACACACTTTTTTTGTTTTTTTTTTTAAGGCTGAAGGCCCAAACAATGCAAGACTTAACAAATAAGAAATTTTCAATTTTAAAACGTCTGAAGGCCCATTATGTAAAACCCAACTAAAAAGCATACAAATTCAAACCATCGGCTATGAGCCATTAAAATACACAATCAAACACCAATAAGAAAAGGTAGTACATCCAGCGGCGCTCAGAAGTTTCCGGGGGTTGGTCTGCACTTGAAAATTAACGTTCGCTTAGGGGAGACAGGCAGTCGGCCTGACTATACCCGATCCGCCGGCAACCCAACCAAGAGACAGTCCACGGACCCACCGACAAGACGACTTGCTTTCCACCCGACGAGTAAACAAGGAACTCCAAAGCCAAAGCGTAGATGGCGTAGCCGTTAACAACCAAGTATGCATAAGTTGTCAAAACTACACACACGTGTTGGACAGCGACAACACGCTGAGAAAAGGACACTGCCTGAATTTTACGTCAGCGGCCAGGGCACGTAACCGGAACGCTAACGGCCACAAGGCAGAAAATTCCGCTGGTGCACTTAGACTTCAAATAACCAAAATGCAGTTAAACTCCATCAGATGGTGGCCAAACTTTCACCGACTCGAACACTCGCTGTTGCTCACGGGAATATTTCCCCCGCCCCATCACCCCCCGACCCCCAACAGCGAACCATGAAAACCAACGGCATAATGTCAACAGACTGGCTTCGTTAATTAAATCACCACTGAACTTTGATGTCCTGGGTCATTGAGCCACGAACCTCGTAGCAATCGGAACAGCTCCCACACACTCCGACACTGCGTAGAGACCGCCAGCGGGCCTGGCCCTCTATGCTACGGGGAGACTTCCTGGCTGATCCACACCGACCGACCGACTCACTGCCACTACGCCGACAACATTTAAAAGACGTTGTCAGTGGAAATGATACCAACTACACACACAGTTTGACAAACACTTGCACGAAGACTTGAACGGCACTAAGCAGCGGCTGTGCAATCATGAAGACAAACCGGGAGTCGATACACACAGACAGCCAACCGATAAGCTATCGGCGAACCAATTCACGTCGTCCGGTAGGACGATCGACCGACGAACCAAGAAGACCGTCCCCGGCTCAAGTGATGTGTGGTGGCAACGGTCGGGCGAGCCATGGTCATCCGGACCTCGCTACTGCTCCAACCGACTGAACTAGTGCCACGTTCCAATTCCCCGACTGGCAGGTCCCAACTGCACTCCTGGCACGTTCCAACTCAGTCCACGACAGACGACAACCGGGAAGTAAAAAAAAAAAAAAAAAAATGGTTCAAATGGCTCTGAGCACTATGGGACTTAAATCTGAGGTCATCAGTCCCCTAGAACTTAGAATTGCTTTAACCTAACTAACCTAAGGTCATCACACACATCCAAGCCCGAGCAGGATTCGAACCTGCGACCGTAGCGGTCGCGCGGTTCGAGACGGGAGCGCCTAGAACCGCTCGGCTCCAACGGGTGGCACAGCCTGGAAGTAATAGCTGTGCAACAAAGATAACACGGGTGGGCTATATCGATAATCGCTGCTGCTGCCGCTCACGGGCAGACCAAGCAGCAACTCAGTGACAACAGAAATAGAAACTAACATAACGACGTGGCAGCATGAAAAAAAAAAGACAGGATGTAAAATAAGAGATGGCATGAGCGCGAGCCATGCACAGCTCATTTACTTTGCCTTAGCGCCATGCAAAACCTTCGGTATGGGCCGGATTGTCGGCATCAAAAATGGTTCAAATGGCTCTGAGCACTATAGGACTTAACATCTGTGGTCATCAGTCCCCTAGAACTTAGAACTACTTAAACCTAACTAACCTAAGGACATCACACACATCCATGCCCGAGGCAGGATTCGAACCTGCGACCGTAGCGGTGTCGGCATCACTCGCGACTCCAGTGTCTCCTGGAGTTTCAGCTCTTGAGTGTGAATGGGTTGCTACTCTACTGTAGTCGGACACCTCACTGATTGTGTCATCATCAGAGTTCAAGCTACCAAAAAGACGAAGAGTGGACACATCCAATATTAATGTCTACTGATAGGACACTTGTGATCAGATAGCGTATATTCCGTTAACCGTTAGCTGGGGATATTTAACATTTCACCAGATATTAAAGATTTTTCCCGTCCAAATCACGTAAGGAGCGCGGAAAGAAAGATCACTTCATAGACTCTCTGGGTGCTATAACTAGTCTAATCTTGTGCATCCGATCCCTATGCTGATAAATGTAGGGAGGTTCCCTGATTTCCTAGACTGATCACGTAAGTTGGTTCTGTATTCTAATTTGGCTTTCACGTGGCAGTTAGCTCCTATTTTCAAATGACTTTCATTTCAGTTCCGTCACCATCTCCGTGACAGTCTTGCATCTTTGAAATAAATCTGTGACCTTTCACGCTGCCCTCCTTCCTCTACGCTCAGTATCTCCGGGTGGTCCTATTTGGTATCGTTCCCACAACGTTATACAATATTCTAGAAGGGGACACAGAAGTACTGGTTGAATTTACGTAGTATTCTACCAGTGAACTGAATTCAGTCACCTACTTTATCTGCAACTGAGCCATGTGTATTGAAAATATTACACCCAGATATTTGTATGGGTTTACGATTTCAGACTGTGACTCACTAATACTGCAGTCACAGGATACTATGCTTCTCAGTTTTATGAAGCGCAAAATTTTACATTTCTGACGTTTAAAGTAAATTGTCGTTTCTTAAACACTCTAAAATTCTGTGAAGGTCTAACTGACTAATTGTGCACCTTTTCTCAGACGAGACTTTTTTAACCATTGTTGCAACGTCTGTGAAATGTCTAAGTTTACTGTTAATATTTCAAGGTCATTAATATGCAACAGCAACAAGAAGATCCCAACAAACTTCTTCTACAGCTGTCAATGACTCCAAGCAAGATAATATCCTGTAGCCTCTATAATTAGATATAAGTCACAAATCTCGTTCGAAACCCCGCATTATCATGCTTTCGATAATAATGGTATGTGTCGTACTGAGTCCAATGCTTTCCGGAAATCGATAAATAATGGTTTTCCTGGTTTGGCTCAATTGGTTCTGAGCACTATGGGACATAACTTCTGAGGTCATCAGTCCCCTAGAACTTAGAACTACTTAAACCTAACTAACCCAAGGACATCACACACATCCATGCCTGAGGCAGGATTCGAACCTTCGACCGTAGCGGTCACGCAGCTCGAGACTGTAGTGCCTAGAACCGCTCGGCCACTACGGCCGGCCTTCCTGTTTTCATTGACCAGTAGCTACCAGGACGTCATGTGAGAAAAAGTGAGAGTTGGATTTCACATGATCTATGTTTTCAAAATCCTTGATCGTTGGCGTGGAGGACATTGTTCGGTTCAAGATAAATCTCAAAGATATAAGACAGAAGTTTTGTGCCCTTCATGTAGATGCTTGTGCTTTCTTTCAACCATTGGGCACAGTGTTTCGTTTGAGGGGTCTTCGGTATATTATGACTAATACGAGGGCTATTCGGAAAGTGGGGAACGATCGGTCGCGAAATGGACACCACAGTGAAAATCCGATGAAGCTTTTCACAGATGTGTTGGGTAGTGTGTCTAGTATGACCGTCGATCGCATCAAGACTCTCTTGTCAGTTGTGAGGGCACTGTGGGCGAGTAAAGGTGCCTACAACAACGGTGTCTCCCACCAAGTAAGGTGACCCGCTGAGAGGCTTCGCCTTAATGAATGCAGCCCACAACGCACTTACTTCTTCACGGCAATTCTCAGTCGCACTCTGCAGATATTTAAAACTTCTGGCTCACGAATGTGCGATAGCCTGTGATAAAACGTATTGAGGGTAAGGCCATCCAGTACCTCCATTGTAGACAGCCTGGGGAGGAGTCGTGTCTGTTCCTGCTCGCACATTCGTAAGTGAGAACTTCTAAATATATGAATATAAATTTCGGGAATGGTATTATCCAGTTCAAATAGAGCCTTTACTCTTTTGACCTGAAATACCTGAAGGCCCAAATTCAATTTGCGAAACCGATCGTGTTCGCCAATAAAGAATTCTAACAGTCGCAGCGGTCTTGTTTATTCAAATCATAATATAATCTTAATCTTGGGGGATCAAGGAATCTCTGAGATGACACAATACAGAAGGTAACAGTCCGTGGAAAGACTACAGGCGCCTGTCTGCGAACGAGTAGTATCGTTTTGGTCGTGAAATAGTCAAAGATTTATTGGCAAAGAGATGGAAGTAGCAGTGACTACGGAGATATGGATGTCTTGCTTGTCACATTCAGACTTCTGAAATCAAAGTGAGTGGAGCAATGTCTGTATTTAGGCTGCAGCGTCGGCGTTAAATGATAAGACTACAAGCTGCTGCCATTTCTCGTAGCAGTGGGATGGCAATCAGCAGCCAGTTCAGCCACCTAAAGACACAAACACACACGCACTCGCACACACACACACACACACACACACACACACACACACACACACTCTCTCTCTCACACACACACACACAGAGAGAGAGAGAGAGAGAGAGAGAGAGAGAGAGAGAGAGAGAGAGAGAGAGAGAGAGAGCGATTGAGAGAAAGAGAGAGAGAGAGAGGGAGAGAGAAAACGCCAATCCGCACAGCCGGAAGAACTGCCAAACCTGGACCTTCCCTCCCGAAAACCAACATTCTGCACACTTAACAAATTTTCATTTTGTAAATAGATTTAATAAAAAAACAAGCACACCGAAACCAGCTGCCCAGTTTGGTTTGACGCAAAAAATTAAAAAGTGACTAGTGAAGGACATTGAGGTATTCGGTGAACTGATGTGTATGAGAGCTTGACTTGCACAAAAATAACAAGATATTTTATACACACAAGGGTTGCCAAGAAAGTAATGCACCGCATTTTTTCTTCATCAATTCTTTACTGAACATTCGAAAGAATGGTGTTTTATCTACACACCCTATTTTTCCACGTAATCTCCATCCCGTTCTATGGCTTTCCTCCAGCGTGAAAGAAGGGCGCGTATGCCTTGTGGGTACCAACCCTTGAACTGGTAGCGGAGCCAGTGCTACACTGTGTCAATCACCTCCTCATAGTTCTCAAAATGTCTTCCACGAATGGCATCCTTTAATGGCCCAAACAAGTCGAAGTCTCAGGAGCTAGGTCAGGTACAGCCGTGGATGGTCTCCCAGACCTCTGTAAATCGTGGAGCTCCGCCGAACCGCCTACTGATGACCTCACCCTTCGTGCCGTGCGACTGACTGAATGCCCACTTCTGTCCACAGCAGATGCTCCATAGACTATGCACAAGCATTTGTGATTATTCCCCAGTATCTTTCTCTGAAATGGGAAATTCAATGACGCTACGTTGCTTGTAACGTACATCACCCACAGACGCCATTTTAAAACTGTCCTGGAGCTACGCTACATGTCGGAAGTGGCGGAACTTGGCGCGCTCACTCTGGAGACTTCAAATAATACATACGTAACGTTTCGCATTCGTAGCTTTGTTTCCGTCTGAGAAAAAAAGGGCGGCGCAGTTCTTTCTGGACAGCCCTTGTAATTACCGTCTTGTCTTATAACACTTAAATGCTTGAGTAAGTCAGCAGATGATCAGTAGTAGAGTATAAATTTGTTTACAAGAGAGCTCATCTTAGATAAACAGAACAGAGCTATCTACAAAAACAGTTGTTAAATTTTCGTGGATTAAGCAGTCTCTGTCGTTTAATACAGGGCTTTAGTTATAATGTCGTTGGCAAATCGCTATTATCAAACCAAACTTTGAACTCGTAAAATATGTGTGAAGGCCTCGCATCCATTCAAGAAGCCCACGGAGCGGAGGTATCAGCGGAAATGACGGTATTATGGGAGGCTGTCAAGTTGAAAGATTGGGAGAAGCTTCACGAACAACGCCCCATTTAGTTTTACATAGGACTCAGTCACTGCCGCTTCTTCTCTGGGCTATAAAATTTTGTGTCACTCTCCGTATTCTCCATACGTGGCAATCACTGACTTGCTCTTCTTTCTGAAGATGAGGAAACAATTTCCAGGTCGATGACGTGACTTTCCAGGTGTAACGTTTGCTGAACAGTCAAAATACTGTGTTGTACAACCGAGGATTCCACCACGTCATGTGTTGTTGAGGAAAATGTAAGTTAAAAAGTGAAAATGTAGAGGACTAAAAATATGTCCACACAATGGCTCTTTTGTCGTGCGCGCGGGAATAAAAGGGCAAGGACAAAAATTTGTGGAAGGAACGCATGAGCCTTCTGGTGTCCACACGCGAAGCAGTTTGCTATGAATCCCCTTCTTTGCTTGGTACTTGCGTTGCGTTTATTGTGATGGAAAGGCGACCGACAAAGTAAACGCAAAAACCACTTAGCACAGAAGTATCTAAATCTCAGATATTCGAAGGAATGACAAGTTTCGTTTACAAATTTCAGGAGGTCGCAGTGAGTTTTTAGACTTTTTCTGGTTGGGAAACTGCAGCGATAAGGTTGACAATAAAATTTCATCAGTTGGTAACCGGGGCGACATATACAGATACCGGTTCCAACTATTTATTTTGCATTTTAAAACAAAGCATTTCATTGATTATTTCTGAAACTGGGAAACACTTAAGGGTGGTTCTTAGTTGTGAAGGTTGATTACCTTTCAAAGCGTCATTTGTATTTTACTTAATTATGCAACTTTAATGGTTCAAATGGCTCTGAGCACTATGAGACTTAACATCTATGGTCATCAGTCCCCTAGAACTTAGAACTACTTAAACCTAACTAACCTAAGGACATCACACAACACCCAGTCATCACGAGGCACAGAAAATCCCTGACCCCGCCGGGAATCGAACCCGGGAACCCGGGGCAACTTTAATCTGAAAAATGATATGTACATTAGTATCCTCGGACTCTGCAAATCTGGGAACTTCATGGGTCCTAGAATCGCAGAGAACGAAGGCTGTGTAACTGAATTTTGTAATTTTTGTGTCAGTGGGCTTCATCAGTTGAAGGACTGTAGGCTACATACCGCCATCGCTTCCTTTGTTCAGATGTCAGGCTTCTCAGTTGTTGCGCCTTTAAACCGCCATAGCATGAATATTCGTCAACAGTTTTCTGGCTTATTCTGTGTTCCTACTTCGAAAGTTGCGGTATGTTACTCTTTGAAGCAATATGATCGGAGACTTTTCATCTAATACTTGACGCTCAGAGCAACACATCCTAAAACTTCATTGAAATAATCTTCAAATGGTTCAAATGGCTCCGAGCACTATGGGACTTAACATCTGTGGTCATCAGTCCCCTAGATCTTAGAACAACTTAAACCTAACTAACCTAAGGACAGCACACACATCCACGCCCGAGGTAGGATTCGAACCTGCGACCGTAGCGGTCACGCGGTTCCAGACTGTAGCGCCTAGAACCGCACGGCCACACCGGCCAGCTGAAATAATCTTCAGAATTGGCATTCCATACGACTTTTCTCTGTCTGTAACCATCTATAAACTTAAACGTGTTTCCTTCGGAGTCAAGGGGCATTATTGCACGTACCAGAAGTACGAAACCGGCATTTCCCTGCAGATGGTGCTAGCCGTCAGTGTAGGGCCCGTGAGACCGCGTCGGCAGCGCCATCTGTTTCCTGTAACGGCTGACGACGAAAGTCAACACACAGTAACCCAAGTTATATACATCAGTATCTGCTTCAGACCCGTAAACATGTCGAGTTTTGTGCCTACGAACTACGATTTGCGGACATCATTGGTTTTTTGCTTTCATTTGAAGAAAACTGCTGCATCATCGCATCGAATATTTGTCGAAGCTTTCTGCGAACATGCTCCTGGGAAAACTTAGTGTTTCGAGTGGATCAAAAAATTCAGCAGTGGTGATTTTGACGTGAGAAACGACGAGCGCAGGAAACCACCGAAAAATTTCGATGACAACGAACTGCAGGCCTTATTGGATGAAGATGATACTCAAACTCGAAAGGAACTTTGAGTGTGAAACAGAAGGCCGTTTCTCTTCGGTTGAGAGTTATGGGAAAGGTGCAGAAAGTGGGAAAGTGGGTTCCACATAAACGACAGCAAGCAAATCGAAGGACCAATTGTCAAGTGCTGCTCTCTAGATAAACAAGAAAGTCGTTTCTTCATCGAATAGTGGCAAGTGATGAAAACTGGATAGACTTTGAGAATCCTAAATGATGGGTGAATCCAGGCAAACCATCGACATCCACTGCAAGACCAAATGGCTTTGGAAAGAAGGCAATGACCTGTATTTGGTGGGATCAGAACGGCGTCACCTATTAAGAGCTGCTGAAACCTTGTGAAACCTTTAACGCTGATCGCTACCAACAACAAATGATCGATTTAAGTCGAGCATTACGTGAAAAACGACCGGACTATGTAAAATGGCAACACAAAGTCATATTGCTCCATGATAACGCCCCACCACACACAGCAAAACAGGCCAGAGGAGCGATTGAGGCGTTCAATTGCGAAATGCTAGGGCATGCGGCTTATTCTATCATGGCTCTTAGCGCTATGCGACCCAAAATCTGAGGTCATCAGTCCCCTAGATCTTAGAACTACTTAAACCTAACCAACCTAAAGACATCGCACACATCCATGTCCGAGGCAGGATTCGAACCTGCTACCGTAACGGTCGCGCGGTTCCAGACTGAAGCTCCTAGAACCGCTCGGCCACCCCGGCCGGCCATGCGGCTTATTATCCAGACTTTGCTTCGTCCGATTATCATCTATTTGCGTCACTGGGACACGCTCTCGCTCAACAACGCTCCAATTCGTATGAAAATGTACGAAAATGACTCGCAGACTGGTTCACTTCAAAACAATAACCGGTTTTTTTTTGGCGTGGCATTCATAGCCTGGCGGAGAAGTAGGAGAAATGTATAAATAAAATATCGTTGAAAAGTTTCGAACAACAGACGAGTAATTATTGCAACCAAATTCCGGTTTCATACTTCTACACCTGTTAATGTCTTCACTGCATAATCTCAACACACTACACGAGCAAACACACATGGGACCCAACTAATGTCGTCTGCTGAGAAGCAGAATGCTCAAACAGATGGCGGCTAGCGATTCACTTCACGCTCGACCTTCTTTTCCAGGAAATTACGCATGCAAAAATGCGCATGTACAGTTGAGGTGCTGGAAATTTGTGCGCATGTGCAAAGTTGAACGCAAAAAAGGCATGGGGAGGACGCTCCTTAACAACTTCTCCCAGTTCCATGAGCACAGCTTGAGTTTTTCGAGGTGACAAAACTTCATGACTAGCCCCGCCGCCCCCTCCCCCACACAGTGATCAAGTTAATTCTTGCTACGATCGGCTCTACAATTCACTCAGATGGAAACCCAGTTCTAAGCAAAGAAGGGAAAGCAGAAAGGTGAAAGCAGTATATTGAGGGTCTATACAAGGGCGATGTTCTTGAGGAAAATATTATAGAAATGGAAGAGTATGTAGATGAAGTTGAAATAGGAGATACGATACTGCGTGAAGACTTCGACAGAGCACTGAAAGATCCAAGTCGAAACAAGGCCCCACGAGTAGACAACATTCCATTAGAACTACTGACAACCTTGGGAAAGCCAGGCCTAACAAAACTCTACCGTCTAGTGAGCAAGATGTATGAGACAAGTGAAATACCCTCAGACTTCAAGAAGAATATAATAATTCCAATCCCAAAGAGAGCAGGTGTTGACAGACGTGAAAATTAGCGAAAAATCAGTTTAATAAACCACGGCTGCAAAATACTAACACGAATTCTCAGTCTGGATTCCGTGGATATGTTGGAACACGTGAGGCAATACTGACCCTACGACTTATCTTAAAAAAATAGATTAAGGAAAGGCAGACCTACGTTTCTAGCATTTGTAGACATAGAGAAAGCTTTTGACAATACTGACTGGAATACTCTGTTTCAAATTCTGAAGGTGGCAGGGCTAATATACACGGAGCGAAAGGCTATTTACAATTTGTAGAAACCAGATGGCAGTTATAAGAGTCGAGGGGCATGAAAGGGAAATAGTGGTTGGGAAGAGACTGACACCGGGTTGTAGCCTATCTCCAATGTTATTCGATCTATACATTGAGCAGGCAGTAAAGGAAAGAAAAGAAAAATTCGGAATAGGAATTAAAACCCACGTATAAGAAATAAAAACTTTGAGGTTCGCCGATGACATTGTAATTCTGTCAGAGACAGCAAAGGACCTGGAAGAGCAGCTGAACGGAATGGACATGGTCTTGAAAGGAGGATATAAGATGAACATCAACAAAAGCAAAACGAGAATAATGGAATGTAGTCGAATTAAATCGGGTGATGCTGCGGGAATTAGATTAAGAAATGAGATGCTTAAAGTGGTAAATGAGTTTTGCTATTTGGGGAGCAAAATAACTGATGATGGTCGCAGTACACAGGATATAAAATGTAGACTGGAAATGTCAAGGAAAGCGTTTTCTGAAGAAGGGAAATTTGTTAACATCGAGTATAGATTTAAGTGTCAGGAAGTCGTTTCTGAAAGTATTTGTATGGAGTGTAGCCATGTATGGAAGTGAAACGTGGGTGATAAATAGTTTAGACAAGAAGAGAACAGAAGCTTTCGAAATGTGGTGCTACAGAAGAATGCTGAAGATTAGATGGGTAGATCACATGAGGAGGTATTGAATAGTGTTGGAGAGAAGAGAAATTTGTGGCACAACTTGACTAGACGAAGGGATCAGTTGGTAGGGCATATTCTGAGGCATCGAGGGATCACCACTTTAGTATTGTAGGGCAGCATGGAGGGTAAAAATCGTAGAGGGAGACTAAGAAATGAATACACTAAACAGATTCAGAAGGATGTAGGTTGCAGTAGGTACTGGGAGATATCAAACCAGTCTCTGGACTGAAGACCACAACAACAACACAACAATTCTCTTTGTCGACTAATACATCGGTACAGTGTGTTAACTGTAAGATGGCAGAGTTGTGAGGGGAGTGCGGGGAGAGGAGGAAGCAAGCATTGGCTGACGATGGGAGAGTAGCCGTTGGGGGGGGGGGGGGGGGAGGACAAGGCACGGCTACCAGTTGCAGTGCTGGCACTACAAATTGCGCGTCATGCTTACACGAAAGCAGACGAAAGGCTTGGAAGTAAAACTCGCTTTAAATGTTGTTTGTAAACGAAACTGAAATGATCACGTGCATTAAAATCTATATATATATATATATGTATGTTTGTCTACTATGCACTCACAAACCATTCATCCGATTGTAATGAAACTTTGGTGAGTTGTTCTCCGTAAGCCCAAGAAGGTTCCTATCCGAAAAAAAAGAAGTAAGACACATTCTTGAGGAGATATGACGTCACAAACAATGAGATGCCACCGCGGGAAAATGACCAGATTTATGCATCCACTATTTGAGAATGAGAGCACTTAGCGACTAGCAACAAACGTTACATACAATTTCACACCTTTACGAAAATTTTTCTCGCTGACACCCCCCACAAAATAATGAAAGGAAAAATGGTTATCGCTTACTACATTTTCTCAGTACATACCGTAAATCTGCCGCAGTAGGCATGACGGTTTAATGTATTATTTCGTTACTATTAACTCTAATCACAACATATTTCGCATACAGTATCCACATATATCAGTAAATGCCGCGGCAAATTTATGTCTCTTTACGACATATAATTCAGGAGATATGACGTGGTAAACATCGAGATGCGTGAAAAGTGCCGCGCAGCATTCAGTCACACGCAATATAATTTTGTGAGCATCGCTACGTAATATTGGTTTCCTTCTAACCGTAGGCCTACCGGGAAAGGTTGTTGGCGACTCCCGAGATGGACCAGCAACTGCCTCTTCACTCATTTTGATAATGTTTACCACAACTGCACAATAAAAACACGCACTACAGTACAGCGCAAAACAATAACGAAGCAGACGACAATGGCTACCTTGTACAACACAGTCAGCTACGTAATGTTGGCAGCAGTCGAAACTGCGTGCCTACCGAAGCCTCCCGACGTTTACCGACTTCTACCGATTCAGGACTAGGGAGAGGTCTGCCATCTAAAATTTTACACACTGTACATCTCTAGCCCGGCACTCACCTTGAAGCGGAGCGGTCCGACCGGTGGCGCCGCGTAGGGGATTCCCTGGAAGCAGCAGTAGGGGAACCCCCACACTGTGCGCCGGCGGCGACCGAGCAGCTCGCCCTGCGAGATGCGCACCTTCACTGTTGCCTGCCTTGCGCCCGCCATGCTTGACGTTGCGTCTGCTGCCGGTGCCGAGTGCGCGCTATAAACGACAGCGGACCGCTCTCGTCCAGCGAGTCACGTAATTGACAGATGGCGCGTGGAGGGGAGAGATAATACAGTGTTTTCGCAAGTCATCCGCCCGCGCGAGAACCGTTTGGAACTGCTAAGCTAAGGCTGTGGTAACAGTGGCACCGACTAACATCGGCCGAAGTCGGCCGATCTTTTCAAATCAGGAAGAGACCACGTGCGCGGTCAAATGTTGCCAATCTCAACGCCCGAACGTATAGATTTTGGACGACAATAGATGAAATTCAAATCCCTTTTTTTCTTCGGCCATATTTACTGACGCAGCACGGAACACGGACTGTGAGAAAGTGATACGTTTAATTATCGACGTTGTTTGTGGCATCCTGAAGATAAAAAAATTTCACAATTTGGGTACAGTTCGGAACCTAAACACTGAAACCGGAGGTTAATTGGAAACCACGATAGGCAAAATCTTTTCCGCAAGTTTTAAGCGAAAATTATAACCTTAAGAAATACTTCGTTCAAGTCGGAAGGTTGGTACATCTTATGCTTTAAATCATCGCAATGGACCTTTCTTGGGTTGTCGTAGGAGGGTATTAGCTACGCACATATTATTATTACTGCTTACAGGGGTTTTTCCGCCAGTAGATTGGTGATTATGTCACATGAAGTGGTTTGCAAACTTGGTGTTTGAGTTTCCACTTTTCGGTGTTTTGTGTTCAGAGTATCTGCTTCAAAACTTTTTTGTTTACTGTCTCACGTATGCTGAATGACGGGTGAACTGAAGGATAATTGATGTACGTCTGCGCGACTGAAAAAAAAAAAATTACGCAAAACAAAGATTTCCTAATCTTGCTGTTCAAGGTCACGACGAATCATATCGACTATGAAAAGCCAACGACCCACTGTGAAATACTTTCGGATAACTAAAGCTAATTTTGAGTGCTTAGTGGAATTGTGATTCAAGCTGTATTAAAAACAAAACAAAAACAAAATATTCGATACTCACATTAAAGATGCGGTTCTACAGGGTGTTTCAAAAATGACCGGTATATTTGAAACGGCAATAAAAACTAAACGAGCAGCGATAGAAATACACCATTTGTTGCAATATGCTTGGGACAACAGTACATTTTCAGGCGGACAAACTTTCGAAATTACAGTAGTTACAATTTTCAACAACAGATGGCGCTGCAAGTGATGTGAAAGATATAGAAGACAACGCAGTCTGTGGGTGCGCCATTCTGTACGTTGTCTTTCTGCTGTAAGTGTGTGCTGTTCACAATGTGCAAGTGTGCTGTGGACAACATGGTTTATTCCTTAGAACAGAGGATTTTTCTGGTGTTGGAATTCCACTGCCTAGAACACAGTGTTGTTGCAACAAGATGAAGTTTTCAACGGAGGTTTAATGTAACCAAAGGACCGAAAAGCGATACAATAAAGGATCTGTTTGAAAAATTTCAACGGACTGGGAACGTGACGGATGAACGTGCTGGAAAGGTAGGGCGACCGCGTACGGCAACCACAGAGGGCAACGCGCAGCTAGTGCAGCAGGTGATCCAACAGCGGCCTTGGGTTTCCGTTCGCCATGTTGCAGCTGCGGTCCAAATGATGCCAACGTCCACGTATCGTCTCATGCGCCAGAGTTTACACCTCTATCCATACAAAATTCAAACGCGGCAACCCCTCAGTGCCGCTACCATTGCTGCATGAGAGACATTCGCTAACGATATAGTGCACAGGACTGACGACGGCGATATGCATGTGGGCAGCATTTGGTTTACTGACGAAGCTTATTTTTACCTGGACGGCTTCGTCAATAAACAGAACTGGCGCATATGGGGAACTGAAAAGCCCCATGTTGCAGTCCCATCGTCCCTGCATCCTCAAAAAGTGCTGGTCTGGGCCGCCATTTCTTCCAAAGGAATCATTGGCCCATTTTTCAGATCCGAAACGATTACTGCATCACGGTATCTGGACATTCTTCGTGAATTTGTGGCGGTACAAACTGCCTTAGATGACACTGCGAACACCTCGTGGTTTATGCAAGATGGTGCCCGGCCACATCGCACGGCCGACGTCTTTAATTTCCTGAATGAATATTTCGATGATCGTGTGATTGCTTTGGGCTATCCGAAACATACAGGAGGCGGCGTGGATTGGCCTCCCTATTCGCCAGACATGAACCCCTGTGACTTCTTTCTGTGGGGACACTTGAAAGACCAGGTGTACCGCCAGAATCCAGAAACAATTGAACAGCTGAAGCAGTACATCTCATCTGCATGTGAAGCCATTCCGCCAGACACGTTGTCAAAGGTTTCGGGTAATTTCATTCAGAGACTACGCCATATTATTGCGACGCATGGTGGATATGTGGAAAATATCGTACTATAGAGTTTCCCAGACCGCAGCGCCATCTGTTGTTGACAATTGTAACTACTGTAATTTCGAAAGTTTGTCTGTCTGAAAATGTACTGTTGTCCCAAGCATATTGCAACAAACGGTGTATTTCTATCGCTGCTCGTTTAGTTTGTATTGCCGTTTCAAATATACCGGTCATTTTTGAAACACCCTGTAGATCAAGTAAAACTACTCGCAGAAGCGACACTTCGATATTTTACATCTGGCGATTACACGTTTCCAGTATCTAGGCCTATATCACGTTCTGAAAAGTATAATTTCAATGTATTTATGGAATCTGTTGGATGCTATTTACGATGCACCATAGACTAATTTAAGGCTAATATTTTCACTCTTAGACCCCAAATACTAGTAAACGCTAAATATCGAATTTTGGAGCCGTTCTTTGTGCAAGTGCACTGAAAAACAATGTAATGTAATTGACTTCCCTTATTAAAAGCTAAACTTATTCTGTAATAATACTGCCATCAAAAACCTTCTTACTTCCTTTCTCAAATCCAATGGACAACTGTTTGGAGAATACAATAGTTTCCAGTACTAGAATCTGATTATCCGAATATACTGCCATCAATGAGTTAATTTTTACCATGTTTTTAGAGTAACGCGGGCTGCTGTGATACCACAAATCTACCTCTCATTAAGTAAGTAATAATTACTTAGACACACACAAGCTCTACCCACGCATCATATAACAGAAACTTGCAAATGAACCATTATCTGCTCAGAATCTCATTGGCAAACCTTTTATACACCGAATTGCAACACCCTACCCCTATAAGCATACTAAGAAGATCGTATTTTCGTCTGTCTGGTTACAGCTACAGTGCGTGCTCTGTTACCCAGAATGCCACACACACGCAAATCATCACTCTTTTTTAAACCAAATAATATTACACAGATATTATTCTGATATAGTTTCATAAAAAGTATGGAGACAGTCCGCGTTGTTACATTTTCTGTGGACTACGTTATTTACATGGAGTAAACAAGTTGCCTCTTATACATTATGTTTTACTATAACTGGCAACTACTGACTTTTGATTTACAGATTATGCATTACATCCCATTCTGTTGCCAATATTGAGTAGATTCGATGAAGAAACGAACGTAAATATGCAATTTACTATAGTTATGATATACAAGAGGAAAATTTTAAAAAATAACTGATTCACTAGTTTGTTACTGAGAATTTTTTCCCCTTGCATGGTGTGGAAAAATTTCCAATTCCTCCATTAAATCAATTGTATGTGATTTCTGGGTGTAACGGAGTTTCTTAAGATCTATATTTTTGAGTGGGTGTCCAGTGGATTTTTTATGTGTGTTGCTGTTGCTGATTTTGTGAATTGGTTAGTGAGTAACAGTTGTGTTCACTGGAACCAGCATCAAAGTTGCCAGTCTGTGTATGTACGAGGGTCGTCCAATAAGTAATGCCCCACATTTTGTAAAAAAATCCATTAATATACATAGACAAACATCCTTGTTAGTGGAATGAGATTTTTGCTCTGCAGCGAAGTATGCGCTGATATGAAACTTCCTGGCAGATTAAAACTGTGTGCCGGACCGAGACTCGAACTCGGGACCTTTGCCTTTCGCGGGCAAGTGCTCTACCAGCTGAGCTACCCAAGCACGACTCACGCCCCGTCCTCGCAGCTTTACTTCTGCCCGTACATCGTCTCCTACCTTCCTGACTTTACAGAAGCTCTCCTGTGAGTTCTGCAAGGTTGTGATGTCAGTAATCACCTCTCCTTTCTTACCTCGTATCGTTTAGCTGAATAAAAAGAGAAAAGCGATACGTACTTGTCATAATCATTTAAAAAAATATATCTCACTCTCTTAAGATATCATAGTGTAGCCACTGTCAACATTAATTACAATGTTATCTACTCCTTCTCGTCAGTTGAGTGGCAGCAGAATTGTCAGACCACCGCTTGTATAATACAAACTCAGCGCTGCGTGTCCACACAAACTCACAATAACGGGTACTTTATACAGTGTGTGAACCAAAGTATCCGGACCCCCAAAAACATACGTTTTTCGTATTAGGTGCATTGTGCTGCCACCTGCTGCCAGGTACTACACATCAGCCACCTCAATAGTCGTCAGACATCGTGAGAGAGCAGAATGGGGCGCGCCGCGTAACTCACGGAATTCACGTGATTGGATGTCACTTGTGTCATACGTCTGTACGCGAGATTTCCACACTCCTAAACATCCCTAGCTCCACTGCTTCCGATCTGATAGTGAAGTGGAAACGTGAAGGGACCCGTACAGCACAAAAGTGTATAGGCCGGCCTCGTCTGTTGATTGATAGAGGCCGCCGACAGTTGAAGAAGGTCGTAATGTGTAATAGGCAATCCAGAACATCACATAGGAATTCCTAACTGCATCAGGATCCACTGCATGTACTAGGACAGTTAGATGGGTGAGAAAACTTGGATTTCATGGTAATAGACATTCTTCCCGTTGCACGACTGATATGAGATAGAAAATCGCCGTATCTTCCGCTATGCTCTCTGCAGTGTCTTCCAGAGTACATACAAGATGAACCAGAACTGCATCGACAAAGTTTCAGAGTTTTTTTCTTTTTTCAATGTCAATAAACTACACTAACAGCCGTATACTTAAAGAAATTTTATTTTATTCTGAAAGCAACCAGTTTCGGCATTCCATTCAGCCATCTTCAAGCCCCTCACGCTTTCATCCAAATAAACCAAGTCTCGTAGCTGTTACGTCTTCATATGAACTAATTGTATAACGATTGGAATTCACGATATCCAATGATTTATGGTGCTATACGACAAGTTCATTTATTTGGATGAAAGCGTATGGAGCCTGAAGATAGCAAAATAAAATGCCAGAAAGTGCTGCTTTCAGAATAAAATAAAATAATTTAAAGTATACCGCTCTTGGTGTAGTTTATTGACGTTGAAAATTACTTAACCAACCGACGTCCCCTGGCCATGGTAGACCAACAGAGATTGAAGGTTCACAGGTTGTCCGGAGACACCTCAGTGTTCTGGTGAAGGACCTCCAGGTTTCCGGCGGCTCGTTTCAGAGGAAATGCATTTCGTTTGGTTTCCTGTCTATTGGGCGAGCTACAGACTCCAAATATCCCAAGCAAAACGTTAAGTACTTCCCTTTTAACAGAGACAAATACCGAAATCGATCAACTTGCGATCAGAAAATATGGAGAAAGGGCTCTCCGTTAGCGATGCGAAAAATCCGTACAAATGCCTTTAAAGTCCAAAACTAGCTCACAGTGATTTCCACTCGCTTTGGTACTTAAAGAAGTTTCCTGGTTGCCTACGGCTCAACGAGGACGAAGAAGGGAAAATTGACGTCATGAATTGAATTTATTCACATATAGCATGTTCTTTTAACGTCCGAATAAAAAAAAAATATTTAGTGATATTACAAACGTTTGAACAATAATGGAAATTTTGTAAATCATTTCATAAAAGAATATAGAATATTGGCAAAAATATACAGGGAGTGGAAAAAATATGGGAACACCACAAACCGAACACATTACCGGGCCTAATGTATATCTACATCTACATAGATGCTCTACAAATCACATTTTTCCAATCTCACATGGCGCGCGAAAAGAACGAACACGTATATCTTTCCGTACAAGCTCTGATCCCTTTATTTTATCATTGTGATCGTTTCTCCCTATGTAGGTTGGCGTGAACAAAATATTTCGTATTCGGAAGAGAAAGTTGGTGATTTGAATTTTGTGAGAAGATTCCTCCGAAATGAATAACGCCTCTCTTTTAACGATATCCATCCGAAATCCTGTATCATTCCAGTGACACTCTCTCACTTACTTCGCGATAATACAAAACGTGCTGCCCTTCTTTGAACTTGTTCGACATACTCCTATCTGGTAAGGATCCCACACCGCGCCTTAGTATTGATAAAGAGGACGGACAAGCGTAGTGTAGGCAGTCTCTTTAGTAGATCTGTTACATTTTCTAAGTGTCCTGCCCATAAAACGCAGAATTCGGTTAGAATTCACCACAGCATTTTCTGTGTGTTCCTTTCAATTTAATTTGTTTGAACTGAATTTACGGCCTTTATATTTGACTGATTTATCGTGTAACCGAAGTTTAACGTATTCCTTTTAGCACTCATTTTTCGTTATTTAGCGTCAATTTCCAATTTTCGCACCATACAGATATGTTTTCTGAATCGTTCGCTCTTCTGATGACTTTACTAGTCGATAAACGACAGCGTCATCTGCGAAAAACCAAGACGGCTGCTCAGATAGTCTCCCAAATAGTTTATATAGATAAGAAACAGCAAATGGCCTGTAGCACTACCTTGAGGAACGCTAGAAAATACTTCTGTTTTGCTCGATGGCTTTCCGTCAGTTACTACGAATTGTCACCTATCTGGCAGGAAATCACGAATCCAGTCACGTAACTGAGACAATATTTGATAAGCACGCAATTTCAATACAAGCCGCTTGTGTGGCACAGTGTCAATAGTCTTCCGGAAATCAAGAAATACGGAATCAATTTGAGATCCCTTGTCAATAGCACTCAACACTTCATGCGAGTAAAGAGCTATTTGTGTTTCACAACAACGATGTTTTCTAAATCGAGGTTAAAAATATGGGCCTTTAATTTAGTGGATTTTAACTACTACCTTTCTTGAATATTGGTGTGACCTGTACAAAGTTTCGGTCTTTGGGTACGGCTCTTTCTTCGAGCCAGCGGTTATATGTGCTTGTTAAGTATGGAGCTGTTGCATCAGCATACGGTATAGGAAAACTATTGGCACTCAAAACAGCTTCCCGTCGTCTCAGAATGGATCATCACGGGTCTTCTTTGGTTCTAATGGGGATCTTGTAGCATTCTTCTTCTAAATAGTTCATGTAACGATCGCGGAGCTGGTTCAAAATGGTTCAAATGGCTCTGAGCACTATGGGACTCAACATCTGAGATTATCAGTCCCCTAGAACTTAGAACAACTTAAAGCTAACTAACCTAAGTACATCACACACATCCATGCCCGAGGCAGGATTGGAACCTGCGACCGTAGCGGTCGCTCGGTTCCAAACTGTAGCGCCTAGAACCGCTTGGCCACACCGGCCGGCCGCGGAGCTGGACAGCGATAACGAATCCTTCTCTACCGGGTGGTTATAATTAAACTTCTCCTATTTAACAAGTTATAACATGGAAAGGAATTACCGTGCGAGGACCAATCGTGGTAGCATCAATGTCAAGGACATGGGGAAGTGAAATAATGCAGAATCAATTAAGATGCAACGCTTTTAATGTGCTGCTATGGTACATCATACCATTGCATTCCGCTACCAAAGGGGCTGCTACGAAAGGGGCTCAGTATCGCGTACGTCAGTGTCCAGAAGAGTCTGAAAGCGCAGGATTTCATTCTGCACGGCAGAACGAAGTACGGCCGTGTGTGTGCTAGCTACCTCTCTTGACATGCTGCACTTCAGATCAGCCCATGTATGTATGAAACTTCCTGGCAGATTAAAACTGTGTGCCCGACCGAGACTCGAACTCGGGACCTTTCGCCGGCAAGTGCTCTACCAACTGAGCTACCGAAGCACGACTCACGCCCTGTACCCACAGCTTTACTTCTGCCAGTATCTCGTCTCCTACCTTCCAAACTTTACAGAAGCTCTCCTGCGAACCTTGCAGAACTAGCACTCCTGAAAGAACGGATATTGCGGAGACATGGCTTAGCCACAGCCTGGGGGATGTTTCCAGAATGAGATTTTCACTCTGCAGCGGAGTGTGCGCTGATATGAAACTTCCTGGCAGATTAAAACTGTGTGCCCGACCGAGACTCGAACTCGGGACCTTTCCCTTTCGCCGGCAAGTGCTCTACCAACTGAGCTACCGAAGCACGACTCACGCCCTGTACCCACAGCTTTACTTCTGCCAGTATCTCGTCTCCTACCTTCCAAACTTTACAGAAGCTCTCCTGCGAACCTTGCAGAACTAGCACTCCTGAAAGAACGGATATTGCGGAGACACGGCTTAGCCACAGCCTGGGGGATGTTTCCAGAATGAGATTTTCACTCTGCAGCGGAGTGTGCGCTGATATGAAACTTCCTGGCAGATTAAAACTGTGTGCCCGACCGAGACTCGAACTCGGGACCTTTCCCTTTCGCCGGCAAGTGCTCTACCAACTGAGCTACCGAAGCACGACTCACGCCCTGTACCCACAGCTTTACTTCTGCCAGTATCTCGTCTCCTACCTTCCAAACTTTACAGAAGCTCTCCTGCGAACCTTGCAGAACTAGCACTCCTGAAAGAACGGATATTGCGGAGACATGGCTTAGCCACAGCCTGGGGGATGTTTCCAGAATGAGATTTTCACTCTGCAGCGGAGTGTGCGCTGATATGAAACTTCCTGGCAGATTAAAACTGTGTGCCCGACCGAGACTCGAACTCGGGACCTTTCCCTTTCGCCGGCAAGTGCTCTACCAACTGAGCTACCGAAGCACGACTCACGCCCTGTACCCACAGCTTTACTTCTGCCAGTATCTCGTCTCCTACCTTCCAAACTTTACAGAAGCTCTCCTGCGAACCTTGCAGAACTAGCACTCCTGAAAGAACGGATATTGCGGAGACACGGCTTAGCCACAGCCTGGGGGATGTTTCCAGAATGAGATTTTCACTCTGCAGCGGAGTGTGCGCTGATATGAAACTTCCTGGCAGATTAAAACTGTGTGCCCGACCGAGACTCGAACTCGGGACCTTTCCCTTTCGCCGGCAAGTGCTCTACCAACTGAGCTACCGAAGCACGACTCACGCCCTGTACCCACAGCTTTACTTCTGCCAGTATCTCGTCTCCTACCTTCCAAACTTTACAGAAGCTCTCCTGCGAACCTTGCAGAACTAGCACTCCTGAAAGAACGGATATTGCGGAGACATGGCTTAGCCACAGCCTGGGGGATGTTTCCAGAATGAGATTTTCACTCTGCAGCGGAGTGTGCGCTGATATGAAACTTCCTGGCAGATTAAAACTGTGTGCCCGACCGAGACTCGACCTCGGGACCTTTCCCTTTCGCCGGCAAGTGCTCTACCAACTGAGCTACCGAAGCACGACTCACGCCCTGTACCCACAGCTTTACTTCTGCCAGTATCTCGTCTCCTACCTTCCAAACTTTACAGAAGCTCTCCTGCGAACCTTGCAGAACTAGCACTCCTGAAAGAACGGATATTGCGGAGACATGGCTTAGCCACAGCCTGGGGGATGTTTCCAGAATGAGATTTTCACTCTGCAGCGGAGTGTGCGCTGATATGAAACTTCCTGGCAGATTAAAACTGTGTGCCCGACCGAGACTCGAACTCGGGACCTTTCCCTTTCGCCGGCAAGTGCTCTACCAACTGAGCTACCGAAGCACGACTCACGCCCTGTACCCACAGCTTTACTTCTGCCAGTATCTCGTCTCCTACCTTCCAAACTTTACAGAAGCTCTCCTGCGAACCTTGCAGAACTAGCACTCCTGAAAGAACGGATATTGCGGAGACATGGCTTAGCCACAGCCTGGGGGATGTTTCCAGAATGAGATTTTCACTCTGCAGCGGAGTGTGCGCTGATATGAAACTTCCTGGCAGATTAAAACTGTGTGCCCGACCGAGACTCGAACTCGGGACCTTTCCCTTTCGCCGGCAAGTGCTCTACCAACTGAGCTACCGAAGCACGACTCACGCCCTGTACCCACAGCTTTACTTCTGCCAGTATCTCGTCTCCTACCTTCCAAACTTTACAGAAGCTCTCCTGCGAACCTTGCAGAACTAGCACTCCTGAAAGAACGGATATTGCGGAGACATGGCTTAGCCACAGCCTGGGGGATGTTTCCAGAATGAGATTTTCACTCTGCAGCGGAGTGTGCGCTGATATGAAACTTCCTGGCAGATTAAAACTGTGTGCCCGACCGAGACTCGAACTCGGGACCTTTCCCTTTCGCCGGCAAGTGCTCTACCAACTGAGCTACCGAAGCACGACTCACGCCCTGTACCCACAGCTTTACTTCTGCCAGTATCTCGTCTCCTACCTTCCAAACTTTACAGAAGCTCTCCTGCGAACCTTGCAGAACTAGCACTCCTGAAAGAACGGATATTGCGGAGACATGGCTTAGCCACAGCCTGGGGGATGTTTCCAGAATGAGATTTTCACTCTGCAGCGGAGTGTGCGCTGATATGAAACTTCCTGGCAGATTAAAACTGTGTGCCCGACCGAGACTCGAACTCGGGACCTTTCCCTTTCGCCGGCAAGTGCTCTACCAACTGAGCTACCGAAGCACGACTCACGCCCTGTACCCACAGCTTTACTTCTGCCAGTATCTCGTCTCCTACCTTCCAAACTTTACAGAAGCTCTCCTGCGAACCTTGCAGAACTAGCACTCCTGAAAGAACGGATATTGCGGAGACATGGCTTAGCCACAGCCTGGGGGATGTTTCCAGAATGAGATTTTCACTCTGCAGCGGAGTGTGCGCTGATATGAAACTTCCTGGCAGATTAAAACTGTGTGCCCGACCGAGACTCGAACTCGGGACCTTTCCCTTTCGCCGGCAAGTGCTCTACCAACTGAGCTACCGAAGCACGACTCACGCCCTGTACCCACAGCTTTACTTCTGCCAGTATCTCGTCTCCTACCTTCCAAACTTTACAGAAGCTCTCCTGCGAACCTTGCAGAACTAGCACTCCTGAAAGAACGGATATTGCGGAGACATGGCTTAGCCACAGCCTGGGGGATGTTTCCAGAATGAGATTTTCACTCTGCAGCGGAGTGTGCGCTGATATGAAACTTCCTGGCAGATTAAAACTGTGTGCCCGACCGAGACTCGAACTCGGGACCTTTCCCTTTCGCCGGCAAGTGCTCTACCAACTGAGCTACCGAAGCACGACTCACGCCCTGTACCCACAGCTTTACTTCTGCCAGTATCTCGTCTCCTACCTTCCAAACTTTACAGAAGCTCTCCTGCGAACCTTGCAGAACTAGCACTCCTGAAAGAACGGATATTGCGGAGACATGGCTTAGCCACAGCCTGGGGGATGTTTCCAGAATGAGATTTTCACTCTGCAGCGGAGTGTGCGCTGATATGAAACTTCCTGGCAGATTAAAACTGTGTGCCCGACCGAGACTCGAACTCGGGACCTTTCCCTTTCGCCGGCAAGTGCTCTACCAACTGAGCTACCGAAGCACGACTCACGCCCTGTACCCACAGCTTTACTTCTGCCAGTATCTCGTCTCCTACCTTCCAAACTTTACAGAAGCTCTCCTGCGAACCTTGCAGAACTAGCACTCCTGAAAGAACGGATATTGCGGAGACATGGCTTAGCCACAGCCTGGGGGATGTTTCCAGAATGAGATTTTCACTCTGCAGCGGAGTGTGCGCTGATATGAAACTTCCTGGCAGATTAAAACTGTGTGCCCGACCGAGACTCGAACTCGGGACCTTTCCCTTTCGCCGGCAAGTGCTCTACCAACTGAGCTACCGAAGCACGACTCACGCCCTGTACCCACAGCTTTACTTCTGCCAGTATCTCGTCTCCTACCTTCCAAACTTTACAGAAGCTCTCCTGCGAACCTTGCAGAACTAGCACTCCTGAAAGAACGGATATTGCGGAGACATGGCTTAGCCACAGCCTGGGGGATGTTTCCAGAATGAGATTTTCACTCTGCAGCGGAGTGTGCGCTGATATGAAACTTCCTGGCAGATTAAAACTGTGTGCCCGACCGAGACTCGAACTCGGGACCTTTCCCTTTCGCCGGCAAGTGCTCTACCAACTGAGCTACCGAAGCACGACTCACGCCCTGTACCCACAGCTTTACTTCTGCCAGTATCTCGTCTCCTACCTTCCAAACTTTACAGAAGCTCTCCTGCGAACCTTGCAGAACTAGCACTCCTGAAAGAACGGATATTGCGGAGACATGGCTTAGCCACAGCCTGGGGGATGTTTCCAGAATGAGATTTTCACTCTGCAGCGGAGTGTGCGCTGATATGAAACTTCCTGGCAGATTAAAACTGTGTGCCCGACCGAGACTCGAACTCGGGACCTTTGCCTTTCGCGGGCAAGTGCCCCTGGTAAACCCTGTCCTTCAGGTAGCCCCACAACCAGAAATCGCAGGGAGCGAGATCAGGTGATCTTGCCCGTCAAGCACTTGGAAACGATCGGCTGATAATTCGATCGTTTTCACATGTGTTCCCGATAAGCAGGCGGACTTTCACGAGCGATGTGCGGTGGGACCCCATCTTGCACGAAAATTGTTGAGTCCAGTGCGTCTCTTTCCTGTCGGGCGGGTATGACACGCTGGCGAAGCATATCGCAGTAATGCTGGCCATTCACACTGCACGTCTTTGGTGCTTGCGCTCCAACCTGTTCAAAAAAGAATCGGTCAATGATGAACGTAGCCGTGAAACCAGACCATACGGTAACACGTTCACCATACACAGGAACTTCACGCACAGTGACTGGAGGTGAAGATCCCGACAGTCGACGAGTCTGTGTGTTCACCTCACCAGGATGGTTCAGGGCCAGTCCTCGTCAACTTCAGTCCTTGCGAGAAAGTGCAGAGCGAAGTCAACACGTCTTTGTGAGTTCTGTGGTGCAAGCTGCTGTATGATATGGATCTTGTATGGATGCCATTTGAGAATGGTTGGAAGCACCTTCCGTACAGTGGACCACGGGATGTTCAACTGCCGTGTCACAGCACGCGCAGCGCTACCGATCGGGAAATACGTGCAGCCTTGTCTGCCATAGTAACAGCGATTTAATCAACATGCTGTGGTGCAACAGGTCGTCGGCCTCTTCCCTAGATGAACTTTTTTATCATGCTTCGCACAGCTGGTGGAGAAAGAGCGCCCTACCGTAATCCTTTCAGCTGGCAATAATCTCGACGTGCATGTGCAGCATTACTGTTGTTTTGATGATAGAGCTTCAGCAGTAATGCTCTGCTCCTTCTGTCCAAGATCGTGTTGACACGTCAACAAGTGCACTGCGACTGGTCAGGTGTGTGCGGCTATGAACCACGATGACTGATCACGGCACCTGGTGGCCATAGTTGGAACTGGACGGTAGGGCTGTGACGCATGGAAATACACTCCTGGAAATGGAAAAAAGAACACATTGACACCGGTGTGTCAGACCCACCATACTTGCTCCGGACACTGCGAGAGGTCTGTACAAGCAATGATCACACGCACGGCACAGCGGACACACCAGGAACCGCGGTGTTGGCCGTCGAATGGCGCTAGCTGCGCAGCATTTGTGCACCGCCGCCGTCAGTGTCAGCCAGTTTGCCGTGGCATACGGAGCTCCATCGCACTGGCAGCATGCCGCGACAGCGTGGACGTGAACCGTATGTGCAGTGGACGGACTTTGAGCGAGGGCGTATAGTGGGCATGCGGGAGGCCGGGTGGACGTACCGCCGAATTGCTCAACACGTGGGGCGTGAGGTCTCCACAGTACATCGATGTTGTCGCCAGTGGTCGGCGGAAGGTGCACGTGCCCGTCGACCTGGGACCGGACCGCAGCGACGCACGGATGCACGCCAAGACCGTAGGATCCTACGCAGTGCCGTAGGGGACCGCACCGCCACTTCCCAGCAAATTAGGGACACTGTTGCTCCTGGTGTATCGGCGAGGACCATTCGCAACCGTCTCCATGAAGCTGGGCTACGGTTCCGCACACCGTTAGGCCGTCTTCCGCTCACGCCCCAACATTGTGCAGCCCGCCTCCAGTGGTGTCGCGACAGGCGTGAATGGAGGGACGAATGGAGACGTGTCGTCTTCAGCGATGAGAGTCGCTTCTGCCTTGGTGCCAATGATGGTCGTATGCGTGTTTGGCGCCGTGCAGGTGAGCGCCACAATCAAGACTGCATACGACCGAGGCACACAGGGCCAACACCCGGCGTCATGGTGTGGGGAGCGATCTCCTACACTGGCCGTACACCATTGGTGATCGTCGAGGGGACACTGAATAGTGCACGGTACATCCAAACCGTCATCGAACCCATCGTTCTACCATTCCTAGACCGGCAAGGGAACTTGCTGTTCCAACAGGACAATGCACGTCCGCATGTATCCCGTGCCACCCAACGTGCTCTAGAAGATGTAAGTCAACTACCCTGGCCAGCAAGATCTCCGGATCTGTCCCCCAGTGAGCATGTTTGGGACTGGATGAAGCGTCGTCTCACGCGGTCTGCACGTCCAGCACGAACGCTGGTCCAACTGAGGCGCGAGGTGGAAATGGCATGGCAAGCCGTTCCACAGGACTACATCCAGCATCTCTACGATCGTCTCCATGGGAGAATAGCAGCCTGCATTGCTGCGAAAGGTGGATATACACTGTACTAGTGCCGACATTGTGCATGCTCTGTTGCCTGTGTCCACGTGCCTGTGGTTCTGTCAGTGTGATCATGTGATGTATCTGACCCCAGGAATGTGTCAATTAAGTTTCCACTTCCTGGGACAATGAATTCACGGTGTTCTTATTTCAATTTCCAGGAGTGTAATATACGCCATACTCTGGACATTATACCAATTTTGTCCACGTACGGTAATTATTTTCCTATAACGAGTTAAATGGGGAAAGTTTAATTACAACCACCCAGTAGAACACAAAGGCTCAGTAATACTGAGAGCTGCTGACTGCGATGGCCAGGGGAGATGCAACAAGAAATCCTCGTGCTCACAAAACCACTTCTGGACAATGCGAACTGTGTGAATAGGGGGCCTTTCGTCTTGGAACTCAGCATCACCGCTGGGGAACAAACATTCTACCATGGGATGGACATATTCAGCGAAAGTGGTCACATAGTCCTTGGTAGCAATGTGACCTTGCATCCACGTAAACCTTGCATGCATTAACACGATATATCTGCCCAAACCATCAGCGACGCTCCGCCATGTTTCACACTTTGGACGTTAACTCGGCCAGAAATTGGGAAAAGAGCAAAATAAGACTCGTTCGACCAAACGACTGTCTCCCATTGCTCCGTAATGAACGTTTTATGGCTTCGGCACCAAGTTTTCCTAATACAGGCATTTGCATAATTGATGAGTCGTTTGGAAATTCGGGCTCGCCGTGAAATCCCTGATTATAGAGTTCACTTCGTGTTGTTTTGGTGCGGACAGGGTTCGCGAGTGTGACACTAAAGTTCTGCATTAACTATTGCACCTGTCGTCCTCTTATTTTTCGTCACAATCCTCGTGAATGACCGTCCGTCACTCTCATTCAACACGCACTTTCGTCCGACTTGTGACTTGATGCTTTTTCCACTTTCCTTGCATGTGGTGTAAATCTCCAATACCGTGCCTCTTGAAACCCCAATCACTTCGGCTAACAAAATTACAGACGCACTCACAATACGAGCACCAATTCAGTTAGCTTCGATATAATGAACTCATGCACAGAACTTTTTGACCACGACTGAGCCTTTGAATATATTGAGGATACTGGACAGGCGCCTTGGCATCCAGAGGGGTGGAGGAAACGAAATGGAACGGGCTGAAAGCGTATGTGATGTTAATTCAGTGATTATAAAAATGACTCAAATTTACAGCGTACTAATACAACGTTTTACCTCCTCTGATATGGATGCATGCACGGTTTCTGGTTGTTACGGTGTCATAAAGTGGAGGCAAGAGCGAATCTTGCCCTCAACTGTTGCAACTGGTCCTTGATATCCTGGATACTGCTGGACACTGGCACACGGAATTGTTGCTCGATCTGGTACCACGCATGTGCTATCGTGAATATACTTGGGGATCTTGGTGACAACAGAAGTACCTCAAAATCACGCAAAAAGTTCATAGAGACACGTGCCATGTTTGGGTGAGCATAGTCCTGTTGAAAAATAGCGCCACGATACTGTGGCATGACTTCCGAAGTGGGAGTGATTTCAGGTGAGGCACAGGGGAGTGTTGTAGGACCGTTCCTATTCACAATATATATAAATGACTTTGTGGATAACATCGGAAGTTCACTGAGGCTTTTTGCGGATGATGCTGTGGTATATCGAGAGGTTGTAACAATGGAAAATTGTACTGAAATGCAGGAGGATCTACAACAATTGGCGCATGGTGCAGGGAATAGCAATTGAATCTCAATGTAGACAAGTGTAATGTGTTGCGAATACATAGAAAGAAAGATCCCTTATCATTTAGCTACAATATAGCAGGTCAGCAACTGGAAGCAGTTAATTCCCATAAATTATCTCGGACTACGCATTAGGAGTGATTTAAAATGGAATGACCAAATAAAATTAATCGTCGGTAAAGCAGGTGCCAGTCTGAGATTCATTGGAAGAATCCTAAGGAAATGCAGTCCGAAAACAAAGGACGTAGATTACAGTACACTTTTCGGCCCACTGCTTGAATACTGCTCAGCAGTGTGGGATCCGTACCAGATAGGGTTGATAGAAGAGATAGAGAAGATCCAACGGAGAGCAGCGCGCTTCGTTACAGGATCATTTAGTAATCGCGAAAGCGTTACGGAGATGATAGATAAACTCCAGTGGAAGACTCTGCAGGAGAGACGCTCAGTAGCTCGGTACGGGCTTTTGTTAAAGTTACGAGTACATACCTTCACCGAGGAGTCAAGCAGTATATTGCTCCCTCCTTCGTATATCTCGCGAAGAGACCATGGGGATAAAATCAGAGAGATTAGAGCCCACACAGAGGCATACCGACAATCTTTCTTTCCAAGAACAATACGAGACTGGAATAGGACAACCGATAGAGATACTCAAGGTACCCTCCGCCACACACCGTCAGGTGGCTTGCGCAGTATGGATGTAGATGTAGATGTAGATGTAGAGGTAACACATTAGGATGCAGGACGTCCTGTGACGTAACATTGTGTGTTTAGTATTGTGGGCACTCCGGCTGTGGACATTGGGACCCATCGTGTCAGTGTGGGATTTGCGATCACAAATATTTTAGCCGTCGGTTTTCCGACCGTCAATGGAAGCCGCTACAGCGTAAAGTCAAGCGCCAGTACGTCAGTGGGGAACGATAGAGCGGAGAGGGCTGTGACAAGACGTCAGCCAATGACACGCTGACCGACCCCTCTCCAGGACGACAATGCGACGGCAGCGGCCTCTATACGAAGAGAACGTAAGCGCTGTGCCCAACTGGCTGTGGCCCAGTTCTACAGAAGCTTCACGACTAGCAACCTAAACAGAAGAGTCAACTGTATTAGGAATTGTATATACTGAAGATATTTGTTACTTGGATGTCGGCCTTTGCTAACAATACTTCTATGTTATTGCAAAGTTAAGTACTGTCATTAATCATTTCGGAATAAAACTCATTAATACGATTTGTTTGAATGTTGTCTAGCGACACGAGAAGGCAGGCTTCCTAGACCCCACGTATCTGAGGTCAAGGCTGGATTCAACAGGCTGTGCTGACCGTTTTATAATAAGAAAAGACCTTCACATCTTATCCAGGCTGAGGACTGGCTATACACGTAGTACATATTGGGCATATTTAAGAGGTTATTAATTTTACATTATTTTTATTTTTGCCTTTTGTACTTCCATTTTTATTTTATTCTCTTTTTTCAATATTATTTCAGGAAATGACTAAAGATATAGGTATAATTCATAAATTTTAATTTTCCACTCAAATTTTTCAAAGAAAGCCAGAGACTTTAAATATCATACTAAGCCCCTGACGCGGTATATAAATTCTTATAATGTCTTTCAACGTTTTTGTCAAGAGCTGTATATCTTTCTTTTTTGAAAAGGTACGCAAATGGAATATCTTTTAGTTGCAAATATAGCATTTACTTACGAATGCATGCTGTCATGCCGATATCCATTACTGAAATATTCTCAGATTTCAAGGCGCACAAATTGGTTCACTGCCGAAGAGCTTTCGGCGGAGATCTCCTCTGCCATTGTCAAGTGGTTGACTGTCATGTGAACGCCACTGCCGTGCTTGTATAGCCGCGTCCCCACCAGTGACGTCACAGGATCTCAGTCTCGCACTATGTATGGCAGTGTTTTGGGGGAAACATTACTATATGTGGTGCGGGACCGACAGTTGTAAATACGTGGCAGCCATCAGACTAAAGGGCCAGGGTTGCAGATTACTGAGAAAAACTATTTACAGAAGAATCGAAAGGAGTTTAGGTTTCGGAGAAATGTAGGGACACGCCAGGCAATACTGACCCTATGACTTATCTTCTAAGATACAGGGTGATCGGAAATTCCCGTTACAGACTTCTAGGACTTATAGAGTGGAGTGAGTGCATCGTATTTTGAATAGGAACCCATGTCCGGAAACGTCATCCAACGAGACTACAGAGCGTCAAAGTTATATGCACGGGCGTCTCTAAATGTATGTATACACGGGGTGATTCCGTGATGATGTTACAGACTTTCTACGATGATGGAGAACGATAAATTATTAATTTGAAGTGAGGATCCCTGTACCGGAAACGAACGAGTCGAAAGTTATAAACGAAAACCGTTCTGATACCTCTGACAGTTGAATACATGTACCGATTCTTGTGTTGCGAAGGGTGTAGGGCTGGTACCTTTGAGTGGTGGTAGTGTGGACAAAAACAATAAAAAATGTCCAATAAACGTGGGTTCTAAATTGCATACCTGAGGAGCTGTGACCACTCTGTCATCTTCGCTAATGTGAAACACATCTCCTCTACTGAGTAAGTGTTCATATCTGTTAACATACGCAACACTGTGGAAAGACGCACAACACTGAACACTCACTTAAACACTGCACTAAAAAGTTGGCACAAATATGACATACCACACCTGAAAGCAGGTGGGGAGAAACTGGTCAGATGACGGGAAAAAAAGGGGGGGGGAAGGAGAGGAAAAGTCAAGGGGGAGGGGGGAGAGGAGCCAATGGAAGATGAGGATCCATAAGAGGGGTGGGGGGTGCTGAGCAGACATGTCAGGGAGTGGGGAAGGCAGAGGAGGGGAGTACAAAAGGACTCGGGGGGGGGGGGGGAGAAAGGAGATAGTCAAGGAGAAAACACAGGATGGAAGGGGGGAGGAAGAGGGAGCCCAGGGAAAGGACAGAGGAAAGGAGGGGGGTGAGGATCAGAGTTGATAGGAGGGATAAATGGAGGGAGAGAGGGCACCATCCGGGAGGGGGAGCTGATGGAAGCCACCTTGGGAAAGGAGATGTAGGGTGTAGAGATGGAGGGTAGGGGGGATACAACAGTGAAGGCGTGGCAGGGGGCGGGGATGAGAGGAGCAACCAGGGGGTGATGGGGTTCAAGACAGCGGGAGGTGTAGAGGATGCGGATATGTTCGAGGAAGAGGAGCAGATGGGGGAATGGAATGAGATCATAGAGGATCCGTGTGGGGGACGGGAGGCGTATACGGCCACTGGCGAGCTCATAGCGCCCCTTAAGTGCACGTGAACAGGCGGCAACCTTTCCCCTTTCCCACCAGAGGGAGACACCAAAGCTGCGATGCCACAGCGGCGCCACCGCCAGAAAAGGAGGGCGACTGCTTCACACTACGCGCTGCGGCGCGCTCTTCAAAACAGCAATTTTTACCACTGCTCAAGGTGGATCATTGAACCCTCTGCCAGGCACTTTATTGTGAATAGCAGAGTAATCAAGAAGATGTAGATGGGCTGTGTATGCTTGCAGTATCGTACTCAATCGATGACAGTACTTGTGACTCCTTTGTTTGAAAATTCGGCACAGTTAATTGTCAAAGAGCTTACCTCATTTAGCTGGAGAAACTAGACTTGAGGTCTAGATCTTCAGCAGACTAACGGTCAAGAGAATGCGCTCTTAGGAAATATATCAGCCAGTCACGTTTTAGCAGCTTTTCTTGACTGAGTTACACTGTTTGTTGCCGTGGATCATCGAAGTTTACTGAGGAAAGTGGGCAATGAGCTGCAATGTACCGCACCGCTGCACACTTAGTGTGCATGAGAATAAATTAAGGAAATGGCATTACTTCTATTACGCTTGTACCTTTTGTTCATTCACCACGTCCCTCCATCTCACGTTGACCGTGAATCTTATGTATATACACGTAATTATCTGAACTAAACAAAACAATGATCACATACACCCGTGAAAATTAGTGAGGAAACGAGAATGCGAAATGATGACAGTACACATAACACTGACGTTTAAATCTCCTCACGAAACATTTTCCACTCTATACAAGGGAAATATCTACAATTTCAGTCACACCAAGTATGACAGATCATATCTAGACTTATCTGCTTAGCACTTCATCGTGACTCAGTTGATCTTAGTCAAATGTAATCTAAAGAAAACTGTTCGTGATGTGTAGATAACATCCTGTTACTGTAACGTCGGCTCATGGTGATACAGCAAATTCTCGTTCCTGGATTACATTCCAAAGTTATCCGCAGTGCTTCGTAAGGTAGCGTCATGGGACACTGTTGACGGTGACCCGTCCGCTGGATGGAGTCGCGAAGCCCAGAGGGTACTGTTCAGCAGTAGTAGATGATGATGATATTTGGTTTGTGGGGCGCTCAACTGCGTGGTTATCAGCGCCCGTACAATGTCCCAACCTTTGCTCAGTCCAATTTCGCCACTTTCCTGGATGATGATGAAATGATGAGGACAACACAAACACCCAGTCATCTCGAGGCAGGTGAAAATCCCTGACCCCGCCGGGAATCGAACCCGGGACCCCGTGCTCGGGAAGCGAGAACGCTACCGCGAGACCACGAGCGGCGGACACAGTAGTAGGCTGCAGTGCCGCCATTGGGTTCCTTCTCTCTTCTCTCACAGTCTCGCGCAACACAAACATGATGGTGCACTACACACACACCCATCACGCTCATATGCATTCATCAGACACCAGAATGAGATTTTCACTCTGCAGCGAAATGTGCGCTGATATGAAACTTCCTGGCAGATTAAAACTGTGTGCCGGACCGAGACTCGAAATCAGGACCTTTGCCTATCGCAGGCAAGTGCTCTACCAACTGAGCTACCCAAGCACTACTCACGCCCCATCCTCACAGCTTTACTTCTGCCAGTACCTCGTCTCCTACCTTCCAAACCTTACAGTGAGGAAGGGGCGTGAGTTGTGATTGGGTAGCTCAGTTGGTAGAGCACTTGCCCGCGATAGGCAAAGGTCCCGAGTTCGCGTCTCGGTCCGGCACACAGTTTTTATCTGCCAGAAACTTTCATATCAGCGCACACTCCGCTGCAGAGTGAAAATCTTATTCTGGAAACATCCCCCAGGCTGTGGCTAAGCCATGTCTCCGCAATATCGTTTCTTTCGGGAGTGCTAGTTCTGCAAGGTTCGAAGGAGAGCTTCTGTAAAGTTTGGAAGGTAGGAGACGAGGTACTGGCAGAAGTAAATTTCATCAGATACATTTACGACCCAACTCCCATACACCTTGAGGAGAAGGGCCACTGCGTGCGCAGGAAGAGCACTCTTTCCGAATAGGCTGCTTCTCCTAGCCGCAGCCAACAGTCAACGGCGACGTACGAGAAGGCAGCACCGGACGCCGTCGCGCACGCACCTCCACGCCGCTCCGCTCCGTCTCGCGACGTATGGACGCAAGGGGACCAAGTTGACGTCTGCGCTTGTGCTGCTCGTCGAAGCGTTGGGCAGCACCCGCGGCCGCAAACGCCAGCCGCAACAACGCAAACGGCGGGCGCTGGAGGCCGTGCAGAGCTACAAGTGCCAGAAGTTGGGGCACCTGGCAAAAGGTTGCACGAACGCTGCCGCGTTTCTCAAGTGCGCGGTAGCGCACGACACGCGCAACTGCCACAAACCACGAGGTGCAGCCAGCAAGTGCGTGAACTGCGGCGGTTCTCACGCTGCAAACTCACGTAGTTGCAGATACCGCACGGCAGCTCGCCGCCAGACCACCGCTGCAAGTCCAGCGGTGTCTGACCGACACCCCCGGGATAACAAGGCCGTCCAACAGTGTTGGTGACGTCACACTAAGCGGCCCATAGCCGACGCAGCAGTCCACGGACACCTCCGTACAGCCGCGCCTGATGCTAACGATCTTCTGTCCGTCATACAGAAAGGAGCCAACTATAATTCGAACCAAAGACCAAATTATATATATTCTTGTATTCTTGTAAGAAGCTCGATACTTAGGGGTAATATTAGATGAAAAATGGAGTTTTGCTCGACATATCGAGGCAACTACACATAGGGCATTAGAAGTATTAAATAACCTCATCAACATCGGCCATAGACGATTTCATCTTCCAGCAAATCTCATTAAATTGTACCATAATACCATTCTAGTTTCCATCGTGGGCTACGGGTCCGGGGTCTGGGCCCACAGGCTCACGAGGGTCGTTCCTACCGTGGCCGTGCGGAGAGTGCAGCGAAACATGATACTTCGATCAGTGGGGGCATATAGAACGACGCCTGGGGGAGCACTACTAATACTCATGGGTCTATGCCCCCTTGATGTAAAAATCAGGGAGCAGGCTGCATGGTATTGGGTAAAAAAGGGGAAAATTGAAAAAACTATGGATATAATGGGGGTCAGAGTGGGGGACAAAATTACAATTAAAAGAAGGGGAATGGAACTTTGGCAGGAAATTTGGGACGGGGAAGGGACCGGAAGAAGAACGCACGAACTACTACCAAATGTTCAGGAAAGGCTACAGATGAAACACTTCCAACCAAGTAAGGGACTGCTGCACTTCCTCACTGGGCATGGCCCGTACCCGGCATATCTTTGCCGATTCGGGAAAAGGGCGACACCGTCGTGTGACTGTGGTGCCGGACTGGGCACACCGGAGCATGTGGTCTATGAGTGTCCGCTTTTCGACGACGTTGCAAGGGACTTACGAAATTCATTACCTAGTACAGACACCTATCATCTCATTAGGGACGCAACTATTATTAATATTATTAATAAACTGGCTGGCGAGGTATCTGCCAAGATCCTAAGAGAATACAGAAGGGAGATAGAGTAGATAGGATCCAAATTTTCTCGACATAACGCATCATCCCATTCCGCCAGGGTGCGTACTGGCCGACCGTCAATGACGATCGGGATCCGACGCATCCAGGATCAGGGGGAGGGTGCGACCATACCGGCTAAGACTAAAGCACACCGATTATGACTCATATTAGTTATTATATTTGTAGAAGTAGATTGTAGAAAAAGTTTTTTCTTAGACCTGCAGCGATTGTTAGAAGGCCAGCCCAGTGCCAGGGGCACGCCCACTGGGGTTAGCTCGGTGGGCATGGCCACAAAATAGTAGGTTTATAATACATTCTGGCACACCTGTAACGCTGCAGGAAGTAGTTATTAGTAGGAAAGTAGAGTTTAGTTGATAGTGTGATTGCTTAATAGTTTTTTCCACATAGATACCACAGATAATGTAAAACTCGTAGATTGAACTATCTCCTGTAGTTAATACTAACAGTAAAATATAAGAGATAAAGAATATGCTGCAAAAATGTAAATTGTAGCAAAGTTCGACCCACTAATGATCTTAGGTGGTGGGTTAATTATGTATAATATTGTGTTTAATAAATAAAGATTTTTTTAAAAAAAAACAGCATAAAGGTTCATAACGAAATACCGATTACATATACGGGCAGGAATAAGTTTAATCGATTGAGGAACTTTGCCACTATCTTATAATTGTCAGAACACTATTTAGCTTTAAAACTCGCATACAGGTGGTGACAAATGCCAACTGACAGCAGGACTTAACATTTTCAAGCTATTACACTGAAAGTAAATTATCTTAAGCACTGTCATCCATAGCAAAACCCTCACAACTTTCGTTTACAATAAGGTAACAAGAGTTCGCTTTATCTCATAAAACACATGACTATTGTGAATTTACTCACATGTTCACGGTGACAGCCCTTTTCAAGAATTTTTACAAGTGTATCCCCAGTAATAAAGAATGGAAACAAAAGATAGATATCAAATATTCTCCTTTAACATAGACATCACTGAACACAAGATTCTGTCTTGCACTGTGATACTAAGGGACTGCTCTTTCCTTTAAGAAAAGCCTGACAATTTGAAGTTCACTCTGCTATTGAAGATACACTTCTTGAAACAATATTAAAAATGTTATGAAAGGTAAGGAAATGAAAAACAACCAAGTGCATTACATGTAAGAATGTGAGCAAAAGGCTGAGGCTCTCTTTACTTACCATTTTCAATCTCTCTACAGCTTATTTCCTTTTCCACGTAGAAATCACCAACTGCAAGTCTCATCATTGCTGTCTGTTACTAACAAAGTGCTTTTCTGTTTAGAAAACCTGACAATTTGATGTTCATTCTGGTACTGAAGATAAACACTTTTCAGAGGAGTTCTAGAACCTATTCCTGCCCGTATATATATTTGATATTTCGTTATGAACCTTTATGCTGTTTACAAGAATATATATAATTTGGTCTTTGGTTCGAATTATAGTTGGCTCCTTTCTGTATGACGGACAGAAGATCGTTAGCATCAGGCGCGGCTGTACGGAGGTGTCCGTGGACTGCTGCGTCGGCTATGGGCCGCTTAGTGTGACGTCACTAACACTGTTGGACGGCCTTGTTATCCCGGGGGTGTCGGTCTGACGCCGAGTCGGCTGCCCCGCCCCCCCCTCCCCCCGCCCTGGCGAGGGTGCGAGCCGCGCCGCCTCGAAGCCGCCACCGACCAAGCTGTGGCCAGCTTCCAAGCCGCCTTTGCGGTCCAAAGGGCCGCACTAAAGGCTCATAGCTGTTCATCGTCAGCTCCAGCAGCTGCGTGAAGAGGTGCGAGCTCTCAAGAAGAAGCCGCCTGTTCCTGCCGCCGCCTCCCCCGTGATTCGGCCGGTGGGGGTCGATGCAGCCACGCAGACATCCGCCGCTCCGCCTCCTGCAGCAATGCAGGAGGTGGCGCCAATGGAGACCGACGATGTGATTCCTGGGCTGCCCCCCTCCAAGGAGGCAGCTGCACGCAATGGTGCTACGGCGCCACCTGACTCCTCGCACGATGAGAAGCCAACGGAGAAGGAGAGGCTGTGCCTACCACTTCCTGGCGTGCGTAACGTGCAGACCGTCCTCAAGAAGATTGCGGCGTCACTGCGAGACGGGTCATACCCCTACTTAGACCACCCGTACCCCTTCACCCTACCCGACCGGCCTAAGTCTCCCCTCCCCCATCGACCGATCCCCCTCCGCACATACAGATACCGTGACATGTTGATGGAAGCGGTCACGAAGAAAGAGTCAGCCACGATCAACTCACACCCCATTTTCAAGCCCTCTCAATGGGACCAACTTGTTGACGTCATAGATATTTGGGTGAAGGAAGAGTACCGCTCTGGTAGCAGGAAAGAAGACGAGGAAACCAAGGCAGCCAAGGCATACTTTGCCTGCCAAAATAGCTCCAAGGCATCCCTTCTCAGTAGAGAAAGCACGTGAGGTCATCATCAGACGGGGCGGGGCTTATTGTCAAAACCACCGGCCAGTCACTAAGGCCATACGCATTCCCCATCTCTTGCTGTCCCTCTGACTATCCTTTAATCTTTCTTTTATTACAAATAAAAATAAAAAATCACAAAAAAGGACATGCACAAAAGTCAAGTCAAGCAAATCGAAAACGCCAAGAATTTTCCGCCAAAACTATCATGCCAGAAGGAGAAGCGCCCCGAGCGCTAGTACTTCATTCCCAGACCAGGACATCTTCCTCCTTAATGTGTGCGTGCGTGGCGACGTACGAGTATTTCTTTCCATACCTGGCGCTCACTCCAGATGCCTTGCCACTAGACCACTTGTTATCCACCACAGAGTGAAGTTTAAATTGAAGGTCCACCATCCCGTGTAGGCCTAAATTACACCTGAGCATTTGAACTCACTTTCATTTTAGCGCGAGACGGCATGCACGAACATGACTGTAAACTCTACACGGTTTTACAACTAAAAATTTTGAAAAACACAGCCCTCAGTCGCGAACACAATTAATTTGTAACCTAGGTTTCGGTGTCACAAGGGACACCTTCTTCGGACAAAATTAAAACTGAATGTTACAGCGTAACGTACCAAAAAATACGAAAGCTGCGGTCATACCTGACAGCATCAGATACTCAGAATTAAAATAAAATGCAACAGAGGTGCAAGTCACGGGGGGCTGCCATGTGTCCTCTGCTACAGCAACACAAAACTGAGACTTCATGTGACTTGTGCGTCACGGCAACTTCAAGAAAATACCGCCATCTGGTGGCTAATTGGTAAAACAAGCTATTTTGTAAACATCTCTTGTAACTGCAGAGAGGGAAATAAACAAACACCTGAACGGTGTACATGAAGTAATTACAATAGCGGGATACTGTGTGATATAAAATACAACTAATGAATGACTGGCTGTAGTACAAAAATTCCAGAATAAATCCATAAAGAAGAATAATCCATTAAATGACATTAGTGCTTGCTATAATAGATACGTTATAAAAACCAAAAAAGTTTTTTTTTTAAATTTAAATATATGAGCCGTAAAAAGTAGAAAGGAAAGGTATCTCTGAATCTGCAAGAAGTAGTTGCTACATCAAAGTGTTAGATCTCGTCAAGCAGCGGCTTTATACCATTGAAATAACTTCTTCCGCGCAACTGCACCTGCTCGTTGAGCAGAAGTCCGTCATTCGAAAGTAAATGCTTGAAAATTTCCAGCACCTCCAAAATATTAACTTTACGCCCTTTTTTTCAATATGCAAAATTTCCAGTTTCTCAACCCGTTTAGGAGAGTGCCCTGTGATTAACAGGTGATCTGCAAAACAAGAATTACGGGCACACGAACCGCTTTCCCTCAGAAAATGTTCTTCACAGCGAATTGAAAAGGCACGTTCTGTTTCACCAATACAATAGGCACCGCAAGTGTCACATGAAATCTTGTAGACACCAGAACTCTGCAGAGGATTAGTAGTTGACTTTAAATTATGGATGACATTTTTTTCTCAAGTTGTTATTTGTAGAAACGGCAATCTTACATTAGTATTTAATCCGAAGCAACCTTTGACTCTGGACCTAAAAATGGAATTGAGAAGAATTTTTTCTCCGATTTTTCTGGGACGCTGATGAAAGAACCAAGTGTAGTACCCTTCTTGCCAATCTTCTTTCTGATGATATCATCTACCAACCGAGCTTCGTAACCATTATTGACCGCCACAGTTTTAATAAGATTAATCTCATTATAAAAGTTTTCTTTCGAGAGGGGAATGGAAAGTGCTCTGTGAATAGCCGAGAGAAAGAAAGCATTTTTGTGAGAGGCTGGATGCGTAGAAGAATCTAGAACGATTTGATCAGTTAGAGTCTCTTTACGGAAAATGTTGAAGGAAATTCTGTATTCAAATAGTGACGACGTAAGATCGAGGAAATTTAATTGACGATTTTCATTTTCTAGTTCACAAGTGAACTTAATATTATCATGAAGATCATTAGATAGATTGAAAATGTGGTTGATCCCATCAAGAGGACATTTGTAGACTACTAATATATCGTCAACGTATCTACAGTAGGACAAAATGCCCAGATCTGTAGCTGAAAACAACGTAAACAATTTCACCTATAACGAATTGATAAAAATATCGGCAAGAATTCGGGCTAGCGGGTTCCCCATGGCTAGGCCGTCATTTTGTTGGAACAGTTACCCGTTGAACTGAAAGTAATTGTACTTAATTACAACGGTGATCAAATTCATGAAATCTGTAACTTCTACATCACAGATATCTTTCTTAAACCTACGCAGATTTTCCTCCACAATCTTAAGGGTTTTTTGCACGGGAACATTGGTGTAAAGGTTTTTTATGTCTAACGAAAACAATCTAGTAGCCTGGTCACAGTCTATATCCTCTACTTTGCAAACTACAGCAGCACTATTTAAGACAGAATAGCAATGAGTGAAGAAAAAAGACTTTTTCAGCCGATCATGTAAAAATCTAGCAAGTTCATGATAAGCACTGTTCTGACTGTTAGAAATCAGACGAATGGAATGGTCAAGCTTATGTATCTTAAATTGCGCTCTTAATTTGGGAGGTTGTGGATTCATATTAATAAGAGACTTTTTGTGAAATAGCTTAAGCAAGAAATTGGCGTTGTTAACAGCTGATCTGATTTCTTTGTGGAGGGAGGGAGTAGGATCGACTTGCAGTTCAGAAATACCATTTTCTTCGAAAAAAGGCATGGTTTTCGAAATATATTCTTCATTATATGCAATTACTAGTAAAGAGCCCGTATAAGCTTTCGTTATAAGAGCATCATTAATATTTCTAATCAAGCCCTTGTCATTACATGAGGCATTAGGGGAAGCAGCCTTGACATTTACTAAAAATATTTGTTACATCATAAGCAATCCTAGTTTGCACAGCACTATCCATTTTCATGGAATCTAAACCAGTTTTCAGGTCTACAAGGACATTCTGCACGACCTGCTTGTTAATCAAATCTGGTTTAACATTATACTTAAGCCCTTTTTCTAAGAGACTAGTTTCTGTTTCTGTAAAATTAATATTAGTCTTATTTAAAATTCTGTGACAAAAGACATGGTCACTTTTTTTAAATTTTTCGGGAGATCTCTCAGGTGGAAAAAGGCAGAAAAGCTTACTGATTTTCTTTTCATGCCTGTACATAACACCTTGTTCATAATTCTCTAAATAGTCACTAATTGGTGACCATACAACATCAATATTAATATTAATATTAAACAAATCATGGCACAATTTTGTAATTTCAAGATACAGATCGTAAGCCTCTGCATTAAGAGCGTCTTTTTTGGCATAAAGCGATTTTATGTTATCAGAAATTAATTTTTTTACAATAGGCCTGAAGCTCAAAGGATCATTTTTACAATATCTGAAGTTAATAAAAGCCTTTAAATAAGTGGGGACTAATTCCTTTTGTTCACATTGCTTATTAAAACAGATGGACAGGCTGGTATTTAACAATTATTTTCTTTAAGTCTTCATATTTAGATACAGTCTTAGATAGCAGGGCAGGCAAAAATCTTAAGGTTTTTAACATGGCTGTCAATCAGCGACTGTTGTATAATACAAAATTTTGAAAAACACAGCCCTCAGTCGCGAACACAATTAATTTCTAACCTAGGTTTCGGTGTCACAAGGGACACCTTCTTCGGACAAAATTAAAACTAAATGTTACAGCATAACGTACCAAAAAATACGAAAACTACGGTCATACCCGACAGCGTCAGATAGTCAGAATTAAAATAAAATGCAACAGAGGTGCAAGCCACTAGGAGCTGCCATGTATCCTCTGTTGACTGTAGCACATATACGGATGGCGGCAATATCACGTACTCAAGGTATAAAAGGGCAGTTTCGAATGGAACATCGGTTTTATTTACAGAAAATGAAGCGTTTCGCCTTTTTGGGGCATCATCAAATTGGCGTAAAAATTAATGTGGAAAACCAAAATTCGTGCACATTAATTTCCACGCGAATCTGATGATGCCCCAAAAGGGCGAACGTCTTTTCCTGTAAATAAAAAAGATTTTCCAACCGAGACTGTCTTATTTCAAGAAAGTCATAACCGGTTGCTGCACCAGATGCCCATCATGTAATGGAACCAATTTTAAAAGGCACTACGTTGTCGGGGGTACCGTTTCCATTCAGGTGCGTCATGCGGAAAAAGTTTCCGACGCGATTATGCGAGTGAACAGATTCTGAAGGCGGAACGCTAGTTGGAGATAAGCGCATGGGACATTTTATTTCGGAAATCGTTAGGGAATTCAGTACTCCGAGATCCACTCCGAGATCCGTACCGGGAGTACCACATTTCAGACATTTCCTCTTACCACAGACAACGCAGTGGACAATGGCCTTCACTTAATGACCGAGAGTAGCAACGTTTGTGTTAATTGTCAGTACTAACAGCCAAGCAACACTGCGTGAAATAATCGCTGAAATCAATATGGGACGCACGACGAATGCATCTGTTACGACAGTGAGTCGAAATTTGGTGTTAATGGGCTATGGCAGCAGCCGACCGACGCGAGTGCCTTCGCCAACGGGTAACATCGCCTGCAGTGCTCTCCTAGACTCGTGACCATATCGGTTGGATCCCATACGACTGGAAAACAGTGGCCTGGTCAGATGAGCCCAGATTGCATTTGTTAAGTACTAATAGTAGGGTTCGAGTGTGGCGCACATTTCACTGTGCCATGAATCCAAGTTGTCAACAAGGCACTGTGCAAGCTGGTGGTGGCTGCATAATGGTGAGGGCATTATTTCCATGCAGTGGAATGGATGCTCTGGTAAGACTCAACCAGTCATTGGTTGGAAGTAGCTATGTTCAGCTTATTGGAGACCATTTTCAGCCATTCATGAGCTTCAGATACCCAGACAAAGATGGAACTTTTCTGGGATACAATCCACTATGTCATTGGGCCACAATAAATGATTGCAATTGGTTTCAATATTCTGGACGATTCGAGCGAACCATTTGGTCACCAACCGAACATTTATGACACATAATCGAAAGGTCAGTTCGTACACAAAATCCAGCACTGGCAACACACCTGTATTTATGGACGACTATAGAGACAGCATGGGTCATATTTCTGCAGGGGGGGCCTCAAATGATATTTGCAGCGTAAGCCACGTCGAGTTGCTGCACTTCGCCGAGGAAAGGAGGATATATACGATATTATAGGGGATACCTCCTGATATCGTATATATCAGGAGGTATCCCCTGACTTTTTCCACCTAAGTGAGTGTCATATAAGATAATCATAAGGTCAGTATTACTTTGTATCCAGAATGAGATTTTTACTCTACAGCGGAGTGTGCGCTCATATGAAACTTCCCGGCAGATTAAAACTGTGTGCCGGACCGAGACTCGAACTCGGGACCTTTGCATTTCGCGGGCAAGTGCTCTACCAACTGAGCTACCCAAGCACGAGTCACGATCTGTCCTCACAGCTTCAATTCTGCCAGTACCTCGTCTCCTACATTCCAAACTTCACAGAAGCTCT
This sequence comes from Schistocerca cancellata, assembly GCF_023864275.1. Lineage (NCBI taxonomy): Eukaryota > Metazoa > Arthropoda > Insecta > Orthoptera > Acrididae > Schistocerca > Schistocerca cancellata. The sequence continues at coordinate 158,874,934 of NC_064635.1, read as the reverse complement.
TCTGCGAACCTTGCAGAACTAGCACTCCTGGAAGAAGCTTCAATTCTGTGGGAAGTTTGGAAGGTAGGAGACGAGGTAGTGGCGGAATTAAAGCTGTGAGGACGGGGCGTGAGTCGTGCTTGGGTAGCTCAGTTGATAGAGCACTTGCTCGCGAAAGGCAAAGGTCCCGAGTTCGAGTCTCGGTCCGGCACACAGTTTTAATCTGCCAGGAAGTTTCATAGCGCTGCAGAGTGAAAATCTCATTCTGGAAATATCCTCCAGGCTATGGCTAAGCCATGTCTCCGTAATATCCTTTCTTCCAGGAGTGCTACTTCTGCAAGGTTCGCAGAAGAGCTTCTGTGAAGTTTGGAAAGTAGGAGACGAGGTACTGGCAGAATTGAAACTGTGAGGACGGCTCGTGAGTCGTGGTTGGGTAGCTCAGTTGGTACAGCACTTGCCCGCGAAAAGCAAAGGTCCCGAGTTCGAGTCTCGGTCCGGCACAAAGTTTTAATCTGCCAAGATGTTTCATTACTTCGAATGTTCCTATTTTTCTCTGAAACCCAAACCAGTCTTCCCCAACGTTAGCCACTGCCAGACTTCTATTTCTTCTGAAAATAATTATTATCATTATTGTAGAAACGTGATTCACTGTGCCGATGATTTTCAAACATTTACCCGTACGCCTGCTTTGGTATCGGTATTATTATACCATGTTAGACGTGTTATGGCATTTCGCATGTCTCTTACATCTCCATATATATATCACAACAGAGCAGGACAACTGCATATTCATACGTAAAATGGCGTGAAAAATTTAAGTGTGACAGTAAGTTTCGCGTGATGTCCCACTGCAATGTTACATAACTCGATTAAGCTTGAAGCATACAAAGAAAGAACCGCCAGAGTATACGCCTAGGACAGGAGGTAGCCGGAAGAAATACGCAGTGTACAAACAGAAATTACACTTACACTATGTCATCAAAAGTATCCGGATACCCCCAAAAACATACGTTTTTCATATTAGGTGCATTGTGTTGCCACCTACTGCCAGCTACTCCATATCACCGACCTCATTAGACATCGTGAGAGAGCAGAATCGGGCGCTCCGCGGAACTCACGGATTTCGAACGTGGTTGCGTCGTTGGGTGTCACTTGTGACGTCTGTACAGCAGATTTCCACACTGCTATAGATCCCTAGGTCCACTCTTTCCGATGTGATAGTGAAGTGGAATCGTGAACCGACACGTACAGCACAATAGCGTACAGGCCGACCTCGTCTGATGACTGACAGAGACCGCCGACGGTTGAAGAGGGTCGTAGCGTGTAATAGGCAGACATCTATCCAGATCATCAGACAGGAATTTCGAACTGCATCAGGATCCACCACAAGTACTATGACCGTTAGGCGGGAGGTAAGAAAACTTGGATTTCATGGTCGAGCAGCTGCTCATAAGCCACACATCACGCTGGTAAAAGCCAAACGCCTCGCTCGGTGTAAGAAGCGTAAACATTGGACGATTGAACAGTGGAAGGTTTGTCAGTACCTCTCAAAACAGCAATTGTTAACCATGCATTGCCACTAACTACTTCTGTTGTAGTACAAGAAATTTGAATCTTGCAACCAACAAAAGTAATAGGTCCTTGTAGCAACTCCTGTTGACCAGTCTCATTTGGTGTTATTGAAAATGTATCCACTGTCTTGTAAACTGGCATTCTGCTCCTCCTTGCATATCTTCTACAGCGGTACGGCATGGCTGTGTGCTCCGTGCGGCTGCCTCGAGTCGAATGAACATGCTGTTGCCTCAGAACAGGATGCGAACTTCCTGCCCCCACTCGTGGAGTGTGGAGTGACGAATCACGGTACAAAATGTGCAATCCGATGACAGAGTGTGTGTATGGTGAATGCCCTGTGAACGTCATCTGCCAGGGTGTGTAGCGTCAAAAGTAAAATTCGGAGACTGTGGTGTTATGGTTTGGTCGTGTTTTTCATGGAGGGTGCTTGCACCCTTTGTTGTTTTTCGTGGCACTATCACAGCACAGGACTACATTGATGTTTTGAGCACCTTCCCGCTTCCCACTTTTGAAGAGCAATCCTATGGAACACCTTTGGAATTTGTTTTGGAACGCCGACTTCGTGCCAGGCCTAAGCGACAGACATCGACATCTCTCATCAGTGCAACACTCCCCAAGAAACCTTGCAGCACCTGATTGAACGTATGCTGCGAGAGCTGACGCTGTCATCAAGGCTAAGCGTGGGCCAACACCATATTGAATTCCAGCATTACAGCGTTACCGATAGAGGGCGCCAAGATCTTGTAAATAATTTTCAGGCAGGTGTTCGCATGCTTTTGATCACATAGCGTATATTTAAAGGCAATAATTACACTAAGTCATTGAGATTCGTGATGGTCCCCTGGACATTACAAATGGTTCTTAATTGGGTGTGTGATCACCATAGACGGCAACGTATGCTCTGCTACGCCCTCACATGCTGGCCATAAGATCGGTAAGCAGTTCTTGAGACAGGCTGTTGCAGTCCCCGACCAGCGAAAATGGCAACTGGTACGTGAACTACGAAAAAAAATACTTATTGTAAAATCCTGAGTGATATGAAAGTGAAGAGATCATAAATACAACATCATTATGTGCGTGTGAACTACGGTATACACGTATTTGAAATCGTTTTCGTAAGTATCTTCTTGTACGCTGTAACATTTCATTTCATGACAGTAGCTGCCCCAGTATCTCTGTCTCGTAAAAAGTTGTCTCTTAGTCAAGAGGAAATACGTGTTTTCATGCCTCAGTCTATCGTCTTGCCGCATGTAATGGCGCAGACTGAGAAAGAGAAACCCCACATGATGGTTTCGTAATCTACCTCAGTGTGTGTCTCAATAACGGTCCAACATTTCCATTTTGCAGTGTTGGTCAGCGTCTCCGGTGCTTGTCATAATTCGAAAACCGACAAGGCAGACAAGACGCAATTTTAAGAGTCTGCACTTAGGGGAGACCCTTTCTTGTGTTTGATAATTCGTTTGAATGTGTCCTTCCAGTTTGTTGGTGTTGTAATTGCATCCATTGTGTGTAAAGGTCAAGTGGTGACTCATTTCACAACGGACTGAGATACGTTGTTAACTGATGTCCTGCTCTCGCGGTCAAGGATTGTTCTGCACCAGAATATTGTCATTGTTAAATTTACGTAAAGAGTGGAAGAAATTAAATACAGAATTTATTATGTATCGAAGTGTGGACTGTGGATAACAGTCTAAACACTAATGCAGTCGAACTCAGATTATGCAGTTTACGCTAGTCCATCTTACGAGAGATCACGACACGACAGCTGTAGCTACATCTTTATGTAGTGGCGATGTCACATTCAACTATATTTCAGCGTATAGCTCTTGTGGGGTCCTGCACACTCGTCTCGTAAAGGGTTCCTAAAGGATACTGCGTTCTCGGAATGTTATTGAACAATTCAAGCAAATCACATTAATATTTTTTATTACAAATAAAGAAGACTGACAATACTTTGAATTTACAATGGCGCCACAAGCGATGAGCGGCATGCAAACAATCAAAGTGCTTTGCTGTATACAAGGTCCTTGTAAGTAGTTGATATACTCTTCAAATACTGCGTCAGTCTGCTACTTCCGGTCTAGTACTGTGCCAATACTGTGCGGCCGAGGCTGTTTTTTTCCCTTGATTGTTATTTTAAAACCTTGTACAAAAGGTAGGCCGGCAGCGGCCTATTTACGCCGCTCTTCAGCCATAGTAAACCAGAGAACAGGTAACATGTAGACAGATATACAGAAAATATGAATGTGAAAAAAACAGGTGATACACATAATGATAATAACGAAGACGTTCGAAATGAAGACACTGAATCGCAAAAGCAAGAGCAACCGTACACGAAGGCACAATGAGTACACTGAATGATGGAGGATACTGAAGAGACACAATTGCACTGAAACGGAGAAACAAAAAATGGGTCAGTTGGCTGTGAGCACTATAGGACTTAACTTCTGAGGTCATCAGCCCTCTAGAACTAAGAACTAATTAAACCTAACCAACCTAAGGTCATCACACACATTCATGCCCGAGGCAGGATTCGAACCTGCGACTGTAGCGGTCCCGCGGTTCCAGACTGTAGCGCCTAGAACCGCTCGGCTACCCCGGCTGGCCAAACGAAGAAACACTGCACAGGAAACACTGACGATGATCTTCGACGCACTGCACACACTATTGCACGAAAAAAAGGGGAGGGGTGCCACGGGGAATAGGGGAGAGTAGGTATGGTGGACGCTAGTGGGAGAGGGGAGAAGGTAGGGTTGGGTGTGGAAGCCCAGGGGGGGGGGTATGGGAGAGGAAGAGAGGAGGGGGAAGTAAGTTAGGAGGGGGAGAAGGAAAAGAGGGAGCCCTGGAAGAAAAACTCAGGAGGAGGAAGGGGAGGATCAAAGTTGGTAGGAGGGGTAGATGGAGGGGAGGGGGCATCATCTGGGAGGGGGAGTTGGCGGAAGCCACCTTGGGCAAGGGGATGGAGGGTGGTAAGATCGAGAGTGGGTGGGATGCAGGAGTACAGGCAGGTGATGGGGATCAAGTTTACAGGAGTTGTAAAGGATCCGTTCGAGTAACAGGAGGAGGTGTGGGAAAGGAATTAAGTGATATGGGAGCCGCTTGGGGGAAGGGAGGCGGATGCGATAGGCGAGGCGGAGTGAATTTCTTTTTTTTTTTTTTTTTTGAATAACACAAGACCCATGCCCTGAGCGGACGAAATCTCCGACCCTGCCGGGAATCGAACCCGGGCTCGTAGGACTGACACTCTGTCGCACTGACCACTCAGCTACCGGGTACAGACAGCCGCGGCTGGCACGAGGGGCGCTTATATTCTCTTTGGATGGAGGCCGCTCCTGTCGTGGTGCGTTCTGGTCAGCGAGCTGTTGGCTGACGTCGTCTCACAGCCTTCTCTTGCGTTCTTCATCTTCGAGACGGCGCTTTTCGCTACGCCGTAACAGTCTTATTTTGTTTGTAACCGAATTAATGTGTAACTATACGCCATCTTCAGGTCCCTCTATGATACCATGTAGGAGATGTGTAAGTGTGATTAAACGCTGTTCACATGACGACGTGTCAAGCGGAAGGTGGTGTACTGTAACAACGAAATCGATTGCAGATAAAATAAGACTTATGAATACAACTGACGGTGTCATCCATATTACATAAAGATGCCAGATCTTGCAGGTGATTGGGAAATTGCTGTATACAATAGAACGTATCATAAACCGTCAGCCTCGAGATATCGTGTCTTCTGCTGTTATCTTCTGCTGTTATGATAGCTCGAGATATCGCGTTTGTGACTCAGGCGGCAAATGAACGCGCCATATCCGTGATAGACTTTTATCTAAGATTGTTCCCAGGCGCCAGAACTCACTCGTTGTACGAGGATGTGCTTTATCTGCTATGTAACGTATTAAATAAATTTTAAAACTCATGAAACAGCTACTCCTCTAAATTAACAGTGCCGTTTCTCCTAGACGCACTTTAATTGAAAAATTTGTTTCCTTTTTCAATACGGGTAAGTTCCGTTTCGAAAAGAAAAAAAATACTGTAAACGTGTTTTAACGCTCTGCCTGAGAAAAAAAGTTATATACACTCCTGGAAATGGAAAAAAGAACACATTGACACCGGTGTGTCAGACCCACCATACTTGCTCCGGACACTGCGAGAGGGCTGTACAAGCAATGATCACACGCACGGCACAGCGGACACACCAGGAACCGCGGTGTTGGCCGTCGAATGGCGCTAGCTGCGCAGCATTTGTGCACCGCCGCCGTCAGTGTCAGCCAGTTTGCCGTGGCATACGGAGCTCCATCGCAGTCTTTAACACTGGTAGCATGCCGCGACAGCGTGGACGTGAACCGTACGTGCAGTTGACGGACTTTGAGCGAGGGCGTATAGTGGGCATGCGGGAGGCCGGGTGGACGTACCGCCGAATTGCTCAACACGTGGAGCGTGAGGTCTCCACAGTACATTGATGTTGTCGCCAGTGGTCGGCGGAAGGTGCACGTGCCCGTCGACCTGGGACCGGACCGCAGCGACGCACGGATGCACGCCAAGACCGTAGGATCCTACGCAGTGCCGTAGGGGACCGCACCGCCACTTCCCAGCAAATTAGGGACACTGTTGCTCCTGGGGTATCGGCGAGGACCATTCGCAACCGTCTCCATGAAGCTGGGCTACGGTCCCGCACACCGTTAGGCCGTCTTCCGCTCACGCCCCAACATCGTGCAGCCCGCCTCCAGTGGTGTCGCGACAGGCGTGAATGGAGGGACGAATGGAGACGTGTCGTCTTCAGCGATGAGAGTCGCTTCTGCCTCGGTGCCAATGATGGTCGTATGCATGTTTGGCGCCGTGCAAGTGAGCGCCACAATCAGGACTGCATACGACCGAGGCACACAGGGCCAACATCCGGCATCATGGTGTGGGGAGCGATCTCCTACACTGGCCGTACACCACTGGTGATCGTCGAGGGGACACTGAATAGTGCACGGTACATCCAAACCGTCATCGAACCCATCGTTCTACCATTCCTAGACCGGCAAGGGAACTTGCTGTTCCAACAGGACAATGCACGTCCGCATGTATCCCGTGCCACCCAACGTGCTCTAGAAGGTGTAAGTCAACTACCCTGGCCAGCAAGATCTCCGGATCTGTCCCCCATTGAGCATGTTTGGGACTGGATGAAGCGTCGTCTCACGCGGTCTGCACGTCCAGCACGAACGCTGGTCCAACTGAGGCACCAGGCGGAAATGGCATGGCAAGCCGTTCCACAGGACTACATCCAGCATCTCTACGATCGTCTCCATGGGAGAATAGCAGCCCGCATTGCTGCGAAAGGTGGATATACACTGTACTAGTGCCGACATTGTGCATGCTCTGTTGCCTGTGTCTATGTGCCTGTGGTTCTGTCAGTGTTATCATGTGATGTATCTGACCCCAGGAATGTGTCAATAAAGTTTCCCCTTGCTGGGACAATGAATTCACGGTGTTCTTATTTCAATTTCCAGGAGTGTATATATATATAAGCCGAGGTAAAAGTGGCTCTTTTGAAGAGCGCGCCGTAGCGCGTAGTGTGAAGCAGTCGCCCTTCGTTTCTGGCGGGGTGGCGCCACTGTTGCAATCGCAGCTTTGGTGTCCCCCTTTGGTGGGAAAGGTTGCCAGTTCACGTGCATTTAAGGGGCGCTAAGAGCTCGCCAGTCGGTCAGTCCGTGGTCAGTCTCACGTCCCCAGCTTGCTAGTCTGTGCCTCGTCCGCAGTTGTGAGGCAGTTAGTGTCTGTCTGTCGTTCGGAGTGCTAGTATGTCTGTCGTTCGGATCAACCTTTAAAGCTGGGAAAATGAGAGTCTTTCCACTCCGCCAGTAAGAGAACCCAGCGAGTGGTCGTCCGGTCGGGGCTTAGTTCCTGCATCTGAGTCTGCGCGTAATGCCACCCGTCTGCTCGAGGTTGGATCGATCGGTTGGTCGATCGCGCACTGACACACAAGACATGCGTCGGCGCATGTGAGGTCGCCACGTGAGTCCAGTGGGCTGCGGCGTATAGCGAGAGCAACAGGAGTCAACCCATATCAGTCTGGCCGGTGCGAGCTGCGACGCTGTGGTGTAACTGGTTCTCCGAGCGCTTCTGGGCCCCTTCCGTTACCATCTTGTGGAGCTTGGCTCGGTCCTTTCCTGGTGCAGGCACGTCGTTTTGCCAGTGGGCCTGTTTCCTCTGCATGGTTGGGTCCGAGCCAGTATTTCCGCCGTCGTGTGCCTGGAAGTGAGTGGGAGACGCACCAGCAGGGCAGTCGCGACGGAGCAGCAGTCGCGGACGGAGCAGTGCGGAATCGGTCGGTTGGTGCGGACCGGGAAAGACGGGAGGTTGGCGCGCCTTCCTGCGTCCGTTGAAGCGGCTGGCAGCGGACGGTTCGGAAGAGCGATTTGGGGGTGCTACGCCAGGTCATGTCGAGAAATCGCAGTTTATTAGAAGTTAAGTGATTGGTGATACGTTCTGTGATTTACTCTTGTTTAATTCTACTTGTTTTCTTGGTCAGTCTCTCGTCCCCAGCTTGCTCGTCTGTCTCTCGTCCGCATTTGTTAGGCAGTTAGTGTCTGTCTGCCGTTCGGATTTGATGTGTTAACGAATTTACTTCTTGGAGTGTAACGGCCTAATTCGTGAAATATGTTTTGATCGTGCCTATCATCTTGAGAGGCGGTATCTGTGTACTGTAGAGCATGTTAACTTGTTTGGCCAACCTTGTACGATTTTATATAAGATTGCATTTCGTGGGCTTTTATTTAAATGGTCATTTTAGTATATAAAGTTGCCACCCTTTCACCGTAAGAATTTTCTTAGAAGTTAAAATCAAGTTGCACCTTCGCTGGCAAAGTTAATATTTTAATGATAGTGTTTTGTACCATTTCCATCCCTCTTACGGGGTGCATAGTTTGTGTGCTTGTGTGAATTGTTAAAACTTTTAGTTTAAAGTAGTCTGGTGTGTTGCAGATTTGCACCAGTGTCGTCTTTCAGAGATTGTTGTGAGCGGTCGTGACTACGGCCGTGTCAAAAGGGAGTGGTAAGGTTCTCAGCCCGAAAGCTCATACAGTCAAAAATTTGTTTCTTTCTACCTCTGAATAAATTGTAACTTTGATATTTAGAGGGTGCTTTCTGATTTTAATTCTAAATCTGTTTCTTTTAAAAAATGATTTAGGCGCCATTAAAGTGAATAAATTACCATTTGTTAAAAAGGAATTTGCTTATGATTTCATCAGCTACTCCCTGCCAACGACTTCTACGCTTACATAGTGTGATTAAATGTGATAATGTTCTTGATGAATCACTAGTAAATAAAATAAATTCTTAAGAATAATTTTTGAAATTAAATCCACGGTTCACTGTTTTATAAAAACAGTACTCAACTTCTCACACCCCACCACAGCGCCGGGAACACGTTGCACTTCCAAATTCTCGCCAGAGCCAACCGCTGCCAGTGGTTTCAACGGCCGATAAGAAGACATACGGTCCCATGCGCTGATCCCCTGCACCACGGCTTCTAAGCTCCATAGGCCAGCCACGTACATGCGGGTGAGGCAGACTCAGCCCCTGACAGCCAAGAGGTCGGCCAAAGCACGTGGCGAGCAGTTGACGTCCCCCAACAGCAGGGCCCCGATCGCGCCACCACCTCTCTCGGTCACCGCCCAGTACGTACTTCTCGATCGTCACGCGACCGCACACTTGCTCCACCTCCTGCCAGAGGGCGGTAGCGATCCAAACAGCGCGCCAAACCGAAAGCGCCACCGCAAACACTAGACGCGAAGCGGAAGCACTCCGCCTGGCGCGCTTTTCGAAGAGCCGGACACAACTACGGCTCAGGTATATGGGGTGATTTTTCCCATCGTGTACAAACTCTCGGGACTCATCGATGATAGAATACGGAACAAAGAAGGTCTAATGAACTTAAGTTCTGAAACACGTGGTTTCCATGCTAGAGACACACATTGTTACACAATCTGCGGTCTAACACGCGCTGTGCCATGCACGCACAGTTACAGTATCTCTTGAAAATGGTTTTCATGCATGTGCGCGCCGTAGCATGTTCTGTCTCACACATTCACATCGGCCGGGCTGCATTCGAACAGTGTCAAAGGTGGCGTGAATACACTTCTACAGTGTCTCCACATCTGAAACGGGTAACTGTGGCGCCTCGTCTGATCCATCTGGCGGGGAAGGCACGATTGAGATGAGTGCTGACGTTAACGGCGAAGTGGGCTGGAGCAGCATAATGTAGCAGCCACATTTCGAATCATCAATGGCAGGTGAGACGAAGTCACCAGCAAGAAACGCCGATAGTTTTGGCCTGTTAGGAGACGTGGAAGGAAGATTAGCCCCAAAATACGGTAGCCAATTATCACAGCCCACACATTCCTACTGCACCGATGTTAGTAATACGCTGTTTTCACACCATGGCGGTTCTGCATACTGTTCCACAGATGACTGTTACGAAGGTTGAAGATACCACTCAGATTAAAGGAGGCCTCATCTGTGAATAGGTTGCCTGGTGAAGAAACCAGCGACAAAAGTGCCCCCAATGTGGAACGTCTGTCGCTAGGAACCCCTGCACACACGCTGTAAGTGACAAGGGTAGTAACAATTGTCAGGGAGAATGTTCTACACTTTCGTCTAGGTTACCACGTATTAGCGGGCCAGCTGCCTGGTACTGACATGGCGGTCGCCTTTCACTTTTACTCCAAGTCTGGTGTCCGAAAATTTCGGGTACGTCCTTCAAGATTTCCCGCTTCCTGAAACTACCCTGTCTGCCGGCCGAAGTGGCCGTGCGGTTCTAGACGCTGCAGTCTGGAACCGCGAGACCGCTCCGGTCGCAGGTTCGAATCCTGCCTCGGGCATGTATGTGTGTGATGTCCTTAGGTTAGTTAGGTTTGATTAGTTCTAAGTTCTGGCGTGAGGTCAGTCGCTTGACGGCGTGTTTCGGTACGGGCCCGCCCGTTGCCGGCGCGCCGTAAGGCACGGAAGCTCGCACTGAAGCGTATCGCTTTACGTCGAGCGTGCCGCGGCAGTCCTCACCTGGGGAAGTGATGCGTCTCAAACAGCCTCTCCTTCTCAAGTGGCTCTTTCCGCCTTCCCGTGGTGCCAGACGTCAAGCTTGGCATTCTGCCTTGCGTCAAAAGGGAGAGCTGCGACCCAACCCGATGCGAAAGCGAAGGGTGCGTGGCACAGGGGGAGCTGTGTCGAGGGACCGAACACCAGTCCCTTTCTGTTCGCAGGGCACAGACCAGCAGGTGCTCTGCATGCCGGCGACCTCGTTTGTCGGCGTGGGATCACGGCGCGAGTCGGCAAGGGTGCTTCGCCGCGCCCCTGGGTAACCGGGGCGTGTTCTGCCAAACCCAGGTGGTGGTGACATCGCCTGGGCCAGGTTAGATGGGCCCAGACCGCCGAACGACTGGGGGACCGACCCACCACCTGAGTGGTGGCCTTCAGGTGGAAACTCGGGCAAGTAGGCGGCGAAGGGCGAGAGGTGCATCCGCCTCTCCGGAGTGCGGGGTGCAGTTGCCGAGGAGCGTCGTGTGAAATCGTCGACGACGAGGCCATCGATGGGGACCAGTGCGCTGGCGACGGCGCGCTGAACCCGGCAGCTCGGCAGTGCCCTTGACCTAGGGGCGAGGTCGGTGGGCGAGCTGCGAGAGTCCCCCCCCATGCCAGAGGAGCCGGTCCGGGGTAAGAGACGGGCTCCCACTTCTTTTTATCACTCGTTCATAATGGCGACAACAGAGACGAGTGATATTAGTGCGCTTACGAGAGCTTCTTTTGCGCCTGATCCCTCTCCACAGGACGAGGTGGGACAGGCAGTGGAGGACTATACTGTGATGCAGAGACACTCTAAAATTACGCTGCTCTTAGAACAGAGCATCAAAAATGGCAAGATAAGTCAGGCAGCAATCTTGCAAATTAAAAATGAACTGGCTGCATGGGCAATCGCTCATGCTAAACTAGAAGGAAGAGTAGAGGAGTTAGAAAAAGAAAACACCCGGATGAGACAACAACAACAACAACCGAACAAGACCTGGGCGGCGGTGGCAGCGCAAGCCCCCAGACAAAATATCACAAAAGAGGCAATAGACAGAGCAACAAAGAAACAGGAGACGGCAGTCTTCCTAAGGACTCTGCCTGGAAAAGATACAAGCGTGAAAAGAATACAGGAACTTTTAACCACTACGATAGACCCTGTTAAAGACAAAATCAAGATAAAACGTGTGAAACCAAGCCGCAACTCGGTAATTGTGGAAGTTGCGACGGAAGAAGACAAAGACAAACTCCTTAAAAACCCTAAACTAAATGCAGTAGTGAAGTGTGAACCTCCAAAAAAGAGGAACCCCCTGATCATACTATATGATGTTCCTACTGTAATGACTAACGAAGAGCTGTCTGAGGCAATCAGAAAGCAAAACTTTGAAGATATGGATGAAAAAGAATTTGAGAATAATTTCAAACTAAGATTTAAGACGGGTCCTCGGGACCGTGATGTTGTACATCACGTCGCCGAGGTCACTGCTACAATGTGGAGGAAAATTACGGTACTGGGCAGACTATACGTGGGATTCCACGCTATAAATACAAAAGATTATATTGTGGTACCTCGTTGCCACAACTGTGGTGACCTAGACCACATCCTGAGGCACTGCACTAGGGGGTCGGCTTGCTCCAAATGCGGTGATAATGGACATACACGAAAAGACTGCAAGGCCACAGGTGTCTGCATCCCGTGTAAGAGTCGTGGCAAGAAGTCCTGTGGAGCCACAGGACGAAACTGCCCTACCTACAGGATGCTCGAACAAAGGTTGATTTCCCGCATTGACTATGGCTGAAGATGGCATACGATGCAGGATGCCAAAGCATAAATCCCCGAGCAAAAGGAGGAGGGATGCAATAAGAGCAAGTAGATTCAGGAATTTCCTGAAATCGCTTATTAGTGTCGACACACCAACAGTCGACAAATCCATACAAACCGACTCCCCCACCAGGGACATTGGAATACAAACTGAGTTACCATCTGAGATCAGAGCACCCTCCTCCCAATGCCGGGATAAGCTGCCGATTAAAAATCTACAACGGCAAGAGCATCCTGTGGTAGTGACAGACAATGTTATAAAACCTGTCCAAGAATGCAAAATAACGAGTTCTACCACCAACCCCAACACCAATGACAGCCCGGTGGTTAAGTTGCCTCCCGTGGACCCGGTGAGGGTGTACCCAAACCTTGAGTACACCATGCAGCTTGCTAGACTGGAGCAGCCGGCAACCCTGACCACTGCATTGCGTCACGTGGTCCGAGTAGGACATGAGTATGGACGAAGGGTAACCTTCTCGGTGATGGAGGCTGTGGATAGAATACAATTAAAGTCGGTGAACCTCCCCACTGACTTCGGAGCACTGCGAGACCTGCTCAAAAAAGTGTTTGACAGACGAGGAGAAAAATTTGACCTAGATGAACTTTACCAACAATCAGTTATGGCAAACGGACGACTGGCATATGACTGGAATAAAACTTGGCCGCATGACCACATACATACCTACTTTCCATGACGACTAGAATAATAATTGGACAACTAAACACTCATAACAGTCGACTAGTTATGCAGGAGCTCCGTAAGGAAGTGGTGGAGAAGAGACTAGATATACTCTGTTTACAGGAGCCGTACTCTCTGGCTGGAAAGGTAGCGTTCACTGCCGCAACGTGGCAAGTTGTCAGCAGCGGGGATAGCCCCAAGGCGGCTATTGTAATAACAAACTCCGCACTGCGAGCAACACTTTTGTCACAGTATTCAAACAGTCACTGCAACGTCGTGGAGATACAATCTCCTTCCGGAATTATAATAATCATCAATATGTACTTTCAGTACGGTGATAGCATTGAAAGACATTTGGATCACCTAGTGAGTGTTGCCACGGCGTTGCGCGGGCGTAGAATCATTATAACTGCCGACATAAACGCCAAATCCCCCCTATGGTACAGTGGCACAAGGGATGAAAACGGTGCTAAAGCAGAGGAGACAATAATGGCTCTTCAACTGGTGGTAGCGAATAGACCAGGGAATCCCCCCACCTACGTGGCTGGAGGAGGACAGGGCACCAATATAGACGTGACGATGGTCACGCCGAACGTATTGAACATCATACAAGAGTGGAAAGTGGAAGACAATGCTACCACCAGTGATCACAACTTAATCACTTTCACTGTCGGAGGCAGAGAGTGCCGCTGGGCCATGGGGTGGGAGGTGCAAAGAAATTTCAGAAAAACAGATTGGGAACGCCTAGCCAGAGAGTGCGACATTCCTCCATTACCAGAAGGAGACGCACGACAGGACTTCAACGTGGACGACAGAGCTGAGGGACTGGTACGAGCGGTAACGAGGGCGATAAAGGCGGCCGTACCAACCAGGAGGAGGGCCGTGGAGGCCACACCGGCACCATGGTCAGCCGAGTTGCAAGAACTGCGTCAGTCTGTTAGAAGACTAAGGAAGCACTACCAGCGCAGTGTCGTCTGGTGGGAGAAGCAAAGATGGCTACAGTTATACCGGGAGGCAAAGGACAACTTTCAGCAAGAGCTACAAAAGACAAGAATAAACAGCTGGGAGAGTTTCGTAACTAATCAGCTGGCCCTCGATCCTTGGGGTATACCATATAGACTGGTGAGGGAGAAAATTCGCTCCCCAACTATGATATCAACGCTCAGGCACGGTGACGGAATGACGGAATCTTGGCAGGAAACTGCCGAGGTCCTACTTCAGTCGCTGTTGCCTGACGATGACAGGAATAATGACACCGAAGAGCAGCGTCAGTTACGAAACGAAGACCTAAATAGGTACGTCAATGACGAAGCGGTCCTCCCCTTCTCGGAAGAGGAAGTTGCTGCTCTTATCAAGTCCTTAAAGAAAGGGAAAGCCCCCGGACCAGACGGCATTGTGGCGGAGGTAGTGCAATTCTTGGCACCACAATTAGTTGCCCCACTTACGCAACTTTACAACGCATGCCTTAGACAAGGCAAATTTCCAAAAACATGGAAAACTGCAGACGTGGTTATCATCAAGAAAGGCCCCGAGAAGGACCCTGCTGAGGCCAAATCCTACAGGCCCATCTGCCTGCTGGATGGCTTTGGCAAACTCCTTGAAAAGTTATTAGCAAACAGACTGACTGCTCATCGCATGCTGCAGGGGATGAGCGACAGGCAATTCGGTTTTAGGCCGGGGCGATCGGCATCTGATGCAATCGCCCTGGCGGCCGAGGTCTGCAGCTCAGCCCCGTGTAAGTATGTTGTTGGCATCATGGTGGATATCAGTGGCGCCTTCGACAACCTGTGGTGGCCTTCGCTCTTCTCCTGCCTTCGGGAGAAGAGGTGTCCAGGGCTGCTATATGGGTGTTTGAGGAGCTATTGTGAAGATCGGGAGGTATGGCTATCATCCCCTAGCGGAAAAGTCCGGAAAACCATCACCAAGGGTTGCCCACAAGGCTCTGTGTTGGGTCCTATTTTTTGGGACATCCACATGGAGCCTCTTCTGGAAAGCCTGCAACAAAGCGAAGAAGTGCTAGAGGTGATAGCCTACGCTGACGACCTCCTCCTGCTGGTCGGCGGCCGAAGTCGCGAGGATATAGAACCCAAAATAGAACGAGCAATAAATAAACTACAACAATGGTGCCGCAACACCAAAATGACGATCTCACCAACTAAGTCGACCTACCTGCTACTTAAAGGACAATTAACGAGAAACCCGACTGTGAGAATCGACGGAACGCCCGTTCTACGGAGACGAGAAACGCGCTACCTAGGAATCATCATCGATGAAAGGTGGAACTTTGCAAGGCACATAGAAACTGTAACCCAGAAAGCCATACAATTATTAAATAACCTGATTTCTATAGGACACAAGAGATTCCACCTCCCGCCTCATTTAATCAAGCTCTACCACAATAGTATTCTGACATCAATAGTGGGTTACGGATCAGGAGTCTGGGCTCACAGGCTCACGAGGGTGGTGCCTGCCGTGACGGTGAGAAGAGTACAAAGGAACATGATATTAAGGTCCGTGGGAGCATACAGAACTTCTCCGGGTGGAGCATTGCTAATCATTATGGGGCTCTGCCCTTTAGATATTAAGATTAGGGAACAGGCCGCTTGGTACTGGGCCAAAAGGGGTATTAACACCAAGATAGAGGAAATTATGGGGGTAATAGTCAGGGATAAAGGGGAGATAAGGGAAAGAGGGATAGATCTATGGCAGGAGATATGGGAGTCAGACGAAACTGGTAGAAGAACTTTTCAGCTCCTACCAGACGTCAGGGAAAGATTAAAAATGAAGTATTTTGAGCCAACTAGGGGTTTGTTCCATTTTCTCACCGGTCATGGCCCATATCCGACTTATCTAAGTCGGTTTGGGAAAAAGGCGACGCCTGCGTGCGACTGTGGTGCACCGGAGGGTACTCCTGACCATGTGGTTTACGAGTGCCCCCTTTTCGATGATGTAGCCGGGACACTGAGACGACAACTACCAAACACAAATACCTATGACCTTCTGAGACAAGAGGACACTTTTCATATACTAAATATACTGGCCAACGAGGTATCACAAAAAGTACTAAAAGCTTTCTTGAGAGACCTACAAGCCTAGACAAATAGGAAACACCGATTGCGACCAACAGCTCTGGTCCCATACCGCCCGTTCGTGGATAGGTCGACTTTGCAGTTGGAATCCGCCACGACCGGGACTAGGGGGACTGGGGCAATCCCGAATAGGACAACGCACCGACTATGACGTAGAATAAGACGTAGATTTAGGTAATTAGAATAGGATAGTAAATTAGGAACCTGCAGCGACAAACCATCCTTGCCTGCCCTGTGCCAGGGGCACGCCCATAGGGGTTAGCTCTATGGGCAAGGCTTCCCAGTAGGTTTGTATACTTACACTGGCACGATTGTAACGCTGCAGGCAGTTAGTATTAGCTCTTTTGTAGTAACTAGAGGTTAAGCTAATTTAAAAATAAGTAGTCTGCCTAGTACTAAAATAACATAACTGTCTGTAATTAACTGTAATGTAGAAGCTGCCATTGTAAACAGTAGGAACATAGGACCCACTAATCAATAAGGTGGTGGGTCATTCTTGTATAATTATTATTATTATGTTATGAATAAAGATTTAAAAAAAAAAAAAAAAGTTCTAGGGGACTAATGACCTCAGAAGTTGAGTCCCATAGTGCTCAGAGCCATTTGAACTACCCTGTCTCAGACCAACGGCAAAACACTCTTGCAGATATTTAATGCTGTGGTTGTTGTTGGTGGGGATAGGCCTCTTGAAACAACCTTGCTGCCAACCACCCATTGCCATTTGCCTTTCCGTTAGTAAACACCATGTCGGCTAGATCTCGATTCGGATACGGAACCACTTTGTACAATCACCTCACAAGGTGAGTCAGCCAGAGAAGTGAATGGGACACAACGTTTCCAATTACTATGGCAGAGGAGGGCGCTAGGACATGGTGTACGAGGAACAGTACCACCATCTAGGAGGAAACCGCGCATCCTGTAACTGTGGCTGCATGCTACAGCGCGTCTTCGACGCAGTCTCTTTAACAAAGTACGATTGAATACATGGTCCCTAGCATGCAAACCAATCATTTCCGGATATACCTTCATTAGACATTTTTTGCTCCGTATCCGCTCATCGAGCAATCCTTAGAGTTTGTACATGGTGGAAAAAATCATAGAGTAATTGTTTATCCCTAGTATGTGGTATATAGGAAGTTATGCTTGTACATGTCTTTGTGTTGCTGGTGTTTTGGTGGGACATCATTTACGTACAAAGAAAAGAGCATAGGACCGAATACCAAACCCAGTATCTCGCCTGATACTGCCCGCCTCCATTATGACATGACGAAGTGCCGGCAAGACGTTACGTATGAGCGAAACTCTTGGCAAGAAATTTAGGCTGCTAATTTTGGCAGGTAAAATGTCGACGTCGTCATTGTCAAAGACTTTGCTGAAGTCTAAGAAGAACATGACAGTCGGCTCTTTCGCATCCGTGGCAAGCTCCAGATCATCTGTTACCTTTATTAAAGCAGATGCTGTGCTGCGGAAACTTAATAGGTGTTCGTCTAGTAGTTCGATTGTGGTTAGGTAGTTTGTTAGCTGGAATGTAATCGAATTAAATCGGGCGATGGTGGTGGAATTAGGTTAGGAAATGAGGCACTAAAAGTAAAAGTCGAGTTTTGCTATCTGGGGAGCAAAATAATTGATATTATCTAAAGTTGAGATGATATACACTGATCAGCGAGAACATTGTGACCACCTACTTAGTAGCCGGTATGTCCACCTTTGACACGGATTAACAGCGGCAATGCGTCGCGCTATGGAAGCAGTGAGGCCCTGGTAGGCCGCTGGAGGGAGTTGGAATCATATCTCCACACCCAAGTCACCAGTTACCATAAATTTCAGAGGAGGGGCCGATGACCTCCGACACCGCATTGAAGTCACATTCCACATGTGTTCGTTTTGAATCTGGCGTGCTGGGGGTCTAGCACGTCAACTGGATCTCGCCACTATGTTCTTCGAACAACTTCATCACACTCCTGGCCTTGTGACATGGCGCATTATCTTGCTGAAATTCCCTACAGCTGTCGGGAAACATGATCACCACGAAGCGGTGCACATGGCCTGCAACCAGTTTATGATATTCCCTGGCTGTCGTGGTGCATTTCACGAGCTCCACTGGACCCATGGATGCCCGTGTGAGTTTTCCCCAGAGTATAACGGAGCCGCCGCCAGCTTGTCTCCATGCAGCACTATAGATGTCAAGGAGATGTTCCCTTGGAAGTCGAAGAATTTGCAACATCCCATCGACATGATGGAGAACGTATCGGGATTCATGCCTATCACGTCCAGTACACGTAATGAGGCGTGGTTTCGTCTTGGTTTTGTTGAAGACACTCCCCGCTGCACGCCTCGAACACTCAACAAGTAGCTCATTTTTCGAAATGCTCTCGTCGAGCCTCTGGCCCACGGTCAATCTCAGATAGACCGCGCGCCTTCCCCATTATACACACGGACAACACCGTACTTGTGTCCAGTCGCCGTGGCTGCAGAGAAGGAAGAGGCCTTGAGGCAACTGCGAGCAGTCTTCGCCCGAGGCCTCAGCGCAGTAGTACCTGCGAACACTCCTGCGACCTCGCAGAAGGACGTTCGCGAGCCTGTCCCAGCGGTTGCCCCAGCAGCATCGCAGGTGAAAGGTGCAAAGAAGACAAACGCCGCCCCAGCAGAACCGGTGGCAACGCCGACTGCTGCGGGAGCGGGCCCCGCAAGGAATCGAGAAGCCAAAAGGGCAGCCTTCATCGCACAAGCTCGAGCGGACGGCATGACTTCCTCCGACGCTGAATTGGCGCAGCTCTCTGAACAAGTGGAGCTCATAGAAGCTACAATACAGAAGGGCTGCGCCGTGCAGTAGACGAGGATGCTGAACGGTAGCCGACCGCCGCCGTTCTGCACCAGCCTGATGAAGCTGCACCAAGTCACTGACGACAAGGCGCAGCAGAGGGCCTAACAGCAACGCATGCGTTGCCGCGCCGAATTCCTTTGTTACAGGGAGGAAGCCACTGCGGCCAGCCCAGGAGACAACAAGCGAGCCCAGCCGCAGCACCCGGATTGACCCAGCTAAGGCCGGTATTACACTATCAAATTTCTTTGTCAAATATCTTTGTCCAATATCTTTGTCAAAGATATTTGATGGTGTAATAGGGAACTTTGTCAAATGTCATCCAATATTTGATCAAATGTAGGGCCTCGCTGTAGATTTGATCAAAGAAGTCGCTTGTCTTCTGTTCACTGCAATGTGACATGTTACCACATGGAGCGCTAGCATCGCTGCATTCTGTAGTCTGTAGTGCTTTTATAAACATTGCAGGTAAATACAATTGGTGTGTGCCAACAACTACAAAATGAATAGAGATGTATGATGCTGATGAGGCGCTTTACAACGTGAGGCACTCTGAATACAAAAATAGATTACGAAGGTTGGAGAACTCACCTGACCTAACCTAACCTAACCTAACCTAACCTAACCCTCTCGTGTAGCAGGGAATCGGGAGTGTTACAGTGAGCCTGTCTTCTGCAGATGCAGCAGTTCTTAAGTGAATATTGTGCTTTGTGATATGAGGATACACTTCATTGAGCACATACAGAAACGTATGCTCATCCATTCTTAAGTAATTGATGTACGACTTGACGTCCTCCACTATAAGCTCACGTAACAAGTTTTGTTGAATGCTTTTATCGTGTCGTCGTAAAACACATGGCTTTACCCAGGTTTGTTTCCTTTTTTTCCGCCGCTTCTCTTCCGCATATGCAGACAGTGCAACTGTGGTACATGCAACTGCTGCGATTAATAACAAGTTGTTGTTGTCAGCCATCTTGAACTTTGACGAAAAAATGGATGATAGTGTAATACCCCTTCTAGCGCTACGTCAAAGATCTTTGTCAAATATATTTGACGGAATATTTGATCACATCTTTGATCAAATCTTTGACAAAGAAATTTGATAATTTAATACCGGCCTAACGAACATGCAGCACATAGGTAACGATGCACGATACCTCACACTAACCTCACCTCACCTTGCATGCTCTGTCGCAGCTAGCAAGCCGCTACTGCCCTTACTACCCGTCCCTTGGCGCTGGCCTTGACACTTTTTTCCTCTGCCCTTACAACCGCTACCCTTCAATCGTTTTCGACCACTTCTATCTCCTGATGGACCATGTTAATGAGTAGTCTTACCCAGACGCATGGATAACATCACAGCCCGCATCCTGTGACGCCTGATTCAAAAACTAACATGTTTACGGAGGTGACAGTAGAACTTTTGGTTTAATCACCATGTTGGTGTGGGCGTGGAGGGGCCCCATCCTTTATACCGTACTTGTGTCTGACTAGCAGTTATTCCTCATCAGGTGACACAGCTAGTGCCTGGAGGGCTTTATATCTGTAGTAGGTCGATGGTCCTAATGTTCTGGCTAATCAGCGTAATATGCGTTCTGGCTATATCAGGAAGAGCATTTCTGAGCGAGGCGAGTTTTCTAACATCAAATACACAGATTTAAGTATTGGGCAGTTTTTCCTGAATTGATTTTGAGTGTTGCCGGCCGAGAGGGCCGAGCGGTTCTAGGCGCTACAGTCTGGAACCGCGAGACCGCTACGGTCGCAGGTTCGAATCCAGCCTCGGGCATGGATGTGTGTGATGTCCTTAGGTTAGTTAGGTTTAAGTAGTTCTAAGTTCTAGGGGACTGATGACCTCAGAAGTTAAGTCCCATTGTGCTCAGAGCCATTTGATTTGGAGTGTGGCCTTGCACAAGCGAAATGTTATGCTAAGCAGGTCGACAAGAAGAGAATATACGCTTTTGAAATATTATACTACAGAAGAATGCTGGTGGATAGGTGGACAGGTCGAATACCTTATGAGGGAGTACAGGATCGAACTGAAGAGAAAAGAACTATATGGCATAACGTGAATAAAAGAAGCGATCGGTGGGTATGACATATACTGAGTCATCAAGGAACAGTCGATTAGTTAATGGAAGGAAATATGGTGGACAAAAATTGTAGAGGGACACAATGAGCAAGTTGTAATGGATGTAGGTTGCAGTAGTTATGCAGAAATCAAGGACATTTCACGGAATAGATTGGAGTGCTGCAGCAAACCATTCTTCGGATTGAAGATTGTGACAACAGAAAACAAACTTATTGTCATGCGTCAATGTTAGACTATAACATGTGCAATTACAAGACTCTCTAATCGAACAGGTTCTGCAGAATCGTTTTGGAAAGACTAAGTTCCTCTGTGGACTTGATGAATAGATGGTTCAAATGGTTCAAATGGCTCTAAGCACTATGGGACTTAGCATCTGAGGTCATGTCCCCGAGACTTAGAACTACTGAAACCTAACTATCCTAAAGACATCACACACATGCATACCCAAGGCAGGATTCGAACCTGCGACTGTAGCAACCGTGCGGTTCCGGACTGAAGCGCCTATAACCGCTCGGCCACAGCGGCCGGCTGATGAATAGATCCACTGGGCAACAGTGCAATGGAAAATGCAACCAGGAGGCAGAAAGCCGCGCGGGATTAGCCGAGAAGCCTTAAGTTACGTTGTGCAAGACGCGACAGTTGGCTGCGACTGCGACGCTGCCCCCTCCTCTTTTCCCACCCTGGCAGACGGCGGCACGGCCGCAAGACGACTGGAGTCGTCGCCGTTTCCCAAGCTGCGGCCGGCGGCGGCGGATTCAAATACATAAGAAAAATAAGAATTCCGATTTTCTTGCTGTAAAAAATACTGTATGTTAATGCAACAAAGTTACATCGGCTCCCAGAGTTAGTTTTTCGATACAGATTCTCCTTTTACTTTAAAAAATTGAAAAGTATCTCTTCCGGTTTTGCGTGTTTTTTTCGCTGTATATTACTTCTCTATCAATTGTGAGGAAAGTAAAAGGCACAAAAAATTGATGTTTGCGTATCTTACAGTTTCACATCACAGCTTGATAATGAGGTGTCTATTTTTCCGATATTCGTCACAGTTATCCCGATACTTAATTTACAAGTAACCTACTTCATAAAATTTGAATTGTGTACAGTGAAAAATGTGGTCGCTGGCTACTTTACGTATGGTTTACGTTAGGTCATACATCGTTGCCAATGAAAAGAAGCTAACATATTGAAATTATTTTTAAAGTTGAGATCAGAATGATATCGAACTTCGTTACCGAGATTTGGGCTCATATATCTCCGGGAGCGTCGCGACTAGCCGCCAGTTCTATCGACGCGCAACGAGAATCGTGTGGTCATCACACGATAGAGAATGCATTTGTTTTGTTTCGCTGACACATTTGGACCTAATGAAACCATTTTATGTCATATTTCTCCGGTATGAGTTACTAATATTTCTCCATATGCTCTTGACAATTTCATTTAAAATGCCACGAAATGTAGGTTTCTTAAACCCAAGTGATCAAGCAGAACCCATTTTCGTGGTTTTGCTGAGGCATCTGAACCTGTTCCAAGCTTTCTTTCTCGTTTATTTCTCTGATACGAGTCCCGAATATTCCTCCATCTGTTTTTGCACATTTCACGTAAAATTCCAATGAAAGATAAGTTTATTAACAATAACCGCACGCTTGCGTCAATGCATTGTTTCAAGTTCCTGACAACAAGATAGGGTTACACCTTAAACATCTCTAGAATTTTCATTCTGAACGTCTACAGTATACACTGGCAGAAATGTGGAAGAAATAATGTCCGTGCTTGTTCACAAAATTTCCCCAAATTATACTTGTCAGTTTCTCCCATGCAGAAACTTTTGGAACAAGCTAAGGCAACTTTCATAGCCGACTGAGTCTTTATTCCCATCCAAATGAACTTCCATATTCTTATATTCTGACAGCATACATCGTTATGGATGACATGAACATTTAATCTTGCCAAGCTGCACTCAAAAGATGACTCCAGGATTTACAAAAGACGAATTTCAATTGTGAACTGTGTCAGACCAGAAGGGCCTTGTAAAACAGTAGTGCACTTTTGGCACAAGTTTTTTTAGCACCATTTTCTACCAATGAATTGAAGCGAATGTGACAAATTACTTATTGCAGCATACTGTTTGCGCAATCTGTTGAGAAACGCCTTCCTCAAAAACGAGCATCTATTGATTACAGAAAGCTGTACAACAATCTGGTGGTGGTTTTTCACAACTAGAAGGTATCATCAAGACACCAATCTACCGTTTACTTTCAAAGTGAAGGTATTGTAAAATGTAACTTTCTCGTTGTTCTTTAGATTGTTCATTTTATAATGTACTTGACGTTTTCAATTTTTATCGTCACAAAAAAGAGTAATGCGAAAATTGACCTTCAAGTTCATTTTCATCATTCTAATTCTACATCTGCATGGATTATACTGATTTTCATAACAGGCCCGAAAAATTTGCATTAATGGGAAAATATTATATATTTGACTCACCTGCCAGTTTCAACTGTGCACCAATTTCTTCGCAAATTCTGTCTCTGAACATAGTGTCTCTATATTTAGGGTTCTTCAAATCGTAAAGGCAAGGATGTCGTGAGACCAGCTCACAGAGCATCACATCCTGTGGGTGTCTCATTTCAGTTTTCCTTGAGTGGCTCGACATCTTTCTGGCAGCCGTACGTCTTTGTGTCGTGCGACTTCCGTCGCAACACTCCTCACTGGTGCAGTGCTGCGGCAGCTGCCGCAACAGTCGCGCGTCGCATCCCAAACTCGAACTGCGCTTGCGCCAGCAAGCAACTTCTGACGTCACGTAGCGACCCGTCGCAGTCGCTAGTGTGCGTCGCGTCTTGGACAATGTACCTTTAGGCGCTGCAGTTATGGACTGTGCGGCTGGTCCCGGCGGAGGTTCGAGTCCTCCCTCGGGCATGGGTCTGTGTGTTCCTCCTTAGGATAATTTAGGTTAAGTAGTGTGTAAGCTTAGGGACTGATGACCTTAGCAGTTAAATCCCATAAGATTTCACACACATTTGAACTTTTTTTTTTTTAAAAAAAAGAAAGCGTCACCTCGCTGCAGCACTGCCTGGTGTTAAATACTGATATGTAGCTATGAGCCGTGAATTCCTGCTGCTTCCCACAGACTGGGCCAGGTCGTTCGTGTGGCCCCTAGGCTTAGGCTGTCCACACAGCGATTCGCGCGCCACCAGATGACTCACGAAACGGCGCTATCATCTCCCGCCTCCGACGTGCCATCTGCCACTTACGTAACCTGCAGGAGCAAGTCAGTCCGCCGTAGCGTATTCTGCGGACTCTGTAGCGGTGGCAGACGCAGCGGCAAGCATGGCGGGCGCAGAGCAGGCGACGGTGAAAGTTCGCATCTCGCAGGGCGAGCTACTCGGCCGTCGCCGGCGCACAGTGTGGGGGTTCCCCTACTGCTGCTTCCAGGGAATCCCCTACGCGGCGCCACCGGTTGGACCACTCCGCTTCAAGGTGAGTGCCCACCTTACGCAGGCTCGACGAGTGTGGCGTGGGTGGAGCGAACGTAATGATTTCTCCACTGTACTTCGTTCATTGTATGAGTTGTCCGTCCCCAGTAGCTGAGCGGTCAGCGTGACCGAATGTCAATCCTAAGGGCCGGGATTCGATTCCCGGCTGGGTCGAACGTTTTCTCCGCTCAGGGACTGGGTGTTGTGTTGTCCTAATCATTATCATCTCATCCCTATCGACGCGCAAGTCGCCGAAGTGGGGTCAAATCGAAGGATTTTCGCCCATTGAACGGTTTACCCGACAAGAGGCCCTATCTACTTTACAGGGGGTACTGACAAGGAAAACAACCATCACATCCCATCAGATTTTGTGGTAAGATGGCCCAGTGGATAGCCTATCAAAAACTGAACACAGATCAAGCATGACAACAGAACGATGTGCTGAAGTGTGAAAAAAAGCAACACAGAATGAGTGAACGGTTCAAGAACAAAAAGTGAAATATAGAGCAGCCTCAGACAACAGCGGCGTCGTGCATAACTGGCAATGCCAGGTGGGCAAGCCTTGTTCAAAACTCGTCCGTTCGTTTTCTTTTTTCGCACCACATTGTGAACTGTCCGTCTGCTCACTGAAATGTTAGCTCTCATTCTGTACTGTTGGCAGTTGTCATGCTACACACTGGTTATAGAACATGAGTCGTATGGTAAGAATACGTTACCGCCGCAAATAAATCTGATAAATCTGGTGAATAGTGAGAGCAGGCGAGATACAAAATAGACGTCTTACAGAAGTGAAAACATAAAATAAACGGGTGTGAATTACGTTACAACAAAGGAATTCAAGAGTCGAAACTTCCGAAACGGAACGGAACTCCAAAAATTTTAAAAACATATGTTTTGTCAGTACACGAAGAAACTGTGTGTATGTGGAACTCTTGCGTTCATTATGGGACAAACTGTTATGTTTTCGTCATTTTCTTGGGAGTGACTACGTTCATATTCATATGAACGCCTATATCAGGCAAGGAGGCATGTATCAGTCACTTACCAGGCATACAAATTATCTGTGTCGATAAGAGATTCCTATCATATGACACATGTACTGTCACTAACGCCGTGTATGACACACCAGACGTATTTTCCAGTGGAGGATTCGATTGACATGTCGTCTTGTCATCAAACGTTGCGCTTTCCATTCGAAAGCTGCTAATAGAGTAGTTGCGCAAAATCATTATAGGTCCCTACTTTACACCTCACTGTTACAAACGGACGTTACACCACGACACAGACACAAAACTGAGTAAAGTGAACTGTGAAGAAAAAAAATTGTCATTAGAGAGAGGTTTCAACACGGCTCGCCCGCTTCCCAGTCCAACACCGTGACCACCCAGTCACAACGCCATTTCCCTTCCTGCCCCCTCTGCATTGCACTTCTTGTTCTTGTACGTTCACTGTTTCTATTTTGCTTCCTTTTTCACAGTTCAATATGCCTTGTTCCTGTTTTCATGCTTGATCAGTATTCAGTCTTTGACTGGCTGTCCACTAAATGTGAGGGGGTGTTAGCTGGATTGGTCCCCTCCTGAAACTTCCTGGCAGATTAGAACTGTGTGCCGGACCGAGACTCGAACTGCGGCCCTTTGCCTTTCACGGACAAATGCTCTACCGTCTGAGTTACCCAAGCACGACTCACGCCCCGTCCTCACAGCTTTACTTCTGCCAGTACCTCGTCTCCTACCTTCCAAACTTTAAGGTCCCGAATTCGAGTCTCAAACCGGCAAACGGTTTTAATCTGCCAGTAAGTTTTATATCAGAGCACCCTCCGCTGCAGAGCGAAAATCTCATTCTGGTCCCCTCCTGTTGATAGGAGCCCAAAAAGATGGTGAGTGCATCATCATCGAGAGGGTGACGCGGGTGAAGCTTTGATGTTCGAACAAGCTACTCCACCAGACCACTGGACACAGGGTGGAAAGGCACTGTGTGGACGAGAGCAATTCCACTGGATGTGCAGAAAGAAGTGAACTCTGTGGATGTAAACTGAGGCCTATTGTCGGCGACAATTGTTTCTGGCACACAGTCAGTCTCAAAGATACAGTTCAAGGCTTGAATCACATACTGAAATGACGTAGAAGACATCCAGGAGATTTATGGAAAACCAAATCTAACATCGACCACAGTGAAACACAGTTGGCCGAGAAAAGAGCCTGCACAGTGTCGATATCTGCGGCCATGGGAAAATGGCGACTTAGTGGGGCTGCTTGTTTCCTTTTGCAAGATGCACAGGTGACCACCAAGCCAGTAATGTTGCTGTCTATCCCTTTCGAATATGTGGTTGTGACAGGTGTTTTGTATGATGCCTCAATAACGTTGGTGAAGCAGGTGTTGAACCTGGCGTTGAAGAGCAATGCCCACACCAATAACCTTGTCTGTCTGGATTAACCATCTGCTGTTGGTCCAATGACCCACCCCAACATACTAGAAGGAGAAGTTTATGAAGAACTGGGTCTTCCACAGAACGCTGGGCCACGGGCTTAGCATCGATAAGTAGTGAGGTCAGAGGTGCTTCGTCTTCAGTATCTACGTGGCCACAGACTTGTGGGTTGGAATCAAAGGAGGAGTCTGGACCCACCAGCAACCACGAAAGTAGGTCAGCATTGGCACGATGAGTCATAGAATTTCATGGGAATAACTGTCAAGAAACAGAGCTCATCATTGAAGGCCGTGAGCTGGTTTTGTGAGAAGTGTTGGCATCAGTGTGAAGTAGTGACAGCAATCGTTTGTGGTCGATCAGCAGGGTGAAATGATGACCATGTAGATTTTTTTTAAAGCAAAGACAATGGCAAGGCCTTCTTTTTCTATTTGTCTATAGTTTCCATTGTGAGTTTTGAAATTATCGTGACAGCAACTGCACATGCATTGACAAAACTTTTTAGTATCGTTGCGTTCCAGCTTTCAGCAGCCAAAACTATCAATTTTTGTACGTATTTTGGTTAAGTGCCATTTCTATAAACGTGACAGAGTGGGAAACACAATAAGTTGTTGGATTTTGGGCAGCTATCCTAATCATAAATGGTTGTCGGGCGCGAATCAGAATTATTACAAGGAATGCAGTTGTTACAGTGCAACACTTGAAGCAATTCTTTGTGGTAAAAACATCAAATAAATGAAGATGTCGTGGCTACTGAGCAAAAGGTTGTACTTGATGCCCTTGACAAATATGAGTGTGTCACAGGCATATTTTTGTATCTTGCCAAATAAGATTCTATTAAATAAGTTAGAAGCATTAGGAATGAGAGGGGTAGCTAATGACTGGTTTCGATCATACCTAGCAGAGTAGAGATAACACATAGATCCAAACATTTAGTACAACACTTATCAGAACCAAAATACATCAATATAGGGGTTCCGCAACGTAGCATATAAGGACCGTTGCTATTCCTGATTGACTTCAATGACTTTCTCTGTAGTGTCACACTTGGTGAAAAAATTCTCTTCGCTGATGACAGCAATATTATAGTCACTGAGAAAACAAAAATCATTGCAAAGAAAGCAAATGAAGCTCTTAGGAAGCTTACGATTGGTCAATAAGCAATAAAGTGACATTGTACATAAAGAAAACTAATGCCATTAATTTCAGTTTGAAGAGGGAAAATGACAATGTTAAATTAAATGTAGATGCCACCTCTATAGACTGTATAACAAATGCAAAATTTCTAGGAATGTATTTTGATTCCCAGTTGAAGTGGTCTGGACTGTCATTGGCCACGAAAGATGCTTTATAAATAAATAAAAAAAACATCTGGTGAAAAATACTCTTTAATTGTTTGTAGTAAGTTTAAGACGGAAAAACCAATGATAACTGAAGAGACCAACTTCTCTAAAAGCACAGGTGCGCAAATGTAGAACACAATTTGCAGCTAACGGTGGAAACAGAAAATTTAATATGTGCCAAGCGAAAAGCTTGGTGTCCGAAAGATGGAGATAAGAAACTTCTGAAACAAGTGACAGTACAACCATCTGGAGCGGACAGTTGTGGTGTTTGGAATGTCTTGTGGGGATCACAGGATAGACGAATAAAAATTTCCACTTGCTATAAAAACGCGATGTGTTCAGTTTTAATGCTTCTCATATACCTTTCATACCTTTAGCATCTTGATCTCTGGTAAGATTCGTGAATGCATTGACATCATTCTCAGATGATTGAAGTAGCAACTGGAATGATCCACCCGAATTTCTTCGCTGACCACTCGAGTTGCCATCCTATCTTTATGCAGCCACAAATTTTACTGGTTTCAGGCAGACAAGTCTTAGTTCGAAAATACCTGTACAACTGCAACAGCTTTCACTTCAGAGGCGAAGGCGGCACTTCGATACTCACAATATGTTGGTGTAAGCAGTCGCCAACACACTGGTCGGCAAAGACGTAGCACAAAGACCTATAGTAGGTGCTGGATCAAGCGCACCTATCACGAGAGAGGTCAGAGTCACACTGACAAGCAACACGCCGCCAACACTCTCTCGACAGCAAGTATTTATGCCGTCGTTGACTGGAGGCCCTCACTAACTCACTGTCACTCTCACGTACTCACTCAGGCTACGACAGTGCATAGCGGCCAGATCGAGACGAGCAGCGAGGCTCAGGTTTGTAATACCAAGATTACCGATATTGTCTGCAAGAGGATATTGTGGATGAGCTTGTACCACAACACATGGGCTCTGTTAAAGTTAAGTACCAGCTATCTGTTCATGTAAATAAAGAACCATGTTAATTCACATGTGCATTTGTGTTGTAGAAAGAGGATACAGGCCACCAAAAATAGCATCCTCTCCTATGGTACAAGATTCTACACACGAAATATCGAAATCCAACTGTACACTGATGTACTGATGCTGCCATTTATGAAACTAGTTTTGAAAAGCCAGTTTCGACAAACGAGTTTCGCTATTCAGTGTCTCCTTTTAAACTAGGCTTAATATAAACGAACGCCTGCTCTGCAGTCCCGCTGAGAAAATGACTGTCCTGGGTAATTAAAAAAGAGAACTGTGGTTAAATTCCTGTAATATGGGTCCAAAGCTTCTCTAAATTTTTAAAGTTACGTCATCTTGCCTTCAGCTGTTAGTATTTTATTTAACTATTGCAACAGATAATGCACACTACTGCATTGAAAATAGCTTAATGCCGAAATTGCATTCGTAAAATAAAACACTAACTGTTCTGGCGTAACGATATGTGTCGGCACGACGGGGAAGATCGGAGAGGGCTGTGAGACGACGTCACCAAATGGTACGCTGACTAGGACGACACCACGACTGGTGTAGCATCTACACGAAGAGAATATAAGCGCTGCCCCACCTAGCCGTGGCCCAAATCCTCAAACGCCATGTGCTCCGCCTTGCTTTCTGTATCCGCCTTCCTTCCCCCACACGGCTCCTGTATGAACTCATCCCCTTCCCCCATCTCCTTTTCCTCCAACGTCTCCACATCCCTTACACTGTCTGCAGCCTTGATCCTCCTGGTTACCTCCTTCCTCTCCACCCCTCGCCGGTTGCCACACCTCTAACCTGTATCCCTCTCTCTCTCCACCTCCACACCCTCCATCTCCTCCATCAGGGCAATTTCCAGGGCCTTCCCCTCCCAGACCATGAACTTTGCCATGACATCTACCCTTCCTTCCAACTATAACCTGGCCTTCTTTCCCTCCCCCCTCCCCAGGGCTCCCTTTTTCCTCACCGCTCCTTCTCCCAGAGCGGATTTTCCTCCTTCCCTCCTTGAGTCCCTACACCCTGTCCTTGGCTATTTTCCTCTCCCATCTCTTTCCTTCCCAGCCTCCTTCGGCGCACACCCCATCTCATCCCCCTTTCTCTCCCCTCCTCCTCGCCTCCTTACCCTTCTTCCTATTTCCCTTGTCCCCCCTCCCATGCAGATCCTCCCAGGTTTTTATTTGGTATAAGTGTGCTACCTTAGCGTTGTGTTTCGGTGCCGTTATATAGTTTTATCTAGTGATGTGGGTTTTAATTGTGTGCTCGACCTGTTTATTGTCCATGGCAGTTCCTTGCTACGCCGTCTGTCATGTGGCTGTTTTACTTGTTTTATGGACTTTCATGCTCCAGCTGTACTTTTCCTGGAGCCTTTCAATCTAGTGTGTCGTTTTTTTGTGTGTAACATTTTATTAGATTTTTATCTCTGATTTACAGTCACCACTTTGTACATCTTATTTGCTTTTGTTCTGCCTGTTTTGTTTCTATATTCCGCCACGCTATGTCTTTTATATCATTTTTAAATGTTTTCGTGTCTATTTATGTCTCTTGCCTGAAGAGCAGCGCTTATGCAGCTGCCAGCCCTCCCCTGATGAGGAATGGAAATGACAATAAAGGAAAAATATAGCCACGGCCGCAGTGGATGAAAATATTAAATTAATCAATTTTTCTCTCTTAACAACATGTGGGCAGGGTGGGTTCTTCCTTGGCTCGGGCATGAGGTAGAATGAAACAGCATTTTTACATAAGATAACTTTTATTGAAAGTTTCGTACAACTGTATCTTATTGGATGTTCTGGTTCGGAGAATGGCAGCTGTGTCATTTGCATAGCCTTCTGCTGTGGCAGCGGCGGCGGCGGCGTCTGATTACGAGTAGCGGTGTGTATCTCGTGTCGCCGTCTCGCCCAGCTGACTGGAGACGCGCAGAGCGAGGTGGCCCGTTTAATTATTGCGAGCGAAGTCATGCATCGGATGGTGATACCTTGGATGTGGCGTCCCAGTGCTTCTCTTCTCTAAGCGGCCGCATGTGTTGTGCGTCGGCCAGCGGAGCGTCGCGGCGGGGGAAGGCCAGTGTCCTGGACTCGAACAACGGACTCCTGCTTGCCAGTCTTCGGCTGTCAGATCTTCATCCCAGCTCACAGGTGACTGCTGATGTGAGGCCGTCTCCTTCCCGTCCTCACGAGTCACCTGGGTATATAAAAATCAGACTTCAAATACCTTTTAACTTCTGTCTTCTGGCGCCGAGGCTGCTGTTTGCTATTCCATTACAGCGGCGGACTTGGTGCGTCTGTGCATGATGCAGTCTCTTCTTGCATAGTTGTCTTCAGCATCGAAACTGACAGAAAACTATTGCTACGCTTCTACACTTCTTCGTCTTCTTCGTCTCTCGTCTTCGTCTAACGGGCCCACTGCGACTCGCGTATTTATTCACTTCAGTTTACTGGAGATGAACGAATTCACGATCATTGCCTCTTCTGTCACGTTGAAAAGCTTCTCGAAGAATCTTCTTAACGTCGGTCATTGGCTCTTGGGATGTAGGCGAGGGCCTTTGCTCACATGCGACAACTGAGAAACACGTGAGCCAGTCGGGCGATTCCCTGATGGCTGAATCGACAGCGTCCGCTTATCTGGAACTTGCTGACTTCACGGTCATTGTCTCTTCTGCTCTACTGTTCTGCCCGCTGCTTGCCAGTATGTAACTCTCTAAACTAAACCAAGTTTTTCATTTATTTTCTAATTTCTACTTTGATTTCACTAAGTTATTTACTTCAGTACCACTCAACACGTATGCTAATGGTGACTGTGTGCTGAAAATGGCTCAAAGAACACATATTGATGATATTATGAGGGGTAGAATACTAGGGCGACTGGAGGCTGGTCAAACACAGCAGGTCGTAGCACGGGCCCTCTGTGTGCCACAAAGTGTGATCCCAAGATTATGGCAACGATTCCAGCAGACAGGAAAAGTGTCCAGGCACTACCGTACGGGATGTTCACAGTGTACAACACTAAAAGGAGACCGATATCTCACCATCAGTGCCCGAAGACAGTCACAGAGTACCGCAGGTAGCCTTGCTCAGGAGCTTACCACAGCCACTGGAACAGTTGTCTCCAGACACGCGGGTTCGATTCCCGGCGGGGTCAGGGATTTTCTCTGCCTCGTGATGACTGGGTGTTGTGTGCTGTCCTTAGGTTAGTTAGGTTTAAGTAGTTCTAAGTTCTATGGGACTGATGACCATAGATGTTAAGTCCCATAGTGCTCAGAGCCATTTGAACCATTTGAATCTCCAGACACACAGTCTTCAGACATGGTTTATTCGCCCAGAGACCTGGAAGGTGCATTTCACTGACCCTTGGTCAGAGCAGAGTGCGTAAGGCCTGGTGTCAAGAACACAGTACATGGTAATTGGAGCAGTTCACGGACGAGTCCAGATATAGTCTGAACAGTGATTCTAGCTGGGTTTTCATCTGGCGTGAACCAGGAACCAGATACCAACCCCTTAATATCCTTGAAAGGGACCTGTATGGAGGTCGTGGTTTGATGGTGTGGCGTGGGATTATGACTGGTTCACGTACATCACTGCATGTCTTTGACAGAGGAACTGTAACAGGTCAGGTGTATCGGGATGTCATTTTGCACCAGTATGTCCGCGTTTTCAGGGGTGCAGTGGATCCCACCTTCGTCCTGATGGATGATAACGCACGACCCCACTGATCTGTCTTCGTGGACATACAGAGTATGCCAAACCGTTATGCGACCTGCGTAGGTGTGCATTTTTAGCATGTCCCATATTGATGTCGTTGTACATGCGCACGAAACAATAGAGTTCTGTAGCACATGTGTTTCG
The DNA here is from genome assembly GCF_023864275.1 of Schistocerca cancellata. Classification (NCBI taxonomy): domain Eukaryota; kingdom Metazoa; phylum Arthropoda; class Insecta; order Orthoptera; family Acrididae; genus Schistocerca; species Schistocerca cancellata. The sequence continues at coordinate 158,841,771 of NC_064635.1, read as the reverse complement.
GGACAGTTTTCTCAACTTATCACCAATATTATGGACATACAGTTCTGTGTCGTGTGTGTTCCCTATGTGCCTATGCTATTAGCGCCAGTTTTGTGTAGTGCCACGTTGTGTGGCACCACATTCTGTACTTATCCTTAATTTATGAGCATGAGTGTATATCAAATAAAATCGTCATAACCTCGGTTTGTGTTACGAGGTTCAAACTGCACGGTTGGCCGAGGGGTATGACGGGAATTAGTATGCGCTGTGTGATTTGGTTGAACGATAAAGCCCACTTTCATTTGGATGGGTTCATCAATAAGCAAAATTGGCGCATTTGGGAGAGAGAATCTGTATTTCGCGATCGAGATGCCTCTTCATCGTCTGTGGCTGACTGTGTGGTTTACAATGTCCAGTCATGGAATAATCGGTGCTATTCCTTGATGGCATGGTGACTACCGAACGGTACATGAAGTTACCCTGATTTCGACAAAATGGGGTTCACGCAAGACAGACCTCTACCCAACGAAGTAAGAGAGTGATGACCTTGAGGGGCACTTTGGGGACATAATTCCGTCTCTGGGGTACCCACAGGCCATTGCTATGGGCGTCGATTGGTCGCCGTATTCTCGGGATATGAATACATACGACACCTTCTTGCGGGGTTATACTAAAGACAAGGTGTTCAGCAATAACCGAAAAACCATTGATGAGCTAATAACAGCCATTCAAGAGGTCATTGACAGTACCGTTGTTCCGACACATCAGCGGGTCATGTAGAATTTCGCAATTCGTCTGCGCCACATCGTCACCTATGATGGCAGGCATCTGGAAAGAGCCATAACCTAAATCTGAATATCAGTTGTGAAGTCTACATGTCGGTTCAAATGGCTCTGAGCACTATGGGACTTAATATCTGAGGTCATCAGTCCGCTAGACTTAGAACTACTTAACCTAAGTAACCTAAGGAGATCCAACACATCCACGCCCGGGGCAGGATTCGAACCTGCGACCGTAGCAACAGCGCGGTTCCGGACTGAAGCGCCTAGAACCGCTCGACCACAGCGGCCGGCTCTACATGTTGAGTAAAGTGTGTGCACATCATAGTTTGTAACTAATGTACGTTTTTTTCATATAGTTCAAAAATTGTCATCCTGTAGGTGGGGCCCATACACAGTGGCGTACAACATGTTGTGTAGGTACTCTTCAATGAAAGGATATTGCGGAGAAAAGGCGAAGCCGCAGGCTAGAATGAATGTTTTCCAGCAGGGCCCTTTCCTTTAAAAATGCCAGAGCCACAAGGTAGTCAAGGGAACTGTGTAGTATAGAAAGTAGGGGAGGGGAATTATCAGTAATGGACGTGTGCCGGCATGTCGTGAGTTGTGGCTTGGTGGCTCAGTAGATAAAAGCATTGCCAACAAACATTGTTCCGTACATCAAATTCAGTAGACGTAACTGTTTCTTTCCCATCCCGATCACAACACCGAATTCGTTGCACGAAACACATAATCTACCCTATATTATTGCAAGAATATCTATTCTACAGTATTGTTTACTTTAACATAAGACTGTTTAGTGAAGAGTGAAGTACAATAAACAAAATTAATACACTACTGCTCAAAAGTAACCACTGAAACACACCAATTAAGAGTGTGGTATTCAGTTAACAGGGATTTGATGAAGTGGTATATTATTATTTGGCTTATATTTTCGTCTTAAATAAAGGAAAACTGGACAAAGCAGAAACACCAACACAAAGGTTCCAGATATACCCGTTCATAGGATTATAATTTTAGTTTTGTGTTCACTTTTTAATTTTAAGACATGTTGCATCATAACATTGGCATCAATTTTGCCTTACTGTGAGTTTATAAACATATCTAATGACTTCAGAAGGGAACTGTCAACGGAGTCATTGAGGTAGGATAGGTTTTGTGTAGGAAATGCTTGCATGGTGTTTTCTGAAAGAAGCAAACAACATGGTTATGGACCTACGAACCTAGTAAAAACAAAAACAAGAAAAAGAAGGAATACATTGTTAACTACAAGATCGACATGCTTCTACGTTCAAATTTGTTTTTCCTAAATAATAAACCATTGTCATTTATTAATTATTTACATATGTATACTACAGTCTACTATGATTCCACTACGACATTCGCACCCTTGGTCGAAGATTGTACTCGTATGGTGCCATGTGTGTATGTTGTGCTGGCGTGGCCACTCTTTTTCCTTTTCGGTCACTTCCTCCACCCTTCGGAAAAGCAGACACTATTGTTGAAGGAATTACATCTGGAGCGCCCTTAAAACGTTTTAAACGACTTTCATGGACAATAGTAGTACGGGTGGGCAGTTGCAGTTTAACGTTGACTGGTGACGTGATCTCAATAATTTGATAAGAACGTCTGTAGTTTGTCACAAATTTCTTCGTTTTTCCTTTCGCAATATATGAGGTTCACAGCATCACCCACCGACCGATTTTGTAATTTGGATATTTAGCTTGGGTATTACTTGATCTTTCCTGTCGTTCCAAAGCCTTTGTATTAGATTTTTGAACCTTTTTCCATACATCCTTGATCATTCGACTGACTGTTTCTCCGACTTTTCCGTTTTTCTGCCTGATTACATCAAAAGGGGACGGCAGTTTTCTCCCATAGACCACTTCATAAGGTGACATACCAGTTGCTTCATGCATTTTGGCGTTGCATACCGACACGAATATTGGTAAATACGTATCCCAATTAGAATGTTGTTCGTTAATACACTCCTGGAAATTGAAATAAGAACACCGTGAATTCATTGTCCCAGGAAGGGGAAACTTTATTGACACATTCCTGGGGTCAGATACATCACATGATCACACTGACAGAACCACAGGCACATAGACACAGGCAACAGAGCATGCACAATGTCGGCACTAGTACAGTGTATATCCACCTTTCGCAGCAATGCAGGCTGCTGTTCTCCTACGGAGACGATCATAGAGAAGCTGGATGTAGTCCTGTGGAACGGCTTGCCATGCCATTTCCACCTGGTGCCTCAGTTGGACCAGCTTTCATGCTGGACGTGCAGACCGCGTGAGATGACGCTTCATCCAGTCCCAAACATGCTCAATGGGGGACAGATCCGGAGATCTTGCTGGCCAGGGTAGTTGGCTTACACCTTCTAGAGCACGTTGGGTGGCACGGGATACATGTGGACGTGCATTGTCCTGTTGGAACAGCAAGTTCCCTTGCCGGTCTAGGAATGGTAGAACGATGGGTTCGATGACGGTTTGGATGTACCTTGCACTATTCAGTGTTTCCTCGACGATCACCAGTGGTGTACGGCCAGTGTAGGAGATCACTCCCCACACCATGATGCCGGGTGTTGGCCCTGTGTGCCTCGGTCGTATGCAGTCCTGATTGTGGCGCTCACCTGCACGGCGCCAAACACGCATACGACCATCATTGGCACCAAGGCAGAAGCGACTCTCATCGCTGAAGACGACACGTCTCCATTCGTCCCTCCATTCACGCCTGTCGCGACACCACTGGAGGCGGGCTGCACGATGTTGGGGCGTGAGCGGAAGACGGCCTAACGGTGTGCGGGACCGTAGCCCAGCTTCATGGAGACGGTTGCGAATGGTCCTCGCCGATACCCCAGGAGCAACAGTGTCCCTAATTTGCTGGGAAGTGGCGGTGCGGTCCCCTACGGCACTGCGTAGGATCCTACGGTCTTGGCGTGCATCCGTGCGTCGCTGCGGTCCGGTCCCAGGTCGACGGGCACGTGCACCTTCCGCCGACCACTGGCGACAACATCGATGTACTGTGGAGACCTCACGCCCCACGTGTTGAGCAATTCGGCGGTACGTCCACCTGGACTCCCACATGCCCACTATACGCCCTCGCTCAAAGTCCGTCAACTGCACATACGGTTCAAGTCCACGCTGTCGCGGCATGCTACCAGTGATAAAGACTGCGATGGAGCTCCGTATGCCACAGCAAACTGGCTGACACTGACGGCGGCGGTGCACAAATGCTGCGCAGCTAGCGCCATTCGACGGCCAACACCGCGGTTCCTGGTGTGTCCGCTGTGCCGTGCGTGTGATCATTGCTTGTACAGCCCTCTCGCAGTGTCCGGAGCAAGTATAGTGGGTCTGACACACCGGTGTCAATGTGTTCTTTTTTCCATTCCCAGGAGTGTAAAATAACTAAGCATCTTGCCAATTGTCTGATGAACTCTTCCTGTGCGCCCGTTGCACTGAGGGTGTAACGGAGTGGTGCGTAATTTACGTATTTTTAGTAAGTGGCATAACTGTTTCATTAATTCAGACATAAAATTAGATACCTGATCTGTGATAATAGCTTTAGGTACGCCAAATTTAAGTATCCAGTTGTTAACTAAAGCTTGGGCAACTGTATTTGCTTGCTGATCTGGGAGACTCACCATAGCTAGATAGCGTGAAAAGTGATCTATAATTGTAAGAACATACTTATTACCAGCAGGTGTTTTATGAAATGGCCCGTAGAGATCCACTCCACAGACTTGAAATGGACATGAAGCCTCGGGGAGCCTCTGTAAGTGTATTTTTGAACGAGAAAGTTCAGCTCGTTGTGCGCACGCAATGCAATTACGAACGTACTGCGCAACATCCTGCTTTCTGGTTTGCCACCAAAATCGCTCTGATACGTGTCTTTCCGTTGTCCGCTGTCCACCGTGTCCTGCAAGGATATGATCGTGGGCCTCTGCCATTATTTCTTGTCTAAGGTGTTGGGGAACAACAATTTGCGGTCCCCGCGGGACTGCTACGGTCGCAGGTTCGAATCCTGCCTCGGGCATGGGTGTGTGTGATGTCCTTAGGTTAGTTAGGTTTAAGTAGTTCTAAGTTCTAGGGGACATATGACCTAAGATGTTGAGTCCCATAGTGCTCAGAGCCTTTTGAACCAATTCGCGGTCCAAGTTTTGTTTTACGGCATAATACACCATCTTCAAAGCAAAATTGTTTTTGAGATGCGTATTTTTTGCATTCTGTATCCTCATCTTGTGCCACTCTCCAGTCCTCAGTATCTCGGCCTGTTGCTTCCAAATGTGCTATTTACCGACTTAGACAATCTGCATTCGTGTGTTTTTTGCCTGGTTTATGGATAACTTCGAAATCCATTTCGGAAAGACATAGGGCCCAACGGGTGAGACGACTAGATGGATCGTTTAACCCAAGCAACCATTTTAAAGTTGCGTGGTCTGTAATAACCTTGAATTTCCTACCATACAAGTAGCATTTAAAGTATTTGATGCCATGAATAACACTTAACAATTCTTTCTCCGTTGTGGAATAATTTCTTTCTGCTGTTGTTAGTTGTCTCGAAGCGTAGGCTATGGGATGTTCCGCGCCGTTAATATTCTGACTCAAAACAACTCCTACTGAGTGACCACTTGCGTCACAGGATAAAATAAATTCTTTATTATAATCTGGGTAGGCTAATACTGGACTGTGTGTTAACTTATCTTTAAGGGTTTGAAATGCTGATTCACAATCTTCAGACCAATGAAATTTTGCACCATTTTTCAATAAGTGGGTTAAGGCTTGGGTAATTTCAGCAAAATTTTAAACATATTTACGGTAATACGATGCGAGACCAATGAAACTTTGTACTTCCTTAACCGCGTTGTGGTGTTGGGAAGTCCTTAACAGCCAAAATTAATCGAGGATCTGTTTTAATTCCTTTTTCACTAATGACATGCCCTAGGTATGTAGCCTCTGTCAATGCAAAACTACATTTTTCCATATTTTATGTTAATTTAGCTTTTCTAAGTCTCTGAAAAACATTACGCAGACGCACAGCATGTTCATTAATGTCTTTGGAGAATACAATAATATCGTCTAGATATACACAACATTGCTGAGTTTTGAGTCCTCGCAATACTCCATCGAGTAGTCTTTGAAAAGTTGCTGGTGCATTTTTCAAACCGAAAGGCATTCTTTTAAATTGCCAGTGGCCTCCAGGGATAGAAAATGCTGTTTTATGCCTATCTTCAGGTGCAATTTTTCAATTGATGATATCCGCTACGTAGATCGATTGTTGAAAAGTATTTACTGTTACCCAAACTGTCAATGATATCTGTAATGTTTGGAAGAGGATAAACATCTGAGATAGTTTGTTTGTTGAGGTGTCTGTAGTCACAACAGAATCTATATCGTTTCGTACCGTCGGGAGACTTCTTTGGAATAATTACTTTATTTGAATTATAAGGCGAATCAGAATATTCTATAATTCCATCTTTTAGATGTTTTAAAAATTCATCCAGTACTGGCTGTAAGTGATGCGGAACTCTAAAGGGTTCCTACAAACTGGGGGGTTATTTCCTGTTGGGATCCTATGCTGTGTGATATCTGTTGCTGCCAGTGGACCTTCTGCATTAAATAAATCTTGGAACTCAACTAAAACTGCTTCTATCGTGTCTCTGTCATTTCCTTTCAAATGCTCAATCTTCTGGCGTAATGCGGTTTTATAGGCGTCTGGTTTCTGACCATCAGTAATATCTGACCAAATGAAATCTTCTTCTTCAAAAGTACTGACTGTAGCTACTAATATTCCCTTATGCAACTCTTTGTCCTCCACTCCGAAATTGTCAATATGTACCGGTACTTTTCTTTCTCCCTCAACATCTTGAACCCGTACAACACTTCTACGTACAAAACAATGTGATACATCTAATTCCTCATTTTTCTCTAATGGCTCTATTAGACATACTGTATCTGTAGGTACCTCGGGGTCAAGGGTCATCCAGAGAAATTTTCCTGAGCCAAATGGTATCTTATCCCGCGAATCAACCTTCAAGGACGTTGCACGCAGTATAGTTGATTTCGCCTTCCAGTTGGGGAAATCTTGCGGCAGCGGGCCCTTTGCAGCGGTGTCACCTAGCTGAAACACTATTCCGCTAAGTTCTACAGTTTTCTGTATGAGGTCGATTTTAGCGTGATGTTTATTCAGGAAATCCAACCCTAGGGTCGCGTCGTACCCGTCAGTTACCTTTGTTACCACTTCTACAGCTTCTTGAAATTGTACACCGTGAATATAGAAAATCAATGATGTACATCCTAATGACTTCACTCTACCTCCTCTTACTCCTTGGAGGGTCATATTTCTTTTCTCCAATACATTCATTACTCACTATTGATACGTTTGCGCCTGTATCCACCAGTATCCTTGCCTCTTTATCCTGTATGGTAGCAGATAACCAGCGTTCCGCCTTCACATTCGCCTTAATGGCATGAAATTTTATTGGGAACGCCTGGCGGCGGCTCCGGCATTCCCATTTGAGTTTAACTGATTTCTATTTCCAAAAACTTTCTTGGACCTGCATTCCTTGAATGTGTGACCTATTCTTTGACAATTAGTGCATTTAGGTTGTCTGCAATTTTTTGCTATATGTCCCTGTCGATCGCACCTAAAACATCGTACTCCTGCTGAAAATACATTTCGCTTCTCCTTGTATCTGGTGGCAATGTCTATTTCTTCGAAAGCCGTCGCCACAGATACAGCTTCTGCTAAATTTTTAGGAAACTCTGCCCTGACACGACGGGACGTTTCAGGAGGTAACCCACGTAAAAATGTATCCAGAGCTCTATTTTCTGCCTCTTGTAAAATAACTTTATTTACTTCATCACTAGTTGTCAACTGATAGGTGTTAATATTAACTTTTCTAATCCTATCTACGACTCGTTTTGCCTCTGAGTGATAGTGTTTAACTGTTCCCTATAAAATCTACAGCTGTTCTGTTTTTGAAAACGTTTAAGCAATCCTTTCTTCAATTCCTCAATTTTTGGAGCATTCCGTAATTCCTCATGGTATAATACGTGTGCTTTAGCCTCTCCTAGCAATCTTAAATTTGTCATTTGTAAGAGCTGTTCATCTGACCATGATCGTAACTTTGCAGCTGCTACTAAATCATCAAAAAAGGCTGTTATGTCTTCACCAGGTTTACCTGAAAAAGGAGTTACTAAGGCTGCTGCTGAGGAATCTAGGGTGGGAGGGATTGAACTGGTTTGCCTAACCTCACTCAACTGTTTAAATAATGCATTATTATAACTTTTAAGCTGTTCTATCTGATTAACTAAGATATGAATAGCTTCCTCAGTAGAAACCGCTTGTGGTGCTGACTCTGACTTTGTACGATTTCGTGTCATCATTTTACAAACTATTAGTTACAAAATCTTACTACACTGAATGAAAAAGATGTTTAAGTATTTTCGACAAACTCTTAAAATCATGAGAAAAAATACACTTCTAAATAAAGAAAATATTACGACTGCTATGCAAACCTATATCCTTTCACACATTAAACAATACTAACTGTGGACCTTCAGTGACTGTCATTCACACCTCATATTGCGCCAAGGGTTTTTTTCTGACACCAAATGTAACAGTTCTCATACTCAATGTAACACTTCTGTCACTAAATGTAACTGGGTTTTCTCTTTTGATTCTGTCAGTTGTCAGGATGAGCACTCTAAAGCATTCTGTCAGGGTGAAAATATTAAATTAATCAATTTTTCTCTCTTAACAACATGTGGGCAGGGTGGGTTCTTCCTTGGCTCGGGTATGAGGTAGAATGAAACAGCATTTTTACATAAGATAACTTTTATTGAAAGTTTCGTACAACTGTATCTTATCGGATGTTCTGCTTCGGAGAACGGCAGCTGTGTCGTTTGCATAGCCTTCTGCTGTGGCAGCGGCGGCGGCGGCGGCGGCGTCTGATTACGCGTAGCGGTGTGTATCTCGTGTCGCCGTCTCGCCCAATTGACTGGAGACGCGCAGTGGAGGTGGTCCGTTTAATTATTGCGAGCGAAGTCATGCATCGGATGGTGATACCTTGGATGTGGCGTCCCAGTGCTTCTCTAAGCGGCCGCGTGTGTTGTGCGTCGGCCAGCGGAGCGTCGCGGCGGGGGAAGGCCAGTGTCCCGGACTCGAACAACGGACTCCTGCTTGCCAGTCTTCGGCTGTCAGATCTTCATCCCAGCTCACAGGTGACTGCTGATGTGAGGCCGTCTCCTTCCCGTCCTCACGAGTCACCTGGATATATAAAAATCAGACTTCAAATACCTTTTAACTTCTGTCTTCTGGCGCCGAGGCTGCTGTTTGCTATTCCATTACAGCGGCGGACTTGGTGCGTCTGTGCATGATGCAGTCTCTTCTTGCATGACAGTCTTCAGCACCGAAACAGACTGAAAACTACTGCTACGCTTCTTCACCTCTTTGTCTTCTTCGTCTCTCGTCTTCGTCTGTCGGGCCCACTGCGTCTCGCGTATTTATTCACTTCAGTTTACTGGAGATGAACGACTTCACGGTCATTGCCTCTTCTGTCACGTTGAAAAGCTTCTCGACGAATCTTCTTAACGTCGGTCATTGGCTCTTGGGATGCAGGCGAGGGCCTTTGCTCACATGCGACAACTGAGAAACACGTGAGCTGGTCGGGCGATGCCCTGATGGCTGAATCGACAGCGTCCGCTTATGTGGAACTTGCTGACATCACGGTCATTGTCTCTTCTGCTCTGCTATTCTGTCCGCTGCTTGCCAGTATGTAACTCTCTAAACTAAACCAAGTTTGTCATTTATTTTCTAATTTCTACTTTGATTTCACTAATTTATTTACTTAAGTACCACTCAACAGATATGCTAATGGTGACTGTGTGTTGAAATTGGCTCAAAGAACACATATTGATGACGTTATGAGGGGTAGAATACTAGGGCGACTGGAGGCTGGTCAAACACAGCAGGTCGTAGCACGGGCCCTCTGTGTGCCACAAAGTGTGATCCCAAGATTATGGCAACAATTCCAGCAGACAGGAAAAGTGTCCAGGCACTACCGTACAGGATGTTCACAGTGTACAACACTAAAAGGAGACCGATATCTCACCATCAGTGCCCGAAGACGGTCACAGAGTACCGCAGGTAGCCTTGCTCGGGAGCTTACCACAGCCACTGGAACAGTTGTCTCCAGACATGAGGGTTCGATTCCCGGCGGGGTCAGGGATTTTCTCTGCCTCGTGATGACTGGGTGTTGTGTGCTGTCCTTAGGTTAGTTAGGTTTAAGTAGTTCTAAGTTCTATGGGACTGATGACCATAGATGTTAAGTCCCATAGTGCTCAGAGCCATTTGAACCATTTGAATCTCCAGACACACAAGCTTCAGACATGGTTTATTCGCCCAGAGACCTGGAAGGTGCATTTCACTGACCCTTGGTCAGAGCAGAGTCCGTAAGGCCTGGTGTCAAGAACACAGTACATGGTAATTGGAGCAGTTCACGGACGAGTCCAGATATAGCCTGAACAGTGATTCTAGCTGGGTTTTCATCTGGCGTGAACCAGGAACCAGATACCAACCCCTTAATATCCTTGAAAGGGACCTGTATGGAGGTCGTGGTTTGATGGTGTGGCGTGGGATTATGACTGGTGCACGTACATCACTGCATGTCTTTGACAGAGGAACTGTAACAAGGCTCTGAGCACTATGGGACTTAACAGCTATGGTTATCAGTCCCCTAGAACTTAGAACTACTTAAACCTAACTAACCTAAGGACAGCACACAACACCCAGCCATCACGAGGCAGAGAAAATTCCTGACCCCGCCGGGAATCGAACCCGGGAACACGGGCGTGGGAAGCGAGAACGCTACCGCACGACCACGAGATGCGGGCCAGGAACTGTAACAGGTCAGGTGTATCGGGATGTCATTTTGCACCAGTATGTCCGCCTTTTCAGGGGTGCAGTGGATCCCACCTTCGTCCTGATGGATGATAACGCACGACCCCACTGATCTGTCTTCGTGGACATACAGAGTATGCCAAACCGTTATGCGACCTGCGTATGTGTGCATTTTTAGCATGTCCCATATTGATGTCGTTGTACATGCGCACGAAACAATAGAGTTCTGTAGCACATGTGTTTCGGGACAGTTTTCTCAACTTATCACCAATATCATGGACATACAGTCTTGTGAGTTGTGTGTTCCCTATGTGCCTATGCTATTAGCGCCAGTTTTGTGTAGTGCCACGTTGTGTGGCCTCACATTCTGTACTTATCCTTAATTTATGAGCATGAGTGTATATCAAATAAAATCGTCATAACCTCTCAACGGTTTGTGTTACGAGGTTCAAACCGCACGGTTGGGCGTGGGGTATGACGGGAATTAGTATGCGCTGTGTGATTTGGTTGAACGACAAAGCCCACTTTCATTTGGATGGGTTCATCAATAAGCAAAATTGGCGCATTTGGGAGAGAGAATCTGTATTTCGCGATCGAGATGCCTCTTCATCGTCTGTGGCTGACTGTGTGGTTTACAATGTCCAGTCATGGAATAATCGGTGCTATTCCTTGATGGCATGGTGACTACCGAACGGTACATGAAGTTACTCTCATTTCGACAAAATGGGGTTCACGCAAGACAGACCTCTACCCAATCGAAGTAAGAGAGTGATGACCTTGAGGGGCACTTTGGGGACATAATTCCGTCTCTGGGGTACCCACAGGCCACTGCTATGGGCGTCGATTGGTGCCGTATTCTCGGGATATGAATACATGCGACGCCTTCTTGCGGGGTTATACTAAAGACAAGGTGTTCAGCAATAACCGAAAAACCATTGATGAGCTAATAACAGCCATTCAGGAGGTCATTGACAGTACCGTTGTTCCGACACATCAGCGGGTCATGTAGAATTTCGCAATTCGTCTGCGCCACATCGTCACCTATGATGGCAGGCATCTGGTACGAGCCATAACCAAAATCCGAATATCAGTTGTGAAGTCTACATGTCGGTTCAAATGGCTCTAAGCACTATGGGACTTAATATCTGAGGTCATCAGTCCGCTAGACTTAGAACTACTTAACCTAAGTAACCTAAGGAGATCCAACACATCCACGCCCGGGGCAGGATTCGAACCTGCGACCGTAGCAACAGCGCGGTTCCGGACTGAAGCGCCTAGAACCACTCGACCACAGCGGCCGGCTCTACATGTTGAGTAAAGTGTGTGCACATCATAGTTTGTAACTAATGTACGTTTTTTTCATATAGTTCAAAAATTGTCATCCTGTAGGTGGGGCCCATACACAGTGGCGTACAACATGTTGTGTAGGTACTCTTCAATGAAAGGATATTGCGGAGAAAAGGCGAAGCCGCAGGCTAGAATGAATTTTTTCCAGCAGGGCCCTTTCCTTTAAAAATGCCAGAGCCACAAGGTAGTCAAGGGAACTGTGTAGTATAGAAAGTAGGGGAGGGGAATTATCAGTAATGGACGTGTGCCGGCATGTCGTGAGTTGTGGCTTGGTGGCTCAGTAGATAAAAGCATTGCCAACAAACATTGTTCCGTACATCAAATTCAGTAGACGTAACTGTTTCTTTCCCATCCCGATCACAACACCGAATTCGTTGCACGAAACACATAATCTACCTTATATTATTGCAAGAATATTTATTCTACAGTATTGTTTACTTTAACATAAGACTGTTTAGTGAAGAGTGAAGTACAATAAACAAAATTAATACACTACTGCTCAAAAGTAACCACTGAAACACACCAATTAAGAGTGTGGTATTCAGTTAACAGGGATTTGATGAAGTGGTATATTATTATTTGGCTTATATTTTCGTCTTAAATAAAGGAAAACTGGACAAAGCAGAAACACCAACACAAAGGTTCCAGATATACCCGTTCATAGGATTATAATTTTAGTTTTGTGTTCACTTTTTAATTTTAAGACATGTTGCATCATAACATTGGCATCAATTTTGCCTTACTGTGAGTTTATAAACATATCTAATGACTTCAGAAGGGAACTGTCAACGGAGTCATTGAGGTAGGATAGGTTTTGTGTAGGAAATGCTTGCATGGTGTTTTCTGAAAGAAGCAAACAACATGGTTATGGACCTACGAACCTAGTAAAAACAAAAACAAGAAAAAGAAGGAATACATTGTTAACTACAAGATCGACATGCTTCTACGTTCAAATTTGTTTTTCCTAAATAATAAACCATTGTCATTTATTAATTATTTACATATGTATACTACAGTCTACTATGATTCCACTACGACATTCGCACCCTTGGTCGAAGATTGTACTCGTATGGTGCCATGTGTGTATGTTGTGCTGGCGTGGCCACTCTTTTTCCTTTTCGGTCACTTCCTCCACCCTTCGGAAAAGCAGACACTATTGTTGAAGGAATTACATCTGGAGCGCCCTTAAAACGTTTTAAACGACTTGCATTGACAATAGTAGTACGGTTGGGCAGTTGCAGTTTAACGTTGACTGGTGACTTGATCTCAATAATTTGATAAGGACCTCTGTAGTTTGTTACAAATTTCTTCGTTTTTCCTTTCGCAATATATGAGGTTCACAGCATCACCCACCGACCGATTTTGTAATTTGGATATTTAGCTTGGGTATTACTTGATCTTTCCTGTCGTTCCAAAGCCTTTGTATTAGATTTTTGAACCTTTTTCCATACATCCTTCATCATTCGACTGACTGTTTCTCCGACTTTTCCGTTTTTCTGCCTGATTACATCAAAAGGGGACAGCAGTTTTCTCCCATAGACCACTTCATAAGGTGACATACCAGTTGCATCATGCATTTTGGCGTTGTATACCGACACGAATATTGGTAAATACGTATCCCAATTAGAATGTTGTTCGTTAATACACTCCTGGAAATTGAAATAAGAACACCGTGAATTCAGTGTCCCAGGAAGGGGAAACTTTATTGACACATTCCTGGGGTCAGATACATCACATGATCACACTGACAGAACCACAGGCACATAGACACAGGCAACAGAGCATGCACAATGTCGGCACTAGTACAGTGTATATCCACCTTTCGCAGCAATGCAGGCTGCTGTTCTCCTATGGAGACGATCGTACAGAAGCTGGATGTAGTCCTGTGGAACGGCTTGCCATGCCATTTCCAGCCCGCATCTCGTGGTCGTGCGGTAGCGTTCTCGCTTCCCATGCCCGGGTTCCCGGGTTCGATTCCCGGCGGGGTCAGGGATTTTCTCTGCCTCGTGATGGCTGGGTGTTGTGTGCTGTCCTTAGGTTAGTTAGGTTTACGTAGTTCTAAGTTCTAGGGGACTGATGACCATAGATGTTAAGTCCCATAGTGCTCAGAGCCATTTTTTGCCAATTCCACCTGGCGCCTCAGTTGGACCAGCTTTCGTGCTGGACGTGCAGACCGCGTGAGATGACGCTTCATCCAGTCCCAAACATGCTCAATGGGGGACAGATCCGGAGATCTTGCTGGCCAGGGTAGTTGACTTACACCTTCTAGAGCACGTTGGGTGGCACGGGATACATGCGGACGTGCATTGTCCTGTTGGAACAGCAAGTTCCATTGCCGGTCTAGGAATGGTAGAACGATGGGTTCGATGACGGTTTGGATGTACCTTGCACTATTCAGTGTCCCCTCGACGATCACCAGTGGTGTACGGCCAGTGTAGGAGATCGCTCCCCACACCATGATGCCGGGTGTTGGCCCTGTGTGCCGCGGTCGTATGCAGTCCTGATTGTGGCGCTCACCTGCACGGCGCCAAACACGCATACGACCATCATTGGCACCAAGGCAGAAGCGACTCTCATCGCTGAAGACGACACGTCTCCATTCGTCCCTCCATTCACGCCTGTCGCGACACCACTGGAGGCGGGCTGCACGATGTTGGGGCGTGAGCGGAAGACGGCCTAACGGTGTGCGGGACCGTAGCCCAGCTTCATGGAGACGGTTGCGAATGGTCCTCGCCGATACCCCAGGAGCAACAGTGTCCCTAATTTGCTGGGAAGTGGCAGTGCGGTCCCCTACGGCACTGCGTAGGATCCTACGGTCTTGGCGTGCATCCGTGCGTCGCAGCGGTCCGGGCCCAGGTCGACGGGCACGTGCACCTTCCGCCGACCACTGGCGACAACATCGATGTACTGTGGAGACCTCACGCCCCACGTGTTGAGCAATTCGGCGGTACGTCCACCCGGACTCCCGCATGCCCACTATACGCCCTCGCTCAAAGTCCGTCAACTGCACATACGGTTCAAGTCCACGCTGTCGCGGCATGCTACCAGTGTTAAAGACTGCGATGGAGCTCCGTATGCCACAGCAAACTGGCTGACACTGACGGCGGCGGTGCACAAATGCTGCGCAGCTAGCGCCATTCGACGGCCAACACCGCGGTTCCTGGTGTGTCCGCTGTGCCGTGCGTGTGATCATTGCTTGTACAGCCCTCTCGCAGTGTCGGGAGCAAGTATGGTGGGTCTGACACACCGGTGTCAATGTGTTCTTTTTCCATTCCCAGGAGTGTATAATAACTAAGCATCTTGCCAATTGTCTGATGAACTCTTCCTGTGCGCCCGTTGCACTGAGGGCGTAACGGAGTGTTGCGTAATTTACGTATTTTTAGTAAGTGGCATAACTGTTTTATTAATTCAGACATAAAATTAGATACCTGATCTGTGATAATAGCTTCAGGTACGCCAAATTTAAGTATCCAGTTGTTAACTAAAGCTTGGGCAACTGTATTTGCTCTGGGAGACTCGCCATAGCTAGATAGCGTGAAAAGTGATCTATAATTGTAAGAACATACTTATTACCAGCAGGTGTTTTATGAAATGGCCCGTAGAGATCCACTCCACAGATTTGAAATGGACATGAAGCCTCAGGGAGCCTCTGTAAGTGTATTTTTGAACGAGAAAGTTCAGCTCGTTGTGCGCACGCAATGCAATTACGAACGTACTGCGCAACATCCTGCTTTCTGGTTTGCCACCAAAATCGCTCTGATACGTGTCTTTCCGTTGTCCGCTGTCCACCGTGTCCTGCAAGGATATGATCGTGGGCCTCTGCCATTATTTCTTGTCTAAGGTGTTGGGGAACACCAATTCGCGGTCCCCGCGGGACTGCTACGGTCGCAGGTTCGAATCCTGCCTCGGGCATGGGTGTGTGTGATGTCCTTAGGTTAGTTAGGTTTAAGTAGTTCTAAGTTCTAGGGGACATATGACCTAAGATGTTGAGTCCCATAGTGCTCAGAGCCTTTTGAACCAATTCGCGGTCCAAGTTTTGTTTTACGGCATAATACACCATCTTCAAAGCAAAATTGTTTTTGAGATGCGTATTTTTTGCATTCTGTATCCTCATCTTGTGCCACTCTCCAGTCCTCAGTATCTCGGCCTGTTGCTTCCAAATGTGCTATTTACCGACTTAGACAATCTGCATTCGTGTGTTTTTTGCCTGGTTTATGGATAACTTCGAAATCCATTTCGGAAAGACATAGGGCCCAACGGGTGAGACGCCTAGATGGATCGTTTAACCCAAGCAACCATTTTAAAGTTGCGTGGTCTGTAATAACCTTGAATTTCCTACCATACAAGTAGCATTTAAAGTATTTGATGCCATGAATAACACTTAACAATTCTTTCTCCGTTGTGGAATAATTTCTTTCTGCTGTTGTTAGTTGTCTCGAAGCGTAGGCTATGGGATGTTCCGCGCCGTTAATATTCTGACTCAAAACAACTCCTACTGAGTGACCACTTGCGTCACAGGATAAAATAAATTCTTTATTATAATCTGGGTAGGCTAATACTGGACTGTGTGTTAACTTATCTTTAAGGGTTTGAAATGCTGATTCACAATCTTCAGACCAATGAAATTTTGCACCATTTTTCAATAAGTGGGTTAAGGCTTGGGTAATTTCAGCAAAATTTTAAACATATTTACGGTAATACGATGCGAGACCAATGAAACTTTGTACTTCCTTAACCGCGTTGTGGTGTTGGGAAGTCCTTAACAGCCAAAATTAATCGAGGATCTGTTTTAATTCCTTTTTCACTAATGACATGCCCTAGGTATGTAGCCTCTGTCAATGCAAAACTACATTTTTCCATATTTTATGTTAATTTAGCTTTTCTAAGTCTCTGAAAAACATTACGCAGACGCACAGCATGTTCATTAATGTCTTTGGAGAATACAATAATATCGTCTAGATATACACAACATTGCTGAGTTTTGAGTCCTCGCAATACTCCATCGAGTAGTCTTTGAAAAGTTGCTGGTGCATTTTTCAAACCGAAAGGCATTCTTTTAAATTGCCAGTGGCCTCCAGGGGTTGAAAATGCTGTTTTATGCCTATCTTCAGGTGCAATTTTTCAATTGATGATATCCGCTACGTAGATCGATTGTTGAAAAGTATTTACTGTTACCCACCAACTGTCAATGATATCTGTAATGTTTGGAAGAGGATAAACATCTGAGATAGTTTGTTTGTTGAGGTGTCTGTAGTCACAACAGAATCTATATCGTTTCGTACCGTCGGGAGACTTCTTTGGAATAATTACTTTATTTGAATTATAAGGCGAATCAGAATATTCTATAATTCCATCTTTTAGATGTTTTAAAAATTCATCCAGTACTGGCTGTAAGTGATGCGGAACTCTAAAGGGTTCCTACAAACTGGGGGGTTATTTCCTGTTGGGATCCTATGCTGTGTGATATCTGTTGCTGCCAGTGGACCTTCTGCATTAAATAAATCTTGGAACTCAACTAAAACTGCTTCTATCGTGTCTCTGTCATTTCCTTTCAAATGCTCAATCTTCTGGCGTAATGCGGTTTTATAGGCGTCTGGTTTCTGACCATCAGTAATATCTGACCAAATGAAATCTTCTTCTTCAAAAGTACTGACTGTAGCTACTAATATTCCCTTATGCAACTCTTTGTCCTCCACTCCGAAATTGTCAATATGTACCGGTACTTTTCTTTCTCCCTCAACGTCTTGAACCCGTACAACACTTCTACGTACAAAACAATGTGATACATCTAATTCCTCATTTTCCTCTAATGGCTCTATTAGACATACTGTATCTGTAGGTAACCCGGGGTCAAGGGTCATCCAGAGAAGTTTTCCTGAGCCAAATGGTATCTTATCCCGCGAATCAACCTTCAAGGACGTTGCACGCAGTATAGTTGATTTCGCCTTCCAATTGGGGAAATCTTGCGGCAGCGGGCCCTTTGCAGCGGTGTCACCTAGCTGAAACACTATTCCGCTAAGTTCTACAGTTTTCTGTATGAGGTCGATTTTAGCGTGATGTTTATTCAGGAAATCCAACCCTAGGGTCACGTCGTACCCGTCAGTTACCTTTGTTACCACTTCTACAGCTTCTTGAAATTGTACACCGTGAATATAGAAAATCAATGATGTACATCCTAATGACTTCACTCTACCTCCTCTTACTCCTTGGAGGGTCATATTTCTTTTCTCCAATACATTCATTACTCACTATTGATACGTTTGCGCCTGTATCCACCAGTATCCTTGCCTCTTTATCCTGTATGGTAGCAGATAACCAGCATTCCGCCTTCACATTCGCCTTAATGGCATGAAATTTTATTGGGAACGCCTGGCGGCGGCTCCGGCATTCCCATTTGAGTTTAACTGATTTCTATTTCCAAAAACTTTCTTGGACCTGCATTCCTTGAATGTGTGACCTATTCTTTGACAATTAGTGCATTTAGGTTGTCTGCAATTTTTTGCTATATGTCCCTGTCGATCGCACCTAAAACATCGTACTCCTGCTGAAAATACATTTCGCTTCTCCTTGTATCTGGTGGCAATGTCTATTTCTTCGAAAGCCGTCGCCACAGATACAGCTTCTGCTAAATTTTTAGGAAACTCTGCCCTGACACGACGGGACGTTTCAGGAGGTAACCCACGTAAAAATGTATCCAGAGCTCTATTTTCTGCCTCTTGTAAAATAACTTTATTTACTTCATCACTTGTTGTCAACTGATAGGTGTTAATATTAACTTTTCTAATCCTATCTACGACTCGTTTTGCCTCTGAGTGATAGTGTTTAACTGTTCCCTATAAAATCTACAGCTGTTCTGTTTTTGAAAACGTTTAAGCAATCCTTTCTTCAATTCCTCAATTGTTGGAGCATTCCGTAATTCTTCATGGTATAATACGTGTGCTTTAGCCTCTCCTAGCAATCTTAAATTTGTCATTTGTAAGAGCTGTTCATCTGACCATGATCGTAACTTTGCAGCTGCTACTAAATCATCAAAAAAGGCTGTTATGTCTTCACCAGGTTTACCTGAAAAAGGAGTTACTAAGGCTGCTGCTGAGGAATCTAGGGTGGGAGGGATTGAACTGGTTTGCCTAACCTCACTCAACTGTTTAAATAATGCATTATTATAACTTTTAAGCTGTTCTATCTGATTAACTAAGATATGAATAGCTTCCTCAGTAGAAACCGCTTGTGGTGCTGACTCTGACTTTGTACGATTTCGTGTCATCATTTTACAAACTATTAGTTACAAAATCTTACTACACTGAATGAAAAAGATGTTTAAGTATTTTCGACAAACTCTTAAAATCATGAGAGAAAATACACTTCTAAATAAAGAAAATATTACGACTGCTATGCAAACCTATATCCTTTCACACATTAAACAATACTAACTGTGGACCTTCAGTGACTGTCATTCACACCTCATATTGCGCCAAGGGTTTTTTTCTGACACCAAATGTAACAGTTCTCATACTCAATGTAACACTTCTGTCACTAAATGTAACTGGGTTTTCTCTTTTGATGCTGTCAGTTGTCAGGATGAGCACTCTAAAGCATTCTGTCAGGGTGAAAATATTAAATTAATCAATTTTTCTCTCTTAACAACATGTGGGCAGGGTGGGTTCTTCCTTGGCTCGGGTATGAGGTAGAATGAAACAGCATTTTTACATAAGATAACTTTTATTGAAAGTTTCGTACAACTGTATCTTATCGGATGTTCTGCTTCGGAGAACGGCAGCTGTGTCGTTTGCATAGCCTTCTGCTGTGGCAGCGGCGGCGGCGGTGGCGTCTGATTACGCGTAGCGGTGTGTATCTCGTGTCGCCGTCTCGCCCAGTTGACTGGAGACGCGCAGTGGAGGTGGTCCGTTTAATTATTGCGAGCGAAGTCATGCATCGGATGGTGATACCTTGGATGTGGCGTCCCAGTGCTTCTCTAAGCGGCCGCGTGTGTTGTGCGTCGGCCAGCGGAGCGTCGCGGGGGGGGGGGGGGGGGGGGGGGGGGAAGGCCAGTGTCCCGGACTCGAACAACGGACTCCTGCTTGCCAGTCTTCGGCTGTCAGATCTTCATCCCAGCTCACAGGTGACTGCTGATGTGAGGCCGTCTCCTTCCCGTCCTCACGAGTCACCTAGGTATATAAAAATCAGACTTCAAATACCTTTTAACTTCTGTCTTCTGGCGCCGAGGCTGCTGTTTGCTATTCCATTACAGCGGCGGACTTGGTGCGTCTGTGCATGATGCAGTCTCTTCTTGCATGACGGTCTTCAGCACCGAAACAGACTGAAAACTACTGCTACGCTTCTTCACTTCTTTGTCTTCTTCGTCTCTCATCTTCGTCTGTCGGGCCCACTGCGTCTCGCGTATTTATTCACTTCAGTTTACTGGAGATGAACGACTTCACGGTCATTGCCTCTTCTGTCACGTTGAAAAGCTTCTCGAAGAATCTTCTTAACGTCGGTCATTGGCTCTTGGGATGCAGGCGAGGGCCTTTGCTCACATGCGACAACTGAGAAACACGTGAGCTGGTCGGGCGATGCCCTGATGGCTGAATCGACAGCGTCCACTTATGTGGAACTTGCTGACATCACGGTCATTGTCTCTTCTGCTCTGTTATTCTGCCCGCTGCTTGCCAGTATGTAACACTCTAAACTAAACCAAGTTTTTCATTTATTTTCTAATTTCTACTTTGATTTCACTAAGTTATTTACTTCAGTACCACTCACCAGATATGCTAATGGTGACTGTGTGTTGAAAGTGGCTCAAAGAACACATATTGATGACGTTATGAGGGGTAGAATACTAGGGCGACTGGAGGCTGGTCAAACACAGCAGGTCGTAGCACGGGCCCTCTGTGTGCCACAAAGTGTGATCCCAAGATTATGGCAACGATTCCAGCAGACAGGAAAAGTGTCCAGGCACTACCGTATGGGATGTTCACAGTGTACAACACTAAAAGGAGACCAATATCTCACCATCAGTGCCCGAAGACGGTCACAGAGTACCGCAGGTAGCCTTGCTCGGGAGCTTACCACAGCCACTGGAACAGTTGTCTCCAGACACGCGGGTTCGATTCCCGGCGGGGTCAGGGATTTTCTCTGCCTCGTGATGACTGGGTGTTGTGTGCTGTCCTTAGGTTAGTTAGGTTTAAGTAGTTCTAAGTTCTATGGGACTGATGACCATAGATGTTAAGTCCCATAGTGCTCAGAGCCATTTGAACCATTTGAATCTCCAGACACACAGTCTTCAGACATGGTTTATTCGCCCAGAGACCTGCAAGGTGCATTTCACTGACCCTTGGTCAGAGCAGAGTCCGTAAGGCCTGGTGTCAAGAACATAGTACATTGTAATTGGAGCAGTTCACGGACGAGTCCAGATATAGTCTGAACAGTGATTCTAGCTGGGTTTTCATCTGGCGTGAACCAGGAACCAGATACCAATCCCTTAATATCCTTGAAAGGGGCCTGTATGGAGGTCATGGTTTGATGATGTGGCATGGGATTATGACTGGTGCACGTACATCACTGCATGTCTTTGACAGAGGAACTGTAACAGGTCAGGTGTATCGGGATGTCATTTTGCACCAGTATGTCCGCCTTTTCAGGGGTGCAGTGGATCCCACCTTCGTCCTGATGGATGATAACGCACGACCCCACTGATCTGTCTTCGTGGACATACAGAGTATGCCAAACCGTTATGCGACCTGCGCATGTGTGCATTTTTAGCATGTCCCATATTGATGTCGTTGTACATGTGCACGAAACAATAGAGTTCTGTAGCACATGTGTTTCGGGACAGTTTTCTCAATTTATCACCAATATCATGGACATACAGTCTTGTGTCGTGTGTGTTCCCTATATGCCTATGCTATTAGCGCCAGTTTTGTGTAGTGCCACGTTGTGTGGCACCACATTCTGTACTTATCCCTAATTTATGAGCATGAGTGTATATCAAACAAAATCGTCATAACCTCTTAACGGTTTGTGTTACGAGGTTCAAACTGCACGGTTGGCCGAGGGGTATGACGGGAATTAGTATGCGCTGTGTGATTTGGTTGAACGACGAAGCCCACTTTCATTTGGATGGGTTCGTCAATAAGCAAAATTGGCGCATTTGGGAGAGAGAATCTGTATTTCGCGATCGAGATGCCTCTTCATCGTCTGTGGCTGACTGTGTGGTTTACAATGTCCAGTCACGGAATAATCGGTGCTATTCCTTGATGGCATGGTGACTACCGAACGGTACATGAAGTTACCCTGATTTCGACAAAATGGGGTTCACGCAAGACAGACCTCTACCCAATCGAAGTAAGAGAGTGATGACCTTGAGGGGCACTTTGGGGACATAATTCCGTCTCTGGGGTACCCACAGGCCACTGCTATGGGCGTCGATTGGTCGCCGTATTCTTGGGATATGAATACATCCGACGCCTTTTTGCGGGGTATTTCATTTGTTTTCTGACAACTCCAGCAAGTGGACGAGTTTATCAATGCTGTGATATGTATTTAATAACGTTGTGTTTCAGTGAATGGTACACTGTTATACATTTTTGAATAGGTATTTAGGAGAGGAAATGAATTACCGAATAAAAAATACGCGGTGCCATTTAAAAAAGTCATACCTCTGTTCATGACTTTGTAAAAAGCAGAGCTACAAAGAAGGCAATCATGCTGATTGATATCCCTCTGACGGCTGAAGCATGTTTGCTTGAAACATTTTGTAATTTTCATCTTGGACAATCAGTTATTAATTTTGGTCAAGATAAATGGGACACCTTGTATAGGGTGGAACAAATAGAAGTGGCCCAGAGAACTGAGTTCCATGGTACAAAGAAACACGGCAGAGGAAAGAAAATACAGTACTAACCTGACTGTAGCAGATGTTGAAAGTGACCACCATTCATCTCTTGGCACTTTTGAGCCCTTGTCAACAAATTAATGAAGGCGGATTGTTGAAATTGCTGCAGTCTCACCCGAAATGTTCTGCTGCAATTCTTGAAGAGTATAAGGGCTGTAGCGGTGAACCTTAGACTTGACGGCTTTCCACAGAAACAAATCGCACACTGACAGTTCAGGTGACCTGGGTGGCCAGCTAGGACAGCGCCCAGACTGATGTCTGCTAACAACTGTGCCAGGCGTGAAGATTGCATAAATGTGCTGCAAGATTCGCCCGGCTGTATGGGCAGTGGGAAACAGTATTGATAGGGATAAGGGCAACAGTACTGTGACCTGGTGAAAATTCCAATGTTGAGCTGGTGCCTGCTTTCGTGCGGCATAATCAGCCCCAGTTGAACCGCTGTGTTAGGAGGGTAAATATGCAGTTGGATCAGTTGCGAAGGGGGGGGGGGGGCACTCTGTCAGACATTGGATTGGTTCCTGTCGAGGCTGTTGATATGGGGGATTTCACAAGGCATGGCCTGCACCTTAGAAGGAAAGGGAAGGGTAAACTGGCAGGATTGTTAGCGAAATCCATAAGGGGGGGGGGACACTAGTACTCATGGATGTACCTAATATCAGTGTCCAATGAGAAGTTCAGGCAGGCAGGTGCTAAAGAGGTCCAAAACTCACAAAATTCTCACAACAGGAAAGTAAATAATAATGTTACCATATTTAACCAAAATATTGGTGGATTAAAGAAAAAAGTTGATTCTCACAAAAGTAAAGTAAAAAGTAATGTTACCATTTTTCACCAAAATATTCCAGGATTGAAGAATAAAGTATATGAGCTCCTGGTTTGTTTAGATGACATTGAATCTGATAATGTAATAGATATGCTATGCCTGCCTGAGCATCACATTGTGTCTGATATAGAAAAGATAAATATCAGTGGTTATAAACTAGCTGCACATATGAGTAGAGAGATTAAGGTGAGAGGAGAAGTTGCCATATATGTCAAAAGTTATCACTGTGTAGAAAGCTTAGATAAAAAAAGTTTTATCTGGAGCAACATATAGAAGCATGTGCCTGTCAACTTAAACTGAAGGAGGACTCTTTTATAATTGTAACAGTATATAGGTCCCCTTCAGGAAACTTTCATTTATTCCTGGAAAACTTGGATGCCTTGTTGTGCTATCTGTCAGATAGGGGAAAGCAAATTAATATTTGTGGGGACTTCAATGTTGATTCACTGAAAGAGTGTAATAGGAAGAATGACCTGGAAGTCTTGCTCAGTTCTTTCAATTTGACATCTTCATCAATTTTCCTACTCGGGCAGTAATGGACAGCAGCACATTGATAGATAATACTTTTATAGACTGAGATAGGTTTAAAAACATAAATTCTTGTCCTGTAGAGAATGGCCTTTCTGATCATGATGCTCAGCTAGTTACAGTATATGGCATAGTTCCATTCAGTAATTCAAAACTACCCTCCAAAGTTGTGCATTCAATTTATGACTCAACAATTAGATATTTCAGAGAAAATCTTCAGCAGTTAGACTGGGATGAGGTGCACAATGAACCCGATGCTAATTTAAAATATAACTTATTTCATGATACACTTTTAAGAGAATTTCAAAACTGTTTCCCCAAGAAAGTAGTTAAATCTAATTATAAGAAACCATGCAAAAAACTTTGGCTTACTAAAGGAATAAAAATATCTTGTAACCACAAAAGGGAACTGCATCTAACAACGAGAAGGAGTAATGACTCAGAAACAGCCAAATATTATAAAAACTACTGTGCTACATTAAGAAAGGTTATTAAAAAGTCCAGAAGTATGTGCATCATATCTGACATTAATACCTCTGATATCAAAATCAAAACAATTTGGAATATTATTACAAGGGAGACAGGGGAACCAAGAGTACAGGCTGACGGCATCACCATCAAAGTGAATGGAAACTTGATAAGCAAAAAGCCAGAAGTCGAAAACATTTGAATAATCATTTTTTAAATGTTGTAGAGAAAATAGGATCTAAATGTTCATTAGAAGAAGCAAGGCAGTTAATGGAAGAGGCCTTACCCACACCATTTGATACAATTGAAATTCCACCCACCTCTCCTACTGAAATTAGGAAGATAATAAACTCTCTCAAGAATAAAAGCTCACATGGAATTTATGGCATTTCCAGCAGGATAATAAAAGGTTGTTCCCAAGAAATAAGTGGGATTCTTAGCCACATATGTAATAGCTATCTGAAGCAGGGTATTTTCCCAGATAGACTGAAGTATGCCATTGTTAAACCACTGCATAAAAAAGGGGATACGTCTTATGTCAACAACTACCGCCCAGTCTCTCTTCTGACTGCCTTATCCAAAATTCTTGAAAAAATAATGTATTGTAGAGTAGCGTCACAGCTTTGTAAAAATAAAGTTTTAACAAAATGTCAGCCTGGTTTCCAAAAGGGTTTGTCAACGGAAAAGGCTGTATATACTTTCACTAATGAAATATTAAATGCTCTGAGTAACCGGAAGTATCCCATTGGGATTTTTTGTGATCTATCAAGGCTTTTCATTGTGTAACTCATGGAATACTTCTAGATACGCTCAAGTACTGTCGTATGAATGGGACAGTGCTCAAATGGTTTAAATCATACCTAACTGGAAGAGTGCAGAAAGTTGAAATAAACATTTCACATAATATGCAAATAATTGGTGATTTCTCAAACTGGGGAACAATGAAGAATGGAGTCCCGCAAGGTTCGGTCTTGGGTCCTCTGCTGTTCTTAATATATATTAATGACTTGTCATTCTATATTCACGAAGATGCAAAGCTGGTACAGACAAGAATTAACTGGTGAAATTGTAAACGATGTTTTTCAGAAAATCATTAAGTGGTTCTCAGCAAATGGGCTCTCATTAAACTTTGACAAAACACAGTATATACAGTTCCACACAGTAAATGGAATGACCCAATTAATAAATATATACTTCGATCAGGAATCGGTAGCTAAGGTAGAATATTCAAAATTTCTAGGTGTATGCATTGATGAGGGGTTGAACTGGAAAAAACACACTGGGGATCTGCTGAAACGTTTGAGTTCAGCTACTTATGCTATTAGGGTCATTGCAAATTTTGGCGATACACATCTGAGTAAATTAGCTTACCACGGCTATTTTCTTTCTCTGCTTTCATATGGCAACGTATTCTGGAGTAACTCATCATTGAGTAAAAGAGTGTTCATTGCACAAAGGCGTGTCATCAGAATAATTGCTGGAGCTCATCCAAAATCATCCTGCAGACACTTATTTAAAGAGCTAGAGATCTTCACTGTAGCCTCACAATATATACATTCACTTGTGAAATTTGTTATTAACAATCTGAACGATTTCAAAAGTAATAGCAGTGTACATGACTACAACACTAGGAGAAAGGATGATCCTCACTACTCAAGGTTAAATCTAATTTTGGCTCAGAAAGGGGTAAATTATGCTGCCACAAAAGTCTTTGATCACTTACTTAGTAGCATCAAAAGTCTGACAGATATTCATATAGCATATAAAAGGAAATTAAAACAATTTGTTAATGGCAACTCCTTCTACTCATTAGATGAATTTTTGGATGTAGTAAGTGGGTAATTTCCCCAACCACCAGAAAAGAAATTAAAAATATTAAGTATCATGTAATATTTTGTGTAATGTAATATCTTGTATAGACACCTTTTATTAACCTGACACGTTCCACATCATTACGAAGTGTCGTATTCATGATCTATGGAACGAGTACTAATCTAATCTAATCTAATCTCACTGTATTGATCCTATAACTGGTGTGATGGTACAAGGGCATAAAAAAAATCCGATCAGTCGCAAATTGGAAATCATAGTGAAAATCTAAATATTTTATTTCCAACATTTTAAGGTAATTCATAGTTACTACATAGTCAGTGCTCGGACTTATTTATCGTGGCGTGGTACCAACTTTCCAGTACTCTCGTCATAGAAGGCAGCCGCTTATGATTAGATGGTCTGCAGTTCGTTGTCTGCGCCAAAATGCTGTCCTAGTAGGCAGCGTGAGCAAAGCGAAGAAAATCAGAGGGAGTTAGGTCCGGCCTGTGCGGTGGGTGATGAAACACTTCCCACCGAAAACGCTGTAGTAGCGCCCTTGTTGCTGCTGCAGTTTGCGGCCGAGCATGATCACAAGAAAGCACAGTGCCTTGTGACAACAGTCCTCTTCACTTTTTCTGAATTACCCTTACTAGACGATTTTCTCGAATCGCATGATCCACTCGCTGAGCAAGATCATCTGGTGGCACTCACTTGCTTACCTGACCGGCTGCCTCATGAATGTTTGTACGTCCTACTCCAAAACTGCTGCCCATTGCCGCACTTCGTTGTGACGCGTGATTATCACGTTATGCAGGCTACATGATCCCCTCAGTATGAAGACATCGAATGGCTGTGTGCACACCACAGTTCTCCGGAGAATCTACTGTTGGAAGCATCTTTACGTGGTCACTGTGCTCAGAACTGCAAAGTGTGACATGGCGCGATCCTCGAGCACGCAAGATTCATTAGATTTACGGTGTGGTTTTAATTTTGTGATTGACCAGTCCTTGCAAAAACCATTAGCCCTCTTATATCTTGCCATTGGGCACATAACACAGCAACAAAAAACAGCGTCATGAGATGGCTGGTTCAAATGGCTCTGAGCGCTATGGGACTTAACATCTGAGGTCATCAGTCCCCTAGAACTTAGAACTGCTTAAACCTAACTAACCTAAGGACATCACACACATCCATGCCCGAGGCAGGATTCGAACCTGCGACCGTAGCGGTCGCGCGGTCCCAGACTGAAGCGCCTAGAACCGCTCGGCCACTCTGGCCGGCAGCGTCATGAGACCACCAAAATATGCTGTTTGGTATGGGTGCCGTCAGACAACCAGTTTCGCTCAAGCGACATTAATCAAGTCATGAACTGACTTCACGTCAGGGTAAAGGAAGTTTCCTTCGCACGAAATATACGTACTTTTCAGATGCAGTCGTTTTATCCTATGTAATTTTCAGCCATGACGTGTAGATTGTTACTAGGCGGACACTGGATACCTGCGAATAAACACACAACAGAACAGCCTTTGCAGGTTCCATTATGACGCTCCTTAAGCTCACTCAAACTGTACAGCCTTTTTTCTAGACACTGTTTCAGTACTAGAACGTCTGCTACTTTTAGCCAGTAATTTGGACAGCTGCCGTTACAGTCCTGACGTGTTAAGAACGGTGACAGTTTCTTATCTTTAGTGGATCATTGACTTTACAACAAGATAACGCAAGACCGCGCTTTTCTTGTGCTGTGATGACCCACTCTGACACAGAGTTTAATCGAATGTTGCACTGGCCGGCACCTTCTCCAGTTCTCTCAGACAGCAAATACATCTGGCACTTACAAACTTGGACCTCTTCCCGCTTCTGTACCACTTCCTTACATGCGTTGTGTACATCCGTTGATACAGTGGCCAGCTATTAGGGAATGCTGCCAGTTGCGGATTACTTTGCTCCCGCCTCTTACTGCAGTATGCAGGGATTCTTCCTCCGACACGCTCGAAGCACGACACGCTGTGGTCACTCACACAGTACAGAACAACCAACTGAATATTTCTGAGAGACTGCCGTCTCAATACTGCGGTCGATGAACATTGAAAGGAAGTTGAAGCAGCATGGACAGACGTTGATACTGCAAATGTGGCAGCTCTGTGAAACCTAGTTTAAAAGGAAGGCAGGATTCGGCTACGATTGTGGACGGGCCCGTAATCAGTTACTGTTGGTTGCCTTTTTCAGCTACACACATTTATTTTTAAAACAGCAATTCCAAACTCAACAATAAATAAAAATACCACACGTTATTAACGAAGAAATAAACACCTGGGTAAATAATAGTGTTTTGAGTGCGTCACAATTTAGCAAATAACCATAAAATACAGATGCAGATAATGATTTAAAAAAAAAGCCACTGTGATCACGGCTGAAGGACTTACACGCCAAGAACGGCAATAAACTCGCTGCAATTACAACTTACAGGTATTGAAATATTAAAAGGTAAGTGTCCACAAACACAGCAGAAGATATCAGACGCCAGGAATGGTAGTAAATGTGGTTTTAAGGCTTACTGCTAAAACATAAATACAAATTAGAACTTTAAGGCAAATGACCACAATCACGACTGAAGGCATTACATGCCAGGTATGGCAATAATATTTTTTAAAAAAATTTTGAAACCTTCTCTAAAACAGCAAATACATTAGCAAAGGTTAACTAAAAAAAAAACAAGCAACTAATCCAGA
Organism: Schistocerca cancellata; assembly: GCF_023864275.1. NCBI lineage: Eukaryota > Metazoa > Arthropoda > Insecta > Orthoptera > Acrididae > Schistocerca > Schistocerca cancellata. The sequence goes on along the minus strand of NC_064635.1, from coordinate 158,812,506 downwards.
CGGTGCTCCAGGAATCGACCTCTCAGAAGGTACAGCAACAAACACTTTCGCGAGCGATGAGACGGGCAGCCAAGAGTTGCTTTCACTTCGCAAGATGGTAACTCAGACTAGTGGCAGTCTAACGAATGACTAATGATAACTTTCTGAAGCTACCTGACATCCGATAAACTAAATACAACGATGGAACGATACGTCAAGGGCGGAACCTGCAGTCTGCACTACGTCCCCAGAATACTGTGTTAAGAGCGCCCGGAACGAAAAAGGAATCATTGCCACCAGAGTAGAGGAATCACCAACTGGCCTACAATCAAGAAAGCTGTCAAAACAACACACCTTACGGGACAGCAGCGGCAAGGCGAGGAGACGTACATTCCGTTACGTACAACCAATCCCCAGGGCAGGGGATTCTTATTCAAGAAAACCTCCACTCTCACGCTCATCCCCAACGGAGGGGATATTTAGTCTGTTGTTAATGAGAGTCCCTCCTAGCACTGTACAAAAATTTTCGGTTACGCAATTTTTTCCCCTATTTGATCATTTTTGGTCATTGCTGTGTTGTCTGTGATCGCGTCAAAGTGTCCAGTAGTAAAGTCAGTCACTATCTCTACGTCAAAGTGTCAGAGTGCAGTTCTTTGCACAGTGTACGTGTATGTTGAATGTTGCAGCCGCCTCAGCCGGCAGCCTCTTGGAGTGTAGTCCGAGATGCGACCAAAGAGGGCAACGTCGCGCCACAGATGGACCTGCTGTTGGGGAAGTACACCGGCGACGAGAACTGCCTCTTCATCAACGTCAGCACGCCCAAGGTACGTCTCCGTCACAGCTACACTGACCTACACGAAAACAGAGCACTATAAGGACAATGTCGGTGCATTAAGATGTTCACACATGTTTGAAGGTTTGGGCTACATTTCACAAAGATAGAACGAATCTACTCAAGTGGAAATATGTAATGCAGTGACTTTTTCGAGAATATAACGCACGTGCCGAGACCACAGCGTCTGCCCAGACCGGTCGCCACCACAAAGGAAGAGAGAGTAATTGAATAAATCCTTTAAGTCTGATCACAGACTGGAAATCCCAATAAAATTCTGAGTAAATTGATACCAAAGAGAGACTGCTCAGTGATTATGTCGTCTATCTGAATTACTCAGTTAATATTACTAGACTAATTTTCCAAGGTCCGCAGACACTGTCACGGTATTGTCCGCATTGAGGAATTATCAGTTGGCAGTGTCAGGATATTTTGACGATCCAAGTTTATTTTAATATAGAAAATGAATGACGCTGAAGAAACGAAATAAAATTTGTGCCATGTCTGAGACATGAACCCAGGTCTCTTTGTTTACCAGCCAGCTATGCTACTCATAACACTTCCACAGCACTGTAACTGCACCAAGTACCCTCGTCCAGTACCCTCCCTAACACAAACTTCAGTTCACACAGTACCCTCCATAACACAAACTTCAGTTCAGACCTTGAGTTTATTTTCCCCTACTTGGATCGTTGCCATTACCGAGGCTCTCCAGTATTAGAATAGCGCCCCAGTGTTGGAAAGTTGGTACAACGCTGCGTCAGTGGTCTAAGCCGGATCGGTGACTATAAGTAGCTGGAAGTTGTAGCTAACTGTTGCAAATAAAACTTTGATTTTCACTGTGGTTTCCATTTCGTGACCTATCGTTCCTTACTTTCCGAATATCCCTCGTAATCTGAAGATGTGAACTGAACTATGTGTGAGGGAGGGCATTTGACTAGGGTAGTCGTGCAGCTACGTTACCTCTAGTGCTGTGATGGTGGAACAACTACGAGGTGCATTCAAGTTGGAAGGCCTCCGATTTTTTTTCTCCAGACTGGAAAGAGATAGAAACATGCGCATTGTTTTAAAATGAGACCGCGTTCATTGTTAATACGTCCCAGAGATGGCAGCACCGTACGGCAGATGGAATTTTACCGCCAGCGGCGAGAATGAGAACTGTTTTAAATACTTAAAATGGCGACGTTTTCCTTACTTGAACAGCGTGCAATCATTCGTTTGCTGAATTTGCGTGGTGTGAAACCAATTGAAATTCATCGACAGTTGAAGGAGACATGTGGTGATGGAGTTATGGATGTGTCGAAAGTGCGTTTGTGGGTGCGACAGTTTAATGAAGGCAGAACATCGTGTGACAACAAACCGAAACAACCTCTGGCTCGCACCAGCCGGTCTGACGACATGATCGATAAAGTGGAGAGAATTGTTTTGGGGGATCGCCGAATGACTGTTGAACAGATCGCCTCCAGAGTTGGCATTTCTGTGGGTTCTGTGCACACAATCCTGCATGACGACCTGAAAATGCGAAAAGTGTCATCCAGGTGGGTGCCACGAATGCTGACGGATGACCACATGGCTGCCCGTGTGGCATGTTGCCAAGCAATGTTGACGCGCAACGACAGCATGAATGGGACTTTCTTTTCGTCGGTTGTGACAATGGATGAGACGTGGATGCCATTTTTCAATCCAGAAACAAAGCGCCAGTCAGCTCAATGGAAGCACACAGATTCACCGCCACCAAAAAAATTTCGGGTAACCGCCAGTGCTGAAAAAATGATGGTGTCCATGTTCTGGGACAGCGAGGGCGTAATCCTTACCCATTGCGTTCCAAATGGCACTACGGTAAGAGGTGCATCCTACGAAAATGTTTTGAAGAACAAATTCCTTCCTGCACTGCAACAAAAACGTCCGGGAAGGGCTGCGCATGTGCTGTTTCACAAAGACAACGCACCCGCACATCGAGCTAACGTTACGCAACAGTTTCTTCGTGATAACAACCTTGAAGTGATTCCTCATGCTCCCTACTCACCTGACCTGGCTCCTAGTGACTTCTGGCTTTTTCCAACAATGAAAGACACTCTCCGTGGCCGCACATTCACCAGCCGTGCTGCTATTGCCTCAGCGATTTTCCAGTGGTCAAAACAGACTCCTAAAGAAGCCTTCGCCGCTGCCATGGAATCATGGCGTCAGCGTTGTGAAAAATGTGTACGTCTGCAGGGCGATTACGTCGAGAAGTAACGCCAGTTTCATCGATTTCGGTTGAGTAGTTAATTAGAAAAAAAATCGGAGGCCTTAGAACCTGAATGCACCTCGTACCATACCTGTGTACTAAGCAAGGTGGCTGGGGTGCAAGTCGGAGCCATCACACAAATTTTAATTCATTTCTTCAGTTCCCATCATTATCGTAGATAGAGATGAGACTCAATTGCCTCGAGGAAAACGCTAAAGATAACAAAATCTTGCTTGAAACTTCCTGGCAGATTAAAACTGTGTGCCCGACCGAGACTCGAACTCGGGTCCCGAGTTCGAGTCTCGGTCGGGCACACAGTTTTAATCTGCCAGGAAGTTTCATATCAGCGCACACTCCGCTGCAGAGTGAAAATCTCATTCTGGAAAATCTTGCTTGGTTCGCAGGCCGTTATCTCGAACCGTCGTTGAAGCCACGCGGTGGCGGGGTCATTCAAAGACTCCCGCTTTCTGGGAATCCGCCGCAGTTCGGGCTACCCAAGTTGATGGCAAGAATTCAGCCGCCCCAGTCGTCCAGAACAGCGGGAATGATTACACCTCCAACTTCTGTTAGGTAGGCTACAAGGACCTTTTCGTATACTGCAGATATGCACTGTTGTTCGTCGACCGAGTCTTTCAATAGTTCTGTGAACAGCTCTTCGTCCCATTTCGTTGCATTTACTACAGGCGTTCACATCGCGAATGTCATAGCGAAGCAATCAACCGACATTTTGTGGCAAGTGTTGTCTTCCATTACCTGGGGAGCAGCCCCGTGTTAACCATGCGCTAGTTGTTCGTGATGTTTAAAATTACGAATTATGCTGCAGTTACGATGGTTGCGTCTGTGCTATAGTTATATTTGCAGCGCGAGGTACCAGCGCTACAAATCTGCATGTAGCGTGATAAGCTCCATCGTCCGACCACTGTTACTGTAATTGCATTCTTGACCCATTGCTAGCTTCTTCGTTGTAGTCATCATATCAATTCACTTTGGGCTCTTTGCAAGGGTTGGTCTTCACACTGAAGACATTATTGTTTGTGTGAACTTCTATTCTTTTGACTTGTCCTACAGCAAGTCCATTAATCGTCTAACGTTTGCGTTGTTCTGAGTGATAAATTAAGAAACTTTGAAAGCTGTCGCTTGTTTTAACCATAAATATGAGTCTAAGCGATGATTAATGTTATTATCTTTATATAAAGAAAAGTATTATCTTCTCAATAACCTTCAAGTCGTCAGCCACAGTCTTAATTTTTATGTACGAAATTTATGAAATTACTCGTGTCACTATTCTTGCCTATGCCTGCAGTCACAATCAGAACTCAAATTAGTAATCAAATTCATAAATTTAATAAGATTGAACCTTAAATTTCTGATGTACCCAAGTGTCACGACAATAAAAGTAAAAGCAGTGAGTAGATGAGAGAGTGCGAATGAGAACAGTGGCGTATTTAAGTTTACAAAATAATAACAAGTTTCATTGATCCTTTTATAACTACAACGAGCTGATAAAGCTTACACAAAAAGTGACAACCAGAAATCAGAAAAGGGATGCTGGTTGGTTGACAAAGCATATGTTGGGGTGGAAGCTAAACAGTTTCTCCCCTGAATTAATGTCTTTTGCAACGCAATTCGACTTTGTTTACATGAATCAGCTGATTCCCAGGAATTAGCAGCTTTCACTCAGTTGATACTCGCCATATGTCCAATCTGCATTTGGATTGCACTTCCTTGACTATTGTGCAGAAAGGTGTGCAGTATATTGCTGCATTCATTTTCAATAAGTTACCACAAGAATACAAAAATCTTAGGAGTAATCCACGCGCTTTCAAATGGAAACTGAAGAGTTTCCTCATGGTTCACTCCTTCTATTCTGTTGAGGAGTTCCTTGAAAAATTAAGCTGATTCTTACGTTGTACTGTTGGTTGCGTTTACTTAAACTTATGGCTTGACTTTTTGTGTTCATAAACATTTTATGTTATCTGTTATTACTTTTATGTTGTAATTCCATATACTGACACAATCCATGACCTTGGAGATTTGCTTTTCAATTTGGTCCCACGGAACTGGAAAATAAAATAAATAATACGTCTTCACGTAGTCCAGAGAGTGTGCTGGAGCGTCTAGGACACAGATTAATTACAGTATTGTAATCATGCAATGGAGTTCTATTACTATGAGTGTCATCAATTCCAAGGATCAACTGCTGATGAGAACTGGAGTATTTAAAGGGAGTTGATGTGAGGCTATGATGCAAAGCTCAGTCTGTAATGACCGCATGTGTTCTCCTTATTCTGCTATATTGACTGGACAGGCTGTTAACTGCTGTGACACTTCCTTGCTATGTGCTCTTGTGAAAGAGATAGAATTTCTTGCAACATACATTACAAGCTAACAAGTATGCTGGTCTCACTTCTTTTGATTATCTGTTGCAGTTTCCTTTCAGCTGAATAGGTATACTCATTCGACAGATGGTATCATAATGTGTCATCAACCTGAACCACCTGTGACATGTTGACTTGCTTTCTGCTTCCACCCCTGTCTCCACCATAATTTGAGTCAGCATGTGGCAATGTGAATGAGATTTAATATTTTTTTCTGTGCTCTAACTTCATCGTTCTGCTGAAGGAAAATGGAGATTATAATTTAGCTTCCCACCAACAACGAGGTAGTTAGAGACAAACTCAGATTAGATCCTATGGGACCAAACTGCTGAGGTCATCGGATCCTAGGCTTACACACTACTTAACCTAACTTAAACTTACGATAAGGACAACGCACACTCCCATGCCCGAGGGAGGACTTGAACCTCCAACGAGGGCAGCCGCGCGAACCGTGGCAAGGCTCCCCAGACACCGTGGCTAACCCGTACGGCCTCAGATTAGGATGAGAAAGGAAACTGACTGTGTCCACTCAAATGAACCTTCCCAGCATTAGACTTCAGTGATTCAGGGAAAAGCTAAATCTGGATAAGTGATTGCTTTCTCGCTGAATGCGAGTCCACCATACTAACCACTGAGTCACCTCCCTGAGCAGTTCTGCTGATAATATGTGGTAAACCATTTATGTATAATCAGAACATTAGAGGTCTTACACTTCCTTTGGACACAACTGATGTTACTTTTGGGTCTGTAAAACATTCGCAATCCGGTATAGCAGAAAGGGATCTACTGGTGAAATATCCATCGAGCCAATCACATATTTGTCGACTATATTCTGTATGATCCTACTTTGATCAGTAGTAGATGACATTAGTCATTCGTTCAGTAAGTGATGTAACACATATTATTCTGCAAGCAGGTTGGTTTTATTCAGGAATCCAGTACACCATATTATTCTCCACACTTTTGATTACAATACCCTCCGTCGTCATGATATAATTTCATCACTTCAGTCCATTGCAACAGCAACCAAGAAGTAAGATACATCAAGGAAAAGTATGTGATAATTATCATTTCATTGTAAAAAAGTCTGTGTTGATGCATATATTTTAGAAAAATGCGTACTGTATCCAGCCAAGCAAATATACGTACATAGACTGCAAAAATCACCCATGCATCGTTTGCAGACAGCAGAAATTGAGGGCGCCAGGTATCATCCTTGGCTGGCAAAAGAGTCTATTTTAATTGTTCAGAAATAATGTAGCGCCCTGCATTTGTCCGAATTAATTGTTCAACTACACTACTGAAGGGGTTTTGAGTCAGTAACTATTGAGGATCTGAGGAGATAACGTGCTTGAGTTGGTAGTACGACATACGTATTACTGCACGTTAGTTAGGTCACGTTTACAAGTTTCGTGATCGATACACACCTGCTGTAAAATTGCATAGATTATTTTGTCAGTGTCAAATTTTTCATGATTTTATTTAAAAAGCATAGCAAGCAGTTCTTGGACTGAGCTGTGTTTAAAATGCAGAGGGTAGTGACTTGAACTGAGCTGTGTTTAAAATGCAAAGTTTGAAGAGTGCAGTAACTGGTGTAGAGCATGATGAGTCTCATTATTTTCTGAATTTTGTCAGAGTCGGGTCCCTCGTATTTTGCGCGACATTTAACGAAAAGTCAAGTGATTTTACGTTGGTACTAGCATAGTCGAGTGTGGCTCGTACGCTGTGCGGTATTTGATAGCAGAATTCATGACTCGTTAAAATACGACGATATTACAGTTTTGACTTCAGTAATTTTGTCTGAAGTTGCCTGTATTGTGTTTCCAGGGCTACTACTTGGTGCACGCTTGACTCGATCGAGCTTCATTCTCAGCATACTTTTCCTTTGCCAGCATTCGGCACAAATCTTTAAATTCAGATGAATGATTATCAAAAGTTATTTTTGTAAGAAACATTATTATTAAAAGATTCTTTTAAAAACATTTACATGGGACTTGATATAACAATAGTACAAAATGAGTTGTTAGAAATTACATATGCGTGCGGCTATAAATAGTAATTTTTGATTTTACCTCGTACTACATCGCTCAGGCACCGCCATCGCTCTCCACGACTGGCCCCGGCAACTCCATACAGTACACCAGTGCTCTCTGTGAGCTATACACTCGACAACTGCTCTCTAAGAGCGACCTGACCCAACCCCCCGACTACGAGCTACTACTCCTACTGCTGCCGACGCTCGTATTAGGACACTTCCGTCATCGTAAGGCATTCTAGCTATTGACAAAGTCTACACACCGTTTCCGGCACCGTCTCATCCTGTTAGCATCCCTTTTTTTCAGACGCTATGCCCTACCCAGTCTGCTTCCCTTCCTTAATCATGTTTAGGAGACTTATTTTTTCCGATTGCCCTTTCCAGTACTTCAACATTCTTCACTTTATCCACCCATTATATTTTCTTCAGTCTCCTCCAAACCCATATATCGTATACTTTAATTTTATCTCTACCTATCTTCTTGACAGCCATAGAGAAAAAACCGCAGAAGATGAATTTCACAAATTTTTGTTTTTTAATTCTATCGCCAATCTGCTGAATAATAAGCATTTATTTTCCTGGAAATTTTGTTTTGCCATTGCAGTTCTTGATAGTATTTCTATTTCTCTCTCCACAGTTATCAGTAAATATGCTCCCAAAATATCTGTTCTGTGCAGCCTGCTCAACTTCTGTTGTTTTCACTTTCATATCTTACTTAGCTGATACTCTACATCTACAAATGGTTCAAATGGCTCTGAGCACTATGGGACTTAACATCTATGGTCATCAGTCCCCTAGAACTTAGAACTACTTAAACCTAACTAACCTAAGGACATCACACAACACCCAGTCATCACGAGGCAGAGAAAATACCTGACCCCGCCGGGAATCGAACCCGGTAACCCGGGCGTGGGAAGCGAGAACGCTACCCCACGACCACGAGCTGCGGACTCTACATCTACATCTACATCTACATCTACATCTACATCTACATCTACATATATACTCCACAGCGTGACGGAGGGTACCTCGTGCCACAACTAGCATCTTCTCTCCCTGTTCCACTACCAAACAGAACGAGGGAAAAATGACTGCCTATGTGCCTCTGTACGAGCCCTAATATCTCTTATCTTATCTTTGTGGTCTTTCCGCGAAATGTAAGTTGGTGGCAGTAAAATTGTACTGCAGTCAGCCTCAAATGCTGGTTCTCTAAATTTCCTCAGTAGCGATTCACGAAAAGAACGCCCCCTTTCCTCCAGAGACTCCCACCCGAGTTCCTGAAGCATTACCGTAACACTCGCGTGAAGATCAAAGCTACCAGTAACAAATATAGCAGCCCGCCTCTGAATTGCTTCTATGTCCTCCCCCAATCCGTCCTAATAGGGATCCAAACGCTCGAGCAGTACTCAAGAATAGGTCGTATTAGTGTTTTATAAGCGGTCTCCTTTACAGATGGACCACATCTTCCCAAAATTCTACCACTCAACCGAAGACGACTATCCGCCTTCCCCACAACTGCCATTACATGCTTGTCCCACTTCATATCGCTCTGCAATGTTACGCCCAAATATTTAATCGACGTGACTGAGTCAAACGCTATACCAATAATGGAGTATTCACACATTACGGGATTCTTTTTCCTATTCATCTGCATTAATTTACATTTATCTATATTTAGAGTTAGCTGCCATTCTTTACACCAATCACGAATCCTGTCCTGTCTCGGCATCTTAGTTACTATTGATTTTCATTCCATACTCTGGCAAATCTTTCTTTAAGCGAGTATGCCGGTTTTTTTAAAAAAGATATTGTTTTTATATACAAATAGGACAATCTACACTCCTGGAAATTGAAATAAGAACACCGTGAATTCATTGTCCCAGGAAGGGGAAACTTTATTGACACATTCCTGGGGTCAGATACGTCACATGATCACACTGACAGAACCACAGGCACATAGACACAGGCAACAGAGCATGCACAATGTCGGCACTAGTACAGTGTATATCCACCTTTCGCAGCAATGCAGGCTGCTATTCTCCCATGGAGACGATCGTAGAGATGCTGGATGTAGTCCTGTGGAACGGCTTGCCATGCCATTTCCACCTGGCGCCTCAGTTGGACCAGCGTTCGTGCTGGACGTGCAGACCGCGTGAGACGACGCTTCATCCAGTCCCAAACATGCTCAATGGGGGACAGATCCGGAGATCTTGCTGGCCAGGGTAGTTGACTTACACCTTCTAGAGCACGTTGGGTGGCACGGGATACATGCGGACGTGCATTGTCCTGTTGGAACAGCAAGTTCCATTGCCGGTCTAGGAATGGTAGAACGATGGGTTCGATGACGGTTTGGATGTACCGTGCACTATTCAGTGTCCCCTCGACGATCACCAGTGGTGTACGGCCAGTGTAGGAGATCGCTCCCCACACCATGATGCCAGGTGTTGGCCCTGTGTGCCTCGGTCTTATGCAGTCCTGATTGTGGCGCTCACCTGCACGGCGCCAAACACGCATACGACCATTATTGGCACCAAGGCAGAAGCGACTCTCATCGCTGAAGACGACACGTCTCCATTCGTCCCTCCATTCACGCCTGTCGCGACACCACTGGAGGCGGGCTGCACGATGTTGGGGCGTGAGCGGAAGACGGCCTAACGGTGTGCGGGACCGTAGCCCAGCTTCATGGAGACGGTTGCGAATGGTCCTCGCCGATACCCCAGGAGCAGCAGTGCCCCTAATTTGCTGGGAAGTGGCGGTGCGGTCCCCTACGGCACTGCGTAGGATCCTACGGTCTTGGCGTGCATCCGTGCGTCGCTTCGGTCCGGTCCCAGGTCGACGGGCACGTGCACCTTCCGCCGACCACTGGCGACAACATCGATGTACTGTGGAGACCTCACGCCCCACGTGTTGAGCAATTCGGCGGTACGTCCACCCGGCCTCCCGCATGCCCACTATACGCCCTCGCTCAAAGTCCGTCAACTGCACATACGGTTCACGTCCACGCTGTCGCGGCATGCTACCAGTGTTAAAGACTGCGATGGAGCTCCGTATGCCACGGCAAACTGGCTGACACTGACGGCGGCGGTGCACAAAAGCTGCGCAGCTAGGCCATTCGACGGCCAACACCGCGGTTCCTGGTGTGTCCGCTGTGCCGCGCGTGTGATCTTTGCTTGTACAGCCCTCTCGCAGTGTCCGGAGCAAGTATGGTGGGTCTGACACACCGGTGTCAATGTGTTCTTTTTTCCATTTCCAGGAGTGTATATCGGTTGTTTCTTTCCTTCCTGCAATGACCTGCTTGACGGTTTGCCCACCAGCTGCCGTCAGAGGGCTCCGGTGGTCTGCTGCCGGTGATGTTCATGGTCCACGGAGGAGGGCTGGCCGCTCTGTCGGGCAACGAGGACTTCTTCCGTCCAGACTTCCTCATAGAGAAGGACGTCGTGTATGTGTCCTTCAACTATCGCCTCGGAGTGCTGGGTGAGTACACAAAACAAACGTCATACACGTTAATGGCACCTGGGGACATTTTGAGAAACTAGAAATATAGACTAGGTCTGAATTTTAAAACTTTTGTTGCTTACAATTTGTTCCATGACATGTAAATTGAAGGGGATCGCTGTTTTCAACTGTACCAGCATATTACTGGGAATCAGCGGCGACAGGTGAAAGTGTGTACGGGACCAGGGTTAGAATCCGGGATCTTCTGCTTACTAGGCAGGAAACAGCGTTGTCGCAACTGCGAGGAAAATTCTTTTTTTTACGGTCTATCCGACTAATACATTTTTTTCTTTCTTTGTGCAGTTGAAAAATGTGTTCCCAAATCGGGACTCGAACCCTGGACTTCGTGCTTACATAGCAAACGCTCTACTGGACTCGGCCTTTTTTTTTCCATATACTGTCAGCACCAGGCAGATGGAGGCAAAGAGGGCAGGGGTCGAAGATATAATATATATGCGTGTGCACCCTATTTCATTTCTTAATATGTTCTGTGCTAATATTATTTAACAATAATGTTATATATATATGTATATATATATATATATATATATATATATATATATATATATATATATATATTGTTAAATATATATATATAACATTATTTCATTTCTTAATATGTTCTGTGCTAATATTATTTAACAATAATGTTTTATAAAAACACCGGTGTGTCAGACCCACCATACTTGCTCCGGACACTGCGAGAGGGCTGTACAAGCAATGATCACACGCACGGCACAGCGGACACACCAGGAACCGCGGTGTTGGCCGTCGAATGGCGCTAGCTGCGCAGCATTTGTGCACCGCCGCCGTCAGTGTCAGCCAGTTTGCCATGGCATACGGAGCTCCATCGCAGTCTTTAACACTGGTAGCATGCCGCGACAGCGTGGACGTGAACCGTATGTGCAGTTGACGGACTTTGAGCGAGGGCGTATAGTGGGCATGCGGGAGGCCGGGTGGACGTACCGCCGAATTGCTCAACACGTGGGGCGTGAGGTCTCCACAGTACATCGATGTTGTCGCCAGTGGTCGGCGGAAGGTGCACGTGCCCGTCGACCTGGGACCGGACCGCAGTGACGCACGGATGCACGCCAAGACCGTAGGATCCTACGCAGTGCCGTAGGGGACCGCACCGCCACTTCCCAGCAAATTAGGGACACTGTTGCTCCTGGGGTATCGGCGAGGACCATTCGGAACCGTCTCCATGAAGCTGGGCTACGGTCCCGCACACCGTTAGGCCGTCTTCCGCTCACGCCCCAACATCGTGCAGCCAGCCTCCAGTGGTGTCGCGACAGGCGTCAATGGAGGGACGAATGGAGACGTGTCGTCTTCAGCGATGAGAGTCGCTTCTGCCTTGGTGCCAATGATGGTCGTATGCGTGTTTGGCGCCGTGCAGGTGAGCGCCACAATCAGGACTGCATACGACCGAGGCACACAGGGCCAACACCCGGCATCATGGTGTGGGGAGCGATCTCCTACACTGGCCGTACACCACTGGTGATCGTCGAGGGGACACTGAATAGTGCACGGTACATCCAAACCGTCATCGAACCCATCGTTCTACCATTCCTAGACCGGCAAGGGAACTTGCTGTTCCAACAGGACAATGCACGTCCGCATGTATCCCGTGCCACCCAGCGTGCTCTAGAAGGTGTAAGTCAACTACCCTGGCCAGCAAGATCTCCGGATATGTCCCCTATTGAGCATGTTTGGGACTGGATGAAGCGTCGTCTCACGCGGTCTGCACGTCCAGCACGAACGCTGGTCCAACTGAGGCACCAGGTGGAAATGGCATGGCAAGCCGTTCCACAGGACTACATCCAGCATCTCTACGATCGTCTCCATGGGAGAATAGCAGCCTGCATTGCTGCGAAAGGTGGATATACACTGTACTAGTGCCGACATTGTGCATGCTCTGTTGCCTGTGTCTATGTGCCTGTGGTTCTGTCAGTGTGATCATGTGATGTATCTGACCCCAGGAATGTGTCAATAAAGTTTCCCCTTCCTGGGACAATGAATTCACGGTGTTCTTATTTCAATTTCCAGGAGTGTATATATAATTATTGTTAAATATATATATATATATATATAACATTATTGTTAAATAATATTAGCACAGAACATATTAAGAAATGAAATAGGGTGCACACGCACTGAGTACAAAACATATTTTAAAATGACATAAAGTCTACACGCAATGAGTACAGATCATACTAAGATATGAAATAGAGTGCTCCCCCATATCTGTCACTGAGTTGCTCCATTATTCCGATGTATTCTATGTTTGTTTCCATATATTCCTTAAAATCTAGAATAAAACTGAAGTAGTAATTAAGGTAAAATAAATTACAGACTGCCGCTTCCAATGGCGTGTGTTCCTTGTAGAACATTGTAACCTCCCAACAGTAAAATTGTTTCCGTAGCCTCGCAACAATAATCTGACTTACCTCCCAATGAAAATGTTACTCATATATGACCTTTCAATAATTAAGTCACTGTGAACCTAAATTGGAAAATCTGGACGTCAGCAATGCTGCGTCATGGCCCTGAAAAGTCATTCTCAAGAAACTGAAAATTCTTACCTCAATTAAGTCGTCGGATAACGCGTATATATCTGCTCCTATAAGAAATTTTTCTGGCACAGCCCAGTGCAATGCTGGCCGCTAGATTTGTCATGTATAAAAGGAAACAACTGATTTTTCTTTACGATACTCGCGATGACCATAGATAGGAGAAATTAGTAAAATTATTTAAATTAAATTAGTAATTTTTGGTTTTACCTTATACTACATCGCTCAGGCACCGCCATCGCTCTCAACGACTGGCCCCGGCAACTCCATACAGTACACCAGTGCTCTCTGTGAGCTATACACTCGATAACTGCTCTCTATGAGCGACCTGACCCAACCGCCCGACTGCGAGCTACTACTCCTACTGCTGCCGACACTATTTTCTAGTCTGTCATTCTATTGTAGCTTACATATCGTAGACAGCGCGTGAGCAATCCATCAAAGCTACATCTGCTCGAGTGCGCTAGTAATAAATTCCTGAGCCATGGACCTCTTACCGCATAACTCATAACAGGCAAAAGGGTGACGGAAAAACACATAACAAACATTCATTCAAAAACATATTCACAATTTAAGTTATTATGCACTGGATGCGTATGAGGCCTTTGAGGAAGCCATATATTTTTCAACACATGAAAGAAATTTCGGAGCTAGACAGGTTTTGCCAAATTAGAACAGTTCTCATTTTAGAACCAAATAAAAGAATATTCCAGGTGTAAAAAAAGTGAAAGAATAGTATTCTGCTTCCAATCAGTAAAACTGTCCAACTCTTTGTAGCCCACATAAAGCAATAGATAAAAAAAATTTGAAACCATTCCTTATATTTGTTATTCTTCTTCAGCTTAAAATTTTCTTCTGCTATACGGAACATGTACTCTTCTAAGTTCGAAGTTTTATTTGTTTACACGTAAAACACAAACTGTCCCAGAAGCTACGAATAACTGTTATTCTTTGCGGACGGGTAACATTTCCAGTCGGGTATTAAAGCTTCAGTTATCGGTATATGATTTTCTGCTGTTCTCTTGATAAGTGCTAATTTCTTCCTAATCGTTCCAAATTGTGATCCTATTTTCGCACAATAACATGTGCGCTACAATTGGTACGAGCTGACATTTGTCGCAGTATGGACATGGTCTCAATTCGATTTTCCGTAAACGTTCCGCTGTGGGTATGGTTTCCTTTATAACGACTATCTGGACACGACTCACTGCTTATTGACTCGTAAACAGGAGATCCCAACTTCGAATCTCAGTCCGGTACACATTTTCACCCGTCGCCGCTGATTCCGCGTAATATCTCGCTGCAGCTGACAGCAGAGGTCACCTTCGATTTACGTGTACGTTTCACAGCTGCGGGTTTTGCGTGGATTCTGTTCTTTCGGACATGTCCAAAAGGACAGACACCACACATTCATAAAATTCTTCCATAACACTTCAGCCGAACTGCTGGACGACAGTAAACTGCTGCCACAATATTTGGAGGCAGAGGCTTCCGGCCATCTTCGATTGTATATTGGTGACACTACCCAGTGCTCTGTTTAAGACGCTACTGGTGCATGCGTTGTGCACTCAGGTGAACCTGTGTATAGGTTGTGTGTGCAGTTCTGCTGCAAGTCTGAGTGGTGCCTGGAGCGTCCTCCGAAGTGGAAAATCGCCTCATCGATATCAGATCGATCGCAGGACAACCCCGCTTACTCAGAGCTCGAAATTTTTCTGTGATACGATCCTACACACTGCACTACCATCCCGTTAGCCCGATTGATAAGGGGCTCAGACATACTTCCACTTATTCATTGATAATGTAGCTCCAGAAATTTGAAGTATAGGCCACAATTGTTCCTTCACTGTATTTCATCGCACTGGCGGTAAACAGTGTCCTGCGATAGCGGATATTCTAGCTCAGCGGATGCGAGCGTAACGCTGGTGTTTTTTCATCCTCCATCAAAAATTGCTGTGCTTCTGGGATCGGTCAAAGACGACTTAGTGCTCCGTAGGGTAGATGTTCATAAGATGCCGTGAGCGGCAGATCTAACACAAAGTAAACGAGGTGCGCTTTCAGGAGCGCATTGATTTTTCATCAATTTAAATTGATGTTTTCAAAGCACCCATTCTATTTTCGTGGAGACATTTCCAATATATAGAAGGAAGGCTACGGTTTTGAAGGCCTCCTCGTTTACCTCATTCCGCCGTTTATACTTCTATACCATTCCCCTTATCTGCTGAAACTGACATACTTTTTCCAGGAAAACAGTGTGGTGGTGTTTCGGCCCTGCTTGCAGGTTATGAGTACCTGAGATGCTATCGGTAAATCATGATCTTCAGAACGCCCACTATTTGTGCCAGATGGTGGCATTACTACCCTGTAAATAAATGTGTGTATGAGTGAGCTTTCGAAATACCGAATAACCAAGTATTACATCCCTTCTACACATCCCTAAGACGTTTAAAAGCGCCAAACAAGTTTCATCTCTCTTAAGGGGAGGTTTATTGTCTGTTGGTTCAAAAAATCGATTTTTTAAAAATCGCATTTTTGGATCCATAAACGTGTTTAGAATCTACACCTGAAACGGTTTTTCCGAATACGGAACGGACATGTTTGTTATTCGCAGTTGAACAAAAAATGTACCTGCCTGAAATCGGCCTTTTTCACCCACCAGTTTCTTCCTTTTGGAGGACGAGTTAGAGTATCGGTGCTTGGGGGGGGGGGGGGACACAACACACAAAATTCAACAAAATTCAAATGAAAGTTTGAACGTGTGTATTCGATAGCCCCCAAGCATTTCCATTCTGGTGCAAAGACTGTGGAGATTGCGACTTTCTTGGCAGTGAGCAGCCTCGACGAAGGGTATTCAGCAATTATGAAGACCATCACAACGATGGACGTCACCCTGGGACTCTATTCGACGCAGTTGGCCAAGCATTCGAACGACTATCGGATTCAAGCGGCTGAAAACCGCTTGTCACCGGCCGTACGAACGGCTCTGGAGCAGCGCAGGATGGCCCAGATGGAGCAGAACCCCCTCTATGAGAAAGGGGAATGACTAGTTTATGGACCCGGAATAGCAGATTGAACGTAAGTTGCACAATATTGCATTTATATGTAATCAAAACATCAAACGCGTTTTTCTCGAAATGACTTTTTTTTATCGCCCGGTATGGTAACTTCAAATATACTGAACCGATTGGCATGAGTCTTTGTTTCCGATGAAGCTAACTAAACTGTCTAGGAGTTGTACCACTTTTATTCCGATCCATCAACTATAAATATTTTTACTTGGCCGATGAAGTCGAAAAATCGATGAAAAAACCGAATTTTTTTCAAATGGCCGCCATTTTGTTTCCTATGGTCCAAATAATTTATGCGAGGTACAATGCCAAAGGAATATTATATACTTCGTTAACATCAACTCAATTTTGATTTCAGACCAGACGGCTGACCTCTGACATACCGCGCGCGTAGGTCTACATCGAAATTTTGTTTCGTTCCGGCGGCATTTCTACCTTTGCTCTTCGACATTTCAGGTCGAAAAAATTCCATTTTGTAGAGGAGATATCAATAAACATTTTTACCAAATTTGACATTGATATCTATAACACATCCCGATAAAAATATTTTCAAAGAACATGCTTTTTTCAGGTCAAATATAGTGAACCTCCCCTTAACCACACCAAATTTTACGTTTTCATGTATGTAGTTTAGACGTTCCAGAAGCTCTCAGGGATTCTCTAACCCATGAGGCCAAAGAGTAGAACTAACATCAGTATGTCACCAAAATATCATAGTCTTAAAGCTGCTCACCCCTAAAAATCTTCCATAAAGATTTGGGCCCCCAGGAAGACAAGGGACTCCCCATGGGAGGGATCCTCAGGATGTTGATAAAACACATTAAATAAATAGCACGTTGAGAAGAGAGTGTGTTCAAAACAACGCTGTTATGTCAGCCCCAAACCTTTCGCCAATGAGATTGAGTTAGTCCATCTGTATCGAAATATTGTGGCGGAAAGTTACTGACATACGGCAGCTGTTCCGAGAGTTCATTAAACAATGCAGACGATGTTGGTAGCGGCTGTGGTGATTCCTGCATGTGGTGCTGCAGGCTTCCTGTGCGCGGGGGACCGTGTGGTGCCGGGGAACATGGGCTTCAAGGACCAGGTGATGGCGCTGCGCTGGGTCAAGGACAACATCGCCAGCTTCGGCGGCGACCCCGACAACGTCACCATCTTTGGCTGCAGTGCAGGGGGCTGGTCCTGCCACGCCCTCGTACTCTCTCCACTGGCCAAGGGTATGTAAGTACTAGTCATTTGCATCACCAATAATTATCTTCCAAAAAAGATGTTCAAGTTCCACTTTGATTAAGAAGATACATGATGAAAAATTGTATGTAGAAATGTGATGTACGTGACCCAAACAATGCATGAAGAATTTGTTGTTGTAGTCCTTTGTTTCACTTCTTATTTTACTGCAGGCATTAATTTTCAAAGCAGCAAGTATGATGTGCATCAGTGCTACAGTATAACGTGTCGTAGTTCTATGTAAGAAGTTTTGGGACAGTTCTCAGGAATAGGATGTACATCAGACGCTTACATATCCTAATTTTCAATGCATCTGACCACGTACTTTAACTGAATGACAGGGACAATAATGTGTGAAGATAATAGTGGTAAGAAATCCGATGGTAGAAAATTTGCTACTGGTACAACGTGCAATTTGCTCCCTCAGAAGAATGAAGTTTATGGTTCGGAATAAGGCAGGAAGGATGCCTTTCCACCACAGAAACCATCCCAGGCACCCACAAAGGACAGATGATATAGTCATTAAAGCTTTTTTGTGTGTGCCAGCAACAGAAGTTCATATATTACATTGGTGCATAAGTTGACAGAGTTTTTGTTTTGCATGTCGGTATTTCGGCTGCTACAGGTTTATTTATCGATTCTGATTTTTCATTTGTAGTTCACTGTTGCTATACTATCATTTTGTCATTTGGAGATAGTGAATGAGCCTGCCGCTGTGGCCGAGCGGTTCTAGGAGCTTCAGGCCGGAACCGCGCTGCTGCTACAGTCACAGGTTCGAATCCTGGGTGTGTGTGATGTCCTTGGGTTAGTCACGTTTAAGTAGTTCTATGTCTAGGGGACTGATGTAAAGACTGATGTAAAGTCCCATAGTGCTTAGAGCCATCTGAGCCATTTGATAGTGAATGGAACTGCGGCAATAGAAAATGGAGTGCCAAGTGGAGAAATCGGAACTTTTCTGACATACTGTTCTGCCTGAGTTCAGTAGAGGTGAGAGCTGCAGAAGCTGCGAGAAAGATTGCTCCATGTACGGGGATAATGCCAAAGTACAGGGCATGGCAAAAAAAAATGGTTTTCTCGTTTTAAGGAGGATCATCTTGACATGACTTACGACGTGCAGAAAGACTTTCATGGTTTGATGAAGATCTTTTAAGCACATTAATCCACTATGCTCCACGTCAGTGTACTCGAGAATTGGAATGTGATGAACTATAGTCATTCCGCCATTGGGCGACATTTGCATGCAGTGGGGAAGGTTCAAAAATTGGATGTATAGGTATCGCAAGCTCTAATCCAAAATCACAAAAATCAGACGGTGGCAGTATGTGTATCTCTGCTTGCTCGTCATCGATTGGCTCCTGAACGATACCGACCATTTCTATCCTGTATCGTTGCTGACGAGAAATGCTGTTTTTATGATAACATAAGAAAAAGGAAGGAACGGTTTGACACAAACAAAGCAGCAACTTTCTGTACATGCGCTCATCCACAAAAGATAATGTTACACATCCGGTGGAACAGCGGCGGTGAATTGCTTCCCCGAGGTATAACCAGCACTGCCGACTTTTGTTGTCAAGAACTGTGACTTCTTACTGACACAATACAAGAATGACGACCAGGAAGACTGCACCGCTACTACTGCACGACAACGCCCGCCAGCATTCTGCTAGATAGATAAAAAACACCATGCAGGAGGTGGGTCGGGAAGTCATTCCGCACTCGCCATATTCATCTGGTATGCCATCAGATTTTCACATTTTCGCTCCCTGTCGAACAACCTTGAAGGAACTTTCTTTCCGGATGCAAATGTCCTCCGAACATGGCACTATGATTTCTGCGCCTCCTAACCACACGATTTCTATAGTCGCGGAATTGAAAAGTTACCCCAGCGTTGGTAGACTGAAGAGTAAAGGAGAATATGTTATTGACGGCTAAAGTCACTGCTATGAGTATCTGTTGCGTTTATGAAAGTTATGAAAAAACGCTATGAACTTCTGCACCAACACAATCCATTGATGAGCCAAAACATTACAAGTACTGCCAACTGCAAGATTCATTTGCGCCAGTTGGTGTTGTCGACATATGACATGGAAAGGAAAGTATGTAAACAGAATGGCGACAAATGGCGAATCGTCATGGTGATGATACGATCGACTTGACAAAGAGCAGATGTTTATGACCCTGCACCTGTGGTGAGCATCTTGGAAACGGGGAAGTTGGTTGGAAGTTCGCTTGCTGCTATCAAGAGTATATATGGAAATTAGTTGACGGCTGGTGAAACTTGACAGTCAGCACAGTCAATAAAAAAAGGATAGGGGTCAGTCTGCGCTGAATCTGACTACAGAGTGCAGTACATAGCGAATTAGACACAGGACAAGATTATTATATCGCCGATTAGGACGAGAAAATAGCGGTTTGTTGCTTTAATTTTGGACACCAGTGTAGATTTATCTGTGTTGCATATCGATCACCAAGACGAAAAATACAGCTAACACAGCACGCGGCAGTTGTACGCGGAGTGTGGGATTTACGACTGCGAGAGTATGAAAATCAAGGGATCTGATATTTGCTATGTGCGCGTAGGGAGAGAAATAAGGACAAAGATGAATTTCGGAAGGATGACGATTGGATCTGGAGGAATATAGATGTATTAGTAGAGAAATTAAATCTCGTAGACACATTGTTGAGCAGCTATTGGCGAAATCTTGTAGCATTCGGAAAGTCGGGCTTACTAACTCAGACAATATTGTCAGTGTTACTGCTTTTATACGTTAATAGTTTCCAAATATAGACCACCAGTTATCAAAGGTACGTCGTGTCAGTTTTCATTTAATGAAATCCATGTACTTTCTAGTGTGTAGCCGTAAATCGTGTAGATCGATGGTTTCTGGATATCAGTAAGCAGCCTGCATTACACGGTCCTGTTCTAATTTTCTGAAAACGTCCCCTTAGAAAAATTTATGAATGAATGTGCTGATAAACCTCTTACATTATTTGATTTTCAAACAGCTGAGCAGAACTGAACGTACTCAGACATTTCGCTCTTTACCTATTCTGATCAACACTAAACTGACACACAATGTTTTTTGCGCAACTTAATCTGACTTTCAAAAATCCCTGCAAAAGAATGGCCCTGACTAACAATAACCTATACCTTTCATGAATCACTTACCTCACAAAAATCTTCGTTACTCGAACTACTGCAATACAGCGAGCGCCACTACTGCCAGCTGAATAAAAGATTCTAACTACTGAAGGCACTAACTACTGACAGGCATAGTCAGCAAATGAAAGATTTTGATAGAGAACAAACAATGTATTTACCTTAACAATGTTCCAAAGTCATCATATATATATATATCAGTTCATGATATCCAATATTACAAATTTACTCTTTCTGATGGACACATGTCCAGATCGTCCGCTCTCAAAATTCTGCCCTTTCTCTCCCCACATCCACCAATGCTGGCGGCTCACCTCCAACTGCGTAACGCTACGCGCTGTTCACATCTAACTGCCCAACACTACAATAGCAATATTCCAACAATTCAAATCAGCCACAGACTGTACACAGCACAGTCAGTGATTTTAATATAGAGCACTACGTGGCGTTACCAACATAAAAACCTAAGCAGCCTACTTACAGCTGTTTTTCTGTTTTTCTGTTCTATATAACTCACTGTTTTATTGGATGACTTTAGCCGATCGACATATGTATTTATCATCGCTCACAGACCTTTCCACATGGTGTATGAAAGTAAGATATAATTTCGTAGATAATTTTAGATAAGCCGTTGCACCATCATTACCGAGCTTATGCAAGAAGATCAGTAGTGGAATTATTCTGACTGGCTTGAGTGGAGACAGGTTTCATAATTTTACGCAAAGCTATAATTATATACATAGGCCTACCTAATACGCAACTGCTACACTTCATGGAGAGAATGAGTGGATAATATGCTGCTCAATATTTATTTTCCTAAATAAGCTTTTCTTCGGTTTCATCACCTCCATCAGTACATCTGCAAACAATTGCATTTATTTATATTTTACATAAAATATAATTTATAATGTGTCTTTTAGTTTTTTATGTTGTACTCCCATTCAGATGTTGTAGATGGATATATGTCATCTTTGAGCAAACTGTTACTGCTATCTGTAGTTCTTGAACGTAATATTTTTTCAGTAATGTTTCAAAGATGTTCGATGATCAGATCTTGCACGTATATTATAAAAGTTATTTATTATTCTGACAGTCCCTTGACAGTTATAGAAATTAAGCTTTGACGGCTAGTTGTTCACTCTCAGATACTTACTTTTAGGTCGTGTTTGTAATTCGGGTCCACTCGTCGCGTTGAGTAATGATGTCATACCTAAAGCAGAGACGCAACATAGAGGCAATCTTTGAAAGCAACTGTTCATATTCGTAAACAAAGGAATTTAACATACGATAAAATTGCAGTCACAGTTCACGTGGTCAGTTTCTTAGACACAAATTATATCGGAAAGAACTCAAGGTAACGAAAACAAACAGAAACAGAAAAAGGGAAGTATACATGTCTTAAATAAATTGCGAGAAAGAAAAGCACAGAGAAACTCTAAATCCATTAGTGTTTAGAGCATGATACTGCGAAATAACGTTAATTTTTAATAATAATTATTGAACATAACGGGACTAGTACACAAGTAACGAAAATTCACCAAAAGGATGGTCTAACAAACATTTGAATCGATAACTAGAATTAAGCTAGATAATTAAATACTCTTTATCGATTCCAGCCATTCCACGGTAATTATTTAATTCGTTTTTTCAGCAGGTGTGTTCACTGAAGTGTAATAAGATTTCTGCATTTGCAATTGCTCTCTGAACTTGTGTGGAAAAATGACCAATATTAGAGTTGGTAACTAGAACTGACCTATATAGGTTAATTCTAATTACCGATTCCAACCATTCCGCGGCTCGTTATGTAGGCGGTTTTAACAACAAGTGTGTGCACTGAAGTGCTGCATGATTTCTCCATTTGGTATTACTCTCTTCACTGCTATATGAAAGAGAAAAGTTTGAGATCTGTACCTACAATATTGGTTACTTTCCCGTTGTAGTTCTGAGACGAATAATCTAGAAATCCGACGAAAATCTAATTCACTGATTAACTGCAAGAATTTCCAAAATTATGAACCATCGAGTAGTTGGAATCGGTAGCTAGAATTGACCTCCTATGTAGGTCAGCTCTAGTTACCGATTACAGCCCTTCGATTGCTCTTAATTAGATCGTTTTTTCAGCAGGTGTGTGCACTAAAATGTAGGCTAATAGGATTTCTGCACTTGTAATTGCTCTCTGAACTACGGCGAGAAAGTTACTAATATTGGAATCCGTAACTAGAACTGACCTATACAGAACGTCAATTCTAGTTACCCATTCCAGTTTTCGTTATTTCACCGCAGTAGTTTTAGAGAGAAATTACAAGTGTAGAAATGCTATTACGTTTCAGTGTAAAAAAACACCTGCAAAAATAATTTATTTATGAATCATGGAACGGTAGGAATCGGTTACTGGAATTTGCCTATACAGGTTGGATCTAATTATTCCACTATTCATACATTTTTGTGGCTTTTCGTTAGATGTGATCTGGCTTTTCTTTTAGAATTCAGTGTGTCAGTTTCTTCACATTTCATACTACTATTTCGTATTTGTTGTCATTCATTTCATTATTCCGTTTTTCTGTTATAGTTTAGTTTCTCCCCGCACTTCTCCCGTTAAATTAAATAATTAATAGTAAAATTAACGCTATTTTATAATAGTATGACTTCACCATGCGCTTCACTGTAATGCAGTTTAAAGGTTCTCTGTGCTACTCTCATAAATTACGAGAATAATTCTTGTTCTTAATTATTTTCATTATCTTCAATTCGTTTCGACATAATTATGACTGAGCAAATAACTGCGTGGAAACAACCAATCTACCTTCTTTAAACACATCAAAAATGAAAAACACGAAACTGACAACAACGAACACGCAGATAATTTCTAGTGTCCGATTCCACTCATCAGGTTTTGGCAAAGATGCTACGTATAGGCGAATTATGAAAGCAACGGAGCATACTCGTAAACAAACGAATGCGGCATGTGATAAAGTTACAATCACATTTCCCGCAGTTATTTACTACTAACGAAAAACCACAAAAAATAACGAATATTGGAATCGATAACTAGAATTAACCTATATAGATAAATTTCAATCACCGATTCCAACCATTCCATGATTCATATGTAAATTACATATATTTGAAAGAACTGTATAAAGTGAAGTGTAATAGCATTTGTAATTGCTCTCTAAAAATACTGCGCTGAAATAACAAAAATTTGAATCGGTATCTAGATTGAACCTTCTGCATAGTTCAATTCCTGTAACTGATTCCAATATTAGTAACTTTCTTGTAGTAGTCCAGAGAGCAATTAAAAGTTCAGAAATCCTGTTATCACACGCTTGCTGGAAAAACGATCTAAGTAATGAACTATCGAATTTTTCTAATCCATAACTATAATTGACGTATATAAGAGGTCAGTTCTAGTTACCAATTTCAGCTATTCGATATACAATGTAAGCTTTCACGGCCGGTATTGTCTTCACTTAAAACTTCCGGGCTGATAGGCCGTGGTCGAAGTATAAAACACTCTCCTGACGTTTCGTCTCCGACTGCGGGAGACATCCTCGGAGGTAAAGCGGCGAACTGATACTCTGGGTTGAAGTAGTACTGTCTCGATATACGGCTCTGTACTGGGCAGTTGTATATTCACTTTGCCCATTGCTAGTCTTGTTTTAGGCTGTCATGTAGTCAGCCAGTGAATACTTCTTCGCAGTTCGCCGCTTTACCTCCGAGGATGTCTCCCGCAGTCGGAGACGAAACGTCAGGAGACAGTTTTATACTTCGACCACGGCCTATCAGCCCGGAAGTTTTAAGTGAAGTCAGCTATTCGATAGTTCATAATTTTGGACATTTTTGCAGTCTGTGGTCTATGTTTTTGCAGGATTTCTATATTTCTTATTGATCTCAGAACTACCACGCTAAAGTAACAAATATCCTAGATACAGGTTCCAAATTTTTCTCTTTTTCGCAGTAAAGAAGAGAGCAATGCCAAATGTAGAAATCCTGTAACACTTTGAAAGGTGGCTACACTGAGTCACAGCGCCAGATTATTATTCCGCCGCCTCCACTGGGGCAGTACTAGTTCAGAGGATGTCGAGGGCAGTTGTTGTTCTGTTGGGCGAGAGAGTAGATGCTGTTCGGTTGGTGTAATGTATATATGGAAGAAGTTGCAACTGTCACAGTGTATTTGAGAAAGGATGGGCTTTTGATTTATGATGCTGGTGTAATGGAAAATTTTCAATATATAATGAGGTAAAAGGGTATTACAGTTTTCTTTAATGACAATGCCTCTTGCTCACAGGTACAGTCAACAAAGCATCTGGCATGTGTTCATTTATTAGACTTGTAATTCTGGTTTCTATGTGGAATTATAGTATTTCTGGTTTTTCAATTAGTTCATTGTAAATGGTATTTGAAATATACATGTACGTTGAGTTACATTACCACACACAGAACAGTTACACTTGTGCTTTGTTGTTTTTTAGCTTTTATAGTTGCGCGGGACTTAATTAATCAATTGTGTTAATGGAAATTCCTTGTCATTCTTTATTTTTATTTTATGCAGTCAGATTGCGTGCTAATTCTAGTCAGGGTCAACCGGTTACGAGACTTCGTAACCGGTCACACAGCTACTAAGATTATTGCATTTATTCATTAATCTTTATAATTAAGCCCCCATGCAACTTTAGAGCACACATTTTTCGTTCAAACGGTCTAAATAACGAACGGTGAAACGATTGGAATCGGTAACTAGAATTAATATACGTAGGTCAGTTCAAGCTACCGATTCCAATATTAACCATTTTCTGCAGAACTTCAGGAAGTAATTACAAATACAGAAATCCTATTACATTTCAGTGTAGACACCTGCTGGTAAAACTTGCTGAACCATGGAAAAGTTGGAATCGGTAAGTAGAATTGACCTACATAGCTTAATTCTAGTTACCGATTCCAATATCTGTTAGACCTTTTTTTTGTGAATTTTCGTAGCTTTTGTACTAGTCCCGTTAGATTTAATAATAATTACTGAAAATTAACGCTATTTCACAATATTATGACTTCATCATGCGCCATACAGTGGATTTAAAAGTTCTCTGTCTTTTCCTTATTCGCATAAATCACTATAATAATTTATTGCAGACATGTGTACTTCCCTTATTTATTTTCGGTACCTTCACTTCTTTTCTACATAATCTGTGGCTAAGGAACTAACCACGTGAACTGTGACTGTAATTTTGTCGTATGCTACCTTCGTTTGTTTACGAATACTGTTGCTTTCGAAGGTTGCCTCTATGTAGCGTCTCTGCCTTAGGTAAGACGTCGTTGCTCAAAGCCGCCGAGTGGAATAGGACACTAGAATTGATCCCAAAATTTTGTGCAGTTATTGCAGTTAAGTTTTTAAGTACCAGGGATTATTGTTTTTGGATTGTAGCTTTTCCCGAACGTAGCTTTGTGCTAAAATTATTGACTTATGAAGGCTAATTTCACGTTTGTGATTTTTAGTAGGGCGTTTATTTTATCAGACAGTTTTTCCATATAGTTCGTTGATATGTAGATGGTTTTTTTAATGCATTTGTTGATTTTAAGTTTTGGGTGAACTACTGCACATAGACTAAAGTGTAAGGTATCAATTTTCTTTGACGTGCATTAGTGCCGCAATCGCATTTTGGATATCATTTATGTATAAAAAGTAGTCCATCAGGCTGGTGAAAGTAGAAAGTCGATAAGTGACATAGATGCAAGGTGTTTCAATGGAGGGAGGTCCAAGGCCTTGAAAAGGCGATGGTCATCTTGTACTCACAGTTGGAATGAGATCGAAAAGATCTGTGCTCGTCTGAATAGTGATCCAACCATGAATGAGTTTGGTGATATAAACTTTTTTCGTCGGTCACGACACTTTCAAATATTTTGTGTGAGTTTATTGGGGATGGAGTTTTTCTGCAGTAGTCAGTACTTTGTTTTATTTCTGCCAGTACTTCATCAGAATTAACATTTTTGTGTGTGAAGTTGATTTTCGCTGTTAATTTGTTGCCTTGAGTCTGAACTTCAATCCATTTGCATTGTGTGTCACTTAGACGCATATTTAGTTCTCTTAGTGTGAACTTCAATTGATTTTCGCTGTGAGCAATTCATGTGTATATCAGCTCTTTTGCTTATTTATTTTATATATTGAGTTCAGAAACCATTATATACACGGTTTGAGTTAATTTCAGTTTACTTAATCACGTAGTAGCTTATCACAGAATTGTGAATTACTGTGTGAACTGAAGCACAATAAACTGTATTAGTTAAACAACTGTAGTTGGTGCACCTATCTTCAGTCTACCAGTTATTTGTTCATGTGATTAATACATCAGAATCAAATTTATTAGTATACTTTTATTTAGCAATGCATACAATAATCAGCTGAAGATCTATCCTCTCCTGAATAGATAATTAGGATCTGCTTCTAGTCTTCCTGAGCCAATCATTATTGTGGAACGGAGAAGACTAGATTAGGTGTATGCAAGTGAATCCCACCTTTGGTGTCGGTCCCTGCACGCATACACACTGAGAGAGAGAGAAATCTCCTGGTAGTGTTTGACATAGAATTTGGTTGTGTGCTATGATTCTCTTTAATTTTGTAGCAGGATGTATATCAGTCAATATTATACGATGTATAAGTAAATGTAAGTGTCGTGTGGCTAGGGCCTCCTGTCAAGTAGACCATTCGCCAGGTGCAATTCTTTCGATTTGACGCCACTTCGGCGACTTGCACGTCGATGGGGTTGAAATAATGATCAACACAACACCCAGTGCCTGAGCGGAGAAAATCTCCGACCCAGTTGGGAATCGAACCCGGGTCCTTAGGATTGACATTCTGTCGCGTTGACCACTCAGCTACATATATAATTGACAGTGATACTCTGGGTTGAAGTAGTGCTGTCTCGATATACGGCTCTATGCTGGGCAGTTGTATATTCACTTTGCCCATTGCTAGTCTTGTTTTAGGCGGTCTAATTTCTTGTGTTTACTCTGATATGTTCAGCCAGTGAACACTTCTGTTGTCCCAGTATTCCAGCAACATATGGGCCTTGTCTGCACTACTTCAAATTATTATTGCTACTGCGTTAAACTTGGACTGCAGAATTACGTTAAGTTTTGGAGTTCTGTGCACTTGTAATCAGTGAAATCATACAAATATGAGGATGTAATGATTGTACGGATATGAAATGGAATGATCACATAGGCTGAGTTGTAGATACTGCAAAGCATGAGGCAGAATTCAGTTCGTAGGTAGAATACCAGGGAAAATCAAGGTATCTACAAAGTAGATTTCTTACAAAACCCATCCTAGAATAGTTCTGAACTACGTTGGACCCATGTGAATTAGGACAAACTCAGGATGTTCAACGCATACAAATAAGAGCAGCACAGGTTTGCTTAACAAATAGGATAGTGACACGGAGATGCTGAAAAAAGTGAACTGACAGATGCTTGATAATTGATGCAAACTATCCTGTGATAGCCCACTTTTCTAGAACCAGCTTTAATTGATCAATCTACGAAGGTCACTCCAAAAGAAATACACACTATTATTTTTTAAATCCATCTTTTATTCCACATGTTTGAGAGTTTTACAGCGTGTAGATACATTCTTTAGGAATAATATTTTCATTTCTTCACATAATTTCCATCACTCTCAAAACCTTACGCCATCTTGGATCAGCTCCTGCATACCCGCACAGTAAAATTCTGGACCAACCGGTTGGAGCCACTGTTTGGCAGCGTGCACAAGGGAGTGATCATCTTCAAACCTTATTCCACGAAGAGGGTCTTTCAGTTTCGCAAAGAGATGATAGTCACATGGAACCAAGTCAGGTCTGTAAGGCGGGGGTGTTTCAGTGTTGTCCATCCGAGTTTTGTGATCGCTTCCATGGTTTTTTGACTGACATATAGCCGTGCATTGTCGTGTAACAGCAAAACATCCTGCTTTTGCCGATGTGGTCGAACATGACTCAGTCGAGGTTTCTTCTGTGTCATCACATATGCATAAGAATTTATGGCGGTTCCACTTGGCATGATGCTCACAAACAAGAATCTTTCGGAATCTAAAAACACCGTAGCCATAACTTTTCCAGCGGAAGGTGTGGTTTTGAATTTTTTTATTTTTTCCTTGGGTGAATTTGCATGATGCCACTCCATTGATTGCCTCTTCGTCTCTGGTGAAAAATGATGGAGCCATGTTTTATCACCTGTCACAATTCTTCCAAGAAATTAATCTCCCCCATTCTCGTACTGTTCCAAAAGTTCACTGCATACCGTTTTTCTTGTTTCTTTGTGAGCCACTGTCAACATTCTGGGAACCCACCGGTCACATACTGTTTTTTAACGCCAACGCTTTCAGTAACCTGCAAACACTTCCTTCCCCTATCCCAACGTAGTGTGACAATTCGTTCACTGTGATGCGTCTTAAGAAGTCACCAATTCGTTAACTCTCTGCACATTGTCTGGAGTGTGTGCAGTACGAGGCCTGCCGCTGCGAGGACAATCCTCAATATTGCCGTGCCGGCTTTCATCACGTAACCTGCTTGCCTACCAACTAACTGCACTGCAATCGACAGCAGCATCTCCATACACGTTTTTCAACCTCTTGTGGATGTTTTCCACTGTCTCGTTTTCACAGCACAGGAATTCTATGACAGCACGTTGCTTCTGACGAACGTCAAGTGTAGCAGCCATCTTGAAGACATGCTGTGAGGGTGCCACTCACGGGAACAGGTTGAACTACGTTTGAAAACAAGCGGGAAGGATATATCTACACACTGTAAAACTTTCACTCATTCAGAATGAAAACTGTATTTTTACAAAAATAGTACGCATTTCTTTAGGGGTGACCATCTTAGAAATGCACTACAACTCCCTACATATCGCTCACATGACTAATTACAGTCTGCAGACGGAAATTCAAGCAGTTATTTTTTCTACACTCTATACTTTAACTGGAACAGTAGGAAACATCTTCACTTTAGATGGTTCAAATGGCTCTGAGCACTATGGGACTCAACTTAAGAGGTCATCAGTCCCCTAGAACTTAGAACTACTTAAACCTAACTAACCTAAGGACATCACACACATCCATGCCCGAGGCAGGATTCGAACCTGCGACCGTAGCGGTCTCGCGGTTCCAGACTGTAGAGCCTAGAATCGCACGGCCACTCCGGCCGGCTATCACTTTAAAGTATGGACATACATGCAGGTGCAGAGCTTATTAGAAGTAGTTGGTTGGTTGTTTTGGGGGAAGAGACTAAACCACGAGGTCATCGGTCTCATGGGATTAGGGGAGGACGGGGAAGGAATTCGTCTGTGCCCTTTCAAAGGAACCACCCCTGCATTTCCCTGGAGCGATTTAGGGAAATCACGGAATACCTAAATCAGGATGGCCGGTCGCAGGATTGAACCGTCGTCCTCTCGAATGCGAGTCCAGTATTGAGAAGTGGTATAATCATATGGTGCAGTTTTGTGTGTTACCCATTCCGGCAGGCCTTTTTCGGAGGGCCATTGCGCACAGTGGTGTGGCTGTGGGGGACGGCGTGTGCTCTGACCGCATGCGGGACCGCTCCTTCGCGCTTGGCACCCACCTGGGACTCAAGACAGGCGACTCCCAGCAGCTGGTGGACTTCCTGAGGAAACAGCCGCCGCAGCTGCTCGTTAAGAACGCCATGTTCGGCCGCATTGAAGAGGTATGTCTTGCTCTGATCACGGATTGCTTTCTCCAGAGATGGAGGTTTTGAGACATTTGGGACACTTGCATTGCCTGAGACATATCTATCGTTATAGGATAAGGCCCGCGGTGTGCTGTTCCCATTCGTGGGCACAGTGGAACCACCTGATGCTGAGGGCGGAGCCTTCTTCCCGCGCGACCCCACGAAGCTACTGCGCTCTGGGGACTTCCAACATGTGCCCCTGATCACGGGTGTCTGCACCAATGAGGGAACCGTCTTTGCTGCAGGTCAGTGCATGGAGTGGTGACCCACCACCAACTGAGCCAGATTAATGCCGCTCTGTGCATCAGTAAACCAACCAGAACCAAGCATGTCTATCTCTTACAGTTCTCATTCTATGAGAAAAGTACTGCATTGGCTGTGGTTAAAAAATGGTTCAAATGGCTCTGAGCACTATGGGACTTAACATCTGAGGTTATCAGTCCCCTAGAACTACTTAAACCGAACTAATCTAAGGACACCACACACATCCATGCCTGAGGCAGGATTGGAACCTGCGACCGTCGCGGTTGCGCGGTTCCAGACTGAAGCGCCTAGAATCGCTCGGCCACACCAGCCGGCTTGGCTGTGGTGCAACGTGATGAATTTACATCGTTTTTCATAAACACTCACCTCATTTCATGAAACTACATCTCCTACATCGATTGCTATAGAAACTTGGGGCTAGCCATTGTGGCCGAGTGTTCTAGGCGCTTCAGTCTGGAACTGCGCGACTGTTACGGTCACGGGTTCGAATCCTGCCTCGGGCACGGATTGTGATGATGATGATGATGTTTGGTTTGTGGGGCGCTCAACTGCGTGGTTATCAGCGCCTGTACAATTACCCAATCTTTGCTCAGTCCAATTTCGCCACTTTCCTGGATGATGATGAAATGATGAGGACAACACAAACACCCAGTCATCTCGAGGCAGGTGAAAATCCCTGACCCCGCCGGGAATCGAACCCGGGACCCCGTGCTCGGGAAGCGAGAACGGATTGTTATGTCCTTAGGTTAGTTAGGTTTAAGTATTTCTAAGTTCTAGGGGACTGATGGCATGTTAAATCCCATAGTGCTTAGAGCCATTTTTTAGAAACTTGGAGAGAATTTTAACTTGTGCATCGAAGCCAAATCTCTGTTAAACATGTTGAAGTATATGGAATAAATTCCCAGACTTTTTTGTATTAGAATTGCCCCGGAAAAAATTGTAAAAATAAAAATAAGTATGATGCAGTTCCACTATTTGACCCTTATAAATATTTCTGTGTGGTAACCTGCATTTTTACCTTAGCGTAGCTCTGTTATATGCTAACCTACCACCAGCGGATTGCTTGCAGTGCACAAATGTAGTACTGTAATTCCGTACCTTGATATTATTGAAATTAAAAAATACAGATTTATAGTTGCTTATATGAAAGAAAGTTACAGTGTTAAGTAATTCAGATACTTCAATGACTAACAAGTGTGGAAATTTGAATATCAGTATCCTGTTTCAATCAAGTGGGGCCAAGAGGCGATAAATAGAGGGACTGTCCCAAGAGTTTCAAGAATGATTGTTTTAAAGAGATTAATTCCTTTCCAATGCACAGAACCTTACAATTCTTCGAACTACACTCATGTTCTGAAAAATCAGAACACCTTGAACAACTAGAGATAGGACGCTCACAATCACAGGACATATATATCAGTATGTTCTGCAGAATTATTAGCATTTCCGTCACCTCAGTTCAGTGTGTGTGCTGTTGTCTAGTAGGCACAGAGTTCACCATAGGCCCTGATAACTTGTTCCATTTATGATGTCGTCAACACATATAAGGTGCGAGTGGCGTACTGAGCTGTAAGCATTCACCTGGTTCCGAAGTTCATCTGGGTTGCCTACCACTGGGTCACAGCGCTGCACCTGTCGTGTCCCCATATCCTACACTTTTTCGAATGGCGACAAGTCTGGTGATCTGGAAGGCCAGGGCAAAAGGCTGACATACTGTGACACCAAGAAGGTAAATGTCGTCCAGCAACATATTGTCACGCATTGTCTTGCTGAAAAATGACGTCAGGGTGTTGTGCAGAAAGGGTATGGCTATGAGTAGCAGGAAGTCATTCACGTAGGTCACACTGGTCATAATGCCCTGGACACACACTGTTATTTGTGCTTGTACCCAATAGCACACCACACCATAAAGCCTTGAGTTGGAGCTGTATCTCTTGTATGAGTGCAGTCGTTGTGATATCACCCTACTTGTCTGTGGTGAACCAAAATATAGCCATTATTTTCAAACAAAGAGAACGTGCATTCGTTTATTTCTGTCTCCAGTGACATCGTGCCATAAGCCACTGCCATCTAGCATGTTTCTGCACATTCGTCAAAGGTAGGTGGAGAAGTGGACAACATGGACGTGTCCCAAGCCATAATAAATGACGACAGACTGTCACCCCTGAGAGTTTATGAGTTACACTGTACCAATGTTGCATCAGAGCCGATGACATTGCAGATGTGGTCTACAATGCCATTAGGATGAGGTGTCAATCTTCGCTCTGGGACGGGGGTGGAGAGTTGATCTGGGCGGTGCGACCTGACCCGTCTCATCGTGTTTTACAGCCTTGCGTGACCCATTCTATACACAGCTGTTGCAATGTCGCAACACTTCATCCCACACGAGCAGCAATTTCAAGGATGGATGCATCACATTCACTCATGCCAATAATGCGCCCTCTTTTAAAGTCACTGATTTGGCGGTGTAGTTTGTGCATACGTCTGCAAGGCAACCTGCACGTCTGCTCAACTCACAGTGATCCATTAATTTCGGTTTATAGCGACAACGAGAGCAGCAGGTTCATCTTATTGATAGGTGGTGTTGCGCCGCGATTACGATGTTTGCCGTTAACTCGTGGGCCAACATGGTTCACATGCTGATCATTTCTCCAGAACATACTAATGAACATATCCTGTGTATATGAATGTAGTATCTCTAGTCGTTCAAAGTTGTTGTTTTTTTCTGAACATGAGTGTACATTCCTCCTGCATCTACGCATCACTGCCACCGCTTCATCCAGGCCACACAGGCATCGTGGATGTTTGCAATTGGGAACATTCTTAAGGCAGTGTGTTGCCTCCAACAGTCTGTGATGGTGTCCTTTCGAACTACTCGTTGTTCTGAGAAGCAAAAAGAAAAGCGGCGGTGATGCCAAGTAAGGGCTGAGCAGTGCATGAGGTAGCGTTGTCACACTACTTCTAGCGAGAAGAGGCAGTCTGTCCCAATGCGTTGTTGCAATGCAAAATCGAGAAGTTCGCATCGTCTTTCCTGACACTTTTCATCGTATCTCGCAACGGAGTAAGAACTTTATTGTAAAAGTGGCCAATAACTGATTGTCCTTGATGAGAAAATTCACTGTGATTCACTCCTTTGGAGTAAAAGGAAAAAGACGATTAACATTATCTTAGCATAAGATTTTCTCGTGTGGGCCTTCTTTGGGTGAGATGATTCTTTTGTATACTGCTCGTTGCTTTGTCTTTTATATTTGGATTTGTACTGTCCAAAAAGTAAGGTCACTTCCGTGGCATTCAAACACTTCAGCACGAGGATTTCCTTCTGTTCGTCAGTCACTACTTTTTGGGGCCATCTTTCCACACACCTTTCTCATCCCTCAAATCGCGATAACATTCTATTTTGGCAAATTTCAATCATCTCGTATACTCATTCATATATTCTGGCGTAGATCGCCGTTCAAAACTTTTCGCACTTTCTCCACATTCTCATGCATTTGATACGATGCTGAAAGCGCTGGTAGTTATCAGAATTTTCTGCGCCGTTTCAGGCCACGTTATGCCATTCGGAATATCTCGTCTGGGACATGGCTATCTCCCAGATGGCTTCCGAAATCAGGTCCACTGTCTCAGAGCAGTCTTTTTTAATTTGACGCCAAATTTTTATTATGTATCTCTGCTCTGTTAACCGCTGCACCTCGAATCTCGATGGTTTACCAAAACACACAACACGTGAAACGCGCTTCTCACTCCGGCACTACTCAGAGGCGACTGAGCCCAGTTGCATTTGTTAGCGAAGACCGTCCACCATCGAACCTGCATCGCTCTAGTCCTTCTTTCCGTTTGGAACATTTTTTCTCGGAATTTCTGGCACAAACCCTACTGCCAAAATGCAACTTCCCCTGATTTTTGCAAATGGATAACTCATTTAATTGGAATGTTGCTAATGGTCACAAGATGGCGGCTTCCATCACCACCAAGTCTTTTCTCAGAGCTTGAGCGCTTTTACCTGCAGAGATACGGCTGCACAGTGAAGCTGGTCGGTAGGAGACACCATTGCCTGGGATCTTTACGTCCCAGCGTGGTTCTCCGTGAACTGCTGCAAATGACACAGTGCTAGTTTGGTCAATTAATTGTTTCCCTTGAGAACCAAAGTTTTAAACAGCACACAAGGACAGCATTTGATCTCACTCTATAGACTGCCTCGGGGCAAAGACTTAGCAAGGCTTTTGTCATTTATTCTGAAATTTTCCATTAAGAAAAAAAAACATTTTATTGGACAATGATCTCAGTTTTCCCCACGCATATATATAATTTTGTTACTTAGGACTGCTGTATTTTGGCAAACCACTAAAAACCAGTCAGAGCTGTTGGAATTAAGAGATATCTGTTCCACACAGAATCCAGAACAATTTCTAGTGACGAAAATGGGAAGGATTTGGAATTATTAAACATTACAGTTTCCTGATGTCTACTTCTTGCAACGTAGAAGGATCATTTTCTGAATTAAATAATATCCCGTCAGACTTACGTATGAGCCTAGATGAGGATAATTTAGATTATTATTTATTTAACTTACAGCTTTTAGTGCAGGGAGTCAAGAGATCTTTGGCCCTCCTTCGATGCAGCTAATTTGATTTAAACACAGAGGCTGCATCTTTGAGGAAATTACAATCTGTCAGGAAAGTAAGAAATTCGGAAGAAACTGGCTGTTGCCAAAATTGAAAGTGGTAAACCACAGAAAACCATTTTCAAGGTTGCCAGAAGATGGATTCGAACCACCTTGCTTCCTGAATCCAGGGATTTGCAGGTTAGCAGCTCAATGCATAGGGCTACCTCAATCGGTGCGAATTTGGAAACAGTGGTTGTTGAACATTACTTTAAAAAATAAAATGCACCACAACAAAAGATGGAATTTTTTAATTTTGCCTGTGTCGTTATTTCACAGTGCACAAATGCACGGAAATTTTGCGATTTAATGTGCATTGAATCGCAGTCTTCAGTTGTATTCAAGTGTTCAGTATTACAAGAACGTAAATAGATAGAAGTGAGGCTGGGGCGGATGGGGTGGCAGCAGGGCTTGGAGACGATTTCAAATAACCCGCTGAAAAAATGTTTTAGAAACGAACAAACTGCAGGATGTGCCACCGTGACATACCCCTTCCGCTATCCAGAAACCCCTGAGCATCGCTCCGTATATGAACTGGTTTTCATTACTGAATGCTGTCTGGATGGGCAGACTGAGAGAAGTTTCGCCATTTGGGTTACTAATGTAAATGTCGTATGACTAGGGCCTCCCGTCGGTAGACCGTCCGCCGGGTGCAAGTCTTTCGATACGACGCCACTTCAGCGACTTGCGCGTCGATGGGGATGAAATGATGATGATTAGGACAACACAATACCCAGTCTCTGAGGGGCGAAGATCTCCGACCTAGCCGGGAATCGAACCCGGGCCCTTTCGGAGAGACCATCTGTCGCGCTGACGACTCAGCTATCGGGGGCGGTCTGGGCTACTAATGATATAATATTAAGCAAGTTTTTGTTAGTCAGTAAGAATTTCGGCGACAACGACAAATCCAAGTGTATTTTTGTCCACTGATTTTAGTTTAATATAATTTTTAATCACATTTACCTTGTGAAATATTGCAACCCTAAAATTCTGTCAGCTTCCAAATAATGATTCTCTTACTAACATTAAACTTATGTAGATAGGTAATTAGGCCTTTATAGTAGTATGCACATATTTTTAACATACCATGACGCTAGTGGAAGTTTTCGTTCTTATTACAAACTTATCAATAATTAGAAACTGTCACAACAGCGCACAGCACAAAAACCGTAAACGGTGGTACATTAAATTCAACTGCAAGTAGCAACAAAACAACAACTGAGCTCAGATAAGGCCAACAATGTAGAGTAGTTGGTCTAAGCTAAAGTAGGGATGGGCGTGGGCGATAGTCGATAGTGTTATCGATACATGGATGGTTTAAATCTGTCAATGGCCTTCCTGACTGTCGATAGTGTGTATCTCTTTTCCGTTGTCTGATTAAAAGGTAAAATATCTTTTAATTTCTCTACATGGCAACTAGATAGTGTGTAATTTCATTTCGATGATAGGGGGTCCGGACCCCCTGAACCCCGTTTAGGTACGTCCTTGCTCTGGCATGTCAACACACATTTCTACTGCCAGTAAAGTTTTCTTCTAGGCAGTATGGTCCGACACTGTAAGCACAATGAAATAAGAATATAACTAGGAGGGGCGTTTGAAAAGTCCGTGCAAAGTCCGAGAGATGGCACCACCGGCACGGAACGAGGCCATGTTTAGTTAGTTGCATATTTGGAAAGAACGCACACCAAGTTTCAGACATATTGGTCTATTTCTTTGTATTTGGCATTCGTGTGAATCAAGGAAAGGAAATCGAGTGATTGTCAAAAAATGGACGAAAAAGAGTTTCGTGTGGTGATTAAACATTACTTTATGAAAGGCAAAACGCCTCAGGAGACTAAAGAGAAGCTTGATAAACATTACGGTGACTCTGCACCTTCGATTAGTTTTTCAAAATTTTCGGAGTGGCCGTATGGGCACAAGTGATGCTGAATGTTCTGGACGCACTGTGGCGGTTACGACTCCACAGATCATTGATAAAATCCATGATATGGTGATGGATGACAGAAGCGTTAAGGTGCGTGAGATTGCTAGTGTTGTGGGCATCTCGAATGAACGGGTACATAATATTTTGCATAAACATTTGGACATGAGAAAGCTATCCGCAAGATGGGTTCCGCGTTTGCTCACGCTTGACCAAAAACGGAATCCTGTGAAGTGTTGCTAGGATGGTTTGCAGATGTTCAGGAAGAATCCGCAGGACTTTAAGAGTCGTTTCGTCACTGTGGATGAAACAAGATACATTACTATACTCCTGAGACCAAAGAACTATCTAAGCAAAGGGTTACCAAGGGAGAATCTGCACCAAAAAAGGCGAAGACCATTCCTTCGGCCGGAAAGGTTATAGCGACTGTCTTTTGGGATTCGCAAGGGATAATCCTCATCGACTATATGGAAAAGGGTAAAAGTATTACAGGTGCATATTATTCATCGTTATTGGACCGTTTGAAAATCGAGCTGCAAGAAAAACGCCGGCGATTGAACGGCAAAAGTCCTTTTCCATCACGACAATGCACCAGCACACACCTCAGCAGTTGTGGTAGCAAAATTAATGGAAATAGGCTTCCAACTCGTTTCACATCCCCCCTATTCTCCAGACTTGGCTCCCTCGGACTACTATTTGTTCCTCATTTTGAAGAAATAGGTGGTGGGACAAAGACTTTATTCAAATGAGGAGGTGATTGCACCAACTAATAGCTATTTTGCAGACTTGGACAATTCCTATTATTCGGAAGGGCTCAACAACAGCGTTGGACGAAGTGTATAAATCTAAAAGGAGACTATGTTGTAGAATAAAAAAGGTTTACGACAAACACGTAAGTAGTTTTTATTTTTGCACAGACTTTTCAAACGCCCCTCATAAGTACCTAGAAGTTCAAGAAGACATGTCCAGCAAGTAAAATTACTGCACCCCTGACTCCCAAAGAAATTTTACCTGTATACTTGGAAGCATCGCGTTCAAGGACACAGTGATGGCTGTCGAATACAAGCTTGCTGGCCTCAGTGTCTTATTGAAATCAGTGTCCCCATAGCTGTTAGGTGAGAAGCGTAACCTCATTTGTCCTTACAATATAAAACGCAGCGTTCTAGATTGATTGATAGATTATTGGCTATGATGTCTAATGATGGATCCAGGTTTCATAAACAGTCGCAGATCGTCGCAACAAGTCTTGCGGAGTGCTACTAAACATGGCCACACATTGTGTTGAAATGTTGTACCGGAACCACTTTCGGTCGACCGTGTGGAAACGCGGCACCCACCTACCACACAGTTTCTTCACAGGAAGTTCTCGGTGCAGGACATTATACACTCGGTCAGATGAGATGCCTAGAATGTCAACAATTTCACGAATTTTTATTCGGTGTACTCACATTACCATATCATGGATTTTGTAAATGGTCTCCTGTATAGTAACCTCAGTCCGGAGCGCGCTTCGCCTTCGGTGATTGTCCGATCACATTTAAATTCGTCAATCCAAAAGTAAGTGGTCTTCAATGTTGGTGCAGACTCCGCGTGAACTTCATCCAGTTCTGTTTTGATAAGAGCGCCAGTCCAGCGTTTCAAACCAAAACATTTATAACAGCGCGAAACTCGATTTTCTCCATTTTCAATCATAGTCGACACAGCGACCAGTTCAGACGGCTGTCAAAAATTAACCGTATGCTGTACTTTGTCGAAATTCTTCGTACGTTCCAGGGAGGCGCAACAAGAATATTCCCTTCTTTCACGGAAATTTACCGTTCTTATCAAACCACCTTCCTACTCATCCACTCTGAGCCGCCAGGAAGCTTTTGTGAATGGCAATGGTTTTCATACACCTTATTAGAAACGGTAATGTGTCGTGTTTTTGTATTTCAATATTTTTCTTCACCCCTGTACGTCTATCGGCAGTACTGAGAATTTTGAAGGTATGCCATTCTGTCTGACGCGTAAATGTTGTTTCTGCGCCAGCCGCGGTGGTCTCGCGGTTCTAGGCGCTCAGTCCGGAACCGCGCGACTGCTACGGTCGCAGGTTCGAATCCTGCCTCGGGCATGGATGTGCGTGATGTCCTTAGGTTAGTCAGGTTTAAGTAGTTCTAAGTTCAAGGGGACTGATGACCGCAGCTGTTAAGTCCCATAGTGCTCAGAGCCATTTTTTGTTGTTTCTGCCACGATTAACATGCGTTTCTATGGACAGAGGTCGTACCGGAGACTGTCCAAGCATCCAGCTACGCTGCGAACCCCCGCCTGCTGATCCCCACCAACTTGCGCTGCCCTGAAGCAGACAGGGACGACGTGGCCGAGGAAATTCAGTGCTTCTACTTCGGAGAACGCAACATCGGACCCGACACGCAAGTGGAGCTCTTCACAGTGAGTAACCTCATCAACTACCCAAAACAGATTTGCACCACCTACACATCTGTGAACGTGTTCGAGCAAGGAGAAGGGGAGTGACTACAGAAATGCGGAGCATTAATTTGAAACTTCATCATTATACAGAATGGTCCAGTGATAGTGACCGGGCCAAATATCTCACGAAATAAGCATCAAACGAAAAAACTATAAAGAATGAAACTCTCTAGCTTGAAGGGGGAAACCAGATGGCGCTCTGGTTGGCCCGCTAGATGGCGCTGCCATGGGTCAAACGGACATCAACTGCGTTTTTTAATAGGAAACCCAATTTTTTATTACATATTCGTGTAGTACGTAAAGAAATATGAATGTTTTACTTGGACCATTTTTTTCGCTTTGTGATAGATGCCGCTGTAATAGTCACAAACGTATAAGTACGTGGTATCACGTAACATTCCGCCAGTGCGGACGGTATTTTCTTCGTGATACATTACTGGTATTAAAATGGACCGTTTACCAATTGCGGAAAAGGTCCATATCATGTTGATGTATGGCTATTGTGATCAAAATGCCCAACGGGCGTGTGCTATGTTTGCTGCTCGGTATCCTGGACGACATCATCGACGTTGGTTCAAATGGCTCTGAGCACTATGGGACTCAATTTCTGAGGCCATCAGTCCCCTAGAACTTAGAACTAGTCAAACCTAACTAACCTAAGGACATCACACACATCCATGCCCGAGGCAGGATTCGAACCTGCGACCGTAGCTGTCTCGCGGTTCCAGACTCCAGCCCCTAGAACCGCACGGCCACTTCGGCCGGCTATCATCCAAGTGTTCCGATAGTTACGTTATTTAAGGAACAGGAAGTTTTCAGCCACATGTGAAACGTCAACCACGACCTGCAACAAATAATGACCAAATAGGTGTTTTAGCTGCTGTCGCGGCCAATCTGCACATCAGTAGTAGAGAAATTGCGCGAGAATCGGGGATCTCAAAAACGTTGGTGTTAGGAAGGCTACGTCAACATCGATTGCACCCGCACCATATTTCTATGCACCAGGAATTGCATGGCGACGACTTTGAACGTAGTGTACAGTTCTGCCACAAGGTACAAGAGAAATTACGGGACGATGACAGATTTTTTGCACGCGTTCTATTTAGCGACGAAGCGTCATTCACCAACAGCGGTAACGTAAACCGGCATAATATGCACTATTGGGCAACGGAAAATCCACGATGGCTGCGACAAGTGGAACATCAACGACCTTGGCGGGTTAATGTATGGTGCGGCATTATGGGAGGAAGGATAATTGGCCCTCATTTTATCGATGGCAATCTAAATGGTGCAATGTATTCTGATTTCCCACGTAATGTTCTACCGATGTTACTGCAAGATGTTTCACTGCATGACAGAATAGCGATGTACTTCCAACATGATGGATGTCCGGCACATAGCTCGCGTGCGGTTGAAACGGTATTGAATAGCATATTTCGTGACAGGTGGATTGGTTGTCGAAGCACCGTACCATGGCCTGCACTTTCACCGAATCTGACGTCCCCAGATTTCTTTCTGTGGGTAAAGTTGAAGGATATTTGCCATCGTGATCCACCGAAACGCCTGACAACATGCGTCATCGCATTGTCAATGCATGTGCGAACATTATGGAAGGCGAACTACTCACTGTTGAGAGGAATGTCGTTACACGTATTGCCAAATGCATTGAGGTTGTCGAACATTTTGAGTACTTATTGCGTTAATGTGGTATTTACAGGTAATCACGCTGTAACAATATGCGTTCTCAGAAATAAGTTCACAAAGGTACATGTATCACATTAGAACAACTGAAATAAAATGTTCAAACGTACCTACGTTCTGAATTTTAATTTAAAAATCCTACCTGTTACCAACTGTTCGTCTGAAATTGTGAGCCATATGCTTCTGACTATTACAGCGCCATCTATCACAAAGCCAAAAAAGTGGTCCAAGTAAAACATTCATATTTTTTACATACTACATGAATATGTAACAAAAAATGGGGGTTCCTATTTTCAAAAAACGCAGTTGATATCCGTTTGGCCTATGGCAGCGCCATCTAGCGGGCCAACCATAGCGCCATCTGGTTTCCCCCTTCAAGCTGGACAAGTTTCGTTCTTTGTAGTTTTTTCGTTTGACGCTTATTTCGTGAGATATTTGGCCCGGTCACGATCAATGGACCACCCTGTACACCCCCAGGGGCTGCAGATATACGATCGCCATTCAATAAGTAATGAAACACATCCTTTCAGCCAGTTTCATTTGGGGAAATTCGGAATTTATAATGTAAAATCGTCAAAAATTTCCGCTTCAGACGCTGTAGCTATTTCAAGTTCCGGTAGGTGTCGATTATATAAGTGGCGCCGGCCATTGTGGCCGAGTGGTTCTAGGCGCTTCAGTCTGGAACCGCGGGACCGCTACGGTCGCAGGTTCGAATCCTGCCTCGGGCATGGATGTGTGTGATGTCCTTAGGTTAGTTAGGTTTAAGTAGTTGTAAGTTCTAGGGGACTGATGACCTCAGATGTTAAGTCCCATAGTGCTCAGAGCCATTTGAACCATGTAAGTGGCCTTAAAAATGCGTCTGTAATGGAGGTGAGATACAACCAGAGACCTGTCACCGGGTATCTTTTGGCGGAAAACTGGAGCATTGTACATATTCACAGTCGATGAAACGGGTTCATCACATCGAACCGGTAAGTAACGGTAGTTCATGATATGGTGCCTCACCATCTCTCCTCTGAAGAAACAGTTCAAAGGGACAGCCTCAGCCAGTAAATTCATAGCGACGGCATTCTGGGACTCTGAAGGGGTTATTCTGTTTGATGCCCCTCCTTCGTGGCGCAACGATCAACAAGTGTATTGTACTACCCTCAGGAAACCGAACAAACTAGCGTGTTCGTCGCCACAAAATGCAAACGAACTTCTCCTGCTTCATGTGAACGAAAGGCCTCGCACAAGTCTGAACCCCCGAGAGAAGGTCACAA
Organism: Schistocerca cancellata; assembly: GCF_023864275.1. NCBI lineage: Eukaryota > Metazoa > Arthropoda > Insecta > Orthoptera > Acrididae > Schistocerca > Schistocerca cancellata. The sequence goes on along the minus strand of NC_064635.1, from coordinate 158,769,527 downwards.
AACTCCATTGGACTGTTCTTCCACATGCATCCTACAGCCCAGATCTCCCGTCCGACTTCCATCTGTTTGGTGCAATGAAAGCTGCACTCCGTAGATGATGAGGAGGTTATTGACCCAGCAAGTCGTTGGCTTCTACGTCGACCGGTAGAGTGATACACTACAAGCCCTGCCAGGATTGTATTGTATGGAACTGTGGACCTAGAAACGACGGAGAGGCTTCGTCCCCGCCGTAGCCCTCAGTGGTTCACAATCACAACAGGCTACAGTCCACACACCCCCTCCCCCCCTCCCCCAACCCCACAGCGAACCCAAGGTTATTGTGCGGTTCGGCCTCCAGTGGGCACCCCCGCCCCCCTCCACCACGGCAACGTCTCATACCAGACGAGTATAACCCAAAATGTTTGGGTGGTAGAGTAATTATGATGTACGCGTACGTGCAGACAGTGTTTGCGCAGCAATCGCCGACATAGTGTAACTGAGGCGGAATAAGGGGAACCAGCCCGCATTCGCCGAGGCAGATGGAAAACCGCCATAAAAACCATCCATAGACTGGCTGTCACACCCAACCTCGACACTAAACCGTCGGACGGATTCGTGCCGAGACCGGCACGCCTTCCCGCCCGGAAAGCAGTGTGTTAGACCGCATGAACGTGAACCTAAAGAAGAATCCCAGCTTACATCGGGGCTTACCAGCAGTCGTTCATCCCACGAACCGTCGGCGACTGGAACAGGAGTAGGGCAATGACAGTGGTTCACAGAGTACCCTCCGCTACACAACGTAAGGTGGCTTGTAGATTAAATATGTAAATGTGGGTGTGGAATCACTGGAGAGAAAAGTAGAGAAAGGAGAGGAAGCGAAGTACTGTAATTAGCGCGTGTTCCTCCCAAGATCTCAGTGAGACAATAATAATACCAACAATAATGGTTAGCAAGCAGTACAGTAACCGTGCCATGGAAAACAGTTTTGATAATAGTAGTGAAATATAAGGGATAATAACAGAGAAAATATTGCTGGACTAGGAGTGAGTACTGAGTCACAGTCGATGGTTGCTTCAGTGCTGTGAATAAGGAGTAGTGGAGAGCACTGCAGACAAGGCCATGAAGAACATTATTGTTTATTATAGAAGGTGTAGCATTAACGAGCTGGTTACGCAGTAGAGTTCCCGATGTAGAAACAGATTATGGAGTAGTGCGCGTGACAGAGAGGATTTTCCTTCCACGGGAACCAGTATTTTTTCAGTACTATTCAGATAGAAGTAAAAAGATTAGGAACAGACAATGACGGCTAATCGTAATGTACACGAGAATATGGCAGGCTATGTGGTCACATGTAAGTGATACGAAATATGAACGCCAAGAACCTCTTGCAATCTAACTTTCATTACCAACGTGAGCTTACATGTGAACGTCCTTACAAGAATAAAGACACCATAACTAAGAAAAAATCAGTTGCCGCTTTTGTGAAATATCATTACTTGAGAACGGCTCCATCGCTGTGATGCTGCCTTTTTTTTATTTGGAAAAGCCACTAGAAAAATCGGAAATTTGGATGATATTTTTGTATCAAAATCTCAATGAATGTGACGGACTGGTTCACAGTTCAGCGATCACATGTTTTCATAAGTAAAGGTCACGTTCTGTTTCACAGTTCTACTGTCGCATGTTTTCATATCAACGCCAAGGTCCACGTTGAATATTGAAAGCGATATTTCAATGTATTATCAGCGCTGATCATAATTTCCGTGTGTTTCAAGGACTGAATTGATGTCAGTTCGTGATAATTCGGTGTGTTACACTTCTTTGGCAAAAAATGTCACCAGTGAGGCGTCGGCATACACGCATCGTAGGACAGCTACTTGCTTGACGAGTCCACGAGGCTAACGAAGAGCGTAGACAGTGTTTGGAAGCAAAACGAATAAGAATTTCTCAATTGCTGTCATTTATACACTATGTGATCAAAAGTATCGGGACGAACCCAAAAACATACGTTTTTAATATTAGGTCCATTGTGCTGCCAGCAACTGCCAGGTACTCCATATCAGCGACCTCAATAGTCACTAGACATCGCGAGACTGCAGAATGGGGCGCTCTGCGAAACTCACGGACTTCGGACGTGGTCAGGTGATTGGATATCACTTGTCATACGTGTGAGACAGAACACGCTACAGCGCATACATACATAAGTTGAGGTACACACTGGATCACACGTACAGCACAAAAGTGTACAGGCCGACTTCGTCTGTTGACTGACAGAGACCGCAGACAGCTGAAGAGGGTCGTAATGTGTAACAGGCAGACATCTATCCAGACCAGGAATTAAAAACTGCGTCAGGATCCCCTGCAAGTACTATGAGAGGCGGGAGGTGAGAAACCTTGTATTTCACGGTCAAGAGGCTGCTCATAAGGCACATATCACGCCATTAAATGGCGGGCGACGCCTCACTTGGTGTAAGGAGCATAAACATTGGACGACTGAACAGTGGACGAATCGCGGTACACAATGAGACGATCAGATGGCAGGGTGTGGGTATGAGAGTGCCCAGTGAACGTCATCTGTCAGGGTGTGTAGTGCCAACAGTAAAATCCGGAGGCGGTGGTGTTATGGTGTGGTCGTGTTTTTCATGGAGTGGCTTGCATAGTTTGTTGTTTTCCGTAGCACAGGCCTACATTGACGTTTTAACCATCTTCTTTCTTCCCACTGGTGAAGAGCAATTCAGGGGTGACGACTGCATCTTTCAACACGACAGAGCACTTGTTCATAATGCACAGTCTGTGGCGGAGTGCTTGTACGAGAATAACATCCTGCCCCGCACAGAGTCCTGACCTGCAGCCTATAGAACACCTTTGGTAACTTTTGGAACGCCGACTTCGTGCCAGGCCTTAACGATCGACATCGATACCTCTCCTCAGTGCAGCACTCCGTGAAGAATGGGCTGCCACTCCCCAAGAAACCCTCCAGCACCTGATTAAACGTATGCCTGCGAGAGTGGAAGCTGTCATCAAGGCTCAAGGTGGACAAACACCGTATTGAATTCCAGCATTACCGATGGAGGGCGCCACGTAAGTTATTTTCAGCCAGGTGTCCAGATATTTTTGATCACGTAGTGTAACTCTGGAACAATGCATGCAGGAGATGGACAGTGAACAGGGGAGGAAATGAATTTAAGGATAGGAAAGGAGGGTATGGAGAGAAAGATGAAGGAGGAGGAGAGGAATAGAGAGAGTGTGAGTTGAGAGATGCACAGAGAGTGGGTGGAGGCTGACGACAGAGGATAGGGAGAAGGAGGGGGACATGGACAAACGGAAGGGGAGGAGGAGACTAAGACGCATATCCAGGTTCCATACATATTTAGCAAAAAAATGGCGCTGAGCGCCAGTGTGGCCGTGCGGTTCTGGGCGCTACAGCACATCCATGCCCGAGGCAAGATTCGAACCTGTGACCGTAGCAGTCGCGCGGTTCCGGACTGAAGCGCCTAGAATCTCTTGACCACCGCTGCCGGCCATATTTAGCTATTGCAAAACATTGTCACGTTCGCTGGTATTAAAACAAATAAACTTTTTGTGTCCCCCCGGGCAACAAATAGATATAAATTAAATATCATAAATCCCTCAGACCGCAGTAACTTTGTGCCAGATTAATTTTCATGTAATGCCTTTCCAACAGTAATTATTCTACATCTAGATACATACTGCGCAAGTTACGATATGGTGTATGGCAGAAGGTACCATGTGTGACAATTAGTTGTTTCCTTTCCTGTTCCACTTGAAAATGGAGCGCGGAGAAAACGACTGTCATGGCCATACGAGCTCTAATTCCTCTTATCACGTCTTCACGGTCGTTGGCGGCAGAAGGATCATTCTATAGTCAGCTGAAAATGTCATTTCTCTAAATAACCTCAATAGTGTTTCGCGGACAGGACGTATCATTCCCCCTCCCACCAACAATTCCCATTCGAATTCAGGAAGCACCTTCATTACACCAGTTGTCGCATTCTTTATGGTTCTTTAGTGAATACAGGAGCGACGAACAGGTGCCGTTCGTGGACGGAGAATTCATATTTTAATTTATAATACATCTTATATCAAATAGTATTGTTGTTGTATTCTTCAGTCCTGAGACTGGTTTGATGCAGCTCTCCATGCTACTCTATCCTGTGCAAGTTTCTTCATCTCCCAGTACCTACTGCAACCTACATCCTTCTGAGTATGCTTAGTGTATTCATCTCTTGGTCTCCCTCTATGATTTTTACCCTCCACGCTGCACTCCAATATTAAACTGGTGATCCCTTGATGCCTCAGAACATGTCCTCCTTCTTGTCAAGTTGTGCCACAAACTTCTCTTCTCCCCAATCCTATTCAATACTTCCTCATGTGATCTACCCATCTAATCTTCAGCATTCTTCTGTAGCACTACATTTCGAAAGCTTCTATTCTCTTCTTGTCCAAACTATTTATCGTCCATGTTTCAGTTCCATACATGGCTACACTCCCTACAAATACTTTCAGAAACGACTTCCTGACACTTAAACCTATACTCGATGTTAACAAATTTCTCTTTTTCAGAAATGCTTTCCTTGCCATTGCCAGTCTGCATTTTATATCCTCTCTACTTCGACCATCATCAGTTATTTTGCTCCCCAAATAGCAAAACTCCTTTACTACTTTAAGTGTCTCATTTCCTAATCCAATTCCCTCAGTACCACCCGACTTAATTCGACTACATTCCATTATCCTTTTTTTGCTTTTGTTCATGTTCATCTTAAATCCTCCTTTCAAGACACTATCCATTCCGTTCAACTGCTCTTCCAAGTCCTTTGCTGTCTCTGACAGAATTACATCATCGGCGGACCTCAAAGTTTTTATTATTCCCCATGGATTTTAATACCTCCTCCGAATTTTTCTTTTGTTTCCTTCACTGCTTGCTCAATATAGAGATTGACTAACATTCCGAAGAGGCTACAACCCTGTCTCCCTTCCCAACCACTGCTTCCCTTTGATGTCCCTCGACTCTTATAACTGCCATCTGGTTTCTGTACAAATTGTAAATAGCTTTCCTCTCCCTGTATTTTACCCCTGCCACATTCAGAATTTGAATGAGAGTATTCCAGTCAACATTGTCAAAAGCTTTCTCTGGAACGTAGGTTTGCCTTTCCTTAATCTTGCTTCAAAGATTAGTCGTAGGGTCAGTATTGCCTCACGTGTTCCGATATTTCTACGGAATCCAAACTGATCTTCCCCGAGGTCGGCTTCTACTAGTTTTTCCATTCGTCTGTAAAGAATTCGTGTTAGTATTTTGCAGCCGTGACTTATTAAACTGATAGTTCGGTAATTTTCACATCTGTCAACACCTACTTTCTTTGGGATTGGAGTTATTATATTCTTCTTGAAGTCTGACGGAATTTCGCCTGTCTCATACATCTTTCTCACCAGATGGTAGAGTTTTGTCAGGACTGGCTCTCCCAAGGCTGTCAGTAGTTCTAATGGAATGTTGTCTACTCCCGGACCTTTGTTGCGACTCAGGTCTTTCAGTGCTCTGTCAAACTCATCACGCAGTGTCATATCTCCCATTCCACCTTCATCTACCGCCTCTTCCATTTCCATAATATTGTCCTCAAGTACATCGCCCTTGTATAGACCCTCTATATACTTCTTCCACCTTTCTGCTTTCCCTTCTTTGCTTAGAACTGGGTTTCCATCTGAGCTCTTGATATTCATGCAAGTGGTTCTCTTTTCTCCAAAGGTCTCTTTAATTTTCCTGTAGGCAATATCGATGACAAATATAAGCCTCCACATCCTTATATTTGTCCTCTAGCCATCCCTGCTTAGCCATTTTGCACTTCCTGCCGATCTCATTTTTGAGACGTTTGTATTCCCTTTTCCCTGCTTCACTTACTGCCTTTTTATATTTTTTTCCTTTCATCAATTAGATTCAGTATCTCTTCTGTTACCCAAGGATTTCTACTACCCCTCGTCTTTTTACCTACTTGATCCTCTGCTGCCTTCACCACTTCATCCCTCAAAGCTACCCATTCTTCTTCTACTTCTTTCCCCCATTCTTGTCAATTGTTCCCTTATGCTCTCCCTGAAACTCTGTACAACCTCTGGTTTAGTCAGTTTATCCAGGTCCCATCTCCTTAAATTCCCACCTTTTTGCAGTTTCTTCAGTTTTAATCTACAGTTCATAACCAACAGATTGTGGTCCGAGCCCACATCTGCCCCTGGAAATGTCTTACAATTTAAAACCTGGTTCCTAAATCTCTGTCTTACCATTATATAATCTACCTGAAACCTGTCAGTACCTCCAGGCTTCTTCCATGTATACAATCTTCTTTTATGATTCTTGAACCAAGTGTTAGCTATGATTAGGTTGTGCCCTGTGCAAAATTCTACCAGGCGGCTTCCTCTTTCGTTTCTTACCCCCAATCCATACTCACCTACTACGTTTCCTTCTCTCCCTTTTTCCTACTGACGAATTCCAGTCACCCATGACTATTAAATTTTCATCTCCCTTCACTATCTAAATGATTTCTTTTATTTCATCGTACATTTCTTCAATTTCTTCATCTGGAGAGCTAGTTGGCATATAAACTTGTACTACTGTGGTAGGCGTGGGCTTCGTATCTATCTTGGCCACAATAACGCGTAAGTACTACATAACTTTGTTTCCTGTAGTTGCATCATTAGTTACTTACAATAGATTCGAATGTTGAAATACACAGGGTGATTTTTGCCCACCGTGTACAAACTCTAGGGATTAATCGATGAGGGGATACGGAACAAAAAAGCTCTAATATGTCCGTAAATGCATCTTTTGCATGCTAGAGACCATTCATTCATCGTTACAGAGACTGCGCTCGCGGTCTAATACGCGCTATATTATGCAGCACAAACTTGTTTCCATGTACCTCAACTTATGTATGTATGCGCCTTAGCGTGTTCTATCTCACACGTTCACATTGACCATGCTGCATCAGAACACTGGCAAAAGTAGCATAAATACGCTGCTCCAGTGTCTCCACATCTGGAATGGGCTCTGCACACACGATATTCCTGAGATGGCACCTTAAGCAGAAATCGCACTGGTTGAGATCCGATGAACGAGCAGGCCATGCAACTGGACCCCCTCGTCCGATCGAGCGACCAGGGAAGACACGATTGAGAGGCGTCGGGACGCCAACGGCGAAGTAGGCTGGAGCACCGTCATTTAGCAGCCGCATAACCCTTCGTATCATGAATGGCACTTCTTCCAGCAGCGAGGCACCCGCAGGAAACGCCGATAGTTCCGGGCTGTTAGGTGACATGAAAGGAAGGCTGGCCACAAAATACGGTCGCCAGTTATCCCAATCCACACATCCGGGCTGAACCTATGCTGATGGTTCGCTGTCATCGTACCATGGGGACTGCATACTGTCCCATAGATGACTGTTATGAAAGTTGACGATACCACTCTGTGTAAAGGCGACCTCATCTGTGAATAGGATGGATGACACAAATCCAGGAATCGCGGCTGCCTGGTGAAGAAACCTGTGTCAAAATTGCTCCGGATGTGGAAAGTCTGTCGCTTGTAAGCACTGCACACGTTGCTTATGCCTCGGGCTCCCTCTTTGTGGACGATTTTGCGATCTACTACAGCTATCAACGGACCAGCCTTCTTGAACGACGTCTTCAAGGATGTCTCGATCGCCTCCACTCGTGGAGCATCGAAACCGGCTTCCGTTTCTCACCCAGTAAGACCGTTTGTGTCCATTTTTGGCGACGTAAGGAGTTTCTTCCGCCCTCCTTACATCTAGGTCCTGTCAACCTTCCGTTTTCAGACGTCGCTAAATTCTTGGGTCTTATGTTTGACAGAAAACTGTGCTGGTCCTCCCACGTTTCCTATCTTTCGGCTCGCTGTCTGCGATCGCTTAACACCCTCCGTGTCCTGAATGGTACCTCCTGGGGAGCGGACCGAGTGGTCCTTCTCCGCCTCTATCGCGCCTTAGTGCGCTCAAAATTGGATTACGGAAGCATAGTCTACTCCTCTGCTCGGCCGTCTATTCTTCGGCGTCTCGACTCTATCCACCACCGTGGATTACGTTTAGCGTCTGGAGCTTTTTACACTAGCCCTATGGAAAGCCTTTATGCTGAGACTGCTGAACCTCCGCTGTCCAATCGGCGAGCAGTCCTCCTGAGTCGTTATGCTAGCCATCTGTCTTCCATGCCTGCTAATCCAGCCCATGACCCATTTTTCGACGCCTCCTTTGATGGAGGGTATGCAGGCCGCTGCTCCTCCCTACTACCCCCGGGAGTCCGCTTCCGTCAACTGCTCCATTCTCTTTCCTTCCGCTTTCCTAAAACCTTCTTGACAACTTGGGGTACAGCACCGCCTTGGCTCCGTCCCCGGATCTGCCTGCTCCGTGACCTTTGTCTATTTCCCAAGGATGGTACCCCTCCACTTGTTTATCGTCGGGCATTTGCTGCTCTATGTGCAGAAATGACGGACGCCACATTTATTTACACCGACGGCTCGAAAACATCGTTAGGTGTAGGGAGTGCCTACATTGTTGGTGACACCCCAAATCAATTTCGGCTTCCCGACCATTGTTCGGTGTATACTGCGGAGCTTTACGCTGTTCTCCAGGCTGTCCACTACATCCGCCGCCATCAGCGGATACCGTACGTTATCTGCTCAGATTCTCTCAGCTCTCTCCTCAGTCTCCAAGCTCTTTACCCTGTGCACCCTCTGGTCCACCGGATTCAGGGCTGTCTGCGCTTGCTCCACCTGGGGGGCGTCTCGGTGGCGTTCCTCTGGCTCCCGGGACACGCTGGTATCGGTGGGAATGAGGCGGCCGATATAGCGGCCAAGGCTGCAGTCTCTCTTCCTCGGCCAGCTATTCAGTCGCTTCCCTTCACCGATCTACGGAGCGGTTTATGTCGCCAAGTTGCTCATTTATGACATGCGCATTGGTCAACACTTCCCCGTAATAAATTGCGGGAAGTGAAAGCCCTTCCTTGCGCTTGGACCTCTTCCTCCCGAACGCGTCGTCGGGAGGAGGTAATTTTAGCTAGACTCCGGATAGGGCACTGTCTTTTTAGCCATCAACATCTTTTAAGCGGCGATCCTCCCCCATTCTGTCCCCACTGCTCTCAGCTGTGGACGGTAAGACACCTTTTAATTGAATGTCCCTATTTTAATCCGTTACGCTCCCGTCTACAGCTATCGCCTGATCTATCGTCGATTTTAGCAGATGACACGCGCTCAGCCGACCGCGTTCTCCAGTTTATTAGTGACAGTGAAATGACGTCAGTCATTTGAAGCTTTTTTTGGGGACAACCACCCCCTTTCTGTAGTGGATTTTTAAGCATTCCTTCTACTTTTAGTTTCTCGTATTTTATGACTTTGTTCCCATTGCTGCTGGTTTTCAATTTCGGTTTTTTACTGTCTTAAGTCACGGGCTGGGCGCTAATGACCATAGAAGTTTTGCGCCCCAAAAACCACAAAAAAAAGTTGCTTATGATAAGGGTAGCAACAATTGTCATGCAACTGTTGGACATTGTCGCCTGGCTTACCGTGTACTGGCGAGCCAATTGCCTGGTACTGACACGGCGGTTGCCTTCCACGGTGTTAATCACATTTTCCTCCAAGTTTGGTGTCCGAACATTTCGGGTACGTCCTTTACGATTTCCTGATTCCTGAAACGGTCCTGTCTCAGACAAACGGCGAAACATTGTTGCAAATACTGAACGCTGCCATTGTTGTCGGCGGGGATAGGTCTTCTGATACAACCTTGCTACCAGTCGCCCATTGCCATTTGCCTTTTCGTAAGTAAACACCAAGTCGGCAAGCTCTCGATTCGAGCAAGAAACCGTTGCGTACAACACTGTATCACAGCCACTACAAGGTGAGTCAGCAAGAGAAGTGAATCAAATACAACATCCATGGCAGGAGAGGGCGCTAGGGCATGACGTATAAGGAACAGTACCACCCTCTAGAAGGAAACCAGGCATACTGTTAACTGTGACTGCGTGGTACAGCGTGTATTAGACGGCAGTCTCTGTAGCAAAGTAAGATTGAATAAATGGTCTCTAGCATGGAAACTATGCATTTCCGGACATAAGTTCACTAGACTTTTTCGTTCCATATCCTCGCTCGAGTTTGTACAATTACTATTCTGTAGAAGGCGAGCCCTGACCGCTGTGAAAGTCTGTAAATCTTATGAAATGGCAGAGACGCAAAAATAGGGTATGTGCATCGATATTTGAACTTAGGCAGACTCTTATATGAATGCGTGACGTCTGTTCTTTTATGTATTTACACGTCAACTTCCGTAGGACCAAATTGGGAAAAAATCTCCAATGTCATGGAAAGTGTCAGTACATGAAATTACAACATAAAAGTAATAACAGTTAAAAATAAAATGTTTATTAACCTGAAAATAGTCAGGCCATAAGTTTGAGTAAAAGCAATCAACAATACAACAAGAATCAGCTTAATTTTTCAAGGAACTCCTCGACAGAATAGGAGTGACCCATGAGGAAACTCTTCAGTTTCGATTTAAATGCACCTGGATTGCTGCTAATATTTCTCAATTCTAGTGGTTGCTTATTGAAAATGGATGCAGCAGTATATTGCCTATCTTTCTGCACAAGAGTTGAGGAAGTTCGATCCAAATGTATGTTTGATTTCTACCAAGTATTAAGAGTGAAAGCTGCTTATTCTTGGGAATAGGGCAATACTGTTAACAAGAAATGACAGTAAGGAATATATATAGTGAGGGGCCAATGTCAAAATACCCAGACTCGTGAACAGGGTTCGACAAGAGGTTCGTGAACACCACTTACTGCCTGAATCGCCCGTTCTGAACCAAATATATCCTTTTAGAATGGGAAGGGATACCCCAAAATATAATACCATATGACATAGGCGAATGAAAAAAAGCAAAGTACACTAATTTTCGTGTCGGACGATCACTCACTTCAGATGCCGTTCGAATAGTAAAAATGGCAGCATTTACTCTTTGAACAAGATCCTGAACGTGGGATTTCCACGACAGTTTACTATTTATGTGAAAAGCTAGAAATTGGAACTGTTCAGTTTCACTAATCATATGCCCATTCTGTGAAATTAAAACGTCAGGTTTTGTTGAATTGTGTGTAAGAAACTGTAAAGATTGAGTCTTACTGTGATTTAGCGTTAGTTTATTATCTGCAAGCCATGAACTTAGGCCATGACTACACTATTTGAGCTGGCCTCAGTGGCCGAGCGGTTCTAGGCGCTCAGTCCGGAACCGCGCGACTGCTACGGTCGCAGGTTCGAATCCTGCCTCGGGCATGGATGTGTGTGATGTCTTTAGGTTAGTTACGTTTAAGTAGTTCTAAGTTCTAGGGGAGTGATGAATTCAGGTGTTAAGTCCCATAGTGCTCACAGCCATTTACACTATTTGAAACCGAGACAGTGTTTCACCCAACATCCTTTACTACTGTCATCAACAAACGGAAATATTTTAGTCACCCATAATACTAGAGGGCATATCATCTATATAAACAAAGAACATAAGTGGCCCCAACACTGATTCCTGGGGCACCCCGCACTTGAGCGTATCCCACTCAGACTCCACATCGCAGCCATTCTCAACACTGTGGATAATGACCTTTTGCTGTCTGCTGCTAAAGTAAGAGGTGAACCAACTGTGAGGTACTCCCCGTATTCCATAATGGTCCAACTTCCAGAGCAATATTTTGTGATTAACACAATCACGAGCCTTAGTTAAATCTTAAAATATGCCTAGCGGTCGTAACCTTTTGTTTAACCCATCCAGTAACCCACAGAGAAAAGATAATATAGCACTTTTAGTTGTTAAACGACTTCTAATGCCGAACTGTACATTTGATTGCAAATCTTGTAATATAAAATGATCGATTACCCTTATATATACTGTCTTTTCAATAACTTTAGCAAACACTGATGGCATAAAAATAGGTCTAAAATTGTATACATTATCGATTTCTCCCTTTTCATAGGGTGGCTTTACTACTGAGTACGTTAATCGTTCAGGAAACTGACCATTCCTAAAGGAAAAATTACAAATAAGGATAAATACAGGGCTAACATGTGCAGCACAGTACTTAAATATTCTGCTAGGCACTCCATCATATCCACGAGAGTCCTTAGTCTTAAGTGATTTAATTATTGACTCAATCTTCCCCCTCGTCTGTATCACAGAGAAGTATTTCAGACATCAATCTCGGAAAGGTATTTGCCAAGAGAGTTATATGATTCCCTGTAGAGACTAAAGTTTTAATTAATTCACCAGCAATGCTCAGAAAATGATTGTTAAATACTGTACATGTGTCTGATTTATCAGTAACGGAAATATTTTTACTACGAACTGATGCCATATTGTCAACCTTGTGCTGCTGACCAGACACTTCCTTCATAACTGAACATATGGTTTCAAATTTATTCTGTGGATTAACTATTCTGTTTGCGTACCACATACTCTTTGCCTTCCTAATAACATTTTTAAGCATCTTACAGTAATGTATGTAATGGACTACTGTAGCTGATTGGGACTACTTCTAACATTTTGATATAATTCCTGCTTAGTTCTACATGATACCCTTATCCCACTAGTCAGCCACCCAGGCTGCCTTTTACTGCTAGACATAACAGACGCCATGCTGAATTCGCAGCTGTGACATATACCAAGTAATTTGAAGGTGGAGGGTGGAGAAAGAAAAGGGAAAGGACTATTGATGCAACTGCATTGAGACTTCATGTAGAAACAGCGCCGATGAGGGAAATTTGTGATCGACTGAAATTCTAACTCCAGATCTCTTTCTTACTAGGGACTTGAATTAACCACTGCGCCCGCTCCACCTACCTCCCACCCCCTCCGGACACCGTGTTTATCACAGTTTCACCGACTGTCTCGGGACGCCTCTCGGCCTGATTCTACAGAAAGTCCGGATGCAGCTGACATGTCCCCTTTCCTCCCCCCCCCCCCCTCCTCCTCCTCTCCATCTTCACATTACACGGTTAGGTAGACCCATCTCTGGATCTCTGGAGAGGGGATGCTTGTACATCATTGGCAGTCGCGTAATCGTTTGTGGCAGCGCCCACATGCCACGGTGGCGGCTGTAGGAGACACAGCGGTATGACTATCAGTGCATGTGTTTTTCAAAGTTCAGCCTCCCAGATAGCGGCCGATCCTGCACATGTAACAAATTCCTTCGATTTCATCCTAATCCGGCCTGGTGGGGATCCGAAACACTCGAGGAGTACACAAGAAAGGGTCGCACAAGCGTTCTACAGCATGAGTCACGAGGTTTTCCGCCAGTTGCCAGAGGTTATTCCTTAGGTTATTTGGAACAAAAACTGTAGGTACAGCAACGTGATCAGATCCATGATTAAGGAGCTACAACAGAGTTCCAAAACGTGCCATGGTGTATGGAGTGCTACAGTTGTGTGCACAGGACACGTGATCAGTCTTAGGTAGACAAGTGCAGCGAGTGGTACATTTGCATAAGAAGCAAGTTGTTGATACTGCAGTCACTGTTTAGTTATTAACTCCTGTGTACAGTACACTTTGCGATGCCATGCAAGTTTTCATCTCAGGAGTATGGAGAGATGGTGTGCATTTTGGTCTTCTGTGATGGTAATGCAAAAAATGCTGTTGCTGAATGTCACCGTCGATATTCTTATTGTAGGATTCCGAGTGCCAAAACATTTAGTGGAACGTATCGAACATTGCTAGAAAGTGATACTCTTCCCAGTATTCGTATTGACTCCGAAAGACATCGTGACGTTCAAGAAGAGGAAAAAATGCTTGCTTGAGTAGAGCACAGTTCTCATTCAAGTACAAGACGCCTAGCTACCCGACTGAATGATTCGCAATCTAAGGTATGTAGGATTCTTCATAAGAATGGACTGTATCCTTTCCATGTGCAGAAAGTTCATCATTTAGGGTCACATCATGGTGCCAATCGTTTGCACGTTTGTAACTGGTTAAATGGAAATCGGCAGCTTTATCGCTTCATAATGTCCAGCGATAAGGCAACCTTTACAAGAGACGGCATCAACAACATGCACAACATGCATGTCTGGGGAGACGAAAATCCCCATTCCATGCTAGTATCTAAATTTCAACGCAGATTCAGTGTCAGTGCCTGGTGTGGTGTTGTGTGTGACCATTTACTAGGACCGTTTCTTGTCCCAGGAAATATAAACGGTCATATGTACGGTAACTTTTACGAGAAGACTTACTGCAGCTTCTTGAAGATGTTCCTCTGGAAACAAGACGCCACATGTACGTCCAACATGACGGGGCACCTGTAGACTTCCACCATCTGGTAACAGCTTATCTTAGTCAGCAATTCCCACATCGATGGACACAGATTTAACACCCCTAGATTACGGCATCTGGCGGTGGATGAAAGACATCGTGTACGAAGTAAATGTGGAAACACGAGAAGAATTGATACATCGCATTTTAGATAGCGCAACGTCAATAAGGAACGAGCATGTGAAATTACGAAACAGTCGCGCGGGTCACTCCCGTGCTAATCTTTGCCTTCAAACGCAGGAGAAAATTTTGAACACTTGCTTTAAATCCACTATGAATGCAAGAGACTGCTACAAAACTGTTTAAATTAATTATTGTATGAATTTTTGTAGTGAAATTCTGCAAATAAAATTTTTTTCTGTCATTTTCCTAAGTTTTCAATTACTGTAGCTCCTTAATTGTGGATCTGATCCCATTACTTTATTTACATTTTTTGTTCCAAATAACCTAAGGAATACCCTCCAGAAACTGGGGGGAAAACCTGATGACTCACCCTGTACATGCCACTGCCTTTGCAGATGAGCTACAGTTTCCTAAAACCGTCCCAGTAAACCGAAGTCAACCATTCGCCTTTCCTACTAACGTCCTTACGTTCTCGGTCGTCACCAAGATGGTAGCTACCATTAGAGAGGCTCCACGGTTTTAAGAAGGATACCAGGTAGACTGAGATGCCTTCCTGTTAGGACTAGCCAGGCACAGCAACCTAAAAGATCCGGAAAGTTCCCTCAGAACTCGCTTGTAAGACGAGCACAACTTTTTGTAGGAATGGCTGCTTGGGGCGCCAATAGAAGATCGTCTGTTATTATCTTGCTGGGTTCGAGTTTTTAAACGGGATCCAGCACGATCACTCAGCGCCACCTTTGTTGGTGGCCTGCGGCAGTCAAAATGTAGCGTCACCTTAATCACTATCCATCAAGAAGACCTTGTCGTAGGTGCCATGATGACGAATGTCTGTCTCTGCAGTGTCACGCATTTATGAGAATCGTAAGAGCCTACCAAACTCGATGAGACTGTTGATGAGACGTTAGTGATCTACGAAGAGAATCGTCAGCCACCGGCTGCACTGCTCATCGAGATGGTATGGTCTACAGCAGAGATGGCCAGGAATTCAGTTCGCAAGTTGTCCCCTAGCCCGAGTGCCGTAGCGCTCAACTTGGCTGGCACGTTTCCCCCACCACCACGCTACGCTGTCTGATGGTGAGAAGTAGGGAGGAGGGGGGAACTCTGAACGCGTCGCATTTGTATAGTAGTGCACTTCCACGGCATAGTACTTGGTTTTCTATTTCAAATTTCTCAACAACATACTCAAAACAAAACAAAATTTTAATGTTATTTAGTTACTATTCGCACACAGTGGACATAAACTAATTTTCTGATTCAAAATGTCGGCATACGAAAATAACCAAAAAACAGTTTGACAGATTTTCATACTCATGTTGCCACATAATCGTGACTTATTTAGTTTCATAGTCGAGGAAGCTTCTTTCCCACACATACGTTGATCAAAATATTGTAGCATTTTTGCAACCTCATTATGGAAACGCAGAAACTCTACCTGCGGAAAGAAGTGTACACATCCTACGCCGTTTTAACATTAAAGATACTTGTCTTTTAAATACGAATTACTTGCACATCAAACAGTTACATTGGCACATGCACATGGGCGCTTTCAACTGAAATGGCAATCCGTCCCGAAAACGTATTGAAAAGAGGTTGACAGTGTCCTCGAAACGTTTAGGAACCTATTCTTGTATTTCTTTCAAGACCATAATGAATTCCTCAAACATCATCTTTCCTTTAACCCCACTGAACTTGGGTAACTGGACTTATTGTCTTAGTCAGACTGTGTCCCACCTACAACACGATTTTCTTTTTAAATGCATCCTCATCAAGTCAGAAAGAAATTACCTTTAAGTGTCTTGTTGTGGGCAGTGTGCACTCAGCTCTACATAAAATACGAAGTCTGTGCAATCCATTCGGGATGTTCTAATTTTCATTCCTGCAGTCTACTTTCCTTCATAAATTGAACAACAGCGAGTTCGAAATCGGAAACTCGTTCCACTGAAAATTATTGCAACTGACAATGGAATCATGCATCCGACTTCAGAAATTTTACTGTGCGTACCATCAATTTCTTCATTTGCTCCAAGCCTTAAAATTTAGCTAAAGTGCTTCTTGATGTACAGAACAATGAAACCCGTCTCTCGATCTTTGTAATTTTTTGGCATTTCATTTTCAACTAAATCTTTCTTCTGCACGATATTAGTGTTGCTAGATAGCAAATATGTAGTACCTGACAATTATGATTATTGAGAATTCTCATTCCTCTCTTCTGTCAGTCCCATTCATTTTATAGGATTGAGACGACAGATAGCTTCATTGCCTCTTTCGGTGCTAACGACCACTGGACCTGTGAATGTGCTTCATACCACTAATAAATAGTGAGGGATAAACAGCGCTGATCCTACGATTCTCTCGAACTTGGAGAGCTATGTCAATCGAGAAATGACACACCACAATGCTAACTGAAACGTCCTAGTTATTTCCGAGAAGGACCGAGCAAAGCCGAGTGGCACGCCAGATCTTTGCCCGAATGCCGCCCGCACACACTGCACGTGCGAATTAAGGCATGCCATGTCCGGCCCTGGCCTACTGGCTATACGTACTGCCCGACCACGATATTACTGCACTTGGTCTCGCGTGGTGGTTAGCAGAAAACATGCCGTGACTATACAGCAAACAAATACAGCGATGGCTAAGGAAAACGAATCACACTGTGGAAGAAATCAAGACAACGGTGCATACACTATCAAGTGTTTCCTATCGCGATAAAAAGTCATGATAAGCCGACCAAAGCGCTCTCCCTTCTAGGTGCAATAATATTGTGGTTGATTGATAACACACCTTCACACGCTCCACTGTTGCTCCACATCGCTAGTATTTCCCTCTCTCTCTTATACCAGCCTCTGTCTACCTTTTACACTACTGGCCATTAAAATTGCTGCACCAAGAAGAAATGCAGATGATAAACGGGTATTCATTGGACAAATATATTATACTAAAACTGACATGTGATTACATTAACACGCAATTTGGGTGCACAAATCCTGAGAAATCAGTACCCAGAACAACCACCTCTGGCCGTAATAACGGCTATGATACGCCTGAGCATTGAGTCAAACAGAGCTTGGATGGCGTGTACAGGTACAGCTGCCAACGCAATTTCAACACGATACCACAAGAATAGTTGAAATGGTTCAAATGGCTCTGAGCACTATGGGACTTAACATCTATGGTCATCAGTCCCCTAGAACTTAGAACTACTTAAACCTAACTAACCTAAGGACAACACACAACAACCAGTCATCACGAGGCAGAGAAAATCCCTGACCCCGCCGGGAATCGAACCCGGGAACCCGGGCGAGGGAAGCGAGAACAAGAGTAGTGACTGGCGTATTGTGACGAGCCAGATGCTCGGACACCATTGACCTGACGTTTTCAATTGGTGAGGGATCTGGAGAATGTGCTGGCCAGGGCAGCAGTCGAACATTTTCTGTATCCAGAAAGGCCCGTACAGTACCTGCAACATGCGGTCGCGCATTATCCTGCTGAAATGTAGGGTTTCGCAGGGATCGAATGAAGGGTAGAGCCACGCGTCGTAACACATCTTAAATGTAACGTCCACTGTTCAAAGTGCCGTCAATGCGAACCAGAGGTGACCGAGACGTGCAACCAACGGCACCCCATACCATCACGCCGGGTGATACGCCAGTATGGCGATGACGAATACACGCTTCCAATGTGCGTTCTCCGCGTTGTCGCCAAACTCGGATGCGACCATCGTGATGCTGTAAACAGAACCTGGATTCATCCGAAAAACTGACGTTTTGCCATTCGTGCAACCAGGTTCGTCGTTGAGTGCACAATCGCAGGCTCTCGTGTCTGTTCAAATGGTTCAAATTGCTCTGAGTACTATGGGACTTAACATGTGTGGTCATCAGTCCCCTAGAACTTAGAACTACTTAAACCTAACTAACCTAAGGACATCCCACACATCCTGCGACCGTAGCAGTCGCGCGGTTCCGGACTGCGCGCCTAGAACCGCTAGACCGCCGCGGCCAGCCTCGTGTCTCTGATGCAGCGTCAAGGGTAACCGCAGCCACGGTCTCCGAGCTGATATTCCATGCTGCTGCAAACGTCGTCGAACTGTTCGTGCAGATGGTTGTTGTCTTGCGAATGTCCCCATCTGTTGACTCAGAGATCGAGACGTGGCTGCACTGTCCGTTAGAGCCATGCGGATAAGATGCCTGTCATCTCGACTGCTAGTGATACGAGGCCGTTGGTATCCAGCACGGCGTTCCGTATTACCCTCCTGAACCCACCGATTCCATATTCTGCTAACAGTCATTGGATCTCGACCAACGCGAGCAGCAATGTCGCGATACGAGAAACCACAATTGCGATAGGCTACAATCCGACCTTTATCAAAGTCGGAAACGTGATGGTACGCATTTCTCCTCCTTACACGAGACATCACAACAACATTTCACCAGGCAACGCCGGTCAACTGCTGTTTATGAGAAATCGGTTGGAAGCTTTCCTCATGTCAGCAGGTTGTAGGTGTCGCCACCGGCGCCAACCTTGTGTGAAAGCTCTGAAAAGCGAATCATTTGCATATCACAGCATCTTCGTGTTATAGCAATTTTAATGGCCAGTAGTGTATTTGATTTTGTGTGCGTGTAGCGCATTAGCAGAACAGAAATTCGCGCTCGCTTCAAATTATGGCGATCGCGATAGGAGTTGTTATTGCTGATAATTTGGCAGTCGCTGCGCTTGCGATCGGGCAGTAATCAACCGTGAGCCCGAAGTGGCTTCTAACGAAGCGAAAAGATAAATCAGATGCAAGCACACGTGGATATGACGTTAATTTTTGTGTCCCGGCTATTTTGAACATATCTTTGGCAGTGGCTGATATAAACATTCACACTCACTAATTTGCATTTGCTAATAATAAGCTTTAAATAATGAATGGAAATGCGACCGTAGGCCGCCAAGAAAGTTAATCCTTGTCAGTGACTTTGAGCAATGCTCTAGTTTTCTCTCTCTGAACAAAAAAATACTTTTAATTACGTACACTTTAATCTTGCAGATATAAATAATATTTATACTCAGCTCTCAAGGTTGTTACGGCAGTGTAATACGAATTTATATTTACTTTTAGGCGTCTAACCACCACTGACTAATCAATACTGCAAGCAAACGGCCAATCCGATAATCAATTGATATGATGGGATGGGAAAGCAGAAAATGACTTTTTGGGTAAATGAAAGGTAACATAAATTTTATAATCTATATTCCGCAGAATTACACTTACATTCTCAGACGAGAGCAGACAGGCAGCGTTTATATAGATTTCGTCACGAATGGCGGCGATTGAGACCTACTTCCATGAAACGAGACAAAAGAAAGTGTACCTCTTCATCAGACGAGCAAGAACAATGACAATAATAATTTTACACTGTCAGTGCTCTTATTTCAATTACATATAAACACGTTGGTTCTTTTAACGACTAATGTTTCACCACACTTATATTTCAATGTTTGTTTGTCAATACTGCCTTTGACAGTCTCTACCGAGCGAGGTGGCACAGTGGTTAGCACACTGGTCTCGCATTCGGAAGGACGACGGTTCAATCCCGTCTCCGGCCATCCTGATTTAGGTTTTCCGTGATTTTCCTAAATCGCTTCAGGCAAATGCCGGGATGGTTCCTTTGAAAGGGCACGGCCGATTTTCTTCCCCATCCTTCCCTCACCCGAGCTTGCGCTCCGTCTCTAATGACCTCGTTGTCGACGGGACGTTAAACACTAATCTCCCCCCCTTTGACAGTCTCTTTAACTTATTTTCAGTCTTTATTCCGCCACTTATGAAGAAAAGTTTGTGGCAGGGATGGCACACTCTCTAGCTCGTCTCTACACCCTGGTAGCTTCTCGTTAGCAGTTTGTAACTTTTATTTTTAATTTATACTTGATCTCATGTGAACCAGCTGTTAATATTAACACCCTGTTGCGTTATAATCTTAAATGCAGAATGTGTTAATTCAGTTTATGTGTTAAAATTTGCCTCCTGTTGCAATGTTTGTAGTATATCCATCCTGCTCTCCTACAGCTGCAAGATGAGCTTTGTTTAATCGGTGTCTCCTGATTCATAATTGTAAGTAGGCTCAGGTGAGATGTCTCCAATAGTGCATGGAATGCCATCTCCCTCTTTGAGTTCCACTCACTGGAGAGAATTAGGGGCAGGAGAGTTCCACAATTGTAAAGATTTCTGTTCTGTATCGAGATACACTAACAATTTGTTACAAGCTGCATTTATATAATTTTCAAGAGATTGCCAGCCGTTGTAACCGAGCAGTTCTAGGCGCCTCAGTCAGGAAACACGCGGTTGCTACGGTCGCAGGTTCGAATCCTGCCTCGGGCATGGAGGTGTGTGATGTCCTTAGGTTAGATAGGTTTACGTAGTCCTAAGTCTAGGGGACTGATGACCTCAGATGTTGTCCCATAGTGCTTAGAGGCATCTGAACCATCAAGAGATCACCCACTATTATCATCAAGTGTACCTCGGATAATGTAACAGTATGACGAGTATCATTAGAGATCAGAGAAGCTGTTGGAACGACTAATCAGTCTCCAGGTTGTACTATTTTTACATGGCTTGATTTAGTGCCGTGCTAAGTCCACTGCTGACCATTAGCTTTGCAACATTATTAAGGTGAGATGCAACAGGCCTCAAACTGCAGGAAATGGAATACACACTTGCAAAGAATTAGCACTTCGACGCGACTGCACAAAATAGATGGAACTAATGCCATCTAGAATGTACATTCGAGGAGCGATCAATACGTAATGCAACACTTTTTTTCTCGTCCAATTCCGATTGAATAAAATGCGGAATTTTTTGTGCCACATCGTAGAATATTCCCGCTTCAGCCCTTATAGGTTCAAGAAGTGCTGACTGGTGGCGGTGCCATACGTAGCCTTCAAAATGACGTCTGTAACAAAGGAGCGTCCAAGCAGGAACTGTCATTGGGCAGATACACATAGGCGCTCTCGGAATGTCTATGGAGACCTGGCAGTGAACGAAACCATGGTGAGTTGTTGGGCGAAGCGTCTGTCATCATCGCAACAAGGTAGCGATCTTCCTCGTGCTGGCCTGTCACACACACAGCTGTAACTCCTGCAACCATAATCAAACATCTCGCTGCTCAACTAGATGTCTCTGTTAGTAGTGCTCACAAAACTTCATTGGACTGTTCTTCCTCATCCACCCTCCTACCCAGATCTCGCTACTTCCGACTTCCATCTGTCTGGCTCAATGAAGAATGCACTCCACGGAATGCAGTACGTGGATGCTGGGGAAGTCACTGATGCAGGAAGACATTTGCTTCTGCGTCGACCCGTAGAGTGGTACCATGCGGCCATAGAGGCCCTCCCAGTAAGGTGTCGTGAGGCCTTCACGCTGAATGGAGATTTTTTAACTAGAAGAGTAATAAATAATGTAGTGTGTAGGAATCCTCAACCAAATCACCCTGCATTCAGGAGTAATTTTCTTGCATTACTTAGTGAATGCCACTTGTATAAGGTAACAGTACCCAATGGACTTTTCCTCAGAATCTTTATTTGAATGTTGATTCTTTTGGAGCAGATTGTGGTATGCCTCATGCAAAAGGGAAAAACGTCTACTAGCACGTATTCCAATTCGACAGCAGCATTATTGTAACCTATTGTGAATGAAATTTATCTACATCTACATATCTACATATATACTTCGCTAGCCACCAATCGGTGTGTGGCGGAGTGCACTATTCGCGCCAAAGTCATAATCCCCCCTTCTGTTCCACTCACGGGTCGCACGAGGGAAAAACGACTGAACGCCTCAGTGCGAGTTCTTATTTCCATTATCTTTGAATGGTAATCACTGCGTGATTTGATAGTTGGTGGTAATAATATATGCTCTGCATTCTCGGCGAAGATCGGATTTTGGAATTTAGTGAGCAGCCCCTTCCGCTTAGCGCGTCGTCTATCTTCAATTGTGTCCCACTTCAAACTTTCTATGAGATTTGTAACGCTCTCGCGATGGCTAAATGTACCAGTCACGAATCTTGCGGCTCTTCTTCGGATCTTCTCAATCTCTTGAATCAGACCCAACTGGTAAGGGTCCCATACAGACGGACAATACTCTAAGAGTGGACGAACTAAAGTATTGTAAGCAATTTCCTTTGTTGAAGGACTTCATCGCTTCAGGAGTCTACCAATAAATCGCAATCTGGAGTTCGCCTTACCTGTTACTTGTGTAATCTTATCGTTCCATTTGAGATCATTTCGAATAGTCACACCCAGATATTTATCATTTCACAGTATTGTTCATGTTGACTGGGAATCCATGACAGGAAATATGGGATCAGCAGGTTCAGAAAGACCTTACTCAACTTCATGCCGGACCTCAGTGGCCCCACGCGACTGGCGCCTGAGAGGGCAGGCATAATGTTCACTCGACCATACAGGATGAGAGTGACCATGAGTCACGAAATTGGCTTACTGCCAATAAGACAAGTCTCCGCACAGACAGTGTGACGCTGTCTAGAGCGCCGTGCATCTACGTACAGCATCATGATACACAGATCCACAGGTGCAGGCTGCGAGGAGCATGAACAATACCAAGTTACACTAGTCATCGCCATAGGGGCCCAACACCTGGATATTAATGGTATGTGGTGCTACTGGTACTAAACAGGATCACCATCAGTTTGTTAGAGAGTGATTCGGGAAAAAGTGCATACATTCCTGATGTGTGAAGCCTGGTAACTGTGCTCCGTTTTGGAGATGTCCTCTGTCTCGTAGGAAGACCGCTTGCTGGTTGTGCTACCCTGATCTTCATCGAAATAGAGGATTTGGATTATCACATTGGCCAGCATGTTCTGCAGATCCACGAATGATGTCTGGATTATCACATTGGCCAGCATGTTCTGCAGATTCACCAATGATGTCTGAACTCAGGCATAGAGTTGGATCTGTTGTGGTTGGCAAGAGAGCCAACACCGTTTTACTAAAGGAGGCCGAAATGCACGCGTTAGCTCACGCAGGCTGGCGTGAGGTCTGGAACATGACAAGGAAATTAGAAAACGGACGTAGCTGGTGGAATACTTAACTTTAATCCATTAATGATGAACGTCGCTCTTGACGGTACATGAGTCACAATATCAATGGTAACTGAATATGGCGCCTTGCTAGGTCGTAGCAAATGACGTAGCTGAAGGCTATGCTCGGCAAATGAGAGCGTAATTTGTCAGTGAACCATCGCTAGCAAAGTCGGTTGTACAACTAGGGAGAGTGCTAGGAAGTCTCTCTAGACCTGCCGTGTGGCGACGCTCGGTCTGCAATCACTGATAGTGGCGACACGCGGGTCCGACGTATACTAACGGACCGCGGCAGATTTAAAGGCTACCACCTAGCGAGTGTGGTGTCTGGCGGTGACACCACAGGATCAGCAAAAAATGACGTACCCCTACTCATCATCCAAACTTCTTCCGACGAGTTAGAGCCATTATTTCCAAGAAAGGTTGCTGCTCTGTGTACTGAATCACACATCCTATATACCTCTATATCAGCGAATAATTTTATTATGTGTGCTTACTACTGAACTACATACCGGAAAGAAGTAAAATGTCTTTATTTGCTTTTACTGGTGCCACACTAAAGTCAGCAACATGAGTCGATACCGTAGACATTAGCGAGGGCTCATTGCAACCCACACCGACCTATAGGAGGCGCTCCTGGAGGTCACGCCTCTTCCTCAGAACTGCAGCGCTCTTGCACTTAGGCTAACATGGAACCGAGCTAAAAAAGAACTCTGCCCAGTTGGAGACCTAAGCTACAGCAGTATACACCTTCGTCTAGGACCGAACAGTAGTTTAAGTTTCCGAGAAACGTGTAGAGAAAAGTTTGCTGGTCCATGACAGTTGTAAATTATCCTCTGCTCCTGCAATCTTTAAATTTAGTAAATCGTTTGTTCATTAATGTTACTAAGTGAGCTAATATTTGATGTGTTCTAGTTTGATGATTCTTCTCCCAGAGCAATCAATGAACCCATAGTTGTATCTGGACGAAAGTAGCTACGCCTGGGCATAACGAATACCACAGTGTGTTACTAGGTACGATTCTATTGGAGGTGTTATGCCATTACCTTACTCCGACCAGTGAACTGACTTCCCCAGCGAGCTGTAGGTGAATCTCTCGTTTGCAGTCGACTCTGAATCAGAATGTAACTGGGCATTTTTCGCTTCAACAGACAGTTCCAGGAGAGAAAGAAGTGATAAGGATTGGCAGTGAATGAACGTGTCTTTGGATCCATAGCCTGGTACTTGAGCACTCAGCCACTGAGTTTTAAGAAATAAACAGCGATCGTCAGAGCGGGAAAAGACTCTAGGCAAATCACTAAGGTACCATGAGAAGAGTGGTGGACCTAGAGCTGATACCTGGGGAACCGCCAATGGTAAATTGCAACCGTAGTAGCGGCATCAGCTATCCCAAAGCTTCTGGCGGTAGAATCCAAATTTCTTAGAGAACTAAGCTGTTGTTACAGATCATAATTGTTCAAAACGGTCAATAGAACATTTTCTTTCGCTTTCAGCTTCATGCTAAATTAAGGTTCCTTTTTTTCAGCTTCTAGGGGACCTGATGTTCACATACCACGCTGTGCGAGTGGCCAAAATACACAGCTCCAAGTCGACAGCCCCAGCCCACTTCTTCGTCTTCCACTACACGAATGAGAATCTTCCCGAAGGGCCACTAGGAGAGGTGGCCCGAAAGCTCAGGGAGAAATTTAACGGTACTGTGTCTCTAGTCATATTTGTTATCTTCATTGCTCTCGCAGTAACCTCTACTCTGACGTTAGAGTGCGTAACTGTTGCCAGTTTTTCTAAGTCTAGTTCTACTATGTTGTTGTGGTCTGCATAACGAAGCGGTCGCTCTCCATAATAGTCAGTTCTTTGCAAATTTCTTCACAGCGACACTGGTCCCCCTCTACAAATGTCACCCCATACGCTTCCCTCCGTTACAAAACTGAGGATTCCGTGACGCCACGCGACGTATCCTATCAGCAGATCTCACATTTTAGTCATCTTTTGCTCCCAAATTCGATTCAATAGATAATCAGACCTACCCATCCAGTCTTCAGCAAACTCCTCCAGCGCCACATTTCAAAAGTTTGTACTCTGTTCTTGTCTCCGGTTTTTATCGTTCATTTTTCGTTTTTCTTTAACAGAAATACCTATCGTCCTGTAATATAATTTAACATGTTCACAATTCTCCTTTCTTCATAAATATTTTCCGTCTTGTAACCAATCTACATTTTATGTCATCTCGAATTTGGCCCTGTGAGGCGTGGTGCCTTATATTGCTCCTGTGTAGAGTCTGTGCATCAGCAGAGTGACCCATGCGTGCACAGTGACAGATGGCCTGAAGCAGATTCAATCGAGTACGTAGTTCTAATTTTCATCTACCAGGGTACAGTAGTGCACAGAGACATACAAAAAACAGGTCAAAAGGACGTTTTTGTGGATTGTTCTGTTTATTTTTGGAAGGATTTTTTTTCTTTATTTATGTTTGTACAGTTTTGTGTATGTTTTTAGTCGTGTGAACGATTCGTGAATGTGGTCTAAGGTAAATATGTAGATCGTTGTTCTATTGATAAACGCTGTACGAACTACCGCGAGAAACTTTGTATTATAATATGCTAAGTAAGTTTTTGATAAAAGGAAAGCTAATTCGATTGCAAACGAAAACAATTAATAGCGTAAAGTATAAATAAAATATCAGAATGTTAAATATTTACTTCGGAAAAGTGCAGTTAAAAGTATGTTATTTGTTGATTGGTTAGTCATGCAAAACGCGGACTAACGCGGGAGAATAATGTTTTTCTCTTGGCCTTAAAGGAAACTGACCAATCAGAACGGAGTGTTCTTTGCGCGTCTTTTCTCTTGGAGGCAGAGAATGCTTACAGCAGTCTAAGAAGTTGAACCCCAGCCTTTCAATGGCGTGATCGTGTGTAGTATGAGCTCCGAAGGAAGTTATTGTTTGCCAGTTTCAGTTGTGCTACATGTTCCAAAATTGCTTTAAAGCGAAGGCATATTTATTCCGGTGTGGTTTTTAGAAAGTACGGATTTCTTCAGTAATTTTGTATATGAGGAAAGACAGTATAGTTGCTTGGCATTTTAAGCAGATCGGTGACTAAAAACTTGAATTCATTAGACACTGATAAACGTAATAGTATGACGAGCATTTTCCTTTAACAACAATCCGTGCTTAGTAGCTGTTCAGATTTCGGGAAATACGTTACCACAAACTTGCTAAAGTGGATGAAAGGGTTTGTGCATGACTGTGTTAGGATTAGCACGGGCTTGGCAGTGAACCTATAATTCTCGAGTTCAGAATATACCGAATTTTTGCCACTATTTCCACCTTTCTTTCAAAATTAAGATCTTTTCCCGAAGCTTAGAATAGTTCCGTTGTGTGCAGCCTGGTGCGAGTAGCAGTACGGTAGGTTCCTGCTCGGCTTTCCTACCGGCGATCTGCTGCTACGAGTTCACAGGTAGGTGCAGGTAAAAGGGCAAAAGGAACCGCGCAACCGCACCTGGTCATTTATCTTGATGCCCAAATAACTCATAAAATACTTTTATGTAGTGTCTCATCACTTTACAATCTATTTTCAAGAGACTGTTCATTCCGATCAGCTGTTCTTTCAAGTACTTTGACATCTGAAACGGAATTACAATTCCACCGACAAACCACACAGATTTAAAATCGAAGACATGAAGTCTTTTAACGAGTCGCAGATCAGCTTCAGCACCTCATTAGTAATTTTCCGCCTTATTCGCACTTTATTATATAATCCTTTTGTTTTACAAGGTCTAATGATGGAAGAACATGAAACGGGTAGCATTGTGAATTATAATTGAACCAAGTGCTGTCAAGACAGGTAACTATTAATACACACACAAGGTTCTTCAAATGAACTGACACGATTTCAGAGATTTTACTGGTCTCATACAGATATGACTTTATGTATACAGTCTGAAGCAGCGAGCGAAAATTTTTGCCAAGGCTGGGAATCCAACCCAGGTCTTCTGCCTATCAGGCAGGTGCGTTAGCCTCCACGCCACCTTGAAACAGCGCTTCACACAACTGCACGGATTACCCTGGCACTCTTCCCTCATCGATCCAAATCCTCACGATCGTCCCAGTCTATACGCATAAAAACCCAAGATTTTTATTTCTTCTCGCTGTAATTTAATTCCCCTCACAAAAATATCCTTGGTCTCCTTCACAGACCTTGAATATCATCGGGGATAGGCAGCCCCGGATCTACGATATTTCCCAATCGGGGCAAAAACTTGATAGTGGCGACCCGCACCGCTTACCCTTGAGCGTTTGAGATGGGACGTAAAATTTTTTTAAAAGAATCGATTTTTTAAAAAGTGTTCATTTTGTAGCGCACATCTTTCTGAAGAGTTTGATATACAAAACTTCCATGTTCGAGAAAATGTAAGACGTTATTTGGTTTTATGGATGCCAAAGTGCAGTGCCACGCCTCTTCTCACAGAATTGTCTGCCACGCGTCACTGTATTTGGCTCTGTGGAATTCAAGCGTGGGTATTTTATAAGAGAAGCCAACAGCGTTATGTCCTGCGTTGTCTCTGCTGCTCCCAGTCGGCCGGTTTGACACCAAATCCCCCTTAAACAAACTGACAATTTGTACTGGGTGGGATTATTTGTGACCGGGACAATAAGAACTCTTCAAAAAATGTGCTCTTCTTATTGACTATTAGCTAGTATATCATTTGCCTGACAAAAATTCTATATAGAAAACGTAGAACCAGTAAAGACAGAGGCAAGCAAGACAGTACACATTTTTTGAATCCTGAGGTCCGAGAGTTTTTCCCTCTTTAATCTTGCTACTCCTTTACACGAAGTAATTTCCTTTCTGCGAAAGAATCTATTACCTCATAATAGTTCGTCAAACGTTTTGCGACATGAAAAATCGAAATATATTTGTCTAATACTGAACGACTGGTGTAATTTCTCGATTTCATTACGTCTGTTTTGTCACTGTCCGATAGATAAAACGAAGTAGGGGTTTCTAATATTGCAACAATTGCAATACATGTCAAATAAGCGGAACTCCCTTTAGCACAAATGGTCATTTTTATCTACCTCATTTACATAAATAACACGACAGAATATAATTCATGAAGTACCAATATCAAATGCGTATTACGCCTACTATGAGCAAAAAGTTTTAGGTTAGGAAATAGTTTTCCATTTCACTCGTATGGTCCAGTTTCTCAAGCATTAGATCCAAAAGCCAATGTAGTAACAAGAAATAGTTATATAAATTTGGAATCGTCATATTCTTCGACATAATTTGCGCAATGTCCTCGTTTCTTATACTTCCTCGTTCTAACAAAACAACCTTGTTGTCAATAACTCTTCAACTATCACTGCCATTCTTAAAACTTATTCCCCGGTTAACTTCACTAACCCTGCTAACCCTGCCAGAATCTCGCGTTTATTCTCTGGTTAGGTGTTGTTACGTATTCCCACAACGCGTTCTCCGCGCTGTTCCGAGAATGGAATTAAGCGGCTGCTAACCCAGGACTGTACAACTGGCCCTTAGTAGTGTAGCGATATGGCAAAAATTTTCTGTCGAAATTTGATATTCTTGGATACACGGACAACATAATATCCAATCATTCTTACCCGTTGTTCCTGTTGGTCGTTTACTTCTACTGTGGTAATCTGAAACTACGGATTTCGCTAATAATTATAACAACGCTTATTATTCGCACACACAGTCAACCACATAAACTAACCGATTGGCATTCATCCATTCCGGTTTATTCGGCTCAGTTCGTACAGTCCAGTCCCGTTTTGTCTGCACGAAAGTTTTTTATTTCTAGATGAGACGGAGATTCCCCTGGCAGAGACAGGACGTACTATATGCAAGCATTCAAAGCACTTACGATTCGTGCAGAAACCAACTTAGAATGTGTTGAAAAACAGTCAAAAACAAAAAGGGATCGGTTTCAAAATAGTATGAATAATCGATAGACCACTGTACACTGCATGCTAAGTGTGGTGTCACCGCCAGACACCACACTTGCTAGGTGGTAGCCTTTAAATCGGCCGCGGTCCGTTAGTATACGTCGGACCCGCGTGTCGCCACTATCAGTGATTGCAGACCGAGCGCCGCCACACGGCAGGTTTAGAGAGACTTCCTAGCACTCGCCCCAGTTGTACAACCGACTTTGCTAGCGATGGTTCACTGACACAATACGCTCTCATTTGCCGAGACGATAGTTAACAAAGCCTTCAGCTACGTCATTTGCTACTACCTAGCAAGGCGCCATTACCAGTTACTATTGATGCATGTACCGTCAAGAGCGATGTTCACCAATTATGGATTAAAGTATTCCAGAAGCTCCGTACTTTTTTTACTAGACTCAACTCCTTTAACTGTTCCAGACCTCACGCCAGCCTGCGTGAGCTTAAACGCGTGCCTTTCGGCTTCGTCCTAGTGGCTTGGCTGTCTTGCCAAGTCACAACACTAAGCGCTTTGTGAAACAAGGTGTTTCTCTTCAAGAGTGTGAATTTCGCGCCCCTTGGCGGGGCAGATACCGCAGTTTGCCCTCCCCGAGATCCGGGCCTGGGGATAGGGTGCAACCCGTCTTATACCCTTCTCAGCTACTGCTTTTAAGTCCTTCAACTTCCTTCAGACATCAGTTAGCTATTCCTTTACGTTCTATCAATCTATCTCTTCTGTTAGTGGCCGTTTGCCACGAAGTTCTTTCTTCTACAGTTCGATGGAGTACGTGTTCATCGGACAACTGATCTATCCATTTAGTCTTCAGCGTTCTGCTGTAGCCCCATATTTCAAAAGCTTGTGTTCTTATCTGGTCTGTATTGTTTCTCGTCGACATTTTACTTCTATACGGTGCTACATTAAAGACAAAAACTTTTATGCAGGATTTCGTAACCCATAACCATATATGTAGCGTTAATATAATATCTCTTTTTCAATCGAGCAAGGTGGTTACGGCATTAGTGAGACACAGGATGTAACACAGTGACCCATTTTGTGAAATGGGTGACCGAAATTAAAAAATAAATAAATCAGATTGAAACAAAAAGTTGGTATGTAGTGGTTTTGATGCCACTGATTATTAATTTGATGATTTTTTTGAAAAATGAATGTGTCAGATCGTAAACGGCGCATTTTTTCGTGAATATCTTAATTCATTCGGATGTAATAGTTTCACAAATGTCTGAAAGGTAGTCAAATTCGAAAATGTGTTATATCTGCCGTTAATATGGTTCAAATGGCTCTGAGCACTATGGGACTCAACATCTTAGGTCATAAGTCCCCTAGAACTTAGAACTACTTAAACCTAACTAACCTAAGGTCATCACACACACCCATGCCCGAGGCAGGATTCGAACCTGCGACCGTAGCAGTCCCGCGGTTCCGGACAGCAGCGCCAGAACCGCTAGACCACCGCGGCCGGCCTCTGCCGTTAATAATGTCGACTGAGAAATGACGAAATTTTCAGTTTCAAATTAATTCCCTTGAGACAAATAGGTTCACAGAGGTTTTGAAAGATGAAACTGCCTGCCAGATTAAAACTGTAGGCCGAACTGGTACCTGAACGTCGGACTTTCGCCTTTCGCTGAAAAGTGATGAACCGACTGAGCTACCCAGCATGACATGCGAGCCGCTAATCACATCTCCAATTATGGCAGTACATCCTATTCTATCTTTCAAACTTTTCGTGTGGTGTGTAGGAGAACTACTGTGAAGTTTGGAGATTCAAATGTACACCTGGTAGAGAGCACGACCACGTGCGCAATTACGTGGTTAAATTTATCATGAAACAACAAAATTAACAAAGCACACAGGCAAAGAATGTTGAGAGTTTAACTGAGGGTAGTAAAACAACTCCAAAACTGATAATCGTAAAATACGAAGTAATTTAACAAATAAATGAAAGGTATAAAAGACCAGAGACGAAATGTTTTACAGCCAAGTACTTGATTCGGTCGTTTCCCTCAGGCGTGCTCTAACTTCTTGTTGTCTTCAGATGCTCATCTCTTGTTGACAGAGTTGTAAAACTACCATAGGCTTGTTGCAGATTACTACAACTACAGTAGTTTTCCTAGTACCCTTTGTCAGTTAAGACCATACCCACGTTACCTGTATGTTAGGTGTGAGGTGTGAGACTCTCTCCAGATATGGTTAATGGCGCCTTGCTAGGTCGTAGTCATGGACTTAGCTGAAGGCTATTCTAACTGTCTCTCGGCAAATGAGAGAAAGGCTTCGTCAGTGTAGTCGCTAGCAAAGTCGTCGTACAACTGCGGCGAGTGCTAGTACGTCTCTCAAGACCTGCCGTGTGGTGGCGCTCGGTCTGCGATTACTGACAGTGGCGACACGCGGGTCCGATATGTACTAATGGACCGCGGCCGATTTAAAGCTACCACCTAGCAAGTGTGGTGTCTGGCGGTGACACCACAGAAGGTGTTGTAAATACCAGTTTCATACCAAGCTTCTCAGCCGAATCACTTTCAAAGTTCGGTAATTTTATTATGAGGAGCACTTGCCCGCGAAAGTCAAAGGTCCCAAGTTCGAGTCTCGGTCGGGCACACAGTTTTAATCTGCCAGGAAGTTTCATTAGGTTATGCAACATGTTCGCCCCATGTAATTACTTCTTAAAAGACCTACATCTTTCAAAGAGCTGAGGATGATGAGTAAGAGATTTCCAGCCCATGCATACGAATTTTTTTATAAATAAACAATAGACCCTTGAATTTCTTGCTATGAGTTTCTTCCTCTCCACCATAGAGCCACCAGTTTCCATATTTTCCATACATTGCCTTGAATCCCATAATTGTTTAAATAAACAATATGCCACACATTGCCTAAATTGCTTAAACAATATTCCATACACTACAATCGAATTCCCTCCAATGACCGATCAAATGAGTCTTTTTCCCACTAATTTCTGGGAGGGAGTGTGGGAGACAACGGAGTTTACCAGAAAGGGAGACGTTAATTAACTGATGAATTTAATGAAACATTCGATCAAATTGATAAGAGTGAGAAGGGCTATTCCAATAACTCAGACCTAAAAATGTACCTGTAGCAGCGAGGGGGGGAGGTTTCAGAGGTGGGAGGGAAGTGGGGGAGGGTGGTGGGGAACAACAGGTTAAGTACCTGTCAATCAAAAGGAAGGAACCTTTTAGCAGAACAATAGTTTAAGGACCTGTCAATCATAGGAGAATAATAGGTTAAGTATCTGTCAATTAAAGGAGAGCAATAGGTTTGCCCCTGAGTGCATACCTGCCCCTGACATAGGCATCCCGCAGTTATAAATTGTGCTCATACAGACTTTGTCCCTTTACTGATAACTATTCTGTAGATTACGCAGCGTCTTATACAATACACCCTCACTCAGTTTCCAGACGGTTCACCACTTTCAGTTTCTGGGGCAATTTAGTGACACATTGATCACGTACATAAACAAAGCTACTGATATGAGGAAAACATCACATGATCACACTGACAGAACCACAGGCACATAGACACATGCAACAGAGCATGCACAATGTCGGCATTAGTACAGTGTATATCCACCTTTCGCAGCAATGCAGGCTGCTATTCTCCCATGGAGACGATCGTAGAGATGCTGGATGTAGTCCTGTGGAACGGCTTGCCATGCCATTTCCACCTGGCGCCTCAGTTGGACCAGCGTTCGTGCTGGACGTGCAGACCGCGCGAGACGACGCTTCATCCAGTCCCAAACATGCTCAATGGGGGACATATCCGGAGATCTTGCTGGCCAGGGTAGTTGACTTACACCTTCTAGAGCACGTTGGGTGGCACGGGATACATGCGGACGTGCATTGTCCTGCTGGAACAGCAAGTTCCCTTGCCGGTCTAGGAATGGTAGAACGATGGGTTCGATGACGGTTTGGATGTACCGTGCACTATTCAGTGTCCCCTCGACGATCACCAGTGGTGTACGGCCAGTGTAGGAGATCGCTCCCCACACCATGATGCCGGGTGTTGGCCCTGTGTGCCTCGGTCGTATGCAGTCCTGATTGTGGCGCTCACCTGCACGGCCTAACGGTGTGCGGGACCGTAGCCCAGCTTCATGGAGACGGTTGCGAATGGTCCTCGCCGATACCCCAGGAGCAACAGTGTCCCTAATTTGCTGGGAAGTGGCGGTGCGGTCCCCTACGGCACTGCGTAGGATCCTACGGTCTTGGCGTGCATCCGTGCGTCGCTGCGGTCCGGTCCCAGGTCGACGGGCACGTGCACCTTCCGCCGACCACTGGCGACGACATCGATGTACTGTGGAGACCTCACGCCCCACGTGTTGAGCAATTCGGCGGTACGTCCACCCGGCCTCCCGCATGCCCACTATACGCCCTCGCTCAAAGTCCGTCAACTGCACATACGGTTCACGTCCACGCTGTCGCGGCATGCTACCAGTGTTAAAGACTGCGATGGAGCTCCGTATGCCACGGCAAACTGGCTGACACTGACGGCGGCGGTGCACAAATGCTGCGCAGCTAACGCCATTCGACGGCCAACACCGCGGTTCCTGGTGTGTCCGCTGTGCCGTGCGTGTGATCATTGCTTGTACAGCCCTCTCGCAGTGTCCGGAGCAAGTATGGTGGGTCTGACACACCGGTGTCAATGTGTTCTTTTTTCCATTTCCAGGAGTGTAGATCAGGAACAGCAGAGGTCCCAGGACGCTTCCCTGGGGAACACCTGATATCACTTCAGTTTTACTCGATGATTTCCCATCTATTACTACGAACTGCGACCTTCCTGACAGGAAATAACGAATCCAGTCGCACAACTGAGACGATACTCCATAGGCCCGCAGCTTGATTAGCAGTCGCTTGTGAGGAACGGTGTCAAAAGCTTTCCGGAAATCTGGAAATACGGAATCAACTTGAGATCCCCTGTCGATAGCGGCCATTACTTCGTGCGAATAAAGAGCTAGCTGCGTTGCACAAGAACGATGTTTTCTGAAACCATGCTGATTACGTATCAATAGATCGTTCCCTTCGAGGTAATTCATAATGTGGGAATACAATATATGCTCCAAAATCCTACTGCAAACGAACGTCAATGACATAGGTCTGTAATTCGATGGATTACTCCTACTACCCACTAAACACTGGTGTGACCTGCGCAATTTTCCAATCTGAAGGTACAGATCTATCGGTGAGCGAGCGGTTGTATATGATTGCTAACAAGGGAACCTCCCCATCGCACCCCCCTCAGATTTAGTTATAAGTTGGCACAGTGGATAGGCCTTGAAAAGCTGAACATAGATCAATCGAGAAAACAAGAAGTAGTTGTGTGGAGCTATGAAAAAAATAAGCAAAATATACAAACTGAGTAGTCCATGTGCAAAATAGGCAACATCAAGGACACCGCGGGTGTAGGAGCGCCTTGGTCCCGTGGTTTGCGTGAGTCGCTGTGGAACGAGAGGTCCTTGGTTCAAGTCTTCCCTCGGCTGAAAATTTTACTTTATTTATTTTCGGAAAGTTATGATCTGTCCGTTCACTGATGTCTCTGTTCACTGTAAAAAGTTTAGCGCCTGTGTTTTGCGACCGCACCGCAAAACTGTGCGATTGTTATTGAAGTCGCGAGCTATATTTGCTGGATTCATATTGCCCACGGAATATATCTCACGTATTTAATGCACTCTCGTCCAAAGTAGCGAACAGTCAACTGCCAGCCAGGGAGCCTCGTTAGCAGGAATACTCTCTCTTCCGTGCGCTGTAGTCGACTGACGTGTGTTTCGATGTTTGTTTAGGTGTGGCGTCCCCATACTATGGCGCAACTACCTCGCATCGGACGGACGGACGGATAGATAATAATTGTCTGAAAATAAAAAACTAAACTTTTCAGTCAATGGACGACTTGAACCAATGACCTCTCATTCCGCAGCCGCTCACGCTAGCCACGGGACCACGGCGCTCTATAGCTCACATTCTCCTTGATGTTGCATATGTTGCGCATTGACTACTCAGTTCGTACATTTTGCTTATTTTTTCATAGTTCCATACAACTTCTTCCTGTTTTCTCGATTGATCTGGATTCAGTTTTTCAAGACCTATCCACTGTGCCAACTTATAACTAAGTCTGAGGGGGGTGCGATGGGGAGGTTCCCTTGTAAGTAGGGAGCTATTGTATCAGCGTAATCTGAACGGAACCTAATCGGTATACGATCTGGACCTGAAGACTTGCCCATATCAAGCGATTTGAGTTGCTTCGCAATCCTTAAGGTATCTACTTCTAGGAAACTCATGCTAGCAGCTGTTCGTGTTTCAAATTCTGCAATATTCCATTCGTCTTCCCTGGTGGGCATTGAGTCAAACAGAGATGGCGTGTACAGGTACAGCAGCTTCAACACGATACCACAGTTCATCAAGAGTAGTGACTGGCGTATTGTGACGAGCCAGTTGCTCGGCCACCATTGACCAGACGTTTTCAATTGGTGAGAGATCTGGAGAATATTCTGGCCAGGGCAGCAGTCGAACATTTTCTGTCTCCAGAAAGGCCGTACATAACCTGCAATATGCGGTAGTGCATTAATCTGCAGGAATGTAAGGTTTCGCTGGGATCGAATGAAGGGTATAGCCACGGGTCGTAACACATCTGAAATGTTACGTCTCCTGTTCAAAGTGCCGTCAATGCGAAAATGATGTGACGGAGACGTGTAACCAATGGCACCCCATACTATCACGCCGGGTGATACGCCAGTATGGCGACGACGAATACACGCTTCCGATGTGCGTTCACCGCGATGTCGCCAAACACGGATGCGACCATCATGATGCTGTAAACAGAACCTGGATTCATCCGAAAAAATGACGTTTTGCCATTCGTGCACCCAGGTTCGTCGTTGTAAACACCATCACAGGCGCTCCTGTCTGTGATGCAGCGTCAAGGGTAACCGCAGCCATCGTCTCCGAGCTGATAGTTCATGCTGCTGCAAACGACGTCGAACTGTTCGTGCAGGTGGTTGTTGTCTTGCAAACGTCCCCAACCGTTGACTCAGGGATCGAGACGTGGCTGCACGGTCCGTTACAGCAGTGCGGATAAGATACCTGTCATCACGACTGCTAGTGATACGAGGCCGTTGGGATCCAGCACGGCGTTGCGTATTACCCTCCTGAACCCACCGATTCCATATTCTGCTAACAGTCATTGGATATCGATCAACGCGAGCGGCAATGTCGCGATACGGTAAACCGCAACCGCGATAGGCTACAATCCGACCTTTATCAAAGTCGGAAATGTGAAGGTACGCATTTCTCCTCCTTACACGAAGCATCACAACAACGTTTCAACAGGCAATGCCGGTCAACTGCTGTTTGTGTATGAGAAATCGGTTGGAAACTTTCTTCATCAGCACGTTGTAGGTGTCACCACTGGCTCCAACCTTGTATGAATGCTCTGAAAAGCTAATCATTTGCATATCGCAGCATCTTCTTCCTGTCGGTCTACAGCACGTCATCTTCGTGGTGTAGGAATTTTAATGTCCAGTAGTGTAGATATGAAAAATAAAGGATGTAAAATGTTAGTAATGTATGTTTTATTTAAAAATCTTGTAGAGCTTCCACATAAGAAATTCGGAGGTATTACTTTTCAGTACGTCCTCTTATTTCTGGCTTGTCGTAGCATAGTACAAATACCTCAGATTTTATTCTCGTGCTGTTGCATAATTCCACCGCAATCGATAATAACGATTGAATAAATCGTGACACAGTCTGTTATCTACAGCAAATACCAGTCCGTCTTACGTTTTAAGCTTTCGTTAGCATTCTTACAAACACAAACTATACAATTCTTTATACAGCATCTTTCTCTTACTTTTTACTCTTTAAAGGAGTTCTTTTCATAAATTCTTTTCTTGTCATGTCTGACTGCTGGATCCTACTCTCGTGTAGTTTTTAAAATAAAATATCGGTCGATAATTCCCGATTTTCTGCAAACTGATTGTGGCACCACTATTCCAGACTGACAATTTCAGCTTCCAGAACGCTTCCCCTCGATTACGCCTTTTCTACCGTGAGATGCAGCACTTTAAGGAGAACCGTGCGCGTTGCAATGCCAAGTGATGTTGCTGTACCATGTTTCAGGCGCTGGTCATGGACAAGACTTTCCGTATTTCTGCCGCGGCACCATTTACGGAGATCCACCGCCAAAAGATACCTTCGAAGGGAAACTCGCCGATCAACTGACGCGCCTCTGGACCAACTTCGCCAAAACAGGGTGAGTGCCAAGTATTCTCCAACATGTGATGTACGGAGCTTGTACAACGATATGAAGAAATCAAGTTCTGAGTCCCTATAAGATTCTGTGCCAAATTTGTGGATGGGTTGGTCCCTATTTTAACCATAATGTACCAAAGAGGCCCCGAACAAAACTGCGTGGTCTGTGGAAGAATGGGCTGGACGCACATGTCTACAAGAAAGCTGGCAGAAATGATACACAAAAGTACTGTGCAGTATCCTTGTCACCCGCTTGTTGCTGAATTTTACAACATATTCTGAGTTCAAAGTAATAAGGTGTGAAACTAAATGGTTCCAGAGACCTTTCCACGTCTCAAACAACGTTTGCATATATGCAGATGGAAGTGAAAAATGAAAATTTGTACCAAAAGTTGGTGATTTTCCTAAATCGATTAAAGCAAATGCCGGATTGGGATTCGAACCCGGGTGTCCTAGGCTACCATTGTGGCAACCTGACAAATTGGCTTTGCACAATTGTGCAAACAACTTTATCACACACCCCTCCGCAGTCCAAATTTTTGTTCGCACCTCAGCACACTGGTGTTCCCTCGAAACTGGAACAGCATTGCAGTGGCTCTCCAACTGTACTGGAATAGCACTTCAGCATGGAATAAAACGACAGAGCCCTCCTGAAACCCAGAAATAAGTGCTTTCATCAAATGAAGTGCCTTTCCAATACAGCTGGAGAGCTCCAGCAATGCTGTCAGAATTTAGGGAGAATACCAGTGGGCTGAGGGCTGAATGGGAATCTGGATTGAGGAAGGAGGCGTACTGGGGTAGTCGGTGCAGTTGTGCAAAGCCACTGTGCCAGGGTGGCGTAGTGGTTAGCCCGTCTGACTAGTGAGCAGAAGACCCGGGTTCGAATACTGCTCTTGGTACAAATTTCCATTCGTCGCTTGTCTTCATACATACATAGCAATGAGGTATCTCAAGCAGAACAACATCCATCATGCCAACTACCATGAATTCCGAAAACACTGATCATGTGAAGCTCAATTCACACATTTCTCAAATGACATTCTGAAAGGGAAGGTTCAGTGCAGTCAGGTATGTGTACTGATTTCCGAAAATCGTTTGAATCCGTATCCCGCCTATGCTTATTATGGAAAGTGCGGCTGTATGGAACATCAAGCGAAATTTGTGACTTGATCGAGGATTTCTTGACAGGAAGGATGCAAAATCTCGCGGCTGGAGATTCATCGACAGATGTAGAAGTATCTGTGAGTGTGCCTCATTGAAGTGTGTTGGGTTTATTGCTGCTCACCGATATGTCAATGATCTTGAAGAAATTTTAATAGTAACCTCAGACATTTCGCAATTATTAGCAACTAGCTTTAACTGATCCGATATGCAAAATTATCCACTTCACAAAATGAGAAACGTAGTATCATATGTTACAAAAGAGATTCCTTATCTGTTGCTTGATGTCTGGAGTTTTTTAAACTCCAAGGCTCTCTTAGCTATAAAGAAATAGTTTTAAAGTGGACGAAGAGTTCTATAGATATGATGATTATAAAGAATCCGCCTCGATTTGCAATTGAGGCGCATTCTTTATAATCATTAAATTAATCACGATTGCTGACGGCTGCAATGTTAAAGGTTCTCTATCGACATCGTTTTTATGGCCTTGTTATTACGAGTACAAGTGGCTAAAATACAAAGGGCGATCAAAAAGTTTCGCACAGTTGTCTCTAATTTTTTTGCTTTTTGCAGGAGGAGAATGACATTTCTTGTGAACATACTTCGAACATTTAGCTATACATTGAGCCTCCTCACGTAGCCTCCATCATTGGTGACGCATCTGGCCCAACGTTCTTGCCATGATGTACATGCACTTTCGTAAAATTCTGGGGATTGACTTTACACCATCGCTTGACACAGGAAGTAAGGTCTTTCTCACTATCAAATATTTACCGCGCAGATGGGCCTTCAGACGACCAAAGAGGTAAATATCAGACGGTGCCAAGTCCGGACTGTAGGGAGGATGAGGAAAAAATTTTCCAACGCATTTTCCTGATTTTCTCCTGCGTCATAAGTGCTGTATGGGGTTTGGCATTGTCATGGTGCAGTACGATGAGCTACCGCTGAAGCTGTGGTCTGTGGATCTTGATGGCATGTCGCTGCTTGTCCAATGACATTTCAGCAAGCTGAATGTCGTCACACATCTGTCATTTTGGATGATTTGATCAATGGTCTCCTTATTCACATCACTCACTTCCGTCGATGGTTTACCTCATCGTGGATTGTCCAGTAGAGAGAAATCAATTTCTTTAAACCTCTGAAACCACTGTTGGATACTGCTGCGATCCACACTGTCCTCCCCATAAACAGGGAGCAACTTCCTGTGAATCGATGTGGAAGAGTCATCGACGGTCTTGAATAGGAACTCCATCACCGACCGGTTTCGCAACCTGACTTCTACTTCATGGTTCATTATGACTCACCTGTAAATAGAAGAAAATACTTTTATATACGAACTTATAGTTAAATGTTCCAAGTATGTTCATAAAAAACTGCACTCTCCTCCTACAAAAAATAAAAATTTAGAGACGACTGTGCCAAACTTTTTGGATGCCATTTGTACTTATTGTTATACAATAATTTGAAATTTTTCCAATGGGGCCAGAAAATACCCCATGTATATGATATGTGATTTTCAATGCTATATTTCAATTCCATAACGAAAATAAAAACTTGGAAACAATACACCTTATCAACCAACATTTATATCTCAATTGTTGCAACCAGGTCGTATAAAATACACACATGTGCATGGTTGGAACAGTTGCATCATCAGAAATTACATTTTGTAGAAGTAAGAGATTCTATTACACTTAATTCATAATGGATTATGATATACACTTTGAAAGGACTTACAGACTCTGGCAGGTTGCAGTAGATATGCATAAGGGTGATGCTAATAATGAATCAATTTTTGGAAATGGGGATGACTGGTGTAGATATGATAGAGGAGGAGAGACAGGTTGGAGACGAGAAGAATGTTAATGAATGCGAAGAAAATGGTCATGGTATTGGGGAAACCAGTGCGACTACTCTTTTATCTACAAGTGGATAGATAACATATGGTAATACCACCTGATGTGTGCAAGTAGACTACCAGGAGTGTAACACATGAAAATGCACATATTCCCCCTCACCTTTGACCAAAAATACAGACAAGGACAGATTGTTTCATATTTTTTATCACCAGTCACATGCAGAGTGTAATAATAATGCACACCATACCAAAAACAGTAAAACTCTACATCCGTATCTTGAATGTTGGATAGAACGTGACTCCACAGAACTACAGGTACTCTTTGGCCTATTAATAAATTTACACAAGGCACGT
Organism: Schistocerca cancellata; assembly: GCF_023864275.1. Taxonomy (NCBI): domain Eukaryota; kingdom Metazoa; phylum Arthropoda; class Insecta; order Orthoptera; family Acrididae; genus Schistocerca; species Schistocerca cancellata. Next base: position 158,728,421 of record NC_064635.1, on the reverse strand, counting down.
GGGAAACCTTTGAGCGAACGTCAATCACATGAGTATGGATTACCCACTTCTCGAAACACAATGAACTTCTTATGATTTCGTCCTGTACAGGATATCTTGGAGATGGTGAAGTCGGTCGGCTGTTCGCATGCTACTCTCGTGAGCATCTGTGGAAGGTGGCTGAAGGACGATGAAACCACGAATAGGCGGTAAGGGGTTGAGAAGCCACACCTCACCACCAAACCGGTAGGACGGAGGTTTGTCCCCCCTCTACATCCCGATACGCTGCACGATGTGACAGTGTTGCCAGCTCCTCGTTTTCATATATGATTTCTCAAAATGCATCCCATCTAATTTTGCGTGATAAACTTTTTTCTAGAGTCTTCAACACATATCGCTTGCCGACCTCCAAGTATGGCATTTCTTCTTCACCCTGTATATGTTAGTGATGTCTGGCGCTAGAGAGAATCCCATGCCGATTCCATTATCTGGTCGCAGAGCTATCCACCACAATGGAAGCAGGTGGTTGTGACTGAATGTAGAAACAGCTTCACCGTGTCTCTGTCAAAGAGACTCCATACTAATACCCTGGAATTACCCAGTGGCAGCCCTCTGATGAAAGATGTAGTCTTGAAGTTAAATACGACATAACTCATCCCCAGACGTACACTATGTGATCAAAAGTATCCGGACACCTGACTGAAAATGACCTACAAGTTCGTGGCGCCCTCCCTCCGTAATGCTCGAATTCAATATGGTGTTGGCCCACCCTGAGCCTCGATGACAGCTTCCACTCTCGCAGGCATACGTTCAACCAGATGCTGGAAGGTTTCTTGAGGATTGGCAGCCCATTCTTAACCGAGTGCTGCACTGAGGAGAGGTATCGATGTCGGTCGGTGAGGCCTGGCACGAAGTCGGCGTTCCAAAACATCCCAAAGGTTTCTATAGGATTCAGGTCAGGACTCTGTGCAGGTCAGTCCATTACAGGGATGTTATTATCGCGTAACCACTCCGCCACAGGCCTTCCATTATGAACAGGTGCTCGATCGTGTTGAAAGATGCAGTCACCATGTCCTAATTGCTCTTGAAGAGTGGGAAGCAAGAAAGTGCTTAAAACGTCAATGTAGGCCTGTGCAGTAATAATGATACTCAAAACAACAAGCGGTGTAAGTCCCCTCCATGAAAAACACGACCACACCATAACACCATCGTCTCCAAAAATGGTTCAAATGGCTCTGAGCACTATGGGACTTAACTTCTCAGGTCATCAGTCCCCTAGAACTTAGAACTACTTAAACCTAGCTAACCAATGGACGTCACACACATCCATGCCCCAGGCAGGATCCGAACCTGCGACCGTAGCGGTCGCGCGGTTCCAGACTGTAGCGCCTAGAACCACTCGGCCACTCCGGCCGGCCATCGTCTCCAAATTTTACTGGTGGCACTACACACGCTGGCAGATGACGTTCACCGGGCATTCACCATCGGATCGCCGCATTGTACCGTGATTCGTCACTCCACACAACGTTTTTCCACTGTTCAATCGTCCAATGTTTCCCCTCCTTACACCAAACGAGGCGTCGTTTGGCATTTACCGGTGTGATGTGTGGCTTATGAGCAGCCTCTCAACCATGAAATCGAAGTTTTCTCACCTCCCACCTAACTGTCATAGTACTTGCAGTGGATCCTAATGCAGTTTTGAATTTCTGTGTGATGGCCTGGATAGATGTCTGCCTATTACACATTACGACCCTCTTCAACTGTCGGCGGTCTCTGTCAGTCAACAGACGGTGTGGGCCTGTACACTTTTGTGCTGTACATGTCCCTTCACGTTTCCACTTAACTATCAGATCGTAAACAGTGGAGCTAGGGATGTTTAGGAGTGTGGAAATCTCGCGTAAAGACGTATGACACAAGTAACACCCAATCACCTGACCACATTCGAAGTCCGTGAGTTCTGCGGGGTGCCCCTTTCTGCTCTCTCACGATGTATAATGACTACTGAGTTCGCTGATATGGAGTACCTGGCAGTAAGTGGACAGTGCACGCAATATGAGAAGCGTATGTTTTTTGGGGTGTCTGGATCTTTTGATCACATAGTGTATCTCTTGAAGCACTTTCACATTTTAACTGTATAACTATGTTTTGTAGAGTTATATGTTATTTGCTGTTCGTGAGGAACCTTTCATTCTGTTTGTGCAGCCAAGTAGCAGACCCCGAGGAGGAGGTGTCATGGCCGCCTTTCACAGAGAAGGACCAGTCCTACCTGCACATCACCAGCGACGGGCTGTGCATAGCCAAGCGGCCGTTTGAGGAGCGCGTGGCTTTCTGGGACAAACTCTACGACCGATACGACAGCTAGCAGCAGTTTGCAATCCAGCTGCATCAGGGGAAGTCGCTGAAAGTTTCTCATGGCATGGACTTCACCCACGTTTCGTTTGTAACGACATAAGCTTCTGGTTGAAATACACCTATCTCTAGGAAATGCAATGAGTATTTTATCAACAACGGTAGGGTGAATTTGCGGCAGTACACACTTAACATATATGTAAGTATACCTGTCCTGTCTATGGAAGGTGATTGTACAGAACTGCAGACATTTATGTTATGCTGTTATTCTAGTTACCCTGTCCATTCGGCAAAGGTGCAATGGAGTGGGGCTATTCAGATAGAGCTTGGAGCTATTTCAGTAAGATTAAATATGGGGGGATATGCAATTAAATTACATTCATATTTAACTGAAAACAATTGTAATTTCAATTTAATACATATTATGGCACAACAATAATGTCACATTAATAGAAATTTACCTTCGCATAATGCTCCTGTTCTTGTATAAATAACCTACAGTGACCAATGAGTAATTACTTGTGACCCCTCGCACCGACACAGTGCTCATGGTACCATGTGGCACACTTTTGGCGTCGTATCCACATCTACAACACTTGACAATTTTATATAGTACAATCCACATTTTCATTCCGTCGCCACTCTTTCAGAATCATTTATGTGTACAACATCGTCGAAAATATATAAATCGGTGTCTAATTTTATTTCTTTTAATTTCGGTAGCAGGTTTGTTGAGTAGGCTCACATTGGCTCTCTTTCTGGTACCAATACCTTTCTTTCCCTTCACCATTAGGCTCAGAAGCTCTCTTTCCTGCTTCTTTTTCCATCGATAACTCTTGTTTTTCCCTTGTTAGACCAAACGTTTCTGGAGATACGTGTGAGATTTGCCTTACAGACTGCTTCTGTGGAGAAGGAAGGACGTCCGGAGTGGAGAATACTGGGGTAGCTGTTGGCGGCTTACCGCTATTGCGCCATATTCTGTGGTTGTTTTCAGTGGTTACATAAGGGCTTTACAAGGAGCAAACCGACAATCCTCAGTGCATCCTAACACAGATACAACTGAGGATTGTCGGTTTGCTTCTCACATCCCTGTACAGCAAAATCCACTTAAAGCTAATCTGACGCAGTTTACATCCATACTTCGCCGAAAATGCGACTGAAATGAACGTTGTCTCGGAGTATTGTGTCTTGAAAACAGATCTGTCTAAGGGCTGTAGTACATGAGTAGTGTGTATCAGAACATTTGGAACTTACTCTCCTGGAAAAATGCCTACGCTGCAAGTGAAAAATGTCACAGGTGCCAATCCAAAATAAGAAGTAATTTTTCTGGCACTCTATTTTCTTAAAGACTCTCATCCATTACAAAATAGCTTTTCATTTACCCATCAGTTTTACTTATGGATGAAATAGGTCTACTGCGCAAGTTAAGTCATCTCCGACGTGTGTCTTTTTCCCTTGAAGATAAGAAGCGGTAGAAGATATGCCCCTGCTGCTTTGCAACTAACGAAAGCGGTAAAGTTCTCAGTTCTTTTAACACTGGTCAAAGAAAGGACCTGATTTGTTACTTACTCTGCAACGACCTTCGGAGGTCTGTTTTTTAATGGCAATATTGTCGCGCCCACGTTATACAGATGTGTTAATTTATCATGGAGACTTCGAAGGCTGCAATAATTACATTTGTCTCTGTCTGTCCAAATACGACGGGTGTTCACTAAGTATTGCAATACATTATTTACTCGCCCATTTTCGCTTGAAAAACTGTGAAATTTTGTGCGGTCATCGTGAAAATACACTACTGGCCATTAAAATTGCTACACCACGAATATGATTTGCTACAAACGCGAAATTTAACCGACAGGAAGAAGATGCTGTGATATGCAAATGATTAGCTTTTCAGAGCATTCACACAAGGTTGGCGCCGGTGGCGACACCTACAACGTGCTGACATGAAGAAAGTTTCCAAGCGATTTCTCATACACAAACAGCAGTTGACTGGCGTTGCCTGGTGAAACGTTGTTTTGATGCCTCTTGTAAGGAGGAGAAATGCATACCATCACGTTTCCGACTTTGATAAAGGCCGGATTGTAGCCTATCGCGATTGCGGTTTATCGTATCGCGACATTGCTGCTCGCGTTGGTCGAGATCAAATGACTGTTAGCAGAATATGGAATCGGTGGGTTCAGGAGGGTAATACGCAACGCCGTGCTGGATCCCAACGGCCTCGTATCACTAGCAGTCGAGATGACAGGCATCTTATCCGCATGGTTGTAACGGGTCATGCAGCGACGTCTCGATCCCTGAGTCAACAGATGGGGACGTTTGCAAGACAACAACCATCTGCACGAGCAGTTCGACGATGTCTGCAGCAGCATGGACTATCAGCTCGGAGACCATGGCTGCGGTTACCCTTGACGCTGCATCACAGACAGGAGCGCCTGCGATGGTGTACCTAACAACAAACCTGGGTGCACCAATGGCAAAACGTAATTTTTTTGGATGAATCCCGGTTCTGTTTACAGCATCATGATGGTCGCATCCGTGTTTGGCGACATCACGGTGAACGCACATTGGAAGCGTGTATTCGTCATCGCCACATTGGCGTATCACCCGGCGTGATGGTATGGGGTGCCACTGGTTACACGTCTCGGTCACCATCTGTTCGCATTGACGGCACTTTGAACAGTGGGCGTTACATTTCAGATGTGTTACGACCCGTGGCTATACCCTTCATTCGATCCAAGCGAAACCCTACATTTCAACAGGATAATGCACGACCGCATGTTGCAGGTCCTGTACGGGCCTTTTTGGATACGGAAAATGTTCGAGTGCTGCCCTGGCCAGCATATTCTCCAGTTCTCTAACCAATTGAAAACGTCTGGTCAATGGTCTCCGAGCAACTGGCTCGTCACAATACGCCAGTCACTACTCTTGATGAACTGTGGTATCGTGTTGAAGCTGCATGGGCAGCTGTACCTGTACACGCCATCCAAGCTCTGTTTGACTCAATGCCCAGGCGTATCAAGGCTGTTATTACGGCCTGAGGTGGTTGTTCTGGGTACTGATTTCTCGGGATCTATGCACCCAAATTGCGTGAAAGTGTTATCACATGTCAGTTGTAGTATAATATATTTGTCCAATGAATACCCGTTTATCATTTGCATTTCTTCTTGGTATAGTAGTTTTATTTACACGAGATGTTCCGTAGGACCAAATTGAGGAGCAAATCTCTAGTTTATGGACCGTGTCAGTAGATGATATTACAACATAAAGGTAATAACAGATAAAAATGTTCGTGAACCCGAAAAATCTCAAGCCATATGTTTAAGTAAACGCAATCAAGAAAACCACAAGAATTAGCTTAATTTTTCAAGGAACTCCTCGACAGAATAGAAGGAGTGACCCATGAGGAAACTCTTCAGTTTCGATTTGAAAGCGCTTGGATTAGTGATGTTGTTGTTGTTGTGGTCTTCAGTCCTGAGACTGGTTTGATGCAGCTCTCCATGCTAATCTATCCTGTGCAAGATCCTTCACTCCCAGTACCTACTGCAACCTACATCCTTCTGAATCTGCTTAGTGCATTCATCTCTTGGTCTCCCTCTACGATTTTTACCCTCCACGTTGCCCTCCAATGCTAAATTTGTGATCCCTTGATGCCTTAGGACATGTCCTACCAACCGATCCCTTCTTCTAGTCAAGTTGTGCCACAAACTTCTCTTCTCCCCAATCCTTTTCAATACCTCCTCATTAGTTGCGTGATCTACCCACCTAATCTTCAACATTCTTCTGTAGCACCACATTTCCACATTTCGAAAGCTTCTATTCTCTTCCTGTCCACTATTTATTGTCCACGTTTCACTTCCATACTTGGCTACACTCCATACAAATACTTTCAGAAACGACTTCCTGACACTTAAATCTATACTCGATGTTAAAAAATTTCTCTTCTTCAGAAACGCTTTCCTTGCCATGGTTCAAGAATCATAAAAGAAGGTTGTATACGTGGAAGAATCCTGGAGATTCTAAAAGGTATCAGATAGATTATATAATGGTAAGACAGACATTTAGGAACCAGGTTTTAAATTGTAGGACATTTCCAGGGGCAGATGTGGACTCTGACCATAATCTATTGGCTATGAACTGTAGATTAAAACTGAAGAAATTGCAAAAAGGTGGGAATTTAAGTAGATAGGACCTGGATAAAAACCAGAGGTTGTACAGAGTTTCAGGGACAGCATAAGGGAACAATTGACAGGAATGGGGGTAAGAAATACAGTAGAAGACAAATGGGTAGCTCTGAGGGATGAAGTAGTGAAGGCAGCAGAGGATCAAGTAGGTAAAAAGACGAGGGCTAGTAGAAATCCTTGGGTAACAGAAGAAAAATTGAATTTAATTGATGAAAGGAGAAAATATAAAAATTCAGTAAATGAAGCATGCAAAAAGGAATACAAACGTCTCAAAAATGAGATCGACAGGAAGTGCAAAATGGCTAAGCAGGCATGGGTAGAGGACAAATGTAAGGATGTAGAGGCTTACCTCACTAGGGGTAAGATAGATACAGCCTACAGGAAAATTAAAGAGACCCTTGGAGAAAAGAGAGCCGCTTGTATGAATATCAAGAGCTCAGATGGAAACCCAGTTCTAAGCAGAGAGGGGAAAGCAGAAAGGTGGAAGGAGTATATAGAGGGTCTATACTAGGGTGATGTGCTTGAGCACAATATTATGGAAATGAAAGAGAATGTAGATGAAGATGAAATGGGAGATACGATACTGCGTGAAGAGTTTGACAGAGCACTGAAAGACCTGAGGCGAAACTAGGCCCCAGGAGTAGACAACATTCCATTAGAACTACTGGCGGCCTTGGGAGAGCCAGTCCTGACGAAACTCTACCATCTGGTGAGCAAGATGTACCAGACAGGCGAAATACCCTCAGACTTCAAGAAGAATATAATAATTCCAATCCCAAAGAAAGCAGGTGTTGACAGATGTGAAAATTACCGAACTATCAGTTTAATAAGTCACAGCTGCAAAATACTAACGCGAATTATTTACAGACGAATGGAAAAACTGGTAGAAGCCGACCTCGGGGAAGATCAGTTTGGATTCCGTAGAAATATTGGAACACGTGAGGCAATACTGACCTTACGACTCATCTTAGAAGAAAGCTTAAGGAAACGCAAACCTACGTTTCTAGCATTTGTAGACTTAGAGAAAGCTTTTGACAATGTTGACTGGAATACTCTCTTTCAAATTCTAAAGGTGGCCTAGGTAAAATACAGGGAGCGAAAGGCTATTTACAATTTGTTCAGAAACCAGATGGCAGTTATAACGGTCGAGGGGCATGAAAGGGAAGCAGTGGTTGGGAAGGGAGTGAGACAGGGTTGTAGCCTCTCCCCGATGTTATTCAATCTGTATATTGAGCAAGCAGTAAAGGAAACAAAAGAAAAATTTGGAGTAGGTATTAAAATCCATGGAGAAGAAATAAAAACTTTGAGTTTCGCAGATGACATTGTAATTCTGTCAGAGACAGCAAAGAACTTGGAAGAGCAGTTGAACGGAATGGACAGTGTCTTGAAAGGAGGATATACGATGAACATCAAAGTAGTAAAGGAGTTTTGCTATTTGGGGAGCAAAATAACTGATGATGGTCGAAGTAGAGAGGATATAAAATGTAGACTGGCAATGACAAGGATTACTGACAAGATTTTTGATTTCTAGTGGTAACTTACCGAAAATGGATGTGGCAGTATACTGCACACTTTTCTCCATAAGAGTTAAGGAAGTCCGATCCAAATGCAGGTTTGATTTCTGCCGACATCCATTATGTAATTAACACTGATTCAAACCAGCTACTGGTACCAATCGACGTTCAATATATCGCTTGTGGAACAAGGACCGAAAAGCTATTTGAAAAAGATTAGGTATTCCTTCACAGCACTTACCTTACATTTGCCATGTATGTAAGTACCATCCCTCGATTTTGTCAGATTGTTCAAAAATGAATTGAGGACTTGATTCATAATCAAAGAAACGTAATCTGTTTTATAATAAACGGAAGACGCATTTGGAGACAGCTAGCTGTAATGATTGATTTAGTAATGAAATTAATATGGAGAAATTAACTACTTTTGAATAACTTTGCATTACATATACTATTTAACGATATTCTGTACAATGAAACTGAAAAACAAATAATGGTAAACGGACAGAGTTTGAACCTGTACCGCCAGCATCGTAGTCGAGGAACTTGGTTGTTGCACTTCGCTCACTCAGTTGGGTTATGAACAAGGTGGACAGAAACGATCTGGAGAGCTAGTAAACGTGTTGCAGACAAGCGTGCTCGAGAGAAATTATTAAGACAAGCATTCGATACGTTGCTCCTTTCCCAAGTAAAGAAGCTTTGAAATTCACCAATCAACCAATTAGGACGTTACGTTTGCAAATTAAAACGACCCGCCAGAGATGTTGCCGCCATATCTCAACTTCATTTAGTTTTGTAAAATAGAACAAGAGAGTGATGGAAAAATTGGACACAGGACAGTAATGAGGGTCGAACCCGAGGCAAAGGCTGAGCTGTCTTGTGTGCTGTCGTCTACCGTATGACAACAACTGGCAGCAACTCCATCTAGCGGGCCGCTTGATTTGTGCGCGCAATTACGTGATTGGCTAACTTCAGTGCCAATCGACTCTGAAACGGCGCAAGGTATCAAATTTTTCCTTAAGAATTATTTCTCAACACCGCCTACCCTGTATTATGACTGCACCACTTGTTACAGCAGCCACAGTGGCTGCACCAAAGACTGGGACGGCGTGGAGTTTTAAAATTATTTATTGAACTTTCTTTACCATCTCTCCCTCGTTGACCGAGCGAGGTGGCGCAGTGTTGACACTGGACTCGCATTCGGGAGGACGACGGTTCAATCCCGCGTCCGGCCATCCTGATTTAGGTTTTCCGTGATTTCCCTAAATCGCTCCAGGCAAATGGCGGGTTGGTTCCTTTCAAAGGGCACGGCCGACTTCGTTCCCTGTCTTTCCCTAATCCGATGAGACCGATGACCTCGCTGTCTGGTCTCCTTCCCCGAAACAACCAACCAACCAACCTCTCCCTCGTTGTCGCTGCCCAGCCCTGTGCATCCCTCCGCCAGGCTGCTGCTGTGTAGATTCTCCGACAATGTGCACAACGCACTCGGCTGATCGCACTCGGGAGCCTCAGGCCAGCAGTGCTCCGCTGAAGCCAGGATGCCCTGTGGTTGAGACGAACTCGTCGCCACTCGGCGCCCCAGTACGGGCACGCCCACGGAGCCGCGTCGCTGTGAGGACAGCTGCCGGCGCCTGCCGCACCAGCGGCTGGGAAGCCGTCAGTCGCGATGTCTGCGAGGTCCTGTCAGGGACGGACCACGCGCCGTGGGGCAGGTTGCCGTGAAGCCCGGGCGTCAGTCCCTGCGGCGCCTGTGACCGAGACCGCGCTGCGGCCGGTCCTGCTGGAAGTTCTCACTGTAGTCAGTCAGCCATGGTGCCGACTGAACTCAAGCCGACCTCCAGAGCTGAAGTTGACATCTGGCGGCGAACGGATGACTCCTGCGAGCTGGAACAGACTTCCAGAATCGTCACCTACGAAGATTGAAAATTCGGAGACGGAGCACGTCCGTCCTCAGATCCGAACTGCTTCCTAATGGCTTCTGTCTGTTGCTGCCTGCGCTCCACTACTTATATCCGGCAGGAGGACGTTTTTTATCTTCGGTGGTAGCTTTTTGTTATTACTCCCGCAGTATATTGCAGCGTAACTTAGCGTGCTGGCCTAACTTACCCTTACTCAGCACTCTCCAAGCTTCGCTCGGCGCTCGATCTGTGTGCGTCCTTGGGTCAGCCTGTTGATAGACTGCTGCTGTCAGCAAGGCTATCTGTGCGTGCGTACTTCGCAACGCCTCGGTCGCCAGTGTGCCTCTGTTTTGCCATTTTCCACTGCGCTTACTACATGTGGCCTCAACACCTGCAAAACCGTTACAACCTTTCAGACAGCTTCTGGCTAATTTGCATAACGTTACGGCTATGGGAGGTATGCATAAAACTACAACATCGATTTTCTAGGAATCTAGTGGTCATCGCATAATAAGCCGCTAACCGGATTCTGAGGACACGTCTCTCTACAACATACGTGAGACTGACCAAGATCTGTGGTTAACAGGTCTGATGGCCCCTTTGACAGTATACGTAAAAGATTTATTAAGCAGGATCTGCACTGTTGTTACATTGTTCGCCGATGAAGCTGTTGCGTTCAGCAAAGTATCGTAGTTCGACGATCGCAAGGAAATGCTCATAGACTTCGACAATAGTTTCACATACTGCAGTAAATGGTAACTTACTTTAAATATGGATAATTGTGAAGTAAATACGGTAACAAAGAGGTGAAAAGACTAATGGTCAACGTCTTCTGCACTTACTCATAAAGGAAATAAATTTCCTGGATGAGTCTGTGAACAGTGTTGATATTTGGGGTTAAGGTGTCTAAATCATGTACTATATAATAATGTTTGTAAAGTCGTTCTGGTTATATCCATAACTAGGTAACCACTGTCAACTGGCCACCCCCTTAGGCGCTTTATTGAAATCGAACGTTGGTATTTAGTATGTAAAAAAAGGACAACAAATATTCTTGTATTGTATCTTAGTAATGGACAACAAGAATCTCTCACTTTTACGTTCCTTTAATGTTAATTACGTATCTGATCACGACTGTGGCCAAAAACGATATCGTAATTGAAGGGAAGGTTCTGGTCGAGACCGAAAAAGAGTATATCACCTGTTTTTTACGTAACATATCCCTGAAGTATATACAGGGTGACAATTATTGAACTATATGAAACGAAATTGTGATAATTCCTGAACGGTTTGCGTTATGACGTTCAGTCTGCAAGGTTAGTCGCGGATCTTGATGGAAATTAGTATGGGCATGCTTGATATGGTTTAGAGACGCAGCCCTCTTTCATTTCGCTGCGTTCGTCAATAAGCAAAATTGGCGCGTTCGAAGGAAAGAGAAACCGCGTTTCAAGATCGAGAAATCTCTTCACACTCAACGAGTGACTGTGTGGTGTGCATTGTCCACTCACGGAATAATCGGTGCGATATTCCTTGATGGCACGGTGACTACCGAAAGGTACTTGAAGGTTTTGGAAGATGATTTCATCCCCATGCTCCAAAGTGACACTGATTTCGAGAAAATGTGGTTTATGAAAGGCGGGGCTCCACCTCATCGAAGTAGGAGAGTGTTTGATGTCCTGGAGGAGCACTTTGGGGACCACATTCTGACTCTGTGATTCACAGAGGCACCTGGCATGGGTCTCGCTTGGCCACCATATTCTGTGGACCTGAACACAACGGAATCCTTCTTGTGGGGCTATATTAAAGTGTAAAGCAATAACCCCAAAACCATTGCTGAGCTGAAAACAGCCACTCAGGAGGTGATCGACAGCATCGATGTTCCGACACTTCAGCGGGTCATGCAGTCTTCCGTTATTCGTTTGCGGCACTTCATCGCCAATGATGGCTGGCATATCGAACATGTCATAACCTGAATTCGAATATCTGTAGTGATGTTTACATGTTGAATAAAGTGTGTGCACGCCGTAGTTTCTAACTAATTTATGTTTTTTCCGTATAGTTCAATAATTATCACCCTGTATATTATGCCTGCAATAGAATTTTTTGATTGTAAAAGTAGAAGTTACATTGTGCTGAATGGAACATTGTACCGATCGAAATTTAGGCATCTGTAGGCTCTAGATGAATTAGTTCAAGAAAAGATTCGACCGATACACGAATTTCTGTCGAACGAGGATACAGCTCCAGGCATATTGACGAAGGTTATTCATCTATTCTGAACGCCGCCAACGCTTTGGGAATCGTCATAGGGACGAACAGCAAACACTTCGTGGATTTATCTCATATCTAATGCGTGACCACCGTGCAGCGAGGAAAGTCTCATTTTGTGATGCCCAAATTCAGATCCAGAACATTTCTGAGGAAGAGGAAAGATGCCTCTTTGGTACCCGGCTCGAAGATTATTCGTAAGTTTTGAAACAACTTTTTTTGTTCCTTCACACTTTAAACGCGTTTTTCTCGAAACAGTGTATTTCAGATTGGGGAACGTTCTGGAGCTTCGACAGATTAATCGATTTATACGATTTTTTCTTAAATGAAAGACATTTAAAATTTTGGGGACCTCACAGACAGCGTTTTCGTTTATTCCAATTTTCAATACTTTTTTAAACATTCGAACTTAGAAAAACATCCAAGAATTTGACAATGTTTTCAAATAACTGTAGCTTTTCGATGTATTTTACAAAACTCCATCGTGTTGGCCTTCAAATTCACCCTAATTTATATTTTCATGCGTTTCAAAAACAAAACCTTTGCACAAACCAGGAGACGCGGCTTAGACGCAAACTTCGACAAGGGCTGCAGCCACTACTTTTATTTTGCTATTTGATAAAAAAAAAATCATACCCAGATGCATGTATGGTAAAGTGGTAAAACTCACATTTTAATAAAAGCGACTCTGGCATGAAAAAAGTTCTAAACGTCAGCTTATCTTTTTGCCTCTCCACCAGAAGCGCCACGTTGAGCAGTCTAGACGGTTTTATTCATAAGACATTTCGAGCACGTCGCATCGTATAAGCTCGTAGAAATAATACTAACAAGCGATATGAAATGGGACGATGACATAAAATCAATACTATGGGAGATCGTTGGAAGTCGATACCTTGCCGTGTACCCTCAACCACGGATATCTGTTGCAGTGGGGGATCGTAGGTATAAATTTTGGGTGTTCACAAATTTTTAAATTCAGACATTGCGAGCGCGAAATTAATACCATCCGCTATATAACAGATATGCTCATCAGCATACTTATACAACTTCAGCTGCTGTCAGTAGTAATAATAAATAACAATAATAATAATATGCATAACTTCTCTGAAAAAGGGAAAAATTGGTTTTGTGGAATTTTGTTGTTTCGCACATAATTCAGTACAGTTTATGGCAACAACGAAATAATGTTTAAGGTTTCGCTACTCTCTGTTTCACATTTTTTGGGTAAGTTGGAGGTTTCATGCTTTTCATTTTTTCGGACAAATGTACAACATTCCTAATTCATGTATTAATTACCGCGCGGTGTAGCCGCGTGGTCTAGGCCGTCTTGCCACGGTCCGGGCCGCTGCCCCCGTCGGAGGTTCGAGTCCTCCCTTGGCCCTGTGTGTTGTCCTTAGCGTAATTCGGTTTACGTTAGGTTCGGTACTGTATAGGGTTAGGGACCGATGACCTCAGCAGTTTGGTCCCTTAAGACTTCACACACATTTGAACATTTTTATGTATTAATTAACGAATTAACTTCTGGGCTCTAAATCAGGCATTCTTACGTTGCACACACTCACAACTACTAACACATATTATACACCTCTTTGTTAAATGTTCGCTTGTAGTTACGCTTATATGGTTTCATCACTTTCTCAGACAACGGATATGGTCTGGAATGCCCTAGTTTCTTTGTGCTTCCATTTGCGTGGTATTCCTTTCTGTTAGCGCTTACTTCAGGTTCAACGGAGTTTACGTTGACACTCCACCTGAAAGCCGATACCTGCACAGAAGACAACCAGCTCCAAAAAGCTGTTTGCGGCAATTATTAAACTCAAGTAGTACTATCTACTAACAAGGTCACATGACTAGTGTTGTATAGCTAGAGAAGGCCGAAATGTACGCGTTAAACTCAAGCAGGCGGGCGTGAGGTCTGAAACAGGATACGTAATGAATGCTATAAAGAAAAGTACGTAGCTTCTGGAATACTTAACTTTAATCCACATTTGTAGAACATCTCTCTTGATGATACAATAATAGACTCTCAATATAAATGGAATACGGCGCCTTGCTAGGTCGTAGCAATTGTAGCTGAAGGCTATTCTAACTATCGTCTCGGCAAATGAGAGCGTAATTCTCAGTGAACCATGGCTAGCAACGTCGGCGGACAACTGGGGCCAGTGCTAGTACGTCTCTCTAGACCTGCCGTGTGGTGGCGCTCGGTCTGCAATTACTGACAGTGGCAACACGCGGGTCTGTCGTATACTAGCGGACCGCGGCCGATTTAAAAGCTACCACCTAGCAAGTGTGGTGTCTGGCGGTGACACCACAACTAGAATACAAATAAGGTGCTGAGAGCCATAAGGGACAAAAGCATACCCTCTTCGACTCCCCATTTTTAAGTGATATTAGAGAAACCAGCGAGACAGCTTTTTATGACTGTTCAGATATACATAGAACGTGGACCTAGAGTACAGGTAAACCTGACGCATCGTAAGGTCAAGATGCCAGAAGCATGAATAAATGCTACAGTCTCACAATCGACGATAATGTACTTTATGGTTCCCAGTGCCTCAAATGGATTACCCTAAGACAAAATCCAAAACAAAGTACTATATCTCATTTAGAATCCCACAAAATAGGTTTTTCTGCCAGTATAACTACAACATATACCGATGTGTCCGATCCAATTTTACTATATAGTGAGTGAATTCGCATATCTGTGGGATGTCATCCGAAGATAGACAAAAGTGGGCTACAGTGTGCTACCACCTGGTGACATGACATAAACTTGTAGCTGAGTGGTAAAGGTTAGCAGTGCACACTATGGACCTTGCACACTGTTTATCATATCCCTATGTATTTTCCCTGTAAGGCGGTTACGTCACGCAAGTTCCGCATGCGCAGGACCTCCTTAAAACGTGTGCAAGTGAAGCTGTGCTCACAACCCTGAACCCTGATGCCAAGTTTCACCTAGTCTAGAGGATCAATGTAGCACATCGCGGTAGACTAAGTGCCGTGTATTTCAGATTACCATATGTATATTACGCTTAAAAGCATCCAGAGAAAAATGACCAATTAATCCGCAAGGTGTCAAAGGGTGTGCTACTGTGCTCTTACATAGCAGCCGCCAGTGATCTGTTGTCTCCTACTGACGAGGGAAGCCACGGTGTTTGGATGACGGATTTACTTCAAATCACCAGGCCATTAAAAGAACATGGTGTGCAAGAAGTAAGGTGTACTACTCTGGCAATTCAGAGAAAATCGCAAGAGAAGTTTTACGCGCCTATTTTGTGCCTATGTATCTGTGCAAAGATGCCGTACGTAAGAGCTCATGGTGATCAAGTGGTTAGCGATCAAGCTTCGCGAGACGAACGTGTGTGAGGGGCGGTTACACTCCTGCTCACAACTTAATTTTTGTAGTACAAGTGTAAATCCTGTGATATTCGAAAAGTCTGCGCTTACACTACCAAATATTTGCAATATCTCACCGCTACGCAGGTTTGCTGCTAAATGGGGCCTGCCACTGTGTTTGCAGCTCGAAGCGTCGAGGTGCGAAGTAGTTCCGGGTACTTTACCAGACTGCATGTATGAGGCATTTCGCAAATTGCGACAGCCATACGTTTTCAGAAAAACTCTATGGGTTTCTTCATTTACTTGTAGATAGTTATAAATATGTTGAACTGGCTGTGAGTTACTGTTCCTTTGATTGAACGTCGTGAAATTCTGAATGAAAGCAACGTCCTGATGTAAGCTGTTCATTTTCTCGTGTAAATTTTGAAAATCGTAAATTTTAACATATTATCGATGAGCATAAGCGATATATCGGTTACAAAGATGTACATATGACAGAACGCTGCGAGGCAGCTATCGCTGGGGCAGAGTATGTGTAACAAAGAGCTTATGTTGTGTTGCACAGTAATAGGCAGTTGTTGCTCGGGTGTAGCAGGTGTAGCGCGCCAGAGGCTAACAGTGACTGTTTCGATGCTACGGAGTGGGCAGTCACTTAGTGTTAAACATTCAGTGTAATAATTTCATTGTTGTGTATTAATGATTTATGAAAGAAGTAAGATTTGAACTAAAGTTAATTAAAAAAATGCTTAAACTATTATGAAATTTTGATGAAGAATCTTTCTACATATTGTTACATCGATCTACCATAAGGTAATCAATATTCATTCTGAAAAATTCATGAATTTATGCGCTTTTGCTGTAGAATGAATTTGAATGAGACCTGTTTTGTAGGTAACACCAACTTTTTTATTGTATTTTTTTGTAAAGATTATTTCTTTGCGTAAATGTAATTTTTATGATATGGCTTAACAATTGCAATTCAGTTTCATAATATAGTAAGATTTTCAAGTGAGATATTACAATCACATTCCTCAGTCAGCCTCCCAGTTCCAAGTCGTCCTTATTTAAACAAATTGTAAATGTGTCTCCATCAAATATCTTGCACTTTGGCTTTTGGAACTGTAGTTAGTTTAGTACTGCTGAGGGGAGAACAACGTGTTATCCAAGGCGACACCAATACGAGGTAAGAAATTTATTTCACACAGTTTATGGTTTACAGACCGCTTTTGTACTTACCTCTAATGTGTCATTATCACGCACAGGTTTTACTTAGTTTGTGTTTACTGGTATTGCTGTCTTACAAGTATATTGTTTAAAACAGGGTCAGGTAAATATACAGATACACGTAATCAGGTACGCAGTTAACACACCACTCGATAAAACTATTCTTTGTTAGATACAATCATCACACCTTACTTTAGACATAAACGTTACAATATGTGTCCTAATAATTATTATTTTTTATTTATGAATTTGGCCAGCTATGGACCGCATACAACTTAAGACTTATTTTGTTTCTTTTTCTTCCTTTCTTCACAGTACTTCTTGATTTTGTGCTCATCTGCTCATCTGTCCACACTCTCTTCGGTCGAGGTTTTAGCTCATCTTCTTCATAGTTTCCGTTTTCTATCAGTAGCCTGAACTTATACCTGTCAAGTATTATTTCTTCTGTAACACCTATATTGTTGGCATCTTTCTTTACTGTTTCTATCCATCCTACAGTTTTTTTTCAGCTTACTAACGTAATCAAAAATTTTCTTTGTAGTCCGTGATTCTTCCATTCTTTTTAAATGTCCATAAAATTTTAGCCATCTCTTCCTCATTGTGTCTGTGATCTTTTCTGTATTTTTGTATAAAGCTTCATTTTTCCTTTTACTCCACCTATTTTCATTGTTTTTCTCAGGACCTAGAACTTTTCTTAGTATTTTTCTCTCTCTTTTTCTAGTTCTCTTAATTCACCTTTCTTACGCAATATTAGGCACTATGATATATATGTTGCTTGTGTCCTAATAACTGTAATATAATCTTCGCTTGTATGGATATTGATTTCTTATTGCAGTAGTTTCGTGTTAATTTATGTGCAAGTTTTAACTTTTTTATTCTTTCTTTATTTGTTGTGTTGTACAGTTCATTGGCTTGTATCCACTCCCCCCCCCCCCTCTTTTAATTTTTCCATGCTTTGTTTTCAGAAACTTTTCTCTATTATGTTTTTGTTCAATATACTCTTTTTTCATGGGATATTTTTAGCCCAGTCTTTTCAGCAATCTCATGTAACAGATCAAGCATAACTGTTGCGTCTGTTCAGTTTTCAGTTATCAACACCATATCATCCGTAAAAGCTAAACATTTCACTTCAAATTTGTTCTTTTCTTGGCCCATGTTTATACTCTTTGTGCCTCTGTTTTTTAATGTTTTTCCCGTGTTTTTTTACTATTTTATCTAAAACCAAGTTAAAGAGAATTGGGGACAGTCCATCTCCTTGTCGAACTCCTGTTCTGATTCTGAATGGTTCAGAAATTTCGCCTTGGAACTTAATCCTTGATGTATTATCTGTGAGCGTTTGTTCAACAAGTCTTCTGGTGATTTCGTCTATCCCTGATTCATAAGTATCTAGAATAGTGTTTGTCTGTCAAGTGAGTCATAGACCTTCTTGAAGTCTACGAAAGTAACCACTGTATTTTTATTTTGTATAGGTCTCACTCTCGAAATTTTTTTAAATTAAGAATCTGTTCTGCACATTATCTACCTTTTCTAAATTCTGCTTGATAATCTGCTGTATTAGATACTGCTTGTTCCAATATTCTATGTAAAAGTGCTTTAGACAGTATTTTGAATGTTACTGGTAACAAGGATATGCCCCTGTAGTTGTTGGTGTCTGTTTTATCTCCTACTTTATGGAGAGGATGGATCAGTGCTTGTTTCCAGTCACTGGGTATGATTCCTTTTGTCCACA
Source organism: Schistocerca cancellata (assembly GCF_023864275.1). NCBI lineage: Eukaryota > Metazoa > Arthropoda > Insecta > Orthoptera > Acrididae > Schistocerca > Schistocerca cancellata. The sequence continues at coordinate 158,709,940 of NC_064635.1, read as the reverse complement.
TGTCTTTAATTACTTTGTGAATTTTCTGCCATGAAGATGCCCCCTAGTTTCCACATTTCTGCTACTATCCCATCCTCTCCTGGTGCTTTGTTATTCTTCAATGCTTTGATAATCTTTTCTATTTCCTTTACTGTATGTGGTTCCGATGGTAGATTTTCGTGTTGTGCCTTTTGTAATTGTAACCTGTCAGTAGGCTTTTCACAATTTAATATCCTCTCAAAGTATTCAGCTAAAATCTGGCAGTTCTCTTTATTGCTTAAAACCATTTTTCCATTTTTATCTTTAACATGTAAACTTGGTGACTGGAATCCTGTTAAAACTTCTTTCAAAGTCTTACAGAAGTCACTATTGTTCTTCCTTTTAAACTGTGAATACATTTCTTCTAATCTGTCTTTGTCATATTTTCTTTTCACTGATCTGATGATTTTTGCTGTCTTTTTCCTTTCTTCTTTAAACTCTTCCCAGTACTCATGATTCTTATTACTGTTCCATTTTTTCCATGCCTTTAGTCGATTGTCCACTGTTTCATCACACAGCTCGTTCCACCATGTATGTCTTGATATTCTTTGTGGTTGTCCCATTTCTTCAACTGATTCTAGCACTGTTTCTTTAATTTCTTTCCAATCATCCATTTTTCTTGTGTTTAATACATCACAGAATTTGTCCTGATTTTGCTTGAGAAATTTAGTGTTTACTCTTGGAAACCTTTTCGGTTTTGCTTTAGGTTTGTTCGGTTGGAACATGGTCTTTATTTCAGTCAGATAATGGTCTGAGTCTATGTTTAGGCCCTTCGTCACTCTGACATCCAAGATTTCCTTATAGTTACGAGTCGTTATTGCCACATGGTCAAATTGATATTCACCTTGATTTGAATTAGGCGATACCCACCTTTCTGACTTTCTTGCAAGTTTCCTGAAAAATTTTGATATTAGTTTTAGGTTAAATTGTTTACAAAAATCTATGAGTCTTTCTCCATTTCTGTTGGTTCTTTCATGTGCTGTTCACGTGCTGGATAATCTCCAACTACTGATTTAAATTTTATTTCTTTGCCAACTGTGCATTAAAATAGCCCACTACAATTTCGGTATGTTCTTTTGGTAATTTGGATGTTTTGTGTTCTATCATTTCCCAAAAATCTTCCACTTTGTCAACATATGTCCTGTTATGTTGGTTGATAGGTGCATGTGTAGTTATAATGGTGTAACGTTTATTGCCTGACTTGAACATCATAAATGCAGTTCGTTCTGATGAGGAGCTAAAATTAGTTAGTGATTCCGTGAGTTGCTGTTTGACCATAAATGCTGTCCATAATTTAGTCGTATTATGGAAATTTTTAATGGCTGGTTTTCCTTTGTAGATCCTGTATCCACCTGACTCAAATGCATTTTCATCCAGATACCTTGTTTCTTGAATTGCTAATATAAGTATGTTGCGTTGATTGAGAGTGTCCGTTAGATTTTTTAGTTTTCCAGCTTTCATAAGTGTGTTGATGTTCAGAGTCCATAGTAGCCCAGTATATGTTTTTTCTTGGGCCTTATCTTTGAAGAAGTTCTAGGAATCACCGACTCTTCCTTACATGATGTTCTAGGCTCTCCAGAATCCAAAGGCCTAGTTGCACCGCCATGAATAGCGATGGAAGATTGGTTACTTCCTGAAGTAGTTTTCCTTTTGAAATTTACCATCATGTCTTAAGTGAAAGAGTAGCTTAGAATTATAAGTGAGGCCGACACTAACATGTGAAACAGACGCCTTTTGTAACTGCCCAGTGTGGGAACAGACGCCACAGTCTTGTGCTTCTATACAAAAGCCTTCCTCTTCCACCAGATCCACCGTCCTGATGATCTTCATCGCCACCTTCACAGACGTTGAGGTCTTCTCCAATTCCCTGGCAAGGGACACTCTTGAGGTACTATCACCCGGCCCAGGTGAACCAAGGTTTTTTAACTAGGTGTTATTCCTCTCCCTCCTCCTTTTTAAACCGAGCTTGGAACCGGTTTTGGCGGAGTTAATTTTTAAGTTAAATTAAAAATAGCAAATAGCCAAATAACATGAAATTCACTAAAACTTCATGCAAATAGACGTGGTGATTTTAATTATACTAGCTCTCAGTTTTCGTATAAATTAAATAATATGACCAGTGATAAAAAACTATAAATTAAAAGTTAAGTTCGATTGGGAATCGAACCGTCGCCTCATGCACTTTTCTCTTATTTAACTCGAACACTAACCAGTTTTTGTTTTGTTGCTCTTATTTTGTTCCTTGCATTTGCTCGTGGCGGACGTCCCATGACACCCATTCAAGTTCATCGTTGAACCAGTCAATCAGTTTTCTTTACTACAGAGGACAGCTAACCCTATTTCCAAACACCCTTAGCTACCATGGCGGCATTCCACTTCACCACCATGAACTCCGATAGCTGGTACTTACCCACAAATACATCTTGTACATAACAGAAGATAAAACTTATCTTGCAAGTTTCTCGGAGTTGCCAGAGTAGTGCACCTGACTACTTTTCCAGTTATGTTGTTTTAACGGCCTACTAACGATGTACAAAGTTTGAAATTAATCTGTGAGCCCAACGTCATGGCCTTCCCTTGTGAGATAACATCGCGGGAATTTGCTCACACGACACCAACCGGATATGAGCGAGAGATATGACACGAGATGCTCGAGAGCTCGCACTCTGACAAGTCATCCATTGCTTGCACTTTTCTCGCTCTGCCACATATTCACCACATCATGCTTACTGATCAAGCAGTTGCGGCTCTCACTTAAGGCTGTCAGACTTCCACAACTCTTTCCTTCTGTACACTCATCTATTCTATAACTTCACTACTTTTTGTAAGGTCGTCTTCATTTTATCAACTGCAACTGTTATACACTATGAGATCAAAAGTATCAGGACAACCCCAAAAACCCACGTTTCTCATATTAGGTTCATTGAGCTGCCATCTACTGCCAGGTACACCATATCAGCAACGTCATTAGTCATTAGACATCGTGACGGAGCAGAATGGGGCGATCCGCGGAACGTGGTCAGGTGATTGGGTGTCACTTGTGTCATATGTCTGTACGCGAGATTTCCACACTCATAAACATCCCTATGTCCACTGATTCCTATGTGATAGTGAAGTGGAAACGGAAAGGGACACGTACAGCACAAAAACGTACAGTCGACCTCGTCTGTTGACTGATAGAGACCGCCGACACTTGAAGAGGGTCGTAATGTGTAATAGGCAGACCATTACACAGGAATTCCCCACAGCACCAGGACCCACAGCAAGTACTCTGACAGTTAGGTAGAAAGGTGAGACAACTTGGATTTCATGGTCGAGCGGCTGCTCAATAAGCCACACATTACGCTGGTAAATACGTAACGAAGCCTCGCTTGCTGTAAAGAGCGTAAGCATTGGACGGTTGAACAGTGGAAAAATGATGTGTGGTGTGGCGAATCACGGTACACAATGTGGGGTTCCGATGGCGGGGTGTGGATATGGCGAATGTCCGGTGAACGTCATCTGCCAGCGTGTGTAGTGCCAACAGTAAAATTCAGACGCGGTGGTGTTACGGTGTGGTCGTGTTTTTCATGGAGGGGGCTTGCACCACTTGTTGTTTTGCGTGGCACTATCAGCACAGGCCTACTACGTTGATGTTTTAAGCGCCTTTTTGCTTCCCACTGTTGAAGAGAAATTCAGGGATGGCGACTGTATCTTTCAACACGATGAGCACCTATTCATGATGCACGGCCTGTGGCGGAGTGGTTACACGACAATATCACCCCTGTAATGGACTGAGCCGGCCGCGGTGGTCTAGCGGTTCTAGGCGCTCAGTCCGGAACCGCGGGACTGCTACGGTCGCAGGTTCGAATCCTGCCTCGGGCATGGATGTGTGTGATGTCCGTAGGTCAGTTAGGTTTAAGTAGTTCTAAGTTCTAGGGGACTGATGACCACAGATGTTAAGTCCCATAGTGCTCAGAGCCATTTGAACCATTTTTTTTGTAATGGACTGGCCTACACAGAGTCCTGACCTGTAACCTACAGATCACCTTCGGGATGTTTTGGAACGCCGGCTTCGTACAACGCCTAGCCGAACGACATCAATACCTCTCCTCAATGCAGCACTCCATGAATAATGGGCTACCATTCCCCAAAAAACCTTCCAGCAACTGATTGAACGTATGCCTGGGAGAGTGGAAGCTGTCACCGAGGCTAAGGGTGGGCCAACACCATACTGAATTCCAGCATTACCAATGGATGACGTGACGAACTTGTAAGTCATTTCCAGCCAGGTGTCCGGATACTTTTGATCACATAATGTATCATAATTTTTCTTTACCGAAAACGTGTACCTACGATTTTTGCGCTACAGTGTAGTCTCTAATTGGATGTTACAAAAATAAATATATAGAAAGTGAAAAAAAGAAAAAATAATAATTCAGATAAAGTTAGTGGTGTCTGCTGAACCCTCTACTAGTGATTGTGTCTTAAAATATAAAAAATTTTCTATAAATCAACAGGGATTCACAGTTTTGTGAAGCCCATCCCGCTCTGTTCGTTTGGAAGACAGAGAAAGCAGTAGAAGGAAGAGGAAGGAAGTTGATGGCGAGATCATTAGGGATTAAGTACAGCTGGAGAAGGAAATAGGCTGTGCCTTTTACAAATTAACCATGGCGGCATTCGCCTACAGCGATTTAGGAAAATGATGGAAAACATAAAGCTGCGTGAGATTTGAACCGCCGTCCTCCCGAATGCGAATCCAATTCTGTAACCACTGCACCATCTTACACGGTGGAAAACGATAAATGCTGGCGCCCTTACGTGATGCCGTGTTCGTTGACTTCCGGAAACCTTTCCACGCCCTTACCCACTGTCCCTAATGGACTGGTGTATAGAATAACAGACCAGCAGTGGGATCTGAGTCATAATTTCTAGCAAATGCAACACAGATTTTCGTTCTTGTTGGAGGGAAATATTTGTGGCCGAAAAGGCCGTGAAGGCCCAATGATAACGACCGACCGCCATGTCGTCTTCAGCCAACAGGCTTCACTGGATGCGGATATGGAGGGGCATGTGGTCAGCACACCGTTCTACCAGCCGTATGTCAGTTTTCGGGACTGGAGCCGCTACATCGCAGTTAAGTAGCTCCTCAATTCGTCTAACAAGGGCTGAGATCAGCCCGCTTGCCAACAGCGCTCTGCAGACCGGACAGTCACCCATCCAAGTGCTAGCCACGTACAGCAGCGCTTAACTTTGGTGATCTGACAGGAACCGGTTTTAGCACTGCACAAGGTCCTTGGCTGACGGGGAGAAATATTTAGATGTAGATTACATTTGTAGGAAAAGAAAATGCCAGAGTGGAAGGATCCTCTGGAAGGTGATTTACCAAGATGATAGCTTACCAAACCCTTTTTCAATCACTTCCTGAATACTGCTTCTCGGTTTAGGAACTTTGCCGGTTGGGATTGATGAAGGACATAGAGAGTACCGGAAGTACAGTCCCTTTAGTCTCTAATTCGTCAGTCAATATGACAGCGTCACAGAGGAGTTCATCCACCTACAGTGGCACACGATAGAAGAGAGATGCGCATTTCTGTGTGGTTTAGTGTCAAAATTCTAATGTACGTTTCTATAGCGTTTCAACACCCTGCATGTCCGTCTGTCTGAAAGGAATCATGATCGTATGAACGCCCAACAACGGCTTGAAATGTTGTGTGATGTGGTTGGTATCTGTGAGGGTATGGCCTATTTGTTTTGGTATAGCCATGCTGCTTCTCTGCTTGGTCATACACAAACACTATCTCAGCTTGTTCCCAGAGCGAATATCGAACCATTCTGCTGCTTACAGCATGCTGCGATAACAAAACAGCCTGCAAGACAGAACGAACACACAGCACATGGTCACAGGAACTGTCATTCGTCGGCACCATCTACCATGACCATGAAACACTTCTGGACACATTTTCATAGGACATTCTTTCCTCCATTTCCAGTCAGGAATCCGTTCCTGCAGCTTTATTAGTGTTCAACTTGTGCATCTCTCTCCCACCACCCCCTTTCTCTTTCACCCATTTACAGTATATCCCACAGCCACTGTTTCCTCTTTCCCTTACACTGTATCCTTTTATCTTTCTCTCACGCTGTCACCATACCTCAGCAGCTCAAAAATTCTGAAGTCTCCAACACACTTTTTTTTTGTGCCCCCCCCCCCCCCCGAGTCTCTGCAACCTCTCCTCAGCTGTTTTCCTCTCCTATCCTTCCCTCCCCGGCCCCTTACAGCGCGCCCCCCACTCTGTCTCCCCTTCCTTTCCCCCTTTCTTTCCTCCTCACTAATATTTGTACTTTTGGCAGATCCTCTGAGTTGGTTCTTCATTGTCAGTGTGCTACATCAGTGTTGTGTTCAGTGATGTGCTACAGTGACGTCAAGTCCTATGATTTTCATGGTGTGCTAGACTTGTACATAGCGTTGCTGTTCGTGATTGTTCCGTGATACACCGGCCATGGCAACTTTTTTGCTCCAGCTATACTTCACCTTGTGTTCTTTTAATCATCACAGTGTGTGGTTTTTTGTGTATCCTACTTTTTTAGATTTTTATCTCCTTTTTTACAGTCACTCCCTTTGGTATGCTACCTTCTATTATGTTTCCCCTTTTTTATATCTCTCTTTCACGGTATTTTTTTCCGTTATATTGTTTTAAATGTTTCCCTGTTATGTTCTTACTGTCTCTCAGCTGAAGAGAGGCTGCTGGCCTGCCCTGGATGGGGAATTGAAATTCAATAAAGGAAAAAAAAGTGCCAACCTCTTCATTTCAGAGTAGCACTTGCAACCTATGTCCTCAATTATTTGTTGGATGTATTCCAATCTCTGTCTTCATCTAGAGTTTTTGCCCTCTAGTACCATGGAAGTAATTTCCTAATTTCTTAACAGATGCCCTATCATCCTCTCCCTTCTCCCTATCAGTGTTTTCCGCATATTCCTTTCGTCTGTAATTCTGTGCAGAACCTCCTGATTCCTCACCTTCTCAGTCCACCAAATTTTCAATATTCGTCTATAGCAGCACTTCTCGATTGCTTCGATTGTCGTCTGTTCCGGTTTTCCCACAGTCCATGTTTCACTAACATGGATTGCTGTGCACCATACGTACATTCTCATAAATTTCGTCCTCAAATTAAGGCCTATGTTTGATGCTAGTAGACTTCTCTTGGCCAGGAATGCCCTTTCCGCCAGTGCTAGTACGCTTTTGATGTCCTCCTTGATCCGTCTGGTTATTTTGCTGGCTAGATAATAGAATTCCTTAACTTCATGACTATCAATCTTGATGATAAGTTTCTCGCTGTTCTCATTTCTGCTATTTCTAATTACATTCGTCTTTCTTCGATTTGCTCTCATCCATATTCTGTACTCATTAGATGGTTCATTCCATTTGGCAGATCATGTAATTCGTCCTCACTTACATTCACAATAACAATGCCATCATTAATATGTTTTCACCTTGAATTTTAATCCCACTCCTGAATCTTCCTTTTATTTCCATCGTTGCTTCTTCGATGCACAGATAGAACAGAAAGACCACATCCCTGTCTCACGCCATTTTTAATCCAGGCACTTCGTTCTTGATCGTCCACTCTTATTACTCCCTCTTGGCTCGTTTAGGTATTGTACATTACCCATCTCTCCCTATAGCTTACCCCCATCTTTCTCAGAAATTCGAAGATCTTGCACCATTTTACACTGTCGAACGCTTTTGCCAGGTCGACAAATGCTATGAACGTGTCTTGATTTTTCTTTAGTCTAGCCTCCATTATCAACCGCTGTGGTGTCACCGCCAGACACCACACTTGCTAGGTGGTAGCCTTTAAATCGGCCGCGGTCCGTTAGTATACGTCGGACCCGCGTGTCGCCTCTATCAGTGATTGCAGACCGAGCGCCGCCACACGGCAGCTCTAGTCTAGAGAGACTCCCTAGCACTCGCCCCAGTTGTACAGCCGACTTTGCTAGCGATGGTTCACTGTCTACATACGCTCTCATTTGCAGAGACGACAGTTTGGCATAGCCTTCAGCTACGTCATTTGCTACGACCTATTCAGTTACTATAATCTGAACAGAAAATATTGTGAATCATGTACCGTCAAGAGCGACGTTCATCATTAATGGATTAAAGTTAAGTATCAAACTAATTCCGACCGCTTTTCTGAATTCTAATTCCTTGTCATGTTCCAGACGTCACGTCAGAATAGTCCTTCCCTCCTCACGCCAGCCTGCGTGAGCTAAAACGCGTGCATTTCGGCCTCCATTCTTAACAACAACCGCAACGCCAGAATTTCCTCTCTGGTACCTTTACCTTTCCTAAAGACAAACTGATCATATAATCTAACACTTTCTCAATTTTATTTTCCATTCTTCTGTATATTATTCTTGTTAGCAACTTGGATGCATGATCTGATTGTGCGATAATTCTTCCACATGTCAGTTCTTTCCCCTACACCCACGTGTTTAAAATTCCCATTCAAAATGCACCATTCCCTACACCTACGTGTTAAAGTTCGCCGGTCTGGGAGGCATCAGATCCTCCAAGCCTATATATGTTCCACATTCCCCTTTGCTTTTCATTTGTACTGTCTCCTCTCTCTCCTTTGCTGCCACTGCTTCTGCTTCAATCCATTCTCTTTCTCTTTTACTGCCACAGTCTGTAACCATCAGCATTTCCCCTCTCTTTGGCTCCCACTGGCACTGTCTTCATCCACCTCCCTTTCTTCCTCTTCGTCTCCCATTGTCATTGCCTCTTTTCAGCACAAGAAAAGCGCCAATATTTTTAGTGAGGAAGGTGTGATAAAGATTTTGCCAGCTGATTCCCCGATTTTCTGTCAGAGGGGAACATATTCGCCTCTTTTGAGCTCTGATAGGAGCATTTATTCGCTGGTCCACCCATTATATATAACGAATTCTGCAGTCAGTAACGTTCTGACAGTTTACTTTCTTAGTTTTATAATTTGATATAGATACAGTGGAGGCTCGCAGGTATACAATCCGGGTGTTCCCAAATGGTTCAAATGGCTCTGAGCACATTGGGACTCAACTTCTGAGGTCATTAGTCCCCTAGAACTTAGAACTAGTAAAACCTAACTAACCTAAGGACATCACACACATCCATGCCCGAGGCAGGATTCTAACCTGCGACCGTAGCGGTCCCGCGGTTCCAGACTGCAGCGCCTAGAACCGCACGGCCACTTCGGCCGGCCGGGTGTTCCCAAATTTTTAAATTCGTATAAATATCACAGTGCGAAATTAATAGGATCTGCTGTATAACAGTTATGCTTATCAACATATTTATACAACTTTGACTGCTGTCAATAGTAATAATAATAATAATAATAATAATAATAATAATATGCTAACGTGTCTGAAAAAAGGGAGAATTGGCTAATGGCTAATGGCTCTGAGCTCTATGCGGCTTAACTTCTGAGGTCATCAGTCGCCTAGAACTTAGAAGTAATTAAACCTAACTAACCTAAGGACATCACACACATCCATGCTCGAGGCAGGATTCGAAGCAAGGGAGAATTGTTTTTGTGGAATTTTGTTGTTTTGTTCATAATTAAGTACAGTTTATGGCTAGAACGAAATAATGTTTAAGCTTTCGCTACTCTGTGTTTCGCATTTTTGAGTAAGTTGGAATTTTCCTGCTTTTTTATTTTTCAGTCAAGTGTACAGGATCCCTAATTCATGTATTAGTTAACGAATTAACTTCCGGGCTGAAAATCAGGCATTCTTACGTTGCACCCACACAACGTTAAATGTTCGCCTGTAGTCACGACTATTTGCTTTCTTCACTTCCTCAGACAACGGATCTAGTCTTGGAGGCCCTATTTCTTTGGCGGCTAACTTTTCCTGATACTTTTCTTTTCTGTTAGCGCTGAATATAGTTTCAATAGAGTTCATGTTGACACTGCACAGGAAAGTCGATACCTGCACAGTAAACAGCCAATTCCAAACACGAATTGCCGTTTACCAAAGGCACACCGTCTACGAACCCCACATGTAAGTAAATATCAGAGAAACCAGTGAGACAGCATTTTCATGAATGTTCAGATATACGTACAATGTGGGCCTACAGTACAGTTAAACATGACCCACCATAATATCAACAGATGTCAGAAGCATCAATGAATGCTACAGTCTCAGAATCGACGACATGTGCTTTATGGTTCTCGGCCCCTGAAATGGATTACTGCATGATAAAATCCAAAACTTAATGTACTATATCTCATTCACAACCCTACAAAACAGCTGTTTCTATCAAACGATAACATATACTAATAACCTATCAAACTTTACTACACAGTGAGTGATTTGGCATACCTGTGGAATGTGCTATCACGTAGCAGGATTTATGCCAAGCGAATCTGCACAAACGTCTGCTGCAGTGTGCTACCACCTGCTGGCGTTGATGTATACTTGTAGCTGGCTGGGTGCTAAGGGATCGCAGTGCACGCCATGAACCGCGCACATTGCTTTTCAAATCGCTATGTATTTGACCCATAAGACGATTACGTCACGCCAGCTCCGTATGCGCAAGAGCTCCTTAAAACGTGTGCAAGTAAAGATGTGCTCGTAAAGCTGATGCCAAGTTTCACCGAATCTAGAAGAGCAATGTAGCAAAGCGCAGTAGATTTAGTGTCTTTCATTTCAGATTAGTGCAACTACATTACGTTTAACGGCGTTCAAAGAGAAATAACCAGTAATTCCGAAAGCTGTCAAAAGCTGGGGTGTTTACATGCTCTTACACCATATCCTCCACTGCACGAATACGCAACAAATAAGTGCACATAATAAAAGGTTAACACAAAATCTTATGCTTTACTTTTTTTCTGGATTTTTGTTCATCTACCGCGATTCACCGAACTGCATTTTAATCTTAAAAAGCTAAAACTGCTTTCCGAAATACTTTACTGCAATTTTAATCTTTCCAGATTTATATAACATTTCACATTTTAGGCATGTTAAGACCATTTTTAGGTAATTTTTTGCCGCTGCGGTACCAATTTGGGCATATTTGTATTGGCGTGAAGAGTCCATTGGGCAGCGCGTCATAACGTTTTATTGGCGAAACAATGCTGACTAAAACCACGATCTTGTGACACCAGAACCCTTGCGATAACCCTAGAATGATGCCGTGTATTCACTGCGTCAGTTGAAACTACATTTTCACCTCGGACCGGACACTATATGCCCATTTACATGAATTAGGGTGTTAACTCTGAACCTCTTTATCTCGGCAACAGATAACGATATCAAAAATGAACCTTCCTGGCAGATTAAAACTGTGTGCCGGACCGAGACTCGAACTCGGGTTGCCTTTCGCCGGCAATAGCACTTGCCCGCGAAAGGCAAAGGTCCCGAGTTCGAGTCTCGGTCCGGGACACAGTTTTAATCTGCCAGGAAGTTTCATACCAGCGCACACTCCGCTGCACAGTGAAAATCTCATTCTGGAGATATCAAAAATGTTTCAAGATTCCCCGAGAACATAATCGTAGGAAGATCATAATTTTTACGATATGTCACGAACAGAAATCACTGAAGTGTCTAAGTCCGCAAATGGCGCAGTTTGTACACAAACATCAGTTTTTCCTGTGTACTTTGAAAATGGATGCAGATTTTCGGAAACGGAAGAATGGTTTTTGCGTAAGTATGGTAAATCTGATTCTCTAGATCTCTGAAACGGCATATGAAAGCGAAAAAAATTTCGAAGTTCCACGAGAATGTCATCTTAAGAACATATGGTAAAAATTTCGACGATCGGCCGTGAATATAAATTATAGATGTCCTCTGGACAACTGATAGTTTTCGAACCGAAAAATAATGGTTTATCGGAGTTTTCTGAGGAACCGCCAATGAACAAATGTTGCTGTTATAAGCCGCCTCTAAAGTACACCCTAGACCACATCAAACGCAAAAGAACCAAAGATTTGCTCAATTTTCCTGAGCTAGAAGAAGCGTGTAATATGTAAATTTTGATGCTGTACTGTAGGGTACCTACAGTACGCCCATTCTTCCGGTAGGTATACAAATGGTACTTAGGTCAAGAGCTATCGGTAATACTTGACCCGTTATCTCTGTGATCAACAAAACCCGAGATACGACTTTCCGAAAAATCGCTTTTTCTCTCGGGGTTTATTAGAACATATTGGTACCGTCCTCTGTTGTGCGCGGACCGATTAAAAATCTGTCTGGAAAAATATCGCCCCATCCGTTTTTCAGTAGAAAACGTCATCAAGGAAAGCAAATATTGCGTCCCTATGCAGATTACTTAGTGTCGGAGTGGTGGCTTGATGGCCGTAGCGAGCAGACGTGCCTCTGCGCTTGCACCTACTGCTGTGTCGACTTCTTGTCCCAGGTGTAAACTAACAGTGCGACAGGATATGTCAATACACAGAATTGTCGAACATGGGCAACGGAAAATCCACACGCAAATTAACCAGTACCACTTCATCCTGAAAAGGTCGCTGTGTGGTGCAGGTTTCAAAAAAAATGGCTCTGAGCACTATGGGACTCAACTGCCGAGGTCATTAGTCCCCTAGAACTTAGAACTAGTTAAACCTAACTAACCTAAGGACATCACAAACATCCATGCCCGAGGCAGGATTCGAACCTGCGACCGTAGCGGTTTTGCGGTTCCAGACTGCAGCGCCTTTAACCGCACGGCCACTTCGGCCGGCTGTGCAGGTTTACGGCATCATTTCTCATAGGACCATATTTTTTCGAAGAGACAGGTGCCTCCGGTGCTGTTACCTGTACCGTCACTGGTAAGCGCCACGAGTGTCTTTTGCGCAACCACGTCATCCCAGGTCTCCGACAGCGTGGATGTGATAATTTTTATGCAAGATGGCGCACCTACGCACATTGAAAATCAGGTTAAGCAGCTGCTGAGGCGCCATTTCGGAAATGCCAGAATTATCACCCGCCATTTCCCTACAGCCTGGCCGTCCCGATCATCTGACCTTAATCCGTGTGACTTCTGGCTGTGGGGTTATCTGAATGATGATGTGTTCAGTGTTCCGATTGTAAACTTAGCTGTATTGAAGGCACGCATTGCGCAACACATTCTGAAAGTGACCTCGGAAACACTTCGATCAGTTGCGGAATATGCTGTTTCTCGATTTGAACTTGTAGAAAACGGTGGACAGCATATTGAACATGTTTTCCGCCAGTCATACGGAAATTAAGAATCCGATTTGATTCTGATTGATGCTTCTTATGCGGTTTTTGGCCTCAGGACAATTAAAAACCGATTTTTCCCATCCGATGTGATATGACCTTGCTGTGGTGAATGGGCAACAGAATCACAACTGTACACCCATACACACTGAGTGGTACAGGTTGTTTAACGTCAAACGTACACCTTAGGCATTGTTGTTTGATACGTCATTTGTAGTCGACCACTATTACATTATGATGCTTACAGCGCCACCTTTTGCTACATTTTGTAACTATTTTTCTTCTGCCATACGCTTTCCCCCTTTCCGAAAATATTCCGTTGCAATTTGACGTTATTGTGGAAATTGGAAATTTGTGGTAAGGTCTTATGGGACCAAACAGCTGAGGTCATCGGTCCCTAAGCTTACACACCACTTAATCTGTAGTGGACTGACAAGACAGCCAGTCCACAGTGACGGGTAACCGAAAGGCACGCGTTTACACACGCCGGCTGGCGTTACGTTTGAAACAGGATACGTAATGCATGCTATAAAGAAAAGTACGTAGCTGCTGGAATACTTAACTTTAATCCATCATTTGTATACAGCATTCTGGATGATACAAGTGAGACTCTCTCTAGAAATGGTTAATGGCGCCTTGCTAGGTCGTAGCCATGGACTTAGCTGAAGGCTATTCTAACTATCTCTCGGCAAATGAGAGAAAGGCTTCGTCAGTGTAGTCGCTAGCAAAGTCGTCGTACAACTGGGACGAGTCCTAGTACGTCTCTCTAGACCTGCCGTGTGGTGGCGCTCGGTCTGCAATTACTGACAGAGGCGGGTCCGACATGTACTAATGGACCGCGGCCGATTTAAAGCTACCACCTAGCAAGTGTGGTGTCTGGCGGTGACACCACATAATCAATCGTAAACTAACTTACATTAAGAACAACACCCATGCCTGAGGGAGGACTCGAACCTCCGACGGAGGGAGCCACGCGGACCGTGATAAGGCGTCATTGTGCCCAGTGGTGTTATTTCTACAGACGTTTGAAAGTAACTGTAATTATAATCACCCTATATATCAAACTTCAAGTACGGCACCGTGTATGCAATTACCTGAGTACGACCGTCGGTGTATACGCATGATAAAGTGGGTTATGGTGTTCGTGACGCCCGAACTAACATATCCGCTCATTCATTACTGTGAGAGCTTTCATAACTCAAACAGTGTACGAAGGACGACTCAGAACGTATTCAGTCTGTAATTCCCCCGATCGCCTCAGGGCAGAATGTACACAAAATGGTTCAAATGGCTCTGAACACTATGCGACTTAACTTCTTAGGTCATCAGTCGCCTAGAACATAGAACTAATTAAACGTAACTAAGCTAAGGACATCACACACATCCATGCCCGAGGTAGGATTCGAACCTGCGACCGTAGCGGTCGCTCGGTTCCAGACTGTAACTCCTAGAACCGCTCGGCCACTCCGGCCGGCAGAAGGTACAAGCTGGCGGCCAGCGCAACTTCCGTCTGGTGTTGCTGACAAACAGCTCATCTGTGTACAGATGTCCTGTTATCTCCAGTGTTACCGATATTGAGCCATGAGTAACAGATGGCGGTACGACCTCTTCAGTCGCCGAGAATGATAACATTGCTCCGCAGCCTGTGGCTGCTGTTAGCGCAGTATCGCCCCCTCTACAATCTCAGACTAAACATATACTGAAAATGGCCTTCCCACAAGACGAGCCTCAACTGAAAATGAAACGGGAATAACATACACAAAACTCCCAGAAAGTCAAAAACTGCCACAAAGAGCAAATGGGTATCCCCAAGAGAGCATTGTCGTCGGAACAGAAAAAGATATTGAAACCGAAAGCCGAGAAGGTGAAGGAAAAGCTGATGTGCAATCGCAAGCTTTAGATACTAATGACGGACATATGGAAACGGACCAGGAGTCACCCAGAACCCAAATCAACCTTGGTGGTAAGACGGCGGCACTAAAGAGCGCGGGCCAGCCGGTGTGGCCGAGCGGTTCTAGGTGCTTCAGTCTGGAACCGCGCGACCGCTACGGTCGCAGGTTCGAATCCTGCCTCGGGCATGGACGTGTGTGATGTCCTTAGGTTGGTTAGGTTTAAGTAGTTCTAAGTTCTAGAGGACTGATGACCTCAGATGTTATGTCTCATAGTGCTCAGAGCCATTTTAACCATTTGAACTAAAGGGCGCGAATGTGAAGCCCCTCTCCCCTCACCTGATTATCGTCGGCCTAACATATGCTGCCTCATTTCTCGTAAACAGCTGGCGCGTTCTCATGAGGAGACAAACCTCTCTCGAAGTAATACATACACGGACTAAAAAAAAAAAATGTTTAAATGTGTGTGAAATCTTATGGGACTTAACTGCTAAGGTCATCAGTCCCTAAGCATACACACTACTTCACTTAAATTATTCTAAGGACAAACACAAACACCCATGCTCGAGGGAGGACTCGAACCTCATCCGGGATCAGCCGCACAGCACATGACTACAGCGCCCTAGACCGCTCGGCTAATCCCGCGCGGCTACACGGACTAAGTTGATGTGCATCGCCAGTAATTGGAGACGAATGCTGTCTATAGGGATATCAGAAATTCAATTAGTCAGCCTCTTTTTGATACTCTCATTTGTCTAGAGGTGTCATCCACCTACAACTACAGCATAATGCTGAACATGACAACTATGCAATCTTACTGCATTGTAACTTTAACTACAGTTAAGTTTGTAGTTTTCATGTATTTTAAGTCCTTTGCGAGAGTCTTTATCCTCCGCAAATACAATCCAAGCGATTTTATAAACTTCGACTCTCAAAACGGCATACAATCGACTCTCAAAACCCAAGCGTTGCAAGATTACCATTTTGCTGAAGACATCGACACCACGAGGGGCATTCAATAAGTAGCGCAATACTTTTTTTTCTCGGTCATTTTCTGTTGAAAAATGTGGAACTTGTTTTGGGACACTGTCTTCAGAAAAAAATGTTCAAATGTGTGTGAAATCTTATAGGACTTAACTGCTAAGGTCATCAGTCCCTAATCTTACACACTACTTAACCTAAATTACCATAAGGACAAACACACACACCCATGCCCGAGGGAGGACCCGAACCTCCGCCGGCACCAGCCGCACAGTCCATGACTGCAGCGCCTTACACCCGCTTCAGCTTCCATAGTTTCACGAAGTTCCGACAGTTGGCGGGACTGTACGTAGCCTTCAAAATGGCGTCTGTAACGAAGCTGCGTTCCAAGAAGAGAGCTGTCATTGAGTTTGTTTCGGCGGAAAAGCAGAACGTCGCAGACATTCCTATGTGCTTGCAGAATATCTGCGAGGACCTGGCTTTGAACAAAAGCACGGTGAGTCACTGGGGGAGGCTGTAACATTATGTGATTGTCTTATCATTTTAAATCATTCACTAATCGAGCAGTCGCTCGGCAACAGCTACAGTTAGCAAATAATGTTGCGAGAATGTAAAAGGTGAACGACCCGTGACGTAACTTGTTTATTGTCGAAGCGCCGTCAGAGATGCAGTGAGTTATTGACTTTGAAAACCGCGGCGCGATAAACGGACAGAAGAAGAACACTTTTATTCCATTTTTTTTTTTTTTTTTTTTTTGAGGTACGAGATACTCTCGATGAACACTTACTCATTCTTCTCTTGTCTCTTGTGTCGGACGCGCATGTCTTGCCGCCGTATTATTATCGTTAAAAATAATATTGTTTTTGTGAAAAGTGAATGTGTAATACTAAAAGTGCCTAGCAGTAGATTTATTGTGCGACGTGTATGTGAAAACGTCGAAGGAATTGTTTTCATTAAGAGAAGTGCCAGTCAAAACGGCATCCATGTTAAATCCTTCATTGCAGTGTAAGTTCGTCTATTAATTGCCATAAATTCAGACTTAAATGGAAATGGTGTATGGACTATTCATTTACTATAGAATCTATGTCTCACTTCTTCATGAAATTATTTAATTTTCTTTATGTTTCTGCCAAATAGAGAGTTCACAGTCACGAATTCTTTCGTCGAGTTCGGACGGAAGTTGCATGCGGCGAAATACTTTCTCCGCGCCATGTTCTACTGGTAAATGCATGATAAACTACGGTCCCTTAGGAAATTCATGTTGAGCTATCCAAAAATAATTATATTTTGAATAGGCATTTACTCTCCTATGCAATGCAACTTCCGACTGATCAGACGACGAACGGGGACATTTATAACTGTATGTTTATGTATACACATTACGTAAACATATCGTTATAAGGCGTATGTCATCATCGTAACAAAACTTTTCTGATCTCCTGCGTGCCGGCTGGTGGCACACAGTTGTGACTCCTGAAATGGACCTTGGAGACACTCTCATTCGAGACGATGGACGGATCACAATCACACACATCGTCGCCCAACCGGACGTCTCTGTTCGTAGTGATGACGCATTCGTCCACCAGTCGTGTTCCTCGCCGCCGAACAGACGACCGTAAAGAGCAACAAAGGACCCTCTGTGCGGAATCACGTGCTCATTACTAGGCTGACAGTGAAAATTTTTTTATCAAACATCATGACAGGCGATAAAAAATTGGTTCATCACTTCGACCCGGAAAGCCATGGAGTGGCGCCACACCACTTACCCTTCGAAGAAAAAGATAAAAGACGAACCCTCAGCCAGTAAGGTCATGGCGATTGTTTTCTGGGACTCTGAAGGGGTTATTCGGTTTGGTGTCCCACCTATGGTGCCATTATGACCTATGAAATGTATTATGCTACCACCAGGTAACTGAACAAACGACTTCAGCGCGTTCGTCGCACAAAAATGCAAATGAACATCTCCTTCTCCATGGCAAAGCAAAGCCTCAAACAAATCTGCACACCTGAGGGAAGCTCACGAAACGTCATCGGGCTGTTTTTGCTCTTCCACCCTACAGCCTGGACCTCGCACGTTTCGACTGCGATCTATTTGGCCCAGTGATGAATGCACTCCGTGGGAAGCAGTGCGTGGATGATGGCTTGGCTATACTGATCCAGCGAGACGTCGGCTACGACGCTGACCAGCAGAGCTGCAAAGTGCAGGCGAACACGCCCTGCCTGTAAGGTGGCGCAAGGCAGTCGCATTGAACGGAGATTACGGTGAGAAATAGGGTTTTGTAGCCAGAGGAATAGGGAATAATACGGTTTACTGGAATCCTGAAGACCGGGCGAGGTGGCGCAGTGGTTAACACACTGGACTCGCATTCGGGAGGACGACGGTTCAATCTCGCGTCCGGCCATCCTGATTTAGGTTTTCCGTGATTTCCCTAAATCGCTCCAGGTAAATGCCGGGATGGTTCCTTTGAAAGGGCACGGCCGACTTCCTTCCCCGTCCTTCCTTAATCCGATGAGACCGATGACCTCGCTGTTTGGTCTCTTCCCCCAAACATACCTAACCCCAACCCTTAAGAAAAGCAACCTGCTTTCAGAAAAAAAAATGTGTTCCATCACTTACTGAAGGACCCTCATATTTTACTCCATGAAGTCGCAACTAATAAAATAAAACAAATACATAATCTTCAGCCAGTTATTAATGTTGACGCTTCCTGCGGCACTGCCGCTTTATTGAAGGAAGGTATTAAGTATACGATAAAGTACGATGAGCAACGGAAGGGGCATAACTGTGCAGCTACAAGACATGTACTGGTCAGTGCTTATGCTCTATCGGAAGCGAATAACAGAGCGCACAGAAGCCAGTTTTCGTACTGACGAGGCAGCAACGCTATTAGCTGGATTGTACCGCACAGTGCTCGTTGGTGGTGATTTCAAATGTGTACCGCATAAGCAGAGTCAGGTTCCATAAAGAAGTTACTGTCAAGAACTGCAAACTTTAAAGAGCGCATTAGAATACACTCTACACACTTGGACGACGTCATGATCTGCACCTTTGTAGCGAGCAACAGCGCAAGTAGATTAGACAGATCACATTTTGGTCAAATTTTCTCTCCAAAGAACCTTTAGAGGACGTAGTAATTGCAATATGAACATCCCCAATCTGTATGAACCACTGCTGAAATGGGAATTTTAGGAGTTTGCAAAAAGTATCTCATCAAGCAAACACGTTATCAGAACCATTCATATTGGTGGACAGGATATGTAGAGTCCCAAATAAAGCGAACTATTACGCAGTATCCTCCGGAAAAAGCAAAAGGGACTAAATACATATACACACATTAAAATAAGTTTTGCATCACCTCAGTTTCGAGAGTTCTGGAACCTGTATAGAAAATTGGGATACAAATGAACGTATCATCATTTCTGCACTTTTTATTGCTCCTGAAAATCACACATTGCGTGTTGTACCACCATACAGCGAGACTATCAGAGGTGGTGGTCCAGACTGCTATACACACCGGTACCTCTAATACCCAGTAGCACATCCTCTTGCATTGATGCATGCCTGTATTCGTCGTGGCATACTATCCACTAGTTCATCAAGGCACTGTTGGTCCACATTTTTTCACTCCTCAATGGCAATTCAGTTTTGATCCCTTAGAGTGGTTGCTGGGTTATATCGTCCATAAACAGCCCTTTTCACTCTACCTCAGGCGTGTTTGATAGGGTTCATGCCTGGAGAACATGCTGGGCACTCTAGACAAG
Organism: Schistocerca cancellata; assembly: GCF_023864275.1. Taxonomy (NCBI): domain Eukaryota; kingdom Metazoa; phylum Arthropoda; class Insecta; order Orthoptera; family Acrididae; genus Schistocerca; species Schistocerca cancellata. The sequence continues at coordinate 158,690,095 of NC_064635.1, read as the reverse complement.
CGATGTCGCTATCCTGAAGAAAGTTGACATGTGGAATAATCGGGTCTAATGCCGGATGTTTGTGTCGCTCTGGCACAATATTTCGGCCACGTAACTCGTTGCCATCTTCAGGTGCTACCTGAGAAGGCAACGAGTTACGTGGTCGAAATATTGTGCCAGAGCGACACAAACATCCGGCAGTAGACCCGATTATTCCACATGAAGATCTCGCCGGGAAAGCCTGAAGAGTTACATCTGAAGAAAGTTATTTGAGAGACTCCAGGGCACTCTCACTTCCAATTTGGTGTCATGCCACTTAATGTTCTTAGGGAAGATGATCTTTATTACGATCTGACTTCATACATCATGATGAAATGGTGGGCAGTAGTTAACGCTCTTGCTTGTGTGCTCTAGTGAAGAAATAGTGGTAAGCTTTAGCTGCGTTCAGAGGAATAAAGTGCCGATTTAAACGACCGCAGTAAAAGTGTACGGCAACTGAGCTCCGAGGGAAACGCGTTTTTTTCTGTAGAACCTGGATGAGTTCCACGGTGTCATTGTTCAGACCTGTTAGGTTGAGTTCCACGGTCTCAATGTGCAGACACGTTGCATGGCGCCGGTCGGTTGCTGGTCACGTCCAGATAGGCTGACTAATGCCGAGGAGACGCCGCTGCAATGGCCAAAGCTGTACAGGCAGCTTCACTCGATGTTTCTGCTGGGGACCTCCAACGACGTGTTGAGTCTACTCGACGTCAACTGATGCTGTGTTAGGCAAAAGTCCCATACGGTGTTAGGAGGTATCCTATGATTTCTGTCACCTCGGCGTGTAATGACCTTCTAATAAATGTATTTATCATATTCGTAATAGACAAAAAAGGAAAATTATATTAAATCACCGGCAAAATGAAGAACATGGCGCTAATAATTCCGAAAGCAAGCACAAATCCACTAGCCACAGTATGGATTGGATTGGATTGTTTGGGGGAAGAGACCAAACAGCGAGGTCGTCGGTCTCATCGGATTAAAGGAAGGACGGGGAAGGAAGTCGGCCGTGCCCTTTCAAAGGAACCAACCCGGCATTTGCCTGGAACGATTGTATGTAAAATCAACGTAATTCAGTAGCGAGTCCATGAAAACAATCCCTACCACATCCTTACATACCGAGCTAACAACATGAAACGACTAACCACCACTTAGTAACATTAACAACCAACACAAGAGAGGGCTGATGAATACTACAAAACGCCATACACAAACAAGATCCGACTCAAAAATCCCGTGTCACCATGACGTCACACAACATAGCTACGTCAAGACGAAATGTGGTACCGCAGCTGTCGGTTTGGCCTTCCCAACCAGCCAGCTGCATGTAAAGACGTTAGCTATTATTTCTGTCCCATGAAGCAGGCCAGCAGTTTTCTACAAGTCAAATAAATAAATTAATTAGAAGAAACATGCCTTATTTTTTGGCGGCAAATGTACACCTCTCATTCCTGTATATGAGCACGTCATGTATGGCATCAGGGTCGAGGTTCATCGATTCATCTCTATGGATGTTGAGCTGAGTAATGGTGTTAAGAGATTCCTGCCTCATTACGGCCCGAAGATATGTTTCCACACTTTGCAAGCAAGTAACGATCGTTCTGTGGTACAGAACGATACTGGAATCATCAGCACTATGCTTATGAGTTTCACTATCTCTGGCAGCTATCTCTGGCAGTAAATAAAGTATGGGTCTTTCCATTTTTAGGAATTTCACTATTTCATCCCAAGATGTAATGTTTTGCAGAATTTCTCATGCTCTGGTGGAGAAGCAAGCAAGCATTCCTTGCCTGTACAGTGGAACCTCGCTAATCCGTCTGCTGTGGCACCGGGAGCATGGTCGAAACGCAAAAAAGATCGGATTATAAGAGGAATACTTTTATTGACACAGCACAAAGTAACTTAAGTTTTCAGTTGGAAATACTGTCTGAAAAATTGTTTCATTTTAAAACAGTAACAAAACGAAGCGTTATGTGCAGTAGTGCCGGTACTGTAAAATACATCTTTATTGTACGGTGCGATATTGTTACTGTGAGTGAAAGTTCTAACTTTTATACATACCTTACTACAGTACTGAATTGACACACAACTGACTTGCACTTAACAGTTTCAAATATGAGTAATCACACGGTAAAATATATTCTGTTCTTAAGCAGAACGAAGAAAGTCCTCCTCAGGTGACACTGCCTTAACGAAGCGCTGTCCATGCGGGCGAGAAGGTTTGCATGCTCTTTATGCGGAGGGCTATGCCTGCGGTAGCTTAGCTACCAGAAGGATCACCCTAGCCGAACAGGTCGAAGGGGAGTGTGGTGTCACCGCCAGACACCACACTTGCTAGGTGGTAGCTTTAAATCGGCCGCGGTCCATTAGTACATGTCGGACCCGCGTGTCGCCACTGTCAGTGATCGCAGACCGAGCGCCACCACACGGCAGGTCTAGAGAGACGTACTAGCACTCGCCCCAGTTGTACGACGACTTTGCTAGCGACTACACTGACGAAGCCTTTCTCTCATTTGCCGAGAGACAGTTAGAATAGCCTTCAGCTAAGTCCATGGCTACGACCTAGCAAGGCGCCATTAACCATTTCTAGAGAGAGTATCACTTGTATCATCAAGAATGCTGTATACAAATGATGGATTAAAATTAAGTATTCCAGCAGCTACGTACTTTTCTTATAGCATTCATTACGTATCCTGTTTCAGATCTAACGCCAGCCAGCGTGTGTAAACGTGTGCCTTTCGGTTACCCGTCACTGTCTTGTCAGTCCACAACAGGGAGGAGCCGGACAAAGTGTGTCACACAACGACCTACCTGTCCCCATTTTCCTATTCTCATCCTGTACCTGCCTTGTCCTGTTTCCTACCATCCCTTGTCATAAGTAAAGACTGGGGTGGACAATGCTCCTTAGCCATAGTGAAGGAAACCTGTCCAGTGGTGACAACCCCGAAAAATAAATCAGACTAACAACTTGGGTAGTATCTGTCCCAAGAAGAATTATCTTCAACTGAGCATGGAGGCGTTGAATGCACTACCCAAAGTGATAACGAGTTCACTGTCACCCAAGATTTCGTTAGCGGAGCTTCGGATTCTGAGGAGTCCGAATCAACATGCCTTGAGATTAGTCAGAGCATCCTCAAATCACCGGATTCGCAACATTTAAGGCTAATTCACTGCTCAGTGTAAATTGAAACATCTGACAGAGTCCCTAACACAACACAACGTAGTACTGACAGCAGTACAGAAAACCAGATTCACGGATGATCGTGCCTTCGAGACCCAAGGATACAGAATCCTCAAAGGAAAAGATGGGTCAGCGGCTAATGAAGAACGTACACTTAGCTACGGGATTTATAGTCACAAGATACTGGATTCAGTGATTGGCTTCACCTCTCCAAGAAGTCGTATTACTAAGAAGGGCTACAGTGTAGTCAACGTACATGCTCCAATGAACCAGGAAAACAGAGAGAACTGAGAAATTCTGGGAAAACTTAGAAGATATTCTCTCTAAAGTTCGAGAGGCACGCACTGTCATACTACTTGGTGACTTCAATGCCCAACTGGGAAGAGAGAAAAAGTACAGAAATATAGTGGGCAACTCTCCAGCACATTTGAGAACCAACCACAATGGGGAACGATTGGTGGATCTCTGCAGGACTTTTGGGTTGGTTATGAAGTCTACAACAATCAAACACCTGCCAAGGAAGAAGAAGACTTGGATTTCACCAACTTGAGTGAATTCTAGATAGATCACGTGGCCATTTCAAGAAAATCTCAAAAGGAAATACAAAATGTGAAGGTATTAAGAAGTACCAATCTGGACTCAGACCACTACCTCTCTAAGATCAAAATGAGACCGCAGCCTGGGAAACACTAGAGTACACAGAACCTCCAAGATGGTAAGATTTGACGTTGGGCGACTTAAGAACAAACAAGAAGTAAGCCAGAGACTGTACAGTACAGATTTCAACAACTGGAACCAACTGAAGGAGACTTGTGAAGACAGCCAATGAACTCATCCTTTCACGAGAAGCAGGAAGTATCGGTGGCGGAATGAAGACTGTGACAATGCAATAGCCCAAAGGCAGACACTGTTTGAAGTGAAATTGTAAGAAAACCAAGAAAAATTGGGAGAACTTTTTGGAACAAAGAAGGCTTACAGTGAAGATAATTCGAGGAACCAAATAGACCTTTACACAAAACCAACTAACTCAAATCTAAGAGAGCTTCACAGATTTCTAAAGAACCTTCAAGTAGACACTCAGAAAATGCAATCCACCAAGCCTCCACTTCATAGACTCACAAGGCAAACTTTCTTAACGACAATGACATCTCTTAGCTCAGTATTTTAAAAACCTACTCAACTGTGATACACCCAACGAAGAGATCAACTACAAACAAACCACACCAAACCTGGACTCACTGTCTCCGTCATTGGAAGAAGTTGGACAAATCATTCAACTTCTAAGGACTAATAAGACAGCTTGACAGGACTCTATCGTCGTTGAACTCTGGAAATGTGCTGGAAGCAATGACGTGGGCAAGTTCATCGAGATCATCCAGGAAATCTGGGAAACAGAGAAATTACCACCTGATTGGAACACGGCTCTGATCCATCCGCTTCATGAAAAGGGAGATTTTGCTGATCTGAACAACTACCGTGGAATTTCTCTTGTCCCGGTAACATACAAGATTCTCTCCAAGGCGTTACTAACAAGGGCAGAACATCAGCTGGACAGTCAACTGGGAGAATATCAGGGAGGCTTCAGAAATACCCGATCCTGTGATGAACAGATCCTCAGCCTTAAAAATGTACAGGCATACTCCGATAAACTGGAAGATGGTCGTCACCTTTGTTGATTTCAGGGAAGTCTATGATTCTGTTGATAGAGAAATGCTTAGCAAAGTACTCCAGGAACTTGGACTGCACAACAAAACCCGCAGACTTATTCTAGAAACCTTGACCAACATCCATTCCAAGGTCAAATTTAGAGGTGAGATCTCAGAAAACTTCGAGATAAAAAAAAGTGGAGTGAGGCAAGGAGATGGACTCTCCCACTTGCCTTCAACTGTGTTCTTGAAAATGTTGTGAGAGAATGGCGCAAGGAACTGACCAATTTGGGTGTTCAGAGTGGTGTCTACCTGGGCTGAAGAACGAAGGACTGATTGTAGATTGCCTGTCTTTTGCAGATGACATGACACTAATTGCTGATTTTATTGAAATGGCAATAATGCAGGTAAACTGCCTCAGAAAATAGGCAGCCAAAGCATATCTTCAAGTGTAGCTGGAGAAAACAGAGATCTTCATTAACATCACAGAAGCGAGCAGAGAGATGTTACTAGACCAGGGAAACATCAAAAGTACTGAGAAGTTTAAGTATCTCGTCAAATGGATTAAACCCAACTTATCAGAAAAAACGTCATCATCCGTGAGAGACAACAAAGTGGAACTAGCCTACCTACTGACTATGAACACTTACAACAAGAAATGCCTGTCACGTAACCTGAAACTCAAGCACCACACATTAGTCGTACGACCAGAAGCCCTGCATTTTTCCATGAATCGGAGAGGTCTGATGGAGAAACTGGAAGTCAGAGAGAGGAGAATCCTCAGGAAGATCCTAGGCCCGGTAGAAGAAGAGGGGAATTCAGAAGGTGGCATAACTCGGAGCACTAGTGACATAACTCGAAGCACTACGGACATATAGAGAAGTTATCTGAGTGTGTAAGAGAAATAAGTGTAGCTTTCTACACCTATGTTGCAAGATTGCCTCCAACCAGATTGACCAACTGTCTGTTCACCTTCTGCCAAAACAAAAAGGTTCTGACAGAAACTGAAAAGGACATTAAAGAACGGGGAATTACTGATCTCCAGAAAAGACAGTCTGTGAGACACACTTCAAAGGAAGTCTGAGGATTTCAGGAAAAGCCCCGAAGGGAAAGGTACCCCCTGGACAGAAGAAAGGAAGAAGTTACATCGGAAGAGGATGCGGCAGTACTGGGCAAGGATCAAAGCCCAACAGTCGAACAAACGTAGTCCAAAGTAGTGACATTCGAAACAACAAGAAGAACGAAAAAAGTCTGTAATGCTAATTTCTTTAACAGACGGCGATCTTGATTTTACAGTGATGTTTCGCCATTTCCTAATTCACAAAATGTCTATTGGGGTAGAAGCAGAGCTTTGTTCGATGTACTGAGTGCCTATACCAAATGCATTTGTAACCTCTGTATTCGATAGTGTGATTGCCTTCGACATCTTTGCGGTTCTTATCAGTTGTTCGAATTACAGCGTCAACGGTTTGGTGACCAGTTAATTATGCTTTCGTTGTACAGTCAACGACAGTTAAACTGATCCAGTCACTTACGCCATTGCGCTCAACTTCGGTTGTTAATATATGTTTACGTTTAGTTAACACACTTTAATATGTAAGAAGTACACTACCTCTAATTTATAACACAAATACATGGACAATAACACTTACTGATAGAGTCAGAAACAAATTATTTCATACTAAATCTGATCGGACTATCGCAACTAACAACGGTCAACTGCCTGCTGATCCAGATCGCAGACGATGAGTTGTCGATAAAAGTCCAGTCCTGTGCACGTAAACAAACGAAGTAAATGGGATGGCCGCACTAAGCAGAGAGTCGGACCATCCGAGCTCCGATTAGTGAGGTTCTACTGTAACTAATTCGTAGAAAGATAAAAGGTGATATGAATGTTTGTTATGAGGAAGAAAACATGTTCAGACATTTCAAACATAAATGATTGAGTGTCGAAGCCTGATTCCAACAAGTTTATGGTCGAATTCATTGTTTGACAATAAAATCTTCTATATTTACCACACACTTCAATAGATGTACCTGCAGATGATTTGTCGGAGTCACCGTGTTCATTAGGGATTTTTCTTTAATGGTAATTTTGGGGAATCATCATCTACGTCCTTACATATTTAAATCGTTTCAACCCAGAATGATTCAAAACAATTTCTCATAAATTTAATCCATGTTACAAGGGTGCAAAGCATCTTATTGGCCAGGGACATCCTCTGTAGTGCTACGTTGATCGTATGAATGTGACGAAGCAGTTTTATAAGAGCTGATGACACGAAAAAGATACCAAAAGTCTGCATATTAATTAAAAATCCCAGTGATTGAACTGTCATTTTTTGAAACACTTAGAAAAAGTTGTTCAAGTTGTGTGTAGTTTGACAAAATGAAGACATTGTCAAGTACCATACGGACCACCTTGTAGGACAATATGGTTGCAAATTTGTAGAGCCATCTGCCGTTAAGTGAACAAAAAGATCTAAACTTTTCGGTCAATCTCTAACAAAATTTATTAAATCCTTCATAGCATTCAATGCATTATGATGTTCCAGGATTGCTTTCACAGTTTCTTGTAGGGTTAAAGTTAAGGAGTGTGCAAGGTTGTTCACAAATGCAGCTCTCATCTCAGTTACCACAAACTTAGCCTGGACACCATTATATAATCTGGCCATGTTAGCAGAACCGTCATAGCATTGGCCTCTACAATTAGACGCAGGCATATCAAACCGTCTTAAAATAGCGAGCCTTAGCTGTAGTAGTTTGTGTACAGTATATCGCTGAAGAACATTCTTTTATGAGGAATACAGAATTAACTAATTTTACACACACACCAATTGTTCTTTGGTGGCTACGTCAATTGCTTCGCCTGCTATGATTGCAAAATACTCCTCACTTTTGACAACATCCAACAAATTTCTAAGAAGTAAATGATTTAAAAGAGGCAACATTTCATTTTGTACATTTTGTGATGTCGATTTATAAGTTATGCGCTGTAGCCACATTAAAATTTATTGGCAATCTTCCCACTGACGGCATAATAAATTGGAAAAGTAACTTGTTTCATCAGTATTTCGTATTGCAGGCCTCTGTACTGATAAGCTCTGTTTTCTTACATTTGTATCAGTTTTTTTTTTAAATCTCTCTAAGGAAATTGACATTCAATTTTAAGGTTTTGAATTTCAGTACATCTTCTCTGTGCCAGCCTGATGTTTCATGGACGTTCAACTTTTCTCACTCTTTCTTCGAAAAACCAGTTCACACGAAAATTTTTTCCAATTTTGCAGAAAAAATATCTTGTACCTTATTGTAATCAATCCATGCAAATTCCTGGTTTCATGGAAGCTGACAACTGCGTTGTTTTTTTCCTGGAACAATGTTCTTTTGTTACTGACACACTTTCGTCAATACTTTTATCCTTTCACACACACTACCGCGGACACTAGGTCTAGGTTCATTGTCACTAACACGGGTCGACTAGCAATTTTTTTTTCTAATTTGTCCACTTTGAACTGGCCAGTTTCTAGCATTACGCAAGACTAGGCGGCCGCCTAAGGCGACAAAATTTTAGGGGTGGCAAGAAACAGAAAAATTAATTTCAAATCAGACAGCAAATTGAGCAAATGAAGACTAAAAAATGAAAAGGAGTAAAATTGAAAAGCATACGGAACAGTTGCTTAATATGTCTTTACTTACTTTGCCGAACGTAAACACATCTACCCGAAAACTAAATCAGCCGCCACTGACAATGGAAACTCCCCGTCGCACGCCGCTCAGACTTAGTGGTAAGAGGCCCAGTCTATAGCTGTCAAGAAGTTAACACAGATCAGGCATGAAGAAGGTGTGCTGAACTGTGAAAAAATTAAAATCGAAACACTGAACGGTCCAAGAAGTGGAATACAGCGCATCCATGAACAGAAGTGGCATCGTGGATAAGTGGTCGCTTGTTGGATGCATCGCGGGGGGCGAGTCGTGATCAAACCGCCCTGGTCTATTACTTTTCTTTTTTTTCGCTGTTCACTGTATGCAGAATTGTGTCTGTGTCGTGGTGAAACGTCTGTTAGCTACAGCGGGGTGCAGGAAGGGAACTATGATGACAGTTAATTCTGCACAACTACTCTATTAGCTGCCAAAAGAATTTGGATTTGGAATGGGAACCGCAAACGTTTGATGACAAGGTTACAAGTCAGTCGAGTCCTCCAACGGAAAAACCTCTGGTGAGCCATACACGACATAAGAGACAGTACGTGTGTCTCTTACCGACCCATCTAATTTGTACGCCTGGTGAGTGAGTGAGATATGCCTCCTTGCAGGTGTTCGCATGATTGTGAATGTGATCACTCCCAAGGAAATGATGAAAACATAGTAATTTGTTACAGAGGCTGCACCAGATGAACGCAAGTTTCTCTATCACATATTTTTCTGTGCTCTATCAAAACATATTATAATATATTGATTATTCCTTGCTTCTGTAGTGTTATCTTGAAGCTGTGAGAAAGGAGGACAGGCGTTCCAAGGCGCGGAAGCAGAGACGATGCTGAGCGTAGACGAAACTAGGAGAGATATTGTTACATGAAGTAAACCGTAAGGGGAGAGCCTTGCGAAAATGTAGACGCCGCCAGACGCGGTCCCAGGGCGCTAGTTCCTCTTCAAGGAATTAACATGTAACTTCATATGTCGTCTAGACGTTGTGGTAGGTTTCCACCGTAGAACTTTGTAACCAACAGGCACGTTGTTGTTGTTGTGGTCTTCAGTCCTGAGACTGGTTTGATGCAGCTCTCCATGCTACTTTATCCTGTGCAAGCTTCCTAATCTCCCAGTACCTACTGCAGCCTACATCCTTCTGAATCTCCTTAGTGTATTCATCTCTTGGTCTCCCTCTACGATTTTTACCCTCCACGCTGGTGATCCCTTGATACCTCAGAACATGTCCTACCAACCGATCCCTTCTTCTAGTCAAGTTGTGCCACAAACTCCTCTTCTCCCCAATTCTATTCAATACCTCCTCATTAGTTATGTTATCTACCCATCTAATCTTCAGCATTCTTCTGTAGCACCAGATTTCGAAAGCTTCTATTCTCTTCTTGTCCAAACTATTTATCGTCCATGTTTCACTTACATACATGGCTACACTCCATACAAATACTTTCAGAAGACTTCCTGACACTTAAATCTATACTCGATGTTAACAAATTTCTCTTCTTCAGAAACGCTTTCCTTGCCATTGCCAGTCTACATTTTATATCCTCTCTACTTCGACCATCATCAGTTATTTTGCTCCCCAAATAGCAAAACTCATTTACTACATTAAGTGTCTCATTTCCTAATCTAACACCCTCTCCATATCCCGACATAATTCGACTACATTCCATTATCCTCGTTTTGTATTTCTTGATGTTCATCTTATATCCACCTTTCAAGACACTGTCCATTCCGTTCAACTGCTCTTCCAAGTCCTTTGCTGTCTCTGACAGAATTACAATGTCATCGGCGAACCTCAAAGTTTTTATTTCTTCTCCATGGATTTTAATACCTACTCCGAACTTTGTTTCCTTTACAGTTTGCTCAATATACAGATTGAATAGCATCGGGGGGAGGCTACAACCCTGTCTCACTCCCTTCCCAACCACTGCCTCCCTTCCATGTCCCTCGACTCCTACAACTGCCATCTGGTTTCTGTACAAATTGTAAATAGCCTTTCGCTCCCTGCCACCTTCAGAATTTGAAAGAGAGTGTTCCAGTCAACATTGTCAAAAGCTTTCTCTAAGTCTACAAATGCTAGAAAAGTAGGTTTGCCTTTCCTTAATCATTCTTCTAAGATAAGTCGTAGGGTCAGTATTGCCTCACGTGTTCCAACATTTCTACGGAATCCCAACTGATCTTCCCCGAGGTCGGCTTCTACCAGTTTCTCCATTTGTCTCTAAAGAATTCGCGTTAGTGTTTTGCAGCTGTGACTTATTAAACTGATAGTTCGGTAATTTTCACATCTGTCAAAACCTGCTTTCTTTGGGATTGGAATTATTATATTCTTCTTGAAGAGGAAATTTCGCCAGTCTCATACATCTTCCTCACCAGATGGTAGAGTTTTGTCAGGACTGGCTCTCCAAAGGCTGTCAGTAGTTCTAATGGGATGTTGTCTACTCCCGGGGCCTTGTTTCGACTTAGGTCTTTCAGTGCTCTATCAAACTCTTCACGCAGTATCATATCTCCCATTTCACCTTCATCTACATCCTCTTCCATTTCAATAATATTGTCCTCAAGAACATCACCCCTGCATAGAACCTATATTTACATCTTCCACCTTTCTGCTTTCCCTTCTTTGCTTAGAACTGGGTTTCCATCTGAGCTCTTGATATTCATGCAAGTGGTTCTCTTTCCTCCAAAGGTCTCTTTAATTTTCCTGTAGGCAGTATCTATCTTACCCCTAGAGATAAGCCTCTACATCCTTACATTTGTCCTCTAGCCATCGTTGCTTAGCCATTTAGCACTTCCTGTCATCTCATTTTTGAGACGCTTGTATTCCTTTTTGCCTGCTTCACTTACTGCATTTTTGTATTTTCTCCTTTGATGAATTAAATTCAGTATCTATTTTGTTACCTCTTCTACTAGCCCTCGTCTTTTTACCTACTTGATCCTCTGCTGCCTTCACTGTTTCATTCCTCAAAACTACCCATTCTTCTTCTACTGTATTTTTCCCCCAGTCCTGTCAATTGTTCACTTATGCTCTCACTGAAACTCTGTACAACATCTGGTTCTTTCAGTTTATCCAGGTCCCATCTCCTTAAATTCCCACCGTTTTGCAGTTTCTTCAGTTTTAATCTACAGTTCATAACCAATAGATTGTGGTCAGAGTCCACATCTGCCCCTGGAAATGTCTTACAATTTAAAATCTGGTTCCTAAATCTCTGTCTTACCTTTATAGAATCTATCTGAAACCTTCTAGTATCTCCAGGGTTCTTCCATGTATACAATCTTCTTTTATGATTCTTGAACCAAGTGTTAGCTATGATTAGGTTATGCTCTGTGCAAAATTCTACCATGTGGCTTCCTCTTTCACTTCTTTGCTCCAATCCATATTCACCTACTGTGTTTCCTTCTCTCCCTTTTCCTCCTCTCGAATTCCAGTCACCCATGACTATTAAATTTTCGTCTCCCTTCACTACCTGAATAGTTTCTTTTATCTTGAAACGTCCCCTTTGAAAAATTATACATGATTGTGCTTAAACTGACACACAATATTTTTAGCGCAACGCGATCTGACTTTCAAAAATCCCTACAAAAGAATGGCCCTGACTAACATTAACCTATACGTTTCACAAATCACTTACCTCACCAAAAATCTTCGTTACTCGAACTACTGCAATACAGCGAGCGCCACTACTGCCAGCTAAATAAAAGATTCAAACTACTGAAGGCACTAACTACTGATAGGCATAGTTAGCAAATGAAAGATTTTAATAGAGAACAAACAATGTATTTACCTTAATAGTCATAATTGACATCCAATCTTACAAATTTCAAATCTCCGCCATCTCTCTCCCCACATCCACCACTGCTGGCGGCTCACCTCCAACTGTGCAACGCTACGCGCTGTTGACATCCAGCTGCCGCTGCCCAACACTACAATGGCAGACAACAATGCAAACTAGCCACAGACTGCACACAGCACAGCCAGTGAGTTTCATACAGAGAGCGCTACGTGGCGGCGGCGCTACCAATATAAGAACCTAAACAGCCTACTTACAATCTCATTATACATTTCATCAATTTCTTCGTCATCTGCAGAGCTAGTTGGCATATAAACTTGTACTATTGTAGTAGCCGTGGGCTTCGTGTCTATCTTGGCCACAATAATGCGTTCACTATGCTGTTTGTAGTAGCTTACCCGCACTCCTATTTTTTTATTCATTATTAAACCTACTCCGCATTACCCCTATTTGATTTTGTATTTATAGCTCTGTATTCACCTGACCAAAAGTCTTGTTCCTCCTGCAGCCGAACTTCACTAATTCTCATTATGTCTAACTTTACCCTATCCATTTCCCTTTTTAAATTTTCTAACCTACCTGCCCGATTAAGGGATCTGACATTTCACGCTCCGATCCGTAGAACGCCAGTTTCCTTTCTCCTGATAACGACGCCCTCTTGAGTATTCCGCGCCCGGAGATGCGAATGGGGGACTATTTTACTTCCGGAATGTTTTACCCAAGAGGACGCCATCATTATTTAATCATACAATAAAGCTGCATGCCCTCGGGACTAATTACGGCCGTAGTTTCCCCTTGCTTTAAGCCATTCGCAGGACCACAACAGCATGGCCGTTTTGGTTAGTGTTCAGGGCCAGATCAGTCAATCATCCAGACTGTTGCCCCTGCAACTACTGAGAAGGCTGCTGCCCCTCTTCAGGAACCACACGTTTGTCTTGGCTCTCAACAGATACCCCTCCGTTGTGGTTGCACCTACGGTACAGCTATCTGTATCGCTGAGGCACGCAAGCCTCCCCACCAACGGCAAGGTCCATGGTTCGTGGGGTGGGGGGGTGGGGCACGTATTAGCGTATAAAGCCAGCTTGATACCAGCTGTGAGAACAGCAACGTCAGTAGGCTCACAAGGGTTAGAAAGAGAGCGAAAACGACAAAAAACTGTTGACCTAGCAGTCCCTACTCCGGGGAGTCCGATGGGCGGGGCTAATATTGCAAGCCTTATTTGGCAGAGCACTTAAATTTAGCTTCCAGCTGAACAATGTTGATACCAAATACGGACTTAGTTAGTGCAACTGCATTAACATTCCCGCCTTAGCAGCAGTAGAGGGGACCTAACTAAAACCGTGATTGGCAGGTGCCCGCAACAGATCTACGGGATTAGCTGGGTGGCTTTAAGTGGGAAAAACAGTGCCTCCACGCGACTCTTTAAAGCCCCTAGATTCCGCATTTTGGCAGAGTTCTCAGCCAGACGATCTGGGCGCCGAATCCGTGTCCGTCGACTTCAGCCTCGGTCCAGCTCCGTGTAAGTCTCCTCTAACACTTGGAGTGCCTCAGTGAACAATGTCACATTCAGTATGTTTTGTTTTGCAACTAAGTTGTTGCCTTAAGATGCTGCTAGTGTTTGCTACCGTGGTTAGCATCCACTCCTGGGAATTCTGCACTGGCTTCTATTGTAACAGTGTTATTCATGCTTTTCTAACCCTAGAACTAGCCTCCAGTGTATTAGTTAGACCTGTCTGGAATAAACAACTGTTTCAAAACCCTGTATGTCCAATAGTCTCCACAACGAGTTCCCTACCGAGTCTCACCACCTGCATTTCTAGTGAATGCCTGTAACAGCGTTGGCTCAGATAGAAGAAAACAATCAAATACCTTCACTGTGTATTGTCCTTCTGCCTTCTGCACTGTACCACTCGGGAGTGCAGACTGACCAGTAACCCCTATGTCAGGACATAACAAGATGTTTATAATGTTTTTGGAGTTGTTTTCCGTTTTGGAAGTTTTGAGTCTTGTATTGCTTTGTTGTAATATATATCACACCCGCTTTTGTTTTCATTTCTGTGAGCCGTCTATGTGGTATCTCGCCTGCTCTCCTTGTTCATCACATTTACTTGCTACGGTAACGTATTGCTACCACGTGAGTCACATTCTATAACCAATATGTGGTATGTCAACTGCCAAGACTACAGAAACAGAATAAACATTCGAATAACCGGACGGACAGTTCATAATGTAGCGAAAAAAAAAAAATGGCACCCTGTAGTATTGAACTCGGCTCGTCTGCTTCACAGTCCAACACTATGACCACTTTTATTCTTTTTTTCTCTTTTTTTAAATCAGGAAACTGAATGTCGACCGACCATTTATTTGCAACACTGGTATTTAATCTACCTGCATTAAAAATGGATTTGAAATTATTCTACATTTTAAGAAGAAAATATTGATGAGTGTAATTCACAGTTTAAGTAGCTGTGACAGGCATATCACAAACAAAATAAAATTATTTATAATTCAATTGATAGTACTTTAGGTCATTAACAGTTGTTACAATTTTCGAAACAGTTAAACAAATAAAATAAAACCGTACCAGCAGGTAGGCAGGATCGAACCAAGATCGCCACTGAACCACAACGCCACGGCTATTTGACTGTTGCTCATTGTGGCACTTATTAAGCTTGGACCGTTCACTGTTTACACTTAGCTATTTTTTCTTCACAGTTCAGTACAGCTTCTTCCTGTTTCCATGCTTGATCCGCGTTCACTTTCTGGCGGGCTGTCCACAGGTGATCTTACCACTAACCCTGAGGGGCGTGCAAGAGGGAGCGTCCCTTGTGGTACCAAGCAGAAGCAAACATGACCTGGACTGATGTCTGTCGAGCGTTGGTTTTGACACGTGCGTTAACAAAGAATTTATGAACTGCATCATGATAGTCCAGTACACGTATGATGAATCATGTGAAATGAGCATGATATAAGGTACTGTAATTCACAGTATTACTTATGATAAATTTTAACTGTCACTCATTTTTGTAGCACATAAAAAGAAAGGTGCATTTTGAAATTTCATTGTGGTTCTGTACAAGAAAAAAAATCTGAAGCCAAACATTTGCTGCACAGAAGAAGGAATATTCCAAGTCCAGTAACTTTGTTTGAAGCAACAGTTTAATGAAAAAAATGTAGCTAAAAGGAGTCTTTTCATTATGACCCGGGGTTTAACGACCACCGTGAGCATCTATACTGGCTATAAGCAGTCGCTCGTCCGTAATTTGGGAACAATGACTCCAGGGAAAGGAAAGAGCCAGTGCGTTTAGACAAACACAACATGCATTCCTCGCCAGGTTTCGAATACGGACCCATCTCAGACAAATAATCAGAAGCCAATCGCTTGGACCATTGCGTCACCGGGACGACTAATAAAATGTTGTAGAATTCTCAATAGAAAACTGCAACATGTCGTCATTTACTTATATAATCGGAAGGATGTGCATTCTGAAAAAGATGAGATTTAGTCCTCATTCTAGAAATATTTCAATTAAAACAGAAACGAACCAACACCACGATTATCCAGATCGATTTCCATGCTATGGCATGTCTCCCATCAGTAATGCACATTTTCTAAATTCAAGAGGAATTTAATTCGCACCACTAAATAGTTCCACACCTGTTTTAGTGTACTTTCTCGGAATTAAATAAAATAATTAATTGATGCCAAATTTTTGTTGCACATGTTTATTCAGTTGGTTTATAGTTTAAAATGTTCAGCACATTCTACGTATTTAAATTATTTTCAGAAACTTCAAAAAACTGAAAACAAAAAACAATACATTGAGAACATTTGCTGTCCTCAAACACTTTTTGGGGAACTGAAGGCAAAGCATGAAATTTGAGGACTGTCTCCAGAAAATGAGGACCTGTGGTCTCCTAATGTCTAATGTTTAAAAATGGAACAAGGTGAGGCAGGTTTTCCGAGTTTTCCCTGAATCGCTTCAGGCAAATGCAAGGATGGCTCCTTTGAAAGAGCACGGCCGACTTCCTTCGCCGTCCCTCCCAAACCCGATGGGACCGATGACCTCGCTGTTTAGTCCCCTCCCCCCCCCCCCCTCCCAAATCAACCAACCAACCAACATGCCTAATGTAGTAGTATAACAGAAGACTTCCACTGGTCTATCGTTGGATGTTGGCGAAGGGGCCCCTGAAGAAAGACTAGTTAATAATTCGGCTGAGTCACAGTGACACTAACTTACCAGTCACGCTGGCCACTGTTAGTGCAGACGTCTAGACGATAAGAGGTTTGGAGATAAACTACTAATCGGACACTTCTACTTTGTTCGCCTCCGATTGCTGACAGTTGCCTAACTTCACGCTGATTCAGAATGTTTACGGCCGCGTTTAACTTCTCTCCCTATGGAAGTGAAGTTAAATTATCGTGACTGAATGACATCTAGTTTCATGAATGGAAACTTCTGGAGGAGAGAAGTCGCGTCCCCAATATTTCAACACAAATGTCTCCCACGATCCCAGGTATACATTTAATTCCTTATGGAATTCTCAAGTCTATAAAACAAAATGATTTGACAGTTATATTTTATAATCATAATGTGTCTGCCTCTAAATGTCGAAGTCAACACCTGGAATAAAATTCCAGTGGCTCTGCATAATTTCGGCGATCGGCGACTCTGAAAATTCTTAAAATAGTCAGAGGCCTAGCCGTACGCCGCAGGGAAGTCGTATTTGGTGCTATGACGTATTCACTCCGCAGCAGGGGAATCAGTGTCCAGGTTTTGTATTAATTCCTATAAAAGTCCAAAAATTAATCTCTCAAAATAAACTACCGTGGTGCAGGCTCTACTGATTTTCCAGAATGCAAAGTGCCCTATGAGTTACGACACACCAAATAATGTTTCGAGCCACAGACAAGGGAGAAGTTAAAATAAACAAAGAATCAAACATACCTTTTCCATTCATGAAATTAAATTTTTCCACAAATGATCTTCATAACTACATATCAGGATACATCATCCTATTGTATGAGATGGAATGTTAGCATAATTAATCCAATTCCATACAGTATTCAAAATGCCTGCTTACAACAATGCCGCTAATTATAGTTCCATTGCGATCCTACTCCCCGCAATTCTAAATCAGAAGTAAGGAAATCCGTAGTACACGTAATGTTCCACATTTTATCCACAGAGCTTCTCTATCACAGTCAAGATTAGTCCTTGATCCCTATAGATCACCTGCGCAGTTATGCATAAACATTTGCACTAGAAGAGAAAAACTGAGAGAAAAAGGGTGATACTACAAGCTGACAACATTAGCCACGCAACACTAGTGTGCACCACAGCAGTAGTTAGCTATTGTGTGATTAGTGTTGAATCGTATGCTGTGTTGTACCTAGTAATTGTCAACATTATTTACAAAAATGATTAAAGAATCCTTACCCGCACCTGGCCCTTCTGGCGACCCGTCATGAACTTTCATATCACTGCAGTGCCGCATTAACCCATTAAATATTTGTTTCTCTTATAAATTGCGGCTGGCTGCGGGGCTTGTCCGGGCAGCCAGTGCGCTACGAACCGATAGTAAGTCTCCACCCCCAGCATGCCTCCGTACATGGACTAAGAAACACGTTTGGTTAATGCAGACACATGGGAAACTCCGTAAAGACAGTTCCTCACGTGCACAGATTAAAGCAGTAGCAGATGAAATGGCAATAGCTCGTTAAACCGACATTTTTCTCGTACTTAATCATTACATACTATTATGGAACACAGCACATACAGGTTTAACAGATATCCCGATAAAGGAGTTGAGATACGCACGTTTGAAGGGGGAGGGGAGGGGGAGGAGCATTTCTTACTCAGCACTCTGAGGCATAAAATGCACCGGGCATAATATACCAGCACCGACATTCTTCAGTACAATATATACGAATTGATTACTTAAATTTGAAACACCGTACTACTAACTATGACCATCAATCCATCAGTTTAATGAATAATGGTTGCAAAATACTACCACGAACTACACTCCTGGAAATTGAAATAAGAACACCGTGAATTCATTGTCCCAGGAAGGGGAAACTTTATTGACACATTCCTGGGGTCAGATACATCACATGATCACACTGACAGAACCACAGGCACATAGACACAGGCAACAGAGCATGCACAATGTCGGCACTAGTACAGTGTATATCCACCTTTCGCAGCAATGCAGGCTGCTATTCGCCCATGGAGACGATCGTAGAGATGCTGGATGTAGTCCTGTGGAACGGCTTGCCATGCCATTTCCACCTGGCGCCTCAGTTGGACCAGCGTTCGTGCTGGACGTGCAGACCGCGTGAGACGACGCTTCATCCAGTCCCAAACATGCTCAATGGGGGACAGATCCGGAGATCTTGCTGGCCAGGGTAGTTGACTTACACCTTCTAGAGCACGTTGGGTGGCACGGGATACATGCGGACGTGCATTGTCCTGTTGGAACAGCAAGTTCCCTTGCCGGTCTAGGAATGGTAGAACGATGGGTTCGATGACGGTTTGGATGTACCGTGCACTATTCAGTGTCCCCTCGACGATCACCAGTGGTGTACGGCCAGTGTAGGAGATCGCTCCCCACACCATGATGCCGGGTGTTGGCCCTGTGTGCCTCGGTCGTATGCAGTCCTGATTGTGGCGCTCACCTGCACGGCGCCAAACACGCATACGACCATCATTGGCACCAAGGCAGAAGCGACTCTCATCGCTGAAGACGAGACGTCTCCATTCGTCCCTCCATTCACGCCTGTCGCGACACCACTGGAGGCGGGCTGCACGATGTTGGGGCGTGAGCGGAAGACGGCCTAACGGTGTGCGGGACCGTAGCCCAGCTTCATGGAGACGGTTGCGAATGGTCCTCGCCGATACCCCAGGAGCAACAGTGTCCCTAATTTGCTGGGAAGTGGCGGTGCGGTCCCCTACGGCACTGCGTAGGATCCTACGGTCTTGGCGTGCATCCGTGCGTCGCTGCGGTCCGGTCCCAGGTCGACGGGCACGTGCACCTTCCGCCGACCACTGGCGACAACATCGATGTACTGTGGAGACCTCACGCCCCACGTGTTGAGCAATTCGGCGGTACGTCCACCCGGCCTCCCGCATGCCCACTATACGCCCTCGCTCAAAGTCCGTCAACTGCACATACGGTTCACGTCCACGCTGTCGCGGCATGCTACCAGTGTTAAAGACTGCGATGGAGCTCCGTATGCCACGGCAAACTGGCTGACACTGACGGCGGCGGTGCACAAATGCTGCGCAGCTAGCGCCATTCGACGGCCAACACCGCGGTTCCTGGTGTGTCCGCTGTGCCGTGCGTGTGATCATTGCTTGTACAGCCCTCTCGCAGTGTCCGGAGCAAGTATGGTGGGTCTGACACACCGGTGTCAATGTGTTCTTTTTTCCATTTCCAGGAGTGTATTTACAGAAGAATGGAAAAAAATGGTAGTATCCAACGACGGGGAAGATCAGATTAGGTTTTGGAGAAATGTAGTAACATGCAAGGCAATACTAGTCGGACGACGTACCTTACAAGATATGTTGAAGAAAGGCAAAAACACGTTCATATCATTTTTAGATTTAGAGAAATTTTTACTGATTTTCACTGGTCTACACTCTAAAATTCTGCAGGTAGCAAGGATAAAATACAGTGAGCGAAAAGTTATCTTCAATGTGTTCAGAAATCAGACTGCTGAGACTCAAAGGGTATGACACTTATAACTGCTGTCTGGCTGTACCCATTCCCCGATGTTATTAAATCTGTACATTGTGTAAGGAGTAAAGGAGACCAAAGAGAAACTTTGAAACGGTATTACAGTGCACTGAACATGAACAAAAACTGAGAAGTTTCGCCGACGACATTGTAGTGGCTCAAATGTCTCTAAACACAATGGGACTTAACATCTGAGGTCATCAGTCCCCTAGACTTAGAACTTCTTAAACCTAACAGACCTAAGGACATCACACACGTCCATGGACGAGGCAGGATTCGAACCTGCGACCGTAGCAGGAGCGCGGGGTCGGACTGAAGCGCCTAGAACCGCTCGGCCACAGCGCCGGCTGACATTGTAGTCAATGGCAAAGGAATTGGGAGAGCAATGAATCATGTCCCGAAAAGACGTAGCAGGAGGAACAACAACAAAAGTAAAACACGCCTAATGTAACGTAGGTGAATTAAATCAGGGGAAGGTAGACGAATCAGATTACAAAAAGAGACACTAAAGGTGGTAGATGAGTTTACCTTTTTGGGTAGTAAAATAACTGAAGATGGCGACAGATGAGAGGATATAAAATGCAAACTAGTAGTAGAAAGTTTTCTAATACTGAATGTAAATTTAAGTGTTATGAAGACTTTTCTGAGGGGTGT
The DNA here is from genome assembly GCF_023864275.1 of Schistocerca cancellata. Lineage (NCBI taxonomy): Eukaryota > Metazoa > Arthropoda > Insecta > Orthoptera > Acrididae > Schistocerca > Schistocerca cancellata. The sequence goes on along the minus strand of NC_064635.1, from coordinate 158,669,366 downwards.
TTTCGTGTATGTAGCCTTGATTACATGTTAAATGTGGATTGTTAACAGTTTAGACAAGAAGGGGATAGCAGCTTTTGAAATGTGATGCTAAAGAAGAATAGAATGCTGGTGAGTTAAATGTAAGAAGAGAACGAATGATAGGACACATCTTCAGCCTTTAACCCATTAACTGTCAATTTTTTTCTTCCAGTCTGTATTTGTTTGTGGGTTGCCTAATTGAGAGACTGGGATAAGCGATGTAAAATAAAAACTGAAATATTCTTGAATTAAACGCTATATTTTAGAGAATCCTCAAATGGGGATCGTGGCACTTGCTACTATCTTTTTATATTTCCTTTTATTTTCTGTGGCAGACAACAAAGCATTCGATATGGAGTCCCATATTGTACACGGAGCACTGCTTCCTTGCATTTTTTTTTTTTTTTTTTTTGTAAATTCCTCACTTTCTTTCTTCCCTCGACCTTTTGAGTTCAATCACGTGTACGGTTCGAGAAGTCGTGAGTTCAAATGGAACACATAAGGTGGATGCCTGGATGCCTTCGGGTATAATGGACGTCCTCTCATTTTTGGATCAGAAACAGCGGATGACTGAGCACGATATGGCGTTGCCACCATTCCTCTGAATAGGAGCAGTGGGATATTTTCATTCGTGAGACAATGTGTGACAGGAATAGCTTATGATCGCCCAGTGGTTGAATCCTAATCTCACCGGTTTCCCGCGAATGCAGTGTTTTAGATAATGGTGTCCATAATGTCGAACCATTTACTCGTCAGTGCCTAGGCAATCATAAAAAACTTTAAATTTCGTGAATTTCTTATTCAGGGCGTCTATCACAGGGAGACTTTTGAAATGTTTATCGCTGTCGTTAGCTGTGACTCTGTTCAGAAGTGTATTATCATTAAAGTGAATATGGCGCTAGATTTCCAGATATCTACTGCAGCTCATGCACTATTGTAGCACCGTATATCAACATCCTCATCTTCATTCCAATGTAACTGTACCTTTGGGAGAGCCTACTATCCAGTGAAGAGTAATATATCTAAGAACGTTTTCAAGCACTCATCGGATCAAAGTTGTGATCATTGTTGTGTGTAACATATTGAACACTTTCACTGGCAGTCAAATTCGGTACTTGTTCATCAAAAAGTTCTTCAAAGCAATCAATTGCAGGCTTTCCTTTTAGGGCTGTTCAGTTTCTGCTAGGTCAGCGTAAGTTTCACTATAACTTGTTTCCTCAGCTGTTAAATTAGAAGTGACATTAGTTTTCATTCTCTTCTTGCGATGGTGTGCATTTCCTCGTCCTCCCTTTATTCATTGGTACAAACTTCGAAGACATCTGGAACATCGGCTGGAAGAGTTTCGTCCAATATGTTTTCTTCGAGACCATCACAGACAGGCATCTCATCTACGCGATGTGGAAGGACCTTGACGATGTCAATGGGCTTATTCATTTCACCTCATCACCAGAAGAATGCACGAAATTGGGGTCATTTACAGTCTCTTCAGTTTCCTTTATATAAAGTGCTCTTCAACGATTCATTGTGCCTAGCGAGAAAAGAAAAACAAAATACGATTTTAAGCAGAATCTGCTATGAGCCCCAAATGGAGATAGAAATTCAGAGAGCCCTCATGTGGAAATAAAAAAGCCTTGGAAATAAACAGACGATAAACATCTTCTAAAACCATTACAGAACATTCAAGTACACACCTGATAGAAGTTACGTACATAAAAGTATAACTATGCTGTTTTTAAAATGTTCAACTTGCGTAACTCTGAAAAACCTTGGTTCTTCACACGAATAGCCGTGTAAAGTTCACTAATTTAACAACCACTGATTAACAATTAATGAATAAGCTTGAAAAAGATATACATAACAATGAAGAATAGTAACAATTGCTGCCAACATAATTACAAATAAAAACATTTTCGTTAGAAACACAAACCTCAAAACTGGGATTATGGCAGTTAATTTTTTAAGGTATAGTCTGTCTGGTAATGAAAGCAAGTGTGGTCTGTTAATTCTGCAGAGAGAGATGAAGGTAAGATTACATTACCGATGTTCCTTGAAATAGATGCAGTTTGCAGTAATGAAGAGGTTTGGACAGAAAGATTAGCCTCGGAGAGCTGCGTTGAACCTCGCTTCAGACTGAACACACAACAACAGAAACCGGTCCAAAGTCAAGTGTCAGTACGAAGCTATAAGTTACGGAATAATGAGATAGTTTAAACCGTTCAGAATCGTCTGACAAAGAGTTTGTTCCTCTGTGAACACAATGAAGGGCACTGTGCAGCGTTGTTGTGGAGAAGCGATTATACAGCGGTTACGTAGCACCAGCGATCTAACTGCCGCCGCACTGCTCGGCGGAAACCCTCGTCCCAGTGTTTGGCAGCTGCCCCATTAGAAGCTACACATCACAGAATGACTCGCTGCGGCGGTTTCTACCTCGTCACTGTGAGGAGGCAGAGGCAGTCGTAATCTTATCCTTCCACGGCGCCATCTGTTATGTAACCACATGGAGCCGACCAGCCACAGTATAAGAGGGCGCATTTCAGCGGCGGCGGCAAACGTAGCGGCTAGCATGGCGGGCGCAGAGCAGGCGACGGTGAAGGTGCGCATCCAGCAGGGCGAGCTGCTCGGCCGCCGCCGGCGCACAGTGTGGGGGTTCCCCTACTGCTGCTTCCAGGGAATCCCCTACGCGGCGCCACCGGTCGGACCTCTGCGCTTCAAGGTGAGTCCTACAGCAAGCTTATATGGTTCAGTGAAAGACTTGCGAGGAATGGGTACAATGATCTGTACTTCATTCATCATGATCTCGGCCCAAAAACCTAGAAAACGCTACAGTGATGTTACAAAGGTCATGGAATAGCGATATACTCATATGGTGATGGCGGTAGTAATGCGTATACAAGGTATAAAAGGGCAGTGCATTGGCGGAACCGTAATTTGTACTCAGGTGAATCATTTGAAAGGGTTTCAGACGTGATTATGGCCACACGACAGGAATAAACAGACTGAACGCGGAATGGTAGCTAGAACAGGATGTACAGGACATTCCTTTTCGGAAATCGTTATGGAATTCAATATTCCGACGTCCACAGTCCCAAAAGTGTGCCGAGAATACCACATTTCAGGTGTTACCTCTCATCAAAGATAACTCAACGGCCGACGGCCTTCACTTAACGACCGAGAGCAGCGTCGTTTGCGAAGAGTTGTCAGTGCTAACAGACGAGCAATACTGCTTGCAATAACCTCAGAAATCGATGAGGGGCGTATGACTAACATAAGCGCAAGGACAGTGCAGCGAAATGTGGCATTAATGGGGCTTTGGCAGCAGCCGACTGACACAAGAGCTCTTGCTACCTCTACTAGAGTGCTGCAACGCTCAATGTTTGACCGGTCACGGCTCGACTGTTGACGGCGGGACCGAGCCGCTCGTGTCCGGCCCCACACGACTCGGCTCGGGCACGTACTCGCCCCACGTCTGTTGTCCGGATTCCGGACACGCGGATAACCCAGCATGACCGGTCACCGCTGACGTCTCACCTCGCCTCGCCCCGGCTCGCTGCTCTGCACTTTACTGTACAAATCCAACGCCCCTCTCTCTCTCTCTCTCTCTCTCTCTCTCTCTCACACACACACACACACACACACTGTATTTATTTCCGTCTGTCTCTCTCTCTCTTTTAAGACAAAAGTAACGTTTCCAAGGACGGGTACGTGACACAGCTAAATTCATAAAGCATTTGGAAAGTAAAATGATATTTCAATACAACCGCGGATAGAAGACGAGTGTCATTTCCAAACAGAAGATCTATTTTTCCTTTCATTAACAGGAAACATTGAATAAGTGCTGTACCTGTAATCTAAAAGACAACCATCTTCACAAAGGAAGCATACAAAGAACATCCAATATTTACAGACGTAACTTGTCATACTTTTCACTTGTTTGCAACAGAAAAAAAATTATAGTTATTGTTGATCAGTAAATCACTAACGCGTTCCGGATTTAACTGGCTGACATCTGGCACGTTAACTTCTCCATAATGCGCACATAGATGTATTAATTCTTTGCCTAGTTCTCTGAAACCTTCACTGGAATCAGCATTAAAAGGTCTCACATCGTTAGCGCAGATTGCAAGACACTTTGCTGTAATACTATTTTGTATTACTGCCGGTATCCCTGAAGGAGCTGTATCTTTGTGAGGTTTCTTGCAACTATGTTTCTTTAAATGAGTGGTTTCCGACTGGAAACACACTAATGTTGAGCAGTTTATGCACGATACGTACCCAGTAGACGCACTGTTTTCGTCTACAACCAACAGCAATGTACTCCATACTTGGCTTTTTAGACCCTCCCTTTCTTCAATGTGTAAACATTAGTTTCAATCTTACGTCTTAACTGCACTGGCTTCCTCGCGCTGCATGATTACAGAGAGAGACAAACCACAAATGAGAAGACCGTACTGGCTACAGTATCACACGGATGACACGTGTAATATGTTTGAAGTTACGTGCTACGTATTCGGCCACGGCATCTATGCTCGGTCACTAGAACTAGTGCGGGCAGCCTATCCAGTTAGGGTGTGCTCGCCCCATCTCGTATTTTGTGCTCGCTTACTCGGTCATGCAGGACTCTAACCTCTACCACATCGCCTGCAGCGCCTCTTCTGGGTTCTTAAGCATATCGGTTGGATCCTACACGACTGGATAACCATGGCTTGATCAGATGAGTCCTGTTTCAAGAGCCGATCGTAGGGTTCGAGTGTGAGGCAGACCCCACGAAGTCAAGGATCCAAATTGTCAACAAGACACTGTGCAAGCTGGTGGTGGCTCCACGGTAGTTTGGGCTGTGTTTACATGGAGTGGACTGGGTCCTCTCGTCCAGCTCAATCAACTGAGACTGTCTGCGTATCAGTTGTGTGCATTGTTAGGTAGGGTGACATTTCAATAACTGCGATTGGCAGTGCGTTTCAAGGCAGTTATGTTACCGATTAGTTCTTGTTGGACATTAATGATAATCACTACAACAACATAATGCACGTGAGAGAGTTCTTCGTTATCTGAACATTGAACAACTGACGATGCTGAATATCCTGAAAAAGGCACATTCCGTAAGAAATAATAGGAATTTAAGTTTGATGAAAATCCCTATCTGCATTTCTCTAGCCGCTCTTAGGTCAGTATAAAGTCATCGCAAAGAGGCGATTACGTTTGTCTGCATGGCAATCTTCCACAGCACCTATTATAATCAATTACTATAGATTTTTTCCATTTTAAGCTTACTGCAAATAAATTTAGAGTGTTTTCGCCAAATGTATTTCGCTCTCATTTATGAAGCGTCTTCTACGGTCAGCAACCCTATCAATAGCAAAGCATTTTCCATAATGCGCATTACCAAGCGGGGAAGGGGGGGGGGGAGGTACTTTATGGCTATCCTAAAGAAATTTAAAAATCTCATAATTGTTGTTGAATTATATTACCAGCATACTCTTTGAAGAGATATTGATGTGTAAGGAGTGTCCAAAACCTGAAAATACCTTTCAGCAATATCAATGCACTCTCAATAAGGCGCATTACAGACTTTTAAGACCAACACAAAAAATGTTAAGAATGCAAGTTTCGTTCATTGTTGCCGACTTTTCCTCGAAACATATTTTTAAAGAGGTTCTGATGTGTAAGTGAGGCACAGAATCCGGAAATACTGGATACGACGTTCATTAGGGAAAGTGTAATCTCGTACTGATATGTAAATTTTGAGTTAACTTTAACTGGAAGGTTTAACGTTTAAAACATATATACACTCTACTGGAGTAATTCATTTTAAATATTTTTCTTCAGAATTTCAAAACATAAATTACTGCAAATTTTTTCAAAAGGTGGGCATAAAATTCTCCCGCCCCCACTCCCCCCCCCCCCCCCCAGGTAGTATTGCGTGGGTTAATTTACTGACGGTGTTTTTGTCACTTGTTTACACATTCTGCAAGCAACTGCTTTTAGCTTCGTTGTTAATTGCTAGTGGAGGCCAAGCTCGAAAGACAATTGATAAATTTGAATGAGAAACCAATTTTCTTCCGACCTCAATCTGTGCTAACAATTAAGGAAAAAGCAGTGATTTGCGGAATATGTAAACAAGAGACGGTAACACTGTGCCCAAATTAATGTCCACTGAAGGTGCTTTACAAATAAAAGCAAAACACATCTGGTGCAAAATACTCTTTAATTATCTGCAGTAACGTTAAGATGGAAAAAGTCACTAATAACTTAAGAGGCTCATTTCGCAAAAAGCGCAGATGTGGAAATACGCAAGCTAACCAAAGAATGCAGCGTGGAGCTAACGGTAGAAAGGAAAATCTGGTATATAGGAAACGAAAATGTTGTTGTCCAAAAGTCGGAGATTAGAAAGTTGCCAAATATGCGATATCACAAATATCTCGAGCAGACAGCTGTGGACTTCGCAACGTGATGCCGATACTCTATACAAGGTAACGGTTATCACATTGATGTATCTCTTAGTTTCTTATAACATCATGATGTCTGTTAAAACCTGTGAATGATATGACATCGTTCTTATCTGGTCCAAGTTGCCTCTGGAGTAATCTACAACAATTTTTTCGCTGTGCACCAGTGCAGTTACCTTTTATTTATCGTATCACCAGTTCAAACAAATTTGTTCTTTTTCTTTTGTACTGCTTGATGGTGTTGGTGGCAGGAAGTGCTAACCCTCAAATTAATAAGCATTATTCTCATTACATAAAATATTATGTAATTCTGGTAACTATTAGTTCCATGTGTACCACTAGAAAAGATGTGTGCTATACGTGATATCCCAGGAGGAATGGTCAGTATTCGGAGATTTGAGAAGATGACCATTTGAACGAAAATCTTTATAAGGACATATGCCCTATTCCGATTTTTTCCGAGTTAGAAGACATGTAATGTACGTTGTTATTTATTTTCTATATCATTCAGTACATTGCCACGTTTACAAATCTCTACACTTATAGCAGTTAGTAAACGCTACAACGTGTGTTATACAAAGCATCAATTGAAAAATACATATGCTTAACACGTTCACTGCTTAGCACTATCGTACACCTCACAGTGCAGCTTTAAAGAAGTTCTTAGTAAATGTTCGGTAACCCACGGTGAACTTCAGTGCATTTCTGTACAGTTAGGAGAACATGATGCGTTGATTGAATGCCTCTGCACGTTTCCTGATGAGGCGTGCAGCCACAGACCATAGATATCCTTCTATGCTCTGTGCCTGCAGTGCCCACGATGCGACCAAGCAGTTCATCTCGCGTATTCGCCTTTCATTTGTACGCCTCAGAATTCATCCAGCCCCATCAACAAAAATCTAATGGCGTAAGATGTGGCAATCTTGGTGACCATTTAATTACTCCACCACGACCAATCAAGTGATCAGGGTGAGTTAGGTAAAATGTGGAGAGGCTCTGTCATGCTGGAAGTACTGTAAATTGTACTCTGTGTGACCAAAGGAACGTCCTCGCGATGTTCAGCAAACGAATTTTCGAAAACATGCAGCTAATTGTGTCCCGTCATTCCCCCTTCCAATACGACTCTACTGTGACCGATCATGTCGCACCAAACAATGGCCGGGAAATGGCTCTGAGCACTATGGGACTTAACATCTATGGTCATCAGTCCCCTAGAACTTAGAACTACTTAAACCTAACTAACCTAAGGACATCACACAACACCCAGCCATCACGAGGCAGAGAAAATCCCTGACCCCGCCGGGAATCGAACCCGGGAACCCTGGCGTGGGAAGCGAGAACGCTACCGCACGACCACGAGATGCGGGCAGGCCGGGAAATGACTTGGAAATTAGTTTCCAATGCAGCGTGTGGATTTTACTGCGACCATCAGTAATGAATGTTTGTTCCGAGTAAATGTGGCGTATTCAGTGAATAATAGTATTAATAGAAGCAAATGACGAGTGCGTGAATAGTAATGTGGAAATTGAAATGGATTAATAATTGCTTCAATAATCTAAAAAAACTTATTGGAAAGAATAGTTGCAAACATTTTGAAGGTAATTTATGAATCTGCCTAAAATCTTGGATGAAATTTAACTGATATATCGACAGACCTTTAATATCATTACAGTCAAGGTCGATAAACATAATTTGCATTGTATAATGCTGCTTCCAGTAGTGTGTGGTACCAAATAATCACCGCAACCATCGACATTGTCGATCTGCCACTCGAAGCACAACATTTTTAGTGTAAGTAAACCAAGTTCAATAGCTGCCCATCAAGTCTGAGTCGTTACCTTCGCATTAATTGCACTGTGATTAGTCTTGATTCTGACAATGTCGATGCAGGAACGCTCCTCCGGATACCGCGTAAATTACTTTTGTCTGCACCGAACCTCTTGATGCGGGATGTGTGCGTCGAGTGAAATGATAAACAGACAGGATTTGAACTTAAAACCGTGCGAATAAATATTCCTTTTTATTACCTTTTTTGCAATATTTTTAATGAACGGTTAAAATACAAATTTTTACAATGCTGGTACGAGGCATCCAAGCATACATCCGTAAGCTACCACTTCCTGAAACAAAAGTGTAAAGATACATGAATTAATAAACTGAAGATCTTATTTCGTACTTTGTTTCATACAGATATTTAACGTTTTATCAAAACATTATCCTTGCCATAAAACAAATCGTTGATTTACCTTTGCTGGTGTCTTTGATTTATAGCTCATTCCGTTTACATACTATCATCAGGATATGCAAATATTTCAATATGTTATTCTACAAGTACAACTAAAGAATAAAGTTGATATAAACATAGGTCAGCAAATGTTTAGTTACGGAGTTACGGCTAATGAAAGATGTTGGTGTTGGCCTGGTGAATTTAATAAAACATTTCCCAGACGTGCATCTGCAGTAGTCTTCCAGAACATACATAGAACCAAAGATTATTAAACAATTAAATTTGTTTACTTTCCATTAAGAATGTAGAAACGCTTATGACATTGTCGGCAACCGTTAGTGTTCATAAGATTTTCATTATATATAATAAATAATACGTATATAATAAATAATGGCATAGCACTGATCGCACAGGACATTACCGATGCACAGAAACAGCTAGAATTATTACAAGAGCAGGCAGCAAAAATAGGATTACAAATTTCATTTGAAAAAACAAAATTTATGAATGACATCAAAGATGCACCTTCTGACCTAAAAACTGGTAATAACCACATCTCTGGCGGTAAGAATTTAAATATTTAGGTGAATGGATTGCAGAAAAGATCAAGAGTCCAGAAAATGGGACGGAGTTTCAATTAACAAAAAACATTTACAACAAAAAGAGTCTCTCGTGGAACTGCAAAATATGACACTACACAACTGTAATTAAACCCGAAGTTCTTTACGCATCTGAGACACTAAACCTTCAAAAGAGGAATTAGAAGAGAAAGAACGTAAAATAATGAGGAAAATCCTAAGACCAAGAACTAAAGGTGGTGTGCAATATCCAAAACCCAATGCAGAAATATATAAAAAATATCTCCAAAATAACAGACACAATGCGCATGAGAAGAATCCAATTCATGGGGCATTTAGAAAGAATGGACTCAAACAGGTTAACGCACAAAATCCATACATTTTTAAAGGACAAAATTACAAGACCGAACTGGTACAAACAGACGGAAAAAGACCTAAGAGAATTAGGGTCTCCAGATCTACATGATAGAAATGTAATCAGAAAAATCACAAACACACGGGGTTTTGAGGAAGAAGAGAGAAAAACTAACCGACATACGTGGTCTACGCAGCGAAAGCTAGCCCTTTCGTTGTTTATGAAGGAATATTGGGCGAAAAGGAAGGCCAACAAATGTTGATTACGCGTGGTCCTAACTGATCCATCCGCGAAGAAGCAGAAGAAGAAGAAAAATACTATATAATAAATAATAAAAAATAGCAATCGTGCATCTTGCCATTGGTTTACACACCACAGTATGAAGGAACGACATGATGAGACCACCAGCAGACGCTACTCGTATATTGTTTATTTACCCTCAGACAACCAGTTTCGGTCAAGTGAACGTTTTAAAGTAACGGATTAAAATTGCATAAGTTTAAGAAAAGGTTCCTTGGCACCAAATACATGTATTTTTCAGATGCAGTTGTTTTATCTTATATAATATAAATCCGTGATTTTCTGTCTGTGAGTAAATAACCATGTCATGAGACAATGGTGGCGTTCTTTAAGCACATTGAAGCTCTACCTGCAGAAACTATTTCAGCACTCTAACGACTGCTACTTGTAGTCGGTAATACACTCCTGCAAATGGAAAAAAGAACACATTGACACCGGTGTGTCAGACCCACCATACTTGCTCCGGACACTGCGAGAGGGCTGTACAAGCAATGATCACACGCACGGCACAGCGGACACACCAGGAGCCGCGGTGTTGGCCGTCGAATGGCGCTAGCTGCGCAGAATTTGTGCACCGCCGCCGTCAGTGTCAGCCAGTTTGCCGTGGCATACGGAGCTCCATCGCAGTCTTTAACACTGGTAGCATGCCGCGACAGCGTGGACGTGAACCGTATGTGCAGTTGACGGACTTTGAGCGAGGGAGTATAGTGGGCATGCTGGAGGCCGGGTGGACGTACCGCCGAATTGCTCAACACGTGGGGCGTGAGGTCTCCACAGTACATCGATGTTGTCGCCAGTAGTCGGCGGAAGGTGCACGTGCCCGTCGACCTGGGACCGGACCGCAGCGACGCACGGATGCACGCCAAGACCGTAGGATCCTACGCAGTGCCGTAGGGGGCCGCACCGCCACTTCCCAGCAAATTAGGGACACTGTTGCTCCTGGGGTATCGGCGAGGACCATTCGCAACCGTCTCCATGAAGCTGGGCTACGGTCCCGCACACCGTTAGGCCGTCTTCCGCTCACGCCCCAACATAGTGCAGCCCGTCTCCAGTGGTGTCGCGACAGGCGTGAATGGAGGGACGAATGGAGACGTGTCGTCTTCAGCGATGAGAGTCGCTTCTGCCTTGGTGCCAATGATGGTCGTATGCGTGTTTGGCGCCGTGCAGGTGAGCGCCACAATCAGGACTGCATACGACCGAGGCACACAGGGCCAACACCCGGCATCATGGTGTGGGGAGCGATCTCCTACACTGGCCGTACACCACTGGTGATCGTCGAGGGGACACTGAATAGTGCACGGTACATCCAAACCGTCATCGAACCCATCGTTCTACCATTCCTAGACCGGCAAGGGAACTTGCTGTTCCAACAGGACAATGCACGTCCGCATGTATCCCGTGCCACCCAACGTGCTCTAGAAGGTGTAAGTCAACTACCCTGGCCAGCAAGATCTCCGGATCTGTCCCCCATTGAGCATGTTTGGGACTGGATGAAGCGTCGTCTCACGCGGTCTGCACGTCCAGCACGAACGCTGGTCCAACTGAGGCGCCAGGTGGAAATGGCATGGCAAGCCGTTCCACAGGACTACATCCAGCATCTCTACGATCGTCTCCATGGGAGAATAGCAGCCTGCATTGCTGCGAAAGGTGGATATACACTGTACTAGTGCCGACATTGTGCATGCTCTGTTGCCTGTGTCTATGTGCCTGTGGTTCTGTCAGTGTGATCATGTGATGTATCTCACCCCAGGAATGTGTCAATAAAGTTTCCCCTTCCTGGGACAATGAATTCACGGTGTTCTTATTTCAATTTCCAGGAGTGTATATACAACTGTCGTTACATTTGTGACGTGTTAAGGGCGGTGACTGTTTCCTACCTTCAAGATCTCAGTGACTGCGTTCCAACAAAATAACAGGAGACCGCGTTTTCGCTGCGCTGCGCTGTCCTGACCCACCCTGACTGTAGCACAAGCCAGCACTCTCTCCAGCTGCGTCTTGGGTTTCCGGAAGACTGTGCTGTGGCAACTCGCCAGCCACTGCGATCCATAAAGTCTGCCATGGAGTTGAAGCAGTGTGGAATGACGTTAGTGCAAATGTCGCAGCGGCATGGTGTAGGAAAAGGGAAGCATGGAAGGGAGAACCCAGAATACAAGCGTCATTTGTCCTTTCAATGGCCAGATTTATTTAACCACCATGTAAAATTGCATGAATAAATGAATCTCAGATAATTATGAGTGAAAGGAATAATCGGCTTTAACAAATGATTTCACCTCAACCAGCCACAAAACTCAGTGCCAGAATAAATATAAAACAGTAATTAAAAAAAAACTTCTTTCCCTGTAAAACAGAAGCTGCTCAATAGCAGAGATATGTTTAAGACAATTTAACAAAAGGTCATTTACGACCTTCAGAGGATTTTTGGGAAACTAATTAAGTCCTTTAATCAAACAGGCCCTTAACACACAAGAGGGCAAACGCACTGCTAAAATCAGCATAAAACCCACTGAAAGTTTTATCAAGTACCAAATCAGCAGGCCTGCCGGTTTGGCCGAGCGGTTCTAGGTGCTTCAGTCTGGAACCGCGCGACCGCTACGGTCGCAGGTTCGAATCTTGCCTCAGGCATTGATGTATGTGATATCCTTAGGTTAGTTAGGTTTAAGTAGTTCTAAGTTCTAGGGGATTGATGACCTCACATGTTAAGTCGCATAGTGCTCAGAGCAATTTGAACCATTTTTGAACCAAAACAGAAAAATAGATTAAGTTTGTCCACACGTGAGGCAAGTACAGTCCTAGTTTAGCGTCAAACCAGTAATTATATTTAAATGAGTTGGAAATATTCGCATAACATAATAATCAAGACATAACTTTGTGCATATGCAACTTAAGAAAAAACTTAGCTACCCGAAGTTCATAACATGGGCAATATAAGTATATTCCAAAGGAAATGTACAACTTCAAGTAAAATTTAAAATAAGGCTCCACAGATCAGATCATTAAGTAATGTAACCACTACTTCACTTAAGATTTATTAGCAGGCAGCGAGAACCAGCGCGCTTTGGGCACTTGCGGACACACCTCGAGGGCAGCGAATGAACACCAAGGCGAATATACTCGTACTACACCTACAAGCCCCTGAAAAACCGGCCGCGAGGCTCAGAAGGCTAAGTACGGCTGTAACAGACAAGACTGAGGTGAAACACAGGCCAAACAAACAAGCAAGTATTAATGGCCACATTCTCGAGAATTGGTCAGGATAAGGCCTTTTAATATACCACCAGATTTCAAAAATGTGTCTTTTACGAAGTTTCCAAAATACCACGAATGTACAGTAGTGGCCAAGGTAATGTCTATTAAACCACTCAGCAGAAGAAAATTATCCACACGAAAACTTAATGAATGTCCACAGAATAAGATCTGACTGTAATTTAGCCAAACCAGTCTGGAAGGAACGTTGCGTGAACCAAACAGCTATGTAAGGGAAATGACAAGCTGACCTCTACAAAGTGGTACCTAATAATTAGATCTTACAAGCAATGCTTCCTTCCTTGATATCTATATATGGAAATCTAAACCACAGTTTCTACACATATACCCTATTAAATACAGGAAATTTCTGTTAAAGCAAACAAAATATAAAATAAAAGATTAAATGCAAAATCCTTATAAAACCCTTAAGATCCCAATTTAACCTGCGAAATTTTTACGATAGGTTATTGCCAAAACACATTCCCATTTACAGCACAAGAAAGCTGACAGTGGGAAATCTAACATTAAGGTAAACCACTCAATTTAGTCTTTCACACTGCGTACAGCCAGCGCAAATACATTACAATCAATCTCACAGTGGTACAGAGAAATCCCCAGCACAGGAACAGTTACACACACATCCAAATATTTCACTGATCATAAGTATAAATAATTTGAAGCAACAGGCAATTACGTTCAAACAAATGTGTCAGTAAACCACCGAGCGCAGGAAATAGAGGTGTGCGTATCGTAATGTGGGAAATACTGACCATAAATGCATGATGTGGCAGATATTGAACAATACTGAAAATATACAGTGTGGCTCCCAGCACCCAGTCCCACACAGCACAGAATATTAGCGGATACAGACAGAAGGACGCTGTACTCAGCTCTTAACTGCGACTTCACCAGTTACACCAAGTCTTGACATAAAAAGAGCTAATGGCCGACTGGCACACCATATCCGGAACTCAGCCCCTGACGTCCTCTATTCCGCTGTCACTCGCTGTCTAGCTCTTATAGCGCCACCAACTCTGCTCAGGGCCTGCTTTAGTCCTCGCACTGCCAGAGAAAATCAGCGACGAACTTCAGTCGATTCGCGCAGCCAATAGTAGAGCCAGCGAGTAATGCCCTAAGTCAAGGCACGTGAAATCGATTGTGAGTCCCCAATGGCTAAGTGTATACCCTCATATCAGCTACGAATTAAAGCGGGTACCCTTGCAAAATATGTTGTATGCGCACAAAAAGTAAAATTTCATTACCTTGCTGTTGTTTGTAGCGCAGCAGTGTATTTATATCTCTTACACTTCATCGCTTAGTCACTCTTACAAAGTGACTTATGAGGGCGTTAAATGAGTAGTGCACACATTCCTTTTTTCCCGGCCAATTTCGGTTGAAAAAATTCCGAATTTGCTGTGGGACACAGTAGAATTGAAACCGGGTTGGTAGGTTCTCAGAGAGCGCACAGGATAAGGTTACGATTGTGGATGGGGCCGTAAACAGTTACTGAGAGTTCTACAATCAAACACACAATTTCATTTTTCTAAGAACCACTTATTTACACATTGCTTTAAAAGATGACAATTAGACAATACGGCTGAAGGCTTGAGATGCTTTCTGGGCTGAAGGCCCAAAACCACACCAAAACAAGAACGGCTGAAGGCCTGGATTAGAAATCAAAAGCAAGTAAAAATAGAAGGTCATTTAAAAAAAACATGCAATTGAAAAAAATTTGCGGCTGAAGGCCTACACTACACGTCTGAAGAACAACTATACTTAAAACACATTAATAAAGTATTTTTTCTAACCAAGAAATTTCTTTTTAGACTTACAACAGAATGGCCGAAAGCCTAATTAAAGAAATATTAACTTACTGCACGGCTGAAGGCCACAAACATTTAAAACAACGGCAGAAGGCCTGAAAAACAAGTCAGACAAACAATTTAAAATTAACACATTTCGTGTTATAAAAAAATTTCCTTTAAAGAATACACACGGCTAAAGGCCTTATTAAAAGGGGTTAACGTAAATCCTCGGCCGAAGGTCACTCATAACACATCGAACAACTAACGGGTTAGGGCCTGTATTCCAAACAATTTTAGATAGAACAAATTTTAGGAAAAAAATACCCTTTTTAAAATAAAACATCTTCAAAATTTTAATTTAACACGGCCGAAGGCCTTTATGTAAATTTAAAAAGAACTGAATTAATACACGACCGAAATGAAAATCATAATCTGAAACAAAGTGAACAACTGGTGCTCAAAAGTGTTCCTAGGGTCGGCCTGAGGAGGTAGCTCAAACTTGAGGTTAGACAGGCAGCCAAGAGCTGAAGTTAAATAATGGGATGGCAACCCAAACTAGGGACGGCCCAAGGACCGACCAACAATTTGACCAATTCCCTTCTGTCCGACCACGGCACAACGATGGAAAATATCGGCCACGGACGAGCATACTAACAGCACTATGTCTTCAGAAATTGGCGTCTAAAAACAGACAAGCGAACAATAACCACTCTAAGCAAAATATGAACCAAACAACATAAAAGGCTGTCGGACTACACGCCGTGCCGCACAGCATCAACACGACGAGGAAAGGCACACTGCTGGAAATCTATGCTAACGACCAGAGCAGGTAACTGGGGCGTTAACGTCCACGGGGCAGAAAATACCTCTGGTGTACTTCACTGGCAAGTAACAGTCAATTTAATAATTAATCACAATATAGGAAGACGGCTGCATGATTTCGCCGACTCCAACATACTATAGGTTGCTGCTAGACCTGATGGCCCAGGGAGCAACAACCCGCAAATAAACGGAGAGATGTTACAATAGTTGAGGTTTCATAACAGGTTAACTGATCACTCAACTTCAGCGTCCAGGTTCGGTGGGCAACGAACTTTGTCGTTCTCGCAGCTAGCGCCTCACGATCCGACAGTGCGTGCACGCCGCCAGTGGTCTCAGCCTGGCCTCGCGAGGAGACTTCCTCGCTGCTCCGTCCCAACCGACTGACTACCACACACACCACCACCACCCAGAAATACTAGTGGGCACACCAAAGATAGTACGACAGTACTAGCATCGCTAAGTGCTGCTGCCACTCAAGGAGGTAAGCCAACAACTTCGTTATACCAGTTAGTAAGGAAGAAACAAGACGTCACTCAATGTGACAAAATGCCAAATAACAAACGGCATGAACGTGAGCCTACACCGCTCAAGAATATAACCGCATCAATCACTACAGTATCATGAAGTTCTGATAGCTAGCAAAGCTATATCTAGCCTTCAAAATGGCGTCTGTGATGGAGGTTTGGCGGAAAACCATTTCAGATATTCATAGGCACTCTCAGAATGGCTATGGAGGCCTGTCAGTGAACAAAAGCACGGTGAGTCGTTGGGCAAGGCGTCTGTTATCATAACAACAAGGTGGCAGAAACCTGTCCGATCTCCCGCGTGCTGGCCAGGCGCAAACAGCTGTGACTCCTGCGACTCTGGAACGTACAGACACTCTCATTTGAGGTGATCGACAGATTACAATCAAAGAGCTCGCTGCTTCGCTGGGCGTCTCTGTTAGTAGACCTGGCACATTCGTCCACCAGGTTGGATAATCAATGGCATGTGACGGCTGGGTTCCTCACTGCCTGCCGCAACAACATAATGAGCAACGAAGGACTATCCGTGCGGAATTGCTTGCTCATTACGAGGCTGATTGTGACAATTTCTTGTCAAACATCGTCCAAGGCAATAAAACATGATTTTGTCATTTCGAACTGGAAACAAAACGGCAATCCATGTAGTGGTTACATTCCGCCATTTTTAGGAAAAAAACATTCAGAACGGCACCCTGAGCCGGTACACCCATGGCGACGGTGTTCTGGAACTCTGAACGGGTTGTTCTGTTTGGTTTCTTCCCTTATGCTGCAACGATCAACTCTGAAGTGTATTGTGCTACCCTCACGAAATTGAAGAAACGACTTGAGCATGTTCATCGCCACAAAGATGCAAACGAACCTTCCCATGACAACTCGAGGCCTCACAGAAGTCGGCGCACAGACGGAAAGTTCACAAAACTTAATTGGACTGTTCTTCCTTATCCACCCTACAGCCCGTATCTTGCGCCTTCCAACTTCCGTCTCTTTGGCCCGAAAAATTGTACACTTCAAATTGTACGTGGATAATGGGGAGGTTATCCATACAGCACGCCAGTAAAGTCACATAAAGCCGTTGCAGTGAACGGAGAGTAAAGTGAAAAATAGAGTTTTGTAGCCAAAAGTCTCGGTAATAATACTGTGTATTGGAATCAAGAATAAAACCAACCTGCTTTTAAAAAAATGGTTCAAATGGCTCTGAGCACTATGAGACTTAACATCTGAGGTCATCAGTCTCCTAGAACTTAGAACTACTTAAACCTAACTAACCTAAGGACATCACACATATCCATGCCCGAGGCAGGATTCGAACCTGCGACCGTAGCCGTCGCGCGGTTCCAGACTGAAGCACCTGCTTTCAGAAAAAAATATGTTTCATTACTTATTGGACACCTTTCGTACTTAAATTAACAATTAATGTGCTTACAATGGTGAATACTATTGTGCTAGAGAGACTGTCAGAAAGCCTCTTTCACCTTTCGTAGTATGACTGACGCCTGCGTTCTGTTTAGCAGTGAACAGTGCTCTACGCTTTATATTTTGTTCAGGACACTGACAATAAAAGCACCGGTTACGAGATGCCATGAGAACGACTGAAAAAATTGTGGATGTTGCAGGCTAATGTTACAAAATATTTTCTGTAAAATATTTTCTGTGGCAAGGTCAAGGAAGATACACTGACGGAAGAGAAACAAACAAGTAATGCAGAATAGTCAAATTTCAGGAATATATTTGTCTAGGTAACATACCTAAGCGATTAATGTTGCAAGATCACAGCTTAATGTAACCACGAGGAAAGCCATTGCATATGTGAAATTCTGGCAATTTAACAACCGGTGAAAAATGCGAAAATGTTGAATGCAAGAATGCTAATGTGCATGCATTGTGTGATACAGGTGCTGGATGTCACTTTGTGGGATGGAAGTCTATGCTTGTTGGGCTTGGTCGGTCAATACAGGGACAGTTAATGCTGCTTCTGCATGAAACTGGAGTTGTCGTCCGATGATATCCAATATGTGTTGGATTGGAGACAGATTTGGCGATCGTACACGTCAATCCAACATGTCCACAGTCTGTAGACCATGTTAAGTTACAGCAGCGTTATGTGGGCGAGCGTTATCGTGTTGGAAAACACCCCCCTGGAATTCTGTTCAAGAATGGCAGCAAAACAGGTCGAATCACCAAACTGGTGTACAATTTTGCAGCTAGCGTGCGTGGGATAACAACACCAGTGCTCTTACTGTGATACGAAGTCGCCCTCCAGATCATAACTCCAGGTGTAGCTCCAGTGTGCCTAGCACGCAGACAGGTTACTTGCAGGTGCTCACCTGGTCTCCTTCTAACCAACACAGCAACGAAGCACAACTGGCTTTCATCAGAAAACTCAACAGACCTTCACCCTCCAATAAACTCCCCCCTGACACTACTGAAGTCACAAACTGCGGTAATTTTGGGTCAGTGGAGTGAACGCTAAAGGTAATCTGGCTCGGAGCAGTCCTTGAAGTAACCAATTTGTGACAGTTGGTCGTGTCACTGTTGTGCTAACTGCTGGCCAAACTGGTGCTGCAGAAGCACTACGATGCCCCAGAGCCACAATCCGAACACGACGGTCTTCTCCCTCTGCAGTACCACGTGGCCGTCTGGAGCCCGGTCTTCTTGCCACCGCACCTTCCCGTGACGACCGCTGCCAGCGAACATGTATAGTGGCTACATTCGTGCCAAGTCTTTCTGCAATATCGCGGAAGGAAAATCAAGCTTCTCGTAGCCCTGTTACACGACCTCGTTCAAACTCAATGAGCTGTTGATAACGACGCCGCCGTTGTCTTAAAGACATTCTTGACTAACATCAACTCACCACGTCCAGTCTCAAACGGTCACTACCATCACAGCGTTTATTCAAAGCAAGCATGATTCGTATTCTCATTGTGATATCATTAGCACCAGTCTTATCCGTCTGGCTCAAAATTTCAATAGACTTCATTTTCTGGATGTAGAAACGCAGCTACGAATTCCCGTTTATCTCCCAGAACTTCTTCTTGATGATCCGATTTTTTTCGTCAGGGCAATAAAAAGTCACGACTATTTCGAAAGCAAAAGGGCAGAGTACAACTGTACAATGGTTTGCGCGTACGCCGTATGTTTCAGCCACCTCAGCCGGCTGCCGGTTGGAGTGGAGTCCGAGACGCCACCAAAGAGGGCAACATGGCGCCACAGATCAACCTTCTGGCAGGAAAGTACGATGGCGACGAGGACTGCCTCTTCATCAACGTCAGCACGCCCAAGGTACGTCTCCGTTACAGCTGCACTGAACTTTATGAAAACAGAACACTATAATGACAATGTAACATGGAATAAAATGTTCACATCTATTAAAAGATTTGGGCTACAGCTCAGGCCGAAAAAAAAAGTGTCCACAGGAGGGAGTAGTAAAAGTGGAAACACAAGAGAGATAAGTTTTATAGGGAACGGGGTATGGCAGGATTTCAGTATCATGTTGCTGTTCATCACACACGTTGAAGAAGCAACAAATCCGCAAGATCATATTAAGTGACCAATAAGCACAAAAGAGGAGATTTTACTTGCTTATTAACCTTCACTGCTTCATCTAATCCACATCTGCTTATACAGACCGTCTCAGATAAGGTGTTTGTCTCAGTTATTTACAAAATAATAAGTGAAAGGGATAGTTATTTATGCAGGTATTTGTAAGAAACATTACTCTTGATTTGGTGTTAGGAGCATACACTATGTGATTAAAAGTATACGGACACCTGGCTGAAAATGACTTACAAGTTGGTGGCGCCCTCCATTGGTAATGCTGGAATTCAGTATGGTGTTGCCCCATCCTTAGCCTTTATGACAGCTTCCACCCTCGCAGGTATACGTTCAGTCAGGTGTTCGAAGGTTTCTTGGGAAATGGCAGCCCATTCTTCACTGAGTGCAGCACTGAGGAGAGGTATCGATGTCGGTCGTTGAGGCCTGGCACGAATTCGGCATTCCAAAACATCCCAAAGGTGTTCTATAGGATTCAGGTGAGGACTCTGTGGAGGTCAGTCCATTACAGGGATGTTATTGCCCTGTAATCACTCCGCACAGGCCGTGCATTATGAACAGGTGCTCGATCGTGTTGAAAGATGCAGTCGCCATCCCCGAATTGCTTTTCAACAGTGTGAAGGAAGAAGATGCATAAAACACCAATGTAGGCCTGTGCTGTGATAGTGCCACGCAAAGCAACAAGGTGTGCAAGCCCCGTCCATGAAAAACGCCATATCACCACCGCCTCCGAATTTTACTGTTGGCACTACACACCCTGGCAGATGACGTTCACCGGGCATTCACTATACTCACACCCTACAATCGGATCGCCACATTGTGTACCGTGATTCGTCACTCCACACAACGTTTTTCCACTGTTCAATCGTCCAATGTTTACGCACCTTACACCAAGCGAGGCGTTGTTTAGCATTTACCGGTGTGATGTGTGGCTTATGAGCAGCCGCTCGACTATGAAATCCAAGTTTTCTCACGTCCCGCCTAACTGTCATAGTACTTGCAGTGAATCCTGATGCAGTTTAGAATTCCTGTGTGATGGTCTGTATAGATTTCTCCCCATTACACATTACGACCCTCTTCAACTGTCGGCGATCTCTGTCAGTCAGTAAACGAGGTCAGCCTGTTTGCTTTTGTGCTGTACGTGTCCCTTCACGTTTCCACTTCACTATCACATCGGAAACAGTGGACCTGTGGATGTTTAGGAGTGTGGAAATCTCGCTTTCAGATGTATGACGCAAGTGGCACCCAATGACCTGACCCCATTCGAAGTCCGTGAGTTCCGCGCCCCATTTTGCTGTCTCACAATGTCTAATGACTTCTGAGATCGCTGATATGGAGTACGTGGCAGTAGGTGGCAGCACAATGCACCTAATATGTGGAACGTATGTTTTGGGGGTGTCTGGATACTTTTGATCACAGTGCACTTTATTTAGTTACAAGTAAATTGCACAGAGCTGCAGCTACTAGTTACAAACTTTTAATTATAACATTTTTTCTGTCATTTAGCTGATGTATTTAAGCCAAGTGTAAACATGTTTACTTGAATCGAAACTCTATTAACTTTCGACTGTGAACAAAAGAACTCCCAAATTTCAAGGGTTTACGGCAGCATGGTGTAGATAATTGGCTGTGTTAAGATGAACGTCATGGTGACGACGTGCCCATTTAAGTGAAGTGTTCAAACGAGTGCCGATTTCCTCGAATGCGCAAGTCAGTGCACCTTCTGAAAGACCTGCGGATGAGATGTGAAGTTACCGCTTTCACAGAACATCAAGCTTTCCGCAGAATGTATCCCTACACGGCAGTAAACAAGGCCGGTCGCAAAGCATGGACAAACGAGGTTCGATCTGCCCCTGATGTTGACATGTAATTAACATGGAACTCACATGCAACGAGTATACTGACATGTTGCCGATGCTCCACGAATGTCAACAGGGTGCCACTTAAGCGGCCGTGCGTAGTGCGCTGGATACACTGTGAGATGAATGAGTGGTGGTGACAAGCTGGTGAGCCGAAGCGAGATACTGTTAACAGTTACAAACATCTTTTACTGACTCCAGTACATAATGTAGTGAGGCATGCACGCCTCTCTCTTTTGCCCTGGGACGAGACTGACGGAAGGGCAGCGGCTCTGCTCCGACTGGCTGCTGAGGTGCTGATGGAAGGCCCTGTGGTGAGCCGTCAACCTTTGTAGGGAACAGCCATTGACATTAGTGGTCTGCTACTTTCCTGAGTGTCGTACAGCCCCCCCACCCCACTCGCATCAATATGATGGTGCCCGAAGACAGCTGAGCGCGGGGTATGAGTTAGAGATGGGCAAAACTGTTCTTTTCAGAGATTGGATCAGAACTGTTCACTCCCTGAAATGAATTAGCTCTTTTTCATGACTCACCACTCATTTACAATAGGAAATAAATGGAAGGCACATTGCCCTTTAAACTTGGTTTATTCCAGTACTATACCTGTATTTTGATCTTATTTGATCCTATTTTGAAGTAACACAGATAATGAGTAAGAATTTTGTATTGTTTATTGAAATTTCCACGATATGACAAAGTTTTTGATTATTGATTTATTTTGCACTATCGTGGTTTTTTGGGTGATTGGAAAATGTTGTAACTTGAGATTTACATTAACAATATATTTGGCTATAATGTATTAAAATTTCATTAACCTCATACAAATACATCGCAAGCCATATATTTTTAAAGTGAACGTTTCCTTCCGAAGACGCCTAAAATCGCAAAATATAAATTTGACTGTAAAACGAAAGTGCTGCATATAGCCTTACGCAGAATAAAACAAGGAAACTATTGGTGTATCACATTTTGCGATACGTTTATCGGTTCGCTCGTAATTAAAGCGTAAATTCGAGTGCCCATAATAAAAATCCTATAGTAAGAGGAGTCATCAGGAACCTAATCTAATCAGTTTAAACAAATAAAAATAAAATAAAAACAATTGATGTATACATAACATAATAATGTAATATACATAGCGGTATTACTACGAAGAACAATATCCAGTAGGGACGAACTCCGATGCAGAGGCGCTGAGTCGAGTAGGTCGAGCTGCGAGCTGTATTACTGCGTGAGCTGAGACCGCAGCGACCAGAGTGACACCTGAGTCACTTTGCTCAACGCTCTAGCTAGAGTCGAGACGGTGGGGTGAGCGTTGAGTGGGCGAGTTCTGAGGGTGGGGGGAGCGTTGAACTCACCCGCTCCGAGACAAATCGTCCGTTCCCTTGCGAGAAGGTTGTTGCAAGTAGTTCCTATGTTATCCGCTAGGTGGCTCTCTGTCCTGTTGCTCGCATCAACTGCCCAGAGGGCAGGACGTGCGACTGAAACGATCGCCGACAGAGTGCGATGCTAAGTTAAGGTGTGCCAGACACTGCGCGCGGCAGAGGAAGCACAGAGACGGCACGGCATATGTGAAACACAAAATCCAATGGGGCACTGCACAATGCAGGCAGCCAAGGTAGAAGCAGGGCAGAGGCCAGCGCTGGCTGTGTTGAGTGGCGTGCACTGTGCTCTGACCAGCAGAGGCGCTGCTGATATGCTCCGTCTCTCTCTCTCTCTCTCTCTCTCTCTCACTCTCTCTGCAGTGGGAAACGTTTGGAGGTACCGTTCTTTTTTTCTGAATCACTGATTGTTCACTCCTTTGAAAGATTCAACTCTGTGAATTAGTTCAAGAGCGGATCCCCCATCTCTAGTATGAGTTGTGGCGCTACAGCTGGAGTGAGGCGGCAGCTGGCGCTGTAGCTCCAAGTCCCTCTGGGAACCCAGTGTTGGAGGCAGCACACCCGGTGGCAGGCCGGCGGGGCTGCGGCTCCGACTCCCTTGACGGACTAACAGCTGGCGACACGCACAACCCAATCTGCAACAAGCGGCTGACACTGGCAGGGCCCTCTTGTCTCGCTGTCTGGCGTTGCTCTGTTGTCATGTGGGGCTCCTGGTTTCCAGCGACGAGAAGTGATCCCCGCCTTAGAATTCAGACTTATGGAAGACTGGGTATCCAAAAACAACGGGAATAACATTGCCGTGGGCGGAGCTCCTTAGTACGCATTGCTGCCGCTAGGCGTGTATAGCGCAAATCGTTGCCATGGCTTGTTCTGTTCATCTGCAGTGATTTTTTTCTAGAGCTGTTACGTTCTTGTTTCGTTTTTTATGACGGAAAGTTCAAATGAACAACGTCGGCAGTGAAGTTTTGTTTTGTGCTTGGTAAAAATGCTTCTGAAACTGTTTTAATTTTGAAAGCATCTTACCTAGACGACGCTATGGGAAAATGTCAAATGTACGAGTTGTTTTCTCGATTAAAAGATGGTAACATGTCGACTTCGTTCTGGTCGACCATCAACTGCCCGAATGTACGAAAATATAGAAAAAATTCGAGAGTTTGAACTCACAGACCGTCCACAGATAATTGATAAACTGTCAAACATTAGTGAGCTATGTTGGAGCTCTGTTCAGTGATTTGGGAATGAAACGAATTGCTACCAAGTTTGTTCCTCGTGTTCTGACTGACAATCAAAACGAACGTTGAGTTGAAACATGTTGTGCTTTGAAACAACAGCTCGAAACTGATCCAGACTTGCTGTCAAAGGTCATTACTAGTGATGAGTCATGATGATATGATTACGACCCAGTTTAGCCAGTGGAAGACATCGTCACACCGTCCAAAAACATGTCATCAAAACTATGCTGATTTTCTTTTCTGGTGCTAACGACGCAGTTTTTTCAGAGTTCGTTCCACCATGCCAGACCGTCAATCAAAAAATTTATTTGGAAGTTTTAAGAAGATTACGCAACAATGTTTGTCAAAAAATTATCCGTGGCAGACAAGAGACTGGTTCTTCCACCACGACAATTCACCTGTGGCTCACCCTCCACTGCTGATTGCAGAATTGTCCCCTGTCACCATTCTGTAGAGTGCTGGTCATGGTGGTGGATGACAGGCATTTAGGTCTAGGCAAAACACTGTTGACATTTAGGAAGAACGTTTTATTGATTACAGTGCATAACTCAGGTCGTGGTCGGTGGCTAGCGTTGCTGTGTCTGGATTACAGGGTCCTGGGTTCGATTCCTGGCCGGGTTGGGGATTTTCTCTGCCCAGGGACTGAGTGTTTGTGTCGTCCTCATCATTTATTCTTCATTAACATTATAGAAAGTAGCTAGATTGGATTGTGAAAAAAATTGGACTGCATAAAAATTGGGACTTTGTATGGGCGCTGATGACCAGGCAGTTCAGCGCCCCACAAATCAATCATCATCACTGCATAACATAATGAGGCGAGCACGACTCTCTGTTGTTCCTGTCTGAGGGTGACGAATGGCCAGTGGCTTCCTCCCTGACTGCTCAGACAGCGCTCTGCATTGCTGATGGAAGGCGCGTGGTCAGCTGTGATCCTTCATATGCCACGCCCATTGACGCTACCTCCCTCGCCGTCGTCAAGCTGATGGCCTCTCACCACACTTGCATCACTACAGCAACCCTCTAATCAAAGTTGGGTGGCGGCTGTCCCTCTAGGGACTCAGCGTTGGAGGTTCACATTTATACTAGTGGAGTTCTCCGTCCCCCCCCCCTCCCCCCGTCTTACCCCCCTCCCCCCGCCCCTTGGGCTACATATGGCCGTGTCTGCGGCTGGCGAGCAGGGTGGAAGAGGCGGGAATGACGTGGGTAGAGGATACTCTACCTCTGTTCAGACACTCCAACCGCGTCTTGCGAGTTGAACGGTGCAGGTCTCGCCCTCGTGTTGCCGATAATGCAGGAACCCCTGCCGCACTTAGTTGGTATCCTCCGTTTCTGTTGATAATTTCACGTGAACCTGTATTTCAATGGATTCCTTCATGACTCTGGTCGCAGCTTGTTGCATGAAATAGGAATGATTATCTCCCTTTTCTGGGCATGGTAATACAGAAGAAGGCAGATGGTACACTAAGCCACGCTGTATATAGGAATAAGACCAGTACCAGGTTGCACCTGCATGCAATAAGCTGCCACCACCCAGCACTGTGCTGTCCATTCTGGTACATAGGGAGCGCGTCACCCGTGATAAAGAAAGCCTCTCAGTCGAACTGCAACACCTCAAAATAGTGTTCCGTAAAAATGAGTACATTGAAGCACAGGTTAGTAGGGCATTCAAGAAGAGAAAAGATGCAGAAAACTTGCAAGAGGAGGGACCGCTCTCAGAAAAAACTGCGAAGCTACTTTAATAGTTAATCATAAAAAACACCTTTCAACCACCGCCGAAGACGAAAGAGATCCGCTAAAAATCAACGTACGGTGAATATCTGCAAATGCGGCCTAGAATACAAT
Source organism: Schistocerca cancellata (assembly GCF_023864275.1). Classification (NCBI taxonomy): domain Eukaryota; kingdom Metazoa; phylum Arthropoda; class Insecta; order Orthoptera; family Acrididae; genus Schistocerca; species Schistocerca cancellata. Next base: position 158,643,184 of record NC_064635.1, on the reverse strand, counting down.
GGGTCCAAGAATACAATGGTCAAATACAGCGCTATATTTGGAAAAGCTGCGAGGTGCACATCAGGCATGTGTCGCTGGAACAGACAGCAAAATCAGCGATAGGTTAGAATGGCATCAAAGAGGTCCACACCTTTCATTTTCGGAACACCAAGTGCAGGCCACTGGTATAGGGGAAGAGTTACAGGAAACCATAGACGGCTCTAAGTACTATAGGACTTAACATCTGAGGTCAGTCCCTTAGACTTAGTACTACTTAAACCTAACTAACCTAAGGACATCATACACATCCATGCCCGAGGTAGGATTCGAACCTGCGATGTATGGATTTAGCAAGTAGCTAATTTTACACCATTGGGCAATGTTAAGCTACATGATATGCTTTTTATATACCTGACAGCCTGTGGCCAGCCGCTGTGGCCGAGCGGTTCTAGGAGCTTCAGTCTGTAACCACGCGACCGCTACGGTCGCAGGTTCGAATCCTACCTCGGGCATGGATGTGTGTGATATCCTTACGTTAGTTAGGTTTACATAGTTCTAAGTTCTAGGGGACTGATGACCTCAGATGTTAAGTCCCATACTGCTCAGAGCCATTTGAACCATTACGTGGGCGTTGTCGACATCTCTGCCTACGTTTGCGAACGTGCAGAAACATGCCAGACAGCAATCGTGTATGGAACGATGTCACTGGGGACAGGAATGGCATCAGACAGTGTCTTCAGACGAATCCAGGTTCTGTTTATTTGAAAATGATGGCCGGATTTTGGTTCGTCACAGACAGAGGGAGCGGCATCACTATACTGCGTTTGCACGACACATACAGCGCCAACTCAAGGCATAGTGGTATGGTGTGCTGTCGGGTACAACCACAAATCGCAGCTGCTGCACGTCCAGGGCACTCTACCAGCGTGACGTACGTGAATGACATTCTGTGTCCTGTAGCCATACTCTTTCGGCAGCATACCCCAGATGCCACTTTTCAGAAAGGCAATGCACGACCACATGTTGCTGCACGAACACTTGCCTTATTGGTGTCACTGTATGTCAGTCTTTTGCAGTGGCCCACCATATCACCAGACTTGTAGCCAATCGAAAATGTGTGGAACGTGGTGAAGCGACGTGTGCAGTGAACTGACCCAATGCTAACCACCACGGATGAACTTCGGAACGAGTTGAGTGCAGCCTGGACGGCTATACCAAAGGACGCCATTCCCGCCTATAAGGCGTCGATGCCATCCCGCATGTAACAAGTTATGAGGACCGATGTTGGATCCTGTACGTACTAGGCAACAGGACGCATGCTGAATCGAGGTATCTGAAATGCTAATAATTGCTGCAGGACATACTAATGTACATATCCTGTGAATATGAACATCCTATCTCTAGTCGTTCAGGGTGCTCTCTTTTTTCTGTACATGAGTGTTTTTTATTCATTCTACTCCAAACCCACATCTCGAATGTTTCAATTTTATCTCTCCCTATCTTCAATGTCCAACTTCCCCTGTTGTAAAGGAAAACACCCCACACGAAACATTTAACAGTTTCTTTCTTAATTCTAACCCCTGTTGGCTGCGTTAATAAGCGTTTGTTTTCTGGATACTTTACTTTACTATCGTAATATCATTTCTGTATACACTGATAGAAACAAAATCAGAAATCAAGGACACGTTATGCGACTTAAACGAAAGTTGGTGGGCGTGTCTCTACATCTGAAAGATGATGACTGTTCAAATTTCGCGCCAGTCGCATATGGCTCAAGTAGCGCCACTATGAGGATACAGATCAGGTTGTAACCTCCCCCTCACTCATCGACCTTAATGACAGTGAAAAATTAAACCGCGTGTACCTAATGGATATTTGGGAAAAGCAATCGTCACCGATGTTAATCTGTCGGTAAATAGGGAGGAAAGGTTTACATCTAAATGAAAGGAAAAATGCAAATGAAATTGGTGTAAATTAATTTTGACAAAGGTTAAATTTAATAAAGAAAGTAAATGTGCGGTCGTTACGTTAACAATAAATTGGCGTTAATTAGATATTTGAGATTTGGGGAAAATTACGGTCGCCAGTCCCATGGACATCTATAATAACTGAAAATGAAAGATTAATTCACATATATTTAGCACTAAAAGCGTGGCAACTGACGGTTGACACATGTTGTGTGAAAACTGAATGTTTGTCAGAATTAATGAATTTCGCTACACTCTGACTTAACTTAGCAAAAGAATTAATAAAACCGGAGAATTTAAAGTTAATTTAGTGACTGAAATTAATAGTGAACTTTGTTTCTGAAGCACTACGAAATTCAATAAAATAAGGTTAGTCTTGGGCTACCTCAACAATCATTTCAAAAGCTACTTTAATCTACGCAATTTAGAAATAAAAGATTTAACTTTGAATTTGAATTAAATGATTCTGATTAACAAAAGTAAAATTTAGTACGTACCAAGCTGAGCTGCAGCCACAGGTAAGCTAAAATTTGGTAACAAAACTCGCACTCGTAATTTGTGCTTGTGTAATCTAAATATTGTAACCATCTATGAATACTTTAACTGAACTTTGAAATTAAAGCAGTGAAATGGAATGATATTACTTTAATGCTGGTGTTTGAATTTCAACGACACTTGGGTTCATTCCGGAAAAGGAAGGGACCCTGCTTGGTAATGCAATTGAGACAATGAGCAACAATGGTTGCTGTAATTTAATGAGAAAAATTTAACAGTTTGAAAAGCTGAGGTCTGCCATACAGTTCTAATACTTTACGTGCTTTCAGTCTTCCTTGTTGGTTGACTGAAGGTTTGAAGCCGTCGATCGAGGAGGTGGCGACAGTCACTCATTGTCGGCCGTCGCTGTTGCAGACGTTGGATGTTGGCGCGCCTTCTTTTCGACACGGTCACCAGGCGAAACGGGCTCTTGATGTGCGCCAGCTAATGCTAATGCTTCCCGTCCGCGACACCGTGTCAGAAACTATCATAGCAAGTCGAGCGCAATTACATGCTGTCAAACCCCGAAAGCGAGGCAACTCGCGGGAGCGTCACACAACACACCTGCTCCACCGCCCTACTCCCGCCAGACTCTGCTCTGCCCGCGCTCCATGCGGCAGAGTTAACACTACCAGAGATCCTAAACACTTTGGTTCTCAACACGACCTATCGATGTAATCGTTCGATAGCATAGTTTTCCCTAGGCCAGACCCAACGTAAAAATACAAATAATATTAACAAAACAAACCAATTATACATAGACATATATATATATATATATATATATATATATATATATATATATATATATATATATACAAATAGTAAAACAATAACAATATATAAAGACACAGAAATGTCATATCTTAAGGTAACAACATAAGGAAAAAATTTATAGTACAATAGTTGGAAATAGGTGTGTCTTAAATATGTGTTACACCAGTTGCGAGCTTCGCTACTTTAGAGATTAGATGTAGTGAAACACTGTGAACCAGGAGTGCCCTTAAGACGCCATTATCAACACCTTATTGAGTTTGAGCGATGTCGTGTAATAGGGTTACGTTCCGCCTACGATACTGCAGGAAGACATGGCAAAAACTAGCCATTGAACAAGACTGCTGCCAGTGGTGGTCACGGTAATGTAGAGTCGCAAGAAGACTGGGTTAAGTGGCACTACCGAAAGGGAATACCAGCGTGTTCGCAACATGGCTCTGGTTCACTGTACTGCATCTGCAACAGCAATTTGAGCAGCGTTTGCCACCACAGTGACGCAACCAACTGTTACAATTCGGCTACTTCAAGCACAGCTCCGAGATAGACACCCTCTAGCGTTCATTCCCATGGTTCCAAAGCACCACCGTTTGCGACTGCAGTGGGTCAAGCAAGAACTCATTAAAGGGCAGGGTGGATTCTGTTCTGTTTCTTGATGAAAGCTGGTTCTTATACGGTGCCTGTGATAGCCTTATGTTGGTTAGAAGGAGGCCAGTTGAGGACCTGGAACCAACCTGTCTGCATGATAGACTGCTGGAGTTATGGTGTGGGGTGCGATTTCGTACGACAGTTTGTTGTTGTGGTCTTCAGTCCTGAGACTGGTTTGATGCAGCTCTCCATGCTAATCTATCCTGTGCAAGCTTCTTCATCTCCCAGTACTTACTGCAACCTGCACCCTTCTGAATCTGCTTAATGTATTCATCTCTTGGTCTCCCCCTACGATTTTTACCCTCCACGCTGCCCTCCAATGCTAAATTTGTGATCCCTTGATGCCTCAGAACGTGTCCTACCAACTGGTCCTTTCTTCTTGTCAAGTTGTGCCACAAACTCCTCTTCTCCCCAATTCTATTCAATACCTCCTCATTAGTTATGTCATCTACCCATCTAATCTTCAGCATTCTTCGGTAGCACCACATTTCGAAAGCTTCTATTCTCTTCTCGTCCAAACTATTTATCATCCATGTTTTACTTCCATACATGGCTACACTCCATACAAATACTTTCAGAAACTACTTCCTGACACTTAAATCTATACTCGATGTTAACAAATTTCTCTTCTTCAGAAACGCTTTCCTTGCCATTGCAGTCTACATTTTATATCCTTTCTACTTCGATCATCATCAGTTGCTCCCCAAATAGCAAAACTCCTTTACTACTTTAAGTGTCTCTTTTCCTAATCTAATTCCCTCAGCATGACCAGACTTATTCGACTACATTCCATTATCCTCCATTGCTTTTGTTGAGGTTCATATTACACACTCCTTTCAAGCCCCTATCCATTCCGTTCAGCTGAAGTCCTTTGCTGTCTCTGACAGAATTACAATGTCATCGGTGAACCTCTAAGTTTTTATTTCTTCTCCATGGATTTTAATACCCACTCCGAGATTTTTTCTTTTGTTTCCTTTACTGCTTGGACAATATGCAGATTTAATAACATTGGGGAGAGGCTACAACCCTGTCTCACTCCCTTCCCAACCGCTGCTTCCCTTTCATGTCCCTCGACTCTTATAACTGCCATCTGCTTTCTGTACAAATTGTAAATAGCCTTTCGCTCCCTGTATTTTATCCCTGCCACCTTTAGAATTTGAAAGAGAGTATTCCAGTCAAAATTGTCAAAATGACAGTAGGAGCGGTCAATGCATATCACAGGCACCACGGACGGCAAATCGGCGTCAGTGTTGTGATTGGACATGTTTCGCTGCCATTCCTGGGGATGTCCTATAACAGGATAACGCTAGCCCACGTACCGCTGTTGTAACCCAGCAGTCCCCAGAGGGAGTGACATGTTGCGTTGGCCTGCTCGGTCGTCAGATCTGTCTCAAATCAAGCATATGGGGCATCATCAGACGACAACTCCTGTATCATCCGTAAACTTCATTAATTATTTCTAGCAGATGAGCCCACGCGAATAGTAAAAAACACTTGACCTCTTAGCAACAAATAATCCTGAGTTGATAACCAGCATCAAAACCGATATAGGGGTTAGTGAACACACGGTTATCGTAGAAAGATTGAATACTGTAATTCCCAAATCCTCGAAAAATAAGCGAAAAATATACCTATTCAAAAAACCAGATAAAAATTCACTTGACGCCTCCCTGAGAGACAATCTCCACTCATTCCAAATTAATAATGTAAGTGTAGACCAGATGTCGCTTACATTCAAAGAAATCGTATCGGCAGCAATTGAGAGATTTATATCAAATAAATTAACGAACGACAGAGCAGATCCTCCTTGGTACACAAAACGGGTTTGAACAGTGTTGCCGGCCGGAGTGACCGAGCGGTTCTAGGCGCTACAGTCTGGAGCCGCGGGACCGCTACGGTCGCAGGTTCGAATCCTGCCTCGGGCATGGATGTGTGTGATGTCCTTAGGTTAGTTAGGTTTAACTAGTTCTAAGTTCTAGGGGACTGATGACCTTAGATGTTAAGTCCCATAGTTCTCAGAGCCATTTGAACCATTTGAACCATTTGAAGAACACTGTTGCAGAAACAACGAAACAAACATGCCAAATTTAAACAGACGCAAAATCCCCGAGATTGGCGATCTTTTACAGAAGCTCCAAATTTAACGCGGACTTCAATGCGAGATGCTTATAACAGTTTCCACAACGAAACTCTGTCTCGAAACCTTGCAGAAAATCCAAAGAGATTCTGGTCGTATGTGAAGTATGCTAGCGGCAAGAAACAATCAATGGCTTCTCTGCGCGAGAGCAATGGAGATGCTATAGAAGACAGTGCTGCCAAAGCAGAGCTACAAAACACAGCCTTCCGAAATGCCTTCACAAAAGAAGACGAAGTAAATATTCCTCAATTCAAATCGAGAACAGCTGCCAACATGAGTAACGTAGAAGTAAATATTCTCGGAGTAGTAAAGCAACTTAAATCACTTAATAAAAGCGAGTCTTCTGGTCCAGACTGTTTACCAATTAGGTTCCTTCCCGAGTATGCTGATGCATTAACTCCATACTTAACAACCACAAACAACCGTTCGACCGACGAAAGATCCTTACGCAAAGACTGGAAAGTTGCACAGATATTTAAGAAATATAGAAGGAGTAATCCACTAAATGACAGGCCCATACCTTTAACGTCGATATGCAGCAGGATATTAGAATATATATTGTGTTCGAGCATTATGAATTACCCCTATTCACACACAGTCAACATGGATTTAGAAAACATCGTTCCTCTGAAACATAACTATCTCTTTATTCATGTCAAGTGTTGAGTGCTATTGACAAGGGATTTCAGATCGATTCCGTATTCCTGGATTTCCGGAAGGTTTTTGACACTACCACACAAGCTGCTTGTACTGAAATTTCGTGCTCATGGAATATCGTCTCAGTTATGTGACTGGATTTGTGATTTCCTTTCAGACAGGTCACAGTTCGTAGTAATTGAGGGGAGGAACACATAGAAAATGTTGTGGGGAAGACTAACCAAAGACTGCGTTTTATTGGCAGGACACTTATAAAATGTAACAGACCTACTAAGGAGACTGACTACACTACGCTTGTCCGTCCTCTTTTAGAATACTGCTGTACGGTGTGGGATCCTTACCAGATAGGACCGACGGAATACATCGAAAATGTTCAAAGAACAGCACGTTTTGTATTATCGCGAAGTATGGGAGAGAGCGTCACAGATATAATACAAGATTTGGGCTGGAAATCATTAAAATAAAGGCGTTTTTCGTTGCGAGAAATCTTCTCACGAAATTCCAAACACCAACTTTCCGAATGCGAAAATATTTTGTTGACACCGATCTACATAGGGAGGAACAATCACCAAGATAAAATAAGGTAAATCAGAGCTCGTACGGAAAGATATAGGTGTTCATTCTTTCCGCGCGCTATACGAGATTGGAATAATAGAGAATTGTGAAGGTTGTTCGATGAATCCTCTGCCAGGCACTTAAATGTGATTTGCAGAGTATCCATGTAGATGTAGATGTAGATGTAACCTTCCCTGTGTTTGTAGCGCATTAATCTTTGTAGTATATATGTCTGACTAGTAAGATAAATGAAGATGTGAGAATGATATATGTTTTCCTGTTTGTTATTCTATGATACGTAAAACACGTATGGAACTCTATCCCACAAACTGGCGTCTATCACCTCTACAACATAATACATGAACATCTTCATGCTTGTATTCATCATTCTGACTGTTACACCAGATACTAATCTACCAGCATTTCACATTTGCAATAGCTTATCTCGTGCTTACTTTAACCTATGATCTTGCAATTTTGATCACTTAAGTGTAGTACCTACGCAATGTTTTTACCGAAATTTCACTAGCGTACATTAATTATTTTTTGGTGTGGCGCTTTTTTTCGGTCAGTGTATAATTGTGGTGTCTGTTCTGTCGGGCATGTCGGACAGAACAGATACCAAACATATATGTAGTAATCTCTGTGAGCATGGACGAATCATGGTAATGTCAGTGCGGATGCACACCCCGTCCGAACTTTAGTGGGATTCAGCCAAAATCTTCTAGGAAAGGGGTTGATGGACAGTGGACGCTACTAGCGAGTCACATGTTGAAAATTTGGATTGGGTGCGGAATGTGTCCACATAGCCGATGGAGTTAAGGCGACCACTCGCATAAAGAGGGAAATCTGGGTTCGAGATCTGGTCTCGTACCAATTTTCACTTGTCATATGCGGCCAATGTCTTCGTCTCTCTTAAAATCTCAGTCTTAATTGCTTTTTACTGCTCGAGTTATCACCATGCGTCCAAAAAACCGGTATTATCCAATCCTCCTCATTTCGTACCTTCTGTTATTTTCGCTTTCATATCTTCATCGTGTTAGTTTTCTTTGTGGTGATTTTCATTCTGTACATTTGCGATCTATCCTCAAGTCTTGAGTCGGTACTCTTGCAATCCATCATCAAGTCCGGATAGTGTTCTTTAAACAGCGATACTGTTTTATCTCCAAGTATAACTGTCTGCTACGTTCTGCTTTGTCCACCAGCTGCCGTCAGAGGGCTCCGGTGGTCTGCTGCCGGTGATGTTCATGGTCCACGGAGGAGGGCTGGCCATTTTGTCGGGCAATGAGGACTTCGCTCGTCCCGACTTACTCGTAGACAAGGGCGTCGTCTATGTGTCCTGCAACTACCGCCTTGGAGTACTGGGTGAGTACATAAGAACGTCATCCAACTCATTCAAGTTAACGTGAGCTGGTGGCATTGTGAGAATGAAGAACTATAGACGAGATTTCAATTTTAAAACTTTCCTTGCATACTGATTGTTCTAAGAAATTTTGGGCGAACTGTTGGGTAATTTGCTGCCACGATCTTTAGGCTTATGGTCTTGCGGCCACCTTCAGACGACTAAATCCTGAAGTGCCCTGTTTAAGAACATACATTGCGCAGCCAGCTACGGTCGCAGTTTCTAATCCTGCCTCGGGCTTGTCTTAGATTAGTTAGGTTTAAATAGTTCTAAGTTCTAGGGGACTGATGACCTCAGAAGTTAAGTATCATAGTGCTCCGATTTGAACCATTTTTTTCCGCAGCCAGGAGTCACTGAAAATGGGTTCCTTGACTGGATGTGTTTTGCTGCAAGTTTGTGTTCTGCTGAGAGCGTTCACCACGGTGAAAACCCACCCCATCGATGGCAGATCTGAAACGCACGCTAAATCACGCAGGGCTAACAGGTAATTAGGGCTGTGGAAAGGGCTAAGGGAGTTGTGGTCGGATTCAGTTCACAGTTGTAATTTATTATCATTTAGTTCACAAATACACATTTCTAAGAATTAAATTTGCTTCGCGGCTGAAGGCCTCCAAACAGATGCTATAGAATAAGTTCAATTTTGAAAAGACATGACACACAGTTAAATTCACGAATAAGATAAATCGTATACATACATGAAATCAGCATGGGGAGCGGCTGAAGGCCGCCGGATTAAATGTGTGTGTGTGTGTGTGTGTGTGTGTGTGTGTGTGTGTGTGTGTGTGAAATCTTATGGGACTTAACTGCTAACGTCATCAGTCCCTAAGCTTACACGCTACTTAACCTAAATTATCCTAAGGACAAACACACACACCCATGCCCGAGGGAGGACTCGAACCTGCACCGGGATCAGTTACACAGTCCATGACTGCAGCTCCTTGGACCGCTCGGCTAATCCCGCGCGGCCCGGATTAAATCTTCAAAATTCCAAATATACTATGATGATTACTGAGGGAGAAGGCCACAATGTTTTAAGATGCTAACAGGGATGATGACCCACAAGGTGCACAGAAAGAGATAAACAAACGCAATAAGATGGCTGAAGGCCGCAAAGTTAAATTCTGCAAATTAAGGAAATATATATTGCAACAATCGGGAAAACAATACATTAAGTTTAAAAAATTTCATTTCTGCAACACCAACGCCGAAAGCCCCAAAATAGCTTGTAAAATCTTTCAGAGGGAATTACAATAACCTTTTAAAAGCAGAAGGCGATAATATTTGGAATTGAAGGAAAATCTGAGAACATGTTTCCAGGGTTAAAGGCCCACAACTAACCTTGAAAAATTAAAAATATAAAATACAGTTAAACAACAACAACATTGACACAGCCAAAACCGAGCGAGGTAGCGCAGTGGTTAGACACTGGACTCGCATTCGGGAGGACGACGGTTCAATTCCGCGTCCTGCCATCCTGATTTAGGTTTTCCGTGATTTCCCTAAATCGCTCCAGGCAAATGCCGGGATGGTTCCTTTCAAAGGGCACGGCCAACTTCCTTCCTCGTCCTTCCCTAATCTGATGAGACCGATGACCTCGCTGTCTGGTCTCCTTCCCCAAAACAACCCAACACAGCCAAAAGGATAGTTAACGGCACTCAAGAGTCTCCAGCGGATCGGTCTGCCTTCCTTCACTTAGGCGAGACTTAATTCGTGCCAACCCAACAAAGGGACAGTCACGGACCGACCAACCAACCGCTTGCTTGCCGCGACGGTGTACACGAGAATTCAAGGCCCCAAAAAATTACAAGTATCGCTATCCCCAAACAAAAGTGTATGTGAACTGAGCTGCCAAAGCTACAAACCATGTTGGGCACCAACAACAGGTTAAAAGACACTGCCTAAAAATTACGTTAGCGGCCAGGCAGGGCAGGTAACCAGAACACTAACGGCCACAAGGCAGAAAATTCCGCTGTTGACTATGGGTTTATTAATTTGATCAATTCCACACTTGACTCGTTGGTGCTCACAGGAAACCTCCACAACAACAACGCCTGAACCAACAACGTTATGCTGAAAACCACTTAACCTTCACGTCCCGGGCCGGCGAGCTACGATGCTCGTACCGATCAAGACAGCCCCAGACAGACTTCGACACTGCGCAGAGACCGCCAGCGGCCCAGTCGACTGTGCCGCACGGAGATGTCCTCGGATCAACCGGCCGACCAACAATCCACCAAAAGGCTTAAGTGATGCGTGGAGGCAACGGTCGGGCGGGCGATGTCCACGCAGGGCTCACTGTTGACGCAAGCCGGCGACTGGCTGGCCCGGGCTGCGCTCCAGACGCCTTGCAACTGACTGCCAGGGCCCAACTCGCGACCCGAACTGCGCCGTGAACTGTCCCCCTCGCACGTTCCGACTGGTGCCACGACAGATGACAACCGCGAAGTCATAGCAGCCGAGCAAAGATCCTGTCAGAGGGGATATATCGATACGCGCTACTATCGATGACGGTCAGGGAAAACAGCAACTCAGTAACGCCAGTAATTTAAATCAACATCATGAGATGGAAACATGTTAAAACAGGGCGTAAAAATACCAAATCGTGGGAGAGCGAGCCGTGCACGGCTCGAGATCGATCGTCTTGATACAGCAGAATCCCGGGAAGGACACCGGCTACCCAGAGCTCCAAGTTTTTCTACGACACGATTCCATGCATTAACTTCAAAGCAGCATCCTGATTACCCTCAGATGGTCGTGTTTCCACTTATTCCATGGTAATGGAGTTCCAAATGTTTGAAGTATTTGCCGCAGGTGTTGCACGATTGTATTTCTACATCTATACTCCGCGAGCCACCTTACGGTGTGTGGCGGAGGGTACTTATTGTACCACTATCTGATCCCCCTTTCCCTGTTCCATTCACGAATTGTGCGTGGGAAGAACGACTGCTTGTAAGTCTCCGTATTTGCTCTAATTTCTCGGATCTTTTCGTTGTGATCATTACGCGAGATATATGTGGGCGGTAGTAATATGTTGCCCATCTCTTCCCGGAATGTGCTCTCTCGTAATTTCGATAATAAACCTCTCCGTATTGCGTAACGCCTTTCTTGAAGTGTCAGCCACTGGAGCTTGTTCAGCATCTCCGTAACGCTCTCGCACTGACTAAATGTCCCCATGACGAATCGCGCTGCTTTTCGCTGGATCATGTCTATCTCTTCTATTAATCCAACCTGGTAAGGGTCCCATACTGATGAGCAATACTCAAGAATCGGACGAATAAGCGTTTTGTAAGCTACTTCTTTCGTCGATGAGTCACATTTTCTTAGAATTCTTCCTATGAATCTCAACCTGGCGCCTGCTTTTCCCACTATTTGTTTTATGTGATCATTCCACTTCAGATCGCTCCGGATAGTAACTCCTAAGTATTTTACGGTCGTTACCGCTTCCAATGATTTACCACCTATGGCATAATCGTACTGGAATGGATTTCTGCCCCTATGTATGCGCATTATATTACATTTATCTACGTTTAGGGAAAGCTGCCAGCTGTCGCACCATGCATTAATCCTCTGCAGGTCTTCCTGGAGTACGTACGAGTCTTCTGATGTTGCTACTTTCTTGTAGACAACCGTGTCATCTGCAAATAGCCTCACGGAGCTACCGATGTTGTCAACTAAGTCATTTATGTATATTGTAAACAATAAAGGTCCTATCACGCTTCCTTGCGGTACTCCCGAAATTACCTCTACATCTGCAGATTTTGAACCGTTAAGAATGACATGTTGTGTTCTTTCTTCTAGGAAATCCTGAATCCAATCACAAACCTGGTCCGATATTCCGTAAGCTCGTATTTTTTTCACTAAACGTAAGTGCGGAACCGTATCAAATGCCTTCCTGAAGTCCAGGAATACGGCATCAATCTGCTCGCCAGTGTCTACGGCACTGTGAATTTCTTGGGCAAATAGGGCGAGCTGAGTTTCACATGATCTCTGTTTGCGGAATCCATGTTGGTTATGATGAAGGAGATTTGTATTATCTAAGAACGTCATAATACGAGAACACAAAACATGTTCCATTATTCTACAACAGATTGACGTAAGCGAAATAGGCCTATAATTATTCGCATCTGATTTATGACCCTTCTTGAAAATGGGAACGACCTGCGCTTTCTTCCAGTCGCTAGGTACTTTACGTTCTTCCAGCGATCTACGATAAATTGCTGATAGAAAGGGGGCAAGTTCTTTAGCATAATCACTGTAGAATCTTAAGGGTATCTCGTCTGGTCCGGATGCTTTTCCGCTACTAAGTGATAGCAGTTGTTTTTCAATTCCGATATCGTTTATTTCAATATTTTCCATATATCATCGCATTACGAGCAGAAATGCAGTGATTCAGAGGGCTGAGAGGAGACACCTCTGTCCGAAGTCGAGATAGCTGTTGGGGACCTTTGAAGCGCTTCGACGCTAGTGAAACATTATTAGAGTTCATTCACTTATCCGCGATGTTTATAAGTTGTCATTTTTCGCTCCAGCCTCGGCTGTTGCTCATTCGGCTCCATGCTGGATTCTGGTTGATATTCGTGGAGTCAGCTCAGTGGTTGAACTCCCAGGAGAAGGTGTCAGCGATTCTGGAGCCGCGGTGGGTTGCCGGCGAGCTGTGGCGGCCATTACCCAGCTTGAAATGATCTCGCACTGGCTTCCTGAGTGTCCTCGACCCCACTCCAAATTCTACGATAACCCTCGATGACCCACCCACAATGTACCTGGTGTCAGTAGTCGTGTGATCGGTTGATCTCCTCCCCACCACTGGTACGTTTCAGCACCCAAAGGCTCCTGGGTATTGAACGTCTACTCCAAGAAGCCTTTTTGCTGGCAGCAGTGTGCAGTGCGGTGTTGTCGGAAGACTGTCAGTTCCTCCATCAGCACAGGAGGAGCATGAAGCTCATCAGGTCAAGGCCATCATCTTAAGCATATCTTTGGCTAGTTCATAGACAGTGCTGGAGAATCTAGGACTGTAATCGTGGAATCAAGTTCTGTTTCGGTGAATACCATCGATCCCAACGATCAACTCATGATCGGAAAGGCTTGGTTCATAATGAACACATGGGTCCTCCTAGTTCTGCTGTATTTATTTAGCAGATTCTTAACTGCTACGTCAGTTCCTCGTTATGTGCTCTTGTAAAAGAGATAGAGTTTCTTGCAACTTGTCTTACGAGCTAACGAATACACTTGTCTCACTTCCTTTGATTTACGTCACAGTCTCCTTTCTGCCAAATGTGTATCCTCACTTCTCAGACTGTTTCGTGATGTGTATACAACCTGACCCACTGGCGACATACTGGCTCCCTTCCTGCTTCTGCCTCTCTGTGGTATGACTTGAGTTTGCCTCTCTCAGTGCGAGTGAGTTTTAATACTTTTTTTCTAATTTCTACTCCTCGCTATTCTGTGCAGTAACGGCACTCTCTCATGGTGTATTTGCTGGGTTGGAGGAGGCGAGTATGCTGTTCCTCACATAAAATGTGCTAATGAAAAGCGCAGATACACTACTGCCCATTACAATTACTACACCACGAAGATGACGTGCTACAGACGCGAAATTTAACCGACAGGAAGAAGATGCTGTGATATGCAAATGATTAGCTTTTCAGAGCATTCACACAAGGTTGGCGCCGGTGGCGACACCTACAACGTGCTGACACGAGGAAAGTTTCCAACCGATTTCTCATACACAAACAGCAGTGGACCGACGTTGCCTGGTGAAACGTTCTTGTGATGTCTCGTGTAAGGAGGAGAAATGCGTACCATCACGTTTCCGACTTTGATAAAGGTCGGATTGTAGCCTATCACGATTGCGGTTTATCGTATCGCGACAGTGCTGTTCGCGTTGGTCGAGATCCAATGACTGTTAGCAGAATATGGAATCGGTGGGTTAAGGAGGGTAATACGGAACGCCGTGCTGGATCCCAACGGCCGCGTATCACTAGCAGTCGAGATGACAGCCATCTTATCCGCATGACTGTAACGGATCGTGCAGCCACGTCTCGAATCCTGAGTCAACATATGGGGATGTTTGCAAGACAACAACCATCTCCACCAACAGTTCGATGACCTTTGCAGCAGCATGGACTATCAGCTTGGAGACCATGGCTGCGGTTACCCTTGACGCTGCATCACAGACAGGAGCGCCTGCGATGGTGTACTCAACACCGAACCTGGGTGCACGAATGACAAAACGTCATCCAGGTTATGTTTACAGCATCATGATGGTCGTATCCGTGTTTGGCGACATCGCGGTGAACGCACATTGGAAGCGTGTATTCGTCATCGCCATACTGTCGTATCACCCGGCGCGATGGTATGGGGTGCCATTGGTTACACGTGTCGGCCACCTGTTGTTCGCATTGACGGCACTTTGAACAGTGGACGTTACATTTCAGATGTGTTACGACCCTTGGCTCTACCCTTCATTCAATCCCTGCATTTCAGCAGGATAATGCACGCCCGCTTGTTGCAGGTCCTGTATGGGCCTTTCTGGATACAATAAATGTTCGACTGCTGCCCTGACCAGCACATTCTCCAGAACTCTCACCAATTGAAAACGCCTGGTCAATGGTGACCGAGCAACGGGCTCGTCACAATACGCCAGTCACTACTCTTGATGAACTGTGGTATCGTGTTGAAGCTGCATGAGCAGTTATACCTGTACACGCCATCCAAGCTCTGTTTGACTCAATGCCCAGGCGTATCGAGGCCGTTATTACTGCCATTGGTGGTTGTTCTGGGTAGTGATTTCTCAGGATTTATGCACCCAAGTTGCGTGAAAATGTAATCACATATCATTTCTAATATAATATTCTTGTCCAATGAATACCCGTTTATCATCTGCATTTCTTCTTGGTGTAGCAATTTTAATTGGCAGTAGTGTAGTTTGCTTTGTATAAGACCTGCTGCACTCACACCAGAATTTTACGAATACCTATCTTGTGAAGGTGTAACTCTTCTTTGACTGAATTTTTGTGGTGGATGGAACATTTAATCTTACATTTTCGAAGTATTCTGCCAACATTCCCGCAAATATTTCGTCTTGAAGCCCCGCTGTACTGCTCTCCTTATCAGCCGAGATGAACATCCACTTTCCTGTAAAACAAGTGCCACTAGTAGCCCTGTACATAAATGTGTATACGAGCTGGCTTTCGAAATACCATTGCTCTTACGTGTACTAAGACGCTTGAAAGCTGCAGACAACCTTCTTTAATTTTGTTTTTTCGCGTATGGAGTTCAGGCTTAGGAAAAGCTCTGGTAGACAGTGGTAGGTTATTTCTATTTTGAACTGCAATTTCCTTAACCTTTAATACAAAGGAAGTGGAAGTACTTGACCCATACAGTGTCCATTTCATTTCAACATATTTATTTGCATCATAGATAAATCATTAAGATAATTACAATCATAAATCAGATAATAATTTCTTTAAGAAACGGCATTCAGGCAAACTTTACAATCTGATTGTTATATAAAACCACAAATGAATTAAAAACATTTAAAAACCCGCCACTCAGGCCAAATTTTACAAACTGCTTGTTATATGAAACCACAAGCGAATTAATCTCTTTGCAAACATTTAAAAAACCACCACTCGAGCCAAGTAAATCATTTAAAATAAACTGTAAATCAAATAACCAAGAAATCAATTATTATTTCCACGTAGATTGAAAATCGACCCTCCTGGGCGAGATATTGCCAAACAACTTTACAACGTTATAGACAGTTTGATCAATAATAACCCAGTTATTTCCCCATCAAAATTGACCTACGCCACTAAGGCTGAATTACACCACAATTGTAGAAAACGGTTTCAATTAAGACACAATCTTCTAGAAATCCCTCAAAATTCTTTAGAGAAATATTTCAAACATTTAACCCGGGAAACCTTGCAGAGTCACCACAAGTTTTAGAAAACTGCAGCTTGTACAACAACAGGGAACCAAACAACCCTTCCTTCACCTTAATACTCAAACTTATACAGAAAACTACTTCAATAAAATAAAACTGATTTAATTCCCTTAAGTAGAACCACGTATACGACTGATGCAACCAGAACTGGCTCATTAAAACCCAAGCATCACATGGAGCACCTTATGTGGGCCTGTAAGGTACCACACGGCAATATTTAGAAACGGAATATAGATCGTTCGGTAAGGCTGCGCACACGTATCAATGTTTTAGACACTTGCCAACTGAAGTAAGAACAATACTATTAAGGAGCGAAGCACACATTTAATTAGAGGCACGAAATATCGCATCACAGTCCTTGCAACGCTTTGTGCCTCAAGAGCAATCATCATTATATTTCACTAATCGTTCGTAGGACTTGAATTACTTAACTTGATGCCAGCTGCTGGATCGATGTAGCGGAGACGCCAGACGCTGCTTAGTCCGATACTAACAGCGTGTTCTTTCACGGAAGCGAGCACATGCATAGCCTCACGAGGTTGCCAAGAAGCCACAGCGCCGGCCCGCTGTTGCTGACCCCAGTACGATCAAGCGCCAACTGCCGCCCGTACTCGGGCACGCCATGCTCGCTGTCGTCTCTCCAACGTCTCCCTAATACGCGCACTTCCGCGTGCCGTGTCGAACATTGTTCTCCCCCTTCCACTCGGTACTGCCCGCTATATCCTGAGCCGGCCCTGGCTCCAAACTTCAGCCAGAGGGAATCGATAGTGCCTAAGCCAAAGATATCCCTGGTGCCAGTCCCGCCACGGCTCAGACAGTCCAAATAAATGAAGCCAAACTGTAAATGTGTCGCCAACATACCATCAAAATATTGTTGTTTATAAGTTGCTGAGAGAAGTTTTCGCTCTTCAAAATTTTCCATGAAACTGTTCGCAGCAGGTGGGACGAAGAACTCCCCATGACCGTCAGATTGTTCAAAAAAAGTTGTTGTTAAATAAAAAGTAAGTTGATGAGCGAGTGGAACAGTGCCGTCATGTGAGTCTGAAACCTGTTACCGGTGACCTACAGGGAGTCCACTAGAGCCTCTTCTGTAAAAAAAGAGGCAAGAGAGCAATATTTCAAGACGTCCAAAACAATCTCCATTGAGATATCTTCGCAGCCAGCTTTGATATAACCTCGGTTCGCCCGAAATTTTATGGAACGATACAGACGAGGTTGTAAGCAGCTGTGGTGATTTCTGTGTGTGGCACTGCAGGATTCCTGAGCACGGGGGACCGTGTAGTTCCGGGGAACATGGGCTTCAAGGACCAGGTGATGGCACTGCGGTGGGTCAAGGACAACATCGCCAGCTTCGGGGGAGACCCCAACAACGTCACCATCTTCGGCGCCAGCGCAGGAGGATGGTCCTGCCACTCTATGGTCTTGTCGCCGTTGACAAGGGGTACGTAAATAGTTGTAACTTGCCTCAGTAGTAATTATTCTGGGAAAAGGATCTTCAAGGCCTACTCAGTTTAAGAACATGTTGATGTTGTGGTCTTAAGTCCTGAGACTTGTTTGATGCAGCTCTCCATGCTACTCTATCCTGAGCAAACTTCTTCATCTCCCAGTACCTACTGCAACCTAAATCCTTCTGAATCTGTTTAGTGTATTCATCTCTTGGTCTCCCTCTACGATTTTTACCCTCCGCACTGCCCTACAATACTACGTTGGTGGTCCCTTGATGCCTCATAATATGCCCTACCAACCAATCCCTTCTTCTAGTCAAGTTGTGCCACAAATTTTTCTTTTCTCCAATTTTACTCAATAACTCCTCATTAGTTATGTGATCTACCCATCTAATCTTCAGCATTCTTCTGTAGCACCACATTTCGAAAGCTTCTATTCTCTTTTTGTCTAAACTATTTATCGTCCACGTTTCACTTCCATACATGGCTACACTCCATACAAATATTTCCAGAAAAGACTACCTGACACTTAAATCAATACTCGATGTTAACAATTTTCTCTTCTTCAGAAACGCTTTCCTTGCCACTGCCAGTCTACATTTTATATCCTCTCTACTTCGACCATTATATTCTTTTGCTACCCAAATAGCAAAACTCATCTACTACTTTAAGCGTCTCATTTCCTAACCTAATACCCTGAGCATCACCCGACTTAATTCGACTACATTCCAGTATCCTCGTTTTGCTTTTGTTGATGTTCATCTTATATCCACCTTTCAAGACACTGTCCATTCCGTTCAGCTGTTCTTCCAGTCCTTTGCTGTCTCTGACAGAATTACAATGTCATCGGCGAACTTCAAAGTTTTTATTTCTTCTTCATGGATTTTAATTCCTACTCGGAATTTTGTTTTGTTTCCTTTACTGCTTGCTCAATATACAGATTGAACAACATCGGGGAGAGGCTACAACCCTGTCTCACTCCCTTCCCAGCCACTGTTTCCCTTTCGTGTCCCTCGACTCTTATAACTGCCATCTTGTTTCTGTACAAACTGCAAATAGCCTGTGTTTTACCCCTGCCACCTTCAGAATTTGAAAGAGAGTATTCCAGTCAACATTGTCAAAAGCTTTCTCTAAGTCTACAAATGCTAGAAACGTAGGATTGCCTTTTCTTAATCTTTCTTCTAAGATAAGTCGTAGGGTCAGTATTGCCACACGAATTCCAACATTTCTACGGAATACAAACTGATCTTCCCTGATGTCGGCTTCTAACAGTTTTTCCATTCGTCTGTAAGCAATTCGTGTTTAAGAAAATACGATGCTCAATGAAAAATTGTTTGTAGAAATGTGATGTGCCTACCCCACGCTTTGAATGAAAAAGATATCGTAGCAGGCCAGTCATTCGATTCTTATTTTACTGCAAGCACTGATTTTTATAACAGCAAATGTATTGTGCGAGAATGCTACAGTATGTCGTAGTTCCTAATTACTTAGCGGCACGAAGCTTTCAGTGCCCAAACTACAAAAGATTTGTTGGTGTCTCTTCTCGTAAATAGGAAGCAATGCTCAAAAGACGCTTATTTATCCTAGACTTCAATGGATCTGATCACGAACTTGAACTGAATCTGAGGGTAAATAATGCATGGGGATAACAGTGGGAAGACACACGATGACAGAGAATCTGCGAGTGGTACATACAACTTGCTTCCCTCACAAGAGTGGAGTTCAAGGTCTGGACACAAGGCAGTCGATAACTGATGTAACAACGTCTGCTACAGAAAGTTTTCCAGTCACCCACAAATAATAGATATTAGTGACTCGAAATTTTTTCATGTGATGCAACGTCCGAAGTTGGTTGTAGATTGATGAGCCGAAAGCTATGACCACTGTTCACTGCGAGATTGGTATTGCGGATATGAGCGCTGTAATTGGAGGAAATCAGCGATCGGTATAAAATGCTAAAAATAAGATAAAACCGTCTCGATAGCGTGTTCAGATTTTTATTCGTTAGCAACCGGGCCTTTTCCCCGGACCATCTTCAGATTTTTCTCCGCTGCAATGCCGTAATAATACATCGTCAGTATAGAGGGATGAAAACATGGCTAAACAACGACATAAAATATAAGATACGATGATTAAAAAGTACGATGCTATGACAATTATTGGCGGTGCTGACGGCGGACGGAGCGAAATCCGTACAAGTAGGGATGTCACTGCTGAATAAGGCAGCTCTCGTCGAGATTATGTACTAAGGGTGTCCAGAAAGTAAGTTCCGATCGGTCGCGAAATGGAAACGACTATGATAGTCCGATAAAGCTTTGCACAGATATATTGGGCAGTGTCTCTAGTACGACCCTAGATAACGTCACTCTTCTCATTTCTGAGGTCACAGTAAGCGCATAAAGATGTCTAGAAAATTGCATCTCCCTCCAAGTAGGAGGACCTGATGATAAATTTCGCCTAAAGCTATGCAGGCAACATTACATAACTGTCGTGCGATTTCTTCTTCAAGACAATTCTCAGCCGCATTCTGTAGGGGCAATGGAGATGCTCCTGCATCGTTCTCAATTGGAAATGTTTGATTACCCACAATACAGCCCGTGATTGACTCCCTCTGAGTTTCATCTCTGCTCACATGAGCCGCTGGCTATGAAAACATTTTGCACAGAAAACGAGCTGTAGGCCAGCGTAGAGAATTGGCAGGAAGCACTGGCGGCTGTCTTCTGTGATGAGGGTATTGGAAAGTTGGTACAACGCTACGACGAATGTCTAAGTCAGAATGGCGACTACATAGAGAAGTAGCTGGAAAGTATAGCTAACTGTTACAAATAAAACATGTGGTTTCCATTTCGCGATCTATCGGAACTTACTTTCTGGACAGCCCTCGTACTACACTGAAGCGCCAAAGAAACTAGTATACGCATGCGTATTCAAATACAGAGATATGTAAACAGGCAGAAAACGGCGCTACAGTCGGCAACGCCTCTATAAGACAACGAGGCCTGGCGCAGTAGATCTGTTACTGCACCGACAATGGCAGGTTACCAACATTTAAGTGAGTCTGAACGTGGTGTTATAGTCGGAGCACGAGCGATGGGACATAACGTATCCGATTTTTCCGAAAGACCATTTCACTAGTGTACCGTGAACATCAGAAATCCGGTAAAATGTCAAATCTCCGACATCGCTGAGGCCTGAAAAAGATCCCGCAAGAACGGTACCAACGACAAATGAAGAGAATCGTTCTACGTGACAGAAGTGCGACCCTTCCGTAAACTGCTACAGATTTTAACGCTGGGCCATCAATAAGTGTCAGCGTGCGAACCATTCAACGAAAAGTTCACAGATATGACCTTTCGCAGCCGAAGGCCCACTCGTATGCACTACACAATTCTTACGCCTCGCCTGGACCCTTCAGCACGACATTGGACTGTTGATGACTGGAATCATGTTGCCCGATCGGACGAGTCTTGTTTCAAATTGTATGCAGCGGATGGATGTGTACGGGTATGGAGACCACCTTATGAACCCATGGACCTCGAATGTCAGCAGGTGACTGTTCAAGCTGTAATGGTGTGGGCGTGTGCAGCTGGAGTGATATGGGACCCCTGATACGTCCAGATACGGCTGTGACAGGTGATACGTACCTAAGCATCCTGTTTGATGACGTGCGTCCATTAATTTCCATTGTGCATTCTGACGGACTTCGGCAATTCCAGCAAGACAATGCGACACCCCACACGTCGAGACTTGCTACAGAGTGGCTCCGGGAACACTCTTCCGAGTTTAAACACCTCTGCTGGCCACCAACTACCTAGTCATGAATATTGCTGAGCGTATCTGGGATGTCTTGCAACGTGCTGCTCTGAAGAGATCCCCAACGCTTTGTGTCAATTCCCTCCAGCACTACTTCAGACATTAGTCGAGTCCGACTTCCACGTGCTCGAGAAGGCCATACATGGTATTAGGTAGGTGTACCAGTTTCTTTGGCTCTTCAGTGCGTAAGCTCCGCATATCGCCTACAGCATTGCATCACTGAGAACCAATCATTCGGCAGATATGCTACTTTGATTGGTTTAGTCGAATTTATAAGAAAAATGAAAGAAATACAAAATCACATACATAAAATTTTACGTGTCTTATCCAATAATAATAAATTTAAGTAAAAGAAACAAAATGACAGGCATGCTGTAATCGCCATTGTGTGCAGACTGTCCCCTATGGGCATTTATATGTACTCGCTGCAGCAGATACAGCTATATTTGGTTGCTATACCAATGACTTGCAGTATATTTAGTTACTCTGCAGCTTGGCCCACCAGAGATACCATGGCAGGGGACGGAACGCTGAGGAGACAGAGGATGTCTGTTGGCTTGGAAGTCGATCTTCGTGCTTCAGCTTTGGTCGACGGTAGTAGCGAAGACTGACTGCCACAGTTGAAGTATACAGCGTGTAACTGGTCTAAACCTGGATATTTTTATATGTGGTAGAATTACCTATGTGCTGAGTGTTTTTCTCTGCATAAACGGTCTTCCCTTAATTTACTGCTTGATATTTCGTAAGTGCACTACTATGTAGACAGTATCACAGCTGACCTCCTGCCCAAGGGAACGTAAGCGGTAATGGCTTTTTCTTATCATATGCACTTGGAGGTACTAACCAATCTAAAAACATATATCTCGTAATAACTATAATTACTAAGCTGCAATTGGAGTAAGTACTGATGTAATATTGTCCAGTACACGGTCCACATCCACCAAGAAAAGTGTCTACACTTAAACCTATTACACCCTACATAATCGGAACAGAGTCGAGTGGGAAT
Source organism: Schistocerca cancellata (assembly GCF_023864275.1). NCBI lineage: Eukaryota > Metazoa > Arthropoda > Insecta > Orthoptera > Acrididae > Schistocerca > Schistocerca cancellata. Next base: position 158,620,322 of record NC_064635.1, on the reverse strand, counting down.
CATCAGTCCAGCGATACAGGCCGAAAACTGGGAAATCCATAGGCATAAGCAACTTGGGAACAGGACAGGTGTTTATCGCCCAGCGCCTGAGTCAGGCATCTCAAGAATGGTGTAGCTGGTCGCTGTTTTCATGCTGCTGTCGTTAGACGAAAGAGGGTCAAGGACGGTGAACCATGAATAGGCATCACAGTACTTGACATCCACGCCTCATTGCAGAACGTGGAGTATGGAGAACAGTCCGCTTTGTAAAGCAGGAAAGGTGGCTATCTGTAGAATATCTGACAAAATAGTAAGGTGTTTCCGAGAACGTTGTTCACCGCACAGTGATGAACAAGGGGCTCTGCAGCAGTTACCCCCAACCTGTTTCCGGTTTGACGCAACAACATGGCTAAATACGATTGCACTGGGCACTGAATCACCGAAAAGGCTGTGCATCAACGGACACGTGTCGCTTGGAATGTTGAAACAAGTTTCTTGTTACATGAGGTCGATGGTTTTATACAGATATGCCATCTACAGATGAATGGTATGATATTTTTCCAGATGAATGGTTGCTCGAAAAATGCACTGCGCCACCGATGCTGTTTGGTGGAAGCGGTGTTGTATCACGGAGAACATTCTCCTGACCGTCTAGCAGGAATCTAAGCCAGAATGACAGCTGTGGATAACGTGAACTGCGGATCACCTGATTCTACATGAGGTCGATGGCCTTATACAGAAATGGCATCTACAGATGAATGGTTGCTCGAAACATGCACTGCGCCACCGATGCAGGTTGGTGGAAGCTGTATTGTGCCACGAGGAACACTCTCTTGGACTTCCATGGAGCCTCTACCAGGAATCTAAGATAGAATTACAGCTGTGGATTATGGGAACATTACTGCGGATCGCCTGAATCTGCATGAGGTCGATGGCGTGATGCAGATATGCTGGCTCCAGATGAATGGTTGCTCGAACCATGCACTGCATCACCAAATGGTTCAAATCGCGCTAACCACTGTTGTGAGTCTTGAAAAGCCTGCAATTCATGTTGACAGGCCAAGGCCATTGTGCATCCATTTCTCTCAGCCATCGCGCATTACCAAGTGACCAACAAAATGCATATTACGAAGATTCATTTGCCCATGGTTTCTAACTGGTACTTTATTCACAAACACCATCTTGCTTAGAAATGCAACATCACTTTGCACTTTTTGTAGACACCATTCAGAATGAAACTTCCTGGCAGATTAAAACTGTGTGCCGGTCCGAGACTCGAACTCGGGACCTTTGCCTTTTGCGGGAAAATGCTCTACTGACCGAGCTACCCAAACACCAGTCACTACCCGTCCTCACAGTTTTAATTTCGCCAGTACCTCGCCTCCTACCTTCCAAACTTCACAGAAACTCTCCAGCGAAACTTGCAGAAATTGCACTTCCGGAGCAAAAGGTATTGCGGAGACATGGCTTTGCCACATGCTGTGGGATGCTTCTAGAATGAAATTTTCACTCTGTAGAGGGGTGTCCATGCCACGAAGCTGATGATGGAACGAAATGTAGCGGGGATGGTGTGAGTTGGAATACAGCGTTTTACAAATCCTTTGTCTGATCACATACATACATTTCAGCTGCTTCGCAGTCGAGGTCTTGAACGGAATTTGGTGTGCCGTATCTTAAAACGCGCCCGAAAGGCAACACCTCCTGACAGAGCCTTAAAGTGAAGACAGCGTTCTACATCTACATCTACATTTATACTCCGCAAGCCACCCAACGGTGTGTGGCGGAGGACACTTTACGTGCCACTGTCATTACCTCCCTTTCCTGTTCCAGTCGTGTATGGTTTGCGGGAAGAACGACTGCCGGAAAGCCTCCGTGCGCGCTCGAATCTCTCTGATTTTACATTCGTGATCTCCTCTGGAGGTATAAGTAATGAGAAGCAATATACAAGGGCTGTCCAGAAAGTAAGTTACGATTGATCGAGAAATGAAAATCACAGTGAAAATCAGAAATGTTTCATTTGTAACAGTTAGCTACACCTTTCAGTTACTTCTCTACGTAGTCGCCGTTCTGACTCAGACATTCGTCGTAGCGTTGTACCAACTTTCCAATACCCTCATCATAGCAGGCAGTCGCCAGTACTTTCCGCCAATTCTCTACGCTGGCCTAAAGCTCGTTGTCTGTGCCAAAATGTTGTCTTCATAGTCAGCGGTTCGTTTGAGCCGAGATGAAACGCAGTGGGAGACAATTACGGGCTGTATTGTGAGTAACCAAACATTTCCAATTGAAACGATGCAGGAGCATCTTCATTGCCCCTGCAGAATGAGGCTGAGAATAGTCTTGAAGAAGAAACCGCACGACAGTTATGTAATGTTGGTTGCATAGCTTCAGGGGAAAATTCTCACCAGGCCCTCGTACTTGGCGGGAGACATTATTTTCTACAACATCTTTACGCGCTCACTAAGAGCTCAGGAATGAAAAGAGCGACATAATTCAACCTAGAGTCATACTAGAGACACTGCCAAACACATCTTTGCAAAGCTTTAACGGATTTTCAGAGTCGTTTCCATTTCGCGACCGATCGTAACTTATTTTCTGGACAGCCCTCGTATTCGATATCTCATCCAGAAACGCACCCTCTCGAAACCTGGACAGCAACCTACACCGCTATGCAGAGCGCCTCTCTTGCAGAGTCTGCCGCTTGAGTTTTCTTAACATCTCCGTAACGCTATCACGCTTACCAAATAACCCTATGACGAAAGGCGCCGCTCTTCTTTGGCTCTTCTCTATCTGCTCTGTCAACCCGACCTGGTACAGATCTCACACTGATGAGCAATACTCAAGTATAGGTCGAACGAGTGTTTTGTAAGGCACCTCCTTTGTTGATGGACTATATTTTCTAAGGACTCTGCCAATGAATCTCAACCTGGCACCCGCCTTACCAACAATTAATTTTATATGATCATTCCACTTCAAATCGTTCCGTACGCATACTCCCAGATATTTTTACAGAAGTAACTGCTACCTGTGTTTGTTCCGCTATCATATAATCATACAATAAAGGATCCTTCTTTCTATGTATTCGCAATACATTTGTCTATGTTGTCAGTTGCCACTCTCTGCACCAAGTGCCTATCCGCTGCAGATCTTCCTGCATTTCGCTGCGGTTTTCTAATGCTGCAACTTCTCTGTATACTACAGCATCATCCGCGAAAAACCGCATGGAACTTCCGACACTATCTACTAGGTCATTTATGTACAGGGTGTTACAAAAAGGTACGTCCAAACTTTCAGGAAACATTCCTCACACACAAATAAAGAAAAGATGTTATGTGGACATGTGTCCGGAAACGCTTAATTTCCATGTTAGAGCTCATTTTAGTTTCGTCAGTATGTACTGTACTTCCTCGATTCACCGACAGTTGGCCCAATTGAAGGAAGGTAATGTTGACTTCGGTGCTTGTGTTGACATGCGACTCATTGCTCTACAGTACTAGCATCAAGCACATCAGTACGTAGCATCAACAGGTTAGTGTTTATCACGAATGTGGTTTTGCAGTCAGTGCAATGTTTACAAATGCGGAGTTGGCAGATGCCCATTTGATGTATGGATTAGCACGGGGCAATAGCCGTGGCGCGGTACGTTTGCATCGAGACAGACTTCCAGAACGAAGGTGTCCCGACAGGGAGACGTTCGAAGAAATTGATCGGCGTCTTAGGGAGCACGGAACATTCCAGCCTATGACTCGCGACTGGGGAAGACCTAGAATGACGAGGACACCTGCAATGGACGAGGCAATTCTTCGTGCAGTTGACGATAACCCTAATGTCAGCGTCAGAGAAGTTGCTGCTGTACAAGGTAACGTTGACCACGTTACTGTATGGAGAGTGCTACGGGAGAACCAGTTGTTTCCGTACCATGTACAACGTGTGCAGGCACTATCAGCAGCTGATTGGCCTCCACGGGTACACTTATGCGAATGGTTCATCCAACAATGGGTCAATCCTCATTTCAATGCAAATGTTCTCTTTACGGATGAGGCTTCATTCCAAAGTGATCAAATTGTAAATTTTCACAATCAACATGTGTGGGCTGACGAGAATCCGCACGCAATTGTGCAATCACGTCATCAACACAGATTTTCTGTGAACGTTTGGGCAGGCATTGTTGGTGATGTCTTGATTGGGCCCCATGTTCTTCCACCTACGCTCAATGGAGCACGTTCTCATGATTTCATACGGCATACTCTACCTGAGCTGCTAGAACATGCGCCTTTACAAGTACGACACAACATGTGGTTCACGCACGATGGAGCTCCTGCACATTTCAGTCGAAGTGTTCCTACGCTTCTCAACAACAGATTCAGTGACCGATGGATTGGTAGAGACGGACCAATTCCATGGCCTCCACGTTCTCCTGACCTCAACCCTCTTGGCTTTCATTTATGGGGGCATTTGAAAGCTCTTGTCTACGCAACCCCGGTACCAAATGTAGAGACTCTTCGTGCTCGTATTGTGGACGGCTGTGTTACAATACGCCATTCTCCAGGGCTGCATCAGCGCATCAGGGATTCCATGCAATGGAGGGTGGATGCATGTATCCTCGCTAACGGAGGACATTTTGAACATTTCCTGTAACAAAGTGAAGTCATGCTGGTACGTTCTGTTGCTGTGTGTTTCCATTCCATGATTAATGTGATTTGAAGAGAAGTAATAAAATAAGCTCTAACATGGAAAGTAAGCGTTTCCACATAACATGTGAGGAACGTTTCCTGAAACTTTGGGCGTACCTTTTTGTAACACCCTGTATATTGTGAAAAGCAATGGTTCCACAACACTCCCCTGTGGCACGCCAGAGGTTACTTTAACGTCTGTAGACGTCTCTCCATTGCTTCCGCGAAGCCCCCTTCGGAAGAGTGCGAGCCCTGGAGAGAAGTGTTCAGCGCGCGGCGCGCTTCTGTGGTCGGTACCACAGACCTTATTCCGGTGCCGGCAAGGCACGGCTGCCCAGAGTGGTCTTGGGGACAGTAGCGGCTCTTTCTGGAGCTGTACGTCCTGTAAGCAGGTCCGTCCACGCAGACTACTGTTTGCCCACATAGCGCTGGACGCCGGTGTCAGTCAGTGGGGAGTCAGAAAGCAGGGAAGCGACCAGGGAAATCAGTTACAGCGGTTTCACGGCACGGGCGGAGCAGCGAGCTATGTGGCCAGCAGTGGACCAGCTCGCTGTGGGTGCGGGTGGTGGGCCTCAGCTGGTTATTAAACCGCAGGCGTCAGTTCCAAGCGGGCAGACGGTGCCTCGTGTCATGGTTCCTGTTGAGACTGGACTGGCTGTAAACAGCTACATTCTGGTGGTTGCTTCCTGCGTACCAGAACTCTGCAACGGAGACAGACTTCCTGGCCGTGTTGGATGCGAACATCGGGCTGTGGTTCTCCTTAAAATTGTCCCAGAAAGTATATGAAGCAGTGCTGTAATATACTAAAATGTAAACTTTCACGGCCGGAAATATCATGTCCATTATAATTATCCGGGCTGTTATGACGTGGTCGGTTGATGAATGCTGTGGTGATTCCCAACGTTTCGTCTCCGACTGCGGGAGACATCTTCAAGGGGGTCCGTAGCTTGATGGAAGATCCAACACACACACTGGCTCGCTACTGACTGCCGCTAAATTCCGTGTCCGCGCGCCCCCGCGCCGCGGCGTGACGTCACGTGTTTTGAAAACGTCAGTGCAATTGGCCGCTGTCCGTCGCCGTCGATCGCCGTTGCCATCACCCAGTAGTGGACGAGTGGTACACATCTTCTTTAACACCGGCATCCATATACCGTTTAATTTGACGCCCTCCTCCTTTCTGTTGAAATTATTTGGGTGTTTAGCGATTTCGATCGCCTCCCAAATAATTTCAACAGAAAGGAGGAGGGCGTCAAATTAAACGGTATATGGATGCCGGTGTTAAAGAAGATGTGTACCACTCGTCCACTACTGGGTGATGGCAACGGCGATCGACGGCGACGGACAGCGGCCAATTGCACTGACGTTTTCAAAACACGTGACGTCACGCCGCGGCGCGGGGGCGCGCGGACACGGAATTTAGCGGCAGTCAGTAGCGAGCCAGTGTGTGTGTTGGATCTTCCATCAAGCTACGGACCCCCTTGAAGATGTCTCCCGCAGTCGGAGACGAAACGTTGGGAATCACCACAGCATTCATCAACCGACCACAGCATAACAGCCCGGATAATTATAATGGACATGGTGCTGTAATATGTACGACCGTTATAAGGGCAGAACCGCTGCAACTTCAATTTCTGATAACCTAAGGAAAAAAAAGACCTTAACGAAGGAATATCGGAATGGAGCGGAAATTGATATACCGGGTGATCAAAAAGTCAGTATAAATTTGAAAACTTAATAAACCACGGAATAATGTAGATACAGAGGTAAAAATTGACACACATGCTTGGAATGACATGGGGTTGTATTAGAACAAAAAAAAATCCTCATATTGCTAGACGCGTGAAAGACCTCTTGCGCGCGTCGTTCGGTGATGATCGTGTGCTCAGCGCCACTTTCGTCATGCTTGGCCTCCCAAGTCCCCAGACCTCAGTCCGTGCGATTATTGGCTTTGGGGTTACCTGAAGTCGCAAGTGTATCGTGATCGACCGACATCTCTAGGGATGCTGAAGTACAACATACTACGCCAATGCCTCACAATAACTCCGGACATGCTTTACAGTACTGTTCACAATATTATTCCTCGACTACAGCTATTGTTGAGGAATGATGGTGGACATATTGAGCATTTCCTGTAAAGGACATCATCTTTGGTTTGTCTTACTTTGTTATGTTAATTATTTCTATTCTGATCAGATGAAGCGCCACCTGTCGGACATTTTTTGAACGTTTGTATTTTTTTAGTTCTAATAAAACCCCATGTCATTCCAAGCATGTGTGTCAATTTGTACCTCTCTATTTACATTATTCCGTGATTTATTCAGTTTTCAAATTTATACTGACTTTTTGATCACCCAGTATCTGATGTCCATGTACAAATAAATAGATGATTGCAATTTCAGAGAAATTTAATCTATTCAAGAGAAAGAGCTTTACAAATTGGGCAAGACAGTAGTGCTTTGGTCCTGCTGTAAGCAGTTATTCAGCTTGCAATTGATTCATTGCGTTGCTGAATCACCTCCTGAGGGATATCGTGCCAAACTGTGTTCAGTTGGCATTTCAGATCGTCAAAATCCCGAACTCCTTGGAGGTACCTTCCCAAAATGCTCCAAACGTTCTCGATTGGGGAGAGATGTGGCGACATTGCTGGTCAGTGTGGGTTTTGGGATGCACGAAGACAAGTGGGTGGACATGATCTTCCTGAAACGTAAGACCAGAGAGGTTCGCCATTAAGGGCAACGATACGGGGTATAGAATATGTGTGCTGAAAGGGAGCCGCGTATGACATTCAAAGGGATCCTGCTATCAAATGAAATGGCACCCCAGACCCGTCATTGTCGGTCGTTTCTACATCTACATCGATACTCTGCAAATCACGTTTAAGTGCCTGGCAGAGGGTTCATCGAACCACCTTCACAATTCTCTATTATTCCAACATCGTATAGCGCACGGAAAGAATGAACACCTATATCTTTCCGTACGAGCTCTGATTTTCCTTATTTTATCGTGGTGATCGTTCCTACCTATGTACATCGGTGTCAACAAAATATTTTCGCGTTCGGAGGAGAATTTTGGTGGTCGGAATTTCGTGAGAAGGTTTCTCGCAACGAAAAACGCCTTTATTTTAATGATTTCCAGCCCAAATCTTGTATTATATCTGTGACGCTCTCTCCCATACTTCGCGATAATACAAAACGTGCTGTTCTTTGAACATTTTCGATGTATTCCGTCGGTCCTATCTGGTAAGCATCCCACACCGCGCTGCAGTATTCTAAAAGAGGACGGACAAGCGTAGTGTGGGCAGTCTCCTTAGTAGGTCTGCCAATAAAACACAGTCTTTGGTTAGCCATCCCCGCAACATTTTAGTGTGTTCTTTCCAGTTTAAGTTGTTCGTAATTGTAATACCTAGGTATTTAGTTGAATTTACGGCTTTTAGATTAGACTGATTTACCATGAAACCGAAGTTTAACGAGTTTCTTTTAGTACTCATTTTAGTACTCATGTGGATGGCCTCACACTTTTCGTTATTGAGGGTCAACTGCCACTTTTCGCACCATTCAGATACTTTTTCCTAAATCGTTTTGCAGTTTGTTTTGATCTTCTGTTGACTTTATTAGTCGATAAACGACAGCGTCATCTGGAAACAACCGAAGACGGCTGCTCAGATTGTCTCCCAAATCGTTTAATAGATAAGGAACAGCAAAGGGACTATAACATTGCCTTGGGGAACGCCTGAAATCACTTCTGTTTTACTCGATGACTTTCCGTCAACTACAACGAGCTGTGACCTCTCTGACAGGAAATCACAAATCAACTCACATAAGTGAGACGATATTTTATAAGCACGCAGTTTCACTACGAGCCGCTTGTGTGATACAGTGTCAAAAGCCTTCCGGAAATCCAGGAACACGGAATCGATCTGAAATCCCTTGTCAATATCACTCAACACTTCATGTGAATAAAGAGCTAGTTCTGTTTCGCAGGAACGGTGTTTCCTACACCCATGTTGACTATGTGTCAATAGATCGTTTTCTTCGAGGTAATTCATAATGTTCGAACACGATATATGTTCCAAAATCCTGCTGCATATCGCCGTTAACGATATGGGCCTGTAATGTAGTGGATTACTCCTACTACCGTTCCTGAATATTGGTGTGACCTGTGCAACTTTCCGGTCTTTGGGTACGGATCTTTCGTCCAGCGAATCGTTGTTTATGACTGTTAAGTATGGAGCTAATGCATCAGCATACCCCGAAAGGAACCTAACTGCTATACAGTCTGAACCAGAAGACTGACTTTTATTAAGTGATTTAAGTCGCTTCACTACTCCGAGGGTATTTACTTCTACGTTACTTATGTTGGCAGCTGTTCTCGATTCGAATTCTGGAATATTTACTTCGTCTTCTTTTGTGAAGGCGTTTCGGAAGGCTGTGTTTAGTGACTGCTTTGTCAGCACTGTCTTGGATAGTATCTCCATTGCTATCGCGCAGAGAAGGCACTGATTGTTTCTTGCCGCTAACATACTTCACATACGACCAGAATCTCTTTGGATTTTCTGCCAGGTTGGGTGGTATGGCGGGCAACACTCAGGTTGCTAACCCACCGCTATCCAAGGCATCGTCAGATACGTCGTCGCTGGTCATTGTGGCTCATTTCGAAGCGGGCTCATCACTGAAAACACTCCAGCCAGTGAGATTCCTGCCGAATTTTCCCGACACCACTGCAAACGCACTTGCTGGTGTGCAGCGCTCAATGGTGGTTGGCGCAGAGGACGCCGTGAGCTAGACCCCCTTCCTATGAGCCGCCTATTAATGGTCCTTGTCGCCGCACCTGGGATCGATGATAATGATTAATCCGGGGTTCTGAGTGCCTCTCTCTCTCACGCTTTGCCATCTCTCTAGGTCGACCACTCCCTTCTTGATGCTGCATTCAGCCACGGTTCACCCGTTCCTGTCAACATCGTCCAATAGTGGCATCGCCGCTCTTCATATGTCGTGCGTTTGCCCTTTACTGCAACCGGCTTCCTGGAGCGCCAGTACGTGACCTCGCTCAAATGCTGACATCTATGTATATTGCCCCTGTGTCTGTCTGCGAGGCACAGTTACTACCCAACTAACTACCCGGAATTAAATTCGCGAAGTCTTTATGCTCTGATATGGACATATCTCCTGTTTAGTATTCTCGACAGCTGCACATTGAAATTACGCTACAGCGTCACACATTCATTCATCAGCCACAGCCAAAGTTCTCACTTTTGAATTTTCCGTCGATCTCTGTATCAATATAAATATACGATATTAATTTAGCCTCCCTCCCCCCTGCGACTGTTGTTAAGTCTTTCCTTGTGTTAGGTGTTTCGATTTCTTACGTTCAGTCGCTGATATAGAGCTCTACACTACTGAATCCTTTTCTTTCTCTGATACTCCAGCAACGTGTTGTCCCTTTCTGCACTGCTCGAAGTTTATGAAATTGTTATTTTTGCTACTGTAATCTTGGACAGCAGATCTGTTTCTCGCATTTTTGTGTGGGGTCCACAATTTTGCTTCCGCCGTTTTGCAATATATGGCAGTAGCGGTAAGTGGTGGAGCAGCAGGTGCGTCGCAAGTATCATACAATAAATTTAGGTATCTAAAGACTACTCGTTTCCTCATTACATCTTAAAATTATTCTCGATTGAATAGAACAATTTACGAGTCCAATTCTTGTCGTTTGCGGGAATTTTTAATTTTCTGCTATGACTTGAGGACACCTCCGGCTGAGGCTGGTAAAATACTGAGTAGGGCCTTAGGCGAGGCACCTGCTACTGCAGAACGTGCAGAAAATGGTTAAACGCCTCAAGAACGGTGATGCTGGCTCGAAACCAGACATGGGGATGGAAGAGAGAAGATTTTCTAAGCTACTAAAATCGACGGAAACAATTCCAGGGCATAGTTATCGAAATAAATTGACGCGTTTGAGCCGACCACTGTAAGACAAACTGCCACAATACAGCCGAAGACATGAAAGGGTGGTTTAGCAGAATGACAGTGCTCGAACTATTGTTGAGAAACCCATCAAAACATACATGGAAACATTGAAATGGGAAGTCCTACCTCATCCGCCGTATTCTTCAGACACTGTTGCCTCTGACTCCCATGACCCCCACCACTTCTATCAATGGCACACGGTGTGGTTGGCCAGCACCTCCAGTCACGTCGTATGAAACAAGTTCCAAATTGAATAGATTCATGGATTTCCTCAAAAGACGCCGAGATTTTTCGCCGGAGGATTCGTGTGCTGCCCGAAAGAGGGGAAAAAGTAGTGACCAGCGATGGCCAGTACTTTAAATCGTAAATTTATTCTAAGTTTTTTGCAATAAACTCCCGAACCGGAGGAATCAAAGCTGTAGGTCTAATAGCACTCCTGTGCTGGAAAATAGTCTTTTTTTAGTATTGTTCTTTAGAGCTGTATAGTAATTAGTTATAGGTTTGCTGATTTATTGTGTGTGTTCATTTTAACGAAAGGCAAGATTGGTTGTTTAATCAGCATTCACTAAGAACGCAATCAGTCCAAGACACACTTTCTCCTTTCGTAAAGCAACATTTGGTTGATGATTTTGTCAAGTGATGTGTGCAGAACTTGAGCACAAGTAATTTCTGAACTATTAATTTTGAGCCATCTCGATAATGATTGTGTCATTAATAAATTATAATACGTCAATAAATATTTATGCCCCCACAACCGTCAGCTGTTACCACTCTAAAGCGTTCCTACACCAAAATGAGCACCGTCATGATCTATGTGTCGCACATTCTGCACAGACCTTCCTCACTGATCATTTGGAGATCCTTAGACGGCCATTCGCGATACACAAAGTGGCCTGCACGATCAACACACTTAACACCTCTCGATACTTCTGTGCGAAAAAAATTGAGACACAATGTCCACATGGAAATTTCGTTAACTCTAAGGACATGAAATGTCATACAACACAGTGCCTGTGTCACGCTAGAGTAGACATCCAATGTAACGCTCAGCACTGTCTGTCTGGAATCGCTTTAAAGCATCTGACAGAGCTCAATGTCAACATTTCACCACTTCATATGATTAATTACTATTAACGGCGTAATTACACAACGAAGATGACGTGCCACAGGCGCGAAATTTAACCGACAGGAAGAAGATGCTGTGATATGCAAATGATTAGCTTTTCAGAGCATACACACAAGGTTGGAGCCGGTGGCGACACCTACAACGTGCTGACATGAGGAAAGTTTCCAACCGATTTCTCACACACAAGCAGCAGTTGACCGGCGTTGCCTGGTGAAACATTGTTGTGATGCCTCGTCTAAGGAGGTGAAATGTGTATCATCACGTTTCCGACTTTGATAAAGGTCGGATTGTAGCCTATCGCGATTGCGGTTTATCGTATCGCGACATTACTGCTCGCGTTGGTCGAGATCCAATGACTATTAGCAGAATATGGAATTTGTGGGTTCAGGAGGGTAATACGGAATGCCGTGCTGGATCCAAACGGATTCGTATCACTAGCAGTCGAGATGACAGGCATCTCATCCGTATGGCTGTAACGGATCGTGCAGCCACGTCTCGATCCCTCAGTCAACACATGCACGAACAGTTCGACGACGTTTGCAGCAGCATGGACTATCAGCTCGGAGACCATGGCTGCGGTTACCCCCGACGTTGCATCACAGACACGAGCGCCTGCGATGATGTACTCGACGACGAACCTGGGTGCACGAATGGCAAAACGTCATTTTTTCGGATAAATTCAGGTTATGCTTACAGCATCATGGCGGTCGCATCCGTGTTTGGCGACATTGGAAGCGTGTATTTGTCATCGCCATACTGGCGTATCACCCGGCGTGATGGTATGGGGTGCCATTGGTTACACGTCTCGGTTACCTCTTGTTCGCATTGATGGCACTTTCAACAGTGGACGTTACATTTCAGATGTGTTACGACCCGTGGCTCTACCCTCCATTCGATCCCTGCAAAAATCTACATTTCAGCAGGACAATGCACACCGCATGTTGCAGGTTCTGTCCGGGCCTTTCTGGATACAGAAAATGTTCGACTGCTGCCCTGGCCAGCACATTCTCCACATCTCTTACCAATTGAAAACGTCTGGTCAATGGTGGCCGAAAACTGGCCCGTCACAATACGCCAGTCACTACTCTTGATGTACAGTGGTATCGTGTTGAAGCTGCATGGGCAGCTGTACCTGTACACGCCATCCAAGCTCTGACAATGCCCAGGCGTATCAAGGCCGTTATTACGGCCAGAGTTGGTTGTTCTGGGTACTGATTTCTCAGGATCTATTCACTCAAATTGCGTGAAAATGTAAGCACATGTCAGTTCTAGTATAATATATTTGTCCAATGAATACTCGTTTATCACCTGCATTTGTTCTTGGTGTAGCAATTTTAATGGCCAGTAGTGTACTAGGGGAGACGTTTGTGTGACCTCTTGTGGTGATAGTAGGACAGTGGTTTGCAGAGCTGTTATCTTTTTACTATTTGATCAATTCCACACATGAAGTACTATTAAATTGCAGTTTCCAAAGAAACCGTAAAATGATACACTGGCCAGGAACATTAATGTTACCACCCATCAAAGTCATGAATACCCACCTTCTCCAGTGCTGAGTGCTGTGCGACGTGCAGGAACAGTCAGAGAGGCTCTGGAAGTTACCAACAGGAATGGGGAGCCATTCCAACTCCAGTACTAAGGTCACTTGCACTCGGTTTTTCGGTTGAGAATCCATGGCGCGAACAACCCAATTGAGGTGGTCCCACACATAATTCATTGGGTTTAAAGCTGGGAAGGTTTGGTGGCCAGTGGAGTAGGTAACCTCATTTTGATACTCTTCTAACCATGCATGTACCCTGTGAGCTATGTGCTGCATTACATTTCCTGCTGGAAGATGCCATTGTACTGAGAAAAAACAAACTGCATGTACGGGATGGACATGGTCCTCAAGGATAGATGCGTACTTGTGTTGCCCTTTCTGTTCTTCTGACGTGACGAGATCTCCCAGGGAATGCCAGGAAAATGTTCCCCAGACCAAAACGACCCCTCCTGCAGCCTGGACCCTTCAGACTTCTGTTGCAGGGCCGTACACGCCAAAGGCCATCTACCCAATGGAGCAACGTGTTTCATCAGAGAAGTCCACTTGTCACCACTTAGTGGATGTCCAGTTGTCGCCACTTAGTGGATGTCCAGTTGCGTTACTGGCGTGCAAATTCCAGACCTCGTATCGATAAACAGCAGTCAACATGGGTGCCTGAAAGAGGCACCTGCTGCATAGGCCCACAAGTAGCAACATTCGTTGAACAGTCGTTGAGAAGACACTATTAGTAGCCCCTCGGTTCATGTGGGTGGTCAGTTGTTCAACAGTTGCATGTCTACTTCCCTGTACACATCTCTGCAGCCGTTGTTCACCCTTGTCATCTATGGGCCTTGTATTGTATTAAACCGGGGACCTAGAAACAACGGACAGGCTTTGTCCCACCTCAACCCTCAGTGGTTCACAACACCACAACAGGCCACAGCAGTTCACCCACCAACCGCCGCCCCACACGGAACCGAGGGTTACTGTGCGGCTCGGCCACCAGTGGACCCCCCCTGGGAACATCTCATACCAGACAGGTGTAACCCCAAATGATTGCGAGGTATAATAATTATGGTGTGCGCTTACCTGGGAACAGTGTTCGCGCAGCAATCGCCGACACAGTGTAACTGAGGCGGAATGAGGGGCACCAGACCGCATTCGCTGAGGTAGATGGAAAACCGCCCCAATAACCATCCACATGCTAGCCGGTACATCCGACTTTGACTCTAATCCGCCAGGCGAATTCGTGACAGGGACTGGCACGCCTTCCTGCTCGGGAAGCAGTGCATTAGACCGCGCGGCTAGCCGTGCAGGTCCATGGCCCTTGCTCCAATACATTTGCCTTGGCACTGGTTTTGAATAGCGTCATTATGCCATGCACGCTATCCTTTAACCACAGTGGCATGTGGACAGTTTACAAACTTAGCCATTTCGGAAACGCTCCCATCACTGGCCTGAAATCCAATGATCATGGGCTTTTGGACATAATTCGCTCCACTCCCGCATTACGACAACGACTGCGTTGTTTTCCTTATCGCCAACTGTCTTTCTACAACCTTCACTACTAGTCCTGCCACCGGCCGTGTGTGAATGATCATTGCTAGCTGCTGTCGAACATAGGTAGTGGCCACTTTAATGTGACTTGACCGTGTTTATTGAAAATTAGAAAGAAACATAATTGGTGTAATAATCGGTGACCTTTCAGGAAATAATAATAGTATTCACAGAGTTTACAGATAACGTATTTGTGTACTATTAACAAAACTCTGAAAAATTCCGCACGTTTTGGCCAGCAGTTACTGAACTATATGAAAAAAAACGTAAATAGTTACAGTCTATGGCGTACACACACTTTATTCAACATGTAAACGACACTACAGATATTCGGATTTAGGTTATGAAATGTACGATATGCATGCCAACATTGACGATTATGTGGCACAGGCAAATAGCGAAATTCTATTGCAGATGACACAAGTATTGCAATAAATAGTATGTCGAGTGTAGCTATAGAAAGATCTACTAATGATATTTTCATGGATATTAATAAATGGTTTAAAGCCAACTCACTGACATTAAACTTCGAAAAGACTCACTGTACGCAATTCAGAACCAGTAAGAGGTTTCCACCCAGCATATGCATAAAGGATGAAGAAGACCAAATAGAAGAAGTTAACAGTCTTAAATTCCTGGGATTACAACTTGATAATAAATTCAGTTGGGAGGAGCACACCACAGAACTGCAGAAACACCTTAACAAATCTGTATTTGCAATTCGAGTGTTAGCAGACATAGGCGACATAAAAATGAAAAAGCTTGCATACTTTGCCTTCTTTCATTCCATAATGTCATATGGTATAATATTTTGGGCTAACTCTTCAAGTCAAACGAAAGTTTTCAGAGTCCAAAAGCGTGTAATACGTATTATTTGTGCAGTAAATTCACGGACGTCCTGTAGAAACCTCTTCAAAGAACTGGGTATACTAACTGCTGCCTCTCAGTATATTTACTCCTTAATGAAATTTGTCCTAGATAATATATCTCTTTTTCCAACAAACAGCTCAGCTCATACATACAATACCAGGAACTAAAATGATCTGCACAAGGACTTAAAAGCACTTACTTTACTTCAAAAAGGGGTCCACTACTCAGGGACACTCATCTTCAATAATTTGCCAGCAAACATAAAAAATTTAGTTGCAAATAAAGATCAGTTTAAAAGGAGCCTGAAAGACTTACTAGTGGCCAACTCCTTCTACTCCATTGACGAATTTTTTAATAGAAACAAATGATGTCTATATTCATACTACTAGTATTGTTATTTCAGCTTAAAAAAATTTGCATGTCCCATATCCACGAGGATCTCCTCAGCACGGATCTATGGAACAAAAAACTAATCTAATCTAAATCTAATCTAAACCTGGTGAAGTTCAGAACATCGATGATGACCTCCTGAATAGCTGTTTTCAGCTCCGCAATGGTTTTGGGGTTATTGCTGTACACCTTGTATTTAATACAGCCCTTCAAAAAGGAGTCGCTTGTGTCTGGAGAATACGGCGGCCAGTTGAGGCCCACGCCAGTGGCCTCTGGGAATCCCAGGGCCACATTGTGGTCCCAAAAGGGCTCCTCCAGGACATCAAACACTCTCCTGCTTCGATGGAGTGGAACTCCATCTTGCATGACGCACATCTTGTCGAAATCAGGATCACATTGGATAATGGGGATAAAGTCAACTTACAAAACCTTCACGTACCGTTCGGTAGCAACCATCAAGGAAAAGCGCACCAATAATTCTGTGACTGGAGACTGCACACCACACTGTTACCCGTTGAGGATGAAGAGACTTCTCGATCACGAAATGCGGATTCTCAGTCCCCCAAATGTGCTAATTTTGCTTATTTATTAACAAATCCAATTGGAAGTGGGCTTTGTCACTAAATCAAATAATATTACACATGTTAATGCCCAACATGCCCCGCAGTCAACCGTGCAGTTGGAACATCCGAACGCAAACCGTTCAGAAGTTATGACGATTTTGTTTCATATAGTTCAATAATTGTCTCTGTGTAATCGGTCAGTTCCTTATAAGGTTTCGAATTTGTGTAAAGATCGGAGACTTACTTAAACGTGTTCAGAAATGTAAAATTTAGCACCTCACAAAACGAAAGAACATAGTATCCTATGACTACAGTATCAATGGATCAGATGTGGAATCGATCAACTTACAGAAGTACCAGACTACAAGAGATTTTAGGGATATGAAATGGAATGATCACATTGGCTCACTTGTATATAAAGGAGGAGGCTGACTTCAGTTCACTGATAGATTACTAGCGAAAAGCAATCGGTCTATAAAACACTTGTGCGGCCCACCCTATAATATTGCTCAACTGTGTGGGACCCATATGATATAGGACTAACAAGGGATATTGAAGGTATACAATGAAAATCAACACTAATGATCACAAGTTTGTTTCAGCTGTGGTACTCTGACATGGAGATGCTAAAAAAACTGAAATGGTGGGCGTTTGAATATAGATGCAAACTTTCCTACGGTAGCCAACTTACAAATATTAAAGAACTAACTTTATGGAATAAGCTACAGCCCCCTACATATTGCTCCCAAATGTGGACTAATTGCAGTGTACACAGAGTCGTTTAAGCAATTATTCTCGCTGCTGGAATTCGAGAGAACACTAATAAATGTAGGAAGTATCGTCTGCCAAGCACTTTGGAGTAGGTTATACAGTATGGACTACATGTAGATGCAGATTTTCTGTAGTGTAGTACAAACGAATGGTGTAGTTTTATTCATTCTCCATCTCGACAGGCCTTTTCCATAAAGCCATTGCGCACAGTGGTGTGGCTGTGGCGGACGGTATGTGCTCCGACCGCATGCGGGCTCGCTCCTTCGCACTGGGCGCACACCTAGGACTGAAGACGGACGACTCCCAGCAGCTGGTGGACTTTCTGAGGAAACAGCCAGCGCAGATGCTCGTCGAGAACGCCATGTTCGGCCGCACTGAAGAGGTACGTCCTGCACTGGCCACGCAGTGGTTTCTCCAGAGCTGGAGGTTTCGTGCCATCGCATGGGAGGTATCTGTTGTTCCAGGACAAGGCCCGCAGCGTGATGTTCCCATTCGTGGGCACGGTGGAGCCAGCTGACGCCGAGGGTGGGGCCTTCTTCCCGAGGCACCCCGCGCAGCTTCTGTGCTCCGGGGACTTCCAGCACGTGCCACTGATCACCGGCGTCTGCTCGAATGAGGGAAGCGTCTTTGCCTTAGGTCAGTACCTGGAGCGGTCACCCCAGCCCCTTTTCCCCTCTCCCCTCCCCTGGCAGCTGCTGCTCTTCAGTCAGGCTGAGGGCCACTCTGCATCAGTAAAACAACCACAGTCAATGCTTTCTATCTGTTACAATTCAGTTCTCACTGTAGAAGGGTGCTGCTACATTCGCTGTAGTGCAGCATGATATGAGGGTCACTCCAAAAGAAATGCACACTATTTTCTTTAAAATCCATCTTTTATTCTACATGTTTGAAAGTTTTATAGTGTGTAGATACATCCCTTAGGAACAATATTTTCATTTCTCCACATAATTTCCATCCCTCTCAACTGCCTTACGCCATCTTGGAACCAGCGCCTGTATACCGGCACGCCGGCCGGAGTGGCCGAGCGGTTCTAGGCGCTACAGTCTGGAACCAGGTGACCACGATGGTCGCAGGTTCGAATCCTGCCTCGGGCATGGATGTGTGTGAAGTCCTTAGGTTAGTTAGGTTTAACCCTAGGACGCCTAAGGGGGGGGGGGGACGGTTCGTTGAACCCACAATTTTTTTATGTCCCCTGCTTTTGCCCAAGTAACTTTCACACTACATATTCCCTTTGAGTTATTGTTTGTTGGCTATTTTATGAAACGTTAGTGTCACTATATTTTATAGAAAATTCCTGCTTTGAAACAAAAAATAAATAAACTTATTATGGGTCCAACAACCTCCCCCCCCCCCCCCTTAAGCTTCCGTGCTATAGAAAATTTCCCTTAGTAGGATTTCGTATTTCTCATCTCTACAACAATGCAAGTTAGTTTCTTGTTGGTTGGTATTCTTGATATTCACAACATTCGGTTCACTTTCAGAGGAAGTGATTGTTGATGTCAGTCAGCTGTTATTTATCTTGTAAACTTGAGTTAGTGTGGTTCCCAATACGTAGGCCTCCAGTAACTTTGGTGTCCTACACAGCAAAAACGAATCCAAGTAAAAACTTACTGATATTTGGCAACAGTGCACCAAGATAAAGGCAGTGTTGGAAGAGAGAAGAATAAAACCGAGATAAATGCATATTATTCCACTAAAGGTGGAATTGATACCGTTGATCAAATGGCACGTATGTACACCTGCAAGAGGGAAACAAAGAGATGGCCTCTATCTGTATTTTACTCTCTCATCGACATTTGTGCTATCAATGCAACCACCATATACATCCAGCAACATCCAAGATGGAATGAAAAGAAACACAACAAACGGAAACTTTATCTTCTGCAAGCTGGGACGGAAGTAGTGAAATTGCAGGTAGAAGAAAGAAGTGCCATTGCAAGAGGGTTATCTAACCAAATTGTTCAATCAATGGAGACTACTCTACAAAAGAAAATCAAAGAAATGACAACAGAAGCACGTCAGCCTCCCGCAGGGAAAGGTCGGTGCCATATTTGTGTAATAAAAGCTAAAACAAAGAAGCAGAAGTACAACAATCTAAGTAAACAACAGTATTGTGAACAGTGTCATTCAGAAAAAAATTGTGAAGTGTGCCTTGAAGTTGTGGACTCAGAGTAGTCTATTGTATATGAACATATCTGTATTTTGTATTGTAATATGTCAATTTTTTATTCACTCAATCCAATATTTATAACAATTAACAACATTTATAAACCAATGCCTTAGTTAAAATAGATAATTATACGTAATTTTTCGTCAGTAGACTTATTTAATACCTGTGGGCTCGCCGAACCCCCCCCCCCCCCTTCCTTAGGCATCCAAGTTAGAAAAAAGGCTTGGGCGTCCTAGGGTTAAGTAGTTCTACGTTCTAGGGGACTGATGACCTCAGAAGTTAAGTCCCATAGTGCTCAGAGCCATTTGAACCATTTTTTTTTGTATACCCTCATGGTAAAATTCTGGAGCAACCTGTTGGAGCCACTGTTTGGCAGCGTGCACAAGGGAGTCATCCATCTTCAAACCTTGTTCCACGAAGAGAGTCTTTCAGTTTCCCAAAGAGATGATAGTCACATGGAGCCAGGTCAGGACTGTAAGGCGGGTGTTTCAGTGTTGTCCATCCGAGTTTCGTCATCGCTTCCATGGCTTTCTGACTGGCATGTGGCCGTGCATTGTCGTGCAACAGCAAAACATCCTGCTTTTGCCGACTCAGTCGAGCTTGAAGTTTCTTCAGTGTCGTCACATATGCATCAGAATTTACGGTGGTTCCACTTGGCATGATGTCCACAAGCAAGAGTCGTTCGCAATCGAAAAACGTCGTAGCCATAACTTTTCCAGCAGAAGGTGTGGTTTTGAATTTTTTTTCTTGGGTGAATTTGCATGACGCCACTCCACTGATTGCCTCTTCATCTCTGGTGAAAAATGATGGAGCCATGTCTCATCACCTGTCACAATTCTTTCAAGAAATTCATCTCCACCATTCTCGTACTGTTCCAAAAGTTCCCTGAATACCATTTTTCTAGTTTCTTTGTGAGCCACTGTCAACATCCTGGGAACCCACCTGGCACAAACCTTTTCTAACGCCAACACTTTCAGTATTCTGCAAACACTTCCTTCCCCTATCCCAACGTAGTGTGACAATTCGTTGACTGTGATGCGTCTGTCAGCAGTCACCTATACGTTAACTCTCTGCACATTGTCTGGAGTGTGTGCAGTACTAGGCCCGCCGCTGCGAGGACAATTCTCAATATTCTCGTGCCCGCTTTCATCACGTAACCTGCTTGCCCACCGACTAACTGTACTGCGATCGACAGCAGCATCTCCGTACACCTTTTTCAACCTCTTGTGGATATTTCCCACTGTCTAGTTTTCATAGCACAGGAATTCTATGACAGCACGTTGCTTCTAACGAACGTCAAGTGTAGCAGCCATCTTGAAGACATGCTGTGACGGTGCCACTCACGGGAACAGGTTGAACTAAGTTTGAAAACATGTGGGAAGGCTGTATCTACACACTGTAAAACTTTCACACATGCAGAATGAAAACTTTATTTTTACAAAAATGGTATGCATTGCTTTTGGAGCGACCCTCGTAACTGTAAGCGTGCTTCTGATGCATTAATTTGATTTTATGAGACTATATCTGTTACATTTAGAGAACTGGCGTTGGGATTTTGACTGCAGAACTATTTTACTATGACCAACGAACATTTCGTGTAAGGACCACGAAGATAAGATAAAAGAAATCAAGGCGTGTACAAAGTCATGTAGGTAGTTGTTTTTCCGTCGCTTTGTTTGTGAGTAGAGCAGCAAAAAGTACATGACTAGTATTGGTACAAGATACCCACCACCACACACCATACAGTGGCCTGTGAAGCACACATGTAGATGTAAACATGGGGAGAATATTAATTTGTGCATCGAAACCAAGGTCCTGCTACCAAAGAACCAAGCATAAGAAATAGGTTCTCAGGTATGTGATTGGCTCCAAGAACTGTTTAAGAGTTAGAAATCCTTAAGTGGCCCTGGAGTTCGGTAGACAGAATAAAAATAAGCACATCTGTATTTTGGCTTCCTAAACCTAAAGACTTCATTTTGTCTCCTTACGTTAAATAAAAGAATGCAAAATGTTCAAATGCGTGTGAAATCTTATGGGACTTAACCGCTAAGGTCATCAGTTTAAGCTAGGTTAAGTAGTGTGTAATCTTAGTGACCGATGACCTCAGCAGTTTGGTTCCATAGGACCTTACAACAAATTAAAAAAATAAAAAAAAATAAAATAAAATAAAAATAAAAAATAAACCTTAAGGGAACCATAAAACGCCGGACCTTGCACTGAAACCGAAGTTAATGCAGTGACATGTGTGACACCATATGTAAATGTCGCACGTACTGCTGCCTCCAACAAATTTTTATCTTGTGTATATTCTGTGATGACACATAAGCTTGGCGGCAAATTCTACCAGTGAAGAAAGACACAGTTCTTCGTCCCCTTGTAAGGAATTGTACAGTGCAAACGTCTCCAGTTTCGCGTTGCCCAGCTGTAGGAATGTTGCGATGACGGACGCCATTAATTTGGACACATGTGAAGATCAATGCGTGGTTGTCATCAATTGTAATATAATATACACATACTTATATGCCAACCTGTGATGAGCATATTGCATGCTATATGTGGCAATGTATTGCCAAGCCCTGAGGGCATTGGTATTAAAAGACAAAAAATTGTAATTTCTTACATGAAGGAAAGTTAGACACTTGAGGTGCAAAAAAAAAATTCAGATACTACTATCATTAATGAGTGTACAAATTTGCATATCAGTTTCCTGTTTGAATCAAGTGTGGCTGAAAGATGATACAGTGCTATACCAAAAGTATCAGCTTAAGTTTTTAGAGATTTATCGCTTTCTGATTTACGAAACAAAGTAGTTCAAAGTACGTTCCTTTCATATCTAGGCAGTGTCTGTATGGGCTTCCGAGTCTCTTTTAGCACCTCCAACGACCATGACGATGTACCTTGTCGATGTCGCTGAGGCTGCGTT
This sequence comes from Schistocerca cancellata, assembly GCF_023864275.1. Taxonomy (NCBI): domain Eukaryota; kingdom Metazoa; phylum Arthropoda; class Insecta; order Orthoptera; family Acrididae; genus Schistocerca; species Schistocerca cancellata. Next base: position 158,597,821 of record NC_064635.1, on the reverse strand, counting down.
GCCACACAGCTCCTCACGAGAAGCTCATGCATAACGAAGGTGGTGTGCCTCCATGTGTTGTCGTGATGAAAAATCCAGTTGCTCACAACGACTTTCTTTACACTTCCCACAATCGAGCGAGAACTTGAATATAAAACGGGCCATTAACGGATTGCAAGAAACATAATCCAATGCGCCGTTCTAGATTTTTAACGAAAACTCATCGCCAGAAATCATACCAGTTTATGAGGATGATATGGTGAACCGTACTAATGTGTGGAAATGGTGTTGCGAGTTCAGAGAGGGTAGAACTACTGTTTGTCATGAACAAAGGTGTCAGCATCACTCATTATTCGTGCCAAACATCGATTGATTTTGTAACGAGATAAACGCAGTGTTTCCAGGAGTTAGACATCTCCTTATCATGTAATAATTAGTGAAATAGTTAATTTTCGAAAACTGTGTGTGACATGGACTGCTCGCAGAAGGTTGCAGTACTGGATCTTAACTAGAATTTCTCAAATGCTTCGAAATGAAAGGTGAATAAGGAATTATTCCAGATTCTACACTCCTGGAAATGGAAAAAAGAACACATTGACACCGGTGTGTCAGACCCACCATACTTGCTCCGGACACTGCGAGAGGGCTGTACAAGCAATGATCACACGCACGGCACAGCGGACACACCAGGAACCGCGGTGTTGGCCGTCGAATGGCGCTAGCTGCGCAGCATTTGTGCACCGCCGCCGTCAGTGTCAGCCAGTTTGCCGTGGCATACGGAGCTCCATCGCAGTCTTTAACACTGGTAGCATGCCGCGACAGCATGAACGTGAACCGTATGTGCAGTTGACGGACTTTGAGCGAGGGCGTATAGTGGGCACGCGGGAAGCCGGGTGGACGTACCGCCGAATTGCTCAACACGTGGGGCGTGAGGTCTCCACAGTACATCGATGTTGTCGCCAGTGGTCGGCGGAAGGTGCACGTGCCCGTCGACCTGGGACCGGACCGCAGCGACGCACGGATGCACGCCAAGACCGTAGGATCCTACGCAGTGCCGTAGGGGACCGCACCGCCACTTCCCAGCAAATTAGGGACACTGTTGCTCCTGGGGTATCGGCGAGGACCATTCGCAACCGTCTCCATGAAGCTGGGCTACGGTCCCGCACACCGTTAGGCCGTCTTCCGCTCACGCCCCAACATCGTGCAGCCCGCCTCCAGTGGTGTCGCGACAGGCGTGAATGGAGGGACGAATGGAGACGTGTCGTCTTCAGCGATGAGAGTCGCTTCTGCCTTGGTGCCAATGATGGTCGTATGCGTGTTTGGCGCCGTGCAGGTGAGCGCCACAATCAGGACTGCATACGACCGAGGCACACAGGGCCAACACCCGGCATCATGGTGTGGGGAGCGATCTCCTACACTGGCCGTACACCACTGGTGATCGTCGAGGGGACACTGAATAGTGCACGGTACATCGAAACCGTCATCGAACCCATCGTTCTACCATTCCTAGACCGGCAAGGGAACTTGCTGTTCCAACAGGACAATGCACGTCCGCATGTATCCCGTGCCACCCAACGTGCTCTAGAAGGTGTAAGTCAACTACCCTGGCCAGCAAGATCTCCGGATCTGTCCCCCATTGAGCATGTTTGGGACTGGATGAAGCGTCGTCTCACGCAGTCTGCACGTCCAGCACGAACGCTGGTCCAACTGAGGCGCCAGGTGGAAATGGCATGGCAAGCCGTTCCACAGGACTACATCCAGCATCTCTACGATCGTCTCCATGGGAGAATAGCAGCCTGCATTGCTGCGAAAGGTGGATATACACTGTACTAGTGCCGACATTGTGCATGCTCTGTTGCCTGTGTCTATGTGCCTGTGGTTCTGTCAGTGTGATCGTGTGATGTATCTGACCCCAGGAATGTGTCAATAAGGTTTCCCCTTCCTGGGACAATGAATTCACGGTGTTCTTATTTCAATTTCCAGGAGTGTATTTGGACTGATGATGGACCAAGGATGGCACACTACACGCCTGAGACTGAGACATAATCTATGCACTGACGACATCCCTCGACCCCCATCAGTGAAAAGAGCGAAGCTGTTGTTTCAGCCAATAAAAACACGTCTTCTGTTTTTAGGGGCCAAAAGGGATTTTTCTCGTCAAATTTTTGTCCCATGCGGTAACAATTACTCCTGTACGGTACTGTTAAACGGAAAGTAACTGTGGAAGGGCCATACAGAACAAAATAATGGGGATGTTAATGAAGTAAAAGCGTCTGTTGGATGACAGCAGCCAGTGCCACAAGGCAGCTCTCGGATCCATCACCGACCAACCACTCCACTCGCAGCCCTGGTCAGGCACATTCAGCCTTTAATTTTCCACCTCTCTCATTTTGTTTGTGGGTGGAAAAAAGTTATCTAACAACAATGAGATCCACAGTGCCGTTAAATGACGGGCCACAGAAGCGGAGGGAGACTTTTTGACAAAGTGTATTGAGAATAAAGGCGACTACGTCCAAAATAATGCTTGATATACGTTTGTTAATATGTCAACTTTTTATTAAAAAAATTGTCTTTTCGATTTTTGAACAAATGACCCACCGTCAGTAACTAGACATGCCTTGTATTTAAGCACCTCGTTGTTGGCTTGTTGCGACAACTCGATTAGTAGATATCAGCAAACGTCAGGTTCTTCAAAGAACCTAACCTCCATGTATGAAAAAGCTTCAAATTTCTGATTGATTTACAAATGTGTTAATATTTTAAATGTGTGACTTTAATCAGTTAATCGAGAAAAACTTCTGAAAATGTTTGATATTATACTTAAAGTTTATTGGAAGTCGGTAAGTGGCCTCATTATCAGTCGCTGCATGAGTGTACGCTCGCTAATTTATCTCCTTTTTTGAGAAGAAACTCGCTTTTTCCGCGTCTCAATGTTTATGATGTCATATCTATTGAACTATGGGGTCGGCTGCTTTGGCCGAGCGGTTATAGGCGCTTCAGTCCGGAATCACGCGGTTGATACGTCGCAGGTTCGAATCCTGGCTCGGACATGGATGTGTGTGATGTCCTTAGGTAGGTTTAAGTAGTTTTAAGTTCTAGGGGACTGATGACCACAGACATTAAGTCCCATAGTGCTCAGAGCCATTTGAACCATTTGAACTCTGTGTTGTACAATGTTATAATTTTCCAGGTACATTCAGTGAATTATGTGGACGCTGTGGGCAAAATATGTTGCGAATACATTTAGTAGTAATAAGGTTTAAAGTCATACTGAAGCTGAAATTTTATGTCATGAACAGCGAATGTGCAGTAAGTGATAAACTTTCTTCCTCTCATCATTCTATGGTGGGTGTCAACGACAAAATAACGCGGCGCCTGTGAGTGCCTGTGCACTCGACTCACGATTCTCTCCCGCTGCCCACTCACCAGCCAGGTCTGTTGTCGGGTATAAGGGGAGTATACCGGCGCAGAAAGGAGGTCGAGTACAAGAGTTCGCAAGTATAGCCACAGACTCGCCGTATTCCCACTACATGACAAACATTTTGAAAGCAATTCCCTGCACTGAACTTTTATTACTATGCATTTATATCACACAGTCATGATTTCGGTTTTATGGCCTTTCTCAGGTGCAAATTGAAATGTCGTAAAATTTGCTACCCGCCTAAGTGACAGCAGCAAGTTATCATCACTATATAAGAATGTCCTGACTCACTCACTGACTCATCATTGTACAGTACAGACCGCTAAGGATAGAAACTTGAAATCTGGAGAAGGTATGAAATAGAGGATGCCGTTTTTTTTAAACAGAAAAAAATCGCTATTAAGGCAGTTTTGAAGCTAGACCTACGAATATCGGTATTTGGTTTCTTGGTCAGAAATAAAGAAACAATGTTTCAGCATTTTTGGAAAGTTAACCTTATGGGGCTGAAAGAGGGAGTGAAATCTTTATTAAAAATGGTTCAAATGGCTCTGAACACTATGGGACTTAACTTCTGAGGTCATCAGTCCCCTAGAACTTAGAACTACTTAAACCTAACTAACCTAAGGACATCACACACATCCATGCCCGAGGCAGGATTCGAACCTACGACCGTAGCGGTCAGACTGAAGCGCCTAGAACCGCTCGTCCACTCCGGCCGGCTCATTATTAAAGAACTACTAAAGTGTTTTTAAAGCTACATGTATCAATATTACTATTTGACTTCTCGGTTACAAATAAAAAATACAAAATACATGTTTCAGTGTTTTTGGAAATTGAACTTCTAAGGGAGTGAGGCGACGAGACCTTTTATGAAAATATTTTACTATGAAAGCATTATTAAGCCTAAATCTATGGAAATTTAAATTTAGATTCTCAGTTAGAAATAAAAAAAATACTTCTTTCACTAATTTTGGAAATTCAACCACTAAGGGCGTAAAATAGTGGATGAAAGATTTTTTTTGAAAGTAAATAATTATTAAAGACCTACCAAAGGAGTTTTACGGCTACATCTATGAAAACTGATATTTCACTTCTCGGCTAGACAGAAAGAAATATTTGTTACGGCACGAATGTTGCAAAAAGCATGATTAACAAAACATTTGGACTCCACCTGCCAGAATCACTTTTTCGTCAGAAGTAAGCTAAATTCGGAAAAGACCATGCTTATAGGGCCTGAATCAGCGTGTAAATGTTCGAAGGTGCTGCAGTTTGTGAACAGAATAACAATTTGATTGAATAAAAAAATAAGTAAACAGAAAACTCTGCATGTCATACATATTACACAAGCAAAGCAGTAAGCGCTAACCTATTATACCAGTATAACAGCTCATCGATTAACAGTGAATGTTGTTCTATTTATATGTACGCTTACATTGTGTGTATTGTGCATTGAACTGGGGACCTAGAAACGACGGACAGGTTTCTTCCTGCTGTACCCCTGTCTTTCACTACCCCACAACGGACCACAGCAGTCCACCCACAGCACCGCCGCCCCACACCGAACCCAGGGTTATTGTGCGGTTCGGTTCCCAGTGGAACAACTGGGAACGTCTCATACCAGATGAGTGAAACCCCTAATGTTTGCATGGTAGAGTAATTATGGGGTACACATACTTAGTCTTTGCACAGCAATCGCCGACATAGTGTAACTGAGGCGGAATAAGGGGTAACAGCCTGCATTCGCCGAGGCAGATGGAAAACCGCCTTAAAAACCATCCACAGACTGCCCAGCACGCCGGACCTCGACACTAACGAGTCAAAATATTTTACATATACAATAGACAAGAAAACCTAACTATTTATATTCAAAAGGGAAACAATATCAACTGTATATTATTTTCAACAAACAAGTCCTCATTACATTATACACTCCTGGAAATTGAAATAAGAACACCGTGAATTCATTGTCCCAGGAAGGGGAAACTTTATTGACACATTCCTGGGGTCAGATACATCACATGATCACACTGACAGAACCACAGGCACATAGACACAGGCAACAGAGCATGCACAATGTCGGCACTAGTACAGTGTATATCCACCTTTCGCAGCAATGCAGGCTGCTATTCTCCCATGGAGACGATCGTAGAGATGCTGGATGTAGTCCTGTGGAACGGCTTGCCATGCCATTTCCACCTGGCGCCTCAGTTGGACCAGCGTTCGTGCTGGACGTGCAGACCGCGTGAGACGACGCTTCATCCAGTCCCAAACATGCTCAATGGGGGACAGGTCCGGAGATCTTGCTGGCCAGGGTAGTTGACTTACACCTTCTAGAGCACGTTGGGTGGCACGGGATACATGCGGATGTGCATTGTCCTGTTGGAACAGCACGTTCCCTTGCCGGTCTAGGAATGGTAGAACGATGGGTTCGATGACGGTTTGGATGTACCGTGCACTATTCAGTGTCCCCTAGACGATCACCAGTGGTGTACGGCCAGTGTAGGAGATCGCTCCCCACACCATGATGCCGGGTGTTGGCCCTGTGTGCCTCGGTCGTATGCAGTCCTGATTGTGGCGCTCACCTGCACGGCGCCAAACACGCATACGACCATCATTGGCACCAAGGCAGAAGCGACTCTCATCGCTGAAGACGACACGTCTCCATTCGTCCCTCCATTCACGCCTGTCGCGACATCACTGCAGGCGGGCTGCACGTTGTTGGGGCGTGAGCGGAAGACGGCCTAACGGTGTGCGGGACCGTAGCCCAGCTTCATGGAGACGGTTGCGAATGGTCCTCGCCGATACCCCAGGAGCAACAGTGTCCCTAATTTGCTGGGAAGTGGCGGTGCGGTCCCCTACGGCACTGCGTAGGATCCTACCGTCTTGGCGTACATCCGTGCGTCGCTGCGGTCCGGTCCCAGGTCGACGGGCACGTGCACGTTCCGCCGACCACTGGCGACAACATCTATGTACTGTGGAGACCTCACGCCCCACGTGTTGAGCAATTCGGCGGTACGTCCACCCGGCCTCCCGCATGCCCACTATACGCCCTCGCTCAAAGTCCGTCAACTGCACATACGGTTCACGTCCACGCTGTCGCGGCATGCTACCAGTGTTAAAGACTGCGATGGAGCTCCGTACGCCACGGCAAACTGGCTGACACTGACGGCGGCGGTGCACAAATGCTGCGTAGCTAGTGCCATTCGACGGCCAACACCGCGGTTCCTGGTGTGTCCGCTGTGCCGTGCGTGTGATCATTGCTTGTACAGCCCTCTCGCAGTGTCCGGAGCAAGTATGGTGGGTCTGACACACCAGTGTCAATGTGTTCCTTTTTCCATTTCCAGGAGTGTAGAACAAAATAAACATCTTGCTATATCACCAGAATTCAGGTACAACTGCGAAAAAAGAAAGAAAGGATGAAAGAAAACAGAAAAACATCCTCTTATACGGCTCTCAACTGTCAATGTCTTCATAATGGGGAATAAGAATATTTTTTGCAGTGGACGAAATTTGTACGTTTTTCGTCTGATGTGTGGACTGTAGCGTAAGAGTCATTCCGGATATCACTCCTCCTCTAATGGAACACATTTGGAGTTATATGTTTTGCATCAATTAATTTTCGTCCTTCACGCTGCGGTCTCGCAGAACACAGCTTCATTAAAGGCTATCTGATCCCAACAATCAGTCTTTTCACCTTGTCTGTGCTACTTTTTTCGTCCACTCATCTGCCGCACTAACAGTAAGTCCGACTAACCTTACATTGCTGCACGCTTCAGTAAAAGAGAACGAATCGACGGGTATGAAGCGACTGCAGCGCCACAGTTCTGAGACGCATCTTATTCGTGGAACTACAGTGGGAATGGAGAAAGCCCACTAGCACTGATGCAACAGTGGCGCCTTGGTTTGTGCGGTATGCAACCCGCAACATTGCACTCGTACTTCCTCCGTTTGTAATCTGTGTCAAGTGCGTCTTCTTCAGTTAGCCTCATACTGAGAGAAGGCAAAAACCAAACACAAGGCAAATACTACCCTCTCAATGGCACTACCGAAGTGCAAGATGCTCCGAGGAGTACACTGAGAGATCGATGTTGCGAAATCAGTGCTCTTAACTGTGACAATGTATCACGAACTGGGCTCCCTTGGGTTAGTAATGTCAATTACAAGAAATAGACGAAAGTGTGTGAGGAAGTGTGTGGCTAATAGTTCTGAGGCAACTGTACACAGAAGAGATACATTTGTACAAATGATCTAATGTGAAGTTATGAGAAGTGATGGGTCATGCCTAACCTAACATAGTTTGTGCTGAACTGAAATACAAGTTTGTACTGTAGTCTGCACTGAGGGCTGTTGGTTATGGTATACACTTCCAGCTCATAAAACTGATGGACTGTCATCATTTAACATAGATTCCTCATCTTTCTCTCTCCTCTGTTGTCACAATCGGTGGCTCCCACTCGTCATAGGGACTGAGAGATCAGCTGTTCCTTTTTACTTTCCCGTAACCTACGCCTCTCTACTTTCCGAAGAAAAACCTAATACTTTCGACAGCTAGCCCTTAACTCACGAAGAGACTGTTCTGTCACATACACTAAGAGGTGTCATCTCTGGGACCCAAACGTATAAACTGAGATTTAGGGGATAAATCATTTGAAATTTTTCGTTTAAGTTATATAAGACTTATTTTATAATAATTTCAGTGCCATTTAAATACTCCACGTTCACTGTGTTGCATTAAATAAAGTCTGTAGAATTAACTTTTTGTCACACAAAATCGTATATTTTTGTGCGTTTTTTTTAAATATTACACGTAAATAAACTCTTAGACAACTAAATTTTACATTCTGAAGAATTATTGTACCTTTGCGTAGCAGGTACATTTTCACATAAAATTACACTCCAGGGTTTAAATTTGCACGTAGACATTGGACAAAAAGAAAGACTGATAAACGGGTATTCACTACTGGGATCTACATTTCCCTTTACCACCACTCAGAACGTGTCTGATTTTAACTAGTACTTTAACTATTTCATTGAAGAAATAGGACGCTGTCCAACATCATTGTCCTGAAGTTCTTCCTATGAACGATACTCTCGTTCACTAGCAGAATTGTGGCCGCTGGCTAATGAAATCTCGTCGTCCTTTTCGTCTATTCCTTGAAATATATATCTGTGACATGTTCCTCATGTTTCTGAGAATACATTTCTTGCTGTATGTTGTGTACATAGTTCCGCATAGTCAGCGCGTACACAACTTTCCCACTAGAGCGCGCCCCGCTAAGCACAACAGCGCAGGCGCAGCGCTCGTCTGTCTCCGCACTACGAGATGGTGCTGCCATAGAGATGGACCAAATTCTGCTTCCGCCGATCCGCGTATTAATATGTAACGCAGCCAATGAGATTGCTGCTAACGTAGAACCTTTTCTCCTTGCGGATCACACTCGCGCAGTGATACATGAACGCGCGAGGTATTATAGCGAGTGTACAGACCTCCGGTTAGTCAGTCCGCATTTGCCTGCATCAGTCTGTACGAGTTCTACATTTGTCTGTACCAGTCTATAGTCAAATTTCAGTCTGCGCCTAATAAGATTACCATATTCTTGTACATAGCCATGAAGATAAATGTATAGACACTTTTGTCAAGTATCAGAGATATATGTGAGAATAAGATTAACGTACCAATACCAAAGGAACTTCAGATTGTCAATTATAAATAGCACCCAGAACAAAGTTAAGTAATTTTTATGCTTGTTATTATTTTAATGAATGTGTGTGAAAATTAATCAAGTTCTGTTTAAAGTTGGTCACCGTCAATCTGCTACTCTAAGCGTGCAAGTGGCATTTCTATCGTCTGACCTAACGGCAGAAGAAAAACGCCACGATAAGACCACAAGACATATTGCTGACACTCGCCTACTTCGTTAGAGCGACAAGTCAAATAATCTGATGGTGCGTGTACTGAAGGTCTTACAGTACGCGCACCACACTATACTAAGAAAACAGGTATGTAGTTCACAGGAGACCCCAGAATGTGTCAACAGCACGTGTTAGCAACAAACAATGAAGGCGATGATGCAACCGACCGTAAAGCGTTATAGAATTAACGATTTAACGAGGTTAGATGAAGTATAGGGTTACTCCCTATAAATTACCTTGGAGAGCGAGTTTGAAAATTCTCGCAAGGTCTGGGCTCAACGACCATACCTCGTGAGTTATGGGCTGGGATCGTTTTCTCGTAGTTTTATGGTCTGGGTTTGGAGACAAATATGCAAACATCGCGAGAAATGCATGCTTCAACATAAATACAGATGTCAGTCATGGCTGCATGGTGCACTCTAGTGTTTTGTCACGAACGACACCTGTCCACTTTTCCTAATACGTTGCAAGCGTCTGTGGTGGTGAAGTTCTGTGTGGTTATGAGTGCATTATGTCGGTTTCTTTATCAAGTCGTACGTGGGCAAATTCTTGGCGCTCATATGGTGGGCACTGCCGCAACATGGCAGCCAAAGTGTTTGGTGTTTCAGGAGGCATCGTATCAAAGATTTGCACCATATACACGGAAAACGGAAAAACATCATGTTCTGTCACAACACGAACAAATGTGTGTGTTGAGTGATCGCAACGGACAGTCATTCACGAGAATTGATTGGAAAAATAAGGGAACGACAGCTGCAAAAGTCACTGCAGAACTGAATGTTGCACTAGCGAACCCAGTCAGCACAAACACAACAGTAAGGGGGCTCCACAAACCGGGAATTGCGGGGGCGAGTTGGAACAGGAAGTCGTAGTGTCGAAGCCATAAGACCGGGACTGTGTAGCAATGGAAGAAAGTCATTTGGTCTGATGAGTCTTGTTTCACACCTTTTCCAACTTCGCCAAAAGATCGAAAACATGGCGGGATGTGGGCAGCGATGTGGTTGAATTGCATTCAACATCAGATTACTGGCGAGGATTATGAAGCCAGTTCGGCTGATCACGTAAATCCCAGAGTACAATCTTTGTTCCCCAATGGTAATGCAGTGTTCAAAGACTCCCGTTCACATTGTTCGCATCGACAAAGAACTGCTTTTGTGGGCACGACACTGAATTGTCGCATCTCCTCTGGTCTACTTAGCGTGGTCGATATCTACTTCCTTCATCACTCCCTGGACGTGCCAGTATTTAGCAGCACATATAGCATAAGATTCCCTTGAAAACCATACAGAACATGTGGTTTTGCATTCCGAGCCTATTGCAAGCTGTTTTGAATGCCAACGGCCATGGTACACCGTATCACGCATGGTAACCTGTCATCATTATTGGCGTTTCCACATTTTTGTCATAACCCTGAATGTCTGTCGCTACTATTGAGAATTCTCCCTCCTGTAGGTACGTCATTCTGTCTGACAGTTTTATAAGTCTCCAAGCGATAACATGCCTACTGCGATATACGTGCCCTTTTTTGTGGACAGTGAAGCATCCCCAACTCTTTTCTTTTTTTTTTCTTTATTGTATTTCAGTTCCCCATGGGGGTGGGCTGGCAGCAGCATATGCGCTGCTCTTCAGCCGAAAGACATAGTACAAAACAATAGAAGACATTTAAAGATATACAAACGAGAAAATATGGTGAACATAGATATAAAAAAGGGGGAACATCATGGAAGGCAATAGACAAAAAAAGGGGCGACTGTAAAATGGAGATAAAAACCGTAAAAAAGTAGCGCACACAAAAAACCACACACAGGGACAATTAAAAGAACACAAGGCACAGTATGACCGGAACATAAAAGTATCGACGGATGGCGTAGCACATAACAAACACTTACAGTGAACCTCAAGGCAGCACACAATTAAAATCACACCTCTTGATGCACACGAGAAACAGCACTAAACACAACACTGACGTCGCACACTGATGATGATCAAAATGGAGGATCTGTCAGGCGCAAGGAGATGGATACCAGAGGAAGGGTGGGAGGGAGGGAGGGAAAGAGAGGGGGGAGATGGGCGGGGGGCGCGTGGAATAGGGCAGGTAGGGAGGGATGTGGGAAGGATGGAGCGCACGAAGGAGGAAAATCTACTCTGGGAGAAGGAGGGGAGAGGAAAAAGGGGGCCCCTGGGGAGGGGGGAGGAACAAGGCCAGATTATAGTTGGAAGGAAGGGTATATGTCATGGCGAAGTGCATCATCTGGGAGGGCGAGGCACTGGTAATTGTCCTGATGAAGAGGTGGAGGGTGTGAAGGTGGAGAGAGAGAGCGATACAGCGATAGAGGAGCGGCAACGAGTGGGGGGTGGAGAGGAAGGAGGATCAAGCCTGCAGACAATGTAACAGATGCGGAGATGTTGGAGGAACAGGAGAAGGTGGGGGAAGGGGATGAGTTTGTACAGGAGCCGTGTGGGGGGAGGAAGGCGGATACGGAAGGCAAGGCGGAGCGCATGGCATTCGAGAATTTGGAGGGCCTAGTAAATATCGGCAGGTGCAGAGATCCAGGCAACGCTAGCATAACAGAGGATAGGACAGATGAGGGATTTCTAGATGTGGAGGACGGTAGAAAGATGCAATCCCTATGTCCATCCAGACAGAAGGCGGAGGCGGGAATGGGCTTTCTGGTGGATGGTCTGGAGGTGAGGGGTCCAGGTGAGGTGTCGGTCGAGTGTGAGGCCAAGGTATCTCAGGGTGGGGGGTGAGCTGGATAAAGGGTGAGGTAGAAATCATGGAGACGTAAAGAGCAGGTGGTGCAGCCTATGATGATTGCCTGGGTTTTGGAGGGGTTGAGACGGAGGAACCACTGGTTACACCAAGTGGTGAACTGGTTAAGGTGGGTTCAGAGGGTATGTTGGGACCATTGAAGGGTAGGATAGAAAGCCAGGAAGGCGGTGTCATCAGAATACTGGAGAAGGTGGACAGGTGGGTGTGGCTTGGGCATATCAGCCGTATACAAGAGATGAAGGAGAGGGGAGAGGACAGAGCCCTGGGGGACACCAGCAGTGGGATAAAAGATACGGGAGTTGGTGTTGTGGAGGGTGACATAGGAAGGATGGTGCGAGAGGAAGGAGGGGACCAGACTGACAAAATTGATAGGCAGGGCGTAGGTTTGGAGTTTAAAGAGGAGACTGGGATCCCATACACGGTCATAGGCATTTTTGAGGTCAAGGGAAACAAAAATGTCAGTGTGACGGGAGTTGAGCTGGAGAGACAGAAGGTGAACGAGGTTAAGGAGTTGGTGTTCAGCATAGGTGGGCCAGAAACCACACTGGGTAAGGGGGAGGAGGTGGTGTTGAGTAAGGTGCTGATGGATACGGTGGGAGGGGATGGATTCGAAGACCTTACTGAAGACGGAGGTGAGGCAGATGGGATGATAGGAAGAGGCGGCAGAAGGGGATGTGTTGGGTTTGAGGAATAAGAGGACATGGGAGGTCTTCCATAGGTCAGGGTAGAAGCCAGTAGAGAGGATGACGTTATAGAGATGGGCAAGGACAGTCAGGTAGGAATAGGTAGGTGACACAGTCGTGACCAGGGGCTGTGTTGTATTTTGACTGGAGGATAAGTGTAATGTCTTGTACTTTGATGGGAGTGTTTATGTCGGAGGGGGGTAACTGTCTCAAATACTGGAGACAGAGGTATTGGCACGTTCCATGACGGTGGGGAAAAGAGAACAACCAAAGTGGGGATCATCTGGGATGGAGAAGACCTCGGTAAGGTGGGACGCGAAGTGGTTGGCCTTACTGAGGTTGTCAGGAAGGGGGCGATCGTTATGGATAAGGGGGTAGTGGGCAGTGTAAAGGGAACCAGTAAGGTGATGGAAGGCGGACCAGTACTTGGAAGAGTTGATAGGGAGGTAGGCGTTGTCATGTGCAGGTCTGGCGCCAGTCTCAGTGTTTCGTTGCTGCAATAAGGTTCCGTACGTGTCGCCGTATTTGCCGGTGGCGTTGGAGTGTATCCCGGTCACGAGTGCGCAGGAAGGAAAGATAGAGGCAGTGGGATTCACAGAGGAGGAGGACAGCCTGCGGAGGGAGAGCAGAACGATGGGGGTTGATGGTTTTAGTAGGAACATGGGCCTCCACAGCGTCAGTAATTACTTTCTGAAGGAAGGGCGAGGCTTGGATGATGTCGTCAGGATGGCCTTCGGTAAGAGGGTGACCTGGGTGGTGATGGATTCCCAGTAGGCATCGCAATTGGCACGGTGGTAGTCATTTACGACCTTGGGAAGGGGTGCAGGGAGGGGATCTGTAGGGGGGCAGTGAGCAGACATTATGGTGAGAAGGACAGGGAGGTGATTGCTACCTGTGGGGGCAAGGACGGCGATGGCAATATGCCCAAGGAGGTTGGTGGAGGCAATGACAACATCTGGGGTGGTGTCACTTTCAGGTCGGGTGTGCTGGGGAAGGGAACAAGGTCGCCTTGGATCCTGGAGAGGAACTGATGCCACCGCCAAAGGGCGGCAGGAGTGAGGCTATGGGTGTTGAGGTTGGCAGCAATCACATAGGTGGAGAAGGTGCGGTCAATGTGCGAGATGAAGTCATAAGGAACAGTGTAGTGGACATAGATGGTAGCACAGGTAAGGGTGAGGGAGGGGAAGAAGACGCTGAGGATAAGGTGTTCAGTGGGGTCATTTAGGTTGTGACTGGATGGGGATGTGCTTAAGGTGTTCAATCGCGACTCCACCCTGCGCACGAGGACCAGGAGCATCAGTGCAGTGGAGGATATGAGGATAGGTGCGGATAGAATGGTGGGGCTGGAGAAAGGTTTCGTTCAACAGGAAGGTGGCGACCTGGTGGTGGGAGAGGGTGTGCATGAGCAGGTATTTGTTGGAGTGGAAAGAGCGAATGTTCTGGAAGAAGATGCGATACTCGTGCCGCGCCATGGCAGGATGAGGGGGGAAGAGAGGGTGTCGAGGCGGGTGAAGGTGAAGTGGGCTTGGTTGTGGGAGTAAGTGGCAAAGGTGTTGAGGTGGAAAACAGAGCGAGCAGCAAGGGAGATTTGTTGGAAGGTGTGGGGGCGCTGTAAAGGGTGAATGCTTTGGAGTACAACGGTAAGGAACCAGATGATGTCCTCGGCCATGGGGGGTGGACGGAGGGAATTGTTGGGGTGGACAGGGTGATCGATGGGACAAACAGGGACTGTAAGCTCAGGGGTGGCTGGAGGGGGTTTGGCTTTACACGTGGGAGTAGGTGGGATGGGGGCCATTGCAGGTGTTACAGGAAGGAGGAGCAGCGAGGTTGGGGCAGTTCTTAAGAAAGTGGGAGGCCTTGCAATGGGGACAGGTGGGGGGGGGGGAGTTTGCAGTTGGGAGTCAGGTGATCATTGTACATCAGGCACCACTGGCAGCGGTAGGATTGGGGAGGGGGAGGGGATTTGGAGGATTCAACAGGGTGGCGACGGTGGTCTATCAGGGCACCCTGGGTGAGGAGATGGTTAATGGAGGGGGCTGAGCTCGGTGATCACAGCGGTGTAGGTGGGGGGGGGGGCGGCGGATCGACAGGGAGGCTGGGGTTGACGAGGAGTGGAAGAGGAAAGGAAGGGTGTCATAGATGCGTGGGGGCCAAACATAACTCGTGGGAGTTTACGGAGGAGGTCTGTGTGAAAGGAGCGGTACGGGGACTCGATAAGGACTGAGTCCCTGCGAGGAATGAGTTGGGACATGGGAGCACTAGGTAAATACTTTCGTATCTCCACGGTGAGGGTACGGGCATCGAGGAACTTAGGATCGGGAGTTGACAGGACAAAGGTGTGGAGGGTGGGGGCCAGGGTATGGGTGGCTGGAGGAGGGGTGGTGTCCGTGGAGACGACAGGAGGAGGGGGAGGTGGTGGTGACTTTTTGTAGGAAATGGCGGGAGCAGAGACGGTAATGACGCACTTTTGGGGTTTTTTGGAGACTGGAGGCTGGGAGGAGGGGAGAGGGATGGGGAGAAGAGGGAGGTGGCGGGTGGCAGATCCCCATGGCGTAGTGGAGGTGCCGGGAGAAGGAGCCAGTTCAGTGGTGGCGTCAGTGGCTCGGCGCGACGCGATGTGTGTGGGAGATGCAGAAGACGAAGTGACGGAGTAGGTGAGAGAGGGGAAGCCGATCACCTGAGGGGTGGCAGTAGAGGCGGCAACAGAGGCGTACGTGAGGGCGGGTGTAGTAGTGGGAGCTGTTGAGGGTGTGGAGGCTGAAGGAATGGTGTAGAGGTGGGGGTATACAGCAGGGGAGGAGATAGTTGAATGGGTAAGTGGGGGAAGAGAAGGTGAGTGTATGGAGAAAGGCCAGGGGGGGCACTCCAGGAAGTGACTGTGGAAGAGGGGGAGGGGGAGGTGTAGATGACAGTGGAGGTGGGAGTGCTCATGGTGGACGAACGGCGACAGATGGACGGAGGGACAGCAAGCAGCGGCGGCGGTGAAGGACAGTAGGCAGCGGCGACGACGATGGACGGCGAGCAGGCAGGCAGCTACAGCAGCGACCAGCGGACAGTCGGGCAGACAGTCAGACAGACAGACAGACGAACAGACAGCCACAGCAACAATCTTCGAAGACGGAGATTCCACCCTGAGAGTAGCCCAGGCTTTGCAATCTGACGTTTTCGAAGGAGGGGATCCAACCCTCTAGATGTTCCCAACTCTCTTGTGGTTCCCTTTTTAGGTACTCCACGTCGACGTCTGCTCGTAGATACGTATCGTCGGTAGGTTTTACGGCTTTACTTCCCGACGTGACAGCGACGACTCTCCGATGAGGTGCGGGCGTTGTGTTTTGCAATTACTGCGGGTCTTGTAAATATCGCTTTTATTTAGTAATTTGCCCGGCTAAAACCCTCACCTTTTATGATTAAGACAGCCTGCGCCACCTTTCGGAGGGAGTGGGGACGTCAAAGAGTCACAAAAGTTCATATTAAGCAGTCCGTAAAACACGTAAACGTTCACTTCAGTTACCGTGGTAGTTAATGCCTATGCTTTCCGCTAGATGGTGCTGACTTACTGCTGAATACCTTTGGTTCCGTAAAACCTTCACTGATTGGTACTAGGTAAATGAAATAAGTACAACACTCTTGTATTTCACTTTCACTCTACATTCAAGGATTAAGATGGTGATGGATGATGTTCTATTTAAAAGGTTCCTAGCCTGGAGGAATCTAAGTAGTTCGCAAATGCCGATATGCACGCGCTCTACGTCCAGATTCGCAACTAACGGCACACGACACTTTCAAAAGTCCACACGTTAATATCTGAATACCGGTAGCTCTGAATTCACTCGTATCAGCAGATAATTTGAGTTTCTGCCGTCTATATGTCCATACAGTTCCAATCTAGCACTGAAGTCCTAAAATCCCCATAATACTCCGTTGCTACCAACAGTCAGAGATCGTACACTACATCACTTTCAATCTCCGTAATATTCTAACAGTTTATCGTGAATCCTAACACTGTAAAGTCCAATCTAATTATTGTCTCGCTGACTGACACGGGTTCTCCGCCCTTTAACGAAACAATCCAGGAAAAAAAGGCGGCAATAATAACGATCAGGCTTTTTTATAGGTTTTTTCATCACAAGAGTTTAACGTCACTGCCTTCTCCATGACGGAGCTTCCATGGCTTTGCTGTACTGAGACGTTAAACTACTTGCCGATATACTATAATTTTGATCTGCAATTACCGAAATCTGATTCTACACTATTTTCCCCTCTAAAAATTCTATTCTTAATTTTAAATTATTCTTTCTATAGCTTTTGTCACTGTAAACTGAACTGAGGTGTTACAACAGATCTCAGCGACACGGTCCGCACGTCCAGCTATGCTGCGAACCCCCGGCTGCTGATCCCCACCAACCTGCGCTGCCCTGAAGCGGACAGGGACGCCGTGGCCGAGGAGATTCGGCGCTTCTACTTCGGAGAACGCAGCATTGGACCCGACACGCAAGTGGAGCTCTTCACAGTGAGTAACCCTTTAAGCAAACCAACAAAACGTTAGTACCACCTGCAGACCTGTGAACGTGCCTGCGCTTCAATTCAGGGGAAGAAGGAAAGTGATTATACGAATGCGGAGCACACTGCTGTTTTCAGAAGATTGTCGAACAGGTGCATTCAGCTACAAGGCTATATCGTATACCTGTTGTAGAATCTTACAACATCTCTTATGTTGGCGTAATGTGGCCTTTCTGTAGGTTGAAAATTTCTATTGCAGGAATCGATATGGCTCCCGCTATAAATATCGTTTGAAAACTAACTGGCTCTAAGCACTATGGGACTTAACATCTGAGGTCATCAGCCCCCTAGACTTAGCACTACTTAAACCTAACTAACCTAAGAACATCACATACATCCATGCCTGAGGCAACCTGCGACCGTAGCAGCAGCGCGGTTCCAGACTGAAGCGCCTAGAACCGCTCGGCCACAGCGGCCGGCGAACGTTTGAAACCCAACTCGGTCTGCTAGTACACGTGGCGCAGAATGCAGCAGATACCGCAGCCACGTTGACGCCGTGTTGCTTGATTACTACACTGTCCAGTCCCATTAAAGTCAAAAACCTGTCCAAAGCCCCAGTAACCATTCTTTCGCACAGCGAACCGCTGTGAAGGTAGTCAGTCAGGTTCTCGAAGATACCGATAGGCATGTGGAGCCATGCAGACTTCAATGCTGTGGTCAGATGAACAGGTTTCTCATTTGAGGATCCATGGCTCAAACAGCCCGGATGCGGTGGCACCACAGACTCTCGACTGGGTTTGGATGAAATTTTCTCGTCAGGAGAGTATGGTGAAATTATCCAGTTCTTCAAACCACAGACGAACACTGCAAGCTGTGTGACACGTTGCCTGGTCCCTAAGAATAAACGCACAGTTCTGTTGATGTACTGTAACTTCCAGAATGATGACATCACCCACAGAATGCCACAAAACATTCAAATGATTCAAATTGCTTGGAGCACTATGGAATCTGGATAAAATGACTAAACCAGAGGTTTCACAGAGTTTCAGGGAGAGCATAAGGGAACAATTGACAAGAATGGGAAAAAGAAATACAGTAGAAGAAGAATGGGTAGCTTTCAGGGATGAAGTAGTGAAGGCAGCAGAGGATCAAGTAGGTAAAAAGACGAGGGCTAGTAGAAATCCTTGGGTGACAGAAGAAATATTGAATTTAATTGACGAAAGTACAAAATATAAAAATGCAGTAAATGAAGCAGGCAAAAAGGAATACAAACGTCTCAAAAATGAGATCGACAGGAAGTGCAAAATGGCTAAACAGGCATGGCTAGAGGACAATTGTAACGATGTAGAGGCTTATCTCACGAGGGGTAAGATAGATACTGCCTACAGGAAAATTAAAGAGACCTTTGGAGAAAGGAGAACCACTTGTATCAATATCAAGAGCTCAGATGGAAACCCAGTTCTAAGCAATGAAGGGAAAGCAGAAAGGTGGAAGGAGTATATAGAGGGTCTACACAAGGGCGATGTACTTGAGGACCATATTATGGAAATGGAAGAGGATGTAGATGAAGACGAAATGGGAGATATGATTCTGCGTCAAGAGTTTGACAGAGCACTGAAAGACCTGAGTCGAAACCTCCGGGAGTAGACAACAATCCATTAGAACTACTGACAGCCTTGGGAGAGCCAGTCCTGACAAAACTCTACCATCTGGTGAGCAAAATGTATGAGACTGGCGAAATACCCTCAGTCTTCAAGAAGAATATAATAATCCCAATCCCAAAGAAAGCAAGTATTGACAGATGTGAAAATTACCGAACTATCAGTTTAATAAGTGACGGCTGCAAAATACTAACGCGAATTCTTTACAGACGAATGGAAAAACTGGTAGAAGCCGACCTCGGGGAAGATCAGTCTGGATTCCGTAGAAATATGGGAACACGTGAGGCAATACTTACCCTACGACTTATTTTAGAAGCTAGATTAAGAAAAGGCGAACCTATGTTTCTAGCATTTGTAGACTTAGAGAAAGCTTTTGACAGTGTTGACTGGAATACTCTCTTTCAAATTCTCAAGGTGGCAGGGGTAAAATACAGGGAGCGAAAGGCTATTTACAATTTGTACAGAAACCAGATGGCAGTTATAAGAGTCGAGGGACATGAAAGGGAAGCAGTGGTTGGGAAGGGAGTTAGACAGGGTTGTAGCCTCTCCCCGATGTTGTTCAATCTGTATATTGAGCAAGCAGTAAAGGAAACAAAAGAAAAATTCGGAGTAGGTATTAAAATCCATGGAGAAGAAATAAAAACTTTGAGGTTTGCCGATGAGATTGTAATTCTGTCAGAGACAGCAAAGGACTTGGAAGAGCAGTTGAACGGAATAGACAGTGACTTGAAAGGAGGATATAAGATGAACATCAACAAAAGAAAAACGAGGATAATGGAATGTAGTTGAATTAAGTCAGGTGATGCTAAGGGAGTTAGATTAGGAAATGAGACACTTAAAGTAGTAAAGGAGTTTTGCTATTTGGGGAGCAAAATAACTGATGATGGTCGAAGTAGAGAGGATATAAAAGGTAGACTGGAAATGGCAAGGAAAGCGTTTCTGAAGAAGAGAAATTTGTTAACATCGAGTATAGATTTAAGTGTCAGGAAGTCGCTTCTGAAAGTATATGTTTGGAGTGTAGCCATGTATGGAAGTGAAACATGGACGATAACTGGTTTGGACAAGAAGAGAATAGCTTTCGAAATGTGGTGCTACAGAAGAATGCTGAAGATTAGATGAGTGGATCACTTAACTAATGAGGAGGTAATGAATAGGATTGGGGCGAAGAGGAGTTTGTGGTGCAACTTGAAGAAGGGATCAGTTGGTAGGACATGTTCTGAGGCATCGAGGGATCACCAATTTAGTATTGGAGGGCAGAGTGGAGGGTAAAAATCGTAGAGGGAGACCAACAGATGAATACACTAAGCAGATTCAGAGGGATGTAGGCTGCAGTACGTACTGGGAGATGAAGAGGCTTGCTCAGGATAGAGTAGCATGGAGAGCTGCATCAAACCAGCCTCAGGACTGAACACCACAACAACAACACTATGGGACTTACCATCTGAGGTTATCAGGCCCCTAGAATTAGAACATCACACACATCCATGCCCGGGGCAGTAGTAGCAGCGCGGTTCCGGACTGAAGCGCCTAGAACCGCCCCGCCACAATGGCCGACTGACAAATATTCCCGAAACATTCCCTTCTCTAGCCTGGATCCATCTGACGATTGTTACAGTGTGTTTGCTGTCACATGTTTCACGCCAATGGAGGACAAATCGCGTTTAACCTGGAAAGGACATCTGTCACCAATCAGTAAACGTCCCGTAGCGACACTGGCGTGCTGATTCCAGCTCTTATCTTCCTCTAAGAACCCCCTCCGCCCGCCCCGCCCAATAAAACACACGATAGAGCGAGCTTAACTTTATTGAGAATTTTAAAAATATACCTGTACAGACAGTTGTTGTTGTTGTTGTTGTGATCTTCAGTCCTGAGACTGGTTTGATGCAGCTCTCCATGCTACTCTATCCTGTCAAGCTTCTTCATCTCCCAGTACCTACTGCAACCTACATCCTTCTGAATCTGCTTAGTGTATTCATCTCTTGGTCTCCCTCTACGATTTTTACCCTCCACTCTGCCCTCCAATACTAAACTGGTGATCCCTAGATGCCTCAGAACATGTCCTATCAACCGATCCCTTCTTCTAGTCAAGTTGTACCACAAACTCCTCTTCTCCTCAATTCTATTCAATACCTCCTCATTAGTTATGTGATCTATCCATCTAATCTTCAGCATTCTTCTGTAGCTTTCGAAAGCTTCTATTCTCTTCTTGTCCAAACTATTTATCGTCCATGTTTCACTTCCGTACATGGCTACACTCCATACATATACTTTCAGAAGCGACTTCCTGACACTTAAATCTATACTCGATGTTAACAAATTTCTCTTCTTCAGAAACGCTTTCCTTGCCATTTCCAGTCTACATTTTATATCCTCTCTACTTCGACCATCATCAGTTATTTTGCTCCCCAAATAGCAAAACTCCTTTACTACTTTAAGTGTCTCATTTCCTAATCTAACTCCCTCAGCATCACCTGACTTAATTCAACTACATTCCATTATCCTCGTTTTTCTTTTGTTGATGTTCATCTTATATCCTCCTTTCAAGTCACTGTCTATTCCGTTCAACTGCTCTTCCAAGTCCTTTGCTGTCTCTGACAGAATTACAATCTCATCGGCAAACCTCAAAGTTTTTATTTCTTCTCCATGGATTTTAATACCTACTCCGAATTTTTCTTTTGTTTCCTTTACTGCTTGCTCAATATACAGATTGTACAACATCGGGGAGAGGCTACAACCCTGTCTAACTCCCTTCCCAACCACTACTTCCCTTTTGTGTCCTTCGACTCTTATAACTGCCATCTGGTTTCTGTACAAATTGTATATAGCCTTTCGCTCCCTGTATTTTACCCCTGCCACCTTGAGAATTTGAAAGAGAGTATTCCAGTCAACACTGTCAAAAGCTTTCTCTAAGTCTACAAATGCTAGAAACATAGGTTCGCCTTTTCTTAATCTAGCTTCTAAAATAAGTCGTAGGGTAAGTATTGCCTCATGTGTTCCCATATTTCTATGGAATCCAGACTGATCTTCCCCGAGGTCGGCTTCTACCAGTTTTTCCATTCGTCTGTAAAGAATTCGCGTTAGTATTTTGCAGCCGTCACTTATTAAACTGATAGTTCGGTAATTTTCACATCTGTCAACACTTGCTTTCTTTGGGATTGGGATTATTATATTCTTCTTGAAGTCTGAGGGTATTTCGCCAGTCTCATACATTTTGCTCACCAGATGGTAGAGTTTTGTCAGGACTGGCTCTCCCAAGGCTGTCAGTAGTTCTAATGGAATGTTGTCTACTCCCGGAGCTTTGTTTCGACTCAGGTCTTTCAGTGCTCTGTCAAACTCTTCACGCAGAATCATATCTCCCATTTCATCTTCATCTACATCCTCTTCCATTTCCATAATATGGTCCTCAAGTACATCGCCCTTGTGTAGACCCTCTATATACTCCTTCCACCTTTCTGCTTTCCCTTCATTGCTTAGAACTGGGTTTCCATCTGAGCTCTTGATATTGATACAAGTGGTTCTCCTTTCTCCAAAGGTCTCTTTAATTTTCCTGTAGGCAGTATCTATCTTACCCCTCGTGAGATAAGCCTCTACATCGTTACATTTGTCCTCTAGCCATGCCTGTTTAGCCATTTTGCACTTCCTGTCGATCTCATTTTTGAGACGTTTGTATTCCTTTTTGCCTGCTTCATTTACTGCATTTTTATATTTTGTACTTTCGTCAATTAAATTCAATATTTCTTCTGTCACCCAAGGATTTCTACTAGCCCTCGTCTTTTTACCTACTTGATCCTCTGCTGCCTTCACTACTTCATCCCTGAAAGCTACCCATTCTTTTTCTACTGTATTTCTTTCTCCCATTCTTGTCAATTGTTCCCTTATGCTCTCCCTGAAACTCTGTACAACCTCTGGTTCTTTCAGATTATCCAGGTCCCATCTCCTTGAATTCCCACCCTTTTGCAGTTTCTTCGGTTTTAATCTGCAATTCATAACCAATAGATTGTGGTCAGAGTCCACATCTGGCCCTGTAAATGTCTTACAATTTAAAACATGGTTCCTAAATCTCTGTCTTACCATTATATAATCTATCTGAAACCTTTTAGTATCTCCAGGGTTCTTCCATGTATACAATCTTCTTTCATGATTCTTGAACCAAGTGTTAGCTATGATTATGTTGTGCTCTGTGCAAAATTCTATCAGGCGGCTTCCTTTTTCATTTCTTAGCCCCAATCCATATTCACCAACTACGTTACTTTCTCTTCCTTTTCCTGCTGTCGAATTCCAGTCACCCATGACTATTAAATTTTCATCTCCCTTCACTATCTGAATAATTTCTTTTACGCCATCATACATTTCTTCAATTTCTTCGTCATCTGCAGAGCTAGTAGGCATATGAACTTGTACTGCTGTCGTAGGCGTGGGCTTTGTGTCTATCTTGGCCACAACAATGCGTTCAGTGTGCTGTTTGTAGTATCTTACCCGCATTCCTATTGCTTTAGTCATTATTAAACCTACTCCTGCATTACCCCTATTTGATTTTTTATTTATAGCCCTGTATTCACCTGACCAAAAGTCTTGTCCCTCCTGCCACCGAACTTCACTAATTCCCACTAAATCCAACTTCATCCTATCCATTTCCCTTTTTAAATTTTCTAACCTACCTGCCCGATTAAGGGATCTGACATTCCACGCTCCAATCCGTAGAACGCCAGTTTTCTTTCTCCTGAAAACGACGTCCTCTTGAGTAGTCCCCGCCCGGAGATCCGAATGGGGGACAATTTTACCTGCGGAATATTTTACCCAAGAGGACGCCATCATCATTTATCCATACAGTAAAGCTGCATGCCCTCGGGAAAAAATTACGGTCGTACTTTCCCCTTGATTTTAGCCGTTCGCAGTACCAGCACAGCAAGGCCGTTTTGGTTAGTGTTACAAGGCCAGATCAGTCAATCATCCAGACTGTTGCCCCTGCAACTACTGAAAAGGCTGCTGCCCCTCTTCAGGAACCATACGTTTGTCTGGCCTCTCAACAGATACCCCTCCGTTGTGGTTGCACCTACAGTACGGCTATCTGTGTCTCTGTGTCGCTGAAGCACGCAAGCCTCCCCACCAACGGCAAGGTCTATGGTTCATGGGGGGGGGGGGGGGGGGGGTACAGACAGTACCCCTGACGAAATCCTATTGGCTTGCAGACACCCAAATTTCGGATGGCCTACTATAAGCCACAAGAGCAGCATTGTAGTCTGCCTCCAGGGGCTTGTGACTGTTTTCATGGTTTCTGTCGTGCTGTAGAAAGGGAAGTGGAAGGCACTGAGGATTTTTCCAAACTAGGGAATCTTAGAAGTGTCTTTTGCCATTTGATTCACTCATGAATCTACGTGCCACACGTTATCCACCCCTCCATCCCCCAATGATCACGGAGGAAGCGAAATAGGAAAGATGAAAAACCGTAAGTGCACTTTTCTGCCTCAGATCACGTTTAAATTTTGTCGAATGGCACTGAACGACCCCTAGTCGCTCCAGCTTGTGTACAAGAGCAAGCACTGTGGTCACACTGCGCCCCAGAAGGGGCAGATCATCTTTAATGAGTATGCAGCCTCTAACAACCCTACCACAACAAAGGTCAAAATTTAATAAGGATTGTTGTGTTGCTCACCCTGCTAAATACTGCATTTTCGGGCAACAACTAAGTTATTATGTGGCAGGTGTCATTAGAGCACAGTTAATAAAGTCATTTCATGTAATAATGAATAAACTAGGCACTCATCTTTTCGTGTTTCCCACGCTGGTCTCGTTGTAAAATCATGGCTCAACCGTCGAAAATCTAGGTGGTGATGATTCCAAGCTCGGATGCAAAGAGGCCTAGGTTTTATTCTGCTATATTCAAATGTTTTGTAGATTCGCTTCACAAACTATTCTTGACGATTACACTTTTGCAGGACAATGGTGATGTAAAAAAAGTAATCAGCACTCCGAATTTAAGTTGCACTTCCTTTTAACTGCTTTTATTGCAATATCACGTAACACACAAAACATCACTTCACAATACAAAACATACTTGAAAACCTTTTCCTCACTGTTAAAGTTCACATTTTATAAGCTGACTACGTTATGCGTCTTTCCAACATGACGTCCAAGACTTGCCTTTCTCTAGGTCCGACTCTCTAACTAACTAATAATAGCTTATGCACCCAAAAATCAAGAGTTACAAGTACATCGAAGATCATAGTGACATAAGAAAGAATACACATAAGAATAATATCATTGCAATATAAAGATATCGATGAATCAAAGTACCTCTAAATTAATGAAATCAAATCTGAATCTTAACTACTTTTACAGAAACACAGTAGAATATTACTTGTATCGAGAGGTTCAGGTGAGGTACCATAATGGTTATGTAATTCAAGCCCCATAAAGACATTAGGGGTTGAACGTCTAAGGATGTCAGTAATGTCAACGGTTGTCAAGAACATTTTTATGTTGCTCGTCACATTGGCAACTGTTGTTTTGTTCCCCGGAATGCGTGGGATTCAACACCCCAGGGAAAGGGGTGGCTTCATTCACGCCATTTATGCCATCCTCTGCAACCTTTTCATGCTGATTCTGAATGGCGGTGTCTCGGAATGCTTTTCTCCGTCACCCATACGAAAATCGCGTGATTTCAACACTGCAACTCGCGGTCCTGACTTCCACTGCAAAGGCGTCAAAATGAAGGGTGAAATGTGAGTAAGAGTGTTGTGGCAACATTCTCATCGTGTGATATGTCCGCAGTGGCGTCGGACAGAATTGTGGTGAAATCTGGTGGGTGTATGACTTCATTACCCCACCTTACACATCACTTGAAGAAGTGAGATGTGGCCTATTTTTCGCACGTGTCGACACGTTGCTGTTTGAAACGCCGTCGAGCTGGAGGGTGATATCACAGGGTCTTAATGCTTTCGTATCAGTACAGAGGAATCTTGTACATACTGTTGAGCTAAGGCGCAAACTTTTTTTTTTTTTCCTTCATCAGTCTATTAACTGGTTTGATGCGGCCCGCCACGAATTCCTTTCCTGTGCTAACCTCTTCATCTCAGAGTAGCACTTGCAACCTACGTCCTCAATTATTTTCTTGACGTATTCCAATCTCTGTCTACAGTTTTTGCCCTCTACAGCTCCCTCTAGTACCATGGAAGTCATTCCCTCATGTCTTAGCAGATGTCCTATCATCCTGTCCCTTCTCCTTATCAGTGTTTTCCACATATTCCTTTCCTCTCCGATTCTACGTAGAACCTCCTCATTCCTTACCTTATCAGTCCACCTAATTTTCATCATTCGTCTATAGCACCACATCTCAAATGCTTCGATTCTCTTGTGTTCCGGTTTTCCCACAGTCCATGTTTCACTACCATACAATGCTGTACACCAGACGTACATCCTCAGAAATTCCTTCCTCAAATTAAGGCCGGTATTTGATACTAGTAGACTTCTCTTGGCCAGAAATGCCTTTTTTGCCATAGCGAGTCTGCTTTTGATGTCCTCCATGCTCCGTCCGTCATTGGTTATTTTACTGCCTAGATAGCAGAATTCCTTAACTTCATTGACTTCGTGACCATCAATCCTGATGTTAAGTTTCTCGCTGTTCTCATTTCTACTACTTCTCATTACCTTCGTCTTTCTCCGATTTACTCTCAAACCATACTGTGTACTCATTAGACTGTTCATTCCGTTCAGCAGATCATTTAATTCTTCTTCACTTTCACTCAGGATAGCAATGTCATCAGCGAATCGTATCATTGATATCCTTTCACCTTGTATTTTAATTATACTCGTGAACCTTTCTTTTATTTCCATCATTGCTTCCTCGATGTACAGATTGAAGAGTGGGGGCGAAAGGCTACAGCCTTGTCTTACAACCTTCTTAATACGAGCACTTCGTTCTTGGTTGTTCACTCTTATTATTCCCTCTTGTTTGTTGTACATATTGTATATGACCCGTCTCTCCCTATAGCTTACCCCTACTTTTTTCAGAATCTCGAACAGCTTGCACCATTTTTATTGTCGAACGCTTTTTCCAGGTCGACAAATCCTATGAAAGTGTCTTGATTTTTCTTTAGCCTTGCTTCCATTATTAGCCGTAACTTCAGAATTGCCTCTCTAATCCCTTTACTTTTCCTAAAGCCAAACTGATCGTCACCTAGCGCATTCTCAATTTTCTTTTCCATTCTTCTGTATGTTACTCTTGTAAGCAGCTTCGCTGCATGAGCTGTTAAGCTGATTGTGCGATAATTCTCGCACTTGTCAGCTCTTGCCGTCTTTGAAATTGTGTGGATGATGCTTTTCCGAAAGTCATATGGTATGTCGCCAGACTCATATATTCTACACACCAACGTGAATAGTCGTTTTGTTGCCACATCCCCCAATGATTTTAGAAATTCTGATGGAATGTTATCTATCCCTTCTGCCTTATTTGACCGTAAGTCCTCCAAAGCTCTTTTATTCCAATACTGGATCCGCTATCTCTTCTAAATCGACTCCTGTTTCTTCTTCTATCACATCAGACAAATCTTTACCCTCATAGAGGATTTCAATGTATTCTTTCCACCTATCTGCTCTCTCCTCTGAATTTAACAGTGGAATTGCGGTTGCACTCTTAATGTTACCACCGTTGCTTTTAATGTCACCAAAGGTTGTTTTGACTTTCCTGTATGCTGAGTCTGTCCTTCCGACAATCATATCTTTTTCGATGTCTTCACATTTTTCCTGCAGCCATTTCGTCTTAGCTTCCCTGCACTTCCTATTTATTTCCTTCCTCAGCGACTTGTATTTCTGTATTCCCGATTTTCCCGGAACATGTTTGTACTTCCTCCTTTCATCAATTAACTGAAGTATTTCTTCTGTTAGCCATGGTTTCTTCGCAGCTACCTTCTTTGTACCTATGTTTCCTTCCCAACTTCTGTGATGGCCCTTTCTAGAGATGTCCATTCCTCTTCAACTGTACTGCCTACTGCGCTATTCCTTATTGCTGTATCTATAGCGTTAGAGAACTTCAAACGTATCTCGTCATTCCTTAGTACTTCCGTATCCCACTTCTTTGCGTATTGATTCTTCCTGACTAATGTCTTGAACTTCAGCCTATTCTTCATCACTACTATATTGTGATCTGAGCCTATATCTACTCCTGGGTACGCCTTACAATCCAGTATCTGATTTCGGAATCTCTGTCTGACCATGATGTAATCTAATTGAAATCTTCCCGTATCTCCCGGCCTTTTCCAAGTATACCTACTCCTCTTGTGGTTCTTGAACAGGGTATTCACTATTACTAGCTGAAACTTGTTACAGAACTCAATTAGTCTTTCTCCTCTTTCATTCCTTGTTCCAAGCCCATATTTTCCTGTAACCTTTTCTTCTACTCCTTCCCCTACAACTGCATTCCAGTCGCCCATGACTATTAGATTTTTGTCCCCCTTTACATACTGCATTACCCTTTCAATATCCTCATACACTTTCTCTATCTGTTCATCTTCAGCTTGAGACGTCGGCATGTATACCTGAACTATCGTTGTCGGTGTTGGTCTGCTGTCGATTCTGATTAGAACAACCCGGTCACTGAACTGTTCACAGTAACACACCCTCTGCCCTACCTTCCTATTCATAACGAATCCTACGCCTGTTATACCATTTTCTGCTGCTGTTGATATTACCCGATACTCATCTGACCAGAAGTCCTTGTCTTCCTTCCACATCACTTCACTGACCCCTACTATATCTAGATTGAGCCTTTGCATTTCCCTTTTCAGATTTTCTAGTTTTCCTACCACGTTCAAGCTTCTGACATTCCACGCCACGACTCGCAGAACGTTATCCTTTCGTTGATTATTCAATATTTTTCTCATGGTAACCTCCCCCTTGGCAGTCCTCTCCCAGAGATCCGAATGGGGGACTATTCCAGAATCTTTTGCCAATGGAGAGATCATCATGACACATCTTCAATTACAGGCCACATGTCCTGTGGATACACGTTACGTGTCTTTAATGCAGTGGTTTCCATTGCCTTCTACATCCTCATGTCGTTGATCATTGCTGATTCTTCTGCCTTTAGGGGAAATTTCCCACCCCTAGGACAAGAGAGTGCACTGAACCTCTATCCGCTCCTCTGCCCTGTTTCACAAGGCCGTTGGCAGAACGAGGCTGACTTATGCCGGAAGTCTTCGGCCGCCAATGCTGATTATTTATGAAAATTTAGGCAGTGGCGGGGATCGAACCCGGAAGCAAAGACTTTTTGATTATGAAACAAAGACGCTACCCCTAGACCACAATAGAACTACGTTGTTTCGAAGGAGTGATGCTTTCATTCTGTTGTGCAGTGCACATTACTCATTTTCATATGGGCCCGACATCTGATGCGATCATATGCTGTGGCGCCCTGGAAATATTATATGAACGGAGTTGGGGCGGCTGCACAGGACGCTCGTCAAAGCCGCGGCCCGGCAGCAACCACGTGGTGGCGAACTTTAGCTGAGCATGAAGGGAGCCCCAGCACGTGGTCCATCGAGCACGTGGCTGTGAATTCCTTGGTGACGCTGTACACTGGGAGGGCCAAAGATGGCGGACTTTGTGAAACCTTAATGGCAGACATTTCACAGTTCATATAGAAATTAATAGTAGCCAGATGAATCATGATACATCAAAAAGAAACATGTACATTACCATTATTTGTACAATGTATCTGATGGTGTAATCAGATTTTCAATATCTTTATAACTTTAAAGTTTAGTATATGACGGTACATTATACAATTAACACTCAGCAACGAATTTCCAAAATATAAACGTTTCATCCGATTTTCTCGATCGCTCTGCCTTTAGAAATTTATTAGTGTAAACCTAAATTGGTGTGAATTACAGGCATGTAACTTGAATAGTACATTCATGAAGAAATTGGTTAAATATTTACTGTGTCTTAGAAAGCACAGGGACATTAGGCTACCGGCCTACCTTTTTTTCTGTTCCTTTGATATATGGTTCTTTAATTTGTTTATGTATCTAATAATGCGTGTTAAAGCGTGTTTATGGTCCAGCCACAGGAATATTTATTTAATTTCAAGTTATTTAAATGTAAATCCAGTATTTCGAATGTGTTTCATTATGTTTGTGTAGGTGCGTTGGCTTGAAGACATGTCGCGAGTGCTCTAGCCAATCAAAGAGCTCGTGCATGGGGAGACTGGATGGAAGCGAGTTTGGGTCAGTGCGATGCGAGGGGAGTACCCCACAGGACAGGGGAGGTGCTGGACACGACGGTCTTGACAAAGGACTTGGAGCGTGGAGCGGTTTGGAACAGTGTGGTGCGAGCGGAGTACCGCACAGGACAGGGGAGGTGCGGGGCGCGACGGTCTTGACAAAGGACTTGGAGCATGGAGCGGTTTGGGACAGTGCGGTGCGAGCGGAGTACCGCACAGGACAGGGGAGGTGCTGGATGCGACGGTCTTGACAAAGGACTTGGAGCGTGGAGCGGTTTGGGACAGTGCGGTGTGAGCGGAGTACCGCACCGGACAGGGGAGGTGCTGGACGCGATGGTCTTGACAAAGGACTTGGAGCGTGGAGCGGTTTGGGACAGTGCGGTGCGAGGGGAGTATCGCACAGGACACGGGAGGTGCTGGACGCGACGGTCTTGACAAAGGACTTGGAGCGTGGAGAGGTTTGGAACAGTGCGGTGCGAGCGGAGTACCGCACAGGACAGGGGAGGTGCCGGACGCAACGGTCTTGACAAAGGACTTGGAGCGTGGAGCGGTTTGGGACAGTGCGGTGCGAGCGGAGTACCGCACAGGACAGGGGAGGTGCCGGACGCGACGGTCTTGACAAAGGACTTGGAGTGTGGAGCGGTTTGGGACAGTGCGGTGCGAGCAGAGTACCGCACAGGACAGGGGAGGTGCCGGATGCGACGGTCTTGACAAAGGACTTGGAGCATGGAGCGGTTTGGGACAGTGCGGTGCGAGCGGAGTACCGCACAGGACAGGGGAGGTGCTGGGCACAACGGTCTTGACAAAGGACTTGGAGCATGGAGCGGTTTGGGACAGTGCGGTGCGAGCGGAGTACCGCACAGGACAGGGGAGGTGCTGGACGTGACGGTCTTGACAAAGGACTTGGAGCATGGAGCGGTTTGGGACAGTGCGGTGCGAGCGGAGTACCGCACACGACAGGGGAGGTGCTGGACGCGACGGTCTTGACAAAGGACTTGGAGTGTGGAGCGGTTTGGGACAGTGCGGTGCGAGCGGAGTACCGCACAGGACAGGGGAGGTGCCGGACGCGTCGGTCTTGACAAAGGACTTGGAGTGTGGAGCGGTTTGGGACAGTGCGGTGCGAGCAGAGTACCGCACAGGACAGGGGAGGTGCCGGAGGCGACGGTCTTGACAAAGGACTTGGAGCATGGAGCGGTTTGGGACAGTGCGGTGCGAGCGGAGTACCGCACAGGACAGGGGAGGTGCTGGGCACAACGGTCTTGACAAAGGACTTGGAGCATGGAGCGGTTTGGGACAGTGCGGTGCGAGCGGAGTACCGCACAGGACAGGGGAGGTGCTGGACGTGACGGTCTTGACAAAGGACTTGGAGCATGGAGCGGTTTGGGACAGTGCGGTGCGAGCGGAGTACCACACAGGACAGGGGAGGTGCTGGACGCAATGGTCTTGACAAAGGACTTGGAGCATGGAGCGGTTTGGGACATTGCGGTGCGAGCGGAGTACCGCACACGACAGGGGAGGTGCTGGACGCGACGGTCTTGACAAAGCACTTGGAGTGTGGAGCGGTTTGGGACAGTGCGGTGCGAGCGGAGTACCGCACAGGACAGGGGAGGTGCCGGAGGCGACGGTCTTGACAAAGGACTTGGAGCATGGAGCGGTTTGGGACAGTGCGGTGCGAGCGGAGTACCGCACAGGACAGGGGAGGTGCTGGGCACAACGGTCTTGACAAAGGACTTGGAGCATGGAGCGGTTTGGGACAGTGCGGTGCGAGCGGAGTACCGCACAGGACAGGGAAAGTGCTGGACGTGACGGTCTAGACAAAGGACTTGGAGCATGGAGCGGTTTGGGACAGTGCGGTGCGAGCGGAGTACCACACAGGACAGGGGAGGTGCTGGACGCGACGGTCTTGACAAAGGACTTGGAGCATGGAGCGGTTTGGGACAGTGCGGTGCGAGCGGAGTACCGCACAGGACAGGGGAGGTGCCGGACGCGACTGTCTTCACAAAGGACTTGGAGCGTGGAGCGGTTTGGGACAGTGCGGTGTGAGGGGAGTACCGCACAGGACAGGGGAGGTGCTGGACGCGACGGTCTTGACAAAGGACTTGGAGCATGGAGCGGTTTGGGACAGAGCGGTGCGAGCGGAGTACCGCACAGGACAGGGGAGGTGCTGGACGCGACGGTCTTGACAAAGGACTTGGAGCGTGGAGCGGATTGGGACAGTGCGGTGCGAGCGGAGTACCGCACACGACAGGGGAGGTGCTGGACGCGACGGTCTTGACAAAGGATTTGGAGGGTGGAGCGGATTGGGACAGTGCGGTGCGAGCGGAGTACCGCACACGACAGGGGAGGTGCTGGACGCGACGGTCTTGACAAAGGATTTGGAGGGTGGAGCGGATTGGGACAGTGCGGTGCGAGCGGAGTACCGCACAGGACAGGGGAGGTGCTGGACGCAACGGTCTTGACAAAGGACTTGGAGCGTGGAGCGGTTTGGGACAGTGCGGTGCGAGGGGAGTACCCCACAGGACAGGGGAGGTGCTGGACGCGACGGTCTTGACAAAGGACTTGGAGCGTGGAGCGGTTTGGAACAGTGTGGTGCGAGCGGAGTACCGCACAGGACACGGGAGGTGCCGGACGCAACGGTGTTGACAAAGGACTTGGAGCGTGGAGCGGTTTGGGACAGAGCGGTGCGAGCGGAGTACCGCACAGGACAGGGGAGGTGCCGGACGCGACGGTCTTGACAAAGGACTTGGAGCATGGAGCGGTTTGGGACAGTGCGGTGCGAGCGGAGTACCGCACAGGACAGGGGAGGTGCTGGACACGACGGTCTTGACAATGGACTTGGAGCGTGGAGCGGTTTGGGATAGTGCGGTGCGTGCGGAGTACCGCACAGGACAGGGGAGGTGCCGGAGGCGACTGTCTTGACAAAGGACTTGGAGCATGGAGCGGATTGGGACAGTGCGGTGCGAGCGGAGTACCGCACAGGACAGGGGAGGTGCTGGGCACGACGGTCTTGACAAAGGACTTGGAGCATGGAGCGGTTTGGGACAGTACGGTGCGAGCGGAGTACCGCACAGGACAGGGGAGGTGCTGGACGTGACGGTCTTGACAAAGGACTTGGAGCATGGAGCGGTTTGGGATAGTGAGGTGTGAGCAGAGTACCGCACAGGACAGGGGAGGTGCTGGACGCGATGGTCTTGACAAAGGACTTGGAGCGTGGAGCGGTTTGGGACAGTGCGGTGCGAGCGGAGTACCGCACCGGACAGGGGAGATGCTGGACGCGACGGTCTTGACAAAGGACTTGGAGCATGGAGCGGTTTGGGACAGTGCGGTGCGAGCGGAGTACCACACAGGACAGGGGAGGTGCTGGACGCGACGGTCTTGACAAAGGACTTGGAGCGTGGAGCGGTTTGGGACAGTGCGGTGCGAGCGGAGTACCGCACAGGACAGGGGAGGTGCCGGACGCGACGGTCTTGACAAAGGACTTGGAGCGTGGAGCGGTTTGGGACAGTGCGATGCGAGCGGAGTACCGCACAGGACAGGGGAGGTGCTGGACGCGATGGTCTTGACAAAGGACTTGGAGCATGGAGCGGTTTGGGACAGTGCGGTGCGAGCGGAGTACCACACAGTACAGGGTAGGTGCTGGACGCGACGGTCTTGACAAAGGACTTGGAGCGGTTTGCGCGTGGTCGCGAGAGATAGAAATACTTCGGAGTGCTGACTTGTGAACTTGTGAGATTTCCTAAGTTTCTACAGTGAACACGTTGTATGCGTGTTGAAGTGAATATCCCGAGAGGTATGTTGATGTTCATAACTAATTACGTGAAGTAGGAATCTATTGTTTCCCTGTAATTCAACTCGTATTTTATTTAATTGCTGGACCATCGATGCCAATAAGTGTTTTGCAGAAATATACCACGTTCACTTCTACTGTCGTACTCATCATTTGAAGTCGTTAAGAAGGTCAATAGCTGGGTAGCCTTTAACTATATATATGAAGCGTGCGCGAGTAATGAGTGAATGGGCAAATGTCTATAAGGTACATTACATATGTAGAATTGTGGACAGTTGGGAATGTGAGTCTCACGGAAACCGTGCAAGGGATAAGTCCCTGCAGTCGCGCTATTCCTCTGTGTCCTCGGTGGCTCAGATGGATAGAGCGTCTGCCATGTAAGCAGGAGATCCCGGGTTCGTGTCCCGGTCGGGGCACACATTTTCAGCTGTCCACATTGAGGTATATCAACAACACCTGTCGGCAGCTGAGGGTTTCAGTTAATCATTCATTTCATATTGTTTGAAAGCCCAAAATGTGATGCCACTGGTACTGAACACGGTTCCCATGGCTCACGTAGCCGCTACATTGGTCAAAAGTCACTACATTTCCGACGTGTGATACCTGGAGACTGTGCCTTGATGCCGAAGCCTCTGGAACGTTATCTTCCAAGAAGATTGTGCCTGTACTTTCCTGACCTACTTCGATACAGATGATTTAGACTATTCTTTGGCCAGCACGTTCTCCAGATCCGTCACCCACTGGAAACATCTGGCCGTGCACTGCTGTGAGGCTCGCACTCCAACACTTGGAATCACTACGCTTTTGGACTCTGACACAGAGGTGAATCACCATGGAATGACATACTCGTATCCATCACCAAAGATCACTTCGACTTCACGCCCAGCCCATTGCATTATTCTGAACTTGTAACGGACTTAAACACCTAATTATACGCCCAGCTAAAGATTAAAGTATATCCTGAACCTCGTTGAATCCCAGTATTTTTTACAGAAAAAAACGTTTCCATGAGAGAATGAAATGATACATGAGAGATGAAAACTACAGAACGGAATGGGAATTAACCACACATATTTGAATCCAAAGTCTGGCAATCGACCACTTAGCCACCGAGCTTAATGAAAAATACATAGCGTTCGTCACATGAATCGGGAGAATTTCAGTGGGAGAAGACAATAGACATGTCGTTACTGTACAACGAGTGGGGTGACGGACCTAATGCGGAACCTTGGGGAACTCCTGATACAAATCGCGCCAGTAATAATATCATCTATGCCAAAGTTCTGGTGGGGGAATCCAAATTCCTTCGATCACTTCGCCGTTGTTACACAGCATAATTGTTCAAAAAGATCAATAGAGCAATTGCTTTCGCTTTCAGTTTTATGCTAAATTAAGCTTTCTTTCTTTTCAGCTTTTGGGCGACCTGATGTTCACATACCATGGTGTGCGGGTGGCCAAACTACACAGCTCCAAGTCGACAGCCCCAGCCCACTTCTTCGTCTTCCACTACGTGAATGAGAAAGTTCCTGATGGACCGATGGCATCTAGGGTGCGAAAGACCAGGGAGCTGTTTAATGGTACTGTATCTCTAGTGATGTTCGGTAGCTTCATTGTTCTTTGGGTAACGTTTACTTTAAAGTTTGGAGCCGTTGTTCTAGTACGTTCCTGCGGTATTGATCTCAAGGCTACCACTCTCCGAGACTCTGTCGTCTGTGCAGAGTTCTTCATAGCTACTGGAACCTATATCGATTTCTACCTCCTTACTCTAATCAAAGCTTAAGCCCCCTCCGCAATTTTTATCCCATACAATTCTCTTCATTACCGTGTTGACGATTCCATGACGCCCCATGATGTATCCTATCAACAGTTCCCTTCTTTCAGACAACTTGTGCTATAACTTGGTATTCTCCCCAACTCGACTCAGTACTTCTTCATCGATAATCGGATCTACCTATCCAATCTTCAGCATACTCCTCTAGCACCACATTTCAACAGCGTCTATTCTAGTCTGAACTTTTATCCTTAACGTTTGTATCTACATAACTCATAATAATTCCGTATTATTTAATTTAACATGTTAAAAAATCTCTTTTCTTCAAAAGTAAGCTGAGATGACAGAAGTCATGGTACAGCTACAAGGGTCACTCCAAAAGAAATGCACACTATTTTTGTAAAAATACAGTTTTCATTCTGCATGTGTGAAAGTTCTACAGTGTGTAGATACATCCTTCCCACATGTTTTCAAACTTAGTTCAGCCTGTTCCCGTGAGTGGCGCCGTCACAGCATGTCTTCAAGATGGCTGCTACACTTGACGTTCGTCAGAAGCAACGTGCTGTCATAGAATTCCTGTGCTGTGAAAACGAGACAGTGGAAAACATCCACAAGAGGTCTAAAACGGTGTATGGAGATGCTGCTGTCGATCGCAGTACAGTTAGTCGGTGGGCAAGCAGGTTACGTGATGAAAGCGGGCACTGCAATATTGAAGACTGTCCTCACAGCGGCAGGCCTCGTACTGCACACACTCCAGACAATGTGCAGAGAGTTAACGAATTGGTGACTGCTGACAGACATCACAGTGAACGAATTGTCACGCTACCTTGGGATAGGGGAAGGAAGTGTTTGCAGAATACTGAAAGTGTTGGCGTTAGAAAAGGTTTGTGCCAGGTGGGTTCCCAGGATGTTGACAGTGGCTCGCAAAGAAACAAGAAAAACGGTATGCAGCGAACTTTTGGAACAGTACGACAATGGTGGAGATGAATTTCTTGGAATAATTGCGACAGGTGATGAAACATGGCTCCATCATTTTTCACCACAAACGAAGAGGCAATCAGTGGAGTGGCATCATGCAAATTCACCCAAGAAAAAAAATTCGAAACCATACCTTCTGCTGGAAAAGTTATGGCTACGGTGTTTACAGTGTTTTTCAATTCCGAAGGACTCTTGCAAAGTTGGTGATTCATATTTTATGAGAAAATCCTTCCGCAACGTAAAATGCCTTTGTTTTAATGACTCGCACCATAATTCACGCATCATACCCGTATCGCTCTCTCCCTTATTTCGCGATAATACAGAATGAACTGCCCTTCTTCGAACTTTGATGTCCTCCGTCAGTCCTATCAGATGGGAATCCGAAACCAAACAGCAATACCTCAGAAAGAGTACACAAGCGTAGTGTAGGCAGTCTCTTTGGTTGACCCGTTGCCTTTTCTATGTGTTCAGCCAATAAATCGCAGTCTTCGGTTTGTTTTCCTCTCAACATTATCTATGTGATCGTTCAAATTAAAGTTATTCGTAATTTTAACGCTTAAGTTGCATTTACAGCCTTTAGATTTGAGTGTTTTATCTTATGACTTCACACTTTTCATTATTTACAGCCAAATACCACTTTTCATCTTTCTTGTTTAAATCGTTTTGTAATTTTTTGACCATCTGATCAACCCATAACCCATAACCCATAACGATCGAACACAGTATATACTCCAAAATCCTACTATAAATAGTTTCGTGCTTCATTATTAATTTAAATTAATTTGATATTCTTATTTCATTACTTGATTATTAATTAGATTATGGAGGAGTTTTGGAAAAAGTGTCCCGTAACACTAGGTGCGTGACCACATTGTACCTTGCACTTGTTTTCGCATTTGGAAGAAACCTTACTTTTCTGGAGTAGTTTTTGTAATTTTGAAGTAGAAAAGTGAATGCTATTATCTAACAGTGGAGTAAGGTCATACATTTAACTTCTAAAGGCAAAAATCTGTAGAGTATACCAACATACAACACACTCCCCTACAAGTGATTAGTGTTAGCATTAATGAAAACATAATTTTGTAGTCCTTGTTATAAAACTATACTTACTAAGTAGGTTTTCTTTTTTGTTACCAGTTTTTATTTAAAAATATTCCATGCATAGAAATATTTATTCAGGATAACGATTTTAGGTTATATTTATGACTTACTTTGTTACTGTCAAACATTTAATGCTATTGGGCCATTAATCAAAAATTTTTGTTACTACATATTGAACTGCTTCCTGAGCTACTGACAACTTTAATAATGGATAGTAAAAGTCAACTTCTCCTCTAGTGTTGTAGGAAAGGACATAACTATTCTTCTCAAATTGTGGTGGATTAGGTATGACAACTATCATTAGGGAACACATGTATTGTCAAGGTGCAGTTAAAATGCTTGCTCCTTGAAGACTTGCACACATATTAACTGCAAGTGAGCACCACACATCATTCTAACTATTCATTTTTGTGGAATCAATACTTGCTTTCCAATTT
This sequence comes from Schistocerca cancellata, assembly GCF_023864275.1. Classification (NCBI taxonomy): domain Eukaryota; kingdom Metazoa; phylum Arthropoda; class Insecta; order Orthoptera; family Acrididae; genus Schistocerca; species Schistocerca cancellata. The sequence continues at coordinate 158,559,596 of NC_064635.1, read as the reverse complement.
GGAGCATTCTCCCCTGTTTACCGACTTCTGTTCACGTGCTGCACAAATTTTTAATTTGTCCCTATTTGTTGAGCAGAATTTAACCAAGTGTGACTCTTCAAAAATATTGGAGAGTCTAGTGTCATAGACCGCTTAATACCTAATTCTTTGAAAAAAAAAAAAGCACGTCATTAACCATCTCTTCTGTTAGTTTGTATCGAATGGGATATATTGTAGCAGTATACTGTCTGCAGCAAGCATCAGTTCTGCTTGCTGAATGTTAAGTGGAACGCCATTCATTTATATATGTGGAATAGAAAAGGAAGTAAAATTGAATATGTGGGACTCGCTTCATGATTTCTCTGCAATTACTAAAATTTTCTCTCCTTTCTAATAGTTTGAATTATACAGCACACTATTTTCCATTCTGTTTGTTAAGTATGATCCAAACTAGTTATATGTTAAGTTTTCAGTTCCATAAAACATGCTCTAAGCATACAGAGGTCTTGGAAAGATAAAAGAAAGTACTAAAGGGTGATAGTGCATTATTTAAGGCTTATGTTTTCAGCTTACTGTGGAAACTGATTGAACCATGGATTTATTTTCACAGAATATTCTTAAGAATTTATTTTAATTACTAGCGATTCATCAAGAATATTAGCACATTTAATCACACTATGTGAGCGTGGAAGTAGTTGCCAGGGAGTAACTGATGAAATCATAAGCAAATTCCTTTTCAACAAATGGTAATTTATTCACTTCAATGGCGCCTAAAGCTTTTCTGTAAAAGAAACCTATTTAAAATTATAATCAGAAAGCACCCTTATATATCAAGTTACAATTTATTCAGAAGCAGAAAGAAACAAATTTTTGACTGTATGAGCTTTCGGGCTGAGAACCCTGCTGCTCCCTTTTGACACGGCCGTAGTTACAACCGCTCACAACAACCTCTGAAAGACTAAACTGGTGCAAATCTGCAACATACCAGATTACTTTAAACTAAAAGTTTTAACAATTCACACAAGCACACAAACTATGCACCCCGTAGGAGGGATAGAAATGGTACAAAACACTAACATTAAAATATTAACTTTGCCACCGAAGGTGCAACTTTATTTAAACTTCTAAGAAAATTCTTACGGTGAAAGGGTGGCAACTTTATATACTAAAATGACCGTTTAAATAAAAGCCCATGAATTGCAATTTTTAATATGCTCTACAGTACACCGATACCGCCTCTCAAAATGATAGGCACGATCGAAACATATTTCAGGAATTAGGCCGTTACACTCCAAGAAGTAAATTCGTTAACACACCAAATCCGACAAACATGACAGAGGCAGTTCCGAACGACAGACAGACACTAATTGCCTAACAAAAGCGGACGAGAGACAGACAAGCAAGCTGGGGACGAGAGACTGGCCAAGAAAACAAGTAGAATTTAACAAGAGTAAATCACAGAACGTATCACCAATCACTTAACTTCTAATGGTCTGGGATTTCTCGAGAAGACCTGGCGCAGCACCTCCAAATCGCTCTCCCGAACCGTCCGCTGCCAGCCACTTCAACGGACGCAGGAAGGCGCGCCAACCTCCCGTCTTTCCCGGTCCGCGCCAACCGACCGACTGCCCGCTGCTCCGTCCGCGACTGCTGCTCCGTCGCGACTGCCCTGCTGGTGCGTCTCCCACTCACTTCCAGGCACACGACGGCGGGAATACTGGCTCGGACTCAACCGTGCAGAGGAAACACGCCCACTGGCAAAACGACATCCCTGCACCAGGAAAGGACCGAGCCAGGCTCCACAAGATGGTAACTGAAGGGGCCCAGAAGCGCTCGGAGAACCAGTTACACCACAGCGTCGCAGCTCGCACTGGCCAGACTGATGTCGTGGGTTGACTCCTGTAGCTCTCGTGTCGTCGGCGAAGTCACTACCCCTCGCTGTACACCGCGGCCCACTAGACTCCCGTGGAGACCTCACATGCGCCGACGCTCAAGACGGACAAGTCATCTTGTGTCTCAGTGTGCGACCGACCAACCGATCGATCCAACCGCCAATGACCATTGCCTGAGCAAACTCGAGCACACTGGCGGCCTAACGCGCAGACTCGGATGCAGGAACTAAGCCCCGACCGGGTGACCACTCGCTGAGTTCTCTTACTGGCGGAGTGGAAAGACTCTCATTTTGCCGACTCTAAAGGTTGATCCGAACGACAGACTTATTAGCACTCCGACCGACAGACAGACACTAATTGCCTAACAAATGCTGAGACAGACTAGCAAGCTGGGGACGAGAGACTGACCCAGACTGACTCCGACTGACCAACTGACCTCTGGCGAGTTTTTTTTTTTTTTTTTTTCCTTTATTGAATTTCAATTCCCCCCGAAGGGGGCGGGCTGGCAGCAGCTTAGGACGCCACTCTGCAGCCTACAGATTTTCTGACAAAGAGCAGGAGAATAAATAATAATAAAAAACAGGCGATAAAATCGGGGACTTAGTGAGTAACAAGGTGAAAAGAAAATGGGGAAATTAAAACAAACAACAGAGGGATGATGAAGCGAATAAAAATACATACGGAGCAGACAGGGGAAACAATAGACAATTAAAAAAAACACGGCGACAGTCTGGATTCTGTTCGCAAAGTATATAAAATGCACACCCAGCGACAGCATGGTTTCTGTTCGCAACACAACACTGAATAGTCACTAGAACACAGCACGAAAAAGGCGGCAAAGGTGACACCACAGTCGAGAGCAGGTGGGGGGAAACTGGACAGGAGATGGGAAAACAAAAAGGGGGGGAAAGGAGAGTAAAAGCGAAGGGGGGGGGGGGGAACCAGGAAAGGAGCCGATGGAGGATGAGGACCCATAAGAGGGGTGGGGGGCAGACGCGACAGGGAGGGGGGTAGGCAGAGGAGGGGAATACAAAAGGACTGGGGGGGAGAAGGGAGGTAGGGAGAGGTGTAGTGGGGAGGAAACAGGACAGAAGGGGGGGGAAGAGGGAGCCCAGGGAAAGGACAGAGGAAAGGAGGGGGAGGGAGGATCAGAGTTGATAGGAAGGATAAATGGAGGGAGAGAGGGCATCGTCCGGGAGGGGGAGTTGACGGAAGCCACCCTGGGAAAGGAGATGGAGGGTGTAGAGATGGAGGGTAGGGGGGACACAACGGTGAAGACGGGGCAGGGGGCGAGGATGGGAGAGGAGAGGAGCAACCAGGGGGTGAGGGGGTTCAAGACGGCGGGAGGTGTAGAGGATGCGGATATGTTCGAGGAAGAGGAGCAGATGGGGGAAAGGAATGAGATCATAGAGGATCCGCGTGGGGGACGGGAGGCGGATACGGAAGGCGAGGCGGAGTGCATGACGCTCAAGGATCTGGAGGGACTGATACAATTTGGGGGGGGCAGATATCCAGGCAGGACTGGCATAACAGAGGATGGGACGGATTAAGGATTTGTAGGTGTGGAGGATGGTAGAGGGGTGCAACCCCCATGTCCGCTCTGGCGAGCTCATAGCGCCCGTTAAAAGCACGTGAACAGGCAACCTTTCCTCTTTCCCACCAGAGGGAGACACCAAAGCTGCGATTGCCACACCGGCGCCACCGCCAGAAACGGAGGGCGACTGCTTCACACTACGCGCTGCGGCGCGCTCTTCAAAGCAGCAATTTTTTACCACGGCTCACTGATAAGCGACAGTTTTCTGTGTCGATAACAGTTCTGCGTTGTAAGAGCTACACACAAGGACATCTGGTGTCGTTTCTCACAGTGATTTCTGCAATTCTAATATTCACATAATCAATATGCCAAACATCAGTTATACTAAACGAACAGCGTCTTGAAAATTAGTTATCAGATTAACATAGCTAAAAGTAAAGCAAGGATCTGGAATGTAGTCGAACCAAGTCTGGAGATGAAGGGAGAAATATGTCGATTACAAAACGAAGCACTGCACGTAGTATAAGAGTTTCGCCATTTGGGTTACAAAACAACTGACGACGGCAGAAGTGGATGTAAAGTGCGAAGTGGCAATAGCAAGCAAAACATTTCTACGATAAAAGGGAAGTAGGCAGATTGGGCATTAACGTGCCGGTGACAATGAGGTCATCAGATACGGATCATGGACTGGGGAAGGATAGCGAGGGAAATCGGCCGTGATCTTTCAAGACTGCCAAGTCGACAATGGCCTTGAAAATGATTTGGGAATTTCACGGACAAGTTAACTACTCACGACCGAGCGGGGTTTTGAATTGGTGCACAGTGGCTCATTTTCTACAAAAGGCAGAAGAAAGTCAGTAAATCTAAGGTCTTAATTTCATAAGTAATACCCCGTAATCCGGAAAAGATGGTACCACAGCCTAACATTTTTCAACGATAGTGATTTTACCATTCAAGAAAGAGAGCGAGACCTGTTACGCAGCTGAAAGAAGCGCTTGCCATGAGTTTGTAGCGTAAATTTGAGCGCTGTTGAAAATCATAATTGTTCTTGTTCACAGTGAATTTTTTCAGTACTATTTAACGTCGAGTGTTATTTTATGATGCCAACGGCCTTGCCGCAGCGGTAACACCGGTTCCCGTCGGATCCCCGAAGTTAAGCGCTGTCGGGCTGGGCTACCACTTGGATGGGTGACCTTCCGGTCTGCCGAGTGCTGTTGGCAAGCGGGGTGCATTCAGCCCTTGTGAGGCAAACTGAGGAGCTATTTGACTGAGAAGTAGCGGCTCCGGTCTCAGAAACTGACATACGGCCGGGAGAGCGGTGTGCTGACCACATGCCCCTCCATATCCGCATCCAGTGACGCCTGGGGTATGAGGATGAAACGGCGTCCGGTCGGTACCGTTGGGCCTCTACGGCCTGTTCGGGAGGAGTTTAGTTTTAGTTAAAGTTATTTTATGATGTATTGCATACGTTATGTAATAGAAAATACTTTGTATGGTTGCAAACAGTGATGTCAAAATTGTTTTTGATTGTTGTTATGCATTAATACTTTGGAAACTCACAATTTTAAACATAGCTGACGACAGCAACAATAAATAAATTTTCCATACTTTTGTAAAGTACACAGCCAACCGGTTGGATAAATTTATAGTAAAAATCTTGCCCAGGTTTCAAACTACTATAGATATCTTCTTCAAAGGGAAGTCACATATATTACATCACGTTAAAATTGTAAACCTACGCTGATGAGCCAAAACATTATAACGACCTGCTTAATAACTTCTTTGTCCGTCTTTGGAACGAAATACATCACTGATTCTGCGTATCAGGGATCCGACAGTCTGTTGGTAGGTTTGTAAAGGTAAGTGGCATTAGACTTCTACGCACAGGTCACGTAATTCGCGCCGCTCCGAGTGACCGCACGGTTAGCGGCGCCATGTCACGGATTGCGCGGCCCCTCCCGTCGGAGGTTCGAGTCCTCTCTCGGGCATGGGAGTGTATGTTGTTCTCAGCATAAGTTTGTTTAAGTAGTATGTAAGTGTAGGGACTGATGACCTCAGTAGTTTGGTCCCTTAGGAATTCACACACATTTGAACATTTGAACGTAATTGCGGTAAATAAAGGGGCGGCTGATTGGCGTACGCAGTGATGGCGCCCGAAAACGACCCAGATGGCTTGCATAGGATTTACATCAGGCGAATCTGGTCGTCGAGACGTCAACTTTACTTTCTTATAATGGTAAGAAATGACTTACAATAAAATTCAAATGAAACTCTATATTCAAAAGAAATGGTTTAAACATCAGCTGAATTTTCACTTTAGTATTTGCATAACACGACTTTAAGAAATAACTTTACACAAGGCAAATCTCGTATTCCTATCGTAGCAATCCACATAACATCCCACTACCTGAGCTTCGTTTTATCTCAGTAAGACAAAACAATGCTACACGCTTGCGTGCTCACTGCAGTCTCTCAACATTCCATAAAAACTCATAAATAATGTCATTAGCTTCTCTCTCCATAGTTTCATCTAAAATATTCCATTTTTCTCTTACCACACTTGGAAAAATAATTTCCTGACCATTCTTCAAAATACTGCTCAACTCAGAATGCATGTAAAATTGCTAGAGCTCTGAGGCAGAGGCGGTGTAGTAACACAAAGAGCTACACTTATCGATATTTAGATAAGAAACAGAATTTACAGTGTCACTGAAAGAATCTCCATACCTCACAATGACACTGATGATATCAGTGATAAAGATGATATTTTTATCCGTAAATTGAAAGTGGAAGAGGGAGAAAGGAAAGGAGGGGGACGATTGATATCACCTGCATCGGCACTTCTCGCAGAATCAGCGGCGACGAGTGAAAATGTGCGGTTCTGTACTTTTGGACACGTTTCGAAAGAACAGGCACCACACATATATATTATCACTAGGTTGAATGACCTACATCACAAGTCAAAAACGTAAACAAAGCTTGGCAGATCCAGTGCGCTAGTAGACATAGAACTACCACCCATACCCAAAGTTTCAGTTTTCTACAAATTGGATCTGGCAAGACTACTCCAGAGCAACGGTTTCAGTCTTCCACTTGAATACTCCTTTCCGATGACTGTAGGAAGAAGTGTATGCATTGTAGTACCAATCTTGCTGTACCATGTTTCAGGTGCTGGCCACGGAGAAGACTTCAGGTACATCTGCATCGGAACCATGTTCGGTGACCCACCTGTAAAAGACTCCTTCGACGGCAAACTCACTGACAAGCTGACGCGCCTCTGGACCAACTTCGCCAAGACAGGGTGGGTACCGAATACTGCCTGCACAGGGCTCATATGCCTCTAAGATGTAATCAAGTTCTCTCAAAACTTACGGCTCTCTTCTTCTAACCAAGACCTAATGAGGGTTCCTGGAACAAAATACTGTAGTCACCCTTCGACAACAAGGGTGATCGACAAAACTACCATCCAATATCAATGACGTCCATTTGTTCTAATATCCTAGAAAAATAATCGGAGCTCAAACGTAATGAGATATCTCAATTAGACCGACGTCCTACATGCCAACCACCATGGATTCCGAAAACATCGATCGTGTGAAACCTAACTCGCACTTCTTTGACATCTCACCCCGAAAGCCGCGTATGAAGGCAGTCCGGTAGATGCAGTACAGTACTTCTTGATTTCGAAAATCATTCCAATCACTACAAAACTACGCTTATTAGCGAAAGTAATATGCCGTATCAAGTGAAACGTGTAGCTGGATCGAAGATTTCTTCGTAAGGAGGATGCAGAATGTTATCTCTGATCGACAGATGTGAAAGTAATCTGAGGTGTACACCAGGGAAGTCGCTGTTCAATGATTTGCAGATATACACAGAAGAGCCAAAGAAACTGGTACACCTGCCTAATATCGTGTAGGGCTTCGACGAGCAGGAAAAAGTGCCCGCAACACTGTCTGGCATGGATTCGACTAATGTCTGAAGTAGTGCTGGAGGGAACTGACACCATGAATCCTGCATGGCTGTCCGTAAATCCGCAATAGTAAGAGGGGGTGGAGATCTCTTCAGAACAGCACGTTGTAAGGCGTCCCAGACACGCTCAATAATGTTCACGTGTGGGGAGTTTAGTGACCATCCGAACTGTTTAAATTCAAAAGAGTGCTCTTGAAATCACTCTGTAGCAATGATAGTCGTGTGTGGTGTCGCATTGCCCTGCTGGAATCGCACAAGTCCCTCGGAATGCACAATGGACAGGAATGGATACGGGTGAATGAGACAGGATGCTTGCTTACGTCTCACCTGTCAGATCGCATCTAGACATATCAGTGGTCCCATTTCACTCCAAATGCATACGCCTCACACCATGACAGAGCCTTCACCAGCTTTAACAGTCCCCTGGTGACATGTAGGATCCATGGATTCATGAGGTTGTCTCCATACCCATCTGCTCGATACTATTTGAAACGAGACTCGTTCTACCAGGAAACATGTTTCCAGTAATCAACAGTCCAATGTCGGTATTGATGGACCCAGGTTTGGTTCGTGCAGTCATCAAGGGTACACGAGTAGGCCTTTGGCTCCAAAAGCCATATCGATGATATTTCGTTGAATGTTTCGCACACTGACAGTATTGAAATCTGCAGCAACTTGCGGAAGGGTTGTACTTCCGTCACGTTGAACGATTGTCTTTAGTCGTCTTTGGTCCCGTTCTTGCAGGATCTCTTTTCGGCCGCAGCGTTGTCGTAGATTTGATGTTTTACCGGATTCTTGACATTCACGGTACACTCGTGAAATGGTCGTACGGGAAAATCCCCACTTCATCGCTACCTCAGATGTGCTGTGCCCCAACGCTAGTGCGCCGACTATAACACCACGTTCAAACTCACTTAAATCTTGATAAACTGCCATTGAAGCAGCAGTAACCGATCTAACAACTGCGCGAGACACTTTTTGTCTTATATAGGCGTTGCCGACCGCAGCGGCGTATTCTGCCTGTTTACATATATCTTTATTTGAATACGCAGCCTATACAAGATTCTTTGGCGCTTCGGTGTATTAACAGTAACCAGAATTATTGGCAACTTTATTTAACTGAGCGGAAATGTTAAGCTGTGCCGTTCACAAGATGAGACATGCACTATGTTATAACTAAAACATTAACGATTTTAGTTGGTATAGATCAGCTCATACCAATACCTGGATATTACAAGAGAGGTTGCTTATATATTAGCCGTGCGGCCCATCCTAGAATATCGTTCAGTTATGTCGTACTAGTACCAAACAGCACTAACACATAATATGGCACGCACACAGAAAGGACTGCAGGAATGGTCATAGGTTTGTTTGACCCCTAGGAGAATGTCACGGAGGGCCTATAGAAACTGAATTGGCAGATGCAAACTGTGCTGACCAAAACAAAGTTTCAGAGACCCGGTTTAAACGATCAGTCTAGGAATACACAACATCACCCTTTGTATCACTCCTATAAGAGTAACGAGGAAGAGATTAGACTAATTTAAAAGAGGACAAAGGAGCCGAAACAATCTTTCTCCCAGCGCTATATACGTGAATGGAACGGAAAGGGGCCCCTATTAACGGGTATTGGGTTGTTTTGGGGAAGGAGACCAGACAGCGAGGTCATCGGATTAGGGAAGGACGAGGAAGGAAGCCGGCCGTGCCCTTTGAAAGGAACCATCCCGGCATTTGCCTGGAGCGATTTAGAGAAATCACGGAAAACCTAAATCAGGATGGCCGGACACGGTATTGAACCGTCGTCCTCCCGAATGCGAGCCCAGTGTCTAAGCACTGCGTCACCTCGCTCAGTTAGTAACGGGTATAACTGGAAGCGCCATCTGCCGTGAACATCACAGTGGTTTGAGTCATATGGACGCAGATACAGAGACCGTTTGTCTTCACTGCGCATTGTCATATTTTTGTTTAAGGTTTTATCCCATAGGAACAGCTTTAAAGCTCTTCACGATACTAGACATATAGTAAACTTGACAATTTAATATAGTAGTTAGGTATCTCGTTTGTGTAACTGAGCAACTACCAGAATCGACAGGTTTTACGATGACGTAACTCTGCAGTAACTAGAAGCGTTCAGTAGCAAAAACGCATAAAGTACCTGATTCAAATCTAAACTGAGCTGCCAATGTTGCAGAATGGCTGCCCTATGAAAAGGTATACCACGTTCCGTTTATCACGCCCGAATGCTGATGCTAGATGGGACATGTCATGCAAGAGTACGGAGAGTATGCACAGTATCTGAGCACTCTGCCAAAGACAGGTTTTCGGTGGAGAGTGCTACAGCGCGAATCATCTAAAACTTGCACACCAAATTTTGCGTGAATGGAAAGCACTATTCATGTGCGGTTTTCACAGCATGGATTAGCAGTCAGGGGGTCGTATTGTTAGCCAATAAATAAATTGTAATTATACTTAGAAAGTCTATTTTTCTTGCAAACAGAGACTTTTTTCAAAGGAACACTGCCTATTGACATTAACAGACTAAAAATAGGGAAAATTAGAACGTTAGTAGTGTTTCATATAGGATTCTGGTGCGAGTCGTTTATGACATCTGGTATTTGGAAGAGTTTCCACACTGACACTTCTCTGCGGCATTCGAGCTTCGTCGTTTCTGTTGTGGGTTAGCAGGAGAGCCAACACCGTATTATTAGAGGAAGCCGAAAGGCACGCGTTTTAGCTCAAGCAGGCTGGCGTGAGGTCTGGAACAGGACAAGGAAATTAGACTTTAGAAAAACGGACGTAGCCGGTGGAATACTTAACTTTAATCCATTAATGATGAGCGTCGCTCTTGACGGTACATGATTACAGTATCAATAGTAACTGGTAATGGCGCCTTGCTAGGTCATAGCAAATGACGTAGCTGAAGGCTATGCTAACTATCGTCTCGGCAATTAGCGTATTTTGTCAGTGAACCATCGCTAGCAAAGTCGGTTGTACCACTCGGCGCGAGTGCTAGGAAGTCTCTCTAGAGCTGCCGTGTGGCGGCGCTCGGTCTGCAATCACTGATAGTGGCGACACGCGGGTCCGACGTATACTAACGGACAGCGGCCGATTTAAAGGCTACCACCTAGCAAGTGTGGTGTCCGGCGGTGACACCACAGTTTCTAGGTACGATGTTGTTATGTTTGCTTACATTGTCCTCGTGTGCTCCTGGCGCGCATTTCGACTTGCTAATCAGTTAACGTGTGGCCGTCCAAGCAGTGGGTCGTGACTGAGCGATGGGATTTACCTATGCAGAAAAAGTCGGTACGCTCATCGTGTGTGAAGAGTATAGGAAGAATGCAGTTCATTCTCATATGGGTAAACGGCAAGATACCGCAACAGACGTCAACCATCTCTGCAGCTACGAGGGCTGTCCAGAAAGTAAGTTACGATTGATCGCGAAACGAAAATCACAGTGAAAATCAGAAATGTTTCATTTGTAAGTTAGTTACACCTTTCAGCTACTTGTCTACGTAGTCGCCGTTCTGACTCAGACATTCGTCGTAGCGTTGTACCAACTTTCCAATACCCTCATCGTAGAAGGCAGCTGCCAGTGCTTTCCGCCAATTCTCTACGCTGGCCTAAAGCTCGTTGTCTGTGCCAAAATGTTGTCTTCATAGCCAGCGGTTCGTTTGAGCAGAGATGGAACTCAGTGGGAGACAATTACGGGCTGTATTGTGGGTAACCAAACATTTCCAATTGAAACGATGCACGAACATCTTCATCTGCAGAATGAGGCTGAGAATTGTCTTGAAGAAGAAACCGCACGACAGTTATGTAATGTTGGTTGCATAGCTTCAGGGGAAAATTCTTACCAGGCCCTCGTACTTGGCGGGAGACACTATTTTCTACAACATCTTTACGCGCTTACTAAGAGCTCAGGAATGAAAAGAGCGACATAATTCTACCTAGAGTCATACTAGAGACACTGCCCAACACATCTTTGCAAAGCTTTATCGGATTTTCATAGTCGTTTCCATTTCGCGACCGATCGTAACTTACTTTCTGGACAGTCCTCGTATTTATCAACCTCTTCAAGCAGGTTCTGAAAGTGGTAGTGCAACAACTAGACAATTTAACAGAAGGAAACAGGTGACTACAGACGAGGGGGAAATTGATGTTCTTGCTCCTTTGCAGTCGATCCGCAAGTTGGCTCCCGGGCAATCACACGAGTCAGCAAGTGTCCCACACATCGACTTAGGTTCTATTCCTATCACGTCTCTCTCCGGGAAGAGCTGCTTGGAAACGAGTGTGAGAATTGTGTTTACTTCTGTACATGAATATTAAGACAGAATATTCCAGACGTATCATGTATCTTGTTTAGTGATGAAGCCACATTTGCCAACCGTGGCCAGGCAAACCGCCGAAACAAGCGGTATTGGTCTGTTGACAGTCGACATTGGCTTCTTCAGGTGGAACGTCAGCGTGCATAGAGTGTAAACGTGTGGTGTGAGACAACGACCAGCTCATAGACCTGCTTTTCATGAACAGAACACGTACAAGTACATCTACATCCACTCCATAAGCCACATAATGGAGTGTGGCGGAGGGTACTTTCGGTACCGCTGTCTGATCCCTCTAACCCTGTTCCACTCGCGAATAGTGCATGGGAAGAACTATTGTCGGTAAACATCTGTATTGGCTCTAGTTTCTCAAATTCCTCCTCGTGGTCAACAGACGAGACGTACGTTAGGGGAACTAATATATTGTCCGACTCCTCCTGAAAAGTGTTGAAGCACAACGCCTCTCTTGTAACGTCTGCCAGTGGAGATTGTTTAGCATCTCCGTAACGCTCTCTCGCCAGCTCAACGATCCCATGACGAAACGCACCGCTCTTCTTTGGATCTTCTCTATCTCCCGTACCAGTTCTCACTGATAGGGATCCCACATAGATGAACAATACTCAAGAATTTGGAGAACAAGCGTCTTGTAAGCCACTTCATTCGTGGGTGAGTTACATTTCCTTAAGATTCATCTAATGAACCTTGAGTCTGGTGTCTGCTTTTCAAACTATCTGTTTTATGTGGTCATTCCACTTAAGGTCGCTCTGGATAGTTACGCCTAGATATTTTAGGGCAGACGCTATGTCCAGCTGTTTGTCATCTATAGTGTAGCTGTACAGTAGTGGAGTTTTTTTCCTATGTATGCGCAGTACGTTACATTCATTTACGTTCAGGATCAACTGCTAGGATCTGCACCATTTATCAATTCCCTGCAGATTCTTACTATCTCATGGCGTTGCTACTTTGCTATAGACAATAGCCTTAAAGAGCGTCCCACACTGTCTACTATACCTTTTATATATACTGTAAACAGCAACGGTCCTATTACACTTCCCTGTGGTACTCCGGATATTACCTTTACATCTGTTGATTTAGTTCCTTTAAGAGCGACGTGTTGAGTTCTATCTGCAAGAAAGTCTTGAATCCCATCGCTGCTCCGACAGTCCGGAAGCTCGTATTTTTTTCATTAGACGGCAATGCGGGACGATGTCAAATGCCTCACTGAGATCAAGGAAGATGGTATCAACCTGAGCGCCGCTGTCCACTGCGCTGTTGTCTCATGGAGCGCGCTGAGTTTCGCAGAGTCACTGTTCGCGGAATCCATGTTTATTTTTATAGAGGAGATGTTCATTTTTCCAAAAACGTCATAATTCTTGAGCATAATATATGTTCCATAATTCTACAAGAGATTGTCGTCAACAATATAGGTCTATAATTGTGTGGTACTGTCTTACGGCCTCATTTAAAAACGGGAATGAACTGCGCTTTTTTTCCAGTTAGCCAACTTTCGTTGCTGAATCCTACTGTTGGTTCCTTTTCTCAAAATACATAGTTAAGCTACTGTGCCGACTTTTGGGTGAGACTGTGCGGGTTTCAGACGCTCTGTGGGAGGGCTAGTCATTAAACCTCCGCGGCGCAGCACTGTAGCACGCCGTAGAGGAGGCATAAAAAAAAAAAAAAAAAAAAAAAAAAAAGGGAAGAAAGGAGGCAGACCATCTTCACTTCATCAACGTTCCTCCAAACTAAGTAGAAATTGTGCACTAGAGTTGACAAAAGTCATGCGATACCTACTAATACCGTGCCGTACCGCCTTTTGCCCTGCGTAGCACAGCATGGCAATGAGTGAGCAACTCGGAAGTCCCCTGCAGGAAAATTGATTCATGTTGCCTCTTTTATAATAGCGGAAGTGTTGCCGGTGCAAAAGTTTGTGTACGAACTAAACTCTTGATTATCTCCCATATATGTTCGCTGGGATTCAGGTTTGGCTATCTGGATGACCAAATCATTCGCTCGAATTGTCTAGAATGTACTTCGAACCAATTGCGAACAAATTAGGCTAGGTGTTGGAACACGAAGTCAACAACAGCTGCAAATGGTCTCCAAGTAGCTCAGCATAATCACTTGCAGTCAATGATGAGTTCAGTTTGACCAAAGCACCAAGTCCATTCCATGTAAACACGGCCCACATCATAATGGACTCACCACCAACTTGCACAGTGCCTTGTTCACAACCTGTGTCCATGGCTTTGTAGGGTCTATGCTACAGACGAACCCGACCATCAGCTCTTACCAACTGAAACTGGGTTCAAAAATGGTTCTGAGCACTATGGGACAACTGCTGAAGTCATCAGTCCCCTAGAACTAATTAAACATAACTAACCTAAGGACATCACACACATCCATGCCCGAGGCAGAATTCGAACCTGCGACCGTAGCGGTCACGCGGTTCCAGACTGTAGCGCCTGGAACCGCTCGGTCACCCCGGCCGGCCTGAAACTGGGACTCATCTGATCAGCCGATAGTTTTCCACTCGTCTAGGGTCCAATTGATATGGTCACGAGCACAGGAGATGCGCTGCAGGCGACGTCATGCTGTTAGCAAAAGAACTCTCATTCGTCGTCTGCTGCCATAGCCCATTAATGGAAAATTTCGCTGCACAATCCTAACGGATAAGTTTTTCGTACGTCTCTATATTGATTTCTTTGGTTATTTCACGTGTTAATGTCTATTAGCACTGACAACCCTATACGAACGCTGCTGCTCTTGGTCGTTAAGTGAAGGCCGTCTACCAAGAACATTGTGCATGGTGAGAGGTAATGCCTGAAATGTGGTATTCTCGGCATGGATCTTGGAATGTTGTATTTCCTAACGATTTACGAAAAGAAATGTCTGGTACCGAGCGCCGCGGGTGTCGAATCCGCGCCAGACGGCATAGAACTCGATGACCGCTAGAGGTCTCTGCAGCAGTTGCGCTGTAAGCCGTGGCTGCACGCGCTCCTGGCCTCGAGCTTAACTGTGGAGCACGTGGTCCCAGCGGCCAATAGCGACATAACCTGTCGTGTATTTAGGCGGCTGCCTCTCACTCAGCGGGGGAAGAGGGTTTGATGGTCTGTTGGATTGATGATAGGTTCATATTCTGTCCCACCCCCGTCCGCTGCCGCGCCTGCACTCCCACATCCCACCCGCTCTCGATCTCTCCATACTCCATACCATTGCCCAAGGTGGTTTCCGCCAACTCCCCCTCCCTGATGATGCCGCCATCCCCTCTATCTACCCCTCATACCGACTTTGCTCCTCCCCTTCCTCCCCCTGTGCTTTTCCTTCAGAGCACCCTCTTTCCCTTCTCTCCCTCCTCTCTTCCTCACTCCCCCCTCCCTCCGGGCTTCCACGATCCCCCCTACCCTCTTCCCTCCCCTCCCTTCTCTTCTCCCACTGGCATCACCACCCTCCCTCCTACCCCCACCTCTTCCCTTTGGCACGTCCACTGCTTTGTGTGTGAGCACTGCATCTTCGTGCACCGGACATCGTCACCAGTTCTCGTGTGTGTTTTCGCATCAGTGCTTCAGTGTCTCTCCGTTTGCAATGCTCCGTTCACGTGTGTGAACATATTCTACCCCGTTGTGTACAGTTATAAACTTTTTCATCCAAACAGTGCGCCCGTGAATGGCTTCATTTATTTTTACTATGTCTGCCTCCCGTTCTTGTCCACCACGTTTGTTTGTTTTTATGTCTTTCTGTTTTCCTGTATGTGTTCACTGTGGCAGAAGAGCGGTGTAGATGGTCGCTGCCGGCCTACCTTTATTGTAAAGGTATTAAAATAACAATAAAGAAAAAAACTCAGGGAGGCAGTCTGGTATTCGCGTTCAGTCGGTTGATATCTCGCTTACAGACATCGCGTTTACATTGTGTGTGCTTACTTCCCGTTTACGAGTGGACGTTGTTTTGATTTCGTGACGTTGTGACCCCGTTGCTTAATACTTTGTTGTTGATCTTGGTGTCTCTCGCGGTTCTCCGTCGTCGTGCCTGTCCGTCCATTCCCTTTTGTCCGTCTTGTTGTTCGCGGGCCGGTCCCGTTCGGGCCCGCCGCGTTTTCGTTAGCGGCAACCCCGCGACCATTCCTGTGGCGGTTACAACAGAATATCCCATGCCTCCACTTCAACTACCATTCCGCGTTCAAAATCCGTTAATTCCCGTTGTGCGCCGATAATCACGTCGGAAACCTTCTCGCACGAATCAACTGTAGTCCAGTCAAATATTGGATATACCTTGCAAAAGGTGGGGTAGAACAGTTTATTTTTTCAACTCGTTCATATGGTTGGAAAGATTAGAAAACCGAGTTTCTCCAACAAAATTTCGCTTGGGAAAACTTTCTGCAGTCAAAAAACTTCGAAAATTTCGGACTTTTTTCAGTTTTTTCAAAATATCTCTGTTTCATTTGCTCCTATCGCTTTAACGTCTATTTTCTCTTTTAAAGAGCACAAAATTCTCTACAAATTTGATTTTTGCCATTTTTTTCTACTCCCAATATCTAAGGCGCTACAGCGCCTCAAAAAATACCAATTTTTCAAATTTTGTGCATAGTGGCAAGATACCTTATTTTTAACACTATTTTTTCAGTTTCTATTTGTGTAGTATAAATACATTATACATCATGTTATAAGTTGGAATTTACCACCTCACTTTCAGGTATTCAATTTCTCTGTATGCAACATGATTGCTGGCCACCCAACTATTGTGATTCTTACATCACTGCCTGAGGTTCACTATGGGCCACCTCAGCCCTGGTATTTGTAAAACTATAAATATAAAAATACATCATTAAGTGACATAAACACACACACACACACACACACACACACACACAGACACACACACACACACACACACACACACACACACACACACACACACATACACACGCACACAAAATAGATTGTCTGAGGAAACTGAACTATTTGTAGCTGCAATAGGCAACTTAATTAGGTAGGTAATTATTCTTGTGTATAAAAGCCACACAGTTGACATTAAAGATAAGTAGCTTCATTACAATTAAAATGCATTGTCAGTTACTAAAAAATGTTGACAGTTCTGGGTGTGTAATACTTGTAATATCGCACTTAAGCGCACTTGAGTCAGACATGAGCATCACTTCCAACGTTTTGATGGGCCAGGTTCCTAAGTGTCACCAGAAATACCTTGAGTTACGGACTCAGGGTCCGTACATAGAGCTGATCCCAGATTGACCTCTTCTTTAAACAGCGAGTCAGCCTCAGCAAGTTCGTTGGTTTCGTCAACGGTTTCCTCAACGTCCTCCATAACATCTTCTTCACTGTCTTCATATAATAATTTTGGCACGTTTTCACAGTTGACCCCAATACATTTCTTGCAAATTGAAGAACATTCCAAACCCACTTTTCTGCAGGAGCACGCTCCGCCACAGTTCAGCTTGCATGAGCATGAAACAATGTGAAGAAGTGCTTCAGGTGCTGGATCTTGGCTCATTATAACGGGTACTGGACCGTGGTCACTGTGATTCCAGCCCCATTTCTCAGGAGGTTCCCAGTTTCCCTTCCAACTTTGGACTTGTTGGTAAGTCCGCAACGAATGATGTTGTGCAGCATCTTGTGTAGGTGGCAACCGTGAAAGATTCAGTTTGCTTTTTGTGGCACACTTGGCGAATAGCTGGCACCGCAAATGGTCTAGTGTGTGGGAACTGCTGACACCTCCACTATACAATGCGATAGTAACCTGTTCTCCTGCAGTTATTATTTCTTCACGGGTAGCATGTGGTTTATTGAACGTGCAAAACGCTGAGGTTAGGTGTTCATTTTTCGCAACAATATTGCAGCACTTAATTTTTTTTGACCAAAAAAAGCAGATGTTGTATCACATCTGCTAAAGGCGTGGGTGAACAGAATATATTCACCAACAAACTTGTAAGATGCAGTGGAAAACCACTTGTCTTCTGCATTTCCTCTTCCTGGCTTTAAGAAAAATAAGTTTTCAATGCCTTGCCTCAAACCGGTCATGAGCACAAGTAGGTCAACATCTTCTCCTACAATGACAACACTTCCAAAATCTTTGGTTCTTGAAATGGCAGATGTTACAATTATAAAGTCAGCATCTTCTTGTGCCTGGTGCACTTCAATGCTACACTCCAGAAATTCCATTTTAAGAAGTGTGATCAAACGCATCTTGTTTCGTTCGTTGTACAAGAACTTGTCCTGAGGGACTTGGTTCACCATCTCTGATTCGACCACAACGTCAACCGGAGAATGTTGTTTGGACCTACGAATCCTCTCAGCACTCTTTGTGCTACATTTGTCTCCCGCACATGGATACCCATCAAGTACAATAGCAAATTGAGATCCAAAATGACGTTGCAGGTAAGAAACATAGCTTTGGGCTATTGACTTGAAGCAAACGTTTCGAGTCCAAGTCATTTTGTGGGTAAGGTACCCTCCATCAATGACAAAACATTTACTCGGTCCACCTGACTTCACATCTTCCACTGGAACGAAGGCATTCTAGAATGAGGATTTTGTTCGTTTTCGCATGCCTTTTTCTGTGAATAGGGACATTGGGTAAGGAGCAAGTTCATATTTCAGAAAGAAACTCTTCTTCACTTTGTTTCATTAAACAAATCCTTTGAAAAAGAGTTAAAGGATCAACAGGAGTAATTTTAGTGCTCCCAGCTTTTACAGAATTAAACGCAGAAAGGAGAGTCACAATTTTTTCTTTTCTACGGATCTTTAGATCGTGGAAATTGTCACCAACTATTCTTTGCTCGAAATTTGAAAAATTGGTATTTTTTGACGCGCTGTAGCGCCTTAGATACTGGGACTAGAAAAAAATGGCAAGAATCAAGTTTGTAGAGAATTTTGTGCTCTTTAAAAAAGAAAATAGACATCAAAGGGGTAGGATCAAATGAAACTGAGATATTTTGAAAATACTGAAAAAAGTCCGAAATTTTCGAAGTTTTTTGACTGCAGAAAGTTTTCCCAAGAGAAATTTTGTTGGCAAAACTTGGTTTTCTAACCTTTCCAACAATATGAACGCGTTAAAAAAATAAAATCTTCTACCCCACCTTTTGCAAGGTACAGGCTTTTTTTCTGACAGTTTCACTGGACTACTGAGTACAACTGACAGGAAGTTTCAAAAAGTTAGCTACTGATGAAATCGTCTCGGGTTATCCGCCGATTCGTGGCGTCGAATTGTCGCAACCTTTCAAGGAGATGTTTCTTGTAGTAAGTCAGCTTTCACTCCAATAGAATAACACAGGTGTCGCCATCATTTTATAGAATTTCGTTTTCCACATCAGAGTCAAAATAAAAGCTTGCATCATAGCTTAAACCTACAGCACAGCCTGAATAAGAGATGTGGAAGACTTGCAATGAAACTGAATTATCGAAAACAATTATTGATCTGACTGGGTATGTTCACATCAACCCCACTATTTCTGTTTTATTACTAGAATCTTTAAAGTGCTATTTCTTGCATTTTTCATTGAGCTGGTATACTAACTTTTAGAGGTGGTCTTTATTGTTTTGAATGATAACGACATCATCTGCAAACAAAAGTACGATCAAGCATTCCTCATTCGTTACCTTAGTTTCTTTTACTTTACATTTCCGTTTACGAAGAATGAATTCAATGTAAATATAAAAAGTGTGGGTGATAGTCCATATCCTTGTCTAGCACCTTGGTTAATAATTACTTCTTCTAATCACTTCCTATCTGTGTTTATATACAGTGGCGTATTTTTGTAAAACATGTCCAGTACCCCTATTAGGTTATAAGGATATCCACATCCAAACATAACAATGAAAAGGCTATCGCGGCTCATACCATCAAAATCCTCCTAATGGCCGATAAACGCCATATGGGTTTCTGTATTAAATTCTCTGTGTTTTTGTACAATGTTTTTAATCACAAACACATTGTCTGTGCGTGAACGAACTAATCTAAACCAGTTTTGTTCTGTAGAAATAACAGCTTCTGTGATACTCTTCACGCGGTTATTGATTATCTTTGAAAATACTTTGTAGCAGTTGTTAAAGATACTCATGCCACTGCAGTTTTTATAGTCATTACGTAGAAAAGAGAGATTACTTCTGCTGTATACCAAGCGTCTAGGGTCTTGCAGTTCGTCCAAAATCCCTTTATTAATTTTAAAAGTTTTTCGTATAGTGGTAAGCCTCCATATTTAATTCTGCAATTGTTCTATGTATTCCAGTAGCTTTCCTGTTCTTCATGTCTTCCAGATCATCTTGTAGCTCCGCATAGTAACTGGATCTACTTTCCATTATACATACTGTTTCATCCGCGTCCTTCTATGTACACCATAAGGATATATAGTCATTATCCATTGTTCATTGACGCAGTGAGTCAGTGTATTTTTCTTCCTTTCTCAAGGCCTTCATGACTTTACATGGATACTCTGTAAATCACATTTTAGGCAGAGGGTTCATCGAACCACCATCACAACTTTCTATTATTCCAATCTCGCATAGCGCGCCGAAAGAACTATGTAGGTCGGTGTCAACAAAATATTTTCGCATTCGGAGGAGAAATTTGGTGATTGGAATTTCGTGAGAAGATTCCGTCGCAACGAAAAACGCCTTTCTTTTAATGATGTCCAGCCCAGATCCTGTATCATTTCTGTGACACTCTCTCCCATATTCCGCGATAATACAAAACGTGCTGCCTTTCTTTGAACTTTTTCGATGTACTCCGTCAGTCCTATCTGTTAAGGATCCCACACCGCGCAGCAGTATTCTAAAAGAGGACGGACAAGCGTAGATCTGTTACATTTTCTAAGTGTCCTGCCAATAAAACGCAGTCTTTGGTTAGCCTTACCCACAACATTTTCTACGTGTTTCTTCCACCTTTGTGTGCACACTGTTGTCTTCCGTGTACGTCGTGCTCTAAGACACTTATGAATATGTCTCACAATTCTTGTGTGCTCTATTTGTTCCGCGGTGTTCCTTTTTATTTTGTATGTTTCCCAGCTATCTGATGTGTTTGTCTGTACAGACTTCAAATATGCTACTTGCTGCTCTTTAATGCCTTTTTTTAATATCTGTATGCCAAAATTTGAGTCATTTTTCCCCATCTGTTTTCTTCTTTTTATCAAGTGCGTCAGGAGGCTGCTTTGATGATGCAGGTCTTAGTATTAGTTACTTTGCATGTTCCTTTGCATGTTTGCATGTTCAAAATCAAGCGTGTGTCCATCGTTGATGCTTTGGTCAGCCACTGCTGTACCAGTCGGTTTAGCCGATCTTGACGCTCGTCACCTGTTCTGAATAGCACTGTAAGATGCATCGCAGTTCTCTGGCCGATGCACTGCTTATCACACCCGCAACTGATGCCACAGGCGCCACATGCCTGTAGCCCTAGTTGGTCTTTCACTGATCCAGCCATATTCTTTTTAACCACTGACTGAAAAATTATTTTAACGTTGTGCTTCTCCAATATCCTGGTAACCTTGAGCTGCGGGAGGCGCTGGGTACGGAAGGAAGGCCAGTCGCTTCGCTTCTTCTTCTGCGTTCTTTCCTTTTTTGTTCCTGTTCGGCTGGAGAGCTGTAATTCGGCAGGCCGACTTTGCTTGTGGCATATGGCTCACGCTGCCTGTGTCACGGTATTGAACACAGATTTGCGTTGCGCTGGACGGAGGCATCTATTGGCGTTTAGGTGCAGCTCCGTGTGAATCTTCTTGCTGCAGACAGAATGTCCCAGCGTGCCACCAGGAATATTTATCAGACTCACGGTAGGTATTCGTTGCTGAACCTCAAGTTGTCGTGTAGGCTGTTAAAGTGGCACAGTAATTCTTGTCGGTTTTCTTAAGTGTGGGGCCAAACCAATTACGTGGCGTCCACATAGACACTGCGCAAAAAAGTATCACTGTTGGAAACCCGGTAATTGTCTCCTACAGCAACGTATAAGTTTGAGATTAAAATGAAGAGGGCTGAACCCTTCTCCTGTATGGTGCAAAAGGATTGAGAACTGGCACGCTTCAGGCAGCAGGTTGTCGACACATGCGGAAAAAAGTCCACAGCACAGAAGTTCGTGTGAGCTGTGAGGTGTGAGGTGGGTCAGTGATGTCACACTGGAAACAAATTTCACCCCAGTCCTGCCCAAAGCCATCGTGAACGTTTCGTACTATGCAATGGTCGTCACACACCGTCTTGTCCACATTTCACCCCGTCTTTTGACGCTTCTGCAACAGACGTCAGTACTCGCAACGCCCAGCGTTCAAATGACACGGTTTTCTTACGGGTGGCCGATGACCGATTTCGGCTTATTGCCATCTTCGGATCTGTGGTAAATATAAATATTGTGTAAGCGACCAGGTTCAATTAATTAAGATTAAATCTATACAAGTGTTAGTAATGCATGAAATATAATATATTTATACCCATGTATGGCAGTCATACATACAGTCAAAATATTCTGATATAAATCAACGTCAAGTTAAATATGTGCGTGCTAAACTCAGATTGCTTCAGTATTTATGGCCATTAAAATTGCTACACCACGAATATGACGTGCTACAGACGCGAAATTTAACCGACAGGAAGAAGATGCTGTGATATGCAAATAATTAGCTTTTCAGAACATTCACACAAGGTTGGCGCCGGTGGCGACACCTACAACGTGCTGACATGAGGAAAGTTACCAACCGATTTCTCATACACAAACAGCAGTTGACCGGCGTTGCCTGGTGAAACATTGTTGTGATGCCTCGTGTAAGGAGGAGAAATGCGTACCATCACGTTTCCGACTTTGATAAAGGTCGGATTGTAGCCTATCCCGATTTCGGTTTATCGTATCGCTACATTGCTGCACGCGTTGGTCGAGATCCAATGACTGTTAGCAGAATATGGAATCGGTGGGTTCAGGAGGGTAATACGGAACACCGTGCTGGATCCCAACGGCCTCGTATCACTAGCAGTCGAGATGACAGGCATCTTACCCGCATGGCTGTAACGGATCGTGCAGCCACGTCTCGATCCCTGGGTCAACAGATGGGGACGTTTGGAAGACAACAACCATCTGCACGAACATTTCGACGACGTTTGCAGCACCATGGACTGTCAGCTCGGAGACCGTGGCTGCGGTTACCCTTGACGCTGCATCACAGACAAGAGCGCCTGCGACGGTGTACTCAACGACGAACCTGGGTGCACGAATGGCAAAACGTCATTTTTTCGGATGAATCCAGGTTCTATTTACAGCATCATGATGGTCGCATCCGTGTTTGGCGACATCGCGGTGAACGCACACTGACGTATCACCCGGCGCGATGGTATGGGGTGCCATTGGTTACACGTCTCGGTCACCTCTTGTTCGCATTGACGGCGCTTTGAACAGTGGACGTTACATTTCAGATGTGTAACGACCCTTGGCTCTAACCTTCATTCAATCCCTGCATTTCAGCAGGATAATGCACGCCCGCTTTTTGCAGGTCCTGTATGGGCCTTTCTGGATACAGAAAATGTTCGACTGCTGCCCTGGCCAGCACATTCTCCAGATCTCTCACCAAGTGAAAACGTCTGGTCAATGGTGGCCGAGCAACTGGCTCGTCACAACACGCCAGTCACTACTCATGATAAACTGTGGTATCGTGATGTAGCTGCATTGGCAACTGTACCTGTACACGCCATCCAAGCTCTGTTTGACTCAAAGCCCAGGCGTATCAAGGCCGTTATTATGGACAGAGGTGGTTGTTCTGGGTACTGATTTCTCAGGATCTATGCACCCAAATGCGTGAAAATGTAATCACATGTCAGTTCTAGAATAATATATTTCTCCAATGAATAAGCCGGCCGCGGTGGCTGTGCGGTTCTAGGCGCTCCAGTCCGGAGCTGCGCTGCTGCTACGGTCGCAGGTTCGAATCCTGCTTCGGGCATGGGTGTGTGTGATGTCCTTAGGTTAGTTAGGTTTAAGTAGTTCTAAGTTCTAGGGGACTGATGACCGCAGCAGTTGAGTCCCATAGTGCTCAGAGCGAGAGTCCAATGAATACCCGTTTATCTTCTGCATTTCTTCTTGGTGTAGCAATTTTAATGGCCAGTAGTGTACAAAAACCTAATGCCAGCAGCGGGCACTTTATCCAGAGTACCTTGTAAACTAGAGTCGCCAACATAAAGAATAAAATGCGGTATGCATTGTCTTTAGTTAAAAAAAATTTCCCCCTTGGCTAAACGAGCGTCTGTCATTAAAATAGTATAAAAAGTATAAAATAAAAAATAAAAATAAAAAAAATCACAACTTCTATCCTAAGATCAGTTAACAGTGAACGAAACCATAATACACTTAATAAATTAGTGACCATTGATTAAAAATAGAAAATTGATAATCGATATTATATCAGAGTGCAGTATCGATGGTGAATATGTGTGGCTTCTCTGCGTGACTTCCTTGTTTTCCTGTGGTCGAGCTCACGGAGGACGGCCCAGTCTCCTTGTCGCCGGCGGCCGGCTCACGCCAACCCGCTGAGGTGCTCCACGCTACTCAAACTAGTGGGTCTCTGAATATATCAAAGTAAGCATTCAGCTTAAACTCGTTCTGTTTATTCAGCAGTAATTTCGGTTGTTGTTTCCTGTGTACATAAACCTCCATTTCTTAGAGCAGGTTCATTAACTGTCCCTTTGGCGCCCTATGCAACACTTTCATATTACTCTCTATACGCCCTACCGAATGTCTTTCTCTGTCCAGATGTGTACCGAAAGCACTCTTATATTGATTATATGTATGTTCTCTAAAACTAGTTGGAAATTTCTTCCTGTCTTACCGTTGTAAAATACATCACAGTCCTGGCAGCACGCACATGTTTAACTTGACGATGATTTATATCAGAATATTTTAACGGTATGTATGACTGCCATACATGGCTATAAATATTTTATATTTCATATTTCATGCATCACTAAGACTTGTATAGATTTAATCTTAATTAATTGAACCTGGTCGTTTACACAATATTTATATGTACGACAGATCTGAAGACGGCGAAAAGCTTAAACCGGTCATAAAGTGTAAAGAAATCTATGTGATCAAGACGGATAAGCGAAAGTAAAAGTGCTAAAAATAAAATGATCGCGGACTCATATACAGCCTTTATGCCTTCAATTGGTGTCATAAAGGCCGTCAATGAAAGCGTCCCTTTCCTTGAGGCGTTGATTCTCACATATTTCGCGGTGAAAAACAACAGTTCTGAGTGCAATGAGCAACAGCAGACGGCCGGCCGGAGCGGCCGTGCGGTTCTGGGCGCTACAGTCTGGAGCCGAGCGACCGCTACGGTCGCAGGTTCGAATCCCGCCTCGGGCAGGGATGTGTGTGATGTCCTTAGGTTATTTAGGTTTAATTTGTTCTAAGTTCTAGGCGACTGATGACCTCAGAAGTTAAGTCTCATAGTGATCAGACCCATTTGAACCATTTTTTTTTTTTTTGTTTTTTTGAACAGGAGACGTTCTTGACAACGTTCGTCATTGCTTACACTCCCGAGACGATCCAATCCCAATGTTACTCTAAGGCCATCGTGGGGCTGCACCCCGACTGAACGTGGTCCGTATCCTTTCGAGTGTAGTATGAAAAGTACACTTTATTACAGGAACCAACTGAGTGCTTAACTTCAGTGATGTCCGATATCAAGTTCTGTGGTTAAAAGCAATCAAATAACATGTACTAATTCTTCAGTCTTCTCCGTGTCCGTATCACAACTATGTACAACAACTAACGTTCCTTAACAGCTAGCTAAGGTCCGAGACGACGACTATCACTGTGTAAGGCTAGAGCACAGTGCGACGTACTGACGTGCAGTGCGAACTGAGTTCCGACGCGACGTACTGAGGTACTGAGCTCGAGAGAGTGAGAAGACAGCCTGTGTGCACGCTGCCCTAGGGGCATTGTCGGCGCATAGCCTGATGGTGTATCTTGGTCTTCTCTTGTCATAGGCGCGCCTGGTTCAATGCCTTCTACATAATGTTTCCTAGTGCCGATCGGTGTGCTCGTGAAGGCATACGCCAGCACAGCTCTGGTAGTTGGGACGAATAGGGACCGTTCAAAACCGTTAGGCAAAATGTGGACGAGATCTGAAGCAGCAAAAGTTGTTTATGCTCTTTCAACCCTCCTGTTTCGCTCCCTCCAGTGCCATGATCGCGGAAGAGTGCAACACTGAGCTACGTGTGAACAAAACAGCAAAGGGCCCCTCTAAATCATGCCCCTCACCTTCCTGTCAGGACAAGTGTCCCTCTAAATCCCTTCACCCAATCTCCACGCCCCCCTCGTCCCCCAGTCGGCAACTTCCTCGGTGCCAACTTCCAACCTTTGTTCAGCACAATATAAATGAACCTGCTAGAGACTTGGACATCTTGAATAGTTTTGACCTGTCATTACCGCTTCCTCCCTGCGTAATAGTGGTGTGCGTACTGTAAGACCTTCAGTACACACACCATCAGATTATTTGACTTGACGCTCTAACGAAGTAGGCGAGTGTCAGCAATATGTCTCGTGGTCTTATCGTGGCATGTTTATCTTCTGTCGTTAGGTCAGACGATAGAAATGCCACTTGCACGCTTAGAATAGCAGATTGACGGTGACCAACTTTAAACAGAACTTGTTTAATTTTCACACACATTTATTAAAATAATAACAAGCATAAAAATTACTTAACTTGGTTCTGGAGGCTATTTACAATTGACAATCTGAAGTCCTTTGGTACGGGTACGTTAATCTTATACTCACATATATCTCTGATACTTGACAAAAGTGTCTATACATTTATCTTCATGGCTATGTACAGGAATATGGTAATCTTATGAGGCGCAGACTGAAACTTGACTATAGACTGGTACAGACAAATGTAGAACTCGTACAGACTGGTACAGACTAATGCAGACTGGTACAGACTGGTGCAGACAAATGCAGACTGACTAATCGGAGGTCTGTACACTCGTTATAATACCTCGTGCGTTCAGGTATCACTGCGCGAGTGTGATCCACAAGGAGAAAAGGTTCTACGTTAGCAGCAATCTCATTGGCTGCATTACATATTAATACGCAGATCGGCGGAAGCAGAGTTTGGTCCGTCTCTAAGGCAGCGCCATCTCGTAGTGCGGAGACGGACGAGCGCTGCCCCTGCGCTGTTGTGCTTAGCGGAGCGCGCTCTAGTGGGAAAGTTGTGTACGCGCTGACTACGCAGAACTATGTACCCAAATGTGGTCGGTCTGCACTCCAAATGCGTCATACAACGTATGTTGGGATTGCGTCTCCACGATCTTCCTTGGAGTAGGTTCACTCGCCCACGGGAAAAGGAGGGGGGCGGGGGGGGGTCCTTGAGCAGTGCTTTACGTTCTTAATAACGTCATCCTGTTGCTCGTCGCACTGTGAACTGTCGTTTTCGACCACGAAATCTATGGGAATCAGCGCCGAAGTGAAGGGATTTTCGTGTCGATACTGCTCAATTGCGTGTCGGACATGTTTTCCCTGACCACCCAAAAGAAACCCGACTGATTTCAACGCTGGGTGTCAGCATTCCGACATCCACTGCAGAGGCGTAAGTAGAAGGGCTGAAATGTGGGTAAGCGGGGACGCGACGACCTTCCCATCCTGTGAGACGTCCGAGATCGCTTTAGCCAGACTTGTGGAGAAATTGGTGCCAATATGATTTCCTTAACGCACCTTAGACCTCATATGAACGTGTGAGCTGTGGCCTTCTTTCACATGTGTCGACACCTTACTATTTGAAGTGCCGCCTAGCTCGCGGGTGACGTCGGAGGACGTCACGATTTTCCCTCATTACAGAGGACGGTTGTAGGCACCTCTGAGGCAAATTGCAAACTTAAGCGTTACAGTGCTAGACAGTTACAGGGTTTACAGACAGTGACACGTTTTTTTGCGCAGAGTGTATCAAACGCCTTTCGTTTAGAGCACGTTGTTTCGAAAGTTGTTTCCTCGTATTGCTCTGTTCATGCTAGCGATGCCTAGCTCTAGAGGGGACCCATAGCGATTCAGTCAGTCTGTTCTTAGAACCAAACAAGTGGTGGTGAGCGCGTGTCGATGCGGTTTCACCATGTCGCTGTCGAGTGAAAGACGTGACGTCGAAGCTGAGTAAGACATCATCCTACTCCAGACGTACCTTTTGAAGCACCTACAAGAACTACTTAACACTATTTCTGCTATGGGTATGTCTTTTTCTGCTTGTGAGGAACTTTGCCTTTGGTGTGCGCAGGAAAGTGACCGACCCGGAGGTGTCATGGCCGCCTTTCACAGAGCAGGACCAGTCCTACCTGCACATCACCAGCGACGGGCTGTCCATAGCCAAGCGGCCATTTGAGGAGCGGGTGGCCTTCTGGGAGAAACTCTACGACCGGTACGGCAGCTAGCAGCAGTGCCACAAACAGCAGCATCAGGGGAAGTCGCAGAAACCTTCCCTACGAGAGAGAAATTTCCCTCACTTCATCGTGACGAGATAAACTTGTGGTTCATGTACACCTAAATCCTGGAGGTTCAACCAATATTTAATCAATTACTGTTGTGTAAAATACCACCAGTGTACACTTACCATTTCATCAAATAAAACAGTACTATTTACTTTCTCATTTTTAATTACTCACAGGCGGCCAATGACGCCATTCCAATAGCCAGCTGTCTCAGCTTTCCTGACGGTAAGCAACGTCAATGTCGGAACAGTTCGATACTTATGCTTCTATCTTGTCCATTATGGACCTTGAACCTGCAACTGTGTACCCTAAATATCATCATATTTCTTGTATTTACTGCATCTACGCTCTAGATGCCTACAAATTTAAGATCATAAAATCAAACCTATTTTAATGAGAAGATGTTGTCGTAACTACACATAATAAACCATGGAGGAAAAAATAAGGGGAGGTTGCGCTACAGACTTACGCTGTACGCTGTTTTGAAGCCCCAAAACGATAGCACACTACTCTTTACATGGAGATAGATTACGATTGCTTTTAGTTCGTAAGTTCTGTCATGTAGGAGAAGCCCGGCTAAAACGACGTACCATTCTGCTTTCAAGTCGTTACTGGTTCGTAAACCATGATATTAAATAAAATTTGTATCAGAACTGTCTCTCATTCACTTGCAGGTTTTACAATCTTGGTGCTATGTTTTTAAATCAATATGAATCATAGATTTGTGACATTTTTGTGAAAAGTACATAACGTGTCATTTTAGACCGATGTCAGGGTAAAATGACATAGGACTAAAATAAAGTAAGAAATTAAGAAAAAATTAGACATCTGATTCAACAGATTTGTGCTTAACAAATAAAAGACTGTTCCTGTAACAATTCTTCAGCAGTATCAATGAAGGTTTCTCAGTTCATTCGTACAAAAAGTGAAGACTGAAAGTAAAATTACGAAGGTGAATCCACGAAACAACAAAATTAGTTCCGTTTTTGAACAAATAGACGTCACCAATGTTATCCAGTTGCAGACATCACAAATAAAGTTTATTATTCTGTGGCTTATCCAGCACATTCAGTGTGTGCCCACAAATACACTGCTGATACCGTAACTAGTGATCGCCGGGTTTTCGACACTCTTGAATTTCCAGGCAGTGCGAACTGTGACCATCTTCGGAAGCATCAATGTTGTCGCCAAAAAGGTCTCTTTTGTACAATATTTCTTGTCAAACTTAACTTTTCTCTTTGCTTTTCTCGGATATTTGAAATGCAAAATGTCAAACCAAACATGTGTGACTGAAACAGTTTCAGGTGTTGTACCAGTTAACACTCCAAGCAGTGTTAAAAGTTGGAATCTAGGCAGTCCTTTCTGAGCACTATTCTTCGTATTCCTAGTTCGACTTATAAGCGTAGCCTGCGGAACTCCGAATGCTTTCGACGTCCGCAGCTATCGCATCTCGCCTCTGCACCGCATCCCGACTGCACAGACAATTTCCTTACTGTATTGCCTGCCATCCGAAACGGGAAATTTACGTACTTACATTTAGCCCATGTAAATTCGTTGCATTTGTGTGTCATTGCACTTTTGTTAATTCATGTTTAATGTTTCGTTTAATTCACTTTATTAAATAATGACCCACCTTGCTACGTCATTTTACCCGGGTTGCTAAATTTAAACAGATACGTAAAGTAAGCAGATTAATTAACATCAGAGGTCACACAGAATAGAATTAGAGTCCACTTCAGGGTAAAACAGCATAGTGACATTTTACCCTGATACATGGTATATCACATATCACTTCAGCCTGAAACGCCTTCTTTGATACATTCGAGAAACGTTCAACTACTGCGTCCTCTAGCAGAAACTCCTACTTCCCAAAACACAGCTTTACAAGGTAACGTATACTTTTCTCAAACACGTAATTATCTGCAATACTAATAATACTATACTAATACTATACTATAGTGTACAAAACGTATTCATTCATCCTTTGGCTACGTTTCGAGCTGCAGCATGACCTTCATGCGGTGGATATTTTCAGGAGCTTTATGTTGTACAGCTGGTCCAGAAAGCCGCAGGACTCGTGATCTAGGTGAAAGTGGGGGAGGGTGTGGGGGCCTTGAGCAGTGCTTTACGTTGTTAATAACGTCATCCTGTTGCTCGTCGCACTGTGAACTGTCGTTTTCGACTGCGAATCTATGGGAATCAACGCCCAAGTGAAGGGATTTTCGTGTCGATCCTGCTCAATTGCTATATACACTCCTGGAAATTGAATAAGAACACCGTGAATTCATTGTCCCAGGAAGGGGAAACTTTATTGACACATTCCTCGGGTCAGATACATCACATGATCACACTGACAGAACCACAGGCACATAGACACAGGCAACAGAGCATGCACAATGTCGGCACTAGTACAGTGTATATCCACCTTTCGCAGCAATGCAGGCTGCTATTCTCCCATGGAGACGATCGTAGAGATGCTGGATGTAGTCCTGTGGAACGGCTTGCCATGCCATTTCCACCTGGCGCCTCAGTTGGACCAGCGTTCGTGCTGGACGTGCAGACCGCGTGAGACGACGCTTCATCCAGTCCCAAACATGCTCAATGGGGGACAGATCCGGAGATCTTGCTGGCCAGGGTAGTTGACTTGCACCTTCTAGAGCACGTTGGGTGGCACGGGATACATGCGGACGTGCATTGTCCTGTTGGAACAGCAAGTTCCCTTGCCGGTCTAGGAATGGTAGAACGATGGGTTCGATGACGGTTTGGATGTACCGTGCAATATTCAGTGTCTCAATGTAATATAAATTAAGGACACCCTGTACAGGACCGTTCAGGATTTCGTTTCCTGCACTGAAGGACAACAACGCTGCAATACTCCATGCTGAGTTTCTCCATGTGAATGGCAACAGTGCACGACCGTATGACACAGATGACGCAATGTTCAGGCGCACACGCTGTCGGCGTGTTAATTTAAGTCTGAATGACCAACAGCAAACTAGCAGATCATTCCCCTCTGATGACCTTGGAATCGCATGAGGAGTGGAGCCCTGGTGCTCCAAGACAGGTGTATCACAATCGAAGCAACAGTGGAGAAAGAGAAAAATCTGTCATGCATTAGCTTTCAATATCCTGCACTGCACTTTGTGCGTGACAAATGTCGCCAGCCACTGGATTTCAAAACAGCTGACATCCATTCAAAACCCCTGCCAAACCGAGACAATTTCAGAGGTGTTGCTGGCTTTTGATTGGTGACATTACCAATCCAGCTGATTTCATTATCTGCCCAGTCACGAAGGTCTAATGCTGGGCTTTTCGTTATATGTTGTGTATAACTTCGCAAACAGTGGTAAGGGGACGTGGATTACAGAGTAGGGTGGCAACTGTCGCCGTAGGAAAGCTGGACAGCTGCGGAAATGATTAGTGTACAAGTTAAGACAGAAAGCAGAAGTATGTAAGTCTGCAGGCCTTCGTGGCCGTTGTCACTGAAGTTAAAATCTTCTGGGTTATTAGGCCGCGTCATGTTTCTTCTAAAATGTTTGACGTTTCGACCCCTCCGCTGCGATCTTCCTCAGGACCTTTTGGTGACCACTGCAGCTAGAACACTGTCAGAGACAAGTGTCGCGTCCACTTATAAAGGGGGAGTTTTCTGGCGTTCGTGCTGGAGAAGTGATAGTATTGGTTAAAATTCATATGGCTACCATTGGTGGGCCCTAGTCATAGGCTAATGCAGAAGAAGGGGCGTTGGTAGCTCATCTCCTGTGGATACCATTGGTGGTCATCGTCATTGGATAGAAAGACACTGTTCCACACTTACGCTGGAGAAGGGTTATTGGTTGAAATGCCTGCTACCGCTATTGGTTGGTCGTCATCAGTGGCTATATTCGAAACGGACAGAGCAAGACAGGGGAAATGTTTACCCAAAATATTATTGTCCGCCAAGGTGACTTGCAGCGCGTTGTTTATGCCGCTCACACTCCGCGGCCGAGTATTTACTTCCTTGATGGCGGGGAGCCACGATGCCGGAAGCCTATAGCCGTCGTCTCTATTGAAATTAGATGCATTCTTAGAAATTTCAACCGCTTCTCGGACCTTTCTTCTATAAATGTTTGTTTCTTTAGCCAGTTCACGTACGTTATTAAAATCGATGTCAGAGCCACAGTTCTCGTGATGTTCCGCTACTGCCGATTTTGCACTTTGATTTAGCCGCATGTGCCGTTCGTGTTCCTTAATGCGTTCTTTAACAGTTCTTCCCGTTTCGCCTGTATACACTTTGCCGGAGCCACATGACACTTGATAGACGCATGCATTGTGGAGGTAATCAGGTGCATCCGTTTTCCGTCGGAAAAAGTCTTTTACTTTGTTTTGACTAAAGAAAGATGTCTGAATACCATTTTTGTTGCCCGCATCTCGTGGTCGTGCGGTAGCGTTCTCGCTTCCCATGCCCGGGTTCCCGGGTTCGATTCCCGGCGGGGTCAGGGATTTTCTCTGCCTCGTGATGGCTGGGTGTTGTGTGCTGTCCTTAGGTTAGTTAGGTTTAAGTAGTTCTAAGTTCTAGGGGACTGATGACCATAGATGTTAAGTCCCATAGTGCTCAGAGCCATTTGAACCATTTGAACCATTTTTGTTTAAAATTCTGCTTATACGTTCATTGACCCCAGAAACGAACGGTAACTTGACGGAGAGAGAAGGCGGTTCCTCGTCATTCTTATTAGCGGCATAAATATTCCGCCTAAAAGCCCTGTCGATTACATAACTATCATACCCATTTGCCTTCAATGTCCTCTTTAAAAAATTCAGAAAGTAGAAGGTTTAGTTAACTTCTATTTCTGGAAGAGAACGAATACGCATTAGAAATATTGCAGCAAGAATTAGCATCCTCATATCAGTGTCAACATGGATGAGACTACTATGTGGTGTCCCTTGGCGAAGAGGCTCCAACTGGGAGTGGACTGGACAGCTGTCCTCGACCATCCTATGTTGTGGCGGCAGAGGGCGCTCCTGGTACGGAGCCGCTGGAAGTGTAACTCAACACAGACACGCACTATTCAGTCTGCCCAGTCCTGTGGAAACGTTATTGGCGCCTAAAGGAAACATAAAATTCCGTTACCAACTGCAGAATGTCAGTGGGGTGGACACAATAGGTGATACCACACTGTGACACCGGTACAAAGGAGCAAAGCAACAGAGGAACACACGTGGACAACAGTGAAGACCCAAGCACAATCGGGCAAGGTGATGTTGAGTGGTTTACGGGCCTGCCACAGTGTGCTGGTGTCAGATTATGCTCGTAATGGAACACTGTCAAGGAACTTGTACTCCCATAAGGGATGCTCTCAAGACAAAGCGTCATGTGAATGCCTCCAAAGTGGAGTTCCTGCTCCACAACAACGCTCCAGCTCATGCACATATTTCCATAGCCCCCAAATTTTCTTGGCATGGTACCCATTGTAATCTCCGCCTTTCCTGGAATGGGCATTGTGTGGTAGGCATCTCTAGCATTACAAGATGATATTCAAGGTGAAAGTATTTGTATGGAGTGTAGCCATGTATGAAAGTGAAACATGGACGATAAATAGTTTGGACAAGAAGAGAATAGAAGCTTTCGAAATGTGGTGCTACAGAAGAATGCTGAAGATTAGATTAGATCACATAACTAATGAGGAGGTATTGAATAGGACTGGGGATAAGAGAAGTTTGTGGCACAACTTGACTAGAAGGAGGGATCGGTTGGTAGGACATGTTCTGAGGCATCAAGGGATTACCAATTTAGGCAGCGTGGAGGGTAAAAATCGTAGAGGGAGACCAAGAGATGAATACACTAAGCAGATGCAGAAGGATGTAGGTTGCAGTAGGTACTGGGAGATGAAGAAGCTTGCACAGGATAGAGGCGCAAGGAGAGCTGCATCAAACCAGTCTCAGGACTGAAGACCACAACAACAACAACAACATTCCAGGTGGGAAGTTTCCTGAATAACCAAAATGCCGACTCCTGCAATTAAGGTTTCCGCCAAGTCATTCATCGTTGCTAAAAACGTATCGCATTGAAGGCTGTGTATGTAGAGAAACTCCGACACCCTCGCCGAGGTTTGTGGTCGTACCTTAATGTTTTCGAGTTGAAAATTAGAGTCGAAACGGATGGTCTCACATGTCTAGTGTCCTAGCTGTGACCATCCGTAGAACATCAAACTCCTCTTTGGCAGGTGTCTCCCTTTGGAATCAGCTACCCCGCACTCTGTACACAACCCACTGCCCTGTTGCCTTTATGGAGAATCTTAAGCTTAAAAGCAAGCCTGAAAGAAAGTACACAATTGACGACCCACAGCTGTGCGAAATACATTCGAAATTAATTTCCTGATTACGGAATTTGTTGATATCAACTATATTATGTATAGATCGACACCCCTATAGCAACACATGAAAATTTGTTTCGGAATAGGACTTGAACCCGGATTTCGCGCTTATCGCAAGCCGTCACTTTAACCACTTCTGCTATCTGTACACGCTCTCCAGACTGACTCATATCTCCATATCTCACATTATCTACATCCTTATATCGTGATCCAGTAAATTCATCACGTAATGCTCGTAACCTTATTCAGATTCCCGCAACAGTTAGAACGAGACAACGAGGAATGCAGACCAATGTTGTTGTCCGTGTGTGCCTGCCAGGCGAGCATAAGGTGAATTCACTGTGCTGCGATGTAAGGATGTAGACAGTGTGATATATGGGAGTTTGGGTCTATCTGGGGAATGTGTACGGATAGCAGTAGTGCCTAAGGCGACCATTTGCAGTCAGTGGGAAATCCGTGTATGAGTCTCGGTGACGCACAAATTTACACATGACACTGTTGGGTAATAGATCTATACAACTGATCTAAAGCCAGCACTTCATCACCCTCATAATGTTTCGACATAAATTAACATATACAGCTAGTTTCCTTGTGTCAGACAGTAAAGCAAATACTGCCATCTTCTCCCAGCTCCCATTCTTTCCGTTTTGGTTTCATAATCAGTTACCTGACTTTCTTTTCTCCTCTCCACGTCGATTGTGTTTTACCAAGTTCGTCTGTCTTCCCTTCTACCAACCTTCTCTCATGTCCACTGCCGCAAGCATTCATAGTTTGACACTGAGGTGACGTAAATCATGGGATAGCGATATGGCGGTAGTATCACGTACACAAGGGATAAAAGAACAGTGCATTGGCGGAGTTATCATTTGTAT
Source organism: Schistocerca cancellata (assembly GCF_023864275.1). Classification (NCBI taxonomy): domain Eukaryota; kingdom Metazoa; phylum Arthropoda; class Insecta; order Orthoptera; family Acrididae; genus Schistocerca; species Schistocerca cancellata. The sequence continues at coordinate 158,524,233 of NC_064635.1, read as the reverse complement.
TAATGTGATTCATGTAAAAAGGTTTCCGACGTCATAATTATAGGCCCACAACGGGATTTAACAGAGTTTGTACACGGAATGTTAGTTGGAGCCTGGACGCACGGGACATTCAATTTAGCAATTCGCTAGGGAATTTAATAGTCCGAGATCGACAGTGTTAAGTGTGTTTCAGGCATTAGCCTTGACGGCGGACGACGTAATGGCCGACGGCCTTCACTTAACGACCGAGAACAGCGGAGTTTGTGTAGAGTTGTCAGTGCTAACAGACAAGCAGTACTGCGTGAAACAACCGCAGAAATCAGTGTGGGACGCACGATGAACGTATCCTTCAGGACAGTTCGGCGCAGTGTGGCGTTAATGAGCTACAGCAGCAAACGGCCGACGCGAGTGCCTTTGCTAACAGCATAACATGACCTGCAGCACCTCTCCGGTCCCGTGACCATATCGGTTGGACCCTAGACGACTGGAAAACCGTGGCCTGGTCAGATAATCACGATTTGTTGGTGAGAGCTGGTGGCAGGGTTAGCGTGTGGCGCAGACCCCGCGAAGGAATGGACCCAGGTTGTCAACAAGGCGCTGTGCAAGCTTGTGGCTGATCCATCATGCTGTTGGCTGTGTTTACATGGAATTCATTGCATCCTCTGATACAATTGAAACGATCATTGACTAGAAATGGTTATTTTTGGCTACCTGGAGACCATTTCAAATCATTAATGGCCTTAATATACCCAGACAACGTTGGAGTTTTTATGGATGACATTGCACCGTGTCACCGAGTCACAGTCGTTTGTGAGTGATTTGAAGAACATTCTAGACAATTAGAGCGAATGATTTGGCCACCCAGATCGCCCGGCATGGATCCAATCGAATATTTGTGGGACATAATCAGGAGGTCAGGTCCTGCGCAAAATCCTGCACCGACAACAATTCCGCAATTACGTATGGCTGTAGAGACAGCATGGGTCAATATTTCGGCGGGGTCTCCCAGCGACGTGTTGAGCCCAGGTCACGTAGAGCTGCTGTACTACAGGAGTTACGACACGATATCATGAGGTATACCATAACGTTTATAACCTCACTGTAAATCTGATTTCTTAAAATTTGTCTTAATTTTTGACGTCTCATAAACGAATGTAAACAGTCACTTTTATCCTGCACTGTTTTTAAATGGTGTTCTGTATTAAATGTAGCTCATAAAATGCTTATATTAAAGAATGTAACGTAAAGTACGTGCAATGAGTGGTTATTTGTAAGACAGGATCTGGTCGCCCTAATCTCGTCAGGTTGAGTCAATAAATAAATAAATAATGCTACATGGCTACGGCCTGGACTATTACTGCAACAAATGTCTTCATGTTACATTTCTACTGAAAAAATCTATCATTCTTGGGTATCGTCGTGCTACGTGTATACGACATATTTCTAAAGTAAAGCCTGGAGTCGGCGTATGTTACCGGTTCCTTTCCAGGACTGTGAGTCGTGCACTTACGACGCGGAACCAACTTCATAATCTGAACAGTGGTACATGCACCGAACGTCATCAATTATTTGTTGGATATATTCCAGTCTCTGTCTTCTCCTACAGTTTTTACCCTCTACAGCTTCAAGTAGAGTGGAAGTTATTCCTGGAATGCCTCATCACGTGTCCTCTCATTCTGTCTCTTCTTCTTGTCACAAGTTTTCATATGTTCTGTTCCTTTACTATTCTGCGGAGAACCTCCTCATTTGCTGTCAATCAACCTCATTTTCTACATCCTTCTGCACCATCATACGTCAGGCACTTCTATTCTCCTCTGTTCTAGTTTGTTTCGTCTTCTAATTTAGACCGATGTTTGATATTAGTAGACTTATTTTGCCCAGGAATGCCCTCCCTGCCTGTCATACTCTCCATTTTATGTTTTCCTTGCAACGTCTGCCGTGTGTTATGTTGCTTTCAATGTAGCAGAACTCTTCCAGTTTGTCTCATTTGTGGTCCCCAATTTTAATGTTAATTTTATCGCCAACTTCATTTCTGCTACTCCTCACTACTTTCGTCTCTCTTCAGTTTATCTCAGTCCATAGTGTGTGCTGATTAGACTGTTGGATCCATGCAACAATATCTTTCTCATTTTCATTGAGCATGGCAATATCAGTGAATCTTCTCGTTCATATCCCTTCATGCTGAATTTCTGTCCCATTCCACATCCCTTCCATTTCCACCAATATATATTCGATGTAGCGATTGAACAGTAAGGGTCAAAAATCGTAGCCCTGTCTTACACCCTTTCTAATGGGACCAATTCGTTCTCGGTTTTCCATTCTTATTGTCGTCTTTCGGTTGTTGTACATGTTGTATATTCTACCTTACCTCTATTTTCCTGAGAATTCCAAACATGTTACTCTATTTTACACTCTTGACCATTTTTCTAAATCGACAAATCCTATAAGAGTGTATTCATTTTTCTCAGATTTCCTGCCGTGGTAAATCACAACATCTTGACTGTCTTTTCGTGCCTTTTCCTTTGTTGACGCTAAACTGACGGCCACATAACATATACTCAGTTTCCTTTTCCACTCTTCTCTGTGTTATTCTTGTCACACCTTGATGCATGCGATGTTAAGCTGACCGTGCGATAATTTTTCCACTTACCTGCTCTTGCTATATTCGGGATTGTGTGGACGATATTTTACGAAAATATGATGATAGTTCAAGTGGTCTAGTAGATTAATCCAATCGTACAAACCCACTCCTCAGAAAGAGTACACATATATTTACATAACATCGAACATTACAGAACATACTTCTATGAAACTAATAAGAAAGAAAACGTGAAGCCTAGTAAGACATCAGCCATTACTTTACCAAGCTACGACACTATTCATTGCTCTATCCTGACCAAGAATCTTATACGACCCTACTTAGCATCCTACCGTCCACAGATTGCTTTAATTATAGATATTAATTGACATTTAACTATAATAAATTGTACCGATGACATTGCATTTCTTATGGATCCTCACTGCGTCGTTGCCTCGAAACGCCATACTTTCATAATAAGCAAGTTACAATAATTGTTTAACTAGCAATATGACATTTCTAGTCATTTTATTACCAGCATTACAGCAAATCACATAATTCACGACGAAGTTTCGAGAGATCTTCAATTTTCTGATGTTTATAAATTACATATACAAGGTGAGTCACGATCTATTGCCACCTAGAATAGCTCCGAAAGTATGATAAGAGCTGAAAAGCTTGTGGGAGAGAAGTTGCATGGGACAACGGGGACCATAATATGTCGTTGGTTTATTGTTGCTGGGTGGGGTCGCGTCAGAGATATGGTCAATTTTGTTTTTTTTTTAAATCGGATGCTGTAGTTCGGTACTTATTTTCTGAAAGCGGCTATCGAGGCGAATCCAATTCCCAAATCGTTATATTGGACGCGGAGATGTGTCGTGGCCGGCTCTGTTGTGTCTAGACAAGACAGCCTAGACACAATGCGAGGAAGCCGAAAGGCACGCGCTTAAACTCACGCAGGCTGGCGTGAGGTCTGAAACAGGATACGTAATGAATGCTGTAAAGAAAATTACGTTGCTCCTGGAATACTTAACTTTAATCCACATTTGTAGAACATCGCTCTTGATGATACATTAATAGAATCTAAATATCTATACTGGTAATGGCGCCTTGCTAGGTCGTAGCAAATGTAGCTGAAGGCTATGCTAACTATCGTCTCGGCAAATGAGAGCGTAATTCTCAGTGAACCATGGCTAGCAACGTCGGCTGTACAACTGGGGCGAGTGCTAGTACGTCTCTCTAGACCTGCCGTGTGGTGGCGCTCGGTCTGCAATTACTGACAGTGGCGACACGCGGGTCCGACGTATACTAGCGGACCGCGGCCGATTTAAAAGCTACCACCTAGCAAGTGTGGTGTCTGGCGGTGACACCACAGGCACGTTCGCCAAACTTGGCGCCTCTGCGTTTTTTCTTGTAGGGGTTCGTAAAAGACATTGTTTATAAAGTGCGAGAGAGAATTTTCAGAGAATATGCTTCAATAAGTGCCGAAATCATAAGAAATATCATTCAATCCATGATAAGGAGATTGCAGCACTACACTGATACCAATGGTCATCACTTCGAACACTTTCTGTAAATGGACGTTCATGCTACCTTTCTGACCTTCGTTGACCTTCAAAGACCTTATTGTTATACATCATTGAATTCGCCTCGATAGTCGTTATCAGAAAATAACTACCAAACTATAGCATCCGATTTGAAAAGCAAGTTGACCTTCATATCTCTGACGCGACCCCATCTAGCCACAAAAAAAGACATGTTGTGGTCCCTGTTGTCCCGTACATTTGTCCCAGAAACCTTTCAGCTACTATCATACATTCGGTGTTATTCCAGGTGGCAGTAGTTAGTGACACACCCTGTATACACTTATGTTCGGGAAAAATGTTCAGGAAAAACAGAACACCTTCAAGACTAGAGATAGGACGTTCATATTCTCAGGACAAGTACACTGCAGGCCATTAAAATTGCTACACCAAGAAGAAATGCAGATCATAAACGGATATTCACTGGACAAATAAATTATAATAGAACTGACATGTGATAACACTTTCACGCAATTTGGGTGAATAGATCCTGAGAAATCAGTACTCAGAACAACCACCTCTGCCCGTAATAACGGCCTTGATACGCCTGGGCAAAGAGAGCTTGGATGGCGTGTACAGCTACAGCTGCCCATGCAGCTTCAACACGATACCACAGTTCATCAAGAGTAGTGACTGGCGTATTGTGACGAACCAGTCGCTCGGCCACCATTGACCAGACGTTTTCAGTTGGTGAGACATCTGGAAAATGTGCTAGCCAGGGCAGCAGTCGAACATTTTCTGTATCCAGAATGTCCCGTACGGACCGGCAACATGTGGTCGTGCATTACCCTGCTGAAATGTAGGGTTTCGTAGGGATCGAATGAAAGGTAGAGCCAGGGGTCGTAACACATCTGAAATGTCCACTGTTCAAAGTGCCGTCAATGCGAACAAGAGGTGACCGAGACGTGTAACCAATGGCACCCCATACCATCACGCTGGGTGATACGCCAGTATGGCGATGACGAATACACGGTACCAAAGTGCGTTACCGCGATATCACCAAACACGGATGCGACCATCATGATGCTGTAAACAGAACCTGGATTCATCCGAACAAATGACGTTTTGCCATTCGTGCACCCAGGTCCGTCATCGAGTGGACCATCGCAGGCGCTCCTGTCTGTGACGCAGCGTCAAGGGTAACCGCAGCCATGGTCTCCGAGCTGATAGTCCATGCTGCTGCAAACGTCGTCGAACTATTCGTGCAGATGGTTCTTCTCTTGCAAACGTCCCCATCTGTTGACCCAGGGATCGAGACGTGGCTGCACGATCCGTTACAGCCATGCGGGTAAGATGCCTGTCATCACGACTGGTAGTGATACGAGACCGTTGGGATCCATCACGGCGTTCCGTATTACCCTCCTGAACCCACCGGTTCCATACTCTGCTAATTGTCATTGGATCTCCACCAACGCGAGCAGCAATGTCGCGATACGATAAACCGCAGTCGCGTTTGGCTACAATCCGACCTTTATCAAAGTCGGAAACGTGATGGTATGCATTTCTCCTCCTTACACGAGGCATCACAACAACGTTCACCGGCAACGCCGGTCAACTGCTGTTTGTGTATGAGAAATCGGTTGGAAACTTTCCTCATGTCAGCAAGCTGTAGATGTCGGCACCGGTGGCAACCTTCCTGTCGGCTAAATTTCATGTCTGTAGCACGTCATCTTCGTGGTGTAGCAATTTTAATGGCCAGTAGTGTACATTATCATGTTCTGCAGAAATGATTATCCTTTGGACCATGTCTCTTTTCGGGTTCGAGATCAACATCGATATCACAGTGCAACACCACGAACCGGCAAAATGTGCCTGAGGCTCTCGTCATTGCTATAAACTGAAAGTAATGGATCAGTGTGACTTGAGCAGACGTGCAAAATGCCTCGTAGATGTATGCGCGACACATATTATCAAAGCAGCCAGACTGAAAAAGGGCGCATTATTGGTACGATGGAATGTGATGCATCTATCCGGGAAATTCCTGTTCGTGTGGGCCGAAGTGTTCTGGCAGTGCAACGGGTGTGTGCAGAATGGTTCAGGGAAGGCCGTAGAACAAGACGAGAGGCTCTGGTCGCACCACCCACATCACCCCTCGAGAGGATCGACATCTCATCCGAACGGCATTGCAGGACAAATCTGCGTCCTCCTCGGCTCTGGCGCATAGTGGAACAGTGTAACACGTTGTGCACTATGAGGGGTGACAGTCTGTCGCCGTTTATTGCTGTCGTGTTTTATCGGCGCTTTGACTTCAGACGTCTACACGCTCAACGTTCTAATGCACAGTGAATGGACTCTCCGGCGGTCGACTGCCCTTGTCTCATGGCTGCACGCCATCTAAAACGGAAAGTGTGTACATTTTGCCTTGTAAATTTTAACCTAATGGAGAATAATAAGTGATTATCTCAACTGTCGACATTCATAACAGTCTGAATGGTTTTGAACCATTATACTGTCTTCCTAAATTAATTGGCATCCGGTACATTTACGCTTTACATTTTCATCCACTAACAATAGCCTTGAAATGATTGGTCGGCATGAGTATCACTTTCGCTGTCTTCTGCATCTTCGTCACTGCATTTCACTTCAGCCATTATAATAGGTTTAGAATTCTCAAATACTACTTGTAATTCTTCGCTGTGACCCAAACGGTTTGTAGCAGATGATAAGTTAGGCTATTGCAGAGTTTTCCTTGTTTCCAAGATGATTCCATCTACCTTTCTCAGAGAAAAATAGCAGTCCTTACCTGATTCGCTGGTTCCCTCCAAACTATGCAAACACTAGAGGGGGAGGCGGAGGAGATAAGTGTTTAACGTCCCGTCGACAGCGAGGTCATTAGAGACGGAGCACAAGCTGGGATTATGGAAGGATGGATAAGGAAATCGACCGTGTTACTTTAAGGGAACATTCCGGCATTTGCCTTAGCGATTTAGAGAAATCATAGAACACCTAAATCAGTATGGCTGGACGCGGGTTTGAGCCGTCGTCCTCCCGAATGCGAGTCCAGTGTGCTAACCACTGCGCCACCTCGGTCGGAACAGTAAGGGAGAGTGATATGATGGTTTTTACCAGACTATCAGAACTATAGAAGATGACCAATGATATATGCGTGCCGGGGAGGGGGAGCGGGGACGGGGGGCATGAGGCAAGATTAAGCGCTGGCTGATAGACTTACTCCTAATAAAGTTCGTAGCACTTCATGACAAAATAATTAAATTTCCATATTTGCGATTCCAGGCTTAATTCCGATATAACATATAAAGTGTGCCATATTTACACTTGCATGAATCAATTCGTTTCTTGATTAACTCAAAACACCAACGACAGGCCTCCGTGAACATGGAACAACAGAACTCTCAATGCTAACTGCAACGTCTGATGAAGATGCAACCGTATTAATAAATTGTCCACACGCGCCCTATAAGACACAGTTCAGATAACATCTGAACAGCCCGTAAGTGATTCACAGATAGCAATGGCCTCTAAGCATAAGAAGTAGACTGAGTTAAGCACAGAGTGCAAAATTCCCTGGGGTCCAGCTGGGTAACAAGTTAAAATGCAAGCAACACATGTATCGACAAATCAAGAAGCTCAATTCAGCGGATTACATCGTTAGAAGCATCTACAATAGTACTGAAGCATAAACAATGATGTTGATTTATTTCACATAATTTTACTCCTAATCGCCTTATGGAGTTATTTTCTGGGCCTGTGGACATAAACCAATTAATCGTTTATTTAGCATAAGATAGTACGAAGAATACTGCATAAAGTAAACAACCGTATGTCTAATCCTTTTTAAAAGGATCACTTCCAAACATTTACTACGTTTACTAGGTTTTGTCGCTGACAACACTGTTCAACAAAAAAAAAACTTTTTTCCTATTTCTGAAAAAATACATTGTGATCCTAGTTGTACATCAAAACTGTTTTTAGTTTTTCTGTCAGGGACACTTTATGAGCAATTGCAATTTTATTACTCTTATCTGTTTCTGATATAGTGCAGCAAACATGAGGTGAAATTCGATAAACAAATTCACGTTTTTATGATGTTATATGTACATCCCATTAATGGAGGGTGAGATCTAACATATAAAACGGTAATCTTTGAGTATATGCTTTGTAGCATTTATTTGACATGAGACATTACAGAAAATTGACAAATAAATGAGCCATGGTATTGTAATGCACATCACTTTTCTCTTGTATTGTGAATCTTTCTCCACTCAAATGATATTCCAGCAATAATCTGCTAACATAGAAGGTACACACTTCCATTCATAACGCCTTTCTATGGTAGAAATGTGTTTATGGAACTTTTGCCATGTTTATCCGATACATCACTACAACTCTCTGTGAAATAGTCCAGATGAGAGTCCATCACATGTATCTTCAAAGACATATTGCACCCCAGATCTTGAAATGTGTTGAACATGTCATTTACCATTGCTTTGTAGTTAGTAGCTGCTCTTCCTCCAAGGAAGTTTTCATACACCATCTTGTAACAGTCCCATGCAGTCTTTTCTTTATCAGTTAAACGTGCTTCAAAATTTGCATGTTTCTGCAGCTCCTTGATTTGTGGGCCCACAAATACACCTTACTGTATTTTTGAAGCTGAAAGACGGGGGAATCTGGTAGCTAGGCATGCAAACCCATTGCCAGTTGGATCCATGGCCTTTACGAATTGTTTCATTAGGCCAAGTTTGACGTGAAGTGGTGGAAGTAGTATATCTTGATGAGCTACCACACTTTCACGTTGCACATTCTTTTCGCCCACTTTCCATCTCCACGTAGGCCATTTCTTTTTCACGCAGAGAGAATTTCTGTCTCGACTACCCCACTCGCAAAGAAAACAGGTATACTTTGTGTAGCCTTGTTGCATTCCCAGTACCATAGCAATTACTTTGAAATCTGCACATATTTTCCATTTGTATTCATTGTACTATAATGATTTCGTAATGTTTATATGCATTGTATTATAATGAATTCCTAATTCTCTTAGGTCAAGCTGGCGTAAACTACTGTAACAGAGGGTATTTTATTTCCCTTGTGGAGCAAAACAGTCTTGAGACTGACGGAGCACTGCCATTTTGCAATGACGTTGGAGGCCTAATGGAAGTGTTAAACTTCACCTATATTTGACAGGACTTTTCATAGATGCCTTGAAAATATTTCAAGGCATCTATGAAAAGTCCTGTGAAATATAGGTGAAGTTTAACACTTCCATTAGGCCTCGAACGTCATTGCAAAATGGCAGTGCTCCGTCAGTAGCAAAATAGGAAATAAAGGCATGTTGTTTGTGTCTGAACACACTGATTTTAGTTCTTTGATGGAGTAGATTATACTCTCGTAATCTTGAACCAAGCAGCTGCGCCTTTTGTTTACTTGGATCACGTACTAAATCATTTTAATCTGCTTGTGTTAACAAATTTGGCGATGACTCACTTGTGCAGTGGTATAAAGGATCATCATCTGTCACTCCGACTTTGACCTGGCGCTCTTGAAGGCACTTGAGGGATGGTCAGAATGTTGCACTGGCGTTCTCGCTGAAAGCAGGTCTGAGTAAACAAGGTGCCTCTTCGATTTTTTATTTGTAAAACCCTGAACTTTTGTTAAACCGAACTAACAATCAGCAACATGGTCCTTTGGCTCTCTCCACACCATGGGCACAGCGAACAACGCCATGTTCTCTTTACCTCCCCAACACTGAATTAGTTTGCAGTAACATGTAACACAACAGAAATGTGGTGACCATTGTTTATCTTAGTCTCCGACCTCTACTCCAAAGTAAAGTTTATATGCTTTCTTTATGAGTGTTGAAATTTTCTTCCTATTTCTGACAAAGGTGAACTTCCCGCAGATGTTATTTTTTAAATAGGAACCCCCATTTTTATTACTTATTCGTGTAGTACGTAAAGAAATATGAATGTTTTAGTTGGACCTCTTTTTTCGCTTTGTGATAGAAGGCGCTGTAATAGTCACAAACGTACAATTACGTGGTATCACGTAACACTCCACCAGTGCGGACAGTATTTGCTTCGTGATACACTACCCTTGTTAAAATGGACCGTTTACCAATTGCGGGAAAGGTCGATATCCTGTTGATGTATGGCTATTGTGATCAAAATGCCCAAAGGGCGTGTGCTACGTATGCTGCTCGGTATCCTGGACGACATCATCCAAGTGTCCGGACCGTTCGCCGGATAGTTACGTTATTTAAGGAAACGGGAAGTGTTCAGCCACATGTAAAACGTCAACCACGACCTGCAACAAATGATGATGCCCCACTAGGTGTTTTAGCTGCTGTCGCGGCTAATCCGCACATCAGTAGCAGACAAATTGCGTGAGAATCGGGAATCTCAAAAACGTCGGTGTTGGGAATGCTACATAAACATCGATTGCACCCGTACCATATTTCTATGCACCAGGAATTGAATGGCGACGACTTTAAACGTCGTGTACAGTCAGTTCTGCCACTGGGCACAAGAGAAATTACGGGACGATGACAGATTTTTTGCACGCGTTCTATTTAGTGACGAAACGTCATTCACCAACAGCGGTAACGTAAACCAGCATAATATGCAGTATTGGGCAACGGACAACCTACGATGGCTGCGACCTTGGCGGGTTAATGTATGGTGCGGCATTATGGGAGGAAGGCCCCCATTTTATCGATGGCAATCTAAATGGTGCAATGTATGCTGATTTGCCACTCTACCGATGTTACTACAAGATGTTTCACTGCATGACAGAATGGCGAAGTACTTCCAACATGATGGATGGATGTCCGGCACATAGCTCGCGTGCGGTTGAAGCGGTATTGAATAGCATATTTCATGACAGATGGATTGGTCGTCGAAGCACCATACCATGGCCCGCAGTTTCACCGGATCTGACGTCCCCGGATTTCTTTCAGTGGGAAAGCTGAAGGATATTTGGTATCGTGATCCACCGACAACGCCTGACAACATGCGTCAGCGCATTGTCAGTGCATGTGCGAACATTACGGAAGGCGAACTACTCGCTGTTGAGAGGAATGTCGTTACACGTTTTGCCCAACGTATTGAGGTTGACGGACATCATTTTGAGCATTTATTGCATTAATGTGGTATTTACAGGTAATCACGCTGTAACAGCATGCGTTCTCAGACATGATAAGTTCACAAAGGTACATGTATCACATTGGAACAACCGAAATAAAATGTTCAAACGTACCTACATTCTGTATTTTAATTTAAAAAACCTACCTGTTACCGACTGTTCGTCTGAAATTGTGAGCCATGTGTTTGTGACCATTATAGCGCCATCTATCACTAAGCGAAGAAAGTGGTCCAACTAAAATATTCATATTTCTCTAAGTACTGCACGGATACGTAATAAAAAAATGAGGATTCCTATTTTTAAAAAAAACGCAGTAGACATCCGTGTGACCTATTGTAGCGCCATCTAGCGGGCCAACGAAAGCGCCATCTGGCTTCCCCCTTCAAGCTAGACAAGTTTCGTTCTTTGTAGTTTTTTCGTTTGACGTTTGTTTCGTGAGATCAATGGACCACCTTGTATATCTGCTCCGGAAAAAAACGTACCTGTTACCAACTGTTCGTCTAAAATTGTGAGCCATATGTTTGTGACAATTACAGTACCATGTATCACAATGCGAAAAATGTGGTCCAACTAAAACATTCATATTTCTTTACGTACCACACTAATATGTAATAAAAAGTGGAGGTTCCTATTCAAAAAAACGCAGTTGATATCCGTTTGACCTATGGCGGCGGCATCTAGCGAGCCAACCATAGCGCCATGTGGTCTCCCCCTTCAAGGTAGACAAGTTTCGTTCTTTGTAGGTTTTTCGTTTGACGCTTGTTTCGTGAGATATTTGGCCCGGTCACGATCAATGGACCACCCTGTATGTGTATTACATAAAAATATCCTTGACAACGATATTTGGTTTACATATTTGAATTTCCTGTGGTAAACTGGTTTAGAAGCACACACTAATATCAGAAATAGAAGCCTTGTCGGCCAGTGTAATAAAAACCAGTTTCTAGGGAATTGTGATGCACACATTCACAATGCTACACACAAAAATAATTTTCCAGTAGACATTACCTGTTTGTGTATGCTTCAGAATGTTGTAATTTTCTCTGGTGGTAATATGTTGAACTGGCCCACATCTAACATAAATAAAGAATGAAATTAAGAACCTCTATCAGTTCAAAAGAAGATTCAAAACATGCCACGTGAACCACTCTTTCTACAAATTATCTGAATATTTAGACTCAATATTTTTATCTACACGATACATTTGTTACAAACAATGCATGAGAAATAGTATATTTACGGATGTAGTGGAATAGTTTATTTGAAAATATCAAGTTAATTTGAGGTTCGCCGATGACATTGTAATTCTGTCAGAGACAGCAAAGGACTTTGAAGAGTAGTTGAACGGAATGGATAGAGTCTTGAAAGGAGGATATAAGATGAACATCAACAAAAGCAAAACGAGGATAATGGAATGTAGTCGAATTAAGTGGGATGATGCTGAGAGAATTAGATTAGGAAATGAGACACTCAAAGTAGTAAAGGAGTTTTGCTATTTGGGGAGCAAAATAACTGATGATGGTCGAAGTGGAGAGGATATAAAATGTAGACTGGCAATGGCAAGGAAAGCATTTCTGAAGAAGAGAAATTTGTTAACATCGAGTATGGATTTAAGTGTCAGGAAGTCGTTTCTGAAAGTATTTGTATGGAGTGTAGCCATGTTGGAAGTGAAACATGGACGATAAATAATTTGGACAAGAAGAGAATACAAGCTTTCTAAATGTGGTGCTACAGAAGAATGCTGAAGATTAGATGAGTAGATCACATAACTAAAGAGGAAGTATTGATTAGGATTGGGGAGAAGAGAAGTTTGTGGCACAACTTTACTAGAAGAAGGGATCGGTTGGTAGGACATGTTCTGAGGCATCAAGGGATTACCAATTTAGTATTGGAGGGCAGCGTGGAGTGTAAAAATCGTAGAGGGTGACCAAGAGATGAATACACTAAACAGATTCAGAAGGATGCAGGTTGCAGTGGGTACTGGGAGATGAAAAAGCTTGCACAGGATAGAGTAGCGTGGAGAGCTGCATCAGACCAGTCTCAGGACTGAAGACCCCAACAAAAATAATCAGCAATAGCTACCCAGTAAAATTGAGGCTTTATTCATAGTAGTACCATTATTACAGATTTACTCGATTAAATTTGGATGCTGTAAGTCTGACTTTTGTGCGATTCTAAAGTATCGATGCGAAACGGCATCAAGAAGGCTCTGACCCGCGCGCCAATTAAGACAACATGCAGCGCCACACCTCCAAGAAGACCGAGTTCAGCGCTCCCTGTCAACGCTGATTTAACCAGCCGACCATCGGTGGTCGGCCCAGGTCTGCTGCAGACTTTGAGAGCATCAGTACTGAATAACAGGAAGACGATACTTAGCGTGCGTTCTGCGAGTAGTAATAGAGTGTAAAAGTAGTTGCAAGTAGGAGGCACAGGAAGCCACTTCATAGTGATAAGATAATTTATGTTTCTTTCCTTTTTAGAAATAAAGTGTACTATCAATCAGCAAGTGTTATGTACAGATTGTTTTGGAGTCCTGCCACCGCAACTTCTCTCCTACCTTGTTTGTGTCGGTGCTGACTTCCAAAACAGCCGACACAACTTGCATTGAGCACTGTAGTCACAGTTAGTCTCAGTTTATTGGTAATGCATTACTTTATCACCGTCCGCGGCTCGTGGTCTTGCGGTAGCGTTCTCGCTTCCCGCGCACGGGGTCCCGGGTTCGATTCCCTGCGGGGTCAGGGATTTTCTTTGCGTGGAGATGACTGGGTGTTGTGTGTCTTTCATCATCATTTCATCCTCATTCACTCGCAAGTCGCCGTAGTGGCGTTAAAGAACTTGTGGATCGGAGGCCGAACCCCCCCCCCCCCCCCCCCCCCGCCAGGGCCACCAATGCCATACGCTTATTATTATTGTTATTGTTTTATCACCTTCTCTTTTGTTAATGTATACCTACACCCATTCAGCATCGCTGAAGATTGTTCTTCTATAAATGGTCTAAACAGCACTAAATGAATAGTGAGTGATTTGCGAGTGACAACAACAACCACACGATTAAATGTGACACGTTGACAGTGGCACCAAACGACATTCATTCCCCACATAGCGGTATTTGGCAGTAGGATGGAAGACTATATCTGAAAGAGTTCACTTACAAATTACAGAAATTTTTACAGTCATCTAAATGACAACTTTTGAAATACATAACAAATAACAATACCTTGAACATATTGCTTCTTAGAACATCTTAGCAAAATACCTTCCAGTCTCTAAATTCAAATTGAACTCAATCAATTGACAGCTTAAACATCTATAGTTATGCCACAAAATGTCTCATAAACAGAAACGGCACCATATGCATCAAGAACTGTAAAAACCGAGCTCACAAGAAAATTACATCAACATCTAAAGGATTGAGAGTAGCTTAACAACTGTTGAAACACCATGCTTAACAATCAGAGGATTTTTAAAAAACCATTTAATGGTAGTAACACCAATGTTTAAGACAATGATTACAGAAGCTGACATTAGCTTACAAATTAAACATAAAAGAAACGTAGTTTCCCTTTGCTACTGAACTTCGATGGTTCCAGGTTTGAAACACAGACAACCCTCCTAAAACCTAGCTGTTATTATAAATCCACCTGGTTCCAGTACAAAAGTGAAAATTGTTACATCTTAATTTTGTAAGAACAATCAATTATCATCTGTGCTTATACTCTATATAACAATTAAACATTAGGCCAATGTTTACCTGAAACAGTTCAGTGTCAGATACAAGAAACCTCAACACGTTAACATCAATTTAACAAACGTCTCTCTTGTGTCACCAACGATTTTAATGTTTCAGAAATCTCTTCCAAAGCCAATACGTAACAAGTTCAGAGCGGTAACGACTGTCCACTGGGAACACATTCATAAATCAGTTTAAATCAGTTTAAACAGCAACTGATCCAGAATATCTGCACTATTAACATGTAACGAAAACTTAAGTCATTGTGGCATTTAACATAATTCGGGCATGGATGTGTGTGATGTCCTTAGGTTAGTTAGGTTTAAGTAGTTCTAAGTTCTAGGGGACTGGTGACCACAGATGTTAAGTCCCATAGTGCTCAGAGCCATTTTTGAACTGCGACTATGCATAAACAAGCAATACTGGCACTTTTGGCGCACCTGGCGGTATATTCCTAAGCTAAGCAGCATATATGATAATTTCTTGCGCGTACTCGTATTTTCATTACTTTTCAGTAACTGAATCTCAACAGTATTCCAGTTAAACGACAAAATAATAAACCATGTGTAGCATTTCAAGGATTTCGAGAGATTGAGGGTAGAACGAACTGAGAGCTCAATAGCAGAAACCTGACTTCATTTTAGAACTCACTGTTTACGACTTATCAAACCACAACACTCACATTGTTCGTAACAAAAATATTGTCGACCACTGTTATCTAAATCTGGACAGGAAAATAACTATGGGCAATAATGAAAAGATAATTAGTTCATTGTTATGTAGTGAGATGAGGCTGTAAGATGCAGAATAAACGGATTTTTAACGGAATACACATCTACATCTAAATGTACACCTACACTATGCAAAGTAGTATGAAGTGCATGGGAGAGGGTACGTCACATCGTTCCAGCTACTAGCATTTCTTCTCGTTCCATCCACGTATGGAGCGTGAGAAGAATGATTGTTTACACGTCTCTGTGAATGCTGTAATTGTAATCTTGTTCTCACCACCCTTACCTGAGGGATATGAAGAGAGTTGTAGTATATTCCTAGTTATCATTTAAAGCCGGTTATTGGAACTTTGTTAGTAAGCTTTCTCGGGTTAGTTTACGTCTGTCTTCAACAGCCTGCCAGTTCAGTTTCTTCAGCAGCTCTGTGTCACTATCCCACGGCTCAAACGAACCTATGGCCTTTCGTGCAGCACTTTTGTGTATACGTTCAATATCTCCTGTTAGTCCTATTTCGTGAGGGTCCCACACACCTGAGAAATATTCTAGAATGGGTTGCATGAGTGATTCGTAAACACTCTTCACTGTACACTAGTTAAACTTTACCCTGGTGTTCTACCCATAAACTGAAGTCTATCATCTGCTTTACCAACGACTGGGCGAATGTGATCATTCCACTTCATACCCTTACAAATTAAACAACACGAACAGCGAGGGTCCTAACACACTTCCCTGGGTTTCGCATGATCTATGTTTTCGGAATCAATGTTGGCTACTATGGAGAAGGTCAGTCTGTTCGAGATACCTCATTATGTTTGAGCTCAGCGTATGTTCTAAGATTCTAGGCTATAGGACGGCAGTATTGTGGATCACAACTACTATCCTTCTTGTAGACGGGAGTGACCTGTGCTTTCTTTTTCAAAGAAATGGGCACAGTTTTTTGTTCAAGTGATCTACGATAGTATAGAATCAGACAGAGATTCCATAGGGCCCTGGAGTATTGTTCAGTTTCAAAGATTTCAGCTGTTTCTCAGCACCACTAATACTTATTTAATTCTCGTTTATATTATATTGAGCCAATTCTCCTGGGTTTTCCTCTGTAAAAGAAACATTTGAATACGGAGTTAAGCATTTCAGCTTTTGCTTTGCTACCCTCAGTTTCATTTCCTGTCTTATTCGCCAGTGACTGAACACTACCTTTGGTGCCACTGTAAAATCTTTACATATGATTATTTAAAAGAGATTGAGAAAGAGTTTCATCCTGTGTGAACGTCATGGATATACACTGAAGCACCAAAAAATCTGGTATAGGCATGCGTATTCAAATACAGAGATAAGCAGACAGGCAGAATACGGCGCTGCGATCGGCATCGCCTAGATAACAAGTGTCTGGCGCTGTTGTTAGATCGACTACTGCTGATACAATGGCAGGTTATCAAGACTTAAGTGAGTTTGAACGTGGTGTTACAGTCGGCGCACGAGCGAAGGGACACAGCATCTCCGAGGTAGCGGTGAAGTGGGGATTTTCCCATAAGACCATTTCACGAGTGTAACTTGAATATCAGGGATCCGGTAAAAGATCAAATCTCTGAGATCGCTGCGGCTGGAAAAAGATCCTGCAAGAACGGGGTCAAAGACGACTGAAGACAATCGTTCAACGTGAAAGAAGTGCAACCTTTGCAAATTGCTGCAGATTTCAACACTGGGCCATCAATAAGTGTCAGTGTGCGAACAATTCAACGAAACATCATCGATATGGGCTTTTGGAGCCAAAGGCCCACTCGTGTACCCTTTGTGAGCGCACGACACAAAGCTTTATGCCTCGCCTGGGCCCACCAACACCGACATTGGGCTGTTGATTACTGGAAACATGTTTCCTGGTCGAACGAGTCTCGTTTAAAATAGTATCTAGCGGATGGACGTTTACGGGTATGGAAACAACCTCTTGAATCCATGGATCCTGCATGTCAGCGGGGGACTGTTCTAGCTGGTCGAAGCTCCATAATGGCGAGGGGCGTGTGCAGTTGGAGTGATGTGGGACCCCTGACACGTCCATATACGACGCTGACAGGTGAGACGTACGTAAGCATCCTGTCTGATTCACCTGCATCCAATTCTGTCCATTTTTAACTCTGACGGGCGATTCCAGCAGGACAATGCGACACCCCACACGTCCAGAATTGCTACAGAATGGCTCCAGGAACACTTCCGTTAGCCACCAAACATTGTTGAGCATATCTGCCTTGCAACGTACTGTTCAGAAGAGATCTCCACGCCCTCGTAGTCCCACGGATTTATGGACAGCCCTGCAGGATTCATGGTGTCAGTTCTCTCCGCGCACTACTTCAGATGTTAGTCGAGTCCATGCCACGTCGTGTTGCGGCACTTCTGCGTGCTCACGGGGGCCCTAAACGATATTAGACCGTTGTACCAGTTTCTTTGGCTCTTCAGTGTAGGTACTGTGCAGCGGCGCGCTGGGAAACGCTGCCTGCAGCGACCGAACAGTGGAAAATACTGCAGTGCCACCTCACGAAAATGCTCGTCATTGCGTTTTACACTGACGTCATCCATCACAGAGGACAGGTGCCACTTTACTAGCCGCGGCGGTTTCTGCCTCGTCACTAGCGGAGGTACTGGATGTCGTTATCTTATCCTTAAACCGCGCGAGTCCATCGGTTACGTAGCCGCCAGCCGCTGACCGCCTGCCTCGCTTTCTAGGCGACGCAATTCAGCAGTAGCGCCAGAAGCAGCAGCGAGCATGGCAGGCGCGGAGCAAGAAACGGTGAAGGTGCGCATCTCGCAGGGTGAGCTGCTCGGCCGCCGCCGGCGCACAGTGTGGGGGTTCCCCTACTGCTGCTTCCAGGGAATCCCCTACGCGTCTCCACCGGTCGGACCGCTGCGCTTCAAGGTGAGTGCCCGCCCAAATTATGTAGTAGAGATGGGCAAACTGAAACACGTAACTGTTTCGAAACAAATGAAACAGTACAATGTAATGTTCCGATACGCTGTTTCGAAACAGTGAAACAGTTTGTGTTTTGTAATCTAATAAACCTACACATTTTATCATCTTGAATGTCTACTGTATAAGTATGTCCATATAATAGAGTTGGGCGACACGATTCTTTTTCCCGATTCGATTCCTACGATTCAATCTCACATTGTGAATCGATTCCTACGATTCGTTCACGATTCATTCTAGTCTGCGATCGCACGATTCTTACGGAATGCAAAAAGTTCTACATCTTACTCTCAGACGGCAGGACATGTCTGAAATTCTCAATGAGAATCGAACTGTGTCATAATAAGATATGCCAGAAATAGTTTATTTATGAGTAAACATGGATATGACGTTACAAGTGTGATTTTCGATTTATACGTGTAATGCCTTAATTGATGAAAGGCCACGTTTGATTTGATTGCATCTATTGTTTTATTTCAGTACGCCAGGAAAGAGGAGTCGAGTTGTCAGAAAGGTGGTGCAAAATGGCTTCCTTTGTTCACACGCATCCTCCACTTGACTGCCATCTGGCGGTCGTAATCATTCGGCACGACTCAACATGATTTGGAAGTTGCCTTCGAAGCATAGCGTACTAAGAATCGATGAATCGTTGGAACTTGGAATCGTCAAGACTCGGAAACACGCAATCGTTCTTACGATTCTTTTGAACGACGATTCGTCCGTATCACGATTCGATTCTTACGATTCTTTATTTAGAGTCGTTCAAATGAACGACTTATTCACGAATCGCCACAACTCTACCATATAAAGACAAATGAGGTGCGAGAGCGCTAATCACGTCGCAGAAAGTATGAAACTATCACTTAGGCGTCTTGGCAGTTTCGTATTTCCTGCAGCAAATGCGCTGCTTTCGTGTCGTGTGACTTTCATACTTTTCCATTGACTGAGGACAGCCATAGCTGAAGACAGAAGAACCACCATGAACGGGAGGTGGGAGCAAACTGCAGAAACAGCGGATACTCTACTGGGGTTCCCACACTCCGTTAGTATGGGTAATATACTCATCCTGCTAATTTCCATCTACACAAAGGGAATCATTGTGGATAATAGGCATAGTGACTATAGACTCACAAATAACGCCAAATAATTCCAATAAATAACAAAATATAACAGACAAAAATTTTGTCTTTCAAGGTGTTTCGAATCGTTACTATAAATTCACCATGCTTCCCAGAACTTCCCGTTCACCATTACACTATCAGTGATATATGTCAAAAAGATTGCTTGCAATTATACCTACATCAAATTTATGTATATGTCTAATAACTGTCACTCTACGCCTTTTTTTATTCAAAATGTTGTAGTCTTACTTGCGTTTCTTAATATGACTACTGTATATGAACAGAGAAGCGTATGTTATAGAAAAAGTGTAATTTAACTGAATGATTTTCACATATTTATTATTTTGAATGTGAATAGTATGCGTTGTTTTATTGTTTGGTTAGTGTTTATAAACCAGATGTCACGCCATTTTGGAATAGGACAGTCAGCTAGAAACGAAGCTTTATTTTCGGATATCTTAAGCTTCATGCTATTGCTTGTCAAAAAGATTTCGACACTCTCGAAAGAGTTTGATGAGGTGGTATGTTGTGTTTCAGTACCTGTGCCGAGCCCGAATCTCGTCCGACACAGAGTGGAATGAAACATCACTGTTTCGATACAATTAGTCCGTTCCAAGCACAGGTGGACTGAAAGAGCCTTATTTTGAAACAACGATACAGTTTCTGTGTCTGGCTCGAGATCGAATCTGGTCCGGTTATCCGAGACAGGGTGGAATGAAACACCACTGTTTCGAAACAGTGAACCACAGCCGTTCCGAAACACTGAAACAGTTCCACGTGTCGATACACTGTATCGAAACATAGAAACAGTGGCCAAGTCTATAATGTAGACGAGAGTGGCGTAGAAGCAGAGTGGGGAATGGACGTCAGTGATCTCTGTACTACGTTGAACCAAACGTGACATCAGTACATCCAGCCAGAATGTGACTGTCCAATGAGATTTGAAACAAGAAATGCGGTGACTGTCGGCCACAGTCAAGACTTTCAATGCTTCATAGTCCCTTATGGTGTCATTCACGCAAGAATAACAACGAAATAGCTGGCACACAAGGTGGATCTGCAAGGCGTTCGGAAATTCCCGTTTCAAACCTTTAGAACTTGTAGAGGGGAGTGAGTACATAATATTTTGAATAGGAGCCAATGTCCGGAAATGTCATCCAGCGACGCTATAGAACGCCGAAGTTATAGCTGCCAGCACCTGTAAATGTATGTATATACAGCGTGATTCTGTGATAATGTTACAAACTTTCATGATGGAGATGGATAAATGTATCAATTTGAGGAAAGGGTCCCTGTACGGGAAACGAACGAGTCTAAGGCTACAGGCGAGATTCATGGTGATACGTCTAACAATGAAACACATGTACCGGTACTGTTGCTGCTAAGAATGTAGGTTATGCACCTTTCAGAGATGGTAGTGTGAATCAAAGCAAGAAAAAATATCTAGCAAACATGGGCTCTAAACTGCATACCTTAAACCTTATGACCACTTGTTCCGTAGAGGAGATGTGTTTCACAGTAGCGAAGATGAACAGGTGCCCATAGCTCCACAGTTATGCATTTTAGGGCCCATGTTAATTGGACATTTTTTCTTGTGCTGGTCCATACCAGCGCCCTCTAAAAGTTGCCTACATTACAATCTTAGTAACAACATTACCAGCATATCTATCCCACTGTCAGAGGTATCAGAATTACTTTCGACTCCTTTGTTAGTGGTGCAGAGACCCTTACCTCAAACGGATGTATTTATCCGTCTCCATCACCCTTGAAAGTGTCCGCCCTGATAGATGAGTGGTCAGCCTGACGGATTGCCTTCCTACGGTACCGGGTACGAATCCCGGCTGTGTCGAAGATTTTATCCGCTCATTAACTGGGTGTTGCCTTGATCATCATTTCATCGCTCCTGCGAAACTCAACTCGCCCTTTTTTCACATGAAATCTTGCGAACCATGGATGAAGGGTATCACACTGATGCCATATTCCTTGACTTCCGGAAAGCGTTTGACTGTGCCCGACTGCAGACTCCTAACTAAGGTATGACCATATGGGATTGGTTCCCAAGTATGTGAATGGCTCGAAGACTTCTCAAGTAATAGAACCCACTACGTTGTCCTCGATCGTGAGTGTTTATCGGAGGTGAGGGTATCATCTGGAGTGCCCCAGGGAAGTGTGGTAGGTCCGCTGTTGTTTTCTATCTGCATAAATGATCTTTTGGATAGGGTGGATAGTAATGTGCGGCTGTTTGCTGATGATGTTGTGATGTACGGGAAGGTGTCGTCGTTGAGTGACTGTAGGAGGATACAAGATGACTTGGACAGGATTTGTGATTGGTGTAAAGAATGGCAGCTAACTCTATATATAGATAACTGTAAATTAATGCTGATGAATAGGAAAAAGAATCCTGTAATGTTTGAATACTCCATTAGTAGTGTAGCGCTTGACACAGTCTCGTCGATTAAATATTTGGGCGTAACATTGCAGAGCGATATGAAGTGGGACAAGCATGTAATGGCAGTCGTGGGGAAGGCGGATAGTCGTCTTCAGTTCATTGGTAGAATTTTGGGAAGATGTGGGTCATCTGTAAAGAAGACCGCCTATAAAACACTAATACGACCTATTCTTGAGTACTGCTCGAGCGTTTGGGATCCCTATCAGGTCGGATTGAGGAAGGACATAGAAGGAATTCAGAGGCGGGCTGCTAGATTTGTTACTGGTAGGTTTGATCATCACGCGAATGTTACGGAAATGCTTCAGGAACTCGGGTGGGAGTCTCTAGAGGAAAGGAGGCGTTCTTTTCGTGAATCGCTACTGAGGAAATTTAGAGAACCAGCATTTGAGGCTGACTGCAGTACAATTGTACTGCCGCCAACTTACATTTCGCAGAAAGACCACAAAGAAGATAAGAGACATTAGGGTTCGTACAGAGGCATATAGGCAGTCATTTTTCCCTCGTTCTGTTTGGAACAGGGAGAGAAGATGCTAGTTGTGGTACGAGGTACCCTCCGCCACGCACCGTATGGTGGATTGCGAAGTATGTATGTAGACGTAGATGTAGATGCACCAAGGCGGCCAGACCTGCCCCGTAATGGGCCTCACGGCCAATGACTCCAAACGCTCATTTGCATTACCCTTGACAGTTTGTGACACCATCACGGAATCACCCTGTACGTAGAAACATTTACAAGCGCCGGTGCCTGCGACTGACGCTCTGCAAAGTCGTTAGATGACTTTTCGGACATGGATTCCTATTCAGAATATTATGTGCTCACGCCTCTCTACAAGTCCTTGAAGTATGTTACAGGAATTTCCGAACACTCTGCATCTACTGTGGTGCCACAGTATGTGGCGCTGGTGTACCGATACCAAAGACTGTATCTGGGTCGGCGTTGAGCCTTTACAGCAGTGTTCTCAGATCTACTGTCAATTTGTAGGAGATTTTTTTTAAAAAAATCTACTTTTCTCCACCTAAAAATCAAATAATAGGACAAATATTCTGGTTTTTGTCACGTTCTTGTCTATACAAATAAAACACTCCCTGGGTTAGCCACTTGTTTGTTTTGCCACTAAGCGTTTAGATGGTTCACACCATAATCTTGAAATGGAGAATTGTTTATTTACATGGCTGGTGTTGGTGAAGAGTACAGACGTCTTTTCACAGTCGCAGACCAAGGGCAGTGTAGGTTACTGCAAACTTATTTTGACATTATATAGAAATAAATGAGAGATGTTTTATTTCGATCTTAGGCTGTTATGGGTCGCTGCACTGTTCAGTAAGAGTCTGTCGAACTTCCCGCAGTCAGTCATACGGTGCGTTACCTTTGCCCAGGCACATACCATGAACAGAGGTTTCAAATAAGATCCATGTTAAGGATAAACTCAGAGAAACTTGAGTCAGGACATGAAGCTGATGGGAGAGAAGACACTGGGGTGAGTAATTCACTAATGTCCATGTCCTATGCATATGAGCGTCCTACCACTTTTGGCTTGCCGGCCGGAGTGGCCGTGCGGTTCTAGGCGCTACGGTCGCAGGTTCGAATCCTGCCTCGGGCATGGATGTGTGTGATGTCCTTAGGTTAGTTAGGTTTAAGTAGTTCTAAGTTCTAGGAGACTGATGACCTCAGAAGTTGAGTCCCATAGTGCTCAGAGCCATTTGAACCATTTTGAATCGTTCGACTTTTTTTTTTTTTTTTTTTTTTTTGTTTACATGAGTCTACATGACATGGGTGCTAATAGTAAGAAGTAAAAAAATTCCAAATATGGCAAAATGTTTTGACGTAGACATCTTTGAAACTGCCAGATAAGTCTAAAAGCTAGTTCCCTTCTTTTACATCCCTAAGTCTGCCCAGGACGTATTTGCCTTTCTTGTGTTGTGATAGGAACATTTTTCATTCGGGAAACATGTTTCTCAAAACTGTAAAATAAAATGTAACTCACCACGTTACAATGTTTTCAATAAGCGGGCATAAAGTATCTGCCTAATCCCGCCACCTCTTGGTATTGCGAGGGTTAATCTGGCAGAAAGTTTGATTTGAGCTAGCTCTGTTGTTGAATGAGAGATTCTCCGTTCGGGAAATACACTAATTCCCATCGCCTCCACACAGCTGAATCATTAGCTTGTCTTTCGAATACGTGCAGCTTGGACAATGAAGTTTTACTCCTTATGGCCGATTTACCCTGTGTGACGCAAATGTATGTCCAAGTGATAGACACAAATACTGCAGGATCAACTGAGAAATATAACTGAACCTGCTAACGCTTTTAACACCATTAACTGGGAAGAAGGATAGGATGGTAAGAGAAACTGTGGCATCAAGCCAAAGAGAGGCACCAAAATGACGATTTCCTCGATGCCAAAGGCCTATGAACATCTCAGATACGCATATGAGGGTTGGACCTTGATAGTGGCAACTATTTATTTGCAGCTTGTACAAAATAGATACTTGTTTCAAAGTTTTACTGACCTTCAGAGTAGTGACAAGCATTGTGTATAACCCGTTGCCATCGATGTGGAAATCGTAGAATACTCTTAGCAGTGCCAGTTGTGCTAACAGTTCGAGCGGCGCGATCTATTGCCCGACGAATCTGTAGCAGTTCTGAAGCGAATGCCGCGAAGTGTTTCCTTCAGTTTAGAATACGAGTTGAACTTACGAGGGCTTAAGTCAGGGGAGGGCAGTAGGTGGTATAGTACTTAGCAGCCCCATCAGTCAAACAAATCAGTAACAGCTTGCACTGTACGTGCTCGAGCATTGTCAAACAAAATGATGGTCAGGTCCTGCAGAAAGTGTCATCACTTCTAAGCTGGTCGTAGGTTGTGCTCCAAAAATGAACAGCATAGAGACAGAGGTGATGAAACTTTCTGCAGGACCTGACCATCATTTCGCAGGACAATGCTCGAGCACGTACAGTGCAAGCTGTTACTGATTTGTTTGACTGATGGGGCTGCTAAGTGCTATACCACCTACTTGCACTCGCCTACCTTACGCCCTCGTGAGTTCAGAAAATGTTTTTATCTTTATTGCTATATTATTTTATTTATTGAACCTGATAAGATTAGGGCCATTTGGTCTTCTCTTACAACGGACCAGGGTGTCACATACAGAGTACCTTTGTCACATCATAGTTACCTAAGAAAATTACCTAAGAAAGATTTTAATATGACAAATAGTATTAAAATGATTTGTGCGTTTCAAGCGACAATGTGAGTAAATAATAGAACTAATGAAGTTAATACTAGTAGCACTTGTACTGCTGCTATTGCTGCCACTAATAGTGATAAATAATAATAATAATAATTGTAGTGGCAGACGTAAAAAGAATTTATAGATGTAAAAAATAGATGCCTTTTGACATGGTGAGTTTTGGAAAAAAGGAATTTTGTGAAGATTGCATCAGCTAAGAAAGCTGGGAAATGAGGAAGATATGATTGGAAGGAAGGATGTACAAGGGTGATGAGTGTGTACTAAGACAGTGGTAATCAAATGGTTCAAATGGTTTGAGCACTATGGGACTTCACTTCTAAGGTCATCAGTCCCCTAGAACTTAGAAGTACTTAAACCTAACTAACCTAAGGACATCACACACATCCATGCCCGAGGCAGGTTTCGAACCTGCGTCTGTAGCGGTCGCGCGGTTCCAAACTGTAGCGCCTAGAACCACTCGGCCACCCCGGCCGGCCCTCGTGAGTTCAACTCGATTTCTAAACTGAAGTAAACACATCACGGCATTCGCTTCAGAACTGCTACAAATTCATCGGGAAATAGACCGCGCCTCTCGAACTTGCACTGCTAAGAGTATCCTACGACTTCCACATCGCTGGCAATGGGTTATACACAGTGCTGGTGACTACTTTGAAGGTCAGTAAAACTTTGAAACACGTATCTATTTTGTACGTGGTGTAAATAAATAGCTGCCACTTTCCTTAAATGGCTACACAGAATAATTGAAATGGCCTGGGAGTTGGAACAGGTTCCATCAGACTGGACAAAAGCAGTAATCACACCAATCTTTAAACATGGAAACAGAAAAAATTGTAACAACTACAGAGGTATCTCTTTAATCAGCGTTGTGGGTAAAATCTTCTGAGGTATTGTTGAAAGGAAAGTGCGAGTATTAGTTGAGGACCAATTGGATGAAAATCAGTGTGGGTTTAGGCCTCTTAGAGGTTGTCAGGACCAGATCTTTAGCTTACGGCAAATAATGGAGAAGTGTTATGAGTGGAACAGGGAATTGTATCTATGCTTTATAGATCTAGAAAAGGCATATGGCCGGGTTCCCAGGAGGAAGTTATTGTCTGTTCTACAAGACTATGGAATAGGAGACAAACTTTTGCAAGCAATTAAAGGTCTTTACATGGATAGTCAGGCAGCAGTTAGAATTGACGGTAAATTGAGTTCATGTTTCAGAGTAGTTTCAGGGGTAAGACAAGGCTGCAACCTGTCTCCACTGTTGTTCATATTATTTATGGATCATATGTTGAAAACAATAGACTGGCTGGGTGAGATTAAGATATGTGAACACAAAATAAGCAGTCTTGCATATGCGGATGACTTAGTTGTGATGGCAGATTCGATTGAAAGTTTGCAAAGTAATATTTCAGAGCTAGATCATAAATGTAAGTCAGTGGGAAAGAAATATAAACGGATTGACTGCCAAATAGGAGGAACAAAGTTAGAACAGGTGGACGGTTTCAAGTACTTAGGATGCATATTCTCACAGGATGGCAACATAGTGAAAGAACTGGAAGCGAGGTGTAGCAAAGCTAATGCAGCGAGCGCCCAGCTACGATCTACTCTCTTCTGCAAGAAGGAAGTCAGTACCAAGACTAAGTTATCTGTGCACCGTTCAATCTTTCGACCAACTTTATTGTATGGGAGCGAAAGCTGGGTGGATTCAGGTTACCTTATCAACAAGGTTGAGGTTACGGATATGAAAGTAGCTAGGATGATTGCAGGTACTAGTAGATGGGAACAATGGCCGGAGGGTGTCCACAATGAGGAAATCAAAGAAAAAAATGGTTCAAATGGCTCTGAGCACAATGGGACCCAACTGCTGTGGTTATAAGTCCCCTAGAACTTAGAACTACTTAAACCTAACTAACCTAAGGACATCACACACATCCATGCCCGAGGCAGGATTCGAACCTGCGACCGTAGCGGTCGTGCGGTTCCAGACTGTAGCGCCTTTAACCGCGCGGCCACTCCGGCCGGCAATCAAAGAAAAACTGGGAATGAACTCTATAAATGTAGCAGTCAGGGCGAACAGGCTTAGATGGTGGGGTCATGTTACACGCATGGGAGAAGCAAGGTTACCCAAGAGACTCATTGATTCAGCAGTAGAGGGTAGGAGGAGTCGGGGCAGACCGAGGAGAAGGTACCTGGATTCGGTTAAGAATGATTTTGAAGTAATAGGTTTAACATCAGAAGAGGCACCAATGTTAGCACTGAATAGGGGATCATGGAGGAACTGTATAAGGGGGGCTATGCTCCAGACTGAACGCTGAAAGGCATAATCAGTCTTAAATGCTGCTGCTGATGATGATGATATTAAAGTTGGAACCCTCGTATATAGGGTGTTTCAGCTAGAAACGCTCAAAGCCTTAAGGGTGGATGCAACCTGCAGTAGGTAACTCACAGGACGTTTAGTGATGAAATGGTTATTGCAATGAGATGTTCAAAGGAGTATCATTTTCCTGAAAGTACTACTCAACGCATCTTAATGACGGCCTGTAGACGACGTGTAAAATTGCTGGTGTCTCGGGATGAGACTCTAGGCTGGTTTGTTTATATGGTGCAGACACTAGCCAAACACCGGCTACATGACAACGTACTCGTTGGATACTGATACCGTGTTTATTCCACGTCATTATCTGCGGCAGACTGAACTTCGTTTGTGTGTGAATTCTGGCGTGCCTTGTGAACGCCATTGTAAGGCTACATTCTGCCGCCTAACCAAACACGACTGGGAAGCAGCGCATCGGGGAAACTTATCGCTCGGGGACTTCAGCAACTTTACATCTCGTCCACAGCACAGGCCGTGTAAAAGGCGCACTGAGTTGTGTATTCAGAAAATGTCCACTCATTTCATACTTTATTTAAATGAATATTCAGCTACCAGAACGTGCATCTGCACACAGCCAGTTATGTACAGGAGTTTGCTACTGCACCCAAATGTTGGAACATTGCTAACTGAAATTGATACAAATTTTATTTAAATTGTTTTGTACGCATCTGGTTCAAGTACGTCAGCTACATAACAGAAAAAAATAATGCTACTCATTATTGCAACCCTCGTCAGAATAAGTAAACGAACTCTGTTCATCAGAAAGAGTAACATTTCTCACGTTTACCTATCAAGTACTCGTTTAGGATATTACTTTATAAATTATAGAGAAAAAAACTTGTATGACAAATTCAGTGACGTGAGGAAGTTGATTTATGTACCTCATCTCTTTCTGTTTGAGTTTTTTAATAACTTCCATTTTTCTCGTTTCTCTCCTGTATTTTTTTTATAGAGGTGGAGCCCCTCCACGCCCACACCGGCATGATGGCCAACACAAAGGGTCTACTGCCATCTCCGAATAAGGGTTAGTATTCACGAAAGTGAGGTGTCACAGGATGTGGGTACTGCGATGTTTGCGTACGTCTGGTTAGGATTAACCATTAATACGCGCTCATCTGGAGATAGATTGGTCGAAATCTGACGAAGGGTAGCGGTTTGAAGGGCAGAGGAAAAAAGTGCCAAGGCAAGAGCCAAGGGAAAAAAACCTCTGCGAAAGTTAGGTCGGGTGGTAAGAGCAGTAGCGGTTGTCTTGCTGCCTCCGATAGGTCGTGCAAGGAAAGGCTTTGTTAGTAGTGGGTATCATCCATGTCGACACCTTGACGTTGTGCGTTTGTGCTGCTCGGCGGCTGGCGCTGGGTGCTGGTACAGAGTCCTCGTTCAGCGTCAGCAACCTGCAACAGTTAGGTTTGTTATCGATCTTGTGTCCGATAAGTCATATACCGGAGGCACAGTGTGAGGGAATGTTGGCAGATTGTTTGTGCGTCTGTGGGCGAGCTCGTCGGTGTCCCTGCTGTGGCCTGTTGGTCGGCTCTAGTGGCAGCTGATAGTTGCCAGTCAGTGTTGCTGATATGCAGGGGCTTACCGACGTTTGTCGCTTTTTGCGTATGTTAGTTTACCATAGGCGGCTATGCCCTAGCTAGCAGTGTCTTTGGCCGCTTGTGCTTCCACATGTGGTTGTGATCGTAGTTTCCCAGAGTGAGGATGAAAGGATTGTTCGAGTGTCTCGAGTTCCTGTATAGACGTGTGGCGTGTTTTTTGAATACTTCCTTGAGGGTATCAAGGCGGTATTCATGGTGAAGTTCCACGGTGCGTGTGGAGCGTGGAGCGTTGCTAATGATTCGTAGCACCTTGTTCTGTATGATCTGCAGGCGGCGCAGTCGTGTAGGAGCTGCATATCCCCAGCCGGAAGCTGCGTACGTCATCAGAGGTCTAATCAGTGTCATGTATATGGACCTCGACACCCTCCTTGTAGTTGGTTGTGGCAGAATTTATCCTTTTAATACCGGCACATACGTCTATCACAGTATCAAATGCTTTTTACTTTGTTAAAAGTATAATTTACCCAGGATCCATCTATGTCTTCCCATGACTGGTACGCGATTCAGTTAGAGACATGAAAGCAGCTTATGGTGGTATCTGACTTCACTTGACTTCCAAAACCTTGAATGAAAACCGGACATTTTCCAAACGTCTGGATGATTCTAAGAATATTTTATTGCCTGCCTTGCCTGAGACTGGAAGACAGCCTAGTAGACTGGAAAAGGTAAAGAGTCCACAGCGTGTCACACTAACTCAAAATATGCTATCCGACTAACGAGGATCTGTTATGCAATTCGCTGTAGGAACTAAATTACATTTTGCAGATGTAACTGAGACATCTGTCAACAAAACAGCAAGGAAGTGAGTACTATGTTTGTGAACTTAATGGTAAAATTATATAAGCTGCTATAAACCTTTTCACAGCTTGTTTGGGAACGTTGTAGGTCTAGACTGAAACACAGTATGGAACGATGTACGTTTTGAAACTAAAGAAGGAAACATAACATTAGTATTGAAAAGTGTACATCTGTTGAATCAAAATCTACTCCTGGCCCACATTCAGCATTGGATTGGTAAAGCCCATGCTTTGCAGCTTGCTTGGCGCTCCTCCTTGGAATTCTGTCCACAAGACTTTTCCGCTCAACCCTGTACCAGCTTCTACAGTATCCGTCCTGACGTTATCTGCAGGCGGCGCAGTCGTGTAGGAGCTGCATATCCCCAGACGGAAGCTGCGTACGTCATCAGAGGTAGCACTTCGTCGCCTTGCCTGTTATGCTGTGTAGCAGACTCTAAAGCTGTGCGGACCAGCATAACGAAAAGGCGTCCCTTGGTGGTGTAAAAAAGTGAGCTATGTCAACGCAATCTAAAGATACGCTAAAGGTCAAAAAATGGCTCTAAAAACTATGCCACCAAACTGCTTAGGCCATCAGTCTCCTAGATCTAGAACTACTTAAACCTTCCTAACCTAAGACACATCCATGCCCGGGGAAGGATTCGAACAGACGGAGCAAGCAGCCGCGATGTCCGCGATATGACGCCGCTGAGCGCACGGCCAACCCGCGCCGGCAAGCTGTTAACATCATCTGCTGTTGCTAAAAAGTTATTCACTTCTGGAGAATGATTTTCTGCGCAGTTCATTTAAGAAAGAATAACTGAAATATATTTGATGTTACGCAAGAGGAAGGACGCCTAATTCATTTCCCCTTGTCTTTATTCATGATAGATTCGCAATCTGAGCACACGTACTATCCACAACCACACTTAAGATCCAAGTCATACTCACAGATATGCGAATACAACACATTGGCTTATACCTGGGGTATTTCGTTTCCCACGAAGTGGTGGCAGACGATGCTGTGGCGTCTTCGAAGGGTGAGTTTCTCCAGTATCTCAGCACATCAGCTGCGCGAACTTGCATAATATGTTGGTAGCGCTTCGTCGCCTTGCCTGTTATGCTGTGTAGCAGACTTTAAAGCTGTGCGGACCAGCATAACGAAAAGGCGAGGGGTCTCGCTCGTTTTATCCACGACTGTACGTAGAACGGACTTGGTTCTCGGTTATGTTCAGCTTTTTGTAGATCATTTATGGAGTTCGTGTTCTCAAACAACGTGGAATTTTATTGATGGCAGTGCGCTATTTCACAGGGCCACATATGTTCGTAATTGGTTTAAAGAACATTCTGGAATGATGCGGCCACTCAGATCGCTCAGTATAAATCTCATCGAACATTTATGGGACATAATCTCGAGGTCAGCTAGTCTACAAGTAATGCACCGGTAACACTTTCGATATTATGGACGGCTGTAGAGGAGCTATAGCACAATATTTCTGCACGAAACTTCCAACGACTTGTCGACTCCATGCCACATCGAATTGCTGCGTTACGCCGTACGAAAGGAGATCCGATATAATATTAGGACGTGTCCAATGAGTTCCGCCATTCTGGACGACATGCAACACAGATCCTAACACGATTAGCAATAGCACACAAGGCTTTAGTGGCTAAAGTATTGGAATTAAAGGATATAAAATGTAGACTGGCAATGGCAAGGAAAGCGTTTCTCAAGAAGAGGAATTTGTTAACATCGAGTATAGATTTAAGTGTCAGGAAGTCGTTTCTGAAAGTATTTGTATGGAGTGTAGCCATGTATGGAAGTGAAACATGGACGATAACTAGTTTGGATAAGAAGAGAATAGAAGCTTTCGGAATGTGGTGCTACAGAAGAATGCTGAAGATTAGATGGGTAGATCACGTAACTAATGAGGAGATATTGAATAGGATTGGGGAGAAGAGAAGTTTGTGGCACAACTTGACTAGAAGAAGGGATCGGTTGGTAGGACATGTTTTGAGGCATCAAGGGATCACAAATCTAGCATTGGAGGGCAGTGTGGAGGGTAAAAATCGTAGAGGGAGACCAAGAGATGAATACACTAAGCAGATTCAGAAGGATGTAGGTTGCAGTAGATACTGGGATATGAAGAAGCTTGCACAGGATAGAGTAGCATGGAGAGCTGCATCAAACCAGTCTCAGGACTGAAGACCACAACAACAACAACAAGGGACCGTATACCGCAGGACGTGAGGTACATCTCCACTTATTATGTCCGCCCATACTCGAGGTAAACGGGTTTTAAGGGTTGGGTAGACAGATAGACGCCCAAGAAAGTGACACTAGTAGAGCTCCATTTTTACCGATTTACGTGACGAAATCCTAACAACGAAAATAGCTACCACAGTTACCGAAGATGAGGGCCACATAATAATTTCCCCTACTCTTTATTCGAAATGTTCTAGTTTCAGTCGATACATCAGCATATTAATCGTAGCTACGCTTTCGATCCAAATCACGTTTACAGGAATGCAAATAAAATCCATTTGCCTATACACGTGGTAATTCAGATCCCACTATTAATGGTACCGCGTTTTAGATGTGCAAGTATTTCCATTGCTATCTGCCTTAAGGAACACTTCCGCTAATGAACGTTTTCTGGCTGTGGCACGTCTAATGGAGAATACGAAACATTGTAAAATTTGGCAGCTACGTTGCAGTTTATTTCCTGGGGTGGTGCAGAATTATACTACTAAATTTACTCGCTAATAACAGTTTTTTGTTATTTCGATAAACATCCCGAATGATTGTCACGTAAGCGGTGACATAAAGGTAGACAATTCATGTTTTTTTTTTTTAGTCCAGTAAGCTCTATGCAACAGACTGCAGATCATTTTGCCACTTTCATTGCGAAATTGCCGGCTTATTCATGTCTGGAGTAATAATAGAGGGCTGTTAGCCTGGGTTGTGTGCTAGCGTAGTGAAAGGTGTTTGCTACTGCAAGGGAGGTCTGGTTTGTTTTCGGTTTTAATCTCGATGGAGGCAGATAGACTATCAGTAAAGGAATTTTAAGAAATTCTCGCTCCCCCAATACGTTTTATTGCTACCTTGATTCTGTACCGGCGCCCTGTGGATGTCGATATGAAACTCTTGTAGAATTTCGTACTTGTTACTGCCTACTTTTTCCGCTTCTGTCAATAACTGAATTGACTTAAGTGTGGTACTGAAGGATTTTTAACTGAATTTCGTTATGAATCTTCGCGCATTGCTAAATTTGCACACTTTCATGGTAGGTCAGCAACGGTAATCCAGTATGACTGGTCTGAACGTTGACACAGACCATTCCGCGGCCGAATGCGCATAATATTTTGCTAATTCGTAACGATCTGGGGTACTTTGTCTTACTAAAACAATTATGTTATCGCGGTAAGCTGAAATTCATTTTTATTAGTACAGTTCATACTAATTAGCGTTTCTTCTTTCATTTATATCTTATATTTAGGTGTTGTAGTTAACACACTAATCAGCATTAATATAGTCTTACATATGATTGAAAACAGTCTGACAGTTTCGGATAGTTTTTTCCAATTTCACTCCTGTGCATAGTATGTCGGTAGCACTTCGTCGCCTTGCCTGTTATGCTGTGTAGCAGACTTTAAAGCTGTGCGGATCAGCATAACGAAAAGGCGAGGGGTCTCGCTCGTTTTGTGCACGACTGTACATGCAGCCCACACGGTAATAGTGCCACCAGCAGTTTGCACAGAGCCTTGTTGACAACTTGGGTCCATGGCTTTGTATCGAACGAGGTGGCTCAGTGGTTAGCACACAGGACTCGCATTCGGGAGGACGACGGTTCAAACCCGCGTCTGGCCATCCAGATTTAGGTTTTCCGTGATTTCCCTGAATCCTCCAGGCAAATGCCGAGGTGGATCCTTCGAAAGGGCACGGCTGATTTCGCCCCCCCCCCCCCCATCCTTGACACGATCCGAATTTGTGCTCCATCCCAAATGACCTCAATGTCGACGGAACGTTAAACCGAATCTTCCTTACTTCCACGGCTTCAACGGGTGTGCGCCACACTCGAACCGTACCATCAGCTCTTACTAACATCGGGACTCATATGACTAATCAACAGTTTTCCAATCGTGTAGGGTCCAACCTATACGGTGGTGAGACCGGGAGAGGTGCTGCAGGTAATGCCGTGTTGTCAGCAAGGGCACTCGCGTCGGTCGTCTGCTGCTGTAGCCCTTTAATGCCACATTTCGCCGCACTGTCCTGAGTGATACGGTTGTCGTACGTCCCACATTGATTTCTGCGGTTATTTCACGCAGTGTTGCTTGTCTGCTAGCACTGACCAGTCTACTCAAACGCCGCTGCTCTCGGTCGTTAAGTGAAGGGCGCCGGTCACACCGTTGCCGTGGTGACAGGTAATATCTGAACTTAGTTATTCTCGGCACACTCTTGACACTGTGGATCTCGGAATATTGAATTCCCTAAAATAAACAGAATGTCCCATGCGTCTAGCTCGAACTACCATTCTGCATTCAGTGTCTGTTAATTCCCGTAGTGTGGCCATAAAATTTTCACACGAATACCTGAGTACAAACGGCGGCTTCGACAGTGCACTGCCCTTTTATACCTTACGTACGCGGTACTACCCCGGTCTGTAAATTTGCATGTCGCTATGCCAGGACTTTTGTCACATCCTTAGGTATCAACATAGGTCTGTAGCATGTTTCAAGCCAGTTAGCAGATTCTTCCACTCCAGTCGCGGCAGGTGTACGCACTGACTCCCCCCTGTTGCAGAGGAGTCTTCGCCGGCTGCTTACGACTCCTCGAGCCTCTTGGTCGCTGGGAATGTTTTCCCTCTTGTGTAGTTCGCTTTCTACGCAGGTCACCACACTGGCTTCAGTGGCAGCAACCTGCATTTTCGACACAGTCATCTTTATACTAAATTTAGAAACTGCCCAGCCACCATGTACTTCACCATGCCCTGGCAGATGACAATGACTTCGACGCCGGAAAGTGACAGCCAAACTTCAGAACGTCTGGTCTATTGTACATCTGTAGGCTAAAAGATAGTAGAATTCTGCACAAGACTTACTTTACTGTTGAAGTTCAAAATATGCCAATGGTTGTGTCAATCTATAATTTCCTTCGCGGTTAACATTTTCAATGATATTCATCTCACATTCATAACGATACCGTACATGCTGATTCTTGAAAGGAGAAAAAAGAAACCAGCCACTATTGGCAACGTTGTTTCTTCACACAGCTAGCGTCGTTACTGATTTCGAACCAACGGGTTCGTCTTCAGAGAGCTCTTCCCGTCTAAATACACATTTCTTTGGCGTTCATTTAAGATCACGACTCTTTATTGCTCCTTCGTTTCTTGGGGTGGTGTTCCCCTACAGCGAAAAACGATGGCAGAAACGACCTATGTACACGTAACTATCGTTAGTAATGATTGAATACAATGTGAACAAATCTATAATGTTGAGGTACAGTTTACTTACGTCAAAAATACCACGTCACTTTACTGTAATATTGTTTGCATGTGTTCACGACGTATACATTAAATAAAGGGTATGTACTGTGGACGATATCGTGAACACAAGCAAATAACACCGCAACAAATGGCGCAGGATTTTCGACGTAAGTAGACGTCAATATCTCAACCTTAAAGATTTCTTTACATTCTCTTCAGCCGTCATTAAGGATAGTTAGATTGAATAGATAATTTTTAAAATCAGTTTTTGCTGCAAGATACCACCACCATGAGAAATGTCCGCCACACGGAAATAAGGGGCCGGAAACTTATTTAAACAACAAAAAAGGCATATCTAAATGTGAACCGTCGTCTGAAGATCAAAGTCTTGTTTCTAAACCGGTAACGCCGCTATTTGTGTAAACAAATAGCATTTTCCGTAGTGGCTGCTTGCTGCTTCCTTCTCTGCAGAAACTATCCTGTATTCTATACGCAGCCACGGACCCAAAATGTCATGTTAAAAAGTACCAAAAAATGCATATATTGAGAAATAACGGATCTTTATATCACTTAAAAACACAAATTACGAGGAGCTTTCGATGAGTAGTGCAACACTTTTTTTCTTTGACAATTTCAGTTTGAAAAATACGGAATTTGTTGCGCGACCCTGTGGAATATTCTCAATTTATGCCCTATAGGTTCATGAAGTTCCGATCACTGGCGACACTGTACTTCAAAATGGCGTCCATAACGGAGCTGCGTTCCAAGCAGAGAACTGTCATTGAGTTTTTGTGGTCGAAAACCAGAGCATCGCTTACGGAATGTCCACGGAGACCTGGCAGTGAAAAAAAGCAAGGTGAGTCGTTGGGCGAGGCGTCTGCCATCATCGCAGCAAGGTCGGGCAAGGTGTTCGATCTCCCGTGTGCCGTCTGGCCGCACACAGGTGTCGTTCCTGTAATGGCGGAACGTGCGGACACTCTCATTCGGGGTGACCAGCTGATCTCAATCAGACATCGCGCTGCAATACTGGACGTCCCTGCTGGTAGTGTTGACACACCAGTTTGCGTACTCGAAAGTGTGTGTCCGCTGGGTTCGTCTCCGCCTAACAGAATAACATAAGGAGTAGCGAAGGATCACCTGGGAGGGCCTGTATGCGCTCAGTGTACAACTCTGCTGGTCGACGTCTGATCCGACAACGTTTTGCTGCAGTATTAACCTCCCTGAAATCTGGACAGAAGAGCGGATCAGCTTGTGGAAAGCGGCCAAGGTCACTTATTGTTAGTTATACAAGAACACACACAACTTTATTACTTAAACCAATGCACAGTTTTCTCTTTAAAACAAATAAGATCAATTCACGGATCAGGGCCCAAGTAACTTCTCCAGAATATAAATGATTGCTTTCAAATAAATAGAAGGATGTAGAGTAACGGCTGAAGGCCTTACTTAACTAAAATCACAATATCTTCTCAGCTAAAGGCCGAAATAATATTTCATACCAGCTAAGGAAATTCTTTAAAAGCCAAGAATTTACAAATTCCGGCTAAAGGCCATATTAAGGAAAATTCATGTTAATTCTTCGGCCGAAAGCACAATTTAAAAAATTTTCTTTACGTAATAAAAGAGAGACTTTAAAGATAAGCCTTTACACAGTACAACAGGAAAACGTCTTAAGAAAACTTGAAGTATCTTGTCGGCTGAAGGCCCAAGCAATTAGTCACGAATAATTAACGACAACCTTAAGATAAAAATTTACAGAACACGGCAGAAGGCCGTTTCAAGAATTCAACGTAGTTAAAGAGAAACCTTACAGACAAGGATTTACGTATTAAAGCCACAGATTCTGAAACAAACGCGACTGAAGGACTAAATATAGAGCAAGAAGAATTGTAAATGAAACACTGCTGAAGGCCTAATCTTAAAGTTGTTATAAAATTTGGCTGAAGACCATATACTAAACATAAAACAGACAATATTAATACGCGGCTGAAGGCCTCGCACAATACCTGCCACCAAGTAAAATAACAATCACAAACAACAAACAGTGGTCCAGAAGGAGACGAGGTACTGGCGAAATTAAAGCTGTGAGGACGGGGCGTAAGTCGTGCTTGAGTAGCCCAGATGGTAGAGCACTTGCCCGCGAAATGCATAGGTCCCGAGTTCGAGTCTCGGTCCGGCACACAGTTCAAATCTGACAGGAAGTTTCAACAAACAGTGGTGATCAGAAGTGTTCCAAGGATCGGCCTGGGGAGGAAACTCTAACCACAGTTTAGGTGAGACCGACAGCCAAGCGTAACACTACACAATCGGGTTGCAGCACGACCTACGGACGGCTGACGAACCAACCAATACCTGATCACTTTCCCTCCACCCAATCAACAGCACGACAACCAAAGGTACCAGCGAAGACGAGAATCGCAGCAGGATTATCTCTTATTAATGCCACACACACACGCCTTGACTAAGGCAGAATAAACACTCGAAGAGAAAGAGAGAACAACATCAAACTGTAAAACTACACGCCGTGTCGGACAGCATGAACACGGCGAGGAAAACACACTGCTGCAAAAGTACGCTAACGACAAGGCCAGGTAACTGGAATGTTGACGGCCACAAGGCAGAAGATACTGCTGGTGCACTTCACTAATAAGTTATAATCATTACCAAAGTTAAACACCATACGGGGATCTTCAAATTTTATAGTCCTGTCCTCCTCAGTTGCGCTCAATATTACGGTATATTAATAATTTTTACTTATGGACCGTCTGACAGTCCAAAATCATATATTGGTACAGATACGTGGATGACATTATTTGTCTGGTAGATGAGCCAAGTGCCCACATCTCGTGGTCGTGCGGTAGCGTTCTCGCTTCCCACGCTCGGGTTCCCGGGTTCGATTCCCGGCGGGGTCAGGGATTTTCTCTGCCTCGTGATGGCTGGGTGTTGTGTGCTGTCCTTAGGTTAGTTAGGTTTAAGTAGTTCTAAGTTCTAGGGGACTGATGACCATAGATGTTAAGTCCCATAGTGCTCAGAGCCATTTGACCCATTTTTTTTTTGATGAGCCAAGTGAAAAAATAGATGAACTCCATTCAGAAATAAACAAAGCTCATCAGAACATAAAATTCACACTTGAAAAAGAAAAAGAAAATCAAATAAATTTTCTTGACATTACAATTAAAAAAGAAAATGGTAAACATACATTTAACATCTTTAGAAAACCAACAGCCACAGACACAATAATACATTCCACATCCAACCACCCCCACAGCCAGAAACTTGCAGCACTAAGACACATGTTACATAGATTAAACAGAATCCCACTCAGCAAGAGAAACTATGAACAAGAAATGAGTACAATCATACAAATAGCTAGGAACAACGGGTATGACACACATGTGGTACACAAGCTCAATCAAAAAATAAAAACACAAATAAAAAAGAAACACAACCGTTCCACAATACAAAAGAACTCACAAGCTGAAAACTTACAAACACACTCAACAAACACACACAATGACAACACCACACAGAAAATAACAAGATGGTACACCATGACCTACACACAAGTTGTGATGCAGTATACATAGGCATCACATGCAGGAATTTTCAAACAAGATACAAAGAACATATCAGATGTTGGAGGTGTGAAACAAATCATTCCACATTTGCAGAGCATTTAAAACACTACAACCATCATCCTACAAACATGGAACAAGAAATGAAAATAATGAGAATAAGCAACCATGACAAACATCTTATACAAATGCAAGAAAACTTCCACATCCAGAAAGCCATAGCAGAAAACAAACATGTGATAAATGAACAAACACACATCAGCACAGGCTCCCTACTACACTTAGTAAAGGAAATGATAACATAAAATAAAATAAAATAAAATAAAATAAAATAAAATAAAATAAAAAATAAAATAAAAAACAAAAAAGAGAACTCTTCCCCACATCATCTGGAGACACACATACACTCACACAGGAAAAAAATACACACACACACACACACACACACACACACAGCACAAAAAAAAATATATCACACCAAAAAACACACACACACACAAATGCATACACAAACAGACCACAGATACTTCAATAGTTACACTCATAACTTTGGCAATAAAATTCGATCTTTGGCAAAAACATTTGACAGTCGTCAACAGAAACCAAAACATTGCTTTAAAACAAGCGTTCTGTACATAGTGTTGTGGAATGGCGAAATAAACCGCAAATTGGCGTTCATAAGAAGAAGAACAACACCAAAAATGCAACAGGAGCGTAATATGTAGGAAATTGTCCACGCAACCTGTAAGTACAGTTCAAAACATTACTACTTAATAGGAAATACCAACCACCAGAACTGTTTATAACCTATAGGCACAATGACAAAAATGTAAATAAAATAGCTAACATATGTACATATTCCAGGCCACTGATGATGCCTTGCAGAAAATAAAGGCGAAACGCGTATGGCACTAAAATTCTGTTTTATTCAGTTGCTGTCAGACGGTCCATAAGTAAAAATTATTAATATACCGTAACCATACAGGGAGTCGGCTGCAAAATTTTTCCGACTCCGGCACACCATTACGTTGCTGCTTGCGGGGACAGCCCAGGATGCAACAACTGGCAGTTAACGAAGAGATGTCGCAACAGTTGAGCTTTCATGACAGGTTCAGTGATTACTCAACTCCAGTATGCAGGTACGGTGGGCGACGAACTGAGCAGTTCTCGCAGCTAGTTCTCGCAGCCGACGGCGCGTGCAAGCCACCAGCGTCCCCGGCCCGATTACACGCCGCAGAGACTTGCTCGCTGCTTCGCCGCAATCGACCACCTGCCACACACACCATGACACGGAAATGTAACTTCCACACCAAAGAAGTTGCAGCAGTACCAGTACCGATAAACGTTGCTGCTGCCACTGATGGAGGCAAGTGTGCAACTCGTTCAGATGGCAACTGAGGGAGGAATAAGACGCCACTCATGCCCAAAAGGAAAAATGGCATTGACGCGAGCCGACCACGGCTCACTCCCGACAGCCACGAACTGCTTCCCACAGAGGGCATTCCTCACTGGGCCAGAGAGATGGGACTCGGAAAGGTGCGAACTTCGGGTTGTAATGTGGATAATAGAACAGTCCAATGAAGTTCTGTGACCTCTTCACAGGTGCCCAGATTTGTGTAAGGCTTTTCATTGACGTGGAGAAGGAGAACTTGGATTGCTTTTTTGTACGACGGGCATGCTGAACACGTTTCTTCAGTTTACTAAGGGCAGCACAATACACGTGCGAGTGGATCGTTGTGCCATGAGGGAGAACGTCAAACACAATAGTCCCTTCTGAGTCCCAGAAGACCGTCGCCATGACTTTACCAGCTGAGGGTGCGGATTTAAATTCTGCTTCCGAGGAGAGGTGGTTTGGCGCTACTACATCGATTGCCGTTTTATTTCTGGTTCGAAGTATAAACCCATGTTTCATCGCCTGTGAACGATGTTCGACAAAAAATTGTTAGTCCAGCAGCATAACGCAAAAGTCAAAAGTGAAAATGCCCACTCGGTTTAAGTATGAAGTCACCGTTGGAGGCATACTGACGGACGGAACAATAAACGAGGGTTATTCGGAAGGTAAGGAACGATCGATCGCGAAATGGGAAATACAGTGAAAATCTGATGAATCTTTGCACAGATGCATTGGGCACTGTGTCTAGTAAGCCCGTCGATCACATCATGTCGTTCTATTTAGTTCCGAGCTCACACTTACAACGTAAAGATGGCTGGAAATTAGCGTCTCCCACCAACTATGAGGGCCTGGTGAAATATTTCGCCTGAAGCTATGCAACCCACATAACTGTCATGCGGTTCGTTTTACACAACAATTCTCGGACGCAATCTGCAGGGGCAATGAAGATGCTCCTGCAGCGTTTTCGATGGGAAGTGTTTGATCACCCACAATACAGCCGATAATTGGCTATCCCTGAGGTTCATCCTGCTCAAATGAACCGCTGGCTATGAAGACAATATATTGACACAGACAACGAGCTGCAGTCCAGAGCAGAAAATTGTCGAAAAGCACTGGCGGCTGTCTTCTAGGGAATTGAAAAGCTTGCACAACGCTACGACAGATGTCTAAGTCTGAGCGGCGACTGTGTAGAGAAGTAGCTGGAAGGTGTAGCTAACCATTGCAAATAAAACAGTTTTGATTTTCACTGTGGTTTCCATTTTGTGACCTATCTTTCTTTCATTTTCCGAATACCCCCAGTACAAAATGAAGAGAAATTCGCGCATTCGTACTTCGCAGAGCGATTCCTCATATACTAGCCATACAAAAATGTCTGTCACGAAGTTTTGTCCTGAGCATATTTCTGGCAATAAATGGACGTCAAAGATTGGCTTCTTGCAACACTGTAATCACATGTACGGTAGCTTCATCAGCATATACAAGTAGCTGACAGGGTGTCGTAGACAGGGTGTTGGTTTAGTATGCAGAAGGTTGCTGGGTCGAGGCGTATATATTTTTATTTGCTAAATGTAGTCTGCAAGGTACGGTTTCTGGCGTCTTAATGGTCATACAGCGATTACAGTGGATCTTTCAGAAAACATTTCCACTTAAATACTACGAACACAGAAATGGAAATACAATCGTTTTCATTGCTCAGCTTTTTAAGAAGATTTTTGCAAGTCGTGGAACGCGAATTGTTTCGCAACGCTGCATCTGCTAGGTTCCAAACTGTTTCCTGTGTGCTCTCCCCCGCGATCCCTTTGATTGTTGTTGGTTGGTTGGTTTGGAGAAGGAGACCAGACAGCGTGGTCATCGGTCTCATCGGATTAGGGAAGGATTGGGAAGGAAGTCGGCCGTGCCCTTTCAGAGGAACCGTCCCGGCATTTGCCTGGAGCGATTTAGGGAAATCACGGAAAACCTAAATCAGGATGGCCGGACGCGGGATTGAACCGTCGTCCTCCCGAATGCGAGTCCAGTGTCTAACCACCTTTGATTGTTATTGGCACTTTCAGGTCCTTTACATTTCGTTAGGGCCTTACGTCAACAGTAGGGCTGGCAACATGCTATGCAAATAATTCCCAAATTCTGTTACCATTTGTATGTATTGTCACCATGGAACCATTCATTATGTTTTTTAACATTGAGTCTGATGAGCGCATGCTCTTTAGTAAATACCTTCATGCGTTACTTTTATTACTATTACTATTAATAAAATTATAAACAGCCGACCAGTTGCAATGGATAAAGAATTCTTTACCTAGGTTTCGACAAATATAAATTTGTCTTCTTCAGAAGGTGGCCAAAGGACAATCATAGCTTAAGTAGAAAAGTATGAAACTTAAGCTAAGAATAAATTTTAACACAAATTAGAGAACTCTTGCATTCCAGAAATATGATAACGACGACTGGTACTTACAATTTTACATTAGTAAGGACTAATGTACAATCGCCGTTTTTGCAAATGTCGGTATAGATCCATTTGTCAAAAATGAAATATAGCCCTAGAATTAGGGTTTGTCACGTAAATATAAAATAGTACATGGATCTTGCAGAGCTCACAACCGACTGAGTGTAATCGGCAGCGTAGTTACTCTGAAACCAGGGCAGGTGGCGCTCGTGCAGAGAAACATATGTGCCAATTGGCGTACAAAGGCAACGTGTAAATTATCAGTATTAATAACGTCCTTAGGTAGAGTAACAATAAAAAAGGAAGGCAATTATCACT
The DNA here is from genome assembly GCF_023864275.1 of Schistocerca cancellata. NCBI lineage: Eukaryota > Metazoa > Arthropoda > Insecta > Orthoptera > Acrididae > Schistocerca > Schistocerca cancellata. The sequence goes on along the minus strand of NC_064635.1, from coordinate 158,480,810 downwards.
CCCGTTATAACAGTATGGGAGCATTGGTACAAATAATGTAGTTATACATAAAAAAAGCAGGTGGAGCTTACGCCGAGAAATTTACGCCCAGTGGCATATACAGCCAAAATATAAAAATTACATTATTATATTAGTGAAGCCCACAAACGGTATATATGTCAGAACTTTAAAATTGACAATAATGGCTCTTGACAAGAAAGAATTAAGAACACTGGTACACGATACTGTTAATACACATTCGCAGGCAAAACCAAAATTTTAGAGCCAGACAAAATCACATAAGGGCCGATGTAGTAGCAAACATACATCACGAGAAAACCACCATTACATAAGAGGTAGTGAGCTTAAAGCACTGAAGGTGCATCATAGCTTTCTGAGGAAGCTATTGTGCAGCTATGTTTAAACTATTATTATTATTATTGTTATTATTATTATTACTATCGATGGAAACGTGGAAACATCACGTCCGTTATAGTTAGGGAAACAGTGTAATTCGAAAACTAACATTCCCAGTTAACGGTGGGATGAATCATGCAGAACAAAAGCTGTAATAGAGGTGATGCGCGCTAGGTGGAATAGCCCGCTAAGACTAATGACGTGTTTATATCGTTCATCAGACAGCAACTTGTTGCTAGCGGAGTAACGCGCCCATGAGAAACTCCATGTACATTCGTACACATTGTAGCTCCTTCTTTTGTTATTCTAAAACGGAGTGGCAGACGCATGGCATACACAGACAGTGAATACGTGGATATGCTTCTGGTCCTTTCCTACCTGATAACCGGGCTTATGAGTGTGCTGCTAGATATCCTGGTTCACGTCATCCAGATAAAAATGTGTTTCATCATCTGGAACTGCGCCTTCTGGAGACAGGTTGTCCCCTTCCGACATCACGCGACAGGTCGTCCACGGACTCGCCGTACCCCAGCTACTGAGGAAGTTATTCTGGAGCTCACACACCAAGAACCGCAACAAAATACACGTAGCGCAGCTAGGCAGCTGCGTGGCTCAAAAGGCAAGGTAGTTGACCAACACCTGCATGGGAATGCAGTTTTGTGAACGGTTCCAACAACGGGAAGCCAACGACGACTTCGCTAACACTGTAATATGGTCAGATGAAATAACGTTCACACCTGAGAGCGTCTTCAATAAGCACAATCCTCACCATTAGTGTGAGGTTGACCCACACGTCACCCGCGACCGTGGATATCAGGTTCGCTTTGGCATCAACGTCTCGAGCGGAATGTGGGCAGACAGGAGTTTGTATCCCTACTTGTTGCCCGACTGGTTGGCTGCACGAAGGTCTCATGCATGGCACTCAAACTATTTGCCTGTCGCACTCGAAGAGGCTCCACTTCATATTCGGCAGACGATATCGTTCCGAGATGGTGGTGCGCCTCCATACTTTGCAATCAATGCGCGACGATATCTAAACAGAGCATTTCCAGGAAAGTGGCCCAGGCGGGGAGGAGGGATCCAGTTATACAGTTACCGCGTTCACCTGACCCGGATCCTCTGGACTTCAACCTGTAGTAACACTTGAAGGAGCATGTATATTCTGCTCTGCCGACACATTTGGAAGAACTGGTAGTGCGCGTTCATGCTGCTCTTGTATCTGTGGATGAAGTCATGTTGCCGCAGCTGTAGGGTCCAGCGGGTTGCGCAACGTTTAGACGTGCTGGGAGTCGCTTTGAACGTCTGCTCTGAGGACAACGTATTCTTTCTTGACAAAAAAGAAAAACACCTACAGCCGTACTTATGATTATATTTTATTTTGCCGCTACCAGTTTCGACGCTTCATTGCATCATCTTCAGGCTGTTTTGATGCGGTACAGGGTGATACGATCCCCATGCATAACCCATCAGTTATTCACAGATAATCTGAAACTCACGTGTCAGCATTCCAGTAAGAGGCTGGCAACTGATGGGTTTTGCATGACGAGAGTATCCACCCGTACCACATCAAAACAGACTGAAGATGACGCAATGAAGTGTCGAAACTGGTAGCGACAAAATAAAATAAAATAAGGACGTCTGTCGGTGTTTTTATTTTTTGTCAAGATAGTAAACGGCCGTCCTCCCAGAGACGTCCTGCTAAAAGGATGGACATACAAAAACGTATTCTTTTGTAAACGTCATGCGGTCATTAATATTGAAATTATTATTGTCACTTGTTGCTAATGTGTTACATTTGAGCGGACGTACTGCAAGTACTATAAATAACTAGTAGATGCTAAGCTACTTAACTGTGAAATCATCTCGAAATTCATGTTGTTTTGTTTAAACTGCCTGTTTCTGACTTGTCACACCACATTTCTGTTATGTTCGCCGTTACAAAACACTGTACTACGCAAATGTCGGGTACGTGTGGATTAAGAAATGGTGTATACTACGATATTATACGGCAGAATGAAACTGGCACATAAGAACAAACACGCCTCGATCCAGAAACGAACCCTCGACCTCCTGTAAGCTAACCCAAAACGCGATCCACTGCACGAACTGCACAGCAAAAAAAATGGTTCAAATGGCTCTGAGCACTATGCGACAACTTCTGAGGTCATCAGTCGCCTAGAACTTAGAACTAATTAAACCTAACCAACCTAAGGACATCACACACATCCAAGCCCGAGGCAGGATTCGAACCTGCGACCGGAGCGGTCGCTCGGTTCCAGACTGTAGCGCCTAGAACCGCGCGGCCACTCCGGCCGGCCCGAACTGCACAGCACTACGGCGATATACGGACAGGTATACTTGCCGTACGTGTGATTACAACATTGCCAGATTGCCTATCTTTGACGCCAATTTACTGCCGGAAACATGCGTAGGATGTCAGTTTGTGAGGGACATTTTTGTAATGCCAATAAGTGAGGAATGACGCTGCGAAGTCTGAGTGCTTGAACTTTTCTTCACCTTGTATACCATATATATTTAAGAAATATGCAGTCTCTGTCTGTCTGAAAGTTAGTTATAGTACTGTGTAAAAATTGGTACTAAAACTGTCAAGAGCTTTTTGAGATTTTTCGTAATAACCGTAAACAACGACTTTTTTCATATGATATTAGTGTAGATGGCTATTTCTTAATAGTCTTAATAGTTGTGTCGTTTATTGTGTGCTGAATTAAATCTTACATCATGTCATTCATTGACGTATGCACTGCATATGGTTGGAATAAATTTTGTTAGTAGTTAGTGAATCTTTTACCTTTTTGTATACTCTACGTTTTTGTCAAGGCCAACATCCATTATTCAGTTACAAGGCGCACCACTTTGATACCGTTAAATACGTTGTGCGATAGTTATTAATTTAGTAGCCGAGCTGATGGGGACCGATCTGTCTCTCAGCAGCACAGCTGGTATCCGTGCAATAGCTTTCCGAGAGGACACGCTCGGTTGGCCTTTCGCGTAGTAAGTAAAGTTTCTCAATTTTGTTATTGTTTCTGATGTTGTAGTCTACATTTCTTAAATCACATCAGCCACTCTTACAATGGTGACAGAACTGAATTCATATACAATGTGTTTAGAACGCCAGCCTGCGTCAGGTGGCGCTGTAATCCGCCTTTGACATGTAGACACCCACAATCTACTCAGCAGCGGACAGTACTCCGTACTAACATTTTCTTTGACGCAACCACACAAAACATTTTGTAGCGTTAAGCAGTATTGACCATGATTAACAATCACTGTAGCGATTGAAAAAGTGATAGCCGATTCCAGTTGTCACTATAAAGTATTATCTGTGATTATGTCAAGGAGGATGTTACGTGTGCAGTGAAAACGTCAATCACTACCTACATGACGACGTGTGAGGCTGCAGCTCTGTGACAGTACGTGTGTATGTTGTATGTTTCAGCCACCACAACTGGCTGCCTCTTGGAGTGGAGTCCGAGATGCGACTAAAGAGGGCAACGTCGCGCCGCAGATGGACCTCCTGGTGGGGAAGTACATTGGCGACGAGGACTGCCTCTTCATCAACGTCAGCACGCCCAAGGTACATCTCAGTCACAGCTACTCTGACCTATATGAAAACAGTGCACTATAAGGGCAGTAGGATCATCACACCTCTTAGAAGATTGAGGCTCGACTTCAGAGACAAACAAAAGAGCTACTCAGTTGGGCAACAGCTACCGTCTAGGCAGCAGCAAATCAGAGCACAGTGTTTCGTTTGTGAGCTGTAACGAGCTTATAGTAACAAGAACTGTTTTATTTTTTTTATTTATTGTGCACATTTTAGTGAGAATTGTTAAATTTGTTGCGTATTTGTGTATCCAGTCGATACGGTTCCATGGTGTTATAACACTGTGGTGTATATGTCCACTGGCTTTAGTATGGATATGGACTGTGACTGGCAGGTAGGAGTGGCCGAGAGGTTCTAGGCGGTACAGTCTGGAGCCGCGCTACCGCTGCGGTCGCAGGCTCGAATCCTGCCTCGGGCATGGATGTGTGTGATGTCCTTAGGTTAGTTAGGTTTAAGTAGTTCTGTGTTCTAGGGGACTGATGACCTCAGAAAAATGGTTCAAATGGCTCTGAGCACTATGGGACTTAACTTCTGTGGCCATCAGTCCCCTAGAACTTAGAACTACTTAAACCTAACTAACCTAAGGACATCACACACATCCATGCCCGAGGCAGGATTCGAACCTGCGACCGTAGCAGTCGCGCGGTTCCGGACTGAGCGCCTTAACCGCGAGACCACCGCGGCCGGCTGACCTCAGAAGTTAAGTCCCATAGTGCTCAGAGCCATTTGAACCATTTGACTGTGACTGCTGTAGTCCGATGCGAGCTGAGTTGGTAACGCTTCACCCAGAACTGCAGGTAGTGCTGGTATCAGCCATGCAGGTTGAGGCTGTTGCCAATGGGCTTCACTATGTGGGGCTGGATGTAAGGAAGCAAAGTACTTCCAGCACGTCTAGTGAATCCCCCGATTTGTTCACCACTGTGACTCTCCCTGGTTGCTGTCCACATTGAGGATAATGCCTCACCCTAGCCAAGTGAGCGGTCGTTTCAAGGTGAGGCAGGCAGCGAATGAGGGCGCTATATACGTGGCTGACAAAAATCCTGAGCCAAGTGCCGTCACTTGCTCTGTTCCAGAAGAAGCTTGCAAGGTCTGGGCAGTCACAAAAGGTGGGATTACTGCTTGTTGGGAGCTCCAATGCCAAACATGTAATGGAGCTTGTAAAGGTTATGGTGGTCTACAAGGAGAAGAAATCCAGATCACACTGTGTATACCTGGAGGAGTCATTCCAGGCGTGAAACGAATGGTTCCTGATACCATGAAGAGCACAGGGTACAGCCAACTGCAGGTGGTGGCTAATGTTGGTACTAAAAATGTGTGTTGCTCTGGATTGGGAGAGTTTCTCCGTGGTTTCAGACGACTAGCTCAAGTGGTAAAGATTGTCAATCTTGCTCGCGATATTAAGACAGATCTCACCATCTGCAGCAGCATCAACTGGACCGACTGTGGATCTTTCGTGCAGAGCCGAATGGAGTATCTGAAGCAGAGGCTCACACGGTTCTGTTACCGTGTAGGTTGAAGGTTTCTCGACATAGAGTGGTGAGGTTTTGGGGTTGGGTTGGGTTGTTTTGGGGGAGGAGACCAGACAGCGAGGTCATTGGTCTCATCGGATTAGGGAAGGACGGGGAAGGAAGTCGGTCGTGCCCTTTCAAAGGAAACATCCCGACATTTCCCTGGAGCGATTGAGGGAAATCACGGAAAACCTAAATCAGGATGGCCGGACGTGGGATTGAACATTCGTCCTCCCGAATGCGAGCTTTTGGGTTCCCCATAATAGGTCACGGGTCAACCATACACAGCAAATGGCTACACGGGTAGTGTGTGTTGCGTGGAATGGACTGAGCGGTTTTTTAGATTGGAGAGTCTCGGGAAAATGGAGAAAGGGCTTCAGTCTCAAACGACGCAGGACGAAAGAGCTCGACGAAATAGCCACACAAAAAGACTGGAAACTTCCATACGTGACACCAATACTCAAGAAAGGAAATAGGTGTAGTCCTATGAGTTACGGACCAATATAACTGACGTCAGTTTGCAGTAGGGTTATGGAACATATACTGTGTTCAAATATCAAAAATTACCTTAAAGAAAACGGTCTGTTAGCACCTGGTCAGCAAGGATTCAGAAAATACGTGATATGGAGCAACATTCTTCGACTGTTTGCAGATTACGCTGTTATTTACCGTATGGTAAAGTCACCAGAAAGTTAAAACCACATGCAAAAGTATTTAGACCAGATCTCTGTATGGTGCGAAAGGCGAGAATTGACTCTGAATCACGAAAAGTGTAATTTCATCCAAATGAGTACTAAAATGAATTCACTAAATTAAGGTTACGCAATAAATTGCACAGATTTAATGGCTATCAATTCAACTGATTTTCTACGTGTTACACCTATGAATAATTTACACTGAAACGAACATATAGGTAATTCTGATTGAAAGGCGAGCCAATGAATGCGTTTTATTGACAGAATTCCTAGAAGGTGCAACAGGTCTACTAAAGGCGTTGCCTACATCATGCTTCTTCGTCCTCTCCTAGAGTACTGCCGCACAGTGTGAGATCCTCACCAGGCAGGATTCATGGAGGACATCGAAACCGTCCAAATGAGCCAGCTCGTTTAGCATTATCGCGAAACGGGGGAGAGAATGTCACGGATATGGTAAGTGTGTTGGTATGACAATCATTAAAACAAAGGCGTTTTCGTTCCGGCGAGATCTTTCCACGAAACATCAATACCAACGTCCACCTCTGAATGTGAAAAATTTTGCTGTCACCAGCCTACATAGGGAGAAATTGTCATCGTTACAAAATAGGAGAAATCAGAGCTCGTACAGAAATATTTAAATTTCAATTTTTCCACACACTGTTAGGAAGTGGAACATAGAAAAATAGTCTACAGATGATGCGAAGAACCCTAATCCAGGCACCTGATTTTGAACTGTAGCGTAGTTATGTAGATGTAGATGTACTTATGTCCATGTAGTAAAATTTAGAGAGGGATAAGTTTGTGTAGAGAATGGGGCAAAGCAGAGCTGCAATTTATTAGTTATTACTGTTTTATTCCGGTCTTCATTAAATTTTGCTTACTTTACCCTCAGGACAAGAGAATGATCAGTGTCTGCATAAGATTTCGTAATCTTATTTCAAACACATATGTATGTAATACATAAAGCGGAAATACTGTTTCCAAAAGTTCTATTAGAGTTCTTGGCCAATTTACTTCAAATTTCTACATGATCACGTAATGAACATTTGGGCAGACATAGGCTACATATTTTTAATATACACAGTACAAAAATACAAATAAATACATATGTATGTATGTTCCACATCCCAACCTAAACCCATCGGAGCGACTGCAACCAAACTTGGTACACATATCATTTACTGTCTGGAAAGAATCACTATGGGGGATAACAAACACCCACCTATCGAAGGGGGTGGGATGAGGGTGACACAGCAACGCAAGAATACCCACGCTTCAGTTACCCTGTGTTTGAGAATGAGAGTACTTAAAGACTTGCAACAAACTGTACACAAAATTTCAAACCTTTACGAACCTTTCTCTCGTTGATCACTCCAACAAAATGATGAAAGGAAAGAAGCTTGTGGTTTATTATATTTTCACTGTTCATACTGTGAAACTCAAACATGAAGCATGAAATTTAAATTCATTAATTCCTTACTACTAAATCTATTCATGACACAATTTTCAGACAGTATTCAGACATATCACTGAATATACAAGAAAAATTACATAATTGTGCAACAGTTAGTTCAGGATATATGACGTCATAAACCCTAAGATACACTATGTGATCAAAAGTAACTGGACAGCCCCAGAAACATACGTTATTCATATTAGGTCCATTGTGCTGCCACATACTGCCACGTACCCCATATCACCAACCTCAGTAGTCATTAGACATTGTGAGAGAGCAGAATGGGGCGCTCCGCGGAACTCACGGACTTCGAACATGGTCAGGTGACTGGATGTAGATGCAGATGTAGATGTAGATGTAGATGTCACTTGTGTCATACGTCTGTACGCGAGATTTCCACTCTCCTAAACATCCCTAGGTCCACTGTTCCCAATGTGATAGTGAAGTGGAAACGTGAAGGGACACGTACAGCACAAAAGCGTACAGGCCGACCTCGTCTGTCGACTGATAGAGACCGCCGACAGTTGAGGAGGGTCGTAATGTGTAATAGACAGACATCTATCCACGCCATCATACAGATATTCCAAACTGCATCAGGATCCACTGCAAGTACTATGACAGTTAGGCGGGAGGTGAGAAAACGTATTTCATGGTCGACCGGCTGTTCATAAGCCACACATCATGCTGCTAAATGCCAAACAACGCCTCGCCTGGTGTAAGAAGCGTAAACATTGGACGACAGAACAATGGGAAAAGCTGTGTAGAGTGATGAATCACGGAACACAATGTGGCGATCCGATGGCAGGGTGTGGGTATGGTGAATGCCCGGCGAACGTCATATGCCAGCCTGTGTAGTGCCAGCATTAAAATTCGGAAGCGGTGGTGTTATAGTGAGCTCGTGTTTTTCATGGAGGGGGCTTGCACCCCTTGTTGTTTTGCGTGGCACTATCACGGAACAGGCCTACATTGATGTTTTAAGCGCCTTCTTGCTTCCCACTGTTGAAGAGTAATTCGGGGATGGCGGCTGCATCTTTCAGCACGATCGACCACCTGTTGATAATGCACGGCCTGTGGCGGAGTTGTTACACGACAATAAGATCCCTGTAATGGACTGGCCTGCACAGAGTCCTGACCTGAATCCTCTGGGATGTTTTGGAACGCCGACTTCGTGCCAGGCCTCACCGACCGACATCGGTACCTCTCCTCAGTGCAGCGTTCCGTGAAGAATTGGCTGCCATTCCCCAAGGAAACTTCCAGCACCTAATTTAACGTATGCCTGCGAGAACGGAGGCTGACATTAAGACTAAGGGTGGGCCAACACCATATGGAATTCCAGCGTTACCAATGGAGGGCGCCACGAACTTGTAAGTCGTTTTCAGCTAGATGTCCACTTTTGATTACATAGTGTCTGTAAGAAACTGCCGCACGTTTTAATTTATTATCGTACTACGCATTTTGCAGAAGGAATCCACATATGTCGCAAAATTTATCAAGAAAAATGTATCATTGTAAGATACATAGGTCAGGAGATATGACATCATGAACATTGAGCATTTCCCATCACATACCTGCATTCTAGGTTTTTTTATTGAGTGCTCTACGAATTTGTTGTGGAGAAAATTCATTCGCTTTAAAAATGCTCATGAGGTATGTGAGCTCCTCTTGCAAATTATCTTTATCGAATATAGAGTTCGTCCTATGCACTAAGATCTTAAGAACACTTATGGTCTGTGAAGGGTGATGGCAGCTACTGGCATGTAGATATAGATTTGTATGTGTTGGTTTACGATATACGGCATGTCCTAATCTGCCACCAACTTTACTGCGAACGACAACATCCAAAAAGAGCAGGCAGCACTCTTTTTCTATTTCCATAGTAAATTTGATACTAACATGGATAGTCTTGCGACTTAATCTGAGGATGGCCGGACGATACGCGGCTGAAATATCTATGGAAAAAAATTATTTGCACGGCTGCATGCCCGAAATTTAATAGACTAACACGCGCTTTCTTTTTTTTCTTCCTTTTTTGCATTTGACTGGTAGGACAGATAGTCTTTCTTAGCCAAATTTGAATTCTGTTGAATACCTATTTTATTTTTTTGAACATCGAAAGCTGTATCCAGTAATCACATCCCTTTCAGAGCTCTGATTGCAGGTTTTCCTTTGAAGATGCTGTAGTTACGAGTATCTGTTACATTTTCTTCCGACAATCTAATTTCTTAAGTTTCTAGAATACAAATTTTGTTTTTCTCTAAAAATACCACCAGTTCTGTTTGTTTACCAGATTTAAGTAAATAATTTACTTTTAAAGTCTCTAAGAAGAATTTTTAAAAATTTTATTTTGTAAGTGGTGGATTTTTCTTTCGAATTATCACCTGGGGTAGTACACTTTCCGCACTACAACTGTCAAATTGAAAGTTTGGAATTATATTCCAGGATTAGATAGAACTGTTAGTCCGAAATTTTACATTTTATTCATGTTTTAACCACAAGGTTATTTGGTTCTTTCCATCACTAGGAATTCGAATTCTTATTCCACGTTTGAGATCTGTGGCCAGATTTCACCTATAGCCTTAGCAATGGCACTTCACTGGGTGCTCCATCCGGACCCAGATGGAGGGATATTTTTTTACGAGATTGTTACTCCCCCCACTGCTCCTTCGCTATCACGTGCGGGATTGGGCCCTGAGCCTATGACCGGCACTAGCGAAGTTGCTACTCCTCGTTATTTTAGTCGTTTTTCGGCTTACCTCCAATCCACATGTTGTAATTGTAAGACTTTTCATTGCATACAACTTGTCCTGTAATTCTTCTTCACTTTGACTCGGGATACCAGTATAATCAGGGAGACTTATTACTGATATCTTTGCAACTTTTTATCCGTCATGGCTTTTCGACGTATAGATTGAACACTAATAGCGAAAGACTTCAGCTCTGTCTTACACCCTTTTTAATCCGAGTAGTTCGCTCTTGCTCTACGATTCTTACCTTTGCGTCTTGCTTTCTGTACCTTATATTACATATCTTGCCTATAGTCTATACCGATTTTTCTAAGACTTAAGAACTTCCCTCACTATCTTCATTGACGAACGCTTGTTCTGCTCCACGAATTCAATGAACGTATCTTAGTTATTTTTAAGTCCTGCTTCCATTATATCAAATGCAACGTCAGAAGTTTCTCTCTGATGCCTTTATCTTTCCTATAACCAAACTGATCGTCATCTGCTCCTCTTTCTTTTCTTCTTCTGTATATAATTCTAGTTAGCAATAGTAATGTAAAGCAGATTGTACGATAGTTCTAGCACATATCTGCGCTTCCTGTCTTCGGAATTGGGTTATGATATTTTTCAGAAAGTATCTCCAGTCTTATAGCACCTACAAACCATCTTGAATAGTCGTTTGGTTGCCATTTCTCGTAACGATTTTAGTAGTTTGGAAGGTATACTATCTATGCTATACGCCTAATTTGATCACAAGTCTTCCAAAGCTTTGTTAAACTCCAAAAAAGGATCCCCTATGTTCTCTACACCTACTCCTATTTCATATTCTTGTCACATTATCAGGAAGCTTCTTCTCCTCGCAGAAGCCTTCAACGTACTCTCTCCATGCATCAGTTCTACATTAAGGAGTGTAATTCCTCTTGCTATTAATTCATCGAAGGTTATTTTAACTTTTCTATATACTGTGTCCATCCTTCCGGGGACCATTTCTTTTTCAATTTCTTAACATTTTTCGTGAACCTTTTCCCTTTAGGTTTCTAGCACTCTCTACTTATTTCATTCCTAAGTGACTCATATTGGTGTATCAATGTCTTACACCTAACAGATTTAAGATTCCTTATTTCGTAGATCGATTGAAATATTAATTTGTTATCCACGGTTTCTACGCTGTTTCCTTCTTTGAACCTACATTTGTGTCTCCAACTTCAGCGATTGCCATTTACTCTTAAAATTCACCATATTGTGATCTGAATATATATATATATATATATATATATATATATATATATATATATATATATATATATATATATATATATATATATCTGCTCTTGAGTGCGCCTTACTATCTACCACCTGGTTTCGCAATCTGTGTGTCATTTTGTGTATTGTTTGGTGTCTGGACGCTTTTTCAAATAACACCTCCTCCTCTTGTGATTTTTGAACAGTGTACTCGCTATTACTAGCTGAAATTTTTTGCAGAACTCATTTAGTCATTCTCCTGTCTTACTCTTACCACCCTATCAATGTCCTCACATGCTTTCTCCACTTTTTGTTCTGCTTGAAAAGCAGCATATGTACTTGAATTACGGTCGTTGGCGCTGGTTCTGTCGATTCTGATGTGAGCAGCCCTTTTACTACACTGTTCACTGTTCCCTGTTCATGACGAGTCTTACTCCCATCACACCATTTTCTGCTGCTATTGTTATCACCGTATGTATATTTGTCAAACCAAAAATTCTCATCCTCTTTCCACTTCACTGGCCCCCCACTATATCTAGTTTGAGATTTTCATTTATCTTTTCAAATATTCTAGCTTCCTTACCACGATCAGACTTTTCACATTCCACGCTCTTTTTCGTACAGTGTTTGCCTTTCATCGGTTATTCAGTCTTTTTCTCGTGGCACCGTAGCAGTACTGTTGCATTTCGGCAGTCCAAAGAGCTTCATTTGATTTCAATGCAATCAGACTGAGATAACCTTTATGTAGAAAATATTATTCGAAACACAAATATGTTTTGTAAAAAATGTATATTTTCATAATCGTAAATATAATTTTTGTACAACGGGTGGGGAATATAGGGACACAGATTTCCAAACTATAATAGAATAGAAAAAATATAATATGATAAATTTCAATTGATAGTCGCCAAATATCGAAATAATTCCGAAAACTTCGTGTTACAGTATGAGCTGCAAATATCGAAAAAAGAATATCTGAAAGAGAATACTATCGAAAGCTCTATTTGAAAGAGCTGTTTCGTCACCTACTACTGAAAAGATGTCACAAAGAAATAGATTCGTTTAGCGGCGTCTATGACAAGGCCGTTGGCAAAAGGAGAATTTCCCATTACCCCAGAAGCGTTCGGCCACTTTTGCAGATAATATTTGTTCCAAATTTAAGCAGTGGCTGGATCCGAAATGGGGAGTCAGTACGCTTTGATTACTTTCCAAACACGCTAAACCCACATCACGATTTTATTTTATTAGTCTATTGTCGGGTTGGAAAATCTGTGGTAAGATCTTAACGGGACCAAACTGCTGAGGTCATCGGTCCCTGATCTTACGCACAACTTAATCTAACTTAAACTAAGTTACGCTAAGGACAACACACACACCCATGGCCGAGGGAGGACTCGAACCTCCGACGGGGTGAGCCGCCCGGACCGCGACAAGACGCCCCAGGCCGCGAGGCTGCCTCGCGCATTGTCGGCTTGTTTCGTATACAGGGTGTTACAAAAAGGTACGGCCAAACTTTCAGGAAACATTCCTCACACACAAAGAAAGAAAATATGTTATGTGGACATGTGTCCGGAAACGCTTACTTTCCATGTTAGAGCTCATTTTATTACTTCTCTTCAAATCACATTAATCATTACATGGAAACACACAGCAACAGAACGTACCAGCGTGACTTCAAACAATTTGTTACAGGAAGTGTTCAAAATGTCCTCCGTTAGCGAGGATACATGCATCCACCCTCCGGCGCATGGAATCCCTGATGCGCTGATGCAGCCTTGGAGAATGGCGTATTGTATCAGAGCCGTCCACAATACGAGCACGAAGAGTCTCTACAGTTGGTACCGGGGTTGCGTAGACAAGAGCTTTCGAATGCCCCCATAAATGAAAGTCAAGAGGGTTGAGGTCAGGAGAGCGAGGAGGCCATGGAATTGGTCCGCCTCTACCAATCCATCGGTCACCGAATCTGTTGTTGAGAAGCGTACGAACATTCCGACTGAAACGTGCAGGAGCTCCATCGTGCATGAACAACATGTTGTGTCGTACTTGTAAAGGCACATGTTCTAGCAGCACAGGTAGAGTATCCCGTATGAAATCACGATAACGTGCTCCATTGAGCGTAGGTGGAAGAACATGGGGCACAATCAAGACATCACCAACAATGCCTGCCCAAACATTCACAGAAAATCTGTGTTGATAACGTGATTGCACAATTGCGTGCGGATTCTCGTCAATTGGGCCAACTGGCGGTGAATCGAGGAAGTACAGTACATACTGACGAAATTAAAATGAGCTCTAACATGGAAATTATCGTTTCCGGACACATGTCCACATAACATCTTTTCTTTATTTGTGTGTGAGGAATGTTTCCTAAAAGTTTGGCCGTACCTTTTTGTAATACCCCGTATTTAATAGATGGAAGTGCCCATATAGTTTGGAACAGGGTGTTATTCAAATATATTTTAGCGTGTCTAATATGGATGGGACGGTCGTAGATGGATGTGTGGAAAACTGGTGGATTGAAGCGATAGATTTTGAAGTACGGGAGATTGCACCAGGCTGAATTGGAGGGAACTGTTCAGAAGCTGAAAGTACTGGAAGGAAGGTGGTGTGTTGCCATTCTGGAAACATTTTGCTGTGCTCAGGAGGTTGAGGTACATCGGATGGGTGAAATTCTGTACTTGTAAGTGTGTTATTAAACAGGTTCTTCCTGGTCACAGCACAAAGCTCACACTTGCTTGAACAGTATGTTAAAAACGCAGAGTCTCTCTTCAGACGTACTTCCACTTTGGCAATATTCGACAGGAATCATTTAGAAGAGTCTATAATAGACTGTATTGCTTTACTAACGTGCAATGTGACTTTTACTGAGAGATGCTTTGTCCCCCAGCTGCCGTCAGAGGGTTCTGGCAGTCTGCTGCCGGTGATGTTCATGATCCACGGAGGAGGACTCGCCCTGCTGTCGGGCAACGAGTCCTTCGCCCGTCCTGACTTCCTCATAGAGTGGGGCGTCGTCTACGTTTCCTTCAACTACCGCCTCGGAGTGCTGGGTGAGTACATGAAAAACTGTCAGCCAGCTCATTCGCGCTAATGGGTATTCGGGACAGTTCTACGAATTTAGAATATGCGTTCACAGGTACATCCGCTAATCACTGTGAAGACTGTGGAGGATGGGACTCTTTTATTCCAGATAGTTTTCTTCCGGTTGAAATACACACCTGGAAATTGAAATAAGAACACCGTGAATTCATTGTCCCAGGAAGGGGAAACTTTATTGACACATTCCTGGGGTCAGATACATCACATGATCACACTGACAGAACCACAGGCACATAGACACAGGCAACAGAGCATGCACAATGTCGGCACTAGTACAGTGTATATCCACCTTTCGCAGCAATGCAGGCTGCTATTCTCCCATGGAGACGATCGTAGAGATGCTGGATGTAGTCCTGTGGAACGGCTTGCCATGCCATTTCCACCTGGCGCCTCAGTTGGACCAGCGTTCGTGCTGGACGTGCAGACCGCGTGAGACGACGCTTCATCCAGTCCCAAACATGCTCAATGGGGGACAGATCCGGAGATCTTGCTGGCCAGGGTAGTTGACTTACACCTTCTAGAGCCCGTTGGGTGGCACGGGATACATGCGGACGTGCATTGTCCTGTTGGAACAGCAAGTTCCCTTGCCGGTCTAGGAATGGTAGAACGATGGGTTCGATGACGGTTTGGATGTACCGTGCACTATTCAGTGTCCGCTCGACGATCACCAGTGGTGTACGGCCAGTGTAGGAGATCGCTCCCCACACCATGATGCCGGGTGTTGGCCCTGTGTGCCTCGGTCGTATGCAGTCCTGATTGTGGCGCTCACCTGCACGGCGCCAAACACGCATACGACCATCATTGGCACCAAGGCAGAAGCGACTCTCATCGCTGAAGACGACACGTCTCCATTCGTCCCTCCATTCACGCCTGTCGCGACACCACTGGAGGCGGGCTGCACGATGTTGGGGCGTGAGCGGAAGACGGCCTAACGGTGTGCGGGACCGTAGCCCAGCTTCATGGAGACGGTTGCGAATGGTCCTCGCCGATACCCCAGGTGCAACAGTGTCCCTAATTTGCTGGGAAGTGGCGGTGCGGTCCCCTACGGCACTGCGTAGGATCCTACGGTCTTGGCGTGCATCCGTGCGTCGCTGCGGTCCGGTCCCAGGTCGACGGGCACGTGCACCTTCCGCCGACCACTGGCGACAACATCGATGTACTATGGAGACCTCACGCCCCACGTGTTGAGCAATTCGGCGGTACGTCCACCCGGCCTCCCGCATGCCCACTATACGCCCTCGCTCAAAGTCCGTCAACTGCACATACGGTTCACGTCCACGCTGTCGCGGCATGCTACCAGTGTTAAAGACTGCGATGGAGCTCCGTATGCCACGGCAAACTGGCTGTCACTGACGGCGGCGGTGCACACATGCTGCGCAGCTATCGCTATTCGACGGCCAACACCGCGGTTCCTGGTGTGTCCGATGTGCCGTGCGTGTGATCATTGCTTGTACAGCCCTCTCGCAGTGTCCGGAGCAAGTATGGTGGGTCTGACACACCGGTGTCAATGTGTTCTTTTTTCCGTTTCCAGGAGTGTAGTTCAAATGGCTCTGAGCACTATGGGACTTAACTTCTAAGGTTATCAGTCCCCTAGAACATAGAACTACTTAAACCTAACTAACTGCCCGAGGCAGGATTCGAACCTGCGACCGTAGCGGTCGCGCGATTCCAGACTGTAGCGCCTAGAACCGGTCGGCCATCTCGGCCGGCTTTTCTTCCGGTTACAGTCAAGAAAACGTGGCAGCTGCGCAGATACGCACGTCGTTCCAAGCCGCTGGGAGAGTCCGCCCTCTGTTCCAGACAGGTGGCCGCCTTAGGCTGCTGTCGCCCGAGGAGATAAGCACTTTGTCAGCCAGAAACGGCCGTCTCTCCTGCATATGCGCTGATTTTCTCACTTCGTACTCTAGTCAGAGACCATTTATTTCATCGAATTGTCAGTCATATTGGCATAGTATGGTAATACACTGTCCCGTCATATTAATGCAACAACATCTCAAAAGCAAATACACTATGTGATCACAAACATCCGGACACCCCAAAAAACATACTTTTTCATATTAGGTGCACCTACTGCCAGGTACTCCACATCAGCGACCTAAGTAGATATTAGACATAGTGAGACAGCAGAATGGGGCGCTCCGCGGAACTCACAGGCTTCGAACGTGGTCAGGTGATTGGTTGTCACTTGTGTCTTACGTCTGTACGCGAGAGTTCCACACTCCTAAACATCCCTAGGTCCATTGTTTGCAATGTGACAGTGATGTGGAAACGTGTAGGGACACGCACAGCACAAAAGCTTACAGCTTGACCTCGTCTGTTGACTGACACAGACCGCCGACTGTTGAAGAGGGTCGTAATGTATAATAATCTACCCAGACCATCACACATTAATTCCAAAATGCATCAGGATCCACTGCAAGTACTATGACAGTCAGGCAGGAGGTGAGAAAACGGGTTTCATGGTAGAGCGGCTGCTCATAAGCCACACATCACGCCGGTAAATGCCAAACGACGCCTCGCTTGGTGTAAGGAGCGTAAACATTGCACCATTGAACAGTGGAAAAATGTTGTGTGGAGTGACGAATCACGGTACATAATGTGACGATGCGATAGCAGAGTCTGAGTATGGTGAATGCCTGGTGAACGTCATCTGCCAGCGTGTGTAGTGCCAATACTGCAGTGGTGTTATGGTGTGCTCGTGTTTTTCATGCAGAGGGCATGCACGCCTTGTTGTTTTGCGTGGCACTATCACAGGACAGACCTACATTAATGTTTTAAGAACCTTCTTGCTTCCCACTATTGAAGAGCAATTCGGGGATGGCGATTTCATTTTTCAACGCGATCGAGCACCTGTTCATAATGCCTGTGTTGGAGTGGTCACACGACAATAACATCCCTGTAATGGACTGGCCTGCACGGAGTCCTGAACTGAATCCTTTAGAACACCTTTGGGATGTTTTAGAACGCCGACGTCGTACCGACATGGATACCTCTCCTCAGTGCAGCACTCCGTGAAGAATGGGCTGCCATTCCCCAAGAAACCTTCCAGCACCTGATTGAACGTATGCCTGCGAGAGTGGAAGCTGTCATCAAGGTTAAGGGTGGGCCAGCACCATCTTGAATTCCAGCATTACCGACGGAGGGCGCCAGGAACTTGTAAGTCGTTTTCAGCCAGGTGTCCGGATACTTTTGATCACATAATGTAGCTGCACAACGTGTATCAAGAGAGGATGAGGATCTGGAAGGTACTCTCAGGGATGAAGAGCCATGACGACTCCAGTATCGTGACCACATGCGTTAGGTTTTTCTGTCGAGGGTCTAGGACGCGAACAGCTCGATCGATACGGTCCCACAGATTCTCGATTGGATTTAAATTTGGGGAATCTGGCCGTCAGGAGAGTACAGTAAAGTCATCTTGGTGGTCTTTGAACCACACACGTACTTTACAAGCTCTGCGACACATGGTATTGTCATGTTGGTGGATGCCATCGTGCAGAGGGAAACAAACTGCGTGCAGGGGTGGATATGGTCCCCAAGGAATGATGCATATCTGTGTTGATCCACTGTGCTTCCAGAATGACCAGATCACCCAGACAATTCCACGAAAATATTCCCGACATCATAATTCTCCCTCTCCCGACATGGAAGCTTCCGACGACGTCGTACATCGCCAACGGACATCTGTCTGATGATGCATAAAGAGCCCTCCTGTCACAACTCAGTGGACATTCAGTTGTGGTACTGGTGTGCAATTTCCAGCCTTCGTCTCCGATGAAGAATAAGCTTGCGTGTATCAACCAGGCGCCTGATATGGAGCATTGTGCTGCCACCTACTGCCACGTACTCCACATCAGCGAACCTCAGTAGTCGTTAGGCATCGTGAGAGAGCAGAATGGGTCGCTCCGCAGAACTCGCGGACTTCGAAAGTGGTCAGAAAAGAGAACCATCAGTATGAATACCAAGAGCTCAGATGGAAAACCAGTTCTAAGCAAGGAAGGGAAAGCAGAAAGGTGGAAGGCATATAGAGGTTCTATCAAGGGCGGTGTACTTGAGGACAATATTATGGAAATAGAAGAGGACGTAGATGAAGATGAAATGGGAGATGTGATTTGCGTGAAGAGTTTGACAGAGCACTGAAAGACCTAAATCGAAACAAGGCCCAGGGAGTAGACAATTTTCTACGAATTCTTTACAGACGAATAGAAAAACTATTAGAAGCCGACCTCGTGGAAGGATTCCGTAGAAAAATGGATCACGTGAGGCAGTACTGACCCTACGACTTATCTTAGAAGATAGATTAAGGAAAGGCAAACCTACATTTCTAGCACCTGTAGACTTAGAAAAAGCTTTTGACAATGTTGACTGGCATACTCTCTTTCAATTAAGGTGGCAGGGAGCGAAAGGCTATTTACAATTTGTACAGAAACCAGATGGCAGTCGTGCGAGTCGAGGGGCGTGAAAGAGAAGCAGTGGTTGGGAAGAGAGTGGAGACAGGATTGTAGCTCATTCCCGATGTTATTCAATCTGTATATTGAACATGCAGTAAAGGAGTAGGAATTAAGATTCATGGAAAAGAAATAAAAACTTTGAAGTTTGCGGATGACATTGTAATTCTGTCAGAGACGGCAAAGGGCCTGGAAGAGCAGTTGAACTGAATGGACACTGTCTTGAAAGGAGGATATAAGATGAACATCAACAAAAGCAAAACGAAGATAATTGATTGCTGTCGAATTAAATCAGGTGATGCGCTGGGACTTATATTAGGAAATGAGAAAGTAGTAGATGAGTTTCGTTCGCTATTTGGGGACCAAAATAACTGATCATGATTGAAGTAGACAGGATATAAAATGTAGACTGGTAATGGCAAGGAAAGCGTTTCTGAAGAAGAAAAATTTGTTAACATCGAGTGCAGATTTAAGGGTCTGGAAATCTTTTCTGAAAGTATTTGTATGCAGTGTAGCCCTGGATGGAAGTGAAACGTGGACGATAAATAGTTTAGACAAGAAGAGAATAGAAGCTTTCGAAATGTGGTGCTACAGAAGAATGCTGAAGATTAGATGGGTAGATCACATAACTATTGAGGAGATATTGAATAGAATTGGAGAGAAGAGTAATTTGTGGCACAACTCGACTAGGAGAAGGGATTGGTTGGTAGGACACATTATAAGCCGTCAAGGGATCACTAATTTAGTACTGAAGGGCACCGTGAATGGTAAGAATCGTAGAGGGATGCCAAGAGAAAGCATACACTAAGCAGATTCAAAAGGATGTGGGTTGCAGTAGGTACTTGGAGATGAAGAAGCTTGCACAGTATAGAGTAGCTTGAAGAGCTGCATCAAACCAGTCTCTGGACCGAAGACCACATCTACAACAACAAGTCAGAATGTTTTTGTATATTATTTCTGATTATTGCAGTCTGGTAATTTAAAATGTGGCAGCCAGCCCCCAACGTTTCAATCAAGGTATCTGGTTGCTTAAAGTTTGCGACACTGTGCATGCGCGGCTTTCCGCGTGGGTCTCGTTACAGATAGCGATTAGTTGGCACCGGCAACAGCAACGCGTCCTACCCGGGCTGTCTACATCGGAGGTAAAGAGTGGCACTACTGACAACTCTTTGAAATCCGGGAGTAAACTGCAGGGTGCAAACGGCTATTTACAACTTGTAAAAAGACCAGACGACACTTATAAAAGTGGACAGGTGCGAAAAGGAAGCAGTGGTTGAAAGGGACGTGACACACTGTTGTAGTCTACCACCGATGTTATTCAATCTGAACATTGTGAGACCTTAACTTTTCCCGGCGAATCGAATGTTCAAATAACTTACGAACACCGCCGATATTTTGACAGGAGCACACCCTGCCATTCTGAAGGCACAAATGCAAGGAAAAAAAGTGTGCAAGCAAATTTAATAGTCTGATTTCAACAGCTTCCTTAATAATACTATCCCAATAATTTGACGTGCAAGCCAGAATCTCCGTGTTGTTGTATTCCATAGGATGACCGGTGTCGAGGCAATATATTGGTCAGACAATCAGGGCTGTGGAAGACCGGTGTATTGAACATAAGCGTCACACACGCTTGCAACAGCCGAGCAAATCCGCTATTGCAGAGCAATAGAGAAGCTGTTGAAATCAGACTATCAAGCAACCTTATTAACAGAGATGGTGGATTTTGTTTAAATGCTTCTTGGAATCCGGCTCTGTCTCTCATCAAAAAAACAGAGGGACAGAATTAACGCTACCTCACCTGTTAATTAATTAATAGTAACCATCGATATTTCTGATGTTGGTTATCTTTGGTTATGTTGACACTTGTTCTGTGTGTGGTGTCTTCCTTGTCTCTCCTCTCCTCTATGAACCGAGGTATTAAATTTGCTTGCACACTTTTTCTTCCTTGCATTTGTGCCTTGAGAATGGCAGGGTGTGCTCCTGTCGAAATATCGGCGGTGTTCGACGTCACCTGGCAGCAAACCCGTAAGTTATTTGAATC
Organism: Schistocerca cancellata; assembly: GCF_023864275.1. NCBI lineage: Eukaryota > Metazoa > Arthropoda > Insecta > Orthoptera > Acrididae > Schistocerca > Schistocerca cancellata. Next base: position 158,459,583 of record NC_064635.1, on the reverse strand, counting down.
TGAACATTGAACAAGCAGTAAAGGAGGCAAAAGAAAAATTTGGATTAGGAATTAAATTATGAGAACAAAACGTCAAAACTATGAGGATTCACGACGGTGTAATTCTGTCAGGGATAGGAAGGACGTGGAAGAGCAGTTGAACAATAGGTAGAGCCTCTTGAAATGAGGATGTAAAACGAACTTCAACAAAAGTGAAACAAGGAAAATGGATTGTAGTCGAATTAAATGAGGTGATCCTGAGGGAATTATATTAGGAGACGAGACACTTAAAGAAGTGGATGAGTTTTGTCATTTAGCCAGCAAAATAACATGATGGCCGATATGGAGAGGATATAAAACGTAGATTTACAATGCCAAGAAAAGCGTTTCGGAATAGAAGAAATTTGTTGACATTAGTTATTAATTTAAGTGTTAGGTAGTCTTCTCACGAAGTATTTGTATGGAATGTAATTATGTATAGAAATGGAACATGGACGATAAACAGTTTAGACAAGAAGAGAATAGAAGCTTTTGAAATGTGGTGCTACAGAAGAATGCTGAAAATTAGGTGAATAGATCACGTAACTAATGAGGAGGTATTGAATATAATTTGGGGGGAAAGAAATTTGTGGCACAACCTGACTAGAAGAATGGATTGGTTGATGGTTGATAGGACACATTCTTAGACATCAAGGGATCACCAATATAGTATTGGAAGGTAGTCTGGCGGAGGGTGGGGGGTGGGGCGGGGGGGACGGAGGACTGTAGAAGAGGACCAAGAGATGAATACAGTAAGCACATTCAGAAGGATGTAAGTCGCAGTAGTTATATAAGGATGAAGAGGCCAGCACAGGACATTATAGTATGTAGAGCTGCATGAAACCTGTCTACTGACTGAACTCCACAACAACAAGATATACACACATCAGACATGTATTACAGGCCTCTGAGAGTGCCTTGTAAAGAAAATGAAGCTAAACATGCGACAACAAAAAACAAACAACGTTTTATTTAGTTGCGTAGACAGACCACATCTCCAAGAAGGTAACACTAGTAATTCCACATTCAGTATGTCGCTAGCCAGAGTGAAAATCGCAGTGACTACGGCGAATGAGGCTTTTTGGGGGTTGCAGTTTTTTTCTAAAAGACGCTTATTGTAATCACAAGTGCCGGCCGTGGTGGTCTAGCGGTTCTAGGCGCTCAGTCCGGAACCACTCGACTGCTACGGTCGCAGGTTCGACTCCTGCCTCGGGCATGGATGTGTGTGATGTCCTTAGGTTAGTTAGGTTGAAGTTGTTCTAGGGGACTAATGACCACAAATGTTAAGTCCCGTAGTGCTCAGAGCCATTTGAACCATTTTTTTGTAATAGCAAGTAATACTAGATATTTAATGAATATTAACTAACCACATCCTAGAGCCCATTAAAATGAACCATTCATCACACTGTTTTAGAAGATCGTAACGTAGGAATTGGGTGGGTACTAGGCACAGAATCACAACTTTTACTGCTCCCTATTGTTTCTCTATGGGAGTTCCGATCCTCCAACCGAATACTTTCCAATTGCCTTTAATTAAATTTGCAAGCGCTAATAATCACCGAAAAGTGGCAAGAAGGGTAGAAGTATTCTGAGCATCAGACACAGGTAGCTACTATTTATCTGTACATGCTCACTGTACACAGAGTGCTTGCCATATTGAGACGCAGTGTAATTTGGGAGTGCTTTGTGGTGATTGACTCTGTTTCCTCAGAGCAGCCTCAGACCTCTACACTGTTAGTGAGCCTTGATCGCGAGATACAGCTGTGTTGTATACCTTAGATGAATATATGTGCCAGTTCCTCATTACAGTACTGCAATACAATAAGAAGATAAATGAAATTAAACATTTTCATGACATAGCGTGCTACATTTTCATGACATAGCGTGCACACTATTCTTTCATCATGTTTAAAACAATGGCTGTGGCGTTAGTAACTGTACCGGTATACGAGGTTGTAAACAGCTGTGGTGATTTCTGTGTGTGGCGCTGCAGGCTTCCTGAGCACGGGGGACCGCGTGGTGCCAGGGAACATGGGCTTCAAGGACCAGGTGATGGCGCTGCGCTGGGTCAAGGACAACATCGCCAGCTTCGGCGGAGACCCCAACAACGTCACCATCTTCGGCGTCAGCGCAGGGGCGTGGTCCTGCCACGCCCTCGTCCTGTCTCCATTGGCCAAGGGTACGTACGTAACTACACATCATAAAAAAAAAACAGAACACCTTGAACTACTAGAGATAGGACGCTCTTATTCACCAGACATGTACATTAGTATCTTTTGCAGAATTGATTAGCATTTAAACCACGTTGGAAGGCGGGTACAAGGTCAAAACTGATATCGCGACGCGACACCACCTACTGTTAAAACTCTTGTTGTCGCTATAAACCGAATGGATCAGTATGACCTGAGCAGACGTGGAGGATGCCTCCCAGACGTATGCACGAACTGTACCGTCAAATCAGTGAGTTTGAAAGAGGGTGTATTATTGGTGTGAGAGTGGGATGCATCCATCTGGCAAACTCCTGCTCGTGTGGTACGAAGTGTTTCGGCAGTGCAGCGAGTGTGTGCACAGGGGTAGCTGTAGAACAAGACGAGACTGTTCAGGTCGCACCACGCAAACCACCACCTCCAAATCCCCTTCCCCAGCCACTCCGAGAATGTCGACACCTCATCCGAATGGCTTTGCAGGACAGATCTCCGTCCTCCTCAGCTCTGGCGCAACAATTGAACAGTGGTGATAGTCCGTCGCCGTCTATTACTGCATGGGTTAAGTGCGCGTCGTCCAATTCTCCGACTACGTTTGACGAATGTGCAGAAACACGCTATATGGCAATGGCGTATGGAACGACGCCACTGGGGACGCATTTTGGTTTCTCGCAGACGGGGGGAGCGGCGTCCGCCCCCGGTATATGAGTGATAGCCGGCACGGTAGCTCAGCGTGTTCGGTCAGAGGGCTAGCCGCCCTCTGTAATAAAAAAACTGACTTCATGGAACAACAACGAACTGAAACGGGTGTCTTTCGACGTCCGCCCAGAGCAGATACAACGAACGAAAACGAACAAAATGAGATTAAAAAAAAAAAAAAAGTGGTCAGCGCTACAGAATGTCAATCCTAAGGGCCCGGGTTCGATTCCCGGCTGGGTCGGATATTTTCTCCGCTCAGGGTGTTGTGTTTTCCTAATCATCATCATTTCATCCCCATCGACGCGCAAGCCGCCGAATTGGCGTCAAATCGAAAGACTTGCACCCAGCGAACGGTCTATCCGATGGGAGGCCCTAGTCACTCGACATTTACATTTAGGAGGAGCGGCATCACAATGACTGCATTCGCACAACGCATACAGCACCAGGTGAAGTGGTGTGGGGTGCTACTGGATATAATCACAAATCACAAGTGGTGCTTGTCAGTTGACCTACGTGAATGAGACCTTGCGACCTGTGGCCATATCCTTCCTGCACAACACCCCAGACGCCATTTTTCAGCAAGGCAATGCACGACCACATGTTGCTGCAGAAACACGTGCCTCTTTGGTGTCACAGGATGTCCTGGCCCTCCATATCACCAGACATGTCGCCAATCGAAAAAGTGTTGGACATGGTGAAGTGACAGGTGCAGCATTGTGACCATACGCCAACTACTGAAGATGAACTTTGGATGACTATACCAAAGGACGCCATTCGCGCCTTATACGCTCTCGATGCCAGTACGCATGGAACATCGTGAATGCAGTGTGGATGGCAATACGAAAGGACGCCATTCGCGCCTTATACACGTTGATGCCAACATGCATGGAACAAGCTAACAGTGGTCATGGCGGACCCTGTGCCTACTAGGCAACAGTCAAATGCTGAGCCGAGGTGACAAATGCTAATCAGTTCTGCGGAATATACTAATGTACACGTTCTGTGAATATGAACATCCTGTCTCTAGTCGTTCAAGGTGGTCTGTTTTCTCTGAACATGACTATACCTGTCACCACATTTCGGGACGTGTACTGCGTAAAAGGTGTGATCATATTTTATTCTATTGAATAAAGAACACTGCTCGATGAAAGATTATTTACGGGAACACAACACAGTATTCCTGGACTTCGTCAGAAGAAGAAATCTTAAGTTCAACGGACAAAATACACTCATGTTCATAGATTAAGAATAATTGCAGAATGTGGTGCCACTTAAAGTGGCACTACACAAAACTGGCGCTAGTAGCATAGGAACATAGGGAACACATACGACACAGATCTGTAAGTCCACAGTATTGGTGAGAAGTTGAGAAAACCGTCCCGAAACACATGTGCTACAAAACGCCACTGTTTCCTGCGCATGTACCCCGACATCAATATGAGATATGATAACCATGCACACGTACACAGGCCGCACAACGGGTTGACATAGTCTGGATCAGGTGGTCGGGCAGCTGCTGGGGTATAGCCTCCCATTCTTGCACCAGTGCCTGTCGGAGCTCCTAAAGGATCGTAGGGGTTTGAAGACGTACAGCGATACGTCGACCAAGAGCATCCCAGACAGAACAGGCAGGCCACTCAGTTCGCCTGATATCTTCTGTTTCAAGGTACTCCTCCACGATGGCAGCTCGGTGGGGCAGTGCGTTATCCCCCACCACGATGAAGGTGGGACTCACTGCACCCCTGAAAAGGCGGACATACTGGTGCAAAATGACATCCCGATACACTTGACCTATTACAGTCCCTCTGTCAAAGACATGCAGGGGTGTACGTGCACCAATCATAATTCCACCCCACACCATCAAACCACGACATCCATACAGGTCCCTTTCAAGGACATTAAGGGCTTTGTATCTGGTTCCTGGTTCACGCCAGATGAAAACCCGGCTAGAATCACAGTTCAGACTATACTTGGACTCGTCGATGAACATAACCTGGGACCACTGTCTGTTCCAATGACCATGTACTGTGTTCTTCACAACAGGCTTTACGGGCTATGACCAGGAGTCAGTGGAATGCACCTTGCAGGTCTCTGTGCGAATTAACCATGTCTGTTCAGTCGTCTGTAGACTGTGTGTCTGGAGACAAGTGTTCCAGCGCTTGGAAACGTCTCTTGTATGCTGGAATCGTTGTCATTGTCGAGATCACACTCTGTGGCAAACGGAGGGCCCGTGCTACGACCTGCTGTGTATGACCAGCCTCCATCCGCCCTAGTATTCTATCCCTCATAACGTCATCAATATGTGTTCTTTGAGCCATTTTCAACACACAGTCACCATTAGCACATCTGAAAACGTCTGCACACTTACTCGCTGCACCATACTCTGACATGCACCAACACACATCTACGTATGTGGATTGCTGCCAGCGCCACCGTGCGACGACCGCAGATCAAATGCACCGCATGATAATACTCCGAGGTTATTTAAACCCGCAAACCACCCGACAGGGCGTTGTTTCACCATGTATCAGCATTATCCTTAATTTACAGGCACGAGCGTATTACTCAGTCCCTAAGGACGGCACACTGGTAACTGTAGGTGGTGTAGGATTGGTACCAGTATTCATGTTACCATCTAGTGCTGACATAAGTGATAACAGTACAGTGGTGTGCATGTGCCAGTCGGTTGCTTGCAATCGGCTCAGTACGGTGGTCGGACGTGGGGGTGTGGCAGGATAGAGGAAAGGGTGAATCGTGTTTTCATATACCCATGATCACAGTGTGAATGACATTTCCCGAATTGTTAATGTATCAACGTAACCTGTTGTGAAGAAAATCTAATCGTCTGGGAAGAATGTCACCCCATGTGAATGACTATCAGTTTCCAACCCCACAATAACTGCTACTGCCGGTGAATGCAGGTCTACTTCTACACGTCCATCAAGATGTACGTATTCACTACGCAGACCATCGTACGGTGTATGGAGGAGGGTACCTTGTACCGCTACTAGTCATTCCCTCCCCTGTTCCATTCACAAATAGAGCGAGGGGAAAACGACAGTCTGTATGCCTCCAGATGAGCCCTAATTTCTTGTATCTTATCTCCGCGGTTCTTATGCGCAATGTATATTGGCGGCAGTAGAATAATTCGGCGATCAGCTTCAGACGTCCGTTCTGTAAATTTTCTCAATAGTGTTCCCCGAAAGGAACGTTGCTTCCCCTCCAGGGATTCCCATTTGAATTCCCAAAGCATTTCCGTAACATTTATTTTTTACGTGTTGTTCGAACCTCCAGGTAACAAATTTGGAACCCCGCCTCTGAAGAGCTTCGATGTCTTCCTTCAGTCCGACTTGGTACGGATTCCAAACACTCGAGCAGTACTCAAGAACAGGTCGCATCAGTGGCCTATATGCAGTCTGCTTTACGTATGAACTACACTTCCCTACAGTTCTCCCAATAAGAAGTCGAGCATTCGCCTTCCCTACCACAATCCTCAGATGCTCGTTCCACCTCATATCACTTCGCAACGTTGCGCCCAGATATCTAAACGACTTGACTGTGTCAGGCAGGACACCACTTACAGAGAACACGAACATTATAGGTATGTTCTTCGTACCCACCCTCATTAACTTACATTCATCCGCATTTAATACTAGCTCTAATTCACCATACCAACATCAAAATATGTCATTGTCGTCTCTATTTTCCTACCGTCAATCAACATCGACAGCTTACACCACAGCATCTTCAGCAAAGAACCGCAGGCTGGTGCCATCCCTGTCCGCCAAATCATTTATGTACCGAGTGATCGAAAAGTCAGTATAAATTTGAAAACTTAATAAACCACGGAATAATGTAGATAGAGAGGTAAAAATTGACACACAAGGAAAAAAAAAACAAAGTATTGCTAGACGCGTGAAAGATCTCTTGCGCGCGTCGTTTGGTGATGATCGTGTGCTCAGCCGCCACTTCCGTCATGCTTGGCCTCCCAGGTCCCCACACCTCAGTCCGTGCGATTATTGGCTTTGGTGTTACCTGAAGCCGCCAGTGTATCGTGATCGACCGACATCTCTAGGGATGCTGAAAGACAACATCCGACGCCAGTGCCTCACCATAACTCCGGGCATGCTTTAAAGTGCTGTTCACTACATTATTCCTCGACTACAGCTATTGTTGAGAAATGATGGTGGACATATTGAGCATTTACTGTAAAGAACATCATCTTTGCTTTATCTGACTTTGTTATGCTAATTATTGCTATTCTGATCAGATGCAGCGCCATCTGTCGGACATTTTTTGAACATTTGTATTTTTTTTTTGTTCTAATAAAACCCCATGTCATTCCAAGCATGTGTGTCAATTTTTACCTATCTACATTATTCCTTGATTTATTCAGTTTTCAAATTTATACTGACTTTTTGATCACCCAGTATATGGAGAACAACAGTGGTCCTGTCACACTTTCTTGGGGCACTCCTGACGATAGTCTTATCTCAGATGAACACTCGCCGTTGAGGGCAACATACTGGGTTCTACACTCCTGGAAACTGAAATAAGAACACCGTGAATTCATTGTCCCAGGAAGGGGAAACTTTATTGACACATTCCTGGGGTCAGATACATCACATGATCACACTGACAGAACCACAGGCACATAGACACAGGCAACAGAGCATGCACAATGTCGGCACTAGTACAGTGTATATCCACCTTTCGCAGCAATGCAGGCTGCTATTCTCCCATGGAGACGATCGTAGAGATGCTGGATGTAGTCCTGTGGAACGGCTTGCCATGCCATTTCCACCTGGCGCCTCAGTTGGACCAGCGTTCGTGCTGGACGTGCAGACCGCGTGAGACGACGCTTCGTCCAGTCCCAAACATGCTCAATGGGGGACAGATCCGGAGATCTTGCTGGCCAGGGTAGTTGACTTACACCTTCTAGAGCACGTTGGGTGGCACGGGATACATGCGGACGTGCATTGTCCTGTTGGAACAGCAAGTTCCCTTGCCGGTCTAGGAATGGTAGAACGATGGGTTCGATGACGGTTTGGATGTACCGTGCACTATTCAGTGTCCCCTCGACGATCACCAGTGGTGTACGGCCAGTGTAGGAGATCGCTCCCCACACCATGATGCCGGGTGTTGGCCCTGTGTGCCTCGGTCGTATGCAGTCCTGATTGTGGCGCTCACCTGCACGGCGCCAAACACGCATACGACCATCATTGGCACCAAGGCAGAAGCGACTCTCATCGCTGAAGACGACACGTCTCCATTCGTCCCTCCATTCACGCCTGTCGCGACACCACTGGAGGCGGGCTGCACGATGTTGGGGCGTGAGCGGAAGACGGCCTAACGGTGTGCGGGACCGTAGCCCAGCTTCATGGAGACGGTTGCGAATGGTCCTCGCCGATACCCCAGGAGCAACAGTGTCCCTAATTTGCTGGGAAGTGGCTGTGCGGTCCATTACGGCACTGCGTAGGATCCTACGGTCTTGGCGTGCATCCGTGCGTCGCTGCAGTCCGGTCCCCGGTCGACGGGCACGTGCACCTTCCGCCGACCACTGGCGACAACATCGATGTACTGTGGAGACCTCACGCCCCACGTGTTGAGCAATTCGGCGGTACGTCCACCCAGCGTCCCGCATGCCCACTATACGCCCTCGCTCAAAGTCCGTCAACTGCACATACGGTTCGCGTCCACGCTGTCGCGGCATGCTACCAGTGTTAAAGACTGCGATGGAGCTCCGTATGCCACGGCAAACTGGCTGACACTGACGGCGGCGGTGCACAAATGCTGCGCAGCTAGCGCCATTCGACGGCCAACACCGCGGTTCCTGGTGTGTCCGCTGTGCCGTGCGTGTGATCATTGCTTGTACAGCCCTCTCGCAGTGTCCGGAGCAAGTATGGTGGGTCTGACACACCGGTGTCAATGTGTTCTTTTTTCCATTTCCAGGAGTGTATTATGTATGCTCGTACCTTCGTTAACAGCCTGCAATTGGGCAGCGTATGAAAATCTTTCTGGAAATCTAGAAATATGGAATCTGCCTGTTGCCCCTCATTCATAGTTCGCAGTACATCATGTCAGAAAAGGGCAAGCTGTGTTTCGCACCAGCAGTGCTTCTAAAACCATGGTTATTCATTGACATAAGCTTCTCAGTCTCAATAAAGTTTATTGAAATGCCTGGGCTAGCAGGAGAGAGCGGATTAGCTTGTGGAAAGGGACCAAAATAAGTTGCTGTCAGCTTCATTCAACGTACAAACTTTATTCATCAACACACGATATTACAACAAGGATGCAAAACACGCAAAACTTTAATCGGCCTCCTTTGATTAACCTTAGATCGGCTGAAGGCCACACTCAATATCCAAGAAACAAGGCCTAAGCAAGAAATTGAAATACAAGGTTCTTCTGGAGGTTTCACCCAAGAATAAATCGTCAATCTAAACAGGCTGAAGGCATTAGCAATTTAATTTTAATGGAACTTGGCTGGAGGTTGCATATTAAGCAATAAGAAAAGTTACAATGAAAAGGTTTATTAACGGACCCTACTTTCATTTGGACAGTTTCGTCAATAAGCAAAATTGGCACATTTGGGGGACCAAAAATCCGCATTTTGTCATCGAGAAGTCTCTTCGCCCTCAACAGGTGACTGTGTGGTGTGCAGTGTCCAGTGACGGAATAATCGGTACAATATTCCTTGATGACACGGTGACTACCAAACAGTACATAAAGGTTTTGGAAGATGATTTCATCCCCATTATCCAAAGTGCCCCTGATTTCGACAAGATGTGGTTCATGCAAGACGGAGCTCGACCCCATCGAAGCAGGAGAGTGTCTGATGTCCTGGAGGAGCACTTTGGGGACCAAATTCTGGCTCTGGGGTACCCAAAGGTCACTGGTATTGGCCTTGATTGGCCGCCATATTCTCCGGATCTGAACATATGCGACTCGTTTCTGTGGGGCTGTATTACAGACAAGGTGAACAGCAATAACCCCAAAACCACTGCTGACCTAAAAACAGCCATTCAGGTCATAGATGCTCCGACATTTCAGCGGGTCATGCAGAATTTCGCTAATCGTCTGCGCCACATCATCGGCAATGATGGCACGCATATTGAAGATGTCATAACATGAATCCGATTATCGGTAGTGACGTTTACGTGTTGAATAATGTGTGTGCACGATCTAGTAACTAATTTACTTTTTTTTCATATAGTCCAATAATTGTCACCCAGTATGTATGACATAAGCTACCAGTGTCGAGCTACACGTTCCCTGTCACGTGATGATCATTCACAAGAGATCCCTCACCACTGTTCTTATCGCCCTCTTATCACAATGTTTGTGGCTCTGTAGGCCACTTTATTTACCACTTTACCATGTACAGCAGTAGCCAAGATCTGTGGGAAACGGGCATTACCTGAGCATTGTACTTCTGACAACATGAGGTTTTGGATTCAACACATTTATCAAACCATGAAAACAGTGGACGATAAGCACAGGATAAATGTCAGAGAAAAGAAGTATTATATTACGGTTTTACCAGTGTCTTAATTTCCTGATTATGTTTCTACATTCGAGCTTGGTGACTCAGTGGACTAATTAGACAAATATTGGGGGTTTGGTCAGTCTCAGTAATTTCACGTGTGTTCTCTCCTTTCTTTCGCCTTTTACAATGCTTCTTAATGAGAAAATGCCGAGCTGCATTGTGATTTGGAATCCACCTCAAACTGTATGTCTTCCCATAACTAACTGGGTAGACAGTTCAAAGGTTGGAGGACGGCAATGAGTACCACCTCTCACATGACTGTGCAGTAAAGTACTTTAATGTTCAAACCGACCTTCGCATTGATGACACCTTTATCTTCACATTCTTGTGTTACGACCCTTGCAGGCCTGTTCCACAAAGCCATCGCACACAGTGGTGTGGCTGTGGCGGACGGCGTGTGCTCCGACCGCATGCGGGCTCGCTCCTTCGCACTGGGCGCACACCTGGGCCTCAAGACGGACGACTCTAAGCAGCTGGTGGACTTCCTGAGGAAACAGCCCGCGCAGCTGCTGATCGAGAATGCGATGTTTGGTCGCACTGAGGAGGTATGCCACCAAATACACCTGCGTGTGTATTCCGAAATAGTATCTTAATATTGCCTGATTTTGAAGTGCTTAGTCACGTGTTTTGGCTCTGATAGTCAGCTGTTTCGCGGTTTCGATTAGAGTCGACAGAGTTGCTAACAGTCAGGCAACCTCATTGCGGAAGCGTCAAATTGGGCAACATCATCTGGGCAGTGTCAAATGGGACAGCGTCAATTCAACAAACGTCGTTAGGTGCAGTGTTAAACTGGACAGCGTTAAATGGTGCTACATCAAATGGGTCAGTGTCAAAGGAGGCTGCATGAAATCGGAGAGCATCATGTGGAGCAGCATCTAATCAGACAGCATTAAAGGCGGCAGTGCCAAATAGCGCACACTATATAGCTGAGCATTTCCTTCTGTCAAAATTAATTACCTTCATGAATATCACGGATCAAAATTATTGCCCTTTGCAATACCACAAGCTCTGAGGGAATTTGGTGGGAAGGGCAGAGGGTTGAACAGATGTAAGGCAGTAAGGCTAGTTTCGGATTGGTAAGTCATCTTAAGAATTAAAATAAAGTAATTCCAGTAAGTTAAGTAATTGATGTGGCTGTTTATATTCAGACATTATTAAATTGCTACCTGGATTTGAGGCAGTTGTCACTGAGTACCGCCTTTCCGAGAAGTTTTAATACATGCCACTATTAACGAACAGTGAAATGTTCTTATATTGGCTTCGAGTGAAGGGTGTGGATCATAAACTGTTCCAACTCTGTACTGACCACACCACATTTTTAGCTGGTGATCGATACTAGTTTCCCTCTGGGTTTATTCAGTGACTGGCGTCCACCACACGTTGAATAAGATCCCTCCATTTCATGACAAATTTTTTGTAACGTCTGTAGCTCATGTGCTTAACATCCTTTCGGGTGTTAGGCCGCATCGACATTAAACACTAAAATGTAATACATAAAAAATATTCGGTTGGTCGCGTGGACTGACAACTCGTTAGAAGAAGAAATAGGAGTTGATATACACTCCTGGAAATTGAAATAAGAACACCGTGAATTCATTGTCCCAGGAAGGGGAAACTTTATTGACACATTCCTGGGGTCAGATACATCACATGATCACACTGACAGAACCACAGGCACATAGACACAGGCAACAGAGCATGCACAATGTCGGCACTAGTACAGTGTATATCCACCTTTCGCAGCAATGCAGGCTGCTATTCTCCCATGGAGACGATCGTAGAGATGCTGGATGTAGTCCTGTGGAACGGCTTGCCATGCCATTTCCACCTGGCGCCTCAGTTGGACCAGCGTTCGTGCTGGACGTGCAGACCGCGTGAGACGACGCTTCATCCAGTCCCAAACATGCTCAATGGGGGACAGATCCGGAGATCTTGCTGGCCTGGGTAGTTGACTTACACCTTCTAGAGCACGTTGGGTGGCACGGGATACATGCGGACGTGCATTGTCCTGTTGGAACAGCAAGTTCCCTTGCCGGTCTAGGAATGGTAGAACGATGGGTTCGATGACGGTTTGGATGTACCGTTCACTATTCAGTGTCCCCTCGACGATCCCCAGTGGTGTACGGCCAGTGTAGGAGATCGCTCCCCACACCATGATGCCGGGTGTTGGCCCTGTGTGCCTCGGTCGTATGCAGTCCTGATTGTGGCGCTCACCTGCACGGCGCCAAACACGCATACGACCATCATTGGCACCAAGGCAGAAGCGACTCTCATCGCTGAAGACGACACGTCTCCATTCGTCCCTCCATTCACGCCTGTCGCGACACCACTGGAGGCGGGCTGCACGATGTTGGGGCGTGAGCGGAGCAAGTATGGTGGGTCTGACACACCGGTGTCAATGTGTTCTTTTTTCCATTTCCAGGAGTGTATAGGAGACATGGGATACCGTATTAGAATCAGATTTTAAAAGAGCTTTGGAAGACCTAAGATTAAATAAGGCAGTAGGGACGGATAACATAACATCGAAGTTTCTAAAATCATTGGAGGAAGGAAGTGGGAACAGAACCACTACTCACGTAGGTATTTAGAATGCATGAGTCTGGCAACATACCATCCGATTTTGGGAGAAACATCATCCACACAATTCCGAAGATCGCAAGGGCCGATAATGCATCCAAGTTACTGACAAGAAGAATATACAAAAAGTGGAAAAGAAAATTGAATCGCCCAGCTTTAAAACCCGCTAAACGATTCATTAGTTGAACCAAGCAAATCACGAAAAGTATGGGCAGTATGTTTTCTACAAGATAAACGAACTGTTTTGTTTTTAAAAAACTGGGAGAAAATCTTTTTTTCTATTGTGTAATGTGTACAATCTCAGGCTGACTGTCTTTTTTATATTTTTATTCAAAATTTCCGAATAGCAGGTTTTTGCAACCATAGGACCATTTTAGTATATTTTGCAACAGTTGTAACATTGCTTTCATGTGCGCTCTAGTACCATAGCTATGCAATTTTTTTTAAAATAAAGTAAATAAATAGGTGAATAAACAATTAAATAAATACTAAAGATTTAATAAATAATTATCTTTAGCAAAAGCTCAGTGCTGAAAGTACCACTGGAATTTACGATCGTTTTTAAGGAATCAAACGAAATAGTAAAGGAAAACAAAATACACTCTTGGAAATGGAAAAAAGAACACATTGACACCGGTGTGTCAGACCCACCATACTTGCTCCGGACACTGCGAGAGGGCTGTACAAGCAATGATCACACGCACGGCACAGCGGACACACCAGGAACCGCGGTGTTGGCCGTCGAATGGCGCTAGCTGCGCAGCATTTGTGCACCGCCGCCGTCAGTGTCAGCCAGTTTGCCGTGGCATACGGAGCTCCATCGCAGTCTTTAACACTGGTAGCATGCCGCGACAGCGTGGACGCGAACCGTATGTGCAGTTGACGGACTTTGAGCGAGGGCGTATAGTGGGCACGCGGGAGGCCAGGTGGACGTACCGCCGAATTGCTTAACACGTGGGGCGTGAGGTCTCCACAGTACATTGATGTTGTCGCCAGTGGTCGGCGGAAGGTGCACGTGCCCGTCGACCTGGGACCGGACCGCAGCGACGCACGGATGCACGCCAAGACCGTAGGATCCTACGCAGTGCCGTAGGGGACCGCACCGCCACTTCCCAGAAAATTAGGGACACTGTTGCTCCTGGGGTATCGGCGAGGACCATTCGCAACCGTCTCCATGAAGCTGGGCTACGGTCCCGCACACCGTTAGGCCGTCTTCTGCTCACGCCCCAACATCGTGCAGCCCGCCTCCAGTGGTGTCGCGACAGGCGTGAATGGAGGGACGAATGGAGACGTGTCGTCTTCAGCGAGGAGAGTCGCTTCTGCCTTGGTGCCAATGATGGTCGTATGCGTGTTTGGCGCCGTGCAGGTGAGCGCCACAATCAGGACTGCATACTACCGAGGCACACAGGGCCAACACCCGGCATCATGGTGTGGGGAGCGATTTCCTACACTGGCCGTACACCACTGGTGATCGTCGAGGGGACACTGAATAGTGCACGGTACATCCAAACCGTCATCGGACCCATCGTTCTACCATTCCTAGACCGGCAAGGGAACTTGCTGTTCCAACAGGACAATGCACGTCCGCATGTATCCCGTGCCACCCAACGTGCTCTAGAAGGTGTAAGGCAACTACCCTGGCCAGCAAGATCTCCGGATCTGTCCCCCATTGAGCATGTTTGGGACTGGATGAAGCGTCGTCTCACGCGGTCTGCACGTCCAGCACGAACGCTGGTCCAACTGAGGCGCCAGGTGGAAATGGCATGGCAAGCCGTTCCACAGGACTACATCCAGCATCTCTACAATCGTCTCCATGGGAGAATAGCAGCCTGCATTGCTGCGAAAGGTGGATATACACTGTACTAGTGCCGACATTGTGCATGCTCTGTTGCCTGTGTCTATGTGCCTGTGGTTCTGTCTGTGTGATCATGTGATGTATCTGACCCCAGGAATGTGTCAATAAAGTTTCCCCTTCCTGGGACAATGAATTCACGGTGTTCTTATTTCAATTTCCAGGAGTGTAGGTCTATTGTAGATTTATTGTAGGAAAACACAATGCACTCAATTACGAAAATAATAATTTGAAAAATATAACAAAAACATACGAATCGTAAAAGAAATACCTCGGATCTGACAGTTGTCTACGGACATCGCCTATCATCACCGCGGGTACTAAACGTAGAAAACGCCCAACAAAAACACCAAGAATGGTTGACAAGAAAAGTTTACAACATCTCCGTTACCTCCGCGTCCAGTAACTCGAGAGGCTCCTCCTCTCTTTTGTTAGGTACTTGTACTTCTTCTTGGCCTTGAAAAACTGCAACATAAAATTTTAAGGCTTTCCTGTTGTTACCAGCTATCACCATAATGCTTAAGTAGCAAAGCTTTTGCATCTTTTACTTTAGCATTTTCAATACTGTACCTTTCAGGACAAGAACAAGCCTTCCGGTATCTTTCAACTCCTTTCCTTCTTTGAGAATGCTTTCTGGTTCTTGAATCTCCACGTTATAAAACTGTTTCTCTTGTATAAAACAAATCTTTCTGTTCTTGCTTTTGGTTACACATACCCTTTTAGCTTATTGAAAGAGGAAGTGCCATCTACCTGTTTCTTTAAGCACATGAGCCGTGACTGCTTTCTCCTGTCCCTCACATCGCAATCGTCTCCTAAGAAAACAATATTCGCGCATTTTCTCTCGATTTTAATATATCCGCCAGGGTTTTCGATAACTTTCCCCTCTGTATGGGGGGGGGGGGGGAGACAATGGGGAACCACATTTCAATCTTTTCCACAGCAGGGAGCACGCTGTTCAAAAACCAGTGCATTATCATTCCGATCATGGTTTTGTTCTTGTTTGACCTCCACTGTCATCAACGAACAAACGAACCTTTTTAATAATATCGAGATTGCATTCGCACAGTGTATGGTGCACAGCAAACGCTATCAGGTTTGAACCCTTTTCGTAGTCGCTCTCAAACGACACATACGAGTAGACTTTTTCCGAAGTGTGGGGAGCATGAGAATCGCCAGTGCAAAATGTGAAGGTATCCAGGTACGTCTGCCTTGAGAAATAAGTGACCCGATCAGTCAGTTCTGGAAGAGGCGCGTTCTTTTGGCGTTATAGGTTATAGCGACTACTCTTTCTTCGTCTTCATCTGACCTGTCATAAGAAACATTGGTCTTTTTCCCCATGAACGACGACCTCCGCTTTTAGTTTCTACTTTTCACTCGGAACTTTTTCTACACTTACTCGAGACTCCAAACTCGCCCAGGTAGAACACTTATCTACAACAAGTGAAGCAAATCCAGTGTCAAAATTTTTGTTGAAAATGCTTCCATAAAAGTCGTAACGTTTCTGGGTAAGCGGCGCTGTATGCCACCCACATTTTCTTGATCGACAGGTCTGAGCTCAGATATCCGCGCTCACAGTTCTTTGCTGTGGAGTTGTGTTTTTCCAGAGGTTTAAAACGTGTAATATGATTGATCAAATTAGAGTATATGCGGAGAATCGAAAACCTCCAATTCAGTTTTCGTTTCAGTGAGACATTTCAACTTCTTATTTTTCCATCACATTTGCGTTCATATTTTCCACGCCTTTTCGGCTACCTGCGGAGTCTTAACAGTGGACTGAATCGCATGAAGTCCCGTTCATTGCCCAATGTTCCGAAACGGTGACGTACACATTTTTCCGATTCCCATTCTTACTTCAGTTGTTCCCTTTTTGTTTCGCTTGGTGTATCTCAAATATGCGACTTTCTCTCCTTAATTATACTGAATTCTTCTCGGTTTCTGCTGATACGTTTCAGGAGTTTCATATCTGTCATGTCGGCTGTGCACTGTATCTTACGTACCCTGCTTTATAACTACATTTTCAAACTTTCTTTTAACTTTTAATGTCCAATATTCTACATCGCAAACCTTGACCAAGTATAACATTTTACATACTTCATTCTTAAGTAAACAGCGCGGCGGTCTATCACGCCAAGGGGCCCGGGTTCGATTCCCGGCTGGGTCGGAGATTTTCTCCGCTGAGGGACTGGGTGTTTTGTTGTATTGCCCTCATTAACATTTCATCATCACCAGTGGAAGGCAACGGGACACGGCCACTGGAATCACTTCCCTAGACGCTCATGCGGTGGACCTCTTTGGCGAGGCTTCCCCCATGACCAGACCTGCCGTAAGGCAGAACACAAAGTTTTTACTCTTACGTAAAGGTGAAAAATCGAGCACGAAAGAATTGTTTTCATTTTTGGCAAATGTTATCTGGCTTCTCCAAACGGATCTTCTACTTCACTGTCAAATGTCAACTGTCAACTCTTCGGAATGCCATGGTTTAAGCACAGCCTACGGCATAGTTTCGATAGTAATTCTTTCGCTTTGCAGACTACAGGTAAGGCATTACTGCACAATATACTTAGTTTTACCTCTACAGACATTGTGAAGAAAATATGGAACCGTCAAGAACAGGAGCACATTACCGTGGCTAATATACTGAAGGGGAAATTAGCTTCCAATCTGCTCCTGATGGATAAATACAGATGATGTATTGTTTTCAAGGGAATCTTGTACCATTCTTCGCCCAAAATAGTGTCCAGTTCCGGTAACGAGGATGGAGGTGGATGGAGATTGTTGTGTCTAAACAAGACAGTCTAGACACAGGGTGAGGTTACCGATAGGCACGCGTACACACACGCCGGCTGGCGTGAGTTCTGGAACAAGATACTTGATGAATGCTATAGAGAAAAATATGCAGCTCCTTGAATACTTAACTTTAATTCATCCTTGTGGTACATCGCTATTGACGATACAAATGAGTCTATCTCCAGATACGGTTAATTACAATCACTGTAAGGCTAATGGCACCTTGCTAGGTCGTAGCTATGGACTTAGCTGAAGGCTATTCTAACTGTCTCTCGGCAAATGAGAGGAAGGCTTCGTACGTCTAGTCGCTAGCAATGTCGTCCGTACAACTGGGGCGAGTGCTAGTCCGTCTTCCTAGACCTGCCATGTGGTGGCGCTAGGTCTGCAAGTACTGATGGCGGCGACACGCGGGTCCGACACGTACTAATGGACCGCGGCCGATTTAAGCTACCACCTAGCAAGTGTGGTGTCTGGCGGTGACACCACAGAGATCACGCTCCCTACTCTTAAAAGTGTATCAGATCTGGTGCCTGTAGTAACCAGGGAGAAGCGACAGTTGATCCTCGAGCTCACAAAACCAGTCCTGGGCGATATGAGCTGTGTGAAGAGGGGCCCCGTCGTCTTTGGAGACAGCATCAGCAACGGGGAGCAAACACTGCACCACGGGACGTACCTAATCAGCTAAAATGGCCAGATAATCCTTGGCAGTAATGCCAACTTGCAGAATAACCACGACGGCCACGGAAAACCAAGATACGGCAACCCAAATCAACACCGAACCCTCCTCACGTTTCACTCTTCGGACGTAAACTCGGCCAAAAGTTAAAAATAGTGTAGAGCAAAAATCATACCACTAGACAATGTTAAAAAATATATCGGCTCAACCACTTGTTACAGTGTAAAACACTAAGATTGACGCGTTTCGGAAGTCAAGCTACCATCATCAGAATAATAAAAGTGCCGGCCGGAGTGGCCGAGCGGTTCTAGGCGCTACAGTCTGGAACCGCGTGACCGCTACGGTCGCAGGTTCGAATCCTGCCTCGGGCATGGGTGTGTGTGATGTCCTTAGGTTAGTTAGGTTTAAGTAGTTCTAAGTTCTAGGGGACTGATGACCATAGATGTTAAGTCCCATAGTGCTCAGAGCCATTTTTTTGAATAATAAAAGAAAAGAACCTGTTAAAACTCGCTAAAATGGAACATTCACCAGGCACAATAAAATTTATTTAAAGCCGGTTGTACATTAAATTTTAGCCCTTTATTAAGTAAATTTAGCTCGTCATCGTTAAAAACGATATCAGTTTCGTTAACAACCCTGGGGTAAAACTGCAACCTATGTACTTGTTGCGTTCTGTTTATTCTACCATTACTGTACTGTTGTCGTAGTCTCTCTAATTAAGTATCTTGCCTGCTTTTTATTTTTATGAATTCGTTCTGTAGCCCCTCGTCTATTTCGGCTTTATCATTGTCCCATGTCGCACTGGATACTGCATTCGCCGCTCCTCAGTGGGCCTTAAGTAGCTCTTCGTTAATTACATCTTTTTTCTTATGGAGGAATTTTCTTTCCGCTGCCTGGTGCATGTTCCATTTTAGCGAGTTTTAACAGGTTCTTTTACTTTTAGTATTCTGATGATGGAAGCTTAACTTCCGAAACGCGTCAATTTTAGTGTTTTACACTATAGGGTGGTCGAGCGGCTCTAGGCACTTCAGTCTGGAACCGCGCTACCGCTACGGTCGCAGGTTCGAATCCTGCCTCGGGCATGGATGTGTATGATGTCCTTAGGTTAGTTAGGTTTAAGTAGTTCTAAGTCGTAGGGGACTGATGACCTCAGAAGTTAAGTCTCATAGTGCTCAGAGACATTTGAATCATTTTACACTATAAACAAGTGGTTGAGCCGATATATGTTTTTAACATTGACATTCACAACCACGACCTCACATCCAGTATGGATAAAATCAAATATCGACTAGACCTTCTTCCATTGCCTCATCGTCCACAATTTCACGGCTTCGCTGCCACTTTTTCCTTTTACCGGCATTTGCATCGCTGATGAGAGGTTTTGGAATTACAGCGCGATCTCCAATTCCCTCTTTATGGAGCTCGGTTTGGTGCTGACAGTGTCCGCGATTGCGACATTCAGTTCATCAGTGACTTTGCAGTTATTTTTCCTCACTGTCCTCTTAAACGACCTACCATTACAGTCAGTGAACACACACTGTGGTCCTCGCTGCAGCGTAGGGGATGATGTTCCCCCGGTTTCCCTCTATGCGGCATAAATCTTCGATACGGTGCCTTTAGATACACCCGGCCGCGCGGGGCAGCCGAGCTGTCTCCGGCGCCCTGCCACGGTTCGGGCGGCTCCCCCCGTCGGAGGGTTGAGTCCTCCCTCGGGCATGAGTGTGTGTGTGTGTGTGTGTGTGTGTGTGTGTGTGTGTGCGTGTCGTCCTTAGCGTAAGTTAGTTTAAGTTACACTCCTGGAAATGGAAAAAAGAACACATTGACACCGGTGTGTCAGACCCACCATACTTGCTCCGGACACTGCGAGAGGGCTGTACAAGCAATGATCACACGCACGGCACAGCGGACACACCAGGAACCGCGGTGTTGGCCGTCGAATGGCGCTAGCTGCGCAGCATTTGTGCACCGCCGCCGTCAGTGTCAGCCAGTTTGCCGTGGCATACGGAGCTCCATCGCAGTCTTTAACACTGGTAGCATGCCGCGACAGCGTGGACGTGAACCGTATGTGCAGTTGACGGACTTTGAGCGAGGGCGTATAGTGGGCATGCGGGAGGCCGGGTGGACGTACCGCCGAATTGCTCAACACGTGGGGCGTGAGGTCTCCACAGTACATCGATGTTGTCGCCAGTGGTCGGTGGAAGGTGCACGTGCCCGTCGACCTGGGACCGGACCGCAGCGACGCACGGATGCACGCCAAGACCGTAGGCTCCTACGCAGTGCCGTAGGGGACCGCACCGCCACTTCCCAGCAAATTAGGGACACTGTTGCTCCTGGGGTATCGGCGAGGACCATTCGCAACCGTCTCCATGAAGCTGGGCTACGGTCCCGCACACCGTTAGGCTGTCTTCCGCTCACGCCCCAACATCGTGCAGCCCGCCTCCAGTGGTGTCGCGACAGGCGTGAATGGAGGGACGAATGGAGACGTGTCGTCTTCAGCGATGAGAGTCGCTTCTGCCTTGGTGCCAATGATGGTCGTATGCGTGTTTGGCGCCGTGCAGGTGAGCGCCACAATCAGGACTGCATACTACCGAGGCACACAGGGCCAACACCCGGCATCATGGTGTGGGGAGCGATCTCCTACACTGGCCGTACACCACTGGTGATCGTCGAGGGGACACTGAATAGTGCACGGTACATCCAAACCGTCATCGAACCTATCGTTCTACCATTCCTAGACCGGCAAGGGAACTTGCTGTTCCAACAGGACAATGCACGTCCGCATGTATCCCGTGCCACCCAACGTGCTCTAGAAGGCGTAAGTCAACTACCCTGGCCAGCAATATCTCCGGTTCTGTCCCCCATTGAGCATGTTTGGGACTGGATGAAGCGTCGTCTCACGCGGTCTACACGTCCAGCACGAACGCTGATCCAACTGAGGCGCCAGGTGGAAATGGCATGGCAAGCCGTTCCACAGTACTACATCCAGCATCTCTACGATCGTCTCCATGTGAGAATAGCAGCCTGCATTGCTGCGAAAGGTGGATATACACTGTACTAGTGCCGACATTGTGCATGCTCTGTTGCCTGTGTCTATGTGCCTGTGGTTCTGTCAGTGTGATCATGTGATGTATCTGACCCCAGGAATGTGTCAATAAAGTTTCCCCTTCCTGGGACAATGAATTCACGGTGTTCTTATTTCAATTTCCAGGAGTGTAGATTAAGTAGTGCGTAAGCCTAGGGACCCATGAACTTAGCAATTTGGTCCCATAGCAACTTACCACCTACACTCATGCTCATAAATTAAGGATAATTGCAGAATGTGGTGCTACACAACGTGGCAGTACACATAACTTGCGCTAGTAGCATAGACACATAGGGAACACACGTGACACAGATCCTTAAGTCCACGGTATTGGTGATAAGTTGACAAAACCGTCTCGAAACACATGTGCTACAAAACGCCACTGTTTCCTCCGCATGTACCCCGACATCAATATGGGATATGATCACCATGCACACGTACGTGATTGGATTGAGGAGTTCCTAGATAACAGGACGCAGCATGTTATTCTCAATGGAGAGAAGTCTTCCGAAGTAAGAGTGATTTCAGGTGTGCCGCAGGGGAGTGTCATAGGACCGTTGCTATTCACAATATACATAAATGACCTGGTGGATGACATCGGAAGTTCACTGAGGCTTTTTGCAGATGATGCTGTGGTGTATCGAGAGGTTGTAACAATGGAAATTTGTACTGAAATGCAGGAGGATCTGCAGCGAATTGACGCATGGTGCAGGGAATGGCAATTGAATCTCAATGTAGACAAGTGTAATGTGCTGCGAATACACAGAAAGATAGATCCTTTATCATTTAGCTACAAAATAGCAGGTCAGCAACTGGAAGCAGTTAATACCATAAATTATCTGGGAGTACGCATTAGGAGTGATTTAAAATGGAATGATCATATAATGTTGATTGTCGGTAAAGCAGATGCCAGACTGAGATTCATTGGAAGAATCCTAAGGAAATGCAATCCGAAAACAAAGGAAGTAGGTTACAGTACGCTTGTTCGCCCACTGCTTGAATACTGCTCAGCAGTGTGGGATCCGTACCAGATAGGGTTGATACAAGACATAGAGAAGATCCAACGGAGAGCAGCGCGCTTCGTTACAGGATCATTTAGTAATCGCGAAAGCGTTACGGAGATGATAGATAAACTCCAGTGGAAGACTCTGCAGGAGAGACGCTCAGTAGCTCGGTACGGGCTTTTGTCAAAGTTTCGAGAACATACCTTCACCGAAGAGTCAAGCAGTATATTGCTCCCTCCTACGTATATCTCGCGAAGAGACCATGAGGATAAAATCAGAGAGATTAGAGCCCACAAAGAGGCATACCGACAATCCTTCTTTCCACGAACAATACGAGACTGGAATAGAAGGGAGAACCGATAGAGGTACTGAAGGTACCCTCCGCCACACACCGTCAGGTGGCTTGCGGAGTATGGATGTAGATGTAGATGTAGATGTAGATGTACACACGCCGTACAACGCGTTGGCATACTCTGGATCAGGTGGTCGTGCAGCTGCTGGGGCATAGCCTCCCATACTTGCACCAGTGCCTGTCGGAGCTCCTGAAGTGTCATAGAGGTTTGAAGACATGCACCGATACGTCGACCGAGAGCGTCCCAGACGTGCTCGATGGGGTTTAGGCAGGCAGGCCACTCCAGTCGCCTGATACCTTCTGTTTCAAGGTACTCCTCCACGATGGCAGCTCGGCGGGGCCGTGCATTATCATCCATCAGGAGGAAGGTGGGACCCACTGCACCCTTGAAAAGGTGGACATGCTGGTGCAAAATGACGCCCCGATACACCTGACGTGTCACACTTCCTCTGTCAAAGACGTGCACCAATCATAATCCCACCCCACACCATCAAACCGCGACCTCCGTTCAGGTCCCTTTTCGAGGACATTAAGGGCTTGGTATCTGCTTCCTGGTTCACGCCAGATGTAAACCCTGTGAGAATCACTGTTCAGACTATACCTGGACTCGTCCGTGAACAAAACCTGGGACCACTGTTCCAATGACCATGTACTGTGTTTTTGACACCAGGCTTTACTGGCTCTCCTGCGACCAACGGTCAGTGGAATGTACCTTGCAGGTGTCCAGGCGAATAAACCGTGTCTGTTCAGTCGTCTGTAGACTGTGTCTGGAGACAACTGTTCCAGTGGCTGCATTAATGTCCCAAGCAAGGCTACCTGCAGTACTCCGTGGCCGTCTGCTGGCACTGATGGTGGGATATCGGTCTTCTTGTGATGTTGTACGCTGTGGACGTCCCGTACTGTAGCGCCTGGACACGTTTCCTGTCTGCTGGATTCTTGAGATCACACTTTGTGGCACACGGAGGGCCCGCGCTACGACCTGCTGTGTTTGACCAGCCGCCAGTCACCCTAGTATTCTATCCCTCATTACGGCATCGATATGTGTCCTTTGAGCCATTGTCAACACGCAGTCACCATTAGCACGTCTGAAAACGTCTGAACACTTACTCGCTGCACCGTACTCTGATATGCACCACACACTTGATATGTGGAATGCTGCCAGCGCCACCGAGCGATGACCGCTGGTCAAATACACCGAATGGTCATACCCTGAGGTGATTTAAACCTGCAAATCGCCCACCAGAGCGTTGTTTGACCATGTATCAGCATTATCCTTAATTTATGAGCATGAGTGTAGGTACATCAAACGCTTCGGCCACCACGATTACAGAAGCACCCCAACAACTGCAGCTTAGCTCCGACACAATCCACTCACAGCCTATACAGAACACTCTTCTGAGCACGAGTGACACTCGTAACGTGTTGAGGACATTAAACAGCTGACATTCGTAGTCAAACACAGCAGCAAAACCTGCAGGCTCGGCTAGCATCTGCACTTATACTCAAGCGTGCATTTGTCGCGGTGTTTGCATATTTTCGTGCAACTACTGTGCAAACATTGCAAAACACTGTAAAGTACGTGGCAGAGAAACATTACAAGGAAACCCCCCATCGCACCCCCGTCGGGCTTTAGTGGTAAGGGGGTCTAGAAGACAGCCCGTCAAAAACTGATCAAGCACTAAAACAGGAAGAAGCTGTACTGGACTGTGAAAAAAAGCAAACTAGAAACACCGAACGGTCCAAAAAGTGCAATATAGCGCAGCCATGAACAGAAGTGGCATCGTGGCAATTTTTTTTTTTTTTTTTTTTTTTTTTTTTTTTTTTTTTTTTTTTTTTTGGTCGGGTGTAGCGTCCGTCTGCGACAGCGAGGTGTAAGGAAGGGACCTACAATGTGATTCACAAAGATATACAAATATTTTACTATTCTAGAAGTACAACTAAAGAAAAAAGTTCATATAAACATAGGTCCGCAAACGTTTAGGTACACAGTTATGGCTAATAAAAATTTTGCCTGAAATTTAGCAACGTCGCTAATATGAAGCCATCACAAAATTTTACAAGGTTAAAATAAAGCACGATTTCCATTTATTTTGTTGGTATTGGTCTGGTGAATCTAATAAAACATGTCCCAGACGTGTATCTGCAGTACATCCAGAGAAGCAAAGATTATTATACAAGTAAATTGGTTTACTTTCCATTAAGAATGTAGAAACCTTTATGTCATTGTTTGCAACCGTTAGTGAGTTGTTTCAGTCGTTTCCTAACCTTGAAAGGAGTTAGTTTTCTTTATTGTTCAGTGAAAGAACATAATAACAGCAGTGTATTTAAGTGAAACCACATAGTAACTGTTGTAGTTCGTAGATTATCTGACACATTCATACAGTTTCAGTTAACATTTCCATCATTTTTTCCAAAAATTAAATTCTCTACAAGTTCTGCTGAAAACTTGGTGCAACTGTCTGGAATTAAAAAAAGAAACTAAATTGGACCAAGTAGTTAATGAATTAAAAATTTAACGAAATTGCGTCTTTGCTTCTCTGGATGGTCTGGAAAACTACAGCAGATACACGTCTGGGACATGTTTTATTAGATTCACTAGACCAATAACAACAAAATCAATGGAAATCGTGCTTTACTTTAGACTCTTACCGTTTTGCGATGGATTCGTATTAGCGAAGTTGCCAAATTTCAGGCAAAATCTTTTATTAGCCGTAACTCCGAACCTAAACATTTGTGGACCTATATTTATCCTAACTTTTTTCTTTAGTTTTACTTGTAGAATAACATATTATAGTATTTTCATATCTTCGTGAATCACCCTGTAGAATGACAGCTGATTCTGCACAACTACTCTAATAAGAGACAAACGTTAGTGGCTTTCGAATGGGAACCTCAAACGTCTGATGACAAGGCGACAGGTCAACCGAATCGTCCACCGGAAAACACGTCTGGTATGTCATACACGGCACTAGTGACAGTACGAGTGTCATACGATAGGACCTAATCTGTATGCGTGGTAAGTGAGGGAGATATGCCTTCTTGCCGAATTTAGGTGTTCGTATGAATGTGAATGTGATCAGTCCCGAGTAAATAATTAAAACCTAACAGTTTGTCACGTAATCTGCAACAAATGAACGCAACAGTTTCACAATCACACAGTTTCTCTGCCAAAACAAACCGTTTTGAAGCTGCGTTCCGTTTTGGAAGTGTTGACTGTTGATTCCCTTCGTTGAAACATAGTTCACACCCGTTTATTTGTTGTTTTGATATCTGTGAGAGATGTATGCGGTATTTCGCCTGCTCTCACTGTTAACCACATTTACTTGTGACAGTAATGTATTCCTACCATGACTTATACTTCGTAATCATCGTATAGTATGACAACTGCCAAGACTACTTAAAGAGGACAAACATTGCAATGACCAGACGGACATTTCATAAGGTTCAAATGGCTCTAAGCACTATGGGACTTAACATCTCAGGTCATCAGTCCCCTAGAACTTAGAACTACTTAAACCTAATTAACCTAAGGACAGCACACACATCCTTGCCCGAGGCAGGATTCGAACCTGCGACAGTAGCAGCAGCGCGGTTCCAGACTGAAGCGCCTAGAACCGCTCGGCCAAAGCGGCCGGCGACAGTTCATAAAGTTGTGAAAAACATAAATAGCACCAAGATGTTTAGAACCCAGCTAACCCACTTCACAGTCCAACACCGTGACCACATAACCACAGTCCGCAACTCGTGGTCGTGCGGTAGCGTTCTCGCTTCCGGCGCACGGGTTCTCGGGTTCGATTCCCGGCGGGGTCAGGGATTTTCTCTGCCTCGTGATGACTGGGTGTTGTGTGATGTCCTTAGGTTAGTTAGGTTTAAGTAGTTCTAAGTTCTATGGGACTGATGACCATAAATATTAAGTCCCATAGTGCTCAGAGCCATTTGAACCACATAACCACAACGCTATGACTCTCACGTTCTACTCAGTGTTGCACTCGTTGAGCTTGGGCGTTCGCTGGTTCTATTTTGCCTTTTTTTTACAGAAACATTGTCTCGAAATTTGGTAGAAAATCTGAAGAAATTCTGGTCGTATGTAAAGTACACAAGCGGCAAGACGCAGTCAATAACTTCGCTGCGCAGTGCCGATGGTACTGTTACCGACGACTGTGCCGCTAAAGCAGAGTTATTGAACGCAGTTTTCCGAAATTCCTTCACCAGGGAAGACGAATGGAATATTCCAGAATTTGAAACACGAACAGCTGCTAGCATGAGTTTCTTAGAAGTAGATACCTTAGGGGTTCGAAGCAACTCAAATCGCTTGATATGGGCAAGTCTTCAGGTCCAGATTGTATACCGATTAGGTTCCTTTCAGATTACGCTGATACAATAGCTCCCTACTTAGCAATCATATACAACCGCTCGCTCACCGATAGATCTGTACCTGCAGATTGAAAAATTGTGCAGGTCGCACCAGTGTTTAGGAAGGGTAGTAGGAGTAATCCATCGAACTACAGACCTATATCATTGACGTCGGTTTGTAGTAGGATTTTGGAGCATATACTGTATTCCCACATTATGAATTACTTCGAAGGGAACGATCTATTGATACGTAATCAGGATGGTTTCAGAAAACATCGTTCTTGTGCAACTCAGCTAGCTCCTTATTCGCACGAAGTAATGGCCGCTATCGACAGGGGATCTCAAGTTGATTCCGTATTTCTAGATTTCCGGAAAGCTTTTGACAGCGTTTCTCACAAGCGACTTCTAATCAAGCTGCGATCCTATGGGGTATCATCTCAGTTGTGCGACTGGATTCGTGATTTCCTGTCAGGAAGGTCGCAGTTCGTAGTAATAGACGGGAAATCATCGAGTAAAACTGAAGTGATATCAGGTGTTCCCCAGGGAAGCGTACTGGGACCTCTGCTGTTCCTGATCTATATAAATGACCTGGGTGACAATCTGAGCAGGTTGTTCGCAGATGATGCTGTAATTTACCGTCTAGTAAGGTCATCCGAAAACCAGTATCAGTTGCAAAGCGATTTAGAAAAGATTGCTGTATGGTGTGGCAGGTGCCAGTTGACGCTAAATAACGAAAAGTGTGAGGTGATCCACACGAGTTCCAGAAGAAATCCTCTGCTGTTCCTGATCTATATAAATGACCTGGGTGACAATCTGAGCAGGTTGTTCGCAGATGATGCTGTAATTTACCGTCTAGTAAGGTCATCCGAAAACCAGTATCAGTTGCAAAGCGATTTAGAAAAGATTGCTGTATGGTGTGGCAGGTGGCAGTTGACGCTAAATAACGAAAAGTGTGAGGTGATCCACACGAGTTCCAAAAGAAATCCGTTGGAATTCGATTACTCGATAAATAGTACAATTCTCAAGGCTGTCAATTCAACTAAGTACCTGGGTGTTAAAATTACGAGCAACTTCAGTTGGAAAGACCACATAGATAATATTGTGGGGAAGGCGAGCCAAAGGTTGCGTTTCATTGGCAGGACACTTAGAAGATGCAACAAGTCCACTAAAGTGACAGCTTACACTACACTCGTTCATCCTCTGTTAGAATACTGCTGGGCGGTGTGGGATCCTTACCAGGTGGGATTGACGGAGCACATCGAAAGGGTGCAAAAAAGGGCAGCTCGTTCTGTATTTTCACGTAATAGGGGAGAGAGTGTGGCAGATATGATACGCGAGTTGGGATGGAAGTCATTAAAGCAAAGACGTTTTTCGTCGCGGCGAGATCTATTTACGAAATTTCAGTCACCAACTTTCTCTTCCGAATGCGAAAATATTTTGTTGAGCCCAGCCTACATAGGTAGGAATGATCATCAAAATAAAATAAGAGAAATCAGAGCTCGAACAGAAAGGTGTATGTGTTCGTTTTTCCCGCGCGCTGTTCGGGAGTGGAATGGTATGGAGATAGTACGATTGTGGTTCGATGAACCCTCTGCCAAGCACTTAAATGTGAATTGCAGAGTAATCATGTAGATGTAGAGGTAGAGGTAGATCAGTATAACTTGTTTTCATGCTAGATCTGTGTTCAGTTTTTGACGGGCGATCCACTGGGCCATCTTAGCACTAACTCTGAAGGGGTGCGAGAGGGAGGTTCCCTTGTTAGCACTGTAGCACAAAACGGGATCCCCTGCCGTTCCATTGCGTATCGTATGTGGGAAAACAATGTGCACACTGCAGTTAGTCTACTGTTGTTTTTGCAGTCCCAACGGAAACGATACGTAGGAGGCCGTTCGTAGATTCTTCACTTACAAGGGAACCCTCCGTACTGTAAATCACGGATCTTGACCTTCAAATGTTGTAGAGGCACTTACCCTGAGTACCTAGGTATCCGGTTTTTTAGCGACAGGCCTAGGTTTTGAGAAAATCGATTTTGAAGTTCATTGCGCGCTTTTTATATCCGTAACATTGCACGTATTCCGAACATGTCACCGTAGCGCAGCGGTAAAGATTCATGGTTACCGCGCTGGAGGCAGCATGTTTTAATCCTACTCCCATATTATTTTTATGTATGCAAGAAACGTCCGGAAAATTTCGCCCTAACGTTCAAAAACGAGTAGATGAATTAACTTGGAAATACCTAAGTGTAGTCGTGTCCTGCGCGAAATCCGGTAAGTTCACGTAACTGGTGTACGAACAATTTTTGCGTTCTGTAATTCTTCCGTAGGTGGGACAGAAAAATTTTTTGTACTTTATGGATTCGTGGGGAGAGCAAACCGATTCAACTTTATACGATCGTCTGTTCACTGATGAAGGGAAGCAAGCACCTGCACCCCAAATGTAGTCCCAACAAAGTGCACTCCTTATTGCCAACCCTGCGATGTTTATTTTTACCGAAAGGTGAAAATCTTCACGAAAATTATTCACAATGCTCCCGACTTGATGAAAGACAATAAAGAGATCGCTTCTAGGGAAGATTCGATAAAATTACATTCGCTAATCCTACATCAATTCAGCGCACATGGTTCGTATCAAAATTGGCGGATGAAAGAGAAATCTTTTTGGATGCAAAAGAATTGTGTTTCCCGGTATCGCTCATGAAGAAGCCGTGCGCCTGCGAGAGGGTTCCTTTCATAAAAAGCGCGTGGTGCTGCGAAAATTTGTGCTCCGCCTGTTTCTATAGTAAGTATCATTGTGTCATATTGTTCTGGCACATCAAGCAATGTGGACGATAAAAAATAAGATTTTTTAATCTTGTATGACAGAAAAAATTAATAATTGAATATATATTTATAATTTCGCACACCTTACAATGTTTTTTGATATTCTTTGAAATAAAATTGAAAAATTCGGTCGATTTTGAAAAAAAAAACAAAAGTACACAAGCAAGATTCGAACACGGTACCTCCATCGCAATAGCCGTGAACTTTTACCGCTACGCTACGGTGACTTGGTCGGAATAAGTGTAATGTTATGGCGATACAAAGCACGCAATTAACTTCAAAATCGATTTTCTCAAAAACCAAGGCTTGTCGCTAAAAAACCGGATAGCCAGGTAATCAAGGTAAGAGCCTCTACAACATATTTGAAGCGCATCAAGATCCGTGATTTACAGTATGGAGGGTCCCCTTGTTAGTAATGGCTCTTGAAACTTGGTTAGTATGCTTTTGCAGGGTAACTGGCGACAATAATCAAACATCTATCAGTTCAAGTTTTTCAGCACCGCAGTGATGATCGTTCCTGTGTGGATCAAACCCTTCATTATTGGTGCTGCGCTGAGGTGACAAAAGTCATGGGAGACCCCCTAATATCGTGTCGAACCTGCTTTTGCGTGGCGTAATGCAACAGCTCAGTGTGTCATAGACTCAAAAGTCGTTCAAAGTTCCCTGCAGAAACACTGAACTACGCTGTCTCTGTAGCTGTCCATAACTGTGACCGTATTGCCTGTACAGTAGAGATGGGTCGAACTCGTTCATTCCCGTGAACTGCTTCATTCATTTCACTCTTTGCCGTGAAGCGTTCAAATGAAGTAGTTCATTCATGAAGTACGGAAGCCTGGCGAAGTTGCCCAGTTCGCCGCTCGCCTCGCTCGTACAATAAAGCTTCGTAATACTTCATAATTTTACCAACAGATGGCCGAACTATGCAGTAAAGTGCACGCAACGTTTTACGCTCTTACAACGTCTGAGCTAACTTAAATAGAGTATGGTCGAAGGGGACAAAGGAAAGATAAACAGAGAAGCCTGTCACATATAAAGAAGGTATTACATTTAATCTTGCTCGACATTTTCTCATGAAGCGCCCAAAAAAGTCTTTATCTGCCAAGTGAAACATTATTTGTTGTATTCATGGACTGAAAACTAGGGCTACCAACGAAATGCAGTCCAATTTTATGTTCCTTTTAAAATTCATTCCAAAATAGAATGTGTATGTTTTCCACTGTCACAAAGTCTACATATCTACTTTAAGTAATAATTCAGAAGTTTTCCTGTAGATTTATTTTTGTTGAGAATAATAACCCTCCAGATTCAAAACGTAAACTGTCACCTGTAGTCATTGGTACGATTTCAGTGTTATTAACATGTTGGCTGTGCGTGCTCACACGGCCAGCCTCATCGTTTGTATCTGTTATATTCATTTGTCCGCAAGCGCTGCCAACGGTAGGCTACCGGTAGACGCGAAGTATAACTGAACTGCACAAATAGTCACGGGTAAAGATGTCAGCACTGCAGGAAGCAGCTGACGCTGCCTTCCCCTCGCCCCTCACCCCCAAAATACCACACAAACCTATCGTTTCCCACAAACGCCGCGCGATTCGTCGACAGGCAGTAGAGGGGGAACTGAAGTGAAGGGAGAATAAGTGACGTAGCGCCGATGTAATGGGTTGAGGGAGAGGGGAAGAGACTGAGTGAACTAGAAAAAAGTGTGGAGTATGTTATCTGTGAAGAGTTTGAAGTACCAGTTCATTGAAATTGAGTGGTTAGTTCACACTTCACTGGAGTGAAGCGTTCATTTAAACGACTCATTCACGAGCTCCCCATCACTACTGTGCAGGATTTTGTGCACGAACTGACTACTTGATTATGTCCCAAAAATCTTGGATGAGATCCATGTCAGCCAGTTCCATACCAGGCAGTCCGAGTGACCAAATGATTTGCTCGAATAAATCAGAATGTTTATTACACCAATCACGAACAACTGTGGCTGGGTGACAGGGCGCACGGAACATGAAGTCCATGAATGAATGCAAATGGTCTTCAAGCAGCCAGGCGTTACCATTTCCAGTCAATGATTGGTTCAGTTCGACCAGAGGACCCAGTCCAATTCATGTGAACACAACCCACACCATTATGAAGCCACCAGCATGCGTTGTTACCAACTTGGGTCAATGGCATCGTGGGATCTCTGCCGCATTCGAACCCAGGCATCAGCGCTTAGTAACTAAAATCGGGACTCATCTACCCAGCCACGGTTTTTCCGTCGTCTAGGGTTCAGCTGATACGCTCACAAGCCCAGGAGAGGCGTTGCAGGCGATGTTGTGCTGTTAGCAAAGGCACCTGTGTCGGCCGTCTGCCGCAATAGCCGATTAACGTCAGATTTAGCCGCACTGTTCTGACGGATACGTTCGTCGTACTACCCATATTGATTTCTGCGGTTATTTGCCGGTGTGGCCGAGCGGTTCTAGGTGCTTCAGTCCGGAACCGCGCTGCTGCTGCGGTCGCAGGTTCGAATCCTGCCTCAGGCATGGATGTGTGTAATGTCCTTAGCTTAGTTAGGTTTATATAGTTCTAAGTCTAGGTGACTGAAGACCTCAGATGTTAAGTCCCATGGTGCATAGAGCCATTTGAATCATTTTGCGGTTATTTCACGCAGTGTGGCTTGTCTGTTAGCACTGACAACTCCACACAAACGGCACTGCCTCGGTCGTTAAGTGAAGGCCGTCGGCCATTTCAATGTCCATGGAGAGAGGAAATGTCTGAAATTTGGCATTCTCCACGAATTCGTAACTCTGTGTATCACAGAATCTTGAATTCCCTAACGATTTCCGAAACAAAATGTTCCATGCGTCTAGCTGCAACAACCAGTCTGTGTTCAGTGTCTGTTAATTCCCGTCATGCAGCCATAATAATGAAACTTCCTGTCAGTTTAAAACTGTGTGCCGGACCAAGACTCGAACTCGGGACCTTTGCCTTCCGCGGGCAAGTGCTCTACCAACTGTGCTACCCAAGCACGTCTCCGCAGCATCCTTTCTTTCAGGAGTGTTGGTTCTGCAAGGTTCGCAGTAGAGCTTCTGTAAAGTTTGAAAGGTAGGAGACGAGATACTGGCAGAAGTAAAGCTGTGAGGACCGGGCATGAGTCGTGCTTCGGTAGCTCAGATGGCAGAGCACTTGCCCGCGAAAGGGAAAGGACCCGAGGTAGAGTCTCGGTCGGCCACACAGTTTTAATCTGCCAGGAAGTTTCATATCAATGCACACTCCGCTGCAGAGTGAAAATCTCATTCTGGAGCCATAATAATGTCTGACTCATTTCACATGAATCACCTGAGTAGAAATGACAACGCCGCCAGTGCAATGCCCTTTTATACATTGTGTACCCGATACTACCGCCATCTGTATATGTGCATATCGCCATCCCATTACTTGTCACCTCAGTGTATTCGTTATCGTTGAATAAGCCTGTTAGTTCAGTTTGGCGTGAGCCTCGCAAAAATGGTAATATTCTGGAAAAGGATTTGCAAGTGATACATATGTCTCAGTGTGGTGTCACCGCCAGACACCACACTTGCTAGGTGGTAGCCTTTACATCGGCCGCGGTCCGTTAGTATACATCGGACCCGCGTGTCGCCACGGTCAGTGATTGCAGACCGAGCGCCGCCACACGGCAGGTCTAGAGAGACGTCCTAGTACTCGCCCCAGTTGTACAGCCGACTTTGCTAGCAATGCTACACTGACAAATACGCTCTCATTTGCCGAGACGATAGTTAGCATAGCCTTCAGCTACGTCATTTGCTACGACCTAGCAAGGCGCCATTACCAGTTTATATTGAGATTGTTCTTAATGTATCAACAAGAGCGATGTTCTCCAATTATGGATTAAAGTTAAGTATTACATCAACTGCGTACTTTATTTATTAGACTCAACTCCTTTAATTGTTCCAGACCTCACGCCAGTCTGCGTGAGCTTAAACGCGTGCATTTCGGCTTCCTCCAAACTCCGTGATTGGCTCCTGCCAATTCACAACACTCAGTATGCCAGTAAAGAACTGAAATTGGCCACTTATGATTGAACATTTCTCACCATTCAATTTCATATCGGTACAAATAATTACACCTATATATTTATTTGAGTTCACTAATTGTAATTAATATTGATTGTATGGCAATATTGGGCAGGAGACTCTGCCTGTAGCTATTTGACTGCCTGGAGCAATGATTTATGAATCATTGATATTGTAGTGAAGTACTGGTACTTTCTGGCGCTTCATTAAACGCACAGTTTCAATTTTCTGTACATTTAAGTTGCCAATTTGTGCACAATCATAAAAACTTATCAAGATCTGCACAGATATTTAAGCAGCTTTATTCAGACAGTGCTTGTTTGTAGATAACAACATCATCTACATAAAACTGCTAGGGGTACCTACATCTACATCTACATTTATACTCCGCAAGCCACCCAACGGTGTGTGGCGGAGGGCACTTACGTGCCACTGTCATTACCTTCCCTTCCTGTTCCACTCGCGTATGGTTCGCGGGAAGAACGACTGCCGGATAGCCTCCGTGCGCGCTCGAATGTCTCTAACGTTACATTCGTGATCTCCTCGGGAGGTATAAGTAGGGGGAAGCAATATATTCGATACCTCATCCAGAAACGCACCCTCTCGAAACCTGGACAGCAAGCTACACCGCGATGCAGAGCGCCTCTCTTGCAGATTCTGCCACTTGAGTTTGCTAAACATCTCCGTAACGCTATCACGCTTACCAAATAACCCTGTGACGAAACGCGCCGCTCTTCTTTGGATCTTCTCTATCTCCTCCGTCAACCTGACCTGATACGGATCCCACATTGATGAGCAATACTCAAGTATAGGTCGAACGACTGTTTTGTAAGCCACCTCCTTTGTTGATGGACTACATTTTCTAAGGACTCTCCCAATTAATTTCAACCTGGCACGCGCCTTACCAACAATTAGTTTTATATGATCATTCTACTTCAAATCGTTCCGTACGCATACTCCCAGATATTTTACAGAAGTAACTGCTACCAGTGTTTGTTCCGGTATCATATAATCATACAATAAAGGATCCTTCTTTCTATGTATTCGCAATACATTACATTTGTCTCTGTTAAGTGTCAGTTGCCACTCCCTGCACCAAGTGCCTATCCGCTGCTGATCTTGCTGCATTTCGCAACAATTTTCTAATGCTGCAACTTCTCTGTATACTACAGCATCATCCGCGAAAAGCCGCATGGAACTTCCGACACTATCTACTAGGTCATTTATATATATTGTGAAAAGCAATGGTCCTATAACACACCCCTGTGGCACACCAGGGGTAACTTTAACGTCTGTAGACGTCTCTCCATTGAGAACAACATGCTGTGTTCTGTTTGCTAAAAACTCATCAATCCAGCCACGCAGCTGGTCTGATATTCCGTAGGCTCTTACTTGGTTTATCAGGCGACAGTGCGTAGCTGTATCGAATGCCTTCCAGAAGTCAAGGAAAACGGCATCTACCTGGGAGCCTGTATCTAATATTGTCTGGGTCTCATGAACAAATAAAGCGAGTTGGGTCTCACACGATCGCTGTTTCCGGAATCCATGTTGATTCCTACAGAGTCGATTCTGGGTTTCCAGAAACGACATGATACGCAAGCAAAAAACAAGTTCTAAAATTCTACAACAGATCGACTTCAGAGATATAGGTCTATAGTTTTGCGCATCTGCTCGACCACCCTTCTTGAAGACTGGGAATGAATGTATGCAGCAGAGCTTCTACGATGTTCAGAAAGTGGGGGAGAGGTACTGACACAAGTGAAGCTGCACTTATATCTATAAGCCCTTGCCTGGTTGGTTCAGTCATTAACAGCAACACTCATGAAAGGCAAGGTTTTTGGTGTGAGTCCCAGTTCGGTACGCCGTTTTGATCTAGATGGGAATTTCAAACAAGTGTACACACCACTACAAAGTGTCAGATTCACTCAGATAATCACTTTAAGTCTGCCTTATCAAAGGATGTGTGGCGAGGAACATAACACCTGCCTTGCTGAAAGCAGCATTTACACAAAAAAGCAGGCATTACAAAACATTTCCATTACTGGATACCGTAATTCAATATTAAGGAGCCACCAGGCAGCCAAGAGTCTGTCCATGCCTGGACTGGGCTGTAAGTATTTATCCCTGCTCAGACTGTGCTGAAACATGTTTGTTGCAGGACAAGGCCCGCAGCGTGCTGTTCCCATTTGTGGGCACTTCAGTGGAGCCAGCTGACGCCGAGGGTGGGGCATTCTTCCTGAGGGACCCCGCACAGCTGCTGCACTCTGGGGACTTCCAGCATGTGCCCCTCATCACGGGGGTCTGCACCTACGAGGGATCCCTCTTTGTCACAGGTCAGTGCCTGGAGTGGTGACTTCTCCATGGCAGAATCTCACCAGTCAGGCTATTGTCACAACCTGCTTTAGTAGACTGTCTTCACTCATACCTTGTTGAGAACTGTCTCTCCATTAATGTCCAGTTCTAGTTGTGGGAGAGCACTGCTAAATTGGCGATTGCATAACAGAGTGAAACTATGGCCCCTATCCTTTTGATCAGGAGCAAACCACTGTAGTCTGTTATTGCTTTTGGAATATATCAGTGTTGTATTTTGAGTTTTCATAATCAATGTTCTTGCTTTAAATTTTTTAAATCTGATATTAAGAAAACAAAGAAACCTCAGAAATTGGCAGGGTACTTTGTTTACTGTTAGTGTTTATAGAAAGGATGTTGTGGAAAGAAAAATGGAAATTTAAAGTGTGATTCTTCACAGTTTTCATAAAGGTGTAACTCAACAAGACTGCCCTCAATTATTTTGTTCAACTGTTTGTAATCGTTTACAGAGGAAAACTTTACCACTTAACTGGAGAATTTCGTTGCCTTCATGTCTCCATCAGCGAACAATTTCGTGAAGGTGACCAAAATCGGTTCTAGTCCCAAACGCAACATGGCTGCAGAGCATTGGCTTGTGACTCACTGTGAGACACGGCCATCGTTAAGTATATTGAAGACTGTGCTACATTCTATTTTGCACAACAGTTTATAGTACTGGAATCATTTAAAGAAGATCCCTGCCAGTTGCAGTGGGTTTCATGTAGCTGCTTTGCATGTTGCTTCAACGAATAATGTAATCGAAATTTGTTTATATCTCTAAGGCAACATCTCGTAACTGATTCCTTTTCCATTCTGTACTTGGTAGTTGGCAACAATGCTGCCAGCAGTCAGGGACCTTCTTTCGCCAACTTTACCATAACTGCTGATGAAATCTCTTTCCAGTGAATTCTGCACAATGTAATTGATGCTCGCAGTCATGCTAGTGTCAGCTGATATAAGGAAGTACTCAAAAAACACATCTAAGTAAATTCAAAATTCATATAGATCATTTTACCCTGAAATGAACACTAGGATTTATTCACACATACCGGAAAATAAACATAAATCGAATGTTTCAGTCTACCTGCAGGAAACCACAAAATTAATTATATGATGGAGAAGATGTGTTTACCCAGCCATACTTGAAAATTGATTTCGAAACACCACAAGCATCTGCTAAATGTTTCTAAAATCGTTTTTTTGGAGTATCAATGTCACAGAGAATTAAATGTTCCCAAAGCTGGTTCAGATACAAGCAAAGAGTATATACAATTCAAAGGTGAATATTTTGTGAAATTCATATGCAATGTGGACCAAAGACGAATTTTTTTTATTGTTTTTGTAAAAACTTAAAAGTCAGCACGTTTATTGGATGCGAGCATGATGGTGTGGTTTGTATGACACACTAGTATGGTGTTGATTCCAAAACATATGCACCCTCTTGGGGATACTGTATTGAGAACGTAGCATAGTGAAAATATCTATTTTCAACAACAAAATAAATCGAAAACTTGCCCTAGAGAAAGAATATTTCGCACTACAAAAGACCATAACGAAAGAAGCAATATGTTAAATGACAAAAGGCATTAGCAGGAAGACATCACTCACTAATTCATGAGTTAATACAAAAAACAATGAGGAAACGTGCAGACACACAGTCCCTCACCACTCACATTCCCTCTATCCTCACCCCAATAACCACCCTACAGCTATTGCGATCCTTCAGTCAGCCCTAGTGCATGTATGTAAGACCATGTGTAGTGTGTTATATGGGTAGGTCACGTGGAGTGAAGGTTTAAATGTGACATATTAACTGATATTAAATGCACGTAGTGTATGCAGGAGAAAACATGATTACATGAAAAAGACATAAAAATAAATGTAAGTTAATAGGAACACAAATATACAATTTTTGAAAAGTTAAATAATTTAAATGTGCCATCAAGAATCACTACAGCTCTCCTACGAAAATTTGTATAATAAAATAATTTTCTTTATATTATAAACCTCAACTGATACCTACCATGAGTAGGTGTAACATATTTGGTAGAAACACGTAAAACATTGCCGGTCGGAGTGGCCGTGACGTTCTAGGCGCTGCAGTCTGGAGCCGAGCGACCGCTCCGGTCGCAGGTTCGAATGCTGCCTCGGGCATGGATGTGTGTGATGTCCTTAGGTTAGTTAGGTTTAATTAGTTCTAAGTTCTAGGCGACTAATGACCTCAGAAGTTAAGTCGCATAGTGCTCAGAGCCATTTTAACGTAAAACATTCAACTGCAAAAGACAAAATATCTTTCTTTTGGATCACGTTTCACCATAAAGCGCTCTTCTTAACATATTTTTCAGAAAAGCCTTACTTGCTGTCGTCTTTATACATTTTATGTCATCTTCAACTTTTTACATAAGTTATTTTCCTGCTCACAAAGCAAAACACGCATTTTAGAGTCACATTTCCAAATTATATTCACTTAGCATTGCTTAATTTTATTTTATTTACTGCACCACCCCTGCTTTAAATTTGTTTATGTTCGTTGTTTAACCACTTTCCAACACGCGCTCCATATCAAAGCAGTGTACAGTAAAGGCATAAATGCGGTGAACCTAATGTTTTGGGCTACATAAGATGGCGTACATCAGCTTTAAATTTGTGATGTAATGACAACTCCCTTTTGTTTTTACCTCCACGAATATCACTAGCTGCTTACAGAGGTACCAGCAAGATGTACGTCTGTGAACTCCATACACAATTCTAATTATTTTCTTTTGGGCAGTGAATACTATTTGCCTAAGCGAGGGTGACCCCACAATATTATCCCACAAGACATCAATAAATGAAAATATGTGGAATATATTATCTTACTGACTTCTGTGTCCCCAAAAATGGAAGTTATTCTTATCGCAAAAGTAGTCGCACACAAACGTTTTAGTAGATCAGCTAAATGGTTTTTTTGAGTTTAAGTTTTCAACAATATGCACACATAGGAAGTTACAATTTTCTACCCTGTTTACTAGTTATTGTTGGTAAAAGAGGTCAGTAGGAGGAGCCATATTTTTGACAGTACGAAACTGAATGGACTCCGTTTTTGTTCAAAGTTTAAAGCTATCCCATTTGTGACACAACATGCTAGGAAGCAGCATTGTTTAAGGGGAGTGCTTCAGGTTTAGTAGGACGTAGGAAGGCCACAAAAACGTCGCTCATGTAATATCCTGGCGATTTGCACTAGACGAATATGTAACAAGCATTGCCAGTGGTGGAAGGGGTGATCACCGAGAGAATAATCTGACCCAGAATCGGTCACCGAACGTTTGTCCTTTAAGCCAGAAAAATGCCTGCAACGACTCCTACCTACAAGTTCTTACATACACTCCTGAAGATGTTTACTTTTTTGTGTGCTGTTTTTCTTTATTAGCATTAAGGGAGGTTCGTGTGTAACGACTCGTTGCAAGAAAGAGATGCTCTGAATTGGAGAAATTAGCACTGTTACGGTGGTTTACCAACAATCATTTTTTCAACACGGTATTCACGAATGACGTAAGTGTTATTGTGAAAGACGTGAAGCATAAAATAAGTTGTGTAGCTAATGGAGTACTCAGTAACATCAGCTCGTGGCTTCAGAGAGCAGTTTAATTGTATCAACACGCAATGTATACAGCATCTGGTAAATGTTGTTGTTGCGGTCTTCAGTCCAAAGAATGGTTTGATGCAGCTTTCCATGCTACTCTATCCTGTGCAAGCTTTTTCATCTCCGAGTAACTACTGCAACCTACATCCTTTTGAATCTGCTTAGTGTATGCATTTCTTAGACTCTCTCTACGATTTTTACCCTCTACGCATCACTCCAGTACTAAATTGGTGATCCCTTGATGCCTCAGAACTTGTCCTACCAACCGAGCCCTTCTTCTAGTCAAGTTGTGCCACAAATTCATTTTCCCTCCAGTTCTATTCAGTACCTCCTCATTAGTAATGTAATCAACCCATCTAATCCTCAGCATTCTTCTGTAGCACATTTCAAAAGATTCTATTCCCCCCTTGTCTAAATTGTTTATCGTCCATGTTCCACATCCATACATGGCTACACTCCATGCAAATACTTTCAGAGAAGTTAGCAACATTCTCATCTTCAGAAACGCTTTCCTTGCCATCGCTAGTCTACATTTTATATCCTCGCTACTTCGACCATCCTCAGTTATTTTGCTGTCCCAATAGCAAAACTTATCTACTACTTTAAGTGTTTCATTTCCTAATCTAATTCCCTCAACATCAATTGATCTGATTCGGTTCAATCCATCATCCTCGTTTTGCACTTCCTGTCGACCTCATTTTTGAGTCGTTTGTATTCCTTTCCGCCTGCTTCATTTACTGCATTTTTATTTTTTCCGTTCATCAGCTAATTTCAGAATATAATGTGTTACTCAAGGATTTCTGTTAGCCCTCGTCTTTTTACCTACTTGATCCTCTGCTGCCTTCACTATTTCCTCTCTCAAAGCCATCCATCTTCTTCTACAGTATTACCCTGTTCTTATCAATCGTTCCCTAATGCTCCCTCTGAAACTCTCTACAACCTCTAGTTATTTCACTTTATTCAGGTCCTATCTCCTTAAATTCCTACCGTTCTGCAGTTTCTTCAGTTTTACAGTTCATAACCAATAAATTGTGGACAGAGTCCACATCTGCCCCAGGAAACGTCTTACAACTTAAAATCTGGATCCTGAATCTCTGTCTTACCATTATATAATCAATCTGAAACCTTCCGGTGTCTCCAGATCTCTTTCACATATACAATCTTCTTTCATTATTCTTAAACCAAGTGTTAGCAATAATTACGTTATGCTCTGTGCAAAAATCTACGAGGCGGCTTCCACTTTCATTCCTTACCCCCACTCCATATTCACCTACTACTTTTCCTTCTCTTCCTTTTCTTGTTATCGAATTCCAGTCCCCCATTTCTATTAAATTTTGTCTCTCTTATCTATTTGAATAATTTCTTTTATCTCATCATACGTTTCTTCAATCTCTTCATCATCTGCGGAGCTAGTTGGCATATAATCTTGTACTACTGTAGTAGGCGTGGGCTTCGTGTCTATCTTGGCTACGATAATGCTTTCACTATGCTGTTAGTTGTAGCTTATCTGCGTTCCTATTTTTTTATTCATTATTAAACCTACTCCTGCATTACCCCTCTGTGACTTTGTATTTATAATCCTGTATTCACCTGACTAGAAGTCTTGTTCCTCCTGCCACCAAACCTCTAATTCCCACTATATCCAAATTTAAACCACCCATTTCCTTTCTTAAATTTTCTAGCCTGCCTGGTCGGTTAAGGGATCTGACATTCCACTCTCCGATCCGTAGAACGTCAATTTCCCTTCTCCTGATAATGACGTCCTCCTGAGCAGTCTCCACCCGACGATCCGAATGGAGGATTATTTTACCTCCGAAATATTTAACCCAAGAGGACGCCATTATCATTTAACCATACAATAAAGCTGCATACCCTCGGGAAAAATTACGGCTGTAGTTTCCCCTTGCTTTCATCCATTCTCAGTTCCAGCACAGCAATGCTGTGTTGGTTGCTGTTACAATCCATTCGCATTTCCAGCACATCAATGCTATGTTGGTTGATGTTACAAAGCCAGATCAGTCAATCATCCAGACTGTTGCCCCTGCAACTACTGAAAAGTCTGCTGTTCCCCTTCAGGAACCACACGTTTACCTGGCCTCTCAACAGGTACCCCTCCGTTGTGGTTGTATCTACGGCACGGCTATCTGCATCGCTGAGGCATGCAAAGCTCCCTGCCAACGGTAAAGTCCATGGTTCATAGGGGAGGATCTGCCAAATACGGAATTATTGTAAAATCGAAATTTTACTGTCCCAGAGTACCCAGGGAAGGTGACCAATTTAAATTGTTAGGTTGAGGATAGAATGAAGGCTCTCTTGGAGGTACCAGGTTCGATGTCTTGTGCAGAAACTGAATGGTACCATCTCCACTGTAGGAATGACCTGCATTGCCTCTGACAGAAGGTTTGCTAACTTTAATCACTTCCATTTTATAGCGTTTTATTTTGGGACAACCTTATATACTAACCATAAATATTGTTAGCCCAGAAAAGGGTGGTCAGACTGATATGCGAACTTCGCTGCCTCAGAATTGTAGCTCTGTCATCCCTTTGCATGTATTGCAACACAGGATCGTTATTGATAATTTTGACTCATTTAGAGGAAAGTGCAACTGTACAAAACGATATGCACTACTCAGCATAATTCATGTTCAGGAGGCTTCGAGCAGAACTAAGAAATTGGAGTGAGATGCCACAAGTACTCAGATGTTTCATTGTGGCACACTACTTCTGTTATGTATAATAGTTTCCTGCAGATTGGAAAACATTTTTCTGTGATGTTATTGATTCGTATTGAAACGTAACAGCTGAATCTTCATAAGATTTCGAAGCTAATTTGGACTGCATTATTGTTATGTCAATAGGTACTAAATTCACCTTCTGAGGTCTGTCACGTAATTTTCTTATGGCTTGTCGTTTCGAACAATTGACTATCAAAAGAGATACCAAACACACTGTAATTTTAATGTTTGAAACCTGTAGCAACTCTGTTTATCCTACTGTCAGCTACCTATGCTACTGGCTAACATAACAACATCTAATTACCTCGCAATTACTGTAATTCATAAAACTAAACCAAATTAATAATGTAAACAAAGTGCTTATTTGGACTG
Organism: Schistocerca cancellata; assembly: GCF_023864275.1. Lineage (NCBI taxonomy): Eukaryota > Metazoa > Arthropoda > Insecta > Orthoptera > Acrididae > Schistocerca > Schistocerca cancellata. The sequence continues at coordinate 158,416,476 of NC_064635.1, read as the reverse complement.
CTGTATTATATATTGAATTTCAGCTTACACTGAAAAAGAATGCACTCGTATTTGAATCAGGAAACGTGGTTGGAATGCTTAGGATAATGTACGGAAGTTTTGATATAATTAACAAAAAGAAATTAGCATTGTTTATTCGTTTCATTTCATTATTTCCCCATGAAAACAAGAGGTACGTAATCGTCTTTGTATCACATTCCATGCGTCTTGATTGTAGCCACCGGATGGTAACATTTTTTGTAGTTATCAACAGCTGTAATTGTAAGTAGCGAATTTACTACATGCAACAATGCAGCAGTTGTTAGCAACATTATATAGGACCCACGAAAAATGGTATGGGGGAGGGGGGAAAGGGAGGTGGCAGTATTACGTAAAATCTTAAGCTTCACTTTGTGACGTAATAAATTGTATGCCTGAAACAATAACTGACTTTTCACGTCATTTGAGAAATATGGTGTTCTCCGGCCAGTTTTCACTTAAGAAACTTTAAGAAAACATCAGCTGCAGCGAAGCAACGAAATGAAGATAAATTCTGGTCAACTTTTATTAACAAACTGAGTTACATCCCATTTAATTTCGATAACATTTATTTCAGTTACAATTGACCAAATTAATATTTCGTAAAGACGTTTACTTTGAATTATTAAATGTTGACAACATTCATCCTCCACAAGGTGATTACGCCGCGGTATAGTGCGTCAATACTTTTTCATCTTTTATTCAATCTTTAATCCTTTTGTTCATATGTTTTGTAATGAGAGCTCCATAGCTCATGTACTCACTCCCTCTATGACCGTGTAACTCTGTATTGCATGGTGTTACTGAACTAGGCTAATAAATCTTACGGAACCAGACAAATAAATGAATGGAACAAATAAATAGTTCCAGAAGTTTGGTTCAAAAATGGCTCTGAGCACTATGGGACTTAACATCTATGATCATCAGTCCACTAGAACTTAGAACTACTTAAACCTAACTAACCTAAGGACATAACACAACACCCAGTCATCACTAGGCAGAGAAAATCCCTGACCCAGCCGGGAATCGAACCCGGGAACCCGCGCGCGGGAAGCGAGAACGCTACCGCACGACCACGAGCTGCGGACATCCAGAAGTTTCCTCTGCCACACACCTTAATGTGGTTTGTAGAGTATGCGAGTAAATGGAGATACAAAATGCACCACTGAACCTGGAAAAATTAACAAATACGAATAGTTAACGCAGTTCTGTAAGGAACGTTGCAGACAATAGCTGCAGAGGACGAAGAAGGTTGAAGTACCTGGGAACTCGTTTTGAGACAGCCATACACAGAGCAGGTACGCAGGTACAAACGAAATAGTGTAAATCAGAGGGAAGTGTTGAAAGAGGACGAATCTGAAACACACTGTCAGCAAAAAGGTGAAACACACGTAGATTGAGGACGGAACAAAATGACGCAGTGCCGGTTGAGTGGGTATGTGATGTAATTGCAGTGCTTATTGATGGAGTGAGATTTACGAATAACGTATTAGTGTGAGCCCACTTATCACTATGACGATACGCCCCCTCTGACCTGGATGCATGTGCTGATACTGTAGGGAAGGGTGCCATAAAGTTGTCGTATCCTCTACTGCGTCATGTCCGGCACCATAAAGTCACAGTGGAGGCAGTTAGCATCAGCCATCGCCAAGCGTTCGGTATATAGGTCCAATACTCTTTTCATTGTACGTAAATGATGTGGCGTCAGTTTCGTCCCACTGCAAATACCACATATACGCTGATGACAGCAGTTGTATCTCATTGCAAAAGTAATAAACATGAAGTCACCTATCGAGAATCTCAATAGTGACCTGTGTGCACTATCAGAATGGGCGCAGTATATAGGGTTAAAGCTCAACCAGTTCTAAACGCAAGCGTAACTGGTTGGTCATTCTAGGCTCATTAGCCCGATATACTGGGAATCTCTACCACCTTTTACTTTAAGTGGGACAGATATCAACTTCTCTCCTTCAGTAAAGATCCAGAAATAGTAATAGGTGAGAATCTAAGCTGGATTGAGCGTGTAACTACAGAGTGAAAGAAGGCATCACCGACTACAAAAATATGAAATGCTCTTTCCTCTTCATCAGAAAAAGAAACTTGTTTAGACACCTATACTTACAGTTATTTGGATTACAGCGATATTACCTTGCAAGGCGTTTCTCAGGAACGATCACAGCACCTGGAACTGTCTATGAATACCTGTGTTCGTAATATCTGTGATGTTCGACTCTTTCACCGTCGTATGCACAGCTGTTCTGGCTGCGTGCAGACAAACGCAGAGGTTTCCATACCCTCTGTCTTCTCTACTGTCTTACCAATGGTCACAGTCCCCCATATCTGTCCTCGACCTTAACGCTCTTATCTCAACAACAGCCTGTCCCACTCCACCGTTCAGCCACTTTCTCGACGTACTTCTCGGTAGCAGGAAGCCGACTCCGCAGTAACCTCCAGCGTTATATTAGAGGACGGGATAATATCTACAGCTTCAGAGGACAGTTTATGACATATCTACTAAAGTAACAGTAAGGATTACCATTGTCTTCGTACGCACTCGTTACCCTTGTACATCCTTCTTTCCAACCATATCTTCCTCATTTCCCAGCTTTCTTAACTGCTGCAGTCTTCGTAAAATTCCTTTTCCCAGAACTAACCATGTCAAAAGGAATGTATTTTTTACATCTATAAATTCTTTTTTACATCTGCCACTACAATTATTATTATGTTGTTGTGGTCTTCAGTCCAGAGACTGGTTTGATGCAGCTCTCCATGTTACTCTATCCTGTGCAAGCTTCTTCTTCTCCCAGTACCTACTGCAACCTAAATCCTTCTGAATCTGTTTAGTGTATTCATCTCTTGGTCTCCCTATACGATTTTTAACCTTCACGCTGCCCTCCAATACTAAATTGGTGATCCCTTGATGCCTCAGAATATGTCCTACCAAGCGATCCCTTCTTCTAGTCAAGTTGTGCCACAAATTTCTCTTCTCCCCAGTTCTATTCAATGCCTCCTCATTAGTTATGTTATCTACCCATCTAATCTTCAGCATCTTTCTGTAGCACCACATTTCCAAATCTTCTATTCTCTTCTTGTCCAAACTATTTATCATTTATTATTATTATTATTATTATTATTATTTATCACTATTAGTGGCAGCAGTACAAGTGCTGCTACTATTAACTTCATTAGTTCTATTATTTATGCACATTGTCGGAAATGCACAAATTATTTTAATACTATTTGTCATAGTAAAATCTTTTTTAGGTAACTTTCTTAGGCAACTGTGGTGTGACAAAGGTACTCTGTACGCGACGCCATGGTCCGTTGTAAGAGAAGACCTAATGGCTCTAATGAGATCAGATTCAATAAATAAAATAATATAAAAATAGATACCCACAACTGTTATAGCTTCTCCTTGATTCCCTGGATAATAGCACTGGGGCAGATTTGACGTCCAAACTAATCCAACCCAGGTTCTATCTGGGACGTCCAAATTAGTCCAATTCAAGTTCTATCTGAGACAGAACGTCCAAACTAGTCGAACTCGAGACAGAACAGGAGAATTTGCTGCCCTCTGGAGTCCCACTGCGTCACATATACTGTGCGGACGAGGATTGCCCTGTTGATTGGTTCAAATGGCTCTGAGCACCATGGGACCCAACATCTATGGTCATCAGTCCCCTAGAACTTAGAACTACTTAAACCTAACTAACCTAAGGACAGCACACAACACCCAGTCATCACGAGGCAGAGAAAATTCCTGACCCCGCCGGGAATCGAACCAGGGAACCCGGGCGTGGGAAGCGAGAACGCTACCGCACGACCACGAGCTGCGGACACCCTGTTGATAAATGGTACCACAGTACAATGTGATGGCAGTTAACACATTAGGACACTGGATGTCAGTGACGTATCATTGTGATGTCCGAAACCTCAGGCACCATCACCCGTCACATGAAGAATACGTGGTGGCTTCCAGAATGAGATTTTCACTCTGCAGCGGAGTGTGCGCTGATATGAAACTTCCTGTGACTCGAACTCGGGACCTCTGCCTTTCGCGGGCAAGTGCTCTACCATCTGAGCTACCGAAGCACGACTCACGCTCGGTACTCACAGCTTTCTTCTGCCAGTATCTCGTCTCCTACCTTCCAAAAAAATGGCTCTGAGCACTATGGGACTTAACATCTCTGGTCATCAGTCCCCAAGAACTTAGAACTACTTAAACCGAACTAACCTAAGGACATCACACACATCCATGCTCGAGGCAGGATTCGAACCTGCGACCGTAGCAGTCGCGCGGTTCCGGACTGAGCGCCTAGAACCGCTAGACCACCGCGGCCGGCTCCTACCTTCCAAACTTTACAGAAGCTCTCCTGCGAACCTTGCAGAACTAGCCCTCCTGAAAGAAAGGATACTGCGGAGACATGGCTTAGCCACAGCCTGGGGGAGGTTTCCAGAATGAGATTTTCACTCTGCAGCAGAGTGTGCTCTGATATGAAACTTCCTGGCAGATTAAAACTGTGTTCCCGACCGAGACTCGAACTCGGGACCTTTGCCTTTCGCGGGCAAGTGCTCTACCATCTGAGCTACCGAAGCACGACTCACGCCCAGTACTCACAGCTTTACTTCTGCCAGTATCTCGTCTCCTACCTTCCAAACTACCTAGGTTCTCAGGAGAGCTTCTGTAAAGTTTGGAAGGTAGGAGACGAGATACTGGCAGAAGTAAAGCTGTGAGAACCGGGCGTGAGTCGTGCTTCGGTAGCTCAGATGGTAGAGCACTTGCCCGCGAAAGGCAAAGGTCCCGAGTTCGAGTCTCGGTTCGGCACACAGTTTTAACGTGGTGGCTTACCACACCATACATACTGCCAGGTCTGACACCGCTGTGCCTCTCCAAAACACTGGAATGTTCGTACTTCCACTCGCCGCCATAAGGGCCGACGATGATCGACTGAGGTAGTGCAGAACTGCAGATCACCGCAAAACACAATACAATCCTATGATAAGCAATCCGGTCATGGCACCGATCCCAATGTAGCCATTTGTGTTGTCGTGTCAATAGCAGCCTACCTGTGCAACGGTAATTCCTCAGCCCTGTCTACTGCTATCCTCTGACTAATGGTGCGGGATGACACACAATTTTGGAGTCAGTCTATTACTTGTTCTCGGATGATAGCACCGTATATGTATACGTAAAGAAGTTACTCGGTGTTTGGTGCACAATACAGCGATCTTCCGCGCGATGATCAGACGTGATCGACAGAAACCTCGATGTCGTGTACGAGGTCCGTTCAAAAAATTCCGGAACTTTGTCCAAAATTTTTTTTCTGCACTTACCTTTTACTTATTGTGCATTGTCTCCTTCAAAACACTCTCCTCCACAACTGATACACCGCTGCCAACTGCGTTTCCACTTCCGGAAGCAGTCTTGGTAAGCCTCTTTCAGGATCGTGCGAAGCGCCGTCTGCGAGTTTTCTTTTATCTCATCAGTCGTGGCAAATTATCGTCCTTTCAGCGAGGTTTTCAGCTTTGGAAATAAAAAAGAGACCGCAGGGGACAGGTCTGAAGAGTAAAGAGGATGAGGGAACACAGTTATTTCGTTTTTTGTGCAATACGCACGCGCCAACAGCGATGAATGTGCAGGTGCGTCATCGTCACGTTTCAGGCGTTTCCTTCTCACATTTTCTCGCATGCGTCGCAACACGTCTCGATAGTATCGTCGAATAAAAGTCTGCCCTGAGGCACGAATTCACGGTGAACTAACCCTTCGTAACCAAAGAAACATGACTGACACACACACAGTGGTTACGGTTACTACAAGCCACACCACAAGTTGGGAAACGGGGCCAAATTTCTAGTAGTTTGCTGTCGAGTTAACATTTTCACGCACAAATGTTTTATTCATATCTTATAGAAACTAGCAGTACGGCAATAGACAGCCTTTCAAAACACGCCGCTAACGCGCAACCAAGTAATTTACAGCAATGCAGGAGTTAAAAAAATTCTTTTAAAAACGGCAATCCAGTCATTTATAGCAATACAACAGTTTAAAATTTCTTTTTTTAAAAGAAACAAAGAAGCTAATAGTACGGCAATAACAGCCTTTCAAAACACGCCGCTAACGGCAATCAAGTAATTTATAGCAACGCCACAGTTTAAAAAAATTTTAAAGAACATTAGTAAACAGGCTAGTAAAGTAAATACCAAACTTTGTTAGTAACGTACGGTGGGGTAGTGAAGCTACCAACACTGCTATTAAAAAAAAAATCAAAGGTCTCAGCAAACACCCGATTACTGGCAATAAAGGAATGAAGCAATTTAAACAGTTTTTAAACAAAAGTGTCCTGGAATATCATTAGAACATAACAAACATGACGGACGTGTAAGACGGCCACAAATCATCCTCTCAGGGATGCTCAGGCTAGGCAGAATACTGACCAATTTAAATACGCCCGTAAACACAATTGCCACTCTCAGGCTGGTCACTGCACCGACTTTTAGCCAGCGAAAACTTGTAATAAGATGGCTTAACTTGCTGACAGAATTAGAGCTAACCTCGTGCAAGGAAACATTACACCACACAGTCCTGAATGAGCGACCACATGATCAACCAACAAGAAGCATGAATTTACTCATAACTCACGACAGAATAGCGAAACAATTAAACTGCCAAAACTACACCTCCGATCGGACAGTAACAAGAGGAGGAGGAAAGATCAAACGGTTCAAATGGTTCCGAGCACTATGGGACTCGACTTCTTGGCTAACCTTTCCCGACCCATTGTGGAGGTTAAACCTTGGTCTCAACATCATAAACATAAACCCACGTCTCATCACCAGTTATGATTTTCTTAAGCAACATCTCGTTCTCATGTGCGCGTTACAAATACTCTTCACACATAGCGAGGCGAAGGTCTTTCTGGTCTTGCCTCATGAGCCATGGGTCGAACCTGGTGGCAACACGATGCATTCCAAGTGCTGTGTCAGGATTTTATCGCATGATCCACAGACATCTCACATTCTTCTGCAATCACTTGGATTGTCAGTCTTCGATAGGTACGCACAATTTCGTTGGCGTTCTTGACATGAGCATCGTTGCTAGACGTCGAAGGGCGTCCTGAACGAGGGTCATCTTTAACTTCCGTCCGGCCATTTTTAAACTCGGTGAACCATTCGTAACACCGAATACGTCTTAAGCACTGATCACGGTAGGCCTCCACCTTCTCGTGCAGTCCATCATGTGGCCACTGTCACAATGGAATGCCCCATGTATCTGGATACTGCACAATTCGGCCGTGCTTCCAAATGAGGACCCACGAGAAGAGCTTTTCCAACTATGTTAGGTGTTCGCAGTGACCAAACAACATCTAACGCTGTTCGTGCCCATTAGATACCCTAAACTTCCTGATAACAACACTAAGCGCCAACAGCACTAGTGCTCTATGGTGGCCGTTGTACCCGTCGTGGAGCACTGCAACAGTAATCGTTTACATACCATCCGCTGGAATGTACGTGTACGAAGTTACCTTGACATCTGCCGATGTCTTCTGGAAGCTTCGCTTTTTCGTCAGGCATTGTAGTTTGCACGAAGGTGTGATTATGATGGAGATGTCTCCCAGCGCTTGGAAAAATGGGGTTTACACTTCCAGCTGTAAAGACTGCAGGTAAGTCCTCGTTTAGTCTATGTTACATCGTTGTCTCTCCTCGTCCTTTCAACGTGTGGCTCCCTCTAATCCCGTTATCTGACAAGGAACCCGTTGAGTGCCAGGCAGCAAACAGCGAATGATATTTAAGACATTCGACACCCCACGTATCGCATACCATGCAAGCACAGTATTGGCTGCTAATGGTAACGGGGGCGGAACTAGAGGTATCAAACAGTGAGCACAGCATGAGGATACGGAATGTACTTGAACTGCTTATTCGACGAGTGACTCACAACAGTGTAAACATTCCATTATACACTATGTGATCAAAAGTATCCGAACACCTGGCTGAAAACGACTTACAAGTTCGTGGCGCCCTCCATCGATAATGCTGGAATACAATATGATGTTGGCTCACCCTTAGCCTTTATGACAGCTTCCAATCACGCAGGCGTACGTTCAATCGGGTGCTGGAGGGTTTCTTGGGGAATGGCAGCCCATTCTGCACGGTGTGCAGGCACTGAGGAGAGGTGTCGGTGACGGTCGGTGAGGCCTGGCAAGAAGTCGGCGTTCCAAAACATCTCAAAGGTGTTCTGTAGGATTCAGGTCAGGACTCTGTGCAGGCTAGTCCATTACAGGGATTTTACTGTCGTGTAATCACTACGTCTGAAGCCGTGCACTGTGAACAGGTGCTCTATCGTGTTGAAAGATGCAATGGCCATCCCCGACTGCTCTTCAACAGTGGGAAGCAAGAAGGTGCTTAAAACATCAATATATGCCTCTCCTGTGATAGTGCCAAGCAAAACAACAAGGGGTGCAAGCCCCCTCCATGAAAAACACGACCACACCGTAACACCACCACCTCCGAATTTTACTGTTGGTAGTACACACGCTGGCAGATGAAGTTCACAGGGCATTCGTCATACCCGCACCCTGCCATCGGATGGCCACATTGTGTACCGTGATACGTCACGCCGCACAACGTTTTTCCACTGTTCAATCGTCCCATGTTTACGCTCCTTACACCAAGCGAGGCGTCGTTTGGCATTTACCGACATGATGCGTAGCTTATGAGCAGCCGCTCGACCATGAAATCCAAGTTTTCTCATCTCCCTGCTAACTGTCATAGTACTTGCAGTCCATCCTGAAGCAGTTTGGAATTCGTTTGTGATGGTCTGGATAGATGTCTGTCTATTACACATTACGACCTTCTTCAACTGCCGGCGGTCTCTGTCAGTCAACAGACAAGGTCGGCCTGTACGCTTTTGTGCTTTACGTTCCACTTCACTACCACATCGGAAACAGTGGACCTAGGGATGTTCAGGAGTGTGGAAATCTCTCGTACAGACGTATGACACAAGTGACACGCAATGCCCTGACCACCTTCGAAGTCCGTGAGTTCCGCGGAGTGCCCGATTCCGCTCTGTCTAATGAGTACCGAAGGCCTTGATATGGAGTATCTGCCAATGGACCTAATATGAAAAACGTATGTTCTGCGGGTGTCCGGATACTTTTGATCATATAGTGTATCTACAACAACAGCTGCCGCAGTTGACATTTCGTCGGAAAGGAATCCAAGGAATTTCGCAGAGCGAGAAAGAAGTGGCAGATGAAATATTAGCGTTCCTGCAAGATGAGTCAGTGGAATATGTGGTGTTGTATACGCTCGGCTGAGCAGACAATGTACCTGAGTACAATGATGACGATACGTGCTTAACACGTGAAAGTGAAATAGTAAATCGCAGTCGTTGTCCAAGTAGTGGGTACTAACCATAATTACGTACGTGGAAGGGCATCCGCAGCATAATAAAAAAAAATAATTATGAACAGATTTCCAATATGTCTGCAGCAATATGACCATATAGTGCAAAGAAAACGTATGGATATCGGAGGAAGGACAAGGCACACTTCTTACAAGAACTAGTGTTTGCGCGTTTCAAAGATGCTCGAGACAGTTCACAGGATATGGATCATAGTGACCTAATACGTTATGCACATCAAACGGAGCGCAACATACACCACAATGGCTGCATAACTTCAAACAGTGCCACAGAATTGGAAGACATAAGATAACGAAATTTCAAACAAAACGTCAACTTGGCGATGCACAGTAAATCGCGGAATCGCCCCGAAAATTGTAGATGAGATAAACTTAACCCATCGTTCGGCAAGGAGTTCGTTTCCAGCTCCGACCAATCGATATTAGAAGAGGAAATGCAGGTGAAAGGAACTCTTGAAATTAGAGGTACCAAGACAGTTGTATCGAGGTAAACTAACATCAGTGCCTTAACGCATTCGTATACAATTATGCCAAATCTTAATCTGGGTGGTAAATTGGCTGGAAAGTTATTCATCTGCAAGAAGTTGGAGGTGCTCTGCCCCCTACGATTCCTTCTCGTGAGTGTGATCTTATAAGGACAGTGTGGAATGCTATGTTTACGTCACAGCAAGCAAGAGTGGGGAAAAGTGTGAAAGGGATCTACAACTATGGTATGAGCACTGCTTTTGGCCAACGGCTGATCAAAATATCTTGTTTTCGCTTCATTGCTGGCCGGTGCGTAAAACTCACATTCCTTTAGAGCAAACTATGCGTCCTGAGAAACGTGTAACATTGTAGTTCATACCACGTGAAAGCACTGGACAAATTAAGCCTCTGAATGTTTGTTTTTTACGTGCCTATAAAACATATTATCGCACTACCTGCAGGTACGCCTTAAAAGATAACCAGTTTCACGATAAGCTCCATGACAGACTGTTCCGCATTCGGTTTCAAGCGGTCACATTCCATCAGTTCTGACCATCCAGTTACACCAATAAGATCCTGTATGCATTCTTTAAGAGTGGATACCTAACTGAACATTCCGCATCGCTTATATCTCCCAAAGAGTTCGCATTCGATGTACATGGTGCGGACCTTTGTGGTTGCTGTGGTACGCCATTTCTCGTTCGGTGTTCGTGTTGCAAGTTAATGGTTTGCTCTGAAGATTTCTTGAATGTCGACGATGTCCTTTTTTGACTAGTGGAATACACACATCCCATTGAAGGTTGATCTCTGTGTCTCCCAGACACTCATTTTCCGTTGACATCCTGATGCACGTGGTGAGTCATTAGCAGGTAATATTTTTCCTGCCACAACTGTTAACACTTTGCCGTCCGGCTGTCGTGTGCATGGTATCGCTCAGTGGCCAGCGACACCACAGTGGTGTCGTGAGCATAGAATCGCGCAGTGGCCGGTGACGGCACTTTAGTATCTTTTTCATTCTGCTGGTGTTTTGTTTGGGTAACAATAAGTTACACAGGTCAACAAGCTTTTTGTTTTTATAAGTACTTGTGCACTTTCATCGTGGCAGACGAAAGAGACGATACGATTATTTGCGATGAACGCGAGGACGTCTTGTCTGACGTTCCGGACAACTTGGCCAATTGGGAAGAAGATATTGGATATCAAAAAAATGTAAGTGATGCAGAACCATCTTGAAATACACTCCTGGAAATGGAAAAAAGAACACATTGACACCGGTGTGTCAGACCCACCATACTTGCTCCGGACACTGCGAGAGGGCTGTACAAGCAATGATCACACGCACGGCACAGCGGACACACCAGGAACCGCGGTGTTGGCCGTCGAATGGCGCTAGCTGCGCAGCATTTGTGCACCGCCGCCGTCAGTGTCAGCCAGTTTGCCGTGGCATACGGAGCTCCATCGCAGTCTTTAACACTGGTAGCATGCCGCGACAGCGTGGACGTGAACCGTATGTGCAGTTGACGGACTTTGAGCAAGGGCGTATAGTGCGCATGCGGGAGGCCGGGTGGACGTACCGCCGAATTGCTCAACACGTGGGGCGTGAGGTCTCCACAGTACATCGATGTTGTCGCCAGTGGTCGGCGGAAGGTGCACGTGCCCGTCGACATGGGACCGGACCGCAGCGACGCACGGATGCACGCCAAGACCGTAGGCTCCTACGCAGTACCGTAGGGGACCGCACCGCCACTTCCCAGCAAATTAGGGACACTGTTGCTCCTGGGGTATCGGCGAGGACCATTCGCAACCATCTCCATGAAGCTGGGCTACGGTCCCGCACACCGTTAGGCCGTCTTCCGCTCGCGCCCCAACATCGTGCAGCCCGCCTCCAGTGGTGTCGCGACAGGCGTGAATGGAGGGACGAATGGAGACGTGTCGTCTTCAGCGATGAGAGTCGCTTCTGCCTTGGTGCCAATGATGGTCGTATGCGTGTTTGGCGCCGTGCAGGTGAGCGCCACAATCAGGACTGCATACGACCGAGGCATACAGGGCCAACACCCGGCATCATGGTGTGGGGAGCGATCTCCTACACTGGCCGTACACCACTGGTGATCGTCGAGGGGACACTGAATAGTGCACGGTACATCCAAACCGTCATCGAACCCATCGTTCTACCATTCCTAGACCGGCAAGGGAACTTGCTATTCCAACAGGACGATGCACGTCCGCATGTATCCCGTGCCACCCAACGTGCTCTAGAAGGTGTAAGTCAACTACCCTGGCCAGCAAGATCTCCGGATCTGTCCCCCATTGAGCATGTTTGGGACTGGATGAAGCGTCGTCTCACGCGGTCTGCACGTCCAGCACGAACGCTGGTCCAACTGAGGCGCCAGGTGGAAATGGCATGGCAAGCCGTTCCACAGGACTACATCCAGCATCTCTACGATCGTCTCCATGGGAGAATAGCAGCCTGCATTGCTGCGAAAGGTGGATATACACTGTACTAGTGCCGACATTGTGCATGCTCTGTTGCCTGTGTCTATGTGCCTGTGGTTCTGTCAGTGTGATCATGTGATGTATCTGACCCCAGGAATGTGTCAATAAAGTTTCCCCTTCCTGGGACAATGAATTCACGGTGTTCTTATTTCAATTTCCAGGAGTGTACATCCAAGAAGAATTCGGCGAACGCTACTGTTGCCAACTGATTAGAATAAATGAGACGAAGAAGACAAACTATGATTTACTGAGGACCAATAATAAATTTGAAGGATCTTTGCGTACACACATATTTCCCAAAGATACGCAGAGCATCGTAGATATCGTATATATTGGGAACGATATATTTGAATATATTTGCAACGAAAGCAACAAGTGTTAGTCAAAATTGCAATAGAAGGAAACCGGATAAAAAAATGCCAAATTTTTCGACGTTACGGGACCCGAACTTAGAAAATGGTTTGGGCTTGCTATCCTTATGTGAATTGTAAAAAAAAGCAAGGATCGATGATTACTGGTCAATTAATCCGTTGATAGACACACCGATATTTCGCAAATCGATGACCCGCAACCGATTCAGGCAAATATTATCACTTTTACATTTTTCTGACAACAACAATAAACCGGATAATGCCGACCGGCTTTTCAAAGTGCAATTCGTAATTGATTATTTTTCCAAAAAATTTAAAGAAACGTTTAATCTAAGTCAAAACATCTCAACTGATGAAAGAATGATACCGTGGCGTGGACAGTTAAATTTTAAAGTTTACAATGCGTCAAAAATTACGAAATATGGCATACTCATTCGGATGCTGTACGGGATACATTTCCTCATTCAAGATATATTCCGGCGCTGGACTACCTTTAGCAAAAACAGTGATGGAACTCTTGACACCTTCTTATGGAAAGTGGCATCACCTGTACGTGGATAAAAATTATAACAATGCAGAACTTGCAGAGAAGTCACTTGAAAAGAAAATTCGAGTTTGTGGAACGATACGGCGAAATAGAGGATTTCCGGAAAAATTAAAGCGCGCAAAAGTCAATGTGTTTGAAGCCAGTCATCAACGGAAAGGTGACAGGGGGCCGGCGACAAGCCGTGTACTCGGAATTAGCGCTGCCGGCGACAAGCGAATAAATTTGTACCAGACGTGCCGACGGCAAAGTGTTAATACAACACTTTCAAACGAACCTTACTCAAGACTATATTGGTTAAAAACAGTCTTGGTTGCAATTTTATTTTTTTTTATTTTTCAACGACGCGTTTCGCCTTATTTAGGCATCTTCAGGTTATCTTTTCTAGATGGACGCGAGAGGCACCAAGATCTGCATAACGCGTTCCCGTTCACAGGAGCGAGTAACCGAGTAAGATGGGGGCTCAGGTAGTAAGAATTATGATTACTAAAATTGCGACCAAGACTGTTTTTAACCAATACTGTTAAGCACTGGTTTGCTGTATGCCACACATGGACTGGAAGAATTTACTAAAGACTGTACTTGTGACATCGGACTCAAGTGGTTCCTTGTGAATGGCCTGTCCTTTGTTTTGAGTCTTCCCCAACCTATCTCTGTTTTCTCTCCGAGAAAGCAATTCGTTGTTTCGAAAGCTACAATAGTTTTCTTGTAATTTTACACATATCTGTCGGCATTACTGAGAAGTTTATTTCGTGAAGGCATGGCCACTCCTTGACATAATTTTATAATACTGCCGGACTTCCCTTGTTGCGCAGTCAACGTACGTTTCTGTTGACAGAGCCCATGCCTGACACGGTCCGCACGTCCAGCTACGCTGCGAACCCCCGCCTGCTGATCCCCACCAACCTGCGCTGCCCTGAAGCGGACAGGGACGCCGTGGCAGAGGAGATTCGGCGCTTCTACTTCGGGGACAGCGACATCGGACCCGACACGCGGATGGATCTCTGTACCGTGAGTAACCTCATAAGTGACCAAAATTAGTTTTGTATTATTTGCAAATCTGTGTACGTGTGTGGGCTTCGACTGAAGACGCGGCAACGCGGTGCCTTGTCGCTCGTGTTGTCCCTGGATTTGCACAACGTCGATTATTAATCTGATTTAAGTCTATAGTACACATCATGTCTCCATATGGTACTGCATTTTAAAAAGCTCTCAACGATGGCATTTATTGTACGTTCCCTCACATCTCTCAATTTTCCTGCATTTCTTCATTTCTGTTTATCTTATTGATATTGCTGAAGTTCCTCATATATTCTGTGTTTATACTGATAATTTTTTTTAGTTGATTTGTGAATCACTCTCCATGTTTTATGCGTCCTGAAGTAGCCTTGTGAAGTAATAATTTTATTTTTTTATTGGTTACGTTTATTAATGTAAAGTGTTATGTAGGCTTGCTGTTCCAGATTTGTGTTAAAGTTTTGCCCTCTTTACTTCAGCTTTATACTTTTAACATTGTATTTGTAGACTCTTGTACTGCAAGGAAGCAAGGGAGAGTATGTTGTTATGGATGGCTGGTACCCTCTTTCTAAAACACAAATGCAAACGTGGATTAATACTGTTCATTATTAACACGAATTGTAAACTTTGCTTAACTTGAATGGAGTCCATGTGTTGTGGTACAAGCTCATCAGTAATAGTCCTCTTGCAGACTGATCTAATGGCAGTATTCAGTACTACTGAAGTACAATTCTGATTGAGGTAAACTAGTCCCACTATATTCGCTAATCTGGTCGCTATGTACTGTCGTATCTTGTGATGAACTAAACTTGTTCCGCAAGCCACCCAACGGTGTGTGGTGGAGGGCACTTTACGTGCCACTGTCATTACCCCCCTTTCCTGTTCCAGTCGCGTATGGTTCGCGGGAAGAACGACTGTCTGAAAGCCTCCGTGCGCGCTCTGATCTCTCTAATTTTACATTCGTGATCTCCTCGGGAGGTATAAGAAGGGGGAAGCAATATATTCGACACCTCATCCAGAAACGCACCCTCTCGAAACCTGGCGAGTAATGATGCAGTGAGAGACTGAGTGGGGCCCTCTGGTCAGTTTTTTTTTTTTCTTTATTGAATTTCAATTCCCCCCGAAGGGGGCGGGCTGGCAGCAGCTTAGTATGCCGCTCTTCAGCCTACAGATTTTGTGACAAAGATCAGGAGAACAAAGAATAATAAAAAACAGGCGATAAAATCGGGGACTGAGAGAGTAACAAGGCGAAAAGAAATCGTGGAACTTAAAACAAACAACAGAGGGATGATGATGCTAATAAAAATACATACGGAGCAGACAGGGAAAACAATAGACAATTAAGAAACACGGCGACAGTCTGGATTCTGTTCGCAAAAGACATAAAATTCACACCCAGCGACAGCATGGTTTCTGTTCGCAACACGAGAAAGACAAACAACACTGAATAGTCACTGGAACACTGCACGAAAAAGTTGGCAAATGTGACACCACAGTCGAGAGCAGGTGGGGGGAAACTGGACAGAAGATGGGAAAACAAAAAAGGGGGGAAAGGAGAGTAAAAGCGAAGGGGGGGGGGGGGAAACCGGGAAAGGAGCTGATGGAGGATGAGGACCCATAAGAGGGGTGGGGGGCAGACGCGACAGGGAGGGGGGTAAGCAGAGGAGGGGAATACAAAAGGACTGGGGGGGAGAAGGGAGGTAGGGAGAGGTTTAGTGGGGAGGAAACAGGACAGAAGGGGGGGGGAAGAGGGAGCCCAGGGAAAGGACAGAGGAAAGGAGGGGGAGGGAGGATCAGAGTTGATCTGGTCAGTGGCGGCGGCCTAAATACATGCTATCGAGAGGGCGTTAGCAGCATGTTGCTTGCGAGTGTGTCTTTGGCCTCTCTCGTGATAGGCGCGCTTGATCCTGCGCATACTAATCGATCTTCGCACTACGTCTTTGCCGACTGGTATGCTGGCGACAGCTTATGCTGGCACAGTATTACCTTCACACTGTCAAACATGTGACTTACTGTATCTTTCCGCTTCAGTCTAGATGTGTAACTTCTTTTCCAATGTCGTTTACAAACATTGTAACTTCTTTGCCGACAATAGTTAGTAAATGTTTGAAGATGGCCTTGTAACCAGAAAACTGGTTAACACAATAAAAGTAATTCTGTAGAAAAAAAGCAGACAAGCACTTTTCATTTATTATAATCTTGCTCCATCAAGAACAGATGGAAGATTCAATTAACATGTTAAGAGGTGGTAATAACCATCAAAAAAATTTTAAAAAGTTTAATAAACATGGGTTCAGAAACGCATACTCACTTAGGTCTGTACACTCGTCGATAGTGGTTGAAGACTCTTGTTTGTGGATATGTCCACTTCTGTGAGAAGACAAGGCAAGGTCAAGGTAACAAACACTGTACAGGTAGATTCGTTGCCTCGGCGATCTGTAAACAGGATGCACTACTGAACATGTCGCTCTGCAGTCTAGTGTACACATCAGTCTCAACATTGGGTAGTCTGCGGGCAGCTTTTTTGTTTGCGTTGTGTTGAAGATACTTTAGCTGTAGTCTTATTAGCGTGAGTTACTGTGCAGTACATTACATGCAACACAAGGTTTTTACAGTAATATCATAACTGCTTACAAAAATTACTGAATTGTTACGTTTAATGTTGTTGTGATAGTTGTAGCGTCCTGTATATGAGTGGTTCAGTACATTTTTTTGGCCTTCCATATGCTACAAACAGAAGTGTATTACTCCACACGTGACACATGATATGGCGATATGATTTTGTGGTATGAGTTAGCAGAGCCTGAGAGCCCCTATCCTCTATACAGAAAAATATCCACGTCGCAGAGTACTATCGGACAAGCTATTCGGCCGACTTTTGGAAATTTGGAAATTTGTGGGAAGTTCTATGGGACCAAACTGCTGAGGTCATCGGTCCCTAGGCTTATACATTACTTAATCTAACTTACGCTAAGGACAACACACACACACACACACACACCCATGCCTGAGGGAGGACTCGAACCTCCGACTGGGGGAGCCTCCCGAACCGTGACAAGGCGCCTGAGACCACGCTAACGATGGCTAAACCAAAGGACACCATTCGCGCCTTATACCCGTCGATGCCATCACCCTTGTAACAAGTCATCAGGGGCCATAGGGGAAGCTGTGCCTACTAGGCAGCAGGACACATGCTGAACCTAGGTGTCTGAAATGCTAACCATTTCTGAAGAAGATACTAATATAAGTGTCTTGTGAATTTGAACGTCCTACCTGGAACGTTTTTACTTAACACCTGATTTGTTTAACCTTTAAATCTAAAGGGAGTGGAAGGGTGGACGCAATAAAGTGAACATTTTAATTCCAATGAATTTATTAACTATCAAAATCAAACTCACATAAAAATTGGCAGACGCCACTCAGGCAAGATTATTTACGAAACACTCATTACATAAAGTCATAAGCAAATATTAGCCAACGATCTCCCATAAACATTGAGAGACGCCCCTAAGGCAAAATATTTAAGAAACTGTCTCATTGCATAAAGTCATTAATAAATTAATAAACCATTAGCAACGATCTCATATAAAAATTGACAGTAGCCACTAATGCTGAATCTGACCATAACTTTAACAAAACAACTCTGGTTAAGACACATTATTTAAGACCCTTTCAATTCCAATACTTTAACAATACATGGAAAATAGCAGTGGACACACAACCTCAGTTTTAAAACGAATACTTAGAACATATTTATTAAAAAGGAACTTTGGCTTTCTTGCAAATTATTAGACTAGAGAATTTTGCAGGTCGAACCACGAAATTATTCAAATGTCCGTTAGCTTGTAAGATGGGCTCTTCGGGCATAGAAAGTTACAACTTTGTACAATCATAATTGTGTAAACACGGAAGTAAGGCCCAAGCTTGTAAGCCGGCCGCGGTGGCCGTGCGGTTCTAGGCGCAACAAAAAAAAATAGTTAAAATGGCTCTGAGCACTATGGGACTTAACATCTCTGGTCATCAGTCCCCTAGAACTTAGAACTACTTAAACCTAACTAACGACATCACACACATTCATGCCCGAGGCAGGATTCGAACCTGCGACCGTAACGGTCGCGCGGTTCCAGACTGTAGCGCCTACAACCGCTCGGCCACCCAGGCCGGCTAGGCGCTACAGTCCGGAACGGCAGGACTGCTACGGTCGCAGGTTCGAATCCTGCCTCGGGCATGGATGTATGTGGTGTCCTTAGGTTAGTTAGGTTTAAGTAGTTCTAAGTTCTAGGTGACTGATGACCTAAGATGTTTAGTCCCATAGTGCTCAGAGCCATTTTTGAACCCAAGCTTGTAACGCCGAAGTTTAACCACGAACTGTGGAACCGAATGAGGGAAGTAATACTTAACCGAACAAAGACGTGGCTCCGTTTGCAACGCCAGATAGAGTAGGTCACCGAAATATGAACCCAGCAAGCGCTACCGAAGAGGAACACACGAGCCCATGCGAAGTCCACTGCCCGTAAGCCTAACTTTTAATCTAAAGGGAAGCTCTGCGCTTCGGTTGCACGCTCCCTCAGCTCACTGAAACAAAGACCACAACCGACAACAGGAGGCCAAAAAGACTTTTCTTAACTTTAACATTCAAGAGTGACAAGTAAATTAACACCATAAAATCAAGGCTAAGCAACAACTAATTTCAGTCGCAAGTCCTTTCTTTAAGTGAAACAGTACAAACGCTAAGAATGGGAAATTAATTGACTCACGAGAATCGACACTCACTAGAACATAATGACACACATATTGGCCATCTTAAGTGGTCCTGCAAAGCTCAACACGGTAAGCTTTAGAAATAAAACCTCAGATTGCCCGCAGAGGATTAACCGATATCGTAAGCAAATTAAACATTTGCTCATAATAGCTAATGAACTAACATTCTGCAAATATGTGGTGGTCAATCCACCCTAATCAGGCAATTGCTGTTGAGCGGGAGGGCCGGGCCACATAAGCAATGTTCACAGTTTATAACAACAACACTTTTATTAAACTTTTCTTTAGGAAATAAAATTTTATCTTTAAAATTTTTGTGAGAAGGTAAGTTAGCAAAAAATCCTTACAAGCACAGGCAAGCGCCCTATTCAAACAACAACATTAATCTTTGTAACAAGGATTAAGTGATTCGCAAGTTACGAGGTGCATTCAAGTTCTAAGGCCTCCGATTTTTCATCTCCGAACTGGAAAGAGATAGAAACATGCGCATTGTTTCAAAATGAGGCCACGTTCATTGTCAATACGTCCCAGAGATGGCAGCACCGCACGGCAGATGGAATTTTACCGCCAGCGGCGACAATGTAAATACTTAAAATGGCGACGTTTTCCTTACTTGAACAGCGTGCAATCATTCGTTTCCTGAATTTGTGTGGTGTGAAACCAATTTGAAATTCATCGACAGTTGAAGGAGACATGTGGTGATGGAGTTATGGATGTGTCGAAAGTGTGTTCGTGGGTGCGACAGTTTAATGAAGGCAGAACATCGTGTGACAACAAACCGAAACAACCTCGGGCTCGCACAAGCCGGTCTGACGACATGATCGAGAAAGTGGAGAGAATTGTTTTGGGGGATCGCCGAATGACTGTTGAACAGATCGCCTCCAGAGTTGGCATTTCTGTGGGTTCTGCGCACACAATCCTGCATGACGGCCTGAAAATGCGAAAAGTGTCATCCAGGTGGGTGCCACGAATGCTGACGGACGACCACATGGCTGCCCGTGTGGCATGTTTCCAAGCAATGATGACGCGCAACGACAGCATGAATGGGACTTTCTTTTCGTCGGTTGTGACAATGGATGAGACGTGGATGCCATTTTTCAATCCAGAAACAAAGCGCCAGTCAGCTCAATGGAAGCACACAGATTCACCGCCACGAAAAAAATTTAGGGTAACCGCCAGTGCTGAAAAAATGATGGTGTCCATGTTCTGGGACAGCGAGGGCGTAATCCTTACCCATTGCGTTCCAAGGGGCACTACGGTAACAGGTGCATCCTACGAAATTGTTTTGAAGAACAAATTGCTTCCTGCACTGCAACAAAAACGTCCGGGAAGGGCTGCCTGCGCGTGTACTGTTTCACCAAGACAACGCACCCGCACATCGGGCTAACGTTACGCAACAGTTTCTTCGTGATAACAACTTTGAAGTGATTCCTCGTGCTCCCTACTCACCTGACCTGGCTCCTAGTGACTTTTGGCTTTTTCCAACTATGAAAGACACTCTCCGTGGCCGCACATTCACCAGCCATGCTGCTATTGCCTCAGCGATTTTCCAGTGCTCAAAACAGACTCCTAAAGATGCCTTCGCCGCTGCCATGGAATCATGGCGTCAGCATTGTGAAAAATGTGTACGTCTGCAGGGCGATTACGTCGAGAAGTAACGCCAGTTTCATCGATTTCGGGTGAGTAGTTAATTAGAAAAAAAGTCGGAGACCTTAGAACTTGAATGCACCTCGTAATTAAATTCTGGACACAGTAAAACTTGGAAAAGGAGATAAAGTTTAACCAATCATGGATATCACAATTTTTTTAATAAAATACGGATACACCCTTTTGTGACAGATTTTCAAAACAGGTGGCGTCACATAGGCACGGGCTAATTCAAGTAGCAGAAGGGGGGCCCACTGGACCCAGGGGCGGCTAGACCCAGAACCTGACGCGCTGGATTAGCCGAGCCGTCTAAGGCGCTGCCGTCATGGACTGTGCGGCTGGTCCCGGCGGAGGTTCGAGTCCTCCCTCGGACATGGTTGTGTGTGTTTGTCCTTAGGATAATTCAGGTTATGTAGTGCGTAAGCTTAGGGACTGATTACCTTAGCAGTTAAGTCCCATAAGATTTCACACACATCATCAGACCCAGAACTCACAGCAAGCGGGCGAGCTGGACACGGTGCCGCACTGAAAAAAGGGTCTTAGAGCCCGTGCTATTACGCAATTTCAGAGAAAGGGGAGGGTGGGGGGGGGGAGAAAACGGCAAACATTAATTCCTCAAACGTAAAATAACTACGATGTATAAAATAATAGCCTATTTCACGAACATTGAAATAAAATACCCAAGGGCGAATCAATAACTAATGCCCTTGCCGTAACCTTAAAGGACGAGGGCGAATAGCATAATACCAAGTGAGCTTAGAAATTTAAACTACACTAGTAGGTTAACATATGCTCACTGGAACTGGGGAGCTCATGTAAATTACCCCTTAACAGGATACTGATAAACTTAAACGGTCAAGTAAGCCTACCATTTCACTGTTTACGAGTGAACAAGTAATGCAATTAGATAGCACAGAACGTACAGATTCAATGTTAAGCCAGTGCTTTGAACCAACTATAACAACGTCCACACAGCTCAGTGTACCAGAAAAAATATTACAGTTTCACCATACTGGCTTATGCCATCCGTCACTCCGAACAGCAATAATACCAATTAATACACCTCGCTTACTCGGACTGTATCACATCACAAAATCCAGATAAACCTTTAACCAAACTCAATAACACGTATTTACTTAAACAGCGCTAAAGAGAGGGGACCTTTTGGTTGGCAAGACAACAGTTTCCGGTCACGGTGCCGATGCTTGGGAAGCAAGGATCAGTATAATATGCGCACCAAAAACATGGCAAGCAATTCTCGCCAAATCTTTTATGAAATCCTTTATAGATCCAAATCAGAGCCGCACCACTCGATTAGGGTAATGTGGCCGAGTCCAGTTCCCACACTACAAGCCAGGTTCGGTCTTGCAAACGTGTCAAACACACCACAACCTCTGCGTCGTGCCCCGGCCTGCTCAACCACGCTCCCCCTGATTCCCCAGCGCCGCGCGGCTCTCCGGCTGTCCCCTTTCCAGCCCACACGTCCGTCGCGGCCAAAAGCCACGTCAAACGGCCGAGCCCAAAGATCACACCATGCCGACCCGATCGATCAATCGATACGAGCCGGCACGGCTCAAAATACATCAATATTAAGCGGAAGCAGAGCACACTCTTAGTAAGAGGTATCAAATGAAATCGAACACGCATAACATCACGCGTCCGGCTACGTCTTACTGTACCAAGAGCGATCACAAACACAGTTAACTAAGCGCTCTTAGTAATTAGAGTACTTAGCTGGAGCTGGAGCGATTTTGCGAAGATGTCAGACCATATAACGATATGTTTACATAATGTGTATACATAAACATACAGTTATAAATGTCCCCGTTCGTAGTCGCTAATTATAACAATATGTTTACTTTTGTGCTGTAACATATAGCTATAATCAGCGGTGGAAACATATTTGCGAACGCCGACCGTGTGCGGCTGTTTCTTGTTTGATCGTCTGATCAGTCGGAAGTTGCATAGCAGAGGAGAGAAAATGCCTATTCAAAATATAATTATTTTGGGATAGCTCAACATGAATTTCCTAAGGGACCGTAGTTTATCATGCATTTACCAGTAGAATATGGCGCGGAGAAAATATTTCACCGCATGCAACTTCCGTTCGAACTCGACGAAAGAATTCGTGACTGTGAACATAAAGAAAATTAAATAACTTCATGAAGGAGTGAGACATAGATTCTATATTAAATAAATATTCCATACACCAGTTCCATTTAAGTCTGAATTTATGGCAATTAATAGACGAACTTACACTGCAATGAAGGATTTAACATAGATGCCGTTTTGACTGGCACTTCTCGTAATGAAAACAATTCCTTTGACGTTTTCACATACACGTCGCACAATAAATCTACTGCTAGGCACTTTTAGTATTACACATTTACTTTACACTAAAACAATATTATTTTAACGATAATAATACGGTGGCAAGACATGCGCGTCCGACACAAGTTACAAGAGACAAGAGAAGAATGAGTAACTGTTCATCGAGAATATCTCGTACATAAAAAAAAAAAATATGTGTAAAAGTGATTTTCTTCTGTCCGTTTTTCGCGCCGCGGTTTTCAAAGTCAATAACTCACTGCATCTCTGACGGCGCTTCGACAATAAACAAGTTACGTCACAGGTCGTTCACCTTTTACATTCTCGCAACATTATTTGCTAACTGTAGCTGTTGCCGAGCGACTGCTCGATTAGTGAATGATTTAAAATGATAAGGCAATCACATAATGTTACAACCATCACTTCGCAAGACCTTAAGAGCGTGTCCCTCCAAGGAAGCGGCCACTTCCACAGCTCACGAGGTTCCCGGACAACGCACAGCGCCGGCCAACTGCCGCCGCCTCCAGTATAACCACGTGACAACCGCCGCCCGGCCTCAGGCACGCCGTCTTCGCTTCTGCCCGCCAGCCAATCGCCGACTCGCGCATCGCCGGCTTCCGTTCTTAAAGCGTTCTTCCCTTACTCGCGGTCGGCACTCGCTTATATCCCGAGGAGGATGCTAAGTTCACCCAACCTGGATATGATGTGACGTCATTATGACGTATATACGCTTTAGTCGATTAACACACCTATCGACTTTTACGAACGTTCGAGATTCTAAACTGTCGTCAGCTAGTGGGTTGTTTTGACACGTTCGATTGTGATAACAGCTCAGTGTGGCAGCGTGTATGTATTTCGCCAAAATAAACGTGCTGGATATTAATAGAAATATTCCTGACCGTGGCCTTGAAAACACCACGGACAACACGTTTCGTAAAAAAGTGAAGTCTTCTTATGTCCAGAATGCTTACGCCGAAAATAATATTTATTTATTATCAATATTTTAGTATGGTTTCATCGAATTGGTCTTGTCAGTACATATTAGATTGTAGCAGCATACTCTTGCTGACTTTTTTTCTTAATTTATATAGCTGAAAGAGAACTCGTGCAAGTTTGTTAGTTAAGTAATTTATATGTCCATCCCAAGATAGTCTTTTATCAACCATAATTCCAAGTAATTTTACACTCGGACCACAGAGACAGGTACCTTAGTGTCCGGTAATGACTGGTGTGTAGAATGATTGAATTTCGAACTTAAAAAGAAAAATATGAGGCATTGTTGAGGAAAAATCGTCGACCGGAGATGAAATACGAGGGGAAGTGGATTTCTCAATGTAATCTTAACGAAAGGTTAGTGTCTTGACGCATCTAAAGATTTTGGCTGCCGAGTGCTTCTTCTCACCGAGTACGAATAACCGACGCACTTCAGCTGGGTCAGAAGTACATCAATTTCTGCTCGAGATTCACAATAACCACGCAATTGCCCGTCGTCATCGATGCTGAACTCTTTTCAGCTTTTCTCTCATTAGTCTCTCGAATGCTGAACACATAATTAGAGACGAGCAACGAAAAACAACGCACAGGACACACACAGAGTACAATACACGATTTAAACGCAAGGAACGCAAAACACATTTAAACGAATGGCGCAGAGCACAGCGCTACCCTGTCACAACCTCTCGAAAGTTCACAAAAGTCGAATAGTCGATATACGGTTTCTATCGTTTTCGATGTAGCGTGATACGTCATAATGACGTCACATCGTATCCAAGTCCGGTGAACTTAGCATCCTCCATATCCCGAGCCGGCCAAAGACCCAAGACAAACCTCTCGATGTCAGAGATACTGCTGGTGCCAGTCCCGCCACGGCTCACTACCTTTTGTAGTTCAAGGTCTTCTGATTTTTCGGAACCTGACCGTAGTACCAGCGCTGTCACAACTTCAAACAGAGGAACACATAGACCTTCCGCCACCATGTTATGTTTACAGAGCATCAATAGATTCGCTAGAATTATTTAGTCTTTCATCTTTATGCTGAGTCCAGCTTTCTTTCTTTTCAGCTTCTGGGCGACCTGATGTTCACGTACCACGCAGTGCGTGTGGCCAAACTACACAGCTCCAAGTCGGCAGCTCCGGCCCACTTCTTTGTCTTCCACTACGTGAGTGAGAAACTTCCCGAAGGCCCGATGGGGGAGGTGTTCCGAAAGATCAGGCAGAAGTATAACGGTACAGTATCCTTCGTAATATTTGGTAATTTCATTGTATCCAAGATTCAGTCAGATTTGATATTTTCATATGTAGTTGTAACGAGCTTTTTTTCCAGGAGTAGTTCCGATGTGTAGTTGTTGTAGCCTGCAATCAGAAGACGGTAACCCTTCACGCTAGTCTCGACTGCGTTAGTTTCTTAATCTTTTGGTACCAGGACTGCAGTCTGTATGAAGTTTCTAACAACCCTACCACAACAAAGGTCAAAATTTAATAATGTTTGTGGTGTTGCTCATGCTGCTAAATACTGCATTTTCGGGCAACAGAAATGGTTCAAATGGCTCTGAGCACTATGGGACTCAATTGCTGTGGTCATCAGTCCCCTAGAACTTAGAACTAATTAAACCTAACTAACCTAAGGACATCACACACATCCACGCCCGAGGCAGGATTCGAACCTGCGACCGTAGCAGCAGTGCGGCTCCGGACTGGAGCGCCTAGAACCGCACGACCACCGCGGCCGGCTTCGGGCAACAACAAAGTTATTATGTGGCAGGTGTCATTAGAGCACAGTTAATAAAGTCATTTCATGTAATAATGAATAAACTAGGCACTCATCTTTTCGTGTTTCCCACGCTGGTCTCGTTGTAAAATCATGGCTCAATCGTCGAAAATCTAGGTGGTGATGATTCCAAGCTCGGATGCAAAGAGCCCTAGGTTTTACTCTGCTATATTCAAAAGTTTTATAGATGTGTTTCACAAACCATTCTTGAAGATTACACCTTTGCAGGACAATGGTGATGTGAAAAAATAATCAGCACTCCGAATTTAAGTTACACTTCTTTTTTATTACTTTTGCTGCAATATCACGTAACACACAAAAAATCATTTCATAATACAAAACATACTTGAAAAATCTTCCTCACTGTTTAAGTTCACATTTTATAAGCTGCCTACAATACGCGTCTTTCCAATATGACGTCCAAGACTTGACCTTTTTCGAGGTCCGACTCTCTAACTAATAACCGCTTACGTGCCCAAAAATCAGAGTTACAAGTACGTCAAAGATCATAGTGACAAAAGAAAGAATACACATAAGATTAATATCATTGCAATATAAACATATCGCTGTATCAAAATACCTCTACATTAATGAAATCAATTCTGAATTTTGTCTCAGAAATGTGTCAACTACTTTACAGAAACACAGTAGAATATTGCTGGTATCGAGAGGTTGAGTTGAGGTGCCGTAATGGTTACGTAATTCAAGTACCATTACAAAAAGCTGCTTATTGTATTCTATCCTTGCTCTGCCTCTACAATTCGTCCACTGCCCCCTACCTCTACACTTCCGTTACCAATTAGCTATTGTTCTTGACGATTTCTTCTCTTAATACGAATTTTTCTTCCAGATTCAATACAGTACCTCTTCATTGGTTACCTGAGCTATTCATGACATTTCAGTATTACTCTGTTACACCAATTTCAATAGCATCCATCCTTTTGTCATCCGTACTTTTAATCGTCACTCCACACAATTCAAACGCCTTCCTAGCACTTAACTCTGTATTTGGTATTAGTATGCACCTCGTCTTCAACCGAGCGAGGTTCTGAAGTGATTGAACTCGTAATACCGGAGAACAACGGTTCAAATCCCCGTCCGGTCATCTACATCTGCTTTCTCCGTCGTTTCCTTTAATCGCTTAAGGAAAATGCCCGGATGGTTGCTTGGTAAGGACACGAACGAATTACTTCTCTGCGATAATTGGAGCTTGTCTTCCTCCCCTAATGATATTCTTGTCGAAGGAACGTAAAACTCCCTGTTTCTCAAAAAAGCATTTATTGTTTTTGCCGCTATATATTTTAGTTGCTGTCCAAAGGACAAAACTCATCTACTACTTGTGACGTCTTAATTCCTATTCTGTTTCCCCCAGAATCACTAGACATAATTAGACGGCATTCCCTCACTTTCGTTCACTCTTTCCGTCTTGTAACCATTTTCAAGGGCCTATCCATTCAGTTCCACTGACTTTCCAGGTTCTTTGCCGTCTCTGACTGAACTGAACTGTGTCACGGAAGTTTTTCTTTCCCTGAGCCTTTCAGCGAATGCAGAGAACATCGGAAGCTCCGTGAGGCCTTTCGCGAGTTATGTTGTTGTGTACAGAGAATTTGAGGAACTAGAAAATTGTAGCGAAACGCAGGAAGCCCTGCAAAGGATCGATGCTTGGTGCAGGGAGTAGGAATTAACCCTCAATATACCAGGTGTACCGGTATGAAATGAGCGTTAAGATACAAATGTGTCGATAAGGAACATTTGTTGTGAACGAGCCTTAATTTTTGTTTGTTTGTTTGGTATGACATCTGTGAAAGATATTTAGTATACATCACGTCATGTAACAAACAACATCATATGTTTTCATCGTGTTAACAATGTCGAATTTTGTACCAGAAAGTGATGATTTGCGGAAAGCATAAATTTTTTGTTTTCATTTGAAAAAAGTGCTGCAGGGTCGCATCGAATGCTTGTCGAGGCATATGGTGATCATGCTCTATCAGAAGCAACATGCAAAACATGGTTTTAACGGTTCAGAAATAATGATTTTTATGTAAGAACGTGGAAGACCACCAAAAAAGTTCGAAGACGCCGAATTGGAAGCAATATTGGATGAAAATGATCAGAAGCAAATGGCAGCAATGCTAAATGTTGCACAACAAACAATTTCTGACCGTTTGAAAGCTATGGGAAAGATCCAAAAGTGTGGAAAATGGGTGCCACATGAATTGAATGAAAGACAGATGGAAAGCCGAAAAACCATTTGTCAAATTTTGCTTCAAAGACATGAAAGAAAATCAATTTTTGCATCGAATTGTTACTGGCGATGAAGAATGGATTTATTTTAAGAATCCTAAACGGAAAAAATCATGGGTTAGTCCGGGACAACCATCAACATCGACTGCAAAACCAGATCGATTCGGCAAGAAGACAATGCTCTGCGTTGGATGGGATCAAAAAGGTGTGCTGTATCATGAGCTTCTAAAACCCGGTGAAACTGTGAATACAAATCGCTGCAGGCAACGACTTATCAATTTGAACTGTGAATTGATCGAAAAAAAGACCAGAATGGGCCAGAAGACATGGCAAAGTAATTTTTTTACACGACAATGCACCTGAACACAAAGCAAAACTGGTTCAGGATACAATCAAAACACTTGGCTGGGAGCTGCTACCCCACCCGCCGTATTCACCAGATTTGGCCCCTTCCGACTACCATTTGGTTTCATCAATAGGACACGCATTGGCTGAGGAACACTCCGATTCCTACGAAGAAGTCGAAAATTGGGTGATTGATTGGTTTGCTTCAAAAGACGAACATTTCTATTGGCGTGCTGTCAACAAATTGCCAGAAAGGTGGACAAAATGTATAGAAAGCAATGATCAGTACTTTGAATAAAATGTTTTTACTTTTTAATTCAAAATTAGTGTTTCATTTTCACAAAAAACGCTCATTTCATACCGGTACACCTGGTAAACAACCGTATCGTACTGCGTATACGTAAAACGTCTGTGCAAAAAATTCCAGAACATTCGTAATTTCGCGCCAATATTGTGTTGAAGCGAAATGCGGTTGGCATCCCTGAACACTCCTGTGTTCAATGTGTGACTGACAGAAGTTCCACTGTTGTATAGCTGTACTGAGTAGAATGTTGTGGCGGACAGTTCGTAAATTTCGATATAGCAAAGTTAGAGCAGCAACGCGTTTGCATTAGATTTTGCGTGAAATACAAGAAAACCTTTACAAAGACACAGCAAATAATTCGGGAAGCCTACGGTGATGAGTGCTTAAGCTGTACTCGATGTTACGAATGGATCACACGTATTAAAAATGGCCGGACCGAAGTTAAAGATGGCCGTCGTTCAGGACGTCCTTTGACGTCTAGCAACGATGCTCATGTCAGGAACATCAACGAAATTGTTGCGTGCCAATGGAAGGCTGACTGTCAAAGAGATTGCAGGAGAAGGTAACATTTCGGTTGGATCATACAATCCTGACACAGCATCTTGGAATGCATCGCGTTGCCGCCTGTTTCGTCCCACGGTCCATGAGCCAGAAAGACCTTCGCCTCGCAATCTGTGAAGACCTTTTGGATCGCGCAAATCATAACGAGATGTTCCTTAAGAGAATGATAATTGGTGATGATACGTGGCGTTACAGATGATGTTGAGACCGAGATTCAGTCTTCACAATGGGTCTCCAAGACCAAAAAAAGCTCGTCAGGTCCGGTCAAATGTCAAAGCCCTGTTGATACTTTTCTTTGTCTTTGAAGGATTAGTTCATCATGAATTCGTGCCATAGGGACGAACTGTTAATCGAGGGCATTATCGGAACGCGTTGCGACGAATTCATGGTTCTTTCCTCACGATAACGCACCCGCCCGTCCACCCCTGTCGGTGTGTGACTGTTGCACAGAAAACTAAATCACTGTGCTGCCTCATCCTTCGTACTCTCCAGCCCTGGCACCTGCGGACTTTTTTTTATTTCCAGTGCTGAAAACCCCGTTGAAAGGGCGAATATTTGCAACGATAGACGAGATAGAAGAAAAGTCGCAGACGGCGCTTCGCGCGATCTAGTAAGAGCCGCACAAAGACTGCTTCCGGAAGTGGAAACTACTTTGGGAGCGGTGTATCATTTTGGAGAAGAGTATTTCGAAGGAAACAATGCGTAGAAAAATTTTGTGGAGAAAGTTTCGGAGTTTTTTGAACTGACCTCGTACACAGAAATACTCATCAGCGTATGATAAAACAGTTGTACAACTGTGAGCGTGGGGTTGATCTGAGATTCTGTTATTTTGCGCAACGGATTAATCTAAGATGTACCCTTTATCCTGTGGCTCCTGCAAGATGCAATTTCCACCCCCACACTATTACAGAAGTCAGACATACGCTCCTAACGTTCTAAAGAGAAATGCCTGAAAAACTTTCAACAATAAATATCTTCTGTAGTCGTCCGCTGTAAGGAAATGACACAAAAATTCACATAATTTCTTACATAACTAGTGGGATACTTGGGTGCTGGAGTAGTGCTAGTTAGTGTAAGAAAAACATGAAACTAACGAAAGTTATTATTTATTTTGCAAAAATTCTGTGAAATCACAATGGCACTTTTAGTTATGTATTGAACAAGTTATATCCTGGTTCTTTTCGGAATGTGAAGTTACCTCTCAAGGATAGGATTCGCTAATGAAATTTCTATACAGAGTTTAAGATTGTTGTTGACTTGGCAGAATGGCTGAGAGGCGCGCCTACTCAACGTGAATAATTATCCTTTAGGACGTTGCTAGGTACGGTCGAGGCTGTCGCGTGTGAAATGCAGTGATGTGTACTGTTGTGCAGGAAATATGGGGCTCGCGATAGCTGTAGCGCACAATACCGTAAGCTGCGATGACTGCTGTCTGCGCCGCTCGCTGCTGACAAATAAGATAACTCTCGTTCTATCTGGATTGACCTTCGCCAATCAAACTCTCCCTACGCCTTGATGAAGTCAAGGATTCCTATTCGCCCCTAGTCTAACTATTGGCGTGGTACACTGGTCAGAGAACCAGTCCACCGCGATGCCACTCAAAAATTCGCTCGCTGCCGTTTAACTATAACTCTGTCCGTTCACATCGCTCAATAAGTGTGTAGACCAACACAGTGAACAACGCTTAATCGCAAGGACTTAATATAGAGAGTCGTCCTTCGATTCGCTCTCGACAGAGGTGCTCTCCCAGTGCTGAGGAGAGACTTGTTCCTCGCTCCAACAGTGACAACGGAACGGCGCCTCTCCACGCCAGAAGTGAAGGGGTATATCTTTCGGTCTCTTCCATTACTCCTTCAGCTCAAGGCGTCAGAAATATCGTCTGCCAATCAGCATTGCTCTTCTAAAACTGGAGAATGACGTTTTGTTTAAGGTGACCAATCCGGAAATCCATAGCATTGGCGTTTGGCGTTTGCTGTCTGCCTGTGAAAATCTCTGAAACTGCGTGCTATGTGTAAAGAATGCGTAGGCTGGCCGCTCCCACACAATGAAGCGGAATTTGCTTTTAAGCCGAACACGGGGGCGCTCCCCCTTTCACTCAGGCACGTGCTGTCTGCTTCACGGGCGGTCACCTCGGCGTTTGGCGTTGACTCGTCCTCTGAAAGGACTGGCGTCCCGTGGTGCGGTTTGCGTCTCCCGAACTAAAAGCTCCTGTGACCGTCGTGTCTGGAGTGTGTGTGTGTACGCCAGCCTCGAATATTTCAACCACAGTGCGCTTACTTGTTATTTGCATGTCGTTTACATGAATTCATACAACATTGACTTTATCTTATCGAGTTTCGGTTCGAATGAAGCGTCTTGATGTGCAGAATATGATTGTGAGGGCGGAATATATAAGCAATGAAGGTCAGAAGACCACGACATCTTACACAACAATCACTTGAAGCAGTTACTTCCCTAAAATATTTAGCAGTATTCCTACAGAATGATTTATAGCAGAAAGAGAACATACAACGAATCGAAAGTAAGACAGATGTCAGACTGAGATCCACTAGAAGAATCCTCATGAAATTTAGTTTACTCGCAAGGAGATAGTTTACAAAACCGGCGTTCGAACAATACTTAAATACTGCTCATCAGTCTGGGATCCGCACCTCACAGGGCTGATAGACGAAACATAAAAGATCCAAAGAAGAGCAGTTTCTGAGGTGCTCTCCGCGTATAACTTACGAGGATGCAGTTGCGTGACGTCATCGACAACCGCCAACATTTCTGTAGGTGCACACACACTCAATTTCAGGGCAAAACTTGCCTTGCAAATGACAGGGTGGTCACCTGTCGAAATATCGGGGGTTGCCAACCACGTCACCCGATTCCATTCCTGTAACTTATTTGAACAACAGCAGCTTGTTTCATTACGGAGTAGTTTAGCTTCGACAAAAGCGTCACTGGGACGCGCAATCGACCCCAGTGGCAGACGCTGCAAAGTTCCAAAACCGCGCGTTCCTAGAAGAGTCAATCAGAATACTGCATCGTCGTCCATACATCTCGCGAAAAAACCAGGGATTGTAGCCCACACGGAGGCTTACCGGCTTATCGTTCTTCCCGCGAACCAACCGCGACTGGAACGAGAAGATGCTGATAGTGTTATACAAAGTACCCTCTACCACACACCATCAGGTGGTTTCCGGAGTATAGATGCGGGTACAAATGTAGATGTATTTCATCCCTGACAACTTCAATCATTTTATCGCAGTTCATTCTTCATATGACGTACAGCCTACTCTTCCCTCTGACATGGCTATCTCACCATATCTTTCATACGCCTTCACTCGCTGATTATCGAAAACACACATATTGTGACGCGTAACATGCTCATAGTACTGTGCAGTGTCATTAATGGATGTAAATGCGTGAAAGAAATATTATACCGTTAAACGGGTAAGACACATTTACTTCCTTATTTGTTGGCAAATGTGTCAGTTATTTCATTCGTGAAGGACATTCTTACCCAAAGCAAGTAATGCTAAATCCCAGAAACTATACATGGTATTGTGAGAAGTCATACACTGTCCCAGGATTAACTTTTACTCGCTATGGTTCACAATCATATATATTTCTTGTGCAGCACGTCACGGTCAGTTGACTGTAAAAAGCATTTATTTTCAATATTTGATTACTACTGAGAATACGTGTAGTAGTTTAATGTCATTTATCCAAAAAATGACAAAACATTAACTACTTAAACCATAACTATGATGACGAACTTAGTGAGATACTATCAAAAATTAACGAGTATTTTGTAACTGAGCGTCTCATTTGCACGATTTTATCGTTATTGAGTATGTAAAAATTTCTGAAAAATTCTGTAGTGTTAGTTACACTGAAAGAAAAAAATCACAATATCAAGAAAGTGTTGGGCTACATAAACGAAAGTTTCTACGAGGGCAATTCGGAAAGCAAGGAACGATCGGTCGCGAAATGGAAACCACAGTGAAAATCCAATGAAGTTTTGCACAGGTGTGTTGGGCAGTGTCTCTAGTATGCCCGTCGATCGCATTACGTCGTTCTTTTTAGTTCTGAGCACACAGAGAGCACATAAAGATACCTAGAGCAGCAGTGTCTCCCGCCAAGTACGAGGGCCTGGTGAGAAATTTCGCCTGAAGCTATGCAGCCAACGTTACATAATTGTCGTGTGTTTTCTGCTTCAAGACAATTCTCAGCCGCATTCTGCAGGGGCAATGAAGATGCTCCTGCATCGTTTTCAATTGGAAATGTTTGATTACCCACAATACAGCCCGTAATTGTCTCCCTCTGAGGTTCGTGTCTGCTCATATCAACCACTCTCTATGAAGACAACATTTTGGCACAGACAACGATCTGTAGGCCAGCGTAGAGAATTGTCGGAAAGCACTGGCGGCTGCCTTCTACAACGAGGTTATTGGAAAGTTGGTACAACGCTACGACAAGCGTCTAAGTCGGATCGGCGACTATGCAGATAACTAGCTGGAAGCTGTAGCTAACTATTGCAAATAAAACAGTTTTGATTTTCACTGTGGTTGCCATTTCGCGATCTATCGTTCCTACATAGGGTGCAACGATCATCGTAATAGAGTAAGCAAAATCAGAGCTTGCACGGAAATATATAGGTGTTCGTTTTTTCCGCGCGCTGTTCGAGAGTGGAATAATAGAGAGTTATTGTAAAAGTGGTTCGATGAACCTTCTGCCAGGCGCTTTGATTGCAGAGTATCCATGTGGATGTAGTTCCAGAAATGTATTTGCAACCGTGAATACGAGGAATCATCAGCTGTGTAATGGAATGACTGCATTAAAATTTGTACCGGATTGCGACTCGAACCCAGATATCCCACTTTATGCGAACTGTAGCCAAAACCGGTTTCACTATCTGTGCACGACTCAAACCAGTACTCGTACACACATTATGTAGTTCTCATACAGGGAAGGACATTTTAATTGAAAGTCGCTGCCTGATACGGGCTTGTTGTTAAGAACGACCTAGCAATGTTCCTTCGGACATGAAACTTCCTGGCAGATTAAAACTGCGTGCCGGACCGAGACTCGAACTCGGGATCTTTGCCTTTCGGACATGCTTGTGCGCCGATACCAGGCAGCGACTTTCAATTAAAATGTCCTCCCCTGTACGAGAATTACATAATGTGTGTACGAGTAAAGGTTGTGACATGGGAATGACGACATGGGGAAGTCTGGGTCTTTTTTTTTCTATTTCTTTTTTTTTCATTTTGTTCGATATTGTTCGTTGCGGTTGGTCCGGGCGGACGTCACAAGACATCCGTGCAAGTTCATCGTTGATTCCTTTACTCAGTTTTTTTTTTATTCAGAGGGCGAGCAGCCCTCTGACCGAACACGCTGAGCTACCGTGCCGGCTAAAACCGTGTGCCGGACCGAGACTCGAACTCGGGACCTTTGCCTTTCGCGGGCAAGTGCTCTACCAACTGAGGTACCCAAGTACATAGCACACAGACAGCGAATGCGGTTAATGAAACCGCTCGCGTAAAGCGAGAGACCCAGGTGCGAGTCCCGGTCTGGGATAAATTTTCACTGTCGTCATCCCCTTTCACAGCTGACGGCTGTTCGTCTTCGCAACTGCGGTTACATTTCATGTATTTCATAAAGGCTGCGGTCATGCAGTCCCTGTTCCTTCAGATATGCATGCACGTACGAAGGAATACTGCATCGTTCTCCTTCACAATACTGAATCGGAATCAGGAACATCCGTGAACCGTGATTAATTTTCAAAGAATATTCTTAAGAATTTATTTTTTTTTACTAGTGATTCATCAAGAACATTAACACATTTAATCACACTATGTAAGCATGAAAGTAGTTGCCAGGTAGTAACTGATGAAATCATAACCAAATTCCTTTTAACAAATGGGAATTTTATTCACTTTAATAGTGCCTAAAAGCATTTTTTTAAAAGAAACAGATTTAAAATTATAATCAGAAAGCACCCTCTAAATATCAAAGTTAAAATTTATTCAGAGGCAGAAAGAAACAAGTTTTTACTGTATGAGCTTTCAGGCAGAGAACCTTGCCCCTCCCTTTTGACACGGCCATAGTTACGACCGCTCACAACAGCCTCTGAAAGACTTCACTGGTGCAAATCTGCAACACACCAGATATCTTTAAACTAAGAGTTTTAGCAATTTAGACAAGCACACAAACTATGCACCCCCTGTAGGAGCGATGGAAATGGTATAAAACACTAACAATTAAAATATTAACCTTGCCACCGAAGGTGCAACTTGATTTTAACTTCTAAGAAAAGTCTTACGGTGAAAGGATGGCAACTTTATATACTAAAATAATCATTTAAATAAAAGCCCATGAAATGCAAAATTATATAAAATCCTACAAGGTTGGTCAAACAATAGTCAAGATGCTCTACAGTGCACAGATACCGCCTCTCAAGATCATAGGCAATAAAATCAAAGTTTCCAAAGATCAAAACATATTTCAGGTATTAGGCCGCTACACTCCAAGCAATAAATTCGTTAACACACCAAATCCGTCAAACATGACAGAGGCAGCTACTAACGTATGGTAGATTGATAGGGAGATTACCGAACAACCCCAACCGCAGGTTGCTCTAACCCGCCCCTACTCCACAAGGGAAAAACGGACCACCCAATTTATAAACAACCACCTTCCCGCGGGTGGGCAAACGGAGAAGAATGGTGGGACGACTCCAAAGCAAAACGGCTGGTGACCTCACCAAGAAAATAAGTAGAATTTAACAAGAGTAAATCAAACAACATATCACCAATCACTTAACTTCTAATAAACCGCGATTTCTCGAGAAGACCTGGCGCAGCACCCCCAAATCGTTCTCCCGAACCGTCCACTGCCAGCCACTTCAACGGACGCAAGAAGGCGTGCCGATCTCCCGTCTTACGGCGTCGCAGCTCGCACCGGCCAGCCCGAGGTCGTGGGTTGACTCCTGTTGCTCTCGTGTCGACCGCGAAGTCACTACCCCTCGCTAAACGACGTGGCCCACTGGACTCACGTGGCGACCTCACATGCGCCGACACTCAAGGCGGACAAGTCATCTTGTGTCCCAGTGCGCGACCGACCAACCGATCGATCCAACCGCCAATGACCATTGCCTGAGCAAATTCGAGCAGACTGGCGACCTAACGCGCAGACTCAGATAAGCCCCGAGGGGGCGACCACTCGTTGAGTTCTCTTACTGGCGGAGTGGAAATACTCTCATTTTGCCGGCTTTAAAGGTTGATCCGAACGACAGACATACTAGCACTCTGAACGACAGACAGACACTCACTGCCTAACAAATGCGGACGTGAAAGAGACTAGCAAGCTGGGGACGAGAGACTGACACAGACTGATCCCTTGGCGAGCTCATAGCGCCCCTTAAATGCACGTGAACAGGCAACCTTTCCCCTTTCCCACCAGAGGGAGACACCAAAGCTGCGATTGCCACAGCGGCGCCACCGCCAGAAACGGAGGGCGACTGCTTCACACTACGCGCTGCGGCGCGAAAACAGCAATTTTTACCACGGCTCAATCCGGATTTGTGGAAAACAATTCATGGCTTTTGCATCACGATAAAGCACCTGCTTACACTTTGTTCTTAATTTTGTGACGAAAAATAATACTTTAACGATGCCAAAGCCTCCTTACTCCACAGACATAGTCCCATGTGTCTTTTTGCTGTTCCCAAAACTAAAGAAAGTGGTAAAAAGCGTAGATATTAAAAAAGTGTCGCTGAGACAGCTAAACTGTTTCAAAGATCGAGTTGCAAAAGTGTTTTCAGGACAGGAGAAACCGTTGTCGTAAATGTATCTCTACATATTATAAAGTCCCTTTTACGAGGGTTGCAACATTGCATCGACTCATTCACGAGAAAGGTTTGTGTGTGTTACTTACTACAGCTAGACGAGACAAGTTGCGCGGCCTTAGACATTAGGTTGGTGCACAAATTCGCAGCGTTTCTGGTTTTCATGTTGTTACTCTGGTAGCTGTGGACTTATTTATAGACTGTCGCTTTTATGTGTAGTTAACTGTTGCTACTTGAGTTTATATATTGTCATCTGGAGATAGTGAATAGTGTTGAAGACGCTAGAAAATGGAGCGCCAAGTCGAGAAATCGGAACGTTTCAGACACATTCTTCTGTTCGGGTTCAGTAGAGGGATAATATCAGCGGTGGCAGCCAAAACCATTTCCGCCGTGTATGAAGGTAGTGCCACTGGGCAGAACAGGGCAAGGAAATGGTTTTCTCGATTTGAGGAGGATCTTTTTGGCATCAGTGGCTCTCCACATTCAGGAAGACCTTCGGGGTTTGATGAAGATAGTTTAAACACTTTAGTTCAGAACGATCACGTCAGCGTATTTGAGGTTGCAAATGTGATCATTCCACCACCGTCAGACGTTTACAAGCAACGGGAAAGGTTCAAAAATCGTGTATATGGATACCGTATGCCCTAAGCCAAAATCGCCCGCATCTCGTGGTCGTGCGGTAGCGTTCTCGCTTCCCACGCCCGGGTTCCCGGGTTCGATTCCCGGCGGGGTCAGGGATTTTCTCTGCCTCGTGATGGCTGGGTGTTGTGTGCTGTCCTTAGGTTAGTTAGGTTTAAGTAGTTCTAAGTTCTAGGGGACTGATGACCGTAGCAGTTAAGTCCCATAGTGCTCAGAGCCATTTTTGAACCTAAGCCAAAATCACATAAATCGGCAGGTGTCTACATGTGCATCTCTGCTTACTCGTCGTCAAATGGCTCGTGAACAACACCGACCATTCCTGTTCTCTATCGTTACTGGTGGTGAGAAATGGTGTCATTATGCTAACATAAGGAAAAGAAAGGAATGGTTGAGACCAAACAAAGCAGTAACTCCCCGTACAAAGACATGCGCGCATCCACGTAAGATAATGCCATGCATCTGTTTGAACGGCGACAGTGTGGTGTACTACGAACTGCTTCCCCGAGGTGTAACCAATACTGCTGACATCTATTGTTAACAATTAAAACGTGTTACAGACACGACCCAAAAAACAATGACGCAGTTCCACAACCTCGGATTCCTTCAGAGCCGTGGTTCATGAGGACACATCTGGACTGATCCACGATTGCTACCATCATAAGACTCCGCTTCAATCATGCCTCTTTCCCACAACATCTACATCGGATCAACGTTTACAGTTCACCAGCATGTGAGTGTGATCCTGAGACGGAAGCTGACGTCAACCACATCTTATTTATGTGCCCCAAATTTGACTGTGAACGGTTGGTGTTTCTGAAGACATTGCTGAGTATGGGCTACCATCTTCCTCAATCAGCTTCTTCTCTTTTGTGTACTAAAGACGTTCGTCTATATAAAGTGATAGTTAACTTCATCAAGAGTACTGGTCACAATCTGTAGGTTTTAATGGTGTACGTAAATTATAAATATGTCTTGCTGATGAAGATATTTCAGAATTGGTGTGAATTGTAAGCCAAGGCACTTTTAATTATTTTCCAATTCAATTCAATTCAATTTTTAAAACATTATGTACAAACCTGTAACAGTTAATCTTTTTATTCTTGTAAATATGCATTTCTGTATTTGTTTATTCAATTATGTGTACATTGTCACTATGTGTTGCCGATGGCTAAATTGAGTACACACTCAAAGGCCAAATAAAAAAATAAAAAATAAATAAAAATAAAAAAATAAAAAACAATGACCGTAAATTCAGCGAGAAGTGATGCTACTCCACGATAACGCCCGCCTGTGTTCTGCTAGACTGACGAAAAACACTGTACAGCATTTGGGTTGCGTAGTCATGCCGCACCCACCTTATACACCTGATCTTGCGCCCTCAGATTTTCAACCTTTGAACAACTTTCAAGGAACTTCGTTTCCAGGAGAAAATACGCTCTGAACATGATTCGACGAGTTCTTCGCCTCAAAATCACGTGATTCCTACGGTCACGGAATGGAGAAGTTACCCCAGCGTTGACAGGTTGTTATTTAGTGAAGGAGAGTGTATCACTGATAACTAAAATCTCTATTATGTGTAAACTTGTGGAAAACCGCTACGAACTTATGCACCAACTTGATACGTAGTTCAAGTGGCTCTGAGCACTATGGGACTTAACATCTGAGGTCATCAGTTCCCTAGAACGTAGAACTACTTAAACCCAACGAACCTAAGAACATCAAACACATCCATACCTGAGGCAGGATTCGAACGTACGACCGTAGCAGTCGCACGGTTCCGGACGGAAGCGCCTAGAACCGCTCGGCCACCGCAGCCGGCTTGATAATGGTCACAGGCCGAAAAAAGTAGTAATGGATTCTCTGAATAAGTGGTCTTTTCTGTGAAAGATGATGATATTGCTATTCCGGAACTGATCCAGTCAGTGCAGGATTTAGCTGTCGTAGACAGTAAGCTTTCTATAAAATATTGTCTGTATGTGAGAAAACTGAATGTACTGATTTCTAAAACTTCCTCTTCAAGTAACGTGTGCTTACCGTATCGTATTCAACTGCTCAACAAAACTGACTGTTCCCCGGCCATGTATAGCGCCTGTGAACAGTGTCGAGAAATAAAACTTTAAACTTCATAGAATGCAGAATTTGAAATAAAGAAAATTAATCTGATAAATGTCAAAGGAAAATAACGGCGTGCTCAATGAAAACTATGTAACTAAAACTCAGTACCGAAGCACATCAAGGAAGTTGCGTGATATGAAGCCCGATGTTTAGTTAAAATATGCACAAAAATAAATGACTGCTCTACTCAGGAAAAAATAATTATTAGACTTTACCAAAAATGTTCACTGAAAATTAATGTTTGCTAGCACGACACCTCACGGTCCCGACTACACACTGTTTTCACAAGAATGCAGGGCGAGTTCCGCCCTGATATAAAAGTGACTTACCGCTTGCTCAGCATGCTGGTTGTGAGTCTGGAGTATTGACGTTCTCGAAAGCAAATACAAATCACCAGATGCAGCAGCTAAAGGAAAACAAACTACTCACTACTGATTTCTTTCTGTTTACTTGTCAGGAACAATCTGTGACTTCGTCTGCCCTAAGGTGTAATGCACACACGACAAAATGTTCAGAACTTTACTATAAATCACGCATTTGGGTTTAACTATAAATAAAATCGTTCGTCGAAAATTAAACTCTGCTTATTGACAACATGAAATGTACAATCTAAGAAGACTCTAAAAATTGCGAAATTTTCTCGTTACAAAAATTATAGACATCATAACCAGTTACTTAATTTGTGACATGGTGAAAAACAAAGAGATCAAATTAACACTGATTACAGATGTATTAGTTATTCGAGGAACAAAGATTTCCTTCAATTAATAATTCTGACGAACAAACATTTCATTCTTGCGCATGCCTTCGTTACCTTTAAAAGTCCTCCAAATTTTCAGCATCAGCATAAAGGAGCAGAAAGCACAGGTGAATCAGAAAGAATCATCCGATACGACACGTCTGCATTTCTAAAACTATTAAACATACATAACGAATTTTGTTTTTTTAAAGAATGGGAAACTCAAGAAGTTTTTTCATAGCTGTTCAATATGCCCCCCTTGAGATGCACGGCATACGTCAATGCGCTATTATATTGTTCCCACACTGCAGCGAGCATGTCTTGAGTTACAGCTCCCACAGCTGCTGCTATGCGATGTATCAGTTCATTCATTGTTGTTGGTAACGGAGGCACATAAACAGAGTCTTTTATAAACCCCCACAATAAATAACCACATACAGTCAGGTCCGGTGACCTTAGAGGCCAGTAATGTAAGGCTGAATCATTTGGTCCAGTGCGACCGATCCATCATTCAGTAATCTTTTGATTTAAAAATTCCTGCACTACCAGATGCCAGTGTGGCGATGCGCCATCCTGATGGTAAATGAAGTCGTTTGAATCAGTCTCCAACTGTGGGGAAAAAAAAGTTCTGAAGCATATCGGGATATGTGCTTCCTGTAACATTGTTCTAGGCAAAGAAAAATGGACCATATCGCTTTTCCCGCGAAACTGCACGAAACACACAAAATTTTGGGGAGTCCCTCTCATGTTGTACAACTTTATGTGGTTGTTCCTACCGCGTATTATCGCATTATGGCGGTTCACCTTTCCGTTTAAATGGAATGTTGCCTCCTCTCTAAGCACTAAGCGTAGAAGAAAATTGTAACCCTCCATCTTGCCAAGAACGAAATGACTGATCACGGCACCTGGTGGCCATAATTGGAACTGGACGGTGGCGCTGTGACGCGTGGAAATCATACACCACATACCCTGGACATTAACGCTACTAAGTTTGGTACTCGTACGTGTTAGAAGGTGTTAAATAGGGAAAGTCA
This sequence comes from Schistocerca cancellata, assembly GCF_023864275.1. Lineage (NCBI taxonomy): Eukaryota > Metazoa > Arthropoda > Insecta > Orthoptera > Acrididae > Schistocerca > Schistocerca cancellata. The sequence continues at coordinate 158,374,821 of NC_064635.1, read as the reverse complement.
AATTATAACCACCCAGTAAATTGTTCTTATTCATAATATTTATAGTACGTACTGAACTATTGGTAAAGTGTAAATGTCGTGTGACTAGGGCCTCCCGTTGGGTAGTCCGTTCGCTGGGCGCAAGTCTTGCGATTTGGTACCACTTCGGCGACTTGCGCGTCGATGGGAATTAAATGATGATGGTTAGGATAACACAACACCCAGTCCGTAAGCGGAGAATAATCTCCGGCCCAGGCGGGAATCGAACCCGGGTCCTTAGGATTGACGTTCTGTCGTGCTGACCACTTTTTTAAAAAATCTCATTTTGTTCGTTTTAGTTCGTTGCATCTACTCGGGGTGGACATCGCAAGACACCCGTTTCCGTTCGTCGTTTATCCATTAACTCAGTTTTTTTATTATTATTATTATTACAGAAGGTAGCTAACCCTCAGATCGAACACGCTGAGCTACTGTGCCGGCTATACCAGTCAGCTACCGGGGGCGGACGAACTATTGGTTGTAAACAGAGACATATTATTATTAGTAGACATTAACATTGTGTATGTCTAATTTTGATCTTCGTGACGCCTTGAACTTTGCTGGGGAGACAACATTGTGCGTGTCCAATTTTCAGCTTCGTGACGCCTTGAACTTTGCTGGGGACACTTTCAATGGGACGTCTGAATGTCTGTGTAGTAGTGGCAGCCTATCCTTCCTCAAAAGCCGAAACCAGTGAAGATAGTAATGTTGGACGCTGAGTTGTGCAGCGAGGCCGACATTCCAACTTACCTCAAAGGTAGTTCCGTTGGGTTCAGGTCTGCGCTTCGGGCAGGCCAATCCATTTCTGATATGTTTATGTGCACAACCCATTGCCTCATACAAGCTGCTTAATTACAGGGTAAAATGTCATGCTGTTACAAAGAGTCATCGTCTCGGAAGTGTTGCGCAAAAAACACTATCGTAAAATCTGTTCCTCTCTTTAAACATTTAGCGCTTTCTTATGCACAATAAGGGCACCACATCCTAATCACGAAGTACACCCAGTGCTGTAACACCACCTACTCTGTACTTCAATGTTGTCACCACACATGATGACAGATAACTTGCTCCAGGCATTTGACAAACCCAAAACCTTCCATCGTTTAGCCGCAGGATACAGCGCGATTCATCACTCTAAATCATTCGTTTCCAGTCGTACACTGTCCAGAGCCGGCCGATGTAGCCGAGCGGTTCTAGGCGATTCAGTCCGGAACCGCGCTGCTGCTGCTGTGGTCGGATGTTCGAATCCTACCTCGGGGCATGGGTGTGATGTCCTTAGGTTTAAGCAGTTCTAAGTTCAAATGGCTCTGAGCACTATGTGACTTAACATCTGAGGTCATCAGTCCCCCATTCCGGCCCCGGTTGCTGTGTGGTCAGCGCGACGCCGAACGTCAATCCTCAGGGCCCGGGTTCGATTCCCGGCTGGGTCGTAGATTTTCTCCACTCAGGGGCTGGGTGTTGTGTTGTCCTAATCTTCATCAGTTCATCCCCATCGACGCGCAAGTCGCCGCATTGGCGTCAAATCGAAAGACTTGCACCCGGCGAACGGTCTACCCAACGGGAGGCATTCATTCAATCAGTCCCCCAGAAGTTAGAACTACTTAAACCTAACTAACCTAAGGACAACACACGCCCGAGGCAGGATTCGAACCTGCGACAATAGCAGTCGTGCGGTTCCGGACTGAAGCGCCTAGAACCGCTCGGCCATCGCAGCCGGCTAGTTCTAAGTCTAGGGGACTGATGACCTCAGATGTTAAGTTAATGTTAATGTTCTCCGAGCATTTTGAACCACTGCCCAGTGGCATCGATCTTTAGATCATTTACATCGTCACTTACATTCGACTATAAAAAGTGTAGGTTGTTGTATCCGTAATTGGAGAAACAACAATTAACGATTGGCGTGAGTTACAAATTCTGTTTATTGCCAACAGTTCCACAATACTAACACAACGTGGTGCTTGATCAAGAGCAGCAACAGGGCTGCAGAGTCCAAGTCCGGTATGGTAAACAGTTGTAGCACAGTGTAGCGTCGTTCCTGGGTGCGACATCGACGTAGCAAGTAGGTAGCCCGGCACGAGACTGCCAGGCGTGGCAGCGTGTGCGGCTATATAGGGCGAGTGGCGGAGGAATATGCCCGCCGTAACTGAGTCCGCTTGTCGTGTCCTGTTATGATTGGCGGCGCGGCCTCACGTGACTCTCTCTCGGGAGGACGCCGGCCGAGATTGCCCTGACAGTGCGGTGGCACTCAGTGTGTGAGGCTTGCGCCTGCGCTGTACAGCTGTGCAGAGCTGCGCATAAGCGGGGTGTGCCGGCCGTTGGCTGTATGATGTAAAGACCGCGGCAATGCAGCTGCAGGCGCCACGGTGTGGGCATTGACTATACTACATAGGTTATGATGAACCGCTCGGCACTGAATCCCATTCTTTTTAACGCCCTACGCATAGTCATTGTGCTGGCTGGGGCTAGTTGTTTGCGACCTCACGAGTGAGTCTTCCCGCTCATTTCACGCAGTTCTTTACAACCACCATCCGAATAGTTCAACTGTCACTTTCCATCAGTATATGAGGTCTGCCTGATCTTCGTTTTCCGGCCGCAGTGGACGAGCGGTTGTAGGCGCTACAGTCCAGAACCGAGAGACCGCTACGATCGCAGGTTCGAATACTGCCTCAGTCATGGATGTGTGTGACGTCCATAGGTTAGTTAGGTTTAAGTAGTCTTAAGTTCTGATGACCTAAGAAGTTAAGTCCCATAGTGCTCAGAGCCATTTTTTTTATCTTCGTTTTGCTGTGGTTGTGCCTCCACGTTGTTGCTCTATCAGCAGTCGTCATGGACTGCTTTAGAAATGTTGAAATGTGCCTGACGGTTTTGGTACTTAGGTATCCATCGACTGGTCCACGGTTCGAAGTCGATGACCTCTCCTGACCGGTCCATTCCGCTGTTACAACAAAATACTTACCGCCTTGTTCTTACAGTGGCGGGTCTGCCCTCGTGATGTCTAGCCCCAGTTTCTTATCAGAGAGGTGTGTGCAGATAATATTAATCATGCAGAGTACGTCTAAGAAGGCAATAACGGAAGTCAGCTCCTCGTCTCCCTGGTGGTGTCTCATTCAACAACCGCCTGTAAAGTACAATCAGGCTGAAGTACCAACCATCTTTAATCCGCCGTTTGTATTTTATGCGGGTGTTGCTCACCTCCCTATCTCACATGCTTGCGCTCTGAACATGACGCTACACCATACGAGCAGCTCAGCTCATGAGTATATTTTTATTTCATTTATTGCTACTTAATTCCACATTACAGTCGTTTATAACGGGTGATCAAAAAGTCAGTATAAATTTGAAAACTGAATAAATCACGGAAAAATGTTGATAGAGAGGTACAAATTGACACACATGCATACAAAAGTTCAAAAATGTCCGACAGATGGCGCTTCATCTGGTCACAATAGCAATAATTAGCATAACAAAGTAACACAAAGCAAAGATGATGTTCTTTACAGGACATGCTCAATATGTCCACCATCATTCCTCAACAATAGCTGTTGTCGAGGAATGATGTTGTGAACAGCACTATAAAGCATGTCCAGAGCTATGGTGAGGCATTGGCGTCGGATGTTGTCTTTCTGCATCCCTACAGATGTCGGTCAATCACGATACACTTGCGACTTCAGGTAACCCTCAAAGCCAATAATCACCCGGACTGAGGTCTGAGGACCTGGGAGGCCAAGCATGACGAAAGTGGCGGCTGAGCACACGATCATCACCAAACGACGCATGCAGGAGATCTTTCACGCATCTATCAATATGGGGTGGAGCGCCATCCTACATAAACATCGTTCGTCCCAGCAGGTGTTTATCAGCGAGGCGGGGGTGATGCGACTCTGTAACATATTGCCGTACCTCTCACCCGTCACGGTAGCAGTTTTGCTGTCCAGCGCCATCTGTCGGACATTTTGTGAACTTTTTTTTTGTTCTAATAAAACCCCATGCCATTCCAAGCATGTGTGTCAATTTTTACCTCTCCATCTACATTATTCCGTGGTTTATAAAGTTTTCAAATTTATACTGACTCTTTTATCACCCTGTACATGCCAGCTTCCAAAGTTTCCCATCATTCTAATTGTCTGCGTGTAGTCCCTCCTGGACACAGCTCTTCTGACTCCCTCTTCCAGTTTTCTTTACGGGTGTCCTTTTCTTCTTCTATTGGTTGCAATCCACCCCATCGTCTTTTTAACCCTTGCAACACCAAAAGAGGGCGGGAGGTGGGTGGGGCAGAGGCTTTGTGCCAAGCTGTTGAAAATATTCTAATGTAGTCGGTTATTTTTAATTTTAAAATATTGAAAAAATATTCATTGTTTTAATGAATTCTCCCACCAGGTGCCATATACCTTTTAAATTTTTCAGTTAACCCAAAAATTTAAATCTTAGTAGTAGATGTCACGTTCCTTAATGTATGTTGTATTCGATGTTCCCAGGATAAGGGCCTTACTGACATACCAGTATCACTTTAAGAAGAATGTTGTTGTTGTGGTGGTCTTCAGTCGTGAGACTGGTTTGATGCAGCTCTCCATGATACTCTACCCTGTACAAGCCTCTTCATCTCCAAGTACCTACCACAACCTACATCCTTCTGAATCTGCTTAGTGTATTCATCTCTTGGTCTCCCTCTACGATTTTTACCCTCCACGCTGCTCTCCAATACTAAATTGGTGATTCCTTGATGCCTCAGAACATGTCCTACCAACCGATCCCTTCTGCTAGTCAAGTTGTGCCACAAACTTCTCTTCTCCCAATCCAGTCAATACTTCCTCATTAGTTATGTGATCTACCCATCTAATCTTCAGCATTCTTCTGTAGCACCACATTTCAAAAGCTTCTATTCTCTTCTTGTCCAAACTATTTATCGTCCATGTTTCACTTCCATAAATGGCTACACTCCATACAAATACTTTCAGAAACGACTTCCTGACACTTAAATCTATACTCGATGTTAACAAATTTCTCTTCTTCAGAAACGCTTTCCTTGCCATTGCCAGTCTACATTTTATATCCTCTCCACTTCGACCATCATCAGTTATTTTGCTCCCCAAATAGCAAAACTCCTTTACTACTTTAAGTGTCTCATTTAATTCGACTACATTCCATTATCCTCGTTTTGCTTTTGTTGATGTTCATCTTATATCCTCCCTTCAAGACACTATCCATTCCGTTCAGCTGCTCTTCCAAGTCCTTTGCTGTCTCTGACAGAATTACAATGTCATCAGCGAACCTCAAAGTTTTTATTACTCCTCCATGGATTTTAATACCAACTCCGAATTTTTCTTTTGTTTCCTTCACTGCTTGCTCAGTATACAGATTGAATAACATCGGGGATAGGCTACAACCCTGTCTCACTCCCTTCCCAACCGCTGCTTCCTTTTCATGCCCCTCGACTCTTATAACTGCCATCTGGTTTCTGTACAAATTGTATATAGCTTTTCGCTCCCTGTATTTTACCCCTGCCACCTTCAGAATTTGAAAGAGAGTATTCCAGTCAACATTGTCAAAAGCTTTCTCTAAGTCTACAAATGCTAGAAACGTAGGTTTGCCCTTCCTTGATCTAGCTTCTAAGATGAGTCGTATGGTCAGTATTGCCTCACGTGTTCCAACATTTCTACGGAATCCAAACTGATCTTCCCCAAGGTCGGCTTCTACTAGTTTTTCCATTCTTCTGTAAAGAATTCACGTTAGTATTTTGCAGCTGTGACTTATTAAACTGATAGTTCGGTAATTTTCACATCTGTCAACACCTGCTTTCTTTGGGATTGGAATTATTATATTCTTCTTGAAGTCTGAGGGTATTTCGCCTGTTTCATACATCTTGCTCACCAGATGGTAGAGTTTTGTCAGGACTGGCTCTGCCAAGACCGTCAGTAGTTCCAATGGAATGTTGTCTACTCCGGGGGCCTTGTTTCGACTCAGGTCTTACAGTGCTCTGTCAAACTCTTCACGCAGTATCGTATCTCCCATTTCATCTTCATCTACATCCTCTTCCATTTCCATAATATTGTCCTCAAGTATATTGCCCTTGTATAGACCTTCTATATACTCCTTCCACCTTTCTGCTTTCCCTTCTTTGCTTATAACTGGGTTTCCATCTGAGCTCTTGATGTTCATGCAAGTGGTTCTCTTATCTCCAAAGGTCTCTTTAATTTTTCTGTAGGCTGTATCTATCTTACCCCTAGTGAGATCAGCCTCTACATCCTTACATTTGTCCTCTAGCCATCCCTGCTTTGCCATTTTGCACTTACTGTTGATCTCATTTTTGAGACGTTTGTATTCTTTTTTGCCTGCTTCATTTACTGCATTTTTATATTTTCTCCTTTCATCAATTAAATACACTATATCTTCTGTTACCCAAGGATTTCTACTAGCCCTCATCTTTTTACCTACGTGATCCTCTGCTGCCTTCACTACTTCATCCCTCAAAGCTACCCATTCTACTTCTACTGTATTTCTTTCCCCATTCTTGTCAATTGTTCCCTTATGCTGTCCCTAAAACTCTATACAACCTCTGGTTCTTTCAGTTTATCCAGGTCCCATCTCCTTAAATTCCCACCTTTTTGCAGTTTCTTCAGTTTTAATCTACAGGTCATAACCAATAGATTGTGGTCAGAGTCCACATCTGCCCCTGGAAATGTCTTACAATTTAAAACCTGGTTCCTAAATCTCTGTCTTACCATTATATAATCTATCTGATACCTTTTAGTGTCTCCAGGCTTCTTCCATGTATACAACCTTCTTTCATGATTCTTGAACCAAGTGTTAGCTATGATTAATTTATGCTCTGTGCAAAATTCTACCAGGCGGCTTCCTCTTTCATTCCTTAGCCCCAATCCATATTCACCTACTACGTTTCCTTCTCTCCCTTTTCCTACTACCGAATTCCAGTCACCCATGAGTATTAAATTTTCGTCACCCTTCACTATCTGAATAATTTCTTTTATTTCATCATACATTTCTTCAATTTCTTCGTTATCTGCAGAGCTAGTTGGCATATAAACTTATACTACTGTAGTAGGTGTGGGCTTCGTATCTATCTTGGCCACAATAATGCGTTCACTATGCTGTTTGTAGTAGCTTACCCGCATTCCTATTTTCCTATTCATTATTAAACCTACTCCTGCATTACCCCAATTTGATTTTGTATTTATAACCCTGTATTCACCTGACCAAAAGTCTTGTTCCTGCTGCCACCGAACTTCACTAATTCCCACTATATCTAACTTCAACCCATCCATTTCCCTTTTTAAATTTTCTAACCTACCTGCCCGATTAAGGGATCCGACATTCCACGCTCCGATCCGTAGAACGCCAGTTTTCTTTCTCCTGATAACGGCATCCTCTTGAGTAGTCCCCGCCCGGAGATCCGAATGGAGGACTATTTTACCTCCGAAATATTTTACCCAAGAGGACGCCATCATCATTTAACCATACAGTAAAGCTGCATGCCCTCGGAAAAAATTACGGCCGTAGCTTCCCCTTGCTTTCAGCCGTTCGCAGTACCAGCACAGCAAGGCCGTTTTGGTTAGTGTTACAAGGCCAGATCAGTCAATCATCCAGACTGTTGCCCTTGCAACTACTGAAAAGGCTGCTGCCCCTCTTCAGGAACCACACGTTTGTCTGACCTCTCAACAGATACCCCTCCATTGTGGTTGTACCTACGGTACGGCTATCTGTATCGCTGAGGCACGCAAGCCTCCCAACCAACGGCAAGGTCCATGGTTCATGGAGGGGGTGGGGGGGCTTAAGAAGAATGTTGAGAGTAAAAGCCAACAACTATGAACAAAATGTGTGTTTCAAAATTTTTTTGCTGAGCACAAAGTCGGTAGTACATGATACTGAAAGTGAGTTGATATTGTCACGAGCGTGCTAAAAGGCATTTTTATTTCTCGCTACTTACAGATTAGTATATCTTTAAGAAGTGTGTTGCTAACATAATTCAACAACAATTAACGGATTTCGCGTTTTTATTGTTGTTTTTCTTCGAGTGGCCATGAAGTTCCCCTCCCGCCTCCTTGGTAGTTAGAGTTATGGAAAACGCCTAGATATTGCTAGGGTTAATCCATCTGCCCACACCCATTCGCCATACACGCCAATACCACCTCCTCAATTCTGCTTCGATTGTATCTCTTACATTTGCGCCCAGGTTCAGTCCATTACGTACCAGTATGTCTCCATTCCTAATTTTATCCCATGGTGTGGACTTAAGAAGCTCCTCAAGTATCCCATCTCCACTGACAATAAATTACTCCTAATTCCATGAAGTTATTTCCCATGTTTCTACTCCATACGTTGTTACACCTTCTATAACATTTTAAATTGGCTACTTTTCGTTTTTAACGTGTTGTGTGAGCTTCATAAGACTCTATTTAATCATTTCGTTACTTGTCTACGTTGGCAAATGCGATTCTCATTTACTATAATCATCTTCGTCAATAATATGTCTTGAATAGTTTTTAGCAGTCCTCAAACCTTACTACCCAAAAATACAATTTTGGGTCTCCGCTCACTCTTCCAGTAACTTGATATTCCGTTTTTTCTAAATTAATAGTTAAACCACATTTATGATATTGTCTGTCCAACTTTATAACAATGTAGTACATGTCATCCCCAAGTCCTTCCGCAATGACATCATCATCAGCAAAATACAAACCGAAGAGCTACTCAAAATTTATAGACACACTCGTAGTACAACAGGAACGTTCCCATTACCTTAACCGTAGTAATATCAATTGGGGTGTGTAACTACTATAAAATAGTCATGTACTTAATATTTTAAAAATCTGAAATTCGTTTCTTCGTTTTAATGAATCTTTCCGTCAGATTCTATAATTTTTAAAACTTTTCATTTAAACTTAACCAAAAATGTAAATCTGGCAGAGGTGGCAATAGACGATACTTTTGAAAACAAATATCATATTCGACATTTTAAGTTACGGTACTCTACTTACATATCAGCACGTCTTCAAAAATTGTGTTGTTAGTTAAAGTCAACAATAATTAACGAAATTTTAATTTATTTATTTATCTGTTTTGTGGTGATCATAAGGTTTTATACTGCCTATTGCCGGAGTAGGATGAATTGTTGTTGCTAGGGTTAGCGCAGAATTCAAGTCTATTTTAAATTATGTAGGAGCTACTAATATTTGTTATTGTTGTTGTTGTTGTCTTCAGTCCTGAGACTAGTTTGATGCAGCTCTCCATGCTATTCTATCCTGTGCAAGCTTCTTCATCTCCCAGTACTTACTGCAACCTTCATCATTCTGAATCTGCTTAGTGTATTCATCTCTTGGTCTCCCTCTACGATTTTTACCCTCCACGCTGCCCTCCAATGATAAATTTGTTATCCCTTGATGCCTCATAACATGTCCTACCAACCAGTCCCTTCTTCTTGTCCTCAATTCTATTCAATACCTCCTCATTAATTATGTGATCTACCCATCTAATCTTCAGCATTCTTCTGTAGCACCACATTTCGAAAGCTTCTATTCTTTTCTTGTCCAAACTATTTATCGTCCATGTTTCACTTCCATACATGGCTACGCTCCATACAAATACTTTCAGAAACGACTTCCTGACACTTAAATCTATACTCGATGTTAACAAATTTCTCTTTTTCGGAAACGCTTTCCTTGACATTCCCAGTCTACATTTTATATCCTCTCTACTTCGACAATCATCGGTTATTTTGCTCCCCAAGTAGCAAAACTCCTTTACTACTTTGAGTGTCTCATTTCCTAATCTAATTCACTCAGCATCGCCCGTTTTGTTTTGTTCATCTTATATCCTTCTTTCAAGACACTGTCCATTCCGTTCAGCTGCTCTTCCAAGTCCTTTGCTGTCTCTGACAGAATTACAATGGCATCGGCGAACCCCAACGTTTTTATTTCTTCTCCATGGACTTTTATACCTACTCTGAATTTTTCTTTTGTTTCCTTTACTGCTTGGTTACTGCTTGCTTACTAATATTTATATTTTCAATATGGAGCTATTAACATCTATATTCTGAATACCAAACAACTATTCAGAATTTTCCTACGCCAGGTAAACCTAGAATCACTCACAGTCAGTATTTATATGAATTTCATGAACTGAGTGGTTTGATGTGTCCTGCTACGGATTCCTCTCCTGTTCTAACCTCTTCATCTCAGAGTAGCACTTGCCACCTACTTCCTCAGTTATCTTCTGGATGTATTCCCTTTGTCTTCCTCTATAGTTTTTGAACTCTATATCTCCCTCTAGTACCATGTAAATCATTCCCTCATATCTTAACAGCTCTCCTATCATCCTGTCCCTCCTCCTTATCAGTGTTTTCCATATATTCCTTTCCTTTCCGATTCTGCACCCAACCTCCTCATTCAATACCTTATCAGTCCACCTAATTTTCAACATTCATCTGTAGTACCACATCTCAAATTCTTCTCTTCTCTTCTGTTCCGGTTTTCCCACAGTCCATGTTTCACTACCACACAATGAAGTACTCCAGACGTACATTCTCAGAAATTTCTTCCTCAAATTAAGGTCAATACTTGATATTAGTAGACTTCTCTTGGCCAGGAATGCCCTTTTCGCCAGTGCTAGTCAGCTTTTAATGTCTCCCTTGCTCCGTCCGTCATTGGTTATTTTACTGCCTAGGTAGCAGAACTCCTTAACTTCATCTACTTCGTGATCGTCAATCCTGATGTTAAGTTTCTCGCTGTTCTCATTTCTACTACTTCTCATTATCTTCGTCTTTCTCCGAATTACTCTCAATCCATACTCTGTACTCATTAGACTTTAGGAGCGAAAGGCTACATACGTGTCTTACACCCATTTTAATACGAGCACTTCGTTCTTGGTCGTCCACTCTTCATTATTCTCTCTTGGCTGTTGTACGTATTGTATATGACCCGTCTCTCCCTATAGCTTACCCCTACTTTTTTCAGAATTTCGAACATCCTGCACCATTTTACACTGTCGAGCGCTTTTTCTAGGTCGACAAATCCTACGGAAGTGTCTTGATTTTTTTTTAGCCTTGCTTCCATTATTATCCGTAACGTCAGAATTGCCTCTCTCGTCCCTTTACTTTTCCTAAAGCCAAACTGATCTTCATCTAGCGCATTCTCAATTTTCTTTCCATTCTTCTGTATGTTATTCTTGTAAGCAACTTGGATGCATGAACTGTTAAGCTGATTGTGCCATAATTCTCGCATTTGTCAGCTCTTTCTGTCTTCGGAATTGTGTGAATGATGCAATTCTAAAAGATGGTATGTTGCCAGACTCATACAGTCTACACACCAACGTTAATAGTCGTTTTTTTACCACTTCTCCCAATGATTTTGGAAATTCTGATGGAATGTTATCTATTAATTATTATTATGTTATTATTAATCAAAATTTAAGCGGTGGCAGGTTTCGAATTGGGGAATGAAGACGTTTTGATTACTAATCAAAGATGCTAATCCTAGACCAAGGGTGCACAATTATTCTGCTCTACAATGGAAATTTGAATCTCCAGATTGCTTCCTCCCGATTACGCCTTGTACCATCAGTTGCAACCTTGTACAAAGAGCTGTGTGCTTTGCAGTACCGACTGGAATTTCTTTACCATGTTGCAGGCGCTGGTCACGGTGGGGACTTTGGGTTCATTAGCCAAGGAACCATGTTGGGAGACCCACCACCAAGAGATTCCTTCGAAGGTAGACTCACTGATCAGATGACGCGCCTCTGGACCAGCTTCGCCAAGACAGGGTACGTAGAAGGCATGGTGCAGCATACACTGATGAGCCTAAACCTTATTATCGCCTGATTAGTAGCATTCTGGTCCGCCTTTGGAACGGAATACAGCAGTGATTTTGGAAGTTGTTTCCATAAATCCTTGGCAGGTTTCCAGTGGTAGGTGCCACCAGGTGACTACTCGCAGGTCACGCAATTCCCGTAAATTACGGGCCTTGTGGTTTGTGAGCGGAGAGCTGGCACCCAATAGTCTCCCAGATGTCTTCCATCGGGTTCAGATCAGCAGAATTTGGAAGCCAAGATATCAACGTAAGTCCACTACCATGCTCCTGAAGCCACTGTAGCACGCTGCTGGTCTTGTGACACGGCAGCTATCCTGCTTTGAGATGCTATTTCTGTCGGAGAAGATGTCAGATATCAAGGGACGCAGATGGTTCTCAATGAAGTTCACTGTGTGCACAGTTGTCCAGGTGAATGTCCCTCACATCATAACTCTGTCCACAGTAGTGGGGTGATACATGTTCTAAAGGCCGTTCAGCTGGATAATGGTGTATCTAATCTCTGTCCGAACAGGCTTTGGAAGGTCCAACGGTACCGACAGGCCGCCGTGTCATCCTCAGCACACGGGCGTCACTGGATGCAGATATGGAGGGGCATGTGGTCAGCACACCGCTCTCCTGGTCGTATGTCAGTTTACGAGACCGGAGCCGCTACTTCTCAATCAAGTAGCTCCTCAGTTTGACTCACTAGTGCTGAGTGCAATGACTGTGCATCGGGACAAGACTATCGAGTCGTTATAACAAGAAATGTGATCATCCGATCAGGCAACACGTTTCTATTGGTAGACGGTCTCATCTCGACGATCCTGCGCCTACTGCAATCCTAACTGAGAAGTGAGAGCTTGGTTAAAGGTAAAGGTTACCTGCTACGGAGTCACGACAGTATGAAAAGTTCTCGGAATCACCAAGAGAGGTCAGCGCTAGTACAACGAGTTGGTCACGTGATATTCACTGGACTGTTGCCTGTAAACACGTGCCACGTCAGTGATCTTGGAAGAGAGCTGTGGCGGTGACGTGGCTCTGTTGTTGTTCCCGTGTAGTGATTTGAGAAGATGAAAAAGATCGAGATTCGAGCAGTGATTGAGTACTTCATAAAGAAAGGTCTGAAAGCAAAGGATGTTCATGCGGATTTCTAGACTACACTGTGGGACGCTGCTCCTTCACATTCAACTGTTGCCAAGTGGAAAAATGAATTTAAATTTGGTCGCGAGAGCTTAGATGATGATCCGCGCAGTGTTCGGCCAAGACGTGTCATTATTCCAGAAATCATTGCAAAAGTGCACAAAATGGTCATGAAGGATCGCCGATTGAAAGTGCATGAAATTGCTTACACTTGCCAGATGTCATCTGAAAGGGTATATCACATTTTAACTCAAGAATTAGAAATGAAATAAATATCTGCAAGATGGTTGCCGCGACTCTTGACGCGCGCCCACACACATGTGCCGTCGTCATGGCAAAATTACACGAACCAAGGTACGGAATTGTTGCCACATGCGCCTTATTCACCTGATATAGCTCCGTCAGACTTCCATCTCTTCCCAGAACTGAAAATTTTTCTTGGTGGACGAAGATTCACTTCAAACGAAAATTGATAGCTGGAGTTGATAACTATTTTGCAGGCCTGGAGGAAATTCATTTTACAGATGGGATCAAGGCACTGGAACATCGTTGGACCAAGTGCGTTAATCTACAAGGAGACTATATTGAAAAATAAAAAGAGTTTCAGTGATGTAAGTACTTTTTTTTATTCCGTTCCGAGAACTTTTCAAACCACCCTCGTAGCCCGCAAACCTCTGACCAGATCCGCAGTTTCCGATGTGTTCACGATCAGACGCTGGGCCATAAAAATTGGCATTTTTTCACAGTCGCCTATTGAGACTCCATTTTCTTACGCAAGCTAGTAGAATGATTCCTCATTTGCCCATGTTCTGCTTGTATACACTACCGAAAAAAAATAGCAACATCAGAAGGTAATTAACGCAGAGTAATAAAATTTAGGTAATATGTTTGTCTCCGTTACACATGTAAGTGATTAACGTTGCAGGATAGAAATTTAATGTAAGCGCGAGACAAACCATTGCACATGCATATAATTGGAAGGAGAAACAGCCTTGGTCGTATTTTTTTTGTTTTATTATCCGCAAAATCGATTTTCGGTCACTATTGCGGATAATAAAACAAAAACAAAATACAACCAAGGCTGTTTCTCCTTCCAATTATATCCATTATCTGGTCGTGGTGCACAGAACACTCCATGCAGTCGCCAATCATTGCAAATGTGGTATACTGGTACATTAACACCGGTGTAACCGCCGGAATGTTGAATGCAAGCACGCAAACGTCCATTCACTGTGTTGTACAGGTGCCGGATGTCAGTTTGTGGAATGGAGACCCACGCCTGTTCCTCTTGGTCGGTCAATTCAGGGATGTTTCCAGAATCAGATTTTCACTCTGCATTGGAGTGTGTGCTGATATGAAACTTCCTGGAAGATTAAAATTGTGTGCCGGACCGAGACTCGACCTCGTGACCTTTGCCTGTCGCGGGCAAGTGCTCTACCAACTGAGCTACCCAAGCACGACTCACGCCCCGTCCTCACAGCTTTACTTCTGCCAGTACCTCGTCTCCTACCTTCCAAACTTAACAGAAGCTCTCCTGCGAACCACTTGCACTTGCCCGCGAAAGGCAAAGGTCCCGAGTTCGAGTCTCGGTCCGGCACACAGTTTTAATCTGCCAGGAAGTTTCAATTCAGGGATGTTTAATGCTGCTTGTGGACGACTATGTGCCATACGTGCTCAATTGTATACAGATCTGTTGATTGAGCAGGCCAAGGCAACATGCCAACACTCTGTAGAGCATGTTGGGTTACAGCAGCTGTATGTGGGAGAGCGTTATCCTGCTGGAAAACAGCCACGGGAATTCTGTTCATGAATGCCAGCACAAGTCGAATCACCAGACTCATGTACAAATTTACAGTGGGAAAACCACTGTAAATACAAAATCGCACCTCACACCGTAACTCCAGGTGTAGGTCCAATGAGTCCAGCACGCAGACAGTTTGATCGCAGGCCCTCAACTGGCCTTATTCGAACCAACAGACGGCCGACATTGGCACCGAGGCAGAACCAGCTTTCATCAGAAAGCACAACAGACCTGCAGCGTTCCCTCCAATGAGCTCTCACTTGGGACCAGCGTCTGGCTCGGAGCTGTCCTTGAAGTAATCAATTTGTAACAAGTCATTGTGTCACTGTGGTGCCAACTGCCGCTCAGATTGCTTCTGCAGATGCAGTATGATGTGATACAGTCCTATGCCGAACACACGGCTGTGCTACGTGGCCGTCCAGAGCCCTGCCTTCTTGCGACAGATTCTCGTGACCACTGCTGCCGGGAATCATATATAGTGCACTACATTTCTGCCAAGTCTTTCTGCTATATCGCAGAAAGAACATCCAGTTTCTCGTAGCTCTATACAGCATCACGTTCAAACTCAGTGAGGTGCTGACAAGGGCCTCTTTGTCGCCTTAAAAGCATTCTTCACCACCATCAACGCACCACGTCTAATCTGAAAGGTAAGTAACGCTGACGACCGTTACAGTGCGTATTTAAAGCAAACATGATTTGCATCGTCATAGTGGTGCTACTAGCGCCACTCTTATTCAACCGGCTCTAAATTTCGATAGATATCGTTTTTGAGGGGTAGATACACGACTACGAAGTTTCGTTTATGTCGCACAACTACTTATTGCTGCGATTTCTTTTCCGTTAGTTTTTCTTACTGTATGATTTGCATGCATTTTATCTCGCTGTGGGCAGTAGTTAACCTGTTAGGAGTCATCAATGTGTAGCGAACAGTAAAGTAAAATCAAGTTCATTGTCACTGTGCAATTGCAGAACTGAAGATTATTTCATATTTTACCTCTCTCTGTCTTTCATGTGGTGGATCACCGCCAGGTGAAATTCTTTGTAAACTGAAGATTCATAGAAACTGGCACACCTGCCCAATATCGACTAGGGCCTCACGAGCATGCAGAAGTGTCCCAACACGACATGGGCTAGACTCGACTAATGTCTGAAGTAGTGTTGGAGGGAACTGACACCATGAATCCTGAAGGGCTGCCCATACATAAGACTACGGGAACGTGGAGATCTCTTCTGAACACCACGTTGCAAGGCATCCAAGATGTGCTCGACAGTGTTCGTGTCTGATGACTTTGGTGGCCAGCGGAAGCGTTTAAACTTAGAAGAGTGTCCCTGGAACCACTCTGTAGCGGTTCTGGGCGTATGGGGTGTCGTATTGTCCTGCTGGAATTGTCCACGTATGTCCGGATGCACAATGGACACGAATGCATGCAGCTGATCAGTGTCACGTGTCAGAGTCGTATCTAGACGTATCAGGGGTCGCATATCACTCCAACTGCACATGCCCCACACCGTTACAGAGCCTCCATCAGCTTGAACAGTCCCCTGCTGACATACAGGGTCCATGGATTCATGAGGTGTCTCCATATCCATACACGTCCATCCGCTCCGTACAATTTGAAACGAGACTCGTCCGACCAGGCAACATGACTCCAGTCATCAACAGTCCAATATCGGTGCTGACGGGCCCAGGCGAGGCGTAAAGCTTTGTGTCGTGCAGTCATCAAGGGTACACGAGTGGTCCTTCGGCTCCGAAAGCCCATATCGATGATGTTTCGTTGAATGGTTCGCACACAGTGACACTTGTTGATGGCCCAGCACTGAAATCTGCAACACTTTGCGGAAGGGGTGCACTTCCGTCACGTGGAACGACTCTCTTCAGTCGTGTTCGGTCGCGTTCTTGCAGGATCTTTTTCCGGCCGCGCCATGTCGAAGTTTGATGTTTTATCGGATTCCTGATATTCACGGTACGCTCGTGAAATAATCGTACTCACTTAAATCGTCATAACCTGCTATTTTAGCAGCAGTAACCGATCTAACAACTGCGCCAGACACTTTTGTTATATAGGCGCTGCCGACCGCAGCGCCGTATTCTGCCTGTTTCCTTTTTTGTATTTGAATACGCATGCCTACACCAGTTTCTTTGGCGCTTCCGTGTATATGACGCCATATAGGCGACTTGCACGTCAGTAATGAAGCAATGTGGATGACGACAATATAACACCTTGTCTCCGAGCACCAAAAATCTCCTATCGGGCCGGGGGTCGAACCCGGGGCCCTTTCGTCGGCATTCAGCCATTTTGACCCCGCAGCTACCGAGGGAGACATATTTAACCCAATTTCGTGTTATTTTTCATTCCATCGGATCAGCGTTCAGTTCTGCACTACATTTGCGATAATACCGTAATGTGGTTACTCCTTTCAGTCGTCGGAAGACTACCATATGACAGCGATTTGATTGTGTTTTAATGAAACGAATGAAACTCCTCAATAAGAAAAATGCAGTAAATGCCTTTAACATTCTCATCTGTGGGGTTAAAAACCACGAATGTTCAATTTGAAGATGTGCCTCATACGAAGGAGTGTTGCTGCTCGACGCGGCTTGTGCTGGAAGTGTAGACGTGACACCTGAACACAGACAGATGTCTATCGAAGGGACTGGACACCGCGACGTAACCGAATTCGAACGTGGCGTGATAATCGGTGCACGACGCATGGGTCATATCGCATCAGAGATTGCGCCAGAATTTGGTTTTCCGAGGTCAGCAGGGTCTAAGCTGCATCGTCAGTATTGCAGAAATTATGTTTCCTCACACAGTAAACCGCCACACGGGACGACCACAAGTGTCTGAGGTGATGTCACCTCCACATATCCACAATGGGCGATTGACGGTCCTCTGTGATTCAAATCGCCAGCCGATATGAGTGTGGGGCGTCAGGAATCCATTGATACCGCGACGGACACAAATGCATCGCACAGTCTTCAGTAGCGGACGACCGATTGACTTTTGGTCACGTAATGGATAGAAGTTAATCAGAAACAGTCTAAAAAGCTTGTGAGGGCGTTGCTGGGTAGACTGGGCTGAGAAATGATTGTTCAGAAAAAAATGGATACGTTGCGCCGTTTCTTAGTTAATTAGCACTGAAGATATTCAATCAGGCCGTTGGGCGTGCGAATTTAAGCTGTAATTACAGTAGCTGCTCTGACGTTACTTCGGGTGTGGCGAACGCGCGCCTCTCTGATTTTACTAACAAGGGAAACTTCCCATCGCACCCCCGTCACATTTAGTGGTAAGAGGATCCAATGGACAGCCCGCCAAAAACTGAACACAGATCAAGCATGTAAACAGGAAGAAGTTGTTCTGAACTCTTAAAAAAAATAGAAACAGTGAATTGTCCAAACTTAAAGAATGCAATATTGAGTGAATGTGAATGGCTGTGGTGTCGTGGTCAGAGATCAACCAAAAAAAAAAAAAAAAGTGGCCATGGTTTTGGACTAGGAAGCTGACGAGCAGTGTTCAAAACTCTCTGGTGCCTTTTTTTCACAGCATTATGAACTGTCCGTCCGATCACAGAAATGTTTGTTCTCTTTCTGTAGTCTTGGCAGTTGTCGTATTATAGAATATGCACGTGGTAAGAAACGTTACTTTCGCAACTGAATGTGATGAATAGTGAGAGCAGCAAGATAACACATAGACGTCTCACAGAAATGAAAACAGCGAATAAAAGCGTGTGAACTATGTTACAACATAGGAATTCAAGAGTCGAAACTTCCAAAGCGGAACACAGCTTCAAAAACATTCAAAACATACGTTTTGAGGGATCCAAAGGAAAACTGTGTCATTGTGAAACTGTTGCGTTCATTTTTTGCAGCATATGTGACAAACTACACACGTCAAAAAAAAAATTTTGTATCACCTCGGTTCCGAGAGTCCCAGAACCTGTACAGAAAATTGGAATAGAGTCAACATAAACATCATGTCCGCCCTATTTATCCCTCACGAAAACCACACATTGCATGTTGTAGCACCATACAGCGAAACACTCAGAGGTGGTTGTCCAGATTGCTGTACACAACGGTACCTCTCATACCCAGTAGCTCGTCCTCTTGCATCGATGCATGTGTGTATTCGTGGTAGCACACTATCCACAAGTTCATCAAAGCACTTTTGGTCCAGATTCGGCATAGATCCCTCAGAGCGGTTGGTGGGTCACGTCGTCCATAAACAACCCTTTTCAATCTATCCCAGGCATTTTCGATACGGTTAATGGCTGGAGAACATGCTTTCCATTCTATTCGAGCGATGTCGTTATCCTGAAGGAAATCATTCACAAAATGTGTACAATGGGGGCGCGAATTGTCGTCCATGAAGACGAATGCCTCGCCAATATGCTGCCGATATGTTTGCACTATCGGTCGGAGGACGACATTCACGTATTGTACACCCATTACGGCGCCTTCCATGACTATCTTCCTGCACTCGCTGGACAGTGTGTCTAAGGCGTTCAGCCTGGTTGAAATGGCTCTAAGCACTATGGGACTCATCTACATCTACATCTACATCCATACTCCGCAAGCCACCTGACGGTGTGTGGCGGAGGGTACCTTCAGTACCTCTATCGGTTCTCCCTTCTATTCCAGTCTCGTATTGTTCGTGGAAAGAAGGATTGTCGGTATGCTTCTGCGTGGGTTCTAATCTCTCTGATTTTATCCTCATGGTCTCTTCGTGAGATATACATAGGAGGGAGCAATATACTGCTTGACTCTTCGGTGAAGGCATGTTCTCGAAACTTTGACAAAAGCCCGTACCGAGCTACTGAGCGTCTCTCCTGCAGAGTCTTCCACTGGAGTTTATCTATCATCTCCGTAACGCTTTCGCGGTTACTAAATGATCCTGTAACGAAGCGCGCTGCTCTCCGTTGGATCTTCTCTATGTCTTGTATCAACCCTATCTGGTACGGATCCCACACTGCTGAGCAGTATTCAAGCAGTGGGCGAACGAGCGTACTGTACCCTACTTCCTTTGTTTTCGGATTGCATTTCCTTAGGATTCTTCCAATGAATCTCAGTCTGGCATCTGCTTTACCGACGATCAACATTATATGATCATTCCATTTTAAATCACTCCTAATGCGTACTCCCAGATAATTTATGGTATTAACTGCTTCCAGTTGCTGACCTGCTATTTTGTACCTAAATGATAAAGGATCTATTTTTCTGTGTATTCGCAGCACATTACACTTGTCTACATTGAGATTCAATTGCCATTCCCTGCACCATGCGTCAATTCGCTGCAGATCCTCCTGCATTTCAGTACAATTTTCCATTGTTACAACCTCTCTATACACCATAGCATCATCTGCAAAAAGCCTCAGTGAACTTCCGACGTCATCCACCAGGTCATTTATGTATATTGTGAATAGCAACGGTCCTATGGCACTCCCCTGCGGCACACCTGAAATCACTCTTACTTCGGAAGACTTCTCTCCACTGAGAATAACATGCTGCGTCCTGTTATCTAGGAACTCCTCAATCCAATCACACAATTGGTCTGATAGTCCATATGCTCTTACTTTGTTCATTAAATGACTGTGGGGAACTGTATCGAGAACGCCTTGCGGAAGTCAAGAAACACGGCATCTACCTGTGAAGCCGTGTCTATGGCCCTCTGAGTCTCGTGGACGAATAGCGCGAGCTGGGTTTCACATGACCGTCTTTTTCGAAACCCATGCTGATTCCTACAGAGTAGATTTCTAGTCTCCAGAAAAGTGATTATACTCGAACATAATACGTGTTCCAAAATTCTACAACTGATCGACGTTAGAGATATAGGTCTATAGTTCTGCACATCTGTTCGACGTCCCTTCTTGAAAACGGGGATGACCTGTGCCCTTTTCCAATCCTTTGGAACGCTACGCTACGCTCTTCTAGAGCCCCCTCTACTTAGAAACTACTTAAACCTAATTAACCTAAGAACTTCACATACATCCATACCCGAGGCAGGATTCGAACCTGCGCCCCGTTCAGCCTGACCAGGTTGCCTCCAAACACGTCTCTGACGATTGTCTGTTTGATGGCATATGTGGCACTCATCGGTGAAGAGAACGTGATGCCAATCCTGAGCGGTCCCTTCTGCATGTTGTTGGGCCCATCTGTACCGCACTGCATGTTGTCGTGGTTGCCCGGACAGACCTCGCCATGGACGTCGACATCATGTAGCCCATTGCGCACAGTTTCAGTCGTAACACAAAGTCCTGTAGCTGCACGAAAAGTATTATTCATCATGGTGGCGTTGCTGTCAGGGTTCCTCCGAGCCATAATCCGTAGTTAGCGGTCATCCACTGCAGTAGTAGCACTTGGACGGCCTGAGCGAGGCATGTCATCGACACTTCCTGTCTCTGTGTATCTCCTCCATGTCCGAACAACATCGCTTTGGTTCGAGACGCATGGACATTTCCCTTGTTGAGAGCCCTTCCTGACACAAGGTAACAATGCGGGCTCGATCGAACCGCGGTATTGACCATCTAGGCATGGTTGAATTACAGACAACACGAGCCGTGTACCTCCTTCCTGGTGGAATGACTGGAACTGATAGACTGGCGGACCCCCTCCGTCTAATAGGTGCTGCTCATACATGGTTGTTTACATCTCTGGGCAGGTTTAGTGCCATCTCTGAACAGTTAAAGGGACTATATCTGACAACTATACCACAGCCAACGTATCAAACGTTTGCGGTTCCCATTCGAAACCCACGTCCTTTCGGCTGCTAATAGAGTAGTTGTGAGAAATCAACTGTCATTATAGATCCTTACACCTCATATATAAATTTGAATACAGCGAAGAGCGGAATAGATTGGCACGAGGCTCGCCCGCCACCACTTACCCACAACGGCGTTATTCTTTCATCCTCTTACGTATTACACTTCTGTTCTCGGGCCGTTCACTGTTTCTATTTTGCTTTTCTGCACAGTTCGGTACACCTTCTTCCTATTGTCATGCTTGATGTGTGTTCAGGTTTTCAAAGGGTGTAACATCCACGTGATAAATTTTTGGCTACAGTGCGACGAGAGGAAATTATGCCTCTAACAGTTATAAACATTATGTATTGGGCGTACAGTGAAAACTTATAAATATTAATTATTTATATAATATTCTATGATGTAATTAGACATATCGATGTGTATCATACAAAGACAATGATAATTGTAAATTCCTTTTATGATCTGCGTTTGTCTTCCTTTGTTTTTACCTTTTGTTGGATGGCTTTTGTAGGTTCAGCACGCAAGACGCATATCAAACTGAGGTCTGTTAAGAAATTGTAATTATTTGTTAATTATTACTTGAAAATAGAGTCATTATTATTATAAACATGAGTGAATAATTATTTGTAACTTTAATTCCTCTCTCAGTAAGCATTATCTGTGTTAATTGTTTCTTTCCGCTGCAAGGAGCGCAGCCATTGATGATAGCGGTTTGTATCGCGTTTTTGTCTGTGTTTTCCTTAGAAACAAATCAAATGTTTGCTTGATGAAGTCTAAATAGTGCACAATACGAAAGTAGAGTTTCTGTAAAGTTTAATAAGCATTTAAAATACTTATTTGCTCTAACAATAGAAAGGCTCTATCAGTTGTCTGCCGCCATCTTCACAATTATCACAGCGGCAAATTCAAATTACGCAACTCTGCAGACATAAATGCTGAACGTAATACAAATGTGTAAAAATAAATGTGCACCGGTGGTCCCGAACTCATTTTAATGAAAATAATTCGAATCAGACTGGTTCTTTAAAAACACTGCTCACAGCACGAACGTTATAACAAACTTTTCTAGCTGATGTATGGAGCCGAAATTAATTACGCACGAGTTGCGAAGAATATTGTTTCAGGTAACATACGTCAGTGTTGTGCGCGGCTGATATTCGGTGGTTTTAATGATCATTTTGCTGAAGATAACTGTTTCCATCATAATCCATAGTTGTATAGAATCTGTTGTATGAACTGTGTTTTAGTGACACTTACACAACTTACAGACAACACTTTAACACGACGTTAACTTGGAGTTCTTTAGCAACTTGACCAATTCTTTAGCCGGGAGAAAATTTATTTAGTAATTACTCAATGTAATAAAATAAGATTATCATTTTCAGTTACAAATTAGTTAAATACCAAACCACTGAATAACCCAGCGAACGCCACAGGGGCTGTCCACAGGTTTCTCTTACCGCTAAATCTGAGTGAAGGACGATGGGGAATTTCCGTTGATAGAGTCTCGTGCGATTTTACTGTGCATCCGGTCAAGGCAGAAGTTGATGAGGCCGATGGCCGGCGAGAGGCTATATAAGTAAATAATCTGGAAAGACATTGTCAGTTACTGTGCAGCTGCGCGTGTGGCAACACTGTACGGCGAACAGAGTTGCCTCGCTACAGGTGGACATTTGGGCATTCTCGGCCTGTTGTGTATAAGGCCATTGATAACGTTGAAGTTACTTCGAGTAGTAACGTCGGAGCGCAAGTGATTCAGCGACGGCCGTACGTGTTTTGCGAGTGTGTAACTTTACAGTTACGGATGCAATGATGCAGCTTCTCATGGTAATGGTTGGATCACTGCTGCAGTTTTGCGGTATCCTGGTGATACAGTGAAAGCCGTTGCAAGTCTGGAGAGTTTAAATAGCAGAGATGTGATTCCTTATTACATATTTCAAGTGAACGAATTGTACAGTCGGGACATGGGACAGTCGTATTTTACGTGTACGATACTCTTTGCTGTTAAGACCAGTATGCTGCTGTTTGGTTTAAAGGAGATCGAGTTTCTAAAAAAAATGGTTTCTGATGATATTATCTTCTATTATGGAAACTAAAATAAAGTAGCTTTCATTTCCTTATCTCCCGTGAGTCCGCCTCGATAGCTGAGTGGTCAGCGCTCAGGGACTGGGTGTTGTGTTGTCTTCATCATCATTGCTGTGGCCGCTCACTTCGGACATCGTAGCGCCTACTGCATCGGCATCCCACTTTACGTCTTGCCATCACGGGATGCCCACAGGATGTATATTCACCAGGAAAACCTACGTCGTCTGTGTTTCCAAAACAAAGATATACCGGCGGCCACAACTCAACACACCACTAGGTCTCCACCAACGGCCAACAGGGACCGCTATCCGTTCACGGAGCTTGCACAACAACTTCACCAGAGGTCGCAGCTAGGCTAGAAGCTACTTTGCTACGCCGGGCACGTGATCGCAAATAGTTCTGGCAGATATCTTCGCCAAAGTGGTTTGTAAGCTTTATAAGGCGGCGCACTGCCGGCAACGCACGCACGGTAGTCCTGCTCGGGATGTCGACTAGAGAGGTGTCTTTTCATGCGAAGGATGTGGCGGATCGTCGTCCGTCAGGGCCAGCTCAGGCGACCGAGCTGATCCCGGTGACGGCCCCATCCGGCCCCCCACCTATGACGAACCGGCTACCGACTCCTGACTATAACAAGGCTGACTACTCTTTTACTTCTGACTTGCGCTCTCGTGATCGAGCGTTCATTATTATGAACAAGCTCGCGCAAGGGGCTCTACCTTGGCCGAGAAGACGATGAGGCGGCCACACTCGCCTCCTGCAATATTCGCAAGGCTGCTGCACTACCGCACACGAGACAGCAAGAGTCGGGTGTGCCACCGAGAGCCTCGCCGGTCGCACTGCAAGAGTTTGTGGACCGGGCGCCGCCGGCCTCGGGGGGTTTTGTGCCGCGGGACTCGACCACCCGAGAGGTCGATGTGCCCCCGGTTGCCCTACTGGCCCCACAGACACAGAAAGAGTTCCTGGCTGCGCTAGTTGATGCCCCGTCCTGCGCTAGGGGAAACCCCGCAGTCTGGACGGGGGCACAGTCAGCTGCAGAGGCCACCGAGAGGCCATGGAACTGCCAGACGCAAATCTCGCTGAGGCTATAGCCGAGGCAGAGCATCGAGACATGACCCTGACGATGCCCCCGCACCCAGAAAGTGCCGGGCTGTGACGCACGACCATTCCGATAATTCCTCCATGGCCTCTGACGCAGCGAGGCCGGGGAAGAAGGCATCTAGGGCCTCCCGCGCCTCGACCACAGAGGCAGTGAAGACGGTCGTGGGCTCCTACCGGAGCACCGCCAAGCCGAGACCCACAAACAAAACGCAGCGACCCCCTCGTTCGCCTGCTGCCTCCCGGCAACCTGCTTCGGACAGCTCTGTTGCCCCACCCAGGCGGCAACCGCAGCCGCTGCCGACCGCCAACACGTTTGCTGGCGCCAGCGCCGCCCCAGAAGAGGCCGCCGCCCCCGCCGCCTATCGTCGTCCAATGGGACGGCGTCTACAAGGAAATTTGATTGGGTGGCCACGACCACTACTGTCAAGGCCGCCGGCCCTGAGCTCTACGAGGTCACAGCCACGTCCACTGCAGAGTACCGCGCGGTGATGGACACTATTTGCTCGGATGGCCTCCAGTGCTACACACACCCTTCCGAACCGCTCAAACTTCTGAAGGTGGTATTCCGCCACCTTCCCCTCAAGTTTGGTGCGGACTAACTCCGCGAGGAGCTCGAGGACATGGGCTTTGGCATCCCATCCACCAGTCTGATGAAGTCCCCTCGAACTAACCGAGACATGCCTCTGTACCAGGTTGTCCTCGTTGACAACCTGGAAAACCGGAAGATTTTCCAGGTGCAGCGAGTCGGTCGAGGTGGAACCGCTTCGGGCCAAAGGCAAGAGGGCCCAGTTCTTCTCATGCCAGAGGCTGGACCACGTCTCCCGATACTGCTCCGTGCTGCCCCGCTGCGTAAAGTGCGCGGGACAGCACGAGAGCAAATATTGCGGGCTCACCCGAGAAGCCCCAGGCCGCAAGTTGCCAGTTACAGAGTCTGTTCGGCCTTCAAACGGAGCCGAAACCAGCAACGGGGCAGGGCTGCTCCTTCTCGTCAAGTGCACCCGTCCCCCAGCTTTGTTGCCTCCACCGTCTGCCTCCTCCACCCAGCGATCGGAGCAGGCCGCTGGCGAGAAGCAGCAGCCGACTGCGCCGTCCACGGCTTCGCCCGGGCGGGTGGCAACCGCCGCACTCACTGGCGCGCGGGATGCCTACCCACGCAGGCGTCGCCGGCGCGCGGGCCGGGCTACCCGTGCCGCTGGGAAACGGATTTCTGCCGACACTCTGCCGCGGCGGCAGCCGGAACCCCGTGCTGCGCCGCCACCGAAACTAGCGGCCGATGTTCCAAGACAGTCGTCTTCTACGGAGCGGTTGCGACAAGCCGCCCCAGCGTCCCCCGCCGCCCCCTCTGCTCCCGACGCAGCTGAGCTCCGATCGTTGAGCCAGCTGCTAGAGTAACTCCAGGTGCTCGTCACCGCGGTCACGACGGCCCTCCGAGCCGGCGTTGCTACTTCTCCCCGCCACGGATAATCGCCTCATCCGTGGCCCCACAGTTTGCGCCTTCAACGACAACAGCTCGGCCCCCCGGCAGGGGGAAATCAGGGTGTTCTTGCGCGACTAGGCAATTGACATTCGCCTCGTGTGCGAGACATTCCTGAAGCCGAGAATTCGTGTCACGGCGGCCAACTATCGGTGCACAGACGGGTTGACCCACGGTGGCCGGACGGCCATCCATGTCAAGGCGTCCCTCGAACATCACGAAGTCCAGCTACCGCCCCTCACCGCGGTGGAGGCCACTACGGCGGAGGTTATCACCTTTTTTATTTTTTTAAGAAATTCTTTATTTCAATAATAATTATTATTATACAAACATAACCCACTTCCTTATATGATTAGTGGCTCCTAATTTGTTCATAAATCATTTGCAGCTAGTTCTAGGTATAATTAATTTATCAGGTACAGCTATAACTGATAACAATGGGCAACTAAATTTCTACTACTATTATTATTAATATTTAAGTATATAAACCTACTTTAGTGCCTTGCCCAGTATTGTAACTGCGACCAGGACGGTCGCGGGGTAGCACTGACGGAAGGCGCGGCGGGACCCGCGGAGTGGCCCGCGAACAACAACACAACGGAAAAGCACGGACACGACCACCGAAGTACACATCGAATACAGCAAGACCGAACAACAGAGTCGCAAGCAAACACACACGGAATAGGTTGGAGGGTAGTACATCACTACCGGACTTGACTATGCACCAATTATGACATTAGATATAAGGTTAGTTATAAGCTGAAACGAGGATAATAGAAATAGCATAGAACTGCAGCGACTACGTCACCGGCCAGCCCAGTGCCAGGGGCACTCCCACTGGGATTAGCTCAGTGGGAATGGCCAAAAAAATTAGGTTTGTATCTTATTCTGGCACACTTGTAACGCTGCAGGTAGAGTAGTCATAATAATAACCATCTGCAAGTAGTATCCTAACAATAGAAGCTAAAATCAAGGTAACACTAGACAAATAATAACATAGTTTAGTATAGTAGAATAACCCCTATAGTGGTGATGGATTGTAGTAAAAACCTGTAGTGTTAAACATAATAATAGCTGCAGATAGAATATAGAAATAGTTAAAAATAGGACCTACTAATGTATTTAGGTAGTAGGTTACATTGTATCATGATAATGATCAAATAAAGATTGATTTTTTTTAAAAAAAAGAAAGAAAAAACAATCACACACGTCCACTCTAACACGAACCAGGAAGTAAGCAGTCTAGCGCAAAGCGAGGTGTAAACCGACGTAAGCGAGATCAGACTACTGACTGAGCGAGAGGCCGGCGCTTAAGTATGTTATCGGAGGCGGCGCTATTGGCCGCTGGGACCACGTGTTCCACTGTGGCGCCCCCACACTGAAAGCGGACCAGGAGGCGCGAGCCGCCACAGCTTACGGTGCAGCGACCTCTATGGGTCTTCGACGTCCATGACGTCTGGCGCGGATTCAAATTCCGCGGCGCGCGGTACCAGACCCATCGAGCTAATCCCGATGGGCGTGCCCTGACACTGGGCAGGCCAAAGATGTTATTCGCTGCAGGTTCCTAATAACTAATTTCCTAATCTAAGTTCTACTAACTAGTTCTAATCTAAGTCAAGTCCGGTGCTTTTGTCTAGTATCGGTGACGTTGTTCCCCACTCCCCCTACTCCTGTACGTGGCGGATTCCAGACTACGAGGAAAGTCGGCCTATCCACGCGCTCTAGTCCGGAACCGCGCTGCTGCTACGGTCGCAGGTTCGAATCCTCCCTCGGGCATGGATGTGTGTGATGTCCTTAGGTTTAAGTAGTTCTAAGTCTAGGGGACTGATGACCTCAGATGTTGAGTCCCATAGTGCTCAGAGCCATTTGAACCCATCCACGCGCAGGCGGTATATGAGTAGGGCGTGCATTCAGTATTTGTTAAGTCTCAATTTTTAATTTGTGTCCCTTAGGTATTCCTTTAACACTTTTCGTGATACCTCATCTGCTAATTTGTTGAGAGTTTGAAAAAGGTCTTCTTGTCTTAGTAAGTGCTATGTGTCGCGGTCAGGTAATTGGTCACGTAATGCGGATGCAACATCACTGAAAAGGGGGCACTCGTGGACCACACGATCGGGGGTACCCTCTGATTCACCACATTCACACGCGGGTGTAGCCCTTTTCCCGAACCGACATAAATTTGTCGGGTATGGCCCATGTCCAGTGAGAAAATGGATCAGTCCTCGAGTGGGTTCAAAGTATCTCATTTCCAGTCGTTCCCTAATGCTCGGAAGGAATTCAAAAGTTCTACGCCCAGTTTCATCCACCTCCCATAGCTCCTGCCACAACTGCTCGCCCCTTTGCCGTATTTCATCCTTATCCTCCACTCCAGTGACTAATATCTCTCCTGTCTTCGTGATATTCCCTTTCTTGACCCAGAACCACGCAGCCTGCTCTCTAATTTTAATGTCCAGATGGTAGAGCCCTATTATGACTAATAAGGCTCCCCCTGGAGATGTTGTATAGGCCCCTACAGAAGCCTACAGGCCGCGGGGGGCCTGCTTCAGGAGGCTGACTTCGACTCCCTGCTGGCGTTGTGCGGAAAGATCTAGGCGACTCGAACGGCAAGCACAAGCAATGGAACTCCCGCATCACCAACGCCAGCGGCCGCCGCCTCCATCGCGCCACACAACGGCACGGCGCGATAGTACTGGGGCCCTACGACCACACCGTCTTCCCCCATCGCGGCCAGCCTGACGTGCTCGACATCGCCGTAATGAAAGGTGTCGGGCATTTCACGTCTGCCACCGTTAGATGCGCCGTGTCGTCCGACCACCTTCCGGTGTGATGTTAGTTAGGTAGTTCTAAGGTAGGTTTAGGTAGTTCTAAGTTCTAGGGGACTGATGACCTCAGATGTTAAGTCCCATAGTGCTCAGGGCCATTTGAACCATTTGAACCAATCTTTTGGAACGCTACGCTCTTCTAGAGACTTATGGTACACCGCTGCAAGAAGGGGGCCAAGTTCCTTCGCGTTGTTGTTCTTGTGGTCTTCGGTCCTGAGACCGGTTTGATGCAGCTCTCCATGCTATTCTATCCTGTGAAGCTTCTTCATCTCCCAGTACTTACTGCAACCTACATCCTTCTGGATCTGCTTAGTGTATTCATCTCTTGGTCTCTACGATTTTTACCCTCCACACTGCCTTCCAATGCTAAATTTGTGATCCGTTGATGCCTCAGAACATGTCCTACCAACCGGTCCCTTCTTCTTGTCAAGTTGGGCCACAAACTCCTCTTCTCCCGAATTCTATTCAATACCTCCTCATTAGTTGTGTGATCTACCCTTCTAATCTTCAGTATTCTTCTGTAGCACCACATTTCGAAAGCTTCTATTCTCTTCTTGTCCAAAGTATTTATCGTCCATGTTTCGCTTCTATACATGGCTACACTCCATACAAATACTTTCAGAAACGACTTCCGGTCACTTAAATCTATACTCGATGTTAACAAATTTCTCTTCTTCAAAAAGGCTTTTCTTGCCATTGCCAATCTACATTTTATATCCTCTCTACTTTGACCATCATCAGTTATTTTGCTCCGCAAATAGCGAAACTACTTTACTAGTTTAAGTGTCTCATTCCCTAATCTAATTCCCTCAGTATCACCCGACTTAATTTGACTACATTCCTTTATCCTCGTTTTGCTTTTGTTGATGTTCATCTTATATCCTCCTTTCAAGACACTGTCCATTCGTTCAGCTGCTCTTCCAAGTCCTTTGCTGTCTCTGACAGAATTACAATGTCATCGGTGAACCTCAAAGTTTTTATTTCTTCTCCATAGATTTTAATACAGACTCCGAATTTTTCTTTTGTTTCCTTTACTGCTTGCTCAATATACAGATTGAATAACATCGGGGAGAGGCTACAACCCTGTCTCACTCCTTCGCGTAGTCTGTGTAAAATCGAACTCGTATCCCACAGGTCCAGTGGCCTTTCCTCTTTTCAGCGATTTTAATTGTTTTTCTATCCCTCTATTTCGCATGGTTGAATCTGCACGTCCGACAGCCTAATTCGGTAACCTCGACACTGATTAACTCGTAATCGGTGCAACGTATCGAACTTATTTCATAACAATTACTTTCAGCACAGCCTGCCCTGCAACAGCCTTACAAACTTCTCAGACTGTTTGTGACCACCTTGAACGTATACTGCGCAACACAAATAAAGGGTCGCGTTTTCTAAATGCCGTAGTGGTCTCTCACTGCAAAGGAGAAGTTTGATCTTGGGCTCAGAGGTGCCTACAACTTTCCTTTGTAATGGTGCAAGAGCGCGGCGCCCTGCGACTTCACTCGGGTACTCAGCGACGCTTCAAACAGCGAGCTGTCGACAACTGCAAAAAAAGGGCAGACCTCAGAGGTTCATGTGACGTGTAAAATTTTGTTAACGGCCTCACATTGGCACCAAATATCACCTCAATTGTGCACAACGTCACGCGATGGGAAGGCCATCACGCCCCCTCTTACCCACAATTCACACCTGCTTTTGGGCGCCTTTGCGATGGAGGTCAGAACCTCCAAGCCCAGCGTTGAGATCAAGCGGTTTTCTTTAGGGTGTCCAACGATAACGTTCCAGACACAGCTGATCATAATCGACACGAAAAGGCCGCAAGGATGGCGTAAAGGGCGTCAAAGAAACCCGGCCCTTTCCGTAGGACGTTCAGTACCACACATTTCAAGCTCGGAAACGACGTTCTGCAGTATGACAATCAACTGGACGGCTTTTTTTTACTGTCTTTGACACTGTTGACGCCACCACACAATTCAACCCTTGTTTAAAAACAGCAAGGGCCTGCAAACCCACTAAATGAGATCGCGTCGCTTTGGAATACAGTGTGATCACAGTTCTTCTTCTGCTGTACAGGGAGGAACCAATAGGGACCATTCATTAGACGAAATTTGAAAGTGATCCATATCAGCAAAGGGTACTTTTGCTTTTTCAGCTCTCTTGTTTTGTGCACTCCTGTGGCGTGATGATGAGGGCTGCGACATTGAGACACGCACGAATAAAACGGAAATTGTCGACCGAAGCCCCCATTCCAGTTTGGCGACACCCTTGGCGCCAACCTCACGCCTTTGTTGAGCACTTTCAGAATCTACCTTTACGGAAACAAAGTGTGATGGAGTCCTTTGTACTTGCCCACAGGCAAACCCTTTGCAGCCCTCTGATTCCGCACACCTACTAGCAGGTGCAAGAGCAGCAGCGTAGCCTGCCTACAGGCGCCAAGGACTCCTATCACAGTTTGTCTCAGTGCAGGTACATTTTTAAAGTCTTTTCAAACTTTTTTGTGAGATTCTGCCAAATAGTTTAATATAGGTGAGGTGTCAGGTCATACGAGGGCAGTTCAATAAGTAATGCAACACATTTTTTTTCTGAAACAGGGGTTGTTTTATTCAGCATTGAAATACACCAGGTTATTCCCCAATCTTTTAGCTACACAACACTATTTTTCAACGTAATCTCCATTCAATGCAACGGCCTTACGCCACCTTGAAATGAGGGCCTGTATGCCTGCACGGTACCATTACACTGGTCGATGTCGGAGCCAACGTCGTACTGCATCAATAACTTCCTCATCATCCGCGTAGTGCCTCCCACGGATTGCGTCCTTCATTGGGCCAAACATATGGAAATCCGACGGTGCGAGATCGGGGCTGTAGGGTGCATGAGGAAGAACAGTCCACTGAAGTTTTGTGAGCTCCTCTCGGGTGCGAAGACTTGTGTGAGGTCTTGCGTTGTCATGAAGAAGGAGAAGTTCGTTCAGATTTTTGTGCCTACAAACACGCTGAAGTCGTTTCGTCAATTTCTGAAGAGTAGCACAATACACTTCAGAGTCGATCGTTTAACCATGGGGAAGGACATCGAACAGAATAACCCCTTAAGCGTCCCAGAAGACTGTAACCATGACTTTACCGGCTGAGGGTATGGCTTTAAACTTTTTCTTGGTAGGGGAGTGGGTGTGGCGCCACTCCATTGATTGCCGTTTTGTTTCAGGTTCGAAGTGATGAACCCATGTTTTATCGCCTGTAACAATCTTTGACAAGAAATTGTCACCCTCAGCCACATGACGAGCAAGCAATTCCGCACAGATGGTTCTCCTTTGCTCTTTATGGTGTTCGGTTAGACAACGAGGGACCCAGCGGGAACAAACCTTTGAATATCCCAACTGGTGAACAACTGTGACAGCACTACCAACAGAGATGTCAAGTTGAGCTCTGAGTTGTTTGATGGTGATCCGTCGATCATCTCGAACGAGTGTGTTCGCACGCTCCGCCATTGCAGGAGTCACAGCTGTGCACGGCCGGCCCGCACGCGGGAGATCAGACAGTCTTGCTTGACCTTGCGGCGATGATGACACACGCTTTGCCCAACGACTCACCGTGCTTTTGTCCACTGCCAGATCACCGTAGACATTCTGCAAGCGCCTATGAATATCTGAGATGCCCTGGTTTTCCGCCAAAAGAAACTCGATCACTGCCCGTTGTTTGCAACGCACATCCGTTACAGACGCCATTTTAACAGCTCCGTACAGCGCTACCACCTGTCGGAAGCCAATGAAACTATACGAGACGAAGCGGGAATGTTTGAAAATATTCCACAAGAAATTTCCGGTTTTTTCAACCAAAATTGGCCGAGAAAAAAAATGTGTTGCATTAGTTATTGAACTGCCCTCGTATGGGTGTTCTGAACACAATTTCGACACACAACTCAGTAGGCTGTGGAGTGGAAGGGGTAGGCTAGCAACAGAACAGTGCATCACCATTGACTAAACACATTTATTGAACACATAAGTCAGGTATTACCCAAAAGGAACAATCAGTACAAATTACAAAATAATATTCTTTCCCTTTAAGTCACTCAAACACTTAAACAGGCAAATAGCAATCATTTAACTGAAAGCCTTTTAAGAAAGCAAGACTAGAAAATTTGAATGATGAGTTAAAATCATATTTAAATAGGCTCTGACCGAGCGCATATTTTAAAACGAAATACTTCCTTTAAGGAACCATCGATCAAAATTAATTACATAATCGTCAACAACCATATTACATCCAAGACATTTAAGATTAAACAGTAATGTATAACATCAGAGAGCTGCAGTCCTAAGTTTTAAGCAGCCCGTTTCAGATGGACTGCACTGCAACAGTACAATACAAGTCCCTCAGAGGATCTCCCCACACAGGAAGTTATTGCCGCAATCGACAAAATATCAACATCATTCCATGTACAGACCAATTCTCTTCTCCGAAAGCAGCCACCGCAACTCTCGGGAACCACTGGGACATCCAATGCAAAAATCGTTACTCCTTCACACAAATTACAGGACGCCCGCTTCCCATTGCTTGGTACGGCGCCTTCCGTTCAGAGCCAACTTGTATATCTCCGTGTGATAGGTCCGGTCCCACACTCGCTGCGTCAACCCGACAACCGTCTTCCACCACGTCCCGGAGCACACCCCCCCACAGGACCTCGCGTCGTAACTCCTCGCGTAGGCCCCAGAGGGCGCTGCTTACCGCCCTGACCGTGGCAGGAAAGATCAACCACCAGAGTGGCACTATCGATATGAATCGCCACGGCTCAATAGGGTGCCTCGAAGCTGTTTTCTTGGGCACCTAAACAACATACAAGCAAATCATATTAATGGAGCTTATTACAGTAATTGAATTGACAATAATTAACTTGTGCGTGTACAAGGTGATGTCCCAAGCAAATGGCGACATGCAGATAATCAGTGTCCTTCACTATACACAATTTCCATACAAGCAGTTAATATAAGACACAACTCTCCGCTAAACTGTTAGGATGACGGCTCTTCTAGGGCGACTCGTCTATTGCGAGTCCGGATTCGATTCCCGGCAGGGCCAGGGATTTTCACCTGCCTCGAGATGACCGGGTGTCTGTGTTGTCCTCATCATTTCACCATCATTCATGAATGTGGCGAGATTGGACTGAGCAAAGGTTGGGAACTAGTACGGGCGTTGTTAACCGCGCAGTTGAGCGCCCCACAAACCAAAACATCGTCATCATCATCATCATCTAGTGCGGGTCTACTAGTGCGCCCGTGCCAAGGCGCAGCGTCGCTTTTATTCTGTTCGTGTAGTGGCCGCTCCTGTCGTGGTGACGTCCTAGTCAGCGTGCTATTGGCTGACGTCCTCTCACAGCCCTCTCTGCTGTATCGTTCTTGATATTCGTGCCAGCACTTGTCGTTACACTGGAATATTTTTGACCTGAGTACAGTAGTCAAGCGACGGTCGCAGGAAATTACAGAAAGTCTACACAACTAGTTTCAGTGAACCTCAGTCACCATTATCAAAAAAATGTTCAAATATGTGTGAAACCTTACGGAACTTAACTGCTAAGGTCATCAGTACCTAAGCTTACACACTACTTACCCTAAATTGTCCTAAGGACAAACACACACACATCCATGCCCGAGGGAGGACTCGAACCTCCGCCGGGACCAGCCGCACACTCCATGATTGCAGCGCCTCAGACCGCTCGGCTAATCCCGCACGGCACACCTTTATCAAATGTAACAAGTGTGATACAAGTCTGCTATTAATTATGACAAATTGGAATATAAGTAACGCCTAAGCACAACACCTTTGTCATACAAAACAGTACTGTGAAATTATCATATTAAATTAAGCCTCGTTTTGTAGTAAAGGCAAAGAACCAACTTCATTGCAATTTATCGTTGTGAAGCCTTTATCTATGCAGAACATTAACATGTTTAACGTCGTATATGTTGGATTAGGATCGGCATTGTCCGGCTGCCTGCATAATGAACGTAACAAGTGAAAATCTAGTCTTATTAATCTTAGCAATTCTCAAAGCATACATCGCTCAAGTATAAGAACCGCTAATTTTTAAAGTGTTCAACGAAGGTGGGCGAGTGGCACCGATGGTGTTGTCAAACTGATGGAGTCATAAAGGAACGCTTTGCAATTTTGCTCACACGTGTGTCAATATCGCATCCCTCCGAGATCACGCCAAAGGAGGGCATGAAACAGAAGAGCTGGAAAAGCGTAAGCATCCTTCCACTGCTTTGGATCTCGTTCAGATTTTCGTCGTATGGTTTTGAAAGTTCCCTAGTGGTTCCATTCCGTACAGCAGAACAAAATCTGGCGTCGTACTGCACTACAAAGCCATGCGATCGCGTTCAGTGGGGTTGCTCCCCCATGGTGTCCCTGGAGCAGCGTTGTCATCCGTTTGTTCGTCACACTGCCAACTCACGTTTCCGATCACGAAATATGCGGGAGTCAACGACCCGTGGGAATGAGCGGTTTCATTTATACCCTTCATGCCACGCCATAAGGTTGCCCCGTTTCCTATCGCGAAATATTTGGTAATCAAGACCCAATGGGGGGAGTAGTTGCATTGGTATCCTTTACGTACCCCTAAGGTTGTTTCGTGGCAATTCTGAAATTTTTCTTACCTACCCGAATGAAAACCGCCTGATATTATTGCTGTGCGTCGCGATTCTGACTTCCATCGCATAGGCGGAAAAGAAGGTTGGTTCAAATGGCTCTGAGCACTATGGGACTCAACTGCTGTGGTCATAAGTCCCCTAGAACTTAGAACTACTTAAACCTAACTAACCTAAGGACATCACACACACCAATGCCCGAGGCAGGATTCGAACCTGCGACCGTAGCGGTCGTGCGCCTTTAACCGCTCGGCCACTCCGGCCGGCGGAAAAGAAGGGATGAAATATGGGTAAGAGGGGGTGTGATGACCTTCCCATCGTATGGCACGTTCGTCGTGCGTTGGGCAGAACTGTGATGAAATTTGGTGGCAATGTGACACCATTAAAACATCTTACGCCTCACATGAACGCTTGAGCCGCGGCCTGTTTTCCGCACGTGCCGACACCTTGCTGTTTGAAGTGGCCCCGAGCCCGCGGGCGCCGTCGCAGCGTGCTACGCTTTTGCACCATTACAGAGGAAGAGGTACCTTTGAGCCAAATTTCGAACTTCACGTCGCTATGGGGAACAATTGTGATGTTCCGAAAACGTGATCCTTTTTATTTTCTTGCGCAATGTATACACACCGGTGTGCGGCACTTTAGAACGAAAGAAATTTTCGCATGATGAGTCACTGCCAAGTAACATAACTCGATGGAACATCTACATCTACATCTACATCTACATTTATACTCCGCAAGCCACCCAACGGTGTGTGGCGGAGGGCACTTTACGTGCCACTGTCATTATCTCCCTTTCCTGTTCCAGTCGCGTATGGTTCGCGGGAAGAACGACTGTCTCAAAGCCTCTGTGCGCGCTCTAATCTCTCTAATTTTACATTCGTGATCTCCTCGGGAGGTATAAGTAGGGGGAAGCAATATATTCGATACCTCATCCAGAAACGCACCCTCTCGAAACCTGGCGAGCAAGCTACACCGCGATGCAGAGCGCCTCTCTTGCAGGGTCTGCCACTTGAGTTTGTTAAACATCTCCGTAACGCTATCACGGTTACCAAATAACCCTGTGACGAAACGCGCCGCTCTTCTTTGGATCTTCTCTATCTCCTCCGTCAACCCGATCTGGTACGGATCCCACACTGATGAGCAATACTCAACTTGGACTATACACAGAAAGAAGTAGTAAAATATAATACGGAAGATAACTGGAAGCAGTAAGGAATGAGACAAACACAAATGACACTTTTATTCAAAGATAATAATTACACTGATGTCATGACCATTCATAATTGTGCCCTGACCATTACAAATCCGGAACATGGTTCCTATTAGTGTGTGTGGTCACCATGCTCGGCAGTGCATACCCTGCGACGTGTTCCCATGCTGGCATAAAGGTTGGTAAGGCGTTCTTGAGGCAGGGAGTTCCATTGCTCTGCCAGTTTGGTTGAGACCAGCTGGATGGTCCGTGGTGCACGCGGACGTGCTCCGCTACGTCTCCCCATAGCTTCCCACATGTGCTCTGTACAATTTAAGACGAGGAAACGGGTGCGGGCCAGTCCATTGGCCGAATATCCTCTCGTCACAAGAGTTCCGCCACCTGCACTCTTTGATGGGGTTGCATACTGTCATCCATAAAAGGGCCAAATGCTCTCCGGAAAAGATACACACGTGGAAGGGGTACAGTGTCATAATAACATTGACTGGTGATTGCACCATGTTCAAGGACTTCGACGTCAGTCCATCCATGCAACGTCATTCCTCCCCACAACATAGCCGGCCGCTGTGGCCGAGCGGTTCTAGGCGCTTCAGTCCGGAACCAGTCAGTTGCTGCAGTCGCAGGTTCGAATCCTGCCTCAGGCATGGATGTGTGTGATGTCCTTAGGTTAGTTAGGTTTAAGTAGTTCTAAGTCTAGGGGACTGAGGACCTCAGGTGTTAAGGCCCATAGTGCTGAGAGCCATTTGAACCATTTTGAACCCCACAACATAGCACCTGGTAGTGATCATATTTGACAATGTTCCTTGGATGTATTAAATGTTTCCGTCTCTCGCCATATGAAGGTACATACAGCGTTGTCGAACATGATCGTTTTGATGGCCCAGTTGTTATAGTGTCGAGAGGCACAATGTTGCATGGGCATACTGACCTCCGAATCTGACGTTGTAGACAGTGAAACTGAAATCTGGTGACAACATCGAGTGTGGATGTAGAGGTGGGTATAATTGGTGCAAGTGTCCCATAGTGGGGCAGTCAGGACCCTCGACATGATCACTCCGCGTGAGACGTGTGTCTGACATGACATCGAATTATTTAATAGCGTTTGTCCTTGATACTGATCTCAGCAGCAGGTACAGCGACTGGACTGAGCCACCATGCAAAGATCATAATCTGGGTCTTCTCTGGGTTGTATACGAGACGATTAATAGTGGGCCAGATGGTAAGTTGATGATGATGATGTTTGGATTGTGGGGCGCTCAACGGCGTGGTTATCAGCGCCCGTACAATTACCCAATCTTTGCACAGTCCAATTTCGCCACTTTCCTGGATGATGATGAAATGATGAGGACAACACAAACACCCAGTCATCTCGAGGCAGGTGAAAATCCCTGACCCCGCCGGGAATCGAACCCGGGACCCCGTGCTCGGGAAGCGAGAACGCTACCGCGAGACCACGAGCGGCGGACAGAGAGATGGTAAGTTCTTCCAGTCCAGATAGTAGTTGGCGTTGGACGATACAGAAGCTCCTGTTGTTACTCAGGGAAGCTGTATCGTCAGCGTAGAGATCCAGTTAGGTGTTTCTGGTCTGAAGCGTACCATTCAAGTAGAGGACATACAACAAAATGGCTCTGAGCACTATGGGACTTAACTGCTGAGGTCATCAGTCCCCTAGAATTTAGAACTACTTAAACCTAACTAACCTGACAACACACACATCCACGCCCGAGGCAGGATTCGAACCTGCGACCATAGGACATACAACAGTGGGGCAGGTATAGGACTTTTAGGGACTCTGGCGCGACTGTTTCGACTAGTCGACGCACCTGATCCAAAGCTGTCGTGGAAGGGCAGCCCCAAAAGGTAGAAACTGAGCAGCTGCGTGTTTGACATAGGGACGCCAAGGAGCAGAGGTTTGAGTGGGACGCCATCAGGCCGCCAGGGACTCTGGAGACAAGGAGTAGTATCGCCCAATAGTACTCTCACCGTTCAGTAGTCTCCATGGCGTTTTTTACAATTCTGAACACTTGGTGCGTCATGGAACAGCTGCGCATCAGGAGCTGACTTTCTCATTGAAGAGGAGCCGCTCGACCTGGATTTATCGCTGCAGCCTCTTCAGATGCAGTCACTCAAATACGTTGATAACAGTGAGAAGTAGGCTTATGGGCCGATAGCTCCTGGGGCATCGTGTGTTGTTCCCTGGTCCGAGGATTACCACGCCCTCTGCTTGGTTCCACGCTCCTGGCTAGACTCCAGATGTCAGGACTGCTCTGAATGAAGCTAAAACCTCCTCTGCCGCGCTGCGGGGTGGTTGTCAAAGGATCTGATTCGTCATCAGGTCTGCTTCTCCAACTTTGATGTGTACTGACAAGTATACTGAGCTCCCCTGTTTGAGACCTTCTGGTGCATGTGTAGTGTACTCGAACATCACTGTGCAACCCTTATGTGAGCTCAAGCGCTTCTTCTGTAAGTCTGTGCATTGTTCCACGCTCCGAGTGTTCTCCATATTGGTACCTTGCGTTATCGATGTCAGATACACTACCTTCATTCGATAAAACTGCAGAAGGATTTTCGCGACGCAGTTCATGAATTTTTCTAATGACACGATTCTGTACAGTATCCAACGAAAACCTACAATCCTACTTGTTCCCTCTGATTCCTCGGACATTCGATTTTGGAAATTATTAGTGAATCCAGTATTCCGAGATTCACAGAGTCACGAGCGCGCTGAGAATACCAAATTCCAAGCATTACCTCTCACCATGGACAACCACTGGTGGACGTCTACACTTAACGACCGAGAGCAGCGGCGTTTGTCATTTCTGACAGACAAGCCACACTGCGTCAAATAAGCATAGAACTCAATGTGGTACATACAACGAACCCATCCGTTAATCTAGTGCGGCGAAATTTGGCGTTAATGCGCTGTGGCAGCAGGCGACGGACACACGAGCCTTTGCTATGAGCACGACATGACTTGCAGCCCCTCTCCAGCGCTCGTGATCATATTGGTTAAACGTAGACGACTGTAAGACCGTGCTCCGATGGGATGAGTCTCGATTTCAGTTGGTAAGAACTGATGGTAGGATTAGAGTGTAGTGCTGATCCCACGAAGCCATGGACTCAAGTTGTCGACAAGGCGTGTGCAAGCTAATGGGAGCTCCATCATGATGTGGGCTGTGTCTACGTGGAATGAATTGGGACCTCTGGTCCAGTTGTACAGATCATTGATTTATGTTCCAAAACGAAGATAGAATATTTGTGGATGACAATGCGCCATGTTACCAGTCAATCTGGACAAATGGAGCGAATGATTTGGCAAGCCAGATCTCCCAACATAAATCCCATCAAACATTTATGGAACATAACCGAGAGGTCAGTTCGTGCACAAAATCCTGCACTGGCAACAACTTCACAATTGTGGATAGCTACAGAGGCAGCATGGCTCCATATTTCTGCAGGGGACTTTAGGTGACTTGTTAAGTGCATGTCACGTCGAATTATTGCACCACACTGGGCAAAAGAAGGTTCCACACGATAATAAGGTAGTGTAAATGTGTCGTGGGGGGCAAGGTGGAGACAAACCACGAACTACCTGAAATGTGGGATATCTCAAAGTACTCAGCACACAAATGGAATTTAAGAAGTAATCCACTGTCTTCTCCTTCTTTTAGTGTTCAACCCTGATGTTGGTTCGCAGCAGAGCTCCATTCCTCTCTTCTGTCTGCCTTCCTCTTCATTTCCACGTATGTTTTACGTCCAACGTCATTCATGATCTGTTGCATGTATGATATCCTTGGTCGCCCTCGCTGATTCCTTCCCTCAATATCTCCTTCTGCTATTGTTCCAATGATGTTGTTGTGTCGTAGGATGTGCCCTTTTTGTTTGGGTGTGCCTCCAGAGATCTGGTTTCCTGTACTCTTCTAAGCACCTCTTCATTTGTTACTTTGTCTATCCAGCTGATCTTCATCATCCTTCTATAGCACCACATCTCAAGGGCCTCTAGCTGTGTTCTCTCTTCTCTTCCAATTGTCCAAGTTTCACATCCGTATAGGGCCACACTCCAAACAAAACCTTTCATGATACGTTTCCTTATTTTCAGACTGATGTTGTTGCTGGTGAGTAAGTTCCTTCTCCGATTAAATGCAATTTTGGACTTTTGTATTCTGCTCGCAATTTCTTTCCGGCTTCTGCCATGCGTTGTGATTTTGCTTCCCAGGTAAGTAAATTCCTCTATCACTTCCAGCTCCTCTCTTCCAATTCTC
The DNA here is from genome assembly GCF_023864275.1 of Schistocerca cancellata. NCBI lineage: Eukaryota > Metazoa > Arthropoda > Insecta > Orthoptera > Acrididae > Schistocerca > Schistocerca cancellata. The sequence goes on along the minus strand of NC_064635.1, from coordinate 158,333,714 downwards.
ATTCTCAGAGGTTCATATTCTGCTCCTGTACTGCATACCATCACTTTAGTCGTTTTCTTGTTTATTCTCATGCCGTACTGATTGCATAGAATTTTTTCCGTTGTTCTGAGGACTTCCTTTAGATCTTCTTTTGTTTGCGTGACTATAGCATTATCATCTGTATAACGTAGCATGTCTATCTTCTTCCCATTAATTTTGATCCCCACCTCAGCAGTTTCTCGAACTTGATCTATGGCTTCCTGGATGCAAGCATTGAATATGAGAGGAGAGAGAGCACATCCTTGCCTTACCCCTTTTCTAATATTTGCTTCTTGTTCCTGGTGACAGTTCCTAATCACTGCCACCTCATTCTTATAGAAACTGAGTATCACACGGATGTCTTTGTGCTTTATTCCACTTTTCCTCAGCACTCTGAACATCTCATGCCAGGTAACGTTATCAAATACCTTTTCCATATCTACAAAGGCAATATAAGTTGGTTTATTTTTCTGTAATTGCTTTTCGATAACGAGTCTCAGTGCCAGAATCGTCTCTCTTGTTCCCAATCCCCTTCTGAAGAAAAACTGATCTTCACTCAGCATATCCTCCACCTTCTCTTCAATTCTCTTTAGAACTATTTTTATGAGAATTTTTTATGCATGTGATATTAGGCTTAGAGTTCGCAACTGTTCACATTTTGTAGCTGCTGCCTTCTCCTATAGGAACAATGATACATTTCTGGAAGTCTGTCGGTATCTCTCCTGTGTTATAGATGTCAAAGGTATCACAACAATTTTCATATATAACTTTCGACTCGCTCATTTCCAGACCAGGTTCCCCTTACATTAAACTGATAGATTACTCTTCTCCATCATCCCCGAAAGTTTGCAACAAGATCACGGAATCACCCTGTATTAAAACGTTTAATATAGACATCGTTCTTATGATTCAAATGAAGCATATCTGTGGTACATTAATAGTGGGGGTGATGACAACATATATTTTAGGAGTAAGGTGGAGGTGGAAACGGCCTTGCCGTAGTGGGTACACCGGTTCCCGTCAGACCACCGAAGTTAAGCGCTGTCGGACGTGACCGGAACTTGGATGGATGACCATCCGGTCCGCCATGCGCTGTTGCCATTTTTCGGGGTGCACTCAGCCTCGTGATGCCAATTGAGGAGCTACTCTACCGATTAGTAGCGGCTCCGGTCAAAGGAAACCATCATAACGACCGGGAGAGTGGTTTGCTGACCATATGCCCCTCCTATCCGCATCCTCAGCTGGGGATGACACGGCGGTCGGATGGTCCCGATGGGCCTCTTGTGGCCTGAAGACGGAGTGCAAGGTGGAGGTACACGGAGATTGTAACAAAATATACCCACCTCCCTCTCTAAAACCGAGCCTTGGATGCGGATCTCTAAATAAAGTGTCCTCTACAGACTGTATAATTTTGGTGCAACATGTTTTGAACAATCTAAATGCATTGTTTGCTTCTTGTGAGGAACCTTTCCTTTTTTGTGTGCAGTCAACCAGCAGACCCGAAGGTGGAGGTGTCATGGCCGCCTTTCACAGAGCAGGACCAGTCCTACCTGCACATCACCAGCGACGGGCTGTCCATAGCCAGACGGCCATTTGAGGAGCGGGTGGCCTTCTGGGAGAAACTCTACGACCGATATGGCAGCTAGCAGCAGCGCAGACCCCAGCAATATCAAGGGAAATCGCCGAAATCTTTTATGAGAGAGATTTTGCCCATACTTCGACCACGACCGTCAAAATTTCTGTGATTAATCTACACCTCACACACAGAAAGAATACTTTTCATAGATTTTGTGAAGTACTGTCAATGTAAAATAAAATCTGGACTAAGCAAAGTGCTATTCTTGTTTTAGTTACTCGTAAATGGACAATACCACCATTTTTGTTTCCAGTTTTATAAGGCAGTTTTCAGAGGCAATGTATGCTCATACATTTAATTCCATAAAAATTTTAATTTTTTTCAAGTATCTCACTTCCTTGCTTTCAAAGGTATTGTTTAACCAATTAATGAACTAAACTTTTTCGTTTTTCCTTTTCTGATGTGCTGAGGTAAGAAGCATGTTCCACATTTGTTATACGATTTGTGTGATAGAATCGTAACTGTGGATTTTTCATACTTTATTAGACAAATTTCTATCAAGTCTTTCTATGAACCCTTTCTAATTAACATGAATGATCCAGGACCTTCAGTCTTTGATGTCTTGGAAATATTCGTGCACTCTATCAGATTGACCGACTAATTAATTAAATCGGTACTTTGTGTGAAACAGCTTTTCCTAGAATTATATTTCTGGATAATAGGATTGGAATATTTGGTGGGATTCGGTCCAGCAACCACCTAGTTTCCAAAGCCTACTGTATTTTTTTCTCCTTGCCTCCTATCGGTGGATACTGGCACTGTTATGTCATTCGGTAGGAAGTCCATTACATTAGAGGTAGCTGAAAATTTCAAATTTCCACTCAGTTTTCAGGCTATGTCCTTAAACAAGGCGCTAGACTGGTGTGCTTCCACGCAATTCAACTATCGGAAACAGTAAATTGATCAACCGGGAATTTAATGTTGTGACTGATTCTAAAGCTACACCAGGACGAAAAATGAGCAAGAGGAGGAAGAAGGGTCTACAGCGAGATAGAATAGGGACAACAACAACAAATACCTCTCCAAGACAGAGTTCACTATGAAGTATTGTAAAGCACTAAACACGACACACTTAAACCATGATCGAATTCGTAGTAGTAGCAGTTGTCATAGCTAGAAGTCGGAGATTGCTGTCAACTAGGAATTTGACGTCGCTATTGGGTTTTTAAAGCACTGCAGAATTCCTAAATGTTACTTAAAATCCGTCTTGATTGCAATTTTTTTTTATTATTATTCATATGACCGGTTTCGGTTCATTCAGAACCGTCTTCAGATCTGTAAAAATAATTATACTAATTCACTATTTCACGGAAGCAAATCTTTTTCATCCTATCTAATCAACATCAAATGTACCAGAACGTATCTGATATTTCAGTTACAGGAGTAACCCGTCCAAATCCAGCAACTTTCACATGCTACGTCACATAAAATTGGTTGGCAGAGTGCACGTCATTTATATTAATTATAACACTATTACCGACAGGTGGCTTCTGGTACATTTGTTACATTCCATTTGCACATACTGTATTCAGTAGATCTTTTTTATATTAAAAATATTTAATTAAAATATGTAAATGGTTCAAATGGCTCTGAGCACTATGGGACTTAACTTCTGTGGTCATCAGTCCCCTAGAACTTAGAACTACTTAAACCTAACTAACCTAAGGGCATCTCGCACATCCATGCCCGAGGCAGGATTCAAACCTGCGACCGTAGCAGTCCCGCGGTATATGTAGATGTCAAAGTTAAAATCTGTGCTTGTCAGGATTAAAAAACGGTAAAATTATCATTTTTATACGATCTAAAAAGCATAGGGCGATTTATATATCTATGGTGCTGGTGTGAAATTGTTTTCCTCTACGGTCTGCTTCCGTGGTTCCCGCCAGTTTGGTGACGGGGCCTCTTGCCCGCGGCGATGGACATCAGACGACTGAGCGGACCGCGGCACAACACCAAAATGGCGGGAACCACGGAAGCAGACCGTAGAGGAAAACAAGTTCACACCAGCACCATAGATATATAAATCGCCCTATGCTTTTTAGATCGTATAAAAATGATAATTTTACTGTTTTTTAATCCTGACAAGTACAGATTTTAACTTTGACATCTACATATTTTAATTAAATATTTTTAATATAAAAAAGATCTACTGAATACAGTATGTGCAAATGGAATGTAACAAATGTACCAGACGCCACCTGTCGGTAATAGTGTTATAATTAATATAAATGACGTGCACTCTGCCAACCAATTTTATGTGACGTAGCATGTGAAAGTTGCTGGATTTTGACGGGTTACTCCTGTAACTGAAATATCAGATACGTTCTGGTACATTTGATGTAGATTAGATAGGATGAAAAAGATTTGCTTCCGTGAAATAGTAAATTAGTATAATTATTTTTACAGATCTGAAGATGGTTCTGAATGAACCGAAACCGGTCATATGAATAATAATAATAAAAAAATTGCAATCAAGACGGATTTTAAGTAACTTAAAATCACTGGTTGCTGTTATCCCATAAGACATTATGTCTGCTTTTGCAAAATTCCTAAATGGTTTCCTTCTGCTATATTTGGAAGGAGGAGGAGGAGGAAGGGCCTGCTGTGTGGTAGGATGGCAACCAAAAATGCCACTGCAAGACAGAGTACACTGCAATGTATTAAGAAGCACTAAACGACGGTCCTAGTAGTGGTCACAACTAAATGCCTGAGATCGCTGAAAACACTCCTGCACAGAGCCCACTGACCTCCAGATGTCCAAACGCAGAGCGCCCATCCCCTCGTACATCACCAACTCTCATAGGCCAGAGAAACCTGCCACAGTCATGGATGTGCGTATATGCCAGACTGCACCACCCTGGCCATGGAGGGCATCCGAAGATGATTGGACTGGAAGGAAATCGGATGTTATCAATATGTCCGGGATCAACACTTGACGGTGACTGATACTGCACCGCTGAATTTTCCACAGAGAATACATGCAATACGTGATCACAGAGACAGCCCAACGCATATTGAGTACTACTTCGCTATTCAGTTATCTCTATGTATGAACTAGTATAGCACATTTTTCTGGACAGGAGAGAAGACCAAATTTTGTGTCCTACAGACCATTTAATTATGTGAAAGAGGGAGAGAAAGAGGGAGATTGTGGTGATCTAGTGTTCTGTTCTGTTCATGTTTTCAACGTTACTGTTGCATACTGTTTAAGTTCAGACGTGAAACGCCGAAACTTCCAAAGAATTGAAAGGTGTAAAAACAGCTAAATATGTAAACATAGTGTACTGGACTGACAAGACAGCCAGTCCACAGTGACGGGTAACCGAAAGGCACGCGTACACACACGCCGACTGGCGTGAATTCTGGAACAGGATACGTTATGAATGCACTAAAGAAAAGTACATAGCTAAGTTAATACTCAACTTTTAATTCCATCCTTGTGGTACATCGCTCGTGACTATACAAATGAGACTCTCTCCAGATATGGTTAATGGCGCCTTGCTAGGTCGTAGCCATGGACTTAGCTGAAGGCTATTCTAACTGTCTCTCGGCAAATGAGAGAAAGGCTTCGTCAGTGTAGTCGCTAGCAAAGTCGTCGTACAACTGGGGCGAGTGCTAGTCCGTCTTTCTAGACCTGCCATGTGGTGGCGCTAGGTCTGCAATTACTGACAGTGGCGACACGCGGGTCCAACATGTACTAATGGACCGCGGCCAATTTAAAGCTACCACCTAGCAAGTGTGGTGTCTGGCGGTGACACCACACATAGCATGCTTGAAAGATGCAGTACCGCTAGACACGTGAAATTACTTGAAAAATATCAAACTGTTACTATTATGATCATGAAAGCCTTTCACAGGTAGAGCTGAGTCGTTCTTTGGCTTCGTAAAGCACAGGAGAAGTGTATGGAAGAATAAGATTTCTGGCAAACATTAACAAGCCATTATATCACTAGTACCAGTATGCATCAGAAATACAGGTGAAAACTCAATTGGTTTTGGATCTGTAGCAGAAATCGGAAAATCTTAACGTGATAATTCAGAGGATGGTACTGCCACAAGTTGTGCAACATACATTCAACCATTTTCTGAACCCATGTCACCTTTCTCCATTCTCAGATCGTATGGAGACTTCTGATGTCACGTGTGCAGCATGGATGGTGCTGAGTGGCTAGCTACATTTCATTCTTTGATGTATATGTCCAACGGTATGGTGTCTTGATTTGACGTGAAAAGTCTCTTATTTTCGTGGAAAATTTAAATACATCAATGCGACAGTGTACTGTAGAGGTACATTGGACAAGGATGGAAACTGTCAGGATGCACCATATTAAAACTCGTCCAAGTTTCCCAAGTGATTTATTATTTCCAGCTACAGTTCCCCCATTCCTCTTGGTCTGTGTCACCGGGTCCCACAATGCTGAGGACACCACTTCAGGGCCGGCAAAACGGCTTCATGCGGAATGGTTGCCCCAGCGACCTGTGCAATGCCCTGCTGTGTGTCGGCCTTGTACGGTTGCGGAGTTGTGACGACGTCAGGATGCGCCGACAGTCAACTCAGTGGTCTCCATCCCTGCTGCCTCAGGTCCACCCACTGGGAGCTGTAAGGCAGCTCACGGCGTGCTTCCTCGCCGCTGTGGCTAAGATTGCACCGACAACAAACGCCTGTGATCCGACATCCGAATCTGCGGTCCTTGCCTCAGGATGCCTTCGGCGTGTGTTGGGACGCCCCATCTGCTGCTGTGTGTAGCCGGTGGTGTGACATGCCCCGCCATCCAGGAGAGCTGTCACACTTGAATGCTTTGTTGGTGAACTGGCGCCTATTTATATGTGGCTGTGCGCCTCTGTTTTGCTGACGCGTCGCTCCACCAGAAGGGAAGAAAGCGACAAAGAACCAAAATAATTCTTGGACCAGCAGGAAGATTGAACCCTACAACGTAGAATAAATTCACGGTCATAAAAATTGTTTTGGAGGACATCATCTTTCCGCCAGTGAGTGTCATGTACTCATAACACCTGGGTTGGGCCAGTGGGCCCCTTCTGCCTGTAACTTGCGACATGCACACCGCTGTGTTTACTCTTTTCAGTGGGTCTATAGCCCTGTGGCCTCCATTTTGCTTCACAACCACTGGTAGCGTAACTTACTGTCAACAGGCCTCCCCCTGGCTGTAACTTGTGCACTCAGAAATATTGCACCAAAGCTAACCTTTTCCCATCTTAAACGGTGGTGCCGTTACATTATCTCCCCCCCCCCCCCTACAGAAAGACCTGGTCCCAGGGTCGACCTCTAACTGATCTTAAAATTATTTGGGTCGGCTCATACTTACACTCCTGGAAATGGAAAAAAGAACACATTCACACCGGTGTGTCAGACCCACCATACTTGCTCCGGACACTGCGAGAGGGCTGTACAAGCAATGATCACACGCACGGCACAGCGGACGCACCAGGAACCGCGGTGTTGGCCGTCAAATGGCGCTAGCTGCGCAGCATTTGTGCACCACCGCCGTCAGTGTCAGCCAGTTTGCCGTGGCATACGGAGCTCCATCGCAGTCTTTAATACTGGTAGCATGCCGCGACAGCGTGGACGTGAACCGTATGTGCAGTTGACGGACTTTGAGCGAGGGCGTATAGTGGGCATGCGGGAGGCCGGGTGGACGTACCGCCGAATTGCTCAACACGTGGGGCGTGAGGTCTCCACAGTACATCGATGTTGTCGCCAGTGGTCGGCGGAAGGTGCACGTGCCCGTCGACCTGGGACCGGACCGCAGCGACGCACGGATGCACGCCAAGACCGTAGGATCCTACGCAGTGCCGTAGGGGACCGCACCGCCACTTCCCAGCAAATTAGGGACACTGTTGCTCCTGGGGTATCGGCGAGGACCATTCGCAACCGTCTCCATGAAGCTGGGCTACGGTCCCGCACACCGTTAGGCCGTCTTCCGCTCACGCCCCAACATCGTGCAGCCCGCCTCCAGTAGTGTCGCGACAGGCGTGAATGGAGGGACGAATGGAGACGTGTCGTCTTCAGCGATGAGAGTCGCTTCTGCCTTGGTGCCAATGATGGTCGTATGCGTGTTTGGCGCTGTGCAGGTGAGCGCCACAATCAGGACTGCGTACGACCGAGGCACACAGGGCCAACACCCGGCATCATGGTGTGGGGAGCGATCTCCTACACTGGCCGTACACCACTGGTGATCGTCGAGGGGACACTGAATAGTGCACGGTACATCCAAACCGTCATCGAACCCATCGTTCTACCATTCCTAGACCGGCAAGGGAACTTGCTGTTCCAACAGGACAATGCACGTCCGCATGTATCCCGTGCCACCCAACGTGCTCTAGAAGGCGTAAGTCAACTACCCTGGCCAGCAAGATCTCCGGATCTGTCCCCCATTGAGCATGTTTGGGACTGGATGAAGCGTCGTCTCACGCGGTCTGCACGTCCAGCACGAACGCTGGTCCAACTGAGGCGCCAGGTGGAAATGGCATGGCAAGCCGTTCCACAGGACTACATCCAGCATCTCTACGATCGTCTCCATGGGAGAATAGCAGCCTGCATTGCTGCGAAAGGTGGATATACACTGTACTAGTGCCGACATTGTGCATGCTCTGTTGCCTGTGTCTATGTGCCTGTGGTTCTGTCAGTGTGATCATGTGATGTATCTGACCCCAGGAATGTGTCAATAAAGTTTCCCCTTCCTGGGACAATGAATTCACAGTGTTCTTATTTCAATTTCCAGGAGTGTATATTTACTACTACGATTAGGAAACTTAGATGTGGTCTAGTCCTCCTAAAACACATGACCGCTCGATCACCCCCTTACCCACCTGTCTCATGCCTTTGGCATTCTTTGGCATTCAATCCACTGGGATTTGGACTACCGTCGGTTCCCTCTGGGAATTGCTTCTCTGCCTGATCAAGATGACAACAACACACAAGAAAGTTAAGGCTGCGATGGCACTTGGCACAGAGGAGCTCAAAACGATCATCGTTGCTGAAATCCCTGGGCTGGCAGGACAGAGCAGATGAGGTTATATTTGTGGAAAGGGGCCAAAATAAGTTACTGTCAGTTTCACTTAACATATAAACGTTATTTCTTAAAACAGACAATCACACAAACAAGAATCAAAAACTTTCAAGGTTTTAACGAAAGACCTCCTCTGATTTAATTTAGATCAGCTGAAGGCCACATCGAAAATCCAAGGCGCAAGGCCTAAGCAAGGAATTGAGGTACCGTAGTTCTTCTGGAGGTTTCACTTCTTTAGAAAGGAATTTTATCTTCAATATATACAGGCTGAAAGCCTTAGCTTTAATTTTTCCCACAGAACTCGGCTGAAGGCATCACATTAATCAAGAGCAATGTTATGGCTTAAGGCCGAGAAAAAGATTTTCAATGTTTAATCTAAATAGGCTGAAAACTCGGCTGAAGGTCGCATATCAACAAGACAATTTAATGGCTTAAGGCCTAGGAAGAAAAGGCTAAAGGCCTTATCTTAAAATATTTCGTGTAAAACTCAGCTGAAGGTCTCATACTAAAGAATAACAGTCTTATGACTTAAGGGAAAGACAAGGATTTGAATTTTCAATTTAAGAGAGATTAAAACTCGGCTGAAGGCCACATACCAGCTTCAAACAAATTTACAGTTTAAGGCCTAGGCACAAGAAATTTTCAGTTCTAATTTTGAAAGGCTGAAACTCGGCTGAAGGCCACATACCAAACGAGAAACAATTTTTTATGGCTTAAGGCCTTAGAAGAAAAGCCTTGCAATTTTAATAAGCTAAAATTCGGCTGAAGGCCACACAGAGTACTTAAGACTGAAAAGGAAATCACTGTGTAAAACACAAGAAGCGGCGCTCAGAAGGTTCCAAGGATCAGCCTGGGAAGGTAACACTGACGTATGTATAGGTGAGACAGGCAGCCAGACCGACAACCTCTTAATCGGAAGGCAACCCAACTGAAAGCCAGCCAATGAACCAACCAACAAGATCAGTTCTGCTCCACCCGACCAGCAAGACGACAACAAGATGTCAATAGCACAACATTCTGGATACTGGTGCCCAATCCAGCCAAGTCAGAATAAACGCCCAAAACTACCAACAACACCTCAGCCGTCGAACTACATGCTGTACTGGACAGCATCAACACAATGAGGAAAATACACTGACAAAAACTACGTCAACGACCAGGTCAGGTCACCGGAACATCAACAGCCACAAGGCAGAAGATACCGCTGGTACACTTCATTAATGAAGGAATGAATTAAATTAAATTAAACACCACACAGGAAGACGGCTGTATTCTAGCTGACTTCAATGCACACATGTTGTTGCTCACAGGAATCTCCCAGAAAGCGACAACCAAATAATGTAGCAGTTGAGGCTTGATAGTAGGTTAAGTGAGCACTCGACTTTAGTGTCCAGGAATCGGTGGATGACGAACTTCGTAACCCTCGCAAGAAGCGCCTCACGACTAGGAATCGGTGGATGACGAACTTCGTAACCCTCGCAAGAAGCGCCTCACGACTCCAACTGCGCGTGCACGCCACCAGCGGCTCCAGCCTGACCACGCGCCACGGAGACTTTCTTGCTACTCTGCCACAACAGACCAACTGCCACACACAGCACAGTTTGAAAATACACTCCTGGAAATGGAAAAAAGAACACATTGACACCGGTGTGTCAGACCCACCATACTTACTCCGGACACTGCGAGAGGGCTGTACAAGCAATGATCACACGCACGGCACAGCGGACACACCAGGAACCGAGGTGTTGGCCGTCGAATGGCGCTAGCTGCGCAGCATTTGTGCACCGCCGCCGTCAGTGTCAGCCAGTTTGCCGTGGCATACGGAGCTCCATCGCAGTCTTTAACACTGGTAGCATGCCGCGACAGCGTGGACGTGAACCGTATGTGCAGTTGACGGACTTTGAGCGAGGGCGTGTAGTGGGCATGCGGGAGGCCGGGTGGACGTACCGCCGAATCGCTCAACACGTGGGGCGTGAGGTCTCCACAGTACATCGATGTTGTCGCCAGTGGTCGGCGGAAGGTGCACGTGCCCGTCGACCTGGGACCGGACCGCAGCGACGCACGGATGCACGCCAAGACCGTAGGATCCTACGCAGTGCCGTAGGGGACCGCACCGCCACTTCCCAGCAAATTAGGGACACTGTTGCGCCTGGGGTATCGGCGAGGACCATTCGCAACCGTCTCCATGAAGCTGCGCTACGGTCCCGCACACCGTTAGGCCGTCTTCCGCTCACGCCCCAACATCGTGCAGCCCGCCTCCAGTGGTGTCGCGACAGGCGTGAATGGAGGGACGAATGGAGACGTGTCGTCTTCAGCGATGAGAGTCGCTTCTGCCTTGGTGCCAATGATGGTCGTATGCGTGTTTGGCGCCGTGCAGGTGAGCGCCACAATCAGGACTGCATACGACCGAGGCACACAGGGCCAACACCCGGCATCATGGTGTGGGGAGCGATCTCCTACACTGGCCGTACACCACTGGTGATCGTCGAGGGGACACTGAATAGTGCACGGTACATCCAAACCGTCATCGAACCCATCGTTCTACCATTCCTAGACCGGCAAGGGAACTTGCTGTTCCAACAGGACAATGCACGTCCGCATGTATCCCGTGCCACCCAACGTGCTCTAGAAGGTGTAAGTCAACTACCCTGGCCAGCAAGATCTCCGGATCTGTCCCCCATTGAGCATGTTTGGGACTGGATGAAGCGTCGTCTCACGCGGTCTGCACGTCCAGCACGAACGCTGGTCCAACTGAGGCGCCAGGTGGAAATGGCATGGCAAGCCGTTCCACAGGACTACATCCAGCATCTCTACGATCGTCTCCATGGTAGAATAGCAGCCTGCATTGCTGCGAAAGGTGGATATACACTGTACTAGTGCCGACATTGTGCATGCTCTGTTGCCTGTGTCTATGTGCCTGTGGTTCTGTCAGTGTGATCATGTGATGTATCTGACCCCAGGAATGTGTCAATAAAGTTTCCCCTTCCTGGGACAATGAATTCACGGTGTTCTTATTTCAATTTCCAGGAGTGTATATCCGCCACATGAAAGATAGTACAGCAGTACTAGTATTCATACACGCTGCTGCTGCTGCCACTCACAGAGAGACGACAGCAACATTATGGCGGTAACTGAAGAAGAAATGAGATACCACTGGACTGCAACCAATGATAAAAAAACAAGGCATGACGCGAACCGGCCACGGCTCAGTTGCCTTTCCCTACAGTGAGCGACATGCTGCGCAAGCTGTTCGACTGATATGCACCCCTCTTACTCTGGAATGGTTTATGGATCTCAACAGACCTGACTCCAATGTTTGATTTAACGAGGTCAGATTCTGCTTTGCCTAAAACTCTATAGTTGCTTCTGTCCAGTACAATTATGGCTGTGTAACATTCATTTGCATGCCTCCTGAAATTGATGCTGGCGGATGGAAGGTTGGTCCTATTATGTTACACTTAGTTCCACTGATTAAAATTCCGCTTCCCTCGAGCTCTATACGTTTCGCTTTGGCAAATACTCCCTGCACAAAACAACTTGCTACTACTATTGATTTTTCGTATGTGGAGAAGATCCAATGCATCCCGACCCATTTCAAGCTCAATTTTGGCTCCATGATGTCCCTTGTACAGTCCATTTCTTTCCTCCTGGCTAAAAATAACTGCACATGCCCGGATTGGTGCTTATCACCCTAGCTGGGCATACCGTTACTTTCCCTCTATGGCAGCTCCATACATCCTCCCTTGTCATCTCGGTGTACCGGCTGTTAACTGCCAAGATCAGCAGTACCTCCTTAGTTTTTACTTGTACAAACTTGCTCAACCCTCCCCACCTCACTGGATACAGATGGACCGTGTAACATTGAAACCGTATTTTTCCCCATAACTGGGAATTGGATCAAAATATACACTTGGGCGCAGTCGGTCGTTACCTTTACTGTTGCAACATTGTAGAAAAACAGCAAATTTCGCTCTCTGGGCTCCATTGTTAAATATAGCGCTGACAGTAGTTCCTTCTGCGCCTTGCACAACCCGTGTAAATATTGGTCTGGCGGTAACAAATCGATACTTATCTGGCCTCACAAGGCGTGATGCAGCGCTTCTTGCAGATTCGTAAATCTCACACACTGTCGGCTATCCCCTGCAGAAGTCTAGTTAACACCACCCAGCTATCTAGGACTTCCAGACGTCCCTGTAAGGTACGATTTATTGCGTCTTCTGACGCCTTAGCGTATTCCACTAATGGCCTGCTAATGAATGAGCGACCTAGTGTTATTCAGGACTTCCCCTTCCTGTGTCCCTATCCAGGTTGCGTGCCAAGCTTCCGCTGCTCTATTCCCGTCTGCAAGTTGCCTCACCCCTTCCACCGTGTTGCTCATCTCCTTTATATCGCTTTTGTCCACGGTTCCAAAGACTGTTTTCAATATTTTCCCTCTTTCGTTCAGCCACCCTCGTTTCCGTCTTACCCGTGGCTCTGCTTCCTCCATCCATCCTACCTGCTTCCGTAGCGTCTCATAAGCCTCCTGCAATTTCTTATACTCCCGGGCATTCCCATTCCCCTCTGCACATTACCTAAGCTCCTCAGACACTTTCTCAAGCCTCCTTACTTCATTCCGCATTTCCCATACGTTCCATACCAACCTTAATGCCCACTGGTGACTTGACATGACCACATCTTTCTGCCTCGAGTTAACACACCTCCATCCATGTGCGGCACCCGCAAGGCGTTCACTCCGATGATGAAGAGATGGATTACCGCCAACAATCCCCTTCTCAGTGACCTGAGGACAGGGATCACCATCACCCTTCCTCCCTCTTCAAAGCCGGCCGGATTGGCCGAGCGGTTCTAGGCGCTAAAGCCTGGAACTGCGCGACCGCTACAGTCGCAGGTTCGAATCCTGCCTCGGGCATGGATGTGTGTGATGTCCTTAGGTTAGTTAGGTTTAAGTAGTTCTAAGTTCTATGCTGATGACCACAGCAGTTGTCCCACAGTGCTCAGAGCCATTTGAACCATTTGATCTGCCATACTCTATCTTGACGTCACACTAAGGCTGTACCAGCACCCTAGTCCTCGGGCTCTGACGTCACAGCGCTGTGTCACTATGTCCTGGTTAGTCACCTAGGTCTCGCCGATTGTGGCACGTCGCATGGCCATTATGGGGCAAATGGCGCGAGATGGCCGCTTGCATTCCCCATTGAATGACGTGGCGCCTGCGAGTCCAGACAAGTGCTAGGGAGTTGAAAGTTGCGAGGTAAACAGGACAACTCAGCCTGCTGGGATGTGTAGTGGTCGTTTGTAAACATGGCACATGCGTGTAACTGTCTGAGCCTTACTGCAATGGCCTCCATCCTTTGGTTGCAAGGAGCATGACGCTACACTGTTGAGGCAGTGAGCCAGACCTGGCCTCTTCTCTGTGGTACTGCACCGCCGTGGCAGTCTCGCTGAGGATTTATGTACACTAGTGCACAGTCTACAGGCGGTGAACTTATCGTAAGGGGCCTTCCCAGGTGTGGTATTTCCTGATTGCTGCCCGAGTGTTTGCGGTTTGTGCCAGCTCTGATTAAAAGAAGACATCGAAGAAATTCATAAGCAAGCTGCTAGATTTGTCAAATGTTTTTTATTCCAGTCTTTGATCACAATATCAGTTCTTTTGACGATGACTGGTTTCAGTCCGTAATGACCATCCTCAGATCTACAATATACACTCCTGGAAATTGAAATAAAAACACAGTGAATTCATTGTCCCAGGAAGGGGAAACTTTATTGACACATTCCTGGGGTCAGATACATCACATGATCACACTGACAGAACCACAGGCACATAGACACAGGCAACAGAGCATGCACAATGTCGGCACTAGTACAGTGTATATCCACCTTTCGCAGCAATGCAGGCTGCTATTCTACCATGGAGACGATCGTAGAGATGCTGGATGTAGTCCTGTGGAACGGCTTGCCATGCCATTTCCACCTGGCGCCTCAGTTGGACCAGCGTTCGTGCTGGACGTGCAGACCGCGTGAGACGACGCTTCATCCAGTCCCAAACATGCTCAATGGGGGACAGATCCGGAGATCTTGCTGGCCAGGGTAGTTGACTTACACCTTCTAGAGCACGTTGGGTGGCACGGGATACATGCGGACGTGCACTGTCCTGTTGGAACAGCAAGTTCCCTTGCCGGTCTAGGAATGGTAGAACGATGGGTTCGATGACGGTTTGGATGTACCGTGCACTATTCAGTGTCCCCTCGACGATCACCAGTGGTGTACGGCCAGTGTAGGAGATCGCTCCCCACACCAAGATGCCGGGTGTTGGCCCTGTGTGCCTCGGTCGTATGCAGTCCTGATTGTGGCGCTCACCTGCACGGCGCCAAACACGCATACGACCATCATTGGCACCAAGGCAGAAGCGACTCTCATCGCTGAAGACGACACGTCTCCATTCGTCCCTCCATTCACGCCTGTCGCGACACCACTGGAGGCGGGCTGCACGATGTTGGGGCGTGAGCGGAAGACGGCCTAACGGTGTGCGGGACCGTAGCCCAGCTTGATGGAGACGGTTGCGAATGGTCCTCGCCGACACCCCAGGAGCAACAGTGTCCCTAATTTGCTGGGAAGTGGCGGTGCGGTCCCCTACGGCACTGCGTAGGATCCTACAGTCTTGGCGTGCATCCGTGCGTCGCTGCGGTCCGGTCCCAGGTCGACGGGCACGTGCACCTTCCGCCGACCACTGGCGACAACATCGATGTACTGTGGAGACCTCACACCCCATGTGTTGAGCAATTCGGCGGTACGTCCACCCGGCCTCCCGCATGCCCACTATACGCCCTCGCTCAAAGTCCGTCAACTGCACGTACGGTTCACGTCCATGCTGTCGCGGCATGCTACCAGTGTTAAAGACTGCGATGGAGCTCCGAATGCCACGGCAAACTGGCTGACCCTGACGGCGGTGGTGCACAAATGCTGCGCAGCTAGCGCCATTCGACGGCCAATACCGCGGTTCCTGGTGTGTCCGCTGTGCCGTGCGTGTGATCATTGCTTGTACAGCGCTCTCGCAGTGTCCGGAGCAAGTATGGTGGGTCTGACACACCGGTGTCAATGTGTTCTTTTTTCCATTTCCAGGAGTGTATAAATGTATACACCTGGTGAGCAGTGTGTCTTTCAACACTATACAGCAACATGCATCACAATATACTATCATACAACCAGGGAAATGTATGGATAAAATGCAGTAATACCTACCTTTTCAACAGGATGTCCTAAAGTGGTAAGGCCATAATGGCATCGTCAGAACATATAAATATAGTCAGCACAGCATCGTCACATAGATCTAAAATAAGGTGTGGAATAGGTCACATCTTCCACACAGTCATTATTACTACTGGCTACTGAAGTACAGTAGCTACCAGAAATCTGTTTACCTACATCACGATGACTACATCTAAGCCCACAGTAGCGACGTCTAGGTAGGATGTAGGTAAACAGACTTCTGGTAGCTACTGTACTTGAGTAGCCAGTAGCAAAAAAATTGTTCAAATGGCTCTGAGCACTATGGGACTCAACTGCTGAGGTCATTAGTCCCCTAGAACTTAGAACTAGTTAAACCTAACTAACCTAAGGACATCACAAACATCCGTGCCCGAGGCAGGATTCTAACCTGCGACCGTAGCGGTCTTGCGGTTCCAGACTGCAGCGCCTTTAACCGCACGGCCACTTCGGCCGGCGTAGCCAGTAGCAATAATGACTGTGTGGACTATGTGTCCTATTCCACACCTTATATCTACGTGACTATGCTGTGCTGACTATATTTTTATGTTTTGACGATGCCATTATGGCCTTACCACTTTAGGACATGAGGTAGAAAAGGTACGTTCTACTGTATTTTATCTGTACATTTCCCTGGTTGTACGATAGTATATTGTGATACATGCTGCTGTATTGTGCTGAAAGACACACTGCTCACTAGGTGTATATATTTGTGTATTATAGATCTGAGGATGGTCATCACGGACTGAAACGGGTCATCGTCAATAGAATTGATGTTGTGATCAAATACTGGAACAAAAAACCTTTGACAGTATTGGGTCACACTGTTCGTACACGCGACTATGTCGCAGCTGGTGATGCTATTTGTTACTGGTAGGTTGAAACAAAACGTAAGTTTTACAGAGATGCTTTGATGACTCAAAAATATAAAGCCTGGAGGGAAGGTTATGTTCTTTGTGAGGAATACTATTGATAAAATTTAGAGAACAAACGTCTGAAGCTGACTGGCGAACAATTCTACTGCCACCAACATACAATGCATAAGCACCATGAAGATAAATACGAGAAATTAGGGATCACATGGAGGCTCTATTTACGAGTGGAACAGGACAGGAAATGTAGTGCAACATGGTACCCTCCGCCACGCGCTGTGTGGTGGCTTGAGAAGTATACGCACTGATCAGCCAAAACACTATGACCACTGTCCACTGCGATGTTAGATGCCCTGTCTAGTGGTGTTGCGGTCACATGACACAGTAACAAAAGTATGTAAGTGGAGCAGACACAGACAGGGGATCCGCCCTCGCGAATATATAGGCTGCAAATTGGGAAATTCATTAAAATATCTCTAAAACAGCGAATCTGTTCTGATATTCACGAACTACCATTGTGAGCATCTGTGGTAAAAGGTAGGACAGCGATATTACCATTAGGTGCTACATGGTTGGACGTTCATGACTCTTCACAGAATGTGGCGTTCAAAGGCTTGTCGGCTCTGTAAAGTAGGATAGATGGTGATTTGTGGCTTCTCTGCTGAAATAGCACAATACTGGTGCACGCACAAATGTTTCGGAGCACACCCTTCATTGTACATTGTTGAACATGGAGCTGCAATAGATCACCCCTAAATGTTCACATGATCACCCAGGAACGTAATCAATTACGATTGCAGTGGGTACAGGACCGTCGAGATTCGACTGTCGATCAACGGAAACATGTCAGCTCTTCGGGAGAATCACATTTTTGCCACACTAAATCGCTGGTCGCATTCACAAATGCTGTCAGCTCTTCAGGAGAATCACATTTTTGCCACACTAAATCGCTGGTCGCATTCACAAATGCTGTCAGCTCTTCGGGAGAATCACATTTTTGCCACACTAAATCGCTGGTCGCATTCACAAATGCTGTCAGCTCTTCGGGAGAATCACATTTTTGCCACACTAAATCGCTGGTCGCATTCACAAATGCTGTCAGCTCTTCGGGAGAATCACATTTTTGCCACACTAAATCGCTGGTCGCATTCACAAATGCTGTCAGCTCTTCGGGAGAATCACATTTTTGCCACACTAAATCGCTGGTCGCATTCACAAATGCTGTCAGCTCTTCGGGAGAATCACATTTTTGCCACACTAAATCGCTGGTCGCATTCACAAATGCTGTCAGCTCTTCGGGAGAATCACATTTTTGCCACACTAAATCGCTGGTCGCATTCACAAATGCTGTCAGCTCTTCGGGAGAATCACATTTTTGCCACACTAAATCGCTGGTCGCATTCACAAATGCTGTCAGTGAGATAAACATTGGCGCGATACTGCAGCACACTACGGACGCAGGCTATTGGGAGCAGTATGCTGCTGCGGAAGACACTCACCTGCACTTGCATGGGACATGTGGTAGTAATCGAAGACATGCTGACAGCTGCAAACCACGTGCATCCCTTCATGTCTGCCCCGACAGCGATGTCACGTTTCAGGAGTGTAATTATCAATGTCTCGGAACCAGAACCACACTACAGGGGTTTCAGGAGCGTTATAGTAAACTCGCGTCAATGTCTCGGCCCCCAGATTCGCTTTATGTAAATCCCATGGAACCCGTCTGGATAGATGTTGGGGGCCATCACCATGTATGCAAATCAGTGGTCCGTTATTTACGACACTGGTCTCGCATTCGGGAGGACGACGGTTCAATCCTGTGTCCAGCCATCCTGATTTAGGTTTCCTGCTCGAGGCAAATGCCGGGATGGTCGGCCGACTTCCTTTCCTAAACCGATGAGACTGATGATCTCGCTGTCTGGTCCCCTCCCCCAAAACAACCCAAACAGCCCAACGTTATTTACGTGAATTACGTGATCTGTGTGTAGTAGACACCTAATGTCACATACCTCCACAAACCTAATGACAAACTGCCGGAGCCCTGATATGCAGAATCAGTGATGTATTTCTTTCTAAAGATGGACAAACAAGGTATTAAACAGGTGGTCGTCGTGGTCATAATGTTTTGGCTCATTTGCCAGAGATGCCACACACCTCCATCTATCCTACTTTACAGAGCAGACAAGCCTCCGAACCCTACTGTAACCTCCCTCCAGTTTCACACCAAATTTTATTGTTTGCATATGCTGAAGATGAAGTTATATTTAATTAATTTAGCATAATAAGTAATAGTTCCTTTTCATGAAACTCACTGTCATGCCCTTCTGTTCTTGTGAAATCTAAGAAAAACAACTAAATGATAATTGTCCTTTCTCAGATACTGGATGTTATTAATTAAGACACCCTTATTGTAAATCATCATTTTTAAACATTCAACAGAAATCAAATACAGTCTGCTATTACGCCACTAATCTCTGGCCTCATTACCAAGCAACTGTCTATAGCCTCTTGCACACCTGACTTCTACTCATGGACTCATGGACTCTAACACTCGACTCTTGCTCACCCACTCGCACATTGTTGACTGCACTGCAGTCTTTGCATTAGTTTATGATTGCTGCATAGATCATATGATCGATACTATGTAAGGGTACAGCTATGTAATGGTACTGTACCCTTACATATCCCCACCAAAATAACTCTTTAATATGATAAAATAGAATCGAAACGTTAGATTTGAATATTAAAGTTTGAAACTATATAGAAAGACAGAAAAGAAAAAAATGTAAAATTTAAAATTATAAAATTACAGTAATTAGTCAAAACTATTTGCTTAATAATGCAGAACCTCAATTCATGAAGAATAATTCTCATTTTAACCCCTGTTTACAATATTTGTTTATATTTGTATATGGGAAATGGCATTTAAGAAACAACAGTTAGTATCACGTAATTACACTGTATTAAAGTCGAAGTACATCATTAGCTCATTCAATCAATCACTAATTAGCAACAAGATAAGTCAGGTTAATCTCCAGTTTCCAATTTTAGTATATGTACCGCCGAAGCGAGTACTCAGGTTAATCACAAGTACTTGTGCATACTGCATAATCTCACTGAAGTAACTTGGCAACATAAAACCCGATGCTGTATGTGGTTGAATCGAAAGACTTGATTCCAGATCTCAGACAGCATTTCTACCGGAAAGCGTAACACTAGAGATTTGAAAAGCCTCACAATCATCACAGCATCTACTGTATATGATCATTCTCAATCAATCGTCATCTATAACCCAATGGATATATTGCAGAGCTTCAGATGTGACATCAAGACAGAAGGCATTACAAATACTGGAGAAATATCTAGCAGCGGAATGAGGAAGTTGCGAATACTGGCTTCAAGCTACTTTCCTTAGTCGAATCACTGCCTAAATGCGGTGATTTTATTACGAGTTTACGCCACGGGCGACGTGTAACCCCACTGTTGGTCTGTTAATACACACATCGACGAACACCATATATATTCAGTGTCGCGATATTTGTGTGAAAAAAACCACTTCATTCGGATGTAATTCTATACCTCGATTTATAAGCCTTGTATGGTTTTTAACATGGATATCGTTAGCGATACTTGTGAGCACCTGTAGAATCAAGGCGATTGTGACAGTAACATTGTAGTTGCGATCGTGAATTTAGCATCTGGCGGCTTGTAAAAGGATTAGGCCTCTCTTTCTAAGACAAAGTGGCATCACTCACAAGAAAACCCACACTGATTTTAGCTCAGTATTGTTTCGTATCGCCAGCACTCAGTTATTGGCGAGGTTTTATACTTAGCAGTAGAGGATGTGTGATAGATTCGCCTTGAGCATCAGGCTTATAAAAGTAAGTGTGTGTCTTCCTATATGTGCAAAGAAAACTGATATGTCCTGTCAGAAAGGAATTATGGGTTTGTCGTGAACTACTCCGATAGGGAATGAAAGATTGTCTTTTTTTTACTTGGAAAATTATGTAAAGTCATAAGAATGGTGACAACGGCCTTGCCACAGTGGATACACCGGTTCCCGTGAGATCACCAAAGTTAAGCGCTGTCGGGTATGGTCGGCACTTGGATGGGTGACCATCCGGGCCGCCATGCGCTGTTGCCATTTTTCGGGGTGCACTCAGCCTCGTGATGCCAACTGAGGAGCTACTCAACCGAATAGTAGGGGCTTCGGTCAAGAATACCATCTTACGACCGGGAGAGCGGTGTGCTGACCCCACGCCCCTCCTATCCGCATTCTCAACCGAGGGTGACATGGCGGTCGGATGGTCCCGGTAGGCCACTCGTAGCCTGAAGATGGAGTGCATAATAATGGTACAGATACTGCAATTTCCAGAGCCACAGGAGCCATGGGGGTGGGCTGGGGGGGGGGGAGATATTTCCCACACTTTGTTCATTGTCGAATGTCGTCTGAATGCATTGTATCCAGTAGCTCACTTGTCTCGGGTCGCTGAATTAGTAACAA
Source organism: Schistocerca cancellata (assembly GCF_023864275.1). NCBI lineage: Eukaryota > Metazoa > Arthropoda > Insecta > Orthoptera > Acrididae > Schistocerca > Schistocerca cancellata. The sequence continues at coordinate 158,312,393 of NC_064635.1, read as the reverse complement.
AGTTCCTTCCATGCATTGGGGTGACTTAACTTCAACGTAGATTGTCTTTCCTGCTCCCTTGGGAATTTGCTGAGGCTCATCAATTTGAACATCGACTCGGACGCTTTGAACTGATGATTCGTTTGGGCGGTCCATTCCCACGACGTCAGTATTACTGCTCCTTTGAGTACGATCTGAAGAACGATTTCCTAGGCTGTAGTTGCTACGGCCTAGTCTGATCTTCCTTTCTGCAACAAATATCTCTGCCTCGTTAGCGGACAAGAAATCAAATCCAAGTACACCGTCGTAACGCGTTTCGTAATTTGAAACTACTTGCACCCTTGCTGTGTATTTATCTCTACATTCACCTTCATCTTGGCCTTGGCCAAGAATTAATTCTACGTCAACTTCTCCATAGTTATGTAGCATTCCTCTGTTTAACCCTCGTACTTCTAATAGCGGCGGTTTCAATTTATCCCGTTTATCTATGCCACACCACATTAATGAGGTCTGTGCTCCTGTGTCAATAAGTAGTTTGATGTTTCTCCCACAATATACAGCACCTATAACGAAGTCATTTTCGGTCTGATTTTCACTGGAACTAACAGGAATCACTGTGTCTGGCAAGGGCAGGAGGGAGTGGTGGCCAGTACGTCCCCATACTCGTTTAAAGATCTGGCAGATTGTCTGTTGTTCGCATTACCTTTCTTCTTGTTGCGACAATCTCTCGAAACATGACCCTGCATCCCGCAATGATAGAAGATTCGATTCTCTTTACAACCCTTATGCTTGTGACCCAGCTTATTGCATCTGTAGCATTGTACTGTCGTATTGAAAACTCTGCGTTCTCGTTTCTGCATCTCATTCGGTCGTCTTAGTGCTTCAACGAAACCAACAGCTGCTTCTACTGCTTTCTGAAACGTTTTACATCGAGCCGTTCTAACAGCTTTACTTACTTCCTCTCCGTGCAACCCATGAGTGAATGTGTCCAAGGCTCTCCGGTCGGCTTCGAACAACTGAATGCGATTTTCATTTTCATCTTCTACTAACTGGTATGTTTGAGCGTTGATGTTTCGAATTCTGTCGGCAAACTGCTCCACAGATTCGTCTCGTTGCATTTGCAAACTGTGAAGCTGCTCTCTGTAAAATCTGGCGGTTCTAGGCGCTACAGTCTGGAACGCTACGGTCGCAGGTTCGAATCCTGCCTCGGGCATGGATGTGTGTGATGTCCTTAGGTTAGTTAGGTTTAAGTAGTTCTAAGTTCTAGGGGACTGATTACCACAGCAGTTAAGTCCCATAGTGCTCAGAAGCATTTTTTTGTAAAATCTGATCGCGTTTTTACGTTTAAATCTCTGAACAACAATCGTTCTAAACTCATTGACATCTTCTGTTTACACGCAAGTAGGCTCCGCACTAATGAAATCTTGTGCTGCTCCCTGAATTCTTAATTTGGCAACCACTAACTTATCGGAATCTGTCCATGATCCTAACAGAGCGGCACCTTCAAGTTTACGAAAAAATACGTTCACGTCATCTTCGGGTTTCCCGCTAAACCCTGTTACTGATGGCAATAATGAAAAATTCTTTATTGTAGTTGTACCTGGACTGCATGAACTATCATCTGACAAGTCTTTCGGAATGTTACGCTCGCTTCTTTCTGTTTCTAACTACCGAATCTCTTCTTGCAGCCGGCCGCGGTGGTCTAGCGGTTCTGGCGCTGCAGTCCGGAACCGCGGGACGGCTACGGTCGCAGGTTCGAATCCTGCCTCGGGCATGGGTGTGTGTGATGTCCTTAGGTTAGTTAGGTTTAAGTAGCTCTAAGTTCTAGGGGACTTATGACCTAAGATGTTGAGTCCCATAGTGCTCAGAGCCATTTGAACCATTTTTGAATCTTCTTGCAGGTCTTTAATAACAGTTTGTAGAGCGACAACGTTACTCTGACTGGATTGCGACATTTCGTCCAATTTAACGCCAGTGAGTCACTGTAATGTAAAATAAAACCCATCACTGCCTTTCATATTCTATCCAAACTGGAGTAGACCAACCTGAATTCCAACGCTGGATGTCCCCACCTAGTCGGAAGATGTTCATGCTACTGCTGCTGCTGCTGCACGAAGTTCACATTGTGCTGCACCTCTTCAGGACTGTAGATTTTCCATAATTATCCCCACGCTGACACCACTTCTATAAGGGGGTTGTTTGATGGTGGTGATGGTGGTCAGTGTTTAACGTCCCGTCGACAACGAGGTCATTAGAGACGGAGCGCAAGCTCGGGTTAGGGAAGGATGGGGAAGGAAATCGGCCGTGCCCTTTCAAAGGAACCATCCCGGCATTTGCCTGAAACGATTTAGGGAAATCACGGAAAACCTAAATCAGGATGGCTGGAGACGGGATTGAACCGTCGTCCTCCCGAATGCGAGTCCAGTGTGCTAACCAGGGGTTGTTTGAGTTGTTGCTGCGGATGATAATTAAGCGAAATATTTGTCAGGATTTCTGAGCAGTGGGTCCTTGAGGTAGCCAATATGCCAACACGAGAAGTAAGTTTGAACAGTTTTATTAATGAAGGCTGTTTATAAAACACGCACGCTATGCGCACCCATCATCACTATGTCTGACATCCTAGTTAATACGGTGCGCTGCGGACATTGGATAGTGGCTTACTCGCACGTCACACTGCAGCTGGACATAACGTGTGCTGACCAAGCAAATTGTCATCATTCCGAGCAGGTCGGTTGGCCAGCGCGTGTTACGTACCGTACGGCCGCATGCAACCTGTAGACCCTTACAGTTTCGTTATTTTTTGTTAAAAGTTGTATTTTTATAACACATGATGAAAGATTAATTAAAGCAACGAGGCAAGAGTCTGAATCGTAAGATATGATTGTGCTAAATTCCTTGCCCTCTACTACATTTATAAAGTTCATTTTCATACATACCGGTACCGTATTTGATACTTTACAATGAGATGGATTGCAATATGGCTGCAACTTGAAGTGAGAAAAGCACTGTGGGTAGAATGAGGTTGATTAGGAAAGGCAATTCACACTGGCCATTGTGTCAAGGTGTAAATATTCACACTCTCCATCATGTCTGGGAACATCAAGTCACTTCGAAACATATGATCTCAACTAGCTTTACTGTGCTGAACTGTTTTTTCGAGGGAATTGTGATCTTTGAAAGATGATTTTCAACTGTTTTACGCGCAAAGTGCAACTTGCAGGAACAGCTTGTATATTAGAGAAGGAAAGTAGAAGTGTAAAACAACCGAAGAAGAATGTGGATCCAAAAAATGTCATTAATTGGTACAGAAGGGGAATTTCCCTCACTACAATGAACTCACAGAGGAGGAATCTGCATTTTAGGAGTGTTTTAGAAAGTTGAAGCACCAGTTTTTTCGTGTGTTACATTAAATTGCACCCAGAATTACTAAAAGGAATATAGTGTAATGAGTTGCTATCACATCCCATGACATATTGGTATGCTTGGGGTTAACTTTACTTCCCAGATAAGTGCAAAATTTTGTGCAACAGTCGTGTCTCCCACAAGACCTTTGCCTTCAAGATTTATAGGTTTTTTTTAAGTCTTGTATTTGGCTTCAAGTGCCGTATTTGCACTGGGATTAGTTATCATGACCACATAAATATTAACCGCTGATTCTTGCAGATCCAGGGAGCTTTTGCCACAAACAGATATTTGAACAAACAGCTGTAATACGTTACTTGATGTATACTTAACAAAGAAACATTAGGCTAGTGTTGCAGTGCCTGAAAATTTCAGTCCATTTCTTTATGAAACATCACAAACACCTGACAATGAACAAACGAATTACACTGAATAATCAGTCTGATTCTACCCACAGTACGTTTTTCACTTCAAGTTGCAGCCATATGGCAGTCCATCTCATTGTAAAATATTACATGCATACCATGTATGAAAATGAGTTTTATAAATCTAGTAGATCGCAAGAAATTTAGCACACTCATGTCATACAATTCAGATGGCTGTTTCGTTGCTTCAGTTAATCTTTCGTCACATTTTATTATAAAATTATAACTTTTAACAAAAGGAATAACAAAACAATTTATAATAAGTAACAGACAACTGATATCAACCATGAAAACCACAATGAAACGAAACATGGGGATATGCAAATGCCCATGTAAAAGGTGGAAATGATCTTCAGTGTCATGTGATTAACAATGAACACACGACGTCAGCTGTAAAAACTTTCTTCCCAAGATACCTTGATGGTGGCGTGACAGGACGGCAACTGAGGATGTTAACATTTTAAATGCATTTCGAAACGTTTTGACTGGAAGAGATGCGACAGACAGTGTGAACTGGGCATAAGTGGAATTTGTTAGTATCTTATCAGGTATTCGTGATGTTTCATGAAGATATGAACTGAAACCTTCAGGCACTGCAACAGTAGCATAATACTTTTTTATCAAGCATACATTAAGAGATGTATTAGAGTTGTTTATTTAAATAAGTGTTTGTGGCAGGCTTATTTACTTTTAAGTAGCTGTCTGGTTTGTGTGTGAAGCAGCCTCGGCGGTCAATATTTATGTGGTTTCATTAGCCATCCCAGTAGAAATAAGATACTTTAACTATTAAAAGCCAAACACAAGACGAAGAAAACCTATAAATCTTGAAGGGAAAGGTATTGTGGGAGACATGACTATTGCACAAAAACTGCACAACTTAACCTTACACAAACCAACTTTTCACGGAATGTGATGGCTACTAATAACCCTGTGTTCTTTAAAGTAATTTTATGTGCTATTTAATGTAAAAAAATCTGGTGCTTCGACTCCCTAAAATATGTATAAAATACAGATTCCTCCTCCTTGAGCTCCTTGTATGATGTGTGAGATCCCCTTCCTCCACATAATGACATTTTTTTTGGACCCACGTCCTTTTTGTGTTGTTCTGCACTTCTGTCTTCCTTCTCTAATTATAAGCTCTAACTGCAAGCTGCTCTTCGCATGTAAAACAATTGAAAATTATCTTGTGATGATCGCTATCAAAATAAAAAATCAGGGCAGCCACATGAGTTGAGATCACGTGACTTTAAGTTCTGTGTTATGCAAGGGACAGTGTGAATACACCATGATGAGATGATGCTGTAATGGCCAGTGTAAACTTGCCTTTATTTAATGTCCACGAGAATAGTGTTTCTAAAAAATTGTCAGTTTTGACGGCCGGGGTGGCCGAGTGGTTCTAGGCGCTACAGTCTGGAACCGTGCGACTGCTATGGTCGCAGGTTCGAATCCTGCCTCGGGCATGGATGTGTGTGACGTCCTTCCATTGGTTAGGTTTAAGTAGTTCCAAGTTCTAGGGGACTGATGATCTTGGCAGTTAAGTCCCATAGTGCTCAGAGCCATTTGAACCATTTTTTGACAGTCTTCTAAACAGTGTAGCTCAAAGAATAGGATTTGTAAACCCATATAATGCATACCATCTTTTAATACATCTTTTGGGAACAGTTTTATGAATGAACCACAGCTTTAGCAAGAGTCCTATATAACAAAATAACTCATCTTCATCTGTGTGCTGAATACCTAGTCGAGAAGCCTCTTCATTTGAGTGTAGTTTTATTAGATTCATAATTTGAGGTGTAAAAAAGAGCTCTATAGACTCTTTCGGAGACGCAATTCTTCCTTGTTGTCCTAGCCCCATTCTTTCTCGCACTATATTTTGTACAGAACGCCGATATTGTCGAGATGGCTTCGTAATATACTCTCGTCCACATTTTGCAATGAATTTATCACATTCCGTATCACTATCATCTGGTGGATTGGCTTCAACCTCATCTTCATTCTCAGACGATGAATCAGTTCTAATTTCTTCCACATCATCATCCACTTCACTTTCCTCTAAATCTGATTCGTTCAAAACTTCTTCTAGCACTCTTTCAATGGAACTATCACGTAAACGATGTCTACTCATGTTGCTGGTTCAACATCAGCAGAAACACTGAAAATAACAATGGTCCGCTTCATAATAATATGTCTGAAGGCAACAATGCCAAAATTCGTTTCATGGTAAGAATTTGAAACGAGAGACTCAACCTCGTAAATCTTTCCTTCCTATTACCAACGGGTGGGCTTCTAAGGCCCACAGAGAATTAAATCAAGTAAATGAATTTTAATTACATTTTTATTCCGAAATTCTGTAATGACTCAATAGTACATTCAATAACGAACAATTACCTTTGCTTTCAAGTTCATATATCAAAGGGTGTGGATACAACATAGAAAAACTGAGTCAGTGGGCCTACGAGGCCCCCCCGTTGGTAATGCTAGGGTTAATAGTGTAACAAGTTTAACAATTAGGCTGTGTGTTACAGCAATGACAGTATCTGCTCCATACATACCTGTTTATTCTTCGAGAAGTGTGAATTTTGTGGTTAGGTTTTATGGCTCATAGATATTCAACAGTAAACTATTGTAGGAGTTTGTGGAGTTTCGCCTAAACTATTAATGAGGTTTATGGAAAGTTTAAACAATAGTGCACTGGCCATACATATATAGCTGTGGATTATTAGGGGGTTGTGAACAGTGAAATTAAAGTACTTTAAAACGTAATTGTGCATCTGTCGGCTACATCATTTAAAGTAGTCATTGTCGGAATTACAAACTCCATATTTCAGCCAGTAAGACGACACCGAGGACAACAAATGAATAAATAAACAGCAGGTGGAACCGCTACATGCGGTCCATTTTCCTGGAAGTAAACTTTTTCTCATTCAGAAAACTACAGAGAATTTTTTTTTAAGAGAAAAATTTCAAAAATCGATTTTTTGACCGTTAGTCACATACAAGTCCCCTTAACAAGACATAGCCTATCACAAACCCATAATGCTGTTTTATTGCTGTAAAAATGTCAATATATGAATTGATTAGTGTAACATCAATATTTTACATCAATGCACGTAAACCTCGTCTGATATCTCAACCTCTTACTTTTGTTACAATACCAGCTTGCTTCACATAAGTTTTGCCAACAGCTTGAGGAAAGACATAGTAAGTTTATTTGTGAGTGACCCCTTTCCTCATGAAAATGATTGTGAGGTCCTCTACCTCATCATTGACACCAATAATTTCCCAACAACAAATTTACAGTTTCCATTGTTGTCTTTCAGATCAACTAGAAAAAGATCTCCTACTATGTATATATTTCCTTCCACAGAGCCATTCTCAACATTAGGCCTGCCAAAGATGTCCCCCCCCCCCCTCCTGCTTGCATTTCCTCATCCTGACTGAGAAAAATACATTCTCTCTTGCCATTTTCTTCCGAGGGCGCACTCTGGCCATTAATTCCATCAGGCACATCTTCCCTCCCTCCTACCTCTGTGTATCACCTTTATTCTCACTGCAGCAAGTATCTTACATGAGAATAACTTTCCCACGTGGAAGGGACACACTTTTCCCCTTCCTCTTGGCCAACTGCACAGTTTCCCCGACACAAGCTTTCAGCAGATGAACAGTGAAGACATCAGTTCAGGATGATTTGCTGGACCTACTGACATCAAAGTTTGGGATTTGCTCACAGACCTTGTGAGGGTTCAATGATTATTTCCCAGAGGCTAAAAACTCCAACTTCACATTTGTTGCAGACTTCAGACCAACCTCGTCAAAGGCTTCACAAAGGACAGCTGGAAAATAATTTTTGTGAAGAAGCCTTCTGTTCTTGCTCTTAAACTGATTCAACACCTTCCTCCAAGCTCTGTAGTGCTTCGAGAATTTACACGTAAATTCTGGAACCGCTCGACCTGCCACCTCGAACACTTGATATTTTAAAGATAAGTGTGAGAGAGACAGTACTTACTCGGCAACACAGGTCTGTGTGTGCACGACTGACGTTTATCGTGGGAAGACAGGAGCTGCGTCAGACGAGCGGCACCGGCTAGTGTAGCGCCACAGACGCTGTATGAGAGGACACGGAGTAATTAAATGCTACTCTTTGCTGTGTTAGTGAATGTGATTGTTGTGAAAAAAAAAGAAAAGCGAACAATTGACTATAGACTTTTAAATTACTTCATAGCTTAGCTCTGAACGAAGCCAGACGCAGGGGACGTCTATGAATTATTTGGTTGCTAAAACCAGGCAAATGTGATTATGTCTAATTGTATCTAATGGGTGTCGTCGTAGTAGAATTACATGGATTTGTATGTTTATGTGAAACTTGTGGAGATGAAAATGTACCTGAACTGAAGTATGAGGTTACCGAGTTATTTGTTAGTTCCTCTAACCAGCATTATTTCTTCAGAGAAGAAGTTGTGGAGATCGACGCAGCCGGATATCCAGAGAAGAGGATCGGCTAAAAGTTTCAAGTAAGTCAGCTGTAGTAAGAGAAGTGTGAAGTTCGCAATCCAGCTCTGCACCGCTTCTCTTGTGTCCGAAATCGTAGAACATGGCGACCGACGTGGTCAGGACTCGAAGAAAGAGGAATTTCCAAACGAAATCCAGATAAAATATATGGTGAGTTGCCACATCAACCATTAGTAACACGACATGGAAATGGTTCAACGAGTTTTATTCTGCATAAACGGCAAAAAGGAGTGAAAATTAACAAATACTGTACAAGGAAAATGTCATTTTAGACTAAGAAGAGTTATGACAAGAACTATTCGACGACGAAGATCCAGTGTGGGGAGTAAGCAGCCCTCACACACATCGCGGGGCCGTGGACCCCGTAACCAGTAACCGACGCCAACGACGCCAGCTGATGCTCACCGGTAACGAGTGCAAATCCGTTCTCCGACACCGACGCTGGAACCAACCTATGACGCTGCCCGTACTGTTCACCGGCGCTGCTCACTTATGCAGCCTAAAACTCTACGCCGGGTGAGCGAAAGACAATTGATTGAGTGTGAAGTTAGGGACGCTGTTCAATAACAGACTGTTAGTATAGTTATTAAACTCAGAAGTGAATTTTTTTTAAAATGATAACTCGATCTAAAAGTAGAAAGAATATGGATCAAGAACAGCAACTAGCAGAACCAGCCACAGCTATTAGAGTGACTAGGGAAGTGCCAACTGGTCTGAAGTAGTGAATTTAATCAAAGCTCAAAACGCTCAAATTACTACTTTAAGTAAAAATCTAGAAGCTCAGACTTTACAATTAAATTCTAGATTAGATGCACAGAGTGCAAATTCAGCTACTTTAAGACAAAAACTAAGTCTTAAGTTAGATTCAGTAAATACTCAGTTAAATGATAGATTAGTTGAACAGAAGGCGGATTCAGCTGCTATAAGAAAGGAACTAAGTGCTACCTTAAGTGACAAACTAGAAGCACAGGGTGAGTTTTTAAATGCTAAGTTCAATGCTTTAAGTGATAAAGTGGAGAGTTGGCAATTAGATTTAAAGAATGAATTAAGTAATTCCCTGACTATCCATGTAAACCAACTGTTCACAGACTTTAGTCAGACACAGAATAACCACTCTCAGGACTTAGCTAAAACACTAGAATTTGATACTGAAGACAAATTTAATAATGTATAAACTGAACTTAGCGAAAAGTTAGGATCATTTCAAAGCGTATGCAATGTTACATTCGATGATGTAAAGCATAGGCTGCACACTTTAAAAGAGACTTTGGACAAACAGGATAAATCCAATACCTATGGTCCAATCGCAAATTGCAGGTCTGAACATTCGAGTAGATGACGTGGAACGAAATGTTAAAGAGAAACTAGCCACTTCAGACGTAGTAAATATAAGTAATCTGGAGGAACGGGTAGAGGAAATAATCGACCGAAGAGATGCCGAGAGGGTAACTCCCGACAACGTTTCTTCAAATTTAGCTACAGAACTTAATGATACTAAGAGAGGCATACATAATTTATGGAAAGAATTCAAACTTATCCAGGATAAGGTAGACAAGAAGGTGACTTCTCCTAACATGGTGTTAACCACTGAAGTAATGACCGATCTACAATGGGGGGGGGGCAAATTCTAGACTATCCAGACAGTTTTCAAAGTTGAAGCCAGACGGGGAAGTACATCCTACTCATTTTCTGAAACGGTTTAATCAAGCCTTGCCGAAAAACTGGGAAGATTAAAAAAAGATTGAATCTGCGGTGGGGTACCTTTTAGGAGAAGCTTCAGAGTGAGGCACAGTGAACATGGGGAATTTTTCGTCTTGGGCAGACTTCCAAAAAAAGTTTAAGGAGAAGTAATGGTCAGCAAGCGCCCAGCAAAAACTAATATTCGACTTGTGGGACCCAAAGTATTACAACAGTTCGTGGGGGACGATGCGAAAGTATTTCGACTGGCATTTAACGAGAGCGAAGTACTTAGATAAGCCCATGGAGGAAGAAGGGTTGGTGCGAATTTTAATAAGACGTTTACCCATTTACGCAAGGAAGGATATATTATGTAGCGGGTGGAAAACCGTAGAAAAATTGTTATCCTTTGTAGACGCACTTGATGTCTTAAACAAATACCGCGAGGAGAATGTGCATCAAAGTGAAAATAAGAAATTCAGAAGGGGTAGTAATAACAGTAATAGCAATTTTAAGAGACATGAGGCCAATTTAGCAGTACACCAGTGTAACCGGAATAAGGGTAACGAAAATTATCAAATGGTTCAAATGGCTCTGAGCACTATGGGACTTAACATCTCTCGTCATCAGTACCCTAGAACTTAGAACTACTTAAACCTAACTAACCTAAGGACATCACACACATCCATGCCCGAGGCAGGATTCGAACCTGCGACCGTAGCAGTCGCGCGGTTCCGGACTGAGCGCCTGAACCGCTAGACCACCGCGGCCGGCGAAAATTATCAGAAGAAGCATTCACCTTCGAATATAGGCCCAGTGACGTCGCAGAAATTTGTACCAAGCAGTAATAGAGTACAAAGTAGTAACGTAATACCCAGATTTGGTAACCAGCCAGTCATTACCAATAAGGCGGAAAACGTAGTGCGATCTGGATCCAGGGCCGGGGCCCAGGTCGTAGAAATACATTAGGTGGCCTGGTCTACAATAGGTATGTTAATTTCATGCATAAAATACCAACAAAAGAATAGTTGTTACTGAAAGAAGCGAGCTTAACTGCCATTATCCACAACCAATAATAATAGGAAAAGCACAGAATTTTGAAGTTAACAGATTTATAGATTCCGGGAGTGAAGTGACACTTATTTCTAGCGTTTTCTTTAACACATTACGAACGAAATATCACTTACCGGTATTACCAGTAACGGGAGTGTACATAGTCGGTATTACTGGAACAATGAGAAAAGTTGTAAAATACGAGACCCAGGTGAACTGCAACATTGGGAATATCCCATTTCGTCAAACACTCTCAGTAGTAGAAAATATCAGTAGGGATGTGTTATTTGGTCTAGATTGGCTATCAGAATTTAACGGCATATTGAATTTTGAGGTGAATCTTCTTGATTTTGGAAAAGGTGACTACAAATATTGTGTAAAGTTTGTGACAGACAGCTATATTAATAAACAAACAACTGAGAGTCGCTGTCTGAGGTTAACTGCTACAGCAAGATTGTCACCAGCGATTGATAGCGTAAGTCACGTATCACACCGTTGACATACAAAATAAAATAAACGAATCGTCAATATTAACCAGTGAACAGAAATTAGATTTATTTAAAATTCTATTGGAATATGAAATGGTATTTTCTGATCGTCCAGGTAGTATTAGTGACTATGCATGTAAATTTAAAATCAAAGATAGTACTCCATTTTTCTGTAAGCCTTATCCAACACCAGTAAGTTTAAAAGAAGCAGTTAAGGAAGAAATTGACAAAATGATTGACGATAACATAACAAAAAGTAGCACTAGCGTCATGAATAACCTCTCGGTAGTAGTAAAAAAAAGGCTGCAGGAGCTGTGCGGTTGGTACTAGACGCACGCACTTTGAATAAGCATATAGAGACGGGACGAGACAGACCCATTAACATCGATGAGTTATTGCCCAAATTTGAGAAAGCACTGTATTTTAGCATGGATGCTGGATATTGGCAAATTCGGTTACATCCTGAATCAAAAAAATATACAGCGTTTCTATTTTATGGGAAATCGTATCATTTTAATGTGTTGCCATTCGGGCTAAATATCTCAGTATCCGTGTTTATACGGGCACCGGACGTTAGGAAGGGATTTGTTAAAGGATTTAATAATATATGTACATAATATACTCGTAATCTCATCTACTGGGAAAAGCATTGCCTGTCCCTGAGTAAAACTCTGAAAAGGTTTAAAGAAAAAGGTACTACAGTAAAATTGTCTAAATCGCACTTTGCGAGGCAAGAGCTTAAGTTTTTAGGGCATATCGTAGGAGTGCAAGGAATTAGACCAGATCCGGAACGTATAAAGGCCATTAAGGAGTGTCCACCCTCTAGAAACATAAGCCAATTGAAGGGATTTATTGGAATGGCCGGGTACTATAGACGATACGTACGAAGTCAAGAGCTGAACGACCCAAGACTTTTACGTTTATTAAAGGAGGGAATATCGTGGGTTTGGGACCAAGAGGCTAATGATGCGTGAAAATGTAAAATGAGCACTGGTCGAATCACCCATATTACACCATCCGGTTATGGATGAGCCATTTAAAATTTCAGCAGATGCATCCGACTCTGGTATAGCAGCAGAACTTTTCCAAGGAGAGTGGGGTCTGGAAAGAACAAATCACAGATCTATAGCTTTTGCTAGTCGAGGAACTATTAGCAATAGTATGAGGTATCCAAAAATTCCGAACACTAGTATGGGGGTCAGGAATATGTACGGATCACCAAGCTCTATTCTTTTTAGTTAGTCGATTACTACATAGTAGATTAATGCGGTGGATGTTGTTCCTACAGGAATATGACATTAAAATACAGTGTATAAAGGGTTCTGAAAATATTGTACCTGCCTTTTTGTCTAGGTTACCTATAGACATGAAAGGGTTAAAACGTACGGAAGTGCCCGGCGTAATTTTTGCGATTAATTTTTTGACAGTTGAATATCCACATAACAGGGTACATGATGTGGCTCAAAGACTAACCGAAAACATCCATCATGATGCCTATTTTACAGAAATATATGCTATGTGTAACAAGAATGCCTTACCTCTTAATCAAGTAGGTAGGTGGAAAATTATAGGGCATAATTTATTTTGGAGGGACAGTATAACAACTCAACGTTGGCGCATATGTATTCCGCAGTTAATGGAAGATAAGATTGTGTGGTATGTTCATACAGGATATGGACACTTCGGAATAAAGAAATGTATAGTTCATATGAATAAGTTCTATTATTTTAAGAAGCTACGACAGAAGGTAGCGTCTTTAATTAGGACTTGTGAAATCTATCTGAAGGTAAAAGAGAGTAACACTCACGTTAAATAGAAAATGTATCCAATCATTTCTAAGGCATTACACAATCTTACGGCAGCAGATTTCTATGGACCAACTCCGAAAGGAAAGGGAGGAGTGTCGTACATTTTTGTCCTAGTAGTGTGTTAGTTGAAGTATGTTAAATTGTATCCTATTAAGAAAGCAAATACACCAATCGTGATTCACTGTCTGCAACAATACTTTCTGGAGGTAGAAAACCAAAACGGTTTCTCACCAGTAACGGACCTCAGTTTGTTAGTAACGATTTTAAAGAATTTCTAGCTTGGGAAGATATTCATCAAGTATTAATCTCCAACTGTAATCCGCCTTCTAACCTGTGTGAAATGGTTACGAAAGAAATTGGGAAATTATGCCGCACCTATTGCTATGAAAAACATACATCATGGGCAACGAAAGTTAAAGACTTTGAACTTATTTTAAATGAATTACCACATTTATCAACTGGATTAACACCTTTGGGTGTAATAGGTAACTTTGTGGGAGAACCCCTCATTAAATGTTTTGCTTGGCCGAAACAATCTACTGTTGATTACCAGCTTAATCAAACAATAGTTTCTTAGAACTTGGTTGAAAGGGCACAACAACGAGTAAGTAGACATAATGAGAAAGCTATCGAACCTCAATACAAAGGTCGATGACCTAGTTCTCATAAAACAGCATCGTCAGAGCTCTGCCCTGAAGAAGGAGACACACAAATTTTTCCAAAAGTATGAAGGACCTTACCGAGTACAAGCGGTAATACATCCCAAAGCCTTGTTTTTAGCAGATCCTATAACAGGATTATGAAAAGGAAAATACAATGTAAAAAGAAATAAAGTTGTATATCCCCCAGGGACGTTAACGTTCTTAGTTAACGGGCGGAGTGACGACCATCGGATCCTGAGTTGTTTTCGGTGTTTCTTCTGTGCTGTTTTTTCCTGCACCGTATTCCCTTCAAATCTTAAACTATCCTGTAATCTATTCTTGAATTCTTATACTACCCTATTATCCACCTTTAGAGAAACATACCCATGTGGAAGTGTGATATCACCCGATGCCTGTCTTTGATTTGATGTTGCACCTGTGTATGTTGCAATATCTTTCATCTCACTAAAATCATTTCTCATTTCATTAGTTTAAGTCCAGTCATGAAGCACAACTCAGGTATGAGACACATAAGCTGTTCAGTTTTCTCTTGGTTCTGCATCATTTCCTTTATTTGGCTGACAAGCAATGGCTGCTGCAAGTCATTGATATCAAGACCACACTGCTTCTAGTAGTAATAGCAATAAGTGATCGTACCCAAAAAAAAAATGGCTCTCAGCACTATGCGACTTAACTTCTGAGGTCATCAGTCGCCTAGAACTTAGAACTAATTGAACCTAACTAACCTAAGGACGTCACACACATCCATGCCCAAGGCAGGATTCGAACCTGCGACTTTAGCGGTCGCTCGGTTCCAGACTGTAGCGCCTAGAACCGCACGGCCACTCTGGCCGGCAGTGATCGTATGACCATTGGTTTTCTCAAATTTGTCACATGGGCTTCTGTTCCATGCTATGTCATGAACTCAATTTTGTTGTTATATCGAGTCAGGACTGTGTTCTCAGTACTCTGTTGTTAGAGGATCATGCCCGATAAGTATTTAAGTCACCTTCACGCTCCCTTCTAGTCAGTGGTGGTCTCGACTGTAAGGTTGACATCAGCTGACGCGATCTCTGAAGAAGTGTGCCTGCTTAGTATCTGGAAGAAGTCATCCTCGGTTGTTAGAGGATCATACCAGATAAGTATTTAAGTCGCCTTCACACTCGCTCTAGTCAGCAGTGGTCTCGATTGTAATGCCTATTCAGCCAGTCTCTCCCACCATCAGCGTATAGTTAGGTCTTATTTTTGCCTAAGCTATTCTTTGAAAATAATCTCTTATCCAGTTGGTCTATACAAACCTGGGTGCAGATTAATAAACTGCAAAGAATATTAGATTAATAGAAAATGGGATTTTGTTTGAATCATTACACAATTGCGATAACATGATACATAATTTTACCTTTATGGGATGTGATGTGTGGGGGAGGATTTATATTAGTTTTTGGAAGGGGTGGGCAGTGTAGGTACATACGTGGCTAACAGAGAACACGCCACACCTTCCAAACAACCCCCGCAAACAAGTGTCACTGATTCTTCACCATTTGCGTTCCATACCGTTTGTACCCGTGGTCTAGGGGTAGCGTCTTTGATTCATAATCAAAACGTCTTCGATCCTGGGTTCGATCCCCACCACTGCCTAAATTTTGATAAATAATCAGCATTGGCGTCCGAAGACTTCCGGCATAAGAAGTCGGCCTCATTCTGCCAACGGCCTTGTCAAAGAGGGCGGAGGAGCGGATAGAGGTTCAGGGCACTCTCTTGTCCTAGGGGTGGGAAATTGCCCCTAAAGGCGGAAGAATCAGCAATGATCAACGACATGAGGATGCAAAAGGCAATGAAAACCACTGCATTAAAGACACGTAACGTGCATCCACACGACATGAGGCTTGTAATTGAAGAAGTGTCATGATGATCTCTCCATTGGCAAAAGATTCCGGAATAGTCCCCCATTCGGATCTCCGGGAGGGGACTGCCAAGGGGGAGGTTACCATGAGAAAAAGATTGAATAATCAACGAAAGGATAACGTTCTACGAGTCAGGGCGTGGAATGTCAGCTTGAACGTGGTAGGGAAACTAGAAAATCTGAAAAGGGAAATGCAAAGGCTCAATCTAGATATAGTAGGGGTCAGTGAAGTGAAGTGGAAGGAAGACAAGGATTTCTGGTCAGATGAGTATCGGGTAATATCAACAGCAGCAGAAAATTGTATAACAGGTGTAGGATTCGTTATGAATAGGAAGGTAGGGCAGAGGGTGTGTTACTGTGAACAGTTCAGTGACCGGGTTGTTCTAATCAGAATCGACAGCAGACCAACACCGACAACGATAGTTCAGGTATACATGCCGACGTTGCAAGCTGAAGATTAACAGATAGAGAAAGTGTACGAGGATATTGAAAGGGAAATGCAGTATGTAAAGGGGGACGAAAATCTAACAGTCATGGGCGACTGGAATGCAGTTGTAGGGGAAGGAGTAGAAGAAAAGGTTACAGGAGAATATGGGCTTGGGACAAGGAATGAAAGAGGAGAAAGACTAATTGAGTTCTGTAACAAGTTTCAGCTAGTAATAGCGAATATCCTGTTCAAGAATCACAAGAGAAGGAGGTATACTTGGAAAAGGCCGGGAGATACGGGAAGATTTCAATTAGATTGCATCATGGTTAGACAGAGATTCCGAAATCAGATACTGGATTGTAAGGCGTACCCAGGAGCAGATATAGACTCAGATCACAATATAGTAGTGATGAAGAGTAGGCTGAAGTTCAAGACATTAGTCGGGAAGAATCAATACGCAAAGAAGTGGGATACGGAAGTACTAAGGAATGACGAGATCCGTTTGAAGTTCTCTAACGCTATAGATACAGCAATAAGGAATAGCGCAGTAGGCAGTACAGTTGAAGAGGAATGGACATCTCTAAAAAGGGCCATCACAGAAATTGGGAAGGAAAACATACGTACAAAGAAGGTAGCTGCGAAGAAACCATGGGTAACAGAAGAAATACTTCAGTTGATTGATGAAAGGAGGAAGTACAAACATGTTCCGGGAAAATCAGGAATACAGAAATACAAGTCGCTGAGGAATGAAATAAATAGGAAGTGCAGGGAAGCTAAGACGAAATGGCTGCAGGAAAAATGTGAAGACATCGAAAAAGATATGATTGTCGGAAGGACAGACTCAGCATACAGGAAAGTCAAAACAACCTTTGGTGACATTAAAAGCAACGGTGGCAACATCAAGAGTGCAACGGGAATTCCACTGTTAAATGCAGAGGAGAGAGCGGATGGGTGGAAAGAATACATTGAAAGCCTCTATGAGGGCGAAGATTTGTCTGATGTGATAGAAGAAGAAACAGGAGTCGATTTAGAAGAGATAGGGGATCCAGTATTAGAATCGGAATTTAAAAGAGCTTTGGAGGACTTACGGTCAAATAAGGCAGAAGGGATAGATAACATTCCATCAGAATTTCTAAAATCATTGGGGGATGTGGCAACAAAACGACTATTCACGTTGGTGTGTAGAATATATGAGTCTGGCGACATACCATCTGACTTTTGGAAAAGCATCATCCACACAATTCTGAAGACGGCAAGAGCTGACAAGTGCGAGAATTATCGCACAATCAGCTTAACACCTCATGCATCGAAGCTGCTTACAAGAATAATATACAGAAGAATGGAAAAGAAAATCGAGAATGCGCTAAGTGACGATCAGTTTGGCTTTAGGAAAAGTAAAGGGACGAGAGAGGCAATTCTGACGTTACAGCTAATAATGGAAGCAAGGCTAAAGAAAAATCAAGACACTTTCATAGGATTTGTCGACCTGGAAAAAGCGTTCGACAATATAAAATGGTGCAAGCTGTTCGAGATTCTGAAAAAAGTAGGGGTAAGTTATAGGGAGAGACGGATCATATACAATATGTACAACAACCAAGAGGGAATAATAAGAGTGGACGATCAAGAACGAAGTGCTCGTATTAAGAAGCGTGTAAGACAAGGCTGTAGCCTTTCGCCCCTACTCTTCAATCTGTACATCGAGGAAGCAATGATGGAAATAAAACAAAGGTTCAGGAGTGGAATTAAAATACAAGGTGAAACGATATCAATGATACGATTCGCTGATGACATTGCTATCCTGAGTGAAAGTGAAGAAGAATTAAATGATCTGCTGAACGGAATGAACAGTCTAATGAGTACACAGTATGGTTTGAGAGTAAATCGGAGAAAGACGAAGGTAATGAGAAGTAGTAGAAATGAGAACAGCGAGAAACTTAACATCAGGATTGATGGTCACGAAGTCAATGAAGTTAAGGAATTCTGCTACCTAGGCAGTAAAATAACCAATGACGGACGGAGCAAGGAGGACATCAAAAGCAGACTCGCTATGGCAAAAAAGGCATTTCTGGCCAAGAGAATATCAAATACCGGTCTTAATTTGAGGAATAAATTTCTGAGGATGTACGTCTGGAGTACAGCATTGTATGGTAGTGAAACATGGACTGTGGAAAAACTGGGATAGTAGAGAATCGAAGCATTTGAGATGTGGTGCTATAGACGAATGTTGAAAATTAGGTGGACTGATAAGGTAAGGAATGAGGAGGTTCTAAGCAGAATCGGAGAGGAAAGGAATATGTGGAAAACACTGACAAGGAAAAGGGACAGGATGACAGGACATCTGCTAAGACATGAGGGAATGACTTCCATGGTACTAGAGGGAGCTGTAGAGGGCAAAAACTGCAGAGGAAGACAGAGATTGGAATACGTCAAGAAAATAATTGAGGACGTAGGTTGCAAGTGCTACTCTGAGATGAAGAGGTTAGCACAGGAAAGGAATTCGTGGCGGGTCGCATCAAACCAGTCAGTAGGTGAAGGTGAGCATGTCCGTTCTACAGGAGACGTTTAACACCGTACCTCTTTCGGCTTCTCACTCAAGTACTGGTGAAGCAGGGATCCTGGGGAAGGGGGGTGGGAAGGGTTTCCTGTCTTTGGGGCTATCTTCTTTCTCTTCTTCGATCTTAGCAACCATTTCTACTTTTTCCTTTCTTACTTCTCATCTGAGTACCGCTCTATCTTTCCCTCTTTCCATATTCATATACTTCTATCGCTGAAGTTCTTATTTTCCGCGGTTTTCAATAACCTACAGCTTATTTTATATAATTACGCCGAAAAATCAGGCTACACAAACACACTTATGCATACACACAAAAAATACGATTACACAAACAATGATCTTACACATCAAAAGGGGAGAACCGTTAAGCGTTTTAGGGGGAAAGGAATGTGTACCCCGTGAAAAGATGCACACATTGTCATTTATTGTGACGGTTCTGCATCGTACATACTCACATTGTTGTTTATTGTGAAGGCTCTGCATTGCACGTATATAGGGAATACTGTAACCATTTCTGAGTATACATAAGAAGGAGGCATGAGTAAGAAAAAGGACATAAGCCAGAGAGAAATCAACTGGGGTACTAATTAAAGAATGTCAGTCTAACAAATGTTCTGACGAGATGTAGGATAGTGGGACTCTTATAACCTAAGTAAGCATATTATATATTGAATAGTGTATAGAGACATAGTATATGCCAAGTATGTATAAGTTGAAAAGTAAAGGAGGACTCTGGGGACTAAATGAAGTATCAAGAAGTGGAGGTGTAAAACAGATTTGTAACTTTACCAGAAAACATTTCATTATAGTGTACATAAAGATGAATACTAGGTAAATGAACCATGAGGTCTACTCGTAGAGGATAAGGGGGGGGGGGGGGGGGTGCACCCAGAATTTATTGAATATAAAAGGGAGATAGGTAGGCCTAAGAGAGGCTGACCTTTACTGTGTGGACAGGGACACCAAGAAGGGGATTGACCTGTACCATAGGAAAAT
Source organism: Schistocerca cancellata (assembly GCF_023864275.1). Lineage (NCBI taxonomy): Eukaryota > Metazoa > Arthropoda > Insecta > Orthoptera > Acrididae > Schistocerca > Schistocerca cancellata. Next base: position 158,292,531 of record NC_064635.1, on the reverse strand, counting down.
AGTAATCAAGAGGGGCGTACCTACCGAAAAGGAAAGGATGGAGTGCACTCATATGAACCCTTTTTAAGGTACAGGTACTGTTCCAAAAGGGGAAATGGACAGTATCAAGACACAAGCCGCACATTTTATAGGGATTATTCTGGTAAGTTTGAATTCTATATACCACTAGCATTATTATGTTTTATGAGTATCGGAAAGAACACTTTCATTTGCCCAGAGTTCCTCCAGAATACAAACTACTATGAATAATGATACTAGTCGGTACTGAGGAAAAAATAGTACAAAAAATTAGAATACAGGATGAAATACTTAAATGTCCATGACACCTGGAATTTACGATTGGAGCTGAAGAGAAAGTCCTCACCATTTATAAGTAAGAGTAACGCGGAATGAAATCATAAACAGATGTTTATGTTATAAAAACAAAAGTAGAGTAAAGAATTAGAGGAAAGACAACAACCGGAAGCCTGCTCTATAGAGTACAAGAATTTATGGAAAAAAAAGTGTACATAAATTTATGCAGTAAATGATTAGTTTTGAAATGTGGATCCTAGGTACGATATTAATGTACATAATGGTTATGTATAAAATAACGCGTGTTCGATCTGAGGAGGGGGATATATAGTACTTGGAGAGTTTACAAGTTAATTCTGGAACCACTCGACCTTCTGGGGCCTATTTACTGGGCAACACATGTCTGTGGGTACAGGGATGACGTTCATCGTGGGAAGGCGGGAGCTGCGTCAGACGAGCGGCACTGGCTAGTGTTTACCGCAAGCGCCACAGACGCTGTATGAGAGGACACGGGGTATTTATATGCTACTCTTTGCTGTGTTGGTGAATGTGATTGTTGTGAAAAAAAAAAAGATCTTGATCTTTGTACAATCTCTCATAATCGAGCCATTAATATTTTATTCCGTAGCATGAATATATTTACCTATTCCTTTCCTGGTCTGTTATCTATAAATCTTCCTTATTACTTGAATAATCTTGGCCTACGTCACAAATGTCTGCCATACGGAATCCCCACTCAAGACCTCCACCAAACGTCGTTCATCACAGGTTAACACTGTCTGCCGCCCATAACTTACAAGGATGCCTATTATTAACTCCGTCATTGAGTGTATTATATGGCACAGCATTTTCATTAGAACCCTTCTGATTCTCATATTACCCAATTTCGCAGCTTCAACTGCTGACAACAAATATATATATATTTTTTCATATGTTTTAAGGCACATTCGTTTATCACTGGTGCTCGGCATGAACGACTTTACCCTACAAAGTAACCAATTACTTCAATAATTACTCATATAAAATGCTATTAAATCAAACATGGCGACTCTGTAGCACTGTTATGGGCATGTTTGAACTACGAATATAAATTTTATGAGGTTATGACTTTTAAACCAACATGTGCTGGACTTTGCTTTTAACTATTTGAAATTTAATTGAAAAGAAGATGCAAAACATAGCACTATTACAGTCATATTCACAAGATACACACTATTAATTGTTGGAATATTAAAGCACTGTTCTTTCCACTAACAGCTACACAGTATGTGTGGTCAACAGATGTCAGAATGTGAAAATCTGCAATCAAATGTGAATGATTGACTCTAGTAGCAATTACGGTACTCATTCTATTCTGAATTGGTGTTTTGTGTGACATTAAATGGAAGCACATAGTGATATTACTTATATTATTTATATTGACTATAAACATATTACTTATATGTTTATAGTCAATATAAATAATGTATGCAAATGTATGTATATAACACCATGGATAGGGAACACTGCGTTGGGGATCGGTCAGCTTGATCTGGGCTAGCTTACCTATTGACTTCTTCAGTTAAAGTCGCCTCTTTGTTTTATTCTTGTGGTCCAGCTACTCCATACCTAGGCCGTGTGTGAACTTACTCTTCTCGACTTTGTGGTCAGACATGGTGATACTGTAAGTGTGGGTCTATTTCCCGCTACTGAATGATGAACACTTTTTCAACGATAATATGTTGTATTGATTCAACTAATAACATCAGTTGTGAATAAAGATCCAATTATCAATCACAGACAGTGGCGTGTAAGTATATTTTAAACACTACATAAAATGTTTATAAAAGACATGACCGTCTTCAGTGGCACAGAAGTCATTCTCGCAAATGACCCATGTTACACTACACCGGGTCAACTGAAGACATCAACCAGCAGCATTCTCGTATGTAACAACAAATGTTCACGTTGCAAGTTTATCCAAATGATATGTGGCTGCATATTTACCTCAGAAGAGCATGCTACCTTGAAAAGAAAGTTCTAATTATCATGATTCAACAGCTCCCAAAAAATCACAAGCCATTGCCTTATGACATACCAAATTTCTATTCTCACTGTTTACGGCAGAGAAAAGAGATCCAACGTAAAGGATGTAAATAAAATAAGGAAAAAAATCAGTCCTATGTGTTCCTGAATCTTGGTATCATTAAAACAAAAAGGCCAGTTTTGCCCTTTCAGATTAGACAGTGCATATACTGGACATAGTTAAACTCATCTGCACTTGCTCTTTGTTTAAACTAACAAAAACATATTCCAATAACAGTTGCTATGTGGAGTTGTAAGAATAAAGATCTCACAGTGCAAACAGCACGATGTAGTATACATCATATAGATAAGGAGACCACTGAATATACAACAGTGTGAGCCTGCAATCTTAATTGCACTGTGATGCAATGTACATCTAGTATGTACAACCTGTTTAATTCCGATTAGAAATGGGTAAAACTGCTTTCAGCTTTGAAAGCAATTTTGATGGACTTGACAAGTGGTTTGCTTACATCTGAAACAACATACTATGACTTATCCTCAAGAGTTTTCCAACCTTGGCACAGCAATAAGTTGCTCTTTATTTCTATGTGAAATAACTATCGGAAGACGTCTTTCTCTTGATTCCCAATCATGTGTAGCAGGCAACAGTTTGCCATCCCAATAAACATTCACAACATTTGGTACCTCGTTTTGAAAATTAACTTTTATAGCTTCCGCACGCTCTTTCCATTTCTCTGTACGAATTCTTTGAATCGAGGACTCACTTATAGGAAACTCATCAGTACTATATCAAAGTGCCTCTATGGTAGCTTCAAGAATATACACTGAATCTCTCACACTCAACTGACACCTATTTTTGGAGTAATGAAATTTTTCCGCATAGTTGTTTTACTGGTTCCAGATTTTATGTTCTCAATCACAGTTGGGAAATTTTCTTGCAAATACACCTCATTTTCATTACAATATGAAGATAAGTCATTTTGTACTGCTTCGTGAGATGCGGTTGAAGGAGCTGACGTGGAAAAATATTTAGCACGTCGGTTTCCTACCTCAATAGTTCTGATGCGCGACCTTTCCTCTTTATTAGCCACTTCTTGTCCACTCCAGCTAAGTGACAGGTTGACCTGGCTCTCTCTGTCACTGTAAAGAGATTTTATCTTCATTTATTTTCATTAACTGAAGTGGATTGGCGTGTGCAATGTCGAACAAATCATCCAACTTGTTGACACTTTTGTCGGCGCTGCTCAAATACCTTTCGTGTTTTTGTGCCTTTTTTTGCAGCTCCCTCCGAACCTAATATAGATCCACTAATTTCTTCACACAATTAGGTACAGATTTTGTGGGTATACGCGCCTTTTCCCAAAAGATCATACATTACCGAATAGTGAGATTTAACAGACAGTTAAATCCACTTCCCAGATATTATAAAACTGCTAGAACTTGTCCATTAGGTGGCAGTTTTGAAGCTTTTATTTGACGCTTTTCCTCACCTATTACAAATATAGGCGTTTTATAACGACTACGTAATTCCACTGACATTTTCACCTACTGACAACAATTTAGACTAAGGCCTTAAGCCGTCGGCACACGGACCGTGCATCCGAACGTTGAGCGTGCTGAGTTTCTGACGTCATAGCTTGGAATAGCACGTTCGGGAGCCTTTCCGAACGTGCAGAGCAATATCTGGCATGTCAGATATTTTGAGCGTGCGTCTGAACGTTGACCAGTGAGATGGCACAGCGCCACCTACGTCATACGTACGCCGTCTCCCATCAGTACAGAGTTGTGAGGCGCCATATTGGCGTTCATTTCAAACCTACATGTATATATGCGGTTTCTGAGCCCCAGCAAATTGAGAATCACTGAAAAACCCGTTGTTAGTTTTGTGATTCGTTCCAATAAAATTGTGAGGAACATTGTATTCGTGGCAAAAGAATTATTGTAACCTGCGTATTATGAGAGTAGGCTATTTGAAGGCAGCGACACACTGAAGATCCAAGAAAAACGCATTGTTCTTGGTACAATTTGTTATAATTAAATTTCAATTAGTAACATAATTATAAACGATTAACGGTTTTAGCAAGCCTTAATACAATATGATTAAACACGACAAGAGCAAAAGGGGTTTAGCGTAATAGTAAGCGTCTCTGCCTACGAAGCTCATTTTGTTAGGGCGGTGGTTCGCGTCTTAACACTACAAAAAAATTTTTGCCTATCATTCGCATTATTAGGTTTTGATACTTTATTATTAGTTTAATATAAGTATACGCTATAATATTTGATGTTATATAAATATAAATTCACCTTTTTTTGAGGGGTGACTTTGTTCCATTGGCTTAATCTACAGGACAGCTTGCGCTACTTGTATAAAGTTATTTTGTTCCTTTTTCTTTTACGCTTCGTAATTCACATGTTGCTAGGATTCTGCTACTGGGTAGGAACAGTGATCAAGTAAGCCTGACCCTGGAGTTTTACTAAAATGTGGGAATGATGAAATAATATTTATCGTATGCAGAGAAGTATTCCAACTTGTACCTCGCTGTTTGTAATGGAACTGTTATAAGCCTGTGTCCTTATTGACTGGATATGGTACTTTCCTTTTCGTGGACGATGGAGAAAATGTGCGTTTTAATAGAGCTAACGTGGGAATTTTACGCACGCCCGTTGAGTAAATAGCGTGATTTACGAACTACTAGAAACAACTGCCGCTGGAGTGCGTTGCGATCGCGTATACCACGTTGGGGCCCACGTACCGTATGCACAAGTCGCATCGTTCCTGAGCGTTCAGCAGCACGTTGAACTTCGCACGCTCAACGTTAACGTTCGACAGCACGGTCCGTGTGCCGACGGCTTTAGGCCATGTCTAACGTGAGCGGCAGAAGCGCGTGACAGCTTCAGGCGACAAAACACACCCGCAGGTGTAGTTACAGAAGTGTCCTACTAGAGCGACATGTGTATCGCTGCCTGCCTCCCGCTGCAACTGGCGACGTTTGAATTCAAATGTGTTTGAATCTTGTTGCTGCAGCACGCGCGACAGAGAGCGACACCCACATGTATTCTCGGCAAAGCAGTGGAGCGGACGGTACGGCAGCTATGAATTCCTTAACATCCGATTTTAAGAAAACTATTCGGTGAAAAAATTTGGTTCTTCCGCAACCTATAGCTTGAGATCTTTAAACGATAAAGGTCTGAGTTTATTTTCGTTATTCGTCATAGTTACTGTGCTGCACGAAATTTTTAAAGATTTGCAGAGCTAAAATCACTTTGTGTAGACTTTCCGCATAGTTCATGTAAGGCCATAGGTTATTGCGCATGAAATGTAACCAATATATCTAAATTGTATTTAAAGTTGAGACCGGAATAATATCTCTTTTCATTCTTGAGATGTTGGTTGTTATTCCGCGGACGGCTCGCTTGCAGCGCGTCCGAACCTTTCCTACGCTTCGGGAATCAAGTGGTCGTAGAAATCGTCGTATCTCAAAAGGTTCAAGATATCAAAACGACGAATTTTGGAAATGACAGCAAGCAGAAAGACTATTTTATAGTATGATTAACACTCGTTACGTTTTTGTAAACTAGTGTGCAGATCGAAAATAGGACTCCCTATAACTTACACCATGAGTTTTTGTCCAAATTTTCATAGCTAAACAAAGGGAGAGAATCAGGTAAACGGGGTATTAAAGTGACCAGCATGAGGTCTAGGTTGGCATAAAAACATGTAACAGCTTGAAAGTAATCAGGGTAATGAACGAAAACTTAATAAGCTGAGGAAAAATTGAAATATTTCAGAAAATCTGCTGTCAAGCTATGTAAATGAAGCGTCGAAAATTTCAGCTGTTCAAGACCTAGCTATTTTGAACATAAAAAGATACATTGGTGCGGTATTTAAATGTCAAAATGGCTTCCTTCGAATCAAGTACGTTAGGGAGGCAAACGAGGAGTCAGTAAGATCATCCTTTCTGAATAAAACTTAATGAAAGAAATCAAATATTTTACGAAATGATTTGTGTAAAAGAAGTAAGTAGATCAGAGAAAAGTTCTACATGCCTTTGCATGATGCTCGAAATCATGAACAGAAAATGCAGTGCACCAAACGTTTCCCTCATATTTTATTTCGTACTTTTGACAAATCATTACACAAACGTTTGACTTTCTTTTCAAAAATATTGTAAGCTTTACTTTTACAGACTATTTAGAGTAATTGAAACGCTTGACCTCAACACTGACTGCTGATGAATTACATTCGCAATATCAAATACCTGTAAAATTTCAAGGTTCACTGTAATTTATTAGGAATTAAATGCGTGTGATATACTGGGATAGGTGTGAAGATCAAGTTCTTTGGCAAGACCTTCAAAATATATAATTATCGATGCATTGTAAACAGTATACATCAAACTAAGTGTACTAAATTGTAACTTAGTCAGTAAAAATATAAGAACGTCCCGGAATCGAACCCCAGACGTTTTCCTAATATGAAATTACGACTCGTACAAGCTAACCTTCACCACAGCTAGCTTTCGTTCGCTGGTATACATCTGTATATCTATGTTTGTATTTAGCGTAGTTAGTCATGTAGTAGCCATTCTTCCGCATTTATTGGCTGTTAAAATTTCTTTATCATGTAAAAAAAATCATATTCTAGGTAGTTTTATTTTATAATATCCGGGAAGTGGATTTAACTGTCAGTTAAATCACAAATCTCACTATTCGGGAACGTATGATCTTTTGGGAAAAGGCGTGTATACCCACAAAATCTGTACCTAATTGTGTGAAGAAATTAGTGAACCTATATCAAGTTTGGAGGGAGTTGGAAAAAATGCACAAAAGCCCGAAAGGTATTTCAGCAGCGCCGACAAGAGTGTCAACAAGGTGGATGATTTGTTCGACATTGCACACGCCGATCCACTTCAGTTAATGAAAATAAATAAAGATAAAATCTCTTCACAGCGCCAGAGAGAGCCAGGTCGACCTGTCACTTAGCTGGAGTGGACAAGAAGTGGCTAATAAAGAGAAAAGGTCGCGCATCAGAACTATTGAGGAAGAAAACCGACGTGCTAAATATTTTTCCACGTCAGCTCCTTCGACCGCATCTTATGAAGCATTACAAAATGACTTATCTTCATATTGTAATGAAAATGAGGTGTGTTTGCAAGAAAATTTCCCAACTGTGATTGAGAACATAAAGTCTGGAACCAGTAAAACAACTATGCGGAAAAATTTCATTACTTCAAAAACAGGTGTCAGTTGAGTGTGAGAGATTCAGTGTGTATTCTTGAAGCTACCATTGAGGCACTTTGATATAATACTGATGAATTTCCTATAAGTAAGTCCTCAATTCAAAGAATTCATACAGAGAAACGGAAAGAGCGTGTGGAAGCTATAAAAGTTAATTTTCAAAACGAGGTACCAGATGTGATTGTTCATTGGGATGGCAAGCTGTTGCCTGCTACACATTATCAGGAATCAAAAGAAGAACGTCTACCGACAGTTATTTCACATAGAAATAAAGAGCAACTTATTGCTGTGCCAAGGGTGGAAAACTCTTCAGGATGTTAACAGGCGAAAGATGTTTGGAACGCGACTGTGGACTGGAATCTCGACGACAAAGTGCAGTTTTTTTGTTGTGATACTTCAAATACAGGTCATATCAATGTTGCCTGTGTGCTACTTGAGCGAAAACTTTACAGAAATGTCACTCTTTTCCTTGCGCCACCATGTCTATGAACTAGTGTTAAAAAGTGTTCCAGGTAAAAACCAGTTCAGTGACAAGTCCTTATATTCCACTCTTCAAAAAGTTCCGAGATAACTGGAAAGGTGTAGAACCAGATAACATACAGTGCTACAAAGAAAAGGTCGCAATGCACCTGTCTGTTTCGGAAACAGACAATCTGCTCGAGTTTTACCGCACAGAGATGATTACCGAGAGTTGATAAAGCTTTCTGTTGTATTTTTAGGTAGAGATACAGGCTGAAAATTCAAGATACGGCCTCCAGATGCCGTACACCAAGCTCGATGGATGGCGAGAGCTATATATTCTCTAAAAATATAATTACTTTGTGCTCAGTTAAAAATTCCGAGCAAGGAGAAGGTAGGGCTGTTTGACGTTTGCCTGTTCATCGTGACAGCCTACGTCAATCCACGGCTCCAGTGTATTTTGGCCGGAAAGTCACCCTACCGAGATCTGTGCTTTTTGAAGTCAATGAAGGCATAAGAAAAAATATATAAAGACATCTCAAAAGCATCTCTACAGAAGATAAGCCAGCATTTATGGTATTTGACTAATGAAATTTGTCTAGTCACTGTTTGACGATGATGTGGATCTACAAATAAACGTAAAAATGGTTGAAAATATAACCAAAGATAACTTATCAGCTCATGCTAACCGTTACATCCCCTCGAAGGAGGAACATCGCGGTCCATTGTAAGATGAGTTAAACGAATAGACACGTTGATTCTTTAGTTTTCTGTTTACATCACAATTTTGTTAACTGGTTTGCTCCCTCTTAATTACAGAGAAAAACATCTACGACTTCATTTCAGACAGAAGCATGTCATTGTCCCATCGTCTTAAAATTGATAACAGTTTTCTCCACGAATGTACTGCCATGTGGCCAAACAATGCTTCCTTTCAAGAAACCAGAAAGAAGGTTTCAGCACAGAGAGCAGTGATGCGGTCAAGATGATGCGAGACTTTCATGTTTCAACATCGGTAGAGGAGGAACAAAAACAATTTTGTTAATTTGCGTACAAGAACACCGAAAGATTTATCCTGACTGCAGAAAACAAACTTTGAAACGAAAATTTAGAGTCTAATGTTTTTACATGTTAAATAGTGAATAAACACGATTTGGGCAATTTGGTGTTTCATTTACCAAACACAGTAAAAGTTTTCAAGTCTCATGTTTAACGTCAAGTCGGCACGTGTTACAATTTAATTGTGATAATATTTAGTATGTGAGTTATTAAGGTCAAATAGAAAAAATAGAGGGTATGCGTTTTCGATTTCACGAAGAAATATCCATTATTGTCTTGGGATGCATGCATGCACATACAAGGTGATCAGAAATAGTTTAAGAAACTTGTAATAGCGATGCAGGGTAGGTTGTGCTGAGGGGAGAGAGAATATCGATGTGGTGGAGCGTTTCCGAGTTATTGACATTAGGCAATCAGGCCACTGTGTGCAGAAATTCAAGCGGCCTGCTAGATAGAAAATTAGTGTCAGTTGTTCTCACAGCGTGGATGATAGTGCATGAGATTGCTCCACCTTTGCCTTGGGTTACTACATAGTCTTACGTCTAATTCTTGTATCACTCATTTCATTTTAGGAAACTGGATGACGAACACATTTGGAGACACCGACTCCGGCAGGCAGTTTGAATTTGCGTGTGCAACGGCCTAACTGGCTAACTTCAATGCTAATTAACTCTGAAATGGCACAATGTACTGAAGTTTCTTCTTGACTATTTCTCGGCATAACATGCCTTCAACACCTTTACACTCTATTCAGACTCTTTCTGATCATCCTGTATGTATATACTCGTCTCCTTCATCCTCCCTCCCACAGATCAGTCAGAGCATCATAAATATGTATGAACTTAACGATCTTCAACAACTGGAAGAGAAATGGAACAAATCTGAAATTACTGCAGCATATCAGCTCAACACGAAATGTTCATTTGCAATTAAAAACCGCAATCTTCAAAGAGAAGGATATAGACAATTTAATTGATGAAATTTTTGTTCTGCCTAGTTCTAGTAGATGGCTTACTTATTTAGGAATAACATTTCCCCATTGTTTATATGACAATAGTGTCAGTATTTAATGCTGTTATGTATGAATTTACATTGAAATTATTTTTGCTTGAATTTTACACACACAAATCTAAAACAATCTTAAATAAGTTGTCAATAAACAATTTATATTAAAAGTTACACACACGGGATATTTCCTGTGAATGCCTTTGATTTCCTTCAGTGAATTTCATCTTTGGCTGAAAGTTGCCATTTTTACACTTTCTTAATAACTAGGATCAGATTTTTAGGTTTTTATAATTTGGATTTTCGTCCTTTATTGTCTTAGAATACCAATCTCTAGATATAAAGAATTTTAGCATTTTGGAGTCTTTAAATGAAAAATATAATGAACACTAACATTAATACAGAAAAGTTTTATAATAATTTGAACACAGTTATTCCAGTTCTTTGTGGAAAATAAGCAATAAACTGCCCCTTAAATTGGCAAGTACCAACATATTACCATACCCCGGGTGTTAACATTACACCTAACAGGAAATGTTATACTATATTACATTTTAATGGTGGAGCACACAGTTAACCACATTTCTAAATTTTGTAAAATGATACTTTATTTTCTCTCAATACATTTTTGTACTGAGAGATCTTTCTACAGTACAAGAAGTCAATGACACAATCCACCTTCGAACTACTTCTGCTAATTAATGGCAGACAGTTTTTTTCATATCTGGGATTCCCCAGAAGAATATTCCTTAATTTATTGACGTATACTGCATCCTCTGAACCAAGTATTTACTACTTAAGTGGTGTATCTCAGAGATATCTACAACATCTTTTAGTTGCAGTGATGCAGTCTCTAGGCAATGGATTGCAACAGGTATATGTTGGAAGTGTGTTCTTAAAAATGCCAAGGATGCAACACTTTTGTTATTCTTAAAGACCATATTGACCTTTTCAATAAAAGAAAATTCACTGGAGTCAGACATGTCTACCACCTCTGACTTTCTGGTAGTCTTTGGCATAATATAAAGCTGCCAAAAAGCCAGGTGCACCAACATGTAAACATGGGTTCATATGGGAGAGGAATGTTTGGAACTATTTCATGAAAGGACTGAATGCAGGTAGAAGCTTAGTGAAATACTTTATTAGACCAAATGATACTGTTGAATTTAGGAAAATTATTTCTGACTTCCTCTGCTAAATAGCGAAGGCCATGGACAAGGCAGATGCAGTAGATCAAACTGGGATAGAATGGAACCAAGGAAACTCCACATAGGAATATCAATAATGTAGGAAAAAGACAGATTGCTGCTTACCATAAAGAAGACATGTTACATCGGAGACAGGCAAAATTAAAATACACTTACACATCAGCAAAAAACGCCTTTCATGCACACTAGCAATTACACCTTAAGCACACATGACCGCAGCTCAGGCCAGATTGCAACTGAGCTGCCGGTCGTGTGTGTGTCAGGTGTGCTTGCTTGTGTGTATGAATGGTGTGTATTTCTCTTTTGCTGATGTAGGCTGTGGCTGAAAGCTTAGTGTAAGTTCTTAATTCTGCCTGTCTGCAACTTAACATGTCTTCTTTACATTAAGTAGCAATCTATCTTTTCATACATTATTGGGACAGAATTCTTTCATTTTTGCTCCCACTTTTAACATAATAGGCAACACAGTGTCACGAACAAAAGAATTTGTCATCCCTAACTTCTCCTGGCCATAGGATGCCTAGGGCTTCACTGATAGTGTGGGTTATAATACTGAGATTCAACTCCTCTAATTCTTTACACAGGAGTATGTGATGTTTTCCTGGTGCCATGGAATCTAATTTCCCCACCATGCATCAGCCATAAATCTGCAACTGTGAGTGGTATTGTTAACAAAGCCAGATATAGTGATCACCAACATCTGTTTTAATATCAGCAAAAGCCTTTTTCATACACTTGTTTCAAGTAATTTTTGTGCAACATCATCGCATCTGATATACTGCAGCTGCTGATGCTCTCGAGGAAGCCATTAAAAATAGGGTTCTTTAACATATTCCATGGCACATTAGGCGACACTAGTCTCACACAAGACAGAGTAAAGCTGTCAACTGTGCTACTTGTTACAGAGGAAAATCTATTGTTTGTTCTTTTTCCTAGTGACACTCTTACCTGAGCTGCAAAATCTTTCTGTTGGAGGAAATTTGTCTTTTTACAATGGATTACCTAAAATTAACAGATTAACACCAAGAAGATGGCAGTACCTAAAAAATAAGAACACGATCATGTAAAAGTCTCCTTCAATTGAATCGCATATGCATGTCAGTACATTAATTTTTAAATTTTGATTTGTAATTCTGAGGGAGGAAGATGAGCGCAAGAAGATTGGTAGATAAAATGAATAAAAATTATCTGTGTTTACTTACTTCTTGTTGATAGGCTTGACAAAAAATTGCTAAGGCATCGTTTGTGAAATTGTCTGCCAGAAAAGACCATTTTTGCCGATTTCTGCTTAAAGTGTGACAAAATTACATTTAATGCGCACTACTCAATGCAAGTCAATACATCATGCAACTTTAACTCTTACCATAGCAGTAACTGAGCAAATGGAAATTTGCAAGGAAATGTCTAAGATGAGAGAGATACCTAACATACCGGTACCAGTATCTGAAGGAGTGGTAGAAAATGGGGTACCAGCAAAAATGTCAGAAACATCCACCAGAGTTGAAGAGGAAACAATTTCTTCAGGTGAGAAAGCCTACAAACCTAGTTTAAACTCATGTGCACCTGAAAACTCCAAGGATGAAGCTGTCAGCACATTCGACACACTTAATGCCTCGTGCTCACTTGTAACTAGGACTGCAACCACACCAACAGCCAAGAACCATTCTACTAGATCCAGAAACTCATCAGCTGCTCTGCAGTCATCTTAAAGGAAGAGCCTCAGGATAAGAAGAGCTCCTGTGCATAGTGACTATTTTTTATGGGGTCTTCGCAATTCGAAGAAGAAAAGGTAGAATTTTTACAGTGTCAGCAACAACCAAGTACAAAGGTAAATAGTGCAGCAAATCCACTACATGAAACTTTAACAGTTGTATACCAAAATGTGCAGGGACTAGAAAGTAAATTAGTTGAAATAGAACTTCTATTAACTATCTAAAAGACATTAACATACTAAGCATAAGTGAGCACTGGGTAAAAGAAATGCAAGTGTCTAGCATAATTATTCCAAATTTTGAAATGATTAGCAAATTTTGTAGTATCAACCTTAAAGGGGCTGGGAAATGTATTTATGTTAGGACAGGGGTAGAATCGAAAGAAATTAAATGTAAACTAAAATGCATAGAAAAAGATTTTGAATACAGTATATGTGAGCTAACCAAATTAAAAATTACTATTGTGTGTGTGTACCGATCACCATTGGGCGACCCATTTTTATGGAACACCTTGAGGGACTACTGAATGAACTTAAACATAATGTAATTGTTCTTGGTGATTTTAATTTTAACTTTAAGAATGACTGTAGTAAACAACAGCAACTGTGCAATCTGTTTTTGTGTCAGAATATGATGGCAACTGTAAATGAAGTTACCAGATGTGGAAGTATGTCTGAAACTATAATAGATCAAGTATTTATAAATAAGGACAAGTGTGAATATAACACTGAAGTAACTGACACTGGTTTCTCGGATCACAAGGGTATCAAATTGAGTTTAAATGTCACATCTTACAAGGACCCTGTTATCAATAACAATTACAGAGAAAGGAGATTTATAAATGATGACAGTATAAGAATTTTTAATTACATTCTGGAAAATAGCAACTGGGGTAGTGAATCAAGTGGTGATGTCAACACAAAGTTTGACTCATTCCTTAAAAGCTACAAACACTGCTTCGATGTTGCCTTTCCTATAAAAAGAGTCAAAACTAAACATAAAACCAAAACATGGGTTACATAGGGGATTAGAAAGTCATCAGACACACTCAGAAAGTTAAATAAATCAGCCAGGAAGAATTTGTAGCACTGAAAGCACATGTGAAATTTATAGAAGCCTGTACAAGAAAGTAATAATTGCAGCTAAGAAGCTTGATAATGATTCATATATTGAGAAAGGTAACAACAAAATGAAGTCAACTTGGGAGGCAATAAATAAAAATATAGGTGGACACAAAAGAAAAGATAACAGCTTTGTCATTAAAAGTGGGGAGAAAACTGTTAAGGACCCACTTCAGATTGCCAACATATTTAATACACATTTCACAAATATAGCCATAAATCTAATTAAAACTAAATGCAATTCCAATAGCAAGGTAAAAATGCCCATGAATGACATGACAATGTTCCTTTATCCAGTAACTGAGTAAAAAATAAAATGTCATGTGGGTGTGATGGGATTCCTGACAAAGTCATTAAGCAAAGTGCAAGAAACATAGCCTCACATCTCACTGAAATTATAAATGAATCTTTTAAGACAGGGGTGTTTCCATCAAAACTTAAAATGTCAACTATAAAGCCACTTTACAAGAACAGTGATAAATATGATGTTAGTAACTTTAGGCCTTTATCAATGTTATCAGGTTTCTCAAAAATAGTAGAAAGGATAATGTATCATAGACTATACAAATTTCTTATTAAGAATAGAATATTGGTTAATGCGCAAAATGGTTCCTGTAAAAATAAATCAACTGAAACAGCTATCTTCAATTTTTTGCAACTTGTTCTAAATTCCATAAATAGAAAGGAATTAAATTGTGGATTGTTTTTAGACTTATCAAAGGCCTTTGATGTCATCGACCATAAGTTACTGCTTAGGAAGTTATATGCCTATGGGATACGTGGAGTTGCCCACAAATGATTTGAATCTTATCTGTCGGACAGGTATCAGTAGGTGGAGATAAGCCATGCAGATAGGACATATTTATCAAGATTCGAGAGTGTTTTGTATGGAGTACCCCAGGGATCTGTATTAGGGCCATTACTGTTTTTAATATTTATCAATGACCTACCAAGTCAACTGTCTGAAGCAGAGGCAGTACTGTTTGTTGACGATACAAGTTTGTTTGTTAAAGCAAATAGTGAAGCTGACTTACAGGAAAAAGTCACATTAGCAACAGACGAAGCAGACAGATTGTTTAATGAAAACACTCATTTTGAGTGCAAAAAAAAAACAACGTGGGTCAACTTCAGACATATTAGAAATAAAATAAAAACCAACCTTACAGTAGAACTGGGTAAGTAAGATTGAATAAGCATCATTCACTAAATTCTTGGGAGTATAGTTTGATGAACACTTAAGATGGGAAAAGCATCTAATATCATTGAACAAAAAATTAAGTCAAACATGTTATATACTTAGAATGCTCAAAAGCTCATGTAATATTAAAACAGTGTTGTGTGTTTATTTCTCATTCATGCACAGTTTATTAAGATACAGTGTACAGTTTTGGGGGAACAAGAGTCTAACAAAACATTCATTTAGACTACAAAAGAAGGCCATCAGAATACTAAAAGGTATAGGATATAGAGACTCTTGTAGGCATGCTTTCAAAGAATTAAATATCATGACACTACCGTCCTCATATGTATATGAAAGCATATGTTTCTTAAAAGAACACGAGGAATTTTCTACATTAAACAGAGAATTTCACAACTACAAAACAAGGAATATGAATGATTTCCACAGAGAAATTCATAAAACAGCTATGTATCACAAAAGTGTACTATACCAACCCAAAATCCCCTACAGTGCTCTCCCCAAAGAACTAAAAATAATACCAAAACTGCACATGTTTAAAAGAGAATTAAAAAACATGTTATTGAGCAATAGTTTTTACAGTATTGAAGAGTTTATGAATCATTGACAATAAAAGTGTAGTTAGTATTTCCCTGACATAATAAATATATGTAATTTGCTCACATTTAAATACTTGCTGTTTCTATGAAAGTGTGAAACAGTGTTAATGTAAGAATGGAAATAATCTTTGATGTGAGAATCACTAGCTTTTCTTTTTTTTTTTTTTTTTTTGTTAAGTTATCCTACTTGTATATTTTTATGTTCTATTAAAATTTTAATGTCTAAGTGACAAGTAAATTCAATTATACGTTTTCATGTACATGTATTTTAAATTGTAATGTTTATTGACAAGTCCTATGTCATTTTGATGGTGTACTACAAGGACACTAATAAACTGAATTGAAACTAAAAAAATAGACACAAGTGACAATGCTTTGTTCATTCAATATACTTCTTTATTGTCCCGATGGCGTTTAAGTTATGGCTGGCTGGGTTTGTCCCAACACAGCTGTGTGTACACATATTCTCAAACAGCATTGATTTCAGCACAGGCTATATTTCTCATATCTTCTGAACTACAAGACTAAGTAGACTCAAGCGTCACCAATGCAGCAGGCCAACATTGTAGCGCAATGAAGACAAGCAACATTGCACCATACATATTCTTTGCTTTTCACTGCAGTGTATAAATTTTATTCTTTTCTTAAAATCTGCAAATTCAGATTATTGATTTTCCTTAGCATTAATTAAAAATTAAAAATATTTTTTCTGCAAAAGTAGTATTTGGCCCCACTTTTTCTGTGAAAGTCCAATTTAGACCCATTTTAGGTTCTAGCCTCTGCTAATAACTATTCCCATTTGAACATTTGTCACTGTATGTCAGTCTGAGTAGTTTTAACTGTATTCTATGGAACTGGAAATTCCACGATGGAGATGACAAACAGATATAAGGAATGGCAACCACTTACCTTTCATTGACTGATGTCTGGTGTATAACACATGTAACACAGACTTTACCGCAGTGACTGCTTAGGCTTTTACTGTATTATATTGTGTAACATAGGAGGAAAGGTATTTAAAATTACAAATGATCCTGCTCCCCTCCTCAGCAAGGATACAATCTAAAATTATGTAAACAAAGCATTTCTCTTTAATAAAGGTGAGTTTTATTAAAACTTTCATACATATTTACAAAATTAAATCAAGCATTTAAACCTCCATCAAAGAGTTTCACAATTATTTTACACAATGATCATTTTAAATATCCAAGAACTAAAAATGGTAAAAACATAAAATACATGTCATTTCAATAACTTCAGCCATTTACACATGTAAATGTATCAACTGACAAATGAATTTCCAGAAATTCTTCCTTGGGTGTTCGTCTTTTTAGCAGATCCATGTCGAGGAGTTTTAAGTTATTTTGTACTCTTCCTAAGACTCATATGCATACTGAGTACAGAAACAAATAATTTGGAACAGATAAGAATTAAGGTAAATCGGCCCTGAGCACCTTTGTTATTTAGCCTTCCAGCTCACCTTAGTGGATATCCACTAAGGAGAGCTCGAAGGCTAAATAACAAAGGTGCTCAGGGCTGACCGTAATTCCTATACCTTAATTCCTATCTGTTCCAAACTATTTGTTTCTGTACTGCCACTGCTTTTCGTAACAGTTGCTTGTGTGGAGTGGCAGTGACATGAACATTTTCTACAAACAGTTTCCTGATTTGAAGACTTCTTAACAATTTCTTTCAAATTTGCCAGTTCATTTAACATTTCATCCAGCTTTTTAACCATGTTTTTAGCTTTTCAATTATTTCAAAACTAGATTCTTTCCATAATTCTTCTTCTATATTGTCAACATTCTGAAAAAGTAATAACATTATTTATGTTACAACAGCTTAAACATAAGTACACACCAATAGTAACTATAATTTTGAATTTCCATGTAAATAAACTTAGAGTCAAATGACCGGCATGTATGGCCAGATGGGAATTCCTAAGCAATTCAGGAAAGCGGCATCCACACTGATTCTTAATGAAAGTATGGGCAGGAGTACTTGGCGATAGATTAATAGGGCCACATATACTACCACAAAGGTTAACTGGGGCACATGCTCTGGACTTTTTCATTTATGTACCGCCTACCTTGCTGGAGGCTGTGCCTCAGTCCCCTAGACTTTTGCTAATGGGGACACTAAGCAATTTGTCAGTCTATGCCACACTAATCAACGATGCGTGGACACTACAAGGTCGCGTCTTTAGTGCATGCCCACAGGTGGTAGAACAACAACAACAAGAACAACAACAACAACAACAACAACAGGGTGTGCTTCAGTGGGTGCATCATTTCTTATCCCGGAGGACAGAGGGGTTCATTGTCATGAACAGTTGCCATGTTTAACGCCTTCTTTAAACGTGTTTATCGCATGAGGTATGCATTTCCGAACCCATGTTTATTGGACTTATTTTTCCTGTTTCAATGAGTACTACCAGCTCTCAAAGTATTCCAACACTTTTTTTGAACACACTATATATGATAGAACATGCAAAATAAATGATGCTTTTACTGTTGGCGAATTGTAACTTAAGAATAAACATTCTGAGAAAAATTGTGGAACTCTTTTTAGACAACTCTCATATTTATGTAGTTTGAACAAAAATTAACAGCAGCCGGCTCAGGTCAACAGAAAGAGTGAAGAGATTTCTTTTATATATGATATCTTAACACATACAAGAACTTCAAAACACTGTTGCTCTGGATTTAGAAGAATAGTTTTGCAACTAGAATTAAATTTAGAATATAATGAGAGTGAATTTATGTAAAACTAATCCTTTATTTTTTTTACTTTATGGAGTTAACTACTAACAAAGATGGAAGCAGTCTATGACCAACAATGAAGAACGACCACCACATGAATAAAAATGTGCAAATCAATCATGGAATTAAAGGAGATAGTGCAAGGACTGTGGTAGAAATTTTTATTCCTTGATGAGTGAAAAGGTATAGCTAGACCATGCACTTCAAGTAATGGTTGATGCTGAGCTGAGAACATGAGCAACCGTGCATGCAATCGCAAACATTACTGAACTGCAGCTATGTTAATTATACAAATTGGTAATCAACAAATATTTATTTGTTGCAACTGAAATGAAATAGTACACAACAGTTAAAATTACATAATGTGTATGAAAGCTAAGTGTTAACTGAAAAATACTATTTCAAGTGGACAAGTAAGTAAGCTGATCAAACAAAAGATCTGACTGTAACAATTGCAGGAGATTCAGAAGTACAATCCATCTGTAAAAATGTTCAATTGCAACTTCAAAGAATGGCATGATCCACATGACAAAATTACACCGAATGGACAAGATCACAAGCCAAAGAATTGTAGGACAAGGGTCTAGAAGCTTTTCGAGTTTACGAGTCACAAACAGATGGACATCCTATAGCACTAATCAGATTGCAAACTTATGCCTAAGAAAAAAGCAGATGAACACACATGTGAAATTTACGAAAATGTGGACAAGATACAATGAACAGTTTGTAAGGAATTAAAAAAGAGAGTCATGGAAATTATCAATGTCCAGAAAAATGTCAAAAAAGGTGTAAATGATGGTTGGTTGGTTGTTTGTTTGAGGTTTAAGGGACCAAACAGCAAGGTCATCAGTCCCTTGTTTCAAATAGGCTCCATTCCGCTAATGGGACTTCGCAGTAAAGTCAGAAAAATAAAACAGAAAAAGGTAAAAACGTAAAAGGGCAGTCATGTTGTCATTGGTAAAAAACAAAATGAGGGGAAGTCGGCAAGAGAACGTACCCAACACTATGCTGAAGCAGCATAGGCAAGACCACCTGTGACGTAAAAGGTACAACTGCTAGAATGTAGAAAGTAAGTATGGGAATAGAAAGACTAACCAAGCCTTAAAAAAAAAAAAAAGGTAAAATCAGAGTAAAAGGGGAAGAAAAGAGCATTTCGGTCAGGGAGGGGAATCGGGAATCTCCGAACACTGCTTACAGTAGGAGACACCCAAACACTCACCGCCCTGCCCCAACACCAGAGAGAGATTAAAAACCTTAAAACTGAGAATAAAAACCACTTTCCTGGAGGAAACCTAGAACCAGAGAGACCATCCGGGAATCATCAGGCAACATCAAAGGTAAAGTGCTGGGGAGTCTGCACTTAGCACGCAGAGCCAAAAGAAGGGGGCATTCAACCAAAATGTGGGCTACTGACTGGAAGGCTCCACAACCACATAGTGGGGGTGGCTCATCACGCAAAAGAAAACCATGGGTCAGCCTGGTATGGCCAATGCGGAGACACAGTGTGGTCGAGTCCTTTCGGGAGAGGCGAAAGGAAGAACGCCACGGGCCTGGTGTCACCTTAATTGCACGAAGTTTATTAGACAGGGGAGTAGCCTCCCAAGAAGTGGCCCATGACTGTGCGAAGTGGGATTTGATGTGAAGCCGTAAATCCACTACAGGAGGGGTTACAGAAAACGGGGGGTAAGTGACTGCTCCCCCAGCCAAATGATCAGCGAGCTCATTACCCGGGATACCTACATGGCCAGGGACCCAAAGGAGTCAATGGAAGAAGCAGCACGGTGAATATCAGCGAGATGGTCATGGATGGCAGAGACCAAGGGATGGCACGAAAAACACTGGTCAATAGCAAGAAGGCCACTCATCGAGTCCGCACATAACAAAACGCGGTTGTGTTGGGACTGTTTAATAAAGGTAAAGGCCTGGGAAATTGCCATCAATTCCGCAGTAAACACCCCACATGTAGGTGGCAGCAGATTATTTTCCGTTCCGACAGAGGACGTGAAGGCATACCCCACATGATCAGCAGATTCAGAAAACAACAACATCCCGAAACTCCCATAAAATTTGGCGGAAAAAGGAACGGAACACCACCGTGGGGATGGAATCTTTCGGACTTCGCCGGAGATCCATCCGAATTCGAGGCCAAGGAACTAACCAAGGAGGGGTAGAAGGGAGGGAGCGAGGAAGACAGGACAAAGAAGGAAGCTGAAAATCACGGCAAAGAGACGCAAGGCACAGCCCAACTGGTAAACCCGCCCAAGGGCGGGAGTTGGGTGGGTGACGTCCATGGTCTGGGAACAGGATAGAATACGAAGGATGAGTGGGAGAGGAACGGATACTGAGTGCATAAGACACCAGAAGCTGGGACCGCCGAACAGAAAAGGGGGGGGGGGGGGTCCCAGCTTCAACCAGGAGACTATCAACAGGAATAGTAGGGAAGACACCGGTGGCCAAACGGATACCACGATGGTGGACTGGATCCAGTACGTGCAGTGTGGAAGGAGCAGCTGAACCATAAACTTGACAACCATAGTCCAAGCGAGACAGAACTAGAGCACGATAAAGACGGAGAAGGAGGGAACGGTCCGCACCCCAAGAGGAGTGGGCAAGGAAGCGAAGGACATTGAGTTTACAGAAACCTCCTACCTTCAGGAGTCTGATATGGGGCAGCCAAGTGAGCTTGTTGTCAAAAAGAAGACCCAAGAAACGAAACTGTGGGACCGCAGGCAATCTTTGTGCAGCGAGATAGAGCTCTGGATCAGGGTGGATCGTAGTACGGCGACAGAAGTGGACCACTCGCGATTTTAAAGGAGAGAATTGAAACCCGTGTGAGAGGGTCCACGCAGAGGCACGCCGTATAGCTACCTGGAGCTGCCGTTCTGCAGATGCCATTGAGGAGGAACTAACCCAAATGCAGAAATCATCCACATACAGGGCAGGGGCAACCAAGGGAGGGACAGAGGCCACAAGTCCATCGAAAGCAATGAGGAAAAGAAGGACACTCCAGACAGAACCCTGTGGGATGCCCGTCTCCTGGGTCTGTGGAGAACTAAAAGCAGTACCAACTCCGACTCTGAATGACCGATGGATCAGGAACTGGCGGATAAAAATCGGGAGTGGGCCCCGAAGACCCCATTGATGAAGGGTAAGTAAGATGTGATGGCGCCAGGCCATGTCATAGGCCTTGCGAAGGTCAAAAAACACTGCAACCAAATGGCGGCGCTGGGAGAAAGCCTGCCGGACTGCGGATTCCAAGCGGAGTAAATGATCGATTGGAGACCGTCTCTCTCGAAAGCCACACTGGTAAGGGGACAATAGATCCCGAGATTCGAGGCCCCAATTGAGCCGACGGGCTACCATCCGTTCAAGTAACTTACAAACAACATTGGTCAAACTAATTGGCCGATAGCTGTCAACAGATAGGGGGTTCTTACCAGGCTTAAGGACAGGAACCACAATGCTATCCCTCCACTGAGAAGGGAAGTCACCCTGGAGCCAGATACGGTTAAACACCTGAAGAAGATGTTGCCGTTGTGGAGCACTGAGATGTTGAAGCAGTTGGTTATGAATGGAATCTGGGCCAGGGGCCCTATCATGAGAAGATAGAGCAGAAAGAAATTCCCATCCAGTAAAAGGTTCGTTGTAAGATTCTGACTCACAAGGGGTGAAACATAAGGTGGAAGTTTCAACCCACTGTTTTTGATGAAGGAAAGCAGCTGGATAGGAGGCTGACGATGATGCCACTGCAAAATGGGTCGCTAGATGTTCTGCAAGAACTAATGGGTCCGTACAAATGCCATCCGGGAGGTGAAGGCCTGCGAGGGTGGACTGCCGATGGCAACCTTGGAGAGAGCGAAGTGTAGCCCATACCCGTGACAGAGGGACAGTAGAACCAAGGGAAGAAACTAATCATTCCCAACATATCCGCTTGCTCTGTTTGATTAAATAACGGGCTTTAGCGCGAAGGCGTTTAAAGGTAGTAAGGCTGGCTACAGATGGGTGCCTCTTAAAATGTTGCAAAGCTTGACGGCGATCATGGATGGCAATGGCAATGGCAATAGCCGTACTCCACCACGGGACTTGCCGGCGACGAAATAGTCCAGATGAGCGCGGGACAGCAAGGCTAGCAGCGCGAACAATCGCCTCAGACACGTCACGTAGGACGTCATCAATACAACCCGACAAAGAGGGAGAAAACGCGACCTGTGCAGTGTATAGAGGCCAATCGGCATGTTGGAAAGACCAACGAGGCAACCTGTCCATCGGGGAGCGGGAAGGGAGCGTGATAATCAACGGGAAATCTATCACAAAGGTCGTCATGTGGCGACCAGTGTAATGAAGGGAGGAGAGAGGGAGAAGAAAGAGAAAGATCAATGGCAGAAAAGGTACCATGACCAGCACTGAAATGAGTAGGGGAGGCATCATTAAGAAGGCACAGGTCGTGGTCTACAATAAATTGGTCTATAAGAAGACCTCGTCTAGATGGAAAGGCACTGCCCCACAAAGGATGATGAGCATTAAAATCCCCGAGGAGGAAGAAGGGAGGAGGGAGTCGCTGAAGAAGGGCGGTTAAGGTAGCAGGTGTAAGAGTCCTGTCAGGAGGGAGATAAAGATTGCAAACTGTGATTGCAAAGTCGAAGTGGACCCTAACAGCAACCACTTCCAATGTAGTTGGAAGAGGAATCCACATGCTAGCAATGTCTGTACGGACCTATGTACAAACGCCACCAGAAGCCCGCAGGGGTCCGGCCCGATTTCGACAGAAAACACGGAAACCACGGAGGGTCGGTGAGTGAGCATCAGTAGAATGAGATTCCTGGAGAACCACACAAGCTGCAGAGTAGGACGAAAGAAGGGATTTCAATTCCAGAAGGTGGCGATAGTATCCATTACAATTCCATTGGAGAACCACAGAACAATGGTTGAAATGGGGGCTGAACACTTTAAATCCAGTCATACCGCCGGGTCCCCAGCCGTCACCGACAAGGAGGGGGAGACATCCATGAACGACAGGTCAGAATCCGGTTGTGATGTCGGGGAAGGGACCTCCGGTGACACCAGAGGCTCTTTGTCCCAGGACTTATGTTTCTTCTTCCGTTCAGGCTGAGATCGAGGAGGGCTGTGTGGCATGAAGGAGCCAGCTGCAGCAAGATCAGGAACAGAAAGCGACCGGGCGACCTGGAGGCCGACAGACCACGGCTCTCGCAGTCGTCGCGCGGCGGCAGACCTTTGGTCTGGAAGGTGCCAGGAAGGGGCATCCCGGGAGAGGCGCCCTTGACCGGCAGACGCCGAAGGAGTGGGACACTTCTCCGGCTGGGGAGGGGGAGCAGCACCTATAGGAGAAGGTGTGGGAGCCGCAGGGGAAGGGGGGAGGAGAGGGGTCCAGGATGGGGGTAAGGAAGGGGGAGTAAGGGGTGAAGATGTAACCAAGGCGTAACTAGATGTCATGGACACATGGTGGAGTCGTGCATATTTCTTACGGGCCTCTGTGTAGGTTAAACGATCGAGGGACTTATACTCCTGTATCTTTTTTTCCTTCTTATATACTGGGCAATCTGGTGAACGTGGAAAATGACTACCATGACAATTTACACAGACAGGAGGGGGAACACAGGGACTCCCCTCATGGAGTGGACGTCCACAGTCACCACAGAGAGGGTCCTGGGAACAGCGGGAAGACATGTGTCCAAAACGCAAGCACTTAAAACACCTCATAGGAGGTGGGATGTATGGCTTCACATCACAGCGATAGACCATAATCTTAACTTTCTGAGGGAGGGTATCCCCTTCAAAGGCCAGGATAAAGGCACCAGTATCAATATGATTGTCTTTAGGACCCTTCTGAACACACCAAACAAAGTGAACACCCCGCCGTCCGAGATTGTCCCGAAGTTCCTCATCAGTTTGAAGGATGAGGTCCCTGTGAAAAATCACACCTTGTACCATATTTAGAGACTGGTGGGGGGTAATGGACACAGGTATTGTGCCGAGATGGGTAAGCCACGAAGGGCCGCAGATTGGGCAGCTGAAGCAGTTTTTATCAGCAACGAACCCGACCGCATCTTGCTCAGGGAGTCCACTTTGCCAAACTTATCTTCAATGTGTTCCACAAAGAATAAAGGTTTGGTATTGGTGAAAGTATCTCAATCAGTCCTGGTGCAAACTAGATAACGGGGGAGAGGTTTTGCCCCTAGACGACGGGCCTGACCCTCTTCCCAGGGGGTAGCCATGGAAGGGAAGGCCGAAGGGGCAAGAGAAGCAGCACTTGAGGAATCAGTTCCACACAGAGAGACAACCGCAGAAGAACGGCCAGAGTTTTGGACCCGTATGCGTTTCATTTGCATAGCGTCCGCCCTGATACCACCCACTCCGATCAGGGGCTCTCCCCACGGGTGCCACCCAGCCACAGCAAGGGCTGTCTGGCATGGCAGCCATTGCCGGGAGTTCCGATGCTCCAGGATGACGAGCAACCACTCCAAGGCATGCATGAGGAGGCCACAGCTCAAGTATCAGAAGTGTGATCCCTGTGTGTTCAGGGGGCTCAACCAAAAGGGTACATAGTGACCCCACCACACGGGCTGGCTACCGTGCTGGCTATGCACCCTAGTATCAGACAACGACGTGAAAGAAAAGGTGGAATGTACTAGGAGGGCGCACATCGGAGACACTAGGTAAGGTGCTCTTCTCCAAATGGCTCACACTATGGAGGAGAAATTTTGTAATGGAGGTCAAACCCCAGAGGGGGACCAAGGAATGCCAAAAGGAGGAGATGATTATGCAACAAAGCTGAATTGTAAAACCAACATAACCAGGAGGATAGCGGGGGCCAACATAAGCAAGGAAACCAAGAGAGGGAGAGGAGAGGGCGAGGGGAAAAGCATGGAGGGGAAAGGAGGGGAAGGGAAAGGAAATGCAGCCCTGGAGAGAAAGAAGGCTGCAATGGCTCGGGGCCCCGTGCTCGCCACGCACGTATCCACAAAAGAGTTGTGGACCCCCTGGGGGAGGTGTAAATGAAAGCGCAGCCCAAGTAAAAGAAATGCGTGTTTGAACACCCACGGACTGCTACAAAATTAGACAGAGAATGAGAAAATTAGACTTTAGTTGAAGGTCATATGCAAGGACAAGTTCCGTTCTCTGCAGATACTTTGAAAAATATCCAAACAAGGCCATACACGGACACCAAGATATATCAAAACTGGTCACTTTGAGAGTTCTGAATAATGAACTTCCACTAAACATGTGACAAAAATTGTTAACGGTACCAGACCATGACTTGGAGGCAATTTTACTTGTCCTCAACAACACAAGCCAAAGGAAAATCACAGAGCCACACATACTCAAAGTTGACACAACACAAGGTGACGCAGTAAATCATGGAATCAACAAAAGTGTGACAAAGTAAGATCAAACGGAAGTGATATGTGACATGAGAACAGAGACAGAAACAGAAAAGAAACCACTGAACGCTTGAATAACAGAATTAGACATTGACCATCACAATGTAATCACAGACGCCAACCTGTTTGAAATGACACAAATTGGAGATGTGGACTGAAAAGATGTTAGAACAACAACAGAAATAATGGACAAGAACTCGATAATGATGAAATAAACAGGAATGAAGGTGGACATATACAAAATGGACAGAAAAAACTAAAAAATGGTCAGTTGCATTGCATATTGCTGGGCAAAGCTACAAATGCAGTGAAAACTATTACCATATAACGAAGTAACAAGTCAAAGCAGAATAAACAGAAACAACCAAGTGTTTAACATTAATGTAAATGAGATAATGGTCACAGCTGCTGGATGCAGGTGCAGATTTCAGTATGATTCTGTAGACTAAGACAAAAGAAAATATTAACATTACCAATAAGTGATGTAAAATTAATTGGAGCTGTTGGACAGAGAACAAAGCTAAAGAAAAGAAATTTAAGTTTCTTTTATAATCGTGTCGCTTACATCACAGAGATTAAATCATTCATATTCACACATTTTGAAAGAAAAGAAGTGGTAGCCAGCTCAGCAGGCCAGAAAGTAAAATAATGGTGAAGATATGATTTTTTTAGCATTACAGCCAGCTCAAGGAGAGTTTTAGCTCTTTAAATGTATTGCTATGTTATCTGAAGATAACATTAAGGGTGCTGAATGCTACAAAGTCATAATAGTTGTGACTTTTGCATTAAAGTGAGTAGATGCACTGTAATGTGCTTATGCAAAATTAAATGCAAGTAATATTTGAATTTCAATGTAAGTAACATATTACTGAAATGGTAACAATGGTGTGTAATATTTAAGGATGAAAGTAAATTTTGCACGATGTGTCACTGTCAAGTAACATACTTCAATGAAACTGAGCATACATAGGAGCCCTACAGTATAGTACTGAAGGTAACAAAGCAATATACAATGAGATGAATAGAAATGACACTTTTATTCAAAGATAGTAATTACAGTGCAGTTACTGTGGTTCTCAATGGTCCACTGAACATTAAGAAAGATGGGACATGGTTCTTAATAGCGCATGTGATTACCAAGGACGGCGATCTTCACTCTAGAACATGCTCCAATACTGGCCACAAGGTTGGTGAGGAGTTCTTGTGGTAGGGCATTCCATTCCTTCACCAGTGCAGTTAAGAACTGCTGCACAGTCATTGGTGCATGTGGATGTGGTTGGGATTTAAGTCAAGGGAACAGGCAGGTAAGTCCATTTGCCAAATATCTTCTCATTTCCAGAGCCGCTCCCACTTTTACAGTTCAATGTGGTCAGGGTTGAACGCACACCTGAAAAGACACACATTTGGAAACAGTAAAATGTCACAATAACATTGCCCAGTGAGTATACTGTACTCAAAAATTTGGAGGCCAGTAAATCTCTTGTGCAACATTATGGTCCCCCACACTGTAAAACTTCTCTTTCCATATAAGGACGCATACACCACAGCCAAACATAATCGTTTTGGTAGTCCAGGTGTTATGCTGTAGGGAGCCATAATGTTGCATGGGCATACCAATCTCCAAATCTTTGAACATGTACACTCACCAGTCAACGTTACTGTGACATTGTACTACTTCCACATGTGTATCGTTCCAGGGGTGTGTTTGGCCCCGACTTAAATTTTAGTCATGATAATGTGCGACTGCATTGAACAGTGCAGGTGAAGCGGAGCTCTCAATGAGGTGTTCAGCTAATGGATTAGCCTGCAATCCCTCCCAACTAAAATATCACTGAGCATTCAGGAGACATATTGCAGCATGTCCACATGCACCAATGACCATCCAGTACTTGTCAGCTGTGCTGGTGGAAAATGAAACACCCTACAAATAAGAACTCCTTACCAACCTTGTGGCCAACTTGGGAGTACATTGAAGAACATGCACTTCTGTCCATAATGAACACACACCCTATTAAGAGTCATGTCTCGGGTTTTATGATGTCCAACAGACCATTCCTGGGTGAATCATAGTGATACTGCACTGGATAGATACGTGCCAGTACAACAGTTCATATTGAGAGGGAATCTCCACGATACAGTCACTGTAAGGAAACAGAAACTACTGCATAATAGGCATAAAACAAAGTTTAGACCTATAGATAGAGAGATGCTGAATGAAACGCGTTTGGCTGTCAAGAGAGCAATGCTTGATGCCTTCAGTGACTAACATAGCATAATATTGTCAAATGACATTTTACAAAATCTAAAGAAATTCTAGTCATTATGTGAAGGCTGTTAGTGGCACCAAAGTTAGTGTCCAGCCCTAATGAATGAGATACGAACTGAAGCTGAGGATAGCAAAGCAAAAGCTGAAATGCTAAACTCCACTTTCAAATGTTCCTTTCAAAGGGAAAACCCAGGAGAATTGCCCCAATTTAATGGCCGTACCACTGAAAAGATGGATGAAATAGGTGTTGAGGTGTTGAGAAACAGCTGAAATAGTTAAAATTTAACAAAGCTCCAGGTCCTGATGGAATCCCTCTTCTCACTATAATCTGTCATAAATCCCTCAAACAAAAAACTGTGCCCAGTTCTTGGAAAAATGCACAGGTCACATCCGTCTACAAAAATGGTAGCAGAAGTGATCCACAAAACTACCGTTAAGTATCCTTGTTTATTTGTTGTAGAATATACTGAGCTTTAACACAATGAGGTATCTTGAACAGAATGACCACCTCAATGGCATCGAGCAGGGATTTCAGAAACATCGATCATGTGAAATCCAAATGACTCTTTTCTGACAAGACAAACTGAAAGCTTTGGATGAAGGCAACTAGGTAGAAGCAATACTACTTGATTTCCAAAAAGCATATGACTCAGTACCACACCTACACTTATTTTCAAAAGTATGATCATATGGGGTATCAAGTGAAATTTGTGACTTGAGTGAGGACATGGCATGTTATCCTGGATGGAGAGATGGAGAGTCATCATCAGATGTAGAAGTACCTTTGGGTGTGCCTCAGGGAAGTGTGTTGGGACCCTTGCTGTTCATGTTGTATATTAATGAGCTTGCAGACAATATTAATAGTAAAATCAGGCTTTTTGCATATCTGTAATGAAGTACTATCTGAAACAAGCTACATAAATATTCAGTCACATCTTGATAAGATTTCAATGTGGTGCTGAGATTGGAAACTTGCTCTAAATGTTTCGAAATACAAAATTTTGCACTTCACAAAACAAAAAAAGAAATGTAGTATCCTGTGATTATAATATTAATGAGTTACTGTTGGAACTGGCCAACTCATACAAATGCCTGGGTGTAACATTTTGTAGGAATATGAAATTGAATGATCACATAGGTTCAGTTGTGGGTAAAGCAGGTGGTAGACTTCGATTTATTGGTAGAATGCTAAGGAAGTGCAATCAGTCTACAAAGGAGATTACTTACAAATCACTCATGCAACCGGTTATGGAATAGTAATCAAGTGTGTACGACCTATACCAGATAGGACTAACAGGGGGTATTGAATGTGTACAGGCAAGGACAGCATGAATTGACACAGGTTTGTTTAATCCATGGGAGAGTCACAGAGATACTGAAGGAACTGAACTGGAAGATAGTTAATAGACTTTCTCAGGATAGTTTGTCTAAGTTTGAAGAACAGGCTAAAGCTCACATAGGGCTCAAACGGAGATTGTGAAAATGAGATCAGAATAATTACTGCAAGCACAGAGGCATTCAAACATTCTTCCCGTGCTCCATATGTGAATGGAACAGGAATAACTGGTACAATTGGAGGACGTACCCTCTGTCATGCGCCTCATGGTGGTTTGCAGGGTATTGATGTAGATAAAGACTTCAGTATAATGATTATCTCTTACTGAAAGTGTCATTTCTGTTAACTGCATTGCATATTTCTTTCAGTTGACTTTTGTACTATACTGTAGCAGATCATCTTGTGTATCGTCCAAGTTTCATTGGGTTATGTTACATGGCAGTGACATGATGCAAAATTTACTTTCATCTTTATGTTTTGCACACCAGTGTACACTGAGGTGACAAAAGTAATGACACAGCAAAATGCACATACACAGATGAAGTAGTACTGTGTACACAAGGTATATAAGGGCAGTGCATTGGCAGAACTGTCATGTGATCCATGTGGAGAGGTTTCAAACATTATTATGGGTGCACAACGTGAATTAACAGATCTGAACACAGAATGGTAACTGGAGATAGATGTGTGGGACATTACATTTTGGAAATCATTAGGTAATTCAATATTCCAAAATGCACAGTGTCAAGAGTGTACCGAGAATACCAAATTTCAGGCATTACCTCTCACCACAGACAATGCAGTGACCGACGTCCTCCACTCAACAACCGAGAGCAGCAGTGTTTATGTAGAATTGTCAATGCTAACAGACAAGCAACCCTGTGTGAAATCACCACAGAAATCAATGTGGGATGTACCACCAACTTATTGGTTAGGACAGTGCACCAAAATTCAGCAATAATGGACAATGGCAGCAGATGACTGATGTGATGATATGCCAGTGATACAGTTCAAACATCCTTATACATGCCCTAACAAAAATCTGGATAACAGAAAAGTTTCCCGAACATTGGACCACAGCCACAATCCACCCACTCCACAAAAAAGGAGATAAAAGCAACCCAGGTAATTACAGAGGTATCGCTCTCTTAGACTGCACATACAAGATTTTCTCCAGAATCCTATACAAGAGGATCAAAGAGCAACTAGAGGAAGAATTAGTTGAATACCAAGGAGGCTTCAGATTTTGGGGGAGCTGTGCAGAACAGATCATCACTTTAAAATTAGCCATAGCACATTACAAGAAAGGAAATAAACTTCTTTTAATAACCTTTGTGGAATTTTAAAAAAGCGTATGACTGTATCCATAGACCTTCAACGTTAAAAATCTTAACAAATTTTGGGCTCCATACAAAATTAATCAAACTGATAGAATTCACCTTAACCAACTGCGCTTTAGAATACATAATGAGGGAATGGTACAAGATGAACCCAAAGAACATCCAAATTGGAAGACCCAAAGACAACATAAGTTTAAATTGTCTAGGATTTGTTGATGACCTTGCTCTCTTGTTACACAGTATTCAGGAAACCAAACAACAAGTTATCTCACTACAGGATATAGCACAGAAAATTGGTCTTGGAATATCCTTTGAAGAAACAGTCATGTTAACTGACTCAACTCAAACAAAATTGCCATAGAAACCAAGAAATGAACATTGTAGATAAATTTAAATATCTGGGAGAAATCATAACATAAAACTTCAATGAAAAGCCAACATTGCATAACAGAATAAACAAATTGACTAGAGCACAATGTATTACCAAGAACACCTACAATAAAAAGAGCCTGTCAATAGCAACAAAATTAAAACACTACAAAACAGTCACCCAACCAGAAATAACATACACAAGTGAAACGATCTTCAAAACAACTAACACTGCCCAAATAGACAAAATCCTCAAAATAGAGAGAAGAATCATCAAAATGTGCATCAACAAATCGTACCAGAAAGATGGACACTTGAGAGTAGCTACAAATGATACGGTCTACAAGGAAATAGAACCAGTATAGAGTACAACCAGGAAGAAATGCATTTCATTTTTTGGACATCTAATTGGAACACCAGATAGCAGGATCATCAGGAGAATAATAAAAAAATTGTGGAAAATAAGTGCAACATTAAGTGGATTACAGAAACCAAGGAAGATATCCCCGAGCTAAAGATTTGAAGAACTAAGAAAGAAAACTAACAAAATCAGGAAACTCACAGACAAACCAGAAATGAGAATCGACAAACAGACAATGGGAAGTGTGATTTCTGAATAAGAAAGGATGATATCCGAGAGAATGAAGTACTGGGCTGACAGAAAACTGAAAAATTCTTTGTATAAAGTTGGCTAGAGTGGTCCAATGAAGGCTATAAAACGTAAATAAATAAAACATGAAATGAAGGTCTTGATTGCTACCTATCTTCAATTAGTCCACCTTCGTAGAGCTTCCAAACTGACAGACAATACTTTTAAGACCAACACGTAAACATTTTATCTTACTTCGTTCATGGATAAACTACTTTCTCTGATGGTTCTTCTAACAAATTTTAGTCGGGCACCTGTACACCACATACTTAGATTTATGGGGTCACTCTATTTAAAAGCCCACCAGATGCAATCCTTTATATGTTTCACAGCTCAGAGGGGTTTTGTTCTTTCTCAGATTGTCGTCAAGTCTTTTTATATAATTGTAGTAACATATGGTTACATTGCAGTGGTCAGCTGACAGTTGACAAAAGGTGATGTAATTTACAGGTCTTCCTGCAATTCCTAATTTGCTAGTGACTCAGCCTTGCTCTGCAAAGAGGTATGGGTTATGTAATGGTCATTTACATATTTTCTTAACTGCAATGGACTTTTCGCACTTTCCTGAGCAATGTCTGATGATATTTTAATCAGAAGTTTCCTCACTGCGAACAATGTACTGAATTCCCTTTGGTAACAACTTTAGTTCAATCACATGCTGCTCTCTTATTTTATATCAGTTTATTTACTATGAAGCACCGCAGTTTCCTTGACACAAAAACCACAATCAACCAGGACCTCATTAACTATGGCCTTTTGGAGCTGAATTTCACAAAATCCTCATATATAGAATCAGACTGGTCTTCAAAATATAATAAGCAGCCAAAATCCATAATTGTACAGTAAGTTGATCCTAGTCACCAAAAGTCAACGCTCCTTAAAATGCATAAATTGTGTTTTTTCCATTATTATTGGCCACACTACTGATCTGAAGATCTATAATAAAAACAAACGCTTGCTAGAGCAGTAGTTCATTATTTTGCATAATCAATATGTTTCTAATAGATATTCCATCATGTCCATACTTTTCCTGTACCAAGGAACATGCTTTTTGAATTTGTAGTCTCTTAAGCCCATCATTTTTATGCCTATGTGGCATACAGTAAGAACGGTGGTCACCATTGTTTAGGAGATGTGAATTCAGAGAACAGTATATAGTTTATTTGGTCGCATATCATTATGTTCCACCTTCATGTCAGTGTGATGAACAAGCAACACGAAGAATAGTTTTTAATTTCCTGACTGACTACATAGGACAAAACATTACTGGATTTTTATTTCTTTTCCTGGAAATTTGGCAGGTAAAGAGTTTGCTTAAACACTCCCTGCATAGCCGTTCTTACTCATTCTCACTTCATTCAGCTTTTGTTTCTCTGCAGTATACAGTTTTGTTTGAAACTGCATTTAAAGTGTGATTTCATATTAGCTTACCAACTTTGTTACTGTACTGGCCAAGGGTGGGCCCTTTCTATCCATGACTACCTTACTCGATACATAATTATCTAACACATGTCCTGCAATAATTTGGTTTATGTTGTTGATTCTGTATGTATATACCCCTTCCCATGAGAGTGCCAGCTGCCTGGATAATTAGAACTCAGGTTCTTATCACACTTGTTAAGAAGAAATATTTTATACCTTTCTTAAGAATCCCCTCGACAACTGCAGTAGTCTGATATAGTTAGTGATACGATCATGAAGTTGTACTAAATTCACCGTGTGCACCTCTTGTCAGGATATTTGAGTTCTTACCATAGCAAATATGTTGTTTAGGCACTCAATGTGAATTTTCACCCCTAGCATTAATAATGAAAATGTGCACCTTTCACTCTGCTACTGCAAATTTCAGTCTCCATTTACAACTGTAGCTCACACTGTTTACAAGAATATGTTAAGCTTTCTCCGATGTGTCTGATGCCTTCAATGCTTGATGAAGATGGGTAAGAGAAGGAATTGATCAGTAGCATTTGTCCATTTTTTATGTCTAACTTCATATGGAATATCTCATAGTCTAAATCATTATTTATTTCCTGACTTAAGATTGTGGTTTTTAAAACAATAAATACACCATAGTTATTGGCATCTAACCTCTATTTCCTATGCACATACCATTCAAAAATATTTTCCTGCTAAATTTCTGGTTTCAGCCTGTACTAATGGTAATTCTGGGATCTTACAGTAAAGGTCCCCGCAGTTAAGTATTTATTCTCTGATTAGGAAATATACATAACCTTCTTGCTTAAAGTACTCATTTCTCCAGAGTATTCACCCCCATTTTCATCTCTTGCTCCACAGGTCAGAATCAGCACAAATCTGAAGTATTTAGATGAAGTGTTAATTTATTTAATTTAACTGATATTGGCTCTGAGGTGTGTACACATCGCCCGTCGCTCTCATTATTGATTATTCTATTTTATTATTTTAATTTAGTTTCAATTTAGATGAGATAAGTCGTAACATATGCCAAATATTGCAAACAGTATTACACACAGCTTATTACTCAACATTGCCTTCTTTTACGGCATTATTTTTTAGTGTTTTGAGAGAAAATGAGTGATGAGTGATGTTTGTTCACTGCAACCATCGCTAATCTATAGCAAGGGCACAAAAACACTGGCAAATGATGTTTAATGAACAAACAATGATAAGACAGGCAAGAGTTGCTTGTTAAAATAAGTTCACATTTTAGATAATGTACTTCTGACACACATTCGTGGTATCATAATGCTGGGTTGTTATTTTTAATTATCATGAAATTCCTTCAATCAGTGTATAAAAAAGTGTGCTCACTATCTCACTCCACTCACCACAGAAAAAGAAATTCATGCCACAGCACATGCATCCCTCTCTGAAAGAGCTGCACAATACATTTTAGTTCTCATCTGGCATACAGAATATCTTTAACCTAAGGAAACCCACATGTAATTTCCCTTAAAACACCCTGTCTTAACTTAACCAAAAACCTATTACCAACTCATAAAGAGAGAGAGAGAGAGAGAGAGAGAGAGAGAGAGAGAGAGAGAGAGAGAGAGAGAAGCACCTGACAGAAAGATGAAAAAGGGACAAATAACTTCAGCAATACTAAGGAACATTCATTTTTTCATACCAGAAATCTTCTGAGCACTTCTAATAAATCCAAGAGTAACAGGCACTGCTGTTTTCTGTTGATACATTTTAGTACCACACCTGTTACTAGGATGTTGTTCTTGCCCAACACTCTGCTGTTTTTTATTTACCTGTTGACAAAATTGAAAGTGATATAACACTGTATTATTCAAATTATAGCTAAGTTTAGACAGGAAGAGTCATTCACAATTAGTATTTGAATTTAGTGGAAAGGAGATACATGATCGGACTGTCCCTTCTCTTTTCTTATTTATGGAAATGTAATACCCCATTCATACAAAGGTAATTGGCGAGAACACCAGGTTATTTACAGGATGAATGAAGAAAATGTCTGCTTTTATTAGATTAAAGATGCCAACAGTAATGTTTAGAGTTGTAGTGAAGTCACCAATACATGGGTTGGATAGATAGTAATGGCAGCACTGTTATAAAGCATACTGGATGTTCGCCATATTAAATGCCCTCAATAAAACAACCCTGTGTCTCGATCACCTTCCCCCACATAGATGGAAGGTGTCATACACTGTCAGCGCGTCCGTCTCTATCGATGTCTCTTAAGGACCATCCTGTGGCATTGTGATGTCTCCTATTACACTGTAGTGCATGCCAGGAACAGGTTCCTTCATTCTGGTGTACAAGTCTTAATCCCACCCATATATACACAGGAGCTCCAGCAAAGTGTTTGCTGTGTGGCATCATGCAGCGACATCAAGGATGATGTGATGCAGTTCCAGGTGCCATCACTCTTATTCTCATTGTAGGATGAAGGTAATGTCACAAGAAACTGTATTAGTAAGTGACAGTGACATACTGTTACAGAGCTTGAACTGACTTCTGACATTTCCAGACAGTAGGCACTGCAACTGACTCAAACACAGCCGTCACCATTCACTGCACTACTTCAACTGAGCTCCTGCTGTTGGCTGTAGAGTATGCATACCATCTGACACACATCATTTCCACTGTATTAACCTTACTTTTTATCCAACCCCTGTAATCAATTAAAATAGCAGTACTGGCAGTTCAAGCACCAGTAGCACACCTCACTGCAATAACACAACAGCTAAAGTTTATACAAAATTAAGAACAGGACTGATGATGTGCTTCTGGGTGTTCTGATGAGTTACTGTTTCATTTTACACATAATATTTCAATGATTGCCCCAACTATTTTCTTCCAATGCTGTAAGTTTTTGTGTTATATTTACTTGCTGTCTGGATTCCAACCAGTCAGCAAAACTGACAGCATCTGAAGAAGATGGCTGAGTCTATCATCTAAATATTGTGCAGCCAAAAGTATACCATAGATCAGTCATCCCAGGAAAACCTCACAAGAAACAAGACATCTGAAATGAATGTGAAATACATTTAAGGAGTTGGAGTTGTAATAAATGGAAAAAATACAAGACAAATTAAACTCACAATCAATAAATCTATGGGCAGAAGCCCAGGAAAGAGATGCAATATGTTTATCTATGAAAAATTAAAAGGAGAGGGAAAAAAATTACTTCTCTCCCTTTGGGACTCACTTGTTGAAAAACATTATTAGCAGTGCTGCCCCTCAAACAGATCAAATGAACCACATAGCCAAAGTCAATGAGGTAGATTAAGAGTTAATTTCCTGTTGAGATCAGAGACTGAGCCACAGCTCAGAGGACAAAGGTGGATCAAAGAAATTAGTAGTATCCACTGGATAGGTCTCTACAGTGCTTATTGCTATAGCACAATTAGTCACAGACACTTCTCCTGGATGAATTTATGCAACTCTGCAGCATAAAATCATTCCACAGTTGAAACCATACATGAGCAACTAATGAGTGATGGACATTTTGCACCACTTTCATTTGGCACCTTTCTTCTAAGAGGGACTGTACACGTTTTATGAGAGTATGTACACGTAGGTTAAAAACCGACAGATGTATTTGCTTACTTGATTATATAGAGTTCCTTTATTTGCAATAACAACATTGTATAATGCATGTTTATGGGTTATCGTATTGGGTACAGTTACAGTAGCCTCTTCCCGTGTCTACTACAGGGAGATTCACAACTGACAGACCAAGGGCCTGGCCACTACAACAGAGCTGAAATGGCAGTTTCAGCCATTTAGTGACAGTCAGTGACAGTTATTTTACAACATAATACAGCACCATGTACAGGAATCTTTTATCCTTCAATGTCTGCTAGTGTTACATTCCATCCTGGATTTTTCAATGTCTGCTAATTGTGCATTCATTGAAAACCACATCACTGAAACTGAACTACACTGATCACAGTTCACAACAACAGACCATAAAAAAAATCATCACTGAACTCATTAGAAACATAAATTTCACTACTTGTTCATTACAAAATGTGGAGAAACAAACATGTCTCTTTTTCATGATTAAACCTTGTTTCCAACAACATGTATACCAGTAGTTGTCTTGTACAGGACAGCTAGCCTGTAAGGAATATTTTGGGGAATTAGTTAAATTTTTACTTTAAACACACTAGCCACATCTTTCAAACAACTTCTTGATGTGAGTTTTCACAGTGGCACACGAACACCTGATGGAATTTGAAAGAGTCAGCTTCACACCACTCTTCCTGTTGTTGCTGAATAAGTTAACATCACATCACTCTTGACACTTTTGCTGACGTACCTAGCTACACGCACTACCCAGATGACCAACGTCTACTTCTACATGGATGCTCAGCAAATCACATTTAAGTGCCTGGCAGAGGGTTCAACGAATCACCTTCACAATAATTCTCTATAATTCCTACCTCGAACAACGCGCAGAAAGAATAAACACCTACATCTTTCCATGCAAGCTCTGATTTCCCTTATTTTATTATGATGATTGTTTCTCTCTATGCAGATCAGCATCAATGTAAGTATTTTTGCATTCAGAGGAGAAAGTTGGCAATTGAAATTTCGTGAGAAGATTCTGCCACAACAAAAAATGCTTTTCTTTAAATGACATCTGCCCCAAATCCTGTATCATGCCAGTGATACTCACTTCTATTTCACTACGTACAAAATGTGCTGCTCTTCTTTCTACTTTCTCTATGTACTTCGTTAATCCTATCTGGTAAGGATCCCAGACCATGCAGCAGTACTCCGAAAGAGGACAGACAAGCATAGTAGATCTATTACATTTTTTAAGTGTTCTGCCAATAAAATTCAGACTTTTGTTTGCCTTCCCCACAACATTTTCTGCGTGTTCTTTCCAATTTAAGTTGTTTGTAATCGCAATACCTGGGTATTTAGTTGAATTTACAGCCTTTAGATTTGACTGATTTACCACGGAACTGAAGTTCAACAGATTCCTTTTAGCACTCATGTGGAAGAGTTCACACTTTTCATTATTTAGGATCAATTGCCAATTTTTGTGCCATGCAGATATCTTTTCTAAATCTTTTGCAATTTGTTTTGATCTTCTGATGACTACTAGACAAGTGACAGTATCATCTGCAAACAACCTAAGATGACTGCTCAGATTTTTTATTAAATCATTTATATAGGTAAGGAACAGTATAGGATCTGAAACACTATCTTGGAGAACACCAGAAATCACTTCTGTTTTACTCTACCACTTTCCATCAATTACTACAAACTGTGACCTCTCTGACAGGAAATTGCAAACAGTCACATAAATGAGACGATATTCCATAAGCACGCAAACTGACTACAAGCCGCTTGTGTGGTAATGTCAAAAGCTTTCTGGAAATATAGAAATATGGAATCAATTTGAAATTCCTTGTCAATAGCCATCAACAATTTGCGCAAGTAAGGAGCTAGTTGTGTTTCACAAGAATGATGTTTTCTAAATCCCTGTTGACTGTGTCAACTGACCATTCTCTTCGAGGTAATTCATATGTTAGAACACACTATATGTTCCAAAATCCTGCTGCAAGTTAACGTTAGTAATATGGGCCTGTAATTTAGTGGATTACTCCTACTATTACTCCAATTATCTTTCTTGAAAATTGGTGTGACCTGTGCAATTTTCCAGTCTTTGCATACGGATCTTTTGTTGAGCAAGTGGTTGTATATGATTGTTAAGTATGGGGGCTATTGCATCAGCATACTCTGAAAGGAACCTAACTGATATACAGTGTGGACCAGAAGACTTGCTTTTATTAAGTGATCTAAAGTGCCTCACTACTCCAAGGATATCTACACTTCTGACTTACTCATGTTGGCAGCTGTTCCTGGTTTGAATTCTGAGATATTTACTTCATCTTCTTTGGTGAAAGAATTTCTGAAGGCTGTGTTTAGTAATTCTGCTTTGGCAGAACTATCATTGCTAGTATTTCCATTGCTATCATGTAGAGAAAGCATTGATTGTGTCTTGCTGCTAGCATACTTTACATACAACTGGAATTTCTTTGAATTTTTCTGCTAGGTTTCAAGACAAAGTTTTACTGTGGAAACTATTGCAGGTATCTCATATTGAAGTCTGCATTAAATTTTGAGCTTCTGTAAACGATCACCAATATCAGAAATTTTGTGTCCATTTAAATTTGGCGTGCTTTTTTCATTGTTTCTGCAACAATGTTCTGAGTAGTTTTGTGTACCAAGGGAGCTCCAATCTGCCGTTTGTTAATTTTTTTGGGTATAAATCTCTCAACTGCTACCAATACTTTTGTTTTTTAAAGTCAAGCCACAG
This sequence comes from Schistocerca cancellata, assembly GCF_023864275.1. Taxonomy (NCBI): domain Eukaryota; kingdom Metazoa; phylum Arthropoda; class Insecta; order Orthoptera; family Acrididae; genus Schistocerca; species Schistocerca cancellata. The sequence goes on along the minus strand of NC_064635.1, from coordinate 158,252,705 downwards.
CCTACGCTTACACTTATTATTATTATATTTTATTTTATTTTATTTTTTTATTTTTATTTTTTTTTTTTTTTTGTGGTTTTAGGGCGCACAACTTCAATGGTCATTAGCGCCCAGACTACGTTAGGAATGCACCGCGAGGCACAAGTTTAAAACAGCAACTAAAAGGGAAAACACGATAAAAGACAGACTGACAGGCATAGGATAAAAAAAAACAGCATAATCAAATGTCCTTAGTGAGGTTGGTCAAGTTGATAAAACGAAGAACGCGAGCAGCTGCTCGTGGGTCATCCGCTAAAATGGCATCTAGACTACATGGCAGGCCAAGATCAAGACGCAGTGTGTTAAAATCCGGACAGGACATTAAAATGTGGCGGACCGTCAGCAATTGCCCACATGGGCAGAACGGCGCCGGCGCAGCCGTCAGCAGATGGTTATGGCTGAACCGGCAGCATCCAATTCGTAACCGGGCCAAAACGACCTCCTCCCGCCGAGAAGGGCGGGAGGAGGACGTCCAAGCCGCGGGAAGAGGTTTCAAGGCCCGAAGCTTGTTGTCTGTAAGTGCAGCCCAATCGGTATGCCACAGCGATAAAATGCACCGACAAATGACCCTGCTACAATCTGACGAAGGGACACAACAAGAAGCTGTCCGAGGCTGGATGACCGCAGCCTTGGCCGCAGCATCTGCAGCTTTGTTCCCAGGGATACCGACATGGCCAGGAACCAACATAAAGCTAACCGGAGAACCGACGTCCACCAGCTGCTGAAGAGAGCGTTGGATCCGGTGCACGAAAGGGTGAACCGGATACGGATCACTGAGGCTCTGGATGGCGCTCAGGGAATCTGAGCAGATGACATAAGCAGAATGTCTGTGGCAGCAGATGTAAAGAACAGCCTGGTAGAGGGCAAAGAGCTCAGCTGTGAAGACCGAACAATGGCCATGGAGCCGGTATTTGAAACTCTGTGCCCCCACAATAAAAGAACACCCGACCCCGTCATTGGTCTTGGAGCCATCTGTATAAATGAAGGTCATATTAATGAACTTCGAACGAAGTTCGTTAAAACGGGAGTGGTAGACCGAACCGGGGGTAACCTCCTTTGGGAGCGAGCTGAAGTCAAGGTGAACGCGAACCTGAGCCTGGAGTCAAGGTGGCGTGTGGCTCTCGCCCACTCGAAAGGTTGCAGGGAGTGAAAAATTATGGTGTTGAAGGAGGCGATGAAAGCAAACTCCAGGGGGTAGCAGGGCAGAGACATACAACCCGTATTGACGGTCGAGAGAGTCGTCAAAAAAGGAACGATAAGACGGGTGGTCAGGCATTGACAGCAGCCGACAGCCATACCAACAAAGCAGTATATCGCGCCGGTAGGTGAGTGGCAATTCACCAGCGTCAGCATGAAGACTCAACGGGACTAGTATAAAATGCTCCGATCGCAAGATGTAAACCCTGATGTTGTATGGAGTTGAGGCGGCGTAAGATGGATGGCCGTGCAGAGGAGTATACGAAGCTCCCATAACCCAGCTTGGAGCGGACGATCGACCGATATAGACGAAATAAGACGGTTCGATCCGCTCCCCACGACATACCACTATAACACGGAGGACATTTAGAGAACGGGTACAACGGGCAGCCAAATATGACATGTGGAGACCAGCTAAGTTTCCTGTCAAATGTAAGACCTAAAAATTTTGTTGTCTCCACGAATGGGAGAGCAACGGACTGAGTCGTAAGGACGGTGGGAGAAACTCTTTGTAGTGCCAGAAGCTAATACAGACCGTCTTCTCGGCAGAAAAACGGAAGCCATTGGTGACACTCCAGGAGCAAAGACGGTCAAGAGAACGCTGAAGACAGCACTCCAGGAAACATGTACGCTGCGCGCTGTAATAGATGGTAAAAATCGTCCGTGAAAAGGGAGCCTGATACATCAGCTGGGAGGCAATCCATTATTGGATTGATCGCTATGGTGAATTGATCGCTCAAAACTGAGCCCTGTGGCACCCCATTCTCCTGGCGAAAGGTGTCTGACAGGACAGAACCCACACGTACCCTGAACTGTCAATCCATTAAAAAGGAACGAATAAAAAGAGGGAGGCGACCGCGAAAGCCCCATGTATGCATGGTGCAGAGAATGCCCGCCCTCCAACAGGTGTCTTAAGCCTTCTCCAAATCAAAGAACACGGGCTGCGGTCGGGCGCTTCCGCAAGAAGTTACTCATAATGAAGGTCGACAAGGTAACCAGATGGTCAACAGCAGAGCGGCGCCTACGAAATCCACATTGTACATTGGCAAGTAGGCGTCGAGACTCGAGCAGCCAAACCAAACGAGAGTTAACCATTCGCTCCATCACCTTACAGACACAGCTGGTAAGCGAGATGGGTCGATAACTGGAAGGCAAGTGCTTGTCCTTCCCCGGCTTAGGGATCAGGACAACAATAGACTGGCGCCAGCATGGGGGAACATGTCCCTCAATCCAGATGCGATTGTAAGTACGAAGAAGGAAACCTTTACCCGCAGGAGAAAGGTTCTTCAGCATCTGAATATGAATAGAATCAGGCCTGGAGCGGAGGACCGTGACCAGGCAAGTGCGTTTTCGAGTTCCCGCATGGTGAATGGAGCATTATAACTTTCACGATTCGAGGAGCGGAAGTTAGGTGGCCTAGCCTCCTCTGCCTGTTTTCGGGGGAGGAAGGCAGGGTGGTAATGAGCGGAGCTCGAAACCTCTGCGAAACAGCGGCCGAAGGCATTGGAGACATCCTCAGGGGCCACAAGGACGTCATTCGCAACCGTCAAGCCAGAAACTGGTGAGTGGACCTTAGTGCCAGATAGCTGGCGCAGGCTACCCCAGACAACAGAAGGAGGAGTAAAACTGTTGAAGGTGCTTGTGAAAGCAGCCCAGCTGGCTTTCTCGCTTTCTTTAATAATACGACGACACTGTGCACGTAATCGTTTATAGTTGATACAATTCGCCACTGTAGGGTGGCGTTTAAATGTGCGTAAAGCACGTCGATGAGCACGTAAAGCGTCTTTACATGCTGCGGTCCACCAGGGGACCAGTACGCGACGTGGAGAAGAAGTAGGATGAGGGATGGAATATTCAGCAGCAGTGAGAATGACTTCCGTGAGGTGTGCGACCTGACGATCGCAGCTTGTGAAGGTTTGATCCTGAAAGGTCGCCCTGGAAGAGAAGAGCCCCCAGTCTGCTTTGGAGATGTTCGAACTAGATGAGCACGGAGAGGGGGTATGCTGCAGGAGATGGATAACACACGGGAAGTGGTCGCTCGAATATGTATCAGAAAGTGCATACCACTCAAACCAGCGTGCAAGTTGGGTAGTACATATAGAGAGGTCTAAATGGGAATAGGTGTGAGATGTGTCCGAAAGAAAAGTAGGGGCGCCAGTATTGAGGCAGATAAGATTGAGCTGGTTGAAAAGGTCTGCTAACAGGGAGGCCCTCGGGCAGGATGCTGGAGAGCCCCAAAGGGCATGGTGGGCATTGAAGTCTCCAGTTAACAAAAATGGTGCAGATAGCTGAGCAATAATTTGCATCATGTCTGCCCTGGTAACGGCAGACGACGCTGGAGTGTAAACGGTACAAATGGAAAATGTAAAAGTGGGGAGAGTAATTCAGATGGCAACTGCCTGCAGGCCGGTGTGCAATGTGATGGGATCGTAGTAAATATCATCCCGGACCAGCAACATAACCCCTCCATGAGCCGAAATACCTACCACAGGGGGTAGGTCAAAACGCACACAGGTGTAGTGTGCCAAGGCAATTTGATCGCATGGGCGTAGCTTCGTTTCCTGGAGGGCTACGACGAGCGGACGGTGCAAGTGGAGCAGCAACTTCAAGTCCTCTCGGTTGGAGCGAATGCTGCGAATATTCCAGTGAATAAGTGCCATCGTAAGAAGAAAAGGAAGATGAAAGAAGGGGTCACCTTTAAGGCCGCTGAGGGCCTGGCTTCGAGCGAGCACTGCCGCCGCTATCAGTAGGTGGACAGTCATCGTCCATTGGTTCTATAGGTTCATCGGCCATCTTGGTAAGATGGCCGGGAGGGGGAGCTTCCTCCGCTGGTGAACGGCCAGATGTTTGGCTACCAGCAGTGCGGCCAGGCGAAACGGATGACGGCATGGGGCGGCAACCGCTGGGTGGCGCAGGAGAAGAAATGCGCCGTGGCAGAGAAGGAGAACTGTGCTTCCTATGAGCCTTCTTGGAAGGTCGTTTAGTGGAAGTACTGGTCGATGGCTGGGAGGTCGAGGTACGTAGGAAGTCTGCTCGGGACGGTTCCTTCTTGAAGGCCCATGCATCTGACTTCTGGGTCTTCGTCTTAGCAGAAGCTGATGAAGGGGCTTGTGTCTGTGGGGTGATGGGAGGAAGAGGAGACGTCGACCGCGCGATCATAGCACTGGCCGAACGGACGACCGTGGTGCTGAAGGTCAGATCGCATGTCTGGGTTGCCACCTCCCTGGTAGTCCGAGGAGAGGCGAGGACAGTACTGTATTTACCCGCTGGGAGCAGCGTGGGCTTCCTACTAGCAAATAGCTTGCGAGCAGCCGAGGTGGACACTTTCTCTTTGACCCGAATTTCTTGGATACATCGTTCTTCCTTATAGATGGGACAGTCGCGGGAGGACGCTGCATGGTCACCCTGACAGTTCACACAACGAGGAGACGGAGGTGGACAGTCACCCTCATGGGCATCCCTGCCACAAGTGACACATTTAGCCGCATTGGAACAAGACTGGCGAGTGTGATTAAAACGCTGACACTGGTAGCAGCGCATAGGTGTCGGGACATAGGGGCGAACAGAAATAACCTCGTAGCCCGCTTTGATGTGCCATGGCAGCTGAACACTATCAAAGGTCAAGAAAAGTGTCTGGGTCGGTACAAGGTCATTGTGGACCTTTTTCACGACCCTATGGACAGCCGTCACGCCCTGCTCAGCAAGGAAAGGCTGAATCTCCTCGTCAGTCAATCCGTCGAGAGATCTAGTATAGACCACACCACGAGACGAATTCGAAGTTCGGTGAGCCTCCACCCGGACAAGGAGTGTGGCTCGAAGCAGTTTCTGTGCCTGAAAGGCGCTCTCAGTTTCTAGTAGCAAGGTACCATTATGCAACCTTGTACAAGACTTAACAGTACCAGCTATGGCATCTATGCCCTTCTGGATAACGAAAGGGTTGACAGAGGAAAAATCCTTTCCGTCCTCAGATCGAGAAACGACGAGGAACTGTGGGGCAGGCGGTAGTACTTTTGTCACTGATGGCTGGTCATGTTTCCGTTTGTGGGCAAAAGTCGAGAGAGAAGAAGAGAAATCCATTGCAGAGGAATCCCCCATGATTGCCAGCGTCTCCGATGGCGCGCTCCTTCCTTATGGGAACCCTCTCAGAGGGCACTCCCGCCTTAGATGAATGTTTACACCTCAGGTCACACCTCCCAAGAAACAGACAGAGGGACCAAGGACCAATCGGCATGGTCAGAAGGTATCAGCTCAGGCAATCACCCCTCCCTGGGCCTGGCCTTTACCAGGGGGTACGTGTGTGCCTTACTTGTCTACCCAGGGCGGGGAATTACGCGTTACCCCGTCACCGGCTACGCGTGCGAACGCGTGGGTCGGCCTTCAGGCACGCACAGGGAGGAAGGAAGAAGAGGAAAAGGAAGAGAGAGAGGACAGACTGTCTCAAACGCCGAGGCGGAGACCAGAGAAGGCAAGGAGAAGAAGGCAAGGAGAAGAAGGCAAGGGAAAGAGTAAGGAAGACAGTGAGATGGAGAAGAACAAAGAAAGGAACCAACCAAAGGAAGGAAGAAACGAGAAGTGAAAAACCAAAAAGACCACAATTATAGGTCGTGGAACCGTCCGTCTCCAGACGCAGGCGCTAACTACCCCCTTGAGGGGGATGGACTCGTTTTAGTCGCCTCTTACGACAGGCAGGAATACCGCAGGCCTATTCTAACCCCCAAACCCGCAGGGGGGACACTTATACTTAATTTGGAAGGAGTGGAGATTCTGTTTCAGAAAGGTGTCAAACAAATTTTTATCTGCTTTTTTGAATAGGATATTTTTCATTTATTAGGATTTGGGGGGTTACAATATTCAATTGCAGAATGACAACCCTTTGTTCATTAATCCCTGCATTCATTTTGATGTTTGTTACTACCTCAGGATTATTTGCTGCTAAGGGGTAAAGTGTGGTTTCATAACTGTTTGCTATTTGTGTGGGCTCATGAACTAACTGCTCAAAGTAACAGGATAAGTGGGAGACAAATCAAGGTTGTGGTAGTATCTGGAGCGCAGAGTGCAGTCTATACACTCTCTTGCACTCCAGCTTTCGACCAGAGAGGAAAGTTCACTGGTCACACAAATGTGAACCGCCTTTCTCATGCTCCCTATTTCTTTATTTTACCTAATCACCTAAACTGGCAGTCAACATTTACTTGTGCCCTTGGGTGAATTGTCCTTCATTGCGAGTATCACGAACATACCACAATTCAATTAATTTCGGAAGCCTGAGACCCCTCTTCTGCCCTGACCATGTTGCTACTCTTGTATGCCTGTCCAGTATAAAGCACACTGTTCAAAATAATTAGGAGAACATGTGAATCAACGCCCAGTATTTTAAATCTATTTTGATACAGGTGTTACTGCATGGCTTGAAATCTTTACTTGCAATGTATGCAACAATTAAAATCATTCACCATTATTGGCCATGTCATGCATTGATAGTTGTATTCAACCAAGCACATGCAACACGACATCTCAATGTAACAAGTTGCAAGGGTGGTCTGTTTTATCCAAAAAGGATGGATTTTCTGCTGGATTTACTGCAGCTACCAAAGTCTCTCCATCCGTCATCCATAGGTTGTGGACATTCTACAAGAAGACAGGTCAGTACACAAGGCAAACTGGACAAGGACACCAACACATTGCAACCATACGTGAAGACGTATCTGGCCATCTCTGTGTGGCTTCTCACGGATACCACCAGAGTACTGCAAGACAATCTCAGAGGGCCACTGGAGCCACTGTGTATGGTCAGACTAATGAACAGGCTTTGAGAAAGGACCACAACCAGCTTGATAGGACATCTAGCAGCTCACCTTCTGTTCTGCTGTTCTGATGTCAACTCACTACTTCATCTCTAGTGAAATGTGTTATTCACAGATTAGTCCAGATATGCCACAATGCAAGGTGATGGTGATGTTAATGTGTAATGACATGTGATGAGTGGTCCCAGATGTCCAGAAATCTACCGATCTCCAAGGTTCTATGTTGCTTTGAGGAGGCATCAGTGTTGACAGTTACAGGGATCTCATCGTCATTCATGATCAGCTTAGCACCATACATTAAGTAGAACGTATCCTGTCTGATCATGTGCCGGATGCTGCACAGTTGAGGCCCAGAATTATTTCTATTGCCAGGGCCTATGTGACAGGAGTCAGAAGGGATGACTTGTGAAACCTGGACATTGAGGTAATGGAATGGGCAGCAGTGAGTCCCAACCTAAATTCATCTCACATACATAAGACGTGTAGCAGCACCACCATTTAAGATGGGAAAGGGTACCTTTGGTACAGTATTTCTGAGCGCACAAGTTACAGCCAGTCGTGGGCCTGTTGACAGTAAGTTACGCTACCAGCGGTTGCGGAGTAGAACGGAGACCACAGGGCCGTAGACCCACTGAAAAGAGAAAATGCAGTAGTGTGCATGGCACAAGTTACAGGCAGAACAGGCCCACTGCCCCAACCCAGGTGTTACGAGTACATGACTGAGCGGCACGTCAGCAAAACAGAGGCACACAGCCGCATATAGATAGGAGCCAGTTCACTAAAAAGGCATTCAAGTGTGACAGCTCTCCTGGACGGCAGGGTGTGTCACACCACCAGCTACATGCAGCAGCACATGGGGCACCAGTGTTCCAGTCCACAGCAGGTCACTGGTTAGACCCTCTGAGGCCAATGCAGGGTTCACAGCCAGCCAGCAGCGGGCCACGACACGGCTCGCTACTGCGGGCAGTCTTGTTGACTCCCAACACACGCCGGGGGCATCCCGAGGCGAGAGTCGCAGATTCAGACGCCAGATCGTGGGCGCTTGTCATCCCCGCGATCTTAGCCACGCCGGAGAGGAAGCACGCCACAGGCCGCCCTGCAGCTCCCAGCGGGCGGCACTGAGGCAGCAGGGACGGAGACTGCCGAGTCGACTGCTGGTGCATCCTGACATCACAACTCCGCAGTTGCACAAGGCTGACACACAGCAGGGCACTGCACGGGTCACTGAGGCAGCCATTCCGAGCCGAGCCATTTCGCAGGCAGCGAAGTGGTGTCCCCAGCAGTGCATGAACCGGTGACGCAGACTGAGAGGAATGGAGGCACCGTAGCTGAAGATAATCACTCCCTTGGGAAACTGACGAGTTTTAATACCACGCATCCTGACAGTTTCCATCATCATCCAATGTCCTAAAAGCTCCTGTCGCTAGGTGAACACCACAGGGGTACACTGGGTCAAGTAAGCGCAATGCTAAGGGTGCTGCCGAATCATAGACCAGACTCCCATAGGCAAAGCAGGATTGAACAAGGGCTCCATAGAGCTGCAGCAGCGTAGAGCGAGCTGCACCCCAGTTGGTGTTGCCCAGGCAGCTGAGGGCATTGAGATGCTGCCAGTACTTCCGCTTATGCTGATGAAGGTGAGGAAGCCAAGTTAATTGGGCATCTAAAACCAGTCCTAAGAAGCAATGTGTCTCCACTACAGAGAGTGGATCATCATTAAAGTAAAGTTCTGGTTCCGGATGAAAGGAACCATGACAACAGAAGTGCATAACTTCTGAGTTTCCGGCCGAAAACTGGAAACCATGGCCTGGAGCCCATGACTGCACCTTATGGATGGCTTACTTTTTTGTTTTGGTTTTTTAGGGCGCAAAACTGCTATGGTCATTAGCACCCGGTCTGTGACTTAGGAAACGCTAAAAAACGAAAATGGAAAGCAGCAGCAATGGGAACGAAACTCAAAAAATTGGAGAAACTAAAAGGAGAAGAAAAGCTTAAAAATCCACTACGGAAAGGGGTTGGTTGTCCCCAAAAAGAGCTTCAAATGACTGACATCATCTCACTGGCACTAAAACTCGAAAACGCGATCGGCCGAGTGCGTGTCATCTGCTAAAATGGACGGTATATCAGGCGACAGCTGTAGACGGGCGCGTAACTGAGTAAAATAGGGGCACTCAATTAAAAGGTGTCTTACCGTCCACAGCTGAGAGCAGTGGGGACAGAGTGGGGGAGGATCACCGCTTAAAAGATGTAGATGGCTAAAAAGACAGTGCCCTATCTGGAGTCTAGTTAAAATTACCTCCTCCCGACGACGCGTTCGGGAGGAAGAGGTCCAAGCATAGGGAAGAGCTTTCACCTCCCACAATTTATTATGGGGAAGTGTCGACCAATGTGCATGACATAAAAGAACAACACGACGACATTAAACGCTCCGTATATCGGCGAAGGGAATCTATCGAATAGCTGGCCGAAGAAGAGAGACTGCAGCCTTGGCTGCTATATCGGCCACCTCATTGCCACAGATACCAATGTGTCCTGGGAGCCAGACAAACGCCACAGAGATGCCCCCCAAATGGAGCAAGCGCAGGCAGTCCTGAATCCGGTGGGCCAGAGGCTGGACAGGGTAGAGAACTTTGGGACTGAGGAGAGAGCTGAGAGAATCTGAACAGATAACATACTGTATCCGCTGATGGCGGCGGATGTATTGGACAGCCTGGAGAACAGCGTAAAGCTCCGCAGTATAAACCGAACACTGGTTGGGAAGCCGAAATCAATTGGGGGTGTCGCCAACAATATAGGCACTCCCTACACCTAACGATGTTTTCGAGCCGTCAGTGTAAATAAATGTGGCTTCCTTCATTTGTGCACATAGAGCAGCAAATGACCGACGATAAACAAGTGAAGGGGTACCATCCTTGGGAAATTGACAAAGGTCATGGAGCAGGCAGATCCAGGGACGGAGCCAAGGCGGTGCTGAACCCCAAGTTGTCAAGGAGGTTTTAGGAAAGCGGAAGGAAAGAGAATGGAGCAGTTGGCGGAAGCGGACTCCCGGTGGTAGTAGGGAGGAAGGGCGGCCTGCATACCATACATCGAAGTTGGCATCGAAAACCATGTCATGGGCCGGATTAGCAGGCATAGAAGACAGATGGCTAGCATAATGACTCAGGTCAGCTCGCCGATTGGACAGCGGAGGTTCAGCAATCTCACCATAAAGGCTTTCCACAGGGCTGGTGTAAAAAGCTCCAGACACTAAACGTAATCCACGGTGGTGGATAGAGTCGAGACGCCGAAGAATAGACGGCCGAACAGAGGAGTAGACAACGCTTCCATAGTCCAATTTCGAGCGCACTAAGGCGCGATAGAGGCGGAGGAGGACCACTCGGTCCGCTCCCCAGGAGGTACCATTCAGGACACTGAGGGTGTTGAGGGATCGCAGACAGCGAGCCGAAAGATAGGAAACATGGGAGGACCAGCACAGTTTTCTGTCAAACATAAGACCCAAGAATCTAGCGACGTCAGAAAACGGAAGGTTGACAGGACCTAGATGTAAGGAGGGCGGAAGAAACTCCTTACATTGCCAAAAATTAACACAAACGGTGTTACTGGGAGAAAAACGGAAGCCGGTGTCGATGCTCCAAGAATGGAGGCGATTGAGACATCCTTGAAGACGTCGTTCAAGAAGGCTGGTCCGTTGAGAGCTGTAGTAGATCGCAAAATCGTCCACAAAGAGGGAGCCCGAGACATCAGGAAGGAGACAATCCATAATCGGATTTATGGCAATGGCAAACAGTACAACACTCAACACAGAGCCCTGGGGTACCCCGTTTTCTTGGGAGAAAGTACGGGAGAGAGTGGTGTTCACCCGCTCTCTAAATGTGCGCTCTGCCATAAATTCGTGAAGAAAAAGGGGCAGCCGACCTCGAAAGCCCCAAGAGAACAGTGTGCGGAGGACACCTGTCCTCCAACATGTATCGTAGACTCTCTCCAGATCAAAAAATATTGCTACTGTTTGGCGTTTCCGGAGAAAATTGTTCATGATACAAGTGGAGAGAGCAACAAGATGGTCAACTGCAGAACGATGCTTTCGGAAACCGCATTGGGCAGGTGTTAAAAGACTGCGGGACTCCAGCCACCAAGCTAAACGGCAATTCACCATACGCTCCAAAACCTTACATACACTACTCGTGAGAGAAATGGGGCGATAGCTAGAGGGGAGAGGTTTGCCCTTTCCAGGTTTCGGAACAGGAACAACGATAGCTTCCCGCCATCGTCTAGGGAAAGTACTGTCGGTCCAAATTCGATTATAAAGGCGAAGGAGGTAAAGCAGACTATGGTATGATAAATGCAGCAACATTTGGATGTGGATACCATCCGGTCCTGGGGCGGAGGAGCAAGAAGAAGAGAGTGCATGTTGGAGTTCCCGCATGGAGAAAACAGTATTGTAGCTTTTGCGATTTCGAGAGAAGAAAGCAAGAGGTCGCACTTCCGCTGCAAGTTTCTTCTGGAGAAACGCTGGCGGGTAATTTGAAGAGCTCGAAATCTCAGCAAAGTGTTGACCCAATGAGTTAGAAATTGCGACAGGGTCCACTAATGTATCACACGTGACAGTGAGCCCACAGACCAGGGAGAAACTAGGCGCACCTGAGAACCGTCTAATGCGACTCCAAACTTCCGAGGAGGGAGTGAAGTTGTTAAATGAGCTAATAAAGAATTTCCAGGTTTCCTTCTTGCTATCAAAGTAGGATGGTGGCGGAAAACACAAAGAGCACGTTGCCGCTCACGTATTGCGTCATGGCATGCCGCGTTCCACCAAGGAACTGGGAGGCGCCGGGGCAATGCAAAGGTGCGTGGTACTGAACGTTCCGCAGCTGTAAGAATAACGTCTAAATGTTTGACCTCATGGTCGACACTGGGAAAGTGACAGTCATAGAATGTTGCGAGAGACGATAAAAGTGTCCAATCGGCTTGGCCAAACTTCCAGCATCGCGGACGCATATATGGCTGTTGAGGCTGCAGTCTAAGGACACATGGAAAGTGGTCACTCGAGTGTGTATCATCAAGGGTGAACCATTCGAAGCCCCGAGCTAGCAGACAAGTACCGACCGAAAGGTCCAAATGAGAGAAATTTGTCGTGGAGGCAGACAAAAATGTAGGGTCCCCAGTGTTGAGGCAAACTAGATCGCTTGGTGGAAGATGTCTAGCAATAGTGAGCCACGTGGACAAGGATGTGGAGATCCCCAAAGCGGGTGGTGGGCATTGAATTCCCCAACCAGCAAATAGGGGGGTGGAAGCTGACCAAGAAGATGAAGGAGATCAGCTCGTGCCATTGGTGTGGACGATGGAATGTACAGAGTACAAAGAGAAAAGGTATATCCAGAAAGGGAAAGACTGACAGTGACAGCTTGGAAGGAAGTGTTGAAGGGGATTGGGTGATAATGGAGAGTATCATGGAGAGTATCATGGAGAAGAATCACGAGTCCTCCATGTGCTGGAGTGCCTTCAACAGAGGGGAGATCAAATCGAACGGACTGAAAATGGGGGAAAACAAAGCGGTCATGGGGACGCAGCTTTGTTTCCTGAAGACAGAAGATGACCAGCGAGTAGGATCATAAGAGGATCGACAATTCATCCCGATTGGCTCGAAGGCCGCTGATGTTCCAGTGGATAATGGACATAGGGTGAACAGAAAATGGAGGAATGTGACGCAAGGTTGCCGTCAACTCAGCGACTGCTCAGAGCTTGCGACCGACAGCATGGAATGGCATTCAGCCAAAGGCAGAAGATCCTGATCCATAGGTTGTTCAGGAGCAGCTCCTGCCACCAGCGATCGGTTGGTTGATTGGCCGCCAGCAGTGCGCCTCGGTGACACAGAAGACGGCCGAGGGAGATTACCGCCAGGTGCTGTAGATGAGACACGCCTTGGCGGAGAAGGAGAGGAACTGGGTTTCTTACTAGCCTTCTTGGAAACATGATGTTTAGATGAAGGAGGAACAGATGGTTGTGAAGTTGGGGTACGTAAAAAATCATCACGAGTATGCTCTTTTTTCGAAGTCTTGGTGTCTGACTTTTGGGCTCAAGATTTAGCAGAACCTGATGAAGGGTGAGACATAGAGTGGGCAGGCAAAAGTGGGGAGGTTGAACAGACGATCTTTGCGCTGGCCGATCTGACGACCGTGGCACTAAAGGTAAGCTCACAAGTCTGCGTGGCCGCCTCCTTTGTTGGCCGAGGAGAGCCAAGGACAGTGCTGTATTTTCCTGTCTGAGGCACGGTGGGCTGTCGACTGGCGAATAATTTTCGAGCAGCAAAGGTTGACACCTTTTCCTTCACTCTTATTTCCTGGATGAGCTTTACGTCTTTAAAAATGGGGCAATCTCGAGAGGAAGCACTGTGGTCACACATACAGTCTATGCAACGAGCGGATGGAGGTGGACAAGCACCCTCATGGGCATCCTTGCCACACGTAACACATTTGGCCAGATTGGAACAGGACTGGCTGGTGTGATTGAACCGCTGACACCGATAGCAACACGTAGGTTTTGGGATGTAAGGGCGAACGGAAATTATCTCGTAGCCTGCTTTGATTTTTGATGGGAGTTGAACTTTGTCAAATGTCAAGAAGAGAGTACGGTTTGGAATGATGTTCGTGTCAACCCTTTTCATGTCTCTGAACTGCCGTTATGCCCTGGTCAGACAGGTGGTGTTGAATTTCCTCATCGGACAATCCGTCGAGGGAGCGTGTATAAACGACCCCACGTGATGAATTTAAAGTACGGTGCGGTTTCACCTGGACAGGGAAGGTGTATAGCAGTGAAGTACGCAGCAATTTTTGTGCCTGGAGGGCACTGACTGTTTCTAACAACAAGGTGCTATTTCGTAATCTGGAACAAGACTTTACAGGACCTGAAATTGCATCGACACCTTTCTGAATAATGAAAGGGTTGACTGTGGAGAAGTCGTGACCTTCGTCAGACCGAGAAACAACAAGGAACCGTGGCAACGATGGAAGGACTGTCTGTGGCTGAGACTCATTGAACTTACGCTTGTGAGCTGACATAGTAGAAGATGAGGAAACCATTGCAAAAGTATCCCCCATGATTACCAGCGTCTCCGATGGCGCGCTCCTTCCTTGTGGGGGCCCTCTCTGAGGGCACTCCCGCCTTAGGTGATTGTTCACACCTCAGGTCACACCTCCCGACAAACGGACGGAGGGACCAATCGGCACTTTTGGAAGGTATCAGCTCAGGTAATCACCCCTCCCTGGGCCTGGCCGTTACCAGGGGGTACGTACGTGTCCTACCTGTCTACCCGGGGAGGGGAATTACGCGTTACCCTGTCACCGGCTACGCATGGAAATGCATGGGTCGGCCTTCAGACACGCACAGGGAGGAAAAAAGAGAAAGGGAAAGGAAAGAAGAGATGTCTCAAACGCCGCAGCGGAGAAAAGGGCAAAGAGAAGAGGTAAGGAAAAGAGAAGGACAAAGGAAGGACAAAGACTTGCAAGCGGAGAAAGCAAAGAATTTGTTACAGTTTCGAGCGTCCGTCTCCGGACGTAGGCACAAAACATACTCGCAGAGGGGAAGAAAGGGAAGGAAAGAGGCAGAGGTGAGGGGAGGGGGCGAAGAGGGGGGATGGGGAAGGATGCGGAAAGGGAAGATATGCAGCCCGGAAAGGAAGGAAGGCCACATTAGCTCGGGGTCCCGTGCTTGCTACGCACGTATCCACAATATTGTTTTGGACCCCCTGGGGAGAGAGGGGGGGAGGGGGGAGGAGGGAGGGCTTACTACTGTAGGCACCACTCACTCAGCAACATCAGTACTGGTGGAGCAGTACAAAACGCCGAAGTCTTCTGCGCACAGAGAAGGTGAGACAGATGGACCTACAGCCGCTGCTAGAACATTAATGGCCACTAAAAAAGAGATACACTCAATACAGAGCCCTGCAGGACCCCATTCTCCTGGATATGGGTGTATGTAAAGGCTGGGGGGGGGGGGGGGGGGGGACTATGGGAGGCACCAACTTTGACACAAAGTATTAAGTGACAGGGAATTTTGGATAAAAATGTGGAGTGGGCCTCGGATACCCCACTCGTATAATGTGGCAAGGATATGATGTCACCAGGTTGTACCATACGCGTTTCATAAATCAAAAAAGATGGCAACCAGGTGTTGGCACCTGAAAAATGCTGTTCGGATGGCAGACCCGAGGGACAGAAGATTATCAGTGGCAGAGCGACCCTTGCGGAAGCCGCCCTGACATGGAGCCATGTGACTCCACGACCCGTCCCGACTGCCGACATACCACACATTTCAGCAGCTTACAAAACATGTTGGTGAGGCTGATGAGCCGACAGCTATCCATATCAAGTGGGTTTTTATTGTGTTTGAGCACCCGAATGATGGTGCTCTCCCGCCAAAGTGATGGAAAGACACCATCGCACCGGATACGGTTGAAGATGACTAGGCGCTGTTGCTTGTAGTCAGATGAGAGATGTTTAATCATCTGACTATGGATCTGATATCTGGCCCAGAAGCAGTGTTGCGACAATGTGCAAGGGCACTGAGGAGCTCCCACTCCGTAAATGGGGCATTATAGGATTCAATATGGCATGTGTTGAACAAGATGGCGTTCCCTTCCAGCCACCGTTTGAGAGTGTGAAAGGCTGGGGGGTAATTCTCCAAAACAGAGGCTCGAGAATAGTGCTCAGCTAAGTGCTCGGCAATCATGTTTGCGTCGGTAGATAACACACCATTTATGTTAACACCAGGAACACCTGTTGGGGTGTGCTACCTAAAAACATGTTTGATCTTTGTCCGGACTTGAGGTGACATATGGTACCCAATGGACGAGATGTATCTCTCCCAACACTCCTGCTTCCATCGTTTGACAGGTTGGCGAACGCAGGCATGGAGCCATTTAAAGGTTATGAGGTGCTCCTGGGAAGGGTGCCACTTATGCCACTATAGAGCTCACCGATGCTCCTTAATTGCTTCAGTGACTTCCAGTGACAACCAAGGGACTTGCCGGGGGCACCCTAAAGAGTGAGGGATCATGTTTTCTGCCACAGAAACGACTGTTGTGTGAGGGGGGATTCAACGGTGACAGCAGAGGTGAAAGTTTCCTGATCCCCCTTGTTTAAAGCCCATCTGGGCAGGCGACCATGGGCCTGACACCATGGCAGTGACAGGAAGGTGGGGAAGTGGTCACTACGGGCGTCATGTACTTTCCAGTGGATAGATGGGAGAAGTCCTGGGCTGCAAAGTGATAAATCAAAAACACTGAAATGTGTGGCAGCCCCAGTATTTACGAGGCAGAGGTCAAGTTATGGGCATTAAAATCTCCCAAAAGTAGGAAAGGTTTAGGGAGTAGGTCGATCAGTGCAGTTAATACATTCAGGGATACAGCACCATATGGAGGAAGATATGCATTGCAAACAGCAATTTCCTGTGTCATCCTTATCCTGACAGCCACAGCTTCAAGAAGGGGGCATAGGTTCACTACAGGCTGAGCGAAGGACAAACGCAAACTCCATCTGACACTCTATTATAGTCGCTACGGTTCCTGTAGTATCCCTTATAGCCACGCAGGACATGGGTCCACATTGCTGGGAACCAGGTATCCTGGAGGGCAATGCAGGAAGCATGTGTGAAGCTTAACAGTTGCTGTAGCTCAGCCAGGCAGTAGAAAAAAATGCCGCAATTCCACTGGAGAATGATGTCACTGTGAGACTGGGAAGGCATGGCACATTCAATGAGGCAGTTTACACCTCAGGGTCACCTGCTGCCACTGACTTTCTGCCTGCGCAGTCTATATCCATTGTGTCTGAGGGTCCGGTGAGATCTAGGTCCTCAGCAGATGCTGAATCTCCACCTCATCCACAGACTAGAGCTTGTAGGTAGCGGTGGTGTGGGTGCCACCACAATTCCCTTGGTCTTTGAGATCTTCTTTTTGGATATCTCTCGTTGCTCCTTGGGTTTTCCTGGCTGGGAGGACTTCACTGATTCAGTCTCCAGGACTGAGGAAGAGTGTGAAGACCTACTACCAGCTGTTTTTGGGCTTTTCAGCCACTGGTGGGTGTCATATTTGCCACTAGCAGAAACCTGGGAAGGGAGTGACCCAAGGGTCCACCTCGTATCAAGAGGAGCTGAAGAAGACTTACATTTCTCTGGCACAGAAGTGGGTGGGGACTGATATCCCCGATGGTTGGAGGGGGGGGGGGGGGAGGGGAGGGGTGTTGCTCCCAAAGTATTCATTCCTTGGAACAGAATTTGTAACATTTTCTGTATGTGACAAACTGGTCAATATTTAGGTTTAAAATAAACGACAGCTGGTGGTCAAACACATTTTATACATTACTTGACAGCTGTTGATAGTCACCTTCCAAAAATGTTCAAATTATATTTATTTCCACAGACACGAAAATTAATATTACGAGACAAATAATATATACAGTCAAACTTCGTTAACACACAATTGTGTTAAGTGAAAAACACAGATTTGAATAAGTATACTAATGTGTAATACACTACACTATCAATCACGTTATTGTAGACTTATAATACTACAAAGTGATTGTAAAATCCAAGTACTCACAAATTATGTACATCACTTTCTTGGAAAAATTTGGTCATGGTTCGCTGATGTTCATGGGAACAATAATATTTTGTAATTTCACAACCAATTGTAATGACAGCATCCGTAAACCCAGCAGTGACGTCAGATGTTTAAGCGAACCGTTCTACATAGTCCAAGGCTGTAAACATCTCCTGACGGGTAGGTGGAATGGTATCTGTATTCTCTTCCTCTTCACTTCCTTCTGAGGGGCCTTCTTGCACCTTGTTCACAACTTTTGGCACATCCGATTCCACAGAAGCACATACGGCAACATCGTCGTCTACACTAATGAATTCTTTGAAACTAATCCTAGGGTTCGCAACGTCCTGCAGAACTGCCCATCCATCAGGTGAAGTGGCATCTTCTAACTCGGGGACACCCTCAGTGTTGCTATGTCCCCAAGCTCTGTTAAAGCCCTTCCCTATATGATGTGACGATACTGAGTTCGCCGGCCGTGGTGGCCAAGCGGTTAAAGGCGCCACAGTCTGGAACCGCGCGGCCGCTACGGTCGCAGGTTCAAATCCTGCCTCGGGCATGGATGTATGTGATGTCATTAGGTTAGTTAGGTTTAAGTAGTTCTAAGTTCTAGGGGACTGATGACCTTAGAAGTTAAGTCCCATAGTGCTCAGAGCCATTTGAGCCATTTTGATACTGAGTTCCAGGCTGCTGCGATGTCTTTTATTGCATCAAGCAGATTCCAATTTTCCTATGTGGAGTTGCTAGTCTCCCATCGGGTGCCTCCTCAGGTGGTGGATTGGGGAATGTTCACCAGATGTGGTGGACACTGGGGAAATAAAATATCTGGGGTGGACCAAAACTATCGAAACAAGAACTGCTGCTTTGCAGTTGGGAGTTGAGTCTCCAAAGGTTAAGGGAAGAAAACCCTGATTAAAAATCACCCTTCCCTTGGTAGGGGTTGGACTCAGGGTTGTCAGCCTGCTCTGTAAAAAACAGCTGTTGTGAAACTTCTACAAAGTAAAGTCGGACAAATGAAGGAAGACGGACCTGGCATGGAAAAGGACAAAGAGGATGGAATACAGGTAAATGAAGGAGAGAAAATTAGGAAGAAGAGAAATATAAGGTGTAGATCAGATCTACAGGGTGTTACAAAAAGGTTCGGCCAAACTTACAGGAAACATTCCTCACACACAAAGAAAGAAAATATGTTATGTGGACATGTGTCCGGAAACACTTACTTTCCATGTTAGAGCTCATTTTATTACTTCTCTTCAAATAACATTAACCATGGAATGGAAACACACAGCAACAGAACGTACCAGCGTGACTTCAAACACTTTGTTACAGGAAATGTTCAAAATGTCCTCCGTTAGCAAGGATACATGCGTCCACCCTCCATCGCATGGAATCCCTGATGCGCTGATGCAGCCCTGGAGAATGACGTATTGTATCACAGCCGTCCACAATACGAACACGAAGAGTCTCTACATTTGGTACCAGGGTTGCGTATACAAGAGCTTTCAAATGCCCCCATAAATTAAAGTCAAGAGGGTTGAGATCAGGAGAGCATGGAGGCCACGGTATTGGTCCGCCTCTATCAATCCATCGGTCACCGAATCTGCTGTTGAGAAGCGTACGAACACTTTGACTGAAATGTGCAGGAGCTCCATTGTGCATGAACCACATGTTGTGTCGTACTTGTAAAGGCACATGTTCTAGCAGCACAGGTAGAGTATCCCATATGAAATCATGATAACGTGCTCCATTGAGCGTAGGTGGAAGAACATGGGGCACAATCAAGACATCACCAACAATGCCTGCCCAAACATTCACAGAAAATCTGTGTTGATGACGTGATTGCACAATTAAGTGCGGATTCTCGTCAGCCCACACATGTTGATTGTGAAAATTTACACTTTGATCATGTTGGAATAAGCCTCATCCCTAAAGAGAACATTTGCACTGAAATGAGGATTGACACATTGTTGGATGGACAATTCGCAGAAGTGTACCTGTGGAGGCCAATCAGCTGCTAATAGTGCCTGCACACGCTGTACATGGTAGGGAAACAACTGGTTCTCCCGTAGCACTCTCCATACAGTGGCATGGTCAACGTTACCTTGTACAGCAGCAACTTCCCTGACGCTGACATTAGGGTTATCGTCAACTGCATGAAGAATTGCCTCATCCATTGCAAGTGTCCTCAACGTTCTAGGTCTTCCCCAGTCGCGAGTCATAGGCTGGAATGTTCCGAGCTCCCCAAGACGCCGATCAATTGCTTCGAACATCTTCCTGTCGGGACACCTTCGTTCTGGAAATCTGTCTTGCTACACACATACCGCACCATGGCTATTGCCCCGTGCTAATCCATACATCAAATGGGCATCTGCCAACTCCACATTTGTAAACATTGCACTGACTGCAAAACCACGTTTGTGATGAACACAAACCTGTTGATGCTACGTACTGATGTGCTTGATGCTAGTACTATAGAGCAATCAGTCGCATGTCAACACAAGCACCGAAGTCAACATTACCTTCCTTCAATTGGGCCAACTGGCGGTGAATCTAGGAAGTACAGTACATACTGATGAAACTAAAATGAGCTCTAACATTCCCAGGGCATGATATTAAAATAATAGCTGGAGACCTAAACGCTCAGGTGGGGAAAGAACAGATTTATAGACTGATAATTGGCCCCCACAGCAAACACGCAACAAGTAATGATAACAGAACAAGGCTTATACTGTTCGCAGCATCTAAAAATGTCGTAATAGGATCAACACTGTTCCTACATAAAGAAATTCATAAGGGAACATGGAACTCACCGGATGGAAACAGTAAACCTGATCGACCATGTGTTGATGGATGTGAGACACAAATCAGACCTATTGGACGTGAGGAGTCTCAGAGGCCCAAACATAGATACAGATCATTTTCTGGTATGGGCACAGGTGAGGGAAAGGGTATCTAACGCAGCAAAAGGAGACCGACCCAGGGCACAGAAATATAACAACTTTAGAATCAGTGGAAGTAAGAGAATAGTATCGGGAGAAGATAACTTGGATTCTAGAAAATGCTGGAGAATATAACAATATTGAAGATCAGTGGGAAGCGATAAAAACTACGGTGGAGACATCGGCAAGAGATACTTGGAATTGGGGCAAGACAAGTAAGACCATCATGGTTTGATACTGAATGCGAAATAGTAACTGAAGAAAAGAACAAAGCATATAGAAGGACACTGCGATCGCACTGTATGAGGAGGATAGTAGAAGAATACAAAGAAAAATGGAGGATTGAAAAGAGGACTCACCAAAGAAAAAAAGAGAGAATGGATGAAAGCAAGTGTCAAAGAAACAGAGCTCATGAGAAGCAAATTGAAATAAGAAAATTCTATAGAGGGGTGAATGCAGCACGGAAGCCTTTTGGTAGCAAAACAAGCTTAATAAAAGATGAGACAAGGAATATAATAAGTGAAGGGAAGGGAATATGCGAAAGATGGCACAAGTATTTTAATAGTCTCCTCAACCCTAGAATATCTGCACCAGAGAACCCAACAGACATGAATGGGGAAGAGGACCTGGACAACAACACTACCCCACCAATTATAGAAGAAGTGAAAACTGCCATGAAGAAATTGAAAAACAATAAGGCGACAGGGACAGATGGTATTCCAGCAGAACGGTTTAAGCAAGGAGGCAGAGAGCTGGAACAAAGCCTTCTGAAAATGGTCACCAGAATATGGGAAGAGGAGAAAATGCCCCAACAATGCAAAGAGGGTATCATATGTCCCATATATAAGAAAGGAGATAAGAAAGGAGATAAGATAGAGTGTGGCAATTACAGAGGGATCACATTACTTAATTTGGGATATAAAATACTCTCTAATATAATATTCGACAGAATACTCCCATTCATACAGAGGAAGAAGGGGCCGTACCAATGCGGATTCCTTCCTGGGAAGTCAACCACAGATCAAATATTCACCTCAAGACAAATCCTGGAAAAAAACAAATGAATATGGAGTTGGCACGCATCACCTCTTTATAGATTTCAAAGCAGCTTATGATAGCATAAATAGACAGCAGTTATATCAAGCTCTAGATTAACTGGGAATCTCTAGAAAGTTGGTAAGGGTGGTGAGAATGATAACGAGTGAAACACAAGGTAGTGTAAGAATAGGAGGAATGATGTCCAACACATTGAGTATTAATAATGGAGTGCGACAAGGGGATGGATTGGCATGCCTTCTCTTTAATGCCGCCCTGGAAAAGGTGATGAGAAACGCAAACCATCAACATCTACATCTACATCTACATCTACATCTACAACCATACTCCGCAAGCCACCTGATGGTGTGTGGCGGAGGGTACCTTGAGTACCTCTATCGGTTCTCCCTTCTATTCCAGTCTCGTATTGTTCGTGGAAAGAAGGATTGTCGGTATGCCTCTGTGTGGGCTCTAATCTCTCTGATTTTATCCTCATGGTCTCTTCGCGAGATATACGTAGGAGGGAGCAATATACTGCTTGACTCTTCGGTGAAGGTATGTTCTCGAAACTTTGACAAAAGCCCGTACCGAGCTACTGAGCGTCTCTCCTGCAGAGTCTTCCACTGGAGTTTATCTATCATCTCCGTAACGCTTTCGTGATTACTAAATGATCCTGTAACGAAGTGCACTGCTCGCCGTTGGATCTTCGCTATCTCTTCTATCAACCCTATCTGGTACGGATCCCACACTGCTGAGCAGTATTCAAGCAGTGGGCGAACAAGTGTACTGTAACCTACTTCCTTTGTTTTCGGATTGCATTTCCTTAGGATTCTTCCAATGAATCTCAGTCTGTCATCTGCTTTACCGACAATCAACTTTATATGAGAATTCCATTTTAAATCACTCCTAATGCGTACTCCCAGATAATTTATGGTATTAACTGCTTCCAGTTGCTGACCTGCTATTTTGTAGCTAAATGATAAAGGATCTATCTTTCTGTGTATTCGCAGCACATTACACTTGTCTACATTGAGATTCAATTGCCATTCCCTGCACCATGCGTCAATTCGTTGCAGATCCTCCTGCATTTCAGTACAATTTTCCATTGTTACAACCTCTCGATACACCACAGCATCATCTGCAAAAAGCCTTAGTGAACTTCCGATGTCATCCACCACGTCATTTATGTATATTGTGAACAGCAACGGTCCTATGACACTCCCCTGCGGCACACCTGAAATCACTCTTACTTCAGAAGACTTCTCTCCATTGACAATGACATGCTGTGTCCTGTTATCTAGGAACTCCTCAATCCAATCACACAATTGGTCTGATAGTCCATATGCTCTTACTTTGTTCATTACACGACTGTGGGGAACTTTATCGAACGCCTTGCGGAAGTCAAGAAACACGGCATCTACCTGGGAACCCGTGTCTATGGCCCTCTGAGTCTCGTGGACGAATAGCGCGAGCTGGGTTTCACGTGACCGTCTTTTTCGAAACCCATGCTGATTCCTACAGAGTAGATTTCTAGTCTCCAGAAAAGTCATTATACTCCAACACAATACGTGTTCCAAAATTCTACAACTGATCGATGTTAGAGATATAGGTCTATAGTTCTGCACATCTGTTCGACGTCCCTTCTTGAAAACGGGGATGACCTGTGCCTTTTTCCAATCCTTTGGAATGCTACGCTCTTCTAGAGACCTACGGTACACCGCTGCAAGAAGGGGGGCAAGTTCATTTGCGTACTCTGTGTTAAATTGAACTGGTATCCCATCAGGTCCAGAGGCCTTTCCTCTTTTGAGCAATTTTAATTGTTTCTCTATCCCTCTGTCGTCTATTTCGATATCTACCATTTTGTCATCTGTGCGACAATGTAGAGAAGGAACTACAGTGCAATCTTCCTCTGTGAAACAACTTTGGAAAAAGACATTTAGTATTTCAGCCTTTAGTCTGTCAACCTCTGTTTCAGTATCATTTTGGTCACAGAGTGTCTGGGCATTTTGTTTTGATCCACCTACCGCTTTGACATAAGACCAAAATTTCTTAGGATTTTCTGCCAAGTCAGTACATAGAACTTTACTTTCGAATTCATTGAATGCCTCTCGCACAGCCCTCCTCACACTACATTTCGCTTCGCGTAATTTATGTTTGTCTGCAAGGCTTTGGCTATGTTTATGTTTGCTGTGAAGTTCCCTTTGCTTCCGCAGTAGTTTTCTAACTCTGTTGTTGTACCACGGTGGCTCTTTTCCATCTCTTACGATCTTGCTTGGCACATACTCATCTAACGCATAATGTACGACGGTTTTGAACTTCGTCCACTGATCCTCAACATTATCTGTACTTGAGACAAAACTTTTGTGTTGAGCCAACAGGTACTCTGAAATCTGCTTTTTGTCACTTTTTCTAAACAGAAAAATCTTCCTACCCTTTTTAATATTCCTATTTACGGCTGAAATCATCGATGCTGTAACCGCTTTATGATTGCTGATTCCCTGTTCTGCGTTAACTTTTTCAAATATTTCGGGTCTGTTTGTCACCAGAAGGTCTAATATGTTATCGCCACGAGTCGGTTCTCTGTTTAACTGCTCAAGGTAGTTTTCAGATAAAGCACTTAAAAAAATTTCACTGGATTCTTTGTCCCTGCCTCCCGTTGTGACCGTTTGAGTCTCCCAGTCTATATCCGGCAAATTAAAATCTCCACCCAGAACTATAACATGGTGGGGAAATCTATTCGAAATATTTTCCAAATTATCGTTCAGGTGCTCAGCCACAACAGCTGCTGAGCCAGGGGCCCTATAGAGACCTCCAATTACCTTGTCTGAGCCTGCTTTAACCATGACCTTCACCCAAATCATTTCACATTTCGGATCTCCGTCAATTTCCTTCGATACTATTGCACTTCTTATCGCTATAAACACGCCTCCCCCTTCACTGCCCAGCCTGTCTCTGCGGTATGCATTCCAATCTGAGTTTAGGATTTCATTACTGTTTACGTCTGGTTTCAGCCAACTTTCTGTTCCTAGTACAATATGGGCGTTGTGACCGTTTATTAATGAGAGCAGTTCTGGGACCTTTCTATAGACGCTCCTGCAGTTTACTATTAGCACATTAATATTGTTATTCCCTGTTGCATTTTGCCTACTCCTACCTTGCCGCGTCTCAGGAGGCGTCGTGACGGGCCTAGGGAGGGGATTCTCTAACCTAAAAAACCCCCATGTGCACTCCACAAGTACTCCGCTACCCTTGTAGCCGCTTCCGGCGTGTAGTGCACGCCTGACCTATTCAGGGGGACCCTACATTTCTCCACCCGATAGCGGAGGTCGAGAAATTTGCACCCCAGATCTCCGCAGAATCGTCTGAGCCTCTGGTTTAAGCCTTCCACTCGGCTCCAAACCAGAGGACCGCGATCGGTTCTGGGAACGATACTACAAATAGTTAGCTCTGATTCTACCCCACGAGCGAGGCTTTCCGCCTTCACCAATTCCGCCAACCACCTGTACGAACTGAGGATGACCTCTGAACCCAGACGGCAGGAGTCATTGGTGCCGACATGAGCAACAATTTGCAGTCGGGTGCACCCAGTGCTCTCTATCGCCGCCGGTAGGGCCTCCTCCACGTCTCGGATGAGACCCCCTCGGCAAGCAGACAGAGTGAACACTGGCCTCCTTCCCCGACCTTCCCGCTATTTCCCTAAGGGGCTCCATCACCCGCCTAACGTTGGAGCTCCCAATAACTAATAAACCCCTCCCCCCGTGTGCCTGCTCGGACCTTGCTGAAGGAGCAGCCACAGGTCCACTCACAGGCAGAGCGGGCGATGCCACACGGCCAGCCTCCATATTGACCCTCCGCCTCGTGCACCGCGAACGCCACTGAACCCGCCACTCCCCTTGGGGAGAGGGTGGCCCAACCGCGCCCGGTACCCGCGAAGATGTCTCGACAGCAGGGAGAGTGGGTGAAGCATGTAACACCTGGGGTGTACCTTGCGACGCACCACTGCCGCTACACACCGAGGCAGCAGCCTGAAGACGGCTGACCGCGGCCATCAACACACTCAGCTGTTCACGAACAGTGGCCAGCTCCTCCTGCGTCCGTACACAGCAGTCACACATCCTATCCATCCTAAGGAATCAATTTACTGAAGAGAGTTAATCAACCTTTAACTAGACTGCTAATTCACTAAAGGCGGCTGTTTATTCACTAAACTGTGGTTGCTAGCCACTTCTTGTAGAAAATAATGAAAATAGCACTACCTGTCTTTGGACTGTATTGAAAACAAACACTAGCACTACTGGCACTATGGTTGACTAAAGGGACTGACTGTATTCAAAACAAACACAAAATCTATGGAACACTATTAATAGCACCCGACAATTAAAGCTTCCTAACAGCAAATACACACGGAAGAAGAAGTGACAAGTAAGAAAAATACAGTTAATACTTAAATTATGGTAGCTCGCTGCACAGCAGACGTGAAGCAGACGGCAGTTACGACGACCTTCTGAACAGAGGAACGATCTTCTATAAATCGGTGCAGATACTGGCCTATGCAGATGACATAGATATAATATCAAGAACCCAAAAAGCAATGGACGAGAGATTTACAGTTTAAAAGGCCAGTAGGAACATGGAGTTAATTATTAATGAACAGAAAACGAAATATATGGCAGCTGGAAAAGCACATAGAGAAAATATGCCAAATGTAATAACAATGAGCAATTATACATTTGAGAGAGTTGAACATTTCAAGTATCTGGGCTCGACAGTTGCAGATATAAATGACACCTCCTTTGAAATTAAGCAGAGATTAATACTGGCCAACAGAGCCTATTTTGCCCCAACAAGACTTCTATCCTCAAGGCTCCTGACTCGTACCACGAAGTTAACTATGTATAAATCATTTATACGACCAGTGTTTACATATGCCTCTGAAGCCTTGACATTAACAACTAAAGGTATTGAAACACTGGATACATTTGAGAGAAAGAATTATTGGCCCAATCTGTGAAAAAGGAAGATGGAAGAGGAGATACAACCATAAGTTGTATACCATATACAAAGACCAACCCATCAGAAGGATAGTGAAATCATCCAGACTGAGGTGGGCGGGACATGTGGCTCGCATGAATGATACAGAAGTACCAAAAAGAATATCACAAGGAAAGCCAGGAGGGCAGAGAGGATGTAGTCGACCAAGAGTCGGATGGGAAGATGGAGTAATCGAAGATCTTAGGAAGATGGGCTATAGAAACTGGAGAGTATGGGCAAAGGACAGAGAGATGGAAGGAAATCTTAGAAGAGGCCAAGGCTCATCAAGAGCTGTAGAGCCAAGAAAGAAGAAGAAGAATCCAATTTGGGGTTGCACTATTGTTTTCAGCAGCACGAATTGCAGCTCTTCAAGTCGCTTATGATAAGCTCTCTTTATGAGAGAGATTATGCCTTGGTCCAAAGGCTGAAGGCAGCTTGTGGCGTTGGGTGGAAAAAAACTGAACCATTATGTTGGATAGGTTCAGATGGGCAGTACATCTGTCCAATGTAAGAAGAAGAAGAAGAAGAAGATCTATTTTGAGCAACCATTCGAATGTTGAAACAAAGAAGCCACTTGTGAAATGATGTGCCATCGATCCAAGCTTTCTTGTGGTGAGAGTAGATGCAAGGTAAAGTGTCCATATTTATGTTTTTAAAACAATGTGGTTTCTCGGATTTACCGGTAACCCAGGGACGAAACTTCTCACTGCCGTCAGCATTACAGTACAGTACACCAGTCACACGTTGTTTGCTTCGTGCTCCAGCGTAACACTTATCACCTTTTGTCCCCAGGGTGTAATTTGGAAAGATTACAGAGAATCCAGTTTCATCCATGTTAAACATATCACCTGAGGCATACTTTTCCCCTCACTCAGTTGAATTCATGCAACCAGCTGTTCGCACTTTCTTCATCAACTTTATTTGCTTCACCAAAAATTTGTACAGACGAAATTGAATGTCTCTTTTGGAACCGATGCAACCAACCAGCAGAACAACTGAAGTCTTCGATGCCCATATCTGTAACAACATCATTTTCTTTTGAAACTTCCTGGCAGATTAAAACTGTGTGCCGAACCGAGACTAACTCGAGTCTCGGTCCGGCACACAGTTTTAATCTGCCAGGAAGTTTCATATCAGCGCACACTTCGCTGCAGAGTGAAAATCTCATTCTGGAATCATTTTCTTTTGACTGAATCACAGGGCCAGTTAAAGGTATGTTAGATGCACGCATATGATTGAACCATTCTAGCAGTAACGTCTCTATGTCTTCATACTTGGTGGTACGAAGTCGTTTAGATTTGTTTCCAGAACCTGATGCTGCAGCATTAATAATTTTTTCTCAATTCTTAATAATCGCAGATAAAGTAGATTTCGGTATTCCAAACTGCTCTGCAATTGCTGTTTTCTTGGTACCACAGTCCACTTCATCTAGAATCTTAAGCTTTAACTGTAGATTTAGAGCTGTATGCTTCCTCTTTGCCATTTTTGTGTGCTACGGTACCATTTGTAACTGTAGTTTTTATTCGGTATTCAACTCTATACGGCTATGACTAACAGAACACATGTCAAACTTGGCACCGAGTACATTCCTAAATGCGGCTGCACACATTATCGAATGTCTTACAATGTGCAGCATACGCTGATTGTTGATGTGATAATCGCGGCTACCGACCTACAATACGTTAAAAAAGAGTCAACAATAACTATAATTAGCTTTGTAGCTACATTTCCTACATTCATCTCGGAAAAAAAAAATTACGCTTTAGAATACTCTAAGGTCGGAAGTTTGTGTTACAGTGAAATTTAATTATGGTAGGAACTGAAACAGAATTCGTAATTCGCCTTAACCAAAATTCGTGTAACCGATAAAACATACCGTAAGAACTAATGTATTCCTGGTGGGCCCAATATTTTTTTCGCGTTAACTGCGAGTTTGTCTTGTGCGAGTTTGGACTAATGAGGTTATATGGTACACACCTTGCATAAGAGCTACTTTAAGCTTGGGAAGTTTGTCCCAACTCTTATGTGAGCACTGAGGGCCATTAGAACTTTCTTCTGAAGAACTGGGTTTAACTTCTGGTTGAAAAGCTAGGTCTTGCAAACTTGGCATTTGTTGTAAATTACTTGCAGGTCCACAAGCCATCCTGATAAATAAATGTGGCAGAAATGATTATAAGTATCTATGACAACTCCGTAAAATGTGTTAGCTCAAAGCTGTCAAGTATTTGTGACTGCTCAAAGACATATCTTAAAACTACCCTTGAGGATATAAGCATCATAACAGAGCCCTTACCATGTTTGGAAGGAATGTTGAGAAGCCAGTGACAAGTTACAGTGTATGGGTAGTGTAGGAGCCACACTTACACTGTTCAATTGTAGCAACCCCAACAGTGAAATGCAGGTATCCAAGTCCAACACACATGGGCAGCTGTCAAATTAGCCAAATATTTATACTAAACGCTAGCATATTTGACGACTCACTGGCTGTGTATTTTGTCGATTTTGCATCATCAAAGGGTCGAGCAAAGTTTGTTTTCCCACCGTCATATTATTATGCAACATACAATCTTCAAGATTGCAGGGCATGAGCATCACAGTTTATGGAAATTAACTGATCTCTAGTCACATTCTGCAGTCTACCCAACACAATTGCTCATACACAGTTTCTGTAAGTTGCTGATGCCTTAATGTAGTTGACAGTTCAGGTTAACAGATCTATTGTTCTCTCAGATATTATACTATTTTACTGCTTCATGCTCTAATATTGTCCAGGCAATGACCTCTATAATACCAAATACTGTGGAACACTTAAATCTGCTTTGTATCTGAGGAACACACTCCTTCATAAGCATCTAATCTGAGATTTTTCTGCTAGCTTTGGTATTTAGTATCTGCTCTTAAGAGAATGAATGATACTACACTGAAAGAAAATCAAAATAAAGATATGAGATTCTGAATGAATGAACTATATCTACTGAAAATTCACAAGCAATCAGGTGATTGAAAAGGCACAAAATAATTATTAGCCCATTCTGTATCCATTTACATATCCTGAAAAGGAATAACTAACACCATTAATATTAATAAATTAACAATTAACTATGCCCCAAACTGATTTTAACACTGATCCACATGTTATATGTTAGTAAAGGAATGGCAGATATATGTGTGTTCCTTGGCTAATGTGTGAAGAAATAGCCCTGGAATTTTTAATGTGATGGCAACATACTTTCTTGAATGAGTCTTAATTATCTGTCATGGTCTTATGAAGGCCTTTGTACATGTCAGGAACTGCACATCTTTTCTGTGAACTTTATCGATTCTTTCATTAATTTCAATTTATCAAGTACCCTGAATTAGCTACATTGAAGTTGAATCACGGAAGTGTCCCGAAAGATATTACTTCATTAGAGAAACTAGGCCAACACCCAGGTCAAATACTTTAAACAAATCAGCCTACTCTTCTTTTCCACCTTTAAACAAGAAGTATGGCTTCTAATGAAGGAAGGGGGGAGAAATTCATCTGTGCATAATAACATACAGAAATACTATGACTAGTGTATTCAAATAAAAAAGATGAAGCACTAATAATCAGGAACAGGTATCAGCTTAGCCAAGAATTTGAGATGCGCTATCCTGAGTAATCTAGACACATTACAACACTGTCAAAGTTGTCTTTGCTCTGAAAGTCCATCGTTCACCAACTGATCACTATCATTTACAAAGCATTCTAAAAATGTCATTTGTAGCTCATCCAATTCACTTGGGCTGGCTTTGCTATGCAACATTTATTTAACATGAAAGAACATTAAAGAGTAGACATCCCAACCAAACCATTTTTTTTTTTTTAGCAGCATCTGTTGCACGGAGAACTATCAGAAATTATAAACTATTTGGTGGTGATGGTGTTGGGGAGAGGGATGGAGGAGCGGGGGTAAAAAGAGGGGAGGTATGCAAGTGTAAAGAAATGGCTGTACTGCAGTAGCATTTGCTTCATTCAAAAATAGTGTCACCACCTATAACTGATTTTAATAACAGCAAAGATAGAGCTAATACTGCTGTAAGGACTAGCTGAAAAACTACTCATGCATGCATGCATCAAATTATCTGATACCAGATAAGAAATTACAACTCTTGCTGCTAGCTAGTAATTGTGTGTAGGCAAACTCTACAAGAAAAATAGGCTCACAGATCCCACTAACACACACTGTGGAATTAAGCCTTTCCCAGGTACCTAGCCACCAAACAGATATTCAAATAAGAAAGTTAGCCAAGAATCTCAGATGCATTATCTCGAATAATCTGGACAAATTAGGAGCACATTACTGTGCTCGCAAGTGTGGAATTTGTTGAGATTCTGCATTGGCACAAATTGCCTTGGCTGCTGTGTGTTACCACCTGCACAATTTGGCACTGATCCAAGGTTAGCCTTTTTCTAAGTCACCCTGTTCAATTTGCAGGTACCTTATTATGCTGCACAATAACGCATTTTACTAAAATACCTGGGAATTGAACACAGTGACTTAGAAAAAGGCTAACCTCGGATCAGTGCCAAGCTGTGCAGGTGGTAACACACACAGCATCGACTACACTTTAATAGGGGGGGGGGGGGGGGGGGGGTTGAAATGTAGATTAGTAGATTTGTTAGGCCGGTATTACACTATCAAATTTCTTTGTCAAAGTTGATATGTCAAATATTTTTGTCAAAGTAGTTTGGTGGTAGGGCACTTTGTCAAATCTCGTCTGTCATGAAATAAATTTGATCAAATCTAGGGCCTCACTATAGATTTTATCAGGAAAGTCGCTTGTCTTCTGTTCACTGCAATGTGAATGTTACCACATGGAGCACTAGCATCGCTGCAGCATTATGTCATCTGTAGTGTGTTTATAAACATGGCCGGTAAATACAATTTGTGTGTACTGTCAACTACAAAATTAATAGAGGTGTATGAAGTTGATGAGGCACTTTACAACGTGAGGCACCGTGAATACAAAAATAGATGAAGATTGGAGACCTAACTTAACTATCTCCTGTTGCAAGGAATCTGAGGGTTACAGTGAGCCTGTCTTCTGCAGATATAGCAGTTCGTAAGTGAGTACTGTGCTTTGTGATATGAGGATAAACTTCACTGAGCAAATACTGAAATGTATGCTCCTCCATTCTTAAGTAATTTATGTATGACTTGACATCCTCCCCTATAAGCTCACGTACTAAGTTTTGTTGAATGCTTTTATAGTCTTGTCGTAAAACCCACGGCTTCACCCAGGTACGTTTCCTCTTTTCCCTCTGCTTCTCTCCCACATGTGCACACAGTGAAATTGTGGTACATGCAACTGCTGCGGTTAATAAGTTATTGTTGTCAGCCATCTTGAACTTTGACAAAAAATACGACAGTGTAATACCCTTTTTAGCACCAAGGCAAGGATCTTTGTCAAATAAATGTGACAAATATTTCATCATATCTTTGATCAAATCTTTGACAAAGAAATTTGATAGTTTAATACTGGCCTTAGGTGTGAAGGCAAAAGAACCACAAATACGCAACAGAATTCCTGCTATCGGAGAGACTCTGCCTACACTTTTTTTGAGGGAGGTGGGGTGGAGGAAGTGTAACATCTTCAAACTGTAATAGAGATTCATTTTAATGAAATACATTCAATTGTTGAACCACGTGACAGGCGATGTGCCATGTACAGTAAGTTTTCTGAAACAATATGGTATTTTGGCAGACTGCAGTTAAGTGTTACTGTATTGAGAAGTAAAGAAAATGATGGATCTCTGTCACAGACCAATGACAATTTCATATGGCAAAGAACAACCTGTGGATGTTCATATGGTGTGGAACGTGATATGAAAAAATTGAGACTGGTGAACCAAAATATAGTTTATTTGACCTATTTTTAAATATGGTTTCATCACAAGATTGTCATTAGTGAACGTTGTTCAGAAGTGAGTTCTGAACTAACTGTATGTGGCAGACAGTGGGACCTGTGATTGTTGTTAAAAAATTAATGAACTACATTTGATTTTAATTTCACGGGTGTATGGTAATGTGTTGGAGGGGTTTAGTTAGGGTGGGGAAGGGGTGGTTATTTGAGTGCAAGTAGATGGAGCATGTTTTTATTTTGATTGTGTTCTTTTTTTGTGTTATGTAACTATGGAAGTTGACCTGGCCAATATGGGGAGGATTGCTTACTTCACCAGATTGCCATACCATGGTCACAACCACACTGGGAGTGTACCTGTGGAAATTAAAGTTTAATGTGTATTACTTGAAATGGGGCAACAGCCTTTTCAGAGGTTGCATGGGAGAGGGGGCGCAACATTCTGGATGACTGACTGATCTGGTCTTGTGAAATTACACAAACATCCTTGCTGTGCTGGTACACGGAATAGTTAGCAAGCTGTTATTTTTCCCAAGAGCATGCAGCTGTACAGGTTAGAGAATTCAAATACAAACCATAGGCTGAAGTTAGATATTGTGGAAATTAATAAAGTGCCGTGCCAGGAAGAACAGGAGTTCTGTACAGCTGAGTACCACAAAATAAAAAGCAGTGATGCACGAGCTGGTCCAATAATGAATCAAAAAATAGGAATGCACAGGTGAACTAGGATTAAAAGCATAGTGAATGCATTATCATAGCCAGCACAGGAAAAGCCAACACACACCACAGTAATAGTACAAGTTTATATGTCAACTAAATGTGCTGATGAGATTGAAAGAATGTTTGATGAAATAGAAATTATTCATATAGTTCCATGATACAAAAATTTAACTATGATAGGAGATTTGAATCCAATAGTAGGAAGAGATGGGAAAATAATAAAACATTGACTAGGAGAAAGGAAAGAAAAAGAAAGCATAGTAGTAGGAATTTTGCCTAGAGCAGGGCTTCCCAACCTTTTCAGCTGGCGAACCTCTTCTTCAGCCGAAAATCCATGGCGGACACCTTGTTGGTTAAGAGCCCAGAACTTCAAATTTCAGAGTCAAACCCATGGGAACTGAAAGCTTCTTAATGCAAGTGCCGTGTTCCCAAAGGCATAAATTTGCATAAATCGTCGGCGACTAGAACGGTCTGGAAACAAGTTGGACGATTGTAACCATTCTCTTTTAAAAATAGTCCTGAAAGTTCTTACACTTTTGTAATGCCATATTCAGCAGCAAACCATGGAAGTATTTCATTTCTTCCATGGTGACATTTCTCCAGTCCCACCATGCAAAATGATGTGGAAGTGGTGTCACTTGACGTATTTTTGATTTAGCATACCTATTCGTTTTATCTGCTATTTGTTGAAATAGGTTATCTGTAAAAATTAATTGAAGGAATCCGACGGGCGATGATGGAACAGAACTACTTTCCGTTATAAAACCACATTTTGATTCGTCAAAAGTAAAATCTGAACTCGGTGTCAGTGTCGCTCCACATTTGCCACGAATCCTCTGCTGAATCACTAGAAACATGTGCAATGTCACTGTTTTCTTCGTCATTGTCACTAATTGTTTTGAAATGAATCACAATCATAATAAAAATCATTTTCACTCTCGTTTTCACTTAGAGATTGCTCTAAAAGATCTAAAATCTCTTCCTCAGAAAGGACTGTACGTGAAGAACTAGCCATTTCGAGCGTGTGGACTTTAACATAATAATTACAATCTTTGACTTAACATATCTGCTACTGTTCAACACTGAGTTAACACTAGTTCTCCTAGATAACAGCACACTGCAGCAATAATGCCTAGTAGACTCAAAATACGTCTGAGAGCTTCGAAAAGTCGTGTCGAATGAGGCTCGACATCGGAGTGGAAAACAAATTTCACGATGTCGAGTGGCACTCGACATTGGAGTGGAAAGGGTGAAAGCAAACCCCGTGCGTCCATCAACCACAGAACCATCGGTTTAGACTATATCTGCATCGCAAAACGAGGCAATAGGAGCCATGAATTATTGACGAAGACTGGCAGGTGGAACAGAGGACTTGGAGTCACAGGACAAATCCAAGCAAAGCTACAAGCGAGGGAGGGACCAAGGAGGGGTAGAAGAAGAGGGCCGGAAGGATGAAGGAAGGGGAAAGGAATCTAGCGACGAGAGAAGGGAACGAACGCGGACCGCGATCGGGAGACCCAAGCTAGGCCGCCGTCGTGGGGTGGGGAGTGCAGAAGATGGAAAAAGGAGCATCCGGTTTGGGTGGTCGGGCAAGGCATGGACACGGGCAATGTATGACGCAAACAACTGTTGTCAGCAGAATCGTAGGGGAGGGATTCCAGCTTCTACAAGGAGGCTAGTCACCGGACTAGTGCGGAAGGCACCTGTCGCCAGTCTGATGCCGCAATGGAGAATTGGATCGAGGATCTGCAACGTTGAAGGTACTGCTGAGTCTTACACCACACTCTCATCGTCGAGATAGGACCGTACTAAGGCCTTATAGAGCTGTAGGAAGGTTGTTCGTGTAGCCCCCTAAACGGTGTGGCTGAGGCAGTGAAGGATGTTGAGGTGCCGCCAGCACCGTTGTTTAAGCTCACGAAGATGAGGTGTCCAAGTGAGCTGAGCATCAAACAGCACGCCAAGAGAGCGATGCGTCTCCTCAATACGAAGGAGTTCATTGGCAAGGTAGAGTTCTGGATGGAGGTGGACCGTTCGACGATGACAGAAATGCATCACTCAGGTCTTGGAGGCTGAGAACTGAAAAACATGTTGGATGCCCAAAAATGTGCCTTACGGATAGCTCCCTGCAGCTGCCGTTCAGCGACACTGATGCTTGGGGAACTGTAATAAAGACAAAAGTCATCGGCATATAGAGAAGAACAGACCGATGAGCCCACCGCACCTGCGAGACCATTAATTGCCACCAAAAAGAGGGGAACACTGAGAACCGAGCCCTGCGGGACACCGTTCTCCTGAATATGAGTAGAGCTAAAATAAGTGCCAACTCTTAACTCGAAAGGAGCAATTGGAGAGAAAATTCCGTAGAAAAATCGGAAGTGGACCCCATAAACCCCATTTGTGAAGCGTAGCAAGGATATAATGGCACCAAGTGGTATCGAACGCCTTCCGAAGATCAAAGAAAACAGCAACTAGATGTTCTCGCTGAGTAAAAGCTGTACGAATAGCCAACTCTAGCGAGACTAAATTGTCGATCGCTGAGCGGCCCTGACGGAAGCCCCCCTGTTGCTGGGCCAGGAGGCCCCGAGCTTCAAGGATCCACATGAGCCACCCACTCACCATCCGTTCCAGGAGTTTGCACATAATGTTGGTAAGGCTGATAGGTCAATAGCTATCGACCACCAGTGGATCTGCACCACGTTTCAGCACCGGCATGGTAACGCTATCCTTCCAACGAGTTGGGAAAACGCCCCCTGTCCAGATGCGGTTAAACAGGGTGAGTAATTCACCCTGACAATGCGCAGACAGATGGCGAAGAAACTGGTTGTGAATTCAGTCTGGCCCTGGAAAGGTATCGGGGCAAGCTGTAAGGGCACTTTGAAACTCCCATTCACTAAACAGGGCGTTGTATCGTTCCCAACGGTATGTGCAAAATGACAACTGCGTACGCTCAGCCTGCTCTTTAATGGCGTGGAATTTTGCGCTGTAGCCTGCTGTCGCGGAACTATGAGCGAAGTACTCTGCCAAATGTTCGGCGATGGCGATTGGGTCAGCACAAAGTGTACCCCGAAGAGAAAGGCAACGGACAGACACATGAGGGCGAAAGCCAAAAATGAGCCGAACCCGTGACCACACCTGAGAAAGGGAGGTGCGAGAACCTATGGTGGCAACATATTGTTCCCAGCAGTTCTGTTTGCTCCACTGGATTAACCGCCGAGCCCGGGCCCGCAGCCATTTAAAGGCAACCCGATTCTCTAGGTAAGGATGACGCCAGTCTCGTTGCAGGGCTCACCAGCAGTCCCGGATAACTTCTGCAACCTCTGGTGTCCACCAAGGGACTGACTTATGCCTTAGGGTACTTTAAGAGCAGGGGACAGTTGCCTCGGCAGCAGAAACAATGGCCATATTGACCTCGTCCACTGCCAAACCAATGTCACCAGTAAGCGGAGCAATGGCCATAGTAGCTGAGGTGTAGGCTGCCCAATCAGCTCCATGAAGAGACCATCGTGGCAGCTGGTCAGGGGATTGGGATTGAAAAAGAGAAACCAGGATAGGAAAGTGGTTGCTACCACAGAGGTCATTGTGGACCCTCCAACTGAGGTATGGAAGAAGACCTGAGCTACTAAGAGAGAGGTCAATGGCCGAGTATGTGCCATGAGCCAAGGTAAAATATGTGGGAGCACCAGTGTTAAGGAGGCAAATGTCCTGCTGTGCCAAGAGAGCCTCAACGTTCCTACCCTGGCCCGAGATGGCCCCACCCCATAATGGGTGGTGGGCATTGAAGTCTCCCAAAAGGAGGAATGGCGGAGGGAGCTGGGCAAACAAGGCAGCTAGGTCAGCAAGAGGGACAACCTCATCCAGGGGAAGGTAGAGGGAACAGATGGTAAGCTCCATTCCTGCCCAGATTCTAATAGCCACAGCCTCGAGAGCCGTGTTAAATGGCACTGGGGCACTAGGAACAATGGCAAGAACATAAAAACAGACACCACCAGACACCCTGTCATATTCTACGCGGTTTTTATAGTTACCCTGGTAGGCACAGAGCAAGGGGGTCTGCTGAACAGGAAAACAGGTTTCCTGTAGGGCCAGACAAGTGGCAGGGAAGCAGCACAGAACCTGTTTCAACTCAGCAAGGTGGTGGAAAAAACCACAGCAATTCCATTGAAGGATAATGGTATCTGACTGTGAAACATGAAAGAACCTGGGAGGGATATGTCACGCCTTAGAAGCGCTCACCGCCACCGATTGCGAAGTAGCATTATCAACTTCAATAGGAGCTGCAGGTCAAGCAACATCTAGCTCCTAAGTGGACGCTAGATGCTCCACATCATCTTCAGGTGCAGTGGTGACACTCCTTTCCTGTCTATGTTCTCCTGCTTTTGCTTTTTCTTCTTTTTGGTAGGATCCCATTTGTCCTTCGGTTTATCAGCCTGGGTGGGCTCTTCCGACCCAGTCTCATGGACCGGGAAAGACCTGGAAGCCCTACGGCCCTCAGGTGGTGGCTTTTTCAGCCACTGGCTGACCTCCAGAGGGGCTGTAACCGTGGA
The DNA here is from genome assembly GCF_023864275.1 of Schistocerca cancellata. Classification (NCBI taxonomy): domain Eukaryota; kingdom Metazoa; phylum Arthropoda; class Insecta; order Orthoptera; family Acrididae; genus Schistocerca; species Schistocerca cancellata. Next base: position 158,214,928 of record NC_064635.1, on the reverse strand, counting down.
AGGGAGGGCACCAAATGATCCCTTCCGCACGAGGGGAGCCGGAGGAGCTGGGCACTTCTCCGGCTCAGAGGTGGGGACTGAAGTTCCCAAAGAAGGAGAAGTCGTTACTCCCGATGTTGAAAACAGGGGAGCAATGGAAGAGGGAGTTCCCCCAACTACCAGGGCGGCAGGAATAGACAGCCAAGCTGGAGGGTCCACAAAAAGCGCTGAGCTTGGGGGCTCATCGCCAGGGCTGGCGACATCGAAGCTGCTACAGCATATGTCGATTAAATGCGCACAGGGTGAAGTTGGTCGTACTTGCGTTTATCATCTATGTAAGTGAGCCTGTCCAAGGTCTTATACTTCATAACCTTCCATTCTTTTTGATAAACTTCGCAGTCTGACTAGCAGGGTGCATGTTTCTGTCCGCAGTTGACACAAATAGGGGGCGACGAACATGGGTCGTTGGGGTGGGAGGCACGCCCACAATCCCGACAGGTAGGGTTGGCATCACATCTCGATGACGTATGCCGAAACCTCCAGCACTTGAAGCAGTGCATGGGAGGAGGGACGTAAGGCTTAACATCACATTGATAGATCATCACCTTGACCACCTCGGGCAGGGTGTCACCCTCTAAAGCCAAAATGAAGGCGCCGGTGGCGACCCTACTATCTTTAGGATCCGTACACAACATACATTTTATGGATCAAGTCAAATTTGTATCACAAGAATTGAAATAGTATAATGTGCTTAATAACTAGCATTTAGCAAATTATAAGTGTATACGTCAATATTTGAGTACCATACCATATCTTAATTACAATTTGCTTACATCATCTAAAAGATCTTTCAAACTGTTTCTTGATACCTATCTTTGCAACCTGTTATGAACGTAATGTATTCAGACCTTAGTAGCACTTGCCTCTGAAATTTAATAGTTCACTTTCCAAGAAAGCATTGGTGCATTAGCCAGGAATGTACAGTTTTGGCCAAAAATACGATTTTAGTACCACTACATTGTTGGAAAATTGCTCCATTACACGATGCAAGATTGAGACCTCTCATGTATCCAATTGAGGGTAGCACAGGGAATGGAGTTTTTGACACTGGGTCTTTGGGGCAAGAACCAGACATGTCAATAGCTTGCACTGTCACTGCAACGAACAGTAGCCATCCTCGCATGTGAAATACATCCAAGGAGTTCACTGTGGTTGATGTTACACAAGATGTAGTTTTACACTTCTCGTCTCCCTCAAAACTGCTGTATCAGCTTAACACTCAGATGGCTGAAAACGAGAAGTTTACTTCTCCAAAATAAAGGCTCTGTAAGTACTCCATTGCATGTAAGCATGTAGTTTGACAGGTTGTCATAATGACACACTACAACGATCACTATTTCATCATTCAGGAAGCCTCAGCTACACTGCCTGAGAAGGACGTTAAGGAAGTGACTCTGCTAATTAAATCAGACAAACAAACAGAAACAGATCACGAGGCTGTGCAAGAACTTGCCATCATCAGACATGGATTATATGACGAGGTCATCTGTGACAGAACAGTTACAGATGCCACTTACTGTTCATCAGAAAGAGAAGCATAATGAACTAGTGTACCAAACATACTTGTGATTCCACTAGGGTACCAATTGTTTTTAAGTTGCATACTGCTCATAATATTCAGTAAGCTTTCAAGTGCCAATACTTGTTTGTTTTAGTTACTTTAATTTCTGAACATTAAAAAGCATTTCTTGGTGCAAAATCTATACTAGTCCAATTTCTGCAATTCAATAAATAGGCAGTTATAATTGTGGTGGTAGTCCAAATAAGGTTGGATGAAGACAACACCAGTTAATGAAGTTCTTCTATTTCAGGAATTAGTGTTTTACTTGAGAGTATGAAAAATGTAACATATTGTTATTGCACCATTGCACAAATACATTCATCCGTCTGTGCATTTGTAGCAGAAACAGCAAAAGTGAAAAAAATGGACCTAGTATTACAGTACCTAAAATTTCAGTTGTTGCAGAGGGTATGAACCATGTTATACTAAAATTTCATGTTCTTAACAAATTGCCCTTAAATAAATTGCAATTTCTTCCTACATGAGGTTGAAAGTTATTTCCAACCCCTGCTCGAGTTTATACATGACGTATGTACATCCACCAAAATGCTTCTTGGGAACTCTTCTTCTACTCTCTACAGGTTTTCTCAATTCACCTGGCAGTTTCAGTTTTTATAATGAAAAGTGCATTGGATATGGCACAAATGTAGACATCATGCTATGTTACAAACCAATTTGCAATTTGTAACCACAATCATTACTTCCATAACAGATTTGTTGGCCGTGCAACAATTTTTTCACCTTTCAAACTGATCTATTCCTGGGTCTGAACTATAGATTGGTCTGTCACCACAACCACAAAAAAGGAGAAATTAGTAAGCTTGCATAGTACTATTACACACTGAACCCCACATGTAGTTTCTGACAACCAAGTTAATTTGGCTCTGGCATTTCAATAAACGGAGCTGATTTAGAGGAACAACACACCGATAATCTTAACGATTACTGATGCAAGTGACTAATCATGAGTGTCATTACTGCTACAAGAGCAACTTCAATGTGAATCCAGGAACTTGGTTCAATTAACAGCCTTTCACAAGGTCAGCAGACAGTGACTTTCAGGAGTGGCTCTAAACTGGCAGAGGCTGGTAACATCACTTCTGAAGGTTCTACAGAATAAGATAACCATAATACACTAATCACTTTATACAGAAACTCTCAAGAAGAGTACTTCAACTGTTTCACTTTATTATTGTGGGTGGCAGAATTAAAGCACCAACAGTTGATAAATCACATCTAGAAAGCTACCGGCAGCATTCATGCAGTACAGTAAATACATATTCCATCTTGTATAACAAGTATTCACATAGGAAAATGAAAAACCACTTACACAGTCTGAAATCGCATTAACTTTATGAATGTGTAAGAAATAGCTTTTGGAGCAATGTTACTGGAGAATGGTGAAAGTTTTATGAATAAATTTAACAGCTCGTGTGGTGGTACTGCATCTAGTTGATGAGGACAATTTATGGCATCATCTGACTAAAAGATGAGATCAGTTTATAGAACAACATTGCAGTACAGTGAATAGACCTGCAATGACGACGAACAATGTATTACAGTGTTCACAATACACTTTATGGGACTTCAGTGGATACTGACACTTGTCAACAGCAGTGAAGCCACAGTCACTACAAAATACTCAGACCAGTTAATAATGAAAATTAGCTATGTATTTCAGTTGAGGCTTGTTTGTTCACATCTTTATCCTATTATGTGTAACTATGAAGGTGAAGAGAACCATGTACACAAATTATTTACCTTATTAACACCACTTGGATTTCCACATCACCGTAGAGGTACCAAAAATGATTTGTTACTCTATATTTTACATGGTGAGTTCCCAAGTAGGCCTATAAACCATGATAAGCACACACTCAAGAAAATATGTGTTTTGAAGATACAAGAAAATACCATGTATCTGCAAAATGCATCACCAAATATGAATAAGAAAGGACAAAGTTAAATATTTTCAGGTATCTATGTAAGAAGCTCTGCAAGTGTTATGGCTACACTGAAAATCAAATACAAAGAAATTAGCATTAACAAGCTTGGTGTCCCTCTACAGCAAGCACTAAAACATCTGAGACAGGGATGAAAAGGATTCAACGAACTTTAATGGAAGAGAAATAGACATCTATAAAAATCCAAACAACAATGCGAACAGGGTCGTAAAAGGAACTTCAGAAAGAATTCCACATGCAGCAAGTGTTTTTTCTTGTGAGCACTCCACGTGGGCATGGTCTAAGTGAAGCCTGGCATGTAAACAAAGACTTAAAGTACAAACAGAAAATTCAAGAATATACGTAGCTTTTTGCTGGAGCTACAAGCTCAGTAAAGGAGCATTTCATGGAACACATCCAGCACATTAATGATTTAAAAAACTATACTGTGCAAAGAAATGCCAGATAGTATAAGCTGTCCAAGAAAAGAACGAGACCAATCCCACTGTCAACAATGGAAGAAATGGTAATCAATATCCCCACAACAACCTTCACTGTGGAGGAGCTGCAGCACATGAAAGGAGGAACTGCATTCCATGGTCAGTGGACAAGTGAAAAGAAATGTAATTTGAATTAGCGTCAATACTGACAATGCTGAAAAGAGGAAAGTGTTTGGCATCAGGGCTATACACATCACCAAACAGGCAGGTAAATGTGTTTCTGAAGGAGCTAGAACTGCTTTCACACAGGACTATCAGTGAATTCTCTTGCATAATGGCAGCAGGTGACCTAAACATGAACTCATTGAAAGACAACTGTTACACTGAAACAGCCCTACAAGATGCAGGGAAATTACAGAGACACAGATCATGTAATTATCAATTTACCACTTTACAGTCTAGTTACAGGTCTTAAATAGAGCCACTGCAGATCGTTATGGGGTATTTACTGAATTACCAGACAAGACAAAAAGGCCACACAACAGCTTTAATGAATTGTGACAAATCCAGCAAGCCTAGGCAAACTATAAAGATATCGTGGACACTCAGTAAACTAGAAACATCTTAAACTAACATCATAACCAATTAATTATGTGAAAGTCTACTGTCACAAGATGCACAAAAAGTACTCCTCACAAGACAATGTTTATTCATTATTTGACTCAGTAAAAATAAAATACAGTTTAAATACAATCTACTGAGGGACTATACAATGTGTCTGATCAACTATTTAAATGCTGTCTGCAGTGGCTATCACAGCCTACAGCTCTTCTTAGCTGTGGAAGAAGGAATATTCACATTACGTTCAAGAGGACAATGTTAAGTGATACTAGTACACAAAGATGGCAGTCAGGAAGATACAGAAAATTACAGACCAGTAACTATTACACCAACATTATCTGAAACAACAGAATGTAACTGGAGCCAGTAGTTAATTTTATAGGAGAAATATGCCCAGCATGGGTTTAGGAATTTTAGATTTACCAGAACAACAGCAGCTGTCTGTTTAGTTTTTGCAACTAAGGCACTAGGTTAAAAGAAGTTTGTGGCATATTTCTTGAATATTCAGAGGCCTTTGTGTGTGCCACAACATTACTACTAGATATTCTCCCTGACTGTGTAATGGGGAAAGGGGCTGGTATAAAATTATCCATGGAAAATTAAGAAGTGTGGAAAGAAAAGTGAACAGCACTTTTGCAAGTATCTGTTCAAATTTTTAATTTATTTAAACAGTGGAAATTCTAGGTCACAATATAAACATTATCATGGAAAGGATACATTGGTACTCACTGTGAAGACAAACTATTGATAACCAGACAGACATGATGGAAAGACTGATGTATCAGCCTTCAGCCAAAACCTTCTTCAGGAAAGACACACAAGTCCCTATTACACAATGTGCCTAAACCGTAGACCTGTGCACCAGTGCCCCAAGTGTGCATTTCTGTAACATTTCTGTAACTACAGGCAGGGTCATGAAGACCCATTACACCATCCACGTAGGATATACCTGGCGTGAATGCATAGTAAACAATGGTAACGCATGAAACATGTACAGAACTGTCTGATCTCTTGAAGTTGTTCGTTATACTGCACGAAACAAAGGTGGACTGTGTGATATATTGGAAAGTCATCTGTTTGAGTTATTCATAAGAAAATGAATATCAGTATTTATTAAGTAACTATTATTCTCTTATGTAGGTTACTACTGTTCTGAATTAAAGACTCAACAGTTAGTTTTATATTATGACACTCAGTTGCACAGGTATATGTATTTATACAACATTTTGCACATGGAGTACCCATCTGCGTTTGGAGCTATTGCCCTGGTAGTGACAGTAAATCTTCGGATTAGGGCAGAACGACGACAAAAATAAAAAGCCAGACGTCATCGAGTTCGATCCTGGCTAAAAAGAAGGAACAAAGGCAGGGGATTATATTCACTACTTATGAATGAACTGAGGGTCGAAAATCCACATGAATTTCGGGGCTTCGTGAGGATGGACATGGCCTGTTTCGAGAAGCTGCTGTCTATAACAGAAGATGGAATTAGCAAGTGCGACAGTCACGAGGAAGGCTGTCTCACATTCTCGAAAATAAGAATTAAACCATATGTTTATACTTTTTGTGATTATACCAAACTAAATCACTAATAAAATACCGGTAAATGCCCTGTTACATTGCAGGCTGGATTTAACATTACGTTTACTGGCGACTGGGGAATCTTAAGACTCTGGCTTTTAGCCACACAATAGCACAGCACACTATTTCAAAAGTTGTTGTGGATATACCCACTGCAGATTGCAACACTTTACAGAACCAGTACTTAAAGGTGTACTTGTGCTATTCTTCCACGTTTGGACTATGTATGTGTGGGTTCTACTCAGGTTCGCAGTCATCTGTCACACTAGGTGAAACTGCAATGACTTTCTCCCTTTCACTGCCAGTTACTTTTTAATGGCATACTGAAATAAAGGACGCGATGCAATCAAATCAAATATGAGCTTTCATTAGATAAGGTATTACGATACAAATCGCAAAATCACCATATAACATTACACGCATACTACTCTGAAAGAAATGATTTTCTACTACCTTATTAGGATACAGTGGGTCATACATACACCTTTCCTCACTGTATGCCTGATTTAGGACACTTAATGCCTCTTTGCTCCATTTCATATCTAAAATACAAAGCTATTAGTAGAAAAAAAATCCTTTCACAAACAGCTAGTATGAGAGAGTCTACTGCCAAAAATTCAGAGGTAGCAATCACGTGTACACACGTCTGCTTTAGTGAATGAGTGTACATTTCTCTTCTCAGATGAATGCTTTGACTGAAAGCTTATATATAATAGTCTTTTCATCGTGTGCCTGGAAATCAGTTTGTCATCTTTATAGTGAATAGCAATCTATCCTATCCATAGTACGTTTGTATTTTTTTCATTCCGCGTTTTACACATCTGGTTCTGTAGGACGAAAAGGAAGAGCAAATCTCCAAGTCATAGAGTGAGTCAGTACATCAAATTGACATCTGGAAATTAATGATGGACAATTAAAATATACACCAATTCTATCTAAGCAACATTCTGCTTGTGTTTAATTGTAACACAAGAATCAGTTAAATCATTTTTCAGGAATATCCCAAGAATGTGTGCGAGTACCTTACCTAGTGCTTTTCTTTTTTACATGCAAATGATGTGCCTCAAAGTAGGTGGAAATGCTTCACTTCTTGTAATTACAGTTTAACAGTCTACTTACAAACAAAACATTCTCAAAATATGAAACTGGGAACACTCACTTCAATAATATTTTTCTTTTATAAAATATTAACATATCCACATGTAAGCAAATACATGCTACCAAAACAATTTGAAAAATGTTGCACATGTTGAGCTAAAAAATTCCTGGGTGTGGTTATGGGTATGTACTCTAGATGGGACAACAATGAATAACATCTGCCGTGAATTGAGTTCAACAACATTTCTGATGACAAAAAGTCACTACAGCATGCACATGGACACTACTAACAGCGTACCATGGGCTACTTAATTCACAACTATTTTATGGTATTGTGGCCTGTAGAAGTTCTGCAAATACACACATACAAACGTAAGTAAAGTTAAAAAAGAAAGCTGTAGATATACTACAACATGACTTCTTAAATATTCTTACAGACATAGATTTATGGAACTAAACGTTAAGGTTAAAGGGCACTTTCAGTGTCAGCAGCTCCCACATTGCGTGCAGATGTTGGCAAATTGTGAATGTTGGTCACAGCCAAACAGGTGATTATATTCAAGAGCCAATGAGAATCACTGAATCTAACGGTTTCCTTCAGTGGAACACACAAATTAATTACATTTCTTTTTGATATGCAGAGCACCAGAGTAATTTTTGCTCATCTGGTTATTAGGAATTGCAAAATTGGTTAATGTTTCATGTACTTTGTTAAGAAGTATAATGACTTTTCTGGAGACTAGAAATCTACTCTGTAGGAATCAGCATGGGTTTCGAAAAAGACGGTCATGTGAAACCCAGCTCGCGCTATTCGTCCACGAGACTCAGAGGGCCATAGACACGGGTTCACAGGTAGATGCCGTGTTTCTTGACTTCCGCAAGGCGTTCGATACAGTTCCCCACAGTCATTTATTGAACAAAGTAAGAGCATATGGACTATCAGACCAATTGTGTGATTGGATTGAGGAGTTCCTAGATAACAGGACGCAGCATGTTATTCTCAATGGAGAGAAGTCTTCCGAAGTAAGAGTAATTTCAGGTGTGCCGCAGGGGAGTGTCATAGGACCGTTGCTGTTCACAATATACATAAATGACCTGGTGGATGACATCGGAAGTTCACTGAGGCTTTTTGCAGATGATGCTGTGGTGTATCGAGAGGTTGTAACAATGGAAAATTGTACTGAAATGCAGGAGGATCTGCAGCGAATTGACGCATGGTGCAGGGAATGGCAACTGAATCTCAATGTAGACAAGTGTAATGTGCTGCGGATACACAGAAAGATAGATCCTTTACCATTTAGCTACAAAATAGCAGGTCAGCAACTGGAAGCAGTTAATACCATAAATTATCTGGGAGTACGCATTAGGAGTGATTTAAAATGGAATTCTCATATAATGTTGATTGTCGGTAAGGCAGATGCCAGACTGAGATTCATTGGAAGAATCCTAAGGAAATGCAATCCGAAAACAAAGGAAGTAGGTTACAGTACGCTTGTTCGCCCACTGCTTGAATACTGCTCAGCAGTGTGGGATCCGTACCAGATAGGGTTGATACAAGACAGAGAGAAGATCCAACGGAGAGCAGCGCGCTTCGTTACAGGATCATTTAGTAATCGCGAAAGCGTTACGGAGATGATAGATAAACTCCAGTGGAAGACTCTGCAGGAGAGACGCTCAGTAGCTCGGTACGGGCTTTTGTCAAAGTTTCGAGAACATACCTTCACCGAAGAGTCAAGCAGTATATTGCTCCCTCCTACGTATATCTCGCGAAGAGACCATGAGGATAAAATCAGAGAGATTAGAGCCCACACAGAGGTATACCGACAATCCTTCTTTCCACGAACAATACGAGACTGGAATGGAGGGGAGAACCGATAGAGGTACTGAAGGTACCCTCCGCCACACACCGTCAGGTGGCTTGCGGAGTGTGGATGTAGATGGATGTAGATGTAGAAGAAAGTGCTGACAGACTGACCAGTACCATCACCCGAGGCCTATGTTACGTTTGAACATAACACTTTGGTTGAGTTACCGAGAGCCAACACATCAGCAAGAAAATTTGTGAGTTCTAATGGCTTGACATGTAGTGCAGCTGGAGAGGAGTTCATCATTGAATACCGTATTTACTCGAATCTAAGCCGCACTTTTTTTCCGGTTTCTGTAATCCAAAAAACCGCCTGCGGCTTAGAATCGAATGCAAAGTAAGTGGAAGTTCTGAAAAATGTTGGTAGGAGCCGCCACAACTAACTTCTGCCTTCGAATATGTGTAGCGCTACACGAGCATGCTTTGCAGGCATAAAGATAAATACTGGCGCCAAAATCTCTGCGTCAGTAAAAAAATTAAAAAAGGTGGAAGACTAGCTTTTTTCTCCGTCCCGAGTGTCGACCACTGCATTTTCGTACATCATCCGACGAAGTAAATACAAATTTCATATTGTTCATCTTCGAATGTAGCAGCTTTTCAATGTACTACAAAAGTCCGACTGGCAAGACTGTTTGCGATGTTTGTATGGCCAATTCTATGTTCTGAATTTTTTCCTACCTGTGAGAAGAGATGGTTGCTAATGGGAACTTTTGTGAATCACATGCAGTATTGTCTTCACCATAAGAATAATACGAATATAAACATTTTGCCATATATTCTTTCGTGTTTGCTGCCATCTCATTTAAATCCTGCCTGGCTAATAAACTACGAAACTCAAGTGAGACAACAGCAAACGCGGAAGTATACACATATCATATCATGTTTATATTCGTATTATTCTTATGCCTAATAGGGATACAGTCAGAAATGAAGCATGGCAATTGACTAGATTTTTGAATCTAAGATGACTAATTTCTGTGCAGAAAGTAATGTACTAAAGAGGTGTCTGCAAAGATTTTCAAGCGGAGAAAACTTTTCACTAAACTCTCGTTCAGAACATCATCTATCATACGCAGCCTATTATTTGGTTCTTTTTGATCATTATCAAAGAAAGCAGCAGTGTAAGTAACAACAAAAGCAGTCTCTTGCCATTGTTTCGATAATTAGACGATTCCTCTTTTTTTTTTGCCGCGAACGATGACAGGTCGTAAACACTCATTATCAGAATGCGACAAACAATGCATGACAGTACAGTAATGCATTTTCAGCTTAAGAGTGATGTAAACACCTATAACAAAGAACGGCACTTATCAGATCAAAGAAAAATAAATTAATTCAAACCAGACGAACCACGTGAAAAAGGAAGGGTACCCGTATAAATATGGACGGAGTGACTGACACATAGCAATGGCTACCTGGTACAGCTTAATTGCTAAGCTTACGACTCAAACCAAACTACTGTAGCTGTATTGGCATTTATTCAATCTAAATTGTGTCTCATATTACAAAGGACCAACTTTGTTCCGATTTGGAGGTGTGGCCTAAAACTTTTCTCACCTCTTGAATTTCGAGTCTCAAACTTCAGGTGCGGCTTAGATTCGGGAAAATGTTTTCCTTGATTTTGAGTCTCATTTTTCAGGTGCGGCGTAGATTCGAGTGCGGCGTAGATTCGAGTAAATACGGTAATGTACTGCCACTTCTTATTTCTGACAACTTACTCCAACTCTGATGTAATGGAACAAAAACCAGCTAAATATACTGACAAACTATTAAATATAGGTATGAGCATTCAGGTTAGCTTCTGACAAGTGACTCCTGATTCATCAGATTCAGTTCTCATTGCTTGTCAAGATAGTTGTTACTAACATCATTACACAATGCTAAGGCCACCAACAACCTAAGTGCAATTTTACTAAAGAATAAACAGTATGATCACTGCACTTAAAGGAAACCAATATTTATGTAAAAACTAAGTGTGCTGCATTATTAAACACATACTTATGATTTTAACACAAGGGAAAATTGTAATCCTGCTGAAGCAAATCTGCTAAAATTGACCGACAGAATCCATAAACGCAACATGCTACCTACACAGTAATCTGCCATAGTACATAAAGATGAAACAAAATATGGCTGTTTTCAAAGAAAATCTTTAATCCAGTGTGTAACAGTACCTGGCAGCTAAATGTTATGCAACATACAGATAATCACTTCTTTTATTTATATATTCATGTAACTGTAATTCTGAACTACATTTAGTCATGATGTGTCAAGTACCATTATTTGCAAGACAAAAATTATAATACTAATCGTGCACAAAAATCAAGGTCATATTGATTTAATTCTTACCTTATGTGTTCAGGATTAACATCCTTTGTCAGTACTTCCCTTCCACATTGCGCACTAGAGAAGGTGGCAAAAATCCCTCATGACGTAGAGATTCAGCCATATCCTCTCTGCTTCAGTGTGGGTGGAGCATCCAAAATCCTTTTTACACCAACAGATGCCACATTTTACCTGCAACATTACACTTGTTAGTTCAACTGCCATCACATCAGTAACTACCAGTAACTATACCTTATCTTTCACTTTTTATATAATTCCATCATCCTGGAGGACAGGATATGGCTGAAGCAAATTACGGACTGTAATTTTTGATATGTGTAACATGTGGAAAAGATAGGATTAATATGTTTGGGTGATTATTCTGTGCCACTTGGATTTGGAGGATGTATTTTGGCCACCCTGTGTATCCTCACATACTGCACAATCATCAGCAGAAAGCATTTTAAGAATGATCAGACTCTTTTTAGTACATGTTTTATCTCACGATGTTTTGATAAAACTAGCAACCTCTAATCAGTTGTAGTCTTTAAAAAAAATATTATTTCAAGACTGAGCAATTTACTGAACTCTGAGCCGGCCGAAGTGGCCATGCGGTTAAAGGTGCTGCAGTCTGGAACCGCAAGACCGCTACGGTCGCAGGTTCGAATCCTGCCTCGGGCATGGATGTTTGTGATGTCCTTAGGTTAGATAGGTTTAACTAGTTCTAAGTTCTAGGGGACTAATGACCTCAGCAGTTGAGTCCCATAGTGCTCAGAGCCATTTGAACCATTTGAACTGAACTCTGATGTCTCCCATCCATTAACTCATTCATGTTAATGATGATTATAGGCTTTTCATAGGACACAAGAAACATTGTACATGATACATTAATGTAACATCACCATGCAGTGTAGGTAAGAAATTATTAATGAAGTACATAGAGGTAATGCATACTAAATTTATGAATCCCACTGGTATCTCAGACAGATCAGTCTCAAACACTGTCTCACTGTGGTGGAGCGGAATTGGAGGTATGAATCTACAAAGGAGAAGCAGCAACTACTCGTCCAGTTAAACAGCCATACATCAAATAAGGCTAATATAGGTATTGTCAGTGACCAGCTTTGAGTTGACAGTCCCACCACCCTCAATACAGGTTTACAATAGTGCAGCAGAATGATAAAACTGCCCCTCTGTTTCTTGGGTTCCAAGCTCTCAGGTGTAAATGCACACACACCAACAATAATGGTCATGTATCAAATGGGCCCAGTAAGCTGCAACATCAGCAGTATAATCACATCTGCCAGTTACTGACTAGCCTGTCACAACTGTCTCCTTTTGTATCTCGTGTCCCACTTCTGAAATATGGGTTGCTTGTTAAAATAGTCTTTCACATTTACACATCCTGAGTCCCAATGTCTGAATTATCAGTGCCTAACTTGAAATGTCACTTTCTAGTTCAGTTATTTTACTGAAATAGTAGGGGTACTGTGAGATGAGCAACTATCAATGATGCATTGAACACAATTATACTCTACCCGTGGAACACCGGTGCCCATGGATTTAAGTTGGACGCGGGATAAAGGTCCACAGGATGTGGACCTGTCTCGCTGAGGGCACTGAAAAGACATAAAAGTTGCTGATATTAATTTGAGACAGTTTATCAACAGAAAATTCTATTTGGCAGTTGACACACTATAATTATATTTGAAGACCAGCAGAGCATCAAGTGTGAGTACTAGGCGGACAAGAAGAGATTTAATTATATCAAACATGAGTATACCGTACCTCACAAAAATTGGTGCCTCCAGATTCAGGGAGTATTTTTGTGTCTCTCTTGCACTGCAATTGAAATATCTGTGTTACATTAGGAAGTATCATTACAGTCAAAATGGTGAAATGAACATATTTTAACATACAATCAAGCAACTACTTACGCCTGTAATAGGGAAACAAAGATAGCAACGTCAACATAAATATAATAGCAATTCACACCATTGTCTCACATGCCATAGGATTTCAATAATTGGACAGATACAGGTAGTTATAAAAATAGATACATGGTCGATGCATGGATATAAACAAATACAACTTCCGATTGTATGCAGACATTTCCTGCACCATTCATTATGCTGATAAGATAGCTGTAATCATTTCTGAGCATGCAGCTGTGTCATTAATTCTTGGACGTGAATAAGGAATACTTCAACAGATAAGCATGGATTCAACTACTACATTTGATAAAGGGAAGCTAACCACCATCTAACAATTCCTTTTACCCAAAATCAGCTGATTTTGGTCTACACAAGCAATTCCATGATTTGGAAAAATATCTATGCTGAGGGTCACACAAAATTGGACACAAACGAACCATTACATACATGGGATCATTCCTTATTAACACCCTCAACTGTGCAGACCACAATAGGAACAAAACTAAATTAAGAGTGGGCAGACAGCATCACTCTAGGCTCAGTACGTGGCACATTGACCAACACAAATAGAAAGTTACACAAATCCACAGTGTCTATTCCTTCAGACACGTTCAAAAGAACACACACCACACAGTCATAACTGATTTGCCTCAATGGGCAATAGATCCACCACATTCAGTGTCCTATCTCATTCATCATCAAAAAGGAGTGAGCATGGAGGAAATGAACAGGGACTGTAGACAGGTGGCACAAGGTAGGAAGAGGCGTGCCAAGATAGCTGCAATAAACATTGTGTCTGGGTGGCACTGTGGTTCCCAACTTCGAATCCCAGGCCAGCACTCACTCTTATTCACTCATCGCCATTGATGCTGCGCAGAGTCGTGATGCAGCATATGTTGGTATTCCTTTCCCTCCCTTTCTCCCCTCTCCTTCAATTTACATAATGAACACAAAAGACACTGAATGACTCCATAAAATGAAGTTTGCCGATATAAGCATGAGGATTAAAAGCACAAACAGTCACAAAACAGGCTATTTGTTCAGGGAAAAAGTTTACCTTAATACTGCAATTCAAAACAAATGAAGATCAGCTGAGGGCTGTTTTGTACTCATAAAAACCACTATTGTACTATTTTGGTCCCATTTTCTACAAAAGCAGCTTATGGACACGGCATTGGAAAAGTGAAAGCCATTTATGCATACATTAATACTGCAAATAACACTTAATTCATGAAGTGTGCCCATTGCACATTTCATAAACTTAGATATTTTCAAATGGTGTGAAAGCAGTGATGCTGCAAATCTGACGTGAGTGATGTATAATTTTCTTCTTTGCCTGGTAAAGTGGTGGTGATCCATTTTTTGAATATTCTGTGCTTCCCTTCTACTTTTATTTTCCATAATGTAGGTACATGCTAAAGGAGGAATACCAGAAATTCTTTTTCCTAGTTTTACACAAGAGTAGGTTTTCATCCAAACATGATTCTAACTGCCTTTGTTTTGCAGTTTGAATGTGCTCATAGCTGCTTTCAAGTTTCACAAAAGTGACCCCATATTAAAGATGAGAATGAAAGTAGGAACTGTATGCATTCTTTACCATTTTCTCACTACATCAGTATTTTAGTACGCCGACCTGGCAACCACAATGTTTGTTTACACTGCATACATTTACTCCACACTGTACTATGGCAATCTTCTGAGATGGTGCACCTAAGGATGAAAAAAAAATATATAAAAAAATTTTTGAAGTATGCTGTGAAATAGGTCAAGTATGGAAAAAAAAAATCATGAAGGGATGTATTTCATGCAGCATTAGCTTTTCTTCCTTGTGGTATTGGAAGGCACATTACAAACAATACATTTTATCACTACTAATCTGTTAAATTATAAAGTAAATCAGCTTTGATTATGTGAATGTTTAGCATTCTTTACATTTTCACATCAATATTAACCTTAGTACAAAACCAGGCTCTTCAACAAACGTGACAGCAACACAGGCTGTGTATGAACAATGGTCCGTCTGCCAGATATTTACGTATTTTTTGGGAAGAGAGGAAAAGAAAGACAACTGGAAAGACTTTCAGGAGAGGAATGAACAATGTTTAACCCTTCTATGGCCATCGCCCTCAATTACAGTGTACACTGCTTCCAACAAAGTGTGCTGTCATTGTGGTAAGGTGAGGTTTCCTTTGACAATGAGTGCTCATGTTATATCTCTCATACAGTTATTCAGTTGAAGACTGTTCAAAAGAGGCTCACCAGATTTTGGGAATGGTTGAAGAGGCAGCATAATCTGATTGTATGAAGAAAGAGAAGCAGATCTGGATGTAAATGAGCAGTACCATACAGCTATTTGAACGACAGTAAGCATCACTGGAGAGGAAACTCAAGATATGTTGGGAAATTTAAAAATAAAATACTTTCTTCAGTTGTACCTAATGAAATTCGTGTATTTGTTGTGTTGTCGATCTTTACTGGCTATCAAATTATGCAGTGAAAGAAATTATTGGTCTGAGGATGATGACCTTTGTGTTCAAACAGTGAAAGATTCTTTGATTCAGAAAAGGCATCTTTAACTGAAACCTGAATTACATTTCAATATGGGAAACACCCTATAAAGCAATTTATCAGACTCATGTCCACACACTTTGGATGCAAACTATGTGTGTTACATCATCTTACTATATACTGGGAAGAACCAGAATGAAGACAATGAGGATCTACCACTGAGTTCCAAAGTACTTTTGGATATGTTGTCCATTGTCACTAATTATTAGTCATGACCTCATCCAACAGTAGGAACTAAGCTTCTGTGCATGTGCAACCTTAAGAGAAAGCAGAACAATAATGTCAACCTTATCACCAGATAATGAAAAAGAAAGGTGGGGATGGGAGGTTTGGAGTTCAGATGTGATAGAGAGAACAAAATCTTTGTCACAAAATGGAATGATAAGGAGTATGTTGTACTAGCAACTGATTGACCCTGTACCCCCACGGTCAAAGTCTAACATTGGAATTCATCCCAGAAACAGAAGCTCAGTATTCCACAACACCATGCACTGAACACACAAGAATATCATGAAGGTGGCATTCTTCATTGATGTCTAAGAGAAATATACAATTGCAATACATGGTTAATAGTGATACTGGTTCCTTTTTGTTTTTACAACAATTGTAGATATGACAGTTACAAATGCACAACTGGCTTCCAAGAGGTGCAATGAAGGAACTTCTCCCAGTGAAAGGGTTCAGAAAACAAATTGCCAGAACATATCAAATGTCAACTAATGTAACAACTATGAATCCTGCGTCATGTCCCAGCACAATGCAACCAGAAACTGTGTTTCAGAGAAATGAGAAAAGCGAAGATTATGTCAGTCTGAGAATTGTAGAGGAAAGCCTAGAACATATTGTGGTGAGTGGAATGTTACGCTCCCTACCAAATGCTTTCCAAACATAGTATTTGGCCATAATTAAATTTTCATTTTGGAAAGATGATGGGTTAAATCTTTTATAAACGTGAGTTATTGTAAAATAGACAATAATAGTGAAATGTTATCAGTTTATTATCATCAATTTCGTTATACTACCAATTTTCCTACAAAGCAGTGTAAGGTGAAAACTGGCAAGTGCTCAGCATTCTCAAATGAAAATGGCCCAATTTTTTTTCTTTTATGCCCTAAGTAAATTAAATTTACTCATATTTACATAAATTGAGCCATCAGGATACTGTTATCCAGAAATTAAGAATACATGTCAATTAATAATAAATTGAATGCTAATGGGTTAATACCATTTATTGTTGTTTAATTGTCCATTGGAAGTTTCTACTGTTTTAGCGGATGATAACTGGTGTTTTCCATAATAACACAATTCTCTTATGAACCACATAAATTTTGAAACCCGTGTTCCTATACAACACTATTCCCTGCATGATAACTGGATTTCCAGGATGCAAGTATTAGCCTAAAGTGATATTCAGATTACCCCACTGAAGTTTTCGTTGCCAGACACTGCTTTCATCCTGCCATTACCTTCTAAATCCTGTCGAATGTGTTTTATGGCATCACCTTTTTGATTGAGCCAAAGTGAAGATCTTCCTTCATGTTTTGTCTTTCCTGAAAACTAGCTCTAGCTACTATAACACCAGAATCTATCCATCAAAACCAGCCTTTCTAGCCTTGCACTTTCTGTACCAGTGTTACTGTACTGAAACATGTGCCACCTTTCCCCTCAGAAAACAAGCAATATTCATAAAATTCCAACCAGCACAATGAACAATGTACTGCTGGAAATCATCCAAATAAGTGACAGTACTTCATTAGTATCTTTCCGAAGACAGATACCACTTATTGACCACAGCATTCCATTGCCTGTACTTCTGCAAAGTTTCTCAGTACAATTTGTAGTGGAACACCACATGCTTTGGGTGACTCAGTCTGTTGTTTCAATACTATTTCACCCCTTCTGTCATTATCTTTAAGCCTGTGAAAAAATTCATATCTACCTCTCGAACGAAATAGCAATACTAAACAACGCAAATCACTGCTCTCTTTGAAGACACTTCCACGCAATTATAACACAACGAAATGCTGGTTACTGTGTAGCACTAAAATTGCAAAATTGTGCCAGAAACAGCACAAATTAGGCACAGTATTGCCACACGAATACTCTGAAGGACAGGTGTGGGTTCGAATGTCATTACTTCATCCAATGTTACCCAAACAGCGCTTCGAGCAGAAACAACACTGTGCCAATACTGTGAGCTTAGAATCACAGTCAAGTCAGCTACCCCAAAGTCTCCCCTCTGATTTTCAGAACCTAAGGGAAGATGAGGGGATGAGAGAACTGACCTACACCACACCACCCAAGTGGCACCCTAGCTGATATCTAGTACATCAACAAGCCAACAAAAGTGAATAAAAACCATTTTAAATTCATTTAAACATGGGTGTACCATACATCATAAATATCGGGTCATCTGTATGCCTAATTGTATGCTCAGCTTTGAAAACTAACACATTGAGAAATATCAGAAAGGAATTTTACACTTAAACAACAAATGTATACCCACATTAACTGAGCATGTAAAACAAACAGGTAAGTAGCTTTGTACAGCCAACTTCAATAGTTTTCAGTGCCCTTCACACATGGCAATGCACCAATTACAAATCCTCTTCTGAAAGACAGTCCCATCTACTGGAATATCCAACATCAAACCTACCACAAGATTATAAAAATGTAAACACTTATGCACACTGGTACTACACAAAGCTACAATTTTCTAAATATACACCAACAGACTAATCACAAAGATAATTCTGTTACATATGTTGTACCAATCTTCATTTTTGCATACCACTTATGAAAGTAAATCATCAGGAGCTAAAGCTAAAATCTGTGTCTTTGAGCAAAGAAGCTAGTGTTGAATATTTCCTGCCTTTTTATCAAAACACCCTAACCAGCACTTGACATTTCTCTTAATGTAATATTGTTGTTACATAGATAAAGTAGACCACTAGGAGATGCCAACTGCCCAGAATCCAGTGAACAATGCCTTCCTCACAGTACAGAACTTTAGTGAAGTACCAAAATACCAGGAGGTCGTAACTGGCAATTTAACAGTGAGGCAATGAAGCACTTGTTTTGGAACTGAAGAGTTCTGACTGTATACTCCGCAGCTAAGAGCTCAGTTTCACAAGTGACTGAACAATACACAAACACTAAAGAATTACCTCCATAAGTAGAAACAGGTTTTCTTATCTGAGTATTCATATCACTCATTGTAGCCGTAGCAAAAAACCTGCCCATAATAACAAAGCTTTTCTTATTTCTCAATGTCAGTGTTTCATTAATAGTTATCTCATAATGAAAGTAACTTGATATTGCCACATAATATAATTAGCACTGCCAATCAGGCAAACATGAAACAAAGCATCAGAAATAAGCTTAATAAACCAGTCTATTACACAAACCATACCTGACTTCCACCAAGCTCTCAGCAGTAAATCCTGGATGTACTGCTTCCAGCCTGCTCTGCAGAATAGATGTCCTGGTCTGCACACTGCAAAAAAAAAAAAAAAAAAAAAAAAAAAAAATTAAAAAATGTTAACTGTCAAAGCAGCTTTTTTCAGTGCAGCAATGGAAAGAGAAAATTTATAATAAAAACTGACAAATCAGTTTAAGGATATCCCAGTTTAAGAAGTGGTACCATGCAGCTGCGGTTCTCAAGATTTAGTGAGCAATTTAAAAAAAGAACATACAATACTTTAGAAATTACAGTGAAATTTGCCTCTTCAAACTTACAAATGTTAATACACAGAGGAGTTGTGACTGCAAATATCACTAATTGTAACTATGACAGCAGGATTATCAGGAAAATGAAGTTTATATCCTGACAAGTTACATGCATTAAACTGAAGTGTCACACATATACATGAAAGTTCTGCTGGCAAGTCAGAAATATCTCATTACATATTAAAGCTTTATTCAATTAAATATCAAGTCTACACCCCCCACCCCCAGCAAGTTGCCTTCCCAGCACTCAAAATGCTCAAAACAATAGTGTGGAATGTACCTTACAAGAGGAACCACCTAATATCCACAATACAATTCAAATTATCACAAATCCAAGACAAACACTACCAACATGCATGCCTCATTGATTTTTCCCTGTCAGTGGATTCCCTTTACTCTTGTAACTGCATTTACTGTCATCCACTTAACTGCCTTGTTGCAAGTGCAGCTTATGCACTTGTATCATTGCCATTTATGCCATTACCACCCTGTCATGCATATGAAATTATATGCCAACATACATAATGTCACTGTTTATGAAATATTCAACAGCTCCACCATGTTTTATTCATACATGAACATTAAATGAGACAGCAGACAATCTGAACATTTCACATACAGAATGTGTGTTAGTAGTTGATGGACATGGAAATGTGGACGTCAAAAACTACAGACCAACTGCACTTCACTTCAGGCATATACATGAACGATATGTGGTATTATGGAAAATGAAATTCCTGATGGTTAAATTTCGCTACACCATGTTCGGATGAAAAGGAAAAAATATTGTCTTCTTTCAAGGAACAATCCTTCCCCCAAAATTTATTTTCAAGCGAACCTGGGCACATAAAGTACGATTTAAGCTCAAGGTAAATGCTTAAACCTGACATACCTGGCATAATTAAGCTCTGGAATATAGAAAAATTAATTATTTTTATGCATCACATGGATTGGAGAATACTTTTCAAAGCTCCAACTTCATACACAACACGAACAACTCACGGTAAAATACTGTGATCAACTGAGAAGCAGGGATGCAGTTTTCCATCACGGACAGAATCTATGAATGCACTATCCACAAAATCAATGCTTTCGTTTTGCATTTTATCCACTAAGTCAATGCAGATTGTGAATTAGTTCACCAGATCCACAATGTACATTGATCTCTATATGAAAAACACTAATATTCTGCTCTAACAATAGTCACACTCAGATTCACTACACTGAGGTTCAACAGCACAACCAATACTGCAATAATATTCTACAGAAAGACAACACACAAAACATGGAAAACAGTAATTAACAGATGGAGAACGGAAGCAGACAAATATAAATTCACCATTTCATAGCACACACACACTCCCAAAGCAAAAATAGGACACTGTACCTTCATTCTCCATACATACCACAAGTGACTCCATTTGAGCTGACAGACCAACACAGATTTGGGTTGGCTTGGTGGCAGAGTAATTTAGATTTTGACACAGAGTGTAAAAATCTGAAATGAAAAAAATTCTATTACTTCCTGAAGTAACTTAAGTGGTAACAGTTCCTATGTATGTTACACTAAAATAATATTCCACTATTAACATCCAGTAACTTAATGTTCTCCAGACACAAACTGCCGCAACACAGTGATCCCTCATTTTGGTAGCTGCAGCATCTTGATGTCAGCCTGTTTCATCAAATATGTTACAGCACAATATTCTGGGGCAAGATGCTAACATCTCACATGCCAGATTGTACCAAGGACATAAGAAATGAACATCCTTGCTAAAGGCTGATTTAAGGAAGTACTGCCCAATACCAGTTTACAGTATGAAAAGATCTATACTTTCCCAGTACAATAAAAAAAATTGTGATGTTCAAATACTACACACTACGAAATATTCCTATCAACTGTGTGGCAAACAAAAAAATACTGCTGAATATCCTACTGTTTCTATACACTACTCATCAGACTCATAGCATCTTAATATTACAGTTATATATGCACCAGTAATGACAGAAGTTGTGACTCATTCCACATACAAGCCTGTCACTTACACAAATGACACTACAAATGAATATCATTACAGGTAATATCAGTAATTCCACTGTTTGGATCTGGAATATTAACTCAAGCAACCTCCTGATTACAGCCAAGACATCGGACTAGGTGACATTGTCTCCACTAAAAGAGGAAAAGGAGCAAAATAGGTCAAGTGATAATGCATCCAGCCTAATCTAGAACTCTGGTTTCAGTACACTGTGTCACAACAACATCCTCAAAAACAAAAAAGGTAAAGAATGCTTTCACTGGTGGTAGGAGAACAGCGTAATGACGACAAATGTAGCAAACATTTCAAATCAATCTATGAGCTATCAAATGTCACAAAGAAGACACCCCCCCCCCCCACCTCTTTTTTCACAAGACAAATGATATCGTAAACACAAACAAAATACATCTGGCCATCTATAAGAAACTACAGATACTTGGAGGAGCAAACAAAAGGCACTTCAAAGACTATACCATTGAACCACGTCATTTACTAGATAAGACAGTTAAGTGGACTGTTCTGCTTCTGCATGTAGACGTCACATGCCACATTATATTACACATCAAATCAGGGGTCCAGTACTGTTGGTTGGACTCAAGAACAGGTAACTGTTTATTTGCTACACGTTTAAAGCGAAACCTAAGGTAAGCATAAATGAGTACTTAAACAATCATTAACTTAAAACTTGTATAGAATATGTAGCATAAGCATATTGTACCGCACAAAGATCTCCAGCCATTCTGGTAAATTACAGCATGGACAGTCATTGCGTGGAGAAAAAGAAAAGAAGAACATTAATTTTCAGTGAGACTTCGAACAATATATTTTAAATAATAATTCTTACTTCATTTTACAAAATTCAAAGAGATTAAAGAACTGTATCAGTTACGACATTTCCTTAAGTAGGTGGCAATTAATCTACAGCTATAGCCATATATTTTTACATTAAATCTAGTAACACTACGTAGAGCAGTTTCTTCTCATTTGTTCCGAAATGCTTTCAAATGCTTTCATTTTACTGGGTATCATATGTATTTGGTTTCATTTTTTCCTCCATGGATTATAAACGATAATATTTTCAAATTTTTCCTGGCTAACGTGAACTTTGTCAAAGTTGTCGGTATGGTTACAGCAGAAAACTGAAGCAAGCTATATTACATGGAAGAAAATGCCTCCTCTTTGCATAATTATCTACCGATTACACTGTATGAATAATTTGGTAACGAAATTCTATCTGGTATGAAGAAAGGATAGAGTGGCATAGCCAAGTAAATAGGCCTATGTAACATTTGTAGCATATCTACAGCAGAAGTAGACGTTCTAAGCTTAAACATTAAATTTATGTAGAATAATGTAGCCTTACACCTGTTTCCGGTGGCTCGAGTTAGGATGAAAACCATATTACAGATTCAACATGGCGAACATGTGGAAAGACAGTAAACGTAAAATGGCTCCAGCTATTCATATTAAACTGCATACAAAACGGAAACCATTTTCTCGATCTTTATTTCACTGGGTAACACTTCTATTCCGCATCGTGGTTTAAACTCTTTCGGTCCTGAACACATGTAAGTAGTAGTGCTAGAATTCTACCACTATCCTAAATCGGAAATAAACCACGTTTATACCTATGCCGCTTTACAGCTAAAGTACTGTGCACAAAATGCAGGCGTCTCTTTAGGGAAACACACTACTACAACTGACGCTACAGAAAATACCAGATGCATACTACTTAAATCCACTAGCAATGCGTTCTGCATCACTGAACAGACTCTGCCATCTAAACTATTTACAAAATACTATTTGCAAACGCTCACCATCAGCCATTACAAATGCGTTATTCGGTTATCAAACAGGAACTACAGCTGATACAGCAAGAATTGAACTGCGCTCCTTTCCTCGTCTGAGGTAAGTGACTCATCTTTGCTTCAGCTGTGCCAACATATACGACTCTCCTATGCCATGTTTCATGGTGTAATCGATTACATGCTGGATTATTTTGCACCAACAGTAGGTAATGAGCATCATAAACAAATTCGACAACAGAGCAAAAAATAGCTGATGACAGGAAATTCACAGAACATGAAATTATGCTTTAAAGACATAAATCCCAAAAATATCCGTAGCGGTAACGGAATAATAGTGAAGTATTTTGTCGATTGTTCAACCTGTTTTCGAAATATAGTATAATTATCAACATTTCCTAAAAAAAATGTATGTAACGGAAACAATACCAATAGTAAAGCCATTTACATAACGAACAGTGTACGAAAGATAATATTATGGCCCGATTAAATTTTATGTACCGCAGCCACGACGTAGTGTGATTAGGCCTATGTTGTCAGCGACCCTTGCTTGCAGGGAAATATTAGGCATTTGTGTTAATTTTTCGTATACCCGCAAACGATTTCTTATAAGATGTTTCGTTGACGACGATAATTAATTTACTGAGATGACGATGGTTTGCCCAATGAGCTATTTGTAAACAAAAGCGAGAGTGCTGATAGATATGACAAAACAAAATTGTGCATTTTCTTTTCTCGAAAGGTCAACAACGACCAACACGGGTGTAATTGACAGAGAAGCACCATAGAGGCCACTGACAAAGTTCTTAAATACAATCTGGGGCGAGTGTCATACGATAGCGTGAGAAGGAAGTTTATCTGAAATCGGTCACGTGACAACCCTCACGCTGTGGAGAGAGATCTTTGTCCAGACCACCGAATTCGCGAAAATGTTGCTAAGAAATGAGGTTGCTTTGATAATCGCAATGTATAAGTTCTCTGGCATGAAGTACGATATAATTAACAGTTAACTGTGTAGTTTTTCTAATAAGAATTAACTGACACATATACAAGACCTCTTAAAATTTTGATGATCTGCGTTTTATTTCAGATTATAGTGCGAATAGGGATTTGTGGAAGGCACTGTACGGAATATATGGTTTCAATTTTACAATCAGGATGGATTTGTACAGACATTTGAGAGCTTTCCACGAAATCGACGTAAACTAAAAAGCAAATAATGAAATAAGTAACATGCCAGTATCTTACAATATGCTTACGTGCAGTGTTTCCCTCGATCGCCACTAGAAACGCATATGCCAGCTCCTCAAACACTACCAAATAAAATGTGATACAGTATTATATTGTAATGTTGGTTTTTTGTTTCAGATTTATATAATTTATAAATTTTATCAGCTCGTGTTTCCCACTCAATAAATAACATGCTTTTAGTTTTACATTTCTTACGGCACTTACTAAAAGGTATCAGATAGATTATATAATGGTAAGACAGAGATTTAGGAACCAGGTTCTAAATTGTAAGACATTTCCAGGGGCAGATGTGGACTCTGACCACAATCTATTGGTTATGACCTGTATATTAAAACTGAAGAAACTGCAAAAAGGTGGGAATTTCAGGAGATGGGACCTGGATAAACTGAAACAACCAGAGGTTGTACAGAGTTTCAGGGAGAGCATAAGGGAACAATTGACAGGAATGGGGGAAAGAAATACAGTAGAAGAAGAATGGGTAGCTTTGAGGGATGAAGTCGTGAAGGCAGCAGAGGACCAAGTAGGTAAAAAGACGAGGGCTAGTAGAAATCCTTGGGTTACAGAAGAAATATTGAATTTAATTGATGAAAGGAGAAAATATAAAAATGCAGTAAATGAAGCAGGCAAAAAGGAATAGAAACGTCTCAAAAATGAGATCGACAGGAAGTGCAAAATGGCTAAGCAGACATGGCTAGAGGACAAATGTAAGGATGTAGAGGCTTATCTCACTAGGGGGAAGATAGATACTGCCTACAGGAAAATTAAAGAGACTTTTGGAGATAAGAGAACCACTTGTATAAACATCAAGAGCTCAGATGGGAACCCAGTTCTAAGCAAAGAAGGGAAAGCAGAAAGGTGGAAGGAGTATATAGAGGGTCTATACAAGGGCGATGTACTTGAGGACAATATTATGGAAATGGAAGAGGATGTAGATGAAGATGAAATGGGAGATACGATACTGCGTGAAGAGTTTGACAGAGCACTGAAAGACGTAAGTCGAAACAAGGCCCCCGGAGTAGACAACATTCCATTGGAACTACTGACGGCCTTGGGAGAGCCAGTCCTGACAAAACTCTACCATCTGGTGAGCAAGATGTATGAAACAGGCGAAATACCCTCAGACTTCAAGAAGAATATAATAATTCCAATCCCAAAGAAAGCAGGTGTTGACAGATGTGAAAGTTACCGAACATTCAGTTTAATAAGCCATAGTTGCAAAATACTAACACGAATTCTTTACAGACGAATGGAAAAACTAGTAGAAGTCGATCTCGGGGAAGATCAGTTTGGATTCCGTAGAAATGTTGAAACACGTGAAGCAATACTGATCTTACGACTTATCTTAGAAGAAAGATTAAGGAAAGACAAACCTACGTTTCTAGGATTTGTAGACTTAGAGAAAGCTTTTGACAATGTTGACTGGAAAACTCTCTTTCAAATTCTAAAGGTGGCAGGGGTAAAATACAGGGAGCGAAAGGCTATTTACAATTTGTACAGATACCAGATGGCAGTTATAAGAGTCGAGGGACATGAAAGGGAAGCAGCGGAACATTATATGATAGCGGAACAAACACTGGTAGCAGTTACTTCTGTAAAATATCTGGGAGTATGCGTGCGGAACGATTTGAAGTGGAATGATCATATAAAATTAATTGTTGGTAAGGCGGGTACCAGGTTGAGATTCATTGGTAGAGTCCTTAGAAAATGTAGTCCATCAACAAAGGAGGTGGCTTACAAAACACTTGTTCGACCTATACTTGAGTATTGCTCATCAGTGTGGGATCCGTACCAGATCGGGTTAACGGAGGAGATAGAGAAGATCCAAAGAAGAGCGGCGCGTTTCGTCACAGGGTTATTTGGTAACCGTGATAGCGTTACGGAGATGTTTAGCAAACTCAAGTGGCAGACTCTGCAAGAGAGGCGCTCTGCATCGCGGTGTAGCTTGCTCGCCAGGTTTCGAGAGGGTGCGTTTCTGGATGAGGTATCGAATATATTGTTTCCCCCTACTTACACCTCCCGAGGAGATCACAAATGTAAAATTAGAGAGATTAGAGCGCGCACAGAGGCTTTCAGACAGTCGTTCTTCCCGCGAACCATACGCGACTGGAACAGGAAAGGGAGGTAATGACAGTGGCACGTAAAGTGCCCTCCGCCACACACCGTTGGGTGGCTTGCAGAGTATAAATGTAAATGTAAATGTAAATGTAAATGTAAAAGTGGTTGGGAAGGGAGTAAGACAGGGTTGTAGCCTCTCCCCGATGTTATTCAATCTGTATATTGAGCAAGCAGTAAAGGAAACAAAAGAAAATTTCGGAGTAGGTATTAAAATCCATGGAGAAGAAATAAAAACTTTGAGGTTCGCCGATGAC
The DNA here is from genome assembly GCF_023864275.1 of Schistocerca cancellata. Lineage (NCBI taxonomy): Eukaryota > Metazoa > Arthropoda > Insecta > Orthoptera > Acrididae > Schistocerca > Schistocerca cancellata. Next base: position 158,187,761 of record NC_064635.1, on the reverse strand, counting down.
ATTGTAATTCTGTCAGAGACAGCAAAGGACTTGGAAGAACAGTTGAATGGAATGGACAGTGTCTTGAAAGGAGGATATAAGATGAACATCAACAAAAGCAAAACAAGGATAATGGAATGTAGTCGAATAAAGTCGGGTGATGCTGAGGGAATCAGATTAGGAAATGAGACACTTAAAGTAGTAAAGGAGTTTTGCTATTTGGGGAGCAAAATAACTGATGATGGTCGAAGTAGAGAGGATATAAAATGTAGACTGGAAATGGCAAGGAAAGCGTTTCTGAAGAAGAGAAATTTGTTAACATCGAGTATAGATTTATGTGTCAGGAAGTCATTTCTGAAAGTATTTGTACGGAGTGTAGCCATGTATGGAAGTGAAACATGGACGGTAAATAGTTTGGACAAGAAGAGAATAGAAGCTTTCGAAATGTGGTGCTACAGAAGAATGCTGAAGATTAGATGGGTAGATCACATAACTAATGAGGAAGTATTGAATAGGATTGGGGAGAAGAGAAGTTTGTGGCACAACTTGACCAGAAGAAGGGATCGGTTGGTAGGACATTTTCTGAGGCATCAAGGGATCACCAATTTAGTATTGGAGGGCAGAGTGGAGGGTAAAAATCGTAGGGGGAGACCAAGAGATGAATACACTAAGCAGATTCGGAAGGATGTAGGTTGCAGTAGGTACTGGGAGATGAAGAAGCTTGCACAGGATAGAGTAGCATGGAGAGCTGCATCAAACCAGTCTCAGGACTGAAGACCACAACAACAACAACAACGGCACTTTTAAATAATTGCACACAGAGTGGTGTTTTTTTTACATGCAGTACCAGAGAAGATTTAAAATGGTAGTGGATTGTGAACATGGAATGAATCTGAAAACACAAGACATGTAGTTTGATTCATTGGGACAAAAACGGAGAAATCTGCTCTGATCTTAGGTCTTCGAAGATGATATGCATAGGAAAAACTGACTGAACTGTTTCAGATATGAATATGCTGGGTATCCAGTACTTTTAGTGTACTGTCACAAAGCGGATCTAGGTCTTTTGTAATCAGATGCAGTAAATCAAGCTCACTAATGATTGTGTCTGTACCGAGTTTTTTAAAAGAATATTCACATTGTAAGGCTAATGTCCTCCCTTAATGTTAATTATTGGCATTACAAAAATTATAAGATTTGAGTAAGTCCTAGCAAGGCTGTAAAGTTCTAAAAATTTTTATGACCTACTGGCTGTGACATAACATCAGCTTGTTGCTCATTTGTGCTAACACACATTAACACAACTTCTTCACAAAAGCTTTCCCCCTCACAGGCCAAATATTTACATATATATGCTTAAGCTTGATGGAGCCGTGTGGTCTTGCAAAAGCTTGTTACGGGCATATTATCTTCATGCAGTACAACAGCTCTTTGACTGCCAGAAACACTATGTTACATAGTACTGTGCTGACAGCCTTCACTATTCGCCATACTTAAAGCTAAAAATTCTGATTCTGTTGTCGACAGGGACACTGTAGGCTGTTTCTTAGATGCCCAAGAAACTCTGCAACCCAAAACTTTGAAAAGATAACCACTTGTGGACTTCTATGTCCTCTGTGACCAGCCTAGTCAGAGTGAACATAACCAATTATGGTATCCGTACAGTTTTTATCCTTAGCACACAACAAGCTCATTTTATGGTTCACGTAATTTAATGCAGCACAAATTTTAAAACATTCCATAAACACAGACTAACTTACGTTTGGTACCTGGTCACAATACTTATTGCTACAAGAATATTTGGTATGGAATCTAATGTGACATACATCAATGATCCCATTAACTTTTTACATCAGTTCTCAATGTCTTCATTTTTTTTGGGTTTGCAGAAGAGCCAACACCGTGTTGCGAGTGGATTCTGAAATGCACGCGTTTTAGCTCATGCATTCTGGTGTGAGGAGGGAAGAGGTCTGGAACATGACAAGGAATGACAATTCAGAAAGCGGACGTAATTAGTTTGATACTTAACTTTAATCCATTAATGACGAAAGTCGCTCTTGACAGTACATGATTCACAATATTATCTGTTCAGAATACATTCTTGAAGTAATTATAGTAACTGAATATGGCGCCTTGCTAGGTCATAGCAAATGACGTAGCTGAAGGCTATGCTAACTATCGTCTCGGCAAATGAGAGTGTAATTTGTCAGTGAACCATCGCTAGCAAAGTCGGCTGTACAACTGGGGCGAGTGCTAGGGAGTCTCTCTAGACTAGACCTGCCGTGTGGCGGCGATCGGCCTGCAATCACATAGTGGCGACCCGCAGGTCCGACATATACTAACAGACCGCAGCCGATTTAAAGGCTACCACCTAGCAAGTGTGGTGTCTGGTGATGACACCACATTCCTCCCCCGCAAATCAGCGGATGGTTGTGGTATAAGGCCTCCACCCGCCGTGGGGAGTACCTCATGTTGACGTATGCGACGAGGTGGGGAAGCCTAACAACAGGAGAGGCTGTGCCGCCCGTACCCTGCCATTCGAACTGCGGGGAGCTAGGGAACGTCTGAAAACATACTCTAGGGTGCACGACAACATGCGGGGTATGCGCCCGTAGAGAGACAGGAGGAGCCGAAGGGTCGACCTCCAATGGGCCGGGGCATCCGACGGGCAAAGACGACATATGGTTCGGAGCGGGCGAGGGTTCCATGTTGGAGGACAACTGGATGCGGGGAGCAATCGGCGGCGCGTGATCCAGGGGGGCGCCTGGCGGCTGCAGCGACGCATCCACTGTGGGCATCCCTGGCGGGAGAACAGGTGGTGGCGATGGCGCTTTGCCATGGGGCAAAATGCAAGGTAGGGTAGATAACACTTGGGGCTGAGGCGAGCCAGTAGATGGGTCCCTGCGGCGCTGACCGTACGGCACCGTCGCTGAAAGCAGATGGCAAGCGGCAGATCCCGTGCGACGACAGAGGCGCAGCTGATTGAGATGCCGGCGCACCTCACCGGAGTCCCCAAAAACCAGATACATAGCACATCTGAGGCAGCAGAGAATGCGCCCTTTGAGCCCAACGTCGCCTGTGGCAATAGCAGGTGTCTGCCCGTGCACAGGAACCGGATGTTGCAGATGTAGCAAAGACATCAAGGTTCAATTATGGCGACCGTGGTGCAACTCAGCCGGCGAGTGACCATCTCGAGGCTGAGAGCGATGCGAGGCCGAAAAGAGCAATAACGCATCCTCCCGAGAACGTGACTCTTTCAGCTTAAACATCTGTGAATTGAGAGTCCTGACGAATTGTTCAGCAGCACCATATGACTGTGGCGAAAACAGTGCGGACGTCAGATGTTGAATACCATTGGCCTAGCAGAATGACTGAAATTCTGTGGACATGAATTGTGGGCCATTGTCGGAAACAACTGTCTGTGGAAGACCTTCAATGCAAAAGATAGCAGATAACACCTGGATGGTGGCAGATGATGTCTTGGAAGTCAGCCAGACAACAAAAGGAAAATTCCTGAATGAATCTATCACAACCAACCATCGAGCATTCCAGAATGGAAGAGCAAAAACAATGTGTAAGCGTTGCCAAGGAAAAGTGGCTTTTGGCCATGCAAAAAATTTCCGCGGTGGTGCTAATTGTTATTCGGCACACACCATGCAAGAAGAGCACATATTCATAATCGCAGCATCCATTCCGAACCAAGTACAGCGCTGACGAGCAGGTTGTTTCGTTCTCACTATACCCCAATGTCCTCGGTGGAGAAGCTTTAAGACAGAGGACTGTAATGAACGTGGGACCACGACCCTGGACTGATCATTATCAGAACGTAACAGCAAAACACCACGTTGAACAAAAAGTCTCTCCTTGTGAGCAAAAAGTTGGCGAACCGACGGGTCCCCGCTCTGTGACTTTGACAAGGGCCATTGCGTAGCAACAAAATGCAGAATGGTAGCAAGGACAGGGTCGGCAGATGTGGCTGTAGCTACACGACGAAAATCAATCAGAAATGATTCGACCACATTATCGGTTTCCGAATCAATGAACATGCAAGCAAGTTCGGAGGAATCGAATGCCCTGTCCTCAGTAACAGGCAAACGGGATAATGCCTCGGCGTTTCCGTGCTTATCAGTGGACCAATACAAGATATCGTAGCGGTACTGCAAAAGGAAAATAGACCAGAGAATGCATTTCTGCGCTGTACATGGAGGTACAGTATTGTTCAGATGAAAAAGCGATGTCAAAGGTTTGTGGTCTGTGATTATGGTAAAGTGATGACCACACAAGAAGTCATGAAACTTTGTAACACAAAATACAAGAGCCAATGCTTCTTTCTCGATCTGTGAATAATTAATTTGCACAAACGAGAGCAATTTGGACGCAAAGGTAATAGGGCAATCGTGCGAGCCATCTTTGTGCGCAAGCACAGCACCGATCGCGAAATCCAATGAATCCACCATCAACAAAAGGGGCGTCTAGTGATTGAATGGCGTAAGGCAAGTATTGAAAAGCAACTCCGATTTCAACCGGCGAAAGGGACATTCGCATTCCGTCGTCCAGACGAACGGAACACCTTTAGGGCGTAAGCGATGAAGCGGAGCTGAAATGGAAGAGACATGCAGCACATATCTGTGATAATAGTTGATTTTTCCCAGCACACACTATAGCTGCTTGAAATTCTGTGGCAAAGGCAAGTCTTGTATGGCACAGAGGTGCATGGGTCTGGGATGTATGCCTTGGGCATTGAGTACATGGCCCAGGTAAGGCAAGTCACGAGCAAAAAACACACATTTGTCCTTCCGTAAGCGAAGACCATTATGTGGCAAGACCTGAAATAATGTTCTGAGATTGGCTAAATTATCTACTTCCGTCTTTCCAGAGATCACAATATCGTCCAGACAGTTTGCTGCAGTAGGGACCGACGCAGAAACAGATTGTAGATATTGCTGAAACAATGCAGATACGTATGCACACCCGAATGGCAGTCATTTGAATTGATACAAACCAAGATGCATGTTAACCACCAAAATGTGCTGAGATTCTTCATCCACTGGCATTTGCAAGTACACACCTGCTAGGTCCAACTACGAAAAATATGTGCCTGGGCACAGTTCGTCAAAAAGATCTACCGGGTGAGGTAAAGGAAAAGTTACAATCACTAGTTGTGGATTCACTGTTGCCTTGTAGTCCACACAAAGTCTCAATTTTTGGCAAAATTACTATGGGTGATGCCCAGAGAGAAGCCTGCACACGTTCAATTACACCTTGTGATTCCAAATCATGTAATGTTTTTGCAACCTCATCACACAATGTGTGGGGAACATTGCGCACTCTGAAATACTTTGGTTGCACGTTTACTTTCAGTTTCAAATGTGCTTATAGTTCTTAGCGCAACCGAGGTCCGGTGCAAAAATGTCTGCAACTTCTTCACATAGACGAGAAACACTGTCTGAAGGCATAGTCTGGTTCACTGATAGGACCTGATTTACTATAGACAAGTCTAACAACTGAAATAAATCAAAACCAAACAAGTTGACTGCAGAAGAAGAACAAAGGATGTAAAATGACAAAAGTTGTGTTTGTCCTTTGTATGTTGCAAGAAGGCTGCACTGTCCTAACACAGGGATCTCTTGACCTGAATAGCTAGTTAACGTAACAGTTGCGGCACACAACGGAGGTGTGCCCAGCTGTTTGTAAGAGTCGTGATTGATCAGTGAAACTGCAGCTCCGGTATCGAGCTGGAATGGTATCACTTTGCCGTTAATGTCCAAGTCGACAAAAAGTTTATTTTCCTGCTGACAAAAAGAGCGACTGCCTCGCGCAACTTGAACGGACACTGGTACAAAATCACTTGCGACTTGACGGGAGTTCTGGCGATGTCACCGCACACAATTTGTGGGATGAACACAGCCACTGTTAGAGAGAGTGGCACTGGGCGGAGTGGAACGAATGATATGAATTTCCATGTGTGATGTTTCGCGAGCCTGAGTATCCCTGGTTCAGTTCCGGCCCCGGCATGAAGCAAAGGGCCTGGAATGGTTTTGAGTTTCCGATCTGAGCTTTTTCTGGCAAACACTCTGAACATGTCCTTTTTTATTATAGTAAAAGCAAATAGCTTGGCATGACAGGCAATTCTCACACGAATGTTTAGTAGCGACCGCAGGCGTGATTTGAGCACTGCATTTGCTTGCCGGCATGGCACACGTGGTTGAGAGCCTGGCGGCAGCGGCACGGCCGGGCGCGAGGTCTGTTTACTACTCCGTGCAGCTCGCCCAGCAGGCCGGTTAACCTGACACATGGCTGGCGAAGTTTCAAATGATTCCTAAGCAAAGTCAAGTGTGTCCTGCCTATTCAATATGTCCATCACTTGTTGAAGGCAGGGATTGACTAGTTTCAAAATCTATTCCCTTAAATGAACATCAAAAACGTTCTGTGCAACAGCATCACGTACCATAGTATCTGAATATGGGAGTCCACATTGACACTCAAAAGCACAATCCCTAGCGAGGCCTTGCAAGGTTGCAACCCACTCCCGATTAGTCTGACCTGCCGTACATTTTGTACAAAAGAAGGTGTACCATTTCGCAACTACATTGACTGATTGTTTGAAATATGCATCTAATGCAGACAAAATTTCTTCGTAGGACAGAGTTTCTAGGTCACGTCGGGGAAATAATTTGACTATCACACGGTAGGTTTGCACACCGACGGACGACAAAAGAAAAGGCTGCCACTCGTTACTTTGAATTCTGTAGGCAGTGAGATGGAATCCAAATTGGTGTGACCACTCCGTCCAGCTTTCCAGTGCAGCATCAAAAGGTCTGGAGGTCGGTGCAACTGCGTGTTGTGGCTGCATTAGTGGTGGAGTGGCTACTGCCGCTGTCCAAGGGCATCCAGTAATGCCTGCGTCTGCTGATTCTTACGATAAAATTCGGACAGTACATCTGGAGATTGTGGCGAAGCCATTACACAATTAAAACAGGGCAGTCTCAGCGACGTATGTCAGTATAGATAAAACACAATTTTTACTACTCGTCCCCAATTTTGGGTTAGCAGAAGAGCCAACACCGTGTTACAAGTAGAGGCTGAAATGCACATGTTTTAGCTCACGCGGGCTGGCGTGAGGAGGGAAGAACTATACTGATGTGACGTCTGGAACATGACAAGGAATGAGAATTCAGAAAGTGGACGTAACTAGTTTGATACTTAACTTTAATCCATTAACGATGAACGTCGCTCTTGACGGTACATAAGTCACAATAGTATCTGTTCAGAAGACATAGTAACAGAATATGGCGCCTTGCTAGGTCGTAGCAAATGACGTGGCTGAAGGCTATGCTAAACTGTCACCTCTGCAAATGAGAGCGTATGTAGGTGGTGAACCATCGCTAGGAAAGTCAGCTGTACAACTGGGGCGGGTGCTAGGAAGTCTCTCTAGACCTGCCATGTGGCGGCACTCAGTCTGCAATCACTGATAGCGGCGATACGCGGGTCCGACGTATACTAAAGGACCACGGCCGATTTAAAGGCTACCACCTAGCAAGCGTGGTGTCTGGCGATGACGCCACAATTTTCATATTATTCTCTCTTCAACACACTTTACTACATGAGAATTGAAACAGAATTACATTAATATATATCAAAAACTTTTAATACTTTTTCAAGACAGGAACATTCACAATTAGTAACAGTACCCTTCACTAAATTGTGAAAAATTTTCATTTCCATATTGTTCCTAATCAGACCTTAATCCTTATTTCTGAAGTTATCACTTAGAAACATGTGTAAGTCATCCATTCCACTTTGGGAAGTTTAAGCTAACAGCAGATCATCAATGTAAACAAGTATGTTTTATTGCTCTTTTCAGACTTAAATACAAGCAATCCTCATAATCACTGCTCACAGATCCTAAGTCAGCTATTACTTTGTCAAATTTAACATTCATAATTTGAGAGAGTGCTTTAAACCGTACAGAGTGTTTCTAAGCTTACAAACTTTACCATCCATTTTATTGCAAAATACAGTAGGTAATTTAAGGCAAGTCTCCCGCTATCTCCCCATATCAAATAACAATACAAACATTCAGCAGATACCTGGTTGAGTTATTCTCATTTGTTGTGTGTCTACATAGAGGGTTCACAGAAGTCCCACAAAACAACATGAAAAAAATTTGATGTCAATTGGCTTACAGAACGTACAAAAAATTTGTCAACTAGTCTTACCTTTAAATAATGTTAGTCACATATACACTCCTGGAAATGGAAAAAAGAACACATTGACACCGGTGTGGCAGACCCACCATACTTGCTCCGGACACTGCGAGAGGGCTGTACAAGCAATGATCACACGCACGGCACAGCGGACACACCAGGAACCGCGGTGTTGGCCGTCGAATGGCGCTAGCTGCGCAGCATTTGTGCACCGCCGCCGTCAGTGTCAGCCAGTTTGCCGTGGCATACGGAGCTCCATCACAGTCTTTAACACTGGTAGCATGCCGTGACAGCGTGGACGTGAACCGTATGTGCAATTGACGGACTTTGAGCGAGGGCGTATAGTGGGCATGCAGGAGGCCGGGTGGACGTACCGCCGAATTGCTCAACCCGTGGGGCGTTAGGTCTCCACAGTACATCGATGTTGTCGCCAGTGGTCGGCGGAAGGTGCACGTGCCCGTCGACCTGGGACCGGACCGCAGCGACGCACGGATGCACGCCAAGACCATAGGATCCTACGCAGTGCCGTAGGGGACCGCACCGCCACTTCCCAGCAAATTAGGGACACTGTTGCTCCTGGGGTATCGGCGAGGACCATTCGCAACCGTCTCCATGAAGCTGGGCTACGGTCCCGCACACCGTTAGGCCGTCTTCCGCTCATGCCCCAACATCGTGCAGCCCGCCTCCAGTGGTGTCGCGAGAGGCGTGAATGGAGGGACGAATGGAGACGTGTCGTCTTCAGCGATGAGAGTCTCTTCTGCCTTGGTACCAATGATGGTTGTATGCGTGTTTGGCGCCGTGCAGGTGAGCGCCACAATCAGGACTGCATACGACTGAGGCACACACGGCCAACACTCAGCATCATGGTGTGGGGAGCGATCTCCTACACTGGCCGTACACCACTGGTGATCGTCGAGGGGACACTGAATAGAGCACGGTACATCCAAACCGTCATCGAACCCATCGTTCTACCATTCCTAGACCGGCAAGGGAACTTGCTGTTCCAACAGGACAATGCACGTCCGCATGTATCCCGTGCCACCCAACGTGCTCTAGAAGGTGTAAGTCAACTACCCTGGCCAGCAAGATCTCCGGATCTGTCCCCCATTGAGCATGTTTGGGACTGGATGAAGCGTCGTCTCACGCGGTCTGCACGTCCAGCACGAACGCTGGTCCAACTGAGGCGCCAGGTGGAAATGGCATGGCAAGCCGTTCCACAGGACTACATCCAGCATCTTTACGATCGTCTCCATGGCTATGTGCCTGTGGTTCTGTCAGTGTGATCATGTGATGTATCTGACCCCAGGAATGTGTCAATAAAGTTTCCCCTTCCTGGGACAATGAATTCACGGTGTTCTTATTTCAATTTCCAGGAGTGTATAGATATATATATATATATATATATATATATATATATATCTATATATATATATATATATATATAGAAAGAAAGATGATGAGACTTACCAAACAAAAGCGCTGGCAGGTCGATAGACACACAAACATACACACAAAATTCTAGCTTTCGCAACCAATGGTTGCCTCGTCAGGAAAGAGGGAAGGAGAGGGAAAGACGAAAGGATTTGGGTTTTAAGGGAGAGGGTAAGGAGTCATTCCAATCCCGGGAGCGGAAAGACTTACCTTAGGGGGAAAAAAGGACAGGTATACACTAGCACACACACACATATCCATCCGCATATACACAGACACACGCAGACATTTGTAAAGGCAAAGAGTTTGGGCAGAGATGTCAGTCGGGGCGGAAGTACAGAGGCAAAGATGATGTTGAAAGACAGGTGAGGTATGAGCGGCGGCAAATTGAAATTAGAAATTAGTGGAGATTGAGGCCTGCCGGATAGCAAGAAGAGAGGATATACTGAAGGGCAAGTTCCCATCTCCGGAGTTCTGACAGGTTGGTGTTAGTGGGAAGTATCCAGATAACCCGGACAGTGTAACACTGTGCCAAGATGTGCTGGCCGTGCACCAAGGCATGTTTAGCCACAGGGTGATCCTCATTACCAACAAACACTGTCTGCCTGTGTCCATTCGGACAGTTTGTTACTGGTCATTCCCACATAGAACGCTTCACAGTGTAGGCAGGTCAGTTGGTAAATCACGTGGGTGCTTTCACACGTGGCTCTGCCTTTGATCGTGTACACCTTCCGGATTACAGGACTGGAATAGGTGGTGGTGGGAGGGTGCATGGGACAGGTTTTACACCGGGGGCGGTTACAGGGGTAGGAGCCAGAGGGTAGGGAAGGTGGTTTGGGGATTTCATAGGGATGAACTAAGAGGTTACGAAGGTTAGGTGGATGGCGGAAAGACACTCTTGGTGGAGTGGGGAGGATTTCATGAAGGATGGATCTCCTTTCAGGGCAGGATTTGAGGAAGTCGTATCCCTGCTGGAGAGCCACATTCAGAATCTGATCCAGTCCCGGAAAGTATCCTGTCACAAGTGGGGCACTTTTGGGATTCTTCTGTGGAAGGTTCCGGGTTTGAGGAGATGAGGAAGTGGCTCTGGTTATTTGCTTCTGTACCAGGACAGGAGGGTAGTTACGGGATTCAAAAGCTGTTTTCAGGTTGTTGGTGTAATGGTTCAAGGATTCTGGACTGGAGCAGATTCGTTTGCCACAAAGACCTAGGCTGTAGGGAAGGGACCGTTTGATGTGGAATGGGTGGCAGCTGTCATAATGGAGGTACTGTTGCTTGTTGGTGGGTTTGATGTGGACAGACGTGTGAAGCTGGCCATTGGACAGGTGGAGGTCAATGTCAAGGAAAGTGGCATGGGATTTAGAGTAAGACCAGGTGAATCTGATAGAACCAAAGGAGTTGAGGTTGGAGAGGAAATTCTGGAGTTCTTCTTCACTGTGAGTCCAGATCATGAAAATGTCATCAATAAATCTGTACCAAACTTTGGGTTGGCAGGCCTGGGTAACCAAGAAGGCTTCCTCTAAGCGACCCATGAATAGGTTGGCGTACGAGGGGGCCATCCTGGTACCCATGGCTGTTCCCTTTAATTGTTGGTATGTCTGGCCTTCAAAAGTGAAGAAGTTGTGGGTCAGGATGAAGCTGGCTAAGGTAATGAGGAAAGAGGTTTTAGGTAGGGCAGCAGGTGATTGGCGTGAAAGGAAGTGCTCCATCGCAGCGAGGCCCTGGACATGTGGAATATTTGTGTATAAGGAAGTGGCATCATTGGTTACAAGGATGGTTTCCGGGGGTAACAGACTGGGTAGGGATTCCAGGCGTTCGAGAAAGTGGTTGGTGTCTTTGATGAAGGATGGGAGACTGCATGTAATGGGTTGAAGGTGTTGATCTATGTAGGCAGAGATGCGTTCTGTGGGGGCTTGGTAACCAGCTACAATGGGACGGCCGGGATGATTGGGTTTGTGAATTTTGGGAAGAAGGTAGAAGGTAGGGGTGCGGGGTGTTGGTGGGGTCAGGAGGTTGATGGAGTCAGGTGAAAGGTATTGTAGGGGGCCTAAGGTTCTGAGGATTCCTTGAAGCTCCGCCTGGACATCAGGAATGGGATTACCTTGGCAAACTTTGTAAGTAGTGTTGTCTGAAAGCTGACGCAGTCCCTCAGCCACATACTCCCGACGATCAAGTACCACAGTCGTGGAACCCTTGTCCGCCGGAAGAATGACGATGGATTGGTCAGCCTTCAGATCACGGATAGTCTGGGCTTCAGCAGTGGTGATGTTGGGAGTAGGATTAAGGTTTTTTAAGAAGGATTGAGAGGCAAGGCTGGAAGTCAGAAATTCCTGGAAGGTTAGGAGAGGGTGATTTTGAGGAAGAGGAGGTGGGTCCCGCTGTGATGGAGGACGGTACCCCCGGAAACCATCCTTGCAACCATTGATGCCACTTCCTTATACACAAATATTCCGCATGTCCAGGGCCTCGCTGCGATGGAGCACTTCCTTTCACGCCAATCACCTGCTGCCCTACCTAAAACCTCTTTCCTCATTACCTTAGCCAGCTTCATCCTGACCCACAACTTCTTCACTTTTGAAGGCCAGATATACCAACAATTAAAGGGAACAGCCATGGGTACCAGGATGGCCCCCTCGTACGCCAACCTATTCATGGGTCGCTTAGAGGAAGCCTTCTTGGTTACCCAGGCCTGCCAACCCAAAGTTTGGTACAGATTTATTGATGACATTTTCATGATCTGGACTCACAGTGAAGAAGAACTCCAGAATTTCCTCTCCAACCTCAACTCCTTTGGTTCTATCAGATTCACCTGGTGTACTCTAAATCCCATGCCACTTTCCTTGACATTGACCTCCACCTGTCCAATGGCCAGCTTCACACGTCCGTCCACATCAAACCCACCAACAAGCAACAGTAGTCACATACATATAATTAACTCTGAAATAAATTTGTAAGCTCTACAGTTATTATATCCTACATATACCACATCAAACCTACCACAGGAATGAAACAGTAAAGGGGAATACCAGTCTTGAAATATATTCTGAATACAAACATTATGAGGTACAATGACCTTCTCTGTGCCAACTAACACCATTTTTGAAACCATCAGTTGTGCAAAAACTTACTTGTGCTTAACTCACATTGCATCTTGAAAACCATGGATCGAAGCAGCTAAGCCTAAATCACAACAGGTTTTTCACCCAGGAAAAGCTAAATTGAAATGGACATAAGTGTTGCCACATCTGAACAATTTTATGTACAATCTTCAATTAAAGTAGCAAGAACTTGAGTTGATTTACATGTAGTCCTGAGGTAACTGGAGTAGTTGAGATACATTTATCCTGTAAAATCCAGATTCTTCTTAACTGCCAGCCTCCGGATTCTTCTTAACTGTCAGCCAGCCACATTGTGCTGAGTTCTATAGCCTTCTACAGGTTATTCTCTCTAAATATTACAACAGAGGCCATGTTACAGGTATAGTTATTTCAATGATAATGTATGTGAAAATGGGAGAGGGAAGAATAAGATGTTATGTATAAATCCATCATTCAACCATCACTTGGATATTGTTTCTTGTTACGGGATCTTTTCCTAAGTTAATTAACTGTAGAGACAGAAAAATTCAGAGAAGAGTTGCTGTGCTTGTCTCATGTTTGCTTGGGCAGCATTTGAGTGTCACAGGAATGCTCAAGAAACTGCAGAGGGAGATTTCACAAGGAAGACATCTAAGCTAAAGAAGCCTTACTCTTAAAATTCCATTAGCCCTACATGTTCCAAAATGAAAACAGACATGTGTTATTCAAACATAAATACAACATAATTAGACTGTCCTGAAAATTAAAATAACTCAGGCCCATACAGTGTTGTAATAACACTTTTTGTATAATATGGTAATATTATGTTTCTGGTTCATTAAGATAAAATGAATGATTTGAGAATATTGCTTACCACTTGGAACGTGAGTTATAATGATAACTTTCCACCAGAATTACACAGAAAGGCAGTATAATAATATACAACATTTTCGCAAGTAAACATTTAATCAGTGACATAAATGTTATCCAATAGTGAATGGTCTCTCTGACCATGATGCATAACTAGCCATACTAAATTGTATCATACAAAACATATGAATAAATGAACAAACAACAGAAACTTTCAATGCAGCCTTACAAAATATTGATTAGGAGGATGTATATATTGTGAAAGACGTAAATTCCAGCGAGGTGAATGTATTTATTTACTGGTTTCCATCAAGCTCTAGCAGCTGCTTTCCCAATGAAATGACAGAGTACAGTTCAAATAAGCTCTGGATTATAAAATGAATCAAAATATGAGCAAGGGAAAGGAAACTCTTTGAAATGATAAAGTAGGACTGTCTTTGTACTGCAAGAAACACTGTATGGTACTCAAGTTAGTGATCAAAAATCTTTGTATACTGACTGATATCAACATCTGAGATGTTAAATCTATCTGAGCAATAGCTAAAGGAGAAATCAGTTAAGCAGAGTGGCGACTTTAATAACAAAGAAAGTAGTCCATTGTATTAGATAGCCAGAGGGGCAATGTACCACTCCCTTGAAGTACGAGGGTTGGTCGCGATGTAAGGTCCCCTTCACTTTTTCAAACATACAACATTTTCTATTTTCGTAGAAATTTACACTGTTAGAAAGAAGAAACTTTTTATCTCTATTTTTTTACATAATTGTAACTTTTTCCACGCATTTTTGTAGATGGTGCTCCAATTTCGGATTCCCCATGCCGTAGAACTCTGCCACCAACCTGCTGACGCACTTCACCTCTTCTTTCGCTTCACTGTCATTCCCGAAAGCGGTGGCCATCCTCATGTTCCTTTAACTTGGGGAGTAAGTGTTAATCACAAAGCACGTGGTCTTCACTCTAAGATGGGTGGGGCATGACAGTCCAACAAAAGTTTCTCTAAAGTTCCTGGATTTGGTGGGAGACATGAGGTCGGGCATTATCGTGAAGCAGCATTACACCCTCTGCCAGTTGTCCTCTCTGGTGGTTCTGCATAGCTTGCCTGATTTTCCCTACAGTTTCAATATAACTACATGAGTGATTGTTGTCCCAGGTTCCTTGAAATACATCACCAGTATCCCCTTACAATCCCAAAAGACAGTCGTCATGAATTTGCCAGCACAAGGAGTTTGTTTAAACTTCTTTGCAACTGTTGGCCCTGAGTGACGCCACTGTTTGGATTTTTCTTTCACTTCGGTAGTGAAATAAGCACCCACATTTCGTATTCCATGACTATGGACTCCAACAATCCGTCCTTATCTTCTTGACATTGTTGAACAAATGGGCCAGCACAGCAAACTCGTATATCCTTGAGTTCTGCTGTCAGTATACATGGAACCCATCAAGGGCAACAATTGTGATACCCAAATTTTTCCATCAAAGCTCTTTCAACTGTACCGTAAGAACTCCCAGGAATCCTAGCAAAATGTTCATGGATTGTGAACCTCCTATTTTGAAGCATTTTGCATTGGACCATTTCGATAACTGCCTCGGAAACTGAAGCTCTTCCACTGTGTTCTTCATTGTGGATGTTCTTGTGACTGGCACTAAACTCCGTGCACTATTTTCAAATGCATTGAATGGATATACACTTGTCACCATACACTTACATCAACTGACAATCAATATCCATGCATGGAGTACCTTACATGTGCAAAAGTGAATTATGAACATATATCGCACTTACAGGAATCAATGGTGGGCACCTCCTTTGCTGATGGCTCCTTAGCCAATACAGCTGCACACAGCAGTGTTGACAAAAATAGAAAACTACTCACAACACTGTAATACAAGACAGCTAACCATGCAAACTGATCCTTCACACAATCTGCTCTCTTCACATCAAAGTTCACAGAACCGATACTAAAGCAGTCCGTTTTGTAGCAATGCTCCAAGAAGAGGCATATTAAAAATTTTGTCACTGTTTTTTAAAGTTTTTTGCTACTTTTTAACTGCATGCCTTGTGTGTATTTTTTATTACAGCTGATTTTTAATAACAAATTTGTTGCAAGTCATCAGACTCAGGTTTCAAAGAGGGAGAGTGCTATTCTGGGGCCACCAGGAGGGAGGGAGGGGTGCTTGTCCTGGGACTTACATCTCTTTTTCTTCTCTTTCGGAGGCGGAGGAGGGTAGGGCACAGAGGGAGTCTAGGATTGTGAAAGACCCAGAACCGAAAGAGAGCAAGAAATCTTAGTATGCACAGATAGATGGTGTGTCTCGTGGCTGAGGTACGGTAGTTGGTTTCCAGTCCAAGAGACACCGTGGAGAGGGGACACAGGGGGGGGTGGGGGGTGCAATCACTGGCAGGTGCCAAAGAATGGGGCCACTTCTTCAGCAAGGAAGGGGAAGTGGCTCCTCAAGGGGCAGGCATGGGAAGTGCAGCGGACAGGGAGGGGAGAGGGGGATAGGGCTGTTGTAAGGAAGAGGTACGAGTGGGAATGGATTTTGTTGCTGTTGTCGTTACTTCAGTGCAAACATTGTTTTGATGCAGCTCTCCATGCTACTCTATCTGGTGCAAGCTTCTTCATCTCCGAGTAACTAGTGCAACCTACATCCCTCAGTCTGCTTACTGATATTATCTCTTCATCTCCCTCTACAATTTTTAGCTCACACACTTTCTTGCAGTACTAAATTGGTGATCCCTTGACTCGGAGAATGTCCCCTACCAACCGATATCTTCTTTTGGACAGGTTGTACCACAAATTTCCCTTCTCCCCAATTCTATTCCATACCTCCTCATTAGTTATTTGCTCTAGCCATCTAATCTTCAACATTCTTCTGTAGCACCACACTTCAAATGCTCCTATTCTCTTCTTGTCTAATGTGTTTATCATCCATGTTTAACTTCCATATACGGCTACATTCCATACAAGTACTTTCAAAAGGACTTCCTGACACTTAAATCCTAACTCAACATTAACAAATTTCTCTTCTTGAGAAATGCATTTCTGGCCATTGCCAGTCTTCATTTTATAGCCTCCCTACTTTGACCATCAGTTATTTTACTGCCCACATAGCAAAGCTCATCTACTACTTTAAGAGTCTCATTTACTGATATAATTCCCTCAGCATCACCTGATTTAATTCAACTACATTTCATTATCCTTGTTTTGCTTTCGTTGATGTTCGTCTTATATCCTCCTTTCAAGGTACTGTCCATTCCGTTCAACTGCTCTTCCAAGTCCTTTGCTGTTTCTGCCAAAATTAGAGTGTCAGTGGCAAAGGATGTAATGGAGGCAGAAGTTGATGAAAGTGACACCAGATGGAGTCTCTCATGTTTTTGTCAAGCCTCAGCAGGAGACAGGCAATCCAGGGACTTGTACTCTTGGATCTTCTTTTCTCCCTTGTAAGTTGGGCGATCTGGCAAGTGAGGAGAGTGCAGGTTGTGACAACTGACAGACACAGGTGGAAGAACACAGGTGCTTCCATCATGGAGTGGATGTCCACAATCACCACACAGGGGGTCCTCCATACAGTGGAAAGACTTATGCCCAAAAAGCAAGCACTGAAAGCACCTCACGGGTTGTGGGACTTGTGGCTTCGCATCACACCCATAGCACATAAACTTCACCTTCTCTAGGTGGGTCTCCCCATCAGAAGCCAGACTGGAGGCGCCAGTATTGGTTCGCTCATCTTTATGACCATTCTGCACACATAAAAAAATAATGAATGTCATGTAACTCCAGATTAGCCCAAAGTTCCTGATCAGTTTTCAAAATGAGGTCCCTATGAAAAACCATTCTCTGGACTATATTCAGAGACGGGAGAGTGGTAATAGACACTGGGA
The DNA here is from genome assembly GCF_023864275.1 of Schistocerca cancellata. Taxonomy (NCBI): domain Eukaryota; kingdom Metazoa; phylum Arthropoda; class Insecta; order Orthoptera; family Acrididae; genus Schistocerca; species Schistocerca cancellata. The sequence continues at coordinate 158,170,316 of NC_064635.1, read as the reverse complement.
CATTGCCGAGATCATCGCAAGCATGAAGACCTGCAGATTTGGTGTCAGAATAAACTTTGATCACAATGGAGCCCAAGCACACCTTACTGAGACAATCCACTTCACCAAACATGTCCTCAATATTCTCTATAGAAAACAATGGCCTCGTGGTGGTGAATGTATTCCTGTCCATCCTAGTACAGATGAGGTTGTGGGGAAAGTGTTTCATCCTAAGATGGCAAGCGTGGACCTCCTCCCGCATTGTAGCCGGGGAAGGGAAAGATGCCGGGTGATACAAACAGCATTCAATTGCCCCTCACCATTCAAAGAGAGGACAAGTTTAGAATGGCCAAATTTTTCCAGTTTGATATGCTTTACAGGGAAAGCAACCAACCGAATACCACTCATTTTGATCAGGGGCTCTCCCCATGGCCTCCACCCAACCACAGCAAGGGCCGCCTGGCACAGCTGCCATTTTCGGGAGGTCTTATGCTCGAGGAAGACAAGCAACCAATCCTCGGATTACGTGGGGTGGGAATGGCTCAGGTGTCAGTAGTGTGATCCCTGTGTTGTCAGGAGACTTGGCCAAATGGATACATAACAGTCCCACCACATGGACTGTCTACACGGGATGGTGACCTAGCAGGGTGGAGGGGGGCTATGGCAAGGATGGAAGAGGGGTGGGAAGGGGGAGAGGAATTCATGCCATAGACACCAGGGAGAGAGTTCTTGACCAAAAGGCTCAGACTAGAAACAGAAAATTTAAACGTGGAGGTCAAACGTCAATTGAGGACCTACACACCAAAAAGGATGAAAGAACTGGCAGGAGGAACAAAATTGCAAGCAATACAGGGAACCAAGTCGATAACCAGATTGACATAAATCAGAACACAGAAGAAGGGGAAGAATGGGGCTGCGGGGAAGGAGCGAGGATAGGGAGAGAGGTACAGGGTGCAGGAAATGCAGCCAGTGAAAGAAAAATGGGCTGCAATAATGCAGGGTCCAGTATGCAACACACAAAAACTCATGAAAAAACTGTGAGCCCCATGTGGGAGGTGAACAAATCTTTTAAATTTTTCAAAGTGTATTTAACTGGAGACAAAAAAACAAAATTTCTGTCCTCAAATGTTATTTACGAATATTTTGGATTTTTCTCAAATATTTTAGCATGTTGTCAAATGTTTTGGAATGTTCTCAGTGTTCTGTAAAGAAAATCTAAGTGGGTGCAGAATTTTTTCATTTCAAATTAGGTTATTCTTGATTAATTATGTCAATTTAAGAATACTTAAAGATACTCTTGAGGGCATTTTTGGAGTGTGAAATGCTAAGTATTTTATGATTGTTTGGTTTTTATTTGTAGTACATTCTTGAATGTATTTTAGTTATCCTGAATGTTTCCAGGAAATAAATGAAATTAGACCAAGCAAAGTCAGTCTGGTTCATCTATTAGACCCCCACAATAAAGAAAATACAGTTCAGTTCTGAAACACTGTTAAGGTTTGAATGCAATAACTAATCTTCTGAATCCCTAGTACATGGAAAAGTAACGAAGCCTATATATGAAGAACCACACTACAGAATAACAGTCTGCAAGTCCAAATATGCTAGTTAGCCACAATACTGTGTGTGAGGTGCTAAATCGTAGAGACCAATTGCGCATGGAAATGACAAGGAGGTTGGCAGCTCCAGTTTCCTTCATAGGTGGCTGTCCTAAGGGCATGCTGGCTGCAACTCTGCCCACAATCAGTTTTGGAAATGCAGGACAACTGACAGAGAGGCAATGAGGATCTGTAGCAGTAGTCAGCATAACTGTCCAGAGCACCCATGACATGAACTAGTTCGATGTTTGGGACTGAACAGCCATTCTGTGATAGTGCACTGGCATAAATACCATCATGGCACGGAGATACGGTGTGACCTGCTAATGGGCACATGACATGATGTCAGTAAAACACAGGCTATGATTGCAGCAACATGGTGAACATCCACACTCTACCACCAGCAAAACGGGTGCCTCTCATTTCGACTGCCACAGATAACAATTCGACGTCTATGGTCACCGTCAGGAAAGTTTACTAATATATGAGGTGAGCACAGGTTGGGGTTTAGCTTACTGACATTTGTGCTGGCTGTGGCAGATAACACCTGGAGCATGGCCACCAAGTTGGTATGGATGTGTGGTCGATTGATGAGTGACTGAGACCAAGCAGATTCCCTGAAATCCAGAGAGGAGCTCACATTCCAACACACTCAGATCCCAACAACATCCTAGACTTCACATACATTTACTCCCACTTTATTTCACTATGCTTCCTTTCCACTCACCATCCATTTTTCTTGTCCTTCCTCATATCTTTCTGTTTCTTTTCTGCTCTCCTGGTTCTGCATTGGACTATTGCTCTTCACCTAAGCTATCTTTACTTCTCACACTGCCCTCATCTCTGGTCTGAAGCAGACACAGTGCTTGCCAGTATACTATCTTTCACCTTGTACTCTCTCTGGTGTCTCCCCCTTCATCTTCGCCTACCCTCACCATAACCACATGTGGGTGTCTCTCATACTGGGCCTACAATTCCTTTATGACTTTCCTCAGTCTATCAATCTATCCTCCTAAAGGAAGGTGCTAATAGTCACACCCACAATGCCTTTCCTAACAGTGATTGGGTGATGATACCTGGGCAGTATTCTTATACACATAATGAGTTATGAATATACAAAATTTGACTGAAATTGCTTCAAATGCTTCTGAGTTAACCTTCCACGTCACAACCTCATCACTCCAGCTCCTATGGGTATTAAGTGGTTGTTGAATAATAATAATAATAATAATAATAATAATAATAATAATAGCAATAATGACCACTCATCTCAGATGAGTGGTATCATCTAACACAGCCACACATAGATGAAGACGCATCCAACACATGGCTAAGAAACGGCAATATATACAGTGAGACGGAAGGATTCATGATCGCAATGCAGGATCAAACAATAAACACCAGATATTACAGCAAGCATATTATTAAAGATCCCAATACCACAACAGATAAATGCAGACTTTGCAAACAACAAATAGAAACAGTAGATCACATCACAAGCGGATGTACAATACTAGCAAATACAGAATACCCCAGAAGACATGACAATGTAGCAAAAATAATACATCAACAACTTGCCATAAAACATAAACTAATAAAACAACACGTTCCCACATACAAGTACACACCACAAAATGTACTGGAGAATGATGAATACAAATTATACTAGAACAGAACGATTATAACAGATAAAACAACACCACATAACAAGCCTGACATCATACTCACCAATAAAAAGAAGAAATTAACACAACTAATTGAAATATCCATACCCAACACAACAAATATACAGAAGAAAACAGGAGAAAAAATTGAAAAATACATCCAACTGGCTGAGGAAGTCAAGGACATGTGGCATCAGGATAAAGTCGACATTATCCCAATTATACTATCAACTACAGGAGTCATACCTCACAATATCCACCAGTACATCAATGCAATACAGCTACATCCAAACATATATATACAACTACAAAAATCTGTAATTATTGATACATGTTCAATTACCCGAAAGTTCCTAAATGCAATATAACATATACCATACAGTTACAAGGAAGTCACGCTTGACCGAGGTCCGCGTCACGTTCCATTTTTAACCAGACTTAAGTCTGAGAAAAAAAAGGTCAATAATAATAAATGACGTATAATTAATATGGAAAAAATTAAGGGATAGTACAATTGCATTATTAGTAAATGAACTGTGTGTATGAAATAGTGCTATTCTTCCTTCACTTCCATCACTATATATATGTATATTTGTCGTCTTCTGAAAGTTCTTACTTCTGTTAATCTTACGAAATAGGACCACGGACTTGCTCTCTTACATTTCAATTGTAGATGCAGGCAGCTGACTCCAAGGGCACCAGTGCCTCTCAAAGTGAAGGAAATCCTCCCAACTTGGTTCTATCTCACTTCAATAAAAATATTTAATACTGTTATTAAGTCTTCTCTTATTCAGAATCACATATAATACACAACACTTGTAGCATGTCGTAGTTTGAGCAATATATCTCAACCATCCTTCTACATAATATGAGAGAGTGAAATAAAATCATGTAAAAAGAAAAGTGAATAATGTTCTTTGTTCATTTGTCTGCTCCTTGTATTCCTGATACCATTTACTTACCTTCCCAACTTCCTCTTGCTTAATGTTTTACATGAAATTACTCCATCTGCGATCTTGCTGTTGTATAATTTTCATTTGCTTACAAAACTTGTGGTAATCGTACGGTTGTGTTGTACCTTGCCTTTATAACATTTTTAATTTTTTATCTTGCTCTGTTAATTCACTAAATTCCTCAAAATCTTATGGTAACCCAGGCATCTGCATCAACATCCTTTAATATAAATGGTCCTGAAACTGAATTCTTGTAAATATAGACACCACCTAGCTAATCTATGGTGCAACTGTTCATATGTTAAAAGATATGACAGTGACTGATGATCACAGCAAACTTTGGTATTTTTACCCCATAAAAAATATTCAAACTTTTTAAATGCCCATTTACAGCTAAAATTTCCAATTTTGACACAGAGCAAGGTCTTTCTGCTTCTGATAATGTTCAACTAGCAAAACTAATGAGCATGGGTCCTTCTTCACCTTCTTCTCGCATCTGGAACAAGCATGCCCCCAGTCCCTGAGATAATGCAGCTGCGCATAGACAAAAATTATTGGCCATGTAAGGGTGGCTAAGAATGTTTGCATAAATTAATACCTGCTTAATGTTATTAAATTCCTCCTAACACTTGTCATCCCCTACCTAAGGCCAGGATACTAGTCCTAAATAAGCTTTTCATTGTTTTTTATTCCATAAAGCTGGAAATTGCATATGGCATGAGTTTTTTCGGATCAGGTAATACACCTTGTTCTGACACAACATGTCCTAAACATTTGACTTGTTCCTTACCAAAATTAGACTTTCTTAAATTGGCTGCTACTCCATAATCTGCAAATTGTTCAAGCACCTGTTCAGTCAGCCCGATACATTCTAACCAAGCGGGTGTGGCTATCAGCATGTTGTCCACATAAACAGTGACTTTGCTAAGCAATTCTAGTACTAAGACCTTGTCCAGTGCCAATATAAACATGCCTGCACTCATGTTCAGTCCAAAAGGTAGAACACAGAATTCATACCTCCTGCCACCACAAACAAATGCTGTATCTTATCAACTTTCTTTGTGGAGCTTTCTTTGCCAATAGGACTCCTTGAGGTATTTTGTATTGTAATACTTTAAAAGCTATTTGTCCACGATTTCTGGTCTCATGCACACTGTTACTAAAGTCTTATTGATACCTCTGGCATCGAGAACTAAACTTACAGACCCATCTGGTTTACTTACTGGTAATATAGGACTCCAATAGGGTGAAAACGAAGAGTATATAATCTCCCATTTGATCATATGATTGATCTCTTCCCTTACTGCCTCTCATTTTGCCCATGGAGTAGGATATTACATTACACAAAATATTTCATGTGGATGAACTTCAAATTTATATTCATAGTGTATGATTACTCCAGGCTTCTTACTGAAAACATCTGCATGCTTAAACAACAACTCTGAAAGTTCTTGTCATTGCATATCATTTAGTATCTGTGATTCACATAGTGTCTGCTCTACCATTTCGTTACTAACATCAGTGTTTGCTTCTCATTCGGGATCAAATTTGTAAAATTCACATTTGGAGACAAATATTGTACTATTACATTTGAATCTGGTGTGTTTTTGTTACTTTAATCGGGTGTTTTGACTAAATCAACAGAAAAAAATCTAATCCTTTACATAAAAGTGGAATTTACCATTACCTATGTCAATCTGTGGTTTGTATGTTCTAAACGTGTCCGTGCCAATATGACAACTAAGCTTGTGAATTGTATGACAGTTGCACTTCACTGTAAAATGTTCAATTTGTAATGGAATAAGTGCCTGATGTGTCAGCAATTTAGTCTTACCGCCTGTAGCAGTTCACACCTTGCAATTTTGGACAGGGTATGTTGGAATTTTTCCTTTTTTCTTCGATTCACAGAAAAATGATTTTGACTTTAGGTTTGTATATGAAACTGTACCTAAAATTAACTGTGTGTCAATATGAAATATTTTCAGCTTAAAAATTGCTTGTACTTGTTATTCCTGCATATTATTCATTGTGTCTAACTCATGCTGATACAGATCCCTCTTGACGTTGCCTCGTTTGTCAAATCTTATAAAACAAGTTAGTAGTTTTCTTTTGCCCCCACTCCCAGACAAGTCAATAGCTGGTGCTTAACAACGACCTACTAGGGTTTCCCGATGGCTTAGTGTGACTCAATTCATTACCTGGAGTGCCAGGTTTGTGTTGTTGGCTGCTCATGGCATTTCTTTGCGAGTGCTCATCTTATTAGTAGAAACTGCTGTGCTGTTACTTAGCTGTCCATAAGTTGGCTGTTGTACAGCATAAGGCATGCCGTTGGCACATGTCGGCCACTGCTGTGGCTGACTGTTTCTGTTTGTATTCAGCATATGACCTTGTGATGGTGAATTGTAATTTGATCATGTATTGAAATTACTCCTGTTTTCAAAATTTCTTTTTAATCTTATGTATTTTCCATTCCCATATTCGTTACTTCTGGGTATGTAACTGTACTGTTGTACGTACCATCACTGCTGTGTGTTTAGATCACATTTCATGGCCTGATTTATGTAACTATGCAGTTGTGCCCGATTTTCTGTTGCTCTATTCAGAACAGGTCTTTCTTGATATATTAAATTGACAGAATCAAGCACTGACAGAAAATATGCAGTGTCATGCTCTGGCATTGTGACTAACGTTTCTCTAATGTGCCATGGTAAGCGACTTCAGAATTTTTAATACGTCTACCTGTGATACTGGGTTCATCCAGTAGTGTGTCTTGCTCAGGTATTGTTCAAAGTATTCATGTAGACTACCTTATTTGCCAATGAATGATGGGGGTTGAAAACCTCATGTCCGAGTCTGCCTTGTACTGCCTCAGACCAGTATTTGCCAAGGAAAGCTCATTCAAATTGTGTGCAAGTGCTACAACGTTTGGCCATTTCAGTTGCCCATGAAAGTACATAACCTCATGTATATCCCACAGCAAATCTGATTTTCTGTGCTTCTGTCCAGTTGCATGGAAATACCGGGTCATCAAAAAATCAGTATAAATTTGAAAACTGAATAAATCACAGAATAATGTAAATAGAGAGGTACAAATTGACACACATGCTTGGAATGACATGGGGTTTTATTAGAACCAAAAAAATAGAAAAGTTCAAAAATTGCGCTTCATCTGATCAGAATAGCAATAATTAGCATTACAAAGTAAGACAAAGCAAAGATTATGTTCTTTACAGGAAATGCTCAATATGTGCACCATCATTTCTCAACAACAGCTGCAGAAGAGGAATAATGTTGTGAACAGCACTGTAAAACATGTCCGGAGTTATGGTGAGGCATTGGCATTGGATGTTGTCTTTCAGCATTCCCAGAGATGTCAGTCAATCACGATACACTTGCAACTTCAGGTAACCCCAAAGCCAATAATCGCATGGACTGAGGTCTGGGAGGTGAAGCACAATGAAAGTGGCGGCTGAGCACATGATCATCACCAAACGATACACGCATGTAGCAATATGGGGTGGAGTGCCATCCTGCATAAACATCGTATGTTCCAGCAGGTGTTTATCAGCCAGGCTGGGGATGATGCAATTCTGTAACATATTGGTGTACCTCTCACCCGTCACGGTAGCAGTTTTGTTGTCCTGTGCCATCTGTTGGACATTTTGTGAACTTCGTTTTTTTTTTCGGTTCTAATAAAACCCCATGTCATTCCAAGCGTGTGTGTCAATTTCTACCCCTCTATCTACATTATTCGGTGGTTTATTAAGTTTCAAATTTATACTGACTTTTTGATCACCCTGTACATGACTAAAAGCACTGACAAATACTACCTGATTCTTTCTTTTACCTTTGTTAGCGAATGTAGGAAATTGTCGATGTCTCAGAAAACCTTCCTCTGCAAAAGTTGTTGATAGACATGTGGCATTTTTGGTCATATTTATGTTATTGTAGTTACCTGTAATTGCAGTTGGTAATTGCCCAGGTGTTGGAGTTGTGGTTAAGTTTACAATTTGCACTATACAACTGTCACTGCTAGCTGCTATACAACTATTTGTGGATAAATACCAACAGGTTGTGGTGTGCTCCCTATCCTGTGCCTTATTTACATGCATATTGCGAGATCTGATAATATTTGCTTCTGAAAGATTGCCGATCCTACCTTCCACGGCTTATAGGTTAGTGGTTAATGTTTACCTTGCTCACTATCATCATCATCATCATCATTTAAGACTGATTATGCCTTTCAGCGTTCAGTCTGGAGCATAGCCCCCCCCCCCCCCCTTATACAGTTCCTCCATGATCCCCTATTCAGTGCAACATTGATGCCTCTTCTGATGTTAAACCTATTACTTCAAAATCATTCTTAACCAAATCCAGGTACCTTCTCCTCGGTCTGCCCCGACTCCTCCTACCCTCTACTGCTGAATCCATGAGTCTCTTGGGTAACCTTGCTTCTCCCATGCGTGTAACATGACCCCACCATCTAAGCCTGTTCGCCCTGACTGCTACATCTATAGAGTTCATTCCCAGTTTTTCTTTGATTTCCTCATTGTGGACACCCTCCTGCCATTGTTCCCATCTGCTAGTACCTGCAATCATCCTAGCTACTTTCATATCCGTAACCTCAACCTTGTTGATAAGGTAACCTGAATCCACCCAGCTTTCGCTCCCATACAAAAAAGTTGGTCGAATGATTGAACGGTGCACAGATAACTTAGTCTTGGTACTGACTTCCTTCTTGCAGAAGAGAGTAGATCGTAGCTGAGTGCTCACTACATTAGCTTTGCTACTCCTCGCTTCCAGTTCTTTCACTATGTTGCCATCCTGTGAGAATATGCATCCTAAGTACTTGAAACCATCCACCTGTTCTAACTTTCTTCCTCCTATTTGGCACTCAATCCATTTATATTTCTTTCCCACTGACATTACTTTCGTTTTGGAGATGCTAATCTTCATACCATAGTCCTTACATTTCTGATCTAGCTCTGAAATATTACTTTGCAAACTTTCAATCGAATCTGCCATCACAACTAAGTTGGTTGGTTGGTTGTTTGGGAAAGGAGACCAGACAGCGTAGTCATCGGTCTCATCGAATTAGGGAAGGATGGGGAAGGAAGTCGGCCGTGCACTTTCAGAGGAACCATCCCGGCATTTGCCTGGAGTGATTTAGGGAAATCACGGAAAACCTAAATCAGGATGGCCGGACGCGGGATTGAACCGTCGTCCTCCCGAATGCGAGTCCAGTGTCTAACCACTGCGCCACCTCGCTCGGTCACAACTAAGTCATCTGCATATGCAAGACTGCTTATTTTGTGTTCACATATCTTAATCTCACCCAGCCAGTCTATTGTTTTCAACATATGATCCATGAATAATATGAACAACAGTGGAGACAGGTTGCAGCCTTGTCTTACCCCAGAAACTACTCTGAACCATGAACTCAATTTACCGTCAACTCTAACTGCTGCCTGACTATCCATGTAAAGACATTTAATTGCTTGCAAAAGTTTGCCTCGTATTCCATAATCTTGTAGAACAGACAATAACTTCCTCCTAGGAACCCGGTCATATGCCTTTTCTAGATCTATAAAGCATAGATACAATTCCCTGTTCCACTCATAACACTTCTCCATTATTTGCTGTAAGCTAAAAATCTGGTCCTGACAACCTCTAAGAGGCCTAAACCCACACTGATTTTCATCCAATTGGTCCTCAACTAATATTCACACTTTCCTTTCAACAATACCTGAGAAGATTTTACCCACAACGCTGATTAAAGAGATACCTCTGTAGTTGTTACAATCTTTTCTGTTTCCATGTTTAAAGATTGGTGTGATTACTGCTTTTGTCCAGTCTGATGGAACCTGTCCTGACTCACAGGTCATTTCAACTATCCTGTGTAGCCATTTAAGACCTGACATTCCACTGTATTTGACGAGTTCCGACTTAATTTCATCCACACCAAGCCACTTTATTGCACAGCAATCTATTGACCATTTTTTCCACTTCCTCAAATGTGATCCTATTTCCATCATCACTGCTATCCCATTCTACCTCGAAATCTGAAACATTACTGATCGTATTTTCACCTACATTGAGCAACTCTTCAAAATATTCCCTCCATCTTCCCAAGGCATCCACAGGATTCACCAGCAGTTTTTCTGACCTGTCCAAAATACTTGTCATTTCCTTCTTACCTCCCTTTCGAAGACTGCTAATTACACTCCAGAATGGTTTTCCAGCAGCTTGACCCATAGTCTCCAACCTGTTTCCAAAGTCTTCCCATGATTTCTTCTTGGATGCTGCAATTATCTGTTTGGCTTTGTTTCTTTCTTCAACATAACTTTCTCTGTCTACCTGGGGTCTGGTATGTAGCCATTTTTGATACGCCTTCTTTTTCCTTTTACAGGCTGCCTTGACTGTATCATTCCACCAAGCTGTTTGCTTCTTCCTACTTTTACACACTACTGTTCCAAGACATTCTTTAGCCACTTCTAGTACTGTGTCCCTGTACCTTGTCCATTCCTTTTCCAATGACTGTAATTGGCTACATTCAACTAACTGGTACCTTTCTGAGATCGGTGTTATGTACTTGTGCCTGATTTCCTTATCCTGAAGTTTCTCCACTCTTATCCTCCTACATGTGGACCTGACCTCCTGCACTTTCGGCCTCACAATCCCAATTTCACTGCAGATTAAATAATGATCAGTATCATCAAAGAATCCCCTGAATACATGTGTGTCCCTTACAGCCTTCCTGAATTCCTGATCTGTTATTACATAGTCAATGACAGATCTGGTTCCCCTGCCTTCCCAAGTATACCGGTGAATGTTCTTATGTTTAAAAAAGGAGTTTGTGATTACTAAGCCCATACTGGCACAGAAATCCAAGAGTTGTTTCCCGTTCCTGTTGGCCTCCATACCCTCTCCAAATTTACCCATAACCTTTTCATACCCTTCTGTTCGATTTCCAATCCTGGCGTTAAAATCACACATGAGCAGAACACTGTCTTTGTCCTTTACTCTAACAACTACATCACTGAGTGCCTCATAAAAACTATCCATCTTATCTTGATCTGTCCCTTCACAATGCGAATATACTGACACAATCCTAATTTTCTTGCTAGACACTGTCAAATCTATCCACATCAGTCGTTTGTTTACATACCTTATTGCAACTATGCTGGGTTCCATTTCTTTCCTGATGTAAAGCCCTGCACCCCATTGTGCTATTCCTGCTTTGACTCCTGACAGGTAGACCTTGTATTCTCCCACTTCCTCTTCTTTCTCACTCCTTACCTGAATGTCACTAACAGCTAAAACGTCCAGCCCCATCTTACTTGCAGCCTCTGCCAGCTCTACTTTCTTCCCAGAGTAGCCCCTATTGATATTAATAGCTCCCCATCTCATTACCATTTGTTTGCCAAGTCATATCTTAGGAGTCCCTGGTTTGTCAGTTAGAGGTGGGACTCCGTCACCTCCAAAGGTCCGAGGCATTTTGCTCTGATTGTTGCCAGCATCATATTTAAAGTACCAGGGAAGCAGGTTGCTAGCCTTACTTGCCCCGAGTCCCATCGGGTTTTACCCCTAATGGCTGAGGGACTAACCGGTGGATTTGGTAGTCTTTGGCGTATGAGCACAAAGGTGACCACGACTCAGAATATGTCCGAGATGCCCAGCCTTATTCCAAAGCAATTGGTATCTCGACTGTCGGGACCACTTACTTGGCCACTCATACGTTGCCTGTGGTTCATGAACTAGGACATGACTACAGGAACCCACACCATGAATCATATTGCATATTGCGAGATCTGATAATATTTGCTTCTGAAAGATTGCCGATCCTACCTTCCACGGCTTATAGGTTAGTGGTTAATGTTTACCTTGCTCACTATTTCATTTTATTTTTTCTGAATAGCTTTTTCTTCTTAATCTACGAGGGTCAGTCAAAAAGTAATGCCTCCTTTTTTTTTTTCTACGTTTAATTGTCAGGAAATTTAAATGCAATTACATAGGTTGAAAACCACAACATTGAGGATCATTTTGTCATTTTTCAATGTAATCTCCGCCCATCTCTACAGTTTTGGTCCATCTTTGAACAAGGGCATGTATCCCAGCACGGTAAAAATCACAGCTCTGCTTCCTAAGCCATTGACGCACGGATGTTTTGACGGCCTCCTCATCTTCAAAATGAATCCCACGATGAGCTTCTTTTAGTGGCCCGAACAGATGGAAGTCTGATGGTGCCAGGTCACGGCTGTATGGGGGATGAGGCAAAACTTCCCATCCAATTTTGACAATCTCGTCAGAGGTGTGACGACTGGTGTGTGGTCTTGCATTGTCATGCAAAAGAAGAACATCTGCCATTGATTTTGTTGGGCGAACTCGCTGAAGACGTGCTTTAAGTTTGTTGAGGGTTGTGACGTATTGAACAGAATTTATTGTGCATCCCTGCTCCAAAAAATCAACCAGAATCACACCCTCTGTATCCCAGAAAACTGTTGCCATAACTTTCCCTGCCGATCGCACAGTTTTGAATTTTTTCTTCCTCGGCGAGCTTGTGTGACGCCACTCCATTGACTGCCTCTTTGATTCGGGTTCAAAAAAATGCACCCATGTTTCGTCCCTGGTCACAATTTTTTTCAGAAACTCATCTCCCTCCAAACGGAAGCGCTGCAAGTGTTGGGAGGCTATTGTTTTCCTTGCCTCTTTATTCTGATCGGTTAACATTCTTGGAACCCACCGTGCACAAACTTTTGAGTACCCCAATTGTTTAATAATCGTGATCACACTGCCTTTACTAAGAGAAATAATGCGACACACTTCATCTGCAGTCACCCGACGGTCACCACGAATGATGTCATCAACTTGCTGAATGTTGTGTGGAGTCACTGCACTCACCGGCCTGCCGCTCCGCTTTTCGTCAGTCAACGGTGTTTGCCCTTCAGCTTCCTTACAACGACGAACCCATCGTCTAACAGTGCTGACATCCACTGTCACAACACCATACACCTTCTTCAGTCTTTCATGAATGCGTATGGGCGTTTCACCTTCTGCATTCAAGAATTCAATCACACAACGCTGTCTCAAACGAACATCGATGTCGGCCATCTTACAAACTTCTGCTGTGCTGCCACCTGTTGACACAGAAAGTTACTACTGCAGTGGATTGCAGAAGAAGGTTTGAGGAATGGCGCCAAATTCAAATTTTTCACTTAACTTAATTTCTTTAAGTAGAAAAAAAATGGGAGGCATTACTTTTTGACCGACCCTCGTATGTATAATTTACAGTCGGTTACTAAAGAATGTGTAGAGGTCTGTTAATTTGTAGGAACATTTTGTATGATATGATTCTTCTGTAGTTAGTAAATATAACAAGTGTATTGTTTGCATTTGATACCTTAGTGTTCATACACGATATGATTAATATAGAGACTAGAATTCACTCATGTGTTTAATATGTAAGAATCTAGGTAATCATTGAAATGTGTCATTTGTTTTAGGATGAGAGTTTTATTTCTTAATTAATCAAATAATCATTTTAAACAATGCTGAGGATTGTTTGGGATTGTTAAGGAAGTATAAATAGCTACAGATACGTTGGCAATGTAGTCCATTGGTTTTGGTTTTTGAGCAATGAGCATGTAGCTGCCCTTTTTGTATTGTAAGTATTGTAGGCTAATGCAGTAATACTTTGATTTTGCTTTGAAAGTATAATAAAAATTATGAAACTTAACACAAGACTGAACCAAATTAACTCTCCAGTAGTTAATTTACAGTGACTGTCAATGTACTCAGGACGTCGACTGCGGCAGATCATAACTATGAACAACCCCATTATTACGAGTAGTTAAGAATGTTATAAGCTAGAGGTACACCTTCATAGTTTGTTTATTTTGTTTAACAACACGGGTAACTTTTTTACTGTCGAGCACAACTCATTTTGTGTTGCTTTGATATACATCTTCACATCTGCAATTTTCTTTACCTGTTGCTCTACTAGTCATGATGGTCATTGAAAGAATCTACCTTCTGTTCTCACTCCGTAATATTATCGTTAACTTCAGGAAGTACTTCAAGACTTGCTTGTCTTTTGTACCATTCAATAATTCCTCAATTTCAGTGTGAAAATTCTTGGCTAAGTCATTGAACTTCTGTGGGACTGTGGCTTGCAAATACTTTTTTTTGTTCTTGTTTCTTTGTATTTAGATCTTATGTAACACTTTTGTTGGTGTTTTACTGTGTTCACATCTTGCGTCAAATTATCAATTTCAATATTTGTATCTTGTTCCGTATCACAAAAATTGGTGTGCACATAATCTAATTTCATGTTTACGATAGGTAATAACTGTCATAGCAGTCTATCAGTTATACTACTGTGGTTACTGTCAGCTTTGTAATGTGTTGTCCAGATTCATATTTGTATATTTCTATGTTTCATTCGTAAGCAGTATGTCACTCTGGGAGCTGCCTGACATTGTCTTGTTAATTGTAAACATTGTGTTGTCAAGGTTATTCTGCTGTGGAGTGTTGCTATCATTTGTCACACCTGGGACACTCATCTATAACCTACTTGAACTTTTTGCGGTAGATATGCATGGCACCTGAACTTCAATTGTTCATTTGCACAATTCTATACACCTCAGCCGATTGCCTTTTCTTTACTGCTATCAACAATGGACATATATTTTCATGCCATGTATGAATATGCAGAAATAAAAATTTCACAAAAAATGCTAAAATTTCAAATGCTAATTATTGCACTTAATTGTAATTTACACAATGTCAAATCCTGTTTTACATCTATTACGATATGCAAACTATTGTGTCGCAATTCTTTATGATTTACTGACAACGTGTAACACACTGGAAAATTCCAGTGAATTTTCCACAATAAAATTCAAGGAAGGGAATAATAAGGAAAAGCTATGTATTTACATAAAAAGAGATGCTGCAAAGGCTAAGCATATGAGCAACTTGCAAAGCCATCCTATCTTTGCTGCGCCAAACAAAATGGCTTACTATGGAAAATTTCACATAACCAGGGTACAGTTCTTACTTCTCTACAAAATTTTCTTCCTTTCTGCTTTACTTGCAACCCATTGTGATTCATGTAAACATAAAATACAAATGATTAGTTTTTATGAGTAATAACAATGTCATAGAAATCTCTTTCTATAGCAATAGTTAACATACCCTACTTACAACTGTTAGCCTGAGGTAGTGGCACTTATCTCTACAGTTTTATATAACAACAATAGTAATGAAAAAAATTATTGGATAGCACAATTGCATTATTAGTAAATGATATGTATGTACGAAATTGTGCTAGTCTTCCTTCACTTTACCTTGCGTCCTTTTTTTTTTTTATGTCATCTTCTGAAAGCTCTTATACTTCTGTTTATCTTATGAAATAGGACCGTGGATTCCTCTCACATTTCATTTCAATTGTAGATGCAGGCAGCTGACTCCAAGGACACCAGTGCCTTTCAAGATGAAGGAAATCCTCCCAGCTTTGCTCCACGTCACTTCAATAAAAGTAGTTAATGCTGTTATTAAGTCTTCTCTTATTCAGAATCACATATAATACAAAGCACTCGTTGCAAATCTTACTTCAAGCAATACATTGAAGCAATCCTGCATATGAGAGAGTGAAACAAAAAAATGTACAACGAAAAGTGAATGATGTTTTTTGTTCATTTGTCTGCTCCTTACTGACCACTCATAATTAATGGCTTTGCTGACATAGATAGACCTTGCTTCTGTTATAATCACTGTTTCATTTTTTTGTTTTTTAATGAATTCTAACTTTACCACGTCCCGGTGGTCTTTCCCAATGTACCTTCACATTGTTATCCTGACAAACTTCATTAAAGCTTATGAGCTTCAATGCAATCAGTCGAATGGTATTGGAACAAACAGAAGAAGAAGAAAAAAAAGATGTATTCGTCTTTATAGTTGTTGTATTTATGTATGAATGAATAAAGTCAAATTAGAAAATTATTCACAACACAGTACTATAATACAACCAATCATGCAAACTGATATTTTCCACAATCTGCTCTCTTCACACCGCAGTTTGCTGCACTGATACTGAAGGTGTTTCAGTTCTGTAGCAATGCTACTGGAATAGGCATATTAAGAAGGATTGTCACTTTTTAAAGTTTCCAGCTTTCTCTTCTTGCTACCTTTTGACTGAATGCCTGGTGTGTATTCTTTATTACACCGGTAACAAATTTGTTGCAACACAGAATAATTTTCACAGTTTTCAATCATTTGAATGTCACAAAAATTAGGTTGCTCAAAATTTGATGACAAATTACACAATATCAATCCCTCAGTGCTTGTGTTTGGTTATACTCCTGCAATATGGTCTTTTCAGATTAAAGATGCACAAGTTTGAAAAAGTGATATAGCTGTAGCCTACATGACAACCTTAATGACAAATGGCCTTAGGTCAAGTAGGCTGCTTCTATCTGAGTACCTTATATGTGTAACAAACTCCTCGTAATTCATGACTTTGTGGAAAACTAGCACGCATTGCATTTCAGTTTTCTTGCAGCCACTGAGGTACATGATCAATGGTACGTAGCTGTTAACACCATTAGTGTCAGAATCTGATACACAAGGAGAGGCAGAACAGTGAGAAAAGAGTGTGTATCCCTTCTATGGTTATGAAAAACAGAAATAATTTACTTTGGTTGTTCTACCTATCACAGGTTTCTTTAAGATCTTCAAAAATGTAGAAATTCAGTTTTTTCTCCGCTTAAAGTACTTGCCTGATTAACATGTATCAATGTGACCCAGGCAGTTGTCTGCAATCCAAATTGGTCTTCAGAAAGATTAGTGTGAAATTTCCAGGCTAAGTGGATTTCACATACACAATATTTGAAATCTCAAGACTGGAACATGTAGACGACTTCAGAGCAGATAATGTTTCTTTTGTAAAGACTGACACGCCTCTTGCCTACCCCTACCATTTATCAAGAGGAGCCAGAAAGTATTTTTGAGGTAATGAGCTGCTCATCTGTATTTAACAACGCAAAATCCAGGATGGTATATTGACAATTTTATGAAAAGGATGTTGCTACTCACCTTACAGTAGAGATGAGTCACAAGAAAAAGAAACAAGTAAGGTCTTCATTTGGACTGAACAACCAGAATGAGGTGGGGAAAAGGCAGGGCAACTAGGTGCCGTCAGCAGGTTAGATGAGGAGCAGGGCAGGGTGGGGCAGGGGCGGGGGCAGCAGGAAAGGAGAAGAAAGAAGACTGTGTGCACTTGTGGAAGAGTGCTGTTTAGTGCTGTAGTGGGAACAGGAAAGGGGATAGGAGGGTAAGGATATTCTATGGTGACATGACAAACAACAAGCTGTCTGCATGAATGGTCACCAACAAACTATGGTCAAGAAACAGTTTCTAGTATTCACCACAGTAACATTTTTGTTTATGAAGTTCATGCTTGCTAATCATTTGATCAATGTGTAATCATCATCAGTTCCAGTTTCAAAAGACTCAATATTTACTGGTCACAGCAATAATGAGCCATCCACATTGGCTACATTGTCTCCTATCACAAGGAGTGTGTACTTGTAGTTGCACCTAGCTTCTTGATTGCAATGGATCTGGATCCTGTCAGGAAAATGATTTACTCAGACAGAGAAAGATATCATTGCTGCTTTCAGCAGCATTTCTTCTCTTGGCATACGCAGTAGCTTATTTTCTTTCTTTCTTTATTTGTTTATTTTCATTGGATATGTACACAACATACATTTTATGGATCAAGTCAAATTTGTATCGCAAGAATTCAAGTAGAGAAATATGCTTAACAAGCAGTATTTAGCAAATTATGAGTATATACGTCAATACTTGAGTACCATACCATATCTTTTAATTACAATTTGCTTACATCATCTAAAAGATCTTCAAACTGTTTCTTGATACTGATCCTTGCAACCTGTTATAAACATAATGTATTCAGACCTTAGTAGCACTTGCCTCTGAAATTTAATCTACATCTACATCTACATTTATACTCCACAAGCCACCCAACGGTGGCATTGGTGGATTAGCCAGGAATGTACAGTATTGGCCAAAAATATAATTTTAGTACCACTAAATTGTTGGAAAATTGCTCCATTACACGATGCAAGATTGAGACCTCTCCATGTATCCAATTGAGGGTAGCACAGGGAATGGAGTTATCGACACTGGATCTCTGGTGCAAGAACCAGACATGTCAATAGCTTGCACTGTCACTGCAACAAACAGTAGCCATTCTGGCATGTGAAATACATCCAAGGAGTTCACTGTGGTTGATGTTACACAAGATGTAGTTTTACATTTCTCGTCTCCCTCAAAACTGCTGTATCAGCTTAACACTAAGATGGATGAAAACGAGAAGTTTACTTCTACAAAATAAAGGCTCTGTAAGTACTCCATTGCAAATAAGCATGTAGTTTGCAGTAGTGCGTCATTATGACAACCTGTCAACCACGATTTCATCATTCAGGAAGCCTCAGCTACATTGCTTGAGAAGGACGTCCAGGAAGTGCCTCTGCTAGTTAAATCTAACAAATAGGAACATATCATGATGCTGGACAAGAACTTGCCAGTATCAGACATGGATTATATGACAAGGTCATCTGTGACAGAACAGTTACAGATGCCACTTACAGTTTGTCAGAAAGAGAAGCATAATGAACTTGTGTACCATACATACTAGTGTAGCAATTCTTTTTTAAGTCACATACTGCTCATAATATTCAGTAAGCTTTCAAGTGCCAATAGTTGTTTGTTTTAGTTACTTTAATTTTTGAATATAAAAAGAACTTTTTGGTGCAAAATCGATACTAGCCCAATTTCTTCAATTCAATGAATATAATAATTCTTTGGTTATATGGTAGACAATTATAATTGTGTTGGTAGTCTAAATAAGGTTGGATGAAGACAACACCAGTTAATGAAGTTCTTCTATTTCAGGAATTTGTAGCAGAAAGAGCAAAAGTGAAAAAAATGGACCTAGTATTACAGTACCTAAAAATTCTGTTGTTGCAGAGGGTATGAACCATTTTATACTAAATTTTATGTTCTTAACAAATTGCCCTTAAATAAATTGCAATTTTTTCCTACATGGCGTTGAAAGTGATTTCCAATCCCTCCTTGAGTTTATGCATGACATACGTACATTCACCAAAATACTTGTTGGGAACTCTTCTTCTACTCTGTACAAGTTTTCTCAATTCACCTGCCAGTTTCAGTTTTTATAATGAACAGTGCATTGGATATGGCATAAAAGTAGACATCAAGCTACGTTACAAACCAATTTGCAATTTGTAACCACAATCGATACTTCGATATCAGATTTATTGGCTGTGCAACAATTTTTTCACCTGTCAAACTAATCTATGCCTGGGTCTGAACTATAGATTGGTCTGTCACCACAACCACGAAAAAGGAGAAGCTTGCACAGTACTATTACACACTGAACCCCACATGTAGTTTCTGATAACCAAGTTAATTTGGCTCTGGCATTTCAATAAACAGAGCTGATTTAGAGGAACACAACACACTAATAATCTTAACGATTATTGATGCAAATGACTAATCATCAGTATCATTACTGCTAGAAGAGCAAGTTCAACGTGAATCCCGACATTTGGGTCAATTAATAGCCTTTCACAAGGTCAGCAGTCAGTGACTTTCAGAAGTGGCTCTAAACTGGCAGAGGCTGGTAGCACCACTTCTGAAGGTTCTACAGAACAAGATAACCATAATATACTGATCAATTTATACAGAAACTCTCCAGAAGATTACTTCAACTGTTTCACTTTATTATTGCGGGTGGCAGAATGAAAGCACCAACATCTAGAAAGCTACCAGCAGCATCCATGCAGTACTGTAAATACATATTCCATCTTGTTATGCAAGTATTCACTTAGGCAGATGGAAAACCATTTACACAGTCTGAAATCTCATTAACTTTATGAATGTGTAAGAAATAGCTTTTCGATCAATGTTACTGGAACATGGTGAAAGTTTTATGAATAAATTTAACAGCTAGTGAGGTGGTACTGCATCTAGTTGAGGAGGACAATTTATGGCATCATCTGACTAAAAGATGAGATCAATTTATAGGACAATGTTGCAGTACAGTGCAAACACCTGCAATGACGATGAACAATGTATTACAGTGTTCACAATACCCTTTTTTATGGAACTTCAGTGGATATTGACACTTGTCAACAGCAGTGAAGCCACTTTCACTACAAAATACTCAGTCCAGATAATACTGAAAATTAGCTATGTATGTCAGTTGAGTCTTCTTAGCTACACATAATAGGATAAAGATGTGAACAATGAAGGTAAGAGAAACAGGTACAGAAATTATTTACCTTATTAACATCACTTGGATTTCCACATCCCCACAGAGGTACCAAGAATGATGCGTTACTCTATATTTTACATGGCGAGTTCCCCAGTAGGCCTACACAATCAAGAAAATGTGTGTGTTGAAGATACAAGAAAATACCATGCATCAGCAAAATGCGTCACCAAATGTGAATAAGAAGGGACAAAATTAAATATTTTCAGATATACAGGGTGAGTCACCTAACGTTACCGCTGGATATATTTCGTAAACCATATAAAATACTGACAAATCGATTCCACAGACCGAACGTGAGGAGAGGGGCTAGTGTAATTGGTTAATACAAACTATAAAAAAATGCACGGACGTATGTTTTTTAACACAAACCTACATTTTTTAAATGGAACCCCATTAGTTTTGTTAGCACATCTGAACATATAAACAAATACGTAATCAGTGCCGTTTGTTGCATTGTAAAATGTTAATTACATCCGGAGATATTGTAACCTAAAGTTGACGCTTGAGTACCACTCCTCCGCTGTTTGATCGTGTGTATCGGAGAGCACCGAATTACGTAGGGATCCAAAGGGAACGGTGATGGACCTTAGGTACAGAAGAGACTGGAACAGCACATTACGTCCACATGCTAACACCTTTTTATTGGTCTTTTTCACTGATGTACATGTACATTACCATTAGGGGCGAGGTAAATGTACACACGTGGTTTCCGTTTTCAATTACGAAGTGGAATAGAGTGTGTCCCATTGGAAACACATCGACGTATGTGGTATCAGCATGATGGTGCACCTGCACATTCCGCAATTAACACTGGGCTGACCCTTGACAGGATGTTCGACGGGCGTTTCATAGGACGTGGAGGACGCATAAATTGGCCAGCCCGTTCTCCTGATCTTACGCCTCTGGACTTCTTTCTGCGGGGTACGATAAAGGAGAATGTGTACCGTGATGTGCCTACCACCCCAGAGGATATGAAACAATGTATTGTGGCAGCCTTTACACCAGATGTACTGCGGCGTGTACGACATTCATTACGCCAGAGATTGCAATGTGTGCAGCAAATGATGGCCACCACATTGAACATCTATTGGCCTGACATGTCGGGACACACTCTATTCCACTCCGTAATTGAAAACGGAAACCACGTGTGTATGTGTACCTCACCCCTCATGGTAATGTACATGTGCGGCAGTGAAAAAGACCAATAAAAAGGTGTTAGCATGTGGGCGTAATGTGCTGTTCCAGTCTCTTCTGTACCTAAGGTCCATCACCGTTCCCTTTGGATCCCTACGTAATTCGGTGCTCTCCGATACACACGATCAAACAGCGGAGGAGTGGTACTCAAGCGTCAACTTTAGGTTACAATATCTCTGGATGTAATTAACATTTTACAATGCAACAAATGGCACTGATTACGTATTTGTTTATATGTTCAGATGTGCTAACAAAACTAACGGGGTTCCATTTTAAAAAACCTAGGTTTGTGTTAAAAAACATACTTCCGTGCATTTTTTTATAGTTTGTATTAACCAATTACACTAGCCCCTCTCCTCACGTTCGGTCTGTGGATCGATTCGTCAGTATTTGATGTGGTTTACGAAATGTATCCAGCGGTAATGTTAGGTGACTCACCCTGTATATGTAAGAAGCCCTGCAGGTTTTATGGCTACATTGAAAATCACATACAAAGTAATTAGCATTAACAAGCTTGGTGTCCCTCTACAGTAAGCATTAAAACATGTGAGACAGGAATGAATAGGATTCAACGAACTTTAATGGAAGAGAAAAAGACGTCTATAAAAATCCAAACAACAATGCAAACAGGGTTGTAAAAGGAACTTGAGAAAGAATTCCACATGCAGTAAGTTTTGTTTTCTTGTAAGCATTCCACATGGGCATGGTCTAAATGAAGCCAGGCATGTAAATAAAGACTGAAAGTACAAACAGAAAGTTCAAGAATATAAGTAGCTTTTTTCTGGGGCTACAAGCTCAGAAAAGGAGCATTTCATGGAACACATCTTGCATAGGAATGATTTAAAAAACGATACTGTGCAAAGAAATGCCAGATAGTATAAGCTGTCCAAGAAAAGAAACAGAGACCAATCCCACTGTCAACAATGAAAGAAACGGTAATCAATATCCCCACAACCACCTTCACTGTGGAGGAGCTGCAGCACATGAAAGGAGGAATTGCATTCCATGGTCAGTGGACAAGTGAAAAGAAATGTAATTTGAATTAGCGTCAATACTGACAATGCTGAAAAGAGGAAAGTGTTTGGCATCAGGGCTATACACATCACCAAACAGTCAGGTAAATGTGTTTCTGAAGGAGCTAGAACTGCTTTCACACAGGACTATCAGTGAATTCTCTTGCATAATGGCAGCAGGTGACCTAAACATGAACTCATTGAAAGACAACTGTTACACTGAAACAGCCCTACAAGGTGCAGTGAAATTACAGAGACACAGATCATGTAATTATCAATTTATCACTTTACAGCCGAGTTACAGGTCTTAAATACAGCCACTGCGGATCGTTATGGGGTATTTACTGAAGTGCAAGACAAGACAGAAAGGTCGCACAACAGCTTTATGAATTGCGTCAAAGCCAGCAAGCCTAGGCAAACTACAAAGATTATTTAACACGAAACAAAGGATGACAATCAGTTTGCAGAACATTGGCCTACAACATAAATCTTGCAGGTCCAGCAGTAAGCAGAAATAATAATGGTAAGTAAAGCACACACTAGAACACAACACACATAATAAGGAAGAGGGAATAACTAAAAACTACATTTAACACTTGTCAGATGAAACAAGTAAACTGTGATACCTATAGCGGTAAGAAGGGATCATCCAATAAAGTGTTCAAAGAAACCAAATTGAATCAGAACAAAATGGGTTCCACTAATATCACAGAGACTGTATAGACCCTCAAAGAAAGAGTAGACACAAGGAACAATGGGAACTTAACCATCAAGAATAATGGGAAGAAAATCGTAAATCGTGGACTCTCAATAAACCAGTAACATCTTGAACTAACATTATAACCAATTAATTATGTAAAAGTCTACTGTCACAAAACGCACACAAAGTACTCCTCACAAGACAATGTTTATTCATTATCTGACTCAGTAAAAATGAAACACATTTTAAAGACAATCTACTGAGGGACTAAACAATATGTCTAATCAACTATTTAAATGCTGTCTGCAGTGGCTAGCAAAGCCTACAGCTCTTCTTATCTTAGCTGTGGAAGAAGGAATATTCACATTATGTTTAAGAGGACAATGTTAAGTGATATTTGTACACAAAGATGGCAGTCAGGAGGATACACTACATTACACACCAGTAACTATTACACCAACATTATCTGAAACAACAGAATGTAACTGAAGCCAATAGTTAATTTTATAGGAGAAATATGCCCAAAATGGGTTTAGGAATTTTAGATTTACCAGAACAACAACAGCTGTCTGTTTAGTTTTTGTAACTAAGGCACTAGGTTAAAAGAAGTTTGTGGCATATTTCTTGACTATTCAGAGGCCTTTGTGTGTGCCACAACATATACTACTAGATATTCTCCTGCCTGTGTACTGGGGAAAGGGGGTGGTATAAAATTATCCATGGAAAATGAAGATGTGTGGAAAGAAAAGTGAACAGCACTATTACAAATATCTATTCAAATTTTTAATTTATTTAAACAGTGGAATTTCTAAGTCAGAATATAAACATTATCATGGAAAGGATACATTGGTACTCACTGTGAAGACGAACTATTGATAACCAGACAGACATGATGGATAGACTGACGTATCAGCTTTCAGCCAAAACATCGTTCACAAAAGACAGCCAAGTCCATATTACACAATGTGCCTAAGCCGTAGACCTGTTCACCAATGCCCCAAGTGTGCATTTCTGTAACATTTCTGTAACTACAGGCAGGTTCACGAAGACCTATTACACCATCCACGTGAGATATACCTGGTGTGCATGTGCAGTAAACAATGGTAACACATGAAACGTGAACAGAACTGTCTTATCTCTTGTAGTCATTCATTCTACTGCATGAAACAAAGGTGGACAGTGTGACATATTGGAATGTCATCCGTTTCAATTATTCATAAGAAAATGAATATCATTACTTATTAAGTAACTGTTATTCTCTTATGTAGGTTACTACTGTTCTGAATTAAAGACTCAACAGTTAGTTTTATATTATGACACTCAGTTGCACAGGTATATGCATTTATACAACATTTTGCACATGGAGTACCCATCTGCGTTTGGAGCTATTGCCCTGGTAGTGACAGTAAATCTTCAGATTAGGGCACAACGGAGACAAAAATAAAAAGCCAGACGTCATCGAGTTCGATCCTGGCTAAAAGGAAGGGACAAAGGCAGGGGATTATATTCACTACTTATGAAAGAACTGAGGGTCGAAGATCCACATGAATTTCAGGGCTTCGTGAGGATGGACATGGCCTGTTTCGAGAAGCTGCTGTCTATAATAGAAGATGGAATTAGCAAGTGCGACAGTCATGAGGAAGGCTGTCTCACATTCTCAAAAATAAGAATTAAACCATATGTTTATACTTTTTGTGATTATACCAACCTAAATCACTAATAAAATACCGGTAAATTCCCTGTTACATTGCAGGCTGGATTTAACATTATGTTTACTGGCGACTGGGGAATCTTAAGAGCCTGGCTTTTGGCCACAGAATAGCACAGCACACTATTTCAAAAGTTGTTGTGGATATACCCACTGCAGATTGCAACACTTTAAAGAACCAGTACTTAAAGGTGTACTTGTGCTATTCTTCCACGTTTGGACTATGTATGTGTGGGTTCTACTCAGGTTCACAGTCATCTGTCACACTAGGTGAAACTGCAATGACTTTCTCCCTTTCACTGCCAGTTACTTTTTTCTGGCATACTGAAATAACGGACGAGATGCAATCAAATCAAATATGAGATTTCATTAGATAAGGTATTACGATACAAATCGAAAAATCACCATGTAACATTACACATGTACTACTCTGAAAGAAATGATTTTCTACTACCTTATTAGGATACAGTGGGTCATGCATACACCTTTCCTCACTGTATGCCTGATTTAGGACACTTAATGCCTCTTTGCTCCATTTCATTTCTAGAATACGAAGCTATCGACAGAAAAAATCCTTTCACAAACAGCATGTATGAAAGAGTCTACTGCAAAATAAAGTTCAGAGGTAGCAATCATGTGTACACACGTCTGCTTTGGTGAATGAGTGTACATTTCTCTTTTCTGATTAATGCTTTGACTGAAAGCTTATATATAATAGTCTTTTCATCGTGCCTGCTTGGAAATCAGTTTGTCATCTTTATATTGAATAGCAATCTGTCCTTTCCATAATAATTTTGAATTTCTTTCATTCCTCATCTTACACACATGGTCTTGTAGGACGAAAAGGAAGAGTAAATCTCCAAGTTGTGGAGTGAGTCAGTACATCAAATTGACATCTGGAAATTAATGATGGACAATTAAAATATACACCAATTCTATCTAAGCAACATTCTGCTTGTGTTTAATTGTAACACAAGAATCAGTTAAATCATTTTTCAGGAATTTCCCAAGAATGTGTGAGAGTATTCGACCTGCTACCTTCCGTTTTTACATGCAAATGATGTGCCTCAAAGTAGGTGGAAATGCTTCACTTCTTGTAATTACAGTTTAACAGTCGACTTACAAACAAAACATTCTCAAAATATGAAACTGGGAACACTCACTTCAATAATATTTTTCTTTTATAAAATATTAACATATCCACATGTAAGCAAATACATGCTACCAAAACGATTTGAAAAATTGTTTTGAACTAAAAAAATTCCAGAATGTGGTTATGGATATGTACTCGAGATGGGACAATAATAAATAACATCTGCCGTGAATTGAGTTCAACAACATTTCTGATGACAAAATGTCACTACAGCATACTCATGGATGCTACTAACAGCGCGCCATAGGCTACTTAATTCACAACTATTTTATGGTATCTTGGTCTGTGGAAGTTCTGCAAATACACACATACAAACATAAGTGAAGCTAAAAAAAGAAAGCTGTAAGATATACTAAAATATGACTTCTTAAATATACTTACAGACATAGATTTATGGAACTAAACATTAAGGCTAAAGGGCACTTTCAGTGTCAGCAGCTCCCGCATTGTGTGCAGATGTTGGCAAATTGTGAATGTTGGTCACAGCCAAACAGGTGATTATATTCAAGAGCCAATGAGAATCACTGAATCTAATGGTTTCCTTCAGTGGAACACACAAATTAATTACATTTCTTTTTGATATGCAGAGCACCAGAGTAATTTTTGCTCATCTGGTTATTAGGAATTGCAAATTTGGTTAATGTTTCATAGGAAATACAAATTTGGTTAATGTTTCATGTACTTTGTTAAGAAGATAGTGCTGACAGACTGACCAGTAGCATAGCCCGAGGCCTATGTTATGTTGGAATGTAACACTTTGGTTGAGTTACCGAGAGCCAACAAGTCAACAAGAAAATGTGCGAGTTCTAATAGGATGATATGTAGTGCAGCTGGAGAGAGATGTTCATCATTGCAATAATGTACTGGCACTTCTAATTTCGGATTTTGCCTCAAATTCTGACAACTTACTCCAATTCTGATGTAATGGAACAAAAACCAGCTAAATATACTGACAAACTATTAAATATAGGTATGAGCATTCAGGTTAGCTTCTGACAAGTGACTCCTGATTCATCAGATTCAGTTCTCATTGCTTGTCAAGATAGTTGTTACTAACATCAGTACACAATGCTAAGGCCACCAACAACCTAAGTGCAATTTTACAAAAGAATAAACAGTATGATAACTGCACTTAAAGGAACCAATATTTATGTAAAAACTAAGTGTGCTGCATTATTAAACACATACTTATGATTTCAACACAAGGGAAAATTGTAATCCTGCTGAAGCAAATCTGCTAAAATTGACCGACAGAATCCACAAATGCAACATGCTACCTACACAGTAATCTGCCATAGTACATAAAGATGAAACAAAATATGGCTGTTTTCAAAGAAAATCTTTAATCCAGTGTGTAACAGTACCTGGCAGCTAAATGTTATGTGACATACAGATAATCACTTTTTTTATTTATATATTCATGTAACTGTAATTCTGAACTACATTTAGTCATGATGTGTCAAGTACCATTATTTGCAAGACAAAAATTATAATATTAATCGTGCACAAAATTAAGGTCATATTGATTTAATTCTTACCGTATGTGTTCAGGATTAACATCCTTTGTCAGTACTTTCCTTCCACATGCGCACTAGAGAAGGTGGCAAAAATCCCTCAAGACATAGAGATTCAGCCACATCCTCTCTGCTTCAGTGTGGGTGGAGAATCCAAACTCCTTTTTACACCGACAGATGCCACATTTTACCTGCAACATTACACTTGTTAGTTCAACTGCCATCAAACCAGTAACTACCAATAACTATACCTTATCTTTCACTTTTTATATAATTCCATCATCCTGGGGGACAGGATATGGCTGAAGCAAATTACTGACTGTAATTTTTATATGTCTAACATGTAGAAAAGATAGCACTAATATGTTTTGGTGCGTATTCTGTGCCATTTGAATTTGAAGGATATACACTCTGCTAATTCTATTTACTGTGGCACACTTACTGGCAACAGTTTGGTGCAGTACACAGTCTGCCATAGCAGCACACTATTTAGAGCAGAATATGACAGTAGGTGATTGCAAGACTATTAGTAGGCTAAAGGCTGTCTAAAATAAAACCATCCCAACGCAAGTTTTGTGATACCAGTTTGGTGGCTTATTCAAAACAGTGCAAAAATTCTGGCATGTTCAATGTAATGTTCATTAACCAGGTCAATGTATTTCATTTCAGCCTGATTTAGTTTCCAGTCCACATTTATTTTGGCCACCCTGTGTATCCTCACATACTGCACAAGCATCAGTACTAAAACATTTTATTAGCCATCCATCATGCTATCTGTAATGACGCAGGACCCATTTTAAGAATGGTCTGACCTTTTTTAGTACATGTTTTATCTCACTTACAATTTTTTGATAAAACTAGCAACCGCTTATCAGTTGTAGTCTTAAAAAACTATTATTTGAAGAAAGAACAATTTACTGAAATCTCATTCATGTTAATGATGATTATAGGCTTTTCATCTGACACGAGAAACATTGTACATGATACATTAATGTAACATCACCATGCAGTGTAGATAATAAATTATTAATGAAGTGCAAAGAGGTAATGTGTACTAAATGTATGAATCCCACTGGTATCTCAGACAGATCAGTCTCAAACACTGTCTCACTGTGGTGGAGCGGAATTGGAGGTATGAAGCTACAAAGGAGAAGCAGCAACTACTCGTTCAGTTAAACAGCTCCATAACAAGCAATGCTAATATAGGTATTGTCAGTGACCAACGATGTGTTGACAGTCCCACCACCCTCAGTACAGGTTTACAACAGTGCAGCAGAATAATAAAACTGCCCCTTTGTTTCTCAGGTTCTAAACTCAGTTGTACATGCACACACACCAACACTAATGGTCATATATTGACTGGGCCCCGCAAGCTGCATCCTCAGCAGTATAATAACATCTGCCAGTCACTGACTAGCCTGTCACAACTGTCTCCTTTTGTATCTCGTGTCCCACTTCTGAAATATGGGTTGCTTGTTAAAATTGTCTTTCACATTTACACCTCATCCTGAGTCTCAATGTCTGAATGATCAGTACCTAACTTGACATGTCACTTTCTGGTTCAGTTATTTTACTGAAAGAATAGGGGTACTGTTTGACGAGCAACTATCAATGAGGCATTGAACACAATTATACTCTACCCGTGGAAAACTGGTGCCCATGGATTCAAGTTTGACATGGGATAAAGATCCACAGGATGTGGATCTGTCTCGCTGAGTGCACTGTAAAGACATAAAAGTTGCTGATATTAATTTGAGACAGTTTATCAACAGAAAATTCTATTTGGCAGTTGACACACTACAATTATATTTGAAGACCAGCAGAGCATCAAGTATGAGTACTAGGTGGACAAGAAGGGATGTAATTATATCAAACATGAGTATACCGTACCTCACGAAAATTGGTGCCTCTGGATTCAGGCCATGTTTTTTTCTCTCTCTTGCACTGAAATTGAAATATTTGTGTTACATTAGAAAGCATGATTACAACCAAAATGGTGAAATGAACATATTTAAACATACAATCAAGCAACTACTTACATCTGTAATAGGGAAACAAAGATAGCAAAGTCACCATAAATATAATAGCAATTCACACCATTGTCTCACATGCCATAGGATTTCAACAGTTGGACAGATACAGGTAGTTATAAAAATAGATACATGGTCGATGGAGGGATATAGACAAATACAACTTCAGGTTGTATGCAGACATTTCCTGCACCATTCATTATGATGATAAGATAGCTGTAATCAGTTCTGAGCATGCAGCTGTGTCATCAGTTCTTGGACGTGAATAAGGAACACTTCAACAGATAAGCATGGATTCAACTATTACCTTGGATATGGGACCACAAGGAACAGCTGCAATGAAATGCCTTTTTGCCATACACATATTTTGAGGTATCCATCACATGTAAAATCATTCACTCAAGCTAACCAGCATCTAACAATTCCTTTTATCCAAAATCATCTGATTTTTCTCTACAGAAGTAATTCTATGATTTGGAAAAATATCTATGCTGAGGGCCACACAAAATTGGACACAAACAAACCATTACATACGTGGGATCATTCCTTGAACAGCCTCAATTGTGCAGACCACAATAGGAATGAAACTAAATTAAGAGTGGGCAGACATCATCACTCTAGGCTCAGTACGTGGCACACCAACCAATACAAATATAAAATTACACAAATCCACAGTGTCTATTCCTTCAGACATGTTCAAAAGAACACACACACCACACAGTCATAACTGATTTGCCTCAATGGGAGTCCTGATGCAGCATATGTCGGTATTCCTTTCCATCCCTTTCTCCCCTCTCCTTCAATTTACATAATGAACATAAAAGACACTGAATGACTCCATAAAATGAAGTTTGCCGATATAAGTATGAGGATTAAGAGCACAAACAGCCACAAAACAGGCTATTTGTTCTTGGAAAACAGTTTACCTTAATACTGCAATTCAAAGCAAATGAAGACCAGCTGAGGGCTGTTTTGTACTCATAAAAACCACTATTGTACTATTTTGGTCCCATTTTCTACAAAAGCAGCTTATGCATACGGCATTGGAAAAGTCTACCGGTAAGTAGGTTACACAAGTGAAAGCCGTTTATGCATACATTAATACTGCAAATAAAACTTAATTCATGAGGGGTGCCCATTGCATATTTCATAAAATTAGATTATTTCGAATGGTGTGAAAGCAGTGATGCTGCAAATCTGACGTGAGTGATGTATAATTTTCTTCTTTGCCTGGTGAAGTGGTGGTGATCCATTTTTTGAATATACTGTGCTTCCCTTCTACTTTTATCTTCCATAATGTAGGTACATGGTAAAGGAGGAATACCAGAAATCTTTCTCAGTTTTACACAAGAGTAGGTTTTCATCCAAACATGATTCTAACTGCCTTTGTTTTGCAGTTTGAATGTGCTCATAACTGCTTTCACATTTCACAAAAGTGACCCCATATTAAAGGTGAGAATGAAAGTATGAACTGTATGCATTCTTTACCATTTTCTCACTACACCAGTATTTTAGTAAGCCGAACTGACAACCGCAATGTTTGTTTACATTGCATACATTTACTCCAC
This sequence comes from Schistocerca cancellata, assembly GCF_023864275.1. NCBI lineage: Eukaryota > Metazoa > Arthropoda > Insecta > Orthoptera > Acrididae > Schistocerca > Schistocerca cancellata. Next base: position 158,138,858 of record NC_064635.1, on the reverse strand, counting down.
ACTGTACTATGGCAATCTTCTGAGACTGTGCACCTAAAGTTGAAAAAAAAATTTGGAAGTACGCTGTGAAATAGGATAAAAGTGGAACAAAAAAAAAATTCATGAACAGATGTATTTCACGCAGCATTAGATTTTCTCCCTTACGGTATTGGAAGGCACACTACAAACAATACATTTTATCACTACTAGTCTGTTAAATTATAAAGTAAATCAAATTTGATTATGTGAATGTTTAGCATTCTTTAGATTTTCACATCAATATTAACCTTAGTACAAAACCAGGGTCTTCAAGAAACGTGACAGCAACACAGGCTGTGTATGTACAATGGACCGTTTGCCAGATATTTACATATTTTTTGGGAAGAGAGGAAAGGAAAGACAACATGAAAGGCTTCCAGGAGAGGTATGAACAATGTTTAACCCATGTGTGGCCACTGCCCTCAATTACAGTGTACGCTGCTTGCGCCATCATTGTGGTAAGGTGAGGTTTCCTTTGACCATGAGTACTTATGTTATATCTCCCATACAGTTATTCAGTTCAAAGCTGTTAAAAAGAGTGGACTTTCTCAGAACCTGCTGCTTATTTCTATTTTTATTAGTGTGGCAGCATCTATGGTAAGATAATTGTCACTTTCTGGTTGCTGCCTAAGCAATACTGTAGTAGTGTGTGTAGGCCAAAATCCTTTATTGTATTTTGTGTTCCAGTGCATCAAAGCCTGCTGTCCTCATCTGCCAACACTGGGCACTTCCTTGATAAATGTTCTGTATTTTGTTCTTCACAGACTTCTTTCACATGGCATTCCAGAATTTGGGAATGGTTGAATAGACAGCATAATCTGATTTTATGAAGAAAGAGAAGCAGATCTGGATGTAAATGAGCAGTACCATACAGCTGTTTGAACAACAGTAAGCATCACTGTAGAGGAAACTCAAGATATGTTGGGAAACGTAAAAATAAAATACATTTTTCAGTTGTACCTAATGAAATTCGTGTATTTGTTGTGTTGTCCATCTTTACAGGCTATAAAATTATGCAGTGAAAGAAATTATTGGTCTGAGGATGATGACCTTTGTTTTCAAACAGTGAAAGATTCTTTGATTCAGAAAAGGCATCTTTAACTGAAACCTGAATTACATTTCAATATGGGAAACATCCTATAAAGCAATTTATCAGACTCAAGTCCACACACTTTGGATGTGAACTATGTGCGTTACATCATCATACTATATACTGGGAAGAACCGGAATGATGACAATGAGGATCTACCACTGAGTTCCAAAGTACTTTTGGATATGTTGTCCATTGTCACTAGTTATTAGTCATGACCTCATCCAACAGTAGGGACTAGGCTTCTGTGCATGTGCAACCATAAGAGAAAGCAGAACAATAATGTCAACCTTGACACCAGATAAAATAATGAAAAAGAAAGGTGGGGAGGGGAGGTTTTGAGTTCAGATTTGATAGAGAGAACAAAATCTTTGTCACAAAATAGAATGATAAGGCGTATGTTGTACTAGCAACTGATTTTGACCCTGTACCCCCACGGTCAAAGTCTAACATTGGAATTCATCCCAGGAACAGAAGCTCAGTATTCCACAACAACATGCACTGAACACACAAGAATATCATGGAGGTGCCATTCTTCATTGATGTCTAAAAGAGAAATATACAATTGCAATACATGGTTAATAGTGATACTGGTTCCTTTTTGTTTTTACAACAATTGTAGATATGACGGTTACAAATGCACAACTGGCTTCCAAGAGGTGCAATGAAGGAACTTCTCCCAGTAAAAGGGTTCAGAAAACAAATTGCCAGAACATATCAAATGTCAACTAATGGAACACCTATTAATCCTGTGTCATGTTCCAGCACGATATGACCAGAAACTATGTTTCAGAGAAATGAGAAAAGTGAAGATTATGTCAGTCTGAGAATTGTAAAGGAAAGCCTAGAACATCTTGTAGTGAGTGGAATGTTACACTCCCTACCAAATGCTTTCCAAACATAGTATTTGGCCATAATTAAATTTTTGTTTTGGAAAGATGATAGGTTAAATCTTTTATAAACGCAAGTTATTGTAAAATAAACAATAATAGTGAAATGTTATCAGTTTATTATTATCAATTTCCTTATACTACCAATTTTCCTACAAAGCAGTGTAAGGTGAAAACTGGCAAGTGCTCAGCATTCTCAAATGAAAATGGCCCAATTTTTTTTCTTTTATGACCTAAGTAAATTAAATTTACTCATATTTCCATAAATTGAGTCACCAGGATACTGTTATCCAGAAATTAAGAATACATGTCAATTAATAATAAATTGAATGCTAATGGGTTAATACAATTTATGGTTGTTTAATTGTCCTTTAGGAAGTTTCTACTGTTTTTGTGGATGAAAACTGGTAATATCCATAATAACACAATTCTCTTATGAACCACAAATTTCAAAACCCATGTTCCTGTACATCACCATTCCCTTCATGATAACTAGATTTCCAGGATGCAAGTATTAGCCTGCAGTGATATTCAGATTACCCCACTGAAGTTTTCTTTGCCAGGCAGTGCTTTCATCCTGCCATTACCTTATGAATCCTGTCGAATGTGTTTTCTGGCATCACCTTTTTGATTGAGCCAAAGTGAAGATCTTCCTTTATGTTTTGTCTTTTCTGAAAACTAGCTCTAGCTACTATAACATCAGAATCTCTCCATCAAATCTAACCTTTCTAGCCTTGCACTTTCTGTACCAGTGTTACTGTACTGAAACATGTGCCACCTTTTCCCTCAGAAAATACGCAATAGTCATAAAATTCCAACCATCACAATGAACGATGTACTGCTGGAAATCGTCCAAATAAGTGACAGTTCTTCATTAGCATCTTTCCGAAGACAGAAACCACTTATTGGCCACAGCATTCTATTGCCTGTACTTCTGCAAAGCTTCTCAGTACAATTTGTAGTGGATCACCGCATGCTTTGGGTGACTCAGTCTATTGTTTCAATACTATTTCATCCCTTCTGTCATTATCTTAAGCCTGTGAAAAAATTCATATCCCTCAAATGTGACTACCTCCCAAACGAAATAGCAATACTAACCAACGCAAATCACTGCTCTCTTTGCAGACACTTTCACGCAATAATGACAACGAAATGCTGGTTACTGTGTAGCATTAAAATTGCAAAATTATGCCAGAAACAGCACAAATTAGGCACAGTATTGCCACATGAATACTCTGAAGGACAGGTGTGGGTTCGAATGTCATTACTTCATCCAATGTTACCCTAACAGCGCTTGGAGCAGAAACAATACTGTGCCAATACTGTGAGCTTAGAATCACAGTCAAGTCAGGCTACCCCAAAGTCTCCCCTCTGTTTTTCAGAACCTAAGGGAAGATGAGGGTGTGAGAGAACTGACCTACACCACACCACTCAAGTGGCATCCTAGCTGATACCTAGTACATCAACAAATGCCAACAAAAGCAAATAAATACCATTTTAAATTCATTTAAACATGGGCGTACCATACATCATAAATATCGGGTCATCTGTATGCCTAATTGTATGCTCAGTTTTGAAAACTAACACACTGAGAAACATCAGAAAGGATTTTTACACTTAAACAACAAATGTATACCCACATTACATGAGCATGTAAAACAAACAGGTAAGTAGCTTTGTACAGCCAACTTCAATAGTTTTCAGTGCCCTTCACACATTGCAAATGCACCAATTACAAATCCTCTTCTGAAAGACAGTCCCATCTACTGGAATATCCAACATCAAACCTACCACAAGATTATAAAAACGTAAACCCTGATGCACGTCTCACTGGTACTACACAAAGCTACAATTTTCTCAATATACCCCAACAGACTAATCACAAAGTTAATTCTGTTACATTCTTCATTTTTGCATACCACTTATAAAAGTAAATTATCAGGAGCTAGAGCTAAAATCTGTGTCTTTGACAAGAGAAGCTAGTGTTGACTGTTTCCTGCCTTTTTATCAAAACACCCTAACCAGCACTTGATGACATTTCTCTTAATGTAATATTGTTGTTACATAGCTAAAGTAGACCACTAGGAGATGCCAACTTCCCAGAATCCAGTGCAAGTAGAATACAGTGAACAATGCCTTCCTCACAGTACAGCACTTTTGTGAAGTACCAGAATACCTGGGGGTTGTAACTGGCAATTTAACAGTGGGACAATGAAGCACTTGTTTTGGAACTGAAGAGTTCTGACTGTATACTCCACAGCTAAGAGCTCAGTTTCACAAGTGACTGAACAATACACAAACACTAAAGAATTACCTCCATGAGTAGAAACAGGTTTTCTTATCTGAGTATTCATATCACTCACTGTAGCCAAAGAAAAAAACCTACCCATAATAACAAAGCTTTTCTTATTTTTCAATTTCAATGTTTCATTAATAGTTATCTCATAATGAAAATAACTTTATATTGCCACATAATATAATTAGCACTGCCAATCAGGCAAACATGAAACAAAGCATCAGAAATAAGCTTAATAAACCAGTCTATTACACAAACCATACCTGGCTTCCACCAAGCCCTCTGCAGTACATCTTGGACGTATGGCTTCCAGCCTGCTCTGCAGAAATTACAGTGAACTTTGCCTCTTCAAACTTACAAATGTTAATACACAGAGGAATTGTGACTGCAATTATCACTAAATTTTAACTATGATAGCAGGATTATCAGGAAAATAAAGTTTATATCCTGACAAGTTACATTCATTAAACTGAAGTGTCACACATATACATGAAAGTTCTGCTGGCAAGTCAGAAATAGCTCATTGCATATTAAAGCTTTATTCAATTTTCTTCAGCACTACATTAGCTATGGGAAGGTAGCTCTAATGAAGTGTAAAAAATACAAGGAAAATTTTCTAAAGTTTGGGTGGACCCTGCAGATTCAAGGCATGGCACTGCAAGCGTAAGCAGCATCAAGTTCCCCCCCCCCCCCCCCCCCCCCCCCCCCCCCCACAGCAAGTGAAATTATCACAAATCCAAGAGAAACACTACCAACATGCACGATTCATTGACATTTCCCTATCAGTGGATTCCCTTCACTCTTGTAACTGCGTTTACTGTCATCCACGTAACTGCCTTGTTGCAAGTGCAGCTTATGCACTTGTATCATTGCCATTTATGCCATTACCACCCTGTCATGCATATGAAATTATATGCCAACATACATAGTGTCACTGTTTACGAAATATTCAACAGCTCCGCCATGTTTTATTCATACACGAACATTAAATAAGACAGCAGACAATCTGAACATTTCACATACAGAATGTGTGTTAGTAGTTGATGGACATGGAAATGTGGACGCCAAAAACTACAGACCAACTGCACTTCACTTCAGGCATTTACATGAACAATATGTGGTATTATGGAAAATGAAATTCCTGATGGTAAAATTTCGCTAGACCATGTTCGGATGAAAAGGAAAAATACTGTCTTCTTTCAAGGAACAATCCTTCCCCCAAAATTTATTTTCAAGCAAACCTGGGCACATAAAGTATGATTTAAGCTCAAGGTAAATGCTTAAACCTGACATATCCGGCATAATTAAGCCCTGGGATATAGCAAAATTAATTATTTTTATGCATTGGAGAACACTTTTATGCATTGGAGAACACTTTTCAAAGCTCCTACTTCATACACAACACGAACAACTCACGGTAAAATACTGCGATCAACTGAGAAGCAGGTATGCAGTTTTCCATCACGGACAGAATCTATGAATGCACTATCCACATTATCAATGCTTTGGTTTTGCATTTTATCCACAAAGTCAATGCAGATTGTGAATTAGTTCACCAGATCGACTATGCACATTGACCTCTATATGAAATATGGAACATTGACAATACGCAAAGCTCAGTATCAGCAAAAACACTGTAATATTCTGCCTTAACAATAGTTACACTCAGATCAACTGCACTGAGGTTCAACAGCACAACCAATACTTCATTAATATACTACAGAAAGACAACACACAAAACATGGAAAACAGTAACTAACAGATGGAGAATGGAAGCAGACAAATAAAATTCACCATTTCATAGCACAAACACACTCCCAAAGCAAAAATAGGACACTGTACCTTCATTCTCCATACATACCACAAGTGGCTCCATTTGACCTGACAGACCAACACAGATTTGGGGTGGCTTGGTCGCAGAGTAATTTAGATTTTGACACAGAGTGTAAAAATCTGAAATGAAAAATTTCTATTACCTCCTAAAGTAACTTAAGTGGTAACAGTTCCTATGTAAGTTACACTAAAATAATATTCCACTATTAACATCCAGTAACTTAATGTTCTCCAGACGCAAACTGTCGTAACACAGTGATCCCCCATTTTGGTAGCTGCAGCATCTTGGTGTCAGCCTGTTTCATCGAATATGTTACAGCACAATATTCTGGGGCAAGATGCTAACATCTCACATGCCAGGTTGTACCAAGGGCATAAGAAACAAACATCCTTGCCAAGGCTGATTTAAGGAAGTACTGCCCAATAACAGTTTACAGTATGAAAAGATCTATACTTTCCCAGTACAATAAAAAAAAAGTGATGTTCAAATACTACACAATATGAAATATTCCTATCAACTGACTGTGGCAAACAAAATAATACTGCTGAATATCCTACTGTTTCTGTACACTACTTATCAGACTCATAGCATCTTAATATTACAGTTATATATGCACCAGTACTTACAGGAAGCTGTGACTCATTCCACATACAAGCCTGTCGCTTACACAAATGACACTACAAATAAGTATCATTACAGGTAGTATCATTAATTCCATTGTTTGGATCTGGAATATCAACTCAAGCAACCTCCTGACATAGCCAATACCTCAGACTAGGTGACATTATTGTCTCCACTAAAAGAGCAAAAGGAGCAAAATAGGTCAAGTGATAATGCATCCAACCTAATGTAGAACTCTGGTTTCAGTACACTGTGTCACAACAACATCCTCAAAAACAAAAAAGGTAAAGAATGCTTTCACTGGTAGTAGGAGAACAGCGTAATGATGACAAATGTAGCAAACATCTCAAATAAATCTATGAGCTTCTATCAAACATCACGAACAACAGACACTCTCCCCCCTTTTTCACAAGACTTAAATGATATTGTAAACACAAACAAAATACATCTGGCCATCTATAACAAACTACAGATACCTGCAAGAGACTACAAAAGGCACTTCGAAGACTATATCATTGAACCACGTCATTTACTAGATAAGCAAAGACAGTTAAGTGGACTGTTCTGCTTCTGCATGTAGACGTCACATGCCACATTACATCACACATCAAATCAGGGGTCCAGCACTGTTGGTTGGACTCAAGAACAGGTTACTGTTTGTTTGCTACACATTTAAAGCAAAACCTAAGAACTTGTATAGAATATATAGGATAAGCATACTGTACCGCACAAAGATCTCCAGCTACTATGGTAGATTACAACATGGACAGTCACTGCCTGGAGAGAAAGAAAAAAAGAACATTAATTTTCAGTGAGACTTCGAACAATGTATTTTAAATAATAATTCTTACTTCATTTTGCAAAATTCCAAGAGATTAAAAAACTATCAGTTATGACATGTCCATAAGTATGTGACAATCTACAGCTGTTGTTGTTGTTGTGGTCTTCAGTCCTGAGACTTGGTTTGAGGCAGCTCTCCATGCTACTCTATCCTGTGCAAGCTTCTTCATCTCCCAGTACCTACTGCAACCTACATCCTTCTGTATCTGTTTAGTGTATTCATCTCTTGGTCTCCCTCTACGATTTTTACCCTCCACGCTGCCCTCCAATACTAAATTGGTGATCCCTTGATGCCTCAGAACATGTCCTACCAACCGATCCCTTCTTCTAGTCAAGTTGTGCCACAAACTTCTCTTCTCCCCAATTCTATTCAATACTTCCTCATTAGTTATGTGATCTACCCATCTAATCTTCAGCATTCTTCTGTAGCACCACATTTCGAAAGCTTCTATTCTCTTCTTGTCCAAACTATTTATCGTCCATGTTTCACTTCCATACATGGCTACACTACATACAAATACTCTCAGAAATGACTTCCTGACACTTAAATCAATACTCAATGTTAACAAATTTCTCTTCTTCAGAAACGCTTTCCTTGCCATTGCCAGTCTACATTGTATATCCTCTCTACTTCGACCATCATCAGTTATTTTGCTCCCCAAGTAGCAAAACTCCTTTACTACTTTAAGTGTCTCATTTCCTTATCTAATTCCCTCAGCATCACCTGATTTAATTCGACTACATTCCATTATTCTCTTTGTGCTTTTGTTTATGTTCATCTTATATCCTCCTTTCAAGACACTATCCATTCAATTCAACTGCTCTTCCAAGTCCTTTTCTGTCTCTGAGAGAATTACAATGTCATCAGCGAACCTCAAAGTTTTTATTTCTTCTCCATGGATCTTAATACCTATTCCGAATTTTTCTTTTGTTTCCTTTACTGCTTGCTCAATATACAGATTGAACAACATCGGGGATAGGCTACAACCCTGCCCTGTCTCACTCCCTTCCCAACCACTGCTCTCTTTCATGCCCCTCGACTTGCACAACTGCCATCTGGTTTCTGTACAAATTGTAAATAGCTTTTCGCTCCCTGTATTTTACCCCTGCCACCTTCAGAATTTGAAAGAGAGTATTCCAGTCAACACTGTCAAAAGCTTTCTCTAAGTCTACAAATGCTAGGAACGTAGGTTTGTCTTTCCTTAATCTAGCTGCTAAGAAAAGTTGTAAGGTCAGTATTGCCTCACGTGTTCAAATATTTCTACGGAATCCAAACTGATCTTCCCCAAGGTTGGCTTCTACTAGTTTTCCCATTCGTCTGTAAAGAATTCGTGTTAGTATTTTGCAGCTGTGACTTATTAAACTGATAGTTTGGTAATTTTCACATCTGTCAACAGCTGCTTTCTTTGGGATTGGAATTATTATATTCTTCTTGAAGTCTGAGGGTATTTCGCCTGTCTCACACATCTTGCTCGCCAGATGGTAGAGTTTTGTCAGGACTGGCTCTCCCAAGGCTGTCAGTAGTTCTAATGGAATGTTGTCTACTCCCAGAGCTTTTTTGCGACTCAGGTCTTTCAGTGCTCTGTCAAACTCTTCACGCAGTATCATATCTCCCATTCCACCTTCATCTACCGCCTCTTCCATTTCCATAATATTGTCCTCAAGAACATCGTGCTTATATAGACCCTCTATATACTCCTTCCACCTTTCTGCTGTCCCTTCTTTGCTTAGAACTGGGTTTCCATCTGAGCTCTTAATATTCATACAAGTGGCTCTCTTTTCTCCAAAGGTCTCTTTAATTTTTCTGTACATAGTATCTATCTTACCCCTAGTGAGATAAGCCTCTACATCCTTACATTTGTCCTCTAGCCATCCCTGCTTAGCCATTTTGCACTTTCTGTCGATCTCATTTTTGAGACGTTTGTATTCCTTTTTGCCTGCTTCACTTACTGCATTTTTGTATATTCTCCTTTCATCAATTAAATTCAGTATCTCTTCTGTTACCCAAGGATTTCTATTAGCCCTCGTCTTTTTACCTACAGCTATAGCCATATAACTTTACATAAAATCTAGTAACACTATGTAGAGCAGTTATTTCTGATTTGTTCCGAAATGCTTTCAAAGGAATAGTTGCGTTCATTTTACTGCGCATCAGATGTATTTGGTTTCATTTTTTCCTCCATGGATTATAAATGATAATATTTTCAAATTTTTCCTGGCTAACGTGAACTTTGTGAAAGTTCTCAGTATTGTTACAGCAGAAAACTGAAGCAAGCTACAGTATATGGAACAGAACGCCTCCTCATTGCAAAATCATCTACCGGTTATACTGTATGAATAATTTGGTAGCAAAATTCTATCTGGTCTGAAGAGAGGATAGAGTGGCATAGCCAAGTAAATACGTGACGTGTAGCGTATCTACAGCAGAAGTAGACGTTCTAAACTTAAGCATGAAATTTAGGTAGAATAGTGTAGCCTTACACCTGTTTCCGGTGGCCAGGCTCAAAATGGCTCTGAGCACTATGGGACTTAACATCGGTGGCCCGATTTAGAATGAAAACCATATTAGAGATTCAACCTGGCGGACACGTGGAAAGACAGTGTACGTAAAATGGCTCCCGCTATTCATATTAAACTGCATACGAAACGGAAACCTTCATTTTCTCGACCTTTAATTCACTGGGTAACACTTCTGTTCCGCATCGTGCTTAAACTCTTTTGGTCCTGAACATATGGAAGTAGTAGTGCTGGAATTCTACCAATATCCTAAACCGGAAATAAACCACGTGTATACCTATGCCGCTTTACAGCTAACGTACTGCGCACAAAATGCAGGTGTCTGTGCTGGGAAATACATAACAACATAAAATAGCAGATGCATACTACTTAAATCGACTAGCAATGTGTTCTTCATCACTCAACAGACTCTGCCGTCTAAACTATTTACAAAATACTATTTGCAAATGCTTACCATCAGCCATTACATATGTGTGATTCGGTTATCAAACACTCAAATAGCAACTACACCTGATACTGCAAGAATAGAACTGCGCTCCTTTCTTCGCCTGAGGTAAGTGACTCATCTTTGCATCAGCTGTGCCAACATATACGACTTTCTTACGCCATGTTTTGTGGTGTAATCGATTACATGCTGGATTATTTTGCACGAACAGTAGGTAATGAGCATCATAAACAAATTCGACAACAGAGCAAAAAATAACTGATGACAGGAAATTCACAGAACATGAAATTCTGCTTTAAAGACATAAATCCCAAAAATATCCGTAGCGGTAACGGAATAATACTGAAGTATTTTGTCGATTGTTCAACCTGTTTCGGAAATATGGTACAATTATCAACATTTCCTAAAAAAAATTGTATGTGTGGTGTCATCACCAGACACCACACTTGCTAGGTGGTAGCCTTTAAATCAGCCGCGGTACGCTAGTATACGTCGGACCCGTGTGTCGGCACTGTCGGTGATTGCAGACCGAGCGCCGCCACACGGCTGGTCTAGAGACACATCCTAGCACTCGCCCCAGTTGTACAGCCGACTTTGCTAGAGTTGGTTCACTGACAAATTACGCTCTCATTTGCCGAGACAATAATTAGCATAGCCTTCAGCTACGTCATTTGCTACGACCTAGCAAGGAGCCATTATCATTTGCTATTTATCTTGTGATGCATGTACCATCAAACCGATGTTCAACAATTATGGATTAAAGTTAAGTATTCCAGCAGTTACTTACGTTCTTTGCTACTATAAATTCCCTTAACTGTTCCAGACCTCACGCCAGCCTGCGTGAGCTTAAACGCGTGCCTTTCGGCTTCCTCTCATAGTGGCTTGGCTGTCTTGTCAAGTCACAACAGTGTGTTACGGAAACAATACCAATAGTAAACCCATTTAAATAACGAGCAGTGTACGAAAGATAATATTATGGCCCGATTGAATTTTATGTACCGCAGCCATGACGTAGTGTGATTAGGCCTATGTTGTCAGCGACCCTCGAATGCAGGGAAATATGTGGCATTTGTGTTAATTTTTCGTATACCCACAAACGATTTCTTGTAAGATGTTTCATTGACGATGATAATTAATTTGCTGAGATGACGATGGTTTGCCCAATGAGCTATTTGTAAACAAAAGCGAGAGTGCTGATAGATATGACATAACAAAATTGTGCATTTTCTTTTCTTGAAAGATCAACAACGACCAACACGGGTGTAATTGACAGAGAAGCACCATAGAGGCCACTGACAAATTTCTTAAATACAATCTGGCGTGAGTGTCATACGATAGCGTGAGAAGGAAGTTTATCTGAAATCGGTCACATGATGACCCTCGCGCTGTGGAGAGTGATCTTTGTCCAGACCATCGAATTCGCGAAAATCTTGCTAAGAAATGAGATTGCTATAATAATCTCAATGTAATCGCAATGTATAAGTTCTCTGGCATGAAGTATGATATAATTAACAGTTAACTGTGTAGTTTTTCTAATAAGAATTAACTGACACATCTACAAGACATCTTAAAATTTTGATGATCTGCGTTTTATTTCAGATTATAGTGGAAATAGGGATTTGTGGAAGGCACTCTGCGGAATATATGGTTTCAATTTTACAATCAGGAAGGATTTGTACAGACATTTGAGAGCTTTCCATGAAATCGATGTAAATTAAAAAGCAAATAATGAAATAAGTAACATGCCAGTATCTTACAATCTGTTTATGTGCAGTGTTTCCCTCGATTGCCACTAGAAAACGCATATGCCAGCTCCTCAAACACTACTAAATAAAATGTGATACAGTATTATAGTGTAATGTTGTTTTTTTTTTCAGATTTATATAATTTATAAATTTTATCAGCACGTGTTTCCCACTCAATAAATAACATGCTTTTAGTTTTACATTTCTTACCGCACTTTTAAATAATTGCACACAGAGTGGTGTTTTTTTACATGCAGTACCAGAGAAGACGTAAAACGGTAATGGATTGTGAACATGGAATGAATCTGAAAACACAAGAAATGTAGTTTGATTCGTTGGGACAGAAACGGAGAAATCTGCTCTGATCTTAGGCCTTCGAATATGATATGCATAGGACAAACTGACTGAACTGTTTCAGATATGAATATGCTGGGTATCCAGTACTTTTAGTGTACTGTCACAAAGCAGATATAGGTCTTTTCTAATCAGATGCAGTAAATCAAGCTCACTAATGACTGTGTCTGTACCGAGTTTTTTAAAAGGATATTCACATTGTAAGGCTAATGTCCTCCCTTAATGTTAATTATTGGCGTTACAAAAATTATAAGATCTGAGTATGTCCTAGCAAGGCTGTAAAGTTCTAAAAAATTTTATGACCTACTGGCTGTGTCACAACATCAGCTTGTTGCTCATTTGTGCTAACATACATTAACACAACTTCTTCACAAAAGCTTTCCCCCTCACAAGCAAAATTTTGACATATATATGCTTAAGCGTGACGAAGCTGTGTGGTCTTGCAAAAGCTTGTTACGGGCATATTATCTTCATGCACTACAACAGCTCTTTGACTGCCAGAAACACTATGTTACATAGTACTGTGCTGACAGCCTTCACTATTCGCCATACTTAAGGCTAAAAATTCTGATTCTGTTGACGACAGGGACACTGTAGGCTGTTTCTTAGATGCCCAAGAAACTCTGCAACCCAAAACTTTGAAAATATAACCACTTGTGGACTTCTATGTCCTCTGTGACCAGCCCAGTCAGAGTGAACATAACCAATTATAGTATCAGTACAGTTTTTAGCCTTAGCACACAACAAGCTCATTTTATTGTTCACATAATTTAATGCAGCACAAATTTTAAAACATTCCATAAATAAAGACTAGGTTATGTTTGGTACCTGGTCACAATACTTATTACTACATGAATATCTGGTATGGAACCTAATGTGACATACATCAATGATCCCATTAACTTTTTACATCAGTTCTCAATGTCTTCTTTTTTTTGGGTTAGCAGAAGAGCCAACACCGTGTTACGAGTGGAGGCTCAAATGCACGTGTTTTAGCTCACGCAGGCTGGCGTGAGGAGGGAAGAACTATACTGATGTGAGGTCTGGAACATGACAAGGAATGTGAATTCAGAAAGCGGACATAATTAGTTTGATACTTAACTTTAACACATTAATGATGAAAGTCACTCTCGATGGTACATGATTCACAATATTATCTGTTCAGAATACATTCTTGAAGTAATTAAAGTAACTGAATATGGCGCCTTGCTAGGTCATAGCAAATGATGTAGCTGAAGGCTATGCTAAACTGTTGTCTCTGCAAATAAGAGCGTATGTAGACGGTGAACCATCACTATCAAATTCAGCTGTACAACTGGGGCGAGTGCTAGGGAGTCTCTCTAGACTAGACCTGCCGTGTGGCGGCGATCGGTCTGCAATCACATAGTGGTGGCACGCAGGTCCGACTTATACTAATGGACCACGGCCGATTTAAAGGCTACCACCTATCAAGTGTGGTGTCTGATGGTGACACCACATTCCTCCCCCGCAATTCAGTGGATGGTTGTAGTATAAGGCCTCCGCCCACCGTGGGGAGGACCCCATGTTGACATTTGCGACGAGGTGGGGAGTCTAATAACAGGAGAGGCTGTGCCACCCGTACCTTGCCATTCGGACCGTGGGGAGCTAGGGAACGCCTGAAAACCTACTCCAGGGTGCACACCAACATGCGGTGTATGCGCCCGTAGAGAGACAGGAGGGGCCAAAGGGTCATCCTCCATCGGGCCGGGGCACCCGACGGGCGAAGACGACATATGGTCTGGAGCGGGCAAGGGTTCCATGTTGGAGGACAACTGGTCGTGGGGAGCGATCGGTGGCGTGTGATCCAGGGGGACGCCTGGCGGCTGCAGCGACGCATCCACTGTTGGTGTCCCCGGCGGGAGAACAGGCGGCAGCAGTGGCGCATCGCCATGGGGCAAAATGGGAGGCAGGGTCGGTAACACCTGGGGCTGGGTCGAACCAGTGGATGGGTCCCCGGGGCTCTGACCGTATGGCACCGTCGCTGAAAGCAGACGGCAAGCGGCAGATCCTGTGTGACGACAGGCGCAGCTGATTGAGATGCCAGCGCACCTCACCAGAGGCCCCAAAAAACAGATACATAGTGCGTCCGAGGCAGCAGAGAGTGCGCCCTTCGAGCCAATGCCATGAACCCTGATAGTGGCGGTAGTAGACAAATTCGCCTCGGGCAAAAGCAGGTGTCTGCCCCTGCACAGGAGCCGGATGCAGCGGATGTAGCAAAGACATCAAGGTTCGATGATGGCGACCGTGATGCAACTCAGCCGGCGAGCGACCATCTCGGGGCTGAGAGTGATACAAGGACAAAACGAGCAATAACGCATCCTCCCGAGAATGTGACTCTTTCAACTTAAACATCTGTGAATTGAAAGTCCTGACAAATAGTTCATGGCACCATTTGACTGCGGCAAAAACGGCGCGAACGTCAGATGTTGCATTCCATTGGCCTTGCAGAATGACTGAAATTCTGCGGAGATCAATTGTGGGCCATTGTCGGAAACAATTATCTGTGGAAGACCTTCAATGCAAAAGATAACAGATAACACCTGGATGGTGGCAGATGAAGTCTTGGAAGACATCCAGACAACAAAAGGAAAATTCCTGAATGAATCTGTCACAACCAACCATCGAGCATTCCAGAATGGACCAGCAAAAACGATGTGTAAGCGTTGCCAAGGAAAAGTGGCTTTTGGCCATGCAAAGAATTTCCACGGTGGTGCTGATTGTTGTTCAACACACACCATGTAAGAAGAGCACATATTCATAATCGCAACATCCATTCTGAACCAAGTACAGCGCTGACGAGGAAGTTGTTTCGTTCTCACTATACCCCAATGTCCTTGGTGGAGAAGCTTTAAGACAGAGGACTGTAATGAACGTGGGACCACGACCTTGGACTCATCATTATCAGAACACAACAGCAAAACACCACGTCAAACAAAAAGTCTCTCCTTGTGAGCAAAAAGTCGGCGAAACAACGGGGCCCCAATCCTTGACTTTGACAAGGGCCATTGCGTAGCAACAAAATGCATAACGGTAGCAAGGACAGGGTCGGCAGTTGTGGCTGTAGCTACATGATGAAACTCAATTGGAAATGATCCGACAATGTCATCAGTTTCCAAATCAATGAACATGTAAGTTCAGAGGAATCGAATGCCCTATCCTCAGCAACAGGCAAATGGGACAATGCATAGGTGTTTCCGTGCTGAGCAGTGGACAGATACAAGACATCGTAGTGGTACTGCAAAAGGAAAATAGACCAGCGAATGAATTTCTGTGCTGTACATGGAGGTACAGGCTTGTTCGGATGAAAAAGTGATGTCAAAGGTTTGTGGTCTGTGATTATGGTAAAGTGACGACCATACAAGAAGTCATGAAACTTTGTAACACTAAATATGAGAGCCAATGCTTCTTTCTCGATCTGTGAATAATTGCTTTGCGCAAACAAGAACAATTTGGACACAAAGGCAATAGGGCGATCATGCGAGCCACCTTTGTGCGCAAGCACAGCACCGATCCCGAAATCCGATGCATCCACCACCAACAAAAGGGGCTTCTGGGGATCGAATGGCATAAGGCAACTATTGGTAAGCAACGCCGATTTTAACCGGCGAAAGGCACATTCGCATTCCATCGTCCAGATGAACGGAACACCTTTATGGTGTAAGCGATAACGCGAGCTGAAATGGAAGAGACATGCGGCACATATCTATGATAATAGTTGATTTTTGCCAGCACACATTGTAGCTGCTTCAAATTCTGCGGCGAAGGCAAGTCTTGTATGGCACGGAGGTGCATGGGACTGGGATGTATGCCTTGGGCATTGAGTACATGGCTCAGGTAAGGCAAGTCACGAGCAAAAACACACATTTGTCCTTCCATAAGCAAAGACCATTATGTCGCAAGACCTGAAATAATGTTCTGAGATTGGCTAAATGATCTTCTTCTGTCTTTCCTGAGATCACAATATCATACAGACTGTTTGCTGCAGTAGGAACCAACGCACAAGCAGTTTGTAGATATTGCTGAAACAATGGAGGGGCAGATGCACACCCAAATGGCAGTCATTTGAATTGATATAAATCAAGATGCATGTTAAACACCAAAACGCGCTGAGATTCTTCATCCACCGGTATTTGCAAGTACACACGTGCTAGGTCCAACTACAAAAAATATGTGCCTGGGCACAGTTTGTCAAAAGGATCTTCTGGGCGGGGTGAAGGAGAAGTTACAGTCACTAGTTGTGGATTCACTGTTGCCTTGTAGTCCACACAAAGTCTCAATTTTCCGGAAGTTTTTGGCAAAATTACTAAGGGTGATGCACAGAGAGAAGCCTGCACGTGTTCAATTACGCCTTGTGATTCCAAATCATGTAATGTTTTTGCAACTTCATCACGCAATGTGTGGGGAACACTGCGGACTTTAAAATATTTCAGTTGCACGTTTACTTTCAGTTCCAAATGTGCTTTATAATTCTTAGCGCAACCGAGGTCCGGTGCAAAAAGTCTGCAAATTCTTCACATAGACGAGAAACACTGTCTGAAGGCATAGTCTGATTCACTGATAGGATCTTATTTACTATAAACAAAGAACTGAAATAAATCGAAACCTAACATGTTCACTGCAGAAGAAGTACGAAGGACGTAAAATGACAAAAGTTGTGTTTGTTCTTTGTATGTTGCAAGAAGGCTGCAATGTCCTAACACAAGGATCTCTTGACCTGAATAGCTAGTTAACGTAACAGTTGTGGCACACAACGGAGGTGTGCCCAGCTGTTTGAATGTGTCGTGATTGATCAGTGAAACTGCAGCTCCGGTATCGAGCTGGAATGGTTTCACTTTGCCTTTAATGTCCAAGTCGACAAAAAGTTTATTTTCCTGCTGACGAAAAGAGCGAATGTCTCGCGCAATATGAATGGACACTGGTACAAAATTAGTTGTGACTTGATGGGAGTTCCGGCGATGTCGATGCACACTATTTGTAGTATGAACACAGTCACTGTTAGAGAGAGTGGCAATGGGCGGAGTGGAATGAACGACATGAATTTCCATGGGCAAAGTTTCACGAGCCTGAGTATCCCTGGTTCGGTTCCAGCTCCGGCGCGAAGCAAAGGGCCTGGAATCGATTTGAGTTTCTGATCTGAGCTTTTTCTGGCAAACCCTCTGAACATGTCCTTTTTTATTACAGTAAAATCAAATAACTTGGTGAGACGGGCAATTCTCACGCGAATGTTTAGTAGCGCAACGCAAGCATGATTTGAGCACTGCATTTGCTTGCCAGCGCGGCACACGTGGCTGAGAGCCTGGCGGCAATGGCATGGCCAGGCGCAAGGGCTGTTTACTACTCCGTGCAGCTCGCCCAGCAGGCCGGTTAACCTGACACACGGCTGGCGAAGTTTCAAATGATTCCTAAGCAAAGTCAAGTGTGTCCTGCCTATCCCATATGTCCATCACTTGTTGAAGGCAGGGATTGACTAGTTTCAAAATCTGTTCCCTTAAATGAACGTCAGAAACGTTCTGAGCAACTGCATCACGTACCATAGTATCTGAATATGGGAGTCCACATTGACACTCAAAAGCACAATCCCTAGTAAGGCCTTGCAAGGTTAGAACCCACTCCCACTTAGTCTGACTTGCCATACGTTTTGTACAAAAGAACGTATACCATTTCGCAACTACATTGACTGAGCGTTTGAAATTTGTATCTAATGCAGGCAAAATTTCTCCTTAGGACACATCGAGGAAATAATTTGACTATCACACGGTAGGTTTGCACACCGATGGACGACAAAAGAAAACGCTACCGCTCGTTACTTTGAATTCTGTAGGTGGCGAGATGGAATCCAAAATGGCATGACCACTCCGTCCAGCTTTCCAGTGCAGCATCATAAGGTCAGAAGGTCGGTGCAACTGCGTGTTGTGGCTGCATTAGCGGTGGAGCGGTGGCTGCCGCATCGTTTTGAATTTCACGATGACCCCGGACGAACTGTCCAAGGGCATCCAGTAATGCCTGCGTCTGCCGATTCTGTAAGCGATAAAATTCGGACAGTACATCTGGAGATTGTGGCGAAGCCGTTACACAATTAAATCAGGGCAGTCTCAACGACATATGTCAGTATAGGTAAAACACCATTTTTACTCCTCATCGCCAATTTTGGGTTAGCAGAAGAGCCAACACCGTGTTACAAGTGGAGGCCGAAATGCACCCATTTTAGCTCAGGCAGGCTGGCGTGAGGAGGGAAGAACTATACTGACGTGAGGTCTGGAACATGACAAGGAATGAGAATTCAGAAAGCGGACATAATTAGTTTGATACTTAACTTTAACCCATTAATGATGAAAGTCACTCTTGATGGTACATGATTCACAATATTATCTGCTCAGAAGACATAGTAACTGAATATGGCGCCTTGCTAGGTCATAGCAAATGACATAGCTGAAGGCTATGCTAAACTGTCATCTCTGCAAATAAGAGCGTATGTAGACGGTGAACCACCACTAGCAAAGTCGGCTGTACAACTGGGGCGAGTGCTAGGGAGTGTCTCTAGACTAGACCTGCCATGTGGCGGCGCTCGGTCTGCTATCACATAGTGGCGATACTCGGGTCTGATGTATACTAACGGATCGCAGCCGATTTAAAGGCTACCACCTAGCAAGTGTGGTGTCTGGAGATGTCGCCACAATTTTCATATTATTCTCCTTTCAACATACTTTACTACATGATAATTGAAACAGAATTACATTAATATATATCAAAAACTTTTAATACTTTTTCAAGACAGGAACCTTCACAATTAGTAGCAGTAACCTTCACTAAATTTTGAAAAATTTTCATTTCCAGATAGTTCCTAATCAGACCTTAATCCTTAATTCTCAAGTTCTCATTAGTAATATCTGGAAGTCATCCATTCTACTTTGGGAAATTGAAGCTAACAGCAGATCATCAATGTAAACAAGTACATTTTATTGCCCTTTTCCGACTTAAATACGAGCAATCCTCATAATCACTGCTCACAAATCCTAAGTCAGCTATTACTTTGTCAAATTTAACATTCATAATTTGAGGGAGTGCTTTAAACCATACAGAGTGTTTCTAAGCATACAAACTTTACCGTCCATTTTATTGCAACATACAGTAGGTAATTTAAGGCAAGAAGAGCAATACAAACATTCAGCAGATACCTGGTTGAGTTATTCTCATTTGTTGTGTGTCTACAAAAAGGGTTCACAGAAGCCCCACAAAACAACATGAAAAAAATTTGATGTCAATTGACTTGCACAACATACAAAAAATTTGTCAACTAGTCTTACCTTTAAATAATGTTAGTCACATATATGTAATTAACTCTGAAATAAATTTGTAAGCTCTACAATTACTATATCCTACATATACTGCATCAAAACTACCACAGGAATGAAACAGTAAAGGTGAGTACCAGTCTTGGAATGTATTCTGAATACAAACATTATGAGGTACTATGACCTTCTCTGTGCCACCTAACACCATTTTCAAATCCATCAGTTGTGCAAAATCTGACTTGTGCTTAACTCACATTGCATCTTGAAAGCCATGGATCGAAGCAGCTAAGCCTAAATCACAACAGGTTTTTCACCCAGGAAAAGCTAAATTGAAATGGACATAAGTGTTGCCATATCTGAACAAATTTATGTACAATCTTCAATTAAAGTAGCAGGAACTTGAGTTGATTTACATGTATTCCTGAGGTAACTGGAGTATTTGAGATACATTTATCCTGTAAAATCCGGATTCTTCTTAACTGTCAGCCAGCCACATTTTGCTGAGCTCTATAGCCTTCTACAGGTTATTCTCTCTAAATTTTGCAACAGAGACCATGTTACAGGTATTCTTATTTCAATGATAATGTATGTGATAATGGGAGAGGGAAGAATAAGATGTCATGTATAAATTCATCATTCAACCATCACTTGAATATTGTTTCTTGTTGTGGGAACTTTTCCTAAGTTAATTAACTGTAGAGACAGAAAAATTCAGAGAAGAGTTGCTG
This sequence comes from Schistocerca cancellata, assembly GCF_023864275.1. Taxonomy (NCBI): domain Eukaryota; kingdom Metazoa; phylum Arthropoda; class Insecta; order Orthoptera; family Acrididae; genus Schistocerca; species Schistocerca cancellata. The sequence continues at coordinate 158,118,167 of NC_064635.1, read as the reverse complement.
TGCTTGTCTCGTGTTTGCTTGGGCAGCATTTGAGTGTCACAGGAGTGCTCAAGAAACTGCAGAGGGAGACTTCACAAGAAAGACATCTAAGCAAAAGAAGCCTTACTCTTAAAATTCCATTAGCCCTACTACATGTTCCAAAATGAAAACAGACATGTTTTATTCAAACATAAATACAACATAATGAGACTGGCCTGAAAATTAAAATCACTCAGGCTCATACACAGCTGTTATGACACTCTTTGTATATTACGGTAATATTACTTTTCTGGTCATTCAGATAACAGGAATGAAAAGAGAAAATTGCTTACCACTTGGAACGTGAGTTATAATGTTAACTTTCCACCAGAATTACACAGAAAAGCAGTATAATAATATACAACATTTTCGCAAGTAAACATTTAATCAGTGACATAAATGTTATCCAATAGAGAATGGTCTCTCTGACCATGATGCATAACTAGCCATACTAAATTGTATCATACAAAACATATGAATAAATGAACAAACAACAGAAACTTTCAATGCAGCCTTACAAAAGATTGATTAGGAGTATGTATGTATTGTGAAAGATGTAAATTCCAGCGAGTTGAATGTATTTATATACTGGATTTGATCAAGCTCTAACAGCTGCTTTCCCAATGAAATGACAGAGTATGGTTCAAATAAGCCCTGGATTATAAAAGGAATCAAAATACGAGCAAGGGAAAGGAGAATGTTTGAAATGATAAAGTAGGACTGACTTTGTATTGCGAGAAACACTGTACTGTACTCAGGAAAGTGATCAAAAATCTCTGTATACTGACTGAAATCAACACCTGAGATAATAAAATTAAATTTATATGAGCAATAGCTAAAGGAGAAATCAGTTAGGCAGTGTGGCAACTTTAATAACAAAGAAAGTAGTCCATTAATATAAGATAGCCAGAGAGGCAATGTTCTTAACAAATCACTCCCTTGAAGTAATGAGGGTTGATCAAGATGTAAGGCTCCCTTCATTTTTACAAACAGACAACATTGATAATTTTTATAGAAATTTACACTGTTAGAAAGAATAAACTTTTTAGCTCTATTTTTACACTTAAATGTAACTTTTTCTACGCATTTTTGTAGATGGTGCTCCAATTTCTGATTCCCCATGCTGTAGAACTCCGCCACCAACCCTCTGAGGCACTTCACCTCTTCTTTTGCTTCACTGTCACTCCCGAAGTGGTGGCCATCCTCATGATCCTTTAACTTGGGGAATAAGTGTTAATCGCTAGGCACATGGTCTTCACTGTAAGATGGGTGGGGCATGACAGTCCAACTAAAGTTTGTCTAAAGTTCCTGGGTTTGGTGGGAGACATGAGGTCGAGCATTATCGTGAAGCAGCATTACACCCTCTGCCAGTTGTCCTCTGTGGTGGTTCTGCATAGCTTCCCTTAGTTTCCCTACTGTTCAACATAACTGTAGGAGTGACTGTTATCCCAGGTTCCTTGAAGTCCATCACCAGTATCCCCTTACAATCTCAAAAGACAGTCACCATGAATTTGACGGCAGAAGGAGTTTGTTTAAACTTCTTTGCGACTGTTGACCCTGAGTGATGCCACCGTTTGGATTTTTCTTTCACTTCGGGAGTGAAATAAGCACCCACATGGCGTATTCCATGACTATGGGGTCCAACAATCCGTCCTTATCTTCTTGACACTGTAGAAGAAACTGGCCAGCACAGCAAAGTCATGTATCCTTGAGTTCTGCCGTCAGAATACACGGTACCCATTGAGGGCAACAATTGTGATACCCCAATTTTTCCCTCAAAGAGCTTTCAACTGTACCGTAAGAGCTCCCGGGAATCCCAGCAAAATGTTCACGGATGGTGAACCTCCTGTTTTGAAGCATTTTGCGTTGGACCATTTTGATAACTGCCTTGGAAGCTGAAGATTCTCCACTTTGTTGTTCATTGTGGACCTCCTTCTGACTGGCACTAAACTCCGTGCACTATTTTCAAATGCATTGAACAGACATATACTTGTCACCATACACGTGCATCAGATGACAATGAATATCCATGCATGGAGTCCCTTACATGTGCAAAAGCGAATTATGAATGAGTATTGCACTTCCTTTGCTGATGGCTCCTTAACCAATACAGCTGCACACAGTAGTGTTGACAGTTTTTCCTAGCACCTTCCAGTGCAGCTGGAGATCTTTGGGAACGTTACTTCAGGATCAAACCTCATAGTTCATAAGATCTGCATGGAAAGTTCAATACTGCGATTCCATCTCCAAATTTCTTCTTGCTTCCCTATACCCCTTGCTCAATATACAAACTGAACAACATACAGGATAGGATACAATGCTGTCTCACCCCCCTCTCAACCACTGCTGCTCTTTCATGTCCTATGGCTCATAGCTACAGTCAGGTTTCTGTACAAATTATAAATAACTTTTCACTTTCTGTATGTTATCTCCGTTACATTCAAAATACCAAAGAGTGTATTCAAGTCAACATTGTCAAAAGCTTTCTCAAACTCCACAAATGCTATAAATGTATGTTTGCCTTTCTCTAACCTGTCTTTTTAGACAATTTGTAGAGCTGGTATGGTCTCACATGGTTCCTACACTTCTCCAAAACCCACACTGATCTTGCTGAAGGTCGGCTTCCGTCAGTTTTCCATTCTTCTGTAAATAACCCACATCAATATTTTGCAACAATTACTTATTAAACTCTTAGTTCAGTAATAACACTTGTCAGCATCTGAATTCTTCAGATTGAAATTATTGTAGTCTTCTTGAAGTCTGTCTTGTATGTCTTATTATCACAGTATAATTTCATATTGTAACAGTACATTACACCTACATCTACATCGAATCTCTGCAAAGCACAATGAGGTCCATAGTGGAGGATATGTCCAGTGTACCAGTTATTACCATTTCTTCCTGTTCCATTAGCATGTGGAGTGTGGTAAGACTGACTGTTTGAATGCCTCTGTGTGTGCAGTAATTATTCTAATCTTATCTTCACAATCCCTATGTGAGCAATATGTAGGAGTTTGTAATGTGTCCCTAGAGTAATCATTTAAAGCCAGTTTTTGAAACTTTATTAGCAGACTTTCTCAGGATAATTTACATCTGTCTTCAAGAGTCTTCCAGTTAATTTTCTTCAGCACCTCTGCAAGACTCTCCCACAGTTTAAATAAACCTGTGACCATTCATGCTGCCCTTCTCTGTATATGTCCTATCTGGTATGGGTCCCACACACTCGAGCAATATACCAGAACCAGTCACACAGGTGATTTGTAAGAAATCTCCTTTGTAGATTGGTTGCACTTGCCCAGTATTCTGCCATAAACTAAAGTCTCCAGTGCTATATCCATGACTGAACTTATGTGATCATTCCATTTCATATCCCTACAAAGTGTTACAGCCAGGCATTTGTATGAGTAGGCTCAATACAGCAGTGAATCGATATTATAATCATAGGATGACTCTCCACCCAAATCAGCACGCTGCGTCCTCCCTACCAAAAAGTCCTCAATCCAGTCACAAAATTCACTTTATACCCCATATGATCATACTTTTGGCAATAAGTATAGATATGGTACCGAGTGAAATGCTTTTCAGATGTCAACAAATACTGCATCTATCTGATTGCCTTGATAGAAAGCTTTCAGTATGTCACTGGAGAAAGTGTGAGTAGGGTCTCACATGATTAATATTTCAGGAACACTTGCTGGTTACATTGAGGGGATCATTCTGTTCAAGGTATCTCATTACATTTGAGTTCCAAATATATTCAAAAATTCTACAACAAATTGATGTCAAGGATACTGGATGGTAGTACCGTAGATCACTTTTACCTCCCTTCTTGTACATGGGTGTGCCCAGTGCATTTTTCCAGAAACTGGGCACTGTTTCTTGTTCAAGTGATCTACAAAAGATTATAGTTAGAAGAAAGGCATGGTGGTGGTGGTGGAGGGGGGAAAACATCTGAAAATTCTGTATAGAATCCAACAGGGATACCATCGAGCCCAGGATCCTTGTTCATTCTTAATGATATCAGCTTTTTCTCAAGATCACTGACACTAATACCTATTTCACTCCTCTTTTCATTGGTACTAGGATTATATTGAGGTAATTCTTCTGGGATTTCCTTTGTAAACGGAACATTTGCAAACAGAGTTAAGTGTTTCAGCTTTTGCTTTTCTTCCCTCAGTTTCAGTTCCTGTCTCATTCACTAGCGACTCGACACTAACTTTGGTGCCACTAACAGCCTTTACATATGACCAGAATTTCTTTTGGTTCTCTGAAAGATCACAGGTCAGTATTCTGCTATGGCATTGAAGGCTTCACCCATTGCCCTCTACACAGCCAAATACGTCTCACCCGTATTTCACTATGTATAGCCCTCCACTTTGATTTACACGTATTATGCATTAATCTGTGTTTCCTACTGATTTTTTATGTAGTTTACAGGACATACACAAATCTTTCTGCTTCTTTTAGTTGTTCTTTGGTAATCATTGTTGCCACAAGTGCATCATGGTTACTGATACAATTTTTGATGTGAATATCCTCAAGGGGTCAGATCTACTTGTTGCCATTAGATCCAATATATTGGCATGCTGAGTGGGGTTCCAAACCAACTTTCCTCAGTAGGTTTCAGAGAAGGCATTTAGTAAAATTTCACAGGACATCTTATCATGCACAACACTAATTAAACTGTAATTTTCTCAATTAATTGTTGGGTGATTAAAGTATATGCCAATGGTTACAGTACATATGTAAACATACAACATAACTAACACAACATTAGTACTCAATATCATTTTGTGGACCAATATTAAATTCTTGCACCGAATAAAATGCCTGCTGTCTAAGCCAGTTATTTGTGGTGTTTTGAGAACAGTGTCAGACCTCACACATCTGCTAGCAGCCTGCTAAGTATTAGTAATTGTATACCTAAGTGTATGTAACCAAGTCTGGCAGCTGGGATGTCTATCTGCTCTTTTAATACCTCTGATGTTGATGAATTGTCATTGTTCATGATGCTGTTCCCTCCCTATGTGTGTATTGAATAATTTAGAATACACGAGGGAAGAGGATACTAACAGTGTCTTCATAACCAACTGTGTACTGACTGCTCCAAAGTGATTTTCACTTTGATACTTGAGTGTGGTGAAGTCTTTTCCAGCTATAACATATATCGTGGCATATGCGTATAGAGGGGACACATACAAAATACCACTTGACAAACAAGAAGCTTTGCACTACACCCCTTGTGACATGCTGAACATTTGGCCTCCTATTGTTGAATCATTTTTTTTCTATCTCTTGTATGTGCTGATCAAATAGAATTATGTGCAACAGAGTTACAGTACTTTATCAGAACCATTGGATAGCTTTCTAAGATCCACTACCACAACAATAACAAATGACTGTGATTCAAATAAGCAGACACACAGAGATTACCTGTAAATACAACAAAACCTTTCAAAATTCTGAATAAAAATTTAAAAATCCACGAAAGCTGATAATCAGCCAACACAAGTAATAAAAGTAAAAGTAGCATGTCCCCATTTTTCGCTATAGCTGTGCACCCTATTTGTGTTGCACCGTTATGGTTATATGGTATGGTAGCCCTTCATCCCACATCGATGAAAGTGGTTTTGCTTTGGAATTGCATGAATAGGTTTCAAAGATATAGATGCCAAATGAGATCTTCACATCAATGCGCTTATTACAGAATGATGCGAAGCAGCTGGGAATCGAGTGCCCAAGTATCTGTGACTGGCCAAAGTGTTCCATAATGGCTTTGAATGTTTTGGAATGTTGTAAAGTCTTCCAGAAGGTTTGAGAATCTTCCAGAATGTTTCAGTACATTTTAGAGCATTATCGAACATTTCATTACCCTGCTTTGTGTTAGTGGTGATCTCCAGGTCACACCCAAACCTCCAGATGTCAGACACTCAGATCAGTACCAAACATTGTGTGTCAATAGTGGGTCAACCAAAACACTGACTTAGTTTGTACCATGTGCTAGTGTCCAGGAGAAGATGTGTAAACAGTCTAGGCAAATAGTATATATAAGCTCTAAATATGAATATCTCTGGTAGTTGAGTTGGTAGGGTGTCAGATCATTCTACTAAAGGTCATCAGTTCACACCCTGATGGCAATTTATTTTTACAGATGACATGTGAAATTGTTATATGGGAGAATATTTTTCTGCTATGTAAAATCATTTTTCAGAGTATGTAGCAATGTTCTTTTGGTAGCCTGCTTTTGCTTCGTTAGTTGAAGGTACAAATTCGGAAATGTCCTTTCCCTATCCCTTACACAGGTATGTTTTGCCTATACTCTGTACTTCTGATTTTACTATTAATTACTGTTCATGCATCTTCTATTGGATGACAGCATACATCACAAACTAAATCAGTGTTTTGGCTGATACTCTATCAACACACGATGTTTAGTACCAGAGTGGCTGACATCTGGAGGTTTAGGCATGTCAGAAGTGTATATGTAGGCAATGATGAGACAACTGCTGCATGAGTTCCCATCTGTCAAATGCTTCTAGATTCAGTAAAAGTTATGGACTCTGACCAGACACTCATTATGTATTCATTACAGCAGTTAGCATACCAATGGAGTATTCTGTCAACTCGAGGATAAAAGCACATTTTCACCTTCTCTTCTGCATCACACAGTGACTGACTTGTACTGGATAACATATTAGTGATCAAAATAAACCTTGTTGTGGATTGGCAAGAGAGCCAACCCCATTTGAGAGGAAGCTGAAAGGCACGCATTTTAGCTCACGCAGGCTGGCGTGAGGTATGTTTTACAGGTTCAATAGCAACTGGTAATGGCGCCTTGCTAGGTAGTAGCAAATGAAGTAGCTGAAGGCTATGCTAACTATCGTCTTGGCAAATGAGAGCGTATTTTGTCAGTGAACCATCACCAGCAAAGTCGGCTGTACAACTGGGGCAAGTGCTAGGAAGTCTCTCTAGACCTGCCATGTGGCGGCACTTGGTCTGCAATCACTAATAGTGGCGACACGCGTGTCTGACGTATACTAACGGACCGCGGCCGATTTAAAGGCTACCACCTAGCAAGTGTGGTGTCTGGCGGTGACACCACAAACCTCATACAAATAATGCAGTTGACATTACTTTCCATTGGGTGTTCGTGTCGTCGATATTCCTTTGAGCAGTGAACGATGCAGTGCACTTGTATCTGGATGCTGTTATGTAATGTGGAGAAGATGCTGCCTGTGGTGAACTGACAAGAAAGAAACAGAGCAATGAAGAAATGAAACAAATCAGGAGTGAGAAGTGTGTTTAGCTTCAAAACCTAAGAGAATGAACAGACTGAGAGAAATCAAACAAAATGAAATTAGGAAAGAGGATCAAGTGAGACACTCAGCAAGCCGACGTGGAGAAACTGCTGAACAAACAACATTATGAAACAGAATACGTATGGTTACAATTAGTTAAGTTCATGAAAGGCATCGATCACAAGCACAGGAGCAGAATATTAGTGTATGAGAAATCAAAAGGAGATGTCGAGATAATAGTTTGGCAGATGGATCATTCCATTATGATACCACTTGAGACTACAAACACAAGCATGTCATCACTTGCAAAATGGATCAAGTGCTTCAGCACTGTGGCACCAAGAAATACTTTAGTGAAACACCAGGAATGTGTTCCTTGAGCAGAAAATTTCAATTAATACCACTGAAGGTGTCTCTACAAGAATTATAAGATGTCTGGGGAAAATCCCAAGTCAGAACATTTTCTACAAAATATGAGAGCAAGCAATATCTCCTTTGAAATAGCGTCATTTTGTGCTACTTACATGATCAGCGAAGAACATCAATTCATCGCTCTGTTTTCAATTAATGGGGAAGTGTCATGGAATGAGATCATACCATTGCCAAACAAATATTATACATTTTTTCAAGTATGTTTCATTGGCAATGAGCAAATGGAAATTACACTGCTCACTCTATTTCACATTTTTACCATTTTATGTATAAACATTTTGCAATGTTCCTGAATGTTTTAGGATGATCTAAAATATTTTGCAATATTCTTGTTGTTCTATAAAGAAATGTGGAATAACCAAGTAATACACAAAAACAATACTAGTAACATAAATATGGTTTTATTCATAACCTACTAACAATAACAGAAACAAGACACAGAACAAATGATGTGAGTGGTACAACTAGAAGAACAGAGAGGATTACTCAATGTTGCTCTGCGCATTTATATGCACAAGTCCCCGGCAGATGGTGCACTGGAGACAGCACCGCACCCAAACCTCCCACAGGGGGGCTCCAGCGGTTGGCCTGGGCTGATACATTTGACGACCAATACAAAGCGCACAGGCGCAGTAACATGATCTCGCCGTAGCCATGCTAACTAGTAGCTGTTTACAGAATACTTCCTTTCACATTAGGTTACTGTAATTTAATTAAGTGGATTTAACAGTACTTAGAAATAGTTTCAAGCATTCGAGAGTATACTTGAGTGTGAAATACTAACATTTTTATGATATTTGAATTTTTATTTAAATTAGACCAAGCAAACTCTACTGGCAGTGAGCCAGATGCCTCTCGCAGTGGCTGCCTCGGAGTCTGCAGACAACAAATCAGCCTCTGTGCTCATTGTCTGGTATGTGTACTTAACATATGAGGTGAGTGCAGGCCAGGTTTAGCTAGAAGGTATTTGTGCCTACTGTGACAGACAACATGGCCACCCACTGGATGTTGATGTATGGCTGGTTGGCGGGTGGCTGAGACAGACCTGTTTTCATGAACTCTAGAAACAGGATCTCACCACCAGCCGTGCTAACATCTCAACAACCTCCCCAATATAATATACATTAGCAAATTCCACTCCTGCTTTTTTCTGCACTATACCCCCTTCTCACTCACCATCAATTATTGTTGTCCTCATACACTGTCAGGTGGCTCCCCTTCACATGTGCCTACCCTCACTATAACCACACATGGGTGTCTCACGCTGGGTCTGCCTTTCTTTTCTAACTTTCTTCAGTCTATCCTCGTCCCCTCTCCAGGTAAGAAACTACTTGTTCCTAAAGCAAGAACAGTGTCATCACTTCTACTTTTGTGTGTTTCTATTCACAATGCTAAAAATTTGACCTCTTGAAGTAAGTGCTGGTTGTGCATGATATTACAGAGATGCTTAGCTTGAATCAGTAGATAATAACAGCAGACAGATAATCTTAGAAGAAGCATAGAGGCTTTTTCCAGAGATAATATTTCTCAGCTTCCATGGTTTGTTATGAGTATAATTCACAGTAGCAACGTGCAATGGCTCCTTCTGCTAGTTAATGTGTAACTGATATTTATCAATTTTTTTATGTCAAATCTTCACACCCCCAATGCCTTTCCGAAGGGTGATTCAGGTATGTTACCTGGAAAGTATTTTTATACACATCATGAGTCATAAATATACAAAATTGAGTGAAATTGCACGAAATTCTCCTGAGCTAAGCTTCTGTGTCACCTGCTCTTCCCTCCTATCTCTGTGGGTGGCTGGTTGTTGTTATCCTCACAGGCTGAGCACAACTCATTACTGCTTAATTGTAATCAGTTGAATGGTATGAAAACAAATAGAAGACAAACAGGTATTCATTTTTATAGATGTTGTATTTCTGAATAAATAAACTCAAAAATAGAAAATTACTCACAACACTGTAATACACGACAACTAACCATGCAAACTGATCCTTCACAAAATATGCTCTCCTCACATCAAAGTTTACAGCATTGATACTAAAGCAGTCTGTTCTGTAGCAATGCTCCAAGGAGAGGCAGATTAATAGGATTGTTGCTGTTTTTTAAAGTTTCCACCGTTGTCTCCCTGCTACCTTTAAATTGCATGCCTGGTGTGTATTTTTTATTACAGCAGTTTTTAGCTCACACACTTTCTTGCAGTACTAAATTGGTGATCCCTTGACACAGAGAATGTCCCATACCAACCAATACCTTATTTTGGACAGGTTGTACCACAAATTTCGCTTCTCCCCAATTCTATTCCATACCTCCTCACTAGTTATTTGCTCTAGCCATCTAATCTTCAACGTTCTTCTGTAGCACCACATTTCAAATGCTTCTATTCTCTTCTTGTCTAAAGTGCGTATCATCCATGTTTCACTTCCATACATGGCTAAATTCCATACAAGTACTTTCAGAAAGGACTTCCTGACACTTAAATCCTAACTCAACATTAACAAATTTCTCTTCTTGAGAAATGCATTTCTGGCCATTGCCAGTCTTCATTTTATAGTCTCCGTACTTTGACTATCAGTTATTTTACTGCCCACATAGCAAAGCTCATCTACTACTTTAAGTGTCTGATTTCCTAATATAATTCCCTCAGCATCACCTGATTTAATTCAACTACATTTCATTATCCTTGTTTCGCTTTCGTTGATGTTCATCTTATACCCTCCTTTCAAGGTACTGTCCATTCCGTTCAACTGCGCTTCCAAATCCTTTGCTGTTTCTGCCAAAACTGCACTGTCAGTGGCAATGGATGTAATGGAGGCAGAAGTTGATGAAAGTGACACCAGATGGAGTCTCTCATGTTTTTGTCAAGCCTCCGCAGAAGACAGGTGATCCAGCGACTTGTACTCTCGGATCTTTTCTTCTCCCTTGTAAGTTGGGCTATCTGGCAAGTGAGGAGAGTACAGGTCGTAACAACTGACAGACACAAGTGGAAGAACACAGGTGCTTCCATCATGGAGTGGATGTCCACAATCACCACACAGGGGGTCCTCCATACAGCGGGAAGACTTATGGCCAAAAGGCAAGCACTGAAAGCACCTCATGGGTAGTGTGTCTCATGGCTTTGCATCACACCCGTAGAACATAACCTTGACCTTCTCTGGGAGGGTATCCCCCTCAAAAGCCAGACTGGAGGCATCAGTATTGGTTCGCTCATATTTAAGACCATTCTGCATACATAAAAAATAATGATCGCCGCGTCACTCCAGATTAGTCTAAAGTTCCTGATCAGCTTTCAAAATGAGGTCCCTATGAAAAACCATTCCCTGGACTATATTCAGAGACTGGAGAGGGGTAATAGATACAGGGATATTGCCAAGATCATCGCAAGAATGAAGACCTGGGAAGGGGGAGAGAAATTCGTGCCATAGACACTAGAGAAAAAGTTCTTGACCAAAAGGCAATAAAGAAAATACAGTTCAGTTCTGAAACACTGTTAAGGTTTGAATGCAATAAGTAATCTTCTGAATCCCTAATACATGGAAAAGTAACGAAGCCTAAATATGAAGAACCACATTACAGAATCACAGTCTCCAAGTCCAAATATGGTAGTTGGCCACAATAGTGTGTGTGAGGTGCTAAATCGTAGAGACCAATTGTGCATGGAAATGACAAGGAAGTTGGCAGCTCCAGTTTCCTTCATAGGTGGCTGTCCCAAGGGCATGCTGGCTGCAACTCTGCCCACAATCAGTTTTGGAAATGCAGGACAACTGACAGAGAGGCATTGAGGAACTGTGGCAGTAGTCAGCATAATTGTCCAGAACACCCATGACATGAAATGGAGTAACACAGACCTAGAAGCACTCAATACACTTACATGATCATAATGCCACAAATACAGAATACATCACATATATTCAGCAACAGAAAGATTCACATTAAGCAGATAGGAAGGAGGAAGGGGATTTATCAACATAAAAAACCTACATTATGGACAGGTAGATAATTTTAGAAAATTCTTTATAGAACGAGCAGAAACTAGCAAAATACACAAAGCAATCACTCATATAAATACATCTACTACGCCACTGCAATTTCATAACCACTTCTACAACCCTTTAGATCACATAACATCAACAGATATGAAGAAAGTAAATTGGAAAATGAAAAAACTACATGGCAAGCACCCTTATCATCTAACACAGCCAAACATCGATCAAGACGCATCCAACACATGGCTAAGAAAAGGCAATTTATACAGTGAGACGGGAGGATTCATGATTGTAATACAGAATCAAATTATAAATACCAGATATTACAGCAAACATATTATTAAAGATCCCAATACCACAACAGATAAATGCAGACTTTGCAAACAACAAATAGAAACAGTAGATCACATCACAAGCAGATGTACAATACTAGCAAATACAGAATACCGCAGAAGACATGACAATGTAGCAAAAATAATACATCAACAGCTTGCCATACAACATAAACTAATAAAACAACACATTCCCACATACAAGTATGCACCACAAAATGTACTGGAGAATGATGAATACAAATTATACTGGAACAGAACCATTATAACAGATAAAACAACACCACATAACAAACCTGACATCATACTCACCAATAAAAAGAAGAAATTAACACAAGTAATATCCATAACCAATACAACAAATATACACAAGAAAACAGGAGAAAAATTTGAAAATACATCCAACTGGCTGAGGAAGTCAGGGACATGTGGCATCAGGATAAAGTCAATGTTATACCAATTGTACTATCAACTACAGGAGTCATATCACACAATATCCACCAGTACATCAATGCAATACAGCTACATCCAAACTAATATATACAATTACAGAAATCTGTAATTATTGATACATGTTCAATTACCCGAAAGTTCCTAAATGCAATGTAACATATACTGTACAGTTAAAAGGAAGTCACGCTTGATCAAGGTCCGCGTCACTTTCCATTTTTAACCAGACATAATGTATGAGAAAAAAAAGTAAAAGATATATAATTAATATGGAAAAATTTAAAGGTTAGTACAATTGCATTATTAGTAAATGATCTGTGTGTACGAAATAGTGCTATTCTTCCTTCACTTCCATCACTATATATATGAATATTTGTCGTCTTCTGAAAGTTCTTACTTCTGTTAATCTTACGAAATAGGACCATGGACTTGCTCTCTTACATTTCAATTGTAGATGCAGACAGCTGAATCCAAGGACACCAGTGCCTCTCAAGATGAAAAAAATCCTCCCAACTTGGCTCCACTTCACTTCAATAAAAATACTTAATACTCGTACTAATTCTTCTCTTATTCAGAATCTCATCTAATACACAACACTTGTAGCATGTCATACTTTGAGCAATACATCTCAACCATCCTTCTACATGTGAGAGAGTGAAATAAAATCATGTAAAAAGAAAAGTGAATGATGATTTTTGTTCATTTGTCTGCTCCTTGTATTGCTAATACCATTTACTTACCTTCCCACCTTCATCTTGGTTAAGGTTTTGCACAACATTACTCCATCTGCGATCTTGCTGTTGTATAATTTTGATTTGCTTGCAAAACTTATGGTAATCATACGGTTGTGTTGTACCTTGCCTTTAAAACATTTTTAATTTCTTTATCTTGCTCTGTTAATTCACTAAATTCCTCAAAATCTTGCGGTAACCTAGGCATCTGCATCAACATTCTGTAACATAAATGATCCTGAAACTGAATTCTTGTAAAATATAGACACCACCTAGCTAATCTATGGTGCAATTGTTTACATGTTATAAGAAATGACAGTTACTGATGAGCACAGCAAACTTTGGTATTTATACTCCACAAAAAATATTCAAACTTTTTAAATGTTCATATTACAGCTAAAATTTCCAATTCTGAGACAGAGCACGGTCTTTCTGCTCCTGATAATGTTCAACTAGCAAAACTGATGACCATGGGTACTTCTTCACTTTCTTCTCACATCTGGAACAAGCATGCCTCCAGTCCCTGAGATGATGCATCTGTGCATAGACAAAAATTATTGGCAATGTAAGGGTGGCTAAGAATGTTTCCATAAATTAATGCCTGCTTAATGTTATTAAATTCTTTCTGACATTTATCATCCCATACCCAAGGCCAGGATACTAGTCCTAAATAAGCTTTTCGTTGTTTTTTATTCCTTGGACCTGGACAATTGCATATAGCATAAAGTTTTTTCAGGTCAAGTAATACGGCTTGTTCTGATGCAACATGTCCTAAAAATTTGACTTGTTCCTTACCAAAGTTAGACTTTCTTAAATTGGCTGTTACTCCGTAATCTGCCAATTGTTGAAGTACCTGTCCAGTCAGCCTGATATGTTCTACCCGGGTGGGTGTGGCTATTAGCATGTTGTCTACATAAACAGTGACTTTGCTAAGCAATTCTGGTACTAAAACCTTGTCCAGTGCCAATATTAACATGCCTGCACTGATGTTCAGTCCAAAAGATAGAATACAGAATTCATACCTCCTGCCACCACAAACAAATGCTGTGTCTTATCGACTTTCTTGGTGGAGCTTGTTTGCCAGTATGACACCTTGAGATCAAGTATACTGAAATATTTTGTATTGTAATACTTTAAAAGCTGTAGGTACAAGATGTCTGGTCTCATGCACACTGTTACTAAAATCTTATTGATACCTCTAGCATTGAGAACTAACCTTACAGATCCATCTGGTTTACTTACTAGTAATATAGGTCTCGAATAGGGTGAAAATAAAGAGTATTTAATTTCCCATTTAACCATCCGATTGATCTCTTCCCTTACTGCCTCTCATTTTGTCCATGCAATAGGATATGACATTACACAAAATGTTTCATGTGGATAAACTTCAAATTTATATTCATAGTGTTTGATTACTACAGACTTCTTACTGAAAACATCTGCATGCTTAAACAACTGTGAAAGTTCTTGTCGTTGCAATTCATTTAGCATCTGTGATTCACGTAGTGTATGCTCTACCATTTTGTTACTAACAGCAGTGTTTGCTTCTCATTTGGGATCTAATTTGTAAAATTCAGATTTGGAAACGAATATTGTACTATTACAGTTGAATCTGGTGTGTTTTTATTACTTTTAGCAGGTGTTTTGACTAAATCAACAGAAAAATTTCAATATTAATATCATAGCTGACAGCAATGATGTGTCCAAATTCAATGACTTAATAAAAAACTTTGGCTTCAAAGCAAACTTCATGCAACCCACTAGAATAAATGCACTGTCAGTGACCTGTATTGATAATATTTTAACAAATTATGTGTTTGAAGATGTTAATAAATTTTGCTTAGATTTAAGAATCTCTGACCACTCTGCATTATTCATTGAACTATCAAAACTCTATAAAGAAATTTCATGTAACAAAAGCCACATGAAAAGGAACTTCAATGAAAAAAATCTAACTATATTTAGCAATAAGTTAAGAGAGGTTGAATGGCCTTATGACAGCTGTATCTCAAGTAGTACTAACTTTAACAAATTTCTTGGTAGCTTTCTTGGAATATTTAATGAAACTTTTCCAGTTAAAGCCAAATGTAACAAAACGACTAGGAAGATTAGATGGATAACTCAGGGTATAAAAATTTCTAGTGCCAGAAAGAGGCAACTACATAATGAACTGAAATATAACAAAAACAGACATTTTGCTGTGTATGGAAACATTATAAAGCCATATTCAAAAAAGTTGTAAAGGCAGCAAAACAAATGGCAAACAATAAGTTTATTTTGGAACCTAATAGTAAGACAAAGGCAGTTTGGTCTGTTGTCAAATCAGAGTTAGGTGTAAAGTTAGTAGTAATGAAATAACTAAGATTAAAGTAGACGATAATGTTGTGGTAAACCCAGCTCAAATATCAGAGTGTTTAAATGAATTTTTCATAAATGTAGCAAAGTCAGAAGTTGATGTAGCAGGATATCGGAGTAAAGTAAATCCCTTTGGACTCAGCCAAGAAGCTGAGTATCTCTCAGATTTTTAAAAAGTCACAATAAAGGATGTGAAAAATGTTATATTGTCATTAAAAAATAAAAATTCTGCTGGGTGGGATGGCACACCAAGTAAAGTGATTAAAGCAGTATATGACATAATAGCACCTCCGCTAGCTAAAATAATCAACCAATCTTTTGAACAGGGGTGCTTTCCTGATGTGTTAAAATATGTCGAAGTGAGACATCTGTTCAAGAAAGGGTCGAGGGAAGATATGGGAAACTGTCGCCCTAGTTCTATTCTCCCAATCCTGCCAAAAGTGTTAGTGAAAGTAGCTGCAAATCAGATCAAAAATTTTATCGTAAAAAATGATATTGTAAGTAACCAATTTGGATTCAAACATGGAAAAAACACACTGGATGCAGTAAATAACTTTATTGAGAAGAAATGCAAATCATTGGATCAGAGGAGTAAAGTTGCAGGTATCTTCTGCGATCTTTCAAAAGCATTTGACTCGGTGAACCATGACTTGCTTATCTACAAATTAAACAAATATGGGGTTAAGAACAAAGCTCTGAAATGGCTCACATCATACTTGCACATCAGAAAGCAAAAGGTAAGTGTCACATCAAATGCAGTGAATTATTATTCTAAATGGAGTACAGTATCACAAGGTGTGCCTCAAGGCTCCAGTTTGGGGCCAATCCTGTTCCTATTCTATGTAAATGACTTGCCCATAAATACAAATTCCCCATCAGTTCTGTTTGCAGGTGACACTTCTGTTTTAATTGAAGATGATGCAGAAAAAATTCAGAGCTCCATTGTGAGCACAATGGGTACTTTAGAAAACTGGTTGCAGTTAAATGGCTTGAAACTGAACACTGCAAAAACCAATATGGTACATTTCAAAACCAAACATTTGAAATGTGTGGGTCTTAAAATACACAATCACAATCATCCTATGGAAGAAGTTAACACAGTCAAATTCCTAGGACTAAATGTGGACAACAACTTAAAATGGAGTACACATATTGAGTTCCTATCAAATAAACTAAGCAGCTTTGCATTTTCAATGCAAATACTAGCAAACTCTACTGACATGAGTACACGAAAAATAGCATATCATAGTTATTTTGAATCTGTCATTAGGTATGGTATCATTTTTTGGGGAAATTCAAGTAGTGTATCTCGAATACTGAAACTGCAAAAGAAAATAATAAGATACATGTGTAGTGCACAACAAACAGAATCTTGTCGCCCATTATTTCGGAACCTGCAAATCCCATACACATTTATGAAATTGTACCCTTGTACACAGCAGACAAAAATTATTTGAAGAAAATCATTTTAACCACACGTACAACACAAGAAATAAAAATAAATTTATGTTACCCACACACCATTTGAAATTATATGCATGAACACAGTACATGGGGATGACAATATATAACAAGCTAATGGGCAAAAATATATCTAAAATGAAGCCAGAGAGTCTAAAAATAAGGCTACAGCACATTCTGTAGGATAAATGCTACTATTCAGTAGAAGAATTCATAGAGGATGACATGATAATTTGAGCAAGGGGTAATTAATTTTTAGTCTTTAATTGTAAGTGTAACAAAATTGAATTACAATTATGATACCATTTGTTAAAATCAGTTGTTTTAATTAACTGTTTGTTTTTATTGTATGTGTATTTTTATACTGTATTATTATTATGGTACCATTTGTTAAAAATCAGGTGTTGTATGTATATGGTAAAACTTTACCAAAATTTTGACGTGCCTCCTGTACCTAAATCAAATGATTTAGATTATGTACGTTATGGGACTAATAAACCACATTTCACAATTCTGTGTTTTTTATGTTCTAAACGTATCTGTGCCAATATGACAATGATAAGCTTGTGAATTATAAGAAAGTTGCACTTGTCTGTAAAATGTTCAATTTGTAATGGAATAAGTGCCTGATGTGTCAGCAATTTTGTGTTACTGCCTGCAATTCTGGACAGGGTATGTTGGAAATTTGCCTCTCTTCTTAAACTCACAGAAAAATGATTTTGACATTAGGTTTGTATATGAAACTGTATCTAAAATTAACTGTGTGTCAATATTAAATATTTTCAGCTTAATAATTGCTTGTACTAATTCTCCCTGCATATTATTCATTATCTCTAACTCATGCTGATAGAGAGCATCCTTGACATTCCTTGTTTGTCAAATCTTATGAAACAAGTTTGTAGTTTTCCTTTGCCCCCACTCCCACAGAGGTCAAAAGGCTGGTGCTTAATAACAACCTGTTGGGGTTTCCCAACAGCTTAGTGTGACTTAATTCACTACCTGGAGTGCCAATTTTTGTTGTTGGCTGCTCATGATGTTTCTTTGTGAGTGACTGTGTTATTGGTAGAAACGTTGGCTATTGTACAGAATAAGACATGTTGTTGTTGGCGCATGTCGGCCACTGCTTTGGCTGACTTTGTTTGCATTTGGTGTATGGCATTGTGATGGTGAATTGTAATTTGATCATGTATTGCAATTACTCCTGTTTTCAAAATTTCTTTTAAATCTTATGTATTTTCCATTCCCGTACACGTTACTCCTGGATATGTAACTGTACTGTTGTGCCTACAATCACTGCTGTGTGTTTAGATCACGTTCCATGGCCTGATTTATGTAACTATGCAGTTGTGCCTGATTTTCTGTTGCTCTATTCAGAACAGGTCTTTCTTGATATATTAAGTTGATAGAATCAAGCACTGACAGAAAATATGCAGTGTCATGCTCTGGCATTGACTAATTTTTCTCTTATGTTCCATGCTAGATGACTCTTCAAAATTTTTAATATGTCTACCTGTGATATTGGGTTCATTCAGTAGTGTGTGTCTTGCTCAGGTATTCGTGTAGACTACCTTATTTGGCAATGAATGATGCGGGGTTCAAAATCTCGTGTGTCCGAGTCTGTCTTGTACTGCCTCAGACCAGTATTTGTCAAGGAAAGCTCATTCAAATTGTACGCAAGTGCTGCAACGTTTGGCTATTTCAGTTTCCCATGAAAGTAAATAACCTCGTGTATACCCCACAGCAAATCTGATTTTCTGTGCTTCTGTCCAGTTGCATGGTAAAACAGAAAAAAAAGCACTGATAAATACTACCCGATTCTTTCTTTTACCTTTGGTAGTGAATGTAGGAAACTGTCGATGTATCAGCAAACCTTCATCTGCAAAAATTGTTGATAGACATGTGGCATTTTTGGTCATATTTGTGTTGTTATTGTAGCTACCTGTAATTCCAGTTGGTAATTGCTCAGGTGTTGGGAGTTGTTAAGTTTACATTTTGCGCTATACAACTGTCACTGGTAACTACTATAAGACTTGATTTGTGGATAAATACCAACACATTGTGGTGTGCTTCCTAGCCTGTGGCTTATTTACATGCATATTGCGAGATCTGGTAATATTTTCTTCTGACAGATTGCAGATCCTACTTTCCATGGCTTATAGGCTAATGGTTAACGTTTACCTTGATCACTATTTCATTTTATTTTTTCTGAATAGCTTGTTCTACTACATCTATGTATAACTTACAGTCCGTTACTAACAAATGTGTAGAAGCCGGTTAATTGGTAGGAACATTTTGTATTATGTGATTCTCTAATTAGTAAATATAACAAGTGTATTGTTAACATTTGATACCTAAGTGTTTGTACACGATACAATTAATATAGAGACTAGAATTCACCCATGTGTTTAATATATAAGAGTCTACGTAATCATTGAAATGTGTCATTTGTTTTAGGGTGAGAGTTTTAATTGTTAATTAATCAAATAATCATTTTTAACAAAGCTGAGGATTGTTTGGAATTGTTAAGAAAGTATAAATATTTACAGACATGTTGGCAATAATGATGAGTAACTATGAACAACCCTATTATTACGAGCAGTTAAGAATGATAATTGGCGGAGGAGCTGGGATAGAGTGTAAATCTGTAAACTAATCTTGTATTTTGTTTCAGAGTTGGCCCGCTTGTTGAAATAATAGTCCAGTTTTTGAGACCAGTACAAATAAGAAAGTGAATAACACTACAACAGACGTAATGATACTTATGTGAAATCGAAACTTGGCGAACCAACTGTAAGTACAAAAATTATTTAACTTTTAATGTTGTGAAATTTTTTTTCGTCTGCATTGTCATTATTGAGGACAATAGGGAGGTTAACAACAGGGAAGTGGATGGTAAGGAGGAGGTTAATGGAAACTTGCAAAACAGTGTAGATATAATTGATAATAACGTAGTTGATCAAGAAAATTAAATCGAAGAGGATAGTGATCACAGCAGGGCCAGTGCAAGGCACTGTGGCAGGACTGTCATGTTTATGCTGGAGGAACAGAGAGGGAGAAGCAGTTTGGCGTACATGACAGTATTCTTATGAGTGAAACACTGCCAGCCTGTTACGCACTCTGTGTTTACTCACAACTAATTTTGCAGAAGACTAAATCTAATTTGGAAATTCGAATGCAGTGTTTGATACTGCTGTTACATGTTCAGCCTGAAGCAATTTTGCTAAGCTCTTCAATGGCAGTTTCAGAGTGTTTTATTCTTCCCGCATTATGGAAAACAATGGTTGAGCATTGCTACAGTCAAAGATGTCCAACACCTACAATGGCTAGAAGTATTCAGAATGGGTAAATACACTGCGAGTAATTTCAAGGGATAAAGACATTGCTAATAAGCCTGGCATAAGTTGGGTTTTGACGCATTTTTTAAAATTTTTGCTAACTGTTGCCGAGTGATAGTCTGACATTTTGGTTTCTGAGCCATGAAACACCTGTGACACATGCACGAACAACAAATTCTGACCAGCACTTTTGTTTAACAAAACTACTCGCACACTATCTCATTGCCAATATTTATGTACTGTATAATCCGTGTGAATCCGTGTGAATCCATGTTTCATTTTAGTAAACTACTGGTCGCTTTGATTCTGATGAAAACCTGAGAAGGTATGGCCTTTTAGCAACAACGCCCTCTCGTCCACACAAACCAAGACATTAATTTTGACACCTTCCAAAACGAAAATCCATAGACAGAACATTGCTTCTAAGAGTTTCCTAGCTAGCTTTGAAACTCATTTGTGTTTGACAAAAGTTGTGCAGCTTTCGCAAAGTTCATATTTCTTTCTATTGTTCATAATGCCATAGAAATTGCTGCCTGATAATACATTTATCCCTATCATCGGTCACATACTTATTGTGAGCTTCTTACTTCTTCTTCTTCTTCTTCTTCTTCTTCTTCTTCTTCTTCTTGGGTGCAAGTTTAACTGTAGCCTCGCTGTACCTCATCACGTGACCTGCCGCGTCAACACTTCGCCTTTCCAGGCAATAGGTATTGTTGCATTCTCTGCAACGAAAATTACAGAATTCGTTTCGGTAGTTGGCCAAGGCAGTCAGGACTAGTCTGAAGCACTTTCATTATGTTTCGTAAGAACAGAATAATTTGTGCGTCTGAATTTCTTGCAACTTAGGATGTAAGAGGTAAATGCTTTTCATATAATGTACAATTAGTATTGCGCATGCATGTTACTCATAAGTTAGAATTTTTCTCATTCAAGATGGCAGAATAGCAAAATTTATTTTTCTTATGATCTGTTACTTCAAAAATTGACAAGTCAACAAACAAGCACGCATCATCCCAATAGCTATAATGAAAATAAAGTGAAGAAAAGTGAAATGATACAGCAATGACTAATTTGTTACCCCTTATTCCATGATCAGACAGGAAAGAACCGACACCTGGAACTTACGACAGATGTCAAGTGTCAGTTCTTTGAAATTAAAAACCTCAGTGCAGTGATGGAATATATTTCGACCTGCATTGGTATCCGTCAATGTCCCGGTGTGTATTTATTGCATTATTATGTTACTCCATCTCCTTATTCTTCCTCTCTCCATTGTCTTCCACCCCACTCTGAGCATTTCACTTGTGTCTGTAGCGAAATTTGGCCTAAAATTCAATTTCATGGGGCTCAATTCTTATGACTTCATCTCCTGAACAATGTAACCTACAGTAATATAATATTACATTCACGTGCAGTGGAACATCAGGAAATTGTCTGCGAAGTGTTGCAAATGAAGTTAGTACACTGACAACAGTTTCTGTACAAACTCATCCTCTTCCCCTTTCTGACTTGGACACAGTCCAATTGTACAGTGACAGTCTAACAAACTAATTTAAACATGTAAATTTTAACCATAAACAATAATTTCCGACATAGAGGTGTATGGAAATATGTAGTTGTGAAAAAAGTTACGAAGAAAATAATTATAGAATCTTAATTACAGTAATGTGCAAAAGTCTTAATTGGTAGGAATATTTTACTTGCTATGAATCTTCTGTAATTAGTAAATATAACAAGTGTATTGTTAACATTTGACACCTACGTGTTTATACACGATACAATTAATAGAGGGACTAGAATTCACACGTGTGTTTAATATATAAGAATCTAGGTAATCATTGAAATGTGTCATTTGTTTTAGGATGAGAGTTTTATTTTTTAAGTAATAGAATAATCATCTTTAACAATGCCGAGGATTGTTTGGGATTGTTAAGAAAGGATGAATAGTTACAGACATGTTGGCAATGTTGGTCAGTCTTGTTTTGGTTTTCGAGCAATGAGCATGTAGCTGCTCCTTTCGTATTTTAAGTATTGTAGGCAAATGCAGTAATACTTTGATTTTGTTTTTAATGTATAATAAAAATTATTAAACTTAACACAAGATTAAACCAAATTAAGTCTCCAGTAGTTAATCTACAGTGACTGTCAATGTACTCAGGTCATCGACTGTGGCAGATCATGGGTAACTATGAACAGCCCCACTATTGCAAGTAGTTAAGAATGTTATAAGCTAGAGGTACACCTTCATAGTTTATTTTGTTTAACAACATGGCAATTTTTTTTACTGTCGAGCACAACTCATTTTGTGTTACTTCGATATATGTCTTCACATCTGCAATTTTCTTTATCTGTTGCTCTACTAGTTATGATGGTCATTAAAAGAATCTACCTTCTGTTTGAACTCTGTAATGTTATTGTTAACTTCAGAAAGTACTTCAAACTTGGCTTGTCTTTCGGGTCATTTAATATTTCATCAATTTAAGTGTGAAAATTCTTGGCTAAGTTGTTGAACTTCTGTGGGACTGTGACTCGCAAATACTTGTTTTTGTTCTTGTTTCATTGTATTTAGATCTTATGTAACACTTTTGTTAGTGTTTTACTGTGTTCACATCCTGTGTCAAATTATCAATTTCAGTATTCTTATCTCGTTCTGTATGACTAACATTGGTGTGCACATTATCTAATTCCATGTTTATGTTGGGTAATAACTGTCATAGCAGTCAATCAGTTGTTCTACTGTGGGTACTGTCAGCTTTGTAACATGTTGTCCAGATTCATATTTGTATTGTTCTCTTTCATTCGTAAGCAGTATGACACTCTGGGAGCTGCGTGACATTGTCTTGTCAATTGTAAACATTGTGTCGTCAAGGTTATTCTGCCGTCATTTGTCACACCTGAGACACTCATCTCTAACCTACTTGAATTTTTTGCGGTAGACATATATGGCACCTGAACTTCAATTGTTTGTTTGCACAATTCTATACACCTCAGCTGATTGCGTTTTCCCCGGGTCCAATTCTTATTTCTGTCCAAAATTGTCTTCCTTTTTGCTTTACTTGCTCCTCATTGTGATTCATGTAAACAGAAAATACAGATTGCTACTTTTTATGACTAATAACAATATCATAGGAATCTCTTTCTACAGCAATAGCTAACAAACCCTACTTACAATTGGTGGCCTGACATAGTGGCACTTATCTCACCAGTTTTATTATAACAATAATAGAAAACGAAAAAAATTAATGGATCTGCAACTGCATTATTAGTAAATGGTCTGTGTGTACGAAATTGTGCTACTCTTCCTTCACTTTACCTTGCGTCCCTCCTTTTTATCTGTATTTTAATTAGGTTGTCTTCTGAAAGCTCTTATACTTGTGCTTATCTTACGAAATAGGATCGTGGATTTCCTGTCGCATTTCAATTTTAGAAGCAGGCAGCTTAATCCACGGACACCAGTGCCTCTCAAGATGAAGGAAATCCTCCCAGCTTTGCTCCACGTCACTTCAATAAAAGTAGTTAATGCTGTTATTAAGTCTTCTCTTATTCAGAATCACATATAATACAAAGCACTCATTGCAAATCTTACTTCAAGCAATACATTGAAGCAAACTTGCATATGAGAGAGTGAAACAAAAAAATGTACAACGAAAAGTGAATGATGTTTTTTGTTCATTTGTCTGCTCTTTACTGACCACTCATAATTAATGGCTTTGCTGACGTACATAGACCTTGCTTCTGTTATAATCACTGTTTCATTTTTTTGTTCTTTAATAAATTCTAACTTTACCACATCCTGGCAGTCTTTCACAATGTACCTTCACATTGTTATCTCGACAAACTTTTGAAGGAATGAGCTCAATTCATTAAAGCTTATGAGCTTCAGTGCAATCAGTCTAATGGTATAGGATCAAACAGAAGAAAAAAAAGATGTATCAGTCTTTATAGTTGTTGTATTTATGTATGAATGAATAAATTCAAAACCAGAAAATTATTCACAACACAGTAATATAGGAGAACCAATCATGCAAACTGATACTTTCCACAATCTGCTCTCTTCACACCGCAGTTTGCTGCACTGATACTGAAAGTGTTTCAGTTCTGTAGCAATGCTATTTGAATAGGCATATTAAGAAGGATTGTCACTTTTTATAGTTTCCAGCTTTCTCTTCTTGCTACCTTTTGACTGAATGCCTGGTGTGTATTCTTCATTACCCCGAGAACAAATTTGTTACAACGCAGAATAATTTTCACAGTTTTCAATAATATGATTGTCACACAAATTAGGCTGCTCAAAATTTGATGACAAATTACACAATATCAATCCCTCAGTGCTTGTGTTTGGTTATACTCCTGCAATATGGGCTTTTCAGATTAAAGATGCACAAGTTTGAAAAAGGGATATAGCTGTAGCCTACATTGCAACCTTAATGACAAATGGCCTTAGGTCAAGTACGCCGCTTCTATCCGAGTACCTTATATGCGTAACGAACTCCTCGCAATTCATAACTTTGTGAAAAACTGGACTATTCTAGCACACATTGCATTTCAGTTTTCTGGCAGCCACTGAGGTACATGATCAATGGTACGTAGCTGTTAACACCATTAGTGTCAGAATCTGATACACAAGGAGAGGCAGAACAGTGAGAAAACAGTGTGTATCCCTTCTATGGTTATGAAACATAGAAATAATTTACTTTGATTGGTCTACCTGTCACAGGTTTCTTTAAGATCTTCAAAAACGTAGAAATTCAGTTTTTTCTCCGCTTAAAGTATTTGCCTGATTGATACATACCAATGTGACCCAGGCAGTTGTCTGCTATCCAAATTGGTCTTTAGGAAGATCAGTGTGAAATTTTCTAGCCTAAGTGGATTTCAAATACGCAATATTTGTAATCTCAAGACTGGAATATGTAGGTAACTTCAGAGCAGATAATGTTTCTTTTGTAAAGACTGACACGCCCTTTGCAAACCCCTACCATTTATCAAGATGAGCCAGAAAGTGTTTTTGAGGTAATGAGCTGCTCATCTGTATACCAGGATGGTATATTGACAATTTTATGGAAAGGATGTTGCTACACACATAGTAGAGATGAGTCACAGATAGGCACAAAAAAAAGAAACAAGTAAGGTATTCAGTGGGACTGAACAACCAGAATGAGGTGGGGAAAAGGCAGGGCAACTAGGTGCAGTCAGGAGGTTAGATGAGGAGCAGAGCAGGGTGGGGCAGGGGCGGGGACAGCAGGAAAGGAGAAGAAAGAAGACTGTGAGTACTTGTGGAAGAGTGCTGTTTAGTGCTGTAGTGGGAACAGGAAAGGGGATAGGAGGGTAAGGATATTCTGTGGTGACATGACAAGCAACAAGCTGTCTGCATGAATGGTCACCAACAAACTATGGCCAAGAAACAGCTGGACCACCCAGTTGTGAGCATGCTGCCAACACAACCTCCTTCATTTCAAGGACTGCTTCACAGTCTCTGCGAAATGGATTCTACCCACCAATACCAGCCTTTCTGAGTTGCACAGGTGGGAACTCTTCCTGCAACATCTCCTGTGTCTCTAACCCTCCTACCCTCAACCTGGGGCAGTCACCTAAGATGTTAACACCTGTCTTTGTGAAAATTCTTTTAGTATTCACCACAGTAACATTTTTGTTTATGAAGCTCATGCTTGCTAATCATTTGATCAATGTGTAATCATCATCAGTTCCAGTTTCAAAAGACTCGATATTTATTGGTCACAGCAATAATGAGCCATCCACATTGGCTACATTGTCTCCTATCACAAAGAGTGTGTACTTATAGTTGCACCTAGCTTCTTGATTGCAATGGATCTGGATCCTGTCAGGAAAATGATTTACTCAGACAGAGAAAGATACCATTGCTGCGTTCAGCAGCATTTCTTCTCTTGGCATACGCAGTAGCTTAATTTCTTTCTTTCTTTATTTATTTTCATTGTATCCGTACACAACATACATTTTATGGATCAAGTCGAATTGGTATCGCAAGAATTCAAGTAGAGTAATATGCTTAACAAGCAGTATTTAGCAAATTATGAGTTGTTGTTGTTGTTGTCGTCTTCAGTCCTGAGACTGGTTTGATGCAGCTCTCCATGCTACTCTATCCTGTGCAAGCTTCTTCATCCCCCAGTACCTACTGCAACCTACATCCTTCTGAATCTGCTTAGTGTATTCATCTCTTGGTCTCCCCCTACGATTTTTACCCTCCACGCTGCCTTCCAATACTAAATTGGTGATCCCTTGATGCCTCACAACATGTCCTACCAACCGATCCCTTCTTCTGGTCAAGTTGTGTCACAAACTTCTCTTCTCCCCAATCCTATTCAATACTTCCTCATTAGTTATGGGATCTACCCATCAAATCTTCAGCATTCTTCTGTAGCACCACATTTTGAAAGCTTCTATTCTCTTCCTGTCCAAATTATTTATCATCCATGTTTCACTTCCATACATGGCTACACTCCACACAAATACTTTCAGATGCTTAAATCAATACTCGATGTTAACAAATTTCTCTTCTTCAGAAACGCTTTCCTTGCCATTGCCAGTCTACATTTTATATCCTCTCTACTTCGACCATCATGAGTTGTTTTGCTCCCCAAATAGCAAAACTCCTTTACTACTTTAAGTGTCTCATTTCCTAATCTAATACCCTCAGCATCACCCGATTTAATTCGACTACATTCCATTATCCTCATTTTGCTTTTGTTGATGTTCATCTTATACCCTCCTTTCAAGACACTATCCATTCCATTCAACTGCTCTTCCAAGTCCTTTGCTGTCTCTGACAGAATTACAGTGTCATTGGCGAACCTCGAAGTTTTTATTTCTTCTCCATGGATTTTAATACCTACTCCAAATTTTTCTTTTGTTTCCTTTACTGCTTGCTCAATATACAGATTGAATAACATTGGGGAGAGGCTACAACCCTGTCTCACTCTCTTCCCAACCGCTGCTTCCCTCTCATGCCCCTCGACTCTTGTAACTGCCATCTGGTTTCTGTACCAATTGTAAATAGCCTTTCGCTCCCTGTATTTTACCCCTGCCACCTTTAGAATTTGAAAGAGAGTATTCCAGTCAACATTGTCAAAAGCTTTCTCTAAGTCTACAAATGCCAGAAACGTACGTTTGCCTTACTCTTTCTTCTAAGATAAGTCGTAAGGTCAGTATTGCCTCACATGTTCCAGTATTTCTACAGAATCCAAACTGATCTTCCCCGAGGTCAGCTTCTACTAGTTTTTCCATTCGTCTGTAAAGAATTCGTGTTAGTATTTTGCAGTTGTGGCTTATTAAACTGATTGTTCGGTAATTTTCACATCTGTCAACACCTGCTTTATTTGGGATTGGAATGATTATATTCTTCTTGAAGTCTGAGGGTATTTCGCCTGTTTCATACATCTTGCTCACCAGATGGTAGAGTTTTGTCAGGATTGGCTCTCCCAAGGCCGTCAGTAGTTCTACTGGAATGTTGTCTACTCATGGGGCCTTGTTTCGACTCAGGTCTTTCAGTGCTCTGATTAACTCTTCACGCAGTATCGTATCTCCCATTTGATCTTCATCTACATCCTCTTCCATTTCCATAATATTGTCCTCAAGTACATCGCCCTTGTATAGACCCTCTATATACTCCTTCCACCTTTCTGCTTTCCCTTCTTTGCTTAGAACTGGGTTTCCATCTGAGCTCTTGATGTTCATACAAGTGGTTCTCTTATCTCCAAAGGTCTCTTTAATTTTCCTGTAGGCAGTATCTACCTTACCCCTAGTGAGATAAGCCTCTACATCCTTACATTTGTCCTCTAGCCATCCCTGCTTAGCCATTCTGCACTTCCTGTCGATCTCATTTTTGAGACGTTTCTATTCCTTTTTGCCTGCTTCATTTACTGCATTTTTATATTTTCTCCTTTCATCAATTAAATTCAATATTTCTTCTGTTACCCAAGGATTTCTACCAGCCCTCGTCTTTTTACCTACTTGATCCTCTGCTGCCTTCACGACTTCACCCCTCAGAGCTACCCATTCTTCTTCTACTGTATTTCTTTCCCCCATTCCTGTCAATTGTTCCCTTATGCTCTCCCTGAAACTCTGTACAACCGCTGGTTCTTTCAGTTTATCCAGGTCCCATCTCCTGAAATTCCCACCTTTTTGCAGTTTCTTCAGTTTTAATCTACAGGCCATAACCAATACAGGGTGTCTACGTGGACAAGAAAAAAAAATTCCCGGATTTTTCCCGGATTTCCCGGTTAAAAACACAATTTCTCCCGGATGAAATTACGTATAAAGCGGGTGAAAATACATCCGTGTTAAGTAACAGTATACTTTCCCTCGTAGCTGTAAAACCTATCAGTCCTTTGAATCTAAAAGGTCTTATACCGGCGGAGGACGTCCCAGCACTTTAGGAAACGAAATCCAGGAAAAACAATGCGTTTGGAAAGTTTTTTGATGCGAGACAATATGCACAGAGTTTATTTTCGTATTGCTGAAGTATATACACAAATTCCACAAATTACAGCACGGTAGCTTCCGAAACTCTAAAATAGAGATTGCGTTGAGCGATGCACTTTTGTCAACCAGTCATAGCTCATGTCACGTGACCTCGCTAGCGAATGACGGCAGTTATTCAGAACACGAGGCCTACGAGAAAGACAGGCCGCGGCGCGTACGTTACGAAGTTAGGCCGAGCTCGCTCAATTCAGCAAAGTGCGTTTCTACACCGGTTAACTCGTAAGCAGATGTGTATGTACGAACGAGAATTGCTTCCTCTATAGGCATCCACTGTTATTAGTCCTACAATTATAGGAAGTCCGTAGGCCTACTAACAGGCTCTAATTTGGCAATTAAAATCGTGCCAAAATGATTATCAGTTGCTTAGAAAAGTCGAAGTGTTCTGGCATGAAGGGACTTGTGACATTGCTCAGTAACACATTATGCACATTTTTTTGAAGGTCAATGGAACTTTTTGCCATCGATTGCATAATTTTTTATCTATGAAAGTACAACATTAAATATGAAAACTAACTTGAAGCTCGGTCTTTTTTTAGCGTGTGTTACACGTTAAGTCATATCAAATACAAATGTGCCGGTAAAATTTTAAATAGTGGCATAAATGACTTATCTTCTGGGCCCGACATTTTTCAAATGGCTGATCCTCAAAGTGTTACGTTTTGAATGAGAGTTATAACGCCCTGTGATTTAAGAAATGCACTGCGCATTCTCACACGTAACATAAATCATCTTGCGTGGAAATTTACTTCGAAAGTAACGCATCTCAAGCCACTATTCATAATATTTTCTGGTGATCTGTTAGAAATGTAAACAATTGTGACGTCACACACATCGAATGCATATTAGTTGTTACGGACGTACTGCATAATCTTCGACCTAAATCCTTTGACACTATTTACCCATTTTCTACGCAACTAAACTTTTATTTTGGTGTTATTCTCTGATTTGTGTTTCATTGCTGCAATATTATTTAGCAGTAGTGGACTAAAGTTCTTTGTCAGCGTATCAGATCTTACACGTCACACCTTTGTGCTCTGTGCAAAATTCTACCAGGTGGCTTCCTCTTTCATTTCTTAGCCCCAATCCATATTCACGTACTACGTTTCCTTCTCTCCCTTTTATATAAATTATGAGTATATATGTCAATATTTGAGTACCATACCATATCTTAATTACAATTTGCTTACATCATCTAAAAGATCTTTCAAACTGTATCTTGATACCTATCTTTGTAACCTGTTATAAATGTAATTTATTCAGACCTTAGTAGCACTTGCCTCTGAAATTTAATACTTTCCTTTCCATAAAGGCATTGGTGCATTAGCCAGGAATGTTCAGTATTGGCCAAAAATACGAATTCAGTACCACTACATTGTTGGAAAATTGCTCCATTACACGATGCAAGATTGAGACCTCTCCATGCATCCAATTCAGGGTAGCACAGGGAATGGAGTTATCGGTTGGTTGGTTGGTTTGGGGGATGAAAGGGACCAGACTGCTACAGTCATCGTTCCCTTTTTCCAAATACAAAGAACACCCACAGAGAATAAAAACGAGGAACAGAATAGATCACAGACGATACAGAACAAGAGAAACGGAGACAAGGACAAGACAAAACGAACTAAAGCCACACAGAGTGTGACAGTGGTTGGCCGACCATAGAAATAAAAAAGGAAAAGCCAACCACTTAGAAACACATTAGAAGATCAGTTTAAAATCATAGGCCAAAGGCCAGAATCAACACAAAAAATAAAATAAAACAAACACTCAGATGAAAGAATAAAAACTCCCTGCCCTAATAAAACATAAAACTAAGGCAGCCATAACAGGGTCATCAGATAAAACGGCAGGGAGCATATCAGGCAGCGCAAATGTCTGCCTGACCACAGCTAAAAGGGGGCAAGCCAACAGAATGTGGGCCACCGTCAAAGCCGCCCCGCAGCGACATACAGGAGGGTCCTCCCGGCGCAGTAAATAACTCTGTGTTAGCCGGGAGTGGCCAATCCGGAGACGACAAAGGACGACTGAGTCCCTGCGGTTGGCTCGCATGGAGGACCGCCACACAGTCGTCGTCTCCTTAATGGCACAGAGTTTATTGGGTGTAATCCGATCGCGCCATTCAGCGTCCCAAAGCGCAAAAACTTTTCGGCGGAGGACTGCCCGCAAATCAGCCTCGGGGAGGCCAACATCCAGAGATGGTTTACTCGTGGCCTCTTTCGCCAGGCGGTCAACATGTTCATTGCCCGGAATACTGACATGACCGGGGGTCCACACAAAGACCACAGAGCGGCCGCAACGCGCAAGAGTATGCAGGGACTCATGGATAGCCATCACCAGACGAGAACGAGGAAAACACTGGTCGAGAGCTCGTAAACCGCTCAGGGAATCGCTACAGATAACGAAGGACTCACCTGAGCAGGAGCGGATATACTCTAGGACTCGAAAGATGGCGACTAGCTTAGCAGTGTAAACGCTGCAGCCAGCCGCCAAGGACCGTTGTTCGGAATGGTCCCCTAGAGTTAGCGCATACCCGACACGACCAGCAACCATCGAACCGTCGGTGTAAACAATTCCAGAGCCCTGATACGTGGCCAGGATGGAATAAAAGCGGCGGCAAAAGGCCTCTGGAGGGACCGAGTCCTTCGAGCCCTGTGCCAAGTCGAGCCGAAGGCAAGGGCGAGGAACACACCATGGGGGTGTACGCAGAGGCGCCCGGAAAGGAGGTGGAACAGGGAAAAACCCAAGCCCGCAGAGAAGCTCCTTGACGCGTACGGCGATCGGACAACCCGACCGGGGCCGACGGTCTGGCAGATGGACGACTGACTGCGGGAACAGGACACGATAATTTGGATGCCCGGGCAAGCTTAGAACATGGGCAGCATAAGCGGCCAGCAAACGTTGGCCCCGGAACCGCAGTGGAGGTACACCTGCCTCCACTAGTACGCTGTCCACAGGGCTGGTGCGGAAAGCACCAGTAGCAAGGCGTATCCCGCTGTGGTTTTTCTTTGTGGTTGTAGGGCACACAACTTCAATGGTCATTAGCGCCCTGACTACTCTAAGAATGTACCGCGAGGCACAAGTTGACAACAACAACTAAAAGGGAAAACACGATAAAAGACAGACTGACAGGCATAGGATTAAAAAACAGCATCATCAAATGTCCTTAGCGAGGTTTGTCAAATTGATAAAACGAAGAACACGAGCAGCTGCTCGTGGGTCATCCGCTAAAATGGCATCGAAAGTATTTGGCAGGTTAAGATCTAGGTGCAGTGTGTTAAGATCTGGACAGGACATTAAAATGTGTCTAACCGTCAGCAAGTGCCCACATGGGCAGAACGGCGCCGGCGCAGACGTCAGCAGATGGCGATGGCTGAACCGGCAGTGTCCAATTCTTAACCGGGCTAAAACGACCTCCTCCCGCCAAGAAGGGCGTGAGGAGGACGTCCAAGCCACGGGAAGAAATTTTAAGGCCCGAAGCTTGTTGTCGGTAAGTGCAGCCCAATCGGCATGCCACAGCGATAAAATGCGCCGACAAATGACCCTGCTAAAATCGGACGAAGGGACACAACAAGAAGCTGTCCGAGGCTGGAGGACCGCAGCCTTGGCCGCGGCATCTGCAGCTTCGTTCCCAGGGATACTGACATGGCCAGGAACCCACATAAAGCTAACCAGAGAACCGACGTCCACCAGCTGCTGAAGAGAGCGTTGGATCCAGTGTACGAAAGGGTGAACCGGGTACGGATCACTGAGGCTCTGGATGGCGCTCAGGGAATCTGAGCAGATGACATAAGCAGAATGGCAGTGGCGGCAGATGTAAAGAACAGCCTGGTAGAGGGCAAAGAGCTCAGCTGTGAAGACCGAACAATGGCCATGGAGCCGGTATTTGAAACTTTGTGCCCCGACAATAAAGGAACACCCGACCCCGTCATTGGTCTTAGAGCCATCTGTATAAATGAAAGTCATGTTGATGAACTTCGAACGAAGTTCCAAAAAACGGGAGTGGTAGACCGAACCGGGGGTGACCTCTTTTGGGAGCGAGCTGAGGTCAAGGTGAACGCGGACCTGAGCCTGGAGCCAAGGTGGCGTGTGGCTCTCGCCCACTCGAAAGGTTGCAGGGAGTGAAAAATTAAGGTGTTGAAGGAGGCGACGAAAGCGAACTCCAGGGGGTAGCAGGGCAGACATACAACCCGTATTGACTAACGAGGGAGTCATCAAAAAAGGAACGATAAGACGGGTGGTCGGGCATTGACAGTAGCCGACAGGCATACCGACAAAGCAGTATATTGCGCCGGTAGGTGAGTGGCAATTCGCCAGCGTCAGCATGAAGACTCTCAACGGGACTAGTATAAAACGCGCCGATCGCAAGTCGTAAACCCCGATGTTGTATGGAGTTGAGGCGGCGTAAGATGGATGGCCGTGCAGAGGAGTATACGAAGCTCCCATAATCCAGCTTGGAGCGGACGATCGACCGATATAGACGAAGTAGGACGGTTCGATCCGCTCCCCACGACATACCACTGAGAATACGGAGGACATTTAAAGAACGGGTACAACGGGCGGCCAAATATGACACATGTGGAGACCAGCTAAGTTTCCTGTCAAATGTAAGGCCTAAAAATTTGGTTGTCTCCACGATTGGGAGAGCAACGGGACCGAGTCGTAAGGACGGTGGGAGAAACTCTTTGTAGCGCCAGAAGTTAATACAGACTGTCTTCTTGGCAGAAAAATGGAAGCCATTGGCGACACTCCAGGAGTAAAGACGGTCGAGAGAACGCTGAAGACAGCGCTCCAGGACACGTGTACACTGCGCGCTGCAATAGATGGTAAAATCGTCCACGAAAAGGGAGCCTGATACATCAGCTGGGAGGCAATCCATTATTGGATTGATCGCGATGGTGAAGAGAGCGACGCTCAAAAGCTGAGCCCTGTGGCACCCCATTCTCCTGGCGAAAGGTGTCGGACAGGACAGAACCCACACGTACCCTGAACTGTCGATCCATTAAAAAGGAACGAATAAAAAGAGGGAGGCGACCGCGAAGGCCCCATGTATGCATGGTGCGGAGAATGCCCGCCCTCCAACAGGTGTCGTAAGCCTTCTCCAAATCAAAGAACACAGCCGCGGTCGGGCGCTTCCGCAAGAAGTTATTCATAATGAAGGTCGACAAGGTAACCAGATGGTCAACAGCAGAGCGGCGCCTACGAAATCCACATTGTACATTGGTAAGTAGGCGTCGAGACTCGAGCAGCCAAACCAATCGAGAGTTAACCATTCGCTCCATCACATTACAGACACAGCTGGTAAGCGAGATAGGTCGATAACTGGAAGGCAAGTGCTTGTCCTTCCCCGGCTTAGGAATCGGGACAACAATAGACTCGCGCCAGCATGCGGGAACATGTCCCTCAATCCAGATGCGATTGTATGTACGAAGAAGAAAACCTTTACCCGCAGGAGAAAGGTTCTTCAGCATCTGAATATGAATAGAATCAGGCCCTGGAGCGGAGGACCGTGATCGGCCAAGTGCGTTTTCGAGTTCCTGCATGGTGAATGGGGCATTATAACTTTCACAATTCGAGGAGCGGAAGTTAGGTGGCCTAGCCTCCTCTGCCTGTTTGCGGGGGGAAAGGCAGGGTGGTAATGAGCGGAGCTCGAAACCTCTGCGAAAAAGCGGCCGAAGGCATTGGAGACAGCCTCAGGGGCCACAAGGACGTCATTCGCGACCTTCAAGCCAGAAACTGGTGAGTGGACCTTAGTGCCAGATAGCCGGCGCAGGCTACCCCAGACAACAGAAGAAGGAGTAAAACTGTTGAAGGTGCTTGTGAAAGCAGCCCAGCTGGCTTTCTTGCTGTCTTTGATAATACGACGACACTGAGCACGTAATCGTTTATAATTGATACAATTCGCCACTGTAGGGTGGCGTTTAAATGTGCGTAAAGCACGTCGACGAGCACGTAAAGCGTCTCTACATGCTGCGGTCCACCAGGGGACCGGTACGCGATGTGGAGAAGAAGGAGGGTGAGGGATGGAATATTCAGCAGCAGCGAGAATGACTTCCGTGAGGTGTGCGACCTGACGATCGCAGCTTGTGAAGGTTTGATCCTGAAAGGTCGCCCTGGAAGAGAAGAGCCCCCAGTCTGCCTTGGAGATGGTCCAATTAGAGAAGGACGGAGAGGGGGTATGCTGCAGGAGATGGATAACACACGGGAAGTGGTCGCTCGAATATGTATCAGAAAGTGCATACCACTCAAACCGGAGTGCAAGTTGAGGAGTACATATAGAGAGGTCTAAATGGGAATAGGTGTGAGATGTGTCCGAAAGAAAAGTAGGGGCGCCAGTATTGAGGCAGACAAGATTGAGCTGGTTGAAAAGGTCTGCTAACAAGGAGCCCCTCGGGCAGGATGCTGGAGAGCCCCAAAGGGGATGGTGGGCATTGAAGTCTCCAGTTAACAAAAATGGTGCAGGTAGCTGAGCAATAAGTTGCATCATGTCTGCCCTGGTAACGGCAGATGACGGAGTGTAAACGGTACAAAAGGAAAACGTAAAAGTGGGGAGAGTAATGCGGATGGCAACTGCCTGCAGGCCGGTGTGCAACGTGATGGGATCGTAGTAAATATCATCCCGGACCAGCAACATAACCCCTCCATGAGCTGGGATACCTACCACAGGGGGTAGGTCAAAACGCACAGAGGTGTAGTGTGCCAAGGCAATTTGATCGCATGGGCGTAGCTTCGTTTCCTGGAGGGCTACGACGAGTGGACGGTGCAAGCGGAGCAGCAACTTCAAGTCCTCTCGGTTGGAGTGAATGCTGCGAATATTTCAGTGAATAAGTGCCATCATAAGAAAAGGAAGATGAGAAAAGCGGTCACCTCGAAGGCCGCTTAGGGCCTGGCTTCAAGCGAGCACTGCCGCCGCTATCAGTAGGCGGACAGTCATCGTCCATTGGGTCTATAGGGTCATCGGCCATCTCGGGAGGATGGCCGGGAGGGGGAGCTTCCTCCGCCGGTGAACGGCCAGATGTACGGCTACCAGCAGTGCGGCCAGGCGAAACGGATGACGGCCTGGGGCGGCAACTGCTGGGTGGCGCAGGAGAAGAAATGCGCCGTGGCGGAGAAGGAGAACTGTGCTTCCTATGCGCCTTTTTGGAAGGACGTTTGGTGGAAGTACCGGTCGAAGGCTGGGAGGTCGAGGTACGGAGGAAGTCTGCACGGGATGGTTCCTTCTTGAAGGCCCGTGCATCTGACTTCGGGGTCTTCGTCTTAGCAGAAGCTGAGGAAGGGGCTGGTGTCTGTGGGGTGATGGGAGGAAGAGGAGACGTCGACTGCGCGATCTTAGCACTGGCCGAACGGACGACCGTGGTGCTGAAGGTCAGATCGCATGTCTGGGTTGCTACCTCCCGGGTAGTCCGAGGAGAGGCGAGGACAGTACTGTATTTCCCCGCTGGGAGCAGCGTGGGCTTCCTACTAGCCAATAGCTTGCGAGCAGCCGAGGTGGACACTTTCTCTTTGACCCGAATTTCTTGGATACAGCGTTCTTCCTTATAGACAGGACAGTCGCGGGAGGATGCGGCATGGTCACCCTGACAGTTCACACAATGAGGAGACGGAGGTGGACAGTCACCCTCATGGGCATCCCTGCCACAAGTGACACATTTAGCCGCATTGGAACAAGACTGTCGAGTGTGATTGAAACGCTGACACTGGTAGCAGCGCGTAGGTGTCGGGACATAGGGGCGAACAGAAATAACCTCGTAGCCCGCCTTGATGCGCGATGGCAGCTTAACACTATCGAAGGTCAAGAAAAGTGTCCGGGTCGGTACAAGGTCATTGTTGACCTTTTTCATGACCCTATGGACAGCCGTCACGCCCTGCTCAGCGAGGAAAGATTGAAGCTCCTCGTCAGTCAATCTGTCGAGGGAGCTAGTATAGACTACACCATGAGACGAATTCAAAGTTCGGTGGGCCTCCACCCGGACAGGGAACGTGTACAGGAGGGTGGCCCGAAGCAGTTTTTGTGCCTGAAAGGCACTCTCAGTTTCTAGTAATAAGGTGCCGTTACGCAACCTGGTACAAGATTTGACAGATCCGGCTATGGCATCTACGCCCTTCTGAATAACGAAAGGGTTGACAGAGGAAAAATCCTTTCCGTCCTCAGATCGAGAAACTACGAGGAACTGTGGGGCAGACGGTAGTACTTTTGTCACTGTTGGCTGGTCACGTTTCCGTTTTTGGGTCGAAGTCAAGAGAGATGGAGTAGAATCCATTGCGGAGGAATCCCCCATGATTGCCAGCGTCTCCGATGGCGCGCTCCTTCCTTGTGGGGACCCTCTCAGAGGGCACTCCCGCCTTAGGTGAATGTTTACACCTCAGGTCACACCTCCCGAGAAACAGACGGAGGGACCAATCGGCATGGTCAGAAGGTATCAGCTCAGGCAATCACCCCTCCCCGGGCCTGGCCTTTACCAGGGGGTACGCGCGTGCCTTACATGTCTACCCAGGGCGGGGACTTAGGCGTTACCCCGTCACCGGCTACGCGTGCGAACGCGTGGTTCGGCCTTCAGGCACGCACAGGGAGGAAGGAAGAAGAGGAAAAAGAAGAGAGAGAGGAAGAAAGAGGACAGACTGTCTCAAACGCCGAGGCGGAGACCAGAGAAGGCAAGGAGAAGAAGGCAATGAGAAGGCAAGGAGAAAAAGGCAATGAGAAGGCAAGGAGAAAAAGGCAATGAGAAGGCAAGGAGAAAAAGGCAATGAGAAGGCAAGGAGAAAAAGGCAATGAGAAGGCAAGGAGAAAAAGGCAATGAGAAGGCAAGGAGAAAAAGGCAATGAGAAGGCAAGGAGAAAAAGGCAATGAGAAGGCAAGGAGAAAAAGGCAATGAGAAGGCAAGGAGAAAAAGGCAATGAGAAGGCAAGGAGAAAAAGGCAATGAGAAGGCAAGGAGAAAAAGGCAATGAGAAGGCAAGGAGAAAAAGGCAATGAGAAGGCAAGGAGAAAAAGGCAATGAGAAGGCAAGGAGAAAAAAGCAATGAGAAGGCAAGGAGAAAAAGGCAATGAGAAGGCAAGGAGAAAAAGGCAATGAGAAGGCAAGGAGAAAAAGGCAATGAGAAGGCAAGGAGAAAAAGGCAATGAGAAGGCAAGGAGAAAAAGGCAATGAGAAGGCAAGGAGAAAAAGGCAATGAGAAGGCAAGGAGAAAAAGGCAATGAGAAGGCAAGGAGAAAAAGGCAATGAGAAGGCAAGGAGAAAAAGGCAATGAGAAGGCAAGGAGAAAAAGGCAATGAGAAGGCAAGGAGAAAAAGGCAATGAGAAGGCAAGGAGAAGTCAAGGGAAAGAGTAAGGAAGACAGTGAGGTGGAGAAGAGCAAAGAAAGGAACCAACAAAAGGAAGGAAGAAACGAGAAGTGAAAAACCAAAAAGACCACGATTATAGGTCGTGGAACCGTCCGTCTCCGGACGCAGGCGCTAACTACCCCCGTGAGGGGGATGGATTCCTTTTAGTCGCCTCTTACTACAGGCAGGAATACCTCGGGCCTATTCTAATCCCCGGACCCGCAGGGGGGATCCCGCTGTGGAGAATTGGGTCCAGCACCCGTAACGCAGATGGGGATGCTGAGCCATAAGCCAGGCTCCCATAATCCAGACGGGACTGGATTAACGCCTGGTACAGCCGCAACAGGGTAGAGCGGTCGGCGCCCCAGCGGGTGTGGCTCAAGCATCTCAGAGCGTTTAGATGCCGCCAACACGTCTGTTTAAGCTGCCGGATATGAGGCAGCCAAGTCAACCGGGCATCGGAAACCACCCCCAAAAACCTGTGGGTCTCCACCACAGCAAGGAGTTCGTCGGCAAGATAAAGCCGCGGCTCAGGATGGACTGTTCGGCGCCGGCAGAAATGCATAATGCGGGACTTGGCTGCCGAAAACAAACCCATGCGCTACAGCCCAAGACTGCGCCTTACGGATAGCGCCCTGTAGCTGACATTCAACAGCTGCAATGCCAGTAGAGCTGTAATAAAGGCAGAAGTCGTCAGCATACAGGGAAGCAGAGACAGAATTTCCCACGGCCGCAGCGAGCCCGTTAATGGCTATTAAAAACAGGCAGACACTTAAAACAGAACCCTGTGGCACACCGTTCTCCTGGACGTGGGTGGAACTATAGGAGGCTGCGACTTGCACGCGGAAGGTACGATACGACAGGAAATTGCGGATAAAGATCGGCAGAGGGCCCCGAAGACCCCCATCCATGAAGCGTAGAAAGGATGTGATGACGCCATGTCGTATCGTACGCCTTCCGCATGTCGAAAAAGACAGCGACCAGGTGCTGACGGCGGGCAAAGGCAGTACGGATGGCCGACTCCAGGCTCACCAGATTGTCGGCGGCGGAGCGGCCTTTCCGGAACCCACCCTGAGACGGAGCCAGAAGGCCCCGAGACTCCAGTACCCAATTTAAGCGCCGGCTCACCATCCGTTCGAGAAGCTTACAAAGAACGGTGAGGCTAATCGGGCGGTAGCTGTCCACCTCCAGAGGGGTCTTTCCAGGTTTCAAAACGGGGATGACAATGCCTTCCCGCCATTGCGACGGAAACACCCCCTCGACACAAAGACGGTTGTAAAGATCGAGAAGGCGCCGCTGGCAGTCCACTGATAGGTGTTTCAGCATCTGACAGTGGATGCCATCTGGCCCAGGAGCGGTATCAGGGCAAGCAGCTAGGGCACTGCGAAATTCCCACTCACTGAATGGAGCATTGTAAGATTCTGGGTGGTTGGTGCGAAACGAAAGGCTCCGACGTTCCATCCGCTCTTTAATGGAGCGGAAGGCCTGGGGGTAATTCGCAGAAGCGGAACTCATAGCAAAATGCTCTGCTAAGCGATTGGCAATGACGTCGGAGTCAGTACAAACTGCTCCATTCAGTGAGAGCACAGGGACGCTGGCAGGGGTCCGATAGCCGTAGACGCGTCGAATCTTGGCCCAGACCTGCGAAGGAGTGACATGGAGGCCAATGGTGGACACATACCGCTCCCAGCACTCCTTCTTGCCTTGGCGGATAAGGAGGCGGGCCCGCGCACGCAGCCGTTTGAAGGCGATAAGGAGGGATGTCGCTTGTGACGCTGGAGCGCCCGCCGGCGATCTTTAATCGCTTCAGCGATCTCAGGCGACCACCAAGGCACAGCCTTCCGCCGAGGGGACCCAGAAGAACGGGGAATGGCAGATTCGGCGGCAGTAACGATGCCGGTGGTGACCGATTGAACCACCGCATCAATGTCGTCATTAGAGAGAGACTCAAGAGCGGCAGTGGAGGAGAACAAGTCCCAGTCAGCCTTATTCATAGCCCATCTGCTAGGGCGCCCAGAAGAGTGACGCTGTGGTAGTGACAGAAAGATCGGAAAGTGGTCACTACCACACAGGTCGTCATGCACACTCCATTGGACAGACGGTAAGAGGCTAGGGCTACATATTGAAAGGTCAATGGCGGAGTATGTGCCATGCGCCACACTGAAGTGTGTGAAGGCACCATCATTTAAAATCGAGAGATCGAGCTGCGACAATAAATGCTCAACGATGGCGCCTCGACCTGTTGCCACTGACCCACCCCACAGAGGGTTATGGGCGTTGAAGTCGCCCAATAGCAAGAAAGGTGGTGGCAATTGGGCTATCAGCGCAGCCAGGACATGCTGCAAGACATCACCATCCGGTGGAAGGTAAAGACTGCAGACGGTAACAGCCTGTGGCGTCCACACTCAAACAGCGACAGCCTCTAAAGGTGTGTGGAGAGGGACAGACTCGCTGTGCAGAGTGTGAAGGACATAGAGGCAGACGCCACCCGACACCCTTTCATATGCTGCCCGGTTCTTATAATACCCCCGATAGCCACGGAGGGCGGGGGTTCGCATTGCTGGAAACCAAGTTTCCTGAAGAGCAATGCAGAAGAAAGGGTGAAGGCTGATAAGTTGTTGGAGCTCAGCTAGATGGTGGAAAAAACCGCCGCAGTTCCACTGGAGGATGATATTGTCTATGGCTGAGAAAGGCGTGAAAGGACTGGGAAGGCAATTTACGCCGCTTGTTCACTCACTGCCACCGATTCAGTACCCGTACAAGAGGCATCCATGGCGTCTGAGGGACCAGCGAGATCAAGGTCCTCAGCGGACGCTAGAATCTCGACTGCATCCTCAGACGCAGAGTGCGAAAGGTGCGGTGGGGTTGGTGCCACCGCAAGTTTTTTGGCCTTAGAGGTCTTTCTCTTGGACTTCTCTCG
Organism: Schistocerca cancellata; assembly: GCF_023864275.1. Lineage (NCBI taxonomy): Eukaryota > Metazoa > Arthropoda > Insecta > Orthoptera > Acrididae > Schistocerca > Schistocerca cancellata. The sequence goes on along the minus strand of NC_064635.1, from coordinate 158,077,014 downwards.
CTGAACCTTGGGTTGCACCGGCTGGGAAGGCTTCGCCGATTCAGTCTCCGGGACAGAGGAGGATCGTGAAGCCCTACGCCCGGCCGCTGGTGAGGACTTGTGCCACTGGCGGCCGTCATCCTTCCCGCTGGTGGAACCCTGGGAAGGGAGGGTGCCAAGGGAACTCTTACGGGCGAGAGTAGCCGAAGAAGTTAGATGCTTCTCCGGCTGAGAAGCGGGGACGGACGTCCCCAACGGGTGGGAGGAGGTTGCTCCTGAGGTAGGTGGTGCAGGAGCAACCGGTTGGGTAGAGCCCCCCACAGGCAAGGGGGCAGGAGGAGTCTTACTGCTTATCGAGCTGGCTGGAAGTCTCGAAACTGATGGGGCTAGCACAGTTGTCGTAGCAGCTGCATAAGAAGATGTCATTCTCACAGGATGGAGTCTGTCATATTTCCTTTTGGCCTCAGTATAGGTCAGCCGGTCCAGGGTCTTATATTCCATAATTTTGCGCTCTTTCTGAAAGACTTTGCAGTCAGGCGAGCAAGGTGAATGGTGCTCCCCGCAGTTGACACAGATGGAAGGCGGGGCACATGGAGTATCGGGATGAGACGGGCGTCCGCAATCTCGACATGTGAGGCTGGAAGTGCAGCGGGAAGACATATGGCCGAACTTCCAGAATTTGAAGCACCGCATCGGGGGAGGAATATAGGGCCTGACGTCACATCGGTAGACCATCACCTTGACCTTTTCCGGTAACTTATCACCCTCGAAGGCCAAGATGAAGGCACCGGTAGCTGTCTGATTTTCCTTCGGACCCCGATGAACGCGCCGGACGAAATGTATACCCCTGCACTCTAAGTTGGCGCGCAGCTCGTCATCAGACTGCAAAAGAAGGTCCTTATGGTAAATAACTCCCTGAACCATATTTAAACTCTTATGCGGCGTTTTTTTTTCTTTTTTTTTTTTTTTGGTTGGGTTTAAGGGCGCTCAACTGCTGAGGTCATTAGCGCCCTGTCACTGTTGTTAAAGCACATGGAATCTGGTAAAACTCAAGGGGATGGAGGGGACACAAGAAGGACCTGACAAAGATGCAGACAAAATAAGTAAAAAGATTAAATGTCTTTGGACAAGCCAGTTAAAGTTATAAAACGCAGAATACGAGCAGCTGCTCGAGCGTCATCAGCTAAAACATCCGGTAAAGTAGATGGCAGGGACAGGACAACACGAAATTGACTAAAACGGGGACACGACAATAAAACATGGCGCACTGTTAATACCTGACCACAAGGGCACTGCGGGGCTGGGTCACCGGAGAGCAGGTAGCGGTGGCTAAACCGGCAATGCCCAATCCGCAACCTGGTCAGAAGGACCTCCTCGCGCCGAGATGGTCGGGAGGATGTTGTCCAAGCAGTTGGTAGCGGTTTCACTGCCCGGAGCTTGTTTCCTTGGAGGGATGACCAAGCATCCCACCACAACGACACAAGCCTCTTACAGACAGCCCCACGAACGTCGGATGACGGGACACAATGGGAGGCTGGCCGAGGCAGGAGGACTGCAGCCTTGGCCGCAGCATCTGCAGCCTCATTCCCAGGCACTCCCACATGTCCGGGAACCCACAGAAAGCTGACAGAACCACCGTTACCAGCGAAATAGTGGAGGGACTGCTGTATCCGTTGAATCAAGGGATGGACCGGATAGGGAGCTCCAAGGCTCTGAAGAGCACTGAGTGAGTCAGAGCAGAGTACATATGATGAATGGTGGTGGCGGCGGGCATACTGAACGGCCTGATGGAGAGCAAAAAGCTCGGCCGTAAAGCTGGAACATTGGTCGAGGAGCCGGTATTTAAATGTGGCGGCCCCGACGACAAAGGCACAGCCGACACCATCGTCAGTTTTGGAACCATCGGTGTAAATAAAGGTGTGACCGGCAAGTCGAGCACGAAGTTCGGCAAACCGTGAGCAATACATTGCAGCCGGAGTACCATCCTTCGGGAGTGAGCTGAGGTCGAGATAAATATGAACCGGAGCCTGGAGCCAAGGTGGTGTCGGGCTCTCACCCTCTCTGAAGGTGGTAGGGACGGCAAAATCCAATTGTCGAAGCAGGCGACGGAAGCGGACTCCGGGGGGCAGCAGGGCAGACACATACAACCCGTACTGACGGTCGAGAGAATCGGCGAAGAAGGACTTGTAAGAGGGGTGGTCGGGCATAGACGACAGCCGGCAGGCATACCGACACAGCAGTACGTCGCGCCGGTAGGTCAACGGTAACTCGGCAGCTTCAGCATAAAGACTCTCGACAGGACTAGTGTAGAAGGCTCCGGTTGCAAGACGTATCCCCCGATGGTGGATGGAGTTGAGCCGGCGTAAGAGGGACGGCCGAGCGGACGAGTAGACGAAGCTCCCATAATCCAGCTTCGATCGGTCTATGGACCGATACAAGCGAAGCAGGACAGTGCGATCCGCTCCCCAAGATGAACCGCTAAGAACTCTGAGGACATTAAGGGAACATGTACAACGGGCTGCCAAATAAGAGACATGTGGAGACCAACACAGTTTCCTGTCCAACGTGAGCCCTAGAAACTTAGTTGTGTCCACGAATGGGAGAACAACGGGACCGAGATGTAAGGATGGCGGAAGGAACGCTTTATATCGCCAAAAGTTGATACAAACCGTCTTTTCTTCAGAGAACCGGAAGCCATTTGCCACGCTCCAAGAGTAGAGGCTGTCTAGACAACGCTGAAGGCAGCGCTCCAGGAGGCATGTTCTCTGGGCACTGCAGTAGATCGCGAAGTCATCGACAAAGAGAGAGCCTGAGACATTAGGTGGAATGCAATCCATAATTGGATTGATCACGATGGCAAAAAGAGCTACGCTCAAGACGGAGCCCTGAGGCACTCCGTTCTCCTGGAGGAAGACGTCGGACAATACGGAGCCCACACGTACCCTAAACTTTCGATCCGTTAAAAAGGAATCAATAAAAAGGGGCAGGCAACCGCGTAGGCCCCACCTGTGCATAGTGCGGAGGATACCTCCTCTCCAACAGGTGTCATAAGCCTTCTCCAAGTCGAAGAAGTGACCTGACTGTCACAACTGGGAAAATCGTGGTCCGGAAAGGTCGCCAGGGATGAGTAAAGTCCCCAGTCAGCTTTCAGTATGTTCCAGCTCGAAGGACGTGGGGATGGGGTGTGGTGCAGGAGACGAACGACACAGGGGAAGTGGTCGCTCGAATAGGTGTCAGAAAGGACATACCACTCGAACCGACGGGCAAGAGTGGTAGAACATATCGAGAGGTCCAAGTGGGAGTAGGTATGAGTGGAGTCCGAGAGGAAAGTCGGGGCGCCGTTATTGAGGCAGACAAGATTGAGATGGTTGAAGACATCTGCCAAGAGTGAGCCTCTTGGACAGGATGCAGGAGAGCCCCAAAGGGGATGATGGGCATTGAAGTCGCCAAACAATAAAAACGGCGGGGGAAGCTGAACGATCAGGTGCATCATGTCAGCCCGACTAACAGCAGACGACGGTGGAGTGTAGATGGTACAAACTGAAAAAGTAAAAGCAGAAAGAGTAATGCGGACAGCTATTGTTTGGAGTGGGGTGGTCAATGGGATGGGATGGCAATAGACGTCGTCCCGAATGAGCAACATGACCCCACCATGAGCTGGGACACCGTCCACAGGGGTGAGGTCATACCGCTCCGAGGTATAGTGGGTAAAGGCAATATGGTCAGTCGGGCGCAACTTGGTTCCTGGAGTCCAAGGACGAGCGGACAGTGCAGGCGGAGGAGCAGTTGTAATTCCTCCCGATGAGATCGAATACCTCTTATGTTCCAATGAAAGAACGCCATCGCTAGTCAAAAAGTTGGGGGAACGAGACAGGGGAAGAGCTGGTCACCTCGACGGCCGCGGAGGGCCAGGTTGCGAGGGAACAACGCTACAACCGACGGGAGGCGGATCCGGTTCCATCGACTGGTCGCCAGCTGCGGCCGCTGTCCCTGATTGTGTAGGAGGGGCAGCATCATTTGCCGACGAAAGGCCAGCTGAGCGCCTGGCAGCAGAGCGTCCCGGCGAAACTGAGGACGGCCGGGAGCGGCGACTCACGGATGGAGCGTCAGTCGAAACGCGCCGGGGTGGAGAGGGGGATAGAGACTTCTTCTTGGAGGCCTTCTTGGAAGGCCGAGGAGGCACAGGGATGGTGGGCTGGACCCGAAGAAGGTCCTCACGCGCGGGGTCCGTTTTGGAACGCCAGACCTCGGAAGCCGGGGTCCGGAACGTTTCCCCGATGGACGCCTGAGAAGAGGATCGCTTCTCAGGTGGCATGTGGGGAGAAGGAGGAGGAAGGGTGGCCCCTGGGGCAGAGGGGGTGGGGGCCACGGGGTAGGAGGATTTGGAAGGGAGGGATTTGGGAGGCGGAGGCAGAGCCCCCTGATGGGCGGAGGAGGCGGAGGGGGGACAGGAGAGGGGTGAGGATACCGCGGAAGGAGTGGACACAACTGAGGCAAACGAAGTGGTCAATGGCACGGGATGGAGGCGGTCGTACTTCTTCCTGGCCTCAGAATAAGACAGCCGATTCAAAGTTTTGATTTCTTGTATCTTCTTCTCCTTCTGATATGCGGGGCAGTCTGAGGATCTAGGCGAGTGGACGCCAGGACAATTAACGCACCGAGGTGGTGGGGTGCATGTATGTTCCTCACGAAGAGGACGTCCACAATCGCCACAGAGGGGCTCAGCCTCACACCGTGACGACATGTGCCCAAAGCGCAAACACCTAAAACAGCGCATAGGAGGCGGAACATAGGGTCGCACGTCACACCGGTAGCACATTACCTTTACCTTCTCCGGGAGAACGTCCCCCTCGAAGGCGAGGATAAAGGCCCCAGTGTCGATGCGACGGTCTTTGGGGCCGCGCTGGACTCGCCGGACGAAATGCACGCCTCGGCGCTCCAGGTTGGCCCTGAGCTCCTCATCAGATTGTAGCAGGAGGTCACAATGAAAAATAACCCCCTGCGTCCTATTGAGTGCCAGATGTGGGACAATGGAGACGGGGATGTCCCCTAGGCGGTCGCACGCCTGGAGCGCCGCCGACTGTGTGGCGGACGTGGTCTCGATAAGAACGGACCCTGAACGCATCTTGCTGAGAGCCTCTATTTCCCCGAAGATGTCCTCAATGTGCTGAACAAAGAACATGGGCTTGGAGGTGGCGAATGTCCCCCCATCGGTTCGAGAACAGACCAAATAGCGGGGGAAGTACTTCGCTCCAAGCCGGCGGGCCTGTCCCTCCTCCCATGGAGTGGCCAAGGGGGAAGGGGCAGGAGAACCAGAACTAGAAACGGTACCTTTTCTTTTGAAAGACTCGGCCGCAGAGCGACCCGATACGTGGTGACGTTTCATCTGCGAAACGTCCGCCCCGATACCACCCACTCCGACCAGGGGCTCTCCCCACGGGCGCCACCCAGCCGCAGCAAGGGCCACCTGGCAGGATGACCATTGCCGGGAGTCCTGATGCCCCAAGGAGACGGGCATCTACTCCTTGGCCGACGTGGGGAGGGTGCAGCTCAGGTATCGGCAGTACGATCCCTGTGTTGTCAGGGGGCTACAACCTAGAGGGTACATGACGACCCCACCACAACGGGCTGGCTACCGTGCTGGATTTCTGGTGCCATAGAAAGTCCATCATGATCGCTGGTGCAGATGGAGATGCACTATGGGCGTAACTGGGACAACCCAAAAGGCGTTTAGGCCCAATTTGAGTAATAGTGGGTATGGTTACAACGGCGGTGCAATGCTGAGTGCCAAGGTCTGAGTGCACTTAGGACCAGTGGTACACCACGTAAGGTGTCCTTCCCCAAAAGGCTCGTACTTCTGTAGAAATTTAGAAAAATGGAGGTCAAACCCCAAGGGGGACCATCACATGGAAGGCCGAAACGGTTGAAACTCCTTTTAGTCGCCTCGTACGACAGGCAGGAATACCTCGGGCCTATTCTTACCCCGGACCCTTATGCGGCGTGATCGTAACAGCAACATCCCCCAACTTGTCACAAGCAAGCAACCGTCGTGACTGGGCAGAGGATGCCGTTTGGATCAGGACCGATCCAGAGCGCATTTTTGACAAGCCCTCCACCTCCCCAAACTTGTCCTCTAAATGCTCGACGAAGAACTGAGGCTTTGTGGAGAGAAAAGACTCCCCATCAGCTCTCGTACAATCTAAGAATCGAGGCGAATAACTATTACCTCCATCCTGAGACTTACGCTCCTCCCACGGCGTGGCCAGAGAGGGGAACGTTTTCGGATTGTACTTTTCAGCATTAAATTGAGCCCGAGAACGCTTAGAGACTGCTGGCGGCTGGCCGCCAGCGAGAGATGATGTACCACGCTTCATTGCGGGTCATCCGCCCTGATGCCACCTACTCCGACCAAGGGCCCTCCCCACGGGCGCCACCCAGCCGCAGCAATAGCCACCTGGCAGGATGTCCATTGCCGGGAGTCCTGATGCCCCAGGGAGACGGGCATCTACTCCTTGGCATACGTGGGGAGTTAACGGCGCAGGCATCAGTAGAGCGATCCCTGTGTTGTCAGGGGGCTACAACCAAGAGGGTACATGGCGGCCCCACCACAACAGACTGGCTACCGTGCTGGATCTTAGGTGCAAAACTGTCCAAGGTCGTCGTCGCAGTTAAAAGAAACACTGCAGAGTGCAGCGTGGGAATCGCACCCAGGGACGTATCCTCGCCCAAGAGATGGAAAACGAGCGGGACACCATTGCAATGACGAAAAAGCCAGCTAAAGGTCTCAATGCACGACGGATACAGTGCACCACGTAAGGCGCCCTTCCCCAATTGGCTCGCTCTTCGGAATAATTTAGAAAGATGGAGGTCAAACCCGAGAGGGGACCATCACATAAGGCCGAAACATGTGATACTCCTTTTAGTCGCCTCTTACGACAGGCAGGAATACCGCGGGCCTATTCTAACCCCCGAACCCGCTGGGGGTTGGAGTTATCGACACTGGGTCTCTGGGGCAAGAACCAGACATGTCAATAGCTTGCACTGTCACTGCAACAAACAGTAGCCATTCTGGGATGTGAAATACATCGAAGGAGTTCACTGTGGTTGATGTTACACAAGATGTAGTTTTACACTTCTCGTCTCCCTCAAAACTGCTGTATCAGCTTAACACTAAGATGGCTGAAAACGAGAAGTTTACTTCTCCAAAATAAAGGCTCTGTAAGTACTCCATTGCAAATAATCATGTAGTTTGCAGTAGCGTGTCATTATGACAACCTGTCAACCATGAATTCATCATTAAGGAAGCCTCAGCTACAATGCTTGAGAAGGACGTTCAGGAAGTGCCTCTGCTAGTTAAATCTAACGAACAGGAACAGATGATGAGGCTGGACAAGAACTTGCCAGCATCAGACATGGATTATATGATGAGGTCATCTGTGACAGAACAGTTATGGATGCCACTTACCGTTCATCAGAAAGAGAAGCATAATGAACTTTTGTACTATATATACTTGAGATTCCACTAGGTTACCAATTCTTTTCAAGTCACATACTGCTCTTAATATTCAGTAAGCTTTCAAGTGCCAATAGTTGTTTGTTTTAGTAACTAATTTTTGAACATTAAAAAGAACTTCTTGGTGCAAAATCGATACTAGTCCAATTTCTTCAATTCAATAAATAGTCAATTATAATTGCACTGGTAGTCGAAATAAGGTTGGACAAAGACAACGCCAGTTAATGAAGTTCTTCTATTGTAGGAATCAGTGTTTTACTTGTGCAAGTATGAAAAATGCATCTTATATGGTTATTGCATCAATGCCTTCATCTGTCTGTGCATTTGTAGCAGAAATAGCAAAAGTGAAAAAATGGACCTGGTATTACAGTATCTAAAAATTCAGTTGTTGCAGAGGGTATGAACCATGTTATACTAAATTTCATGTTCTTACCAAATTGCCCTTAAATAAATTGCAATTTCTTCCTACATGTGGTTGAAAGTGATTGCCAACTCCTCCTTGAGTTTATGCATGACGTATGTACATCCACCAAAATACTTCTCGGAAACTCTTCTTCTACTCTATACAGGTTTTCTCCATTCACCTGCCAGTTTCAGTTTTTATAATGAACAGTGTACTGGATATGGCATAAATGTAGACATCACGCTATGTCACAAACCAATTTGCAATTTGTAACCACAATCATTACTTCTTTATCAGATTCGTTGTCTGTAACAATTTTTTCACCTTTCAAACTACTCTATACGGGGGTCTGAACTATGGAATGGTCTGTCACCACAACCATGAAAAAGGAGAAATTAGTGAGCTTGCACAGTACTATTACACACTGAACCCCACATGTAGTTTCTGATAACCAAGTTAATTTGGCTCTGGCATTTCAATAAACAGAGCTGATTTAGAGGAACACAACACACTGATAAACTTAACGATTACTGATGCAAGTGACTAATAATCAGTATCATTACTGCTACAAGAGCAACTTCAATGTGAATACAGGCATTTGGTTCAATTAATAGCCCTTCTGAAGTTCAGTAGTCAGTGACTTTCAGGAGTGGCTCTAAACTGGCAGAGGCTGGTAACATCACTTCTGAAGGTTCTACAGAATAAGATAATCATAATACACTAATCACTTTATACAGAAACTCTCAAAAAGAGTACTTCAACTGTTTCACTTTATTATTGTAGGTGGCAGAATGATAGCACCAACAGGTGATCCATCACATCTAGAAAGTTAACGGCAGCATCCACGCAGTACAGTAAATACATATTCCATCTTGTATAACAAGTATTCACTTAGGAAAATGAAAAACCATTTACACAGTCTGAAATCTCATTGACTTTATGAATGTGTAAGGGATAGCTTTTGGATCAATGTAACTGGAGAATGGTGAAAGTTTTATGAATAAATTTAACAGCTTGTGAGGTGGTACTGAATCTAGTTGAAGAGAATGGCATCATCTGACTAAAAGATGAGAGCAATTTATAGAACAACATTTCAGTTCAGTGTGTAGGCCTGCAATAATAATGAACAATGTATTACACTGTTCACAATGCACTTTTTTATGGGACTTCAGTGGATACTGACACTTGTCAACAGCAGTGAAGCCACTGTGACAAGAAAATACTCAGTCCAGTTAATAATGAAAATTAGCTATGTATTTCAGTTGAGGCTTGTTAGTTACACATAATAGGATAAAGATGTGAACAATGAAGGTGAGGAGAGAGAGTTACACAAATTATTTACCTTATTAACACCACTTGGATTTCCACATCACCATAGAGGTACCAAGAATGATGCGTTACTCAATATTTTACATGGCGAGTTCCCCAGTAGGCCTATAAACCATGATAAGCACACAATCAAGAAAATTTGTGTTTTGAAGATACAAGAAAATACCATGTATCAGCTAAATGCGTCACCAAATATGAGTAAGAAAGGACAAAGTTAAATATTTTCAGATATCTATGTAAGATGCTTTGCAAGTGTTATGGCTACACTGAAAATCAAATACAAAGTAACTGGCATTAAGAAGCTTGGTGTCCCTCTACAGGAAGCACTAAAACATGTGAAACAGGGATGAAAAGGATTCAACAAACCTTAATGGCTGAGAAAAAGGTGTCTATAAAAATCCAAACAACAATGCAAACAGGGTTCTAAAAGGAACTCGAGAAAGAATTCCACATGCAGCAAGTGTTTTTTCTTGTAAGCATACCACAGAGGCATGGTCTAAATGAAGCCAGGCATGTAAATAAAGACTGAAAGTACAAACAGAAAGTTCAAGTATATATGTAGCTTTTTCCTGGAGCTACAAGCTCAGAAAAGGAGCATTTCATGGAACACATCCTGCATAGGAATGATTTAAAAAACGATACTGTGCAAAGAAATGCCAGATAGTATAAGCTGTCCAAGAAAAGAAACAGAGACCAATCCCACTGTCAACAATGAAAGAAACGGTAATCAATATCCCCACAACAACATTCACTGTGGAGGAGCTGCAGCACATGAAAGGAGGAATTGCATTCCATGGTCAGTGGACAAGTGAAAAGAAATGTAATTCGAATTAGCGTCAATGCTGAAAAGAGAAAAGTGGTTGACATCAGGGCTAGGGTTTCTGAAGGAGCTACAACTGTTTACACACAGGACTGTCAGTAAATTCTCTTGCATAATGGCAGCAGGTGATCAAAATATCAACTCATTGAAAGACAACTGTTATATTGAAACAGCCCTAGAAGGTGCAGTGAAATTACAGAGACACAGATCATGTAATTATCAATTTATCACTTTACAGCCGAGTTACATGTCTTAAATATAGCCACTGCAGATCGTTATGGGGTATTTACTGAAGTACCAGACAAAACAAAAAGGCCACAGAACAGCTTTAATGAATTGCGACAAAGCCAGCAAGCCTAGGCAAACTAGAAAGATATCGTGGACACTCAGTAAACTAGTAACATCTTAAACTAACATTATAACCAATTAATTATGTAAAAGTCTACTGTCACAAAACGCACACAAAGTACTCCTCACAAGACAATGTTAATCATTATCTGACTCAGTAAAAATAAAAATGAACTATTCAAATGCTGTCTGCAGTGGCTATCACAGCCTACAGCTCTTCTTATCTTAGCTGTGGAAGAAGGAATATTCACATTACGTTTGAGAGGACAATGTTAAGTGATACTAGTACACAAAGACAGTAGCCAGGAAAAGAGACTGGAAATTACAGACCACTAACTATTACACCAAAATTATCTAAAACAACAGAATGTAATGCGTGGAAAGAAGTGAACAGCACTATTACAAGTATCTATCCAAATTTTTAATTTATTTAAGCAGTGGAAATTCTAGGTCAGAATATAAACATTATAATGGAAAGGATACATTGGTACTCACTGTGAAGACGAACCACTGATATCCAGATAGACATGATGGAAAGAATGACGTATCAGCTTTCAGCCAAAACTTTCTTCAGAAAAGACACACAAGTCCCTATTACACAAAGTGCCTAAACCATAGATCTGTACACCAGCTCCCAAGTGTGCATTTCTGTAACATTTATGTAACTACAGGTAGGTTAACGAAGACCGATTACACCATCCATGTGGGATATACCTGGCGTGCATGCATAGTAAACAATGGTAATGCATGATATGTGAACAGAACCGTCTTATCTCGAAGTCGTTCGTTCTACTGCACGAAACAAAGGTGGACTGTGTGACATATTGGAATGTCATCCGTTTGAATTATTCATAAGAAAATGAATATCGTTAATTATTAAGTAACTGTTATTCTCTTATGTAGGTTACTTTTGTTGTTGTTTTCAGTCCTGAGACTGGTTTCATGCAGCTCTACATGCTACTCTATCCTGTGCAAGCTTCTTCATCTCTCAGGAACTACTGCAACCCACAGCCTTCTGAATCTGCTTAGTGTATTCATCTCTTGGTCTCCCTCTACGATTTTTACCCTCCACACTGCCTTCCAATACTAAATTGGTGATCCCTTGATGCCTCAGAACATGTCCTACCAACCGATCCCTTCTTCTAGTCAAGCTGTGCCACAAATTTCTCTTCTCCCCAATTCTATTCAATACCTTCTCATTAGTTATGTGATCTACCCATCTGATCTTCAGCATTCTTCTGTAGCACCACATTTCAAAAGTGTTTATTCTCTTCTTGCTTCTCTGCTTTCTTTGGGATTGGAATTATTATATTTTTCTTGAAGTCTGAGGGTATTTCGCCTGTCTCATATCTTGCTCACCAGATGGTAGAGTTTTGTCAGGACTGGCTGTCCCAAGGCTGTCAGTAGTTCTGTCCCTTATTTGCTTAGAACTGGGTTTCCATCTGAGCTCTTGATATTCATACAAGTGGTTCTCTTTTCTCCAAAGATTGTAGGTTACTACTGTTCTGAATTAAGGACTCAACAGTTATTTTTATATTATGACACTCGGTATTTATACAACATTGAGCACATGGAGTAGCCATCTGCGTTTGGAGCTATTGCCCTGGTAGTGACAGTAAATCTTCGGATTTGGGCAGAACGATGACGGAAATAAAAAGCCAGACGTCATCGAGTTCAATCCTGGCTGAAAAGAAGGCACGAAGGCAGGGGATTATATTCACTGCTTACGAAAGAACTGAGGGTTCAAGATCCGCATGAATTTCGAGCCTTCATGAGGATGGACATGGCCTGTTTCGAGAAGCTGCTGTCTACAATAGAAGATGGAATTACCAAGTGTGACAGTCACGAGGAAGGCTGTTTCGCATTCTCGAAAATAAGAAATAAATCCTATGTTTATAAGTTTTGTGTTTATACCAGTCTAAATCATGAATAAAACACCAGTAAATACCCTGTTACATTGCAGGCTGGATTTAACATAATGTTTACTGGTGACTGGGAAATCTTAAGAATCTGGATTTTGGCCACAATAGCACAGCACACTATTTCAAAAGTTGTTGTGGATATATGCACTGCAGATAGCAACACTTTAAAGAACCAGTACTTAAAGGTGTACTTCTGCTACTCTTCCAAGTTTGGACTATGTCTGTGTGGGTGCTACTCAGTTTCGCAGTCATCTGTCACACTAGGTGAAACTGCAATGACTTTCTCCCTTTCACTTGCAGTTACTTTTTTCTGACATGCTGAAATAAAGGACGAGATGCAATCAAATCAAACATGAGCTTTCGTAAGATATTACAATGCAAATCGAAAATCACCATTTAACATTACACCTTTCCTCACTGTACGCCTGATTTAGGACACTAATACTTCTTTGCTCCATTTCATTTCTAGAATACAAAGCTATTAGTAGAAAAAATCATTCCGCGCACATCTAGTATGAGAGAGTCTACTGAAAAAAAGTTCAGAGGTAGCAGTCATGTGTACACACGTCTGCTTTGGTGAATGAGTGCACATTTCTCTTTTCTGGTGAATGCTTTGACTGAAAGCTTATATAAAATAGTCTTCATCGTGCCTGCCTGGAAATCAGTTCATCATCTTTATAGTGAATTGCACTCTATCCCTCCCACAGTAAGTTTGAATTTCTTTCATTCCTCGTCTTACACATCTGGTTCTGTAGGACAAAAAGGAAGAGTGAATCTCCAAGTCATGGAGAGAGTCAGTACATCATATTGACATTCGGAAATTAACGATCGACAGTTAAAATGTACACCAATTCTATCCAAGCAACATTCGGCTTGTGTATATTAGCACACTCAACATTGTAACAAGCATCAGTTTTATCATTTTTCAGGAATATCCCAAGAAAGTGTGCGAGTACGTGACCTACTACCATTCTTTTTTCCATGCAAATGATTTGCCTCAAAGTAGGTGGAAATACTTCACTTCTTGAAATTACAGTTTAACAGCCGACTTACAAAACATTCTCAAAATATGAAACTGGGAACAGTCACTTCAATAATATTTATCTTTCATAAAATATTAACAAATCCACATGTAAGCAAGAGATGCTAGCAAAATGATTTGAAAAATGTTGTGCACTTTGAGCTAAAAGAATTCCTGGGTGTGGTTATGGATATGTACTCCAGATGGGACAATAATAAATAACGTCTGCCGTGAATTGATTTCAACAACATTTCTGATGAAAAAATGTTGCTACAGCATACACATGGACGCTACTAACAGTGTACCATGGGCTACGTAATTCAAAACTATTTTATGGTATCATGGCCTGTGGAAGTTCTGTAAATACACACATACAAACATAAGTAAAGCTAAAAAAGAAAGCTGTAAGAGATACTAAAATATGACTTCTTAAATATACTTACACACAGATTTATGGAACTAAACATTAAGGCTAAAGGGCACTTTCACTGTCAGCAGCTCCCGCATTGTGTGCAGATGTTGGAAAATTTTGAATGTTGGCCACAGCCAAACAGACAACTGCATTCAAGAGCCAATGAGAATCACAGAATCTAATGGCTTCCTTCAGTGGAACACACATATTACATTTCTTTTTGATATGCAGAGCACCAGTGTAATTTTTGTTCATCTGGTTATTAGGAATAGAAAATTTGGTTAATGTTTCATGTACTTCGTTAAGAAGAAAGTGCTGACAGACTGACCAGTACCATAGCCCGAGGCCTATGTTACGTATGAATGTAACACTTTTGATGAGTTAAAGACAGCCAACAAGTCAACAAGAAAATATGTGGGTTTTAATAGCTTGACATGTAGTGTAGCTGGAGAGAGATGTTAATCATTGCAATAACATACTGCCACTTCTTATTTTTTATTTTGTTTGAAATTGTGAACCCTAAGTAAAATTCTAATCTAATGGAACAAAAACCAGTTAACTTTACTGACAAACTATTAAATATAGGTATGAGCATTCAGGTGGGCTACTGACAACTGACTCCTCAGATTCAGTTCTAATTGTTTGTCAAGATAGTTGTTACTAACATCAGTACATTACGCTAAAGCCACCAACAACCTAAGTGGAATTTTACTGAGCACTATAAAAGTATGATCTTTGCTCTTTAAGGAAACCAATGTTTATGTAAAAACAGTGTGCTGCAATATTAAACAGATATTTATGATTGTAACACAAGGGAAAATTTTAATCACACTGAAGCAAATATGCTAAAATTGACCGACAGAATCCATAAACGCAACATGCTACCTACACAGTAATCTGCCATTGTACATACAAATGTAACCAAATATGGCTGTTTTCAAAGAAAATCTTTAATCCAGTGTGTAACAGTACCTGGTAGCTAAACGTTATGTAACATACAGATAATCACTTTTATTTATATATTCATGTAACTGTAATTCTGAACTACATTTAGTCATGATGTGGCAAGTATCATTATTTGAGAGACAAAAATGAGAATACTAATCGTGCACAAAAATCAAGGTCATATTGATTTAATTCTTACCTTATGTGTTCAGGATGAACATCCTTCGTCAGTACTTTCCTTTCACATGCGCACTAGAGAATGTGGCAAAAATCCCTCATGACAGAGATTCATCCACATCCTCTCTGCTTCAGTGTGGGTGGAGAATCCAAAATCCAGTTTACACCGACAGATGCCACAATTTACCTGCAACATTACACTTGTTAGTTCAACTGCCATCAAATCAGTAACTACCAATAACTATACCTTATCTTTCAAATAAATAAACTTTTTATATAATTCCATCATCCTGGGTGACATGATATGGCTGAAGCAAATTACAGACTGTAATTTTTTATGTGTGTAACATGTGGAAAATATAGCATTAATATGTTTGGGTGATTATTCTGTGCCATTTGGATTTGGAGGATATATTTTGGCCACCCTGTGTATCCACACATACATGCACAAGCATCAGCAGGAACCATTTTAAGAATGATCAGACCCTTTTAGTACATGTTTTATCTCTTATTGATTTGATAAAACTAGCAACCTCTCATCAGTTGTAGTCTTAAAAAATATTATTTGAAGACTGAGCAATTTACTGAATTCTAATGTCTCCCATCCATAACTCATTCATGTTGATGACGATTACAGGCTTTTCATCCGACACGTGAAACATTGTACATGATACATTAATGTAACATCACCATGCAGTGTAGGTAAGATATTATTAATGAAGTGTATAGATGTAATGCATACTAAATTTATGAATTCCACTGGTATCTCAGACAGGTCAGTTTTAACCACTGTCTCACTGTGTTGGAGCGGAATTTGAGGTATGAAGGTATAAAGGAGAAGCAGCAACTACTTGTTCAGTTAAACAGCTACATAACAAGCAAGGCTAATATAGGTATTGTCAGCGACCAGCTTTGAGTTGACAGTCCCACCACCCTCAGTACAGGTTTACAACAGTGCAGCAGAATAATGAAACTGCCCCTTTGTTTCTCAGGTTCTAAGCTCTCAGTTGTTCATGCACACACACCAACAGTAATGGTCATGTATCAAATGGGCCCATTAAGCTGCAACATCAGCAGTATAATCACATCTGCCAGTCACTGACTAGCCTGTCACAACTGTCTCCTTTTGTATCTCGTGTCCCACTTCTGAAATATGGGTTGCTTGTTAAAATAGTCTTTCACATTTACACATCCTGAATCCAAATGTCTGAATTATCAGTGCCTAACTTGAAATGTCACTTTCTAGTTCAGTTATTTTACTGAAATAATAGGGGTACTGTTAGATGAGCAACTATCAATGATGCATTGAACACAATTATACTCTACCCGTGGAAAACTGGTGCCCATGGATTCAGGTTTGACATGGGATACATGTCCACAGGATGTTGACCTGTCTCGCTGAGTGCACTGTAAAGACATAAAAGTTGCTGATATTAATTTGAGACAGTTTATCAACAGAAAACAGCTAGTATGAGTACTAGGTGGACAAGAAGAGATTTAAATATATCAAACATGAGTATACCGTACCTCACAAAAATTGGTGCCTCCGGATTCAGGGAGTATTTTTGTGTCTCTCTTGCACTGAAATTGTAATATTTGTGTTACATTAGAAAGCATCATTACAGTCAAAATGGTGAAATGAACATATTTTAACATACAATCAAGCAACTACTTACATCTGTAATAGGGAAACAAAGATAGCAAAGTCAACATAAATATAATAGCAATTCACACCATTGTCTCACATGCCATAGGATTTCAATAGTAGGACATATACAGGTAGTTATAAAAATAGATACATGGTCGATGCATGGATATAAACAAATACAACTTCAGATTGTATGCAGACTTTTACTGCACCATTCATTATGCTGATAAGGTAGCTGTAATCATTTCTGAGTATGCAGCTGTGTCCTTAGTTCTTGGACTTAATTAAGCAATACCTGAACAGAGAAGCATGGCTTCAACTATTACCTTTGATAAGGGGACCTTGAGGAACAGCTGCAATAAAATGACTTTTTGCCACACCCATATTTTGTGGTATCCATCACATGTAAAATCATTCACTCTAGCTAACCAACATCTAACAATTCCTTTTATCCAAAAATCAGCTGATTTTTGTCTACACAAGCAATTCCATGATTTGGAAAAATATCTATGCCGAGGGCCACACAAAATTGGCCACAAACAGACCATTACATACGTGGGATCATTCCTTGTTAACAGCCTCAATTGTGCAGACCACAATAGGAATGAAACTAAATTAAGAGTGGGCAGACATCATCACTCTAGGCTCAGTACATGGCACATTGACCAACACAAATAGAAAATTACACAAATCCACCATGTCTATTCCTTCAGACACGTTCAAAAGAACACACACCACACAGTCATAACCGATTTGCCTCAATGGACAATAGATCCACCACATTCAGTGTCCTATCTCCTTCAGGAATCAAAAAGCAGTGAGCATGGAGGAAATGAACAGGGACTGTAGACAGGTGGCACAAGGTAGAAAGAGGCATGCCAAGGTAGCTGCGATAAACATTGTGTCTGGGTGGCGCTGTGGTTCCCAACTTCGAATCCCAGGCCAGCACTCACATTCACTCATCGCCATTGATGCTGTGCAGAGTTCTGAAGCAGCATATGTCGGTATTCCTTTCCATCCCTTTCTCCCCTCTCCTTCAATTTACATAATGAACATAAAAGACACTGAATGACTCCATAAAATGAAGTTTGCCGATATAAGCATGAGGATTAAGAGCACAAACAGCCACAAAACAGGTGATGTATAATTTTCTTCTTTGCCTGGTGAAGTGGTGGTGATCCATTTTTTGAATATACTGTGCTTCCCTTCTACTTTTATCTTCCGTAATGTTGGTACATGGTAAAGGAGGAATACCAGAAATCTTTTTCAGTTTTACACAAGAGTAGGTTTTCATCCAAACATGATTCTAACTGCCTTTGTTTTGCAGTTTAAATGTGCTCATAACTGCTTTCACATTTCACAAAAGTAACCCCATATTAAAGGTGAGAATGAAAGTAGCAACTGTATGCATTCTTTACCATTTTCTCACTACACCAGTATTTTAGTAAGCCGAACTGACAACCGCAATGTTTGTTTACATTGCATACATTTACTCCACACTGTACTATGGCAATCTTCTGAAACGGTGCACCTAAGGTTGAAATAAAATATAAAAAAAAAAATTTGGAAGTACGCTGTGAAATAGGATAAAAGTGGAAAAAAATCATCATGAACGGATGTATTTCGTGCAGCATTAGATTTTCTTCCTTATGGTATTGGAAGGCACACTACAAACAATGCATTTTATCACTAGTAATCTGTTAAATTATAAAGTAAATCAAATTTGATTATGTTAATGTTTAGCATTCTTTAGATTTTCCCATCAATATTAACCTTAGTACAAAACCAGGGTTTTCAACAAACGTGACAGCAACACAGGCTGTGTATGTACAATGGACCGTCTGCCAGATATTTACATATTTTTTGGGAAGAGAGGAAAGGAAAGACAACTTGAAAGGCTTCCAGGAGAGGTATGAACAATGTTTAACCCATGTGTGGCCATTGCCCTCAATTACAGTGTATGCTGCTTGCGCCATCATTGTGGCAAGGTGAGGTTTCCTTTGACAATGAGTGCTTATGTTATACCCGTCATACAGTTATTCAGTTCAAGACTGTTAAAAAGAGTGAACTTTTTCAGAACTTGCTGCTTATTTCTATTTTTATTAGTGTGGCAGCATCTATGATAAGATCACTGACACTTTCTGGTTGCTGCACGAGCAATACTGTAGTAGTGTGTGTAGGCCAAAATACTTTATTGTATTTTGTGTTCCAGTGCATCAAAGCCTGCTGTCCTCATCTGCCAACACTGGGCACTTCCTTGATAAATGTTCTGTATTTTGTTCTTCCCCAAATTATTTCACATGACACACCAGATTTTGGGAATGGTTGAATAGGCAGCATAATCTGATTTTATGAAGAAACATAAGCTGATATGGATGTAAATGAGCAGTACCATACAGCTGTTTGAACAACAGTAAGCATCACTGGAGAGGAAACTCAAGATATGTTGGGAAATGTAAAAATAAAATACATTCTTCAGTTTTACCTAATGAAATTTTTGTATATGTTGTGTTGTTGGTCTTTACTGGCTATCAAATTATGCAGTGAAAGAAATTATTGGTCTGAGAATGATGATCTTGGTGTTCAAACAGTGAAAGATTCTTTGATTCATAATAGGTATCTGAAACCTGAATTACATTTCAATATGGGAAACACCCTATAAAGCAATTTATCAAGACTCATGTCCACACACTTTGGATGTAAACTATGTGCGTTACATCTTACTATACAGGGTGAGTCCCCTAAAATTACCGCTGGATAAATTTCGTAAACCACATCAAATACTGACGAATCTATTCCACAGACCAAACGTGAGGAGAGGGGTTAGTGTAATTGGTTAATACAAACCATACAAAAATGCACGGAAGTATGTTGTAATGGTACTTTGACTCCCGCAAAGTTATAATTTACGATCGCGCACGCAGAAGAGCGCTGCGCCAGCAACCGATTTTATAAATAATTTTGTTCTTTTTTTTACTTTTGCGTAGTTTTTTGTTTTTAAGAACTAAAGGAGTCTCTCTCTCTCTTGTCTTGATACGAAAGGCGTGTATTTTTCGGCGACGTTGAATGTGCTTTTGGCTTTTGGTGAAAATTAAAATTTACATTACAAAGCGATGTTGTTTCAATAATTAATGAGAAGAAGAGATAAATAAAATAAAAAGGTAACACTACAATTGGCGACCGTGACAGGACTCTAACCTGCAATCTTCGGATTTGATACTAGTGCAGTTTGGATTGGATACAAGTGCAGTTACTATAAATTTTGGACATTTTATCTAATTTTAATCACTTAATAGCATCAGAAAATGAATTTGGACTAAGTCTCATTCATTTCAATTGTAATGTTACGTGCATGAAATTTACAACAATATTATTTTCCCTGTTATTAATTCTTGTTAATTTTCATTTTCATGTTGCGGAAATTAATTTGGCAAAAAAAAAAAAAAAAAAAAAAAAAAAAAAAAAAAAAAAAAAAAAAAAAAAAAAAAAAAAAAGAGGGATAACGTTCCATAAAATAATTTGCACTGACGCGAAAGAAAAATTCTGGATTGAAAACTATATATTTGACGCTACATTTGCAACATAAGACTGAAAAAAAAAAAATGGTGAGTACAGAAATTTACATTTTTTTCCAGTTTCAAGCAGCCATCTGTACTTCCTTTATTCCGATCCATTTATTTCAAAATTATTTTTTCTAATTGTAGCTAAAATTGATTTACTACTATTATTGCAAATGATAAGTGAAGAGCATATTCACAGTCATTTATTTGTGAGAGGGAAATTTCAGTGCCAATTTTATAATTCAATTTCTAATTAGAAATCACATAGAAATATCCATTTCCATAAGAGAAATTTCAGATTTCAACATATCATATTTAAAAACATTTTTTTTTACCATTGGAAAATTTTATTTGCAATTAATTATGAAAATCGCAAGATGGACGCTAGACGCGTAGAAATTGTTTCCGCGGACGAGCTTAGTGAAAGTGACACATTGCAAAACATGTCCGACAGTCAAATGAATATCGAACTTAATAGGGAGGATGTTCAAGACATAATTTTACCGGATCAATTAAGACAACAACCCCTATACTTAAACAGATTTACAGGCGAATGGAGAGTGAGTACTACGCGACAAAACGTGACATTGACAACGTCAACTTCAGAACCAGACATCAATCAGACACGAAAAAATGACGAAACTAAGACACAGGACTCGGACATGCTCAACCAGATTCTGAAGTTACTTGGGGACCAAAACAGAAAATTTGACACTTCAGACAAAAGATTTGATGCTTTAGACGAGAAAAATGACAATTTAAAACGTGACATTGGGAAATTTGACACTAAATTCGATGAACTGACACGGGACATAAAACAAAATTTTGAAAAACAATCGAGACAAATTGCCGACTTGACAGAAACCACCAGTAGTCTTGGAAGGAAATTTACTGACTTATCAGACAAGGTTACGAGACAAGAAAAGGTATTTGTGGAATTCAGTGACGAGACAAAAACTGACTTACAACGATGTAATGAGAAACTGTTAACAGTAGTTTTTGAACAACAGAAAACCAGTACCCAAGCTGACGAATTACGACAGTCACACAATTCCGTAAAAATAAACCAAGAACACTTAGACCTGACGATTACAGACCTTTCAGACAGATTAAATGATGTAACATCGGAGCAGAAATCCTTACAGGAAAAGTTAGAAAAGCTTGAAGACAGAGCAGATGTAGCATCTTTAAAGAATGACACAACTCTATCAGAAAAACTTGTACATGAATGCAAATTATGTGATGATTATTTAGATGAGAAGTTTGAGACAATGACACAGATCATTTTAGATAAGACAAAGGAACAACAACTTGAATTACTTGAAGTTTTGCAGCAATTTGCTGAGGTATTTGTGGAGAAACCTGGAATTATTAGAGGCTATACTTATGAGATGGATATTAAACCACACAAAACATACTGTAGAACATATTATAATATTCCTTGGTCAAAGAAACCCGCAGTTTTGAAAGAGATTGAAAAAATGCAAGCTTGGGGTATCATTGAAAGGTCACATTCATCATATTGCAGTCCGATACTAGCAGTTAATAAAGAGGACGGTAGTGTAAGATTAGTGCTGGATGCACGAGAAATTAAAGTTATAATCCCAATCAACACACGACCCATTAATTTGGAAGAACAACTTTTAAAATTTCATAATGTACAGTATTTAACCAATATCGACCTCCGCTCATCATTTTGGCAGGTGAACCTCCATAAAAACAGTCGTAAATACACTGCATTTCTATGTGAGGGACGTAGTTATCAATTTTGTGTTCTACCCTTTGAGTGCTGGAGTATTTATTGAAGCCTTAGATGCTGTTCTTGGACCACAATTGTTATCGCAAATCACAGTTTATGTTGACGACATTGTCATTGCCACCACTACTTGGGAAGAACATGTAAATCTTTTGAAGCAACTTCTGACTAAATTTTCTGACGCAGGTGTCACTATCAATTTATCAAAGACGAAATTAGGGAGGAGAGAAATCAAATTCCTTGGTCACATCATATCAACTGAAGGCATTTATCCAGACTCAAGAAAAATTGATGCAATAAAGAATTTTCCATCCCCACAGAATCGTAAACAACTCAAAGCCTTTCTTGGTCTATCTTCATTCTTCAGGAAATTTGTACCCTACCACCTTCTTAACAGTCCACATCTTCTATCTATACTCAAAAGAAATAATATTTGGAAATGGATAGAGTTCTGTCAGACAGATTTTGAAGCGATTAAGGATGCTTTAGTTAATGCACCGTTGTTATGTCATCCTGACATGACGTCAGACTTTTGCCTAGTAACAGATGCAAGTTCCTATGGGCTCGGAGCATTTTTATTCTAAATTCATGTAGAAGATGAACAAACAGTCATCAAACCTATAAGTTTTGCTAGCCGCACGCTCACTGAATGCGAAAAGTCATATTCAGTGACCGAGCGCGAAACACTTGCCATAGTATGGGCGTTTCGCAAGTTTCGCTACTTTCTATGGGGAAAACATACTAAGCTTTATACTGATCATCAAGCTCTTTCTTTCCTGCTATCATGCAAGTTATTACATCCACGTCTTGCACGCTGGTGTGCATCACTACAAGAATATGATTTTGATATTATATATATAAAAGGAGAATCCAACATTATAGCCGATGCTCTATCTCGTTTGCCACAAGGCCTACAAGAATTTTCAGATGTGACAGAACAAACATCAGATTTCAAAATTTTACTCATGTATGATGGTACATTTGCACCTTACTACAAAAACATGTGCAGGAAGTTAGCCATATTGCAGGACAATGATCCCAGGTGGATCCAGATAAAGAATAAATTACATGCAGGAACAGACCCACATCTTGAAAAATATTACACGTTACACAAAGAAGTATTATTTCACCGACGAAACCCTGAATCACAGCATTGGTGTGTTTGCTTACCTGAAGCTCATGTTGATGATTTTATTTTATTTACACACAGAACTTGGGGACACTATGGTGTAACCAAATGTACAGATAAGATTATACAATATTGCTACTATCCAAATTTAAGGTGAAGAGTATTGAGTAATATTAGGAAATGCATCATATGTCAGAAAGCCAAATATTCTAATCACACAAGCATGAATGAATTGCACCCAATCATACCTAAGAGGCCATTACAGCTAATTTCTTTAGATATTGCAGGACCCTATCCACAAGCACGTGGAGGAATGAAATACATCCTTGCTGTGTTAGATGTTTTCACAAAGTATTTAAAATTATATGCTTTACGTTCAGTTTCTACCACTGCTATTACCAGACATCTATTAACAGATTATTTTATAAGAATAGGAAAACCTGAAGTTATGATCACGGATAATGCAGCATATTTTACCAGTTTAAAATGGAAGACATTTATTGAAGAACAGAATGTTAAACATATTTTAATTTCAAGATTTCACGCAGCAGGTAACCCAGTAGAAAGAACATTTCGAGAATTTGGACAGTTTATGAGAACACACACACCAGAGTAGCACACAAAATGGGTAGAATACCTAGCACCATTTGAACAAATAGTGAACAATTTAACTCACATTTCTACTGGATACACACCAACTGAATTAATTATGGATAAAACAGAAAGAAATGAATGGACAGACCCTCTACCTAAATTTACAGCAACAACAAATCATGTTAGTTTAGAAGAAAAGGTAAGACAAGCTTACACAACATTATGTGACAAAGCTAAGGAAAGAAAGCAGAAATATGACAGAGGTGTCAGGAAAGCACAAACATTTCAAGTTGATGAGTTAGTTTTACTAAGAACACATCCTAAACCCACAAAACTGAAACATTTAAACAGGAAATGGCAGATCTTATACTCTGGACCATACCGAATTGCAAATATTCCACACCCTGGCTGTTATTCATTAGAATATCCATTAACACATAAACCTAGAGGTCTACATCCACACAGACATTTGAAAAAATACATACAGTAAAATGTTAGCTACTGAGGAGAAGATAATTAATATGATATACAGTTATGATGAGCCTACATTTAAGTTATACAGATACTTACAATCTAATGAATGCAGGTAAGTCTAGAAAGCAATGTGAACCATCCAATAGCTAATAAGATATTTGTTTATAAGAGGAGTTGCTATTGAGGCATATACACACTAGAGGAGGCAGAGAACTGAACAGAATTATTTTCTTTAGGAGGCATGTGATAATAGTAATGTTGATATGAGTGACTGAATGAGATGAGTGAATGTAATTTTAGTTTAATAAGAGGATAAATAGTAATATGGAGAGAGGTAAATGGAATATAAGATGAGAAAAGGGTATTATTATTGTTGTTGTTGTTGTTGAAGTAAAAAGTAAGTGGTGATGAATAAGAGGAAAATATATATATAATGCTGAGGAATAAGTATATGTTATTTTGTGAAGAATGAATAATGGTTAGGTGAGAATGTTATGAGTAATTGAGAATATGTTGAGAGGAGAGAAATTAGATTTGAACGCTATATCACATGTACTCATGGAATACAGAATGAAAGTAATGGAAAGAATATTATTTATTGAAAGATTGGTATGCCTGAGATAATAACTTATGTGGTGTCTTATATATTCTTATAACTAAAGGTGAAAGTATAGATTTATGTGGAGAGAATTATTTACAGCAGCCACTGTTGGAAATATACCAGAAGATTTAAATCTATAACACTAACACTAATCTAATGGGAACTTGTAATGAAATTTTTGGAGTTATGTAGGCTTGACACTTCAGATTAGAAGAATTATTTAAGAGAACATATTTAGCAGTCATCTAATGACATAATTAAAGCTCATCTACTGAACTGAACTGATGCACCATTAAACAGAAAGGAGAATAAGGAGAAAACAAAAAGTCAGTCCTCTGTTGTGGCTCATACTCTCATCCCTTCCTTAGAAAAATTTATACATGTTGATGAAATATTTGACATTATATAATTCGTGATTATCTGACAGTATGGAGAGACATACACACATATTTATTTATGAATAGAATTTTACAGGTACCACAAGGTAAATACAGAATGGATATACAGCATGGAACGCAGCAGCAATTATCTAAGAAGATTTATTTATTTATTTATTAAGTAAAACATTTAGTTATATTGCTTGACACTTATGGAAGGAAGGAGATGAACTACACAAACTTTATAGGAACATGATTGACTTGAACTAGATATATATATACACACTTACCACACTGATGTACATACTTGTAGGATCCTAAGATATTTAGAGGGGCACCACTCTTAGAAACGGTAATAGAGGGGTACCACTCTTAGAAACAGCAATAGTGGGGACACCACACTTAGAAACGGTATTAGGTATAGGAACTTCTACGTTATATTAAGTTAACATGTATTTTATTTTGTGTAGTCCATTGTAGGGGATCACTTTACTAGTATTTGTGAAGTAGTCAGCAACCATCCCATGAACCTATCCTCCTACAGAGGGCTGTCTTGAAGCTTGAAATATGTGTAAATTTTATTCCAGGAGGCAAGATGAATTTTAAGTTGAATATTCTAGCGAGTTGCCACAATTATCTTCAAATGTTGCAAGTGTAACGGAAAAAGAATGAGCTAACAAATAAAATGTATACTTCAATCTGAATGTAATGTAATTCACATGTCAGCACAATGATATTGAATGTAACGTAAAAAAATTGACTATATTTTTCATTTAATTCTGTATATGTACTATATGATAATGTATCTCATGTAATGATTAATTGTAAATATTTGTATATTCATGTACTTATTGTATCGAGAAATGTATTTTAAGGAGATGTTAATGAACTGCAAAGGACTTGTGCATGTAGCACATGATTCATATAAATGGAACTGAAAATGCAAAGAAGAAACCAACGTGATGGAACACTGGTCAAGAAATATTTACGTAGTGTCAATATGCTTTGAAGTGTATGGTGTTGTGGAAGCCGGCAGGTCTTCAGGTTGGTGTAAAAGACAAGCTCATCACCTGTCGTAGGCAATGAGGTGTTTCCTGTGCCCTCATTGACCATTTATACCCCGGTAGACGCCACCAAAATTCGACTGCTGGAGATCACAATTTCGTGTTGACAGATTGAACAAACTTTGGATTTTCTTCAAGTCACACGTAAGAGATCCAGGCAGTACACACACACACACACACACTCAGAATCTGATACTACGTTTAAAGACATTGGAGCAATATAATAGAAACATTTATTGTTCGAATTAATTCCATTGTAAACACGAATCATGTGAACTGAATTCAAACGCTGCGCTAAGCAACGATAATACGCTGCAATTCAAAGACATTAATGTTACGACTCCTAAAGCAGATACACACCAAAAAGACTGTATTCAAAGACTGATATGCAAAGAGCATTGTGCTCAGAAATATTTTTTGTAATATGTAAATTTCTTATTTTCTCATATATGTATGTATCTATGTAAATTTTCTATACTGCCACGCTCGCTTGCGGAGCATGTCAGTAGAGGAGGCATTGTAATGGTACTTTGACTTCCGCAAAGTTATAATTTACGATCGCGCACGCAGAAGAGCGCTGCGCCAGCGACTGATTTTATAAATAATTTTGTTCTTTTTTTTTTACTTTTGCGTAGTTTTTTGTTTTTAAGAACTAAAGGAGTCTCTCTCTCTCGTCTTGATACGAAAGGCATGTATTTTTCGGCGACGTTGAATGTGCTTTTGGCTTTTGGTGAAAATAAAATTTACATTACAAAGGGATGTTGTTTCAATAATTAATGAGAAGAAGAGATAAATAAAATAAAAAGGTAACACTACAATGTTTTTTAACACAAACCTATGTTTTTTTTATATGTAACCCCATTAGTTTTGCTAGCACATCTGAACATATAAACAAATACGTAATCAGTGCCATTTGTTGCATTGTAAAATGTTTATTTCATCTGCAGATATTGTAACCTAAAGTTGACGCTTGAGTACCACTCCTCCGCTGTTCGATCGTGTGTATCTGAGGGCGCTGAATTACATAGGGATCCAAAGGGAACGGTGATGGACCTTAGGTACAGAAGAGACTGGAACAGCACATTACGTCCACATGCTAACACCTTTTTACTGGTCTTTTTCACTGGCGCACATGTACATTACCATGAGGGGTGAGGTACACGTACACATGTGGTTTCCGTTTTCAATTACAGAGTGGAATAGAGTGTGTCCCGACATGTCAGACCAATAGATGTTCAATGTGGTTGCCATCATTTGCTGCACACAATTGCAATCTCTGGCATAATGAATGTCATACATGCCGCAGTGCATCTGGTGTAATGTCGCTGCAGGCTGCGACAATACGTTGTTTCATATCCTCTGGGGTTGTAGGCACATCACGGTACACATTCTCCTTTAACGTACCCCACAGAAAGAAGTTCACAGGTGTAAGATCAGGAGAACGGGCTGGCCAATTTATGCATCCTCCATGTCCTATGAAATGCCCATTGAACATCCTGTCAAGGGTCAGCCTAGTGTTAATTGCGAAATGTGCAGGTGCACCATCATGCTGATACCACACACGTCAACGCGTTTCCAGTGGGACATTTTCAAGCAACGTTGGCAGATCATTCTGTAGAAATGCAATGTATGTTGCAGCTGTGTGGGCCCCTGCAATGAAGTGAGGACCAATGAGGTGGTCGCCAATGATTCCTCACCATACATTTACAGACCACGGTCGCTGTCGCTCTACCTGTCTGAGCCAGCGAGGATTGTCCACGGACCAGTAATTCATGTTCTGTAGATTCACTGCCCCGTGGTTTGTGGAACCCGCTTGGTTGGTAAACAGGTAGAACTGTAACGCATTCTCTGTTAATGCCCATTGACAGAACTGCACTCGATGATTAAAGTCATCACCATGTAATTGCTGATGTAGCAACACATGAAACGGGTGAAAGCGGTGACAATGCAGTATGCGCATGCCACTACTTTGAGTCAGTCCACTGGCTCTCGCAATGTCCCGTGTACTCATGTGTGGGTTCATGGCAACAGCAGATACACACCAACTGCGCCTGCTTCTCCTGTGACGGGCCTGTTACGGACCCGTTTGCATGCTACAACCATACCTGTTGCACACAGGTGGCGGTAGATGTTTCGCAAAGTGCGGCACGTTGGATGCTCTCTGTCCGGGTACAGTTCTGCATACACCCTGCAGCCTTCAGCTGCATTTCGTCAACACTCGCCATAGATGAGTATCATCTCCACCTTTTCAGAGTTAGAAAACACCATGGTCACAATTTCTACAACACTACACTATCACAGATGTCTGGTAACACGGTGTACTACAGTTGGTCTGAGTGCGCAGACGAATGCAGAAAAACAATAGCAGCAAGCGCTACATGCGGACACTGCGATAGCTAGACCAAACCACAACAGTGCACTACAGCCACACTCTTAAACATGTCCCTGCAGATGCTGCTCGCCGACCGTGGCCCATGTTTGTTACAACAAGCAACTGAACGTCTGAGGTTTCAACCGTCAACTTTAGGTTACAATATCTCCGGATGTAATTAACATTTTACAATGCAGCAAATGGCATTGATTACATATTTGTTTATATGTTCAGATGTGCTAACAAAACTAACGTGGTTCCAACTAAAAAAAACATAGGTTTGTGTTAAAAAACTTACTTCCGTGCATTTTTGTATGGTTTGTATTAAACAATTACACTAGCCCCTCTCCTCACATTTGGTCTGTGGAATCTGTTTGTCAATATTTGATGTGGTTTACGAAATATATCCAGCGGTAACGTTAGGTGACTCACCCTGTATACTGGGAAGAACCGGATTGATGACAATGAGGATGTACTAGTGAGTTCCAAAGTACTTTTGGAAACATTGTCCATTCTCACTAATTGCTAGTCATGACTTCATTCAACAGTAGGGACTAGGCTTCCGTGCATGTGCAACCATAAGAGAAAGCAGAACAATAATGTCAACCTTATCACCAGATAAGGTAATGAAAAAGAAAGGGGGGGATGGGAGGTTGAGTTCAAATTTGATAGAACGAAATCTTTGTCACAAAATGGAATGATAAGGATTATGTTGTACTAGCAACTGATTTTGACCCTGTACCCCCACGGTCAAAGTCTAACATTGGAATTCATCCCAGGAACAGAAGCTCAGTATTCCACAACAACATGCACTGAACACACAAGAATATCATGGAGGTGCCATTCTTCATTGACGTCTAAAAGAGAAATATACAATTGCAATACATGGTTAATAGCGATACTGATTCCTTTTTGTTTTTACAACAATTGTAGATATGACGGTTACAAATGCACAACTGACTTCCCAAATGAAAATGGTCCAAATTTTTTTTCTTTTATGCCCTAAGTAAATTAAATTTACTCATTTCCATAAATTGAGTCACCAGGATACTGTTATCCAGAAATTAAGAATACATGTCAATTAATAATAAATTGAATGCTAATGGGTTAATACCATTTATTGTTGTTTAATTGTCCTTTAGGAAGTTTCTACTGCTTTTGTGGATGATAACTGGTGTTATCCATAATAACACAATTCTCTTATGAACCACATAAATTTCAAAACCCATGTTCCTATACATCACTGTTCCCTTCATGATAACTGGATTTCCAGGATGCAAGTATTAGCCTGAAGTGATATTCAGATTACCCCACTGAAGTTTTCTTTGCCAGACAGTGCTTTCATCCTGCCATTACCTTCTGAATCCTGTCGAATGTGTTTCATAGCATCACCTTTTTGATTGAGCCAAAGTGAAGATATCCCTTCATGTTTTGTCTTTTCTGAAAACTAGCTCTAGCTACTATAACATCAGAATCTCTCCATCAAAACTAACCTCTCTAGCCTTGCACTTTCTGTACCAGTGTTAGTGTACTGAAATGTGCCACCTTTTGCCTCAGGAAACAAGCAATAGTCATAAAATTCCAACCAGCACAATGAATGATTTACTGCTGGAAATCATCCAAATAAGTGACAGTTCTTCATTAGTCTCTTTCCGAAGACAGAAACCACTTATTAACCACAGCATTCCATTGCCTGTACTTCTGCAAAACTTCTCAGTACAATTTGTAGTGGAACACCACATGCTTTGGGTGACTCAGTCTGTTGTTCCAACACTATTTCACCCCTTCTGTCGTTATCTTTAAGCCTGTGAAAAAATTCATATCCCTCATATGTGACTATCTCTCAAATGAAATAGCAATACTAACCAACGCAAATCACTGCTCTCTTTGCAATAATGACAACCAAATGCTGGTTACTGTGTAGCACTAAAATTGCAAAATTATGCCAGAAAAAGCACAAATTAGGCACAGTATTGCCACATGAATACGCTGAAGGACAGGTGTGGGTTTGAATGTTATTACTTCATCCAATGTTACCCAAACAGCACTTTAGCAGAAACAATACCGTGCCAATTCTGTGAGCTTAGAACCACAGTCAAGTCAGGCTACCCCGAAGTCTCCCCTCTGTTTTTTAGAACCTAAGGGAAGATGAGGGGGTGAGAAAACTGACCTACACCACACCACCCCACCCAAGTGGCACCTTAGCTGATACCTAGTACATCAACAAATGCCAACAAAAGTGAATAAAAACCATTTTAAATTCATTTAAACATGGGGATACCATACATCATAAATATCGGGTCATCTGTATGCTTAATTGTATGCTCAGTTTTGAAAACTAACACATTGAGAAACATCAGAAAGGATTTTTACACATAAACAACAAATGTATACCCACATTACATGAGCATGTAAAACAAACAGAAGTAACTTTGTACAGCCAACTTCAATAGTTTTCAGTGCCCTTCACACATGGCAAATGCACTAATTA
This sequence comes from Schistocerca cancellata, assembly GCF_023864275.1. Taxonomy (NCBI): domain Eukaryota; kingdom Metazoa; phylum Arthropoda; class Insecta; order Orthoptera; family Acrididae; genus Schistocerca; species Schistocerca cancellata. Next base: position 158,046,080 of record NC_064635.1, on the reverse strand, counting down.
CAAATCCTCTTCTGAAAGACAGTCCCATCTACTGGAATATCCAACATCAAACCTACCACAAGATTATAAAAATGTAAACACTTATGCACACTGGTACTACACAAAGCTACAATTTTCTCAATATACCCCAACAGACTAATCACATAGATAATTCCGTTACATTCGTTGTACCAATCTTCATTTTCGCATACCACTGATGTCAGTAAATTATCAGGAGCTACAGCTAAAATCTGTGTCTGACAGGAGAAGCTAGTGTTGAATGTGTCCTGCCATTTTATCAAAACACCCTAACCAGCACTTGATGACATTTCTCTTAATGTAATATTGTTGTTACATAGCTAAAGTAGACCACTAGGAGATGCCAACTTCCCAGAATCCAGTGCAAGTAGAATACAGTGAACAATGCCTTCCTCACAGTACAGCACTTTAGTGAAGTACCAGAATACCAGGAGGTCGTAAGTGGCAATTTAACAGTGAGGCAATGAAGCACTTGTTTTGGAACTGAAGAGTTCTGACTGTATACTCTGCAGCTAAGAGCTCAGTTTCACAAGTGACTGAACAATACACAAACACTACAGAATTACCTCCATGAGTAGAAACAGGTTTTCTTATCTGAGTATTCATATCACTCACTGTAGCCGTAGCAATAAATTTACCCATAATAACAAAGCTTTTCTTATTTCTCAATGTCTGTGTTTCATTAATAGTTATCACATAATGAAAGTAACTTGATATTGCCACATAATATAATTAGCACTGCCAATCATGCAAACATGAAACAAAGCATCAGGAATAAGCTTAATAAACCAGTCTATTACACAAGTCATACCTGACTTCCACCAAGCCCTCAGCAGGACATCCTGGATGTACTGCTTCCAGCCTGCTCTGCAGAATAGATGTCCTGGTCTGCACACTGCAAAAATAATGTTAACTGTCAAAGCAGCTTTTTTCAGTGCAGCAATGGAAAGAGAAATTTTGTAATAAAAACTGACAACTCAGTTTAAGGATATCCCAGTTTAAGAAGTGGTACCATGCAGCTGCACTTCTCAACATTTAGTGGGAAAAACACAAGACTTTAGAAATTACAGTGAAATTTGCCTCTTCAAACCTACAAATGTTAATACACAGGGAGTTGTGACTACAATTATCACTAAATTTAACTATGACAGCAGAATTATCAGGAAAATAAAGTTTATATCCTGACAAGTTACATGCATTAAAGTGTCACACATATAGATTGAAAGTTCTGCTGGCAAGTCAGAAATAGCTCATTACATATTAAAGCTTTATTCCATTTTCTACAGCACTACATTAGCGATGGGAAGGTAGTTCTAATGAAGTGTAAAAAATACAAGGAAAATTTTCTGAAGTTTGGGTGGACCCTGCAGATTCGAGGCACCGCACTGCAGGCGTAAGCAGCAAGTCTTTTCCCCCCACGGCAAGTTGCCTTCCCAGCACTCAAAATGCTCAAAACCATAGTATGGTATGTACCTTACATGACAAATCACTTAATATCCACAATACAATTGAAATTGTCACAAACCCAAGACAAACACTACCGACATGCACGCTTCATTGACATTTCCCTATCAGTGGATTTGCTTCACTCTTGTAACTGCATTTACTGTCATTCACGTAACTGCGTTGTTGCAAGTGCAGCTAATGTTCCTGTATCATTGCTATTTATACGGTTACCACCCTGTCATGCATAATAAATTATAGCCAAACATACATAGTGTCACTGTTTATGAAATATTCAACAGCTCCACCATGTTTTATTCATACATGAACATTAAACGAGACAGCAGACAATCAGAACATTTCACATACAGAATGTGTGTTAGTAGTTCATGGAGTCGTGGAAATGTGGACGCCAAAAACTACAGACCAACTGCACTTCACTTCAGGCATATACATGAACAATATGTGGTAATATGGAAAATGAAATTCCTGATGGTAAAATTTCGCTAGACCATGTTCGGATGAAAAGGAAAAATATTGTCTTCTTTCAAGGAACAATCCTTCCCCCAAAATTTATTTTCAAGCAAACCTGGGCACATGAAGTATGATTTAAGCTCAAGGTAAATGCTTAAACCTGACATACCCGGCATAATTAAGCCCTGGGATATAGCAAAATTAATTATTTTTATGCATTACATGGATTGGAGAAAACTTTACAAAGCTCCTGATTCATATACAACACAAACAACTCATGGTAAAATACTGGGATCAACTGAGAAGCAGGAATACAGTTTTCCATCATGGGCAGAATCTATGAATGCACTATCCACAATATTAATGCTTTGGTTTTGCATTCTATCCACAAAGCCAATGCAGATTGTGAATTAGTGCACCAGATCCACAATGTACATTGATCTCTTTATGAAAAACACTAATATTCTGCTCTAACGATAGTCACACTCAGATTCACTACACTGAGGTTCAACAGCACAACCAATACTGCATTAATATACTACAGAAAGACAACACACAAAACATGGAAAACAGTAACTAACAGATGGAGAACGGAAGCAGACAAATATAAATTCACCATTTCATAGCACAAACACACTCCCAAAAACACAAATAGGACACTGTACCTTCATGCTCCATACATACCACAAGTGGCTGCATTTGAGCTGACAAACACAGATTTGGGTTGGCTTGGTGGCAGAGTAATTTAGATTCTGACACAGAGTGTAAAAATCTGAAACGAAAAAATTCTATTACCTCTTAAGAGATAACAGTTCCGGAAATACGGAAACATCCGATCCCGCCCGTCTGCTTTGACCCACAACGTCACAAATATGGCGGAAACAAAAACAAACACACTTTCCACAAGAAGCCTAATGACACTAACGGGACAATCGCGGGAAATGGGGTGCTTTCGGTGGGGGGCAAACTAAATATAAACAAATTTAGACGCCTTGTGTAGCTACAACGTGTAATTGAAGACCCGCCCACCTCCCCAGGGGTCGTAACCCCTGCAACCGATAGAAGATAAATATGCTTCAGTAGCTGATTAGTGTTTTTTGTCTTTTAAAAAAAAAATCTCACGTGATAGAACGAACAGATCAGAAAAGTAAATAAAATAAGATAAAACAGCACTGGAGACAGCCACACTCAAACCAAACTCCGCGCCGTCATGACGTCACACACGACAACACCCTTACATCACGGGTCAAAGCCGACGCGTGGGATCGGACGCTTCTGTCGACCCACAGTTCCTATGTATGTTACACTAAAATAATATTCCACTATTAACATCCAGTAACTTAATGTTCTCCAGACACAAATTGTCTTAACACAGTGATGCTCCATTTTGGTAGCGGCAGCATCTTGGTGGCAGCCTGTTTCATCGAATATGTTACAGCACAATATTCTGGGGCAAGATGCTAACATCTTACATGCCAGGTTGTACCAAGGACATAAGAAATAAACATCCTTGCTAAAGGCTGATTTAACGAAGTACTGCCCAATAACAGTTTACAGTATGAAAAGATCTATACTTTCCCAGTACAATAAAAAAAATTGTGATGTTCAAATACTACACACTACAAAATATTCCTATCAACTGTCTGTGGCAAACAAAAAAATACTGCTGAATATCCTACTTTTTCTGTACACTACTTATCAGACTCATAGCATCTTAATATTACAGTTATATATGCACCAGTACTTACAGGAAGCTGTGACTCATTCCACATACAAGCCTGTCGCTTACACAAATGACACTACAAATAAGTATCATTACAGGTAGTATCATTAATTCCATTGTTTGGATCTGGAATATCAACTCAAGCAACCTCCTGACATAGCCAATACCTCAGACTAAGTGACGTTGTCTCCACTAAAAGAGGAAAAGGAGCAAAATAGGTCAACTGATAATTCATCCAATCTAATCCAGAACTCTGGTTTCAGTACACTGTGTCACAACAACATCCTCAAAAACAAAAAAGGTAAAGAATGTTTTCACTGGTGGTAGGAGAACAGCGTAATGACGACGAATGTAGCAAACATCTCAAATCTATGAGCTATCAAACATCACGAACAAGACACTCCCCCGCCCCCCCCTTTTTAACAAGACTTAAATGATATTGTAAACACAAACAAAATACATCTGGCCATCTATAACAAACTACAGATACTTGCAGGAGCCTACAAAAGACACTTCGAAGACTGTACCATTGAACCACGTCATTTACTAGATCAGAAAGACAGTTAAGTGGACTGTTCTGCTTCTGCATGTAGACGTCACATGCCACATTTATAAATGATTACTTAAACAATCATTAACTTAAAACTCTTATAGAATATATAGGATAAGCATACTGTACCGCACAAAAATCTCCAGCCATTCTGGTAGATTACAGCATGGACAGTCACTGCCTGGAGAGAGAGAAAAAAAGAACATTAATTTTCTGTGAGACTTCGCACAATGTATTTTAAATAATAATTCTTACTTCATTTTGCAAAATTCCAAGACATTAAAAAACTATCAGTTATGACATGTCCGTAAGTATGTGGCAATTAATCTACAGCTATAGCCATGTATTTTTACATTACATCTAGTAACTCTATACATCTAGTAACTCTACATAGAGCAGTTTTTTCTGAATTGTTCCGATATGCTTTCAAAGGAATTATTGCGTTCATTTTACTGCGCATCACATGTATTTGGTTTCATTTTTTCCTCCATGGATTATAAACGATAATATTTTCAAATTTTTCCTCCCTAACGTGAACTTTGTGAAAGTTCTCAGTATGGTTACAGCAGAAAACTGAAGCAAGCTATGGTATATGGAACAAAATGCCTCCTCTTTGCAAAATCATCAGCCGATTAGACTGTATGAATAATTTGGTAGCGAAATTCTATCTGGTCTGAAGAAAGGATAGAGTGGCATAGCCAAGTAAATATGTAACGTGTAGCAAATCTACAGCAGAAGTAGACGTTCTAAGCTTTAGCATGAAATTTAGGTAGAATAGTGTAGCTTTACACCTGCTTCCGGTGGCCCGGTTTAGAATGAAAACCATATTAGAGATTCAACCTGGCGGACACGTGGAAAGACAGTGTATGTAAAATGGCTCCCGCTATTCATATTAAACTGCATACGAAACGGAAACCATTTTCTCGACCTTTAATTCACTGGGTAACACTTCTGTTCCGCATCGTGCTTAAACTCTTTTGGTTCTCTTATGGAAGTAGTAGTGCTAGAATTCTACCACTATTCTAAACCAGAAATAAACCACGTGTATACCTATGCTGCTTTACAGCTAACGTACTGTGCACAAAATGTAGGCGTCTGTGCAGGGAAATACGTAACAACATAAAATACCTGCGTACTACTTAAATCGACTAGCAATGCGTTCTTCATCACTCAACAGGCTCTGCCGTCTAAACTATTTACAAAATATTATTTGCAAGCGCTTACCGTCAGCCATTACAAATGTATGATTCGATTATCAAACACTCAAACAACAGCTACACCGGATACAGCAAGAATACAACTGCGCTCCTTTGCTCGCCTGAGGTAAGTGACTCATCTTTGCTTCAGCTGTGCCAACTTTACGACTTTCTTACGCCATGTTTCGTGGTATAATCGATTACATGTTGGATTATTTTGCACCAACAATAGGTAATGAGCATCATAAACAAATTCGACAACAGAGCTAAAAACAACTGATGACAGGAAATTCACAGAACATGAAAGTCTACTTTAAAGACATAAATCCCAAAAATATCCGCAGCGGTAACGGAATAATAGTGAATTATTTTGTCGATTGTTCAGCCAGTTTCCGAAATATAGTACAACTATCAACATTTCCTAAAAAAAATGTATGTACCGGAAACAATACCAATAGTAACACTATTTTAATAACGAGCAATGTACGAAAGACTATATAATGGCCCGATTAAATTTTATGTACGGCAGCCACGGCGTAGTGTGATTAGGCCTATGTTGTCAGCGACCCTTGAATACAGGGAAATATATGGCATTTGTGTTAATTTCTCCTATACCCACAAACGATTTCTTATAAAATGTTTCGTTGACGAGGATAATTAACTTACTGGGATGACGATGGTTTGCCCAATGAGCTATCTGTAAACAAAAGCGAGAGTGCTGATAGATACGACAAAACAATATTGTACATTTTCTTTTCTCGGAAGATCAACAACGACCAACACGGGTGTAATCGACAGAGAAGTACCATAGAGGCCACCATGGAGGTAAGAATAAGGGGAGATGGCGCTACGTATTCTAGCGTATCTACGTTTTGAAGCCATGGGGGCGTGACTCGCTGCCATGACACACTGACCAAAACATTGCCAGTGTGCTATAGCGCTGTGTGTATTAAAGTCGCTAATTGAACCATATACGCATGTAACATCATCAAATTGATTGTTTCAAAGTTTTTGTTTAAAATAAAATCTCGCGTTTCTTCAGATTAAAAATAGTTTTTAATGCAATATTACGAATAGCTAGTCTTCAATGTAAACGATACAATTGTGTTAATTCAGTAATAAACGTGTATCACAAACTAGGGTTCTTTCTTTACGTATTCATACGATCATCTAATACAATAATCCGATTGGACGAAGCAATGCCAGATTTACGAAAAGTGACGACGTCTTTTCCGATTTTCGTGACGTACAAACCAAAACTTTTCAGTTGTTGGAGTACAGAATGACGTATTGTAGCAGCTATTTACTAATTTGTAACAGACTGATTGTGGTTCTGACCACCACATATATCTGAAGAGGTAACCAAATGATCTGTGTTGTTAATTATTTAAACAATGAAGCAGCAGATAAATAAGTCTGATAAAATAACTCAATGTGAGTTAATGTTTAGCCAACAACCTGTCACATTGTGCACAACTTCATTCTGTTGTCAAGTGGAATAGAACTGTGGAGAATCCCAAGAAATATAAATTAGGTGTTTGTTATACACAAAAAAGGTACTTTTAGTTTGGATAACATTGACCCTGAGGAAGAAAACAAAACTCTTTGCCATACAGTTCATACACACTTCAATACATACCCACATTTCTTCTCTTAAGTGGTATGCAGCAGCTCTAGTATGAGACTAGGGCACTTTTTTTTTTTTTAGTAACTAACAAATCAACTGAGGCAGCAGCACTTACATGACGTGTGTGTTAGCCAAGGCAGTATAACAGTATTCCAATTTACATCTGTTATGGAGGTCATTTTAATATTAGTAAGGAGCTCTGCTTATTGCTTACTTACCTTAGGTTCCAATTTCTTATTTTGGTATGGAAGAGATTTCTTAACAGGGCATAAACCATTCTACATTGAGCTTTGTTTATGTCATTCCCTATTTTATAATTTTCATTCTTTTAAATGCAAGCCTTTCTTGTCAAGCAGACAGGTATTTACAGTGGCACAAAATGAAATGATGAGGGATTGAGACAGATCGTGGAGCAAAACTTTACATCATAGTTTGAGAAGTGTGGAATGTCTCAATCAATAAACAGAAGCTTCATTGCTTGCCAGTGACAAAGTTTTACTAACATTGAAACTAGGATTTGCTTTTGAAATAATTGTCCTAATAAAAATATAGGCTATATATTCCTTATTCATTCATAAAAAGTATGGAAACTGAGAATGAAATGAAGTATAAATATTAGGTACTATATTCAGAATTTTATTACAGCAAAAAAGCTTTTCTTGATCTGTTATCCATTTTGTGGAATTGCTTGTTACAGGTATACAGAAAAATTATTATGATGTGACTGTTTTCAGTTAACTGACTTTTTCACAAGATTGTGGAATTTAAAAATAACAGTTCTATGTAAAAAAAAGTATTATATGAAATTGTAACGAAGTCCACATCATTGCTTGTTGAGAATGAAAGAAATGTCTCAGTCTCCTGACTGATACAAATGTAATACTATTTACCATTCCACATACATATGATTTATCACAGTGGTCTTGCATAAACCAGGAAAGTAGTCAAGCAAACAAACATAAGAAAATATGCAATCATTTATAAAATGTCTTACTACAGATATAAATGTTGTGGGCTGTAGTTTATGTACAACACATCGGTTACATTTCAATGGATTAGGGGAGAGACTGCTAGAAAATTTAGTGCCCAATGAAGTAGTGAAAAAACAGTAACGCTCACCTGCGAACACTACTATCTCTCATTTTTTAAGGGTAAGCCACTGTCAGACTAGATCACAAAAAAATATAATTTGTAATGACACACAAGCAAAAACCATAACATACCACACAATGATGGGAATGCATTTCAATATGCCAAAAATGAGGCAATGCTATTTCTCATTAATATGTTGTCACTCGTGGAAACTTAATTAACAACACTGGCTAGAACATACTACAGCATACTCTGCCAAACAATGGCTAAATATTTCAAAAAGAAATGTATGTCCCATTTGGAAGCACACAGATCACAAGCTATTGCAGAACTAGTACTGCATACTGGTATGGTGGAGTATCAATCACTTGGAAACACTACACATAATGTAGTTCCAAATGTATGTTTGAGGAAGATGTATTTGAATGGTATTACACACACACACACACACACACACACACACACATAAAATTATAATTGTGTGACTCCATCACACACCAGGAGCAAATTTTCATAGATACACTGAATATGCTAGTACTATTAGTTTTAAGATACAGACATCACAAACATTTTTTAGCTGGTTATAACAACATAGACATAACAGAAAAGGAAGAATGTGCATCACTTATTAATTACAGTAAGTTTACATTTCCAGTTTGCCTTAATATAATGAGTGCTTTATACAAGATGCCTCACACACTAGACCTCTGTGTACAAATATCAGTTACTGATCTATAAAGAGTACCAGTTTTGTATAGGTTGTCCTGATTTTATTTTCATGCAATGCATCACTTATTCTCTTGGCTGCACGTTTTTGTCGTGTCAGGAGTATTGTGTGGCAATTGCTTTAATCAGCAGTATCATATGATTGTCCAAGGGATGCTGATTTTTCATGTGGTCTGCTAACTCCTTAAACACTGGCTTGAATATGAATTCACTAAGCACCTCAGACACACATTTGGGAAATGATTTTTCAAAGGGTAAAACCAACCATCCCCTACTCTTTCTATGAATGAGAGAATAAACATGGTTCACATTTTAAGGTTTTTTCTAAGTGACACACCACATATCCAGCTATATATACTACAATATGGACTGCCACTTCAGAGAGATAAGTTCCAGTAGCACAGTAATCGTGGTCGTTGTCAGTTGTCGCTGCACTATTTTCCGTGCTTAGTAACTGCCACCGTTCCGAAGTGTTACTTATGTGATCTTCAACATTGGAACTGCTGAAAGTAAGAATGGGAATATCTTCCAAAGTTATACAATTCCCTCTTTCTGATCCACAGATCTCACTATGATTTGTAGCCTCTTGTATGCTGCAACAAACTGGTGAGCAGTGGGGTTGTTATTCCAACCACCACGACTTCGGATGGCACTAAAAAACATTTCCAAGTGGTCCTGAGAACATTTGTAAAGAGGTAGAAACTTCAGTAGAGGAGCAGGAGTTTGTGTCCCCACTACTTTTTTATACATGTGTAAAACACTGGGTATACACACCAGGAATCCAATAAACCCTGTCTTTCTATTTGAGTCAACAACTCTCATTGCTTGAGGATTTGGACCAACAGTGAGTTCCTTGATGTACCTCTGTGCCTTTAAAAGAAATCCCTCTACAGCACTAAAATTTGCTGTATTTAATGCCTGCTTGAAACCACTTTGTAAAAGTGTTCTGGAATTGCAGATATCAAAGAGACATTTGAAAATGTATATAAATTTTACTGTTGCAGATGCCTGTTCAAAACCTGGGAGTTTCATATCACAACAGTACTGTATGGCATCTGCCACGGAATTGCTAAGCAGCTGAGTAGCCAGTTTCACCTTCATTTTATTAAAAAAAAATTAAGGTGACTGGCAGTGATCTTGGTGCCTATGTGGAGCCCTTCCTTGACCTGCAATTTATGTAACAATTCCAAAAAGTGCCAAGAAATGACACCACCTTGCTCATCCCAAAGAAATTTTTTATCTCCTTAAGCATTGCGCACAAGTTTCAACATCTGTGGAGGGTCTAGGAAAAATGACATTTCATGATCATTCCCTTCAACTGAAAAAGTACTTTTCAAAGTTTCACAATTGAGATTGCAGCCTAAACATCTAGCCATTGACAAATTGCTAGCTGAACCATCACATGTGAGTGAAACAACTTTTACACCACTTTAATTGGCAAGATCAATCCACTGTTTCACTATCTCGGCTTTTTGCCCACCAGTTATACCAGCAGTCAGGAAATACCCAACTGGGAGCTTCCAAGAAACATCAATAGCCACAAGCATGAGCACCAATGCTTCTTTGGCAATGGGCAAATTATCTGTGCCTACAGATGACCCCATGTCAACATAACCGTAATAGCATGTACCATCAAATTCTACATGTTGCCTGATGGCAATTTCATCAACTACCAAGCTACATAGAGTTGGAAACTTTGTTTCACGATGACAAGCTTCTGCCGTAATTACCTTAAATGCCTCTGAGGTGAAGCCAGGTGCTCCACCCACACACTGATACCACTTTGTTAAAGTTCTGGGGCGTAGAAAACATGTATTAAAACAGCACCTAACATAATTATACGCCCTGTGGGAATAAAAAGGCAGTGTTAAGGCAAAGGAGCGCAGTTCTGAGCTGTATGACCTAGGTACAGCCTGTGCCCCAGCTTTCACAGTTTGTCGCTGCAGCAAGTCTCTCTGCATTCCAGGTATGCTTTCTAGTATATTTAGTGAATTTTCATCCACAAGATGCTTGTCTTTCAGTACCTTAATGACAGCACTCAAAGAAGCCACTTTCTTCTTAAGTCGTTGCTTAGACTGCTGAAGAGTTTTAATTTGTTTTTTGTACTGATCAGTTTTTCTTATGAGGTGTTCACACTTCGTCTTCAGTTCATCACTTTCAGAGGATGTCTGACTACGTTCTGGTGGTCCTGCAGTGTACTCAGGAACAAGAGCAGGAACTACTTCATCCTGCACTCTGCTGACAGCAGCCAAAACTGAAGATGGAAAGGAAGAACTCTCCTTCTGCAATGGTGGCTTTCTCTTCTTGTCTCCCTAAATGAAATAAATGGATGGAAAACATTAAGAACTGTTTTTAACAGATGGTTGAAGGTGTTACAGTCTTTGTCATGAACAGCATGTTACAGCCCAGTAATTACGCCTATTCTTAGTCCTTTCCAGAAATATAAATTCTTTTTTTCCAACAACTACTTATCTTGTTCATAAAATACTCATTACTCTAACAAAAACCATTGTTGTGTTCAGCAGGCAACTTGAAATGCCTCCCATGTGCGAAGCTACAATTAATACACACTTATTGAAAAAATATAAACTCTGAACATGTAAAATATTTCTGCTGGGGTGTCTTGTTCAACTATCACTCTGTATCGCTAGGGTTGCTGTCATTTAAAAAGTTCTCAATACAACTGATACAACAGTTAATGATATAAAATTGTGTGTTATATCTAATTTTGCATTAGTGGTTGGTGCATATTCAATGTTCCACAGTAGTGGATAATATTAACAAGAAGGTGGTGCCACAGCTTTCAATGGAGAATGTCAATGAATAGTGCATCAAACAAAAGAAATGTTCATTTGCTGTGCTTAACCCAAATACAGAGTTATATTTAACACAGCCCAAGTGTTAATTTCTGTGACTTCACTAAATAATTATACCAGACAAACTTGTTAGCTTCAGTAGTCTCATAATCTAAACAGTGAACCTGAATTTTCTTCTCAAATATCCTCTTGTGTGCAGAGGCTGATGCTCATCATAAAGGAGTTTCATAAATTTGTTTCCACATGACAACGTGGAGAGCCAGATTATCTCTTTATAACATACTGTGTAGCTGCAGAAACACTTCAGTGTTCCAGCACCTCCCCTCTTAAATTCTATATACAGCATTGGAATCATTCCTAGGCAAAAGCTATGTGTAAGAACCTAATGAGGTGGAAAGTGAAATTAATGTACTCAAATGACCTGAAGGAGTCCTCCCAAAATCAACATATATAAGTAAAACTAGAGCTGTATCAATTACTCCTAAAACATAACTGCCATTAGCTAGCAAAGACAGCGCAATAAAAATGTTGTACAACACAGTAGACCAGACAAAGTGAGATGTTAGCAAACTACTGCCTTAAATATTCACATAACTGATAATATTTACTTCACATGTGTATTCAATTACTTTCGGAGTTAGAGCTAAATAATAGCAACTGAAAACTAAGTTAGCTATACCCTCCCTCCAAAGCCCCATAAATACATCTTGTTTGTAATACGTACTGTAACATTTCAGTTACGTTACACTACTGGGAAACACTGTTCATTACCACCAATATTTACTGAAATACGGTACGTAGAATGGCAAATCTACACAGTGTCCTGTTTAGGCCTATACTTTACGCCAGTTAATGTAGTGTTAGCTTTTAATTTGGTACATGATGAAGACAAAGTGAGTTACTCAACACTTCGATTATCGACAATACGTACGTATTATACTGAAACGTGAACTTGAAAACTAAGAATTTAATTCTTTGAATTAACATACCTTTCGCAAATGTTTTGGGTGTGTAGGGAAAACTGATGATACAGCATTTTCACGCAGCCTTACTATTGAGAGGGAAGTTCGGTCTATGTCCTCTTCTCGAAAATGCTCAGAACATATAGTGCTCCATTTAGACGCACGCCAATTCTTCCTCCTCACGGCAATCTCCTACAGAGCTATCTGACTTTCATTTTTAGGAAATCTAAAATCATACAGGAGAAAAATACACTATAGTACAAGTACAGATGTAGCACACGTTCGTTCACAATGAAGTTGTAAAATCACACTTAATGAGACAACTTACACACGAAATGTTATTCCCTTCGATTTCGCATCACAATCAGAACGATTCGTAGATCCAAACACCACACAAGTCACCATAATAGTGCAAAATCCTTCCAAAAGCAATCGACAAGCCTATGCACACAAGCTTACAGCAGCAATGTTTTGGTCAGATTGAGATGGCTACCCACGGCTTCGCAGCTGTGACGTCATGGCGTCTCCCTCTATTCTTACCTCCATGGAGGCCACTGACAAATTTCTTAAATACAATCAGGCGTGAGTGTCATACGATAGCGTGAAAAGGAAGTTTATCTGAAATTGGTCACATGACGACCCTCGCGATGTGGAGAGAGATTTTTGTCTAGACCACCGAATTCGCGAAAATGTTGCTAAGAAGTAAGATTTCAATGATAATCGCAACGTATAAGTTCTCTGGCCCGAAGTATGATATAATTAACAGTTAACTGTGTAGTTTTTCTAATAAGAATTAACTGACACATATACAAGACCTCTTAAAATTTTGATGATCTGCGTTTTATTTCAGATTATCGTGGAAATAGGGATTTGTGGAAGGCACTCTGCGGAATATATGGTTTCAATTTTACAATCAGGAAAGATTTGTATAGACATTTGAGAGCTTTCCATGAAATCGACGTAAATTAAAAAGCAAATAATGAAATAAGTAACATGCCAGTATCTTACAATATGTTTACGTGCAGTGTTTCCCTCGATCGCCACTAGAAATCGCATATGCCAGCTCCTCAAACACTACTAAATAAAATGTGATACAGTATTATAGTGTAATGTTGGTTTTTTGTTTCAGATTTATACAATTTATAAATTTTATCAGCACGTGTTTCTCCACTCAATAAATATTTTGCTTTTAGTTTTACATATCTTACTGTACTTTTAAATAATCGCACACAGAGTGGTTTTTTTTTTTTCTTGCAGTACCAGAGAAGAGTTAAAACGGTAATGGATTGTGAACATGGAATGAATCTGAAAACACAAGAAATGTAGTATGATTTGTTGGGACAAAAACGGAGAAAACTGCTCTGATCGTAGGCCTTCGAAGATGATATGCAAAGGACAAATTGACTGAACTGTTTCAGATATGAATATGCTGGGTATCCAGTAATTTTAGTGTACTGTCACAAAGCAGATCTAGGTCTTTTGTAATCAGATGCAGTAAATCAAGCTCACTAATGAATGTGTCTGTACCGAGTTTTTAAAAAGAATATTCACATTGTAAGGCTAATGTCCTCCCTTAATGTTAATTATTGGCATTACAAAAATTATAAGATTTGAGTATGTCCTAGCAAGGCTGTAAAGTTCTAAAATTTTTTATGACCTACTGGCTGTGTCACAACATCAGCTTGTTGCTCATTTGTGCTAACATACATTAACACAACTTCTTCACAAAAGCTTTCCCCCTCACAAGCAAAATTTTGACATATTTATGCTTAAGCTTGATGGAGCTGTGTGGTCTTGCAAAAGCTTGTTACGGGAATATTATCTTCATGCAGTACAACAGTCCTTCGACTGCCAGAAACACTATGTTACATAGTACTGTGCTGACAGCCTTCACTATTCGCCATACTGAAGGCTAAAAATTCTGATTCTGTTGATGACAGGGACACTGTAGGCTGTTTCTTAGATGCCCAAGAAACTCTGCAACCCAAAACTTTGAAAAGATAACCACTTAAGCACTTCTAGTCCTCTGTGACCAGCCCAGTCAGAGTGAACATAACCAATTATGGTATCAGTACAGTTTTTATCATTAACACACAACAAGCTCATTTTATGGTCCATGTAATTTAATGCAGCACAAATTTTAAAACATTCCATAAATACAGACTAGCTTATGTTTGGTACATGGTCACAATACTTATTGCTACATGAATATCTGGTATGGAACCTAATGTGACATACATCAATGATCCCATTAACTTTTTACATCACTTCTCAATGTCTTCATATTTTTTGGGTTAGCAGAAGAGCCAACACCGTGTTACAAGTGGAGGCCAAAATGCACGCGTTTTAGCTCACGCAGGCTGGTGTGAGGAGGGAAGAAGTATACTGACATGAGGTCTGGAATATGACAAGGAATGACAATTCAGAAAGCGGACGTAATTAGTTTCATACTTAACTTTAATCCATTAATGATGAAAGTCGCTCTTGATAGTATATGGTTCCCAATATTATCTGTTCAGAATGCATTCTTGAAGTAATTATAGTAACTGAATATGGCGCCTTGCTAGGCTGTAGCAAATGACGTAGCTGAAGGCTATGCTAAACTGTTGTCTCTGCAAATGAGAGCGTATGTAGATGGTAAACCATCGCTAGCAAATTCGGCTGTACAACTGGGGTGAGTGCTAGGGAGTCTCTCTAGACTAGACCTGCCATGTGCCAGCGATCGGTCTGCAATCACATAGTGGCGACACGCAGGTCTGACATATGCTAACGGACCACGGCCGATTTAAAGGCTACCACCTAGCAAGTGTGGTGTCTGGTGGTGACGCCACATTCATTCCCCAAAAATCAGCAGATGGTTGTGGTATAAGGCCTCCGCCCGCCGTGGGGAGGACCCCATGTTGACGTATGCGATGAGGTGGGGAGCCTAACAACAGGAGAGGCTGTGCCACCCGTACCCTGCCATTCGTACTGCGGGGAGCTAGGGAACGCCTGGAAACCTATTCCAGGGTGCACGCCAACATGCGGTGTATGCGCCCGTAGAGAGACAGGAGGGGCCGAAGGGTCTACCTCTATCGGGCCGGGGCACCCGAGGAAAATAGACCAGTGAATGAATTTCTGTGCTGAACGTGGAGGTACAGGCTTGTTCGGATGAAAAAGCGATGTCAAAGGTTTGTGGTCTGTGATTATGGTAAAGTGACGACCATACAAGAAGTCGTGAAACTTTGTAACACCAAATACGAGAGCCAATGCTTCTTTCTCGATCTGTGAATAATTACTTTGTGCAAACGAGAGCAATTTGGACACAAAGGCAATAGGGGGATCCTGCGAGCCATCTTTGTGCGCAAGCCTTGCACCGATCCCGAAATCCGATGCATCCACCATCGACAAAAGGGGCTTGTGAGGATCGAATGGCATAAGGCAAGTTTTGGAAAGCAACGCCAAGCCTGCGAAAGGCACATTCGCATTCCGTCGTCCAGATGAATGGAACACCCTTACGGCCTAAGTGATGAAGCGGAGCTGAAATGGAAGAGACATGCGGCACATATCTGTGATAATAGTGTATTTTTCCCAGCATACACTGTAGCTGCTTCAAATTCTTCGGCGAGGGCAAGACTTGTATGGCATGGAGGTGCGTGGGACTGGGATGTATGCCTTGGGCATTGAGTACATGGCCCAGGTAAGGCAAGTCACGAGCAAAAAACACACATTTGTCCTTCCGTAAGTAAAGACCATTATGTCGCAAGACCTGAAATAATGTTCTGAGATTGGCAAAATGATCTTCTTCCGTCTTTCCGGAGATCACAATATCGTCCAGACAGTTTGCTGCAGTAGGGACGCACAAACAGTTTGTAGATATTGCTGAAACAATGCAGGGGCGGATGCACACCCGAATGGCAGTCATTTGAATTGATACAAACGAAGATGCATGTTAACCACCAAAACACGCTGAGATTCTTCATCCACCAGTATTTGCAACTACACACGTGCTAGGTCCAACTACGAAAAATATGTGCCTGGGCACAGTTTGTCAAAAAGATCTTCCGGGCGGGGTGAAGGAAAAGTTAGAATCACTAGTTGTGGATTCACTGTTGCCTTGTAGTCCACACAAAGTCTCAATTTTCCGGAAGTTTTTGGCAAAATTACTAAGGGTGATGCACAGAGAGAAGCCTGCACACGTTCAATTACACCTTGTGATTCCAAATCATGTAATGTTTTTGCAACCTCATCACGCAATGTATGGGGAACATTGCGTGCTCTGAAATATTTCGGTTGCATGTTTACTTTCAGTTCCAAATGTGCTTTATAGTTCTTAGCGCAACTGAGGTCCGGTGCAAAAATGTCTCCAAATTCTTTACATAGACGAGAAACACTGTCTGAAGACATTGTCCGGTTCACTGATAGGACCCGATTTACTATAGACAAGTGAAACAACTGAAATAAATCAAAACCAAACAAGTTCACTGCAGAAGAAGTACGAAGGACGTAAAATGACAAAAGTTGTGTTTGTCCTTTGTATGTTGCAAGAAGGCTGCAATGTCCTAACACAGGGATCTCTTGACCTGAATAGCTAGTTAACGTAACAGTTGCGGCACACAACGGAGGTGTGCCCAGCTGTTTGTAAGTGTTGTGATTGATCGGTGAAACTGCAGCTCCGGTATCGAGCTGGAATGGTATCACTTTGCCGTTAATGTCCAAGTTGACAAAAAGTTTATTTTCCTGCTGACGAAAAGAGCGACTGTCTCACGCAACGTGAACGAACACTGGTACAAAATCACTTGTGACTTGACAGGAGTTCTGGCGATGTCAATGCACACTATTTGTGGGACAAACATAGTAACAGTTAGAGAGAGTGGCACTGGGAGGAGTGGAATGAACGACATGAATTTCCGAGGGGTGAATTTCCACGAGCCTGAGTATCCCTGGTTCGGTTCCGGCGCGAAGCAAAGGGCCTGGAATGATTTTGAGTTTCCGATCTGAGCTTTTCCTGGCAAACACTCTGAACACGTCCTTTTTTATTACAGCAAAAGCAAATAGCTTGGTGTGACGGGAAATTCTCACGCGAATGTTTTGTAGCACACCGCGGGCATGATTTGAGCACTGCATTTGCTGACTGGCGCGGCATGCGAACCTGCGAACCTTGCAGAACTAGCACTCCTGAAAGAAAGGATATTGCGGAGACATGGCTTAGCCACAGCCTGGGGGATGTTTCCAGAATGAGATTTTCAATCTGCAGTGGAGTGAGCGCTGATATGAAACTTCCTGGCAGATTAAAATTGTGCGCCCGACCGAGACTCGAACTCGGGACCTTTGCCTTTCGCGGGCAAGTGCTCTACCTGCAGGAGAGCTTCTGTAAAGTTTGGAAGGTAGGAGACGAGGTACTGGCAGAAGTAAAGCTGTGAGTACTGGGTGTGAGTCGTGCTTCGGTAGCTCAGATGGTAGAGCACTTGCCCTTGAAAGGCAAAGGTCCCGAGTTCGAGTCTCGGTCGGGCACACAGTTTTTATCTGCCAGGAAGTTTCATGCTAGCAAAGTCATCTGTACAACTGGGGTGAGTGCTAGGAAGTCTCTCTAGACTAGACCTGCCATGTGGCGGCGTTCGGTCTGGAATCACATAGTGGCGACACGCGGGTCCGATGTATACTAACGGACCACGGCCGATTTCACCTAGCAAGCGTGGTGTCTGGCGATGAGGCCACAATTTTCATATTATTCTCTTTTCAACACACTTTACTACATGAGAATTGAAACAGAATTACATTAATATATATCAAAAACTTTTAATACTTTTTCAAGACAGGAACCTTCACAATTAGTAACAGTACCCTTCACTAAATTGTGAAAAATTTTCATTTCCATATTGTTCCTAATCAGACCTTAATCCTTAATTCTGAAGTTATCACTTAGTAACATCTGTAAGTCATCCATTCCTCTTTGGGAAGTTTAAGCTAACAGCAGATCATCAATGTAAACAAGTACGTTTTATTGCTCTTTTCAGACTTAAATACAAGCAATCCTCATAATCACTGCTCACAGATCCTAAGTCAGCTATTACTTTGTCAGATTTAACATTCATAATTTGAGGGAGTGGTTTAAATCGTACAGAGTGTTTCTAAGCTTACAAACTTTACCATCCATTATATTGCAACATACAGTAGATAATTTAAGGCAAGTCTCCTGCTATCTTCCCATATCAAAGAACAATACAAACATTCAGCAGATACCTGGTAGCGTTATTCTCATTTGTTGTGTGTCTACAAAAAGTGTTCACAGAAGTCCCACAAAACAACATGAAAAAAATTTGATGTCAATTATCTTACAGAACGTACAAAAAATTTGTCAACTAGTCTTACCTTTAAATAATGTTAGTCACATATATATATATATATAATTAACTCTGAAATAAATTTGTAAGCTCTACAGTTACTGTATCCTACATATACCACATCAAACCTACCACAGGAATGAAACAGTAAAGGGGAATACCAGTCTTGGAATATATTCTGAATACAAACATTATGAGGTACAATGACTTTCTCTGTGCCAACTAACACCATTTTCGAAACCATCAGTTGTGCAAAATCTGACTTGTGCTTAACTCACATTGCATCTTGAAAGCCATGGATTAAGCAGCTAAGCCAAAATGACAACAGGTTTTTCACCCAGGAAAAGCTAAATTGAAATGGACGTAAGTGTTGCCACATCTGAACAAATTTATGTACAATCTTCAATTAAAGTAGCATGAACTTGAGTTGATTTACATGTAGTCCTGAGGTAACTGGAGTAGTTGAGATACATTTATCCTGTAAAATCCAGATTCTTCTTAACTGCCAGCCTCCGGATTCTTCTTAACTTTCAGCCAGCCACATTGTGCTGAGTTCTATAGCCTTCTACAGATTATTCTCTCTAAATATTACAACAGAGACCATGTTACAGGTATAGTTATTTCAATGATAATGTATGTGAAAATGGGAGAGGGAAGAATAAGATGTTATGTATAAATCCATCATTCAACCATCACTTGGATATTGTTTCTTGTTATGGGAACTTTTCCTAAGTTAATTAACTGTAGAGACAGAAAAATTCAGAGAAGAGTTGCTGTGCTTGTCTCATGTTTGCTTGGGCAGCATTTGAGTGTGACAGGAATGCTCAAGAAACTGCAGAGGGAGAATTCACAAGAAAGACATCTAAGCAAAAGAAGCCTTACTCTTAAAATTCCATTAGCCCTACATGTTCCAAAATGAAAACAGACATGTGTTATTCAAACATAAATACAACATAATGAGACTGGCCTGAAATTAAAATAACTCAGGCTCATACAGTGTTGTAATGACACTTTTTGTATAATATGGTAATATTACGTTTCTGGTTCATTAAGATAAAATGAATGATTTGAGAATATTGCTTACCACTTGGAACGTGAGTTATAATGATAACTTTCCACCAGAATTACACAGAAAAGCAGTATAAAAATATACAACATTTTCGCAAGTAAACATTTAATCAGTGACATAAATGTTATCCAATAGAGAATGGTCTCTCTGACCATGATGCATAACTAGCCATACTAAATTGTATCATACAAAACATACAAAACATATGAATAAATGAACAAACAACAGAAACTTTCAATGCAGCCTTACAAAAGATTGATTAGGAGGATGTATATATTGTGAAAGATGTAAATTCCAGCGAGGTGAATGTATTTATTTACTGGTTTCCATCAAGCTCTAGCAGTTGCTTTCCCAATGAAATGACAGAGCACAGTTCAAATAAGCTCTGGATTATAAAATGAATCAAAATATGAGCAAGGGAAAGGAAACTCTTTGAAATGATAAAGTAGGACTGTCTTTGTATTGCAAGAAACACTGTATGGTACTCAAGTTAGTGATCAAAAATCTTTGTATACTGACTGATATCAACATCTGAGATAATAAAATTAAATCTATATGAGCAATAGCTAAAGGAGAATTCGGTTAAGCAGTGTGGCACTTTAATAACAAAGAAAGTAGTCCATTAATACAAGATAGCCAGAGGGGCAATGTACCACTCCCTTGAAGTACGAGGGTTGGTCGCGATGTAAGGTCCCCTTCATTTTTTCAAACAGACAACATTTACTATTTTCGTAGAAATTTACACTGTTAGAAAGAAGAAACTTTTTATCTCCATTTTTTTACATAATCGTACCTTTTTCCACGCATTTTTGTAGATGGTGCTCCAATTTCGGAGTCCCCATGCCGTAGAACTCGGCCACCAACCTGCTGACGCACTTCACCTCTTCTTTCGCTTCACTGTCATTCCCGAAAGCGGTGGCCATCCTCATGTTCCTTTAACTTGGGGAGTAAGTGTTAATCACAAAGCACATGGTCTTCACTCTAAGATGGGTGGGGCATGACAGTCCAACAAAAGTTTCTCTAAAGTTCCTGGATTTGGTGGGAGACATGAGGTCAGGCATTATCGTGAAGCAGCATTACACCCTCTGCCAGTTGTCCTCTCTGGTGGTTCTGCATAGCTTGCCTGAGTTTTCCTACAGTTTCTATATAACTGTATGAGTGATTTTTGTCCCAGGATCCTTGAAATCCATCACCAGTATCCCCTTACAATCCCAAAAGACAGTCGTCATGAATTTGCCAGCACAAGGAGTTTGTTTAAACTTCTTTGCAACTGTTGGCCCTGAGTGATGCCACTGTTTGGATTTTTCTTTCACTTCAGGAGTGAAATAAGCACCCACATTTCGTATTCCATGACTATGGACTCCAACAATCCGTCCTTATCTTCTTGACATTGTTGAACAAATGGGCCAGCACAGCAAACTCGTATATCCTTGAGTTCTGCTGTCAGTATACACGGAACCCATCAAGGGCAACAATTGTGATACCCAAATTTTTCCATAAAAGCTCTTTCAACTGTACCGTAAGAACTCCCAGGAATCCTAGCAAAATGTTCACGGATAGTGAACCTCCTATTTTGAAGCATTTTGCATTGGACCATTTTGATAACTGCCTCGGAAACTGAAGCTCTTCCACTGTGTTCTTCATTGTGCATGTTCTTGTGACTGGCACTAAACTCCGTGCACTATTTTCAAATGCATTGAATGGATATACACTTGTCACCATACACTTACATCAACTGACAATGAATATCCATGCATGGAGTCCCTTACATGTGCAAAATCGAATTATGAACATATATTGCACTTGCAGGAATCAATGGTGGGCACCTCCTTTGCTGATGGCTCCTTAGCCAATACAGCTGCACACAGCAGTGTTGACAGTTTTTCTTAGCACCTTCCAGTGCAGCTGGAGATCTTTGGGAACATTACTTCAGGGTCAACCCTCATAGTTCATAAGATCTGCATGGAAAGTTCAATACTGCGATTCCATCTCCAAATTTCTTCTTGCTTTCCTATACCCCTTGCTCAAAGTACAACCTGAACAACATACAGGATAGGATACAATGCTGTCTCACCCCCCTCTCAACCACTGCTGCTGTTTCAAGTCCTATGACTCATAGCTACAGTCAGGTTTCTGTACAAACTCTTTGCCTTTGAATATGTCTGATTGTGTCTGTATATGTGTGGGTGGATATGTGTGTGTGTGCGAGTGTATACCCATCCTTTTTTCCCAATAAGGTAAGTCTTTCCACTCCTGGGATTGGAATGACTCCTTACCCTCTCCCTTACCCTCTCCTTCCCTCTTTCCTGACGAAGCAGCCGTTGGTTGCGAAAGCTAGAATTTTGTGTGTTTGTTTGTGTGTCTATCGACCTGCCAGCGCTTTCTTTTGGTAAGTCACATCATCTTTGTTTTTAGCTATACTTTTCACTTTCTGTATGTTATCTCTGTTATATTCAAAATACCAAAGAGTGTATTGAAGTCAACATTGTCAAAAGCTTTCTCAAACTCCACAAATGCTATAAATGTATGTTTGCCTTTCTCTAACCTGTCTTTTTAGACAATTTGTAGAGTTGGTACGGTCTCACATGGTTCCTACACTTCTCAAAAACCCACACTGATCTTGCTGAAGGTCAGCTTCCATCAGTTTTTCTATTCTGTAAACAACCCACATCAATATTTTGCAACAATTACATATTAAACTCTTAGTTCAGTAATATTAACACTTGTCAGCATCTGAATTCTTTGGAATTGAAATTATTGTAATCTTCTTGAAGTCTGTCTTGTATATGTTTCGCACCAGGGAAATGAATATTCAAAGCCCTTATCATCACAGTATAATTTCATATTGTAACAGTACATTACACCTACATCTACATCTACTCGCTGCAAACCACAATGATGTCCACGGTGGAGGATATGCCCAATGTACCAGTTATTACCATATCTTCCTGTTTCATTAACATGTGGAGTGTGGGAAGAATGACTATTTGAATGCCTCTGAGTGTGAGTAATTATTCTAATCTTATCTTCACAGTCCCTATGTGAGCAATACAGGGTGGTCCCGAATTCATGGTACAAACTTTAATGGTAGGTACAGGACATTGTAACAAGGATTTATTGTATAGGAATGTATAGTCGCAGGTGACGCGGTGAGGCGTAAACAGGGGAAAGAGAAATGGAGTGATCGGTTGGTGTCACTGCCGGTAGAGGGCAGTAGATGAACATGATGTATCGCAGTAGGGACAAGCGCCATTCACAATTGTGCTGCCGTAGACGATGGGTGACTTTACGTATGCAGAAAAAGCAGACATGCATTACATGTACGGCCGTGCAAATGGTAACGCCAGAGCTGCGTTACGAATGTATCGCGCGGAGTATCCTAATCGACGAATGCCGGATCGTAGAATTTTTCAACGGTTACATCGTCAACTTTGTGAAACAGGTACGTTCGACGTCAACAGACATGACGCTGGTCGATTAAGAGCTGTACGCACTCCAAGACTGGAAGAACGCATCTTGAACATAGTGGCTGATAGACCCGAGTCAAGCACAAGAACTGTTGCGCGTGACGTACATGTGAGTCATCAGACTGTATGCAGAGTGTTAAATGAAAATCGCTTACACCCCTTCCATTTTCAAAAAGTACAAGCATTGAATCCGGCAGATTATCCTCTTCGCGTGAACTTCTGCCAGTGGTTGTTGCAGCAATGTGCGTTGCAGCCGGATTTCGTAGGTCATGTGCTATTTACAGATGAAGCGACATTTTCACGCGAGGGTGTCTTTAATGCGCACAATTCCCATGTGTGGGCAACAGATAATCCACATGCAACGCGTCCACATGCGTATCAACAACGTTTCGGTATTAATGTGTGGGCTGGTATTGTGAACGACTTTTTGATTGGGCCATACTTACTACCCACGCGACTCTGTGGCGAAAGCTATCGTATTTTTCTGCAAGAAGTGTTACCAGAACTGCTGCAAGATGTTCCGCTCGCCATTCGTAACCGCATGTGGTTTCAGCACGATGGAGCGCCAGCACACTTCAGCACTGCTGTACGGAATTACCTGAATGCCACGTTTGGTGCTAGATGGATTGGGCGTGGTGGACCAGTCCCTTGGCCACCCCAATCTCCTGATTTCTCTTGCCTCGATTACTTTTTATGGGGACATCTTAAGAGTCTTGTTTATGAGACTCCAGTTGACTCAGATGAGGATCTCGTTGCTCGCATATCTGTAGCTGCTGCAGGTGTGCGTGAAATACCAGGCATCTTTGAACGTGTACGCCAATCGCTGCACCGACGCTGTCAAGCATGTATCGCTCATGGTGGACGCAATTTTGAACACTTACTGTAAACATGACACTTGTCAACAACGATTTCAATAAAATCTTTCGTTTTCCTTTCGGCCGTTATTTCCCCTGTTTACGCCTCACCGCGTCACCTGGGACTATACATTCCTATACAATATATCCTTGTTACAATGTCCTGCACCTACCATTAAAGTTTGTACCATGAATTCGGGACCACCCTGTATTTAGGAGTTTGTAATATGTCCCTAGAGTAATAATTTAAAGCCAGTTTTTGAAATTTTTTAGCAGACTTTCTCATCATAATTTACGTCTGTCTTCAAGAGTCTTCCAGTTCAGTTCCTTCAGTACCTCCGCAAGACTCTCCCACAGATTAAATAAACCTGTGACAATTCATGCTGTCCTCCTCTGTATATGTCCTATCTGGTATGGGTCCCACACACTCAAGCAATATTGCAGAACAAGTCACACGAGTGATTTGTAAGAAATTTCATTTGTAGATTGATTACACTTGCACAGTATTCTACCATAAACTGAAGTCTCCACTGCTTTATCCATGACCGAACCAATGTGATCATTGCATTTCATACCCCTACAAAGAATTACACCCAGGCATTTGTATGAGTAGGCCGACACCAGGAGTGAATCATTGATATTATGGTCATAGAAAACTACATTTTTTTCGTTTCATGAAGTGCAAAATTTTACATTTCTGGACATTTAAAGCAAGTTTCCAATCTTTGCACCACTTTGAAATCATATCAGTATCTTCAATCACATAGACCTTCATTACAAACAATTGCATCTTCTGCAAAAACCTGATTTTACTGTTAATATTGTCTGCAAGTTCACTAATATAGAAAATTAGCAGCAATGTTCCCATCACATGTCCCTGAGTCGCACCCAAAGTTACTTCTACATCTGACAATGACTCTCCACCCAAACCAGCATGCTGCATCCTCCCTACCAAAAAGTCCTCAATCCAGTCGCAAATTTCACTTGATACCCCATATGATCATAATTTTGGCAATAAGTATAGATGTGGTACTGAGGGAAATGCTTTTCAAAAGTCAACAAATACTGCATCTACCTGATTGCCTTGATATAAAGCTTTCAGTATGTCATTGGAGAAAGTGTGAATAGGGTCTCACATGATTAATATTTCAGGAATACTTGCTGGTTACATTGAGGGGATCATCCTGTTCAAGATATCTCATTACGTTTGAGCTTCAAATATATTCACAGATTCTACAACAAATCGATGTTAAGGATACTGAATGGCAGTTTTGTAGATCAGTTTTACCTTCCTTTTTGTACATGGGTGTGCCCAGTGCATTTTTTCAAAAACTGGGCACTGTTTCTTGTTTAAGTGATCTACAATAGATTATAGTTTCAAGAAATGTGTGGTGGTGGAGGGGGGAAATCATCTGAAAATTCTGTATAGAATCTAAAAGGGATACCATCGAGCGCAGGATCCTTGTTCATTCTTGATGATTTCTGCTTTTTCTCAACATCACTGACACTAATACTTATTTCACTCCTCTTTTCATTGATACTAGGATTATATTGGGGTAATTCAGCTGGGATTTCCTTTGTAAAGGAACATTTGCAAACAGAGTTAAGTGTTTCAGCTTTTGCTTTTCTTCCCGCAGTTTCAGTTGCTGTATCATGCATTAGCGACTCGACGCTAACTCTGGTGCCACTAACAGCCTTTACATATGACCAGAATTTCTTTGGGTTCTGTGAAAGATCACAGGTCAGTATTCTGCTATGACACTGAAGGCTTCACACATTGCCCTCTACACAGCCAAATACATTTCATTCCGTATCTCACTACCTATAGCCCTATGCTTTGTTTTGCACACATTATGCATTAATCTCCGTTTCCTACTGATTTTTTATGTAGTTTACAGGGCATACATAAATCTTTCTGCTTGTTTTAGTTGTTCTTTGTTCTTTGGTAATCATTGTTACCACAAGTGCATCATGGTCACTGATACAATTTTTGATGTGAATATCATCAAAGGGGTCAGATCTACTTGTTGCCATTAGATCCAATATATTGGCATGATGAGTGGGGTTCCAAACCATCTTTTCTCAGTAGGTTTCAGAGAAGGCATTTAGTAAAATTTCACAGGACAACTTATCATGCACACCACTAATTAAACTGTAATTTTCTCAATTAATTGTTGAGTGATTAAAGTATCTGCCAATGATTACAGTATGATTGGTGAACTCATACATGTATAAACATACAACATAACTAACACAACATTAGTACTCAATATTATTTTGTGGACCAATATTAAATTCTTGCATTGAATAAAATGCCTGTTGTCTAAGCCAGTTATTTGTGGTGTTTTGAGTACAGTGTCAGACCTCACACATGTGCTGGCAGCCTGTTAAGTATTAGTGACTAAGTGTATGTAACCAAGTGTGGCAGCTGGGATGCCTGTCTGCTGCTTTTGGTTCCTCTGATGTTGATGAATTGTCATTGTTCATGATGCTGTTCCCTCCCTATGTATGTATTGAACAATTTAGAATAAAGAGAGACATTACTATTTGTACTCTTTTTTTTATAGCATGGTGTACAATTCTTCAATTTTCAGTCTAGAATTGTATCTGATTGCCTTCTTTTGCCAATTAAGAATTGTTTTCTTGTTTATTATTGTCATCTTTACTGTATGAGAGAAGAGAATACTAACAGTGTCTTCATAACTAACTGTTTACTGACTGCTCCTAGGTGATTTTCACTTTGATACTTGAGTGTGGCTAAGTCTTTTCCAGCTATAACATATATCGTGGCATATGCGTATAGAGTGGACACATACAAAATACCACTTGACAACGAAGAAGCTTTGCACTACACCCCTTGTGACATCCAGGGCATTTGGCCTCCTATTGTTGAACCATATTTTTTTTCTATCCCTCTTGTATGAGCTGATCAAATAGAATTATGTGCAACAGAGTTACAGTACTTTATCAGAACTATGGGATAGCTTTCTAAGATCCACTACCACAAAAATAACAAATGACTGATTCAAATAAGCAAACACACAGAGATTACCTCTAAATACAACAACACCTTTCAAAATTCTGAATAAAAAATTAAAAATCCATGAAAGCTGATGATCTATCAACACATGTAATAAAAGTAAATGTAGCATGTCCCCATATTTCGCTATAGCTGTGCACCTTATTCGTGTAGCACCGTAAGGGTTATATGGTATGGTAGCCCTTCATCCCACATCCATGAAAGTGGTTTTGTTTTGGAACTGCATGAATAGGTTTCAAAGATATAGATACCAAATGAGAGCTTCATATCAATGCGCTTATTACAGAATGGTACGAAGCAGCTGGGAATCGAGTGCCGAAGTTTCTGTGACTAGTCAGTGTGTTGCATAATGGCTTAGAATGTTTTGGAATGGTGTAAAGTCTTCCAGACGGTTTGAAAATCTTCCAGAATGTTTCAGTACATTGTAGAGCATTATCAAACATTTAATTACCCTGCTTTGTGTTGGTGGTGATCTCCAGATGTCAGACACTCAGATCAGTACCAAACATTGTGTGTCAATAGAATATCAACCAAACAACTGACTTAGTTTGTGCTGTGTGCTGCTGTCCAGCAGAAGATGGGTGAACAGTCTAGGCAAACAGTATCTATAAGCTCTAAATGTGAATATCTCTGGTACGTGAGTTGGTAAAGTGTCAGATCGTTCTACTAAAGGAAGTGAGTTCAAAACCCGCTGATGGCAATTTATTTTAACAGATGACATGTGAAATTGTTATATGGGAAAACATTTTTCTGCTATGTAAAAGGATTTTTCAGAGTATGAAGCAGTGTTCTTTTGGTAGCCTGCTTTTGCTTCGTTAGTTGAAAGTAGCAAACCTACAGTGTACATCTCTATAAATAGATGTGGTTATCTATACAAATATACACTATAGGTTTGGTAGTTTGAACTAATGAACCGAAAGCAGATTCTTGAAAGGTCACTGTTACAAACTCGGAAATGTCCTTTCCCTATCCCTTACACAGGTATGTTTTGCCTATACTTTGTACTTCTGATTTTACTATTAATTACTGTTCATGCATCTTCTATTGGATGACAGCATGCATCACAAACTAAATCAGTGTTTTGGTTGATACTCTATCAACACACGATGTTTAGTGCCAGAGTGGCTGACATCTGGAGGTTTAGGCATGTCAGAAGTGTACATGTAGGCAATGATGAGACAACTGCTGCACGAGTTCCCATCTGTCAAATGCTTCTAGATTCAGTAAAAGTTATGGACTCTGACCAGACACTCATTATGTATTCATTACAGCAGTTAGCAGCCTTACCAATGGAGTATTCTGTCAACTCGAGGATAAAAGCACATTTTCACCTTCTCTTCTGCATCACAGAGTGACTGACTTTTACTGTCACATATTAGTGATCAAAATAAACATCATACAAATAACCATCAATGCAGATGACATTACTTTCCATTGAATGTTTGTATCATTGATATTCTTTTGAGCAGTGTATGATGCAGTGCACTTGTGGTGATGCCAGATGCAACTCAACTATACTCAGTGCTGCACAAAGCTCAAAAGGAATACCACAGACAATCAGAACAACAGGTTATAATCCAAAGAAACCATCATTTCAAGTAGAAGTAACTTTATTTCCCAAGACAATGATGATACCCCTCTTCTCACGAACATGAAGTTTGTCATGGTTCATTTATATTCTATGATCTATTATCGAAAGGGACGTTCTGATCAGTCCAGTAATTTTACTGAGCATTATTACTGATAACACCACAGTAAATCTTGTATTCTCTCACTGTGTTACTCTATTTTTGGAAGTCTATTATGGTCAATCAAGGGAAAGTGAAAATGAAATAATGTTAAGTGGAAGTGGATTGTTTAAGATAGTGAACGGTGTAGTAAGTGGCACTTTAGTGTGTTATGCAAGATTAACATTTATCAGGATGCTGTTATATAACAGTGGAGAAGATACTGCCTGTGGTGAACTGACAAAAAAGAAACAGAATAGTGAAGAAATGAAACAAATCAGGAGTGAGAAGAGTATTTAGCTTCAAAACCTAAGAGAATGAACAAACTGAGAGAAAACAAACAAAATAAAATTAGGAAAGAGGATCAAGTGAGACACTCAGCAAGCTGACATGGAGAAACTGCTGAACAAACAACATTATGAAACAGAATATGTATGGTTACAATGAGTTAAGTTCATGAAAGACATCGATCACAAGCACAGGAGCAGAATATTAATGTATGAGAAATGAAAAGGAGATGTGGAGATTATAGTTTGGCAGATGGATCATTCCATTATGACACCACTTAAGACTACAAACACAAACGCGTCAGTTGCAAAATGGATCAAGTGCTTCAGGACTGTGACACCAAGAAATACTTTAGTGAAACACTGGGAATGTGGTCCTTGAGCAGAAAATTTCAATTAATACCACTGAAGGTGTCTCTACAAGAATTATAAGATGTCGGGGGAAAATCCCAAGTCAGAACATTTTCTACAAAATAAGAGAGCAAGCAATACCTCCCTTGAAATAGCATCATTTTGTGCTACTTACATGATCAGTGAAGAACATCAATTCATCGCTCTGTTTTCAATTAATGGGGAAGTGTCATGGAGTGAAATAATACCATTCCCAAACAAATATACATGTTTGCAAGTATATTTCATTGGCAATGAGCAAATGGAAATTCCACTGCTCAGTCTGTTTCACATTTTTACAATTCTATGTATGAACATTTTGCAATGTTCCTGAATGTTTTAGGATGATCTAAAATATTTTGCAATATACTTGTTGTTCTATAAAGAAATGTGGAATAACCAAGTAATATACAAAAACAATTCAACTAACACAAATATGGTTTTATTCATAACCTCCTAACAATAATAGAAATAAGCCTCTCCATCCACATGTAACAAGACACAGAACAAATGATGTGAGTGGTACAACTAGATGAACAGAGAGGATCACTCAGTATAGCTCTGCGCATTTATACACACAAGTCCCCGGCAGATGGATTACTGGAGACTGCAAGGTGCACAAACCTCTCATAGGGAGCCTCCAGCAGCTGGCCTGAGCTGATACAGTTGGCGGCCAATTCAAGCACACATGCGCAGTGACATGATCTCACTGTAGTCATGCTAACTAGTATGGGCTTACAGAATACTTTGTTTAAAATTAGGTTACTGTAATTTAATTAAGTGGATTTAACAGTACTTAGAAACAGTTTCAAGCATTCGAGAGTATACCTGAGTGTGAAATACTACCATTTTTATGATATTTGTATTTTTATTTAAATTAGACCAAGCAAACTCTACTGGCAGTGAGCCAGATGTCTCTTGTGGTGGCTGCCTCGGATTCTGTAGACAATAGATCAGCCTCTGTGGTCATTGTCTGGAATGTGCACTAAGATACAAGGTGAGTGCAGGCTGGGTTTAGCAAGAAGGTATTTGTGTCAGCTGTGACAGACAACATGGCTACCCACTGGATGTTGATATATGGCTGGTTAGTGGGTGGCTGAGACAGACCAGTTTTCCTGAACTCCAGAGACAGGATCTCACCACCTGCCGTGCTAACATCTCAACAACCTCCCCAATATAATATACATTAGCAAATTCCACTCCTGGTTTTTTCTTCACTATACCCCCTTTTCACTCACCATCAATTTTTGTTGTCCTCATCATACACTCTCAAAGGCTACCGCTTCACATATGCCTACCCTCACTATAACCACACACACTGGGTCTGCCTTTCCTTTCTAACTTTCTTCAGTCTATCCTCCTCTCCTCCCCAGGTAAGGAACTACTTGTTCCTAAAGCAAGAACAGTGTCATCACTTCTACTTTTGTGTGTTTCTATTCACAATGCTAAACATTTGACCTCTTGAAGTAAGTGCTGGCTGTGCATGATATTACAGAGATGCTTGGCTTGAATCAGTAGATAATAACAGCAGACAGATAATCTTAGAAGAAGCACAGAGGCTTTTTCGAGAGATATTATTTCTCAGCTACCATGGTCTGTTATGAGTATAATTTACAGTAGCAGCTCATAGTGGCTCCTTTAGTTAATGTGTAACTGATATTTATCAATCTTTTTATGTCACATCTTCACACCCCCAATGCCTTTCCTAAGGGTGATTCAGGTATGTTACCTGGACAGTATTTTTATACACATCATGAGTCATAAATGTACAAAATTTGAGTGAAATTGCTCGAAATTTTCCTGAGTGAAGCTTCTGTGTCACCTGCTTTTCCCTCCTATCTCTATGGACGGCTGGTTGTTGTTATCCTCACAGGCTGAGCACAACTCATTACAGATTAATTGTAATCAGTTGAATGGTATGAAAACAAATAGAAGACAAACAGGTATTCATTTTTATAGATGTTGTATTTCTGAATAAATAAACTCAAAAATAGAAAATTACTCACAACACTGTAATACAAGACAGCTAACCATGCAAACTGATCCTTCACACAATCTGCTCTCTTCACATCAAAGTTCACAGAACCGATACTAAAGCAGTCCGTTTTGTAGCAATGCTCCAAGAAGAGGCATATTAAAAAGGATTGTCACTGTTTTTTTAAAGTTTTTTGCTACTTTTTAACTGCATGCCTGGTGTGTATTTTTTATTACAGCTGATTTTAATAACAAATTTGTCACAAGTCATCAGACTCAGGTTTCAAAGAGGGAGATTGCTATTCTGGGGGCACCAGGAGGGAGAGAGGGGTGCTTGTCCTGGGACTTACATCTCTTTTTCTTCTCTTTCGGAGGTGGAGGAGGGTAGGGCACAGAGGGAGTCTAGGATTGTGAAAGAGCCAGAACCGAAAGAGAGTAAGAAATATCAGTATGCACAGATAGATGGTGTGTCTCATGGCTGAGGTGTGCTAGTTGGTTTCCAGTCCAAGAGACACCGTGGAGAGGGGCGCCAGGGGGGGGGGGTGCAATCACCGGCAGGTGCCAAAGAATGGGGCCACTTCTTCAGCAAGGAAGAGGAAGTGGCTCCTCAAGGGGCAGGCATTGGAAGTGCAGCGGACAGGGAGTGGAGAGGGGGATGACACTGTCGATTCCGCTGTGTCATTCGATACTCAATGACTAGATGAACCTTTATTTCCACCACCGAGGGCAGCACATACAACTCGGCTATGCTGCGCATGTCAACACCTGACGCATGCGCTGTAGGATGCCAGTACATTTCACATGCGCGAGATTCGGCATAAATACCGCGACTGCACCTGGGCTCTTCAGTAGTTGTGTACTCACCTGATGATGGCCGGACGTCTCTGGGCCGAAATATCGTGGCAGAATGTCGACGGGATCCGGCTGCATACCCGGAAATTATTAGAAGAAGAAATACGCCGGGAAAATTTCAGAAGTCACAGTTACAGACACGTTGGCAATGTAGTCCATTGGTTTTGGTTTTTGAGAAATGAGCCTGTAGCTGCCCTTTCTGTATTGTAAGTATTGTAGGCTAATGCAGTAATACTTTGATTTTGTTTTGAAAGTATAATAAAAATTATGAAACTTAACACAAGACTGAACCAAATTAACTCTCCAGTAGTTAATTTACAGTGACTGTCAATGTACTCAGGACGTCGACTGCGACAGATCATAACTATGAACAACCCCATTATTACGAGTAGTTAAGAATGTTATAAGCTAGAGGTACACCTTCATAGTTTGTTTATTTTGTTTAACAACACGGATAACTTTTTTACTGTCGAGCACAACTCATTCTGTGTTGCTTCGATATACATCTTCACATCTGCAATTTTCTTTACCTGTTGCTCTACTAGTCATGATGGTCATTGAACGAATCTACCTTCTGTTTTAACTCTGTGATATTATCGTTAACTTCAGGAAGTACTTCAAGCTTTGCTTGTCTTTTGTACCATTCAATATTTCCTCAATTTCAGTGTGAAAATTCTTGGCTAAGTCATTGAACTTCTGTGGGACTGTGACTTGCAAATACTTGTTTTTGTTCTTGTTTCTTTGTATGTAGATCTTATGTAACACTTTTGTTGGTGTTTTACTGTGTTTACATCTTGCATCAAATTATCAATTTCAGTATTCGTATCTTGTTCCATATCACTAAAATTGCTGTGCACATTATCTAATTCCATGTTTATGATAGGTAATAACTGTCATAGCAGTCTATCAGTTATACTACTGTGGTTACTGTCAGCTTTGTAACGTGTTGTCCAGATTCATATTTGTATATTTCTATGTTTCATTCGTAAGCAGTATGTCACTCTGGGAGCTGCCTGACATTGTCTTGTCAGTTGTAAACATTGTGTCGTCAAGGTTATTCTGCTGTGGAGTGTTGCTATCATTTGTCACACCTGGGACACTCATCTATAACCTACTTGAACTTTTTGCGGTAGACATGCATGGCACCTAAACTTCAATTGTTCGTATGCACAATTCTATACACCTCAGCTGATTGTGTTTTCTTTACTGCTATCAACAATGGACATATATTTTCCTGCCATGTATGAATATGCAAAAATAAAAATTTCACAAAAAATGCTTTAAGTTTCAAATGCTAATTATTGCACTTAACTGTAATTTACACGATGTCAAATCCTGTTTTACATCTATTATGATATGCAAACTATTGTGTCGCAATTCTTTATGATTTACTGACAATGTGTAACACACTGGAAAATTCCAGTGAATTTTCCACAATAACATTCAAGGAAGGGAATAATAAGGAAAAGCTATGTATTTACATTAAAAGAGGTGCTGCAAAGCCTAAGCATATAAACAACTTGCAAAGCCATCCTATCTTTGCTGCGCCAAACAAGACAGCTTACTATGGAAAATTTCACATAACCAGGGTCCAGTTCGTATTTCTCTCCAAAATTTTCTTCCTTTTTGCTTTACCTGCAACCCATTGTGATTCATGTAGACAAAAAATACAAATGATTAGTTTTTATGAGTAATAACAATGTCATAGAAATCTCTTTCTATAACAATAGTTAACATACCCTACTTACAACTGGTAGCCTGAAGTAGTGGCACTTATCTCAACAGTTTTTTTATAACAACAATAGTAATGGAAAAAAATTATTGCATAGCACAATTGCATTATTAGTAAATGATCTGTATGTACGAAATTGTGCTAGTCTTCCTTCACTTTACCTTGCGACCCTTTTTTTTTTTTTTTTTGTACTTTAATTATGTCATCTTCTGAAAGCTCTTATACTTCTGTTTATCTTATGAAATAGGACCGTCGATTCCTCTGTCATTTCATTTCAACTGTAGATGCAGGCAGCTGACTCCAAGGACACCAGTGCCTTTCAAGATGAAGGAAATCCTACCAGCTTTGCTCCAGGTCACTTCAATAAAAGTAGTTAATGCTGTTATTAAGTCTTCTCTTATTCAGAATCACATATAATACAAAGCACTCGTTGCAAATCTTACTTCAAGCAACGCATTGAAGCAATCCCGCATATGAGAGAGTGAAACAAAAAAATGTAGAACGAAAAGTGAATGATGTTTTTTGTTCATTTGTCTGCTCCTTACTGACTACTCATAATTAATGGCTTTGCTGACGTACATAGACCTTGCTCCTGTTATAATCACTGTTTCATTTTTTGTTCTTTAATAAATTCTAACTTTACCACATCCCGGCGGTCTTCCCCAATGTACCTTCACATTGTTATCCTGAAAAAACTTCATTAAAGCTTATGAGCTTCAATGCAATCAGTCAAATGGTATTGGAACAAACAGAAGAAGAAAAAAAAAGATGTATTCATCTTTATAGTTGTTGTATTTATGTATGAATGAATAAAGTCAAATTAGAAAATTATTCACAACACAGTACTATAATACAACCAATGATGCAAACTGATACTTTCCACAATCTACTCTCTTCACACCGCAGTTTGCTGCACTGATACTGAAGGTGTTTCAGTTCTGTAGCAATGCTACTGGAATAGGCATATTAAGAAGGATTGTCACTTTTTAAAGTTTCCAGCTTTCTCTTCTTGCTACCTTTTGACTGAATGCCTGGTGTGTATTCTTTATTACACCAGTAACAAATTTGTTGCAACACAGAATAATTTTCACAGTTTTCAATCATTTGATTGTCACACAAATTAGGTTGCTCAAAATTTGATGACAAATTACATAATATCAATCCCTCAGTGCTTGTGTTTGGTTATACTCCTGCAATATGGGCTTTTCAGATTAAAGATGCACAAGTTTGAAAAAGTGATATAGCTGTAGCCTACATGACAACCTTAATGACAAATGGCCTTAGGTCAAGTAGGCTGCTTCTATCTGAGAACCTTATTTATTTGGAAATATGAAAAATTTAACTTATATGGTTATTGCACCAATACATTCATCTGTCTCTGCATTTGTAGCAGAAACAGCAAAAGTGAAAAAAATGGACCTAGTATTACAGTACCTAAAAATTCAGTTGTTGCAGAGGGTATGAACCATGTTATACTGAATTTCATGTTCTTAACAAATTAAATAAATTGCAATTTTTTCCTACATGGCATTGAAAGTGATTTCCAACCCCTCCTTGAGTTTATGCATGACGTATGTACATCCACCAAAATGCTTCTCGGCAACTCTTCTTCTACTCTATACAGGTTTTCTCAATTCACCTGCCAGTTTCAGTTTTTATAATGAACAGTGGATTGGATACGGCATAAATGTAGACATCACGCTATGTCACAAACCAATTTGCAATTTGTAACCACAATCGTTACTTCCATATCAGATTTGTTGGCTGTGCAACAATTTTTTCACCTTTCAAACTAATCTATACCTGGGTCTGAACTATAGATTGGTCTGTCACCACAACCACAAAAAAGGAGAAATTAGTGAGCTTGCACAGTACTATTACACACTGAACCCCACATGTAGTTTCTGATAACTAAGTTAATTTGGCTCTGGCACCTCAATAAACAGAGCTGATTTAGAGGAACACAACACACTGATAATCTTAACGATTACTGATGGAAGTGACTAATCATCAGTGTCATTACTGCTACCAGAGCAAGTTCAATGTGAATACAGGCATTTGGTTCAATTAATACCCCTTCTAAAGTTCAGCAGTCAGTGACTTTCAGGAGTCGCTCTAAACTGGCAGAGGCTGGTAGCACCACTTCTGAAGGTTCTATGGAATAAGATAACCATAATACACTGATCACTTTATACAGAAACTCTCAAGAAGATTACTTCAACTGTTTCACTTTATTATTGCGGGTGGCAGAATGAAAGCACCAACATCTAGAAAGCTACCGGCAGCATACATACAGTACTGTAAATACATATTCCATCTTGTTATGCAAGTATTCACTTAGGCAGATGAAAAACCATTTACACAGTCTGAAATCTCATTAACTTTATGAATGTGTAAGAAATAGCTTTTCGATCAATGTTACTGGAGAATGGTGAAAGTTTTATGAATAAATTTAACAGCTAGTGTGGTGGTACTGCATCTAGTTGAGGAGGACAATTTATGGCATCATCTGACTAAAAGATGAGATCAATTTATAGAACAATGTTGCAGTACAGTGCAAACACCTGCAATGACAATGAACAATGTAGTACAGTGTTCACAATACACTTTTTTATGGAACGTCAGTGGATATTGACACTTGTCAACAGCAGTGAAGCCACGTTCACTACAAAATAATCAGTCCAGTTAATACTGAAAATTAGCTATGTATGTCAGTTGAGTCTTCTTAGTTACACATAATAGGATAAAGATGTGAACAATGAAGGTACAGAAATTATTTACCTTATTAACACCACTTGGATTTCCGCATCACCATACAGGTGCCAAGAATGATGCGTTACTCTATATTTTACATGGCGAGTTCCCCTGTAGGCCTATAAACCATGATAAACACACAATCAAGAAAATGTGTGTGTTGAAGATACAAGAAAATACCATGCATCAGCAAAATGCGTCACCAAATGTGAATAAGAAGGGACAAAATTAAATATTTTCAGATATCTATGTAAGAAGCCCTGCAGGTTTTATGGCTACATTGAAAATCAAATACAAAGTAATTAGCATTAACAAGCCTGGTGTCCCTCTACAGCAAGCATTAAAACATGTGAGACAGGGATGAATAGAATTCAACGAACTTTAATGCAAGAGAAAAAGACGTCTATAAAAACCCAAACAACAATGAAAACAGGGTTCTAATAGGAACTTGAGAAAGAATTCCACATGCAGTACGTATTTTTTTCTTCTAAGCATTCCACATGGGCATGGTCTAAATGAAGCCTGGCGTGTAAACAAAGACTGAAAGTACAAACAGAAAGTTCAAGAATATACGTAGGTTTCTCCTGGAGCTACAAGCTCAGAAAAGGAACATTTCATGGAACACATCCTGCATAGGAATGATTTAAAAAACGATACTGTGCAGAGAAATGCCAGATAGTATAAGCTGTCCAAGAAAAGAAACAGAGACCAATCCCACTGTCAACAATGAAAGAAACGGTAATCTATATCCCCACAACAACCTTCACTGCGGAGGAGCTGCAGCACATGAAAGGAGGAATTGCATTCCATGGTCAGTGGACAAGTGAAAAGAAATGTAATTTGAATTAGCGTCAATACTGACAATGCTGAAAAGAGAAAAGTGGTTGACATCAGGGCTACGGTTTCTGAAGGAGCTACAACTGCTTTCACACAGGACTGTCAGTAAATTATCTTGCATAATGGCAGCAGGTGATCAAAATATGAACTCATTGAAAGACAACTGTTATACTGAAACTGCCCTACAAGGTGCAGTGAAATTACAGAGACACAGATCATGTAATTATCAATTTATCACTTTACAGCCGAGTTATAGGTCTTAAATATAGCCACTGCAGATCATTATGCGGTATTTACTAAAGTGCAAGACAAGACAGAAAGGTCGCACAACGGCTTTATGAATTGCGTCAAAGCCAGCAAGCCTAGGCAAACTACAAAGATTATTTAATACGAAACAAAGGATGACAATCAGTTTGCAGAACATTGGCCTACAACACAAATCTTGCAGGTCCAGCAGTAAGCAGAAATAATAATGGTAAGTAAAGCACACACTAGAACACAACACACATAATAAGGAAGAGGGAATAACTAAAAACTACATTTAACACTTGTCGGATGAAACAAGTAAATTGTGATACCTATAGCGGCAAGAAGAGATCATCCAATAAAGTGTTCAAAGAAACCAAATTGAATCAGAACAAAATGGGTTCCACTAATATCACAGAGACTTTATAGACCCTCAAAGAAAGAGTAGACACAAGGAACACTGGGAATTTAACTATCAAGAATAATGGGAAGAATATCAATAAACCAGTAACATCTTGAACTAACATTATAACCAATTAATTATGTAAAAGTCTACTGTCACAAAATGCACACAAAGTACTCCTCACAAGGCAATGTTCATTCATTATCTGACTCAGTAAAAATAAAACACATTTTAAAGACAATCTACTGAGGGACTAAAAAATATGTCTAATCAACTATTTAAATGCTGTCTGCCATGGCTAGCAAAGCCTACAGCTCTTCTTATCTTAGCTGTGGAAGAAGGAATATTCACATTATGTTTAAGAGGACAATGTTAAGTGATATTTGTACACAAAGATGGCAGTCAGGAGGATACACTAATTTAAAAACCAGTAACTATTACACCAACATTATGTGAAACAACAGAATGTAACTGAAGCCAATAGTTAATTTTATAGGAGAAATATGCCCAGCATGGGTTTAGGAATTTTAGATTTACCAGAACAATAACAGCTGTCTGTTTAGTTTTTGTAACTAAGGCACTAGGTTAAAACAAGTTTGTGGCATATTTCTTGACTATTCAGAGGCCTTTGTGTGTGCCACAACATATACTACTAGATATTCTCCTGACTGTGTACTGGGGAAAGGGGGTGGTATAAAATTATCCATGAAAAATGAAGATGTGTGGAAAGAAAAGTAAACAGCACTATTACAAGTATCTATTCAAATTTTTAATTTATTTAAACAGTGGAAATTCTAGGTCAGAATATAAACATTATTATGGAATGGATACATTGGTACTCACTGTGAAGACGAACTATTGATAACCAGATAGACATGATGGATAGACTGACGTATCAGCCTTCAGCCAAAACCTCCTCCACAATAGACAGCCAAGTCCATATTACACAATGTGCCTAAACCGTAGACCTGTGCACCAATGCCCCAAGTGTGCATTTCTGTAACATTTCTGTAACTACAGGCAGGTTCACGAAGACCCATTACACCATCCACGTGAGATATACCTGGTGTGCATGCGCAGTAAACAATGGTAACGCATGAAACGTGAACAGAACTGTCTTATCTCTTGTAGTCATTCGTTCTACTGCACGAAACAAAGGTGGATTGTGTGACATATTGAATGTCATCTGTTTCAATTATTCATAAGAAAATGAATATCATTACTTATTAAGTAACTGTTATTCTCTTATGTAGGTTACTACTGTTCTGAATTAAAGACTCAACAGTTAGTTTTATATTATGACACAAAGTTGCACAGGTATATGTATTTATACAACATTTTGCACATGGAGTACCCATCTGCGTTTGGAGCTATTGCCCTGGTAGTGACAGTAAATCTTCGGATTAGGGCAGAACGACGACAAAAATAAAAAGCCAGATGTCATCGAGTTCGATCCTGGCTGAAAAGAAGTGACAAAGGCAGGGGATTATATTCACTACTTATGAAAGAACTGAGGGTCGAAGATCCTCATGAATTTCGGGGCTTCGTGAGGATGGACATGTCCTGTTTCGAGAAGCTGCTGTTTGTAATAGAAGATGGAATTAGCAAGTGTGACAGTCATGAGGAAGGCTGTCTCACATTCTCAAAAATAAGAATTAAACCATATGTTTATACTTTTTGTGATTATACCAACCTAAATCACGAATAAAATACCGGTAAATGCCCTGTTACATTGCAGGCTGGATTTAATGTTATGTTTACTGGCGACTGGGGAATCTTAATAGCCTGGCTTTTGGCCACAGAATAGCACAGCACACTATTTCAAAAGTTGTTGTGGATATACCCACTGCAGATTGCAACACTTTAAAGAACCAGTACTTAAAGGTGTACTTGTGCTATTCTTCCACGTTTGGACTATGTATGTGTGGGTTCTACTCAGGTTCGCAGTCATCTGTCACACTAGGTGAAACTGCAATGACTTTCTCCCTTTCACTGCCAGTTACTTTTTTTCTAGCATGCTGAAATAAAGGACGAGATGCAATCAAATCAAATATGAGCTTTCATTAGATAAGGTATTATGATACAAATCGAAAAATCACCATGTAACATTACACACATACTACTCTGAAAGAAATGATTTTCTACTACCTTATTAGGATACAGTGGGTCATGCATACACCTTTCCTCACTGTATGCCTGATTTAGGACACTTAATGCCTCTTTGCTCCATTTCATTTCTAGAATACGAAGCTATCAACAGAAAAAATCATTTCACAAACAGCATGTATGAAAGAGTCTACTGCAAAATAAAGTTCAGAGGTAGCAATCATGTGTACACACGTCTGCTTTGGTGAATGAGTGCACATTTCTCTTTTCTGATTAATGCTTTGACTGAAAGCTTATATATAATAGTCTTCATCGTGCCTGCCTGGAAATCAGTTTGTCATTTTTATAGTGAATAGCAATCTATCCTTTCCATAATAATTTTGAATCTCTTTCATTCCTCGTCTTACACACCTGGTGTTGTAGGACGAAAAGGAAGAGCAAATCTCCAAGTTGTGGAGTGAGTCAGTACATCAAATTGACATCTGGAAATTAATGATGGGCAATTAAAATGTACACCAATTCTATCTAAGCAACATTCTGCTTGTGTTTAATTGTAACACAAGAATCAGTTAAATCATTTTTCAGGAATTTCCCAAGAATGTGTGAGAGTATTTGACCTGCTACCTTTCTTTTTTACATGCAAATGATGTGCCTCAAAGTAGGTGGAAATGCTTCACTTCTTGTAATTACAGTTTAACAGTCGACTTACAAACAAAACATTCTCAAAATATGAAACTGGGAACACTCACTTCAATAATGTTTTTCTTTTATAAAATATTAACATATCCACATGTAAGCAAATACATGCTACCAAAACGATTTGAAAAATTGTTTGAACTAAAAGAATTCCAGGATGTGGTTATGGATATGTACTCGAGATGGGACAATAATAAATAACATCTGCCGTGAATTGAGTTCAACAACATTTCTGATAACAAAATGTCACTACAGCATACACATGGATGCTACTAACAGCGCGCCATGGGCTACTTAATTCACAACTATTTTATGGTATCATGGCCAGTGGAAGTTCTGCAAATACACACATACAAACATAAGTGAAGCTAAAGAAGAAAGCTGTAAGATATACTAAAACATGATTTCTTAAATATACTTACAGACATAGATTTATGGAACTAAACATTAAGGCTAAAGGGCACTTTCAGTGTCAGCAGCTCCCGCATTGTGTGCAGATGTTGGCAAATTGTGAATGTTGGTCACAGCCAAACAGGTGATTGTATTCAAGAGCCAATTAGAATCACTGAATCTAATGGTTTCCTTCAGTGGAACACACAAATTAATACATTTCTTTTTGATACGCAGAGCACCAGAGTAATTTTTGCTCATCTGGTTATTAGGAATTGCAAATTCCGTTAATGTTTAATAGGAATTGCAAATTTGGTTAATTTGTACTTTGTTAA
Organism: Schistocerca cancellata; assembly: GCF_023864275.1. NCBI lineage: Eukaryota > Metazoa > Arthropoda > Insecta > Orthoptera > Acrididae > Schistocerca > Schistocerca cancellata. The sequence goes on along the minus strand of NC_064635.1, from coordinate 158,003,971 downwards.
GAAGATAGTGCTGACAGACTGACCAGTAGCATAGCCCGAGGCCTATGTTATGTTGGAATGTAACACTTTGGTTGAGTTACCGAGGGCCAACAAGTCAACAAGAAAATGTGCGAGTTCTGATAGGTTGACATGTAGTGCAGCTGGAGAGAGATGTTCATCATTGCAATAATGTACTGGCACTTCTTATTTCTGATTTTGCCTCAAATTCTGACAACATACTCCAATTCTGATGTAATGGAACAAAAACCAGCGAACTATACTGACAAACTATTAAATATAGGTATGAGCATTCAGGTTAGCTTCTGACAAGTGACTCCTGATTCATCAGATTCAGTTCTCATTGCTTGTCAAGATAGTTGTTACTAACATCAGTACACAATGCTAAGGCCACCAACAACCTAAGTGCAATTTTACTAAAGAGCAAACAGTATGATCACTGCACTTAAAGGAACCAATATTTATGTAAAAACTAGGTGTGCTGCATTATTAAACACATACTTATGATTTTAACACAAGGGAAAATTGTAATCCTGCTGAAGCAAATCTGCTAAAATTGACCAACAGAATCCATAAACGCATCATGCTACCTACATAGTAATCTGCCATAGTACATAAAGATGAAACAAAATATGGCTGTTTTCAAAGAAAATTTTTAATCCAGTGTGTAACAGTACCTTGTAGCTAAACGTTATGTAACATACAGATAATCACTTCTTTTATTTATATATTCATGTAACTGTAATTCTGAACTACATTTGGTCATGACGTGTCAAGTATCATTATTTGCAAGACAAAAATGATAATACTAATCGTGCACAAAAATCAAGGTCATATTGATTTAATTCTTACCATATGTGTTCAGGATTAACATCCTTTGTCAGTACTTTCCTTCCACATGCGCACTAGAGAAGGTGGCAAAAATCCCTCAAGACGTAGAGATTCAGCCACATCCTCTCTGCTTCAGTGTGGGTGGAGAATCCAAACTCCTTTTTACACCGACAGATGCCACATTTTACCTGCAACATTACACTTGTTAGTTCAACTGCCATCAAATCAGTAACTACAATAGCCTTTCACTTTTTATATAATTCCATCATCCTGGGGGACAGGATATGGCTGAAGCAAATTACTGACTGTAATTTTGATATGTCTAACATGTGGAAAAGATAGCACTAAAATGTTTGGGTGAGTATTCTGTGCCATTTGAATTTGAAGGATATACACTCTGTTAATTCTATTTACTGTGGCACACTTACTGGCAACAGTATGGTGCAGTACACAGTCTGCCATAGCAGCACACTATTTAGAGCAGAATATGACAGTAGGTGATTGCAAGACTATTACTAGGCTAAAGGCTGTCTAAAATAAAATCATCCCAATGCAAGTTTTGTGATACCAGTTTGGTGGCTTATTCAAAACAGTGCAAAAATTCTGGCATGTTCAATGTAACATTCATTAACCAGGTCAATGTATTTCATTTCAGCCTGATTTAGTTCCCAGTCCACATTTATTTTGGCCCCTCTGTGTATCCTCACATACTGCAGAAGCATCAGTACTAAAACATTTTATTAGCCATCCATCATGCTATCTGTAATGACACAGGACCCATTTTAAGAATGGTCTGACCTTTTTTACTACATGTTTTATCTCACTTACAATTTTTTGATAAAACTAGCAGCCACTTATCAGTTGTAGTCTTAAAAAACTATTATTTGAAGACAGAGAAATTTACTGAAATCTCATTCATGTTAATGATGATTATAGGCTTTTCATCTGACACGAGAAACATTGTACATGATACATTAATATAAGATCACCATGCAGTGTAGATAATAAATTATTAATGAAGTGCAAAGAGGTAATGTGTACTAAATGTATGAATCCCACTGGTATCTCAGACAGATCAGTCTCAAACACTGTCACACTGTGGTGGAGCGGAATTGGAGGTATGAAGCTACAAAGGAGAAGCAGCAACTACTTGTTCAGTTAAACAGCTACATAACAAGCAATGCTAATATAGGTATTGTCAGCGACCAGCGATGTGTTGACAGTCCCACCACCCTCAGTACAGGTTTACAACAGTGCAGCAGAATAATAAAACTGCCCCTTTGTTTCTCAGGTTCTAAGCTCTCAGTTGTACATGCACACACACCAACAATAATGGTCATGTATCAAATGGGCCCAGTAAGCTGCTGCATCAGCAGTATAATCACATCTGCCAGTCACTGACTAGCCTGTCACAACTGTCTCCTTTTGTATCTCGTGTCCCGCTTGTGAAATATGGGTTGCTTGTTAAAATGGTCTTTCACATTTACACCTCATCCTTAGTCCCAATGTCTGAAATATCAGTGCCTAACTTGAAATGTCACTTTCTCGTTCAGTTATTTTTACTGAAAGAATAGGGGTACTGTTTGACGAGCAACTATCAATGCTGCATTGAACACGATTATACTCTACCCGTGGAATACTGGTGCCCATGGATTTAAGTTGGACGCGGGATAAAGGTCCACAGGATGTGGACCTGTCTCGCTGAGTGCACTGTAAAGACATAAAAATTGCTGATATTAATTTGTGACAGTTTATCAACAGAAAATTCTATTTGGCAGTTGACACACTACAAATACATTTGAAGACCAGCAGAGCACGAAGTATGAGTACTAGGTGGACAAGAAGAGATTTAATTATATCAAACATGAGTATACCGTACCTCACGAAAATTGGCACCTCTGGATTCAGGACATGTTTTTTTTCTCTCTCTTGCACTGAAATTGTAATATTTGTGTTACATTAGAAAGCATCATTACAACCAAAATGGTGAAATGAACATATTTTAACATACAATCAAGCAACTACTTACATCTGTAATAGGGAAACAAAGATAGCAAAGTCAATATAAATATAATAGCAATTCACACCATTGTCTCACATGCCATAGGATTTCAACAGTTGGACAGATACAGGTAGTTATAAAAATAGATACATGGTCGATGCATGGATATAGACAAATACAACTTCAGATTGTATGCAGACATTTCCTGCACCATTCATTTCTGAGCATGCAGCTGTGTCATCAGTTCTTGGACGTGAATAAGGAATACTTCAACAGATAAGCATGGATTCAACTATTACCTTTGATATGGGACCTCAAGGAACAGCTGCAATGAAATGCCTTTTTGCCACACACATATTTTGAGGTATCCATCACATGTAAAATCATTCACTCAAGCCAATCAGCATCTAACAATTCCTTTTATCCAAAATCATCTGATTTTTCTCTACAGAAGTAATTCCATGATTTGGAAAAATATCTATGCTGAGGGCCACACAAAATCAGACACAAACAAACCATTACATACATGGGATCATTCCTTGTTAACAGCCTCAACTGTGCAGACCACAATAGGAATGAAACTAAATTAAGAGTGGGCAGACATCATCACTCTAGGCTCAGTACGTGGCACATTGACCAATACAAATATAAAATTACACAAATCCACAGTGTCTATTCCTTCAGACATGTTCAAAAGAACACACACACCACACAGTCACAACTGATTTGCCTCAATGGGCAATAGATCCACCACATTCAGTGCCCTAGCTCCTTCAGGAATCAAAAAGTAGTGACCATGGAGGAAATGAACAGGGACTGTAGACAGGTGGCACAAGATAGGAAGAGGTGTGCCAAGATAGTTGCAATAAACATTGTGTCTGGGTGGCACTGTGGTTCCCAACTTCGAATCCCAGGCCAGCACTCACATTCACTCATCGCCATTGATGCTGTGCAGAATCCTGATGCAGCATGTGTTGGTATTCCTTTCCCTCCCTTTCTCCCCTCTCCTTCAATTTACATAATGAACATAAAAGACACCGAATGACTCCATAAAATGAAGTTTGCCGATATAAGCATGAGGATTAAGAGCACAAACAGCCACAAAACAGGCTATTTGTTCTTGGAAAACAGTTTACCTTAATATTGCAATTCAAAACAAATGAAGACCAGCTGAGGGCTGTTTTGTACTCATAAAAACCACTATTGTACTATTTTGGTCCCATTTTCTACAAAAGCAGCTTATGCATACGGCATTGGAAAAGTCTACCGGTAAGTAGGTTACACAAGTGAAAGCCGTTTATGCATACATTAATACTGCAAATAACACACAATCCATGAAGTGTGCCATATTGCACATTTCATAAAATTAGATATTTTCGAATGGTGTGAAAGCAGGGATGCTGCAAATCTGATGTGAGTGATGTATAATTTTCTTCTTTGCCTGGTAAAGTGGTGGTGATCCATTTTTTGAATATACTGTGCTTCCCTTCTACTTTTATCTTCCATAATGTAGGTACATGGTAAAGGAGGAATACCAGAAATCTTTTTCAGTTTTACACAAGAGTAGGTTTTCATCCAAACATGATTCTAACTGCCTTTGTTTTGCAGTTTGAATGTGCTCATAGCTGCTTTCACATTTCACAAAAGTGACCCCATATTAAAGGTGAGAATGAAAGTAGGAACTGTATGCATTCTTTACCATTTTCTCACTACACCAGTATTTTAGTAAGCCGAACTGATAACTGCAATGTTTGTTTACATTGCATACATTTACTCCACACTGTACTATGGCAATCTTCTGAGACGGTGCACCTAAGGTTGAAAAAAAAATTTGGATGTACGCTGTGAAATAGGATAAAAGTGGAACAAAATAAAATTCATGAACAGATGTATTTCACGCAGCATTAGATTTTCTCCCTTACGGTATTGGAAGGCACACTACAAACAATACATTTTATCACTACTAGTCTGTTAAATTATAAAGTAAATCAAATTTGATTATGTGAATGTTTAGCATTCTTTAAATTTTCACATCAATATTAAACTTAGTACAAAACCAGGGTCTTCAAGAAACGTGACAGCAACACAGGCTGTGTATGTACAATGGACCGTTTGCCAGATATTTACATATTTTTTGGGAAGAGAGGAAAGGAAAGACAACATGAAAGGCTTCCAGGAGAGGTATGAACAATGTTTAACCCATTTGTGGCCACTGCCCTCAATTACAGTGTACGCTGCTTGTGCCATCATTGTGGTAAGGCGAGCTTTCCTTTGACAATGAGTACTTATGTTATATCTCCCATACAGTTATTCAGTTCAAGACTATTAAAAAGAGTGGACTTTCTCAGAACTGGCTGCTTATTTCTATTTTTATTAGTATGGCAGCACCTATAGTAAGATCACTGTCACTTTCTGGTTGCTGCATAAGCAATACTGTAGTAGTGTGTGTAGGCCAAAATACTTTATTGTATTTTGTGTTCCAGTGCATCAAAGCCTGCTGTCCTCATCTGCCAACACTGGGCACTTCCTTGATTAATGTTCTGTATTTTGTTCTTCCCAGACTTCTTTCACATGGCACACCAGAATTTGGGAATGGTTGAATAGGCAGCATAATCTGATTTTATGAAGAAATAGAAGCAGATCTGGATGTAAATGAGCAGTACCATACAGCTGTTTGAACAACAGTAAGCATCACTGGAGAGGAAACTCAAGATATGTTGGGAAATGTAAAAATAAAATACATTCTTCAGTTGTACCTAATGAAATTCATGTATTTTTTTGTATTGTCGATCTTTACTGGCTATCAAACTATGCAGTGAAAGAAATTATTGGTCTGAGGATGATGACCTTGGTGTTCAAACAGTGAAAGATTCTTTGATTCAGAAAAGGCATCTTTAACTGAAACCTGAATTACATTTCATTATGGGAAACACCCTATAAAGCAATTTATCAGACTCACATCCACACACTTTAGATGTAAACTATGTGTGTTACATCATCTTACTATATACTGGGAAGAACTGGAATGATGACAATGAGGATCTACCACTGAGTTCCAATGTACTTTTGGATATGTTGACCATTGTCACTAATTATTAGTCATGACCTCATCCAACAGTAGGGACTAGGCTTTTGTGCATGTGCAACCATAAGAGAAAGCAGAACAATAACGTCAACCTTGACACCAGATAAGGTAATGAAAAAGAAAGGTGGGGAGGGGAGGTTTTGAGTTCAGATTTGATAGAGAAAACGAAATCTTTGTCACAAAATGGAATGATAAGGCGTATGTTGTACTAGCAACTGATTTTGACCCTGTACCTCGACGGTCAAAGTCTAACATTGGAATTCATCCCAGAAACAGAGACCGAGCGAGGTGGCGCAGTGGTTAGACACTGGACTCGCATTCAGGAGGACGATGGTTCAATCCCGCCTCCGGCCATCCTGATTTAGGTTTTCCGTGATTTCCCTAAATCACTCCAGGCAAATGCCGGGATGGTTCCTCTGAAAGGGCACGGCCGACTTCCTTCCCCATCCTTCCCTAATCCGATGAGACCGATGACCACGCTGTCTGGTCTCCTTCCCCAAAACAACCCCAACCAGAAACAGAAGCTCAGTATTCCCCAACAACATGCACTGAACACACAAGAATATCATGGAGGTGCCATTCTTCATTGATATCTAAAAGAGAAATATACAATTGCAATACATGGTTAATAGCGATACTGGTTCCTTTTTGTTTTTACAACAATTGTAGATATGACAGTTACAAATGCACAACTGGCTTCCAAGAGGTGCAATGAAGGAACTTCTCCCAGTGAAAGGGTTCAGAAAACAAATTGCCAGAACATATCAAATGTCAACTAATGGAACACCTATGAATCCTTTGTCATGTCCCAGCACGATATAACCAGAAACTGTGTTTCAGAGAAATGAGAAAAGTGAAGATTATGTCAGACTGAGAATTGTAAAGGAAAGCCTAGAACATCTTGTGCTGAGTGGAATGTTACACCCCCCTACCAAATGCTTTCCAAACATAGTATTTGGCCATAATTAAATTTTTGTTTTGGAAAGATGATAGGTTAAATCTTTTATAAGCGCGAGTTATTATAAAATAAACAATAATAGTGAAATGTTATCAGTTTATTATTATCAATTTCCTTATACTACCAATTTTCCTACAAAGCAGTGTAAGGTGAAAACTGGCAAGTGCTCAGCATTCTCAAATGAAAATGGCCCAAATTTTTTTCTTTTATGCCCTAAGTAAATTAAATTTACTCATATTTCCATAACTTGAGTCACCAGGATACTGTTATCCAGAAATTAAGAATACATGTCAATTAATAATAAATTGAATGCTAATGGATTAATACTATTTATTGTTGTTTAATTGTCCTTTAGGAAGTTTCTACTGTTTTTGTGGATGATAACTGGTGTTATCCATAATAACACAATTCTCTTATGAACCACAAAAATTTTGAAACCCATGTTCCTATACATCACTGTTCCCTTCATGATAAATGGATTTCCAGGATGCAAGTATTAGCCTGCAGTGATATTCAGTTTACCCCACTGAAGTTTTCTTTGCCAGACAGTGCTTTCATCCTGCCATTACCTTCTGAATCCTGTTGAATGTGTTTTCTGGCATCACCGTTTTGATTGAGCCAAAGTGAAGATCTTCCTTCATGTTTTGTCTTTTCTGAAAACTAGCTCTAGCTACTATAACATCAGAATCTCTCCATCAAAACTAACCTTTCTAGCCTTGCACTTTCTGTACCAGTGTTACTGTACTGAAACATGTGCCACCTTTCCCCTCAGAAAACAAGCAATATTCATAAAATTCCAACCAGCACAATGAACAATGTACTGCTGGAAATCGTCCAAATAAGTGACAGTTCTTCATTAGTATCTTTCCGAAGACAGAAACCACTTGTTGACCACAGCATTCCATTGCCTGTACTTCTGAAAAGCTTCTCAGTACAATTTGTAGTGGAACACCACATGCTTTGGGTGACTCAGTCTGTTGTTTCAATACTATTTCACCCCTTCTGTCATTATCTTTAAGCCTGTGAAAAAATTCATATCCCTCATATGTGACTACCTCTCGAACAAAATAGCAATACTAAACAACGCAAATCACTGCTCTCTTTGAAGACACTTCCACGCAATTATAACACAACGAAATGCTGGTTACTGTGTTGCACTAAAATTGCAAAATTATGCCAGAAAAACACAAATTAGGCACAGTATTTCCACATGAATACTCTGAAGGACAGGTGTGGGTTCGAATGTCATTACTTCATCCAATGTTACACAAACAGCTCTTGTAGCAGAAACAATACTGTGCCAATACTGTGAGCTTACAATCACAGTCAAGTCAGGCTACCCCAAAGTCTCCCCTCTGTTTTTCAGAACCTAAGGGAAGATGAGGGGGTGAGAGAACTGACCTACACCACACCACCCAAGTGACACCCTAGCTGATACCTAGTACATCAACAAATGCCAACAAAAGCGAATAAAAACCAACACCCCGCACCCCTACCTTCTACCTTCTTCCTAAAATTCACAGACCCAATCATCCCGGCTGCCCCATTGTAGCTGGTTACCAAAGCCCCACAGAATGTATCTCTGCTTACGTAGATCAAAACCTTCAACCCATTACATGCAGTCTCCCATCCTTCATCAAAGACACCAACCACTTTCTCGAACGCCTGGAATCCTTACCTAGTCTGTTACCCCTGGAAACCATCCTTGTAACCATTGATGCCACTTCCTTATACACAAATATTACGCACGTCCAGGACCTCGCTGCGATGGAGCACTTCCTTTCACGCCGATCACCTGCCACCCTACCTAGAACCTCTTTCCTCATTACCTTAGCCAGCTTCATCCTGATCCACAACTTCTTCACTTTTGAAGGCCAGACCTACCAACAATTAAAGGGAACAGCCATGGGTACCAGGATGGCCCCCTCATACGCCAACTTATTCATGGGTCGCTTAGAGAAGGCCTTCTTGTTTACCCAGGCCTGCAAACCCAAAGTTTGGTAGAGATTTATTGATGACATCTTCATGATCTGGACTCACAGTGAAGACGAACTCCAGAATTTCCTCTCAAACCTCAACTCCTTTGGTTCCATCAGATTCACCTGGTCCTACTCTAAATCCCATGCCACTTTCCTTGACGTTGACCTCCATCTGTCCAATGGCCAGCTTCACACGTCCGTCCACATCAAACCCACCAACAAGCAACAGTACCTCCATTATGACAGCTGCCACCCAATCCACATCAAACGGTCCCTTCCCTACAGCCTAGGTCTTCGTGGCCCGAATCTGCTCCAGTCCGGAATCCATGAACCATTACACCAACAACCTGAAAACAGCTTTCGCATCCCGCAACTACCCTCCCGACCTGGTACAGAAGCAAATAACCAGAGCCACTTCCTCATCCCTTCAAACCCAGAACCTCCCACAGAAGAATCCCAAAAGTGCCCCACTTGTGACAGGATACTTTCCGGGACTGGATCAGACTCTGAATGTGGCCCTCCAGCAGGGATACAACTTCCTCAGATCCTGCCCTGAAATGAGATCCATCGTTCATGAAATCCTCCCCACTCCACCAAAAGTGTCTTTCCGCCGTCCACCCAACCTTTGTAACCTCTTAGTTCATCCCAATGAAATCCCCAAACCACCTTCCCTACTCTCTGGCTCCTACCCTTGTAACCGACCCCAGTGTAAAACCTGTCCCATGCACCCTCCCACCACCACCTACTCCAGCCCTGTAACCCGGAAGGTGTACACAATCAAAGGCAGAGCCACGTGTGAAAGCACCCACGTGATCTACCAACTGACCTGCCTACACTGTGATGCATTCTATGTGGGAATGACCAGCAACAAACTGTCCATTCGCATGAATGGACACAGGCAGGCAGTGTTTGTTGGTAATGAGGATCACCCTGTGGTTAAACATGCCTTGGTGCATGGCCAGCACATCTTGGCACAGTGTTACACCATCCGGGTTATCTGGATACTTCCCACTAACACCAACCTGTCAGAACTCCGGAGATGGGAACTTGCCCTTCAGTATATCCTCTCTTCTCGTTATCCGCCAGGCCTCAACCTCCGCTAATTTCAAGTTGCCGCCACTCATACCTCACCTGTCTTTCAACAACATCTTTGCCTCTTTACTTCCGCCTCGACTGACATCTCTGCCCAAACTCTTTGCCTTTACAAATTCTGCTTGTGTCTGTGAATGTGCGGATGGATATGTGTGTGTGTGTGTGTGGGCGAGTGTATACCTGTCCTTTTTTCCCCCCTAAGGTAAGTCTTTCCACTCCCGGGATTGGAATGACTCCTTACCCTCTCCCTTAAAACCCACATCCTTTCGTCTTTCCCTCTCCTTTCCTCTTTCCTGATGAAGCAACCGTTTGTTGCGAAAGCTTGAATTTCGTGTGTATGTTTGTGTGTCTATCGACCTGCCAGCGCTTTTGTTTGGTAAGTCCCATCATCTTTGTTTTTAGATAAAAACCATTTTAAATTCATTTAAACATGGGCGTACCATACATCATAAATATCGGGTCATCTGTATGCCTAATTATATGCTCAGTTTTGAAAACTAACGCATTGAGAAACATCAGAAAGGATTTTTACACCTAAACAACAAATGTATACCCACATTACATGAGCATGTAAAACAAACAGGTAAGTAGCTTTGTACAGCCAACTTCAATTGTTTTCAGTGTCCTTCACACATGGCAAATGCACCAATTACAAATCCTCTTCTGAAAGACAGTCCCATCTACTGGAATATCTAACACCAAACCTACCACAAGATTATAAAAATGTAAACCCTTATGCACACTGGTACTACACAAAGCTACAATTTTCTCAATATACCCCAACAGACTAATCACAAAGATAATTCCGTTACATTCGTTGTACCAATCTTCATTTTTGCATACCACTGATGAAAGTAAATTATCAGGAGCTAGAGCTAAAATCTGTGTCTTTGACAAGAGAAGCTAGTGATGAATGTTTCCTGCCTTTTTATCAGAACACCCTAACCAGCACTTGATGACATTTCTCTTAATGTAATATTGTTGTTACATAGCTACCCCAAGTAGACCACTAAGAGATGCCAACTTCCCAGAATCTAGTGCAAGTAGAATACAGTGAACAATGCCTTCCTCACAGTACAGCACTTTAGTGAAATACCAGAATACCAGGAGGTCGTAACTGGCAATTTAACAGTGAGGCAATGAAGCACTCGTTTTGGAACTGAAGAGTTCTGACTGTATACTCCGCAGCTAAGAGCTCAGTTCCACAAGTGACTGAACAATACACAAACACTAAAGAATTACCTCCATGAGTAGAAACAAGTTTTCTTATCTAAGTATACATATCACTCACTGTAGCCATAGCAATAAATTTACCCATAATAATAAAGCTTTTCTTATTTCTCAATTTTAGTGTTTCATTAATAGTTATCTTATAATGAAAATAACTTTATATTGCCACATAATATAATTAGCACTGCCAATCAGGCAAACATGAAACAAAGCATCAGAAATAAGCTTAATAAACCAGTCTATTACACAAACCATACCTGACTTCCACCAAGCCTTTGCAGTACATTCTGGACGTATGGCTTCCAGCCTGCTCTGCAGAATATGCAGCTGCGGTTCTCAAGATTTAGTGAGCAATTTAAAAAAAGAAGAACAAGACTAGAAATTACAGTGAACTTTGCCTCTTCAAACTTACAAATGTTAATACACAGAGGAATTGTGACTGCAATTATCACTAAATTTTAACTATGATAGCAGGATTATCAGGAAAATAAAGTTTATATCCTGACAAGTTACATGCATTAAACTGAAGTGTCACACATATACATGAAAGTTCTGCTGGCAAGTCAGAAATAGCTCATTGCATATTAAAGCTTTATTCAGTTTTCTACAGCACTACATTAGCTATGGGAAGGTAGCTCTAATGAAGTGTAAAAAAATACAAGGAAAATTTTCTAAAGTTTGGGTGGAGCCTGCAGATTCAAGGCATGGCACTGCAAGCGTAAGCAGCATAAAGTCTTCCCCCACCCCCCAGCAAGTGAAATTATCACAAATCCAAGACAAACACTACCAACATGCACGCTTCATTGACATTTCCCTATCAGTGGATTCCCTTTACTCTTGTAACTGCATTTACTGTCATCCACATAACTGCCTTGTTGCAAGTGCAGCTCATGTTCCTGTATCATTGCTATTTATATGGTTACCACCCTGTCATGCATAATAAATTATAGCCAAACATACATAGTGTCACTGTTTATGAAATATTCAACAGCTCCACCATGTTTTATTCGTACATGAACATTAAACGAGACAGCAGACAATCAGAACATTTCACATACAGAATGTGTGTTAGTAGTTCATGGAGTCGTGGAAATGTGGATGCCAAAAACTACAGACCAACTGCACTTCACTTCAGGCATTTACATGAACAATATGTGGTATTATGGAAAATGAAATTCCTGATGGTAAAATTTCGCTAGACCATGTTCGGATGAAAAGGAAAAATATTGTCTTCTTTCAAGGAACAATCCTTCCCCCAAAATTTATTTTCAAGCGAACCAGGGGCATACAAAGTACGATTTAAGCTCAAGGTAAATGCTTAAACCTGACATACCCGGCAAAATTAAGCCCTGGGATATAGAAAAATTAATTATTTTTATGCATCACATGGATTGGAGAACACTTTTCAAAGCTCCTACTTCATACACAACATGAACAACTCATGGTAAAATACTGTGATCAACTGAGAAGCAGGGATGCAGTTTTCCATCACGGACAGAATCTATGAATGCACTATCCACAATATCAATGCTTTGGTTTTGCATATTATCCACAAAGTCAATGCAGATTGTGAATTAGCTCACCAGATCCACAATGTACATTGACCTCTATATGAAATATGGAACATTGACAATAAGCAAAGCTCAGTATCAGGAAAAGACACTGTAATATTATGCCTTAACAATAGTCACACTCAGATCAACTGCACTGAGGTTCAACAGCACAACCAACACAACCAATATTTCATTAATATACTACAGAAAGACAACACACAAAACATGGAAAACAGTAACTAACAGATGGAGAATGGAAGCAGACAAATATAAATTCACCATTTCATAGCACAAACACACTCCCAAAGCAAAAATAGGACACTGTACCTTCATTCTCCATACATACCACAAATGGATCCATTTGAGCTGACAGACCAACACAGATTTGGGGTGGCTTGGTCACAGAGTAATTTAGATTTTGACACAGAGTGTAAAAATCTGAAATGAAAAAATTCTATTACCTCCTGAAGTAACTTAAGTGGTAACGGTTCCTATGTATGTTACACTAAAATAATATTCCACTATTAACATCCAGTAACTTAATGTTCTCCAGACACAAATTGTCGTAACACAGTGATCCCCCATTTTGGTAGCGGCAGCATCTTGGTGGCAGCCTGTTTCATCGAATATGTTACAGCACAATATTCTGGGGCAAGATGCTAACATCTGACATGCCAGGTTGTACCAAGGACATAAGAAATAAACATCCTTGCTAAAGGCTGATTTAAGGAAGTACTGCCCAATACCAGTTTACAGTATGAAAAGATATATACTTTTCTCGTACAATAAAAAAATTGTGATGTTCAAATACTACACACTACAAAATATTCCTATCAACTGTCTGTGGCAAACAAAAAAATACTGCTGAATATCCTACTGTTTCTATACACTACTCATCAGACTCATAGCATCTTAATATTACAGTTACATATACACCAGTAATGACAGAAGTTGTGACTCATTCCACATATAAGCCTGTCGCTTACACAAATGACACTACAAATGAATATCATTACAGGTAATATCATTAATTCCATTGTTTGGATCTGGAATATCAACTCAAGCAACCTCCTGACATAGCCAAGACCTCAAACTAGGTGACATTATTGTCTCCACTAAAAGAGGAAAAGGAGCAAAAGAGGAAAAGGAGCAAAATAGGTCAACTGATAATGCATCCAACCTAACGTAGAACTCTGATTTCAGTACACTGTGTCACAACAACATCCTCAAAAACAAAAAAGGTAAAGAATGCTTTCACTGGTGGTAGGAGAACAGTGTAATGATGACAAATGTAGCAAACATCTCAAATAAATCTACGAGCTTCTATCAAACATCACGAACAACAGACACTACCCCCCCCCCCCCTCCACCATTTTCACAAGACTTAAATGATATTGTAAACACAAACAAATACATTTGGCCATCTATAACAAACTACAGATACTTGCAAGAGACTACAAAAGGCACTTCGAAGACTATATCATTGAACCACGTTATTTACCAGATAAGCAAAGACAGTTAAGTGGACTGTTCTGCTTCTGCATATAGACATCACATGCCACATTATATCACACATCAAATCAGGGGTCCAGTACTGTTGGTTGGACTCAAGAACAAGTAACTGTTTATTTGCTACACATTTAAAGCAAAACCTAAGGACTTGTATAGAATATGTAGGATAAGCGTACTGTACCGCACAAAGATCTCCAGCCACTATGGTAGATTACAGCATGGACAGTCATTGCCTGGAGAGAAAGAAAAAAAGAACATTAATTTTCAGTGAGACTTTGAACAATGTATTTTAAATAATAATTCTTACTTCATTTTGCAAAATTCCAAGACATTAAAATACTATCAGTTATGAAATTTCCATAAGTATGTGACATCTACAGCTGTTGTTGTTGTTGTTGTTGTTGTTGTTGTGGTCTTCAGTCCTGAGACTGGTTTGTTGCAGCTCTCCATGCTACTCTATCCTGTGCAAGCTTCTTCATCTCCCAGTACCTACTGCAACCTACATCCTTCTGTATCTGTTTAGTGTATTCATCTCTTGGTCTCCCTCTACGATTTTTACCCTCCACGCTGCCCTCCAATACTAAATTGGTGATCCCTTGATGGATGCCTCAGAACATGTCCTACCAACCAATCCCTTCTTCTGGTCAAGTTGTGCCACAACCTTCTCTTCTCCCCAATCCTATTCAATACTTCCTCATTAGTTATGTGATCTACCCATCTAATCTTCAGCATTCTTCTATAGCACCACATTTCGAAAGCTTCTATTCTCTTCTTGTCCAAACTATTTATCGTCCATGTTTCACTTCCATACATGGCTACACTCCATACAAATACTCTCAGAAACAACTTCCTGACACTTAAATCAATACTCTATGCTAACAAATTTCTCTTCTTCAGAAATGCTTTCTTCTATAGCACCACATTTTGAAAGCTTCTATTCTCTTCTTGTCCAAACTATTTATCGTCCATGTTTCACTTCCATACATGGCTACACTCCATACAAATACTCTCAGAAACGACTTCCTGACAGCCACGACATAGTGTGATTAGGCCTATGTTGTCAGCGACCCTTGAACGCGGGGAAATATGTGGCATTTGTGTCCATTTTTCCTATACCCGCAAACGATTTCTTATAAGATGTTTCATTGACAACGATAATTAATTCACTGAGATGACGATGGTTTGCCCAATGAGCTATTTGTAAACAAAAGCGAGAGTGCTGATAGATATGACAAAACAAAATTGTGCATTTTCTTTTCTCGAAAGATCAACAACGACCAACACGGGTGTAATTGACAGAGAAGCACCATAGAGGCCATTGACAAATTTCTTAAATACAATCTGGTGTGAGTGTCATACAATAGCGTGAGAAGGAAGTTTATCTGGAATCGGTCACGTGACGACCCTCATGCTGTGGAGAGAGATCATTGTCCAGACTACCGAATTCGCGAAAACGTTGCTAACAAATGAGATTGCTATGATAATCACAATGTATAAGTTCTCTGGCATGAAGTATGATATAATTAACAGTTAACTGTGTAGTTTTTCTAATAAGAATTAACTGACACTTATACAAGACCTCTTAAAATTTTGATGATCTGCGTTATATTTCAGATTATAGTGGAAATAGGGATTTGTGGAAGACACTGTGCAGAATACATGGTTTCAATTTTACAATCATGAAGGATTTGTACAGACATTTGAGAGCTTTCCATGAAATCGACGTAAATTAAAAAGCAAATAATGAAATAAGTAACATGCCAGTATCTTACAATATGTTTACGTGCAGTGTTTCCCTCGATCGCCACTAGAAAACGCATATACCTGCTCCTCAAACACTACTAAATAAAATGTGATACAGTATTATAGTGTAATGTTGGTTTTTTGTTTCAGATATATATAATTTATAAATTTTATCAGCACGTGTTTCCCACTCAATAAATAACATGCTTTTAGTTTTACATTTCTTACCGCACTTTTAAATAATCACACACAGAGTGGCGTTTTTTTACATGCAATACCAGAGAAGACGTAAAACGGTAATGGATTGTGAACATGGAATGAATCTGAAAACACAAGAAATGTAGTTTGATTCGTTGGGACAAAAACGGAGAAATCTGCTCTGATCTTAGGCCTTCCATGATGATATGCATAGGACAAACTGACTGAACTGTTTCAGATATGAATATGCTGGGTATCCAGTACTTTTAGTGTACTGTCACAAAGCAGATCTAGGTCTTTTGTAATCAGATGTCCTCCCTTAATGTCAATTATTGGCGTTACAAAAATTATAAGATTTGAGTAAGTCCTAGCAAGGCTGTTAAGTTCTAAAAATTTTTATGACCTACTGGCTGTGACACAACATCAGCTTGTTGCTCATTTGTACTAACATACATTAACAAAACTTCTTCACAAAAGCTTTCCCCCTCACAAGCAAAATTTTGACATATATATGCTTAAGCTTGATGGAGCTGTGTGGCCTTGCAAAAGCTTGTTACGGGCATATTATCTTCATGCAGTACAACAGCTCTTTGACTGCCAGAAACACTATGTTACATAGTACTGTGCCGATAGCCTTCACTATTCGCCATACTTAAGGCTAAAAATTCTGATTCTGTTGACAACAGGGACACTGTAGGCTGTTTCTTAGATGCCCAAGAAACTCTGCAACCCAAAACTTTGAAAAGATAACCACTTGTGCACTTCTGTGTCCTCTGTGACCAGCCCAGTCAGAGTGAACATATCCCAGTACAGTTTTTATCCTTAGCACACAACAAGCTCATTTTATTGTTCATGTAATTTAATGCAGCACACATTTTAAAACGTTCCATAAATACAGACGAGCTTATGTTTGGTACCTGGTCACAATACTTATTACTACATGAATATCTGGTATGGAACCTAATGTGACACACATCAATGATCCCATTAACTTTTTACATCAGTTCTCAATGTCTTCTTTTTTTTGCTGGCGTGAGGAGGGAAGAACTATACAGACGTGAGGGCTGGAACATGACAAGGAATGTGAATTCAGAAAGCGGACGTAATTAGTTTGATACTTAACTTTAATCTATTAATGATGAACGTCGCTCTTGACCGTAGATAAGTCACAATATTATCTGCTCAGAAGACATAGCAACTGAATATGGCACCTTGCTAGATCATAGCAAATGACGTAGCTGAAGGCTATGCTAAACTGTCATCTCTGCAAATGAGAGCATATGTAGACCGTGAACCATCACTAGCAAAGTCGGCTGTACAACTGGGGCGACTGCTAGGAAGGCTCTCTAGACTAGACCTGCCATGTGGCAGCACTCGGTCTGCTATCATATAGTGGCGACATGCGGATCCGATGTATACTAACGGACCGCAGCTGATTTAAAGGCTACCACCTAGCAAGTGTGGTGTCTGGAGATGACGCCACAATTTTCATATTATTCTCTTTTCAACATACTTTACTACATGCGAATTGAAACAGAATTACATTAATATATATCAAAAACTTTTAATACTTTTTCAAGACAGGAACCTTCACAATTAGTAGCAGTACCCTTCACTAAATTTTGAAAAATTTTCATTTCCAGATAGTTCCTAATCAGACCTTAATCCTTAATTCTGAAGTTATCACTTAGTAACATCTGTAAGTCATCCATTCTACTTTGGGAAATTGAAGCTAACAGCAGATCATCAATGTAAACTAGTACATTTTATTGCCCTTTTCCAACTTAAATACAAGCAATCCTCATAATCACTGCTCACAAATCCTAAGTCAGCTATTACTTTGTCAAATTTAACATTCATAAGTTGAGGGAGTGCTTTAAACCATACAGTGTGTTTCTAAGCTTACAAACTTTACCGTCCATTTTATTGCAACATACAGTAGGTAATTTAAGGCAAGAAGAGCAATACAAACATTCAGCAGATACCTGGTAGAGTTATTCTCATTTGTTGTGTGTCTACAAAAAGGGTTCACAGAAGTCCCACAAAACAACATGAAAAAAATTTGATGTCAATTGACTTGCAGAACATACAAAAAATTTGTCAACTAGTGTTACCTTTAAATAATGTTAGTCACATATATATAATTAACTCTGAAATAAATTTGTAAGCTCTACAATTACTATATCCTACATATACCACATCAAACCTACCACAGGAATGAACCAGTAAAGGTGAATACCAGTCTCGGAATATATTCTGAATACAAACATTATGAGGTACAATGACCTTCTCTGTGCCAACTAACACCGTTTTCGAAACCATCAGATGTGCAAAATCTGACTTGTGCTTAACTCACATTGCATCTTGAAAGCCATGGATCGAAGCAGCTAAGCCTAAATGACAACAGGATTTTCACCCAGGAAAAGCTAAATTGAAATGGATGTAAGTGTTGCCACATCTGAACAGATTTATGTACAATCTTCAATTAAAGTAGCAGGAACTTGAGTTGATTTACATGTAGTCCTGAGGTAACTGGAATAGTTGAGATACATTTATCCTGTAAAATCCAGATTCTTCTTAACTGTCAGCCTCCAGATTCTTCTTAACTGTCAGCCAGCCACATTTTGCTGAGTTCTATAGCCTTCTACAGGTTATTCTCTCTAAATTTTACAACAGAGACCATGTTACAAGTATTGTTATTTCAATGATAATGTATGTGAAAATGGGAGAGGGAAGAATAAGATGTCATGTCTAAATCCATCATTCAACCATCACCTGAATATTGTTTCTTGTTGTGGGAACTTTTCCTAAGTTAATTAACTGTAGAGACAGAAAAATTCAGAAAAGAGTTGCTGTGCTTGTCTTGTGTTTGCTTGGGCAGCATTTGAGTGTCACAGGAATGCTCAAGAAACTGCAGAGGGAGACTTCACAAGAAAGACATCTAAGCAAAAGAAGCCTTACTCTTAAAATTCTATTAGCCCTACTACATGTTCCAAAATGAAAACAGACATGTGTTATTCCAACCTAAATACAACATAATGAGACTGGCCTCAAAATTAAAATAACTCAGGCTCATACAGTGTTGTAATGACACTCTTTGTATATTACAGTAATATTACTTTTCTTGTCATTCAGATAAAAGGAATGATTAGAGAATATTGCCTACCACTTGGAACGTGAGTTATAATGTTAACTTTCCACCAGAATTACACAGAATAGCAATATAACAATATACATATTTTCATAAGTAAACATTTAGTCAGTGACATAAATGTTATCCAACAATGAATGATCTCTCTGACCATGATGCACAACTAGCCATACTAAATTGTATCATACAAAACATATGAATAAATGACCAAACAACAGAAACTTTCAATGCAGTCTTACAAATGATTGATTAGAAAGATGTATATAATGTGAAAGACATCAATTCCAGCAAGTTGAATGTATTTATATACTGGATTCGATCAGGCTCTAACAGCTGCTTTCCCAATGAAATGACAGAGTATGGTTCAAATAAGCCCTGGATCATAAAAGGAATCAAAATATGAGCAAGTGAAAGGAAAATGTTTGAAATGATAAAGTAGGACTGACTTTGTATTGCAAGAAACACTGTACTGTACTCAAGAAAGTGATCAAAAATCTCTGTATACTGAGTGAAATCAACACCTGAGATAATAAAATTAAATCTATATGAGCAATAGCTAAAGGAGAAATCAGTTAAGCAGTGTGGCGACTTTAATAACAAAGAAAGTAGTCCATTAATACAAGATAGCCAGAGAGGCAACATTCTTAACAATCACTCCCTTGAAGTAATGAGGGTTGATCGAGATGTAAGGTTCCCTTCAATTTTACAGACAGACAACATTGATAATTTTTTAGAAATTTACACTGTTAGAAAGAAGAAACTTTTTAGCTCTATTTTTACACATAATTGTAACTTTTTCTATGCATTTTTGTAGATGGTGCTCCAATTTCTGATTCCCCATGCCATAGAATCCGCCACCAACCCGCTGAGGCACTTCACCTCTTCTTTCGCTTCACTGTCACTCCAGAAGCGGTGGCCATCCTCATGATCCTTTAACTTGGGGAATAAGTGTTAAACGCTAGGCATATGGTCTCTACTGTAAGATGGGTGGGGCATGAAAGTCCAACTAAAGTTTGTCTAAAGTTCCTGGGTTTGGTGGGAGACATGAGGTCGAGCATTATCGTGAAGCAGCATTACACCCTCTGCCAGTTGTCCTCTCTGGTGGTTCTGCATAGCTTGCCTGAGTTTTCCTACTGTTTCAACATAACTGTATGAGTGACTGTTGTCCCAGGTTCCTTGAAGTCCATCACCAGTATCCCCTTACAATCTCAAAAGACAGTCATCATGAATTTGCCGGCAGAAGGAGTTTGTTTAAACTTCTTTGCGACTGTTGACCCTGAGTGATGCCACTGTTTGGATTTTTCTTTCACTTCGGGAGTGAAATAAGCACCCACATTTCGTATTCCATGACTATGGACTCCAACAATCCGTCCTTATCTTCTTGACATTGTTGAACAAATGGGCCAGCACAGCAAACTCGTATATCCTTGAGTTCTGCTGTCAGTATACACGGTACCCATTGAGGGCAACAATTGTGATACCCCAATTTTTCCCTCAAAGAGCTTTCAACTGTACCGTAAGAACTCCCAGGAATCCCAGCAAAATGTTAACGGATGGTGAACCTCCTGTTTTGAAGCATTTTGCGTTGGACCATTTTGATAACTGCCTTGGAAGCTGAAGATTCTCCACTTTGTTCTTCATTGTGGAACTCCTTCTGACTGGCACTAAAATCTGTGCACTAGTTTCAAATGCATTGAACAGACATACACTTGTCACCATACACGTGCATCAGCTCTACAATGAATATCCATGCATGGAGTCCCTTACATGTGCAAAAGCGAATTATGAATGAATATTGCACTTCCTCTGCTGATGGCTCCTTAGCCAATACAGCTGCACACAGCAGTGTTGACAGTTTTTCCTAGAACCTTCCAGTGCAGTTGGAGATCTTTGGGAACGTTACTTCAGGATCAACCCTCATAGTTCATAAGATCTGCATGGAAAGTTCAATACTGTGATTCCATCTCCAAATTTGTTCTTGCTTCCCTATACCCCTTGCTCAATATACAAACTGAACAACATACAGGATAGGATACAATGCTGTCTCACCCCCCTCCCCCCTCTCAACCACTGCTGCTCTTTCATGTCCTATGACTCACAGCTACAGTCAGGTTTCTGTACAACTTATAAATAACTTTTAACTTTCTGTATGTTATCTCTGTTACATTCAAAATACCAAAGAGTGTATTGAAGTCAACATTGTCAAAAGCTTTCTCAAACTCCACAAATGCTATAAATGTATGTTTTCCTTTCTCTAACCTGTCTTTTTGACCATTTGTAGAGCTGGTATGGTCTCACATGGTTCCTACACTTCTCCAAAACCCACACTGATCTTGCTGAAGGTCGGCTTCCATCAGTTTTTCCTATTCTGTAAATAACCCACATCAATATTTTGCAACAATTACTTATTAAACTCTTTTTTCTTTTCTTTTTTTTGGTCATCAGTCTACTGACTGGTTTGATGCGGCTCGCCACGAATTCCTTTCTTGTGCTCAGAGTAGCACTTGCAACCTACGTCCTCAATTATTTGCTTGACGTATTCCAATCTCTGTCTTCCTCTACAGTTTTTGCCCTCTACAGCTCCCTCTAATACCATGGAAGTCATTCCCTCATGTCTTAGCAGATGTCCTATCATCCTGTCCCTTCTGTGTCCCATCAGTGTTTTCCACATATTCCTTTCCTCTCCGATTCTGCGTAGAACCTCCTCATTCCTTACCTTATCAGTCCACCTAATTTTCAACATTCGTCTATAGCACCACCTCTCGAATGCTTCGATTCTCTTCTGTTCCAGTTTTCTCACAGTCCATGTTTCACTACCATACAGTGCTGTACTCCAGACGTACATCCCCAGAAATTTCTTCCTCAAATTAAGGTCGGTATTTGATATTAGTAGATTTCTCTTGGCCACAAATGCCTTTTTTGCCATAGCAAGTCTGCTTTTGATGTCTTCCTTGCTCCGTCCGTCATTGGTTATTTTACTGCCTAGGTACCAGATTTCCTTAACTTCATTGACTTCGTGACCATCAATCCTGATGTTGAGTTTCTCGCTGTTCTCATTTCTACTACTTCTCATTACCTTCGTCTTTCTCCGATTTACTCTCAAACCATACTGTGTACTCATTAGACTGTTCATTCCATTCAGCAGATCATTTAATTCTTCTTCACTTTCACTCAGGATAGCAATGTCATCAGCGAATCGTATCATTGATATCCTTTCACCTTGTATTTTAATTCCACTCCTGAACCTTTCGTTTATTTCCATCAATGCTTCCTTGATGTACGGATTGAAGAGTAGGGGCGAAAGGCTACAGGCTTGTCTTACACCCTTCCTAATACGAGCACTTCGTTCTTGATTGTCCACTCTTATTATTCCCTCTTGGTTGTTGTACATATTGTATATGACCCGTCTCTCCCTATAGCTTACCCCTACTTTTTTCAGAATCTCGAAAGCTTGCACCATTTTATATTGTCGAACGCTTTTTCCAGGTCGACAAATCCTATGAAAGTGTCTTGATTTGTCTTTAGCCTTGCTTCCATTATTAGCCGTAACGTCAGAATTGCCTCTCTCGTCCCTTTACTTTTCCTAAAGCCAAACTGATCGTCACCTAGCGCATTCTCGATTTTCTTTTCCATTCTTCTGTATATTATTCTTGTAAGCAGCTTCGATGCATGAGCTGTTAAGCTGATTGTGCGATAATTCTCGCACTTGTCAGCTCTTGCCATCTTCAGAATTGTGTGGGTGATGCTTGTCCGAAAGTCAGATGGTATATCGCCAGACTCATATATTCTACACACCTACGTGAATAGTCATTTTGTTACCACTTCCCACAATGATTTTAGAAATTCTGATGGAATGTTATCTATCCCTTCTGCCTTATTTGACTGTAAGTCCTCCAAATCTCTTTTAAATTCCGATTCTAATACTGGATCCCCTATCTCTTCTAAATCGACTCCTGTTTCTTCTTCTATCACATCAGACAAATCTTCACCCTCATAGAGGCTTTCAATGTATTCTTTCCACCTATCTGCTCTCTCCTCTGCATTTAACAGTGGAATTCCCATTGCACTCTTAATGTTACCACCGTTGCTTTTCTTAATGTCACCAAAGGTTGTTTGACTTTCCTGTATGCTGAGTCTGTTCTTCCGACAATCATATCTTTTTCGATATCTTCACATTTTTCTTGCAGTCATTTCGTCTTAGCTTCCCTGCACTTCCTATTTATTCCATTCCTCAGCAACTTGTATTTCTGTATTCCTGATTTTCCAGGAACATGTTTGTACTTCCTCCTTTCATCAATCAACTGAAGTATTTCTTCTGTTACCCATGGTTTCTTCGCAGCTACCTTCTTTGTACCTATGTTTTCCTTCCCAACTTCTGTGATGGCCCTTTTTAGAGATGTCCATTCCTCTTCAACTGTACTGCCTACTGTGCTGTTCCTTATTGCTGTATCTATAGCGTTAGAGAACTTCAAACGTATCTCGTCATTCCTTAGTACTTCCGTATCCCACTTCTTTGCGTATTGATTCTTCCTGACTAATGTCTTGAACTTCAGCCTACTCTTCATCACTACTATATTGTGATCTGAGTCTATATCAGCTCCTGGGTACGCCTTACAATCCAGTATCTGATTTCGGAATCTCTGTCTGACCATGATGTAATCTAATTGAAATCTTCCCGTATCTCCCGGCCTTTTCCAAGTATACCTCCTCCTTTTGTGATTCTTGAACAGGGTATTCGCTATTACTAGCTAAAACTTGTTACAGAACTCAATTAGTCTTTCTCCTCTTTCATTCCTTGTCCCAAGCCCATATTCTCCTGTAACCTTTTCTTCTACTCCTTCCTCTACAACCGCATTCCAGTCGCCCATGACTATTAGATTTTCGTCCCCCTTTACATACTGCATTGCCCTTTCAATATCCTCGTACACTTTCTCTATCTGTTAATCTTCAGCTTGCGACGTCGGCATGTATACCTGAACTATCATTGTCGGTGTTGGTCTGTTGTCGATTCTGATTAGAACAAACTCTTAGTTCAGTAATATTAACACTTGTCAGCATCTGAATTCTTTAGAATTGAAATTATTGTAGTCTTCTTGAAGTCTGTCTTGTATATCTTGTACACCAGGGAAATGAATATTCAAAGGCCTTATTATCACAGTATAATTTCATATTGTAACAGGACATGACACCTACATCTACATCTAATCTCCGCAAAGCACAATGAGGTCCGTAGTGGAGGATATGTCCAGTGTACCAGTTATTACCATTTCTTCCTGTTCCATTAGCATGTGGAGTGTGGTAAGACTGACTGTTTGAATGCCTCTGTGTGTGCAGTAATTATTCTAATCTTATCTTCACAATCCCTATGTGAGCAATATGTAGGAGTTTGTAATATGTCCCTAGAGTAATCATTTAAAGCCAGTTTTTGAAACTTTATTAGCAGACTTTCTCAGGATAATTTACATCTGTCTTCAAGAGTCTTCCAGTTAATTTTCTTCAGTACCTCTGCAAGACTCTCCCACAGTTTATATAAACCTGTGACCATTCATGCTGCCCTTCTCTGTATATGTCCTACCTGGTACGGGTCCCACACACTCAAGCAATGTACCAGAACCAGTCACACAGGTGATTTGTAAGAAATCTCCTTTGTAGATTGGTTGCATTTGCCCAGTATTCTGCCATAAACTAAAGTCTCCACTGCTATATCCATTACTGAACTTATATGATCATTCCATTTCATATCCCTACAAAGTGTTACAGCCAGGCATTTGTATGAGTAGGCTGACTCCAGCAGTGAATCATTGATATTATAATCATAGGATGACTCTCCACCCAATCAGCACGCTGCATCCTCCCTACCAAAATGTCCTCAATCTAGTCACAAAACTCACTTTATACCCCATATGATCATACTTTTGGCAATAAGTGTAGATATGGTACCGAATGAAATACTTTTCAGATGTCAACAAATACTGCATCTATCTGATTGCCTTGATAGAAAGCTTTCAGTATGTCATTGGAGAAAGTGTGAGTAGGGTCTCACATGATTAATATTTCAGGAACACTTGCTGGTTACATTGAGGGGATCATTCTGTTCAAGATATCTCATTATATTTTATCTTCAAATATATTCAAAGATTCTACAACAAATTGATGTCAAGGATACTGGATGGTAGTATCGTAGATCACTTTTACCTCCCTTCTTGTACATGGGTGTGCCCAGTGCATTTTTCCAGAAACTGGGCACTGTTTCTTTGGTGGTGGTGGTGGTGGTGGTGGAGGGGGTAAAACATCTGAAAATTCTGCATAGAATCCAACAGAGATTCCATCGAGCCCAGGATACTTGCTCATTCTTAATGATATCAGCTTTTTCTCAACATCACTGACACTAATACTTATTTCACTCCTCTTGTTATTTGTACTAGAATTATATTGGGGTAATTCAGCTGGGATTTCCTTTGTAAAGGAACATTTGCAAACAGAGTTAAGTGTTTCAGCTTTTGCTTTTCTTCCCTCAGTTTCAGTTCCTGTCTCATTCACTAGCGACTCGACGCTAACTTTGGTGCCACTAACAGCCTTTACATATGATCAGAATTTCTTTGGGTTCTGTGAAAGATCACAGGTCAGTATTCTGCTATGGCATTGAAGGCTTCAGCCATTGCCCTCTACACAGCCAAATACGTCTCACCCGTATTTCACTATCTATAGCCCTATGCCTTGTTTTGCACCTATTATGCATTAATCTCATTTTCCTACTCATTTTTTATGTAGTTTACAGGACATACATAAATCTTTCTGCTTCTTTTAGTTGTTCTTTGGTAATCATTGTTGCCACAAGTGCATCATGGTTACTGATACAATTTTTTATGTGAATATCCTCAAAGGGGTCAGATCTACTTGTTGCCATTAGATCCAATATATTGGCATGTTGAGTGGGGTTCCAAACCAACTTTTCTCAGTAGGTTTCAGAGAAGGCATTTAGTAAAATTTCACAGGACATCTTATCATGCACACCACTAATTAAACTGTAATTTTCTCAATTAATTGTTGGGTGATTAAAGTATTTGCCAATGGTTACAGTACATATATAAACATACAACATAATTAACACAACATTAGTACTCAATATCATTTTGTGGACCAATATTAAATTCTTGCACCGAATAAAATGCCTGCTGTCTAAGCCAGTTATTTGTGGTGTTTTGAGAACAGTGTCAGGCCTCACACATCTGCTAGCAGCCTGCTAAGTATTAGTTACTGTAAACCTTAGTGTATGTAACCAAGTGTGGCAGCTGGGATGTCTGTCTACTCTTTTAATTCCTCTGATGTTGATGAATTGTCATTGTTCATGATGCTGTTCCCTCCCTATGTGTGTATTGTATAATTTAGAATACACGAGAGAAGAGAATACTAACAGTGTTTTCATAACTAACTGTGTACTGACTGCTCCAAAGTGATTTTCACTTTGATACTTGAGTGTGGCTAAGTCTTTTCCAGCTATAACATATAGCTTTCTAAGATCCACTACCACAACAATAACAAATGACTGTGATTCAAATAAGCAAACACACAGATATTACCTGTAAACACAAGAAAACCTTTCAAAATTCTGAATAAAAATTTAAAAATCCATGGAAGCTGATAATCAACCAACACATGTAATAAAAGTAAAAGTAGCATGTCCCCATATTTCACTATAGCTGTGCGCCCTATTTGTGTAGCACTGTTATGGTTATATGGCATGGTAGCCCTTCATCCCACATCCATGAATGTGGTTTTGCTTTGGAACTGCATGAATAGGTTTCAAAGATATAGATGCGAAATGAGATCTTCACATCAATGCGCTTATTACAGAATGGTGTGAAGTAGCTGGGAATCGAGTGCTGAAGTTTCTGTGACTGGCCAAAGTGTTCGATAATGGCTATGAATGTTTTGGAATGTTGTAAAGTCTTCCAGAAGGTTTGAGAATCTTCCAGAATGTTTCAGTACATTTTAGAGCATTATCGAATATTTCATTACCCTGCCTTGTGTTGGTGGTGATCTTGAGGTCACACTCAGACCTCCAGATGTCAGACACTCAGATCAGTACCAAACATTGTGTGTCAATAGTGTGTCAACCAAAACACCGACTTAGTTTGTACCGTGTGCTAGTGTCCAGGAGAAGATGTGTAAACAGTCTACACAAATAGTATCAATAAGCTCTTAATGTGAATATCTCTGGTAGGTGAGTTGGTAGGGTGTGAGATCATTCTACTAAAGGTCATGAGTTCAAAACCCTCTGATGGCAATTTATTTTAACAGATGACATGTGAAATTGTTATATGGGAGAACATTTTTCTGCTATGTAAAATCATTTTTCAGAGTATGTAGCAATGTTCTTTTGGTAGCCTGCTTTTGCTTCGTTAGTTGAAAGTACAAATTCGGAAATGTCCTTTCCCTATCCCTTACACAGGTATGTCTTGCCTATACTCTGTACTTCTGATTTTACTATTAATTACTGTTCATGCATCTTCTATTGGATGACAGCATACGTCACAAACTAAATTAGTGTTTTGGTTGATACTCTAACACGCAATGTTTAGTACCAGAGTGTCTGACATCAGGAGGTTTAGGCGTGTCAGAAGTGTATATGTAGGCAATGGTGAGACAACTGCTGCATGAGTTCCCATCTGTCAAATCATTCTGGATTCAGTAAAAGTTATGGACTCTGACCAGACACTCGTTATGTATTCATTACGGTAGTTAGCAGCCTTAACCAGTGGAGTATTCTGCCAGCTCGAGGATAAAAGCACATTTTCACCTTCTCTTCTGCATCAAACAATGACTGACTTGTACTGGATAACGTATTAGTGATCACAATAAACCTCATACAAATAATGCAGTTGACATTACTTTCCATTGGGTGTTCATGTCGTCTACATTCCTTTGAGCAGTGTACGATGCAGTGCACTTATGGTGATGCCAGATGCAGCTCAACTATAGTCAGTGCTGCACAAAGCTCAAAAGGAATATTGCAGACAATCATAACAACAGGTTATAACCCAAAGAAACCACCATTTCAAGAAGAAGTAACTTTATTTCTCTACATGTTGATGATGCCCCACTTCTCACAAACATGAAGTTTGTCATGGTTCATTTATATTCTATGATCTATGATGGCAAGGGACTTTCTCATCAGTCCAGTAATTTTACTCAGGATTATTACTGAGAACACCACAGAAAATCTCGTATCCTCTCACTGTGTTACTGTATTTTTGGAAATCTATTATGGTCAATCAAGGGAAAGTGAAAATGAAATAATGTTAAGTGGAAGTGGATTGTTTAAGATGGTGAACTGCGTAGTAAGTGGCACTTTAGTGTGTTATGTAAGATGAACATTTATTTGGATGCTGTTATGTAATGTTGAGAAGATGCTGCCTGTGGTGAACTGACAAGAAAGAAACAGAGCAGTGAAGAAATGAAACAAATCAAGAGAGTGAAGTGTGTTTAGCTTCAAAACCTAAGAGAATGAACAGACAGAAAAAACAAACAAAATGAAATTAGGAAAGAGGATCAAGTGAGACACTCAGCAAGCTGACGTGGAGAAACTGCTGAACAAACAACATTATGAAACAGAGGAGGAGGAGGAGATTAGTGTTTAACGTCCCGTCGACAACGAGGTCATTAGAGACGGAGCGCAAGCTCGGGTGAGGAAAGGATGGGGAAGGAAATCAGCCGTGCCCTTTCACAGGAACCATCCCGGCATTTGCCTGAAGCGATGTAGGGAAATCACGGAAAACCTAAAGCAGGATGGCCGGAGACGGGATTGAACCGTCGTCCTCCCGAATGCGAGTCCAGTGTGCTAACCACTGCGCCACCTCGCTCGGTTTATGAAACAGAATACGTATGGTTACAATTAGTTAAGTTCATGAAAGGCATCGATCACAAGCACAGGAGCAGAATATTAGTGTATGAGAAATCAAAAGGAGATGTGGAGATTATAGTTTGGCAGATGGATCATTCCATTATGACACCACTTAAGACTACAAACACAAGCATGTCATCACTTGCAAAATGGATCAAGTGCTTCAGCACTGTGGCACCAAGAAATACTTTAGTGAAACACCAGGAATGTGTTCCTTGAGCAGAAAATTTCAATTAATACCACTGAAGGTGTCTCTACAAGAATTATAAGATGTCTGGGGAAAATCCCAAGTCAGAACATTTTCTACAAAATATGAGAGCAAGCAAAATCTCCTTTGAAATAGCCTCATTTTGTGCTACTTACATGATCTGTGAAGAACATCAATTCATCGCTCTGTTTTCAATTAATGGGGAAGTGTCATGGAATGAGATCATACCATTGCCAAACAAATATTATACATTTTTGCAAGTATATTTCATTGGCAATGAGCAAATGGAAATTCCACTGCTCACTCTATTTCACATTTTTACCATTTTATGTATGAACGTTTTGCAATGTTCCTGAATGTTTTAGGATGATGTAAAATATTTTGCAATATTCTTGTTGTTCTATAAAGAAATGTGGAATAACCAAGTAATACAAAAAAACAATTCAAGTAACATAAATATGGTTTTATTCATAACCTCCTAACAATAACAGAAACAAGACACAGAACAAATGATGTGAGTGGTACAACTAGAAGAACAGAGAGGATCACTCAGTGTTGCTCTGCGCATTTATATGCGCAAGTTCCCGGCAGATGGTGCACTGGAGACAGCACCGCACCCAAACCTCCCACAGGGGGCCTCCAGCGGCTGGCCTGGACTGATACATTTGACGACCAATTCAAGCATCCATGCACAGTGACATTATCTCTTCATAGTCACGCTAACTAGTAGCAGCTTACAGAATACTTCATTTCACATTAGGTTACTGTAATTTAATTAAGTGGATTTAACAGTACTTAGATATAGTTTCAAGCATTTGAGAGTATACTTGAGTGTGAAATACTAACATTTTTATGATATTTGAATTTTTATTTAAATTAGACCAAGCAAACTGTACTGGCAGTGAGCCAGGCTCCTCTCGCAGTGGCTGCCTCAGATTCTGCAGACAAAAAATCGGCCTCTGTGCTCATTGCCTGGTATGTGTACTTAACATACAAGGTGAGTGCAGGGCAGGTTTAGCTAGAAGGTATTTGTGCCAGCTGTGACAGACAACATGGCCACCCACTGGATGTTGATATATGGCTGGTTGGCGGGTGGCTGAGACAGACCTGTTTTCCTGAACTCCACAGACAGGATCTCACCACCTGACATGCTCACATCTCAACAAGCTCCCCAACACAATATACATTAGCAAATTCCACTCCTGCTTTTTTCTGCACTGTACCCCCTTTTCACTCACCATCAATTATTGTTGTCCTCATACACTGTCAGGTGGCTACCCCTTCACATGTGCCTACCCTCACTATAACCACACACGGGTGTCTCTCACACTGGGTTTGCCTTTCTTTTCTAACTTTCTTCAGTCTATCCTCCTCTCCTCTCCAGGTAAGAAACTACTTGTTCCCAAAGCAAGAACAGTGTCATCACTTCTACTTTTGTGTGTTTCTATTCACAATGCTAAACATTTGACCTCTTGAAGTAAGTGCTGGCTGTGCATGATATTACAGAGATGCTTGGCTTGAATCAGTAGATAATAACAGCAGACAGATAATCTTAGAAGAAGCATAGAGGCTTTTTCCAGAGATAATATTTCTCAGCTTCCATGGTTTGTTACGAGTATAATTTACAGTAGCAACGTGCAGTGGCTCCTTCTGCTAGTTAATGTGTAACTGATCTTTATCATTTTTTTTTTTTGTCACATCTTCACATCCCCAATGCCTTTCCGAAGGATGATTCAGGTATGTTACCTGGACAGTATTTTTATACACATCATGTGTCATAAATATACAAAATTGAGTGAAATTGCACGAAATTCTCCTGAGCTAAGCTTCTGTGTCACTTGCTCTTCCCTCCTATCTCTATGGCTGGCTGGTTGTTGTTATCCTCACAGGCTGAGCACAACTCATTACAGATTAATTGTAATCAGTTGATTGGTATGAAAACAAATAGAAGACAAACAGGTATTCATTTTTATGGATGTTGTATTTCTGAATAAATAAACTCAAAAATAGAAAATTACTCACAACACTGTAATACAAGACAACTAACCATGCAAACTGATCCTTCACACAATCTGCTCTCTTTACATCAAAGTTTACAGCACTGATACTACAGCAGTCTGTTCTGTAGCAATGCTCCAAGAAGAGGCAGTTTAAAAACGATTGTCACTGTTTTTTAAAGTATCCACGGTTGTCTCCCTGCTACCTTTAAATTGCATGCCTGGTGTGTATTTTTTATTACAGCAGTTTTTAGCTCACACACTTTCTTGCAGTACTAAATTGGTGATCCCTTGACTCAGAGAATGTCCCCTACCAACCAATACCTTATTTTGGACAGGTTGTACCACAAATTTCCCTTCTCCCCATTTCTATTCCATACCTCCTCATTAGTTATGTGCTCTAGCCACCTAATCTTCAACATTATGCTGTAGCACCACACTTCAAATGCTTCTATTCTCTTCTTGTCTAAAGTGCTTATCATCCATGTTTCACTTCCATACATGGCTAAATTCCATACAAGTACTTTCAGAAAGGACTTCCTGACACTTAAATCCTAACTCAACATTAACAAATTTCTCTTCTTGAGAAATGTATTTCTGGCTATTGCCAGTCTTCATTTTACAGCCTCCCTACTTTGACCATCAGTTATTTTACTGCCCACATACCAAAACTCATTTACTACTTTAAGTGTCTGATTTCCTAATATAATTCCCTCAACATCACCTGATTTAATTCCACTACATTTCATTATCCTTGTTTTGCTTTCATTTATGTTCATCTTATACCCCCATTTCAAGGTACTGTCCATTCCGTTCAACTGCAATTCCAAGTCCTTTGCTGTTTCTGCCAAAACTGCATTGTCAGTGGCAAAGGATGTAATGGAGGCAGAAGTTGATGAAAGTGACACCAGATGGAGTCTCATGTTTTTGTCAAGTCTCCGCAGAAGACAGGTGATCGAGCGACTTGTACTCTCGGATCTTCTCTTCTCCCTTGTAAGTTGGGCGATCTGGCAAGTGAGGAGAGTACAGGTCGTGACAATTGACAGACACAGGTGGAAGAACACAGGTGCTTCCATCATGGAGTGGATGTCCACAATCACCACACAGGGGATCCTCCATACAGCGGGAAGACTTATGGCCAAAAGGCAAGCACTGAAAGCACCTCATGGTTGGTGTGTCTTATGGCTTTGCATCACACCCGTAGCACATAACCTTGACCTTCTCTGGGAGGGTATCCCCCTCAAAAGCCAGACTGGAGGCATCAGTATTGGTTCGCTCATATTTAAGACCATTCTGCATACATAAAAAAATTAATTATCACCGTGTCACTCCAGATTAGTCTGAAGTTCCTCATCAGTTTTCAAAATGAGGTCCATATGACAAACCATTCCCTGGACTATATTCAAAGACTGGAGAGGGGTAATAGATACTGGGACATTGCCAAGATCATCGCAAGCACGAAGACCTGGGAAGGGGGAGAGAAATTCATGCCACAGACACTAGGAAGAGAGTTCTTGACCAAAAGGCTCAGACTGGAAACAGAAAATTTAGACATGGAGGTCAAACATCAATTGGGGACCCACACACCAAAAAGGACGAAAGAACTGGCAGGAGGAATGAAATTGCAAGCAATACAGGGATTCAAGTGGATAGCCAGGTTGACATAAATCAGAACACAGAAGAAGGGGAAGAATGGGGCAGCGGGGGAGCGAGGATAGGGAGAGAGGTACAGGGTGCAGGAAATGCAGCCAATGGAGGAAAAATGGGCTGCAATAACGCAGGGTCCAGTATGCACCACACAAAAACTCATGAAAAAACTGTGAGCCCCCTGATGAGGGTGAACAAATCTTTTAAATTTTTCGAAGTGTATTTAACTGGTGACAAACAAACAGAATTTCCATCCTGAGATGTTAGTTATGAATATTTTGGATTTTTCTAAAATGTTTTAGGATGTTGTCAAATGTTTTTGAATGTACTCTATGTTCTGTAAAGGAATTGTAAGTGGATACAGAATGCTTCATTTCAAACTAGGTTATTCTTGATTAATTATGTCGATTTAAGAATACTTAAAGATCCTCTTGAGTGTATTCTTGTAGTGTGAAATGCTAACTATTTTATGGCTGTTTAGTTTTTATTTGTAGTACGTTCTTGAATGTATTTGAGTTATCCTGAATGTTTCCAGGAAACAAATGAAATTAGACCAAGCAAAGTTGGTCTGTTTCATCTATTAGACCCAGTACATGGAAAAGTAACAAAACCTAAATATGAAGAACCACACTACAGAATGACAGTCTCTGAGTCCAAATACACTAGTTGGCCACAATATTGTGTGTGAGGTGCTAAATCGTGGAGACCAATTATGCGTGGAAATGACAAAGGCTGGCAGCTCCAAGTTCCTTCGTAGGTGGCTGTCCCAATGGCATACTGGCTGCAACTCTGTCCACAATCAGTTTTGGAAATGCAGGACAACTGGCAGAGAGGCACTGAGGAACTGTGGCAGTAGTCAGCGTAACTGTCCAGAGAACCCATGACATGAACTAGTTCGATGTCTGGGACTGAACAGCCATTCTGTGATGGTGCACTGGCATAAATACCATCATGGCACAGAGATATGGTGTGACCTGCTAATGGACACATGACATGATGTCAGTAAAACACAGACTGTGATTGCAGCAACATGGTGAACATCCACACTCTACCACCAGCCAAACGGGTGCCTCTCATTTTGACTGCTACAGATTCCACAGACAACAATTCGGCCTCTATGGTCACTGTCTGGAAAGTTTACTAATATAAGAGGTGAGCACAGGTTGGGGTTTAGCTTACTGACGTTTGTGCTGGCTGTGGCAGATAACACCTGGAGCATGGCCACCAAGTTGGTATGGATGTGTGGTCGATTGACGAGTGACTGAGACCAAGCAGATTCCCTAACTCCAGAGACAGGAGCTCACCATCCAACACACTCAGATCCCAACAACGTCCTAGACTTCACATCCATTTACTCCCGCTTTATTTCACTACGCCTCCTTTCCACTCACCATCAATTTTTCTTGTCCTTCCTCATATCTTTCTGTTTCTTTTCTGCTCTCCTGGTTCTGCATTGGACTATTGCTCTTCACCTAATCTATCTTTACTTCTCACTCTGCCCTCATCTCTGGTCTGAAGCAGACATAGTGGTTGCCAGTATACTATCTTTCACATTGTACTCTCTCTGGTGTCTCCCCCTTCGTCTTTGCCTACCCTCACCATAAACACATGTGGGTGTCTCTCATACTGGGCCTACAATTCCTTTACAACTTTCTTCAGTCTATCACTATATCCTCCTAAAGGAAGGAGCTAATAGTTCCAAAAGCCAGAATAGTTTCCTCACTTTTACTTTTATGCGATTCTATTCACCTCTTGAAGTATGTGATGACCACACGTAAAGTTACATAAATACTTAGTGTTTAGCAGTAGGTAATAACAGCAGACCAACCATGTGAGAAGAAGCAAAGATGCTTTTTCTAGAGCTGATACTTCGCACCTGTCACTGTTTGTCATTAGTATAATTTGCAGTAGCACCTTCCAATGGCTTCTTCTGCTAGTTAATGTGTAACTTATCATTGTCATATTTCTCAGTGTCACATCTTCACACCCACAATGCCTTTCCTAACAGTGACTGGGTTATGATACCTGGACGGTATTCTTATACACATAATGAGTTATGAACATACAAAATTTGACTGAAATTGCTTCAAATGCATTTGAGTAAACCTTCCTTGTCACCACCTCATCACTCCTGCCAATATGAGCTTTAAGTGGTTGTTGTATAATAATAACAATAATAATAATAATAATAATAATAATAACATTGACATAAAAAACCTACATTATGGACAGGTAGACAATTTAAGAATATTCTAGAACGAGCAGAAACTAGCAAAATACACAAAGCAATCACTCATATAAATACATCGGCTACACCACTGCAATTTCATAACCACTTCTACAACCCTTTAGATCACATAACATCAACAGATATGAAGAAAGTAAATTGGAAAATGAAAACACTACATGGCAAGCACCCGTATCATCTAACACAGCCACACATCGATCAAGACACATCCAACACATGGCTAAGAAAAGGCAATATATACAGTGAGACGGGAGGATTCATGATTGCAATACAAAATCAAATTATAAACACCAGATATTACAGCAAACATATTATTAAAGATCCCAATACCACAACAGATAAATGCAGACTTTGCAAACAACAAATAGAAACAGTAGATCACATCACAAGCAGATGTACAATACTAGCAAATACAGAATACCCCAGAAGACATGACAATGTAGCAAAATTAATACATCAACAGCTTGCCATACAACATAAACTAATAAAACAACACGTTCCCACATACAAGTATGCACCACAAAATGTACTGGAGAATTATGAATACAAATTATACTGGAACAGAACCATTATAACAGATAAAACAACACCACATAACAAACCTGACATCATACTCACCAATAAAAAGAAGAAATTGACACAAGTTATCGAAATATCCATACCCAATACAACAAATATACACAAGAATACAGGAGAAAAAATTGAAAAATACATCCAACTGGCTGAGGAAGTCAGGGACATGTGGCATCAGGATAAAGTCGACATTATACCAATTGTACTATCAACTACAGGAGTCATATCACACAATATCCACCAGTACATCAATGCAATACAGCTACATCCAAACTAATATATACAACTACAGAAATCTGTAATTATTGATACATGTTCAATTACCCGAAAGTTCCTAAATGCAATGTAACATATACTGTACAGTTAAAAGGAAGTCACGCCTGATCAAGGACCGCGTCACTTTCCATTTTTAACCAGACATAATGTCTGAGAAAAAAAAGTAAAAGATATATAATTAATATGGAAAAATTTAAAGGTTAGTACAATTGCATTACAGGGTTATTACAAATGATTGAAGCGATTTCATAAATTCACTGTAGCTCCATTCATTGACATATGGTCACGACACACTACAGATACGTAGAAAAACTCAAAGTTTTGTTCGGCTGAAGCCGCACTTCAGGTTTCTGCTGTCAGAGCGCTCGAGAGCGCAGTGAGACAAAATGGCGACAGGCGCCAAGAAAGCATATGTCGTGCTTGAAATGCACTCACATCAGTCAGTCATAACAGTGCAACGACACTATAGGACGAAGTTCAACAAAGATCCACCAACTGCTAACTCCATTCGGCAATGGTATGCGCAGTTTAAAGCTTCTGGATGCCTCTGTAAGGGGAAATCAATGGGTCGGCCTGCAGTGAGCGAAGAAACGGTTGAACGCGTGCGGGCAAGTTTCACGCGTAGCCCGCGGAAAATTGGCCCATGCCACAACTGGAGACCGACAGCGCCGACTTCATCTTTCAACAGGATGGTGCTCTACCGCACTTCCATCATGATGTTCGGCATTTCCTAAACAGGAGATTGGAAAACCGATGGATCGGTCGTGGTGGAGATCATGATCAGCAATTCATGTCATGGCCTCCACGCTCTCCCGACTTAGCCCCATGTGATTTCTTTCTGTGGGGTTATGTGAAAGATTCACTGTTTAAACCACCTCTACCAAAAAACGTGTCAGAACTGCGAGCTTGCATCAACGATGCTTTCGAACTCATTGATGGGGACATGCTGCGCCGAGTGTGGGAGGATCTTGATTATCGGCTTTATCTCTGCCGAATCACTAAAGGGGCAAATATCGAACATTTGTGAATGCCTAAAAAAAACTTTTTGAGTTTTTGTATGTGTGCAAAGCATTTTGAAAATATCTCAAATAATAATGTTATTCTAGACCTGTGAAATCGCTTCAATCATTTGTAATAACCCTGTATTAGTAAATGATCTGTGTGTACGAAATAGTGCTATTCTTCCTTCACTTCCATCACTATATATATATGAATATTTGTCGTCTTCTGAAAGTTCTTACTTCTGTTAATCTTACGAAATAGGACCATGGACTTGCTCTCTTACATTTCAATTGTAGATGCAGACAACTGAATCCAAGGACACCAGTGCCTCTCAAGATGAAAGAAATCCTCCCAACTTGGCTCCACTTCACTTCAATAAAAATACTTAATACTCTTACTAAGTCTTCTCTTATTCAGAATCACATCTAATACACAACACTTGCAGCATGTCATACTTTGAGCAATACATCTCAACCATCCTTCTACATGTGAGAGAGTGAAATAAAATCATGTAAAAAGAAAAGTGAATGATGTTTTTTGTTCATTTGTCTGCTCCTTGTATTGCTAATACCATTTACTTACCTTCCCACCTTCATCTTGGTTAAGGTTTTGCACAACATTACTCCATCTGCGATCTTGCTGTTGTATAATTTTGATTTGCTTGCAAAACTTGTGGTAAACATATGGTTGTGTTGTACCTTGCCTTTATAACATTTTTAATTTCTTTATCTTGCTCTGTTAATTCACTAAATTCCTCAAAATCTTGTGGTAACCTAGGCATCTGCATCAACATTCTGTAACATAAATGATCCTGAAACTGAATTCTTGTAAAATATATACACCACCTAGTAGACACCACCTAGCTAATCTATGGTGCAATTGTTTACATGTTATAAGAAATAACAGTTACTGATGATCACAGCAAACTTTGGTATTTTTCCCCCATAAAAAATATTCAAACTTTTTAAATGCCCATATTACAGCTAAAATTTCCAATTCTGAGACAGAGCACGGTCTTTCTGCTCCTGATAATGTTCAACTAGCAAAACTGATGACCATGGGTACTTCTTCACATTCTTCTCACATCTGGAACAAGCATTATCCCAGTCCCTGAGATGATGCATCTGTGCATAGACAAAAATTATTGGCAATGTAAGGGTGGCTAAGAATGTTTGCATAAATTAATGCCTGCTTAGTGTTATTAAATTCCTTCTGACACTTATCATCCCATACCTATGGCTTGTTCTGACAATATGTCCCAAAAATTTGACTTGTTCCTTACCAAAGTTAGACTTTCTTAAATTGGCTGTAACTCCGTAATCTGCCAATTGTTGAAGTACCTGTCCAGTCAGCCTGGTATGTTCTACCCAGGTGGGTGTGGCTATTAGCATGTTGTCTACATAAACAGTGACTTTGGTAAGCAATTCTGGTACTCAGACCTTGTCCAGTGCCAATATAAACATGCCTGCACTGATGTTCAGTCCAAAAGGTAGAACACAAAATTCATACCTCCTGCCACCACAAACAAATGCTGTGTCTTATTGACTTTCTTGGTGGAGCTTGTTTGCCAGTACGACACCTTGAGAGCAAGTATTCTGAAATATTTTGTATTGTAATACTTTAAAAGCTGTAGGTACAAGATGTCTGGTCTCATGCACGCTGTTACTAAAATCTTATTGATACCTCTAGCATTGAGAACTAACCTTACAGATCCATCTGGTTTACTTACTAGTAATATAGGTCTCCAATAGGGTGAAAATGAAGAGTATTTACTTTCCCATTTAATCATCCGATTGATCTCTTCCCTTACTGCCTCTTGTTTTGTCCATGCAATAGGATATGACATTACACAAAATGTTTCATGTGGATAAACTGCAAATTTATATTCATAGTGTTTGATTACTACAGACTTCTTACTGAAAACATCTGCAGACTTAAACAACAACTCTGAAAGTTCTTGTCGTTGCATATCATTTAGCATCTGTGATTCATGTAGTGTATGCTCTACCATTTTGTTACTAACAGCAGTGTTTGCTTCTCATTTGGGATCAAATTTGTAAAATTCAGATTTGGAAACGAATATTGTACTATTACATTTGAATCTGGTGTGTTTTTATTACTTTTAGCAGGTGTTTTGACTAAATCAACATAAAAATTTCAATATAAATATCTACATCTACATCTACATTTATACTCCGCAAGCCACCCAACGGTGTGTAGCGGAGGGCACTTTACGTGCCACTGTCATTATCTCCCTTTCCTGTTCCAGTCGCGTATGGTTCGCAGAAAGAACGACTGTCTGAAAGCCTCTGTGCGCGCTCTAATCTCTCTAATTTTACATTCGTGATCTCGGGAGGTATAAGTAGGGGGAAGCAATATATTCGATACCTCATCCAGAAACGCACCCTCTCGAAACCTGGCGAGCAAGCTACACCGCGATGCAGAGCGCCTCTCTTGCAGAGTCTGCCACTTGAGTTTGTTAAACATCTCCGTAACGCTATCACGGTTACCAAATAACCCTGTGACGAAACGCGCCGCTCTCCTTTGGATCTTCTCTATCTCCTCCGTCAACCCGATCTGGTACGGATCCCACACTGATGAGCAATACTCAAGTATAGGTCGAACGAGTGTTTTGTAAGCCACCTCCTTTGTTGATGGACTACATTTTCTAAGGACTCTCCCAATGAATCTCAACCTGGTACCCGCCTTACCAACAATTAATTTTATATGATCATTCCACTTCAAATCGTTCCGCACGCATACTCCCAGATATTTTACAGAAGTAACTGCTACCAGTGTTTGTTCCGCTATCATATAATCATACAATAAAGGATCCTTCTTTCTATGTATTCGCAATACATTACATTTGTCTATGTTAAGGGTCAGTTGCCACTCCCTGCACCAAGTGCCTATCCGCTGCAGATCTTCCTGCATTTCGCTACAATTTTCTAATGCTGCAACTTCTCTGTATACTACAGCATCATCCGCGAAAAGCCGCATGGAACTTCCGACACTATCTACTAGGTCATTTATATATATTGTGAAAAGCAATGGTCCCATAACACTCCCCTGTGGCACGCCAGAGGTTACTTTAATGTCTGTAGACGTCTCTCCGTTGATACCAACATGCTGTGTTCTGTTTGCTAAAAACTCTTCAATCCAGCCACACAGCTGGTCTGATATTCCGTAGGCTCTTACTTTGTTTATCAGGCGACAGTGCGGAACTGTATCGAACGCCTTCCGGAAGTCAAGAAAAATATCATCTACCTGGGAGCCTGTATCTAATATTTTCTGGGTCTCATGA
Source organism: Schistocerca cancellata (assembly GCF_023864275.1). NCBI lineage: Eukaryota > Metazoa > Arthropoda > Insecta > Orthoptera > Acrididae > Schistocerca > Schistocerca cancellata. Next base: position 157,963,481 of record NC_064635.1, on the reverse strand, counting down.
ACAAATAAAGCAAGTTGGGTTTCACACGATCGCTGTTTCCGGAATCCATGTTGATTCCTACATAGTAGATTCTGAGTTTCCAAAAACGACATGATACTCGAGCAAAACACATGTTCTAAAATTCTACAACAGATCGACGTCAGAGATATAGGTCTATAGTTTTGCGCATCTGCTCGACGACCCTTCTTGAAGACTGGTACTACCTGTGCTCTTTTCCAATCATTTGGAACCTTCTGTTCCTCTAGAGACTTGCGGTACACGGCTGTTAGAAGAGGGGCAAGTTCTTTCGCGTACTCTGTGTAGACTCGAATTGGTATCCCGTCAGGTCCAGTGGACTTTCCTCTGTTGAGTGATTCCAGTTGCTTTTCTATTCCTTGGACACTTATTTCGATGTCAGCCATTTTTTCGTTGGTGCGAGGATTTAGAGAAGGAACTGCAGTGCGGTCTTCCGCTGTGAAACAGCTTTGGAAAAAGGTGTTTAGTATTTCAGCTTTACGCTTGTCATCCTCTGTTTCAATGCCATCATCATCCCGGAGTGTCTGGACATGATGTTTCGAGCCACTTACTGATTTAACGTAAGACCAGAACTTCCTAGGATTTTCTGTCAAGTCGGTACCTAGTATTTTACTTTCGAATTCACTGAACGCTTCACGCATAGCCCTCCTTACGCTAACTTTTACATCGTTTAGCTTCTGTTTGTCTGAGAGGTTTTGGCTGCGTTTAAACTTGGAGTGAAGCTCTCTTTGCTTTCGCAGTAGTTTCCTAACTTTGTTGTTGTACCACGGTGGGTTTTTCCCGTCCCTCACAGTTTTACTCGGCACGTACCTGTCTAAAACGCATTTTACGATTGCCTTGAACTTTTTCCATAAACACTCAACATTGTCAGTGTCGGAACAGAAATTTTCGTTTTGATCTGTTAGGTAGTCTGAAATCTGCCTTCTATTACTCTTGCTAAACAGATAAACCTTCCTCCCTTTTTTTATATTCCTATTAACTTCCATATTCAGGGATGCTGCAACGGCCTTATGATCACTGATTCCCTGTTCTGCACTTACAGAGTCGAAAAGTTCGGGTCTGTTTGTTATCAGTAGGTCCAAGATGTTATCTCCACGAGTCGGTTCTCTGTTTAATTGCTCGAGGTAATTTTCGGATAGTGCACTCAGTATAATGTCACTCGATGCTCTGTCCCTACCACCCGTCCTAATCATCTGAGTGTCCCAGTCTATATCTGGTAAATTGAAATCTCCACCTAAGACCATAACATGCTGAGAAAATTTATGTGAAATGTATTCCAAATTTTCTCTCAGTTGTTCTGCCACTAATGCTGCTGAGTCGGGGGGTCGGTAAAAGGAGCCAATTATTAACCTAGCTCGGTTGTTGAGTGTAACCTCCACCCATAATAATTCACAGGAACTATCCACTTCTACTTCACTACAGGATAAACTACTACTAACAGCGACGAACACTCCACCACCGGTTGCATGCAATCTATCCTTTCTAAACACCGTCTGTGCCTTTGTAAAAATTTCGGCAGAATTTATCTCTGGCTTCAGCCAGCTTTCTGTACCTATAACGATTTCAGCTTCGGTGCTTTCTATCAGCGCTTGAAGTTCCGGTACTTCACCAACGCAGCTTCGACAGTTTACAATTACAATACTGATTGCTGCTTGGTCCCCGCATGTCCTGACTTTGCCCCGCACCCGTTGAGGCTGTTGCCCTTTCTGCACTTGCCCAAGGCCATCTAACCTAAAAAACCGCCCAGCCCACGCCACGCCACACAACCCCTGCTACCCGTGTAGCCGCTTGTTGCGTGTAGTGGACTCCTGACCTATCCAGCGGAACCCGAAACCCCACCACCCTATGGCGCAAGTCGAGGAATCTGCAGCCCACACGGTCGCAGAACTGTCTCAGCCTCTGATTCAGACCCTCCACTCGGCTCTGTACCAAAGGTCCGCAGTCAGTCCTGTCGACGATGCTGCAGATGGTGAGCTCTGCTTTCATCCCGCTAGCGAGACTGGCAGTCTTCACCAAATCAGATAGCCGCCGGAAGCCAGAGAGGATTTCCTCCGATCCATAGCGACACACATCATTGGTGCCAACATGAGTGACCACCTGCAGATGGGTGCACCCTGTACCCTTCATGGCATCCGGAAGAACCCTTTCCACATCTGGAATGACTCCCCCCGGTATGCACACGGAGTGCACTTTGGTTTTCTTCCCCTCCCTTGCTGCCATATCCCTAAGGGGCCCCATTACGCGCCTGACGTTGGAGCTCCCAACATAGCTGACAGCAATGATGTGTCCAAATTCAATGACTTAATAAAAAACCTTGGCTTCGAAGCAAACTTCATGCAACCCACTAGAATAAATGCACAGTTAGTGACCTGTATTGATAATACAAGGTGTGCCTCAAGGCCCCCATTTTGGGGCCAATCCTGTTCCTATTCTATGTAAATGATTTCCCCATAAATACAAATTCCCCGTCAGTTCTGTTTGCAGGTGACACTTCTGTTTTAATTGAAGATGATGAAGAAAAAATTAAGAGCTCCAGTGTGAGCACAATGGGTACTCTAGAAAACTGGTTCCAGTTAAATGGCTTGAAACTGAACATTGCAAAAACCAATACGGTACATTTCAAAACCAAACATTTGAAATGTGTGGGTCTTAAAATACACCATCACAATCATCCTATGGAAGAAGTTAACACAGTCAAATTCCTAGGACTAAATGTGGACAACAACTTAAAATGGAGTACACATATTGAGTTCCTATCAAATAAACTAAGCAGCTTTGCATTTGCAATGCAAATACTAGCAAACTCTACTGACATGGGTACACGAAAAATAGCATATCATAGTTATTTTGAATCTGTCATTAGGTATGGTATCATTTTTTGAGGAAATTCAAGTAGTGTATCTCGAATACTGAAACTGCAAAAGAAAATAATAAGATACATGTGTAGTGCACAACAAACAGCATCTTGTTGCCCATTATTTCAGAACGTGCATATCCCATACACATTTATGTAATTATAATCTTTGTACACAGCAGACAAAAATTATTTGAGGAAAATCATTTTAACCACACGTACAACACAAGAAATAAAAATAATTTTATATTACCCACACACCATTTGAAATTATATGCACGAACACAGTACATGGGGATGACAATATATAACAAGCTAACGGGCAAAAATATATTTAATATGAAGCCAGAGAGTCTAAAAATAAGGCTACAGCACATTCTGTAGGATAAATACTACTATTCAGTAGAAGAATTCATAGAGGATGACATGATAATTTGAGCAAGGGGTAATTAATTTTTAGTCTTTAATTGTAAGTGTAACAAAACTGAATTATTATTATGATACCATTTGTTAAAATCAGTTGTTTTAATTAATTGTTTGTTTTTTATTGTATGTGTATTTTTATATTGTATTATTGTTATGGTACCATTTGTTAAAAATCAGGTGTTGTATGTATATGGTAAAACTTTACCAAAATTTTGACGTGTCTCCTGTACCTAAATCAAATGATTTAGATTATGTACGTTATGGGACTAATAAACCACATTTCACAATTCTGTGTTTTGTATGTTCTAAATGTATCTGTGCCAATATGACAATGATAAGCTTGTGAATTATAAGGAAGTTGCACTTGTCTGTAAAATGTTCAATTTGTAATGGAATAAGTGCCTGATGTGTCAGCAATTTTGTGTTACTGCCTGCAATTCTGGACAGGGTATGTTGGAAATTTGCCTCTCTTCTTAAACTCACAGAAAAATGATTTTGACATTAGGTTTGTATATGAAACTGTATCTAAAATTAACTGTGTGTCAATATTAAATATTTTCAGCTTAATAATTGCTTGTACTAATTCTCCCTGCATATTATTCATTATCTCTAACTCATGCTGAGACAGCATCCTTGACGTTCCTTGTTTGTCAAATCTTATGAAACAAGTTTGTAGTTTTCCTTTGACCCCCCCCCCCCCATAGAAGTCAAAAGGCTGGTGCTTAATAACAACCTGTTGGGGTTTCCCAACAGCTTAGTGTGACTTAATTCATTACCTGGAGTGCCAATTTTTGTTGTTGGCTGTTCATGACGTTTCTTTGTGAGTGACTGTGTTGTTATTGGTAGAAACGTTGGCTGTTGTACAGCATAAGACGTTTTTGTTGGCGCATGTTGGCCACTGCTGTGGCTGACTGTTTGCATTTGGTGTATGGCATTGTGATGGTGAATTGTAATTTGATCATGTATTGAAATTACTCCTGTTTTCAAAATTTCTTTTAAATCTTATGTATTATTCATTCCCGTACTCGTTACTCCTGGGTATGTAACTGTACTGTTGTGCCTACCATCACTGCTGTGTGTTTAGATCACGTTCCATGGTCTGATTTATGTAACTATGCAGTTGTGCCTGATTTTCTGTTGCTCTATTCAGAACAGGTCTGTCTTGATATATTAAGTTGATAGAATTAAGCACTGACAGAAAATATTCATTGTCATGCTCTGGCATTGTGACTAATTTTTCTCTGATGTTCCGTGTGTCCGAGTCTGTCTTGTACTGCCTCAGACCAGTATTTGTCAAGGAAAGCTCATTCAAATTGTGTGCAAGTGGTGCAACGTTTGGCTATTTCAGTTTCCCATGAAAGTAAATAACCTCGTGTATACCCCACAACAAATCTGATTTTCTGTGCTTCTGTCCAGTTGCATGGTAAAACAGACAAAAAGCACTGATAAATACTACCCGATTCTTTCTTTTACCTTTGGTAGTGAATGTAGGAAACTGTCGATGTATCAGCAAACCTTCATCTGCAAAAATTGTTCATAGACATGTGGCATTTTTGGTCATATATATGTGGTTATTGTAGCTACCTGTAATTCCAGTTGGTAATTGCTCAGGTGTTGGAGTTGTGGTTAAGTTTACATTTTGCACTATACAACTGTCACTGGTAACTACTATAGGACTTAAATTGTGGATAAATACCGACAGGTTGTGGTGTGCTCCCTAGCCTGTGGCTTATTTACATGCACATTGCGAGATCTGATAACATTTTCTTCTAAAAGATTGCCTATCCTACCTTCCACGGTTTATAGGTTAATAGTTAATGTTTACCTTGCTCACTATTTCATTTTATGTTTTCTGAATAGCTTATTCTACTACATCTATGTATAACTTACAGTCAGTTACTAACTAATGTGTAGAAGTCCGTTAATTGGTAGGAACATTTTGTATGATATGATTCTTCTGTAGTTGGTAAATATAACAAGTGTATTGTTAACATTTGATACCTAAGTGTTTATACACGATACAATTAATATAGAGACTAGAATTCACCATGTGTTTAATATTGGCGTACACGACAGTATTCTTATGAGTGAAACACTGCCAGCCTGTTACGCACTCTGTGTTTACTCACAACTAATTTTGCAGAAGACTAAATCTAATTTGGAAATTCGAATGCAGTGTTTGATACTGCTGTTACATGTTTAGCCTGAAGCAATTTTGCTAAGCTCTTCAATGGCAGTTTCCGAGTGTTTTATTCTTCCCGCATTATGGAAAAAAATGGTTGAGCATTGCTACAGTCAAAGATGTCCAACACCTACAATGGCTAGAAGTATTCAGAATGGGTAAATACACTGCGAGTAATTTCAAGGGATAAAGACATTGCTAATAAGCCTGGCATAAGTTGGGTTTTGACGCATTTTTGAAAATTTTTGCTAACCTTTGCTGAGTGATAGTCGGACATTTTGGTTTCTGAGCCATGAAACACCTGTGACACATGCACGAACAACAAATTCTGACCAGCACTTTTGTTTAGCAAAACTACTCGCACACTATCTCATTGCCAATATTTATGTACTGTATAATCTGTGTGAATCCATGTTTCATTTTAGTAAACTACTGGTCGCTTTGATTCTGATGAAAACCTGAGAAGGTATGGCCTTTTAGCAACAACGCCCTCTCGTCCACACAAAACGAGACGTTAATTTTGACACCTTCCAAAACGAAAATCCATAGACAGAACATTGCTTCTAAGAGTTTCCTAGCTAGCTTTGAAACTCATTTCTGTTTGACAAAAGTTGTGCAGCTTTCGCAAAGTTCATATTTCTTTCTATTGTTCATAATGCCATAGAAATTGCTGCCTGATAATACATTTATCCCTATCATTGGTCACATACTTATTGTGAGCTTCTTGCTTCTTCTGCTTCTTGGGCACTAGTTTAACTGTAGCTTCACTGTACCTCATCACGTGACCTGCCGCGTCAACACTTTGCCTTTCCAGGCAATAGGTATTGTTGCGTTCTCTGCAACGAAAATTACAGAATTCATTTCGGTAGTTGGCCAAGGCAGTCAGGACTAGTCTGAAGCACTTTCATTGCGTTTCGTAAGAACAGAATAATTTGTGCGTCTGAATTTCTTGCAACTTAGGATGTAAGAGGTAAATGCTTTTCATATAATGTACAATTAGTATTGCGCATACATGTTACTCATAAGTTAGAATTTTTCTCATTCAAGATGGCAGAATAGCAAAATTTATTTTTCTTACGATCTGTTACTTCAAAAATTGACAAGTCAACAAACAAGCACGCATCATCCCAATAGCTATAATGAAAATAAAGTGAACAAAAGTGAAATGATACAGCAATGACTAATTTGTTACCCCTTATTCCATGATCAGACAGGAAAGAACAGACACCTGGAACTTACGACAGATGTCAAGTGTCAGTTCTTTGAAATGAAAAACCTCAGTGCAGTGATGGAATATATTTCGACCTGCATTGGTACCCGTCAATGTCCCGGTGTGTATTTATTGCATTATTATGTTACTCCATCTCCTTATTCTTCCTCTCTCCATTGTCTTCCACCCCACTCTTTGAGCATTTCACTTGTGTCTGTAGTGAAATTTGGCCTAAAATTCAATTTCATGGGGCTCAATTCTTATGACTTCATCTCCTGAACAATGTAACCTACAGTAATATAATATTACATTCACGTGCAGTGGAACATCAGGAAATTGTCTGCGAAGTGTTGCAAATGAAGTTAGTACACTGACAACAGTTTCTGTACAAACTCATCCTCTTCCCCTTTCTGACTTGGACACAGTCCAATTGTACAGTGACAGTCTAACTGAAACTAATTTAAACATGTAAATTTTAACCATAAACAATGATTTCCAACAGAGGTGTATGGAAATATGTAGTTGTGAAAAAAGTTACGAAGAAAATAATTATAGAATCTTTAATGTTTAAAAGTCTGTTAATTGGTAGGAATATTTTACTTGCTATGAATCTTCTGTAATTAGTAAATATAACAAGTGTATTGTTAACATTTGATACCTAAGTGTTTATACATGATACAATTAGAGAGACTAGAATTCACTCGTGTTTAATATATAAGAATCTAGGTAATCGTTGAAATTTGTCATTTGTTTTAGAGTGAGAGTTTTATTTGTTAATTAATAAAATAATCATTTTAAACAATGCCGAGGATTGTTTGGGATTGTTAAGGAAGTATAAATAGTTACAGATACATTGGCAATGTAGTCCATTGGTTTTAGTTTTTGAGCAATGAGCATGTAGCTGCCCTTTTTGTATTGTAAGTGTTGTAGGCTAATGCAGTAATTCTTTGATTTTGTTTTGAAAGTATAATAAAAATGATGAAACTTAACACAAGACTGAACCAAATTAACTCTCCAGTAGTTAATTTACAGTGACTGTCAAGATACTCAGGATGTCTACTGCTGCAGATAATAAGTAACTATGAACAACCCCATTATTACGAGTAGTTAAGCATGTTATAAGCTAGAGGTACACCTTCATAGTTTGTTTATTTTGTTTAACAACATGGCAATTTTTTTTTACTGTCGAGCACAACTCATTTTGTGTTGCTTCAATATACGTCTTTACATCTGCAATTTTCTTTATCTGTTGCTCTACTAGTCATGATGGTCATTAAAAGAATCTACCTTCTGTTTTAACTCCGTAATGTTATTGTTAACTTGAGAAAGTACTTCAAACTTGGCTTGTCTTTCGTGTCATTTAATATTTCATCAATTTAAGTGTGAAAATTCTTGGCTAAGTTGTTGAACTTCTGTGGGACTGTGACTCGCAAATATTTGTTTTTGTTCTTGTTTCATTGTATTTAGATCTTATGTAACACTTTTGTTAGTGTTTTACTGTGTTCACATCCTGTGTCAAATTATCAATTTCAGTATTCTTATCTCGTTCTGTATGACTAACATTGGTGTGCACATTATCTAATTCCATGTTTATGTTGGGTAATAACTGTCATAGCAGTCAATCAGTTGTTCTGCTGTGGGTACTGTCAGCTTTGTAACATGTTGTCCAGATTCATATTTGTATTGTTCTCTTTCATTCGTAAGCAGTATGACACTCTGGGAGCTGCGTGACATTGTCTTGTCAATTGTAAACATTGTGTCGTCAAGGTTATTCTGCTGTCATTTGTCGTACCTGGGACACTCATCTCTAACCTACTTGAACTTTTTGCGGTAGACATATATGGCACCTGAACTTCAATTATTAGGCTGCTCAAAATTTGATGACAAATTACACAATATCAATCCCTCAGTGCTTGTGTTTGGTTATACTCCTGCAATATGGGCTTTTCAGATTAAAGATGCACAAGTTTGAAAAAGTGATATAGCTGTAGCCTACATTGCAACCTTATTGAAAAATGGCCTTAGGTCAAGTAGGCCGCTTCTATCCGAGTACCTTATATGTGTAACGAACTCCTCGCAATTCATAACTTTGTGAAAAACTGGACTATTCTAGCACACATTGCATTTCAGTTTTCTGGCAGCCACTGAGGTACATGATCAATGGTACATAGCTGTTAACACCATTAGTGTCAGAATCTGATACACAGGGAGAGGCAGAACAGTGAGAAAACAGTGTGTATCCCTTCTATGGTTATGAAACAGAAATAATTCACTTTGATTGGTCTACCTGTCACAGGTTTCTTTAAGATCTTCAAAAATGTAGAAATTCAGTTTTTTCTCCGCTTAAAGTATTTGCCTGATTGATACATACCAATGTGACCCAGGCAGTTGTCTGCTATCCAAGTTGGTCTTCAGGAAGATTAGTGTGAAATTTCCAGGCTAAGTGGATTTCAAATACACAATATTTGTAATCTCAAGACTGGAACATGTAGACAACTTCAGGGCAGATAATGTTTCTTTTGTAAAGACTGACATGCCCCTTGCCAACCCCTACCATTTATCAAGATGAGCCAGAAAGTGTTTTTGAGGTAATGAGCTGCTCATCTGTATACCAGGATGGTGTATCGACAATTTTATGGAAAGGATGTTGCTACTCACCTTATAGTAGAGATGAGTCAAAGATAGGCACAAGAAAAAGAAACAAGTAAGGTATTCAGTGGGACTGAACAACCAGAATGAGGTGGGGCAAAGGCAGGGCAACTAGGTGCAGTCAGGAGGTTAGATGGGGAGCAGAACAGGGTGGGGCAGGGGCGGGGACAGCAGGAAAGGAGAAGGAAGAAGACTGTGAGTACTTGTGGAAGAGTGCTGTAGTGGGAACAGGAAAGGGGATAGGAGGGTAAGGATATTCTGTGGTGACATGACAATCAACAAGCTGTCTGCATGAATGATCACCAACAAACTATGGCCAAGAAACAGCTGGACCACCCAGTTGTGAGCATGCTGCCAACACAACCTCCTTCATTTCAAGGACTGCTTCACAGTCTCTGCGAAATGGATTCTACCCACCAATACCAGCCTTTCTGAATTGCACAGATGGGAACTCTTCCTGCAACATCTCCTGTGTCTCTGTAACCCTCCTAGCCTCAACTTGGGGCAGTCAACTAAGATGTTAACACCTGTCTTTGTGAAAATTCTTTTAGTATTCACCACAGTAACATTTTTGTTTATGAAGCTCATGCTTGCTAATCATTTGATCAATGAGTAATCATCATCAGTTCCAGTTTCAAAAGACTCGATATTTATTGGTCACAGCAATAATGAGCCATCCACATTGGCTACATTGTCTCCTATCACAAGGAGTGTGTATTTGTAGTTGCACCTAGCTTCTTGATTGCAATGGATCTGGATCCTGTCAGGAAAATGATTTACTCAGACAGAGAAAGATACCATTGCTGCTTTCAGCAGCATTTCTTCTCTTGGCATACGCAGTAGCTTATTTTCTTTCTTTATTTATTTATTTTCATTGGATCCATACACAACATCTTTGCAACCTGTTATAAATGTAATGTATTCAGACCTTAGTAGCACTTGCCTCTGAAATTTAATACTTCCCTTTCCATGAAGGCATTGGTGCATTGGCCAGGAATGTACAGTATTGGCCAAAAATACGATTTTAGTACCACTACATTGTTGGAAAATTGATCCATTACACGATGCAAGACAGACCTCTCCATGTATCCAATTCAGAGTAGCACAGGGAATTGAGTTATCGACCAGACATGTCAATAGCTTGCACTGTCACTGCAACAAACAGTAGCCATTCTGGCATGTGAAATACATCCAAGGAGTTCACTGTGGTTGGTGTTACACAAGATGTAGTTTTACACTTCTCGTCTCCCTCAACACTGCTGTATCAGATTAACACTAAGATGGCTGATAATGAGAAGTTTACTTCTCCAAAATAAAGGGTATGGAAGTACTCCATTGCAAACAAGCATGTAGTTTGCAGTAGTGCGTCATTATGACACCCTGTCAACCATGAATTCATCATTCAGGAAGCCTCAGCTACAATGCTTGAGAAGGACGTTCAGGAAGTTCCTCTGCTAGTTAAATCTAACTAACAGGAACAGATCATGAGGCTGGACAAGAACTTGCCAGCATCAGACATGGATTATATGACGAGGTCATCTGTGACAGAACAGTTACAGATGCCACTTACCATTCATCAGAAAGAGAAGCATAATGAAGTTTTGTACTATATATACTTGTCATTCCACTAGGTTACCAATTCTTTTCAAGTCACATACTGCTCTTAATATTCAGTAAGCTTTCAAGGGCCAATAGTTGTTTTTTTTAGTAACTAATTTTTGAACATTAAAAAGAACTTCTTGGTGCAAAATCGATACTAGTCCAATTTCTTCAATTCAATAAATAGTCAATTATAATTGCACTGGTAGTCGAAATAAGGTTGGACAAAGACAACACCAGTTAATGAAGTTCTTCTATTGTAGGAAATAGTGTTTTACTTGGAAGTATGAAAAATTTATCTTATATGGTTATTGCACCAATGCATTCATCTGTCTGTGCATTTGTAGCAAAAACAGCAAAAGTGGAATATGGACCTAGTATTACAGTACCTAAAAATTCAGTTGTTGCAGAGGGTATGAACCAAGTTATACTAAATTTCATGTTCTTACCAAATTGCCCTTAAATGAATTGCAATTTCTTCCTACATGGGGTTGAAAGTGATTGCCAACCCCTCCTTGAGTTTATGCATGACGTACGTACATCCACCAAAATACTTCTCGGGAACTCTTCTTCTACTCTATACAGGTTTTCTCAATTCACCTGCCAGTTTCAGTTTTTATAATGTACAGTGCATTGGATATGGCATAAATGTAGACATCACGCTATGTCACAAACCAATTTGCAACTTATAACCACAATCATTACTTCCATATCAGATTTGTTGGCTGTGCAACAATTTTTTCACCTTTCAAACTAATCTATACCTGGGTCTGAACTATGGATTGGTCTGTCACCACAACCATGAAAAAGGAGAAATTAGTGAGCTTGCACAGTACTATTACACACTGAACCCCACATGTAGTTTCTGATAACCAAGTTAATTTGGCTGTGGCATTTCAATAAACAGAGCTGATTTAGAGGAACACAACACACTAATAATCTTAACGATTACTGATGCAAGTGACTAATCATCAGTATCATTACTGCTACAAGAGCAACTTCAATGTGAATCCAGGAACTTGGTTCAATTAACAGCCTTTCACAAGGTCAGCAGCCAGTGACTTTCAGGAGTGGCTCTGAACTGGCAGAAGCTGGTAACATCACTTCTGAAGGTTCTACAGAATAAGATAACCATAATACACTGATCAATTTATACAGAAACTCTCAAAAAGAATACTTCAACTGTTTCACGTTATTATTGTGGGTGGCAGAATGAAAGCACCAAGAGGTGACCCATCACATCTAGAAAGCTACCGGCACCATCCATGCAGTACTGTAAATACATATTCCATCTTGTTATGCAAGTATTCACTTAGGCAGATGAAAAACCATTTACACAGTCTGAAATCTCATTAACTTTATGAATGTGTAAGGAATAGCTTTTGGATCAATGTTACTGGAGAATGGTGAAAGTTTTATGAATAAATTTAACAGCTTGTGAGGTGGTACTGAATCTAGTTGAGGAGAATGGCATCATCTGACTAAAAGATGAGAGCAATTTATAGAACAACATTTCAGTTCAGTGTGTAGGCCTGCAATAATGATGAACAATGTATTACACTGTTCACAATGCACTTTTTTATGGGACTTCAGTGGATACTGACACTTGTCAACAGCAGTGAAGCCACTGTCACAAGAAAATACTCAGTCCAGTTAATAATGAAAATTAGCTATGTATTTCAGTTGAGGCTTGTTAGTTACACATAATAGGATATAATAGGATAAAGATGTGAACAATGAAGGTGAGGAGAAAGAGTTACACAAATTATTTACCTTATTAACACCACTTGGATTTCCACATCACCATAGAGGTACCAAGAATGATGCGTTACTCTATATTTTACATGGCGAGTTCCCCAGTAGGCCTATAAACCATGATAAGCACAAAAACAAGAAAATTTGTGTTTTGAAGATACAAGAAAATACCATGTATCAGCAAAATGCGTCACCAAATACGAATAAGAAAGGACAAAGTTAAATATTTTCAGATATCTATGTAAGAAGCTTTGCAAGTGTTATGGCTACACTGAAAATCAAATACAAAGTAACTGGCATTAAAAAGCTTGGTGTCCCTCTACTGGAAGCACTAAAACATGTGAAACAGGGATGAAAAGGATTCAACAAACTTTAATGGCTGAGAAAAAGGTGTCTATAAAAATCCAAACAACAATGCAAACAGGATTCTAAAAGGAACTTGAGAAAGAATTCCACATCCAGCAAGTGTTTTTTTCTTGTAATCATACCACAGAGGCATGGTCTAAATGAAGCCTGTCGCCTAAATAAAGACTGAAAGAACAAACAAAGTTCAAGAATATACGTAGCGATGTTCTTTCCTGGAGCTACAAGCTCAGAAAAGGAACATTTCATGGAATATGTCCTACACAGAAAGGATTTGAAAAACCATACTGTGCAAAGAAATGCCAGATAGTATAAGGTGTCCAAGAAACGAAACACAGATCAATCCCACTGTCAACAATGAAAGAAATGGTAATATTCCCATGACAACCATCACTGACTTAGGAAAATGAAGGAGAAACATCAGCCCTGCAGAAGAAGGCATCACTGATCCCACCAGAAAAAGCACTGTCAACCACACAGCACATGGCAGGAAATTGGGGAAGGAGGAGAAAGAACCAAGAAACACAAAAATCTAAATGAGCAGATTTCTGCACCAGCCTCAAGCAGGGGATAACCAAAATATAGATAGAAGTACAAATGTTCTACTGTCTACATTTTGCACAACAGTATACATTATGCATGGAGTGAAATAGATGAAACAGAAGCAGCAGTAGCAGCATAACTAACAAATTTCACTATTATAGTACACGAATATTATTTTCTAACAAACAGAACTATAAAAAGGTGGCTGATTTCTGTACACATGAATAGAAGTGTGGAGGAGCTGCAGCACATGAAAGGAGGAATTGCATTCCATGGTCAGTGGACAAGTGAAAAGAAATGTAATTCGAATTAGCGTCAATACTGACAATGCTGAAAAGAGAAAAGTGGTTAACATCAGGGCTAGGGTTTCTGAAGGAGCTAGAACTGTTTTCACACAGGACTGTCAGTGAATTCTCTTGCATAATGGCAGCAGGTGATCTAAACATGAACTCATTGAATGACAACTGTTACACTGAAACAGCCCTACAAGGTGCAGGGAAATTACAGAGACACAGATCATGTAATCATCAATTTATCACTTTACAGCCAAGTTACAGGTCTTAAATATAGCCACTGCAGATCGTTATGGGGTATTTACTGAAGACAAGACGGAAAGGCCGCACAACAGCTTTAATGAATTGCGACAAAGCCAGCGAGCCTAGGCAAACTACAAAGATATTGTGGACACTCAGTAAACCAGTAACATCTTAAACTAACATTATAACCAATTAATTATGTGAAAGTCTACTGTCACAAAACACACACAAAGCACTCCTCACAAGACAATGTTTATTCATTATCTGACTCAGTAAAAATAAAACACCGTTTAAACACAATCTACTGAGGGAGGAAGCCACAGGGAATTCCAGACCAGTAACTATTACACCAACATCATCTAAAACAACAGAATGTAACTAAAGCCAATAGTTAATTTTATAGGAGAAATATGCCCAGCATGGCTTTAGGAATTTTAGATCTACCAGAACAACAACAGCTGTCTGTTTAGTTTTTGTAACTAAGGCACTAGGTTAAAAGAAGTTTGTGGCATATTTCTTGACTATTCAGAGGCCTTTGTGTGTGCCACAACATTACTACTAGATATTCTCCTTGACTGTGTAATGGGGAAAGGGGCTGGTATTAAATTATCCACAGAAAATGAAGATGTGTGGAAAGAAGTGAACAGCACTATTACAAGTATCTATCCAAATTTTTAATTTATTTAAGCAATGGAAATTCTAGGTCAGAATATAAACATTATCACGGATAGGATACATTGGTACTCACTGTGAAGACGAACCATTGATATCTAGATAGACATGATGGAAAGACTGACCTATCAGCTTTCAGCCAAAACCTTCTTCACAAAAGACACACACTCAAGTCCCTATTATAGAATGTGCCTAAACCGTAGACCTGTGCACCAGCGCCCCAAGTGTGCATGTCTGTAACATTTCTGTAACTACAGGCAGGTTCATGAAGACCCACTACACCATCCACGTGGGATATACCTGGCGTGCATGCATAGTAAACAATGGTAATGCGTGATATGTGAACAGAACCGTCTTATCTCGAAGTCGTTCGTTCTACTGCACGAAACAAAAGTGGACTGTGTGACATATTGGAATGTCATCCGTTTGAATTATTCATAAGAAAATGAATATCATTAATTATTAAGTAACTGTTATTCTCTTATGTAGGTTACTTTTGTTGTTGTTGTTGTTGTTGTTGTTGTTGTTGTTGTTGTTTTCAGTCCTGAGACTGGTTTGATGCAGCTCTCCATATTACTCTATCCTGTGCAAGCTGCTTCATCTCCCAGGAACTACTGCAACCTACAGCCTTCTGAATCTGCTTAGTGTATTCATCCCTTTGTCTCCCTCTACGATTTTTACCCTCCACACTGCCCTCCAATACTACATTGGTGATCCCTTGATGTCTCAGAACATGTCCTACCAACCGATTCCTTCTTCTAGTCAAGCTGTGCCACAAATTTCTCTTCTCCCCAATCCTATTCAATACCTTCTCATTAGTTATGTGATCTTCAGCAGTCTTTTGTAGCACCACATTTTAAAAGCTTTTATTCTCTTCTTGTCCAAACTATTTATCGTCCATGTTTCACTTCCATACATGGCTACACACCATACAAATTCTTTCAGAAACTACTTCCTGACATTTAAATCTATACTCTATGTTAACAAATTTCTCTTCTTCAGAAACGCTTTCCTTGCCATTGCCGGCGTACATTTTATATCCTCTCTACTTCGACCATCATCAGTTATTTTGCTCCCCAATTAGCAAAACTCCTTTACTACTTTAAAAAAGTGTGTCATTTCCTTATCTAATTCCCTCAGCATCACCCGATTTAATTCGACTACATTCCATTATCCTCTTTTTGCTTTTGTTGATGTTCCTCTTATATCCTCCTTTCAAGACACTATCCATTCCATTCAACTGATCTTCCAAGTCCTCTGCTGTCTCTAACAGAATTACAATGTCATCGGCAAGCCCCTAAATTTCTTCTCCATGGATTTTAATACCTACTCCGAATTTTTCTTTCGTTTCCTTTACTGCTTGCTCAATATACAGATTGAATAGCATCAGGGAGAGGCTACAACCCTGTCTCACTCCCTTCCCAACCACTGCTCTCTTTCATGCCCCTCGACTCGTACAACTGCCATCTGGGTTCTGTACAAATTGTAAATAGCCTTTTGCTCCCTGTATTTTACCCCTGCCACCTTCATTCAAAGAGAATATTCCAGTCCACATTGTCATAAGCTTTCTCTATACGTCTATAGGTGCTAGAAATGTAGGTTTGCCTTTCGTTAATTTATCTTCTAAGGTAAGTCGTAGAGTCAGTATTGCCTGACGTGTTCCAATATTTCTACGGAAACCAACCTGATCTTCCCCGAGGTCGGCTTCTACTAGTTTTTCCATTCATCTGTAAAGAATTCACGTTAGTATTCTGCAGCCGTGACTTATTAAACTGATAGTTCGGTAATTTTCACATCTGTCAACACCTCTTTCTTTGGGATTGGAATTATTATATTTTTCTTGAAGTCTGAGGGTATTTCGCCTGTCTCATATCTTGCTCACCAGATGGTAGAGTTTTGTCAGGACTGGCTCTCCCAAGGCTGTCAGTAGTTCTAATGGAATGTTGTCTACTCCCGGGGCCTTGTTTCGACTCAGGTCTTTCAGTGCTCTGTCAAACTCTTCACGCAGTATCATATCCCCCATTTCATCTTCATCTACATCCTCTTCCATTTCCATAATATTGTCCTCAAGTACATCACCCTTGTATGAACCCTCTATATACTCCTTCCACCTTTCTGCTGTCCCTTCTTTGCTTAGAACTGGGTTTCCATCTGAGCACTTGATATTCATACAAGTGATTCTCTTTTCTCCAAAGATTGTAGGTTACTACTGTTCTGATTTAAGGACTCAACAGTTATTTTTATATTATGACACTCGGTATTTATACAACATTGAGCACATGGAGTACCCATCTGCGCTTGGAGCTATTGCCCAGGTAGTGACAGTAAATCTTCGGATTTGGGCAGAACGATGACGGAAATAAAAAGCCAGACGTCATCGAGTTCAATCCTGGCTGAAAAGAAGGCACAAAGGCAGGGGATTATATTCACTGCTTACGAAAGAACTGAGGGTCTAAGATCTGCATGAATTTCGAGCCTTCGTGAGGATGGACATGGCCTGTTTCGAGAAGCTGCTGTCTACAATAGAAGATGGAATTACCAAGTGTGACAGTCACGAGGAAGGCTGTTTCGCATTCTCGAAAATAAGAAATAAATCCTATGTTTATAAGTTTTGTGTTTATACCAGTCTAAATCATGAATAAAACACCAGTAAATACCCTGTTACATTGCAGGCTGGATTTAACATTATGTTTACTGGCGACTGGGAAATCTTAAGAATCTGGCTTTTGGCCACAATAGCACAGCACACTATTTCAAAAGTTGTTGTGGATATATGCACTGCAGATAGCAACACTTTAAAGAACCAGTACTTATAGGTGTACTTGGGCTACTCTTCCAAGTTTGGACTATGTCTGTGTGGGTGCTACTCAGTTTCGCAGTCATCTGTCACACTAGGTTAAACTGCAATGACTTTCTCCCTTTCAATGCCAGTTTCTTTTTTCTGGCATGCAGAAATAAAGGACGAGATGCAATCAAATCAAACATGAGCTTTCGTAAGATATTACAATGCAAATCGAAAATCACCATTTAACATTACACCTTTCCTCACTGTACGCCTGATTTAGGACACTAATACCTCTTTGCTCCATTTCATTTCTAGAATACGAAGCTATTAGTAGAAAAAATCATTTCGCACACATCTAGTATGAGAGAGTCTACTGAAAATAAGTTCAGAGGTAGCAGTCATGTGTACACACGTCTGCTTTGGTGAATGAGTGCACATTTCTCTTTTCTGATGAATGCTTTGACTGAAAGCTTATATACAATAGTCTTCATCGTGCCTGCCTGGAAATCAGTTCATCATCTTTATAGTGAATAGCACACTATCCCTCCCATAGTAAGTTTGAATTTCTTTGATTCCTCGTCTTACACATCTGGTTCTGTAGGACAAAAAGGAAGAGTGAATCTCCAAGTCATGGAGTGAGTCAGTACATCAAATTGACATTCGGAAATTAACGATCGACAGTTAAAATGTACACCAATTCTATCCAAGCAACATTCGGCTTGTGTATATTAGCACAATCAACATTGTAACAAGCATCAGTTTATTCATTTTTCAGGAATATCCCAAGAAAGAGTGTGAGTGCGTGACCTACTACCATTCTTTTTTCCATGCAAATGGTGTGCCTCAAAGTAGGTGGAAATACTTCACTTCTTGAAATTACAGTTTAACAGCCGACTTAGAAAACATTCTCAGAATATGAAACTGGGAACAGTCACTTCACTTCAATAATATTTATCTTTTATAAAATATTAACAAATCCACATGTAAGCAAAGAGATGCTAGCAAAACGATTTGAAAAATGTTGTGACTTCGAGCTAAAAGAATTCCTGGGTATGGTTATGGATACGTACTCCAGATGGGATTGAGTTCAACAACATTTCTGATGAAAAAATGTTGCTACAGCATACACATGGACGCTACTAACAGTGTACCATGGGCTACGTAATTCACAACTATTTTATGGTATCTTGGCCTGTGGAAGTTCTGCAAATACACACATACAAACGTAAGTAAAGCTAAAAAAGAAAGCTGTAAGATATACTAAAATATGATTTCTTAAATATACTTACAGACAGATTTATGGAACTAAACATTAAGGCTAAAGGGCACTTTCATTGTCAGCAGCTCCCGCATTGTGTGCAGATGTTGGCAAATTTTGAATGTTGGTCACAGCCGAACATGCAATTGTATTCAAGAGCCAATTAGAATCACAGAATCTAATGGCTTCCTTCAGTAGAACACACAAATTACATTTCTTTTTGATATGCAGAGCACCAGTGTAATTTTTGCTCATCTGGTTATTAGGAATTGCAAATTTGGTTAATGTTTCATGTACTTTGTTAAGAAAAAAGTGCTGACAGACTGACCAGTAGCATAGCCCGAGGCCTATGTTACGTTTGAATGTAACACTTTGGTTGAGTTAAAGAGAGCCAACAAGTCAACAAGAAAATATGCGAGTTCTAATAGCTTGACATGTAGTGTAGCTGGAGAGATGTTCATAATTGCAATAACGTACTGCCACTTCTTATTTTTTATTTTGTTTGAAATTGTGACACCTAAGTCAAATTCTAATCTAACGGAACAAAAACCAGCTAACTTTACTGACAAACTATTAAATATAGGTATGAGGATTCAGGTGCGCTACTGACAACTGACTCCTGACTCCTCAGATTCAGTTCTCATTGTTTGTCAAGATAGTTGTTACCGTCATCAGTACACAATGCTAAAGCCAACAACCTAAGTGCAATTTTGTGAACACTAAACACTATGTTGCTTGCACTTTAAGAAAACCAATATTTATGTAAAAACTAAGTGTGCTGCATTATTGAACACATACTTATGATTTTAACACAAGGGAAAATTGTAATCATGCTGAAGCACATCTGCTAAAATTGATCAACAGCAACCATAAATATAACATGCTTCCTACACAGTAATCTGCCATTGTACATACAGATGAAACCAAATATGGCTGTTTTCAAAGAAAATCTTTAATCCAGCGTGTAACAGTCCCTGGTAGCTAAACGTTATGTAACATACAGATAATCACTTCTTTTATTTATATATTCATGTAACTGTACTTCTGAACTACATTCAGTCATGATGTGTCAAGTATCATTATTTGAGAGAAAAATGATACAACTAATCGTGCACAAAAATCAAAGTCATATTGATTTAATTCTTACCGTATGTGTTCAGGATTAACATCCTTTGTCAATACATCCCTTTCACATGTGCACTACACAAGGTGGCAAAAATCCATCATGACTTAGAGATTCAGCCACATCTCTGCTTCTGTGTGGGTGGAGAATCCAAAATCCTTTTTACACCGACAGATGCCACGTTTTACCTGCAACATTACAATTCTTACTTCAACTGCCATCAAACCAGTAACTACCAATAACTATACCTTATCTTTCAAATAAATAAATAAACTTTTTATATAATTCCATCATCCTGGGTGACAGGATATGGCTGAAGCAAATTACAGACTGTAATTTTTTATATGTTTAACATGTGGAAAAGATAGCACTAATATGTTTGGGTGATTATTCTGTGCCATTTGTATTTGGAGGATATATTTTGGCCACCCTGTGTATCCTCACATACTGCACAATCGTCAGCAGGACCCATTTTAATAATGATCTGACCCTTTTTATTACATGTTTTATCTCACGATGTTTTGATAAACATCGTGAGATGTTGTAGTCTTAAAAAATATTATTTGAAGGCAGAGCAATTTACTGAATTCTAATGTCTCCCATCCATTAACTCATTCATGTTGATGACGATTACAGGCTTTTCATCCGACACGTGAAACATTGTACATGATACATTAATGTAACATCACCATGCAGTGTAGATAATAAACTATTAATGAAGTGCAAAGAGGTAATGTGTACTAAATTTATGAATCCCACTGGTATCTCAGACAGATCAGTCTCAAACACTGTCTCACTGTGGTGGAGCGGAATTGGAGATATGAAGCTACAAAGGAGAAAAGCAACTACTTGTTCAATTAAACAGCTACATAACAAGCAATGCTAATATAGGTATTGTCAGCGACCAGCGATGTGTTGACAGTCCCACCACCCTCAGTACAGGTTTACAACAGTGCAGCAGAATAATAAAACTGCCCCTCTGTTTCTTGGGTTCCAAGCTCTCAGTTGTACATGCACACACACCAACAATAATGGTCATGTATCAAATGGGCCCAGTAAGCTGCAACATCAGCAGTATAATCACATCTGCCAGTCACTGACTAGCCTGTCACAACTGTCTCCTTTTGTATCTCGTGTCCCACTTCTGAAATATGGGTTGCTTGTTAAAATAGTCTTTCACATTTACACATCCTGAATCCAAATGTCTGAATTATCAGTGCCTAACTTGAAATGTCACTTTCTAGTTCAGTTATTTTACTGAAATAATAGGGGTACTGTTAGATGAGCAACTATCAATGATGCATTGAACACAATTATACTCTACCCGTGGAAAACTGGTGCCCATGGATTCAGGTTTGACATGGGATACAGGTCCACAGGATGTTGACCTGTCTCGCTGAGTGCACTGTAAAGACATAAAAGTTGCTGATATTAATTTGAGACAGTTTATCAACAGAAAACAGCTAGTATGAGTACTAGGTGGACAAGAAGAGATTTAATTATATCAAACATGAGTATACCGTACCTCACAAAAAATGGCGCCTCCGGATTCAGGGAGTATTTTTGTGTCTCTCTTGCACTGCAATTGAAATATTTGTGTTACATTAGGAAGTATCATTACAGTCAAAATGGTGAAATGAACATATTTTAACATACAATCAAGCAACTACTTAAATCTGTAATAGGGAAACAAAGATAGCAAAGTCAACATAAATATAATAGCAATTCACACCATTGTCTCACATGCCATAGGATTTCAATAGTTGGACAGATACAGGTAGTTATAAAAATAGATACATGGTCAATGCATGGATATAAACAAATACAACTTCAGATTGTATGCAGACATTTCCTGCACCATTCATTATGCTGATAAGATAGCTGTAATCATTTCTGAGTATGCAGCTGTGTCCTTAGTTCTTGGACTTCATTAAGCAATACCTGAACAGAGAAGCATGGCTTCAACTATTACCTTTGATAAAGGGACCTTGAGGAATAGCTGCAATGAAATGCCTTTTTGCCATACCCATATTTTGTGGTATCCATCACATGTAAAATCATTCACTCAAGCTAACCAGCATCTAAGAATTCCTTTTATCCAAAATCAGCTGATTTTTGTCTTCACAAGCAATTCCATGATTTGGAAAAATATCTATGCTGAGGGTCACACAAAATTGGACACAAACAAACCATTACATATGTGGGATCATTCCTTATTAACACCCTCAATTGTGCAGACCACAATAGGAATGAAACTAAATTAAGAGTGGGCAGACATCATCACTCTAGGCTGAGTACGTGGCACATTGACCAACACAAATATAAAATTACACAAATCCACAGTGTCTATTCCTTCAGACACGTTCAAAAGAACACACACCACACAGTCATAACTGATTTGCCTCAATGGGCAATAGATCCACCGCATTCAGTGTCCTATCTCCTTCAGGAATCAAAAAGTAGTGAGCATGGAGGAAATTAACAGGGACTGTAGACAGGTGGCACAAGGTAGGAAGAGGCATGCCAAGATAGCTGTGATAAACATTGTGTCGGGGTGCACTGTGGTTCCCAACTACGAATCCCAGGCCAGCACTCACATTCACTCATCACCATTGATGCTGTGCAGAGTCCTGATGGAGCACATGTCACATGTCAATATTCCTTTCATTTCTCTCCTCTCCTTCAATTTACATAATAAACATGAATGACTCCATAAAATGGAGTTTGGCGATATAAGTAGGAGGATTAAGAGCCCAAGCAGCCACAAAACAGGCTATTTGTTCAAGGACAAATTTACCTTAATACGCAATTCAAAACAAATGAAGACCAGCTGAGGGCTGTTTTGTACTCATAAAAACCACTATTGTACTATTTTGGTTCCATTTTCTACAAAAGCAGCTTATGCATACGGCATTGGAAAAGTCTACCGGTAAGTAGGTTACACAAGTGAAAGCCGTTTATGCATACATTAATACTGCAAATAACACACAATTCATGAAGTGTGCCCATTGCACATTTTATAAGATTAGATATTTTCGAATGGTGTGAAAGCAGCGATGCTGCAAATCTGACGTGAGTCATGTATAATTTTCTTCTTTGCCTGGTAAAGTGGTGGTGATACATTTTTGAATACACTGTGCTTCCCTTCTACTTTTATTTTCCGTAATCTAGGTACATGGTAAAGGAGGAATACCAGAAATCTTTTTCATAGTTTTACACAAGAGTAGGTTTTCATCCAAACATGATTCTAACTGCCTTTGTTTTGCAATTTGAATGTGCTCATAGCTGCTTTCAAGTTTCACAAAAGTGACCCCATATTAAAGGTGAGAATGAAAGTAGGAACTGTATGCATTCTTTACCATTTTCTCACTACACCAGTATTTTAGTAAGCCGACGTGGCAACAGCTATGTTTGTTTACATTGCATACATTTACTCCACACTGTACTATGGCAATCTTCTGAGACGGTGCACCTAAGGTTGAAATAAAATATAAAAAAAATTTGAAAGTACGCTGTGAAATAGGTTAAGTGTGGAAAAAATTTATCATGAAAGGATGTATTTCATGCAGCATTAGACTTTCTTCCTTATGGTATTGGAAGGCACACTACAAACAATGCGTTTTATCACTACTAATCTGTTAAATTATAAAGTAAATCAAATTTGATTATGTTAATGTTTAGCATTCTTTAGATTTTCCCATCAATATTAACCTTAGTACAAAACCAGGGTTTTCAACAAACGTGACGGCAACACAGGCTGTGTATGTACAATGGTCCGTCTGCCAGATATTTACATATTTTTTGGGAAGAGAGGAAAGGAAAAACGACAGGGAAGGCTTTCAGGAGAGGTATGAACAATGTTTAACCCATGTGTGGCCATTGCCCTCAATTACAGTGTACGCTGCTTAAGCCATCATTGTGGTAAGGTAAGGTTTCCTTTGACAATGAGTACTTATGTTATACCCGTCATACAGTTATTCAGTTCAAGACTGTTAAAAAGAGTGAACTTTTTCAGAACTTGCTGCTTATTTCTATTTTTATTAGTGTGGCAGCATCTATGATAAGATCACTGTCACTTTCTGGTTGCTGTAGTAGTGTGTGTAGGCCAAAATACTTTATTGTATTTTGTGTTCCAGTGCATCAAAGCCTGCTGTCCTCATCTGCCAACACTGGGCACTTCCTTGATAAATGTTCTGTATTTTATTCTTCCCCAACTTCTTTCACATGACACACCAGATTTTGGGAATGGTTGAATAGGCAGCATAATCTGATTTTATGAAGAAATAGAAGCTGATATGGATGTAAATGAGCAGTACAATACAGCTGTTTGAACAACAGTAAGCATCACTGGAGAGAAACTCAAGATATGTTGGGAAATGTAAAAATAAAATACATTCTTCAGTTGTACCTAATGAAATTCTTGTATATGTTGTGTTGTCGATCTTTACTGGCTATCAAATTATACAGTGAAAGAAATTATTGGTCTGAGGATGATGACCTTGGTGTTCGAACAGTTAAAGATTCTTTGATTCATAATAGGTATCTTTAACTGAAACCTGAATTACATTTCAATATGGGAAACACCCTATAAAGCAATTTATCAGACTCACATCCACACACTTTGGATGTAAACTATGTGTGTTACACCTTACTATACAGCGTGAGTCACCTAACATTACTGCTGGATAAATTTTGTAAACCACATCAAATACTGACGAATCGATTCCACAGACTGAATGTGAGGAGAGGGGCTAGTGTAATTGCTTAATACAAACCATAAAAAAATGCACGGAATATGTTTTTTAACACAAACCTACGTTTTTTAAAATGTAACCCCATTAGTTTTGCTAGCACATCTGAACATATAAACAAATACATAATCAGTGCCATTTGTTGCATTGTAAAATGTTTATTACATCCGGAGATATTGTAACCTAAAGTTGATGTTTGAGTACCACTCCTCTGCTGTTCAGTCGTGTGTATCTGAGAGCACTGAATTACGTAGGGATCCAATGGGAACGGTGATGGACCTTAGGTACAGAAGAGACTGGAACAGCACATTACGTCCATATGCTAACACCTTGTTATTGGTCTTTTTCACTGATGCACATGTACATTACCATGAGGGGTGAGGTACACGTACACACGTGGTTTCCGTTTTCAATTACAGAGTGGAATAGAGTGTGTCCCGACATGTCAGGCCAATAGAGTTCAATGTGGTGGCCATCATTTGCTGCACACAACTGCAATCTCTGGCGTAATGAATTTCGTACACGCCGCAGTACATCTGGTGTAATGTCACCGCAGGCTGCGACAATACGTTGTTTCATATCCTCTGGGGTTGTAGGCACATCACGGTACACATTCTCCTTTAATGTACCCCACAGAAAGAAGTCCACAGGTGTAAGATCAGGAGAATGGGCTGGCCAATTTATGCGTCCTCCACGTCCTATGAAATGCCCATCGAACATCCTGTCAAGGGTAAGCCTAGTGTTAATTGCGAAATGTGCAGGTGCACCATCATGCTAATACCACATACGTCAACGCGTTTCTAGTGGGACATTTTCGAGCAATGTTGGCAGATCATTCTGTAGAAACGCGATTTATGTTGCAGCTGTTTGGGCCCCAGCAATGAAGTAAGGACCAATGAGGTGGTCGCCAATGATTCCGCACCATACATTTACAGTCCATGGTCGCTGTCGCTCTACCTGTCTCAGCCAGCGAGGATTGTCCACGGACCAGTAATGCATGTTCCGTAGATCCACTGCCCCGTGGTTTGTGAAACCCGCTTCATCAGTAAACAGAACTGCAACGCATTCTCTGTTAATGCTCATTGACAGAATTGCACTCGATGATTAAAGTCATCACCATGTAATTGCTGATGTAGCGACACATGAAACGGGTGAAAGCGGTGATGATGCAGTATGCGCATGACACTTCTTTGACTCAGTCCACCGGCTCTCGCAATGTCCTGTGTACTCACGTGTAGGTTCATGGCAACAGCAGCTAACACAACACACCAACTGCGCCCGCTTCTCCTGTGACGGTCCTGTTATGGACCCGTTTGCATGCTACGACCATACCTGTTGCACACAGTTGGCGGTAGATGTTTCGCAAAGTGCGGCATGTTGGATGCTCTCTGTCCGGGTACAGTTCTGCATACACCCTGCAGCCTTCAGCTGCATTTCGTCGACACTCGCCATAGATGAGTATCATCTCCGCCTTTTCAGAGTTAGAATACACCATGGTCACAATTCCTACAACACTACACTATCACAGACATCTGGTAACACGGTGTACTACAGTTGGTCTGAGTGCGGAGACGAATGCAGAAAAACAATAGCAGCAAGCGCTACATGCGGACACTGCGACAGCTAGACCAAACCAAAACAGTGCACTACAGCCACACTCGTAAACATGGTCGTCATCGTAAACATGTCCCTGCAGATGCCGCTCACAGACCGTGGCCCGTGTTTGTTACAACAAGCAACTGAACGTCGGAGGTTTCAAGCGTCAACTTTAGGTTACAATATCTCCGGATGTAATTAACATTTTACAATGCAGCAAATGGCATTGATTACATATTTGTTTATATGTTCAGATGTGCTAACAAAACTAACGTGGTTCCAATTAAAAAAATATAGGTTTGTGTTAAAAAACTTACTTCCGTGCATTTTTGTATGGTTTGTATTAAACAATTACACTAGCCCCTCTCCCCACGTTCGGTCTGTGGAATCGGTTTGTCAATATTTGATGTGGTTTACGAAATATATACAGCAGTAACGTTATGTGACCCATCCAATGTACTGGGAAGAACCGGAATGATGACAATGAGTATCTACCACTGAGTTCCAAAGTACTTTTGGACACGTTGTCCATTGTCACTAATTATTAGTCATGACTTCATCCAACAGTAGGGACTAGGCTTCCGTGCATGTGCAACCATAAGAGAAAGCAGAACAATAATGTCAACCTTATCACCAGATGTTGTTGTTGTTGTGGTCTTCAGTCCTGAGACTGGTTTGATGCAGCTCTCCATGCTACTCTATCCTGTGCAAGCTTCTTCATCTCCCAGTATCTACTGCAACCTACATCCTTCTGAATCTGCTTAGTGTATTCATCTCTTGGTCTCCCTCTACGATTTTTACCCTCCACACTGCCCTCCAATGCTAAATTTGTGATCCCTTGATGCCTCAAAACATGTCCTACCAACCGATCCCTTCTTCTAGTCAAGTTGTGCCACAAACTTCTCTTCTCCCTAATCCTATTCAATACCTCCTCATTAGTTACGTGATCTACCCACCTTATCTTCAGCATTCTTCTATAGCACCACATTTCGAAAGCTTCTATTCTCTTCTTGTCCAAACTAGTTATCGTCCATGTTTCACTTCCATACATGGCTACACTCCATACAAATACTTTCAGAAACGACTTCCTGACACTTAAATCTATACTCGATGTTAACAAATTCCTCTTCTTGAGAAACGCTTTCCTTGCCATTGCCAGTCTACATTTTATATCCTCTCTACTTCGACCATCATCGGTTATTTTACTCCCTAAATAGCAAAACTCCTTTACTACTTTAAGTGTCTCATTTCCTAATCTAATTCCCTCAGCATCACCCGACTTAATTTGACTACATTCCATTATCCTCGTTTTGCTTTTGTTGATGTTCATCTTATATCCTCCTTTCAAGACACTGTCCATTCCGTTCAACTGCTCTTCCAAGTCCTTTGCTGTCTCTGACAGAATTACAATGTCATCGGCAAACCTCAAAGTTTTTACTTCTTCTCCATGAATTTTAATACCTACTCCGAATTTTTCTTTTGTTTCCTTTACTGCTTGCTCAATATACAGATTGAATAACATCGGGGAGAGGCTACAACCCTGTCTTACTCCTTTCCCAACCACTGCTTCCCTTTCATGCCCCTAGACTCTTATAACTGCCATCTGGTTTCTGTACAAACTGTAAATAGCCTTTCGCTCCCTGTATTTTACCCCTGCCACCTTCAGAATTTGAAAGAGAGTAATCCAGTTAACATTGTCAAAAGCTTTCTCTAAGTCTACAAATGCTAAGGTAATGAAAAAGAAAGGGGGGGATGGGAGGTTTTGAGTTCAAATTTGATAGAGAGAACAAAATCTTCGTCACAAAATGGAATGATAAGGATTATGTTGTACTAGCAACTGATTTTGACCCTGTATCCCCACGGTCAAAGTCTAACATTGGAATTCATCCCAGAAACAGAAGCTCAGTATTTCACAACAACATGCACTGAACACACAAGAATATCATGGAGGTGCCATTCTTCATTGATGTCTAAAAGAGAAATATACAATTGCAATACATGGTTAATAGCGATACTAGTTCCTTTTTGTTTTTACAACAATTGTAGATATGATGGTTACAAATGCACAACTGACTTCCCGAATGAAAATGGTCCAAATTTTTTTCTTTTATGCCCTAAGTAAATTAAATTTACTCATTTAGATAAATTGAGTCATCAGGATACTGTTTTCCAGAAATTAAGACTACATGTCAATAATAAATTGAATGCTAATGGGTTAATACCATTTATTGTTGTTTAATTGTCCTTTAGGAAGTTTCTACTGTTTTTGTGGATGATTTATTTATTTATTTATTATTTGTCCTGTGGATCAAATCAGTACAATGGCTTGTACAACTGATATGGGATAAGTCAATACAAATATACAGTTTACAGGAGTCTAAAATAGTAAACATGAATACAGAGAAAAGATTATTTTACATTACCTACAAAATTATGTTACTTAAAGTTACAGCTTTACAGAGAATTGTTACATGATGTGACAAAACTGACTTAACAACATTCAGCTTTGATACTTTATCATGCACTAAGACAATTTTGATTCCAAATATTCCTGGATGGTATAAAAGCATTCTTTTAATAAAAGATATTTCACTGTCTGTTTGAATTTATTTATTTCTTGGATTTCTTGTATAAAAGTTGGAAGATGATTATATAATTTTATTCCCATGCACTTGACACCATCACTGTACAGTTTTGTTGAGTGGGGAAGTATTCTTAGAGAGGTTTTTGATCTTGTGTCATAATCGTGGTAGTCCATATTTTTGCTAATTTTGTTGATTTTTTTTTTGGTAAAGAATAATAATTCTAGTATGTATTGGCATGGGAGGGGCAAAATATATGATAACTGGTGTTATCCATAACAACACAATTCTCTTATGAACCACATAAATTTCGAAACCCATGTTCCTATACAACACTATTCCCTTCATGATAACTGGATTTACAGGATGCAAATGGCTCTGAGCCCTATCGGACTTAACATCTATGGTCATCAGTCCCCTAGAACTTAGAACTACTTAAACCTAACTAAGCTAAGGACAGCACACAACACCCACCCATCACGAGGCAGAGAAAATCCCTGACCCTGCTGGGAATCCAGGATGCAAGTATTAACATTAAGTGATATTCAGATTACCACACTGAAGTTTTCTTTGCCAGGCAGTGCTTTCATCCTGCCATTACCTTCTCAATCCTGTCGAATGTGTTTTATGGCATCACATTTTTGATTGAGCCAAAGTGAAGATCACCGTTCACGTTTTGTCTTTTCTGAAAACTAGCTCTAGCTACTATAACACCAGAATCTCTCCATCAAAACTAACCTCTCTAGCCTTGCACTTTCTGTACCAGTGTTACTGTACTGAAACATGTGCCACCTTTTGCCTCAGGAAACAAGCAACAGTCATAAAATTCCAACCAGCACAATGAACAATGTACTGCTGGAAATCGTCCAAATAAGTGACAGTTCTTCATTAGTTTCTTTCCGAAGACAGAAACCACTTATTGACCACAGCATTCCATTGCCTGTACTTCTGCAAAGCTTCTCAGTACAATTTGTAGTGGAACATCACATGCTTTGGGTGACTCAGTCTGTTTCAATACTATTTCACCCCTTCTGTCATTATCTTTAAGCCTGTGAAAAAATTCATATCCCTCATATGTGACTACATCTCAAAAGAAATAGCAATAATAACCAATACAAGCACGTGTAGCAGAAATAATAATGTGCCAATGCTGTGAGCTTAGAATCACAGTCAAGTCAGGCTACCCCAAAGTCTTCCCTCTGCTTTTTAGATCCTAAGGGAAGATGAGGGGGTGAGAGAACTGACCTACACCACACCTCCCAAGTGGCACCATAGCTGATACCTAGTTCATAAACAAATGCCAACAAAAGCGAATAAAAACCATTTTAAATTCATTTAAACATGGGCGTATCATACATCAAATATCGGGTCATCTGTATGCCCAATTGTTCACTCAGTTTTGAAAACTAACACATTGAGAAACATCAGAAAGGATTTTTACACCTAAACAACAAATGTATACTCACATTACATGAGCATGTAGAACAAACAGAGAAGTAGCTTTTTACAGCCAACTTCAACAATTTTCAGTGCCCTTCACACATGGCAAATGCACCAATTACAAATCCTCTTCTGAAAGACAGTCCCATCTACTGGAATATCCAACATCAAACCTACCACAAGATTATAAAAATGTAAACCCTTATGCACACTGGTACTACACAAAGCTATAATTTTCTAAATATACCCTAACAGACTAATCACAAAGATAATTCTGTTACATATGTTGTACCAATCTTCATTTTTGCATACCACTGATGAAAGTAAATTATCAGTAGCTATAGCTAAAATCTGTGTCTTTGACAAGAGAAGCTAGTGTTGAATGTTTCCTGCCTTTTTATCAAAACACCCTAACCAGCACTTGATGACATTTATCTTAATGTAATCTTGTTGTTACATAGCTGAAGTAGACCACTAGGAGATGCCAACTTCCCAGAATCCAGCGCAAGTAGAATACAGTGAACAATGCCTTCCTCACAGTACAGCACTTTAGTGAAGTACCAGAATACCAGAAGGTCGTAAGTGGCAATTTAACAGTGAGGCAATGAAGCACTTGTTTAGGAACTGAAGAGTTCTGACTATACTCCGCAGCGAAGAGCTCAGTTTCATGAGTGACTGAACAATACACAAAAACTAAAAAATTACCTCCATGAATAGAAACAGGTTTTCTTATCTAAGTATATGTATCACTCACTGTCGCCATAGCAATAAACTTACCCATAATAACAAAGCTTTTCTTATTTCTCAATTTCAGTGTTTCATTAATAGTTATCTTATAATGAAAATAACTTTATATTGCCACATAATATAATTAGCACTGCCAATCAGGCAAACATGAAACAAACCATCAGAAATAAGCTTAATAAACCAGTCTATTACACAAATCATACCTGACTTCCCCCAAGCCCTCAGCAGTACATCCGGGACGTACTGCTTCCAGCCTGCTCTGCAGAATAGATGACCTCGTCTGCACACTGCAAAAAAACAACGTTAACTGTCAAAGCAGCTTTTTTCAGTGCAGCAATGGAAAGAGAAATTTTGTAATAAAAACTGACAACTCAGTTTAAGGATATCCCTGCTTAAGAAGAGGTAACATGCAGATTTAACTATGACAGCAGGATTATCAGGAAAATAAAGTTTATATCCTGGCAAGTTACATGCATTAAACTGAAGTGTCACACATATAGATTGAAGTTCTGCTGGCAAGTCAGAAATAGCTCATTACATATTAAAGCTTTATTCAATTTTCTACAGCACTACATTAGCTATGGGAAGGAAGTTCTAATGAAGTGTAAAAAATACAAGGAAAACTTTCTAAAGTTTGGTTGGACCCTGCAGATTTGAGGCATGGCACTGCAGGCGTAAGCTGCATGATGTCTTTTCCCCCCATGACAAGTTGCCTTCCCAGCACTCAAAATGCTCAAAACCATAGTACTGTATGTACCTTACACGACAAATCACTTAATATCCACAATACAATTGAAATTATTCCAAATCCAAGACAAACACTTCCAACATGCAGCTTCATTGATTTTCCCCTATCAGTGGATTCCCTTTAGGGGAGAGTGGTGAGACTTGATCAGTGGGGAGACTTGTTCCTCCCATTATTTTGGCCATTTTGGGGAATTAATTTTTTTTTTGTTGGCATCAGTGTTTCTTGCCATCCACTTTCCATTGTTGTAATTTGCATCTGTGAGTTTAACTGTTGTTGCTGTCCAGTAAGAGGGAAAGAAAGATTTTTCACCGAATTAACTTTTATTTTGGTAAGTGAATCCAATTATTTTTACATATTAATTCAGTAAGAAATAATGCTGGTAACTGTTTCCTATAAAAGTTCATACTTTAAGGCATAAAGTATAACTGAAAATAAATGCTAATTGTAGGTTAGGGAGCATTCAGAAGCAATTTTGTGTACTTGTGTCTTATGGGGAGACTTGATCCTCAAGAACTTGGTGAGACTTGATCCAGGGATCAAGTGTCCCTGTTCAAATGTTTCCCAAAGATTTAATTGTTCTCCTGGTATCACACTATTGTAAGACATACAGCACCCAACAAATGATAATATATAGGCATTTTATTGTAATATAATGCATTGAATTATACAATATGGGTGAAAATGAAACTTAGGTCTAATAAATTAAAACAAAAAGTATCGTAATTTTGCTTTATATTGCAGAACTATGGGTCTTACATATAAAAAGAAAGAGGGAGTCAAAGCTAGGAAAAAAATTGACTCTAGAAGTTTGGAACTTGCAGTAATGGCGTGCCTTGGGGGAAAAAGTTTCCGAGGAGCATCAAAGGAATTTCAAGTCCCACTAATGACCTTAAAACGCTATGTTAGGAAGCAGTTAAGTCAAGATACTGAAATTTCTTATTCTTCTACATACAACAAGTCTCAAGTGTTTTCAACTGAGGAAGAAAATTCTTTATGTGAATACCTGAAAACGGCAAGCAAATTACACCATGGCCTGAGTGCAAAAAGTGTGCGTGCATTTGCATATCAATTTTCTTCTGAAAATAAAAAGAAAATTCCTGAAAATTGGAAGAAAGAGGGCAAAGCTGGAAATGACTGGTTCAGAGGTTTCATGAGAAGGCATCCTGAACTCTCTCTTCGTACACCAGAAGGAACCAGTATAAACAGAGGAAGCAGCTTTAATAAACACAATGTTAGACAGTTTTTTGATAATCTTCGCCAGATTATCACTAGGGAAGTTCTTGGTCCAGAATCTATTTGGAACATAGACGAAACGGGTCTTACTACAGTCCACAAACCAGGAAAAATAGTGGCTGTAAGAGGAGAGAAACAGGTAGGAAAAGTGACTTCTGCCGAGAGAGGTGAACTTGTGACAGCATGTTGTGCAATAAATGCTATAGGAGGCCACATCCCACCTTTCATGATCTTTCCACGTGTGAACTGGCAGGACAGGATGCTGCATGGAGCTCCTCCTGGAACCAGTGGTCCCACTCATTCCAGAGGTTGGATGACAGCTGATAATTTTGTTTTGTTTTTAAAACATTTTCATAAGTATGTAAAATGCAGTGCTCAACACAAAGCACTTATAATCATGGACAATCATGATAGTCATATTAGTTTGGAATCCTTACATTTTGCAAAAGAAAATGGAATTACTCTTTTGACAATTCCTCCCCATACATCCCACAAAATGCAGCCCCTTGATAGGTCAGTGTATGGTCCACTGAAGGCATATTACAATTCTGCTGCAGGAGACTGGATGACAGCGCATCCAGGGAAAACTATCTCTATCTATGATATCTCCGAGATTTTTGGTAGAGCTTTCCCTAAAGCTTTTACACCCAGCAATGTGATTAGTGGTTTTCGGGTTTCAGGCATATGGCCATTTAACTCTGATATATTTACAGATGATGAATTTTTGTCTGTATATACAACAGACCACTTACAATCTGTGGAAATCTGTGATTCTCCAAAAGAGTTTGTTTCATTATCAACACCTTCATCTTCTGGAATTAGACCTAGCGCTATTGGATACAGATCCTTTGAAGATATCAGACCACATCCTAAGGCAGCAGCTCACACTACAACTAGACGAGGAAGGAAACGAGCATGTACCGCAATCCTAACAAACACACAGGTAAAACATAAACTTGAGGAAGAACTCAGAGCAAGAAAAGCACGAAGATTGAAACCTGTGGGAAGACCTAAGAGGCTGAACTTTGAAAACAAGAAACAAACGTATAAGCCAAAAGTAGAAACTTCTGAAAGTGAAGAACTGTCTCCATGTGAGTTTGATAATGACTTGGAGAGTTTGAGTAACAGTGATTCTGATGAAATTTTGAATGATGAACCAGGCACTGGAAAATGGATCATTGCTACCTTC
The DNA here is from genome assembly GCF_023864275.1 of Schistocerca cancellata. Classification (NCBI taxonomy): domain Eukaryota; kingdom Metazoa; phylum Arthropoda; class Insecta; order Orthoptera; family Acrididae; genus Schistocerca; species Schistocerca cancellata. The sequence continues at coordinate 157,929,225 of NC_064635.1, read as the reverse complement.
CAAACAAAGAAATCTGAAAAACATTATGTGGGAGAGATTGTCAATGTTCCTGATGAAGAGAATTTCACCATAAAATGTGCGAGGAAGATAGAGGGTCAACGGTTCAAGTGGCCAGAAACTGAAGACATATGTGACATTGAAAGGAACCAAATTGTACGAGTCATTCCATCTCCAGCATTTTCTTCAAAGAATGACAGAGTTACCAGTTTCATTTTTAACAGTGTCAAATTTGAGGGCTTTAATATTCAATAATTTGTATGTTTGTCTATAATTTCATCATGTTAAATACTTCAAACACAGGCAGCCGTTATTGACTTTCTCAAGAAGTATACTTGTTTTTTCTTTGTATGAATGTGCTTTATCTCATATATGATCTTGGATACACTAAACATGCTAATTCTAATTTTTTTACAGTAATTTCAACTATTTAAAATACATATTTGAAAACTAAGTGACTTTTTTATGATCTCGTCACATGTTTTGTAGGCTACAGATCGCACTTCAAGCAATGCCTTTAGAGATCGTCAATGAATTTGTTTTCTAAAGTTATTATGTGAATTTCTTTTGTTAGTAAACCTCAGTTCATCTTATAAATCTTATAAACAAAATAAAATTGAGTTTGAATAATGAATAAATTGTTTCATTTACCACAACGAAGTGGCGGATCAAGTCTCCCCATAAATGGGATCAAGTGTCCCACATATGGTGAGACTTGATCCATTCTGCATGGCTTTAGTTTTTAATTTTTTATGATGATAGTAAATGGCAAAGGATTGAATTAAAAATAGGGGCAGAAAGAGTTAAAAACTGGCTATTTATTACACATTTTAGTTCTTTTCTGATGTTTATACCTACCGCTTTAAAAAATAAAATGTAAAAAAGGGATCAAGTCTCACCACTCTCCCCTACTGTTGTAACTGCATTTACTGTCATCCACGTAACTGCCTTGTTGCAAGTGCAGCTTATGCCCTTGTATTATTGCCATTTATACCGTTACCACCCTCTCATGCATAATAAATTATAGCCAAACATACATAGCATCACTGTTTATGAAATATTCAACAGCTCCACCATGTTTTATTCATACATGAACATTAAACGAGACAGCAGACAATCTGAACATTTCACATACAGAATGTGTGTTAGTAGTTCGTGGAGTCGTGGAAATGTGGACGCCAAAAACTACAGACCAACTGCACTTTACTTCAGGCGTATACATTATCAATATGTGATATTATGGAAAATGAAATTCCTGATGGTTAAATTTCACTAGACCACATTCGGATGAAAAAGAAAAATATTGTCTTCTGTCAAGGAACAATCCTTCCCCCAAAATTTATTTTCAAGCAAACCTGGGCACATATAGTATGATTTAAGCTCAAGGTAAATGCTTAAACCTGACATACCTGGCATAATTAAGCCCTGGGATATAGCAAAATTAATTAATTTATGAGTCACATGGATTGGAGAAAACTTTACAAAGCTCCTACTTCATACACAACACGAACAACTCATGGTAAAATACTGTGATCAACTGAGAAGCAGGAATGCAGTTTTCCATCATGAGCAGAATCTATGAATGCACTATCCACAATATTAATGCTTTGGTTTTGCATTCTATCCACAAAGTCAATGCAGATTGTGAATTAGTGCACCAGATCCACAATGTACATTGATCTCTATATGAAAAATACTAATATTCTGCTCTAACAATAGTCACAATCAGATTCACTACACTGAGGTTCAACAGCACAACCAATACTGCATTAATATACTACAGAAAGACAACACACAAAACATGGAAAACAATAACTAACAGACGGAGAATGGAAGCAGACAAATATAAATTCACCATTTCATAGCACAAACACACTCCCAAAGTACAAATAGGACACTGTACCTTCATTCTCTGTACATACCACAAGTGGCTGCATTTGAGCTGACAAACACAGATTTGGGTTGGCTTGGTGGCAGAGTAAGATTCTGACACAGAGTGTAAAAATCTGAAACGAAAAAATTCTGTTACCTCTTAAGAGGTAACAGTTCCTATGTATGTTACACTAAAATAATATTCCACTATTAACATCCAGTAACTTAATGTTCTCCAGACACAAATTGTCTTAACACAGTGATGCCCAATTTTGGTAGCTCCAGCATCTTGATGTCAGCCTGTTTCATCGAATGTCACAGCACAATATTCTGGCACAAGATGATAACATCTCACATGCCAGGTTGTACCAAGGGCATAAGAAATAAACACTCTTGCTAAAGGCTGATTTAAGGAATTACTGCCCAATAACAGTTTACAGTATGAAAAGATCTATACTTTCCCAGTACAATAAAAAATTGTGATGTTCATATACTACACACTATGAAACATTCCAATCAACTGTCTGTGGCAAACAAAATACTGCTGAATATCCTACTGTTCCTATACACTACTCATTAGACTCTTAGCATCTTAATATTACAGTTATATATGCACCAGTACTTACAGGAAGCTGTGACTCATTCCACATACAAGCCAATCGCTTGCACAAGTGACACTAGAAATAAATATCATTACAGGTAATATCATTATTCATTCCACTGTTTGGATCTGGAATATCAACTCAAGCAACCCCCCAACATAGTCAAGACCTCAGACTGGATGACATTATTGTCTCCCCAGTCTCCATTAAAAGAGGGAAAGGAGCAAAATAGGTTAACTGATAATTCATCCAATCTAATCCAGAACTCTGGTTTCAGTACACTGTGTCACAACAACATCCTCAAAAACAAAAAAGGTAAAGAATGTTTTCACTGGTGGTAGGAGAACAGCGTAATGACAACAACTGCAGCAAACATCTCCAATAAATCTATATGCTTCTATCAAACATCACAAACAACAGACACTCCCCCCTCCCCTTTCCACAAGATTTATATGCTATTGTAAACAAACAAAATACATCTGGCCACCTATAACAAACTACAGATACTTGCAGAAGCCTACAAAAGACACTTCGAAGACTATACCATTGAACCACATCATTTACTAGATAAGAAAAGACAGTTAAGTGGACTGTTCTGCTTCTGCATGTAGACATCACATGTCACTTTATATCACACTTCAAATCAGGGGTCCAGTACTGTTGGTTGGACTCAAGAACAGGTAACTGTTTATTTGCTACACGTTTAAAGCGAAACCTAAGGTAAGCATAAATGAGTACTTAAACAATCATTAACTTAAAACTCTTATAGAATATATAGGATCAGCATACTGTACCGTACAAATATCTCCAGCCATTCTGGTAGATTACAGCATGGACAGTTATTACCTGGAGAAAAAGAAAAAAGAACATTAATTTTCTGTGAGACTTCAAACAATGTATTTTAAATAATAAATCTTACTTCATTTTGCAAAATTTTAAGAGATTTAAAACTGTATCAGTTATAACATGTCCGTAAGTATGTGGCAATTAACAGCTATAGCCATATATTTTTACATTAAATCTAGTAACACTACATAGAGCAGTTTTTTCTGATTTGTTCCGAAATTCTTTCAAAGTAATAGTTGCGTTCATTTTACTGCTTATCATATGTATTTGGTTTCATTTTTTCCTCCATGGATTATAAACGATAGTATTTTCAAATTTTTCCTGGCTAACGTGAACTTTCTGAAAGTCCTCAGTATGGTTACAGCAGAAAACTGAAGCAAGTCATAGTATATGGAACAAAATACCTCCTCTTTGCAGAATCATCAACCGATTATACTGTATGAAATTCTATCTCGTATGAAGAAAGGATAGAGTGGCATAGCCAAGTAAATATGTAACGTGTGGCGAATCTACAGCAGAAGTAGACGTTCTAAGCTTTAGCATGAAATTTAGGTACAATATTGTAGCCTTACACCTGTTTCCGGTGGCCCGGTTTAGAATGAAAACCATATTACACATTCAACATGGCGAACATGTGGAACGACAGTATACGTAAAATGGCTCACGCAATTCATATTAAACTGCATACGAAACGGAAACCATTTTCTCGATCTTTATTTCACTGGGTACACTTCTGTTGCGCATCGTGCTTAAACTCTTGCGGTCCTGAACATAGTAGTGCTAGAATTCTACCACAATCCTAAACCGGAAAAAACCACGTGTATACCTATGCCGCTTTACAGCTAACTTACTGTGCACAAAATGCAGGCGTATGTGCAGGGAAATACGTAACAACACAAAATACCAGATGCATACTGTTTAAATCTACTACCAATTCGTTCTTCATCACTCAACAGACTCTGCCGTCTAAACTATTTACAAAATACTTTTTGCAAACGCTTACCATCACCAGCCATTACAAATGTGTGATTCGGTTATCAAATACTCAAACAGCAGCTACACCTGAAACAGCAAGAATACAACTGCGCTCCTTTCCTCGCCTGAGGTAAGTGACTCATCTTTGCTTCAGGTGTGCCAACTTATGCGACTAAAGGTTCGTATGAGCAGTTGCCAGTGGACTCGTGCGCATGCGCAGAGCTGAATTCGTGTATGAGCAGCGCTTTCTCCCGCTTTCTGGCTACTCGAAGTAGGGCTGTTTGGTGTAAGAGCAGTGGCAGCAAGCTGCCAGACGCTACCCGGAAAAATGTTTCTGGCGCAGCCAAGCTGCCTCTTACGCCATGTTTCGTGGTATAATAGATTCAAGATGGCGTCGCGTATAGAAGTGTGTATAACTAGTTCCACGGTAAACGGCTACATATCGAGTATAAATTGTATAAAGTGCAATAACTACATCGCGAAAGGTATCAAGTTATGTGCAGTGTCGCAAAAATGGATTCATACAAAGTGTTTCGCGGGAACGGAAGAATTGGACGCGAAATGTGACTGTGGCATGGAATGCTGCGATCTACTAACGGTAGCTTTGTCAAGATACGATAACTGCATAGAAGAAAGTGTTACTACATCGCTTCAGCAAGACCTGGTGCTTGCAAATCGTTACGTATATCAGTTAGAGGAACTGATAAAGCAGCGGAATTATTACGATTTAAAAAACGGGTGTCTTGAAAACATACCGGCAATTTTCGTTTCAAACAAAACTTCTGCTAGTAGTAAACGAAATCTTTCTGGCGGTATGACATCGTCATTAAATAGAGTGCAAAGAAAAACGGGTAATAAAGACACGACAGGACGAAATGTGGAACTCAAAAAATAAGACAAGTGAAAGTGAATCTAGATCATCTGTGTGTTCTAACGAGAGAAATGTTTCTCCAAAGTGTACTATAAAAACGACGGAACGAGGGCACCTGGAGAACAACAGATATCAAGTCTGTGTATTAGGTGATAGTCATGCAAAGGGTGTGGCACAAGTAATAAATGATCGGCAGTCGCAATTCAGAGTAACAGCCGTTGTCAAACCTGGTGCTCCCCTTAATGAAATAGTAAATAATTGTGAAAACTTAGTTAAGACTGGAACATGCTGTGTGCTAATAGTTGGAGCAAATGACATATACAAAAATGAAAGCCAACTAGTGACAAGGGCACTTCAAACAACTCTTTTAAGCTGTCAGATCTAAATTTAAAGGTTCTCGTTGTAAGTGTGCCACATAGACATGATCTAATCAAGGAATCATTTGTAAACAAAGAAATGAAGTCATCAAATAATAAATTCAGGAAGATCTGCTGTACTTTTATGTGTGCAACTTTTGTGGATGCAAACAGCTCAGTGAGAAATCATTTCACGAGGCATGGACAGCACAGGAACTATTATGGAAAAAAGATGATGGGTGAAAAGATACTAGAAGAAATAAGCCGCATAACAGTAGAAAAGTTCTCTAAAATCCCACTCCAAATGAGGGCAGAAGCAGAAGAAATGAAAACCTTAACAAGAGCAACATTTGCTGAAGCACTAAAAAAATCTGCTATTGTAAATATTAAAATGCCATCAGCTGCCACAGCTAGTATAAACAATCGATCAGCATCATCCACTTCAAGTAGGAAAAGCAACAGAAACAAGAAACCTGGTACAACAGGATTTTTGGTATCCAGCCATAATGAAAACTCAAGATAACAGTGTTAAATGAATGGAGAAATACCACCAGTGCTCACTCCCCTGTTCTAAAGATTATGACTCTAAATGTGCAGTGCCTCAAGAACAAATATTGTGAACTTGAAATAGCAGTAAGTAACACCCAACCTGATGTCTTGTGTATTACATAACATTGGTGTAAGGACCATGAAACTATTAGTATTCATATTAATCCATTTAAACTGGCCAATCAGTATAGGAGGGAAATTGCAAAAGGTGATGGAGTCGGTATTTACCTTACATGAGAGTTAGAATTTAAAAAGAGATGTGAAGTAGAGAACTTGTATTGAAAAGTTTTTTGAAGCAGGTGCTGTCCAGCTATATGGCCTGATGAAAAAAGTCACAGTCATAACAGTGTATAGGTCACCATGTGGAAACAGAAGTCTTTTTTGATAAATTAGGATTGTTGCTAAATACTATTTACAAAAAAGAAACTGTGATTATTCTTTGTGGTGATTTCAATATTAATCTTCTAGTTGAAAGTCAACAAATAAGGCAATTTTTGGACATATTAAAGAGTTTCAACATGTCACCACACATAAACAATTCAACTAGAATAACAAACACCTCCAATAGCCTCATAGATAACATTTTCTCAAATATGTCAGAAACTGACATAGAGGTAACAAACATAGATTTAGGATTGTCTGACCACAATGCTCTCACAATTGAAATCCCTTTAAGGTCAAAGGAAGATAAAGGTGTAAATAATATTCACAAAAGAAACTTCTCTGTGGACAGCTGTCATCAGTTAATAAGTATCTTAGAAAATGAAAATTGGTTAGATGTTATGAAACAGTCAAGTACAGATGAGGCATATAGTGTATTTGCATCGATTTATATGATGAACTTTGAGATGTGTTTTCCCAAGAAACTGACCAGAATCAAGTCTACTGGACACACAAAGTCAAGTTCTTGGATGACTCTTGGCATTAAGAAATCATGTGAAAACATGAAAAAACGTAATTCAGAGTTGAGGGAGTGTACAGATATTGATTTTATAGAATATGTAAAGAGGTATAGGAAAATATACCCCAGAGTAATTGCAAATGCAAAGTTATTAAGTAATAATATAGAAATAAAACTGAAATAGCATGGGAAATTGTGAGAAAAGAAACCGGGGTACCTACCAAAGACAAGGAAATTATTCTAAAAGATGAGGAGAATAAAATGGTAGATAAATATGCCATGCCTAATTATATAAATAATTACTTTTTAAATGTACCCCAGACATTAAGCAGGAATTATGGGGAGCAGATTAAGATGGAAGCACCCAAGGCAACTAGCAGCATGATGGCAGTTCCAACAAATGAAAAGAAAGTTTTAAAAGTGATTAAAAGTCTCAAGTCCTAGATGTCAGCTGGAGTAGATGAGGTGCCAGTAATACTAGTAAAAAAAAAAAACAGCTAATCAAATAGCGAAACCATTGGCGCACATAGCAAACTTGTCAATGGCTGAGGACGTGTTTCCACAGAAACTGAAAATTTCTAAAGTCATTCCCCTGTTGAAAAAGGGTGATAAGCGTAAAATAGAAAACTACAGACCTGTCTCACTTCTCCCAACTTTCTCTTAAGGTTTTAGAGATACTAATGAAATATAGTGTCACACATTATCTTAATATCCACATTCCGATAAACAGTAATCAGCACGGATTTCAAGTTGGAAGAAGTACCGAAACAGTTGTACTGGAATACACAAAAGAAATAATCACTAAATTGGAAGAGGGAAAAAGTGTAGTTTGGATAAATCTAGATCTGTCAAGCTGTAACAAGGACCCGAAGTCAGAAACATGTATGTAATCAAGGCATCAAACTTTTTAATGCACTACCAAAACATATCAAAGAGCTGGAAAATGAGGATAAATTTAAAACTGTTCTCAAGAACCACATGCCTGACAAATGCTATTACAGCATAAGTGAATATCTCTGTGCAACTGTATAAAATATATGCTTAAGTTAATGTGACAAATGAAATTACATCAGTGCATAATAAATTATGTTATAAAAACACTTATTAGTTGTATATTGTAGTAAACATAAGATAGATTAATATGAATTCAGCACAGATAAAAATTTTGTAAAGATATTATATAGTTGTTAAAATGTACCCTGACAAATACTATATCACAAATGTGATCATTGGGATGATAATAAATAAATAAATAAATTACATGCTGGATTATTTTGCACCAACAGTACGTAATGAGCATCATAAACAAATTCGACAACAGAGCTAAAAACAACTGATGTCATGAAATTCTGCTTTAAAGACATAAATCCCAAAAATATCCGCAGAGGTAACGTAAAAATAGTGAAGTATTTTGTCGATTGTTCAACCTGTTTCCGAAATATATGTACCATTTCCTAAAAAAAAAAAAGGTATGTAACGGAAACAATACCAATAGTAAAACCATTTAAATAACGAGCAGTGTACGAAAGATAATATTATGGCCTGATTAAATTTTATGTACCGCAGCCACGATGTAGTGTGATTAGGCCTATGTTGTCAGCGACCCTTGAATGCAGGGAAATATGTGGCGTTTGTGTTAATTTTTCCTATACCCGCAAACGACTTCTTATAAAAGATTTCGTTGACGAGGATAATTAACTTACTGAAATGACAATGGTTTGCCCAATGAGCTATTTGTAAACAAAAGCAAGAGAGCTGATAGATATGACAAAACAAAATTGGGCATTTTCTTTTCTCGAAAGATCAACAACGACCAACACGGGTGTAATCGGCAGAGAAGCACCATAGAGGCCACTGACAAATTTCTTAAATACAATCTGGCGTGAGTGTCATACGATAGCGTGAGAAGGAAGTTCATCTGAAATCGGTTCGTTCACGTGACGACCCTCGTGCTGTGGAGAGAGATCATTGTCCAGACCACCGAATTCGTGAAGTTGGTAAGAAATGAGATTGCTATGATAATCGAAACATATAAGTTCTCTGGTCCGAAGTATGATATAATTAACAGTTAACTGTGTAGTTTTTCTAATAAGAATAAACTGAAACATATACAAGACCTCTTAAAATTTTGATGATCTGTGTTTTATTTCAGATTATAGTGGAAATAGGGATTTGTGGAAGGCACTGTGCGGAATATATGGTTTCAATTTTACAATCAGGAAGGATTTTTACAGACATTTGAGAGCTTTCCATGAAATCGACGTAAATTAAAAAGCAAATAATGAAATAAGTAACATGCCAGTATCTTACAATATGTTTACGTGCAGTGTTTCCCTCGATCGCCACTAGAAAACATATGCCAGCTCCTCAAACACTACTAAATAAAATGTGATACAGTATTATTGTGTAATGTTTTTTTGTTTCAGATTTATACAATTTATAAATTTTATCAGCATGTGTTTCCCACTCAATAAATATTTTGCTTTTAGTTTTACATATCTTACCGCACTTTTAAATAATCGCACACAGAGTGGTGTGTTTTTTTTTACATGCAGTACCAGAGAAGAGTTAAAACGGTAATGGATTGTGAACATGGAATGAATCTGAAAACACAAGAAAAGTAGTTTGATTCATTGGGACAAAAACGGAACAAACTGCTCTGATCTTAGGCCTTCGAAGATGATATGCAAAGGACAAATTGACTGAAATGTTTCAGTAATGAATATGCTGGGTATCCAGTACTTTTAGTGTACTGTCACAAAGCAGGTCTAGGTCTTTTGTAATCAGATGCAGTAAATCAAGCTCACTAATGAGTGTGTCTGTACCAAGTTTTTAAAAAGAATATTCACATTGTAAGGCTAATGTCCTCCCTTAATGTTAATTATTGGCATTACAAAAATTATAAGATTTGAGTATGTCCTAGCAAGGCTGTCAAGTTCTAAAAATTTTTATGACCTACTGGCTGTGTCATAACATCAGCTTGTTGCTCATTTGTGCTAACATACATTAACACAACTTCTTCACAAAAGCTTTCCCCCTCGCAAGCAAAATTTTGTCATATATATGCTTAAGTTTGATGGAGCTGTGGGGTCTTGCAAAAGCTTGTTACGGGCATATTATCTTCATGCAGTACAACAGCTCTTTGACTGCCAGAAACACTATGTTACATAGTACTGTGCTGAGAGCCTTCAATATTCGCCATACTTAAGGCTAAAAATTCTGATTCTGTTGACGACAGGGACACTGTAAGCTGTTTCTTAGATGCCCAAGAAACTGCAACCCAAAACTTTGAAAAGATAACCACTTCTGGACTTCGATGTCCACTGTGACAGCCCAGTCAGAGTGAACATAACCAATTATGGTATCAGTACAGTTTTTATCATTAACACACAACAAGCTCATTTTATGGTCCACGTAATTTAATGCAGCACAAATTTTAAAACATTCCATAAACACAGACTAGCTTATGTTTGGTACCTGGTCACAATACTTATTGCTACATGGATATCTGGTATGGAACCTAATGTGACATACATCAATGGTCCCATTAACTTTTTACATCAGTTCTCAATGTCTTCATTTTTTTTTAGGTTAGCAGAAGAGCCAACACTGTGTTACGAGTGGAGGCCAAAATGCACGTGTTTTAGCTCACAGGCTGGCATGAGGAGGGAAGAACTATACTGATGTGAGGTCTGCAACATGAAAGGAATGAGAATTCAGAAAGCGGACGTAATTAGTTTGATACTTAACTTTAATCCATTAATGATGAAAGTCGCTCTTGACGGTACATGATTCACAATATTATCTGTTCAGAATACATTCTTGAAGTAATTATAGTAACTGAATATGGCGCCTTGCTAGGTCGTAGTAAATCACGTAGCTGAAGGCTATGCTAAAGTGTTGTCTCTGCAAATGAGAGCGTATGTAGACGGTGAACCATCGCTAGCAAATTCGGCTGTACAACTGGGGTGAGTGCTAGGGAGTCTCTCTAGACTAGACCTGCCATGTGGCGGCGATCGGTCTGCAATCACATAGTGGCGGCATGCAGGTCTGACATATACTAACGGACCCCGGCCCGATTTAAAGGCTACCACCTAGCAAGTGTGGTGTCTGGTGGTGACGCCACATTCATTCCCCGCAAATCAGCAGATGGTTGTGGTATAAGGCCTCCGCCCGCCGTGGGGAGGACCGCATGTTGACGTATGCGATGATGTGGGGAGCCTAACGACAGGAGAGGCTGTGCCATCCGTACCCTGCCATTCGTACTGCGGGGAGCTAGGGAACGCCTGGAAACCTATTCCAGGGTGCACGCCAACATGCGGTGTTTGCGCCCAAAGAGAGAAAGGAGGGGCCGAAGGGTCGACCTCCATCGGGCTGGGGCACCAGAGGAAAATAGACCAGCGAATGAATTTCTGCGCTGTACGTGGAGGTACAGGCTTGTTCGCATGAAAAAGCGATGTCATAGGTTTGTGGTCTGTGATTATGGTAAAGTGACGACCATACAAGATGTCGTGAAACTTTGTAACACCAAATACGAGAGCCAATACTTCTTTCTCGATCTGTGAATAATTACTTTGTGCAAACGAGAGCAATTTGGACGCAAAGGCAATAGGGCGATCGTGCGAGCCATCTTTGTGCGCAAGCATTGCACCGATCCCTAAATCCGATGCATCCACCTTCGACAAAAGGGGCTTCTGGGGATCGAATGGCTTAAGGCAAGTATTGGAAAGCAATGCCGAGCCGGCGAAAGGCACATTCGCATTCCGTCGTCCAGATGAATGGAACACCTTTACGGCGTAAGCGATGAAGCGGAGGTGAAATGGAAAAGACATGCGGCACATATCTGTGATAATAGTTCATTTTTCCCAGCACACACTGTAGCTGCTTCAAATTCTTCGGTGAGGGCAAGACTTGTATGGCATGGAGGTCCGTGGGACTGGGATGTGTGCCTTGGGCATTGAGTACATGGCCCAGGTAAGGCTAGTCACGAGCAAAAAACACACATTTGTCCTTCCGTAAGTAAAGACCATTATGTCGCAAGACCTGAAATAATGTTCTGAGATTGGCTAAATTATCTTATTCCGTCTTTCCGGAGATCACAATATCGTCCAGACAGTTTGCTGCAGTAGGGACGCACAAACAGTTTGTAGATATTGCTGAAACAATGCAGGGGCGGATGCACACCCGAATGGCAGTCATTTGAATTGATACAAACAAAGATGCATGTTAACCACCAAAACACGCTGAGATTCTTCATCCACCAGTATTTGCAAGTATACATGTGCTAGGTCCAACTACGAAAAATATGTGCCTGGGCACAGTTTGTCAAAAAGCTCTTCCGGGTGGGGTAAAGGAAAAGTTATAATCACTAGTTGTGGATTCACTGTTGCCTTGTAGTCCACACAAAGTCTCAATTTTCCGGACGTTTTTGGCAAAATTACTAAGGGTGATGCACAGAGAGAAGCCTGCACACGTTCAATTACACCTTGTAATTTCAAATCATGTAATGTTTTTGCAACCTCATCACACAATGTGTGGGGAACATTGCGCACTCTGAAATATTTCGGTTGCACGTTTACTTTCAGTTCCAAATGTGCTTTATAGTTCTTAGCGCAGCCGAGGTCCGGTGCAAAAATGTCTGCAAATTCTTTACGTAGACGAGAAACACTGTCTGAAGACATAGTCTGGTTCACTGATTGGACCTGATTTACTATAGACAAGTTAAACAACTGAAATAAATTGAAACCAAACAAGTTCACTGCAGAAGAAGAACGAACGACGTAAAATGACAAAAGCTGTGTTTGTCCTTTGTATGTTGCAAGAAGGCTGCACTGTCCTAACACAGGAATCTCACGACCTGAATAGCTAGTTAACGTAACAGTTGCGGCACACAACGGAGGTGTGCCCAGCTGTTTGTAAGTGTCATGATTGATCAGTGAAACTGCAGCTCCGGTATCGAGCTGGAATGGTATCACTTTGCCGTTAATGCCCAAGTTGACAAAAAGTTTATTTTCCTGCTGACGAAAAGAGTGACTGTCTCGTGCAACGTGAATGGACACTGGTATAAAATCACTTGCGACTTGACGGAAGTTCCGGCGATGTCGACGCACACGATTTGTGGGACGAATACAGCCACTGTTAGAGAGAGTGGAACTGGGCGGAGTGGAATGAACGACATGAATTTCCGAGGGGTGAATTTTCGCGAGTCTGAGTATCCATGGTTCGGTTCCAGCTCCGGCGCGAAGCAAAGGGCCTGGAATGGTTTTGACTTTCCGATCTGAGCTTTTTCTGGCAAACACTCTGAACACGTCCTTTTTTATTACAGTAAAAGCAAATAGCTTGGTGTGACAGGAAATTCTCTTGCGAATATTTAGTAGCACACCGCGGGCATGATTTGAGCACTGCATTTGCTGACTGGCGCGGCACACATGGCTGAGAGCCTGGTGCAGCGGCACGGCCGGGCACGAGGGCTCTTTAATACTCCGTGCAGCTCGCCTGGTGGGCCGGTTAACCTGACACATGGCTGGAGAAATTTCAAATGATTCCTAAGCAAAGTCAAGTGTGTCCTGCCTATCCAATACGCCTATCACTTGTTGAAGGCAGGGATTGACTAGTTTCAAAATCTGTTCCCTTAAATGAACGTCAGAAACGTTCTGAGCAACTGCATCACGTACCATTGTATCTGAATATGGGAGTCCACATTGACACTCGAAAGCACAATCCCTAGTGAGGTCTTGCAAGTTTGCAACCCACTCCCGATTAGTCTGATCTGCCGTACGTTTTGTACGAAAAAAGGTATACCATTTCGCAACCACATTGACTGATTGATTGAAATATGCATCTAATGCAGACAAAATTTCTTTGTAGGACAGAGTTGCTACGTCACGTTGGGGAAATAATTTGACTATCACACAGTAGGTTTGCTCACCGATGGACGACAAATGAAAAGGCTGCCGCTCGTTACTTTGAATTCTGTAGGCAGCGAGATGGAATCCAAATTGGCGTGACCCCTTCGTCCAGCTTTCCAGTGCAGCATCAAAAGGTCTGAAGGTTGGAGCAACTGCGTGTTGTAGCTGCATTAGTGGAGGAGCGGCGGCTGTCGCTGTCCAAGGGCATCCAGTAAAGCCTGCATCTGCTGATTCTGTAAGCGATAAAATTCGGACAGAACATCTGGAGATTGTGGCGAAGCCATTACACAATTAAATCAGGGAGTCTCAACGACATATGTCAGTATAGTTAAAACACCATTTTTACTCCTCGTCGCCAATTTTGGGTTAGCAGAAGAGCCAACACCGTCTTACAAATAGAGGCCGAAATGCACGCGTTTTAGCTCACGCAGGCTGGCGTGAGGAGGGAAGAACAATACTGATGTGACGTCTGGAACATGACAAGGAATGAGAATTCAGAAAGTGAACGTAATTAGTTTGATACTTAACTTTAATCCATTAACGATGAACATAAGTCACAATATTATCTGTTCAGAAGACATAATAACTGAATATGGCACCTTGCTAGGTCATAGCAAATGAAGTAGCTGAAGGCTATGCTAAACTGTCATCTCTGCAAATAAGAGCGTATGTAGATGGTGAACCATTGCTAGCAAAGTCGGCTGTACAAATGGGGTGAATGCTAGGAAGTCTCTCTAGACTTTCCTGCCATGTGGCGGCATTCGGGCTGCAATCACATAGTGGTGACACGCGGTTCCAATGTATACTAACGGACCGCGGCCGGTTTCACCTAGCAAGCGTGGTGTCTGGCGATGACGCTACGATTTTCATATTATTCTCTTTTCAACACACTTCACTACATGAGAATTGAAACAGAAATACATTAATATATATCAAAAACTTTTAATACTTTTTCAAGACATGAACCTTCACAATTAGTAACAGTACCCTTCACTAAATTTTGAATAATTTTCATTTCCATATTGTTCCTAATCAGACCTTAATCCTTAATTCTGAAGTTATCACTTAGTAACATCTGTATGTCATCCATTCCACTTTGGGAAGTTTAAGCTAACAGCAGGTCATCCATGTAAACAAGTACGTTTTATTGCTCTTTAAATACAAGCAATCCTCATAATCACTGCTCACAGATCCTAAGTCAGCTATTACTTTGTCAAATTTAACATTCATAATTTGAGGGAGTGCTTTAAACCATACAGAGTGTTTCTAAGCTTACAAACTTTACCATCCATTTTACTGCAACATACAGTAGATAATTTAAGGCAAGTCTCCCACTATCTCCCCATATCAAAGAATAATACAAACATTCAGCAGATACCTGGCAGAGTTATTCTCATTTGTTGTGTGTCTACAAAAAGGGTTCACAGAAGTCCCACAAAACAACATGAAAAAAATTTGATGTCAATTGACTTACAGAATGTACAAAAATATTTGTCAACTAGACTTACCTTTAAATAATGTTAGTCACATATATATATAATTAACTCTGAAATAAATGCCTCCATCCTTGCTACCCTCCCTATTTTCCTTTCCCTGTTGCTTCATAACCTGGGTTGTGAGTAACTGAATCTCCTTTCCCTTCTTCCCTTTCTTTCCCCTCTCTCCTCCCTGATGAAGGAACATTTGTTCCGAAAGCTAGGAACATAAATTTTCGGTTTTGTTTTGTTTTGTGTGTATCTATCGGCTGTACTGAGCTGAGGTAAGTACTGGCCAGCCCCTCTTTGTTAGTATTTGTTTCACATCTCTATATGAGATTTTCCATTAATCATCTGAAATAAATTTGTAAGCTCTACAGTTACTATATCCTACATATACCACATCAAACCTACCACAGGAATGAAACAGTAAAGGGGAATACCAGTCTTGGAATATATTCTGAATACAAACATTATGAGGTACAATGACCTTCTCTGTGCCAACTAGCACCATTTTCGAAACCATCAGTTGTGCAAAAACTGACTTGTGCTTAACTCACATTGCATCTTGAAAGCCATGGATCAAAGCAGCTAAGCCTAAATCACAACAGGTTTTTCACCCAGGAAAAGCTAAATTGAAATGGACATAAGTGTTGCCACATCTGAACAAATTTATGTACAATCTTCAATTAAAGTAACAGGAACTTGAGTTGATTTACTTGTAGTCCTGAGGTAACTGGAGTAGTTGAGATACATTTATCCTGTAAAATCCAGATTCTTCTTAACTGCCAGCCTCCGGATTCTTCTTAACTGTCAGCCAGCCACATTTTGCTGAGTTCTATAGCCTTCTACAGATTATTCTCTCTAAATTTTACAACAGTGACCATGTTACAGGTATAGTTATTTCAATGACAATGTATGTGAAAATGGGAGAGGGAAGAATAAGTTATGTATAAATCCATCATTCAACCATCACTTGAATATTGTTTCTTGTTATGGGAACTTTTCCTAAGTTAATTAACTGTAGAGACAGAAGAATTCAGAGAAGAGTTGCAGTGCTTGTCTCGTGTTTGCTTGGGCAGCATTTGAGTGTCACAGGAATGCTCAAGAAACTGTAGAGGGAGACTTCACAAGAAAGACATCTAAGCAAAAGAAGCCTTACTCTTAAAATTCCATTACTACATGTTCCAAAATGAAAACAGACATGTGTTATTCAAACATAAATACAACATAATAAGACTGGCTTCAAAATTAAAATAACTCAGGCTCATACAGTGTTGTAATGGCACTTTTTGTATAATACAGTAATATTATGTTTCTGGTTCATTAAGATAAAATGAATGATTTGAGAATATTGCTTACCACGCAGAACGTGAGTTATAATGATAACTTTCCACTGGAATTACACAGAAAAGCAAAATAATAATATACAACATTTTCGCAAGTAAACATTTAATAAGTGACATAAATGTTATCCAATAGTGAATGGTCTCTCTGACCATCATGCACAACTGGCCATACTAAATTGTATCATACAAAACATACGAATAAATGAACAAACAACAGAAACTTTCAATGCAGCCTTACAAAAGATTGATTAGGAGGATGTATAAATTGTGAAAGATATAAATTCCAGTGAGGTGAATGTATTTATTTACTGGTTTCCATCAAGATCTAGCAGCTGCTTTCCCAATGAAATGACAGAGTATGGTTCAAATAAGCTCTGGATTATAAAAGGAATCAAAATATGATAAAGTAGGAGTGCCTTTGTATTGCAGGAAACACTGTACTGTACTCAAGAAAGTGATCAAAAATCTTTGTATACTGACTGATATCAACACCTGAGATAATAAAATTAAATCTATATGAGCAATAGCTAAAGGAGAATTCAGTTAAGCAGTGTGGCACTTTAATAACAAAGAAAGTAGTCCATTAATACAAGATAGCCAGAGGGGCAATGTACCACTCCCTTGAAGTACGAGGATTGGTCGCGATGTAAGGTCCCCTTCATTTTTTCAAACAGACAACATTTACTATTTTCGTAGAAATTTCCACTGTTAGAAAGAAGAAACTTTTTATCTCTATTTTTTTACATAATTGTAACTTTTTCCATGCATTTTTGTAGATGGTGCTCCAATTTCGGATTCCCCATGCCATAGAACTCTGCCACCAACCTGCTGAGGCACTTCACCTCTTCTTTCGCTTCACTGTCATTCCAGAAGCGGTGGCCATCCTCATGTTGCTTTAACTTGGGGAGTAAGTGTTAATCAGAAAACACGTGGTCTTCACACTAAGATGGGTGAGGCATGACAGTCCAACAAAAGTTTCTCTAAAGTTCCTGGATTTGGTGGGAGACATGAGGTCGGGCATTATCGTGAAGCAGCATTACACCCTCTGCCAGTTGTCCTCTCTGGTGGTTCTGCATAGCTTGCCTGAGTTTCCCTACCGTTTCAATATAACTGTATGAGTGATTGTTGTCCCAGGTTCCTTGAAATCCATCACCAGTATCCCCTTACAATCCCAAACGACAGTCGTCATGAATTTGCCAGCACAAGGAGTTTGTTTAAACTTCTGTGCAACTGTTGGCACTGAGTGACGCCACTGTTTGGATTTTTCTTTTACTTCGGGAGTGAAATAAGCACCCACATTTCGTATTCCATGACTATGGACTCCAACAATCCGTCCTTATATTCTTGACATTGTTCAACAAATGGGCCAGCACAGCAAACTCATATATCCTTGAGTTCTGCTGTCAGTATACATGGAACCCATCCAGGGCAACAATTGTGATACCCCAATTTTTCCATCAAAGCTCTTTCAACTGTACCGTAAGAACTCCCAGGAATCCTAGCAAAATGTTCACGGATAGTGAACCTCCTATTTTGAAGCATTTTGCATTGGACCATTTCGATAACTGCCTCGGAAACTGAAGCACTTCCACTGTGTTCTTCATTGTGGACGTTCTTGGGACTGACACTAAATTCCATGCACTATTTTCAAATGCATTGAACGGATATACACTTGTCACCATACACGTGCATCAGCTCTACAATGAATATCCATGCATGGAGTCCCTTACATGTGTAAAAGCAAATTATGAATGAATATTGCACTTCCTTTGCTGGTGGCTCCTTAGCAAATACAGCTGCACACAGCAGTGTTGACAGTTTTTCCTGGCACCTTCCAGTGCAGCTGGAGATCTTTGGGAACATTACTTCAGGGTCAACCCTCATAGTTCATAAGATCTGCATGGAAAGTTCAATACTGCAATTCCATCTCCAAATTTCTTCTTTCTTCCCTATACCCCTTGCTCAAAGTACAACCTGAACAACATGCAGGATAGGATACAATGCTGTCTCACACCCCTCTCAACCACTGCTGCTGTTTCATGTCCTATGACTCATAGCTACAGTCAGGTTTCTGTACAAGTTATAAATAACTTTTCACTTTCTGTATGTTATCTCTGTTATATTCAAAATACCAAAGAGTGTATTGAAGTCAACATTGTCAAAAGCTTTCTCAAACTTCACAAATGCTATAAATGTATGTTTGCCTTTCTCCAACCTGTCTTTTTAGACAATTTGTAGAGTTGGTACGGTCTCACATGGTTCCTACACTTCTCAAAAACCCACACTGATCTTGCTGAAGGTCGGCTTCCATCAGTTTTTCTAATCCTCCACAGCGGAGGATATGTCCAATGTACCAGTTATTACCATATCTTCCTGTTCCATTAACATGTGGAGTTTGGGAAGAATGACTATTTGAATGCCTCTGAGTGTGCAGTAATTATTCTAATCTTATCTTCACAATCACTATGTGAGCAATATTTGGGAGTTTGTAATATGTCCCTAGAGTAATAATTTAAAGCCAGTTTTTGAAATTTTTTAGCAGACTTTCTCATCATAATTTACGTCTGTCTTCAAGAGTCTTCCAGTTCAGTTCCTTCAGTACCTTTGCAAGACTTTCCCACAGATTAAATAAACCTGTGACGATTCATGCTGTCCTTCTCTGTATATGTCCTATCTGGTATGGGTCCCACACACTCAAGCAATATTCCAGAACAAATCACACGAGTGATTTGTAAGAAATTTCATTTGTAGATTGATTACACTTGCACAGTATTCTACCATAAACTGAAGTCTCCACTGCTTTATCCATGACCGAACCAATGTGATCAATGCATTTCATATCCCTACAAAGTGTTACACCCAGGCATTTGTATGAGTAGGCCGACACCAGGAGTGAACCATTGATATTATGGTCATAGGATACTAAATTTTTTTCGTTTTATGAAGTGCAAAATTTTACATTTCTGGACATTTAAAGCAAGTTTCCAATCTTTGTACCACTTTGAAATCATATGAGGATCTTCTATCACATAGACCTTCATTACAAACAACTGCATCTTCTGCAAAAACTTGATTTTACTGTTAATATTGTCTGCAAGTTCACTAATATAGAAATTTAACAGCAAGGTTCCCATCACATGTCCCTGAGTCACACCCAAAGTTACTTCTACATCTGACAATGACTCTCCACCCAAACCAGCATGCTGCATCCTCCCTACGAAAAAGTCCTCAATCCAGTCGCAAATTTCACTTGATACCCCATATGATCATAATTTTGGCAATAAGTATAGATGTGGTACTGAGGGAAATGCTTTTCAGATGTCAACAAATACTGCATCTACCTGATTGCCCTGATAGAAAGCTTTCAGTATGTCATTGGAGAAAGTGTGAGTAGGGTCTCACATGACTAATATTTCAGGAATACTTGCTGGTAACATTGAGCGGATCATCCTGTTCAAGGTATCTCATTACGTTTGAGCTTCAAATATATTCAAAGATTCTACAACAAATCGATGTTAAGGATACTGAATGGCAGTTTTGTAGATCAGTTTTACCTTCCTTCTTGTACATGGGTGTGCCCAGTGCATTTTTTCAAAAACTGGGCACTGTTTCTTGTTCAAGTGATCTACAATAGATTATAGTTTGAAGAAATGTGTGGTGGTGGAGGGGGGAAATCATCTGAAAATTCTGTATAGAATCTAAAAGGGATACCATCGAGCGCAGGATCCTTGTTCATTCTTGATGATTTCTGCTTTTTCTCAACATCACTGACACTAATACTTATTTCACTCCTCTTTTCATTGGTACTAGGATTATATTGGGGTAATTCAGCTGGGATTTCCTTTGTAAAGGAACATTTGCAAACAGAGTTAAGTGTTTCAGCTTTTGCTTTTCTTCCCTCGGTTTCAGTTCCTGTCTCATTCACTAGCGACTTGACACTAACTTTGGTGCCACTAACAGCCTTTACATATGACCAGAATATCTTTGGGTTCTGTGAAAGATCACAGGTCAGTATTCTGCTATGGCACTGAAGGCTTCACACATTGCCCTCGACACAGCCAAATACTTTTCGTTCCGTATCTCACTATCTATAGCCCTATGCTTTGTTTTACACATACACTCCTGGAAATGGAAAAAAGAACACATTGACACCGGTGTGTCAGACCCACCATACTTGCTCCGGACACTGCGAGAGGGCTGTACAAGCAATGATCACACGCACGGCACAGCGGACACACCAGGAACCGCGGTGTTGGCCGTCGAATGGCGCTAGCTGCGCAGCATTTGTGCACCGCCGCTGTCAGTGTCAGCCAGTTTGCCATGGCATACGGAGCTCCATCGCAGTCTTTAACACTGGTAGCATGCCGCGACAGCGTGGACGTGAACCGTAGTTGCAGTTGACGGACTTTGAGCGAGGGCGTATAGTGGGCATGCGGGAGGCCGGGTGGACGTACCGCCGAATTGCTCAACACGTGGGGCGTGAGGTCTCCACAGTACATCGATGTTGTCGCCAGTGGTCGGCGGAAGGTGCACATGCCCGTCGACCTGGGACCGGACCGCAGCGACGCACGGATGCACTCCAAGACCTTAGGATCCTACGCAGTGCCGTAGGGGACCGCACCGCCACTTCCCAGCAAATTAGGGACACTGTTGCTCCTGGGGTATCGGCGAGGACCATTCGCAACCGTCTCCATGAAGCTGGGCTACGATCCCGCACACCGTTAGGCCGTCTTCCGCTCACGCCCCAACATCGTGCAGCCCGCCTCCAGTGGTGTCGCGACAGGCGTGAATGGAGGGACGAATGGAGACGTGTCGTCTTCAGCGATGAGAGTCGCTTCTGCCTTAGTGCCAACGATGGTCATATGCGTGTTTGGCGCCGTGCAGGTGAGCGCCACAATCAGGACTGCATACGACCGAGGCACACAGGGCCAACACCCGGCATCATGGTGTGGGGAGCGATCTCCTACACTGGCCGTACACCACTGGTGATCGTCGAGGGGACACTGAATAGTGCACGGTACATCCAAACCGTCATCGAACCCATCGTTCTACCATTCCTAGACCGGCAACGGAACTTGCTGTTCCAACAGGACAATGCACGTCCGCATGTATCCCGTGCCACCCAACGTGCTCTAGAAGGTGTAAGTCAACTACCCTGGCCAGCAAGATCTCCGGATCTGTCCCCCATTGAGCATGTTTGGGACTGGATGAAGCGTCGTCTCACGCGGTCTGCACGTCCAGCACGAACGCTGGTCCAACTGAGGCGCCAGGTGGAAATGGCATGGCAAGCCGTTCCACAGGACTACATCCAGCATCTCTACGATCGTTTCCATGGGTGAATAGCAATCTGCATTGCTGCGAAAGGTGGATATACACTGTACTAGTGCCGACATTGTGCATGCTCTGTTGCCTGTGTCTATGTGCCTGTGGTTCTGTCAGTGTGATCATGTGATGTATCTGACCCCAGGAATGTGTCAATAAAGTTTCCCCTTCCTGGGACAATGAATTCACGGTGTTCTTATTTCAATTTCCAGGAGTGTATTATGCATTAATCTCTGTTTACTACTGATTTTTTATGTAGTTTACAGGACATACATAAATCTTTATGCTTGTTTTAGTTGTTCTTTGGTAATCATTGTTGCCACAAGTGCATCATGGTCACTGATACAATTTTTGATGTGAATATCATCAAAGGGGTCAGATCTACTTGTTGCCATTAGATCCAATATATTGGCATGATGAGTGGGGTTCCAAACCATCTTTCCTCAGTAGGTTTCAGAGAAGGCATTTAGTAAAATTTCACAGGACATCTTATCATGCACACCACTAATTAAACTGTAATTTTCTCAATTAATTGTTGGGTGATTAAAGTATTTGCCAATGATTACAGTATGATTGGTGAACTCATACATGTATAAACATACAACATAACTAACACAACATTAGTACTCAATATTATTTTGTGGACCAATATTAAATTCTTGCATTGAATAAAATGCCTGCTGTCTAAGCCAGTTATTTGTGGTGTTTTGAGTACAGTGTCAGACCTCACACATTTGCTGGCAGCCTGTTAAGTATTAGTGACTGTAAACCTAAGTGTATGTAACCAAGTGTGGCAGCTGGCATGTCTGTCTGCTGCTTTCGGTTCTACTGATGTTGATGAACTGTCATTGTTCATGATGCTGTTCACTCCCTATGTGTGTATTGAACAATTTAGAATAAAGAGAGACATTACTATTTGTAAATTTTATTTATTTATTTATTTATTTATTTTTTTTTTTTGTAGCATGGTGTACAATTCTTCGATTTTCAGTCTAGAATTGTATCTGATTGCCTTCTTTTGCCAATTAAGAATTGTTTTCTTGTTTATTATTGTCATCTTTACTACATGAGAGAAGAGAATACTAACAGTGTCTTCATAACTAACTGTGTACTGACTGCTCCAAGGTGATTTTCACTTTGATACTTGAGTGTGGCTAAGTCTTTTCCAGCTATAACATATATCGTGGCATATGCGTATAGAGTGGACACATACAAAATACCACTTGACAACGAAGAAGCTTTGCACTACACCCCTTGTGACATCCAGGACATTTGGCCTCCTATTGTTGAACCATATTTTTTTTCTATCCCTCTTGTATGAGCTGATCAAATAGAATTATGTGCAACAGAGTTACTGTACTTTATCAGAACCATCGGATAGCTTTCTAAGATCCACTACCACAAAAATAACAAATGACTGTGATTCAAATAAGCAAACACACAGAGATTACCTCTAAATACAACAACACCTTTCAAAATTCTGAATAAAACTTTAAAAATCCATGAAAGCTGATAATCTATCAACACATGTAATAAAAGTAAATGTAGCACGTCCCCATATTTCACTATAGCTGTGCACCCTATTCGTGTAGCACCATAAGGGTTATATGGTATGGTAGCTCTTCATCCCACATCCATGAAAGTGGTTTTGTTTTGCAACTGCATGAATAGGTTTCAAAGATATTGATACCAAATGAGAGCTTTATATCAATGTGCTTATTACAGAATGGTGCGAAGCAGCTGGGAATCGAGTGCCGAAGTTTCTGTGACTAGCCAGTGTGTTGCATAATGGCTTAGAATGTTCTGGAATGGTGTAAAGTCTTCCAGAAGGTTTGAAAATCTTCCAGAATGTTTCAGTACATTGTAGAGCGTTACCGAACATTTCATTGCCCTGCTTTGCGTTGGTGGTGATCTCCAGATCACACCCAAACCTCCAGATGTCAGACACTCAGATCAGTACCAAACATTGTGTGTCAATAGAATATCAACCAAACAACTGACTTAGTTTGTGCTGTGTGCTGCCGTCCAGCAGAAGATGGGTGAACAGTCTAGGCAAACAGAATCTATAAGCTCTAAATGTGAATATCTCTGGTACATGAGTTGGTAAAGTGTCAGATCGTTCTACTAAAGGACATGAGTTCAAAACCCTCTGATGGCAATTTATTTTAACAGATGACATGTGAAATTGTTATATGGGAGAACATTTTTCTGCTATGTAAAAGGATTTTTCAGATTATGTAGCAGTGTTCTTTTGGTAGCCTGCTTTTGCTTCGTTAGTTGAAAGTAGCAAACCTACAGTGTACATCTCTATAAATAGGTGTGGTTATCTATACAAATATGCACTATAGGTTTGGTAGTCTGAACTAATGAACCAAAAGCAGATTGTTGAAAGGTCATTGCTACATACTCGGAAATGTCCTTTCCCCATCCCTTACACAGGTATGTTTTGCCTATACTCTGTACTTATGATTTTACTATTAATTACTGTCATGCATCTTCTATTGGATGACAGCATACGTCACAAACTAAATCAGTGTTTTGGTTGATACTCTATCAACACCCGATGTTTAGTACCAGAGTGTCTGACATCTGGACGTTTAAGTGTGTCAGAAGTGTATAAGTAGCAATGGTGAGACAACTGCCTGGTGCATGAGTTCCCATCTGTCAAATGCTTCTGGATTCAGTAAAAGTTATGGACTCTGACCAGACACTCATTATGTATTCATTACAGCAGTTAGCAGCCTTACCAATGGAGTATTCTGTCAACTCGAGGATAAAAGCACATTTTCACCTTCTCTTCTGCATCACACAGTGACTGACTTCTACTGTCACATATTAGTGATCAAAATAAACATCATACAAATAACCATCAATGCAGATGACATTACTTTCCATTGGATGTTTGTGTCATTGATATTCTTTTGAGCTGTGTACGATGCAGTGCACTTGTGGTGATGCCAGATGCAGCTCAACTATACTCAATGCTGCACAAAGCTCAAAAGGAATACCACAGACAATCAGAACAACAGCTTATAATCCAAAGAAACCATCATTTCAAGTAGAAGTAACTTTATTTCTCAAGACAATGATGATACCCCTCTTCTCACAAACATGAAGTTTGTCATGGTTCATTTATATTCTGTGATCTATTATGGGAAGGGACTTTCTGATCAGTCCAGTAATTTTACTCAGGATTATTACTGTTAACACCACAGAAAATCTTGTATCCTCTCACTGTGCTAGTGTATTTTTGGAAATCTATTATGGTCAATCAAGGGAAAGTGAAAATGAAATAATGTTAAGTGGAAGTGGATTGTTTAAGATAGTGAACTGTGTTGTAAGTGGCACTTTAGTGTGTTATGCAACAGTGGAGAAGATACTGCCTGTGGTGAACTGACAAAAAAGAAACAGAGCAGTGAAGAAATGAAACAAATCAGGAGTGAGAAGTGTTTTTAGCTTCAAAACCTAAGATAATGAACAAACTGAGAGAAAACAAACAAAATAAAATTAGGAAAGAGGATCAAGTGAGACACTCAGCAAGCCAACATGGAGAAACTGTTGAACAAACAACATTATGAAACTGAATATGTATGGTTACAATGATTTAAGTTCATGAAAGACATCAATCACAAGCACAGGAGCAGACTATTAGTGTATGAGAAATGAAAAGGAGATGTGGAGATTATAGTTTGGCAGATGGATCATTCCATTATGATACCACTTAAGACTACAAACACAAACACGTCAGTTGCAAAACGGATCAAGTGCTTCAGGACTGTGGCACCAAGAAATACTTTAGTGAAACACCAGGAATGTGGTCCTTGAGCAGAAAATTTCAATTAATTCCACTGAAGGTGTCTCTACAAGATTTATAAGATGTCTGGGGAAAATCCCAAGTCAGAACATTTTCTACAAAATAGGAGAGCAAGCAATACCTCCTTTGAAATAGCATCATTTTGTGCTACTTACATGATCAGTGAAGAACACCAATTCATCGCTCTGTTTTCAATTAATGGGGAAGTGTCATGGAGTGAAATAATACCAATCCCAAATAAATATTATACATTTTTGCAAGTATATTTCATTGGCAATGAGCAAATGGAAATTCCACTGCTCACTCTGTTTCACATTTTTACAACTCTATGTATGAACATTTTGCAATGTTCCTGAATGTTTTAGGATGATCTAAAATATTTTGCAATATTCTTGTTGTTCTATAAATAAATGTGGAATAACGAAGTAATACAAAAAACAATTCAAGTAACACAAATATGGTTTTATTCATAACCTCCTAACAATAACAGAAATAAGCCTCTCAATCCACATGTAACAAGACACAGATCAAATGATGTGAGTGGTACAGCTAGAAGAACAGAGAGGATCACTCAGTATAGCTCTGCGCATTTATACACACAAGTCCCTGGCAGATGGCTTACTGGAGACTGCATGGCGCCCAAACCTCCCGTAGGGGGCCTCCAGCAGCTGGCGTGAGCTGATACAGTTGGCGCCCAATTCAAGCACACATGCGCAGTGACATGATCTCACTGTAGTCATGCTAACTAGTATGGGCTTACAGAATACTTTGTTTCAAATTAGGTTACTGTAATTTAATTAAGTGGATTTAACAGTACTTAGAAGCAGTTTCAAGCATTCGAGAGTATACCTGAGTGTGAAATACTACCATTTTTATGATATTTGTATTTTTATTTAAATTAGACCAAGCAAACTCTACTGGCAGTGAGCCAGATGTCTCTTGTGGTGGCTGCCTCGGATTCTGTAGACAATAGATCAGCCTCTGTGGTCATTGTCTGGAATGTGCACTAAGATACAAGGTGAGTGCAGGCTGGGTTTAGCAAGAAGGTATTTGTGTCAGCTGTGACAGACAACATGGCTACCCACTGGATGTTGATATATGGCTGGTTGGTGGGTGGCTGAGACAGACCTGTTTTCATGAACTCTAGAGACAGGATCTGACCACCTGCCATGCTAACATCCCAACAACCTCCCCAACATAATATACATTAGCAAATTCCACTCCTGCTTTTTTCTTCACTATACCCCCTTTTCACTCACCATCAATTATTGTTGTCATACACTCTCAGGTGGCTACCCCTTCACATATGACTACCCTCACTATAACCACACATGGGTGTCTCTCAGACTGGGACTGCCTTTCCTTTCTAACTTTCTTCAGTCTATCCTCCTCTCCTCCCCAGGTAAGGAACTACTTGTTTCTAAAGCAAGAACAGTGTCATCACTTCTACTTTTGTGTGTTTCTATTCACAATGCTAAACATTTGACCTCTTGAAGTAAGTGCTGGCTGTGCATGATATTACAGAGATGCTTGGCTCGAATCAGTAGATAATAACAGCAGACAGATAATCTTAGAAGAAGCACAGAGGCTTTTTCCAGAGATAATATTTCTCAGCTACCATGGTCTGTTATGAGTATAATTTACAGTAGCAGCTCATAGTGGCTCCTTCTGCTAGTTAATGTGTAACTGATATTTATCAAATTTTTTTATGTCACATCTTCACACCCCCAATGCCTTTCCTAAGGGTGATTCAGGTATGTTACCTGGACAGTATTTTTATACACATCATGAGTCATAAATGTACAAAATTTGAGTGAAATTGCTCAAAATTTTCCTGAGTTAAGCTTCTGTGTCACCTGCTCTTCCCTCCTATCTCTATAAATGGCTGGTTGTTGTTATCCTCACAGGCTGAGCACAACTCATTACAGATTAATTGTAATCAGTTGAATGGTATGAAAACAAATAGAAGACAAACAGGTATTCATTTTTATAGATGTTGTATTTCTGAATAAATGAACTCAAAAATAGAAAATTACTCACAACACTGTAGTACAAGACAGCTAACCATGCAAACTGATCCTTCACACAATCTGCTCTCTTCACATCAAAGTTCACAGAACCGATACTAAAGCAGTCCGTTTGGTAGCAATGCTTCAAGAAGAGGCATATTAAAAAGGATTGTCACTGTTTTTTAAAGTTTTTTGCTACTTTTTAACTGCATGCCTGGTGTGTATTTTTTATTACAGCTGATTTTAATAACAAATTTGTCGCAAGTCATCAGACTCAGGTTTCAAAGAGGGAGAGTGCTATTCTAGGGGCACCAGGAGGGAGGGAGGGGTGCTTGTCCTGGGACTTACATCTCTTTTTCTTCTCTTTCGGAGGTGGAGGAGGGTAGTGCACAGAGGGAGTCTAGGATTGTGAAAGACCCAGAACTGAAACAGAGCAAGAAATCTCAGTATGCACAGATATATGGTCTGTCTCGTGGCTGAGGTACTGTAGTTGGTTTCCAGTCCAAGAGACACCGTGGAGAGGGACTCCAGGCCGGGGGAGGGGGGGGGGGTGCAATCACCGGCAGGTGCCAAAGAATGGGGCCACTTCTTCAGCAAGGAAGGGGAAGCGGCTCCTCAAAGGGCAGGGAGGGGAGAGGGGGATAGGGCTGTTGTAAGGAAGAGGTACGAGTGGGAATAGATTTTGTTGTTGTTGTTGTTGTCGTTACTTCAGTGCAAACATTGTTTTGATGCAGCTCTCCATGCTACTCTATCTGGTGCAAGCTTCATTCATCTCTGAGTAACTAGTGCAACCTACATCCCTCAGTCTGCTTACTGATATTATCTCTTCATCTCCTTCTACAATTTTTAGCTCACACACTTTCTTGCAGTACTAAATTGGTGATCCCTTGACTCGGAGAATGTCCCCTACCAACCAATATCTTCTTTTGGACAGGTTGTACCACAAATTTCCCTTCTCCCCAATTCTGTTCCATACCTGCTCATTAGTTATGTGCTCTAGCCATCTAATCTTCATCATTCATCTGTAGCACCACATTTCAAATGATTCTATTCTATTCTTGTCTAAAGTGTTTATCATCCTTGTTTCACTTGCATACATGGCTACATTCCATACAAGTACTTTCAGAAAGGACTTCCTGACACTTAAATCCTAACTCAACATTAACAAATTTCTCTTCTTGAGAAATGCATTTCTGGCCATTGCCAGTCTTCCTCCCTACTTTGACCATCAGTTATTTTACTAATCACACACACACACACACACACACACACACACACACACACACACACACACACACACACACAAAAAAAAAAAAAAAAAAAAAAAAAAAAAAAAAAAAAAAAAAAAAAAAAAAAGAGCTCTAGAGCACTATGGGACTCAACTGCTGTGGTCATAAGTCCCCTAGAACTTAGAAGGACTTAAACCTAACTAACCTAAGGACAGCACACAACACCCAGCCATCACGAGGCAGAGAAAATCCCTGACCCCGCCGGGAATCGAACCCAGGAACCCGGGTGTGGGAAGCGAGAACGCCACCGCACGACCACGAGATGCGGGCAAGCAAAACTCATTTACTACTTAAAGTGTCTCATTTCCTGATATAATTCCCTCAACATCACCTGATTTAATTCCACTACATTTCATTATCCTTGTTTTGCTTTCGTTGATGTTCATCTTATATTCTCCTTTCAAGGTACTGTCCATTCCGTTCAACTGCTCTTCCAAGTCCTTTGCTGTTCCTGTCAAAATTGCAGTGTCCGTGGCAAAGGATGTAATGGAGGCAGAAGTTGATGAAAGTGACACCAGATGGAGTCTCTCATGTTTTTGTCAAGCCTCAACAGAAGACAGGTGATCCATGGACTTGTACTCTTGGATCTTCTCTTCTCACTTGTAAGTTGGGCGATCTGGCAAGTTAGGAGAGTACAGGTTGTGACAACTGACACACACAGCTAGAAGAACACAGGTGCTTCTGTCATGGAGCGGATGTCCACAATCCATAGAGCAGGAAGACTTATGCCAAAAAAGCAAGCACCGAAAGCACATCATGGGTGGTGAGACTTATGGCATTGCATCACACCTGTAGCACATATCCTTGACCTTCTCTGGGAGGGTATCCCCCTCAAAATCCAGACTGGAGGCACCAGTATTGGTTCACTCATCTTTATGGCCATTCTGCACACATAAAAAAAATAATGATCGCTGTGTCACTCCAGATTAGCCAAAAGTTCCTGATCAGATTTCAAAATGAGGTCCCTATGAAAAACCATTCCCTGGACTATATTCAGAGACTGGAGAGGGGTAATAGATACTGGGACATTGTCGAGATCATCGCAAGCACGAAGACCTGGGAAGGGGGAGAGAAATTCATGCCATTGACACTACGAAGAGAGTTCTTGACCAAAAGACTCAGACTAGAAACAGAAAATTTAGACATGGAGGTCAAATATCAATTGGGGACCTACACACCAAAAAGGATGAAAGAACTGGCAGGAGGAACAAAATTGCAAGCAATACAGGGAACCAAGTGGATAGCCAGATTGACATAAATCAGAACACAGAAGAAGGGGAAGAACGAGGCAGCGGGGAAGGAGTGAGGATAGGGAGATAGGTACAGGGTGCAGGAAATGCAGCCAGTGAAGGAAAAATGGGCTCCAATAACACAGGGTCCAGTATGCACCACACAAAAACTCATGAAAAAACCCTGAGGGGGGTTGAACAAATATTTTAAATTTTTTGAAGTGTATTTAACTGGTGACAAACAAACAGAATTTCCATCCTCAAATGTTACTCATGAATATTTTGGATTTTTCTCAAATGTTTTAGGATGATGTCAAATGTTTTGGAATGCTCTCCGTGTTCTGTAAAGGAATTGTAAGTGGATACAGAATGCTTCATTTCAAATTAGGTTATTCTTGATTAATTATGTCAATTTAAGAATACTGAAAGATACTCTTGAGTGCAGTCTTGGAGAGTGAAATGCTAAGTATTTTATGATTGTTTAGTTTTTATTTGTAGTATGTTCCTGAATGTATTTGAGTTATGCTGAATGTTTCCAGGAAACAAATGAAATTAGACCAAGCAAAGTCAGTCTGTTTCATCTATTAGACCCAGTACATGGAAAAGTAACAAAACCTAAATATGAAGAACCACAGTACAGAATGCAGGCTCCGAGTCCACAATACTGTGTGTGAGGTGCTAAATCATGGAGACCAATTATGCGTGGAAATGACAAAAGGCTGGCAGCCCCTAGTTCCTTCATGGGTGGCTGTCCCAGGGGCATGCTGGCTGCAACTCTGTCCACAATCAGCTTTGGAGACACAGGACAACTAACAGAGAGACACTGAGGAACTGTGGCAGTAGTTAGCGTAACTGTCCAGAGCACCCATGACATGGACTTATTCGATGTCTGGGACTGAACAGCCATTCTATGACAGTGCACTGGCATAAATACCACCTTGGCACGTAGGTACGGTGTGACCTGCTAATGGGCACATGACATGATGTCAGTAAAACAGAGACTTGTGATTGCAACAATGTGGTCAACATCCACACTCTACCACCAGCAAAACGGGTGCCTCTCACTTCTACTGCCACAGATTCCACAGACAATTCAGCCTCTATGGTCACTGTCTGGAAAGTTTACTAATATAAGAGGTGAGCACATGTTGAGGTTTAGCTTACTGACGTTTGTGCTGGCTGTGGCAGATAACACCTGGAGCATGACCACCAAGTTGGTATGGATGTGTGGTCGATTGACGAGTGACTGAGACCAAGCAGATTCCCGTAACTCCAGAGACAGGAGCTCACCATCCAACACACTCAGATCCCAACACCCTCCTAGACTTCACATCCATTTACTCCCACTTTATTTCACTACGCCTCCTTTCCACTCACCATCCATTTTTCTTGTCCTTCCTCATATCTTTCTGTTTCTTTTCTGCTCTCCTGGTTCTGCATTGGACTATTGCTCTTCACCTAATCTATCTTTACTTCTCACTCTGTCCTCATCTCTGGTCTGAAGCAGACACAGTGCTTGCCAGCATACTATCTATCACCATTCACTCTGTCTGGTGTCTCCCCCTTCATCTTTGCCTACCCTCACCTTAACCACATGTGGGTGTCTCTCATATTGGGCCTACAATTCCTTTATGAATTTCTTCAGTCTATCAATCTCTCCTAATAAAGGAAGGAGCTAATAGTTCACAAAGGCAAGAATAGTTTCATCGCTTTTACTTTTATGAGATTCTATTCACCACCTGAAGCAAGTGCTGGCCATACGTAAAGTTACATAAATACTTAGCAAGAAGTAGTAGGTAATAACAGCAGACTGACCATCTGAGAAGAAGCAGAGATGCTTTTTCCAGAGCTGATACTTCTCACCTGTCACTGTTTGTCATTAGTATAATTTACAGTAGCAGCTTCCAATGGTTTTTCTGCTAGTTAAGGTGTAACTTATCATTATCATATTTCTCAGTGTCACATCTTCACACACACACAATGCCTTTCCTAACAGTGACTGGGTTATGATACCTGGACAGTATTCTTATACACATAATGAATTATGAACATACAAAATTTGACTAAAATTGCTTCAAATGCTTCTGAATTAACCTTCCGTGTCACCACCTCATCACTCCTACCAATATGAGCTTTAAGCGGTTGTTGTGTAATAAAAATAATAATAATAGTAGTAGTAAAAGATATATAATTACTATGGAAAAAAATAAAGGATAGTACAATTGCATTATTAGTAAGTGATCTGTGTGTACAAAATAATGCTATTCTTCCTTCACTTCCATCACTATATATACATATATATTTGTCATCTTCTGCAAGTTCTTATACATCTGTCAATCTTATGAAATAGGACCATGGACTTGCTCACTTACATTTCAATTGTAGATGCAGACAGCTGACTCCAAGGACACCAGTGCCTCTCAAGGTGAAGGAAATCCTCCCAACTTGGCTCCACTTCAATAAAAATACTTAATACTCTTACTAAGTCTTCTCTTATTCAGAATCACATCTAATACAGAACACTTGTAACATGTCATACTTTGAGCAATACATCTCAACCATCCTTCTACATATGAGAGAGTGAAATAAAATCATGTAAAAAGAATGGTGAATGATCTTCTTTGTTCGTTTCTCTGCTCCTTGTATTGCTAATACCATTTACTTAACTTCCCACCTTCATCTTGCTTCAGGTTTTGCATGACATTACTCCATCTGTGATCTTGCTGTTGTATAATTTTCATTTGCTTACAAACTTGTGGTAATCATACGGTTGTGTTGTACCTTGCCTTTATAACATTTTTATTTCTTTATCCTGCTCTGTTAATTCACTAAATTCCTCGAAATCTTGTGGTAACCTAGGCATCTGCATCAACATCCTTTAATATAAATGATCCTGAAACAGAATCCATGTAAATATAGACACCACCTGGTAGACACCACCTAGCTAATCTACGGTGCAATTGTTTACATATTAAAAGAAATAACACTGACTGATGATCACAGCAAACTTTGATATTTATACTCCACAAAAAATATTCAAACTTTTTAAATGTTCATATTACAGCTAAACTTTACAACTCTGACACACACCAAGATCTTTCTGCTCCTGATAATGTTCAACTAGCAAAACTGATGACCATGGGTAATTATTCTCCTTCTTCTCGCATCTGGAACAAGCATGCCCCCAGTCCCTGAGATTATGCATCTGTGCATAGACAAAAATTATTGGCAATGTAAGGGTGGCTAAGAATGTTTGCATAAATTAATGCCTGCTTAATGTTATTAAATTCTTCCTGCCACTTATCATCCCATACCCAAGGCCAGGATACTGGTCCTAAATAAGTTTTTAGTTGTTTTTTATTCCTTGGAGCGGGTCAATTGCATATGGCATGAAGTTTTTTCAGGTCAAGTAATACAGCTTGTTCTGACACAACATGTCCTAAAAATTTGACTTGTTCCTTACCAAAATTAGACTTTCTTAAATTGGCTGTTACTCCATAATCTGCCAATTGTTGAAGTACCTGTCCAGTCAGCCTGATATGTTCTACCCAAGTGTGTGTCGTTATTAGCATGTTGTCTACATAAACAGTGACTTTGGTAAGCAATTCTGGTACTCAGACCTTGTCCAGTGCCAATATAAACATGCCTGCACTGATGTTCAGTCCAAAAGGTAGAACACAAAATTCATACCTCCTGCCACCACAAACAAATGCTGTATCTTATTGACTTTCTTTGTGGAGCTTGTTTGCCAGGAGGACACCTTGAGATCAAGTATACTGAAGTATTTTGTATTGTAATACTTTAAAAGCTGTTGGTCCAAGATGTCTGGTCTCATGCACACTGTTACTAAAATCTTATTGATACCTCTAGCATCGAGAACTAACTTTATAGATCCATCTGGTTTACTTACTGGTAATATAGGTCTCCAATAGGGTGAAAATGAAGAGTATTTAATTACCAATTTAATCATCTGACTGATCTCTTTCCTTACTCCCTCTCGTTTTGTCCATGGAATACGATATGACATTACACAAAATGTTTCATGTGGATAAACTTCAAATTTATATTCACAGTGTTTGATTACTTGAGACTTCTTACTGAAAACATCTGCATACTAACAACAACTTTGAATGTTCTTGTTATTGCATATCATTTAGCGTCTGTGATTCACGTAGTGTATGCTCTACCATTTTGTTACTAACATCAGTGTTCGCTTCTCGTTCGGGATGAAATTTATAAAATTCAGATTTGGAAACAAATCTTGAACTATTACATTGGAATGTGGTGTGTTTTTGTTACTTTTACCAGGTGTTTTGACTAAATCAAAAGAAAAAATCTAATCCTTTACATAAAAATGGCATTTACCATTACCTATGTCAATCTGTG
Organism: Schistocerca cancellata; assembly: GCF_023864275.1. Taxonomy (NCBI): domain Eukaryota; kingdom Metazoa; phylum Arthropoda; class Insecta; order Orthoptera; family Acrididae; genus Schistocerca; species Schistocerca cancellata. The sequence goes on along the minus strand of NC_064635.1, from coordinate 157,894,475 downwards.
TTTCGTATGTTCTAAATGTGTCCGTGCCAATATGACAATGATAAACTTGTGAATTATAAGAAAGTTGCACTTGTCTGTAAAATGTTCAATTTGTAATGGAATAAGTGCCTGATGTGTCAGCAATTTAGTCTTACCGCCTGTAGCAGTTCACACCTTGCAATTTCGGACAGGGTATGTTGGAAATTTTCCTCTCTTCTTTGATTCACAGAAAAATGATTTTGACTTTAGGTTTGTATATGAAACTGTACCTAAAATTAACTGTGTGTCAATATTAAATATTTTCAGCTTAATAATTGCTAGTACTTGTTCTTCCTGCATATTATTCACTGTGTCTAACTCATACAGATCATCCTTGACGTTGCCTCGTTTGTCAAATCTCATGAAACAAGTTTGTAGTATTCTTTTGCCCCCCATTCTCAGATAAGTCAAAAGCTAGTGCTTAACAACGACCTGTTCGGGTTTCCCGATGGCTTAGTTTGACTCAAGTCATTACCTGGAGTGCCAGTTTGTGTTGTTGGCTGCTCATGATGTTTCTTTGTGAGTGCTCGTGTTACTAGTAGAAACTGCTATGCCGTTACTTGGCTGGCCATAAGTTGGCTGTTGTACAGCATAAGGCGTGTCGTTGGTGCATGTCAGCCATTGCTGTGGCTGACTTTTTGTTTGTATTCAGCGTATGGCCTTGTGGTGGTGAATTGTAATTTGATCATGTATTGAAATTACTCCCATTTTCAAAATTTCTTTTAAATCTTTTGTATTTTCTATTCCTGTATTTCATTACTTCTGGGTATGTAACTGTACTGTTGTGCGTACCATCACTGCTGTGTCTTTAGATTACGTTCCATGGCCTGATTTATGTAACAATGCAGTAGTGCCCGATTTTCTGTTGCTCTATTCACAACAGGTCTTTCTTGATATATTAAGTCGATAGAATCAAGCACTGACAGAAAATATGCTGTGTCATGTTCTGGCTTTGTGACTAATTTTTCTCTAATGTGCATTGGGAAACGACTTTCCAAAATTTTTAATACGTCTATCTGTGATATTGGGTGTCTTGCTCAGGTATTGTTCAAAGTATTATTTGCCAATGAATGATGGGGGTTTAAACATCATGTCCGAATATGTCTTGTACTGCCTCAGACCAATATTTGTCAAGAAAAGCTCATTCAAATTGCACGCAAGTGTTGCAACTTTTGGCCATTTCAGTTGCCCATGAAAGTACATAACCTCATGTATATCCCACAACAAATCTGATTTTCTGTGTTTATGTCCAGTTGCAAGGAAATACATGACGAAAAGCACTCATAAATACTACCTGATTCTTTCTTTTACCTTTGGTAGTGAATGTAGGAATCTGTCGATGTCTCGGCAAACCATCTGCAAAAATTGATAGACATGTGGCATTTTCGGTCATATTTATGTTGTTATTGTAGTTACCTGTAATTCTGGTTGGTAATTGCTCAGGTGTTGGAGTTGTGGTTAAGTTTACATTTTGCACTATACAACTGTCACTGGTATCTGGTATGTGACTTCATTTGTGGATAAATACCAACAGGTTATGGTGTGCTCCTTATCCTGTGCCTTATTTACATGCATATTGTGAGATATGATAATATTTTCTTCTAAAAGATTGCCAATCCTACCTTCCACGGTTTATAGATTAATAGTTAATGTTTACCTTGCTCACTACTTCATTTTATTTTTTCTGAATAGCTTATTCTACTACATCTATGTATAACTTACAGTCAGTTACTAACTAATGTGTAGAAGTCCGTTAATTGGTAGGAATATTTTGTATGATATGATTCTTCTGTAGTTAGTAAATATAACAAGTGTATTGTTAACATTTAATACCTAAGTGTTCATGCACAATACAATTAATGTAGAGACTAGAATTCTCTCATGTGTTTAATATAGAAGAATCTAGGTAATCATTGAAATGTGTCATTTGTTTTCGGATGAGAGTTTTAATTGTTAACTAATCAAATAATCTTTTTAAAAAATGCTGAGGATTGTTTGGGATTGTCAAGAAGTATAAATAGTTACAGACATGTTGGCAATGTAAGTCAGTCAGGTTTTGATTTTTGATCAATGAGCATGTAGCTGTTCCTTTTGTATTTTAGGTATTGTAGGCTAATGCAGTAATACTTTGATTTTTTGTTTGAAAGTATAATAAAAATGACGAAACTTAACACAAGATTGAACCAAATTAACTCTCCAGTAGTTAATTTACAGTGACTGTCGATGTACTCAGGACGTCGAGTGCAGCAGATAATGAGTAACTATGAACAACCCCATTACTACGAGTAGTTAAGAATGTTGTAAGCTAGAGGTACACCTTCATAGTTTGTTTATTTTGTTTAACAACACGGGTAACTTTTTTACTGTTGAGCACAACTCATTTTGTGTTGCTTTGATATACGTCTTCATATCTGCGATTTTCTTTATTGTTGCTCTACTAGTCATGATCGTCATTAAAAGAATCCACCTTCTGTTTTAACTCCGTAATATTACCGTTAACTTCAGAAAGTAGCTTTGCTTTTCTTTCATATCATTCAATATGTCGTCAATTTCAGTGTGAAAATTCTTGGCTAAATTGTTTAACTTCTGTGGGACTGTGACTCGCAAATACTTGTTTCTGTTGTTGTTTTATTGTATTTAGATCTTATGTAACACTTTTACTGGTGTTTTACTGTGTTCACATCCTGTGTCAAATTATCAATTTCAATATTTGTATCTTGTTCCGTACCACTACATTTGGTTTACACGTTATCTAATTTCATGTTTATGATAGGTAAAAACGGTCATAGCAGTTCATCAGTTATACTACTGTGGTTTCTATGAGCTTTGTAACGTGTTGTCCATATTCATATTTGTATATTTCTATGTCTCATTCGCTAGCAGTATGTCACTCTGGGTGCTGTGTGACAATGTCTTGTGATTTCTAAACATTGTATCGTCAAGGTTATTCTGCTGTGGAGCTTCGCTATCATTTGTCACACCTGGGACACTCATCTCTAACCTACTTGAACTTTTGCATGGCACCTGAACTTCAATTGTTTGTTTGCACAATTCTATACCACCTCAGCCGATTGCATTTTCTCTATTTCCATCAACAATGGACATATACTTTTCTGCCATGTATGAACATGCAAAAATAAAAATTTCACAAAAAATAATAAAATCTCATATGCTAATTATTGCACTCAATTGTAATTTACATGATGTCAAAGCCTGTTTTACATCTATTATGATATACAAACTATTGTGTCGCAATTCTTTATGTATTACTGACAACATGTATCTCACTGGAGAATAACGGTAAATTTTCCACAGTAAAATTCAAGAAAGGGAATAATACGGAAAAGCAATGTATCTACATCAAAAGTGGCGCTACCAAGCCTACGCATAGAAGCAAATTGCAAAGCCATCTTATATTTGCTACGCCGAACAAAACGGCTTACTCTGGAAAATTTTATGTAACCTGGGTCCAATTCTTATTTCTCTCCAAAATTTTCTTCCTTTTTGGTTTACTTGCTCCCCTTGTGATTCATGTAAACAGAATATACGGATGATTAGTTTCTATGACTAACAACAATGTCATAGAAATCTCTTTTTCTATACCAATAGTTAACAAACCCTACCTACAACTGGTAGCCTGAAATAGTGGCACTTATCTCACCAGTTTTATGATAACAATAGAAATGGAAAAAATTAATGGATAGTACAATTGCATTATTAGTAAATGGTCTGTGTGTATGAAATTGTGATAGTCTTCCTTCACTTTACCTTGCGTCCCTCTTTTTTTTTTTGTATTTTAATTATGTTGTCTTGTGAAAGCTCTTATACTTCTGTTTATCTTACGAAATAGGATTGTGGATTTCCTGTCGCATTTCAATTTTAGAAGAAGGCAGCTTACTCTACTGACATCAGTGCCTCCCATGATGAAGGAAATCCTCCCAGCTTCGCTCCACTTCACTTCAATAAAAGTAGTTAACGCTGTTATTAAGTCTTCTCTTATTCAGAATCACACATAATACAAAGCACTTATTGCACATCTTACTTCAAGCAATACACTGAAGCAATCCTGCATATGAGAGAGTGAAACAAAAAAATGTAAAATGAAAAGTGAATGATGTTTTTTGTTCATTTGTCTGCTCCTTACTGACCACTCATAATTAATGGCTTTGCTGATGTACATAGTCGTCAGTCCTTGCTTCTGTTATAATTGCTGTTTCATTCTTTCGTTGTTTAAGAAATTCCAACTTTACTGCATCCAGGGGGTCTTGCACCATGCAGCTACACATTGTTATCCTAACAAACTTTTGAAGGCATGAGCTCAACTCATTAAATCTTATCAGCTTCACTGCAGTCAGTCGAATGGTATAGGAACAAACAGAGGAAAAACAAAGATGTATTCGTCTTTGTAGTTGTTGTATTTATGTATGAATGAATAAAGTCAAATCTAGAAAATTATTCAAAACACAGTAATATAAGACAACCAATCATGCAAACTGATCCTTTCCACAATCTGCTCTCTTCACACCGCAGTTTGCTGCACTGATGATGAAAGTGTTTCAGTTCTGTAGCAATGCTGCTGGAATAGGCATATTAAGAAGGATTGTCACTTTTTAAAGTTTCCAGCTTTCTCTTCTTGCTACCGTTTGACCGAATGCCTGGCGTGTATTTTTTATTACAGCAGTTTTTAATAACAAATTTGTTGCAACACAGGATAATTTTCAGAATGTTTTCAATCATTTGATGGTCACACAAATTAGGCTGCTCAAAATTTGATGACAAATTACACAATATCAATCCCTCAGTGTGTCTGGTTACACTCTTGCAATATGGGTTTTTCAGATTAAAAATAAACAAGTTTCAAAAAAGGATATAGCTGTAGCCTACATTGCAACCTTAATGACAAATGGCCTTATGTCAAGTACGCTACTTGTATCTGAGTACCTTATGTGCGTAACAAACTCCTCGTAATTCATGACTTTGTGAAAAAGTGGACTATTCTAGCACACATTGCATTTCAGTATTCTTGCAGCCACTGAGGTAGCTGATTAATGGTAAGTAGCTGTTAACACCATTAATGTAAAAATTTTCCAGGCTAAGTGGATTTCACATACACAATATTTGTAATCTCAAGACTGGAACATGTAGGCAACTTCAGAGCAGATAATGTTTATTTTGTAAAGACTGACACGCCTCTTGCCTACCCCTACCATTTATCAAGAGGAGCCAGAAAGTATTTTTGAGGTAATGAGCTGCTCATCTGTATTTAACAACGCAAAATCCAGGATGGTATATTGACAATTTTATGAAAAGGATGTTGCTACTCACCTTACAGTAGAGATGAGTCACAAGAAAAAGAAACAAGTAAGGTCTTCATTTGGACTGAACAACCAGAATGAGGTGGGGAAAAGGCAGGGCAACTAGGTGCAGTCAGGAGGTTAGATGAGGAGCAGGGCAGGGTGGGGCAGGGGCGGGGGCAGCAGGAAAGGAGAAGAAAGAAGACTGTGTGCACTTGTGGAAGAGTGCTGTTTAGTGCTGTAGTGGGAACAGGAAAGGGGATAGGAGGGTAAGGATATTCTATGGTGACATGACAAACAACAAGCTGTCTGCATGAATGGTCACCAACAAACTATGGTCAAGAAACAGTTTCTAGTATTCACCACAGTAACATTTTTGTTTATGAAGTTCATGCTTGCGAATCATTTGATCAATGTGTAATCATCATCAGCTTCAGTTTCAAAAGACTCGATATTTATTGGTCACAGCAATAATGAGCCATCCACATTGGCTACATTGTCTCCTATCACAAGGGGTGTGTACTTATAGTTGCACCTAGCTTCTTGATTGCAATGGATCTGGATCCTGCCAGTAAAATGATTTACTCAGACAGAGAAAGATACCATTGCTGCTTTCAGCAGCATTTCTTCTCTTGGCATACGCAGTAGCTTATTTTCTTTCTTTATTTATTTATTTTCATTGGATCCATACACAACATACATTTTATGGATCAAGTCAAATTTGCATCACAAGAATTGAAGTAGTACAACATGTTTAACAACCCGCATTCAGCAAATTATGAGCATATAAATCAATATTGCTTACATCATCTAAAAGATTTTTCAAACTGTTTCTTGATACCTATCTTTGCAACCTGTTATAAATGTAATGTATTCAGACCTTAGTAGCACTTGCCTCTGAAATTTAATAGTTCCCTTTCCAAGAAAACATTGGGGCATTAGCCAGGAATGTACAGTTTTGGCCGAAAACACGATTTAAGTACCACTACGTTGTTGGAAAATTGCTCCATTACACGATGCAAGATTGAGACCTTTCCCTGTATCCAATTCAGGTTAGCACAGGGAATGGAGTTTTTGACACTGGGTCTTTGGGGCACGAACCAGACATGTCAATAGCTTGCACTGTCACTGCAACAAACAACAGCCATTCTGGCATGTGAAATACATCCAAGGAGTACGCTGTGGTTGATGTTACACAAGATGTAGTTTTACACTTCTCGTCTCCCTCAATACTGCTGTATCATCTTAACACTAAGATGGCTGACAATGAGAAGTTAACTTCAAAATAAAGGCTCTGTAAGTACTCTATTGCAAATAAGCATGTAGCTTGCAGTAGTGCGTCATTGTGACAACCTGTCAATCACAATTTCATCATTCAGGAAGCCTCAGCTACATTGCCTGAGAAGGATGTTTAGGAATTGCCTCTGCTAGTTAAATCTAACTAACAGCAACATATCATGAGGCTGGACAAGGACTTGCCAGCATCAGACCTGGATTATATGACAAGGTCATCTGTGACAGAATAGTTACAGATGCCACTTACAGTTTGTCAGAAAGAGAAGCATAATGAACTTGTGTACTATATAGACTTGTGATTCCACTAGGTTACCAATTCTTTTCAAGTCACATACTACTCTTAATATTTAGCAAGCTTTCAAGTGCCAATAGTTGTTTGTTTTAGTAACTTTAATTTTTGAACATCAAAAAGAACTTTTTGGCGCAAAATCTATACTAGTTCAATTTCTGCAATTCAATAAATAGGCAGTTATAATTGTGTTGGTAGTCGAAATAAGGTTGGATGAAGACAATACCAGTTAATGAAGTTCTTCTATTGTAGGAATTAGTGTTTTACTTGGAAGTACGAAAAATGTATCTTATATGGTTATTACACCAACGCATTCATCTGTCTGTGCATTTGTAGCAGAAACAGCAAAAGTGAAACAAATGGACCTAGTATTACAGTACCTAAAATGTGAGTTGTTGCAGAGGGTATGAACAGTGTTATACTAAATTTTATGTTGTTAACAAATTGCCCTTAAATAACTTGCAATTTCTTCCTACATGGGGTTAAAAGTGATTTCCAACCCCTCCTCCAGTTTATGCATGACGTATGTACATCCACCAAAATGCTTCTCGGCAACTCTTCTTCTACTCTATACACGTTTTCTCAATTCACCTGCCAGTTTCAGTTTTTATAATGAACAGTGCATTGGATATGGCATAAATGCAGACATCAAGCTACGTTACAAACCAATTTGCAATTTGTAACCACAATCGTTACTTCCATATCAGATTTGTTGGCTGTGCAACAATTTTTTCACCTTTCAAACTGATCTATTCCTGGGTCTGAACTATAGATTGGTCTGTCACCAACACCACGAAAAAGGAGAAATTAGTGAGCTTGCACAGTACTATTACACACTGAATCCCACATGTAGTTTTTGATAACCAAGTTAATTTGGCTCTGGAATTTCTATAAACAGAGCTGATTTAGAGGAACACAACACACTGATAATCTTAACGATTATTGATGCAAGTGACTAATCATCAGTGTCATTACTGCTACAAGAGCAAGTTCAATGTGAATACAGGCATTTGGTTCAAGTTCAGCAGTCAGTGACTTTCAGGAGTGGCTCTAAACTGGCAGAGGCTGGTAGCACCACTTCTGAAGGTTCTACAGAATAAGATAACCATAATACACTGATCACTTTATACAGAAACACTCAAAAAGAATACTTCAACTGTTTCACTTTATTATTGCAGGTGACAATGATAGCACCAACAGGTGATCCATCACATCTAGAAAGTTAACGGCAGCATCCATGCAGTACTGTAAATACATATTCCATCTTGTTATGCAAGTATTCACTTAGGCAGATGAAAAACCATTTACACAGGCTGAAATCTCATTAACTTTATGAATGTGTAAGAAATAGCTTTTCGATCAATGTTACTGGAGAATGGTGAAAGTTTTATGAATAAATTTAACAGCTAGTCAGGTGTACTGAATCTAGTTGAGGACAATTTATGGTATCATCTGACTAAAAGATGAGATCAATTTATAGAACAATGTTGCAGTACAGTGCATATACCTGCAATGATGACGAACAATGTATTACAGTGAAACTTTCTGCCAGATTAAAACTGTGTGCCCGACCAAGACTCGATCTTGGGACCTTTACCTTTCACGGGTAAGTGCTCTACCATCTGAGCTACCGAAGCACGACTCACGCCCGGTACTCACAGCTTTACTTCTGCCAGCTTCTCATCTCCTACCTTCTAAACTTTACCTTATTAACATCCCCCAGGCTGTGGCTAAGCCATGTCTCCACACTATCCTTTCTTTCAGGGGTGCTAGTTCTTCAAGTTTCGCAGGAGAGCTTCTGTAAAGTTTGGAAGGTAGGAGATGAGATACTGGCATAAGTAAAGCTGTGAGTACCAGGCATGAGTCGTGCTTCGGTTGCTCAGATGGTAGAGCACTTGCCCACGAAAGGCAAAGGTCCCAAGTTCGAGTCTCTGTCGGGCACACAGTTTTAATCTCACAGGAAGTTTCATATCAGCGCACACTCCGCTGCAGAGTGAAAATCTCATTCAGGAATGTATTTTAGTGTTCACAATACACTTTTTATGGAACTTCTGTGGATACTGACACTTGTCAACAGCAGTGAAGCCACTCTCACTACAAAATACTCAGTCCAGTTAATACTGAAAATTAGCTATGTATGTCGGTTGAGTCTTGTTAGTTACACATAATAGGATAAAGATGTGAACAATGAAAGTGAACAGAAACAGCTACACAAATTATTTACCTTATTAACACCACCTGGATTTCCACATCACCATAGAGGTACCAAGAATGATGCGTTACTCTATATTTTACATGGCGAGTTCCACAGTAGGCCTATAAACCATGATAAGCATACAATCAAGAAAAAAAATGCGTCACCAAATATGAATAAGAAGGGACAAAATTAAATATTTTCAGATATGTATGTAAGAAGTTTAGCAAGCGTTATGGCTACATTGAAAATCAAATACAAAGTAACTGGCATTAACAAGCTTGGTGTCCCTCTCCAGAAAGCACTAAAACATGTGGAACAGGGATGAAAAGGATTCAACAAACTTTAATGGCAGAGAAAAAGGTGTCTATAAAAATCCAAACAATGCAAACAGGCTTCTAAAAGGAACTTCAGAAAGAATTACACATACAGCAAGTGTTTTTTCTTGTAAGACTTCCACATGGGCATGGTCTAAATTAAGCCTGGCGTGTAAATAAAGACAAAGTACAAAACGAAAGTTCAAGAATATACGTAGCTATGTGTTTTCCTGGAGCTACAAGCTCAGAAAAGAAACATGGAACACATTGCACACGAATGATTTAAAAAACCATACTGTGCAAAGAAATGCCAGATAGTATAAGCTGTCCAAGAAAAGAAACAGAGACCAATCCCAGTGTCAACAATGAAAGAAACGGTAATCTATATCCCCACAACAACCTTCACTGCGGAGGAGCTGCAGCACATGAAAGGAGGAATTGCATTCCATGGTCAGTGGACAAGTGAAAAGAAATGTAATTTGAATTAGCGTCAATACTGACAATGCTGAAAAGAGAAAAGTGGTTGACATCAGGGCTACGGTTTCTGAAGGAGCTAGAACTGCTTTCACACAGGACTGTCAGTAAATTATCTTGCATAATGGCAGCAGGTGATCAAAATATGAACTCATTGAAAGACAACTGTTATACTGAAACTGCCCTACAAGGTGCAGTGAAATTACAGAGACACAGATCATGTAATTATCAATTTATCACTTTACAGCCGAGTTATAGGTCTTAAATATAGCCACTGCAGATCATTATGCGGTATTTACTAAAGTGCAAGACAAGACAGAAAGGTCGCACAACGGCTTTATGAATTGCGTCAAAGCCAGCAAGCCTAGGCAAACTACAAAGATTATTTAATACGAAACAAAGGATGACAATCAGTTTGCAGAACATTGGCCTACAACACAAATCTTGCAGGTCCAGCAGTAAGCAGAAATAATAATGGTAAGTAAAGCACACACTACAACACAACACACATAATAAGGAAGAGGGAATAACTAAAAACTACAGTTAACATTAGTTGGATGAAACACAGAAGTAAACTGTGATACCTATAGGGACAAGAAATCATCCAGTGAAGTGTTCAAAGAAACCAAATTGAATCAGAACAAAATGGGTTCCACTAATATCACAGAGACTGTATAGTCCCACAAAGAAAGAGTAGACACAAGGAACAATGGAAACATAACCATCAAGAATAATGGGAAGAAAATCATGGACTCTCAATAAACCAGCAACATCTTGAACTAACATTATAACCAATTAATTATGTAAAAGTCTACTGTCACAAAACGCAAACAAAGTACTCCTCACAAGACAATATTTATTCATTATCTGACTCAGTAAAAGTAAAACTCAGTTTAAAGACAATCTACTGAGGGACTAAACAATATGTCTAATCAACTATTTAAATGCTGTCTGCAGTGGCTAGCAAAGCCTACAGCTCTTCTTATCTTAGCTGTGGAAGAAGGAATATTCACATTATGTTTAAGAGGACGATGTTAAGTGATATTTGTACCCAAAAATGGCAGTCAGGAAGATACAGGAAATTACAGACCAACAATTATTACACCAACATTATCTGAAACAACAAAATCTAACTGAAGCCAATATTTAATTTTATAAGAGAAATATGCCTAGGATGGGTTTAGGAATTTTAGATTTACCAGAACAACAACAGCTGTCTGTTTAGTTTTTGTAACTAAGGCACTAGGTTAAAAGAAGTTTGTGGCATATTTCTTGACTATTCAGAGGCCTTTGTGTGTGCCACAACATATACTACTAGATATTCTCCTTGACTGTGTACTGGGGAAAGGAGCTGATATAAAATTATCCATGGAAAATGAAGATTGTGGAAAGAAGAGAACAGCACTATTACAAGTATCTATCCAAATTTTTAATTTATTTACACAGTGGAAATTCTAGGTCAGAATATATTTATGGAAAGGATACATTGGTACTCACTGTGAAGACGAACTATTGATAACCAGATAGACATGATGGATAGACTGACGTATCAGCCTTCAGCCAAAACCTCCTCCACAAAAGACAGCCAAGTCCATATTACACAATGTGCCTAAACCGTAGACCTGTGCACCAATGCCCCAAGTGTGCATTTCTGTAACATTTCTGTAACTACAGGCAGGTTCACGAAGACCCATTACACCATCCACGTGATATATACCTGGTGTGCATGCGCAGTAAACAATGGTAACACATGAAACGTGAACAGAACTGTCTTATCTCTTTTAGTCATTTGTTCTACTGCACAAAACAAAGGGTGGATTGTGTGACATATTGGAATGCCATCCGTTTCAATTATTCATAAGAAAATGAATGTCATTACTTATTAAGTAACTGTTATTCTCTTATGTAAGAGACTGCTGTTCTGAATGAAACACTCAACAGTTAGTTTTATATTATGACACTCAGTTGCACAGATATATGTATTTATACAACATTTTTCACATGGAGTGCCCACCTGCGTTTGAAGCTAATGCCCTGGTAGTGACAGTAAATCTTCAGATCAGGGCAGAACAATGATGAAAATAAAATGCCAGACGTCAACGAGTTCGATCCTGGCTGAAAAGAACGGATAAAGGCAGGAGATTATATTCGCTGCTTCGGAAAGAACTGAGGGTCAAAGATACACACGAATTTCAGAGCTTCGTGAGGATGGACATGGCCTGTTTCGAGAAGCTGCTGTCTATAATAGAAGATGGAATTAGCAAGTGCGACAGTCACGAGGAAGGCTGTCTCACATTCTCGAAAATAAGAATTAAACCGTATGTTTATACTTTTTGTGATTATACCAACATAAATCATGAATAAAATACCGGTAAATACCCTGTTATGTTGCAGGCTGGATTTAACATTAAGTTTACTGGCGACTGGGGAAGCTTAAGAGTCTAGCTTTTAGCCACAGAATAGCACAGCACACAATTTCAAAAGTAGTTGTGGATATATGCACTGCAGATTGCAACACTTTAAAGAACCAGTACTTAAAGGTGTACTTGTGCTGTTCTTCCACGTTTGGACTATGTATGTGTGGGTGGTACTCAGTTTCGCAGTCATCTGTCACTGTAGGTGAAACGGCAATGACTTTCTCACTTTCACTGCCAGTTACTTTTTTCTGGCATGCTGAAATAAAGGACGAGATGCAATCAAATCAAATATGAGCTTTCATTAGATAAGGTATTACGATACAAATCGAAAATCACTCTTTAACATTACACACATACTACTGTGAAAGAAATGATTTTCTACTTCTTTATTAGGATACAGTGGGTCATACATACACCTTTCCTCACTGTATGCCTGATTTAGGACACTTAATGCCTCTTTGCTCCATTTCATTTCTATAGTACGAAGCCATCAACAGAAAAAAAATCCTTTCACAAACAGCATGCATGAAAGAGTCTACTGCAAAAAAATTTCAGAGGTAGCAATCATGTGTACATATGTCTGCTTTGGTGAATGAGTGTACATTTGTCTTTTCTGATGAATGCTTTGACTGAAAGCTTATACACAATAGTCTTCTCATCATGCCTGCCTGGAAATCAGTTTGTCATCTTTATAGTGAATAGCAATCTATCCTTTCCATACTAAGCTTGAATTTCTTTCATTCCTCGTCTTGCACATCTGGTTCTGTAGGACAAAAAGGAAGAGCGAATCTCCAAGTCATGGAGTGTGTCAGTACATCAAATTGACATCTGGAAATTAATGATGGACAATTAAAATGTACACCAATTCTATCTATGCAACATTCTGCTTCTGTATACTAGCACAATCAACATTGTAACACAAGAATCAGTTTAATCACTTTTCAGGAATTTCCGAAGAATGTGTGCGAGTACTTTACCTACTGCTTTTCTTTTTTTGCATGCAAATGATGTGCCTCAAAGTAGTTGGAAATGCTTCACCTCTTGTAATTACAGTTTAACAGTCGACTTACAAACAAAACATTCTCAAAATATGAAACTGGGAACACTGACTTCAATAATATTTATCTTTTATAAAATATTAACAAATCCACACGTAAGCAAAGACATGCAAGCAAAACAATTTGGAAAAAGTTGCACACATTGAGCTACAAGAATTCCTGGGTGTGGTTATGGATATGTACTCGATTGAGATGGGACAACAATGAACAACATCTGCCGTGAATTGAGTTCAACAACATTTCTGATGTCAAAATGTCACTACAGCATACACACGGATGCTACTAACAGTGCGCCATGGGTTACTTAATTCACTACTATTTTGTGGTATCGTGGCCTGTGGAAGTTCTGCAAATACACACATACAAACATAAGTGAAGTTAAAAAAGAAATCTGTATGATATACTAAAATATGACTTCTTAAATATTCTTACAGACATAGATTTATGGAACTAAACATTAAGGGTAAAAGGCACTTTCAGTGTCAGCAGCTCCCACAATGCGTGCAGATGTTGGCAAATTGTGAATGTCGGTCAGAGCCAAACATGTGATTGTATTCAAGAGCCAATGAGACTCACTGAATCTTATCGTTTCCTTCAGTGGAACACACAAATTAATTACATTTCTTTTTGATATGCAGAGCACCAAAGTAATTTTTGCTCATCTGGTTATTAGGAATCGCAAATTTGGTTAATGTTTCATAGGAATTGCAAATTTGGTTAATGTTTCATGTACTTTGTTAAGAAGATAGTGCTGACAGACTGACCAGTAGCATAGCCCGAGGCCTATGTTACATTTGAATGTTACACTTTGGTTGAGTTACCGAGAGCCAACAAGTCAACAAGAAAATGTGCGAGTTCTAATAGGATGATATGTAGTGCAGCTGGAGAGAGATGTTCATCATTGCAATAATGTACTGGCACTTCTTATTTCTGATTTTGCCTCAAATTCTGACAACTTAGTCAAATTCTAATCTAATGGAATGAAAACAAGCTAACTTCACTGACAAACTATTAAATATGCATTCAGGTTAGCTACTGACAAGTGACTCCTGATTCATCAGATTCAGTTCTCATTGCTTGTCAAGATAGTTGTTACTAACATCAGTACACAATGCTAAGGCCACGAACAACCTAAGTGCAATTTTACTAAAGAATAAACAGTATAATCACTGCACTTAAAGGAAACCAATATTTACGTAAAAACTAAGTGTGCTGCATTATTAAACACATACTTATGATTTTAACACAAGAGAAAATTGTAATCACACTGAAGCAAATATGCTAAAATTGACCGACAGAATCCATACACGTAACATGTTTCCTACACAGTAATCTGCCATTGTACATACAGATGAAACAAAATATGGCTGTTTTCAAAGAAAATCTTTAATCCAGTGTGTAACAGTACCTGGTAGCTAAACATTATGTAACATACAGATAACCACTTCTTTTATATATAAATTCATGTAACTGTAATCCTGAACTACATTTAGTCATGATGTGTCAAGTATCATTATTTGCAAGACAATAATGATAATACTAATCGTGCACAAAAATCAAGTTCATATTGATTTAATTCTTACCGTATGTGTTCAGGATTAACATCCTTTGTCAGTACTTTCCTTTCACATGCGCACTAGAGAAGGTGGCAAAAATCCCTCATGACGTAGAGATTCAGCCACATCCTCTCTGCTTCAGTGTGGGTGGAGAATCCAAAATCCTTTTAACACCAACAGATGCCACATTTTACCTGCAACATTACACATGTTAGTTCAACTGCCATCTAATCGGTAACTACCAATAACTATACCTTATCTTTCACTTTTTATATAATTCCATCATCCTGGGGGACAGGATATGGCTGAAGCAAATTAGTGACTGTAATTTTGATATGTCTAAGATGTGGAAAAGATAGCACTAATATGTTTGGGTGAGTATTCTGTGTTATTTGAATTTGGAGGATATACACTCTGCTAATTGTATTTACTGTGGCACACTTGCTGGCAACAGTCTGGTGCAGCAAACATAGTCTGCCATAGTAGCACACTATTTAAAGCAGAATATGACAGCAGGTGATCGCAAGACTATTACTAGGCTAGAAGCTGTCTAAAATAAAAACATCCCGACTAAAGTTTTGTGATACCAGTTCGGCAGGTTTTTCAAAACAGTGCCAATTTCTGGCATGTCCTATGTAACATTCATTGAGTAGGTCAATGTACAGGGCTATTACAAATGATTGAAGTGATTTCATAAATTCACTGTAGCTCCATTCATTAACATATGGTCATGACACACTACAGATACGTAGAAAAACTCAAAGTTTTGTTCGGCTGAAGCTGCACTTCAGGTTTCTGCCGCCAGAGCGCTCGAGAGCGCAGTGAGACAAAATGGCGACAGGAGCCAAGAAAGCGTATGTCGTGCTTGAAATGCACTCACATCAGTCAGTCATAACAGTGCAACAATGCTTCAGGACGAAGTGCAACAAAGATCCACCAACTGCTAACTCCATTTGGTGATGGTATGCACAGTTTAAAGCTTCTGGATGCCTCTGTAAGGGGAAATCAACGGGTCTGCCTGCAGTGAGCGAAGAAACGGTTGAACGCGTGCGGGCAAGTTTCACGCGTATCCCGCAGAAGTCGACGAATAAAACAAGCAGGGAGCTAAACGTACCACAGCCGACGGTTTGGTAAATCTTACAGAAAAGGCTAAAGCAGAAGCCTTACCGTTTACAATTGCTACAAGCCCTGACACCCGATGACAAAGTCCAACGCTTTGAATTTTCGGCACGGTTGCAACAGCTCATGGAAGAGGATGCGTTCAGTGCGAAACTTGTTTTCAGTGATGAAGCAACATTTTTTCTTAATGGTGAAGTGAACAGACACAATGTGCAAATCTGGGTGGTAGAGAATCCTCACGCATACATGCAGCAAATTCACAGTTCACCAAAAGTTAACGTGTTTTGTGCAATCTCACGGTTTAAAGTTTACGGCCCCTCTGTCTTCTGCGGAAAAAACGCTACAGGACACGTGTATCTGGACATGCTGGAAAATTGGCTCATGCCACAACTGGAGACCGACAGCGCTGACTTCATCTTTCAACAGGATGGTGCTCCACTGCACTTCCATCATGATGTTCGGCATTTCTTAAACAGGAGATTGGAAAACCGATGGATCGGTCGTGGTGGAGATCATGATCAGCAATTCATGTCATGGCCTCCACGCTCCCCCGACTTAACCCCATGCGATTTCTTTCTGTGGGGTTATGTGAAAGATTCAGTGTTTAAACCTCCTCTACCAAGAAACGTGCCAGAACTGCAAGCTCGCATCAACGATGCTTTCGAACTCATTGATGGGGACATGCTGCGCTGAGTGTGGGAGGAACTTGATTATTGGCTTGATGTCTGCCGAATCACTAAAGGGGCACATATCGAACATTTGTGAATGCCTAAAAAAACTTTGAGTTTTTGTATGTGTGTGCAAAGCATTGTGAAAATATCTCAAATAATAAAGTTATTGTAGAGCTGTGAAATCGCTTCAATCATTTGTAATAACCCTGTATTTCATTTCAGCCTGATTTAGTTTCCAGTCCACATTTATTTTGGCCACCCTGTGTATCCTCACATACTGCACAAGCATCAGTACTAAAACATTTTATTAGCCATCCATCATGCAGTCTCTAACGAAGCAGGACACATTTTAAGAATGACCAGGCCCTTTTGAGTATGTTTTATCTCACAATTTTTCGATAAAACTAGCAACTGCTTATCAGTTGTAGTCTTAAAAAACTACTATTTGAAGACAGAGCAATTTACTGAAATCTAATGACACCCATCCATTAACTCATTCATGTTAATGATGATTATAGGCTTTTCGTCTGACACGAGAAACATTGTACATGATACATTAATGTTACGTCACCATGCAGTGTAGATAATAAATTATTAATGAAGGGCAAAGAGGTAATGCATACTAAATTTATGAATCCCACTGGTATCTCAGACAGATCAGTCTCAAACAGTGTCTCACTGTGGTGGAGCGGAATTGGAGGTATGGAGCTACAAAGGAGAGACAGCAACTACTTGTTCAGTTAAACAGCTACATAACAAGTAAGGCTAATATAGGTACTGTAAGCGACCAGCGATGTGTTTTGCAGTCCCACCACCCTCAGTACAGGTTTACAACAGTGCGGCAGAATGATGAAACTGCCCCTCTGTTTCTCGGGTTCCAAGCTCTCAGTTGTACATGCACACACACACCAACAATAATGGTCATGTATCAAATGGGCCCAGTAAGCTGCAACATCAGCAGTATAATCACATCTGCCAGTCACTGACTAGCCTGTCACAACTGTCTCCTTTTGTATCTCGTGTCCCACTTCTGAAATATGGGTTGCTTGTTAAAATAGTCTTTCACATTTACACATCCTGAGTCCAAATGTCTGAATTATCAGTGCCTAACTTGAAATGTCACTTTCTAGTTCAGTTATTTTACTGAAATAATAGGGGTACTGTTAGATGAGCAACTATCAATGATGCATTGAACACAATTATACTCTACCCGTGGAATACTGGTGCCCATGGATTTAAGTTGGACGCGGGATAAAGGTCCACAGGATGTGGACCTGCCTCGCTGAGTGCACTGTAAAGACATAAAAGTTGCTGATATTAATTTGAGACAGTTTATCAACAGAAAATTCTATTTGGCAGTTGACACACTACAATTACATTTGAAGACTAGCACAGCAGCTAGTATGAGTACTAGGTGGACAGGAAGATAATTAAATATATCAAACATGAGCATACTGTACCTCACAAAAATTGGCGCCTCTGGATTCAGGAAGTATTTTTATTTCTCTTTTGCACTGCAATTGAAATATTTGTGTTGCATTAGAAAGCATCATTACAACCAAAATGGTGAAATGAACATATTTTAACATACAATCAAGCAACTACTTACATCTGTAATAGGGAAACAAAGATAGCAAAGTCAACATAAATATAATAGCAATTCACACCACTGTCTCACATGCCATAGGATTTGAATAGTTGGACAGATACAGGTAGTTACAAAACTAGATACATGGTCGATACATGGATATAAACAAATACAACTTCAGATTGTATGCAGACATTTCCTGCACCATTCATTATGCTGCTAAGATAGCTCTAATCATTTCTGAGCATGCAGCTGTGTCATTAGTTCTTGGACTTCAACAAGCAATACCTGAACAGAGAAGCATGGATTCAACTATTACCTTTGATAAGGGGACCTTGAGGAACAGCTGCAATGAAATGCCTTTTTGCCATACCCATATTTTGTGGTATCCATCACGTGTAAAATCACACGTGTAAAATCAATCACTGAAGCTAACCAGCATCTAACAATTCCTTTTATGCAAAATCAGCTGATATTTTGTCTACAGAAGTAATTCCATGATTTGGAAAAATATCTATGCTCAGGGCCACACAAAATTGGGCACAAACAAACCATTACATACATGGGATCATTCCTTGTTAACAGCCTCAATTGTGCAGACCACAATAGGAATGAAACTAAATAAAGAGTAGGCAGACAGCATCACTCTAGGCTCAGTATGTGGCACATTGACTAATACAAATAATAATAATAATAATAATAATAATAATAATAATAATATTAATAATAATAATAATAATTTTATTGTCGTTCAGCTGATTACAGCAATAGACAAAGTCAAGAGCATATATTTCTACATAAACTACTATATCGATGTAAATTGGTTTACATAAAATAGGTACACATTAGAATCCAGTATTTTCATCTTCAAAGAATTCATCAATGGTGTAAAACGGATTGTTCACTAGTAGCTTTTATAATTTAGCTTTAAAGATATTTACAGGCAGTTCTTTAAAGTCAGCACTTAGTCTATTAAACATCCTTAGTCCAAGAACTAGGTAAGAGTTATGCGATTTTGATAATCTATGATATGGTAGATCTACAGATGTTCTGTTTCTAGTATTATGGCTATGAGTATCACTTCTGAACACATAATTAGACACATTGTTTCTAATGTACATTAAAACATTGTAGATGAATAAGTTTACTACTGTAAGACACTACAATATAAGAAACAGAGGTTTACAATGTTCTGTTTTATCAGAATCCATTATTATTCTTAGTACTTTCTTCTGTAAAAGTAAAATGTCATTTACATGACAGCTACTACCCCACAGTAAAATTCCATAAGAGATGATGCTTTGGAAGAAGGCAAAATATGCTGATCTCACATAGTCATTGGGAACATGTCTTTAAATTTCTAATTAGATAAATAACTCTTGAAAGCCTAGCCAATAAATTTTTAATGTGTGGTTCCCACGTAAATTTATTGTCAATAGTAACACCTAAAAATTTAACAGTTTCTAATTCCTGGTAGTTAGATATCTCTTTGTGGCTAAAGTAAAGTGTCTGGGCTCTGTTTTCATTAAGCAAGAAGCCATTAGCTTTGAACCATAATGAGGACTGAGAAAGGGTATTTTTGGTCAGTGGTTTCAGTGTGCCTAGATCAGAGCTTTTATGTAGAAAAGTTGTGTCATCAGCATACAATATTGTATGAGAATTTATGAATAAGGGCAGGTCATTAATCATTAGTATAAACAGTAAAGGTCCAAGCACCGACCCTAGAGGCACTCCGTACCTAACATTAACCAAATTTGATTTCTCCCTACCAATGCACACAACTTGTTGACGGTTCTCTAGAAAAGACCTGAACATATTTATACTGTTGTCATCAAAACCATAGTAAACTAGCTTATTCAGCACAGTGTCGTGCTCTACACAATCAAAGGCTCTGCTCAGGTCACAAAATGTAGCCTGGGCATAGTCCCTAGCCTCGAACACATCTAGGACTAATTTTACGAGGGAGTCCATTTTGAAAAAACTGGGGTTATGGATATAGGTCTGTAACTAGCGGGACAGTTCTTTTCCCCTTTTTGTATATGGGCACAACTCTAGAAATTTTTTAGTATGTTGGGGAACTTACTTTCAACTACGCATTTGTTAACACAAAAGGTTAAAGGATAAATCACACAATCAATAATATCTTTCAACAAATTACATGACATATCTTAGTAATCAACACTAACTGAAGGTTTGAAATTTTTCACTATTTTTAGGATATTATTTGGGCTCACGTCTGTGAAAGTGAAGGTGCTTGGGGGAAGCTTTTCAAAGCAGCTGTCCATAATACTAAGTGCATTTTCAGGTGGTTTGGTTATTGAACTACTAATTTCTTCAATGGACTGATTGCAATATTTATTAAATTCTTCTGGGGTAATGGCAATTTCCTCTTTGTGTTTAGTGTGTGCAATGGAGTTTATTACCCTCCAAGGCCTTCTTGCATTTATTGTTAGATTTTTCAATGTTTACTATGTTATGCAGTTTCTTTGCTTCATTTATTGCCTTCCTATACTTGCATTTAGCTTTAGCATACAGGTCTTTATACAGTTCTGATTTACTGGTTTTGTACAGACTAGAATACAGCATAACAGTATTTTTCAGTTGCCCTACCTGTGGAGTATACCATTCCTTCGCTTTCCTTTTCTTGTAATTACTACTAATATTCACTGTACATTTTTTTCAGATGGATGTTATTTTCAAATACATTCAAAAAGACGGAGAAAAACTTTGTGAATACAATATCAGCTGAACAGTGTTGAAGCCTAATAAAACATGTGTCCCAACTGAAATAAGTGAGGGCATGTCTAAACCTATCCATCCTCTCTCTGCTCAGTGGTCTAGTAATCACAGTTTTAGATTCTGGTTTGGTGCAGTCTGAAGTTACATTATTAAGACTAAGATATACTTAAAATTACACAAATCCACAGTGTCTATTCCTTCAGATATGTTCAAAAGAACACACACACACACACACACACACACACACACACACACACACTTCATACAGTCATAACTGATTTGCCTTGAAGGGCAATAGATCCACCAGACTCAGTGTCCGATCTCTTTCAGGAATCAAAAAGTAGTGAGCATGGAGGAAATGAACAGGGACTGTAGACAGTTGGCACAAGGTAGGAAGAGGTGTGCCAAGATAGCTGTGATAAACATTGTGTCTGGGTGGTGCTGTGGTTCCCAACTTCGAATGTCAGGCCAACACTCACATTCACTCATTGTCTTTGATGCTGTGCAGAGTCCTGATGCAGCACATGTTAATATACCTTTCATTTCTCTCCTCTCCTTCAATTTACATAATAAACATGAATGACTCCATAAAATGGAGTTTGGCGATATAAGTAGGAGGATTAAGAGCCCAAGCAGCCACAAAACAGGCTATTTGTTCAGAGAAAACAGTTTACCTTAATACTGCAATTCAAAATAAATGAAGACCAGTTGAGGGCTGTTTTGTACTCAGAAAAACCACTATTGCACTATTTGGGTCCCATTTTCTCCAAAAGCAGCTTATGCATACGACATTGGGAAAGTCTACCGGTAAGTAGGTTACACACGTGAAAGCCATTTATGCATACATTAATACTGCAAATAAAACGTAATTCATGAAGTGTGCCCATTGCACATTGCACATTTCATAAGATTAGATATTTTCGAATGGTGTGACAGCAGCGATGCTGCAAATCTGACGTGAGTCATGTATAATTTTCTTCTTTGCCTAATAAAGTGGTGGTGATACGTTTTTTGAATATACTGTGCTTCCCTTCTACTTTTATTTTCTGTAGTGTAGGTACATGGTAAAGGAGGAATACCAGAAATCTTTTTCATAGTTTTACACAAGAGTAGGTTTTCATCCAAACATGATTCTAACTGCCTTTGTTTTGCAGTTTGAATGTGCTCATAGCTGCTTTCACGTTTCACAAAAGTGACCCCATATTAAAGGTGAGAATGAAAGTAGGAACTGTAAGCATTCTTTACCATTTTCTCACTACACCAGTATCTTAGTAACCCGAACTGGCAACCGAAATGTTTCTTTACATTGCATACATTTACTCCACACTATACTATGGCAATCTTCTGAGACAGTGCACCTAAGGTTGAAAAAAAAATCTGGAAGTACGCTGTGAAATAGGGTAAGTGTAGAAGCAAAAAAAGGGAAAAAAATCATGAACAGATGTATTTTATGCAGCATTAGATTTTCTCCCTTACGGTATTGGGAGGCACACTACAAACAATACATTTTATCACTAGTAGTCTGTTAAATTATAAAGTAAACTTTAATTATGTGAATGTTTAGCATTCTTTAGATTTTCACATCAATATTAACCTCGGTACAAAACCAGCGTCTTCAACAAACTTGACAGCAACACAGGCTGTGTATGTACAATAGTCTGTCAGCCAGATTCTTACATATTTTTTGGGAAGAGAGGAAAGAAACGACAACAGGAAAGGCTTTCAGGAAAGGAATGAACAATTTTTAACCCTTCTGTGACCATCGCCCTCAATTACAGTGTATGCTGCTTAAGCCGTCATTGTGGTAAGGTGAGGTTTCCTTTGACAATGAGTACTTATGTTATATCTCCCATACAGTTATTCAGTTCAAGACTGTTAAAAAGAGTGGACTTTCTCAGAACTAGCTGCTTATTTCTATTTTTATTAGTATGGCAGCACCTATGGTAAGATCACTGTCACTTTCTGGTTGCTGCATAAGCAATACTGTAGTAGTGTGTGTAGGCCAAAATACTTTATTGTATTTTGTGTTCCAGTGCATCATCAAAGCCTGCTGTTCTCATCTGCCAACACTGGGCACTTCCTTGTATTTTGTTCTTCCCAGACTTTTTTCACATGGCACACCAGAATTTGGGAATGGTTGAATAGGCAGCATAATTTGATTTTATGAAGAAATAGAAGCAGATCTGGATGTAAATGAGCAGTACCATACAGCTGTTTGAACAACAGTAAGCATCACTGGAGAGGAAACTCAAGATATGTTGGGAAATTTAAAAATAAAATACATTCTTCAGTTGTACCTAATGAAATTCGTGTATTTGTTGTGTTGTCGATCTTTACTGGCTATCAAATTATGCAGTGAAAGAAATTATTGGTCTGAGGATGATGACCTTTGTGTTCAAACAGTGAAAGATTCTTTGATTCAGAAAAGGCATCTTTAACTGAAACCTGAATTACATTTCAATATGGGAAACATCCTATGAAACAATTTATCAGACTCACATCCACACACTTTGGATGTAAACTATGGGCCTTACATCTTCTTACTATATGCTGTGAAGGACCAGAATGATGACAATGAGGATCTACCACTGAGCTCCAAAGTACTTTTGGATATGTTGTCCACTGTCACTAATTATTAGTCATGACCACATCCACCAGTAGGGACTAGGCTTCTGTGCATGTGCAACCATAAGAGAAAGCAGAACAATAACGTCAACCTTATCACCAGATAAGGTAATGAAAAAGAAAGGTGGGGAGCGGAGGTTTTGAGTTCAGATTTGATAGAGAGAATGAAATCTTTGTCACAAAATGGAATGATAAGGAGTATGTTGTACTAGTAACTGATTTTGACCCTGTACCCCCACGGTCAAAGTCGAACATTGGAATTCATCCCGGAAACAAAAGCTCAGTATTCCACAACAACATGCACAGAACACACAAGAATTTCATGGAGATGCCAATCTTCATGGATGTCTGAAAGAGAAATATACAATTGCAATACTGGTTCCTGTTTGCTTTTACAACAACTGTAGATATGATGGTTACAAATGCACAACTGGCTTCCAAGAGGTGCAATGAAGGAACTTCTCCCCGTGAAAGGGTTCAGAAAACAAATTGTCAGAACATATCAAATGTCAACTAATGGAACACCTATGAATCCTGTGTCATGTCCCAGCACAATACGACCAGAACCTGTGCGTTAGAGAAATGAGAAAAGCAAAGGTTATGTCAGTCTGAGAATTGTACAGAAAAGCCCAGAACATATTGTGGTGAGTGGAATGTTATGCTCCCTACCAAATGCTTTCCAAACATAGTATTTGGCCATAATTAAATTTTCATTTTGGAAAGATGATGGGTTAAATCTTTTATAAACGTGAGTTATTGTAAAATAAACAATAATAGTGAAATGTTATCAGTTTACTATTATCAATTTCCTTATACTACCCAGTTTCCTACAAAGCAGTGTAAGGTGAAAACTGCCAAGCACTCAGCATTCTGAAATGAAAATGGCCCAAATTTTTTTCTTTTATGCCCTAAGTAAATTAAATTTACTCATATTTCCATTAATTGAGTCACCAGGATACTGTTTTCCAGAAATTAAGAATACATGTCAATAATAAACTGAATGCTAATGGGTTAATACCATTTATTGTTGTTTAATTGTCCTTTAGGAAGTTTCTACTGTTCTTGTGGATGATAACTGGTGTTATCCATAATAACGAAATTCTCTTATGAACCACACAAATTTCGAAACCCATGTTCCTATACATCACTATTCCCTTCATGATAACTGGATTTCCAGGATGCAAGTATTAGCCTGCAGTGATATTCAGATTACCCCACTGAAGTTTTCTTTGCCAGACGGTGCTTTCAACCTGCCATTACCTTCTGAATCCAGTCAAATGTGTTTTCTGGCATCATCTTTTTGATTGAGTTAAGTGAAGATCTTCCTTCATGTTTTGTCTTTTCTGAAAACTAGCTCTAGCTACTTTAACATCAGAATCTCTCCATCAAAACTAACCTTTCTAGCCTTGCACTTTCTGTACCAGTGTTACTGTACTGAAACATGTGCCACCTTTTCCCTCAGAAAACAAGCAATATTCATAAAATTCCAACCAGCACAATGAACAATGTACTGCTGGAAATCGTCCAAATAAGTGACAGTTCTTCATTAGTATCTTTCCGAAGACAGAAACTGCTTACTGACCACAGCATTCCATTGCCTGTACTTCTGCAAAGCTTCTCAGTACAATTTGTAGTGGAACACCACATGCTTTGGGTGACGCAGTCTGTTGTTCCAACACTATTTCACCCCTTCTGTTGTTATCTTTAAGCCTGTGAAAAAATTCATAACCCTCATATGTGACTACCTCTCAAATGAAATAGCAATACTAACCAACGCAAATCACTGCTCTCTTTGCAACAATGACACAACCAAATGCTGGTTACTGTGTAGCACTAAAATTGCAAAATTATGCCAGAAACAGCACAAATTAGGCATAGTATTTCCACATGAATACTCTGAAGGACAGGTGTGGGTTTGAATGTCATTACTTCATCCAATGTTACCCAAACAGCACTTTAGCAGAAATAATACTGTGCCAATCCTGTGAGCTTAGAATCACAGTCAAGTCAGGCTACCCCAAAGTCTTCCCTCTGTCTTTCAGAACCTAAGGGAAGATGAGGGGGTGAGAGAACTGACCTACACCACACCACCCAAGTGGCACCCTAGCTGATACCTAGTACATCAACAAATGCCAACAAAAGCAAATAAAAACCATTTTAAATTCATTTAAATATGGGTGTACCGTACATCATAAATATTGGGTCTCTGTATGCCTAATTGTATGCTTAGTTTTGAAAACTAACACATTGAGAAACATCAGTAAGGATTTTTTTTACACCTAAACAACAAATGTATACCCACATTAACTGAGCATGTAAAACAAACAGATAAGTAGCTTCCTACAGCCAACTTCAATAGTTTTCAGTGCCCTTCACACATGGCAAATGCACCAATTACAAATCCTCTTCTGAAAGATAGTCCCATCTACTGGAACATTCAACATCAAACCTACCACAAGATTATAAAAATGTAAACCCTTATGCACACTGGTACTACACAAAGCTAAAATTTTCTAAATATACCCTAACAGACTAATCACAAAGATAATTCTGTAACATTCGTTGTACTAATCTTCATTTTTGCATACCACTGATGAAAGTAAATTATCAGGAGCTAGAGCTAAAATCTGTGTCTTTGACAAGAGAAGCTAGTGTTGACTGTTTCCTGCCTTTTTAACAAAACACCCCAACCAGCATTTGATGACATTTATCCAAATGTAATATTGCTGTTACATAGCTAAAGTAGACCACTAGGAGATGCCAACTTCCCAGAATCCAGTGAACAATGCCTTCCTCACAGTACAGCACTTTAGTGAAATACCAGAATACCAGGAGGTCGTAAGTGGCAATTTAACAGTGAGGCAATGAAGCACTCGTTTTGGAACTGAAGAGTTCTGACTGTATACTCCGCAGCTAAGAGCTCAGTTCCACAAGTGACTGAACAATACACAAACACTAAAGAATTACCTCCATGAGTAGAAACAAGTTTTCTTATCTAAGTATACATATCACTCACTGTAGCCATAGCAATAAATTTACCCATAACAACAAAGCTTTTCTTATTTCTCAATGTCAGTGTTTCATTAATAGTTATCTCATAATGAAAATAACTTGATATTGCCACATAATAAAATTAGCACTGCCAATCAGGCAAACATGAAACAAAGCATCAGGAATAAGCTTAATAAACCAGTCTATTACACAAACCATACCTGACTTCCACCAAGCCCTCAGCAGTACATCCTGAATGTACGGCTTCCAGCCTGCTCTGCAGAATAGATGGTCTGGTCTGCACACTGCAAAAACAATGTTAACTGTCAAAGCAGGTTTTTTCAGTGCAGCAATGGAAAGAGAAATTTTGTAGTAAAAACCGACAACTCAGTTTAAGGATATCCCAAGCAGCTGCGGTTCTCAAGATTTAGTGAGCAATTTAAAAAAAGAAGAACAAGACTTTAGAAATTACAGTGAACTTTGCCTCTTCAAACTTACAAATGTTAATACACAGAGGAATTGTGACTGCAACTATCACTAAATTTTAACTATGATAGCAGGATTATCAGGAAAATGAAGTTTATATCCTGACAAGTTACATTCATTAAACTGAAGTGTCACACATACAGATTAAAGTTCTGCTGGCAAGTCAGTAACAAATGAAACATATTAAAGCTTTATTCAATTTTCTACAGCACTACATTAGCTGATTTAGAGGAACACGACACACTGATAATCTTAACGATTATTGATGCAAGTGACTAATCATCGGTGTCATCAATATTACAAGAGCAAATTCAATGTGAATCCAGGCATTTGGTCCAATTAATAGCTTTTCACAAGGTCAGCAGTCAGTGACTTTCAGGAGTGGCTCTAAACTAACAGAGGCTGGTAGCGCCACTTCTGAAGGTTCTACAGAATAAGATAACCATAATACACTGATCACTTTATACAGAAACTCTCAAAAAGAATACTTCAACTGTTTCACTTTATTATTGGTTGGCTGACTGCTTTTCAAGGAGCTCTTTGCGGTGTGGGGTAGTAGCCATGTATGTGAAAAATGGCATCGCATTTGAGTCAACTGATGTTTCGAAGTATTGCACTGAAAAGGTGTTTGAATGTTGTGCAGGTGTGGTTAAATTTAACGGAGCTAAACTTGTGAAATCGGAGTCTGGGGATCTATAAATAACAACAGTTACAACATTTTTGCTAAAGCTAGAGGTGGTTCTTGGTTCACTTTATAGGAAATACAAAAAGTTACTTATATGTGGTGACTTCAATATTAATTGTATAAGTGATTGTGCAAGGAAGACGATGCTGGTAGACCTCTAATTCATATAATCTTATGCAAACCGTATTTTTTCCAACGAGAGTGCAAGGGAACAGTAGAACAACCATAGACAACATTTTTGTTCATTCCTCATTACTAGAAAGGCACTCTGTTAGCAAAAAGGTGAATGGCCTTTCAGATCATGATGCGCAAATTTTAACTTTAAAAGATTTTTATGCTGCAACACGTGTTAAATATAGTCATCAGCTGTTCAGGAAAGCTGATCCAGTTGCTGTAGAGACCTTTGTAAACCTTATAAAGGAGCAAGAGTGGCAAGATGTTTATAGCGCTGATACAGTAGACGATAAATATAATGCTTTTCTTAAGACTTTTCTCATGCTCTTTGAAAGTTGCTTTCCGTTAGAACGTTTAAAACAGGGTACTAGCACAAACAGGCAGCCTGGGTGGCTGACTAGAGGGATAAGAATATCTTTTAGAACAAAGTGGCAATTATATCAAAACGTTAGAAACAGTCAAACTCTAAATGCAGCAGCCCATTACAAACAGTATTGTAAGGTGCTTAAAAATGTTATTAGGAAGGCAAAAAGTATGTGGTATGCAGATAGAATAGCTAAGTCTCAGGATAAAATTAAAACCATATGGTCAGTCGTAAAAGAAGTTGCTGGTCTGCAGAGACAGGTCGAGGATATAGAATCAGTGCGTAGTGGGAATGTCCATGTTACTGATAAGTCACATATATGTACAGTATTTAATAATCACTTTCTGAATATAGCAGGTGAACTAAATAGAAACCTAGTCCCAACAGGGAATCATATAGCGCTCTTAGAAAAAAGTGTTTCGAGACTGTTACCCAAAATGCTCCTCCATGATACTGACAAGAGGGAGATTGAGTTAATAATTAAATCACTAAAGACCAAGAACTCTCATGGATATGACGGGGTATCTAGCAGAATACTGAAGTATTGTTCTATGTATGTTAGCCCAGTTCTCAGCCATATCTGTAACTTTTCCTTTAGGAGTGGTCAGTTTCCTGACCGATTGAAGTACTCGGTAGTGAAGCCACTTTATAAAAAGGGAGACATTGATAATGTTGACAATTTTAGACCTATTTCTATGCCATCGGTGTTTGCTAAAGTTATCGAGAAGGTTGTATACACAAGGTTACTGGAGCATTTAAATTCACATAATTTGCTGTCAAATGTTCAGTTTGGTTTTAGAAATGGTTTAACAACTGAAAATGCTATATTCTCTTTTCTCTGTGAGGTTTTGGACGGTTTAAATAAAAGGTTGCGAACGCTAGGTGTTTTCTTTGATTTAACGAAGGCTTTTGACTGTGTTGACCACAAAATATTACTGCAGAAGTTAGACCATTATGGAGTACGGGGAGTAGCTTACAATTCGTTCGCCTCTTACTTTAAGAACAGAAAGCAAAGGGTAATTCTCCGCAATATTGAGAGTGGTAGTGATGTTCAGTCCCAATGGGGCACTGTTAAGTGGGGCGTTCCCCAAGGGTCGGTGCTGGGGCCACTGCTGTTTCTTATTTATATAAATGATATGCCTTCTAGTATTACAGGTGATTCAAAAATATTTCTGTTTGCTGATGACACCAGCTTTATAGTTAAGGATCTTGTGTGCAATATTGAAACAGTAACAAATAATGTCATTCATGAAATAAGTTCGTGGCTTGTGGAAAATAATTTGATGCTAAATCACAGTACGACTCAGTTTTTACAGTTTCTAACTCACAATTCAACAAGAACCGATTTTTTGATCAGACAGAATGGGCATATTATAAGAGAGATGGAACAGTTCAAATTTCTAGGTGTTCGGAAAAATAGTAAGCTGTTGTGGAAAGCCCATGTCCAGGATCTTGTTCAGAAACTAAATGCTGCTTTATTTACCATTAGAACAGTATCTGAAATAAGTGACACTTCAACACGAAAAGTAGTCTACTTCGCATATTTTCATACACTTATGTCATATGGTATTATTTTTTGGGGTAATTCTTCTGATTCAAAAAGGGTATTTTTGGCTCAAAAACGGGCTGTTCGAGCTATATGTGGTGTAAGTTGGAGAACCTCTTGTCGACCCCTATTCAAAAATCTGGGAATTCTGACATTGCACTCACAGTATATATTTTCTTTAAGGTCGTTTGTTGTTAGCAATATTAGCCTATTCCCAAGAGTTAGCAGCTTTCACTCAGTTAATACTAGGCAGAAATCAAATCTGCATGTAGAATGCACTTCCTTGACTCTTGTGCAGAAAGGAGTGCAGTATTCTGCTGCATCCATTTTCAATAAGCTACCACAAGAACTCAAAAATCTTAGCAATAGCCCAAACTCTTAGTCTAACCTGAAGAGTTTCCTCATGGCTCACTCCTTCTATTCTGTCGAGAAGCTCCTGGAAGAGCTAAAAAATTAAGCAAATTCCAGTATTACATTGTTGATTGTCTTCATTTAAACTTATGACTTGTCACCTGAATTGAAGGAAGAACTCGCCGAGGACGACCTAGATTAACCTACATTCAACAAGTAATAAATGACATCGGGTGCCAGACCTATGCAGATATGAAGAAGAAAGTTGACAAAAGAACGGAATGGCGTGCTGCTGCCAACCAACCTGTGGGTTGATAACCGAAGAAGAAGAAGACCTGAATGTGTTTTTTTTTATTTCATTTTATCTGTTTCTAATATCGTGTTATAATTTCATGTATTGACTCGTTCCATGACCATGGAGACTTCTCCTTAATTTGGTCCCATGGAACAATAAATAAATAAATAAAATTGCGGGTGGCAGAATGATAGCACCAACAGGTGATCCATCACATCTAGAAAGTTAATGGCAGCATCCATGCAGTACTGTAAATACATATTCCATCTTGTAATGTAAGTATTCACTTAGGCAGATGAAAAACCATTTACACAGGCTGAAATCGCATTAACTTTATGAATGTGTAAGAAATAGCTTTTGGATCAATGTTACTGGAGAATGGTGAAAATTTTATGAATAAATTTAACAGGGGGTGAGGTGGTACTGAATCTAGTTGAGGAGGACAATTTATGGCATCATCTGACTAAAAGATGAGATCAATTTATAGAACAACGTTGCAGTACAGTGTATAGACCTGCAATGACAATGAACAATGTATTACAGTGTTCACAACGCACTTTTTTATAGGACTTCAGTGGATACTGACACTTGTCAACAGCAGTGAAGCCACTCTCACTACAAAATACTCAGTCCAATTAATACTGAAAATTAGCTATGTATTTCAGTTGAGGCTTGTTAGTTACACATAATAGGATAAAGATGTGAACAATGAAGGTGAAGAGAAACATGTCCACAAATTATTTACCATATTAACACCACTTTGATTTCCACATCACCATAGTGGTACCAAGAATGATGCGATACTCTATATTTTACATGGTGAGTTCCCCAGTAGGCCTGTGAACCATGATAAGCACACAATCAAGAAAATATGTATTTTGAAGATACAAGAAAATACCATGTATCAGCAAAATGCATCACCAAATATGAATAAGAAGGGACAAAATTAAATATTTTCAGATATCTATGTAAAAATCTTAGCAAGTTTTATGGCTACATTGAAAATCAAATACAAAGTAATTGGCATTAACAAGCGTTGTGTCCTACAGGAAGCACTAAAACATGTGAGACAGGGATTAAAAGGATTCAATGAACTTTAATGGAAGAGAAATAGACATCTATAAAAATCTAAACAACAATGCGAACAGGGTTGTAAAAGGAACTTCCGAAAGAATTCCACATGCAGCAAGTGTTTTTTCTTGTAAGCATTCCACATGGGCATGGTCTAAATGAAGCCTGGCGTGTAAATAAAGACTGAAAGTACAAACAAAGTTCAAGAATATACATATGTTTTTCCTGGAGCTACAAGCTCAGAAAAGGAACATTTCATGGAACACATCCTGCACAGGAATGATTTAAAAAACCATACTGTGCAAAGAAATGCCAGACAGTATAAGGTGCCCAAGACACGAAACACAGATCAATCCCACTGTCAACAATGAAAGAAACAATAATCAATATCCCCACAACAACCTTCACTGTGTAGGAGCTGCAGCACATGAAAGGAGGAATTGCATTCCATGGCCGGTGGGCAAGTGAAAAGAAATGTAATTTGAATTAGTGTCAATACTGACAATGCTGAAAAGAGGAAAGTGTTTGGCATCAGGGCTATACACATCACCAAACAGTCAGGTAAATGGGTTTCTGAAGGAGCTACAACTGCTTTCACACAGGACTGTCTGAATTGTCTTGCATAATGGCAGCAGGTGATCTAAACATGAACTCATTGAAAGACAACTGTTATATTGAAACAGCCCTACAAGGTGCAGTGAAATTACAGAGACACAGATCATGTAATTATCAATTTATCACTTTACAGCCAAGTTACAGGTCTTAAATAGAGCCACTGCAGACGGCAGTCAGGAAGATACAGGAAATTACAGACCAGTAACTATTACACCAACATTATCTAAAACAGAATGTAATTAAAGCCAATAGTTAATTTTATAGGAGAAATATGCCCAACATGGGTTTAGGAATTTTAGATCTACCAGAACAATAACAGCTGTCTGTCTAGTTTTTGTAACTAAGGCACTAGGTTAACAGAAGTTTGTGGCATATTTCTTGACTATTCAGAGGCCTTTGTGTGTGCCACAACATTACTACTAGATATTCTCCTTGACTGTGTAATGGGGAAAGGGGCTGGTATAAAATTATCCATGGAAAATGATGATGTGTGGAAAGAAAATTGAACAGCTCTATTACAAGTATCTGTTCAAATTTTTAATTTAATTAAACATCGGAA
This sequence comes from Schistocerca cancellata, assembly GCF_023864275.1. Classification (NCBI taxonomy): domain Eukaryota; kingdom Metazoa; phylum Arthropoda; class Insecta; order Orthoptera; family Acrididae; genus Schistocerca; species Schistocerca cancellata. Next base: position 157,861,683 of record NC_064635.1, on the reverse strand, counting down.
ATTCTAGGTCAGATTATAAACATTATTATGGAAAGGATAAATTGATACTCACTGTGAAGACAAACCATTGAGATCCAGATAGACATGATGGAAAGACTGACGTATCAGCTTTCAGCTAAAACGTTCTTCAGAAAAGACACACTCAAGTCCCTATTCCACAATGTGCCTAAACTGTAGACCTGTGCACCAGCATCCCAAGTGTGCACATCTTTAACTAACAGCAGGTTCACAAAGACCCAATACACCATCCACATGGGATATACCTGGCATGCATGCACAGTAAACAATGGTAACGCATGAAACATGAACAGAACTGTCGTATATCTAAGTCATTTGTTCTATTGCACGAAACAGCTGCAAAATACTAACGCGAATTCTTTACAGATGAATGGAAAAACTTGTAGAAGCCGACCTCGGGGAAGATCAGTTTCGATTCCGTAGAAATGTTGGAACACGTGAGGCAATAATTACCCTACAACTTAACTTAGACAAAAGATTAAGAAAAGGCAAACCTACAGTCCTAGCATTTGTAGACTTAGAGAAAGCTTACAACAATGTTGACTGGAATACTCTTTTTCAAATTATGAAGGTGGCAGGGGTAAAATACAGGGAGCAAAAGGCCATTTACCATTTATACAGAAAGCAGAGGGCAGTTATAAGAGTCAAGAGACATGAAAGGAAAGGAGAGGTTGGGAAGGGTGTGAGACAGGGTTGTAGCCTCTCCCCGATTCTATTCAATCTGTATATTGAGCAAGCAGTAAAGGAAACAAATGAAAAGTTCGGAGTAGGTATTAAAATCCATGGAGAAGAAATAAAAACTTGGAGGTTTGCTGAAGACATTGTAATCCTGTCAGAGACAGCAAAGGACTCTGAAGAGCAGTTGAATGGGATGGATAGTGTCTTGAAAGGAGGAGATAAGATGAACATCAACAAAAGCCAAACGAGGATAATGGAATGTATTTGAATTAAGACGGGTGATGCTGTGGGAATTACATTAGGAAATGAGACAAAGTAGTAAAGGAGTTTTGCTATTTGGGGAGTAAAACAACTGATGATGGTTGAAGTAGAGAGTATATAAAATGTAGACTGGCAATGGCAAGGAAAGCATTTCTGAAGAGAAATTTGTTAACATCGAGTATAGATTTAAGTGTCAGGAAGTCGTTTCTGAAAGTATTAGTATGGAGTGTAGCCACGTATGGAAGTGAAACATGGATGATAAGTGGTTTAGATAGGAAAAGAATAGAAGCTTTCGAAATGTGGTGCTACAGAAGAATGCTGAAGATTAGATGGGTAGATCACAGAACTAATGATGAGGTATTGAATAGAATTGGGGAGGAGTTCGTGGCACAACTTGACTAGGAGAAGGGATCGGTTGGTAGGACATGTTCTGAGGCATCAAGGGATCACCATTTTAGTATTGGAGGGCAGCGTGAAGGGTAAAAAATCGTAGAGGGAGACCAAGAGATGAATACACTAAGCAGATTCAGAAGGATGTAGGCTGCAGTAGGTACTGGGAGATGATGAAGCTTGCACAGGATAGAGTAGCATGGAGAGCTGCATCAAATCAGTCTCAGGACTGAAGACCACAACAACATGAGCATTCAGGTTAGCTACTGACAACTGACTCCTGATTTATCAGATTCAGTTCTCATTGTTTGTCAAGAGAGTTGTTAGTAACATCAGTACACAATGATAATGCCACCAACAACCTAAGTGCAATTTTACTAAAGAATAAACAGTATGATCACTGCACTTATAGGAACCAATATTTATGTAAAAACTAAGTGTGCTGCATTATTAAACACATACCTATGATTTTAACACAAGGGAAAATTTTAATCAAGCTGAAGCAATTCTGCTAAAATTGACCAACAGAATCCATAAACGCAACATGCTTCCTACACAGTAATCTGCCATTGTACACACAGATGAAACCAAATATGGCTGTTTTCAAAGTAAATCTTTAATCCAGTGTGTAACAGTACCTGGAAGTTAAACGTTATGTAACATACAGAGAATCACTTCTTTTATTTATATATTCATGTAACTGTAATTCTAAACTACATTTAGTCATGATGTGTGAGGTATCATTATTTGAAAGACAAATGTTACTACTAATCATGCATAAAAATCAACGTCACAGTGATTTAATTCTTACCGTATGTGTTCAGGATCAACATCCTTTGTCAGTACTTCCCTTTCACGTGCGCACTAGAGGAGATGGCGATATTCCCTAATGACGTAGAGATTCAGCCACATCCTCTCTGCTTCAGTGTGGGTGGAGAATCCAAAATCCTTTTTACACTGACAGATGCCACATTTTACCTGCAACATTACACTTGTTAGTTCAACTGCCATCAAATCAGTAACTACCAATAACTATACCTTATCTTTCACTTTTTATATAATTCCATCATACTGGGGGACAGGATATGGCTGAAGCAAATTACAGACTGTAATTTTGATATGTCTAACAAATGTGGAAAAGATAGCACTAATATGTTTGGGTGAGTATTGTGTGCCATTTGAATTTGGAGGATACACACTCAGCTAATTCTATTTACTGTGGTACACTTACTGACAACAGTCTGGTGCAGTATACAGTCTGCCATAGCAGCACACTATTTAGAGCAGAATATGACAGCAGGTGATTGCAAGACTATTACTAGGCTAAAGACTGTCTAAAATAAAACCATCCCAATGCAAGTTTTGTGATACCAGTTTGGTAGCTTATTCAAAACAGTGCCAAATTCCAGCATGTTCAATGTAACATTCATTAACCAGGTCAATGTATTTCATTTCAGCCCGATTTAGTTTCCAGTCCACATTTATTTTGCCCACCTTGTGTATGCTTCACATACTGCACAAGCATCAGTACTAAAACATTTAATTAGCCATTGATCATGCAGTCCGTAATGAAGCAGGATGGATTTTAAGAATGACCAGACTCTTTTTAGTATATTTTTTATCTCACTTATAATTTTTTGATAAAACTAGCAACCAGGTTGTGCAAGATGGCGGCTAGTGTCGATGTACAGTGTTCATGCGAAAAAAGTGAAAATTACAGCGAACAAAACAGCGTGTGCACGAATTGTAGTGATGAAATCAGAAAGATAAATGATCGTGTAAGTAGTCTACAACTACCCATTAATGAATATAATAGAGGGAAACATTCCACGTGGAAAAAATATATTTAAAAAGAAAGATGATGAGACTTACCAAACAAAAGCGCTGGCAGGTCGATAGACACACAAACAAACAAACACAAACATACACACAAAAATCTAGCTTTCGCAACCAACGGTTGCCTCGTCAGGAAAGAGGGAAGGAGAAGGGAAGACAAAAGGATATGGGTTTTAAGGGAGAGGGTAAGGAGTCATTCCAATCCCGGGAGCGGAAAGACTTACCTTAGGGGGAAAAAAGGACAGGTATGCACTCGCGCGCGCGCACACACACACACATATCCATCCGCATATACACTGACACAAGCAGACATTTGTAAAGGCAAAGAGTTTGGGCAGAGATGTCAGTCGGGACGGAAGTACAGAGGCAAAGATGATGTTGAAAGACAGGTGAGGTATGAGCGGCGGCAGATTGAAATTAGAAATTAGCGGAGATTGAGGCCTGGCGGATAGCGAGAAGAGAGGATATGCTGAAGGGCAAGTTCCCATCTCCGGAGTTCAGACAGGTTGGTGTTAGTGGGAAGTATCCAGATAACCCGGACGGTGTAACACTGTGCCAAGATGTGCTGGCCGTGCACCAAGGCATGTTTAGCCACAGGGTGATCCTCATTGCCAACAAACACTGTCTGCCTGTGTCCATTGATGCGAATGGACAGTTTGTTGCTGGTCATTCCCACATAGAACGCTTCACAGTGTAGGCAGGTCAGTTGGTAAATCACGTGGGTGCTTTCACACGTGGCTCTGCCTTTGATCGTGTACACCTTCCGGGTTACAGGACTGGAATAGGTGGTGGTGGGAGGGTGCATGGGACAGGTTTTACACCGGGGGCGGTTACAGGGGTAGGAGCCAGAGGGTAGGGAAGGTGGTTTGGGGATTTCATAGGGATGAACTAAGAGGTTACGAAGGTTAGGTGGACGGCGGAAAGACACTCTTGGTGGAGTGGGGAGGATTTCATGAAGGATGGATCTCATTTCAGGGCAGGATTTGAGGAAGTCGTATCCCTGCTGGAGAGTCACATTCAGAATCTGATCCAGTCCCGGAAAGTATCCTGTCACAAGTGGGGCACTTTTGGGGTTCTTCTGTGGAAGGTTCCGGGTTTGAGGAGATGAAGTGGCTCTGGTTATTTGCTTCTGTACCAGGTCAGGAGGGTAGTTTGGGATGCAAAAGCTGTTTTCAGGTTGTTGGTGTTATGATTCAAGGATTCCGGACTGGAGCAGATTCGTTTGCCACGAAGACCTAGGCTGTAGGGAAGGGACCGTTTGATGTGGAATGGGTGGCAGCTGTCATAATGGAGGTACTGTTGCTTGTTGGTGGGTTTGATGTGGACGGACGTGTGAAGCTGGCCATTGGACAGGTGGAGGTCAACGTCAAGGAAAGTGGCATGGGATTTAGAGTAGGACCAGGTGAATCTGATGGAACCAAAGGAGTTGAGGTTGGAGAGGAAATTCTGGAGTTCTTCTTCACTGTGAGTCCAGATCATGAAAATGTCATCAATAAATCTGTACCAAACTTTGGGTTGGCAGGCCTGGGTAACCAAGAAGGCTTCCTCTAAGCGACCCATGAATAGGTTGGCGTACGAGGGGGCCATCCTGGTACCCATGGCTGTTCCCTTTAATTGTTGGTATGTCTGGCCTTCAAAAGTGAAGAAGTTGAGGGTCAGGATGAAGCTGGCTAAGGTAATGAGGAAAGAGGTTTTAGGTAGGGCAGCAGGTGATCGGCGTGAAAGGAAGTGCTCCATCGCAGCGAGGCCCTGGACATGCGGAATATTTGTGTATAAGGAAGTGGCATCAATGGTTACAAGGATGGTTTCCGGGGTAACAGACTGGGTAGGGATTCCAGGCGTTCGAGAAACGGTCCCTTCCCTACAGCCTAGGTCTTCGTGGCAAACGAATCTGCTCCAGTCCGGAATCCTTGAATCATTACACCAACAACCTGAAAACAGCTTTTGCATCCCGTAACTACCCTCCCGACCTGGTACAGAAGCAAATAACCAGAGCCACTTCCTCATCTCCTCAAACCCGGAACCTTCCACAGAAGAACCCCAAAAGTGCCCCACTTGTGACAGGATACTTTCCGGGACTGGATCAGATTCTGAATGTGACTCTCCAGCAGGGATACGACTTCCTCAAATCCTGCCCTGAAATGAGATCCATCCTTCATGAAATCCTCCCCACTCCACCAAGAGTGCCTTTCCGCCGTCCACCTAACCTTCGTAACCTCTTAGTTCATCCCTATGAAATCCCCAAACCACCTTCCCTACCCTCTGGCTCCTACCCCTGTAACCGCCCCCGGTGTAAAACCTGTCCCATGCACCCTCCCACCACCACCTATTCCAGTCCTGTAACCCGGAAGGTGTACACGATCAAAGGCAGAGCCACGTGTGAAAGCACCCACGTGATTTACCAACTGACCTGCCTACACTGTGAAGCGTTCTATGTGGGAATGACCAGCAACAAACTGTCCATTCGCATCAATGGACACAGGCAGACAGTGTTTGTTGGCAATGAGGATCACCCTGTGGCTAAACATGCCTTGGTGCACGGCCAGCACATCTTGGCACAGTGTTACACCGTCCGGGTTATCTGGATACTTCCCACTAACACCAACCTGTCTGAACTCCGGAGATGGGAACTTGCCCTTCAGCATATCATCTCTTCTCACTATCCGCCAGGCCTCAATCTCCGCTAATTTCTAATTTCAATCTGCCGCCGCTCATACCTCACCTGTCTTTCAACATCATCTTTGCCTCTGTACTTCCGTCCCGACTGACATCTCTGCCCAAACTCTTTGCCTTTACAAATGTCTGCTTGTGTCTGTGTATATGCGGATGGATATGTGTGTGTGTGTGTGCGCGAGTGTATACCTGTCCTTTTTTCCCCCTAAGGTAAGTCTTTCCGCTCCCGGGATTGGAATGACTCCTTACCCTCTCCCTTAAAACCCATATCCTTTTGTCTTCCCTTCTCCTTCCCTCTTTCCTGACGAGGCAACCGTTGGTTGCGAAAGCTAGATTTTTGTGTGTATGTTTGTGTTTGTGTGCCTATCGACCTGCCAGCGCTTTTGTTTGGTACGTCTCATCATCTTTCTTTTTAAATATACTACCCATTAATGTTCTGATGAGCGAACTAAAAAACTTTCGTCCAGGAAGTGTGAACCTACATCAAACTTGCCTCACAGTTACCACAAAATTCCAGGCAAAGTGAAAAACAAAGTCCCTTATTCTCAATGAAGCTTATTGTATGAGTGTAATATCGTGTTTACAAGCAGATTCAGTGAGCTATCAACTGTGCAAGATAAGAAAGATTGTGCATGTGATAAAACTAACTTCAGAGCTGAATATGAAACTACAAATACTTTGTTGTGCTAATTGGTGGGTCAAATGACTTATATAAAAACAAAACACTCAACAAAGCAAAAAAAGAACTAAAAAGGTGCTTAGGACAGTTGCCACACACAAATGTTTTAGTGCTGAACATCCCACATCAGCATGACTTACTGTCTTGGTCATGCGTAAATAAAGAAATAATCAATGCCAACCAACAAATTTCATCACTTTGCAAACATTTCAGAAATGCAGAACTCATAAATGTTAACAATATTGGGTGCAGATGCCACAAATAACATGGATTGCACATTAAGAACATGGGGAAAGAACTGCTTGTCGGAAAAATTGAAGAAATTATCATTAAGAGGCATCAAGCACTCTAAAGCAAAATCATCCTGGATTGGCCCCCCCAAATATTCGAAGGAAACAATGCCAGCAAGACCTCACTCACCAACATAAACAGCAAAAGGAGGAACAAGGTTCCTCCAATATTCAGGCACAGCAACAACAATGAATGCATTAACAGCTCTACCAATTGCAGACCCAGCTCTAACACCAGCAGCAATATTATCAACAGTAGGATCAGCAGCTGAACAACTACCAGGGGAGCCAGACACATTTCCAGCACACCTGAATGATTTTTTATTGACAAGGTAAAGGTAAGTGATCAATTAAATACGCCAAAGCCTAACAAATCCTTTAATTTCATGCTGATTCATCAAAATGTCCAATCATTACTAAACAAATTAAGTGAAGTTGAAATTTTATGTACTGATGATCTACAAAACACTTTTGTAATGTGTATAACTGAACACTGGCTGCCTAAAGATGCAACATCAGTCACAAAACTTGCAGACTTCAATCTTTCTTCATCATTCTCTAGAATTACATCCAGTCATGGAAGGTCATGTATATTTGTTAAAAGTGGCATTGATTATTTTAACATAAAACCCATTGAACTGTTAGCTGAAGAAAAAGTTTTTGAAGTATCCGCAGTTGAATACTCTGCATTAAAATCAATAATCATCTGTATATAAGAGCCCGGATGGGAACTTCAATGATTTCTGTCATCAACTAGAAGCAGCTTTAAATACTATAAAAAAACTTCGACAAAACAGTGATCATATGTGGAGATTTTAATATTGATTTTCAAGAAATCTCAAAAGACCAGCAAAGCTTGATGACCCTACTGGAAAGGTATAACATAAAAGGCACCATAGACTCTCCTCCTACAGGAGTTACACCAACAACTAGCTCAACAATTGATCAGATATTAATAAACACAAATGTAAATCACAATTTCTGTGCCGGAAATCTTAATACAGGCTTCAGTGATCACTATGCACAGTTTATTGCTTTGCACACCCAAAGTGAAACAACTGAGAAAGAAGAACTTGTAAAAAGTGCAAGGGAATTCACTAACAAACAAACAAATAAACCTTTTTATACACAGACTAAGTGAAGAAACTTGGTATGAAGTGTATACTTGTGAAAATACTAACAAAAAGTTTGAAAAACTCATGGAAATCTTCATGTCATACTATGAAGCTGCATTTCCATTAAAAAAAAAAAAGTCAACCTAACTTCAAAAAGAACAAATGGATCACGACAGGTATTAGAATCTCTTGTGCAGAGAAAAGAAGATTACATGATATAGCAAAGACACAGAACGTGTCTCCTGAATTTCATTTGTACCTGAAGAATTACAAGAGGATCCTCAAAAATGTAGTAAGGAAAGCTAAAACAATAGCAAATGACAAATACATTGAAAATTCAAAACAAATCTAAAGCTATATGGTAAGTTACAAAAAATCAAACAAGTGAAACTGAACAATATAAAAATATGAACTTATGTTATGAAGGGCAAATGATTTCTTGCCCAACAGAAATTGCAGGGACCTTCAACAAATATTTTGCAAACATAAGTGAACAGTTGGTGAGTGGACTGGAAGAACACAACAAAATATCACCTCCATCATGCAATAGTGTGAGAAATGTGTCTACATCTTTGTTCCTTTCACCCACAAATACTGAAGAAATTTTATCAGTTATAAAAACTTTGAAAACAGGGTAGTCATGAGCAATTGATGGAATACCAGATGCAATTATTAAAAAATGCTGTCTTGCCTTAGCTGAACCCTTGACACACTCGTGCAACAGCTCACTGGCATCAGGAACCTTCCGTTCATGCTTAAAAAACAGCAAAACTGAAACCATTTTTCAAAAAAGGAAATCTGGAATGTGTTTCAAATTACAGACCAATAGCCCTACTGCCTGTATTTTCAAAAATTTTAGAATTTTTTTTTAAAGGGATTGATTTCTTAATAAAAATAAAATTCTCTCTCCTTCACTTCATGGCTTCAGGAAAGGCTACCGTATTTACTCGAATTTAAGCCGCACTCGAATCTAAGCTGCACCTGAAAAATGAGACACTAAATTCAGGAAAAAAAATTTCCCGAATCTAAGCCGCACCTGAAATTTGAGACTCGAAATTGAAGGGGAGAGAAGTTTTAGACCACACCTCCAAAGTGAAACAAAGTTGGTCGATTGTAATATGAGACAATTTAGGTCAAATGAATGACGATACAGCTACAGTAGTTTGGTTCGAGCCGTAAGCTTAGCAGTTAAGCTTTACCAGGTAACCATTGCTATGCGTCAGGCGCTCCGTCCGTATTTGTACGGGTACCCTTTGTTTTTCACGTGCTTTGTCTGGTTTGAATTGATTGCTTATTTTTCTTTGATCTGATAAGTGCTGTTCTCTTTGTTATAGGTGTTTATGTCACTCTGAGCTGAAAATGCATTACTGTACTGTGTCATGCAATGTTTGTCGCAGTCTGATAATGAATGTTTACGACCTGTCGCCGCTCGCGGCATGGTTTGCTTTTGTGCGTGCTACCGCCGCTTACAATTAAAAAAAAGGAATTGTCTCAGTTGCGAAACAATAGCAAGAGACTGCTATTTGCTGTTATTTACACTGCTGCTTTCTTTGTTAATGATCAACAAGAACCAAGTAATAAACTGCGTATGATAGAATATGTTCTGAACGAGAGTTTAGCGAAAAGTTTTCTCCGCTTGAAAATCTTTGCAGACGACTCTTTAGTACATTACTTTCTGCACAGAAATTAGAGTCATCTTAGATTCAAAAATCTAGTCAATTGCCATGCTTCATTTCTGACTGTATCCCTATTAGGCACAAGAATAATATGAATATAAACATGATATGATGTGTGTATACTTCCGCATTTGCTGTTGTCTCGATCTAGTTTCGTAGTTTATTAGCCAGACAGGATTTAAATGAGATAGCAGCAAACACAAAAGAATACATGGCAAAATGTTTATATTCGTATTATTCTTATGGTGAAGACAATACTGCATGTGATTCACAAAAGTTCCCATTAGCAACCATCTCTTCTCACAGGTAGGAAAAAATTCAGAATGTAGAATTGGCCATACAAACATCGCAAACAGTCTTGCCAGTCGGACTTTCGTAGTACATTGAAAAGCTGCTACATTCGAAGATGAACAATACGGAATTTGTATTTACTTCGTTGGATAATGTATGAAAATGCAGTGGTCAAAATTCGGGGAGGAGAAAAAAGCTCTTCTTCTGCCTTTTTTTTAATTTATTTACTGACGCAGAGGTCTTGGCGCCAGTATTTATCTTTGTGCCTGCAAAGCATGCCTGTGTAGCGCTACATATATTCGAAGGCAGAAGTTAGTTGTGGCGGCACCTACCAACATATTTCAGAACTTCCGCTTACTTTGCACTCTATTCTAAACCACAGGCGGTTTTTTGGATTACAAAAACTGGAAAAAAAGTGCGGCTTAGAATCGAGTAAATACGGCATTCAACTGGAAGTGCAATATTTGAATTTCTTAATGAAATCTATACTAAACAGGATGTAAGTGAGTTTTTGAGAGGCATACGTCTCTATTTATCTAAAGCTTTTGATGTCATTGCCCATAATGCCCTACTGCAGAAGCTTGACTAATTAGGAATTAGAGGTATATCCAATGAGTGGCTCAAAACATACCTATGTGGTCGCAAACAGGTGGTTGAAGTGCAATATACTGACCATAACAAAATCAGCTACTACTATTCAGGATATGAAAATGTGAAATACGGTGTCCCTCAAGGATCAGTATTAGGACCAATTCTGTTTCTCCTCTATGTCAATGATCTTATGTACAACATGTATTGCCAAACTACCCTCCTATTTGCAGACGATACAAGCTTCCTTATTAGTGTTAAACCCGAAGAAAAACTAAACGACTCTGCTATTCAAACAATGAACAGTGTAGAACAGTGGTTCAGCTATATCAAGCTAATTATAAACAAAGAAAAGACAGTAGCACTGAACTTCTATAATGCAAAAGGAAGACACTACCCAAACATAGAAATAGAACTTAGGGACAGAGTTCTTGAAAGTGTCGACAGCACTAAATTTCTGGGACTCTGGCTCCAGAACAACACAAAATGGGAGGTACACATTGAATATTTGCAAAGAAAACTAAGCAAAACCTGTTACATGATACGGATCTTAAAAACTTGTTGCAGCAAAGCCAGCCTGTTAAATTTATACTACTCCTATGTGCATTCTGTAATTAAATATGGCATAATCTTCTGGGGCAATACAACGACAAATATTAAACTTTCCAGGATGCAAAAGAGAATACTAAGAATTATTGAAGGGGTAAACAATACAAAATAATGCAGACCCGTATTCTAAAAACTGTCAGTTCTTCCTCTTCCTTGCAATTTTATCTATGAAACATCAGTTTTCATCAAACATTATATTGATAGACACCCAGATATCTTATTAAAAAATGAAGATATACATGCACACAATACAAGGCAAAAATCTGATCTTCATATGAAACTGGTGAGAACAACATTGTGCCAAAAAGGCACACTACATACTGGGACAAAGATTTTCAATAATCTACCTAACCGTATTAAATCAATAGGTAAACTCTGTAGTTTTAAGGCTGAAGTAAAGGCATATTTAATTGATCATTGCTTTTACAGTCTGACAGAATACATGAACGCCAAACAACAAAAATAAAGATGAATTAAGAATATGCTACTTTGTATGTTGCCTGTAATGTTTGTTGTATTTATGAATATCTGCTAAATTACTTCAACATCTAGTCCTTAGGTTTGCAATACAAACGGTATTTTATCTTGTAAATACCTAACCATGTCCAATATCCTTGTATATATTCTATACATGTAGGATTTGGAGGACTAGATAAATAAACTGCTCATCAGTTTTAGTCTTAAAAAAACTATTTTTTGAAGACAGAGCAATTTACTGAATTCTAATGTCTCCCATCCATTGTCTCATTCATGTTAATAATGATTATAGGCTTTTCATAAGACACGAGAAACACTGCACATGATACGTTAATGTAACATCACCATGCAGTGTAGGTAAGAAATTATTAATGAAGTGCGAAGAGGTAATGTGCACTAAATTTATGAGTCAGGTGTTGAGGAAGATGGCGGTGCGTGTTGATGTAGTAATAAATCAATCGGTAAACTATGAGTATTTAGCGTCTACAAAGTGCATATCGTGTGATAAAATAGTAAAAAGTGGTATTAGAACTTGCCCAGTGATGCATATGTGGTATCATCCACACTGCTTTGCGAAAGTAAATCTCGAAAACATATCATGTGCTTGTGGAACAAAGTGCAACGGTTATCTAGATGCGACTGGAACGTATCGTGAAAATCGCGAAACCAATGTATTAGAAACACTGCAGAAAGAACTTCAAGCCACAAGACAACATGCTCTGCTACTGGAAAGCATGATCAAAAACCTTTCTGAACCGCCACATAAGGAAAAAGTTCAAAATTTGTACAGTGATGTTTTAAATATTTGTACTAACAAAAGAAATGACGCTCCATTGAAGAAGAGTAAACATGAAAAATCTGAAACAGTAAACAAAGGTAAGAGTGAACATGAGAAATGTGAAACAGTAAATAAAGATACCCTACAAAGTGCATCTGAGCACCTCTCGTGTAATTTAAAAATGGTTAAGAAAAATGACTGCAGTAAGTTGAAAACAAACACGAATATGAGTCAGCTTACAAATAACAAAAAACAGGTACTGTTACTTTCAGATAGTCACGGTAGGAACTGTGCAAAAGTACTGAACGAAATTTCAACAACCAGCTATAAATTTACATGTTTCATAAAGCCAAATGCTATATTCAAAGAAACAACATGCAATATACAAAACAAAATGTCTAGTCTAGGACAATATGAATATGTTGTCTTAGCTGGTGCAAACAATATTAATGGATCAAAACGTGGTTTTATGACATCACTAGATGAAACGATCGCAAAAACTAGGCACACACAACTAATTCTATGCACAACACCGTGTAGATATGACATGCCCAATGAAAACTGCAAAATCTACCAAATGAACAGTTACTTGATGGAAAAGGCATCTTACAGTGAACACATCAGAGTTTTAGATGTAAATGGCTTCCTCCAACGGAAAGACTTCACCAGGCATGGGTTTCACTTAAATAAAAATGGGAAAAAAGAAAGTGTGTTAATCTGCTGAATGCCATCAAAAGTCCACTGGTAACAAGAAGTGCCATAAAACGTGTTACACCAGGACATCAAACATATTTGTGGTCCAATGAAGCTAATTTGGTGGACAATCTCAGAAGAATGAGCAATACTGCAGCTGAACCAACAGCAACACCAGGAGCTGAAGAGCCATCAATAACAACAACAAAAGTGAATATGCAGTCAGGGTCATCAAGGAAAACACCAGAAACAGTTTTAGAAAAGAAGAAGGTATCCACAGTCAGCACAGTCACCACCAACATCCTATGCAAATATCTCGTCAAGTGCCACAAATCAGTCAGCCCACAACATCCAAGTGGAAACAGCAAAAAATGTGCAGCCACACTCCAAATCAGAACCACTGGAAACTGTGACAAGATTTTCAACACGAAAATGCAGACCTCCAGCCAACAGCCAGGATTTTTTATGGGCAAGAACACCAGTAGCTCCCTGCTAGCAGCAAACCAAAGGAAAACAGGTGCAGGGCAAAATCTTCATGAACCAAAACTACAAGAAAACCCGGTGAATGGTGTCAAAAATCATTCCATTGGGAAACAGCCACTATTATCCTTTAAAATATTACACCATAATGTGCAGTCAATGTTTAATAAGTTACTAGAAATAGACCTCTTCCTAAAAACAAAGCCACACTTAAATGTTCTCTGTATTACTGAACACTGGTTAACAGAAGACAAAATTAAAAACCGCCACTTGGCGAATTTACTCTAGCTGGTTATTCTTACCGGAACAAAAGTAAGGGAGGTGGTACAGCAATCTATGTCAAAAAATATTTAAGATACAAAAGCCTCACAAAGTACAAAAATATGCAAATAGAAACAGACTTTGAATTCTCATTAATTATCTTAACAGACTATAACCTATTGATACTGAATGTATATAGAGCCCCTGATGGGAACATCCAAACCTTCAAACACTCCCTCGAAGCACTAATCACAAAAATTCACTCACTAAACAAAAATCTATTAATAAGTGGAGACTTTAATATTGACTTCCTCACAACTGGAAAAAACAAAGATGAATTGTTGAATATTACAGATTCATTCAACCTATCCCCAACTGTAAACACACCAACCAGGATCACAAAAAATTCAAAAACAGCTCTAGATCAGATTTTCATAAACACAGACAAACTACACCACTCAATCGAAGTCATCAGCACAGGTTACAGTGACCATGAATCCCAAATACTAACAACGAATTTAAATTCCATAGGACAATATCCCACAATAACTAAAATGCAAAGGCAATTTAATGATAATATAAGGCTTTTTAACTATCTGTTAAGGGCTGAAAACTGGGCAGAGGTCTATAAAGAAAATGATGTAAACTACATATTTAATTCCTTCCATGAAACATTTCTCCACCACTTCAATACTGCATTTCCACTGAAATCCAGGAAAATCGGAAACACACAAACTCATGGGTAACAAAAGGGATAAGGATTTCCAGCAAAAAAAAAAAAAAAAAAAAGCGTGACTTAAAAAATCACATGAAACACCATGACATCGATGATCAGTTTAGGTCATATTGTAAGACCTATTTTGCAATCTACAGAAAAGTTATCCAACAAGCAAAAAAATTATACAATGATAAATTTATAAAGCAATCTAACAAAATGAAAGGCTTCTGGACAGTTGTAAAAAATGAAACAAACAGTAAGCAGCATGTTATAAACAAAACATTAAAACTAAACCTAAATGATGAAGTCACATCAGATCCCCAAAAAATAGTAAATGGTTTTAATGACTATTTTAGTAAAATAGCAGAAAACCTGACAAAGAACAACTGCCACAGACCATATACTCAACACCAAACACTAATAGAAACCATACCAGTACAGGCATCAATGTTTCTTCACAAAATGTCCAATACTGAAGTACTTACAGCTATAAAAGGACTAAAGAATAAGTACTCCAGTGGTAGTGACAACATTCCTGATTTAATTGTAAAGAAATGCGGAGAATCCATTGTAGAACCCCTAACCCACATAATAAATGCATCCTTTACAAATGGAGTTTTCTCTGACCTACTAAAAACTTCTAAAATTACCCCACTTCACAAAAAGGACTCTAAAAATGATGTAGCCAATTACAGGCCCATAGCACAACGCAGCTCATTCTCAAAAATATTTGAAAAATTATTTTACACCAGATTGGAAGACTTTACTAATAAACTATCCTTATTGACAAAACACCAGCATGGTTTTAGAAAGCAAAAGACAACTACAACCGCTATTTATGAGTATCTCAACAAAACCTTAAAAGCACTGCATAAAAAGGAAATCACTACTGGTATCTTTTTAAATTTATCCAAAGCCTTTGATGTAGTTGACCATACCATACTCCTTAAGAAGTTAGCAAACAAAGGTATAAGAGGAATTGCAAACAAATGGTAGAATCTTACCTGTCAAACAGATTTCAAAAAGTTGAAATTAATTTTGAAAAAAAGAATACAACCACCCATCAATCTACTGTCTACTACTCTGACAATGCCCATTGGATATGGCGTGCCACAAGGCTCAATCCTGGGACCCATACTGTTCCTGCTATACATTGATGATATAAGCACGAAGCTTCTTACATGACATACCACACTATTTGCCAATGACAAGTATACTAATAACGGGTACTGATACAGAGGACCACAACCAAAAAATTAAACCGCTTATGTCGTCACTCAGCAAATGGTTCAACGACAACAAACTGATTATAAACATACAGAAAACAACGTACATCAACTTCAGACTCTCATCCCAAAAACAAGAAATGCTTGATGTGATTCTAAATAACCAAGAGCTTATGTGTGTGGACTGTCAAGTTTCTTGGCATATGGCTTGAAGGAAATCTTAAGTGGGAGACTCACACAAATTATATCTCAAAAAAGCTCTCAACTGTGTTACATTTTAAGGATACTCAAAAAATCAGTCACAAACTCTGTTCTCATGCATGTATATTATGCTTACTTCCATTCTACATTACAGTATGGAATTATATTTTGGGGGAACTCACCTGGAGGTAGATATATTTTCAAAATGCAAAAAAGGCAATACGCATAATATGTAATGTAAGACATAACGAATCATGCAGACACCATTTCAAAACAAATGACATTATGACACTGCCCTCTGCTTATATTTATAACATCGTCTCATTTGTCAAGTCATACCTGTTGAACAATGACTGCACACTAAAATTCAATGGAGATATTCATAACTATGCAACAAGGCAGCAATCTGACCTACATATGATTCAGTCCAGAACTACCTGCTACCAAAAAAGTGTTTTAAATGTTGGGATACAAATGTATAATAATTTACCCAATGAAATCAAAGCAACAAAGAACCCAAGAGCCTTCACACATAAGTTAAAAAATATCTCTTGGACCATTGCTTTTTATGTAGTTGATCATTTTTTTGAAAGTGGTTAAAAATGTAAACAATGATAAATGTTCAATTAGGTCTGAAAATTATATACTGTGCATGTCTATGAAATATACTGGATTATTATATACTGTGCATGTCTATGAAATAGACTGGAATACTTTACTATTACATTTGTATTGGCTGTTTGTATTTTACCATACAACATTTGTATTTACTGTTTTGTTAAAGATAGCTAACTTCCTCATTGCCAAATAATGTAAAATTAATTTATTAATATTACTTGCAAATATGTTCCCTTGATCTGTCCAATATCGTATGTACAACCTGACAATTCTATGATTTGTATTAACTGTTTTGTTTAAGATAGATAATTTCCTTGCTACAAAATAATGTAAAAATCAATTTGTAAAAATTACTTGTAAATAGCTCTCTTGACCTATCCAATATCATATTTACAGCTGTACAAAACTATGATTGCCTGGATCAATAAAAATACAATACAATACAGATCAGTCTCAAACACTGTCTCACTGTGGTGGAGCGGAATTTGAGGTATGAAGCTACAAAGGAGAAGCAGCAACTACTCGTTCAGTTAAACAGCCATATATCAAATAAGGCTAATATAGATATTGTCAGTGACCAGCATTGATTTGACAGTCCCACCTCCCTCGGTACAGGTTTACAACAGTGCAGCAGAATGATAAAACTGCCCCTCTGTTTCTCGGGTTCCAAGCTCTCAGTTGTACTTGCACACACACCCCAACAATAATGGTCATGTATCAAATGGGCCCAGCAAGCTGCAACATCAGCAATATAATCACATCTGCCAGTCACTGACTAGCCTGTCACAACTGTCTCCTTTTGTATCTCATGTCCCACTTCTGAAATATGGGTTGCTTGTTAAAATAGTCTTTCACATTTACACCTCATCCTGAGTCCCAATGTCTGAATTATCAGTGCCTAACTTGAAATGTCCCTTTCTAGTTCAGTTATTTTACTGAAAGAATAGGGGTACTGCTAGACGAGCAACTATCAATGATGCATTGAACACAATTATACTCTACCCGTGGAAGACTCTACCCGTGGAACACCAGTGCCCATGGATTTAAGTTGTACGCGGGATAAAGGTCCACAGGATGTGGACCTGTCTCGCTGAGTGCACTGTAAAGACATAAAAGTTGCTGATATTAATGTGAGACAGTTTATCAACAGAAAATTCTATTTGGCAGTTGACACTATAATTACATTTGAAGACTAGCACAGCATCAAGTATGAGTATTAGGTGGACAAGAAGAGATTTAATTATATCAAACATGAGTATACCGTACCTCACGAAAATTGGCACCTCTGGATTCAGGAAGTATTTTTGTCTCTCTCTTGCACTGCAATTGAAATATTTGTGTTACATTAGGAAGTATCATTACAGCCAAAAATGGTGAAATGAATATGTTTTAACATACAATCAAGCAACTACTTACATCTGTAATAGGGAAACAAAGATAGCAAAGTCAAGATAAATATAATAGCAATTCACACCATTGTCTCACATGCCATAGGATTTCAATAGTTGGACAGATACAGGTAGTTATAAAAATAGATACATGGTCGATGCATGGATATAAACAAATACAACTTCAGATTGTATGCAGACATTTCCTGCACCATTCATTATCCTGCTAAAGTAGCTCTAATCATTTCTGAGCATGCAGCTGTGTCATTAGTTCTTGGACTTCAATAAGCAATACCTGAACAGAGAAGCACAGATTCAATTATTACCTTTGATATGGGACCTTGAGGAACAGCTGCATTGAAATGCCTTTTTCCCATACCCATATTTTGTGGTATCCATCACGTGTAAAATCATTCATTCAAGCTAACCAGCATCTAACAATTTCTTTTATCCAAAATCAGCTGATATTTTGTCTACACAAGCAATACCATGATTTGGAAAAATATCTATGCTGAGGGCCACACAAAATTGGACACAAACGAACCATTATATACGTGGGATGATTCCTCATTAACACCCTCAATTGTGCAAACCACAATGTTAGATTATGCTGAAGCATATGCCATTAATGTATGCCTTTGTGTGGATGGAGTCCTATGCCAACAAGACACTGAATGACTCCATAAAATGAAGTTTGCCGATATAAGCACGAGGATTAAGAGAACAAACAGCCACAAAAACAGGCCATTTGTTCAGGGAAAACAGTTTGCCTTAATACTGCAATTCAAAACAAATGAAGACCAGTTGAGGGCTGTTTTGTACTCATAAAAACCACTATTTTACTATTTTGATCCCATTTTCTACAAAAGCAGCTTATGCATACGACACTGGAAAAGTCTACCGGTAAGTAGGTTACACACGTGAAAGCCGTTTATGCATACATTAATACTGCAAATAACAATTAATTCATGAAGTGTGCCCATTGCACATTGCACATTTCATAAGATTAGATATTTTCGAATGGTGTGAAAGCAGCGATGCTGCAAATCTGACGTGAGTGATGTATAATTTTCTTCTTTGCCTGGTAAAGTGGTGGTGATACATTTTTGAATACACTGTGCTTCCCTTCTACTTTTATTTTCCGTAATCTAGGTACATGGTACAGGAGGAATACCAGAAATCTTTTTCATAGTTTTACAAAAGAGTAGGCTTTCATCCAAACATGATTCAAACTGCCTTTGTTTTGCTGTTTGAATGTGCTCATAACTGCTTTCATGTTTCACAAAAGTGACCCCATATTAAAGGTGAGAATGAAAGTAGGAACTGTACGCATTCTTTACCGTTTTCTCACTACACCAGTATTTTAGTAAGCTGACCTGGCAACACTATGTTCGTTCACATTGCATACATTTACTCCACACTGTACTATGCCAATCTTCTGAGACGGTGCACCTAAGGTTGAAAAATAATTTTCGAAGTATGCTGTGAAATAGAGTAAGTGTGGAAAAAAATCATGAACGGATGTATTTCTAGCAGCATTAGATTTTCTCCCTTATGGATTTTGGAGCACACTACAAACAATTCATTTTATCGCTACTAATCTTTTAAATTATAAACTAAATCAGCTTTGATTATGTGAATGTTTAGCATTCTTTAGATTTTCACATCAATATTAACCTTAGGACAAAACCAGGGTCTTCAACAAACGTGACAGCAACACAGGCTGTGTATGTACTATTGTCCGTCTGCCAGATATTTACGTATTTTTTGGGAAGAGAGGAAAGGAAAGACAACATGAAAGGCTTTCAGGAGAGGAGTGAACAACATTTAACCCTTCTGTGGCCATGGCCCTCAATTATAATGTCCGCTGCTTCCAACAAAGAATGCCGTCATTGTGGTAAGGTGAGATTTCCTTTGGCAATGAGTGCTTATGTTATATCTCTCTTACAGTTAGTCAGTTCAAGACTGTTAAAAAGAGTGGCCTTTCTCATAATCTGCTGCTTATTTCTATTTTTATTAGTGTGGCAGCATCTATGGTAAGATCACTGTCACTTTCTGGTTGCTGCATAAGCAATACTGTAGTAGTGTGTGTAGGTCAATACTTTATTGTATTTTGTGTTCCAGTGCATCAAAGCCTGCTGTCCTCATCTGCCACACTTCCTTGGTAAATGTTCTGTATTTTGTTCTTCCCAGACTTCTTTCACATGGCACACCAGATTTTGGGAATGGTTGAAGAGGCAGCAGAATCTGATTTTATGAAGAAATAGAAGCAGATCCGAATGTAAATGAGCAGTACCATACAGCTGTTTGAACAACAGTAAGCATCACTGGAGAGGAAACTCAAGATATGTTGGGAAATGTAAAAATAAAATACATTCTTCAGTTGTACCTAATGAAATTCGTGTATTTGTTGTGTTGTGGATCTTTACTGGCTATCAAATTATGCAGTGATAGAAATTTTTGGTCTGAGGATGATGCCCTTGGTCTTACATCTTCTTACTATATACTGGGAAGGACCAGAATGATGACAATGAGGATCTATCACTGAGTTCCAAAGTACTTTTGGATATGTTGTCCACTGTCACTAATTATTAGTCATGACCACATCCACCAGTAGGGACTAGGCTTCTGTGCATGTGCAACCATAAGAGAAAGCAGAACAATGATGTCACCCTTATCACCAGATAAGGTAATGAAAAAGAAATGTGGGGAGGGGAGGTTCTCAGCTTGAATTTGATGGAGAAGGAAATCTTTGTCACAAAATGGAATGTTAAGAAGTATGTTGTACTAGGAACTGATTTTGACCCTGTACCCCACACAGTCAAAGTCTAATGTAGAATTTCATCCCAGAAACGAAAGCTCAGTATTCCAAAACAACATGCACTGAACACACAAGAATATCATGGATGTGCCAATCTTCATGGATGTCTAAAAGAGAAATATAGAATAGCAATACATGGTTAATCGCAATACTGGTTCCTTTTTGTTTTTACAACTGTAGATATAATGGTTACAAATGCACAACTGGCTTCCAAGAGGTGCAATGAAGGAACTTTTCCTGCTGAAAGGGTTCAGAAATCAAATTGCTAGAACATATCAAATGTCAACTAATGGAACACCTATGAATCCTGTGTCATGTCCCAGCACAATACGACCAGAACCTGTGTGTTAGAGAAATGAGAAAAGCAAAGGTTATGTCAGTCTGAGAATTGTACAGGAAAGCTCAGAACATATTGTGGTGAGTGGAATGTTACACTCCCTACCAAATGCTTTCCAAACATAGTATTTGGCCTTAAATTTTTGTTTTGGAAAGACGATGGGTCAAGTCTTTTATAAACGCAAGTTATTGTAAAATAAACAATAACAGTGAAATGGTATCTGTTTATTATTATCAATTTCCTTATACTACCCATTTTCCTGCAAAGCAGTGTAAGGTGAAAACTGCCAAGTGCTAAGCATCCTAAAATGAGAATGGCCCAATTTTTTTTTCTTTTATGCCCTAAGTGAATTAAATTTTATCATATTTCCATAAATTGGGCCACCAGAATACTGTTTTCCAGAAATTAAGAATGCATGTCAATTAATAATAAACTGAATGCTACTGGGTTAATAGGATTATTGTTTAATTGTCCTTTCGGATGTTTCTTCTGTTTTTGTGGATGATAACTGGTTTTATCCATAACAACACTATTCTGTTATGAACCACATGAATTTCCTATAAATCACTATTCCCTTCTTGAGAACTGGATTTCCAGGATGCAAGTATTAGCCTAAAGTGATATTCAGATTGCCCCAATGAGGTTTTCTTTGCCAGGCAGTGGTTTCATCCTGCCATTGCCTTCCATTCCAGTCAAATGTGTCTTCTGGCATCATCATCTTGATTGAGCTAAGTGAAGATCTTCCTTGAGATATTGTCTTTTCTGAAAACTAGCCCTAGCTACTATAACATCGGAAACTCTGAATCAAAACCAGCCTTTCTAGCCTTGCACTTTCTGTACCAGTGTTACTGTACTGAAACATGTGCCACCTTTTCCCTCAGAAAATACGCAATAGTCATAAAAATTCCAACCAGCACAATGAACGATGTACTGCTGGAAATCGTCCAAATAAGTGACAGTTCTTCATTAGTATCTTTCCAAAGACAGAAACTGCTTATTGACCACAGCATTCCATTGCCTGTACTTCTGCAAAGCTTCTCAGTACAATTTGTAGTGGGACACCACATGCTTTGGGTGACTCAATCTGTTGTTTCAATACTATTTCACCCCTTCTGTCATTATCTTTAAGCCTGTGAAAAAATTCAAATCCCTCATATGACTACCTCTCAAACGAAATAGCAATACTAACCAACACACATGACTGCTCTCTTTGCAGACGCTTCCACGCAATAAAGACACAAGCAAATGCTGGTTAATGTGTAGCACTAAAATTGCAAAACCATGCCAGAAACATCACAAATTAAGCACAGTATTGCCACATGAATACTCTGAAGGACAAGTGTGGTTTGAATGTCGTTACTTCATCCAATGTTACCCAAACAGCACTTTAGTAGAAATAATACTGTGCCAACGGTGTGAGCTTAGAATCACAGCCAGGTCAGGCTACCCCAAAGTCTTCCCTCTGCTTTTCAGAACCTAAGGGAAGATGAGGGGGTGAGAACTGACCTACACTACACCACCCAGGTGCCCCCTAGCAGATACCTAGTACATCAACAAATGCCAATGAAAAGTGAATAAAAACCGTTTAAAATTCATTTAAACAAGGGCATACCATACATCATAAATATCAGGTCATCTGGATGCTCAATTGTATGCTCAGTTTTGAAAAATAACACATTGAGAAACATCAGAATGGATTTTTTACACCTAAACAACAAATGTATACCCACATTAACTGAGCATGTAAAACAGGTAAGTAGCTTTGTACAGCCAACTTCAATAGTTTTCAGTGCCCTTCACACATGGCAAATGCACCAATTACAAATCCTCTTCTGAAAGACAGTCCCATCTACTGGAATATCCAACATCAAACCTACCACAAGATCATAAAAATGTAAACCCTTATGCACACTGGTACTACACAAAGCTACAATTTTCTAAATATACCCTAACAGACTAATCACAAAGATAATTCTGTAACATTCGTTGTACCAATCTTCATTTTTGCATACCACTTATGAAAGTAAATTATCAGGAGCTAGAGCTAAAATCTGTGTCTTTGACAAGAGAAGCTAGTGTTGAATGTTTCCTGCCTTTTTATCAAAACACCCTAACCAGCACTTGAATGAATGAAACAAAAGGCAAAGTTTTTAGGTATCGTACTTGACAACAGTCTAACATGGAACTCTCATGTTGATCACATAGTGGTTAGGTTGTCAATAGTTATATATTTGTTGAAGAGACTGATGTGTTGTGTGACATTTGAGTATGTAAGGACAGCGTACTTTGCCTTTTTTCAATCTGTTTTAAGGTATGGGTTAATACTCTGGGGAAACAGCAGAAAAATAAATGAAATTATGATGATCCAAAAGAAAGCGATCAGAGTAATGGCTAAGGTAGATAATAGAACACATTGTAAACCATTGTTCATTAAATATAGAATTTTAACAGTAATTAATTTATATATTCTTGACAGTGTTAACTACATACTTGCTGAACTACCTAATTTAAGTGTAACAAATGAAAGGCATGGCTACTATACAAGAACGTGTACTTCTCTGCTGTTGCCACAAAATAGATTAGCTAAAACTAACAATAGTCATAAGTATATGGCAATTAAAATATATAACAAATTGTCTAAAAATGGGTCAATCAAGCCTGACAAATTATTTAAAGACAATGTTCATAACTTCTTGTTAACTAATCCATTCTATTCATTAGAAGAATTTTTAGAAATGCCCAATAACAACTTAAATATGTAAAAATTTATTTTATAAAATTAAAGTGAACTGACGAAGTCTATTGCATGTAATAATGCTGAATGACTAATAAAGAATCTGAATCTGAAGTACCTGAATACCTGGAGGTTGTAACTGGCAATTTAACAGTGGGACAATAAAGCACTTGTTTTGGAACTTAAGAGTTCTGACTGTATACTCCGCAGCTAAGAGCTCAGTTTCACAAGTGACTTAACAATACACAAACACTAAAGAATTACCTTCAGAGTAGAAACAGGTTTTCTTATCTGAGTATACATAGCACTCACTGTACCCATAGCAATAAACTTACCCATAAATCAAAGCTTTTCTTATTTCTCAATTTCAGTGTTTCATTAATACACTCCTGCAAATGGAAAAAAGAACACATTGACACCAGTGTGTCAGACCCACCATACTTGCTCCGGACACTGCGAGAGGGCTGTACAAGCAATGATCACAAGCACGGCACAGCGGACACACCAGGAACCGCGGTGTTGGCCGTCTAATGGCGCTAGCTGCGCAGCATTTGTGCACCGCCACCGTCAGTGTCAGCCAGTTTGCCGTGGCATACGGAGGTCCATCGCAGTCTTTAATACTGGTAGCATGCCGCGACAGCGTGGACGTGAACCGTATTTGCAGTTGACGGACTTTGAGCGAGGGCGTATAGTGGGCATGCGGGAGGCTGGGTGGACGTACCGCCGAATTGCTCAACACGTGGGGCGTGAGGTCTCCACAGTACATCGATGTTGTCGCCAGTGGTCGGCGGAAGGTGCACGTGCCCGTCGACCTGGGACCGGACCGCAGCGACACACGCCAAGACCGTAGGATCCTACGCAGTGCCGTAGGGGACCGCACCGCCACTTCCCAGCAAATTAGGGACACTTGCTCCTGGGGTATCGGCGAGGAGCATTCGCAACCGTCTCCATGAAGCTGGGCTACGGTCCCGCACACCGTTAGGCCGTCTTCCGCTCATGCCCCAACATCGTGCAGCCCGCCTCCAGTGGTGTCGCGACATGCGTGAATGGAGGGACGAATGGAGACGTGTCGTCTTCAGCAATGAGAGTCTCTTCTGCCTTGGGTTTTTTTTTTTTTTTTTTTTTTTGTGGTTTTAGGGCGCACAACTTCAATGGTCATTAGCGCCCTGACTACTCTAAAAATGCACCGCGAGCCACAAGTTGACAACAAAAACTAAAAGGAAAAACACAATAAAAGACAGACTGACAGGCATAGGATTAAAAAACTTCATCAAATGTCCTTAGCGAGGTGTGTCAAATTGATAAAACAAAGAACACGAGCAGCTGCTCGTGGGTCATCCGCTAAAATGTCATCGAAAGTATTAGGCAGGTTAAGATCGAGGCGCAGTTGGTTAAGATCGGGACAGGACATTAAAATGTGTCTAACCGTCAGCAAGTGCCCACATGGGCAGAACGGCGCCGTCGCAGCCGTCAGCAGATGGCGATGGCTGAAACGGCAGTGTCCAATCCTTAACCTTGCTAAAACGACCTCCTCCCGCCGAGAAGGGCGTGAGGAGGACGTCCAAGCCACGGGAAGAGGTTTTAAGGCCCGAAGCTTGTTGTCGGTAAGTGCAGCCCAATCGGCATGCCACAGCGACACAACGCGCCGACAAATGACCCTGCTAAAATCGGACGAAGGGACACAACAAGAAGCTGTCCGAGGCTGGAGGACCGCAGCCTTGGCCGCGGCATCTGCAGCTTCGTTCCCAGGGATACCGACATGGCCAGGAACCCACATAAAGCTAACCGGCGGACCGACGTCCACCAGCCGCTGAAGAGAGCGTTGGATCCGGTGTACGAAAGGGTGAACCGGGTATGGATCACTGAGGCTCTGGATGGCGCTCAGGGAATCTGAGCAGATGACATAAGCAGAATGTCGGTGGCGGCAGATGTAAAGAACAGCCTGGTAGAGGGCAAAGAGCTCAGCTGTGAAGACCGAACAATGGTCATGGAGCCGGTATTGGAAACTTTGTGCCCCGACAATAAAGGAACACCCGACCCCGTCATTGGTCTTAGAGCAATCTGTATAAATGAAAGTCATGGTGATGAACTTCGAACGAAGTTCCAAAAAACGGGAGTGGTAGACCGAACTGGGGGTGACCTCTTTTGGGAGCGAGCTGAGGTCAAGGTGAACGCGGACCTGAGCCTGGAGCCAAGGTGGCGTGTGGCTCTCGCCCACTCGAAAGGTTGCAGGGAGTGAAAAATTAAGGTGTTGAAGGAGGCGACGAAAGCGAACTCCAGGGGGTAGCAGGGCAGAGACATACAACCTATATTGACGGCCAAGAGAGTCGTCAAAAAAGGAACGATAAGACGGATGGTCGGGCATTGACAGTAGCCGACAGGCATACCGACAAAGCAGTATATCGCGCCGGTAAGTGAGTGGCAATTCGCCAGCGTCAGCATGAAGACACTCTACGGGACTGGTATAAAATGCTCCGATCGCAAGTCGTAAACCCCGATGTTGTATGGAGTTGAGGCGGCGTAAGATGGATGGCCGTGCAGAGGAGTATACGAAGCTCCCATAATCCAGCTTGGAGCGGACGATCGACCGATATAGACGAAGTAGGACGGTTCGATCCGCTCCCCACGACATACCACTGAGAACACGGAGGACATTTAAAGAACGGGTACAACGGGCGGCCAAATATGACACATGTGGAGACCAGCTAAGTTTCCTGTCAAAGGTAAGGCCTAAAAATTTGGTTGTCTCCACGATTGGGAGAGCAACGGGACCAAGTCGTAAGGACGGTGGGAGAAACTCTTTGTAGCGCCAGAAGTTAATACAGACCGTCTTCTCGGCAGAAAAACGGAAGCCATTGGCGACACTCCAGGAGTAAAGACGGTCAAGAGAACGCTGAAGACAGCGCTCCAGGACACGTGTACGCTGCGCGCTGCAATAGATGGTAAAATCGTCCACAAAAAGAGAGCCTGATACATCAGCTGGGAGGCAATCCATTATTGGATTGATCGCGATGGCGAACAGAGCGACGCTCAAAACTGAGCCCTGTGGCACCCCATTCTCCTGGCGAAAGGTGTCGGACAGGACAGAACCCACACGTACCCTGAACTGTCGATCCATTAAAAAGGAACGAATAAAAAGAGGGAGGCGACCGCGAAGGCCCCATGTATGCATGGTGCGGAGAATGCCCGCCCTCCAACAGGTGTCGTAAGCCTTCTCTAAATCAAAGAACACAGCCGCGGTCGGGCGCTTCCGCAAGAAGTTATTCATAATGAAGGTCGACAAGGTAACCAGATGGTCAACAGCAGAGCGGCGCCTACGAAATCCACATTGGACATTGGTAAGTAGGCGTCGAGACTCAAGCAGCCAAACCAATCGAGAGTTAACCATTCGCTCCATCACTTTACAGACACAGCTGGTAAGTGAGATAGGTCGATAACTGGAAGGCAAGTGCTCGTCCTTCCCCGGCTTAGGAATCGGGACAACAATAGACTCGCGCCAGCATGCGGGAACATGTCCCTCAATCCAGATGCGATTGTATGTACGAAGAAGAAAACCTTTACCCGCAGGAGAAAGGTTCTTCAGCATCTGAATATGAATAGAATCAGGCCCTGGAGCGGAGGACTGTGATCGGCCAAGTGCGGTTTCGAGTTCCCGCATGGTGAATGGGGCATTATAACTTTCACAATTCGAGGAGCAAAAGTCAGGTGGCCTAGCCTCCTCTGCCTGTTTGCGGGGGAGGAAGGCAGGGTGGTAATGAGCGGAGCTCGAAACCTCGGCGAAAAAGCGGCCGAAGGCATTGGAGACAGCCTCAGGGGCCACAAGGACTTCATTCGCGACCTTCAAGCCAGAAACTGGGGAGTGGACCTTAGTGCCAGATAGCCGGCGCAGGCTACCCCAGACAACAGAAGAAGGAGTAAAACTGTTGAAGGTGCTTGTGAAAGCAGCCCAGCTGGCTTTCTTGCTTTCGTTAATAATACGACGACACTGAGCACGTAATCGTTTATAATTAATACAATTCGCCACTGTAGGGTGGCGTTTAAAGGTGCGTAAAGCACGTCGACGAGCACGTAAAGCGTCTCTACATGCTGCGGTCCACCAGGGGACCGGTACGCGACGTGGAGAAGAAGTAGGGTGAGGGATGGAATATTCAGCAGCAGCGAGAATGACTTCCGTGAGGTGTGCGACCTGACGATCGCAGCTTGTGAAGGTTTGATCCTGAAAGGTCGCCCTGGAAGAAAAGAGCCCCCAGTCTGCCTTGGAGATGGTCCAACTAGAGGAGCACGGAGAGGGAGTATGCTGCAGGAGATGGATAACACACGGGAAGTGGTCGCTCGAATAAGTATCAGCAAGTGCATACCACTCAAACCGGCGTGCAAGTTGGGGAGTACATATAGAGAGGTCTAAATGGGAATAGGTATGAGATGTGTCCGAAAGAAAAGTAGGGGCGCCAGTATTAAGGCAGACAAGATTGAGCTGGTTGAAAAGGTCTGCTAACAAGGAGCCCCTCGGGCAGGAGGCTGGAGAACCCCAAAGGGGATGGTGGGCATTGAAGTCTCCAGTTAACAAAAACTGGTGCAGGTAGCTGAGCAGTAAGTTGCATCATGTCTGCCCTGGTAACGGCAGATGACGAGGGAGTGTAAACGGTACAAAAGGAAAACGTAAAAGTGGGGAGAGTAATGCGGATGGCGACTGCCTGCAGGCCGGTGTGCAACGTGATGGGATCGTAGTAAATATCATCCCGGACCAGCAACATAACCCCTCCATGAGCTGGGATTCCTACCATAGGGGGTAGGTCAAAACGCACAGAGGTGTAGTGTGCCAAGGCAATGTGATCGCATGGGCGAAGCTTCGTTTCCTGGAGGGCTACGACGAGCGGACGATGCAAGCGGAGCAGCAACTTCAAGTCCTCTCGGTTGGAGCGAATGCTGCGAATATTCCAGTGAATAAGTGTCATCGTAAGAAAAGGAAGATGAGAGAAGGGGTCACCTCGAAGGCCGCTTAGGGCCTGGCTTCGAGCGAGCACTGCCGCCGCTATCAGTAGGCGGACAGTCATCGTCCATGGGGTCTATAGGGTCATCGGCCATCTCGGGAGGATGGCCGGGAGGGGGAGCTTCCTCCGCCGGTGAACGGCCAGATGTTCGGCTACCAGCGGTGCGGCCAGGCGAAACGGATGACGGCCTGGGGCGGCAACCGCTGGGTGGCGCAGGAGAAGAAAGGCGCCGTGGCGGAGAAGGAGAACTCTGCTTCCTATGCGCCTTTTTAGAAGGACGTTTGGTGGAAGTACCGGTCGAAGGCTGGGAGGTCGAGGGACGGCGGAAGTCTGCACGGGATGGTTCCTTCTTGAAGGCCCGTGCATCGGACTTCTGGGTCTTCGTCTTAGCAGAATCTGATGAAGGGGCTGGTGTCTGTGGGGTGATGGGAGGAAGAGGAGACGTCGACCGCGCGATCTTAGCACTGGCCGAACGGACGACCGTAGTGCTGAAGGTCAGATCGCATGTCTGGGTTGCGACCTCCCGGGTAGTCCGAGGAGAGGCGAGGACAGTACTATATTTCCCCACTGGGAGCAGCGTGGGCTTCCTACTAGCCAATAGCTTGCGAGCAGCCGAGGTGGACACTTTCTCTTTGACACGAATTTCTTGGATGCAACGTTCGTCCTTATAGACAGGACAGTCGCGGGAGGATGCGGCATGGTCACCCTGACAGTTCACACAATGAGGAGACGGAGGTGGACAGTCACCCTCATGGGCATCCCTGCCACAAGTGACACATTTAGCCGCATTGGAACAAGACTGTCGAGTGTGATTGAAACGCTGACACTGGTAGCAGCGCGTAGGTGTCGGGACATAGGGGCGAACAGAAATAACCTCGTAGCCCGCCTTGATGCGCGATGGCAGCTTAACACTATCGAAGGTCAAGAAGAGTGTCCGGGTCGGTACAAGGTCGTTGTTGACCTTTTTCATGACCCGATGGACAGCCGTCACGCCCTGCTCAGCGAGGAAAGATTGAAGCTCCTCGTCAGTCAATCCGTCGAGGGAGCTAGTATACACTACACCACGAGACGAATTCAAAGTTCGGTGGGCCTCCACCCGGACAGGGAACGTGTACAGGAGGGTGGCCCGAAGCAGTTTTTGTGCCTGAAAGGCACTCTCAGTTTCTAGTAATAAGGTGCCGTTACGCAACCTGGTACAAGATTTGACAGATCCGGCTATGGCATCAACGCCCTTCTGAATAACAAAAGGGTTGACAGAGGAAAAATCCTTTCCGTCCTCAGTGCGAGAAACTACGAGGAACTGTGGGGCAGGCGGTAGTACTTTTGTCACTGTTGGCTGGTCACGTTTCCGTTTTTGGGTCGAAGTCGAAAGCGATGGAGTAGAATCCATTGCGGAGGAATCCCCCATGATTGCCAGCGTCTCCGATGGCGCGCTCCTTCCTTGTGGGGACCCTCTCAGAGGGCACTCCCGCCTTAGGTGAATGTTTACACCTCAGGTCACACCTCCCGAGAAACAGACGGAGGGACCAATCGGCATGGTCAGAAGGTATCAGCTCAGGCAATCACCCCTCCCCGGGCCTGGCCTTTACCAGGGGGTACGCGCGTGCCTTACATGTCTACCCAGGGCGGGGACTTACGCGTTACCCCGTCACCGGCTACGCGTGCGAACGCGTGGGTCGGCCTTCAGACACGCACAGGGAGGAAGGAAGAAGAGGAAAAAGAAGAGAGAGAGGGAGAAAGAGGACAGACTGTCTCAAACGCCGAGGCGGAGACCAGAGAAGGCAAGGAGAAGAAGGCAATGAGAAGGCAAGGAGAAAAAGGCAATGAGAAGGCAAGGAGAAAAAGGCAATGAGAAGGCAAGGAGAAAAAGGCAATGAGAAGGCAAGGAGAAAAAGGCAATGAGAAGGCAAGGAGAAAAAGGCAATGAGAAGGCAAGGAGAAAAAGGCAATGAGAAGGCAAGGAGAAAAAGGCAATGAGAAGGCAAGGAGAAAAAGGCAATGAGAAGGCAAGGAGAAAAAGGCAATGAGAAGGCAAGGAGAAAAAGGCAATGAGAAGGCAAGGAGAAAAAGGCAATGAGAAGGCAAGGAGAAAAAGGCAATGAGAAGGCAAGGAGAAAAAGGCAATGAGAAGGCAAGGAGAAAAAGGCAATGAGAAGGCAAGGAGAAGTCAAGGGAAAGAGTAAGAAAGACAGTGAGGTGGAGAAGAGCAAAGAAAGGGACCAACAAAAGGAAGGAAGAAACGAGAAGTGAAAAACCAAAAGGACCACGATTATAGGTCGTGAAACCGTCCGTCTCCGGACGCAGGCGCTAACTACCCCCGTGAGGGGGATGGACTCCTTTTAGTCGCCTCTTACGACAGGCAGGAATACCTCGGGCCTATTCTAATCCCCGGACCCGCAGGGGGGTCTTCTGCCTTGGTGCCAATGATGGTTGTATGCGTGTTTGGCGCCGTGCAGGTGAGCGCCACAATCAGGACTGCCTACGAACGAGGCACACAGGGCCAACACCCAGCATCATGATGTGGGGAGCGATCTCCTACACTGGCCGTACACCACTGGTGATCGTCGAGGAGACACTGAATAGTGCACGGTACATCCAAACCGTCATCGAACCCATCGTTCTACCATTCCTAGACCGGCAAGGGAACTTGCTGTTCCAACAGGACAATGCACGTCCGCATGTATCCCGTGCCACCCAACGTGCTCTAGAAGGTTTAAGTCAACTACCCTGGCCAGCAAGATCTCCGGATCTGTCCCCCATTGAGCATGTTTGGGACTGGATGAAGCGTCGTCTCACGTGGTCTGCACGTCCAGCACGAACGCTGGTCCAACTGAGGCGCCAGGTGGAAATGGCATGGCAAGCCGTTCCACAGGACAACATCCAGCATCTCTACGATCATCTCCATGGGAGAATAGCAGCCTGCATTGCTGCGAAAGGTGGATATACAATGTACTAGTGCCGACATTGTGCATGCTCTGTTGCCTGTGTCTATGTGCCTGTGGTTCTGTCAGTGTGATCATGTGATGTATCTGACCCCAGGAATGTGTCAATAAAGTTTCCCCTTCCTGGGACAATGAATTCACGGTGTTCTTATTTCAATTTCCAGGAGTGTAGTTATCTCATAATGAAAATAACTTGATATTGCCACATAATATAATTAGCACTGCCAATCAGGCAAACATGGAAAAGCATCAGAAATAAGCATAATAAACCAGTCTACTACACAAACCATACCTGACTTCCACCAAGCCCTCCGCAGTACATCCTGGACATATGGCTTCTAGCCTGCTCTTAGAGAAGATGGGCTGGTCTGCACACTGCAAAAGCAATGTTAAATGTCAAAGCAGATTTTTTTCAGTGCAGCAATAGAAAGAGAAATTTTGTAGTAAAAACTGACAACTCAGTTTAAAGATATCCCAGTTTAAGAAGTGGTATCATGCAGCTGCAGTTCTTAAGATTTAGTGAGCAATTAAAAAAAAGTACATGCATTAAACTGAAGTAACACAAATATACATGAAAGTTCTGCTGGCAAGTCAGAAATATCTCATTACATATTAAAGCTTCATGCAATTTTCTACAGCACTACATTAGCTATGGGAAGGTAGCTCTAATGAAATGTGAAGATAAAAGGGAAATTTTGTTAAGTTTGGGTGGACCGTGCAGATTCGAGGCATGGCACTGCAGGTGTAAGCAGCATCTAGTCCCTGCAACTGCAATTACTGTCATCCATGTAACTGCCTTGTTGCAAGTGCAGCTTATGCCCTTGTATCACTGCCACTTATGCCGTTACCACCCTGTCATGCATATAAAATTGCCGAACATACATAGCGTCACTGTTTATGAAATATTCAACAGCTCCACCATGTTTTATTCATACATGAACATTAAACAAGACAGCAGACAATCTGAACATTTCACATACAGAAAGTGTGTTAGTAGTCTCATGGAGTCGTGGAAATATGGACGCCAAAAAACTACAGACCAACTGCAGTTCAGGTGTATACATGAAAAGGTTAAATTTCACTAGACCATGTTGGGATGAAAGAAAAATATTGTCTTCTCTCAAGGAACAATCCTCCCCCCAAAATTTATTTTCAAGCTTAAGGTAAATGCTTAAACCTGACATGCTCGGCATAATTAAGTTCTGGGGTATAGGAAAATTAATTATTTTTGTGCATCACATGGATTGGAGAAAACTTGCAAAGCTCCTACTTCATACACAACATAAGCAACTCGTGGTGAAATACTGGGATAAACTGAGAAGCAGGGATGCAGTTTTCCATCCTGAGCAGAATCTATGAACGCACTATCCACAATATCAATGCTTTGGTTTTTCATTTTATCCACAAAGTCAATGCAGATTGTGAATTAGTGCACCAGGTCCACAATGTACAGTGATGTCTATATGAAATATGGAACGTTGACAATAAGCAAAGCTCAGTATCAGCAAAAACACTAATATTCTGCCTTAACAATAGTCACACTCAGATTAACTGCACCGAGGTTCAACAGCACAACCAATACTGCATTAATATACTACAGAAATACAACACACAAAACATGGAAAACAGTAACTAACAGATGGAGAATGGAAGCAGACAAATATAAATTCACGATTTCACAGCACAACACACACT
Organism: Schistocerca cancellata; assembly: GCF_023864275.1. Lineage (NCBI taxonomy): Eukaryota > Metazoa > Arthropoda > Insecta > Orthoptera > Acrididae > Schistocerca > Schistocerca cancellata. The sequence goes on along the minus strand of NC_064635.1, from coordinate 157,828,219 downwards.
CCCAAAGCAAAATTAGGACACTGTACCTTTATCCTCTGTAGATACAAGTTGCTCCATTAAAGTTGACAGACAGACACAGATTTGGGTTGGCTTAGTGGCAGAGTAATTTATATTTTGACACAGAGTGTAAAAATCTGAAATGAAAAAATTCTATTACCTCCTAAAGTAACTTAAGAGGTAACAGTTCCTATGTATGTTACACTAAAGTAATATTCCACTATTGACATCCAGTAACTTAATGTTCTCCAGACACAAATTGTCGTAACACAGTGATGCCCCATTTTAGTAGCTGCAGCATCTTGATGTCAGCCTGCTTCATCAAATATGTTGCAGCACAATATTCTGGGGCAAGATGCAAACATCTCACATGCCAGATTGTACCAAAGACATAAGAAATAAACATCCTCACTAAAGGCTGATTTAATGAAGTACTGCCCAATACCACTTTACAGTATGAAAAGATCTATACTTTCCCCAGCACAATAAAAAAATTGATGTTCAAATTCTACACACTATGAAATATTCCTATCAACTGTATGTGGCAAACAAAAAAATACTGCTGAATATCCTACTGTTTCTATACACTACTCATCAGACTCTTACAAATGTCTGCTTGTGTCTGTGCGCGCGCGAGTGTGTGCGCGCGCGAGTGTATACCTATCCTTTTTTTCCCCTAAGGTAAGTCTTTCCGCTCCCGGGATTGGAATGACTCCTTACCCTCTCCCTTAAAACCCATATCCTTTTGTCTTTCCTTCTCCTTCCCTCTTTCCTGACGAGGCAACCGTTGGTTGCGAAAGCTAGATTTTTGTGTGTATGTTTGTGTTTGTTTGTGTGTCTATCGACCTGCCAGCGCTTTTGTTTGGTAAGTCTCATCATCTTTCTTTTTAAATATATTTTTCCCACGTGGAATGTTTCCCTCTATTATATTCATATCAATATTACAGTTATTTATACACCAGTACTGACAGTAAGTTGTGACTCATTCCACATACAAGCCAATCGCTTACACAAATGACACTATAAATAAATATCATTACAGGTAATAATATTATTCATTCCATTGTTTGGATCTGGAATATCAACTCAAGCAACCCCCCAACATAGTCTAGACCTCAAACTAGATGACATTGTCTCCACAGTTTCATTAAAAGAGGAAAAGGAGCAAAATAGGTCAACTGATAATTCATCCAACCTAATCCAGAACTCTGGTTTCAGTACACAGTGTCACAACAACATCCTCAAAAACAATAAAGGTAAAGAATGTTTTCACTGGTGGTAGGAGAACAGCAATAACGACGACAAATGTAGCAAACATCTCAAATAAATGTATGTGCTTATATCAAACTTCATGAACAACAGACACTCTCACCTCCCCCCCCCCCTTTTCACAAGATTTAAATGATTCTGTAAAGACAAACAAAATACATCTGGCTATCTATAACAAACTACAGATACTTGCAGGAGCCCACAAAAGTAACTTCGAAGACTATACCATTGAACCACGTCATTTACTAGATAAGCAAATACAGCTAACTGGACTGTTCTGCTTCTGCATATAGACGTCACATGCCACGTTATTTCACACATCAAATCAGGGGTCCAGTACTGTTGGTTGGACTTAAGAACATGTAACTGTTTATTTGCTACACATTTAAAGTGAAACCTAATGTACGCATAAATGAGTATTTAAACAATCATTAACTAAGAAGTTGTATAGGGGTCATTCCATGTTAAAGAGACTTTGTGACAAAAAAATTAAAAAGACAATATTTCAAATATAATCTTAAAAATGTCAAGTTAAAAGTACATTTGTTCATTGCAAAATAATCATGACTATGAAAAAATTAAATTTCTACCTTCACTAAGGGTTTAAAGTGCACTACTCTATGGCGCCACAGAGGTATGTTTTATGCTATTTCCAGATGAGTATTAGTTGTGTTATCTATGGCTGATTGTTCTATTGTTGCAAAGAATATTGAAGTCAACACTGTTATAGCTCATAATAATTCGTTTTGTTGAGCTAAGCTATTTGCATTTCTTTATTTTGTTAGCTTCATAATATATGTGCAGCTTGTAACACCCGTAACAAAAAAGATACAAAAGTTTAATTTGTAATCTAGTAAATTTGTTCTGTACAATACCTTTCTGTAAAAGTGAGGTTATGCCCATGTTTTACAATATCATACCATTACATGGCATTTTGAAATCTTATTTAACAATCTTAGAGCTGTTACGGGTGTTACTAAGTTTTGTTTCGGGTGTTACTTAACATATGTGTAACACCCATAACTTTAATTGGAAGGTTTAATGCCACCTTCATCTTTAGTAGGCCTAGGCCCTACATTTAAATTATAACCAAAGGGTATTATTATGAATGAAAAAAGTTTTTTAACTATGTTTATTACATATGAAAACAGTTTTAAGCATGAAAACTAAAATTTTTATTCCTGATGCATACACTTGTTTAAGCACTACACCTACATTATAAAAGTTAATTGGGGCATTAACCTGACTCAACTGACGTTCTCCTAAAAAGTTAATTACGCCCAAAATTCTTTAGATTACATATAGTTTATGTTTTCCAATCTAACTTTTCCAAGAACAACAATATTGCTAACCTCAGTTTTAAATTTTATATAGGCCCAGTAAACTGCTTATTGAGGCAAATTCTAGCCATTCATAAGAGCCTACAATTTCATAAGCATACTTGAGTATTTGAGCAAAGCTGTTCCATCTGTTCCAAGCAATGATAAGGAATTATTGAACGAATTAAGCTGTAATTCACAGAACAAAGACTGTTTTTGGGTCATGCCAGGAATGTCAAATTAAATTGAGCAAATTTATCCCAGAAGGCTTTGACTTAACAAAGAAGAGTGTCTGGCAGCAATGGGAAAATGATGTGAAACATCGTCCTTGTCTTAGTGAACATTCAGTGAGCTGAGATGATGCCTTAGCATCACTGGTTGACAAATTGTCTCAGTTTAAAAAACATTGCTATGTGAAGATAAAGCAGAGTGATTTCTTCCAAGGAAAGAAAAACAGCCTTGATGTTGAAGAATGTGTTCTTCAAATGGACTTTGCAGAGAATTATGCTCTAATTTCACAATATGAGGTACAGAGTGCACACTGGGCGCATTCACAAGTAACTATTTGCACTTTCTGCATTTAGTTTGCAAACCATGAAGTCAGGTCCTATGCAGTCATCAGTAACGACCTTTCACACACAAAATATTTTGTGTGGACTTTTTTTTAAAACTGTTATAATGGAGATTAAAAAAGCGTTTTCTAAAGTTAAAAGAGTTTATATTTTCTGACAACTGTGCTGGACAGTTCAAAAATAAATATACTTTGTCCAAGCTATGTTATTTTGAGAGAGACTTTGGATTGACAGTTGAGTGGAATTTTTTTGCCAGTTCACATGGCAAAAGAGCCATGGATGGCATTGGAGGTGCACTCAAGAGGAGCATGTGGACAGCTGTTAGATCTAGGAAAGTTATTATTAACAATGCAATTGACTTATGACTACACTCTGACGAGTTTTACTAAAATTAAGGTACTATGGGTTGATAAGATAACAGTGGAGCATAACATTCCTATTTTGGATGAAAGGTGGAAAAATTTACAAGCAATTTCTCAAATCCAGGGCTGTCATCACTTTCGGCCTTATAACACAACTGATTTGCTGGCTTCAAAAACAGCAGTCATTAATGACAAGGATGTCAGTATTTATTACTGAGGAGGCCAAAGTTAAAACATTACATGCAGAAGATACATAAACTTCTATGAAGTGTGCCGTTCTGATGATTCTGATCAGGAGCCTGTTTCACTATCACAAGACAATATTGGAAGTGCTTGTGAGTTAAGCCTAACTAATAAAATTGAAAAGTCTGATTTAAAATTTCGGTTATTTGTCTTGGTTGACATTCCAAGTGACAAAAAGAAGCCAACCCTATCCCAAACTCCATACCGTTACTTGGGAATTTGCCAGAGTGAGGTTGATGAAGAGGAGGATGTGAAAATAATGTCCCTGAAGCCAGTAGGAAAAAGTAAAACACTTTTTAAACTAGACGAAACTGATGTTTGTTTTGTGAAATTCAGTCGAGTACTATCTAAGGTAACAACACCAGAAATCAAACAACAAGATAAAATTGAACTCTTAGTAAAAGGTTGAGTTGGATGTTGCTGAAAAACATTATTAAATGAAGTTTTTAAACCAATCAATAATAAGAAAACATTTTTGTCATAAATTTATTAGGCCTACAAAATGAGGTAAATGTTAAGTAACGATATCTTGGCCTAGTTGTACTATAAAATTGTAACAAAATTTTTTGTGTAATAAATAGCTTTATCCTTCAAAGATGTTTTCTTAAGCACATACTTTTATTCCAAATAAACTACAATACTTGTTTTCTTTTCATGCAATTGTGAGAGGTAAATTTCTTCCTTCAAGAATCAAATCTGATGCATCTATGTAACACCCGTAACATTTAATGTAACACCCGAAACAGCAAAAAATATATATGATGTCCAAAAAAATAAAAAATTATATTTCAAAATAAAATTTTGGGCAATACCTTTTAACAGTTGTTTTACAAGAATAAAAACTTCAAGTTTGCAGAAATTAGAGAATTCCCTAACTCATAACAGGCGCCAGGTCTACTTTTGGTAACACCCGTAACACTACTTTTTTCATTAATAACCAGGAGAACAATAAAACAATTCCAGTATCAACATTTCTAACATGAAATATAATATAAGTCTTAAAAGTTTTCAATATTAAATTCAATAAATATTTTTCCTTACATTATTTTAAGTTGTGTACATGTAACACCCGTAACTGTGGAATTGCCCATAGAATATATAGGAAAAGCATACTGTACCGCACAAAGATCTCCAGCCATTCTGGAAAATTACAGCATGGACAGTCATTGCCTGGAGAAAAAGAAAAAAAGAACATTAATTTTCAGTGAGACTTCGAACAATGTATTTTAAATAATAATTCTTACTTCATTCTGCAAAATTCCAAGAGAACAAAAACTGCATCAGTTATGACATGTCCATAAGTATTTCGCAATTAACAGCTATAGCCATATATTTTTACATTAAATCTAGTAACAGTACATAGAGCAGTTTTTTCTGATGCCATTATTTGTTCCAAAATGCTTTCAAAGGAATAGTTGCGTTCATTTTAATGCGCACTATATTCGTGAAAGTTGTCAGTACGGTTACAGCAGAAAACTGAAGCAAGCTATAGTATATGGAAGAAAATGCCTCTTCTTTGTAAAATCATCTAACGATATACTGTATGAATAATTTGGTAACTAAATTCTATCTGGTATGAAGGAAGGATAGAGTGGCATAGCCAAGTAAATACGTAACATGTGTAGGTAACTACAGCAGAAGTAGACGTTCTAAACTTAAGCATGAAATTTAGGTAGAACATTGTAGCCTTACACCTGTTTCCGGTGGCTCGATTTAGGATGATAACCATATTACAGATTCAACATGGCGAACATGTGAAAAGACAGTATACGTAACATGGCTCACGCTATTCATATTAAACGACATACGAAACGGAAACCATTTTCTCGATCTATATTTCACTTGGTAACATTTCTGTCCCGCGTCGTGCTTAAACTCTTTCGGTCCTGAACACATGTAAGTAGTAGTGCTAGAATTCTACCACTATCCTAAATCGGAAATAAACCACGTGTATACCTATGCCGCTTTACAGCTAACGTACTGTGCACAAAATGCAGGCGTCTCTTTAGGGAAACACGCTACTACAACTGACGCTACATAAAATACCAGATGCATACTACTTAAATCGACTAGTAATGCGTTCTGCATCATTGAACAGACTCTGCCGTCTAAACTATTTACAAAATACTATTTGCAAACGCTCACCATCAGCCATTACAAATGCATTATTCGGTTATCAAACACTCACACAACAGCTACACCTGATACAGCAAGAATGGAACTGCGCTCCTTTCCTCGCCTGAGGTAAGTCACTCATCTTTGCTTCAGCTGTGCCAACATATACGACTTCCTTTCGCCATGTTTTGTGGTATAATCGATTACATGCTGGATTATTTTGCATGAACAGTAGGTAATGAGCATCATAAACAAACTCGACAACAGAGCAAAAAATAACTGATGACAGGAAATCCACAGAACATGAAAATCTGCTTTAAAACAATAAATCCCACAAATATCCGCAGCCGTAACTGAATAATAGTGAAGTATTTTGTCGATTGTTCTACCTGTTTCCGTAATATGGTTCAACTTTAACGAGCAGTGTAAGAAAGATAATAGTATAGCCCGATTAAATTTTATGTAGTGCAGCCCCGGCGTACTATGATTATCTTGTCAGCGACCGTAGAATGCAGGGAAATATGTGGCATTTGTGTTAATTTTTCGTATTCCCGCAAACGATTTCTTGTGTTTCGTTGACGGAGATCATCAATTTACTGAGATGACGATGGTTTGCCCAATGAGCTATTTGTAAACTAAAGCGAGAGTGGTGATAGATATGACAAAACAAAATTGTGCATTTTCTTTTGTCGAAAGATCAAGAACGCCCAACACGGATGTAGTCGATAGAGAAGCAACATAGAGGCCACTGACAAATATCTTAGATACAATCTGGCGTGAGTGTCTTGGAAGCTGTGGAGAGAGATCTTTGTCTAGACAACCGAATTCGCGGAAATGTTGCTAAGAAATAAGAATGCGCTAATAATTGCAACGTATAAGTTCTCCGGCACGAAGTACGATATAATTAACAGTTAACTGTGTAGTTTTTCTAATAAAAATTAACTGACCCGTATACAAGACCTCTTAAAATTTTTTGTATTGTGCGTTATATTTCGGATATAGTCGAAATATGTGTTTGTGGAAGGCACTGTGCGGGATATATGGTTTCAATTTTACAATCACGAAGGATTTGTACAGACATTTGAAAGCTTTCCATGATATGGACGTAAATTAAAAAGCGAATAATGAAATATGTAATATGCCGGTATCTTACGATATGTTTACGAACGTAGTTTCCCTCGATCGCCACAAGAAAAGGCGTATGCCAGCTCCTCAAAAACTACTAAATAAAATGTGATACAGTGTTATGGAGAGCTGCATCAAACCAGTCTCAGGACTGAAGACCACAACAACAACAACAGAATTATAGTGAATGTTGGTTTTTTGTTTCAGATGTATAAATTGTAAATTTTATCAGCACGTGTTTCCCACTCAATAAATAACATGCTTTTAGTTTAACATTTCTTACCGCACTTCTAAATAATCGTACACGGAGTGGTGTTTTTTTACATGCAGTACCAGAGAAGAGGTAAAACGGTACTGGATTGTGAACATGGAATGAATCTGAAAACACAAGAAATGTTTGATTCGTTGGGACGAAAACGGAGAAATGTGCTTAGTCCTTCGAAGATGATATGCATAGGACAAACTGACTGAACTGTTTCAGGGGTATCCAGTACTTTTAGTGTACTGTCACAAAGCGTATCTAGGTCTTTTGTAATCAGATGCCGTAAATCAAGCTCACTAATGAGTGTCTCTGTATAGAGTTTTTTAAAAGAATATTCTCATTGTAACGCTAATGCCATCCTTCAATGTTAGTTATTGGCGTTACAAAAAATATAAGATTTGAGTAAGTCCTAGCAAGGCTGTAAAATTCCAAAAATTTTATCACCTACTGGCTGTGTCAGAACATCAGCTTGTCGCTCATTTGTGCTAACATACATTAACTTCTTCACAAAAGCTTTCCCCCTCACAAGCAAAATTTTGACATTAATATGCTTAAGTTTGATGGAGCTGTGGGTTCTTGCAAAAGCTTGTTACGGGCATATTATCTTCATGCAGTACAATAGCTCTTTGACTGCCAGAAACACTATGTTACATAGTACTGTGCTGACAGCCTTCACTATTTGCCATACTTAAGGCAAAAAATTCTGATTCTGTTGTCGACAGGGGAACTATAGGCTGTTTCTTAGATGCCCAAGAAACTCTGCAACCCAAAACTTTGAAAAGACAACCACTTGTGGACTTCGATGTCCACTGTGACAGCACAGTCAGAGTGAACTTAACCAATTATGGTATCAGTACAGTTTTTATCCTTAGCACACAACAAGCTCATTTTATGGTTCACGTAATTTAATGCAGCACAATTTTTAAAATATTCCATCAACACAGACTAGCTTATGTTTGGTACCTGGTCACAATACTTATTGCTACATGAATATCTGGTATGGAACCTAATGTGACATACATCAATGATCCCATTAACTTTTTACATCAGTTCTCAGTGTCTTCATTTTCATATTATTCTGTTTTCAACACACTTTACTAAATGGGAATTGAAACAGAATTACTTTAATATACATCAAAAACTTTTAATACTTTTTCAAGACAGGAACCTTCACAATTAGTACCAGTACCCTTCACTAAATTTTGAAAAAAATTCATTTCCAATAAGTTCCTAATCAGACCTTAATCCTTAATTCTGAAGTTATCACTTAGTAACATCTGTAAGTCATCCATTCTACTTTGGGAAGTTGAAGCTAAGAGCAGATCATCAATGAAAACAAGTATGTTTTATTGCTCTTTTCAGACTTAAATACAAGCAATCCTCATAACTCCTCAAAGATCCTAACTCAGCTATTGCTTTGTCAAATTTAACATTCATAATTTGAGGGAGTGCTTTAAACCATACAGAGTGTTTCTAAGCTTACAAACTTGACCATCCATTTTATTGCAATATACAGTAGGTAATTTAAGGCAAGTCTCCACCTATCTCCCCATATCGAAGAGCAATACAAACAACCAGCAGATACCTGGTAGAGTTATTCTCATTTGTAGTGCGTCTACAAAAAGGGTTCACAGAAGTCCCACAAAACAACTTTAAAAAATTTTGATTTACAGAACGTGCAATAGATTCGTCATCTAGTCTTACCTTTAAATAATGTTAGTCACATACATATAATTAACTCTGAAATAAATATGTAAGCTCTACAGTTTCTATATCCTACATATACTACATCAAAATACTACAAGAATGAAACAGTAAAGTTGAATATCAGTCTTGGAATATATTCTGAATACAAACATAATGAGGTACAATGACCTTCTCTGTGCCAACTAACACCATTTTCGAAACCATCAGTCGTGCAAAATCTGACTTGTGCTTTACTCACATTGCATCTTGAAAGCCATGGATCGAAGCAGCTAAGCCTATATCACAACAGGTTTTTCACCCACGAAAAGCTAAATTCAAATGGGCACATCTGAACAAATTTATGTACAATCTTGAATTAAAGTAGCAGGAACTTGAGTTGATTTACATGTATTCCTGAGGTAACTGGAGTAGTTGAGATACATTTATCCTGTAAAATCCGGATTCTTCTTAACTGCCAGCCAGCTACATCTTGCTGAGTTCTATAGCCTTCTACAGGTTATTCTCTCTAAATTTTACAACAGAGACCATGTTACAGGTATTGTTATTTCAATGATAATGTATGTGAAAACGGGAGAGGGGAGAATAAGATGTCATGTCTAAATCCATCATTCAACCATCACTTGAATATTGTTTCTTGTTGTGGGAACTTTTCCTAAGTTAATTAACTGTAGAGACAGAAGAATTCAGAGAAGAGTTGCTGTGCTTGTCTCATGTTTCCTTGGGCAGCATTTGAGTGTCACAGGAATGCTCAAGAAACTGCAGAGGGAGACTTCACAAGAAAGACATCTAAGCAAAAGAAGCCTTACTCTTAAAATTGCATTAGCCCTACTACATGTTCCAAAATGAAAACAGACATGTGTTATACCAACATAAATACAACATAATGAGACTGGCCTCAAAATTAAAATAACTAAGGCTCATACAGTGTTGTAATGACACTCTTTGTATAATACAGTAATATTACTTTTCTGGTCCATTCAGATAAAATGAATGATTTGAGAATATTGCTTACCACTTGGAACATGAGTTACAATGATAACTTTCCACCAGAATTACACAGAAAAGCAATATACAACATTTTCAAAAGTAAACTTTTAACAGTGACATAAATGTTATCCAATAGTGAATGGTGTCTCTGACCGTGATGCACAACTAGCCATACTAAATTGTATCATACAAAACATACGAATAAATGAACAAACAACAGAAACTTTCAATGCAGTCTTGTAAAAGATTGATTAGGAGGGTGTATATAATGTGAAAAACGTAAATTCCAGCAAGGTGAATGTATTTATTTACTGGTTTCCATCAAGCTCTAGCAGCTGCTTTCCCAATGAAATGACAGTGTATGGTTCAAATAAGCTCTGGATTATAAAAGGAATCAAAATATGAGCAAGGGAAAGGAAACTGTTTGAAATTATAAAGTAGGACTGACTTTGTATTGCGAGAAACACTGTGCTGTACTCAAGAAAGTGATCAAAAATCTGTGTATACTGACTGAAATCAACACCTGAGATAATAAAATTAAATCTATATGAGTAATAGCTGAAGGAGAAATCAGTTAAGCAGTGTGGTGACTTTAATAACAAAGAAAGTAGTCCATTAATACAAGATAGCCAGAGAGGCAATGAACTTAACACCCACTCCCTTGAAGTACGAGGGTTGATTATTTTCATAGGAATTTATACTGTTCGAAAGAAGAAACTTTTTATCTCTATTTTTCCACATAATTTTTCCATGTATTTTTGTAGATGGTGCTCCAATTTTTGATTCCCCATGCCATAGGACTCTGCCACCAACCCGCTGAGGCGCTTCACCTCTTCTTTCACTTCATTGTCAGTCCAGAAATGGTGGCCATCCACATGTTCCTTTAACTTAGGGAATAAGTGTTAATCACAAAGCACGTGGTCTGCACTCTAAGATGGGTGGGGCATGACAGTCCAACCAAAGTTTGTCTAATGTTCCTGGGTTTGGTGGGAGACATGTCGGGCATTATCGCGAAACAGCATTACACCCTCTGCCAGTTGTCCTCCCTGGTGGTTCTGCATAGCTTGCCTGAGTTTCCCTACTGTTGAACAAATGGGCCAGCACAGCAAAGTCATATATCATTGAGTTCTGCTGTGAGTATACATGGAACCCATCAAGGGCAACAATTGTGATAACCCAATTTTTCCATCAAAGCTCTTTCAACTGTACCGTAAGAACTCCCAGGAATCCTAGCAAAATGTTCATGGATAGTGAACCTCCTATTTTGAAGCATTTTGCATTGGACCATTTCGATAACTGCCTCAGAAGCTGAAGCTCTTCCACTGTGTTCTTCATTGTGGACCTTCTTCTGACTGGCACTAAACTCCGTGCACTATTTTCAAATGCATTGAATGTCACCATACACTTGCGTCAACTGACGATAATATCCATGCATGGAGTCCCTTACAAGTGCAAAAGCGAATTATGAATGTATATCACACTTGCAGGAATCAATGGTGGGCACCTCCTTTGCTGATGGCTCCTTAGCCAATACAGCTGTACACAGCAGTGTTGACAGTTTTTCCTAGCACCTTCCAGTGCAGCTGGAGATCTTTGGGACCATTACTTCAGGATCAACCCTCATAGTTCATAAGATCTGCGTGGAAAGTTCAATTCCATCTCCAAATTTCTTCTTGCTTCCCTATACCCCTTGCTCAAAGTACAAACTCAACAACATACAGGGTAGGATACAATGCTGTCTCACCCCCCTCTCAACCACTGCTGCTCTTTCATGTCCTATGACTCATAGCTACAGTCAGGTTTCTGTACAAGTTATAAATAGCTTTTCACTTTCTGTATCTTATCTCTGTTACATTCAAAATACCGAAGAGTGTATTGAAGTCAACATTGTCAAAAGCTTTCTCAAACTCCACAAATGCTATAAATGTATATTTGCCTTTCTCTATCCTGTCTTTTTAGACAATTTGTAGGGTTGGTATGGTCTCACATGGTTCCTACACTTCTCCAAAACCCACACTGATCTTGGTGAAGGTCGGCTTCCATCAGTTTTTCTATTCTTCTGTAAATAACGCACATCAATATTTTACAACAATTTCTTATTAAATTTTTAGTTCAGTAATATTAACACTTGTCAGCATCTGAATTCTTTAGAATTGAAATTATTGTAGTCTTCTTGAAGTCTGTTGGGTTTTTTGTTGTTTTTGGAGGAGGAGACCAGACACCGAGGTCATCGGTCTCATCGGATTAGAGGAAGACGGGAAAGGAAGTCAGCCGTGTCCTTTCAGAGGAACCAACCCGGTATTTGCCTGGATCAATTTAGGGAAATCACGGAAAACCTAAATCAGGATGGTTGAACGTGGGATTGAACCGTTGTCCCCCTGAATGCGAGTCCAGTCTGCTAACCACTGCGCCACCTCGCTAGGTCTTGAAGTCTGTCTTGTATATCTTGCGCACCAGGGAAATGCACATTCAAAGCCATTATCATCACAGTACAATTTCATATTGTAACAGTACATTACACCTACACCTACATCTACATCTACTCTCTGCAAACCACAATGATGTCCACAGTGGAGGATATGCCCAATGTACCAGTTATTACCATATCTTCCTGTTCCATTAACATGTGGAGTGTGGGAAGAATGACTATTTGAATGCCTCTGTGTTTGCAGTAATTATTCTAATCTCATCTTCACAATCCCTATGTGAGCAATATTTAGGAGTTTGTAATATGTCCCTAGAGTCATAATTTAAAGCCAGTTTTTGAAATTTTTAGCACACTTTCTCATGATAATTTACATCTGTTTTCAAGAGTCTTCCAGTTCAGTTCCTTCAGTGCCTCTGCAAGACTCTCCCACAGATTAAATGAACCTGTGACCATTCATGCTGCCCTTCTGTGTATATGTCCTATCTGGCATGGGTCCCACACACTCAAGCAATATTCTAGATCAATTCACACTAGTGATTTGTAAGAAATTTCATTTGTAGATTGATTACACTTGCACAGTATTCTACCATAAACTGAAGTCTCCACTGCTTTGTCCATGACCAAACGAATGTGATCAATGCATTTCATATCCCTACAAAGTGCTACACCCAGGCATTTGTATGAGTAGGCTGACACCAGGAGTGAATCATTGATATTATGGTCATAGGATAATACATTTTTTTCGTTTTATGAAGTGCAAAATTTTACATTTCTGGACATTTAAAGCAATTTTCCAATCTTTGCACCACTTTGAAATCATATCAGGATCTTCTATCACATAGACCTTCATTACAAACAATTGCGTCTTCTGCAAAAACCTGATTTTACTATTAATATTGTCTACAAGTTCACTAATATAGAAATTGAACAGCAAGGTTCCCATCGCATGTCCCTGAGTCACACCCAAAGTTACTTCTACATCTGACAATGACTCTCCACCCAAACCAGCATGCTGCGTCCTCCCTACCAAAAAGTCCTCAATCCAGTCGCAAATTTCACTTGATACCCCATGTGATCATAATTTTGGCAATAAGTATAGATGTGGTACTGAGGGAAATGCTTTTCAAAAGTCAACAAATACTGCATCTACCTGATTGCCTTGATATAAAGCTTTCAGTATGTCATTGGAGAAAGTGCGAGTAGGGTCTCACATGATTAATATTTCAGGAATACTTGCTGGTTACATTGAGGGGATCACCCTGTTCAAGATATTATGTGTGAGCTTCAAATATATTCAAAGATTCTACAACAAATAGATGTCAAGGACACTGGATGGTAGTTTTGTAGATCACTTTTACCTCCCTTCTTGTACATGGGTGTGCCCAGTGCATTTTTCCAGAAACTGGGCACTGTTTTTTGTTCAAGTGATCTACAATAGATTATAGTTTGAAGAAAGGTGTGGTGGTGGTGGTGGTTATGGTGGTGGTGGTGGAGGGGGGAAATCATCTGAAGATTTCATGTAGAAGATATAGATACCAAATGAGAGCTTCATATCAATGCGCTTATTACAGAATTGTGCGAAGCAGCTGAGAATCGAATGCTCAAGTTTCTGTGACTGGCCAGAGTGTTGCACAATGGCTTACAATGTTCTGGAATGTGGTAAAGACTTCCAGAAGGTTTGAAAATCTTCCAGAATGTTTCAGTACATTGTAGAGCATTATCGAACATTTCAATACCCTGCTTTGTGTTGGTGGTGATCTCCAGATCACACCCAAACCTCCAGATGTCAGACTCTCAGATCAGTACCAAACATTGTGTGTCAATAGAATATCAACCAAACAACTGACTTAGTTTGTGCTGTGAGCTGCCGTCCAGCAGAAGATGGGTAAACAGTCTAGGCAAACAGTATCTATAAGCTCTAAATGTGAATATCTCTGGTAGGTGAGTTGGTAAAGTGTCAGATCGTTCTACTAAAGGACATGAGTTCAAAACCCTCTGCTGGCAATTTATTTTAACAGATGACATGTAAAATTGTTATATGGGAGAACATTTTTCTGCTATGTAAAAGGATTTTTCAGAGTATGTAGCAGTGTTCTTTGGGTAGCCTGCTTTTGCTTCGTTAGTTGAAAGTAGAAAACCTACAATGTACATCTGTATAAATAGGTGTGGTTATCAATACAAATATACACTATAGGTTTGGTAGTTTGAACTAATGAAGCGAAAGCAGATTGTCAAAAGATCATTGCTACAAAGTCGGAAATGTCCTTTCCCTATCCCTTACACAGTTATATTTTGCCTATACTCTGTACTTCTGATTTTACTATTAATTACTGTTCATGCATCTTCTATTGGATGACAGCATACATCACAAACTAAATCAGTGTTTTGGTTGATACTCTATCAACACATGATGTTTAGTACCAGAGTGTCTGACATCTGGAGGTTTAGGCATGTCAGAAGTGTATATGTAGGCAATGATGAGACAACTGCTGCATGAGTTCCCATCTGCCAAATGCTTTTGGATTCAGTAAAAGTTATGGACTCTGACCAGACACTAATTATGTATTCATTACAGTAGTTAGCAGCCTTACCAAGGGAGTATTCTGTCAACTTGAGGATAAAAGCACATTTTCACCTTCTCTTCTGCATCACACAGTGACAGACTTGTACTGTCACATATTAGTGATCAAAATAAATATCATACAAATAACCATCAATGCAGATGACATTACTTTCCATTCGATGTTCGTGTCGTCGATATTCCTTTGAGCAGTGTACGATGTGGTGCACTTGTGGTGATGCAAGATGCAGCTCAACTATACTCAGTGCTGCACAAAGCTCGAAAGGAATACCACAGACAATCAGAATGACAGGTTATAATCCAAAGAAACCATCATTTCATGTAGAAGTAACTTTATTTCTGAAGACGATGATGATACCCCTCTTCTCACAAACATGAAGTTTGTCATGGTTCATTTATATTCTATGATCTATCATGGGGAGGGACTTTCTGATCGGTCCAGTAATTTTACTCAGGATTATTACTGATAACACCACATAACATCTTGTATCCTCTCACTGTGTTACTGTATTTTTGGAAGTCTATTATGGTCAATCAAGGGAAAGTGAAAATGAAATAATGTTAAGTGGAAGTGGATTGTTTAAGATAGTGAACTGTGTTGTAAGTGGCATTTTAGTGTGTTATGCAAGATTAACGTTTATCCAGATGCTGTTATGTAACAGTGGAGAAGATACTGCCTGTGGTGAACTGACAGGAAAGAAACAGAGCAGTGAAGAAATGAAACAAATCAGGAGTGAGAAGTGTGTTTAGCTTCAAAACCTAAGAGAATGAACAAACTGAGAGAAAACAAAAAAAAAAAAATGAAATTAGGAAAGAGGATCATGTGAGACACTCAGCAAGCCAACATGGAGAAACTGCTGAACAAACAACATTATGAAACAGAATACATATGGTTGCAATTAGTTAAGTTCATGAAACGCATCGATCACAAGCACAGGAGCAGAATATTAGAGTATGAGAAATCAAAAGGAGATGTGGAGATTATAGTTTGGCAGATGGATCATTCCATTATGATACCACTTAAGACTACAAACACAAACACATCATCACTTGCAAAATGGATCAAGTGCTTCAGGTCTGTGGCCCTTTAGTGAAACACCAGGAATGTGTTCCTTGAGCAGAAATTTTCAATTAATACCACTGGAGGTATCGCTACAATAATTATATGATATCTGGGGAAAATCCCAAGTCAGAACATTATCTACAAAATATGAGAGCAAGCAATACCTCCTTTGAAATAGCATCATTTTGTGCTACTTACATGATCAGTGAAGAACATCAATTCATCGCTCTGTTTTCAGTTAATGGGGAAGTGTCATGGAGTGAGATCATACCATTGCCAAACAAATATTATACATTTTTGCAAGTACATTCCATTGGCAATGAGCAAATGGAAATTACACTGCTCACTCTATTTCACATTTTTACCATTTTACATATGAACATTTTGCAATGTTCCTGAATGTTTTAGGATGATCTAAAATATTTTGCAATATTCTTGTTGTTCTATAAAGAAATGTGTAATAACCAAGTAATACACAAAACCAATTCAAGTACACAAATATGATTTTATTCATAACCTCCTAACAATAACAGAAATAAGCCTCTCAATCCACATGTAACAAGACACAGAACAAATGATGTGCATGGTACAACTAGAAGAACAGAGAGGATCACTCAGTATAGCTCTGCGGCAGACGGCTTACTGGAGACTGCATGGCACCCAAACCTCCCGTAAGGGGCCTCCAGCGGCTGGCCTGAACTGATACAGTTGGCGGCCAATTCAAGCACACATGCACAGTGACATGATCTCACCATAGTCACGCTAACTAGTAGCAGCTTACAGAATACTTCATTTCAAATTAGGTTACTGTAATTTAATTAAGCGGATTTAACAGTACTTAGATATAGTTTCAAGCATTCGAGAGTATACTTGAGTGTGAAATACTAACATTTTTATGACATTTGAATTTTTATTTAAATTAGACCAAGCAAACTCTACTGGCAGTGAGCCAGATGCCTCTCGTGGTGGCTGCCTCAGATTCTGCAGACAACAAATCGGCCTCTGTGGTCATTGTCTGGTATGTGTACTTAAGATACGAGGTGAGTGCAGGCCAGGTTTAGCTAGATGGTATTTGTGCCAGCCGTGACAGACAACATGGCCACCCACTGGATGTTGATATATGGCTGGTTGGTGGGTGGCTGAGACAGACCTGTTTTCATGAACTCTAGAGGCAGGATCTGACCACCTGCCATGCTAACATCTCAACAACCTCCCCAATATAATATACATTAGCAAATTCCACTCCTGCTTTTTTCTTCACTATACCTCCTTTCCACTCACCATCAATTATTGTTGTCCTCATACACTCTCAGGTGGCTACCCCTTCACATATGCCTATCCTAACTATAACCACACATGGGCGTCTCTCACACTGGGTCTGCCTTTCCTTTTTTTCTCCAGTCTATCCTCCTCTCCTCTCCAGGTAAGGAACTACTTGTTCCTAAAGCAAGAACAGTGTCATCACTTCTACTTTTGTGTGTTTCTGTTCACAGTGCTAAACATTTGACCTCTTGAAGTAAGTGCTGGCTGTGCATGATATTACAGAGATGCTTAGCTTGAATCAGTAGATAATAACAGCAGACAGATAATCTTAGAAGAAGCACAGAGCCTTTTTCCAGAGATAATATTTCTCAGCTACCATGGTTTGTTATGAGTATAATTTACAGTAGCAGCTCATAGTGGCTCCTTCTGCTAGTTAATGTGCAACTGATATTTATCAATTTTTTATGTCATATCTCCACACCCCCAATGCCTTTACTAAGGGTGATTCAGGTATGTTACCTTGACAGTATTTTTATACACATCATGAGTCATAAATATACAAAACTAAGTGAAATTGCACGAAATTTTCCTGAGCTAAGCTTCTGTGTCACTCGCTCTTCGCTCCTATCTCTATGGGTGGCTGGTTGTTGTTATCCTCACAGGCTGAGCACAACTCATTACTGCTTAATTGTAATCAGTTGAATGGTATGAAAGCAAATAGAAGACAAACAGGTATTCACTTTTAGAGATGTTATATTTCTGAATGAATAAAGTCAAAAATAGAAAATTACTCACAACACTGTAATACAAGACAACTAACCATGCAAACTGATCCTTCACACAATCTGCTCTCTTCACATCAAAGTTTACAGCACTGATACTAAATCAGTCTGTTCTGTAGCAATGCTCCAAGAAGAGGCAGATTAAATGATTGTCTCTGTTTTTTAAAATTTCCACCTTTGTTTCCCTGCTACCTTTTAATTGCATGCCTTGTGTGTATTTTTTATTACAGCAGTTTTTAATAACAAATTTGTCGCAAGTCATCAGACTCAGGTTTCAAAGAGGGAGAATGCTATTCTGGGGGCACCAGTAGGGGGGAAGGGGTGCTTGTCCTGGGACTTACATCTCTTTTTCTTCTCTTTCGGAGGTGGAGGAGGGTAGGGCATGGAGGGAGTGTAGGGTTGTGAAAGATCCAGAACCGAAAGAGAGCAAGAAATCTCAGTATGCACAGATAGATGGTGTGTCTCATGGCTGAGGTATGGTAGTTGGTTTCCAGTCCAAGAGACACCATGGAGAGGGGCTCCAGGGAAGGGGGGTGGGGGTGAGTGCAGTCACCTGCAGGTGCCAAAGAATTGGGCCATTTCTTCAGCAGGGGAGGGGAAATGGCTCCTCAAGGGGAGGGCATGGGAAGTGCAGTGGACAGGGAGGGGAGAGGGGGATAGGGCTGTTGTAAGGAAGAGGTACGAGTGGGAATGGATGTTGTTGTTGTTGTCATCATTGACTTCAGTGCAAAAATTGTTTTGATGCAGCTCTCCATGCTACGCTATCTTGTGAAAGCTTCATTCATCTCTGAGTAACTAGTGCAACCTACATCCCTCAGTCTACTTACTGATATTATCTCTTCATCTCCCTCTACAATTTTTAGCTCACACACTTTCTTTCAGTGCTAAATTGGTGACCCCTTGACTCAGAGAATGTCCCCTACCAACCGATATCTTCTTTTAGACAGGTTGTACCACAAATTTCCCTTCTCCCCAATTCTATTCCATACCTCCTCATTAGTTATGTGCTCTAGCCATCTAATCTTCAACATTCTTCTGTAGCACCACATTTCAAATGCTTCTGTTCTCTTCTTGTCTAAAGTGCTTATCATCCATGTTTCACTTCCATACATGGCTACATTCCATACAAGTACTTTCAGAAAGGGCTTCCTGACACTTAAATCCTAACTCAACATTAACAAATTTCTCTTCTTGAGAAATGCATTTCTGGTCATTGCCAGTCTTCATTTTATAGCCTCCCTACTTTGACCATGAGTTGTTTTACTGCCCACATAGCAAAACTCATTTACTACTTTAAGTGTCTCATTTCCTAATATAATTCCCTCAACATCACCTGATTTAATTCGACTGCATTTCATTATCCTTGTTTTGCTTTCGTTGATCTTCATCTTATATCCTCCTTTCAAGGTACTGTCCATTCCGTTCAACTGCTCTTCCAAGTCCTTTGCTGTTTCTGCCAAAATTGCATTGTCAGTGGCAAAGGATGTAATGGAGGCAGAAGTTGATGAAAGTGACACCAGATGGAGTCTCTCATGTTTTTGTCAAGCCTCAGCAGAAGACAGGTGATCCAGCGACTTGTACTCTTGGATCTTCTTTTCTCCCTTGTAAGTTGGGCAATCTGGCGAGTGAGGAGAGTGCAGGTTGTGACAACTGACAGACACAGGTGGAAGAACACAGGTGCTTCCATCATGGAGTGGATGTCCACAATCACCACACAGAGGGTCCTTCGTACAGCGGGAAGACTTATACCCAAAAAGCAAGCACTGAAAGCACCTCATGGGTGGTGGGAGTTATGGCATCGCATCACACCTGTAGCCCATAACCTTGACCTTCTCTGGGAGGGTATCCCCCTCAAAAGCCAGACTGGAGGCACCAGTATTGGTTCACTCATCTTAAAGACCATTCTGCGGATACTGGGACATGCCAAGGTCATTGCAAACATGAAGGCGTGGGAAGGGGGAGAGAAATTTATGCCATAGGCACTAGAGAGAAAGTTCTTGACCAAAAGGCTCAGACTGGAAACAGAAAATTTAGACATGGACGTCAAACATCAATAGGGGACCTACACACCAAAAAGGATGAAAGAAATGGCAGGAGGAACAAAATTGCAAGCAATACAGAGAACCAAGTGGATAGCCAGATTGACATAAATCAGAACACAGAAGAGGGGGAAGAACGGGACTGTGGGGAAGGAGCGAGGATAGGGACAGAGGAACAGGCTGCAGGAAATGCAGCCAGTGAAGGAAAAATGGGCTGCAATAATGCAGGGTCCAGTATACACCACACAAAAACTCATGAAAAAACCGTGAGCCCCCTGAGGGGGGTGAACAAATCTTTTAAATTTTTCAAAGTGTATTTAACTGGTGACAAAAAAATAGAATTTCCATCCTCAGATGTTATTTATGAATATTTTGGATTCTTCTCATATGTTTCAGGATGTTGTCAAATGTTTTGGAATGTTATCCATGTTCTGTAAAGGAATTGTATGTGGATACAGAATGCATTTCAAATTAGGTTATTCTTGATTAATTATGTCGATTTAAGAATACTTAAAGATACTCTTGAGTGCATTCTTGGAGTGTGAAATGCTAACTATTTTATGATTGTTTAGTTTTTATCTGTAGTATGTTCTTGAATGTATTTGAGTTATCCTCAATGTTTCCAGGAAACAAATGAAGTTAGACCAAGCAAAGTTGGTCTGTTTCATCTATTAGACCCAGTACATGGAAAAGTAACAAAACCTAAATATGAAGAACCACACTACAGAATCACAGTCTCCGAGTCCAAATATGCTAGTTGGCCACAATACTGTGTGTGAGGTGCTAAATCGTGGAGACCAATTACGCGTGGAAATGACAAACGGCTGGCAGCTCCAAGTTCCTTCATAGGTGGCTGTCCCAAGGGCATGCTGGCTGCAACTCTGTCCACAATCAGTTTTGGAAATGCAGGACAACTGACAGAGAGGCACTGAGGAACTGTGGCAGTAGTCAATGTAACTGTCCAGAGCACCCATGACATGAACTAGTTCAATGTCTGGGACTGAACAGCCATTCTGTGACAGTGGACTGGCATAAATACCACCGTGGCACGTAGGTACGGTGTGACCTGCTAATGGGCACATGACATGATGTCAGTAAAACAGAGACTGTGATTTCAGCAATGTGGTCAACATCCACACTCTACCACCAGCAAAACGAGTGCCTCTCGTTTTGACTGCCACCGATTCCACAGACAACAATTCGGCCTCTATGGTCACTGTCTGGAAAGTTTACTAATATAAGAGGTGAGCACAGGTTGGGGTTTAGCTTACTGACGTTTGTGCTGGCTGTGGCAGATAACACCTGGAGCATGGCCACCAAGTTGGTATGGATGTGTGGTCGATTGATGAGTGACTGAGACCAAGCCGATTCCCTAACTCCAGAGACAGGAGCTCACATTCCAACACACTCAGATCCCAACAACCTCCTAGACTTCACATCCATTTACTCCCACTTTATTTCACTACGCCTCCTTTCCACTCACCATCCATTTTTCTTGTCCTTCCTCATATCTTTCTGTTTCTTTTCTGCTCTCCTGGTTCTGCATTGGACTATTGCTCTTCATCTAATCTATCTTTACTTCTCACTCTGCCCTCATCTCTGGTCTGAAGCAGACACAGTGCTTGCCAGTATACTATCTTTCACCTTGTACTCTCTCTGGTGTCTCCCCCTTCATCTTTGCCTACCCTCACCATAACCACATGTGGGTGTCTCTCATACTGGGCCTACAATTCCTTTATGACTTTCTTCAGTCTATCAATCTCTCTTACTAAAGGAAGCAGCTAATAGTTCCAAAAGCCAGAATAGTTTCATTGCTTTTACTTTTATGAGATTCTATTCACCTCTTGAAGTAAGTGCTGGCCATACGTAAAGATACATAAATATTTAGCGTGAAGCAGTAGGTAATAAAAGCAGACCGACCATGTGAGAAGAAGCAGAGATGCTTTTTCCAGAGCTGATACTTCTCACCTGTCACTGTTTGTCATTAGTATAATTTATAGTAGCAGCTTGCAATGGCTTCTTCTGCTAGTTAATGTATGGCTTATCATTATCATATTTTTCAGTCTTACATCTTCACACCCACAATGCCTTTCCTAACAGTGACTGGGTTATGATACCTGGACAGTATTCTTATACACATAATGAACATACAAAATTTGATTGAAATTGCTTCAAATGCATCTGAGTTAACCTTCCATGTCAACACCTAATCACTCCTATCAATATGAGCTTTAAGTGGTTGTTGTATAATAATAATAATAATAATAATAATAATAATAACAGTAAAAAGATATATAATTAATATGGAAAAAATTAAAGGATAGTAGAATTGCATTATTAGTAAATGATCTTTGTGTATGAAATAGTGCTATTCTTCCTTCACTTCCACCACTATATATATATGTATATTTGTCATCTTCTGCAAGTTCTTACAGTTCTGTTAATCTTACGAAATAGGACCATGAACTTGCTGTCTTACATTTCAATTGTAGATACAGGCAGCTGACTCCAAGGACACCAGTGCCTCTTAAGATGAAGGAAATCCTCCCAACTTGGCTCCACTTCACTTCAATAAAAATACTCAATACTGTTATTAAGTCTTCTCTTATTCAGAATCACATCTAATACACAACACTTGTAGCGTGTCATACTTCGGGCAATACATCTCAACCATCCTTCTACATATGAGAGAGTAAAATAAAATCATGTAAAAAGAAAAGTGAATGATGTTCTTTGTTCGTTTGTCTGCTCCTTGTATTGCTAATACCATTTACTTACCTTCCCACCTTCATATTGCTTAAGGTTTTGCATGACATTACTCTATCTGCGATCTTGCTGTTGTATAATTTTCATTTGCTTCTAAAACTTATGGTAATCATACGGTTGTGTTGTACCTTGCCTTTAAAACATTTTTAATTTCTTTATCTTGCTCTGTTAATTCACTAAATTCCTCAAAATCTTGTGGTAACCCAGGCATCTGCATAAACATCCTTTAATATAAATGATCCTGAAACTGAATTCTTGTAAATGTAGACACCACCTAGTAGACACCACGTAGCTAATCTATGGTGCAATTGTTTACATGTTAAAAGAAATGACAGTGACTGATGATCACAGCAAACTTTGGTATATTTACCCCACTAAAAATATTCAAACTTTTTAAATGCCCATATTACAGCTAAAATTTCCATCTCTGACACAGAGCAAGATCTTTCTGCTTCTGATGATGTTCAACTAGCAGAACTGATGACCATGGGTCCTTATTTACCTTCTTCTCGCATCAGTAACAAGCATGCCCGCAGTCCCTGAGATGATGCATCTGTGCATAGACAAAAATTATTGGCAATGTAAGGGTGGCTAAGAATGTTTGCATAAATTAATGCCTGTTTAATGTTATTAAATTCCTCCTGATACTTATCATCCCATACCCAAGGCCAGGATACTAGTCCTAAATAAGCTTTTAGTTGTTTTTTATTCCTTGGAGCTAGTCAATTGCATATGGCATGAAGTTTTTTCAGGTCAAGTAATACAGCTTGTTCTGACACATCATGTCCTAAAAATTTGACTTGTTCCTTACCAAAATTAGACTTTCTTAAATTGGCTGTTACTCCGTAATCTGCCAATTGTTCAAGTACTTGTCCAATCAGCCTGATATGTTCTAACCTAGTGGGTGTGGCTATTAGCATGTTGTTTACATAAACAGTGACTTTGCTAAGCAGTTCTGGTACTAAGACCTTGTCCAGTGCCAGTATAAACATGCCCGCACTGATGTTCAGTCCAAAAGGTAGAAAACAGAATTCATACCTCCTGCCACCACAAACTAATGCTATATCTTATTGACTTTCTTTGTGGAGCTTCGTTTGCCAGTAGGAAACCTTGAGGTTGAGTATACTGAAGTATTTTGTATTGTAATACTTTAAAAGCTATTTGTCTAAGATGTCTGGCGTCATGCACACTGTTACTAAAATCTTGTTGATACCTCTAGCATCGAGAACTAACCTTACAGATCCATCTGGTTTACTTACTGGTAATATAGGTCTCCAATAGGGTGAAAATGAAGACTATTTAATTTCCCATTTAATCATCTGATTGATCTCTTCCCTTACTGCCTCTCGTTTTGTCCATGGAATAGGATATGACATTACACAAAATGTTTCATGTGGATAAACTCTAAATTATATTCATAGTGTTTCATTGCTACAGACTTCTTACTGTAAATATCTGCATGCTTAAACAATAACTTTGAAAGTTATTGTCGTTGCATATCATTTAGCACCTGTGATTCACGTAGTGTATCCTCTACCATTTTGTTACTAACATCAGTGTTTGCTTCTCGTTTGGGATCTAATTTGTAAAATTCAGATTTGGAAACGAATATTGTACTATCACATTTGAATCTGGTGTGTGTTACTTACTTTTATCAGGTGTTTTGACTAAATCAACAGAAAAAATCTAATCCTTTACATAAAAGTGGCATTTACCATTACCTATGTCAATCTGTGTTTTGAATGTTCTAAACACGTCCATGCCAATATGACAACTATAAGCTTGTAAGTTATAAGGAAGTTGCACTTGTATGTAAAATTTTCAATTTGTAATGGAATAAGTGCCTGATGTGTCAACAATTTAGTCTTACTGCCTGTAGCAGTTCGCACCTTGCAATTTTGGACAGGGTATGTTGGAAATTTGCCTCTCTTCTTCAATTCACAGAAAAATGATTTTGGCATTAGGTTTGTATATTAAACTGTATCTAAAATTAACTGTGTGTCAATATTAAATATTTTCAGCTTAATAATTGCTCGTACTTGTTTTCCCTGTATATTACTCATTATATCTAACTCATGCTGATACAGATCATCCTTGACGTTGCCTTGTTTGTCAAATCTTATGAAACAACTTTGTAGTTTTCCTTTGCCCTCACTCCCACAGTAGTCAATAGCCTGGTGCTTAATAACAACCTGTTGGGGTTTCCCGACAGCTTAGTGTGACTTAATTCATTACCTGGAGTGCCAGTTTTTGTTGTTGGCTGCTCATGATGTTTCTTTGTGAGTGATTGTGTTGTTATTGGTAGAAACTGCTGTGCCGTTACTTAGCTGTCCATAAGTTGGCTGTTGTACAGCATAAGGCATGTCGTTTCTGTTTGTATTCAGTGTATGGCCTTCTGATGGAGAATTGTAATTTGATCATGTATTGAAATTACTCCCGTTTTCAAAATTTCTTTTAAATCTTATGTATTTTCCATTCCTGTACTCGTTACTTCTGGGTATGTAACTGTACTGTTGTGCGTACCATCACTGCTGTGTGTTTAGATCATGTTCCATGGCATGATTTATGTAACTATGCAGTTGTGCCCGATTTTCTGTTGCTCTATTCAGAACAGGTCTTTCTTGAAATATTAAGTTGACAGAATCAAGCACTGACAGAAAATATGGAGTGTCATGCTCTGGCATTGTGACTAATTTTTCTCTAATGTGCCATGGTAGACGACTTTCCAAAATTTTTAATATGTCTACCTGTGATATTGGGTTCATCCAGTAGTGTGGCTTGCTCAGGTATTGTTCAAAGTATTCATGTAGACTATCTTATTTGCCAATGAATGATGCGGGGTTGAAAACCTCGTGTGTCTGAGTCTGTCTTGTACTGCCTCAGACCAGTATTTGTCAAGGAAAGCTCATTCAAATTGTATGCAAGTGCTGCAACCTTTGGCTGTTTCAGTTTCTCATGAAAGTACATAACCTCGTGTATACCACACAACAAATCTGATTTTCTGTGCTTCTGTCCAGTTGCATGGAAATACAGAAAAAAAGCACTGATAAATACTACCTGATTCTTTCTTTTACCTTTGGAAGTGAATGTAGGAAACTGTCTATGTCTCAGCAAACCTTCATCTGCAAAAATTGTTGATAGACATGTGTCATTTTCAGTCATATTTATGTTGTTGTAGTTACCTGTAATTCCAGTTGGTAATTGGTCAGGTGTTGGATTGTGGTTAGGTTTACATTTTGCACTATACAACTGTCACTGGTACCTGCTATAGGACTTAATTTGTGGATAAATACCAATAGGTTGTGGTGTGCTCCCTAGCCTGTGCCTTATTTACATGCATATTGCGAGATCTGATAATATTTTCTTCTAAAAGATTGCTGATCCTACTTTCCATGGCTTATAGGCTAATGGTTAATGCTTACCTCGCTCACTATTTCATTTTATTTTTTCTGAATAGCTTGTTCTACTACATCTATGTATTACTTACAGTCGATTACTAACTACTGTGTAGAAGTCGATTAATTGGTAGTAACATTTTGTATGATGTGATTCTTCTGTAATTAGTAAATATAACAAGTGTATTGTTAACATTTGATACCTAAGTGTTTATACATGATACAATTAATAGAGAGACTAGAATTCACTCATGTGTTTAATGTATAAGAATCTAGGTAGTCATTGAAATGTGTCATTTGTTTTAGAATGAGAGTTTTATTTGTTAATTAATCAAATAATCATTTTAAACAATGCCGAGGATTGTTCGGGATTGTTAAGAGAGTATAAATAGTTACAGACATGTTGGCAATGTAGGTCAGTCTTGTTTTGGTTTTTGAGCATTGAGCATGTAGCTCCTGCTTTTGTATTGTAAGTATTGTAGGCTAATGCAGTAATTCTTTTTTGAAAGTATAATAAAAATGATTAAACTTAACACAAGATTAAACCAAATTAACTCTCCAGTAGTTAATTTACAGTGACTGTCAAGATACTCAGGATGTCTACTGCTGCAGATAATGAGTAACTATGAACAACCCCATTATTACGAGTACTTGAGAATGTTATAAGCTAGAGGTTCACCTTCATAATTTGTTTATTTTGTTTAACAAGATGGGTAACTTTTTTACTGTGTAACACAACTCATTTTGTGTTGCTTCGATATTTGTCTTCACATCTGAGATTTTCTTTATCTGTTGCTTTTATAGTCATGATGGTCATTAATAGAATCTACCTTCTGTTTCAACTCCACAATGTTATTGTTAACTTCAGAAAGTACTTCAAGCTTTGCTTGTTTTTCATATCATTCAATATTTCATCAATTTCAGTGTGAAAATTCTTGGCTAAATTGTTGAACTTCTGTGGGACTGTGACTCGCAAATACTTGTTTTTGTTCTTGTTTCATTGTATTTAGATCTTATGTAAGACTTTTGTTGGTGGTTTACTGTGTTCATGTCTTGTGTCAAATTATCAATTTCAGTATTTGGATCTTGTTCCATATCACTGAAACTGGTGCGCACATTATCTAATTTCATGTTTACATTAGGTAGTAACTGTCATAGCAGTCCATCATTTATACTACTGTGGGTACTGTCAGCTTTGTAACATGTTGTCCAGATTCATATTTGTATTGTTCTGTTTCATTCGTAAGCAGTATGCCACTCTGGGAGCTGTGTGACAGTGTCTTGTCAATTATAAAAATTGTGTCGTCAAGATTATTCTGCTGTGGAGTGTCACTATCATTTGTCACACCTGGGATACACACATCTCTGACCTACTTAAACATTTTGTGGTAGACATGCATGACACCTGAACTTAAATTGTTCATTTGCACAATCCTATACCACTTCAGCCGATTGCGTTTTCTCTATTGCTACCAACAATGGACATATATTTTTCTATGATGTATGAATATACAAAAATAAAAATTTCACAAAAAATGGTAAAGTTTCATATGCTAATTATTGCACTTAATTGTAATTTACACGATGTCAAAGCCTGTTTTACATCTATTATGATATGCAAGCTATTGTGTCGCAGTTTTTTGTGTTTTACTGACAACGTGTATCACACTGGAAAATTCCAGTTAATTTTCCACAATAAAATTCAAGGAAGGGAATAATAATGAAAAGCTATGTATCTACATCTAAAGAGGCACTACCAAGCCTAAGCATATAAGCAACTTGCAAAGCCATCGTATCTTTGCTGCGCCAAACAAAACGGCTTTCTCTGGAAAATTTCATGTTATCTGGGTCCAGTTCTTATTTCTCTCCAAAATTTTGTTCCTTTTTGCTTTACTTGCTCCACATTCTAATTCATGTAAACAGAAAATACAGATGATTAGTTTTTATGACTAATAACAATGTCATAGAAATCTCTTTCTATAACAATAGTTAACAAACCCTACCTACAACTGGTAGCCTGAAGTAGTGGCACTTATCTCACCAGTTTTATTATAACAATAATAGAAATGGAAAAAATTAATTGATAGCACAATTGCATTATTGTAAATGATCTGTGTGTACGAAATTGTGCTAGTCTTTCTTCACTTTACCTTGTGTCCCTTTTTTATATTTTCTTATTTATTTTTTTATTTTAACTATGTCATCTTCTGAAAGCTCTTATACTTCTGTTTATCTTACAAAATAGGACCGTCGACTTCCTGTCACATTTCGTTTCAATTGTAGATGCAGGGAACTGACTCCAAGGACCCCAGTGTCTCTCAAGATGAAGGAAATCCTCCCACCTTCACTCCACTTCACTTCAATAAAAATAATTAATGCTGTTATTAAGTCTTCTCTTATACAGAATCATATATAATACAAAGCACTCGTTTCACATCTTACTACAAGCAACTCATTCAAACAATCCTAAGTATGAGAGTGTGAAACTAAGACAGTACAAAGAATAGTGAATGATGTTTTTGTTCATTTGTCTGCTTCTTACTTACCACTCATAATTAATGGCTTTGCTGATGTACATAGTCAGTCCTAGCTTCTGTTATAATCACTGTTTCATTTTTTTGTTCTTTAATAAATTCTAACTGTACAACATCCCGTTGGTATTTCACAGTGTACCTTCACATTGTTATCCTGACAAACTTTTGAAGGCACGAGCTCAACTCGTTAAAGCTTATGATCTCCAATGCAATCAGTCAAATGGTATAAGAACAAACAGAAGAGAAACAAAGATGTATTCATCTTTATAGTTGTTGTATTTACATATGAATGAATAAAGTCAAAACTAGAAAATTATTCACAACACAGTAATATAAGACAACCAATCATGCAAACTGATCCTTTCCACAATCTGCTCTCTTCACATCACAGTTTGCTGCACTGATACTGAAAGTGTTTCAGTTCTGTAGCAATGCTACTGGAATAGGCATATTAAGAAGGATTGTCACTTTTTAAAGTTTTCATCTTTCTCTTGTTGCTACCTTTTGACTGAATGCCTGGTGTATATTTTTTATTACTCCAGTAACAAATTTGTTGCAACACAGAATAATTTACAGAATATTTTCAATCATTTGATTGTCACACAAATTAGGCTGCTAAAAATTTGATGACAAATTACACAATATCAATCCCTCAGTGCTTGTGTTTGGTTATACTCCTGCAATATGGGCTTTTCAGATTAAAGGTGAACAAGTTTGAAAAAGTGACATAGCTGTAGCTTACATAACAACCTTAATGACAAATGGCCTTTGGTCAAGTAGGTCACTTCTATCTGAGTACTTTATATGCATAACAAACTCCTCATAATTCATGACTTTGTAAAAAACTAGACTATTCTAGCACACATTGCACTTCAGTCTTTTTGCAGCCACTGAGGTACATGATCAATGGTAGGTAGCTGTTAACACCATTAGTGTCAGAATCTGATAGACAGGGAGAAGCAGAACAGTGAGAAAATAGTGTGTATCCCTTCTATGGTTATGAAACATAGGAATAAATTACTTCGATTGGTCTACCTATCACAGATTTCTTTAAGATCTTCAAAAATGTAGAAAATCAGTTGTTTCTGTGCTTAAAGTATTTGCCTGATTGA
Organism: Schistocerca cancellata; assembly: GCF_023864275.1. NCBI lineage: Eukaryota > Metazoa > Arthropoda > Insecta > Orthoptera > Acrididae > Schistocerca > Schistocerca cancellata. The sequence goes on along the minus strand of NC_064635.1, from coordinate 157,798,298 downwards.
TGCATGCCAATGTGATCCAGCCAATTGTCTGCTATCCAAATTGGTCTTCAGGAAGATCAGTGTGAAATTTTCCATTCTAAGTGGATTTCACATACACAATATTTGTAATCTCAAGACTGGAACATGTAAGCAACTTCAGAGCAGAGAATGTTTCTTTTGTAAAGACTGGCATGCCTCTTGCCAACCCCTACCATTTATCAAGATGAGCCAAAAAGTATTTTTGAGGCAATGAGCTGCTCATCAGTATTTAACAACGCAAAATCCAGGATGGTATATTGACAATTTTATGAAAAGGATGTTGCTACTCACCTTATTGCAGAGGTGAGTGGTGCAGTTAGGAGGTTAGATTGGGAGCAGGGGAGGGGCGGGGGCAACAGAAAAGGAGAAGAAAGAATACTGTAAACACTTGTGGAAGAGTGCTGTAGTGGGAACAGGAAAGGGGATAGGAGGGTAAGGATATTCTATGGTGACATGAGAATCAACAAGCTGTCTGCATGAATGATCACCAACAAACTATGGCCAAGAAACAGCTGGACCACCCAGTTGTGAGCATGCTGCCAACACAACCTCCTTCATTTCAAGGACTACTTCGCAGTCTCTGCTAAGTGGATTCTACCCACCAATACCAGATTTTCTGAATTGCACAGGTGGGAACTCTTCCTGCAACATCTCCTGTGTCTTTGAAACCCTCATAGCCTCAACCTGGGTCAGTCACCTAAAATGTTAACATCTGTCTTTGTGAAAGTTCTTTTAGTATTCACTGCAGTAACATTTTTATTTATGAAGTTCATGCTTGCTAATCATTTGATCAACGTGTAATCATCATCAGTTTCAGTTTCAAAAGACTCGATATTTATTGGTCACAGCAATAATGAGCCATCCACATTGGCTACTTTGTCTCCTATCACAAGGAGTGTGTTCTTACAGCTGCACCTAGCTTCTTGATTGCAATAGAACTGGACCCTGTCAGCAAAATGATTTACTCAGACAGACAAAGATACCAATGCTGCTTTCAGGAGCATTTCTTCTCTTGGCATACACAGTAGCTTATTTTCTTTCTTTCTTTATTTTTTTTCATTGGATCCATGCACAACATACATTTTATGGATCAATTCAAATTTGTATTGCAAGAGTTGAAGTAGTACAATATGCTTAATAACTAGCATTTAGCAAATTGTGACTGTATACATCAGTATTTGAGTACCATACCATACCTTTTAATTACAGTTTGCTTACATCATCTAAAAGTTCTTTTGAACTGTTTCTTGGTACCTATCTTTGCAACCTGTTATAAACGTAATGTATTCAGACCTTAGTATGACTTGCCTCCAAAATTTGACTGTTTCCCTTTTCATGATGGCATTGGTGCATTAGCCAGGAATGTGCAGTTTTCGCCAAAAATATGATTTTAGTACCACTACATTGTTGGAAAATTGCTCCATCACACGATGCTAGATTGAGACCTTCCCATGTAACCAATTCTGAGTAGCACAGGGAATGGAGGTTTTGACACTGGATCTTTGGGACAAGAACCAGATGTGTCAATAGCTTGCAGTGTCACTGGAACAAACAGTAGCCATTATGGCATGTGAAATACATTCAAGGAGTTCACTGTGGAGGTGTTACACAAGATCTAGTTTTACACTTCTCGTCTCCCTCAAAACTGCTGTATCAGCTTAACACTAAGATGGCTGATAACGAGAAGTTTACTTCTCCAAAATAAAGGGTATGTAAGTACTCCATTGCAAATAAGCATGAAGTTTGCTGTAGTGTCATTATGACAACCTGTCAATCATGATTTCATCATTCAGGAAGCCTCAGCTATATTGAAATGCCTAAGAAGGAAATTTAGGAAGTGCCTCTGCTAGTTAAATCTGACAAACAGAAACAGATCATGAGGCTGGACAAGAACTTGCCAGCATCAGACATGGATTATATGATGAGGTCATCTGTGACAGAACAGTTACAGATGCCACTTACAGTTTGTCAGAAAGAGAAGCTTAATGAACTTGTGTACTATACATACTCATGATTCACTAGGGCAGCAGTTCTTTTTAAGTCACATACTGCTCATAATATACAGTAAGCTTTCAATTGCCAATAGTTGTTTGTTTTAGTTACTTTAATTTTTTAACATTAAAAAGAACTATTTGGTGCAAAATTGATACTAGTCAGATTTCTTCAGTTCAATCAATATGATAATTCTTTGATTATATGGTAGGCAATTATAATTGTGTTGGTAGTCTAAATAAGGTTGGATGAAGACAACACCAGTTAATGAAGTTCTTCTATTGCAGGAATTAGTGTTTTACATGGAAGTATGAAAAATTTAACTTATATGGATATTACACCAATGCATTCATCTGTCTGTGCATTTGTAGCAGAAACAGCAAAAGTGAAAAAAATGGACCTAGTATTACAGTACCTAAAATGTGAGTTGTTGCAGAGGGTATGAACAGTGTTATACTAAACTTTATGTTGTTAACAAATTGCCCTTAAATAACTTGCAATTTCTTCCTACATGGGGTTGAAAGTGATTTCCAACACCTGCTTGAGTTTATGCATGACATATGCACATCCATTAAAATACTTCTCAGGAACTCTTCTTCTACTCAATAAAGGTTTTCTCAATTCACCTGCCAGTTTCTGTTTTTATAATGAACAGTGCATTGGATATGGCATAAATGTAGACATCAAGCTATGTTACAAACCAATTTGCAATTTATAACCACAATCATTACTTCCATATCAAATTTGTTGGCTGTGCAACAATTTTTTCACCTTTCAAACTTATCTATACCTGGGTCTGAACTATAGATTGGTCTGTCACGACAACCAGGAAAAAGGAGAAATTAGTGAGCTTGCACAGTACTATTACACACTGAACCCCACATGTAGTTTCTGATAACCAAATTAATTTGGCTCTGGCGTTTCAATAAACAGAGCTGATTTAGAGGAACACGACACACTGATAATCTTAACGATTATTGATGCAAGTGACTAATCATCAGTGTCATCACTACTACAAGAGCAAATTCAATGTGAATCCAGGCATTTGGTCCAATTAATAGCTTTTCACATGGTCAGCAGTCAGTTACTTTCCGGAGTGGTTCTAAACTGGCTGAAGGTTCTACAGAATAAGATAACCATAGTACACTGATCACTTTATACAGAAACTCTCAAAAAGAATACTTCAACTGTTTCACTTTATTATTGCGGGTGGCAGAATGATAGCACCAACAGGTGATCCGTCACATCTAGAAAGTTAACGGCAGCATCCATGCAGTACTGTAAATACATATTCCATCTTGTTATGCAAGTATTCACTTAGGCAGATGAAAAACCATTTACACAGGCTGAAATCTGATTAACTTTATGAATGTGTAAGAAATAGCTTTTGGATGAATGTTACTGGAGAATGGTGAAAATTTTATGAATAAATTTAACAGCTGGTGAGGTGGTACTGAATCTAGTTGAGGAGGACAATTTATGCCATCATCTGACTAAAAGATGAGATCAATTTATAGAACAACATTGCAGTACAGTTTGTAGACTTGCAGTGACGACGAACAGTGTATTACAGTGTTCACAATACCCTTTTTTATGGGACTTCAGTGGATACTGACACTTGTCAACAGCAGTGAAGCCACTAGATTAGATTGGATTAGATTTACTTTCATTGCAATTGATCCTTAGCGAGGAGGTCCTCCAGGATGTAGAACATGTCAGAAAAACAACAATACATGACAAATATTTAAAACTCAAACAAATAAGCTAATGTACCATTCCACAGGTCCCAAGTGGCATGGTCGTTATTTTTTAATGAACGCTATATGAAAGAATCATTTTACAGATACTAATGCATTGAATTTAAAATAAAAAAGTTTTTTATTTATTTATAAGGTAATAAACATGTAATGCACCTACTAAATACTTATTTACAATGAACACATTACTGCACTGAAATTGTGCAGACACACACACGCACAAATCAGTTGGTTCTACTGAGAAATTCATTAATGGAGTAGAAGGAGTTGGCCACCAATAAATCCTTTAGGCTTGTCTTAAACTGAATTTCATTGGCTGTTAAGGTTTTTATGGCTGCTGGCAAGTTATTTAAAATGTGTGTTCCTGAATAATGCACACCTTTTTGTACAAGACTAAGAGACTTTAAATCCTTGTGAAGATTATTCTTATTTCTAGTAATGATTCCATGAATTGAGCTGTTGGTTTGAAAAAGTGATATATTTTTAATGACAAATTTCATTAAGGAATAAATATATTGGGAAGCAGTAGTTACTGTCCCTAGTTCCCTAAACTGGCTTCTGCAAGATGTTCTTGACTTCACACCACATATAACTCTTGCTGCACGATTTGGTGCCTGGAAAACTTTAGCTTGGCTTCATGAATTGCCCCAAAAAATTATCCCATATAACATTATGGAATGAAAGTAAACATAGCATGCCAGCTTTTTCATTTATATATCCCCTATATCTGACACAATTCACATTGCAAATAGCGATTTGTTAAGACGCTTCAGCAGTTCCATGGTGTGCTCCTCTCGGTTGAATTTATTATGAAGCTGTAATCTCAAGAATTTAACACTGCCCTCTTCTTTGATCTGCTTGTCATCTTATGTTAGGCATATACTCATGGGACACCCCTTACAAGTTCTGAACTGCATATAGTGTGTTTTTTCAAAGTTAAGTGACAAAAAATTGGCTAGGCACCAGTGATTAATGTCCACAAATATTTTATTAGCTGAACTTTCTAAGACTGCACTTGATTTGCTATTTATTGCAATGTTTGTATCATTGGCAAACAAAATGAACTTGAAACTTCCTGGCAGATTAAAACTGTGTGCCCGACCGAGACTCGAACTCGGGACCTTTGCCTTTCGCGGGCAAGTGCTCTACCAACTGAGCTACCGAAGCACGACTCACGCCCGGTACTCACAGCCTTACTTCTGCCAGTACCTCGTCTCCTACCTTCCAAACTTTACAGAAGCTCTCCTGCGAACCTTGCAGAACTAGCACTCCTGAAAGAAAGGATATTGCGGAGACTTGGCTTAGCCACAGCCTAGGGGATGTTTCCAGAATGAGATTTTCACTCTGCAGCGGAGTGTGCACTGATATGAAACTTCCTGGCAGATTAAAACTGTGTGCCCGACCGAGACTCGAACTCGGGACCTTTGCCTTTCGCGGGCAAGTGCTCTACCAACTGAGCTACCGAAGCACGACTCACGCCCGGTACTCACAGCCTTACTTCTGCCAGTACCTCGTCTCCTACCTTCCAAACTTTACAGAAGCTCTCCTGCGAACCTTGCAGAACTAGCACTCCTGAAAGAAAGGATATTGCGGAGACTTGGCTTAGCCACAGCCTAGGGGATGTTTCCAGAATGAGATTTTCACTCTGCAGCGGAGTGTGCTTTCAGGAGTGCTAGTTCTGCAAGGTTCGCAGGAGAGCTTCTGTAAAGTTTGGAAGGTAGGAGACGAGGTACTGGCAGAAGTAAGGCTGTGAGTACCGGGCGTGAGTCGTGCTTCGGTAGCTCAGTTGGTAGAGCACTTGCCCGCGAAAGGCAAAGGTCCCGAGTTCGAGTCTCGGTTGGGCACACAGTTTTAATCTGCCAGGAAGTTTCATATCAGCGCACACTCCGCTGCAGAGTGAAAATCTCATTCTGGAAAATGAACTTGGCTTCTGAGAATGTTACTGATGAAAGGTCATTGATATACACAAGAAAAAGTAAGGGCCCTAAAATGGAAACTTGTGGGACCCCATATGTAATTAGTTCCCAGTTGGATAATGCCTGAGAGCTTGATACTTGTCTCTTTCCTAATAACACCCTTTGTTTCCTGTCAGAGATATAAGATTTGAACCATTTTTCACCATTTCCTGTTACACTATAATATTCTAATTTACTTAAAAGGATATTGAGATTTACACAGTCAAATGCCTTTGACAGATCACAAAATATACCAGTTGCCTGAAGTTTTTTGTCTAATGAATTAAGCACATTTTCACTGTAAATGTAGATAGCCTTCTCAATATCAGAACCCTTTAGAATTCTGTACTGTGACTTTGACAGTATGTTATTTGAGATAAGATGGTTATAAAGCTGATTGTACATTACTTTTTCTAAAATTTTTGAGAATGCTCACAAAAGTGAAATTGGACAGAAATTTGATGCCATTTCTTTATCTCCCTTCTTAAACAGTGGCATATTTCAACCATTCAGGAAATATTCCACTGATAAATGACTGGTTACACAGATAGCTTGATATGTTACTGAACTCAGAATCACATTCTTTAATTATCTTTGTTGATATTTCATCATACCCACTAGATGTTTTTGATTTTAATGATTTTATGATGGATATTATTTCTGCTAGGGTTTTTTTTTTGTCATCAGTCTACTGACTGGTTTGATGTGGCCCGCCACGAATTCCTTTCCTGTGCTAACCTCTTAATCTCAGAGTAGCACTTGCAATCTGCATCCTCAATTATTTGCTTGATGTATTCTAATCTCTGTCTTCCTCTACAGTTTTTGCCCTCTACAGCTCCCTCTACTACCATGGAAGTCATTCCCTCATGTCTTAGCAGATGTCCTATCATCCTGTCCCTTCTCCTTATCAGTGTTTTCCACATATTCCTTTCCTTTCCGATTCTGCATATAACCTCCTCATTCCTTACCTTATCAGTCCACCTAATTTTCAACATTCGTCTATACCACCACATCTCAAATGCTTCGATTCTCTTCTGTTCTTGTTTTCCCACAGTCCATGTTTCACTACCATACAATGCTGTACTCCAGACGTACATCCTCAGAAATTTCTTCCTCAAATTAAGGCCAGTATTTCTTTCTCCGATTTACTCTCAAACCATACTGTGTACTCATTAGACTGTTCATTCCGTTCAGCAGACCATTTAATTCTTCTTCACTTTCACTCAGGATAGCAATGTCATCAGCGAATCGTATCATTGATATCGTTTCACCTTGTATTTTAATTCCACTCCTGAACCTTTCTTTTATTTCCATCATTGCTTCCTCGATGTACAGATTGAAGAGTAGGGGCAAAAGGCTACAGCCTTGTCTTACACCCTTCTTAATATGAGCACTTCGTTCCTGATTGTCCACTCTTATTATTCCCTCTTGGTTGTTGTACATATTGTATATGACCCGTCTCTCCCTATAGCTTACCCCTACTTGTTTCACAATCTCGAACAGCTTGCACCATTTTATATTGTCGAAAGCTTTTTCCAGGTCGACAAATCCTATGAAAGTGTCTTGATTTTTCTTTAGCCTTGCTTCCATTATTAGCCGTAATGTCAGAATTGCCTCTCTCGTCCCTTTACTTTTCCTAAAGCCAAACTGATCGTCACCTAGCGCATTCTCGATTTTCTTTTCCATTCTTCTGTATATTATTCTTGTAAGCAGCTTCGATGCATGAGCTGTTAAGCTGATTGTGCGATAATTCTCGCACTTGTCAGCTCTTGCCGTCTTCGGAATTGTGTGGATGATGCTTTTCCGATAGTCAGATGGTATATCGCCAGACTCATATATTCTACACACCAACGTGAGTAATCGTTTTGTTGCCACTTCCCCCAATGATTTTAGAAATTCTGATGGAATGTTATCTATCCCTTCTGCCTTATTTGACCGTAAGTCCTCCAAAGCTCTTTTAAATTCCGATTCTAACACTGGATCCCCTATCTCTTCTAAATCGACTCCTGTTTCTTCTTCTATCACATCAGACAAATCTTCACCCTCATAGAGGCTTTCAATGTATTCTTTCCACCTATCTGCTCTCTCCTCTGCATTTAACAGTGTAATTCCCGTTGCACTCTTAATGTGACCACCTTTGCTTTTAATGTCACCAAAGGTTGTTTTGACTTTCCTGTATGCCGAGTCTGTCCTTCCGACAATCATATCTTTTTCGATGTCTTCACATTTTTTCTGCAGCCATTTCGTCTTAGCTTCCCTGCACTTCCTATTTATTTCATTCCTCAGCGACTTGTATTTCTGTATTCCTGATTTTCCCGGAACATGTTTGTACTTCCTCCTTTCATCAATCAACTGAAGTATTTCTTCTGTTACCCACGGTTTCTTCGCAGCTACCTTCTTTGTACCTATGTTTTCCTTCCCAACTTTTGTGATGGCCTTTTTTAGAGATGTTCATTCCTCTTCAACTGTACTGCCTACTGCGCTATTCCTTATTGCTGTATCTATAGTGTTAGAGAACTTCAAACATATCTCATCATTCCTTAATACTTCCGTATCCCACTTCTTTGCGTATTGATTCTTCCTGACTAATGTCTTGCACTTCAGCCTACTCTTCATCACTACTGTATTGTGATCTGAGTCTATATCTGCTCCTGGGTATGCCTTACAATCCAGTATCTGATTTCGGAATCTCTTTCTGGCCATGATGTAATCTAATTGAAATCTTCCCATATCTCCCAGCCTTTTCCAAGTATACCTCCTCCTCTTGTAATTCTTGAACAGGGTATTCGCTATTACCAGCTGAAACTTGTTACAGAACTCAATTAGTCTTTCTCCTCTTTCATTCCTTGTCCCAAGCCCATATTCTCCTGTAACCTTTTCTTCTACTCCTTCCCCTACAACTGCATTCCAGTCACCCATGACTATTATATTTTTGTCCCCCTTTACATACAGCATTACCCTTTTAATATCCTCATACACTTTCTCTATATGTTCATCTTCAGCTTGCGACGTTGGCATGTATACCTGAACTATCGTTGTCGGTGTTGGTCTGCTGTCGATTCTGATTAGAACAACACGGTCACTGAATTGTTCACAGTAACACACCCTCTGCTCTACCTTCCTATTCATAATGAATCCTACACCTGTTATACCATTTTCTGCTGCTGTTGATATTACCCTATACTCATCTGACCTGAAATCCTTGTCTTCCTTCCACTTCACTTCACTGACCCCTACTATATCTAGATTGAGCTTTTGCATTTCCCTTTTCAGATTTTCTAGTTTCCCTACCACGTTCAAGCTTCTAACATTCCACGCCCTGACTCGTAGAACATTATCCTTTCGTAGATTATTCAATTTTTTTCTCATGGTAACCTCCCCCTTGGCAGTCCCCTCCCGGAAATCCGAATGGGGGCCTATTCCGGAATCTTTTGCCAATGGAGAGATCATCATGACACTTCTTCAGTTACAGGCCACATGGCCTGTGGATACACATTACGTGTCTTTAATGCAGTGGTTTCCATTGCCTTCTGCATCCTCATGTTGTTGATCATTGCTGATTCTTAGGGGCAATTTCCCACCCCTAGGACAAGAGACTGCCCTGAACCTCTATCTGCTCCTCCGCCCTCTTTGACAAGGTCGTTGGCAGAATGAGGCTGACTTCTTATGCCGGAAGTCTTCAGCCGCCAATGCTGATTATTTATCAAAATTTAGGCAGTGGCAGGGATCGAACCCGGGACCGAAGATGTTTTGATTATGAATCAAAGACACTACCCCTAGACCATGGGTAGTGGTAGTGCTGGGGTAGTGAGGGTCAAATTCACAAGAAAATACTCAGTCCAGTTAATAATGAAAATTAGCTACATATTTCAGTTTAGGCTTGTTAGTTATACATAACAGGATAAAGATACATAATAGGATAAAGACAACATAAAAAAATATATAAAAACAATGGAAAATTTCGTACTAACCATACGGGAACTGTCTGAATCGTCAAGGCAACAAGATCTCATTAATGCTAGCCATAAAATTCGTATGTCTGCACAACCAAATGTACAAAGTCTAAACAATACGACTGCAACTAGAAATATGAACGAACTGATCACTCAAAAAGACACAAGTGAATTAAACGCAAGAAAAGTAAGTGTTAATAGTGCATCTATGGATAAAAATATGAACAAACTATCCACATAAGAATATACAAGTGGATTAAATGGAGAAAAACACAAGGTAAATATTTGTAAAGAAAAAAAGTAAACAACCACGTTATGCATAAGCAAGGATACAAGCAACAGATATATATTTTTGCAGATAGTGATGGGAGAGGAGTTACGGAAATTATGAGAAGAAATCACCCAGACCTTAACGTAACAGGCATCATCAAACCAGGCGCGCTATTACCGAAATTCTGAAAAACAGTGACAACATATTAACGACCGGTAACAGCTGCATCATAATAGGAGGCGCAAATGATGTTTACTGTAATGAAACTTAGCGTGCAGTGAGAATCCTAAAGGAAACAATCAAAAGGATGCCTTGAGTGCATTTCTACATTGTTAGTATCCCCAGGAGACACGATCTGATGGAAAACTCGTGCGTAAACATCGAGATTGTTACAGCAAACAGGCTATTTGAGAAAATATGTCGAGGTTTCCAGAATACAACTTTCATAGAGATAAACAGTGTTCACAGAGAGCACTTCACAAGACATGGTCTCCACTTGAACTTAAAAGGGAAAAAGATTATTGGTGCCGAAATACTTAAATTTATTAATGAGTCATCTGTAATGGAAGTGTCCACAATCCCAATTCCGCCAAAACAAGAGTTGTCTGTAACAGTGGAGAACCATCATTATCTGCAGTAGAGCTACAACAAACACCAGTAGCAACAACAAAGGCTCAGATATTCTCAGCAGCAGTGTCAGATAAACCAATAGCAGCAGAATCACCACAATCATCAGCAGAGCTGTCGTCATGAGCAACAGCATCCAGAACAGCAGACCCCATAATACTACCTCAAGGCAATGAAAATGCATGTTAGGGACACACACAAGGGTCATTAGCTGCAGCAGCTAACGAAGAAGGGCAGTCACCAAGTCGGGGCGCACAGGAGCCACCAGCAACAGAAACCACACAGAAGAGGTACCTGAGGCCTGGGAGAACAACAGCAGAAGCAGCTTCCGATCAAGACAGATGCCTGAGAACTAGGAGACCTGTTACACTAAGTGAGGATTTTTTATGGTACCGAGTAAGCAGAAAGAGAACATAGAAAAAGATGTAAGTAAAACTGTCCATCTTAAATACCAGTGTGACAATAGTGAGAGGAATATAAACACCAGATAAAGATATGATCCGGGTTTAATGACACAAACTGAAAAAAATCACTGCATAGTACCAGAAGCAAAGGGAGCAAGTGAAGTGCTTAGTATATTACAGGAAGGGGAACTATTACATTTAAAGCCAACTGTTAGAATACTTTACCAAAATGTTCAATACATAAACAATAAAACAGAGGAACTAGAGGTAATATTACAGAAGTATAGGCCAAACATTCTAGTAGTTACAGAACATGGGCTAAAAGAGAATCACATAGGAATGTACAACTTGAAGAATTATGTGAAAGTAGCCAGTTTTTGCAGAACTTCCTATAAAGGTGGTGGGGTTGCCATTTTTTCTAACTATAAATCAACTAAAGCCATAAATATAACAAAATATGCTATAGAATTGAGCTTTGAAGCTACAGCACTGGAAATTAAGTTGCTGGGAATTTATGTTGTGTATTAGGTTTGTATCGATCACCAAATGGTATAATTAAAACCTTCTTTGAACAGCTGGAAGATATAATCCAACACCTCTCAAAAACATATGCTTATTTGATCATTACAGGAGATCTGAACATAGACACAAGTAAAAATACAGACAATACTAAGACCCTACTGGACTTATTGTGCATATACAATCTAAAATGTTCTTAGTCTGGACACTCTTAAGAAATGTATACATAAAACTGCATCACCTTTATCAACAGTTTTCAATTCTTATATGGAAGATGGTCTATTTCCAGATGAGTTGAAAATTGCCCGAGTTGTGCTTATTTTCAAAAAAGGAAACAGGAATTTAGTAGAAAACTTTTGACCCATTTCTGTTCTTCCAATAATATCCAAAATCTTTGAGAAACTAATATACATAAGAATCTGGAACTTCCTGGTATGCAAAAAAGTGATTTCTAAGGGGCACTATGGGTTTGTCAAGGGGTCATCCACCATTACAGCAGCATCTAACTTAATCGAAGTTGTCACTCAAGCAATAGATAATAAAGAACATGTATGTGGCATCTTCCCAGGCTTACAAAAAGCATTTGACTGTTGATACGACCATATTGCTGGACAAACTGTGGAATTATGGCATTTGAGCACAGCACATAATCTCATGAGGTCCTACTTGACAAATATGAAGCAGTTTGTGTCTATTAGCACTACAGAGGGAACATACAAATCAAACACCACTGACATAAATTTTGGTATTCCACAGGGGTCAATATTAGGACCACTTCTTTTTATTATCTATGTAAATGATATTCAGTCCATAACAAACCATGCAACAGCTATCTTATATGCAGATGATACCACGTTAATATGCAGCAATCCAAGCTATTCACAGCTCGAAGTGGAATCCAATAATGCAGCAGGCTTAATTCTGCAGTATTTTAATGAAAACAAACTAAAATTAAACACAAATAAACCTGTCTATATTGAATTTGATCTTGGGAGGCAAAAAACTCATGAAAACCAAATCTTAATGGGTGACAAATACATTAAAAAACAATACTTGACCAAATTTCTTATAGATCTGAAACAAAAAACTGGAACATTACACTATAATACTGAATCACATTTTATTTAGTAGTTTTTGAGGAGCTGGAAATCGAGGGAAACTATGTTCGTAAACTTATCGTAAGATACTGGCATGTTACATATTTCATTATTCGCATTTTAATTTACGTTGATATAATGGAAAGCTCTCAAATGTCTGTACAAATCCTTCCTGATTGTAAAACTGAAACCATGTATTCCGCACAGTGCCTTCCACAAATCCATATTTCATCTATAATCTGAAATAAAATGCAGAAGACCAAAATTGTTAAGAGGTCTTGTATATGTGTCAGTTAATTCTTATTAGAAAAACTACACAGTTAGCTGTTAATTATATCATACTTCTTTCCAGAGAACTTATAATCTGCGATTCTCATAGCATTCTCATTTCTTAGCAACGTTTTTGCGAATTTGGCAGTCTAAATAAAGAACTCTCTCCACAGAGCGCAAGGGTCATCACATGACCGATTTCAGATGAACTTACATTTCATGCTATCATATCACACTCATGCCAGATTGTATTTAAGAAATTTGTCAGTGGCCTCTATGGTGCTTCTCTCTCGACTACACCCGTGTTGGTCGTTGTTGATCTTTTGAGAAAAGAAAATGCACAATTTTCTTTTGTTGTATCTGCTGCAACAGGGTATCTAGATGTGTACTATGTGGGTATGCTGTTGTTAATTTTGCGTGTGGAATGTTACTGTGGCCCAATATTACAAATAAAGATGAGAATTCTTTAGAAGCGATCAACATTAATGTGGATTCCATAACTGGCTGTGCACCATCAGACTGTATTATCCATGATAACGATGTCGTTGCAGTGGATTACAATACTCGAGGTTGGAGAAACTGTCCCAACTTCCTGCATGTGAATTATGGTGATTTTTCTTTTTGCTGTGCCTTCACACTGACCTAGAAGTATAACAAATAGTCGAAAAAATGTCATCAGGAGCTGGTCGCATAAGTGTGCAGGCACTTCACTTCCATTCTGGATGGGATGTTTGAATTTCAGAGGGAGCACTGAAACCAACCCATGCTGAGCTCAACCCACCCCATCCCACCTGAGCCGAGGTCAGCCCAGCCCAGCCCAGCCTAGCCCATCCTAGCCCAGCCAAGCCGTGCTGAGCCCAGCCCAGCCCAGCTGAGCCCAGCCCAGCCCAGCCAAGCTGTGCCGAGCTCAGCCCAGCCCAGCCCAGCTCAACCCAGCCGAGTCAAGCTGAACCCAGCCCAGCCAAGCCATGCTGAGCCCAGCCCAGCCCAGTCAAGCTGTGCCGAGCTCAGCCCATCCCAGCCCAGCCCAACCCAGCCGAGTCAAGCTGAACTCAGCCCAGCCAAGCCATGCTGAGCCCAGCCCAGCCCAGCCAAGCTGTGTCGAGCTCAGCCCAGCCCAGCCCAGCCCAACCCAGCTGAGTCAAGCTGAAACCAGCCCAGCCAAGCCATGCTGAGCCCAGCCCAGCCCAGCCAAGCTGTGCCGAGCTCAGCCCATCCCAGCCCAGCCCAACCCAGCCGAGTCAAGCTGAACTCAGCCCAGCCAAGCCATGCTGAGCCCAGCCCAGCCCAGCCAAGCTGTGTCGAGCTCAGCCCAGCCCAGCCCAGCCCAACCCAGCCGAGTCAAGCTGAACTCAGCCCAGCCAAGCCATGCTGAGCCCAGCCCAGCCCATCCCAACTGAGCCAAACCGAGCCCAGCCCAGCCCTGCCAAGCCCTGTTGAACCCAGCCCAGCCCAGCTGAGCCGAGCTCAGCCCAGCCTAGCTGTGCCAAGCCCAGCCCAGCCCAGCCCAGCCCAGCCCAGCTGTGGTGAGCCCAGCCCAGCCCAGCCGAGCCAAGGCGTGCTGAGCCCAACCCAGCACAGCCCAGCCGAGCTGTGCCTAACCGAGCTGATCTAAGCCAAGCTGAGCCGAGCCGAGCTAATCTGAGCAAAGTCAAGCTTAGCCAGCCTCCACCTGGCAGTGATGTGGCCTCTCAGCAGCTGGTGGTGGGAACCAGTTAATGTTTATTTCAGTTTTACTGAGGAGTTTTGAAAAAGTAAAACCACACTGCTGTCTTACCTAATACTCCATACTAAAGGCGCTGTATTCTGTTTTGTGTAAAGATTTTAATATTATGTCATCTCACCTGCAAACAACAACATTTAAAGATGTAAGTTAAAATTGTGCTACATGATGGCAGCACCAGAGTAATTCTGAATGTGGGAGAAAGTTAGGTAGCCTGAGACAATGTAATCCTTTATAGTTCTATATTTCCTGTACAGGGTGACCCACCTAAAACTTGGACCAGAGTTATTACGAAAATGCAAAGTGCTATGGATGTGCAGTTTTCACAGAATGGACTGGTAGTCAGGGGCTCATATTGTTAGCCAGTCAACAGATTGTAATAATACTTACAAGGGCAGGCCCTGACATTGGGATAACAGATCTACTGCAGACTTTGTAAACCTTTAGTAGACTGCTAAAACAACATAATGTACATGTAGTAAGGTGCACTACTCTTGCAGTTCTGAGAAAATCGCAAGAGAAATTTTCGTGTCTGTCACCTAACTGATGTATATCTGCAAAGACAGAGAAAAAATTTGTTTGCAGCTTAATAATAAGTTTAAGATTATTTTGCCAATAGGTATTGTAAATTAATTACTAATTGGGATTTTCAATTAATTGAAAACGAATAGATGAAAATGAAATATAAAAGAATGAAGGAACCTAAAAATAGAAATAATGAATTTCATGGTATTGAATTCACAATGTGAAGATTTTGATAATTAAGTAATTTTTTACTTACTTTTTACACTAAACATAATTCATTTGCTTTGTTTTCTTAAGTTCACCTTTTATAAAAAAAATATTAAATTTTATTTTCTAACATTCACCTTTTGTATGAAAAAATAATTATTCTGAAAATTTGTGAACTTGATACGAAAAAATATTCACTTTTATTAATTTTTCTGAGTAATTTAAACGAAATATGTGAGGTACACCATGAAAAAGTGGATTACAGTTGGATATTTCAGTAGGTTCTAGGTAAATTCTCCTGAGCTAGTTAAGGAGGTACGAGTGAGTTAGCTAGAACTGAGCTAGAACCTTCTAAAATATCCTACTCACTGCTTCTCACAATCGCCACAATAAAATATTTGACCTAATACAGAAACAGACTACATCCAAAATCATGAAATTATTTACAATACTCTTTGCATCTCTTTCTTTCATACTGATTCTTTCAAAATTTAGTCACATTAAGTCACCATACTACTCAGTTTATTTCAAAAGCCATACTCAGTAATTTTCCATATTACTATGTCACATTTCATTATATATTTTTCATATCAACAACGCATCTTCCTACAATTAGGTACCTTTTTCCTCATTAGTTCCCATACAGCAATTAGCTCCTTTCATTAGTACAAAAAGTTTTACATTATTATTCTTAAATCTTTCAATCAATTTTCAAGGCAACAACATATGCTTCTGCTACTAATCACCCTATTGAATTCGTAGTTTCCGTATACTAGTTATTTTACTAATTGGTCACATAAGGTAATCTTTGTCTCACTACTCCCATTTTTCAACACAACAGTACAGAGTGCTAAACATCAAATCCCTTTATTACCCATTAATTACTTTGTGCATCAATCGCATCCATTACATGTAGTCTCCAAAATCCATTAACTCTTCTCTCGAAATTTCTTCACCCACTCCATGGACAACTTCAACATTTCAAAACCTCTGATACCTCTACATTTCACTCGATAGCTAAGGAGATAAAAAGATGACAAATCCTTCAGAATGATAGAAGAGGAATATTGACAATATGAAAGGAAAACTAAACATTATTGCCAGTAACTCAAGTACTTGATGATTGTCAGTAGCCTAGCATTCTAAATAGTGCAATGACTTCTGAGGTCTTTATCCTCAGATCATATCTAGCTCATGTAAAATGTCCACCAATATTTCTATTTCAGTATAAATCCATTCTAATCCCTTAGGATCCAACCCCACTTCATCACCATATTCACTATATTCTCCTAGTTCTTCCTGTTTCCTACAATACCTTACAGGAATTACAGTCCCTTTCCTCAGGTATCGGCTTCTTTTTCCTGTAAAATATATTTGGTGTATGGAACATAGAGAGATCTGTGTACATAAATTATGCATAACATTTTGACTGTGAAATATTTTTTTTAATATTATGCCAGAGATATGCTTACATACAGAGTCATCTTTTACATTCACAAAAATAATTAAATTTGACACCATAATAAATTTTCGTAGAGATCTGTAATTATGATTACAGTGATCAACGATGGTCACTGATCACTGATGGTCACTGATCACAGATGGTCACTGATCAATGGTGGTCAGTAGTTCAGTGATCAATGATGGCCAGTAATTTATAGATATTATGAATTGCATAAGGCCTTTACCATTTGGCTTTTAGCATACCCTCTTTAGCATTTATTGTTAAGTAATTAGTGTTTAACTTACAGCATTTGCCATTTACTGTTTACCATTTACTGATAACTGTTTAATGTTTACTGTTAATCCTATAGCATTTACTGTTTAGGATTAGGCATTTGTTATTCAGCCCTAACTGTTTAACATTTATCATTCTATGTTTACCTTTCAATGTTTAGTTATTAGCACTTACCATTTAGTGTTTGCCATTTGGCATGTACCATTTACCATCTAACTAAACTAATACTTCATCCAAACAGTCCTCAGAAGGTCCAATGGTTACCAACCACTCGCTGTGTCAATCTTAGCTGAGAGGCATCACTGCATGCGAATATGGAGGGGCAAATGGTCAGAGGGGCAAATGGTCAGCACATTGCTCTCCTGGTGGATGTCAGTTTTCGTTACAGGAGCTGCTACTTAATTGACTCCTCAATTGGCCTCACAAGGGCTGAGTGCACCCCACTGGCCAGCAGTTCTCAGCAGACCTGAATGATCACCCATGCAAGTACTTTCCAAGCCCATAGTTTGATGTGAACCCATGTTACCAGTGTGGCTTCTACTGTATAGCATTTAACATCTACTGTTTGCCATTATCTGTTTAGTGTTAAGTGTTTACCATCCTGTGTTTACTGTTCATCATTTACCATTTAATGTTTACCATTTACCATTAGCATTTAGTAGAATGGGGTGTGTGGGGTACAAAATACAAAGTTGGTTTATTTTCATCATCTTGGTTTTCTAATACTGTGCTGAGTAGATGAGGGGCTGGGATTACAAAGCACACAGCTGGTCTGTATATAAATACTATGACTCGGAACCATTTTACGCTGGAGAGAATGAATACCTTTGACTTTCAAGGAAATAATAAAAATCACAGGTAAAATAGTTTTTTTATTTTCAAAAAAATAATGAATGTCTTTGACTTTTAAATGGAGGTTATGTAATTTTTAATAAGTATCTGGCACAGCATTTAAATACTTTGCTCTAATTGGATGGGAAAAGAGGAAATGGAGCGGTCAATTGCTTTGTTTCCATGCAAGGAGGTAAGGGTTTTCCATTAACACAGTTGCAATATTTCCACCAACTTGTGTTTGTAATACTGTACTGTGATTTTCTGGAGGTAAGTGGGAGGGGGAGGGGGTGTGACTTGGTGTGTCTATGAAAAGTAGTGTAATTCGTCACCAGTTTTACATACTATCCTGTGATTGGTATGAAAAAGGTGAGGGGAGCTGGTGTATAAAGTTCACAACTGGTCCATGATCCCTTATATGGAGAAGAGAAATTTTTAAATCTTCCATTACCACAGTTGTGATATTTCTACCATCTTTGATTTTTATCATGTAGTATAGCTGGCTGAGAATAAGGTGCAGTGCACTGTGCGATTGTTAGGAAATATGTAGAGAGGAGGGATTTTTAAATTTTTGAATTGGTTGGAGATAAGAATTGTTAATCCAGAGCGTGGTTATGTTCAGTTGGCAGGGGGGATAGATTTGCCTTCCTTTCAATTGTGTCACTCCTTAATAGGTCATTTGTTGTTTAGTAAAAATTTATGCTTATTGTGATTTCATTGCATTTTCTATTGTTCTCAGGTGACCGCTGTTCGACATGGTCTCGAAGGGGTGTCCAGGAATTGGTTATCTCAAGAAGGAGTTCTTGCAGTATGAATTGAGGATTCATGAACAACCTTTAATGGGCAGTGTTCCACAGTTCGCAGCTTGGTTGTGCGGGGTCTCAGATATACGGATATCCTTTACGGCGGGTATGATTGGTGAGGTAGGTGATGCCTTGCAATTTATTTTGAGCGCCGTTGATAAGATAGACTAGAGCCTTGCCTTTTTAGAGGATAGCCAGCCAACACATAGGCAGATATCTTGTATACAGTCCCAGTTAGTTGGCTGGCTCTGAGCACTATGCGACTGGTCATCAGTCGCCTAGAACTTAGAACTAATTAAACCTAACTAACCTAAGGACATCACACACATCCATGCCCCCCCCCCCCCCAGTTAGTTCATTTGGGGAACCACTTAAGAGATTTTGATTGCGTGGAAGTTAAAGACGCCGAGAGGCAGCAAACAGCAAATAAAACAAGTTACGAGTCATGTGCACGGTTTGCAAAGCAGAACCGCAGCCCTAAGTTAAAGACGCCGAAAGGCAGCAAATAAAACAAGTTACGAGTCATGTGCATGGTTTGCAAAGCAGAACCGCAGCCCTAAGTTTAAATATGGAAAGCGCTAGTTCGGAACAAGGGGACGTTGGTAGTCAGGGGCCTAACGACACTCAGAATTGTGACGTAAAGGTTCGCAGTCAGGTAGCCTTCGACTTGTTTGCTAAGCTGCCCAATCCAATTATGTGTTTATTTACTGGATTATCGGAATTGTCTGTCGATAATTTGAGTCAAGAGCTTTTGTGGTTATTAGCCAAGTTGGAGATTCAGGCAGATACCTTCCGTGTCCTGCACAAGGTAATGCTCCCGCTACTGTATCCCTTAACTAAAGGAGTGTTAAATGTATTAGTTTCGGAAGTTTTGACGAGTCAGCAGTCTATTAAATATCTGAGGACTTTAGTTATAGCTAGGTAATTGTCAGCTCGAATGCGAATCGAACTTGAGTGCAAGTTTCTTTGGCAAGTGCATGGCTCTGCTGAAACATTAGAACAATACATAGAGAGAGTCCATAACGCAATGTTGGCTCTGGATATGTCTAAGTCTGAGTCTGATGTCATATCTAACATTCTTGAGGGGATGCGCCCTGATGATTGGTCACGGCTAGATTTTGCTAGCCGACCGACTGGCCTTTCGGAGCTGGACCAAGTAGTGGAGTAAATTGAGGCCCTCGCATTCGCTGATTCCCAGCATAGTACCTATTATAGCACAGGGACACTATCTTTAGTTCCAGTGAATTGCAGGTTACGCGCTGACCCTGTTGTGCAGACTAAGAAGCATTGTTTTCACTGTGGCGACACTAATCACTTAATGCGCGATTGCTCTATTCCTAAGGGATCACAGGCAAACCTCGACGCCCTAGGAAGAGAGGGGGTAGGGATCGTAAGCTATCCTTCCGATGTGCACACATCTGTGCTCCCGGTAGGCCCCCTCTCCCCTAAGTTTGTCCTCACGAGGCAACAGAGCCCCTTCGTGTAGCGCTTGATTCCGGAAGTTCGGTGTCCTTGATCGATTTGGAGTTTTGTCGATTGAATAGGTTATCTGTTGTGAGGTCTACCTGGCAGAATTGTCGAGCTGCAACTGGAGAAGAGTTGCCTGTGGTGGGGGAAGTGCAGCGTAGCCCATCAATCTGTGATTTTACATGGCCAGTTACCATGTTGGTGGTTGAGGGATTAACTGTACTCTTACTCCTGAGCTGCGATTTCATTCAGCATACTGGGTTGGTATTAGAGTACGCTAGTCGCACATTAAGCATTAAGTTCAGACCGGAGGAAAAGATAGCGCTGTGTGCATGTGATCATTCTAACTTGGTCAGTATGGTGGGCAGCAAAGCCAACAGGTTTGGGGTTAGTCGCCTTCCTGATGATCTCGCGGCCCAGTTAATAGAATTGTTAGATGGGTTTCCTGACGTCCTTCCTGACAAACTTGGTGTAACTAGCCTGATTGAATATCACATTCATTTGTATGATGGGCTACCGGTTAGGCAGTCGCCGTATAGACTTTCTCCATCCAAAATGAGAATCCTGTAGTGGACTGACCCGACAGCCAATCCACTATGACTTGTAGCCGAATAGCACGCGTTAAGCTCACGCAGACTGGCGTGAGGTCTGGAACAGTTAAAGGACTTGATAGTAGCAGATAAAGTACGTAGTTGATGTAATACTTAACTTTATTCCATAATTGGTGAAATCGCTCTTGACTGTACATGTTTTACAATCTCAATATAAACTGGTAATGGCACCTTGCTAGGTCGTAGCAAATGACGTAGCTGAAGGCTATGCTAACTATCGTCTCGGCAAATGAGAGCGTATTTGTCAGTGTAGCATCGCTAGCAAAGTCGGCTCTACAACTGGGGCGAGTGCTAGGAAGTGTCTCTAGACCTGCCGTGTGGCGGCGCTCGGTCTGCAATTACTGACAGTGGCGACACGCGGGTCCGACGTATACTAGCGAACCGCAGCCAATTTAAAGGCTACCATCTAGCAAGTGTGGTGTCTGGCGGTGACACCACATTCCTCCCCCGCAAATCGGCGTACGGTTGTATTAGAAGGCTTCCGCCCGCCGTGGGGAGGACCCCATGTTGACGTATGCGACGAGGTGGGGAGCCTAACAACAGGCAAGGCTGTGCCACCCGCACCCGGCCATTCGGTCCGAGGGGAGCTAGGAAACGCCTGAAAACCTAGTCCAGGGTGCACGCCAACATGCGGTGTACGCGCCCGTAGAGAGACAGGAGGCGCCGAAGGGTCGACCTTCATCGGGTCGGAGCACCCGACGGGCGATGACGACAGATGGTCCGGAGCGGGCAAGAGTTCCATGGCGGAGGACAACTGGTCACGGGAAGCGATCGGCGGCGCGTGACCCAGGGAGACGTCCGGCGGCTGCAGCGACGCGTCCACTTCTGGCGTCGCCGGCGGAAGAACAGGCGGCGGCGGCGGCGCGTCGCCATGGGGCAAAATGGAAGGCAGCGTCGGTAACACCTGGGGCTGAGGCGAGCCAGTAGATGGGTCCCCAGGGCACTGACCGGACGGCACCGTCGCTGAAAGCAGACGGGGAGCGGCAGATCCCGTGCGACGACAGAGGCGAAGCTGATTGAGATGCCGACGCACCTCACCAGAGGCCCCCAAAACCAGATACATAGCGCGGCCGAGGCAGCGAAGAATGCGCCCTGCGAGCCAGCGCCGTGAACCTCGATAGTTGCGATATTAGACAACGTCGCCTGGGGCAAAAGCAGGTGTCTGCCGCTGCACAGGAACCTGATGCGGCGGATGTAGCAAAGACATCAAGGTTCGATGAGGGCGACCGTGAAGCAACTCAGCCGGCGAGCGACCTTCTCGAGGCTGAGAGCGATACGTGGACAAAAAGAGCAATAACGCGTCCTCCCGAGAATGCGACTCTTTCAACTTCAACATCTGTGACTTGAAAGTCCGGACCAAACGTTCAGCGGCACCGTTGGACTGGCGAAAACGGCGCGGACGTCAGATGTTGAATACCATTGGCCTTGCAGAATGACTGAAATTCTGCGAACATGAATTGTGGGCCATTGTCGGAAACAATAGTCTGTGGAAGACCTTCAATGCAAAAGATAGCAGATAACGCTTGGATGGTGGCAGAAGACGTCGTGGAAGACATCCGGACAACAAAAGGAAAATTACTGAAGGAATCTACCACAACCAACCATCGAGCATTCCAGAATGGACCAGCAAAATCGATGTGTAAGCGTTGCCAAGGGGAAGTGGCTTCTGGCCATGCAAAGAATTTCCGCGGCGGTGCGGATTGTTGTTCGGCACACGCTATGCAAGAAGAGCACATATTCGTAATCGCAGCATCGATTCCGAACCAAGTACAGTGCTGACGAGCAAACTGTTTCGTTCGCACTATACCCCAATGTCCTTGGTGGAGAAGCCGTAAGACAGAGGACTGTAACGAACGTGAGACCACGACCCTGGACTGATCATTATCAGAACGCAACAGCAAAACACCACGTCGTACAAAAAGTCTCTCCTTGTGAGCAAAAAATCGGCGAACCAACGGATCCTCGATCCATGACTTTGACAAGGGCCATTGCGTAGCAACAAAACGCAAAACGGTAGCAAGGACAGGGTCGGCAGCTGTGGCTGTAGCTACACGACGAAAATCAATCGGAAACGATTCGACCACGTCATCGGTTTCCGAATCAATGAACATGCAAGCAAGTTCGGAGGAATCGAATGCTCTATCCTCAGCAACAGGCAAACGGGACAACGCATCGGCGTTTCCGTGCTTAGCAGTGGACCGATAAAAGATATCGTAGCGGTACTGCGAGAGGAAAATAGACCAGCGAATGAATTTCTGCGCTGTATATGGAGGTACAGGCTTGGTCGGATAAAAAAGCGATGTCAAAGGTTTGTGGTCTGTGATGATGGTAAAGTGACGACCATACAAGAAATCATGAAACTTTGTTAACACCAAATACGAGAGCCAATGCTTCTTTCTCGATCTGGGAATAATTTCTTTGCGCAGACGACAGTAATTTGGACGCAAAGGCAATAGGGCGATCGTGCGAACCATCTCTGTGCGCAAGCACAGCACCGATCCCGAAATCCGATGCATCGACCATCAACAAAAGGGGTTTCTGGGGATCGAATGGCGTAAGGCAAGTAGTGCAAAGCAATGCCGATTTCAACTGGCGAAAGGCGCGTTCGCATTCCGTCGTCCAGACGAACGGAACACCTTTACGGCGTAAGCGATGAAGCGGAGCTGAAATGGAAGAGGCGTGGCGCACATATCTGTTATAGTAATTGATTTTTCCCAGCACACTCTGTAGCTGCTTCAAATTCTGCGGCGAAGGCAAGTCTTGTATGGCACGGAGGTGCTCTGGACTGGGATGTATGCCTTGGGCATTGAGTACATGTCCCAGATATGGCAAATCACGAGCAAAAAACACACATTTGTCCTTCCGCAAGCGAAGACCATTTTGTCGCAAGACCTGAAATAATGTTCGGAGGTTGGCTAAATGTTCGTCTTCCGTCTTTCCTGAGATCACAATATCGTCCAGATAGTTTGCTGCAGTAGGGACCGACGCACAAACAGTTTGTAGATATTGCTGAAACAATGCAGGGGCGGAAGCACACCCGAATGGCAGTCTTTTGAATCGATACAAACCAAGACGCGTGTTACCCACCAAAATGCGCTGGGATTCTTCGTCCACCGGTATTTGCAAGTACGCATCTGCTAGGTCCAACTTCGAAAAATATTTACCCGGGCACAAATTGTCAAAAAGATCTTCCGGGCGGGGTAAAGGAAAAGTTGCAATCACTAGTTGTGGATTCACTGTTGCCTTGAAGTCCACACAAAGTCTCAATTTTCCGGAAGGTTTTGGCAAAATTACTAAGGGTGAGGCCCAGAGAGAAGCCTGCACACGTTCAATTACCTTGTGATTCCAAACCTTTAACGTTTTTGCGACCTCATCGCGCAATGCGTGGGGAACATTGCGCGCTCTGAAAAATTTTGGTTGCGCGTTTACATTCAGTTCCAAATGTGCTTTATAGTTCTTAGCGCAACCAAGGCCCGGCGCAAAAATGTATGCAAATTCTTCACATAGACGAGAAACACTGGCTGAAGGCACAGACTGGTTCACTGATAGGACCTGATTGACTATAGACAAGTTAAACAACTGAAATAAATCTAAACCAAACAAGTTCACTGCACAAGAAGAATGAAGGACGTAAAAAGACACAAGTTTTGTTTGTCCCTTGTATGTTGCAAGAAGGTTGCACTGTCCTAACACAGGGAGCTCGTGACCTGAATATGTAGTTAGCTTAACATTGGCGGCACGCAACGGAGGTTTGCCCAGCTGTTTGTATGTGTCATGATTGAATAGTGAAACTGCAGCTCCAGTATCGAGCTGAAACAGTATCACTTTTCCGTGAAAGTCCAAATCTACAAAAAGTTTATTGTCCTGCTGACGACAAGAGCGACTGTCTCGTGCAACGTGAACTGACACCGGTACAGAATCGCTTGCGACATGACGGGATTTCCGGCGATGTCGACGCAAACTTTTTGTGGGACGAACACAGTCACCGTTAGAGAGAGTAGCACTGGGCAGAGTGGAATGAACTACATGAATTGCCATGGGCGAAGATTCACAAGCCCGAGTATCCTTGGTTCGATTCCGGCGCGAAGCAAAGGACCTGGAATGGTTGTGAGTGTCCGATCGGAGCTTTTTCTGGCAAACACTTTGAACATGGCCTTTTTTATTACAGAAAAAGCAAATAGCCTAGCATGACAGGCAATTCTCATGCGAATGTTTAGTAGCACACCGCGGGCATGATTTCACCGCATTTGCATGCTGGCGTGGAACACGTGGCTGAGGGCCAGGCAGCTTTGGCGCGGCCGGGCGCGAGGACTGTTTACTGTTCCGTGCAGCTCGCCCGGCGGGCCGGTTAACGTGACACACAGGTGGCGAAGTTTCAAATGATTCCTGAGCAAAGTCAAGTGTGTCCTGCCGATCCAATATGTCCATCACTTGTTGAAGGGAGGGATTGAGGGATTGACTAGTTTCAAAATCTGTTCCCTTATACGAACATCAGAAACGTTCTGTGGAATTGCATCACGCACCATAGTATCTGAATAAGGGAGTCCACATTCACACTCAAAAGCACAATCCCTAGTAAGGCCTTGCAATGTTGCAACCCACTCCCTATTAGTCTGACCGGCCGTACATTTTGTACGAAAGAATGTATACCTTTTTGCAACTACATTGACAGTTTCTTTAAAATAAGCATCTAATGCCGACAAAATTGCGTCGTAGGACAGAGCTGCTACATCACTTCGGGGAAATAACTTCACTATCACACGGTAGGTGGACACACCTACACAATAAAGCAAAAAAGGCTGCCGCTCAATACCTTGAATTCTGTAGGCGGCGAGATGAAATCCAAATTGGCGTGACCACTCCGTCCAGCTTTCCAGTGCCGGATCATAAGGACGAAAAGGTGGTGTAACTGCGTGTTGTGGCTGCGGTAGCGGTGGAGCGGCGGCTGCTGCATCGTGTTGCATTGCACGTTGACCCTGGACGAACTGTCCAAGGGCATCCAATAAGGCCTGTGTCTGCTGATTCTGCAAGCGATAAAATTCGGACAGTACATCTGGAGATTGTGGCGAAGCGATGACACAAGTAAATTAGAACAATACGAACGCGAGTTGGCCTCATCGCCAACTGTAGTGGACTGACCCGACAGCCAATCCACTATGACTTGTACCCGAATAGCACGCGTTAAGCTCACACAGACTGGCGTGAGGTCTGGAACAGTTAAGGGACTTGATAGTAGCAAATAAAGTACGTAGTTGATGTAATACTTAACTTTATTCCATAATTGGTGTACATCGCTCTTGACTCTACATGTTTTACAATCTCAATATAAACTGGTAATGGCGCCTTGCTAGGTCGTAGCAAATGACGTAGCTGAAGGCTATGCTAACTATCGTCTCGGCAAATGGAAGCGTATTTTTCAGTGTAGCATCGCTAGCAAAGTCGGCTCTACAACTGGGGCGAGTGCTAGGAAGTGTCTCTAGACCTGCCGTGTGGCGGCGCTCGGTCTGCAATCACTGACAGTGGCGACACGCGTGTCCGACGTATACAAGCGGACCGCGGCCGATTTAAAGGCTACCACCTAACAAGTGTGGTGTCTGGCGGTGACACCACAAATCCTAAAGGAAAAATTGGACACTATGTTGCAGGAGGGCGTTATCAGACCGTCGACCTCGTCTTACGCTTCACCATCATTTCTTGTTCCTAAAGCCGGTGGTAAGGATTATAGACCTGTAATTGATTATCGGTTATTGAATAAGAAGGTTATGTTGGAATCCGTTCCCTTACCCGATATTCATACTTGTTTTACGTGGTTTTCAGGGGCGAGATGGTTCACTGTTCTTGATCTTAATCAAGCTTATCTTCAGATTCCCCTTAGTGAGGAATCAAAACATGTTACCGCATTCTTCAAAGACTGGAACCTCTTTGAATTTAACAGAGTTCCCTTTGGTTTAGCTCCTGGGGCCGCAGTATTGTCACGTTGGACCGTTGTTTGGGAGATTTAAAACTTAAGTGTGTGTGCAACTATCTGGATGATGTTGTGGTGTATAGCCGAACCTTCGAAGAACACCTTTCCCATCTTGAACAGGTGCTGCGTAGATTTCGTTCCGCTGGATTGACCTTTAAGCCGGTCAAGATTACTCTTGCTAGACAGCAAGTTTCATTTTTAGGCCATCTTGTCTCAGGCGACGGAGATAGAATTTATCAATAGCGGACCAGTGGGATTAAGAAATTTCCGACCCCAAGGACAAAGAAGCAGGTCGAGCGTTTTATCGGCATGGCGAATTATTTTCGCAGCTTCGTTCCTAATTTCGCACAGTTGGCTGCCCCTCTCAATGACTTGCGAAAGAAAGGCCAAGAGTTTACCTGGGGAGACAGCCAACAAAATGCTTTCGAGGCGATTAAGACCGCAATTGCTAACCATCCCGTTTTGGTAGTTCCCGATTTCCAGAAACGTTTTGTAGTCCAAACCGATGCTTCCAAAGCCGGGATAGCAGCCGTCCTTCTTCAAGATCAGGGCGTGAAGTGCCCCCTTGCCTTTGCTTCAAGGAAGCTCACCGCTACAGAGTTAAACTATTCTGTTTATGGGTGTGAGGCTCTTGCAGTGCTCTTCGCCTTGGAGAAATTTCGATTTTATTTGGAACATAGGGAGTTCTAACTCTAAACCCACAATCAAGCATAGAGTTTGGTGGGTCCTAGCTCGACCTGGAAAAACCCGGAGGATTGCTAGGTGGGCGGTCCGTATTCCGCCTTTTCTTTTAAGGTGCTTCGTATTAGAGGCTCCGACAATCAGGTAGCTGACGCCCTTAGCAGAATGTTTACTGAAGACCTCGAATCTCAGCTAGGGGGAGAGCATGACTCTGGTAGTCAAGTGGTGAGTAGTGTCCTCACAGAGATCCCTCAATTATTCATTGACCTTAAAATCAAGCAGAATGAGGATCTGTATTTGGGTCCGATCAAGCGGAAGGTGACTGCTGGCGAAGGCCTGCCCTGTTACTCTTTAAGGAATGGAATACTCTGTAAAGAGTTCGTAAGTCTGGAGACGATAGGATTTGCTTACCACTTGATTTAGTTTCACCTCTCTTTCAGTATTTTCATAATTCTGTACTAGGAGGGCACCTTGGCTTCTATAAACCCTTGGCCAAGGTGTGGGCCCATGTGACGAGGCCATCCCTGTACCGCGATGTGCGGCGGCTCGTCAGTCAGTGTGACGACTGTAGAAGGAGCGAGGCCAGTTCTCACGCCCCTTTGGGTCTACTTCAATCTCAAAGAGAGCAGCGACCGATGGATAATATGTTTATCGACTTTGTAGGACCTATGCCTAGGACTAAGGGAGGGTATCGTTACATCTTCGTCGCCGTGGATGACTTTTCGCGTATTGTATGGTTGCTGCCCAATACCTGGGTCACTACGAGTATAACCATACGTCATCTGACCCGTATTTTTTTATGGTTTGGCCCCCCTGAAACAACTTGTTAGCGATAATGCGCCTGCCTTTGTGTCAAGAGAGTTTAAACAGTTTTGCTTCCGTAGTGGAATCGGGCATATTACTAGTACCCCTTATTATCCCCAAGCATCCTTGGCAGAAAGGGTTAACCGTAACCTAAAGGCAGCGCTTATACTTTATCACACCAAATCCCCCAGTAGGTGGGATACTACACACCCGGGGTTAAATTCCGGTTTCAACACGGCCCAGCATGAAACTTCTAGGGTAGTTCCGGCTGAGTTAATGTTGGCATATCCAATCAAATCGCCTCTATCCAATCTTTGGCAGATCAATTACTTGTTGCCGTTTTCCATTACTCTGGATACCCTTAGGGAAAATTGGCAACGTGCTCGAAACAACATCGAGTTAGCCCATCGACGGCAAGCCGAATGTTATAACCAAGGCAGAAGCGTTTTTCAGGCTAAGACCGGGGATAAGGTGTTTATAAAGAACATCGCTGGTCGGAAAGCTCGTGATATGGGAACTCGTAAATTTTTGCAGCGTTACTTGGGACCGTGTGTTGTCACTAGAGTCTTAGGTCTTGTTAATTTGTTAGTTAAGCTTCAATGGGGAAGAGGTTCAGAGTGCACCTTAGTCAAATCAAGCCTGTTAGATAAGTCTCTTTTCCTTCTTTCTGTGGTGGTAAGACAAAGGGGGAGGAGGCTGGACAGGTTTGAGCGGGGGAGGTTGAGCCATGGTGCACCTTTTCTGGCACACTAGGTCTTTGGCACGACTATCCATTAGGCCGGTATTACACTATCAAATTTCTATGTCAAATATCTTTGTCCAATATCTTTGTCAAAGATATTTGATGGTGTAATAGGGAACTTTGTCAAATGTCGTTCAATATTTGATCAAATCTAGGGCCTCACTGTAGATTTGATCAAATAAGTCGCTTGTCTTCTGTTCACTGCAATGTGACACGTTACCACATGGAGCACTAGCATCGCTGCATTCTGTCATCTGTAGTATTTTTATAAACATTGCGGGTAAATACAATTGATGTGTGCCCACAACCACAAAATTAATAGAGATGTATGAAACTGATGAGGCGCTTTACAACGTGAGGCAAGCTGAATACAAAAATAGATTACGAAGATTGGAGACCTGACGTAACCTAACCTAACCCTCTCCTGTAGCAAGGAATCGGAGTGTTACAGTGAGCCTGTCTTCTGCAGATGTAGCTGTTCTTAAGTGTATATTGTGCTTTGTGATATGAGGATACACTTCATTGAGCACATACAGAAATGTATGCTCATCCATTCTTGAGTAATTGATGTACGACTTGACGTCCTTCACTATAAGCTCACGTAACAAGTTTTGTTGAATGCTTTTATCGTGTCGTCGTAAAACCCACGGCTTCACCCAGGTATGTTTCCTTTTTTTTTCCCTGCTTCTTTTGCGCGTATGCACACAGTGCAATTGCGATACATGCAACTGCTGCGGTTAATAACAAGTTGTTGATGTCAGCCATCTTGAACTTTGACGAAAAATATGATGAAAGTGTAATACCCCTTCTAGCGCTACGTCGAAGATCTTTGTCAAATATATTTGACGGAATATTTGATCACATCCTTGATCAAATCTTTGACAGAGAAATTTGATAGTGTAATACCGTCCTTACCTGGGTGTACTACGATCTTTGCCGCTGTTGTGATCTGGTGGTGGGTATCTGCAGTCGGGGAGTTGGTCGTCGGACTCGTTATGAGGCGCTAGGACGTGCTTGAGGGGACGAAGGAGTAAAACACGGGCGGCCAGCAGCGGTCTATCTTGCAGGACGGTCAGGAATTTGTGGAGCCCTTGCCTGATGTCAACTCCGGGAGATGCTCGTCGCATTGCGTTGGTGCCTGTTTTCTTGCACAGACCCATTCCTCGAGACTATCTCGAACAACGCTTCTCCATTGAAGGTGGAAGTGGTTTTGGTGCCTTTGTTTGGTGGAACTATTTGCATTGTAGCGACTATCACTTGTTGGTTGCTCTAATGTATGTGCTGTTGAAGTAAGAGCAAGGTGTGTGATCGCATGGAGACCAGCTGTCACTACCTCCTTTACGGAAACCAGCGTCCTCAAAATATGTAGTAACTGTAAGGTATTGAAGATACTAGCTCATAGTCTAGTTCTGATTTTATGCATACCAAGCTTACATAATTGCCAGTTACATTACAGACCTACGCAACCAAATGAAAGTGCACAAACCTAGTTTTGTTGTGTAGTTGTGCATTTGAATAATGTAATATTATCTTTAAATTATTTCCGTGTCATCTTCGTACACATTGTCGGCCTTAATAATATGTGTAAATATTGTTGGGTAAACTATGAGTGTAAAGGTCTGATATTATTTTACAGCATTGCATTTGTGTACAAGTCTTAGTTTAAATGTTTTACAGCATTGATATTGCTGCAAAATTTAAGTAGTTTCTATTGAAAGCACTTACCGGTTTTTTAACTTATATTTTGAGGTTCGCCGATGACATTGTGATTCTGTCAGAGACAGCAAAGGATTTGGAAGAGCAGTTGAACGGAATGGACAGTGTCTTGAAAGGAGAGTATAAGATGAACATCAACAAAAGGAAAACGAGTATCATGAAATGCAGTCGAAATAAGTCGTGTGATACTGGTGGAATTAGATTAGGAAATGAGACACATAAAGTAATAAAGGAGTTTTGCTATTTGGGGAGAAAAATAACTGATGATGGTCGAAGTAGAGAGGATATAAAATGTAGACTGGCAATGGCAAGGAAAGCGTTTCTGAAGAAGAGAAATTTGTTAACATCGAGTATAGATTTAAGTGTCAGGAAGTCATTTCTGAAAGTATTTGTATGGAGTGTGGTCATGTATGGAAGTGAAACGTGGACTATAAATAGTTTAGACAAGAAGAGAATAGAAGCTTTCGAACTGTGGTGCTACAGAAGAATGCTGAAGATTGGATGGGTAGATCACATAACTAATGAGGAGGTATTGAATAGAATTGGGGAGAAGATGAGTTTGTGGCACAACTTGACTAGAAGAAGGGATCCGTTGGTAGGACATGTTCTGAGGCATGAAGGGATCACCAATTTAGTATTGGAGGGAAGCGTGGAGCGTA
The DNA here is from genome assembly GCF_023864275.1 of Schistocerca cancellata. Lineage (NCBI taxonomy): Eukaryota > Metazoa > Arthropoda > Insecta > Orthoptera > Acrididae > Schistocerca > Schistocerca cancellata. The sequence goes on along the minus strand of NC_064635.1, from coordinate 157,766,963 downwards.
AAAATCGTAGAGGGAGACCAAGAGATGAATACACTAAGCAGATTCAGAAGGATGTAGGTTGCAGTAGGTACTGGGAGATGAAGGAGCTTGCACAGGATAGAGTAGCATGGAGAGCTGCATCAAACCAGTCTCAGGACTGAAGACCACAACAACAACAACAACATTGTTTATTGATCTCTTAACTTATATTAATTGATGTTTGCTTGGTGTTTGCCGTGTTTTCTGTGAGTTGGGGTGCGTGGGCGCGGCGCCACGTTCCGCTTCGGTGCACAGAAGTTGTGACGTGCCGTTTAATGGGCCCCGGCGTTTAGGTGTTGTTTTGGACGGCTGGTCTGCTGCTTCCAGCATTTTAAGTTAAGTTACCTTTTGCCCAGGGCACCCTCGCATCACTGCCATTTGATAAACATTTAACATCTCTCATGTACTTAAAAAAATAATTTTAATTTTGTTTACCAATGAATTATATTAAGTGTAACTTATTGTGCTGGTTGCGTTATGGCTCAGAGAAAATTTTTATCTGATCCACCTTTTTAAATTACTTAAGATTTATTGTTCATTAAGTAATTCTAATTTTGTGCTTTCTTCAGAAGGAAAGTATTGGTCATTTTGGATATAGTTTTTAAGACGGCCACGTAATGATTGTATGTTAGCTGTTTTATAAATGTGGTCTTGAATAAATTGTTAATTTATTTATTTATTAGTTGTGTTTAAGGAGTGACATTATTGGGGCTTGACATTTCTCTCTTTCTCTCTTTCATCGTCATTCACTTTTCCTCCACAATTTTTCCTGGACTTGCACGATGGTATCAGAACTTTAGCAGGTATAACTTTTCATTTCGACGTCACATATTCATTTCCTGCTGTTTAAAATTCTTTACTCCAATTTTTCTCCCATAATTTTTCGTTTCACTTTCTTTTTCTGGCTGATCCTCTGGATCACATTTCTTCCTCCGCCTTCCACTGTACTTTGTTATTTCATTGCCAGGCTGCGGTTGAATTAGATCAATTTCTTCGTCCTTGAAGATTTTTTAACTGTCTTTTGTACGGCTATATTCCCTCAATCATTGCTTTCATCACTACTTTCGGCATCACTTGGAACATATTCATCAGAATCTTCAAAAACATCTTCATCAGAACTTGAAATCACGTCTGCCAATAATGACGACCATGAATTTCCTTCTGTAATGGTACTGGGATGACCTTAAAGAAAATAAAAATGAAATAAATTTAAAAGGCGGTTGATAATATTTTAGATTGGCATTGAATAGAGATACCAGTCAATTTATGGTCTTGTTTTGGAAAAATTAGGGATAAATGCTCCTGATACTAGTTTATTTTAGTAAACTTACCTTCAAGGCAAAGTGATGACTTCAGCGGTGATATTTCAGATGTAGTTTGTTCCTCAAGTTCTTCCTTATCGCCTCTGTGAAACATGTTTGTGTCCACCATGACTGTCTAGACTCCTCACTAACAATGTGCCGAATGGTAAGGGTAATTGTTGAAGGAACAACTCTTATTATTGTGTAGTCCCGCCATATTTAAGTCCAATGCCACAGCACTGTTTCAGTTGTTGAGACCATCCGTCAGCAAAAAAGGCCAAGGGCAAGATTGGCCCTTTTATGCCGATTGGAAACTTAATAAAACACTTTGGGGCTTACAACTTAAAACCCCTAGTATCTCTCATCCTATGGGGCTTAGGCATTGGCCGTTTTAACAATATGAAGGGCATGTGAAACTATATAGCGTACACCAATAAAACCAGTTTTGACGAATATTGACATTGGCCCTTTCAGAACCAAGCACAGATTTATAAGAATTAATGTAAAAACAGGCAGGCTTCCTGTTTTGAAAACATCAAAAATGTGTGAGTATTCAATTACTAACAAACACTGGTTTTCTACGTACAAAACTTGATTACTGAAAACTAGTTGCCAATAGCTTTTTTGGTGCCATGTCAGACTACTGTAGTAGTATAGGTATGGACATTCTAGCACAGCTAGAATCCATAAAGACACAATCTTGAACTCAGTCATGGAGCTTTTTTCAAGATCATACATGTTACTACTGATGACCTCACATGGATGGCGTTATAAGTTCTATTATCGTCCATATCAGTGGGCGACCACAACCTCTGCCCCCTCCTGAGCCATGGTGCGCCTTTTCTGGCACACCAGATCTTTGGCACGACTATCGAGTACCCGGGTGTACTACGACCTTTGCCTCTGTTGTGATCTGGTGGCGGGTATTTGTGGTTGGGGAGTTGGTAGTCGGACTCGCTACGACTTTCTAAGTCACAATTAGTAGCAGAGCGTGGTATCGATCCACGGACATCTACATCTACATCCATACTCCGCAAGCCACCTGACGGTGTGTGGCGGAGGGTACCTTGAGTACCTCTATCGGTTCTCCCTTCTATTCCAGTCTCGTATTTTTCGTGGAAAGAAGGATTGTCGGTATGCCTCTGTGTGGGCTCTAATCTCTCTGATTTTATCCTCATGGTCTCTTCGCGAGATATACGTAGGAGGGAGCAATATACTGCTTGACTCCTCGGTGAACGTATGTTCTCAAAACTTCAACAAAAGCCCATACCGAGCTACAGAGCGTCTCTCCTGCAGAGTCTTCCACTGGAGTTTATCTATCATCTCCGTAATGCTTTCGCGATTACTAAATGATCCTGTAACGAAGTGCACTGCTCGCCGTTGGATCTTCGCTATCTCTTCTATCAACCCTATCTGGTACGGATCCCACACTGCTGAGCAGTATTCAAGCAGTGGGCGAACAAACGTACTGTAACCTACTTCCTTGGTTTTCGGATTGCATTTCCTTAGGATTCTTCCAATGAATCTCAGTCTGGCATCTGCTTTACCGATGATCAACTTTATATGATCATTCCATTTTAAATCACTCCTAATGCGCACTCCCAGATAATTTATGGAATGAACTGCTTCCAGTTGCTGACCTGCTATATTGTAGCTAAATGATAAGCGATCTTTCTTTCTATGTATTCGCAGCACATTACACTTGTTTACATTGAGATTCAATTGCCATTCCCTGCACCATGTGTCAATTCGCTGCAGATCCTCCCGCATTTCAGTACAATTTTCCATTGTTACAACCTCTTGATATACCACAGCATCATCCGCAAAAAGCCTCAGTGAACTTCCGATGTCATCCACAAGGTCATTTATGTATATTGTGCATAGCAACGGTCATACGACACTCCCCTGCAGCACACCTGAAATCACTCTTACTTCGGAAGACTTCTGTCCATTGAGAATGACATGCTGCGTTCTGTTATCTAGGAACTCTCCAATCCAATCACACAATTGGTCTGATAGTCCATATGCTCTTACTTTGTTCGTTAAACGACTGTGGGGAACTGTATCGAACGGCTTGCGGAAGTCAAGAAACACGGCATCTACCTGGGAACCCGTGTCTATGGCCCTCTGAGTCTCGTGGACGAATAGCGCGAGCTGGGTTTCACACGATCGTCTTTTTCGAAACCCATGCTGATTCCTACAGAGTAGATTTCTAGTCTCCAGAAATGTCATTATGCTCCAACATAATATGTGTTCCAAAATTCTACAACTGATCGACGTTAGAGATATATGTCTATAGTTCTGCACATCTGTTCGACGTCCCTTCTTGAAAACGGAGATGGCCTATGACCTGTGCTCTTTTCCAATCCTTTGGAACGCTACGCTCTTCTAGAGACCTACGGCACACTGCTGCAAGAAGGGGGGCAAGTTCCTTCGCGTACTCTGTGTAAAATCGAACTGGTATCCCATCAGTTCCAGCGGCCTTTCCTCTTTTGAGCGATCTGTCGTCTATTTCGATATCTACCATTTTATCATCTGTGCGACAATCCAAAGAAGGAACTACAGTGCAGTCTTCCTCTGTGAAACAGCTTTGGAAAAAGACATTTAGTATTTCGGCCTTTAGTCTGTCATCCTCTCTTTCAGTACCATTTTGGTCACAGAGTGTCTGGACATTTTGTTTCGATCCACCTACCGCTTTGATATAAGACCAAAATTTCTTAGGATTTTCTGCCAAGTCAGTACATAAAACTTTACTTTCGAATTCATTGAACACCTCTAGCATAGCCCTCCTCACACTACATTTCGCTTCGCGTAATTTTTGTTTGTATGCAAGGCTTTGGCTATGTTTATGTTTCCTGTGAAGTTCCCTTTGCTTTCGCAGCAGTTTTCTAACTCGGTTGTTGTGCCACGGTGGCTCTTTTCCATCTCTTACGATCTTGCTTGGTACATACTCATCTAACGCATATTGTACAATGGTTTTGAACTTTGTCCACTGATCCTCAACACTATCTGTACTTGAGATAAAACTTTTGTGTTGAGCCGTCAAGTACTCTGAAATCTGCTTTTTGTCACTTTTGCTAAACAGAAAAATCTTCCTACCTTTTTTAATATTTCTATTTACGGCTGAAATCATCGATACAGTAACCGCTTTATAGTCGCTGATTCCCTGTTCTGCGTTAACTGTTTCAAATAGGTCGGGTCTGTTTGTCACCAGAAGGTCTAGTATGTTATTGCTCTGAGTCGGTTCCCTGTTAAACTGCTCAAGGTAGTTTTCAGATGAAGCACTTAAAAAAATTCACTGGATTCTTTGTCCCTGCCACCCGTTGTAAACGTTTGAGTCTCCCAGTCTATACCCGGAAAATTAAAATGTCCACCCAGAACTATAACATGGTGGGGAAGTCTACTCGAAATATTTTCCAAATTATCCTTCAGGTGCTCAGCCACCTCTGGGTTATGAGCCCAGCACGCTCCCACGCTCTGGCGACATTGATTTCATAAAGGAACACATTAACATGTTTCCTTCCTACGAAAGCCATTATTCTCGATCTCATTCTTCTAAAAAATATTTATCTCCAGACTTGAATATTTCAGCAATGTACCGGCTCTGTCAAGAATTTTTCAAAACCAAAGGTATGAAGCCAAGAAGTGAGGCGTGTTACCGAAGAGTTTTATTGACCTGTTTCAATCTTAGCTTCCACAAACCGAAGACTGACACTTGTGCAAAATGTGACAAACACGTTATGATGCTGAAGAATTGTACTGATGATGCTGAAAGTTGTAAGGTTGAAATGGAACAGCAACATTTGGATTTATCCTAGGCTGCTTACGATCAGAAAGACAGTAATAAAAAGAAAGCTGAGCAGAATTCCAATATGCAGAAATGTCTACCCTCTCCTTTTCTACGTTGTGGAGTGGCATTTTACAAAAGACAACTTTGGACCTTCAGCTTGACCATCTAAGTAAAGAGACATAAAGAATGTTCTCCAGTATGTTACATTTGGAATGAAACAGTGGCAGGAAGAGGTGACCAAGAAATAGCTTCTTGTCTATATGATCATTTGATGAAACTGGCCAACGAAAGGTACACCTGTACAGCGATTCGTGGACCACACAAAACAATAATATTTTTATTGCCATCATGTTTCTGAGAGTAGTGGAAGAATTCATAATTCAGGGAAGACGTTTGGAAATCAACCACAAGTTTCTTGAATTTGGACATACTGACTTGGAAGTTGACTCAATTCACGCAGCCATTGAGAAGAAAAAGAAAACAACAACTGTTGAAGTAGAACTGCCAAGAGACTGGGCCAAATTAATACGCATGGTCCCCGAAAGCCACCCATAACTGCAATAGACCTGGAACAAAAGGACCTCTACAAATTTAAAGACCTGATGAGAAGTCATTATCTGCAAGAAAATTAACACAGAAGGAATCCTATTGTTTGAAACAAGATAAAATAGATGAAGTATCACTCAGATATGCCAGGAATTGTCTCCTACAAACACAGTTACTCCTCAGAAGAACCATTCAGGATTATAAATCTGAACAGAAAGAAAACTCGATGCTTGTCTATGCCAAAACTTGCACCTATTTCTGAAGACATCATACCTATTTCAGAAAAGAAATTATAGGACTTAAGGGATCTCTTTCCGTACATCAATGTAAGTAGTCGTCCATTCTACATGCAGTTCATCAATCAAATGAGAGCCAATAGACAGTCAGATGAAAGAGATAAACAGATATCTTACGAAGGGAGGATGAGGATGGTGACGACGGAAACGAGTGATATATTTTTCCTGTCTCCCCTTCTATAGTGTCAACCATAGTGTATCCAAATTATTTGAATGATATTAAGAATTTTGAATAAAGTTTCCCCGCTGTTTACAAGACCGAACAGTGTTTTCATGATTTACGGAGATAAAATGTGTCTTTTGGAACATGTAACAGTTGCTATCAGTTATTAAATTGCAGAGGAATGAATAAAGTGATTGAATTAATCTTAAAATTACCTGTTTCTGGTTATTCAGTGTACCTGACCCTGATGTCCAAATGGGCAATGTCAAATAATTTAAAAGAGTTCATGATTTTAAAGCAGGCCAATATCCTCGTAAGTCCTTTAATTCTGAAGTTGAATATTCTAGAAATTTATTATTTAAAAATAAGCTTTACTTAAGATGATTTACTATAATGATGGTAAGAAATAACCACAAATAGCCGGCCGGAGTGGCCGTGCGGTTCTAGGCGCTACAGTCTGAAGCCGAGCGACCGCTACGGCCGCAGGTTCGAATCCTGCCTCGGGCATGGATGTGTGTGATGTCCTTAGGTTAGTTAGGTTTAATTAGTTCTAAGTTACAGCCGACTGATGACCTCAGAAGTTAAGTCGCAGAGTGCTCAGAGCCATTTGAACCATTTTTGAACCAGCCCCAAATATACCGTTAATAGAATGAGATTTTCACTCTGCAGCGGAGTGTGCGCTGATATGAAACTTCCTGGCAGATTAAACTGTGTGCCCGAGCGAGACTCGAACTCGGGACCTTTGCCTTTCGCGGGCATCTGCTCTACCATCTGAGCTACCGAAGCACGACTCACGCCCGGTCGGTAGCTCAGATGGTAGATCGCTTGCCCGCGAAAGGCAAAGGTACCGAGTTCGAGTCTCGGTCGGGCACACAGTTTTAATCTGCCAGAAAGTTTCATACTGTTAATAGTTGTCAGAAAATGACAGAAAATATTCATAAACTTATAAAACTAAGACTCTTGACATTGGCCCTTTTAGAACCAAGAAATAGAAATCTCCTACGTCCCATTTGTTGCCATCTTTTTACACTACTTACATATACTGTGTAAATGTGGGTGCAAATATTGAGAACAGGTTAATATTTTTATATAATTTATTTAAAAAAACGCAACTGTTTATACACAACAGACACATTTCTGGAGTGCTGGCTTCAGCTAAGCATGTTTATCAGCTGCCGGTCGTTCCATTTCCTGGCCTCATCCTGAGGGGTGCGCCCAAATCTATTCCTGGCCCCCTTGTCGGCGCCTGCCTCCAACAGTGCAGCTGCTGCATCTGCGTGCCCATTGTACGCTGCCCAGTGCAGCGGAGTCGTCGCATTCTCCTCCGTGGCGTTGGGGTCGGCACAGGACGCCACCAGAAACCGCACGGCAGCCGTGTGTCCAGTCATTGCAGCCAGGAACAGGGGCGTGTTCTGCCAGATGTCCCTCGCCTCCAGGTCAGCCCCTGCGGAAAGCAAAGCCTTCGCCGCCTCCACTTGCCCCTGTCGTGCTGCCCAGAACAGGGCGGTCCATTCCCACTGACCCTTGGCCTCGACGTTTGCCCCTGCAGCCAGTAGACACTTGGCCATCTCCACCTGTCCATTTCTTGCCACCCAGTGCAGGGCGGTCCAACCGTCGCTGTCCGTCGCTCCCACGTCCGCACCTGCAGCCAGCAGGGCTCGCATTTCTGACATTCGTGACTGCTGAGCTGCTTCCAGCAGCCTCCTGCCCTTCTCTCTTCCCGAAAGTCTCCTGCACAAAACAAAGACATTCTCACACGTTACCATACACACATCTGATCACGGAAGCAGAACTACGGACAGATCTACACTATTGGCCACTAAAAGTGCTACACCACGAAGATGACGTGCTACAGACGCGAAATTTAACCAACAGGAAGAAGCTGCTGTGATATACAAATGATTAGGTTTTCAGAGCATTTACACAAGGTTGGCGCCGGTGGCGACACCTACAACGTGCTGGCATGAGGGAAGTTTCCAACCGATTTCTCATACACAAACAACAGTTGACGGGCGTTGCCTGGTGAAACGTTGTTGTGATGCCTCGTGTAAGGAGGAGAAATGCGTACCATCACGTTTCCGACTTTGATAAAGGTCGGATTGTAGCATATCGCGATTGTGGTTTATCGTATCGCGACATTGCTGCTCGCGTTGGTCCAGATCCAATGACTGTTAGCAGAATATGGAATCGGTGGGTTCAAGAGGGTAGTACGGAATGCCGTGCTGGATCCCATCGGCCTCGTATCACTAGCAGTCGAGATGACAGGCATCTTATCCGCATGGTGGTAACGGATGGTGCAGCCACATCTCGATCCCCGAGTCAACAGATGGGGACGTTTGCAAGACAATAACCATCTGCACGAACAGTTCGACGACGTTTGGAGCAGCATGGACTATCAGCTCGAAGACTGTGGCTGTGGTTACCCTTGACGCTGCATCACAGACAGGAGCGCCTGCGATGGTGTACTCGACGACGAACCTGGGTGCACGAATGGCAAAACGTAATTTTTTCGGATGGTTCCAGGTTCTGTTTACAGATGGTCGCATCCGTGTTTGGCGACATCGCCGTGAACGGACATTGGAAGCGTGTATTCGTCATCGCCATACTGGCGTATCATCCGGCGTGATGATATGGGGTGCCATTGTTTACACGTCTCGGTCACCTCTTGTTCGCATTAACGGCATTTTGAACAGTGGACGTTTCATTTCAGATGTTTTACGACCCGTGGCTCTACCCTTCATTCGATCCCTGCTAAACCCTACATTTCAGCAGGATAATGCACGATCGCATGTTGCAGGTCCTGTACGGGCCTTTCTGGATACAGAAAATGTTCGACTGCTGCCCTGGCCAGCACATTCTCCACATCTCTCACCAACTGAAAACGTCTGGTCAATGTTGGCTGAGCAACTGGCTTGTCACAATACACCAGTCACTACTCTTGATGAACTGTGGTATCGTGTTGAAGCTGCATGGGCAGCTGTACCTGTACACACAATCCAAGCTCTGTTTGACTCAATGCCCACGCGTATCAAGGCCGTTATTACGGCCAGAGGTGGTTGTTCTGGGTTCTGATTTCTCAGGATCTATGCACGCAAATTGCGTGAAAATGTAATCACATGTCAGTACTAGTATAATATATTTTTCCGATGAATACCCTTTATCATCTGCATTTCTTCTTGGTGTAGAAATTTTAATGGACATTAGTGTAAAAGCACACATGTGCAAACCGAGCTAGGTGTCGCAGAGGTTAGCACGCTTCACTCTCATTTGGGAGGACGGCGGTTCAAACACTGACCCGGCCATTCTGATTTAGGTCTTCCGTGATTTCCCTAAGTAGCTTAAGGCAAATGCACGGACGGTTCCTTCGAAGGGGCATGGCCGACTTCCTTCCCCATCCTTCCCTAGTCCGTAGAGATTGATGACCTCGCTGTGTAGTCCCCTCCCCCGAACCAACCAAGACATCTGCAGTGACAAACGATGAATCTACAATTCTCTCCCTTCAGTGATGCAGAGCACTGGGACTGCCTCTGTATATTAAGGTACAAATGTATCTCTCTCACAAAATCTTCATCCACTCTACGCTGAAAAGTCCTACATTCCATCTAATTCAGTTGTCCCACTTTTGTCATGCTGATTGCTGCCACTATGTTCCTTTGCCCTCTGGATGTCACTGTTAAGCAGTCGTTGGCCTCCAGTGAAAGAGCACGCAGCCAATACTGCCTGTAGTAATCTCTTCTGACACTTGAAAATGTGACGAAGCTAATCACATCTCCAGGTTTTTACAAAAACTATTCTGTCGTGGTAGAAAAAATTCAGCTCCTTTATTCGCAAATATCTTGACACACCATCATCAGGGATACAAGAAACCATTTAGCCAAAATGATTCACATTTAGCAACAATACTAACTCGCCTCTACTATCCCTCCGCAAACACACATGTTGGCGCCTGCACACATTCACTTTGCACAGATAAAACGTCTGCACAATAATAGGACACACACACACACACACACAGACTTGCAGTCTTAATTCTTGTGATGGCAATGCCTCTCAAGGTAACAGCAAAACATGTAGGTCATAAGAGTAAATGCACATTTCATGCATTTGTCTAATTTACGATATGAAAATTTGCTCAAAGTGAATCTGAGCTTCCTGAACACCTCGGAGATCTCTCACGCCGCTGTAGATACTGAGAAAAGATGGACATCATGTCATCAGTATGTGAAGCCCCCTGTACAATGACCGTAACAGCTGAGTGTTGCTTTTCCTCAGATGTAAAATGAACCAAATTCTTTATAAGTGAATGGAGTTAACAGCAAATTTATTTTGTTACTCTGCCGAGTGAAGTGTTGCACATGAGAAACCCACCCTCTGTCAACCAATCAAATGGTCACTTTTTACTGGTATAAAATATAATGCCCAAATGAAAGTGCTGATGCAGCAAAAAATGTAAATTCAGGATGCCTCTACAGTGGCCAACGACGAAAGGTTGCACAGTGCTTTAAAAGGTGAGACCATGCACCTCTGCCTGCCTCTGATGTGAATTACTGTCAACACTGACCCACAGTCTGACACAGAATACTAGTAACGGTGCCACATAGCTTTAAAACACACAGAGCACTGGCAGAGGTCAAAGCCAGAACGCCGACATTCCTCCAGACCTGCAAACATTCCCAAAGGAACTTTGCTCGTAATCAGAGTAACACGCGCACTGCAGTATCATATTTATCCGCCGATACCGGGCAAGCGACTTTATTGTACAGCGTGGGGCCCGTGCGGGAATATAAATAACGGATGTACGAGTTCAGGTCGTAGACGCGAGGTTGACGACATATGTGGGTTTGGGGCTGGCCCTGAGTCGTGCCAAATGGTGAGGCGACCGCTCCCAATACAACGGGAAATCCGGGTTTGGGTTCCTGTCCGATGATTCCATTCAGTACCCAGAACTACCCCCTCTGGCCGTAAAAAAGCCTTGATACGCCTGAGCATTGAGTCAAACACAGCTTGGATGGCGTGTACAGGTACGGCTGCCCATGCAGCTTCAACACGATACCACAGTTCATCAAGAGTAGTGACTGGCTTATTGTGACGAGCCAGTTGCTCGGCCACCATTGACCAGACATTTTCAGTTGGTGAGAGATGTGGAGAATGTGCTGGCCAGGGCAGCAGTCGAACATTTTCTGTATCCAGAAAGGCCCGTACAGCACCTGCAACATGCGGTCGTGCGTTATCCTGCTGAAATGTAGCATTTCGCAGGGTAGAGCCACGGGTCGTAACACATCTGATATGCAATGTCCACTGTTCAAAGTGCCGTCAATCCGAAGAAGAGGCGACCGAGACGTGTAACCAATGGCACCCCATACCATGACGCCGGGTGATACGCCAGTATGGCGACGACGAATACACGCTTCCAATGTGCGTTCACGGCGATGTCGCCAAACACGGATGCGACCATCGTGATGCTGTAAACAGAACTTGGATTCATCCGAAAAAATTACGTTTTGCCATTCGTGCACCCAGGTTCGTCGTTGAGTACACCATCGCAGGCGCTCCTGTCTGTGATGCAGCGTCAAGGGTAACCGAAGCCATGGTCTCCGAGCTGATAGTCCATGCTGCTGCAAACGTCAACGAACTATTCCTGCAGTTGGTTGTTGTCTTGCAAACGTCCCCATCTGTTTACTCAGGGATCGAGACATGGCTGCACGATCCGTTATAGCCATGCGGATAAGATGCCTGTCATCTCGACTGCTAGTGATACGAGGCCGTTGGGACCCAACACGGCGTTCCGTATCACCCTCCTGAACCCACCGATTCCATATTCTACTAACAGTCATTGGATCTCGACCAAAGCGAGCAGCAATGTCGCGATACGATAAACAGCAATGGCGATAGGCTACAATCCGATCTTTATCAAAGTCGGAAACGTGATGGTTCGCATTTCTCCTCCATACACGAGGCATCACAACAACATGTCACCAGGCAATGGCGGTCAACTGCTATTTGTGTATGAGAAATCGGTTGGAAACTTTCCTGATGTCAGCACGTTGTAGGTGTCGCTACCGGCGCCAGTCTTGTGTGAATGCTCTGAAAAGCTAATCATTTGCATATCACAGCATCTTCTTCCTGTCGGTTAAATTTCGCATCTGTAGCACGTCATCTTCGTGGTGTAGCAATTTTAATGGCCAGTAGTTTAATCTGCTCTTTGCAAAGTCGCTTGTCTCAATGGACTTTCCCATTTGCAGCCCCTATCGTCGCTGGTGTATTCCCCCTTCCGCGTCTGCTCTGCTTACATACCTTTGCTACCGCATCATGTGCCCGCAACCCCACCAGGCGGCATCCAATGTCACGGTGGACCGGCAAGAACCTATAGAGGTACTTAAGTGTTACTATGATTTTCCGATGATGTCTGCAGCTTCTATCAAGAACCGGGATGTACAAGGTTGCAAGAAATTCTACTATGATTTTCCGATGGTGTCTGCAGCTCCTATCAAGAACCGGGATGTAGAAGATTGCAAGAAAGACTGCGAAATAATACAAACTACGAAAAAATGGGGAATAAGAATACTAATGGGTAAATTGTACCAGTGATAGGATGTTGCGTGAGGTCGCTTCCTGACACTACTGGTGATCCAAGAAACGGTCAGCGACACCTACGTGCCAGTTCTCCCCTGGAACCGAGATGGCGGCAGCGCCAAACGCCACGCATTCCGGACACCGAGTTGTGATGTGGATGTGTGACAAACAACCCACAGGCTGCACAGGTGGCGTGACTAGGCCAGCCAGATGACTCAACACAAAAAGCAGGTGACGTCTATGTCCGTGCACAGCGAGAGCCACTGCTTTCGTGCCAAACACACTGGCACCGTCCAACGTGTCATTTCTGTCCAGTCACTTGTGACTCATTTCCCAAAACAACAAAGACTGAATTTATATATCCTAGAATACAAAAAGTTGATCATCCTGCACTAGAAGCAGATATATTGTAAGTAGGCTGTTTAGGTTTTTATGTTGGTAACGTCACCTTGCGCTCTGTATGAAAATCACTGGCTGTGCTGTGTGCAGTCTGTGGCTGGTTGGCATTGTTGGAATATTCGCCATTGTAGTGTTGTGGAGTTGGATGTGAACAACGCATATCGCTGCGCAGTTGGAGGTGAGCTGCCAGCACTGGTGGATGTGGGGAGTGAGATGGCGGAGTTTTAAGAGCGGATGATCTGGACGTGTGTCCATCAGAGACAGTAAATTTGTAAGATTGAATGTCATGAATTGATATATAAATTATGACTTTTGAACACTATTAAGGTAAATACATTGTTTGTTCTCTATCAAAATCTTTCATTTGCTGAGTATGCCTATCAGTAGTTAGTGCCTTCAGTAGTTAGAATCTTTTATTTAGCTGGCAGTAGTGGCGCTCATTGTATTGCAGTAGTTCGAATAACGAAGATTTTTGTGAGGTAAGTGATTCGTAGAAGGTATAGGTTAATGTTAGTCAGGGCCATTCTTTTGTAGGGATTATTGAAAGTCAGACTGCGTTGCGCTAAAAATATTGTGTCAGTTTAGTGTTGATCAGAATAAGTAAAGAGAGAAATGTCTGAGTACTTTCAGTTCTGCTCAGCTGTTTGAAAATCAAATAACGTAAGAGGTTTATCAGAACGGTCATTCGTGAATTTTTCTAAGGGGACGTTTCAATATAACATCAAACAATTATGTTTCAGTGACCTTCCATCCATGGCCAGTTTTTCAGCCTCCACGAGTTTCAGCCATTGTGAAGCAAGCCTTTTTCCTTTATGTTGGTACTTTAATGACCCACGAGGATAAGGGCCAGGGAACGGATAAACATAATCAGTCAAGACCTGATGTTGTTTTCAAATGTTGCATACTATAAAACAACAGAGGGGAGGCAATTTTGCCGCGCAGAATTAGCCGAGTGGTCTAGGACGCTGCAGTCGTGAACTGTGTGGCCTGTCCCGGCGGAGGTTCGAGTCCTCCCTCGGGCATGGGTGTGTGTCTTTGTCCCTCGGATAATTTAGCTTAAGTAGTGTGTAAGCTTAGGGACTGATGACCTTAGCAGTTAAGTCCCACAAGATTTCACACACATTTGAACATTTCTGGAGGAAACTTACACACACACGTTAGGAAGATAATAAACTCTCTCAAGACTAAAAGCTCACATGGAATTGATGGCATTTCCAGCAGGATAATAAAAGCTTGTTCCCAAGAAATAAGTGGGATTCTTAGCCACATATGTAATAGCTCTCTGAAGCAGTGTATTTTCCCAGATAGACTGAAGTATGCCACTGTTAAACCACTGAAAAAAGGGGGGATACGTCTGATGTCAACAACTATCGCCCAATCTCTCTTCTGACTGTTTTTTCCAGAATTCTTAAAAAAGTAATGTATTGCACAGTAGCTTCACACCTTTGTAAAAATAAAGTTTTAACATGTCAGTTTGGTTTCCAGAAAGGTTTTTCAACGGAAAATGCTATAGATACTTTCACTAATGAAATATTAAATGCTCTGAGTAACCTGAAGTCACCCATTAGGATTTTCTGTGATATATCAAAGGCTTTTGATTGTGTAAATCATGGAATACTTCCAGATAAGCCCAAGTACTGTGGTATGAATGGGGCAGTGCTCAAATGGTTTAAATCATACCTAACTGGAAGAGTGCAGAAAGTTGAAATAAACAGTTCACATAATATGCAAAAAACTGGTGATTTCTCAAACTGGGGAACAATCAAGAATGGGGTGTCCTCTGCTGTTCTTAATATATATTAATGACTTGCCATTCTATATTCACGAAGATGCAAAGCTGGTACTTTTTGCCGATGATACAAGTATAGCTATCACATCCGACAGACAAGAATTAACTGGTGAAATTGTAAAAGATGTTTTTCAGAAAATCATTAAGTGGTTCTCTGCAAATGGGCTCTCATTAAACTTTGACAAAACACTGTATATACAGTTCCACGCAGTAAATGGAATGACCCCATTAATAAATATAGACTTCGATCAGAAATCAGTAGCTGAGGTAGAATATTCAAAATTTCTAGGTGTATGCATTGATGAGGGTTGAACTGGAAAAAAACACACTGAGGATCTGCTGAAACGTTTGAGTTCAGCTACTTAAGCTATTAGGGTCATTGCAAATTTTGGCGATATACATCTGAGTAAATTAGCTTGCCACGCCTATTTTCATTCTGTGCTTTCGTATGGCATCATATTCTGGGGTAACTTATCACTGAGTAAAAGAGTGTTGATTCACAAAAGAGTGTAATCAGAATAATTGCTGGAGCTCATCCAAGATCATCCTGCAGACACTTACTTAAAGAGCTAGAAATCTACGCTGTAGTCTCACAATATATATATTCACTTATAAAATTTGTTATTAACAATCCGAACGAATTCAAAAGTAATAGCAGTGTACATGGCTACAACACTAGGAGAAAGGATGATCTTCACTACTCAAGGTTAAATCGAACTTTGGCTCAGAAGGGGGTAAATTATGCTGCCACAAGTCTTTGGTCACTTACCTAATAGCATAAAAAGTCTGACAGATAGCCATATGTCATTTAAAAGAAAATTAAAAGAATTTCTTAATGGCAACTCCTTCTACTCATTAGATGAATTTTTGGATATAGTAAGTGGGTAATTTCCCAAACCACACAACAAAAAATAATTACAAATATTGAGTGTCATGTAATATTTTGTCTAATGTAATATCTTGTATAGACACCTTTTATTAACCTGACACGTTCCACATCATTACGAAGTGTCGTATTCATGATCTATGGAACAAGTACTAATCTAATCTAATCTAATCAAAATATCCACGGCCGTGCTGACGGTCTACAGTGTCCAAAGGGCACAATATTTCGGCGATCATACATGTCCCCATCATCAGGTGCACTGACGGAGTGAGCTCCTGTGAACGTGCCGGCACGGAGATCGGTACGCTATGACTCCTCGGAGGGAACTGAATTCGGTCGCGGCGGCGGCCGATTTAAATACCCTCCTCCCGCGGCGCGCTCCCTCCGCTGTCCGCGCCCCGCGCCACGGTCGCGCGGTGGAACAGATTTCGACGGCGTCTGAGATGACGTCGAAGTGATGGCTCTGTCCGCCGTGGTCGTCACAACTATACGTTTGCTCGATTTACTCTTGATTAACCCAATCGCTGGTTCCCAAGCCTTGCTAAGATTATAGCCTCAGTCACGGTTTATGAGGTCGTCATTGGTGCGAATTTCGATGGCCTCTCTAACAACGCTGTACCAGTATCTCGACGTCTGTACCAGAATCCTCGTGCGTTCATACTCCATAGACCGCCGACTTGCTCGGAAACATCAGTCGAGTGTGCGTCTGGTGTTCACGGCATCGATCCTCGACGGTACGCATCGTCTGACCAATATACGACTTGCCACATTGACACGGAATCTGGTACACGTCAGCCTTCCTCAAACCGAGGTCATCTTTGACGCTCCCCACCAATGCACGAGTTTTATTCGGAGGAAAACACACAGTTCCGACCCGGTGTTTCTTCAAAATGCGGGCGATTTTCCCCGAGAATGCGCCTGTATATGGAATAAACGCAGTGCCTACCTCCTCCCTCTCCACAGGTTGTGCTGTAGTGGTTGGGTGGAGAGCACGTTGAATCTGCCACTCTGAGTACCCATTTTTTCGAAATACAGTTCTCAGATGTTCCAATTCCTGGGGTAGACTCTCTGCGTCGGAGATAGTGCGCGCCCTATGTACTAGAGTTTTAAGTACCCCGTTCCTCTGTGAAGGGTGGTGGCAGCTGTCTGCGTGCAAATACAGATCAGTGTGCGTTGTCTTCCGATACACCCCATGACGTAGGGTGCCGTCAGCCCTTCTCTTGACCAAGACGTCAAGGAAAGGTAATTTACCCTCCGTTTCAGTCTCCATAGTGAATTTGATGTTGGGGTGTATGGAGTTTAGAAGTGTGAGGAAGTCAAGGAGCTTATCCATACCATGTGGCCAGATGACGAACGTGTCGTCCACGTAACGGAAAAAGCAAGTAGTTTTCCATTCGGATGACGACAGGGCTTCCTCCACGAAGTTCTCCAAGTACAAATTCGCTACCACCGGTGAGAGTGGGCTACCCATGACGACTCCCTCCGTTTCTTCGTAGTATTCTCCATTAAAAAGAAAATACGTGGAAGTCAAGACATGCCTAAAAAGTACAGTGGTCTTCTCGTCAAACTTCTGACTAATCAGTTCTAGTGACTCTCGCAGGGGTACCCTCGTAAACAAGGAAACGACATCAAAACTCACCATGATATCTGACTCAGCCAACCTGAAGCTATCAAGGCGTTTAACAGAATCCACGGAATTACATATGTAATCTAATCTAATCTAATCTAATGGTGAATTGAGAAATATACACTCCTGAAAATTGTAATAAGAACACCGTGAATTCATTGTCCCAGGAAGGGGAAACTTTATTGACACATTCCTGGGGTCAGATACATCACATGATCACACTGACAGAACCACAGGCACATAGACACAGGCAACAGAGCATGCACAATGTCGGCACTAGTACAGTGTATATCCACCTTTCGCAGCAATGCAGGCTGCTATTCTCCCATGGAGACGATCGTAGAGATGCTGGATGTAGTCCTGTGGAACGGCTTGCCATGCCATTTCCACCTGGCGCCTCAGTTGGACCAGCGTTCGTGCTGGACGTGCAGACCGCGTGAGACGACGCTTCATCCAGTCCCAAACATGCTCAATGGGGGACAGATCCGGAGATCTTGCTGGCCAGGGTAGTTGACTTACACCTTCTAGAGCACGTTGGGTGGCACGGGATACATGCGGACGTGCATTGTCCTATTGGAACAGCAAGTTCCCTTGCCGGTCTAGGAATGGTAGAACGATGGGTTCGATGACGGTTTGGATGTACCGTGCACTATTCAGTGTCCCCTCGACGATCACCAGTGGTGTACGGCCAGTGTAGGAGATCGCTCCCCACACCATGATGCCGGGTGTTGGCCCTGTGTGCCTCGGTCGTATGCAGTCCTGATTGTGGCGCTCACCTGCGCGGCGCCAAACACGCATACGACCATCATTGGCTCAAGGCAGAAGCGACTCTCATCGCTGAAGACGACACGTCTCCATTCGTCCCTCCATTCACGCCTGTCGCGACACCACTGGAGGCGGGCTGCACGATGTTGGGGCGTGAGCGGAAGACGGCCTAACGGTGTGCGGGACCGTAGCCCAGCTTCATGGAGACGGTTGCGAATGGTCCTCGCCGATACCCCAGGAGCAACAGTGTCCCTAATTTGCTGGGAAGTGGCGGTGCGGTCCCCTACGGCACTGCGTAGGATCCTACGGTCTTGGCGTGCATCCGTGCGTCGCTGCGGTCCGGTCCCAGGTCGACGGGCACGTGCACCTTCCGCCGACCACTGGCGACAACATCGATGTACTGTGGAGACCTCACGCTCCACGTGTTGAGCAATTCGGCGGTACGTCCACCCAGCCTCCCGCATGCCCACTATACGCCCTCGCTCAAAGTCCGTCAACTGCACATACGGTTCACGTCCACGCTGTCGCGGCATGCTACCAGTGTTAAAGACTGCGATGGAGCTCCGTATGCCACGGCAAACTGGCTGACACTGACGGCGGCGGTGCACAAATGCTGCGCAGCTAGCGCCATTCGACGGCCAACACCGCGGTTCCTGGTGTGTCCGCTGTGCCGTGCGTGTGATCATTGCTTGTACAGCCCTCTCGCAGTGTCAGGAGCAAGTATGGTGGGTGTGACACACTGGTGTCAATGTGTTCTTTTTTCCATTTCCAGGAGTGTACATGGTTATTCAAAGGTTGACATTTAATCTTCAAGCTGAATGCTACTGACTCTGTGAACGCAAAGAAGTATGTAGAGATCGACTGACACAAGTACTGTTAAGAGTCTCCCGTCTGCCTTATTAAAAAATGCAATAAATGGTGTGTGATTTATTCTCTGTAACTACTGGCTGACGCCCCCAGTTAACGTGGAAAACGTGGACACGTCGCGATGGAACTCACCTCATGCGACAGACTTCAGCGTCACCAGGTGGCGGAGTGGGGCAGGCTTCCACTGGTGGCGCGGCTGCCACGGGAGTGCAGCTGCTCTCGCTGGAGCTGCTGGCCGCCGTGTCCCTGCTGTCTCCAGTGGCTGGAGTGCTGGACCGAGGGAGACACCGTGTTAGCGAGGAGGCCGGGGGGCACCTCACCACAAGAACTACTGCCAAGGGATTGTCATTCTTAACAATGGAACAACGACTGTAGTGTGACCACAAAGGTGAATGCCTTGCCATCGAGCTAATCACTTCAGTCACTGAAACTTTCTGGCAGGTCAAAACTGTGTGCCGGACCGAGACTCGAACTCGGGACCTTTGCCTTTCGCGGGCAAGTGCTCTACCAACTGAGCTACCCAAGCACGACTCACGCCCCGTCCTCACAGCTTTACTTCTGCCAGTACCTCATCTCCACTCCTGAAAGAAAGGATATTGCGGAGACATGGCTTAGCCACAGCCTGGCGGATGTTTCCAGAATGAGATTTTCACTCTGCATCGGAGTGTGCGCTGATATGAAACTTTCTGGCAGATCAAAACTGTGTGCCGGAAGGTAGGAGACGAGGTACTGGCAGAAGTAAAGCTGTGAGGACGGGGCGTGAGTCGTGCTTGGGTAGCTCAGTTGGTAGAGCACTTGCCCTCGAAAGGCAAAGGTCCCGAGTTCGAGTCTCGGTCCGGCACACAGTTTTGATCTGCCAGAAAGTTTCATATCAGCGCACACTCCGCTGCAGAGTGAAAATCTCATTCTACTTCACACACTGCTTCTCCTCAGATTCCCACAACAATTCCGTTGCATACCAAAAAACATGTTGTATAAAATAACATGCAAATGAGAGGCATATACAAGGGTCAACAGTTATCGTGGAGTGATATAACTATTGTACAGCACAGTTTGAATACATAAAAACAACAATAAAACAGAAACTAAAAATGGAAGAATTTTAAATAAACTGACTGGACACTGTAGTCACTGAATGATGTTCCCAGCACAGGTGTCACGGACGGGCTGTAAAGCCACAGGTGCAAAACGAGGAGAGCAGCTTTTGAACTAGTGGGGAGGACGTTCAGGGAAGCAAGGGGTACAAAATTTGCGATATTATGAAGCCATACCAGTAAACCATTTAATTGTTGCAAGAATTATTATCACAGAAATTGAAACATTTCCCAGTGCCTGTGTGCGTACTGTAACATCTTCAGTACACACACCATCAGATTATTTGACTAGTCGCTTTAACGGAGTACGCGAGTGTCAGCAATATATCTCGTTGTCTTATCATGGCGTGTTTATCTTCTGCCATTAGGTCCGTCGATGTAATGCCACTTGTACGCTTAGAGTAGCAGATTGGCGGTGACCAACTTTAAACAGAACTTGATTAATTTTCACACACATTTATTAAAATAATAACAAGCATAAAAATTACTTAACTTGGTTCTGGATGCTATTTACAATTGAAAATCTGAAGTTCCTTTGGTATTGGTACGTTAATCTTATTCTCACATATATCTCTGATACTTGACAAGTGTCTATACATTTATCTTCATGGCTATGGTAATCTTATTAGGCGCAGACTGAAACTTGACTATAGACTGGTACAGACAGATGTAGAACTCGTACAGACTGGTACAGACTAATGCAGACTGGTACAGACTGGTGCAGACAAAGGCAGACTGGTACAGACTAATGCAGACTGACTAATCGGAGGCCTGTACACTCGTTGTAATACCTCGCGCGTTCATGTATCACTGCGCGAGTGTGATCCACGAGGAGAAAAGGTTCTACATAAGCAGCAATCTCATTGGCTGCGTTACATATTAATATGACGATCGGTGGAAGCAGAATTTGGTCCATCTCTATGGCAGCGCCATCTTGTAGTGCGGAGACGGACGAGTGCTGCGCCTGCGCTGTTGTGCTTAGCGGGGCGTGCTCTAGTGGGAAAATTGTGTACGTGCTGACTACACGGAACTATGTACACAACAGCCTGTATTTGATTAATGTTAGCCAACGAGCACCCTCAATGAACAGGCGAATTTTACGCTTGGCAATGGGTATAAAGAGCAGATATTGTGATCATTGATACCTTAATGTCTACCCACTTTTGTGTGCTAGTTATTTTTCCTCTGTGTTTAACAGAATTCCCAAAAATAAGTCACATAATGTACTCCCTGATGTTTTCGCATGGCCACAACTGCTGCACCATTAAGTGGACTGCACTTACCAGTACAGAATAAACATTTTGCATCCACATGACCACACTTCAGCACCTGACTTGCTGCTCTTGACACATCTACTTGGACGTACTAACCAACCTAAAACCATATTATTCCTAATATTTGTTATTATTAGACTGCAAATGAATTAAATACGGCATAATATTGTGCATTCACTAACCTCAGTCACCAATAAAAATGTTTGCAGTCGTACCCCTACACTCTGTGTTATATACATGCAACACTGTCCAGTTACATTAATATGATCACCTGTCAAAATACTGATAGGCTAAATAACCGCATGGGCAACTGCGAGACATGCTGGAAGAGAACCAATGACGTTCCGGAAGGCTCCAAGAGGCACTTGCTGTCATGCCGTGGCCGTCTGTGCTGGGTTTCTCAGTTGACAATCCGTGGCACAGACTGTCTGATCAAAGTGGTCCTGAACATTCTCGTTTGGTTTGAAATCCGCTAGTTTCGTGGCGAGGGGATTACAGGCCACTCACCCTGATGCTCTTCACACCATGTACATGTATTGCGAGCTGTGTGACAGGTTGCATTCTCCTACTGGTAGATGCAATCATGACGAGGAAAAAAAAAACTGCTTGTAGGGGTGGACATGGTCCTCAAGGATAGATGCATACTTGTGCCGATCCTTTGTGCCTTCCAGAATGACGAGTTCATCCAATGAGTGCAACGGAAACATTCTCCGAAATGGCCACCTGTCGCCATTCAGTGTACACCTGGTTCTGGTGCTCCCATGCAACTTCCATCCTTTGTCACTGATGAACAGCAGGACCATATGCACCAACATTCGCTGAGTGATCACTGAATAAGCACTGTTGATATCCCCTTAGTTCATCTGGGCAGTCAACTGCTCAATGGCTGCATATCCGTCAGCTCATACACATCTCTGCAGCCATCATTCACCACCGTCATCCATGACACGCAATGCACCACAGTTCCCTTGGCACCTGTTTTGGATTGCGCCATTATGCCACGCAGGTTGTGCTTTAACCAGGACGGTGAAATGTTTCTTTTCATTTGTAAATAAATTTCAGTTCCAAAACTAAATAATTTATGTTAACCTACGTCAGAAACGTCGTATTTTTGTATGAATTCCGCGTATTGTTTCCAAGTTGTGTTATAATGTAAAATTGCAATTAATTCTTAAATTTGAGAGAGCATACAGATGTCAAAACTAGCGAAAGAGAGCAACTGTATTTTTTAATTGATAATAGTGCATCAAATGCAACGCAAGCGGCGTCAACAACCAAATTTGATGCGATCGGTCGCACCAGAAAGGTGCGCAGCGAAGTCTCTCGAACATTTTTCCCCGCAAGAGACTTCCAGAGCAGTAAGAGGCTGAGGAAGAATGACAGTGGAGTTTCCTTCAGTTGTCTATTTGTATACAAACACGAGTGGAGTCTGGATCGGTCTCTCTCGATATCTCTCTCTCTCCTGAAGCCCGCTCTCTTCCGGTGTCTCCGTTCTTGTCGATCGCTCTTAATGGTCGCTCTCTCGAATGATTTTGTGGTAGGCAGTTGAACCTGAAAGATATTTTCAAGGTGTGTAA
Source organism: Schistocerca cancellata (assembly GCF_023864275.1). NCBI lineage: Eukaryota > Metazoa > Arthropoda > Insecta > Orthoptera > Acrididae > Schistocerca > Schistocerca cancellata. Next base: position 157,743,998 of record NC_064635.1, on the reverse strand, counting down.
AGTACTTATCTATGTAAAGGTATCGTCAGCATATGAACCAATGTTTCATTTCAACAACATTAGCCTTGCCTGCCAACTTGTCTATGTCTCAGTTAGGAGAACTGCGAGGCTGCCGGACATATCGTTTGCTGTCATATCATTCTTTTTACTTGACTGCTTCTTTTAATTAATGGCACTCCAGTTAATTTCCTCTTATCAAAATGTATTTTTCCATTACCACTAAAGAGCACTGCCCAAAATAGAGAAAACTTTGCTTTTTGGAAATAATAACTCGATAGCACACATACAGTTTACAAACTTGGCAGTTTCGAAAATGCTTCTTGGCCGGAAAGCCAATGCTCGTGCATGTTTGGACGTCAGATAAATCGCTCCCTTTCTGCACTGTGGTAGCGACTGTACTGTTTCCTCGTTCTTTCAACACGTTTCATTTGCCCTCCACAGCTAATGCCGCCGCCTGGGTGTTGCACGTTGACGTCGAAAATAGGCGATTTCCTTTTAGTCGTGTAGTCGCCTGTGTGGGTTGTCTGCAGACGTGAATTGCTGCAGCTTCGGGTTCCACTTTGAAGGTCAGCATTTCACCCGTGTCATTTGAATGTGGCTATTGTTAGGGAATATAAAAATAAGCTTATGCACATTGTGTGCTCAGTCACGCGACTACTGTAGGTTTGTCAGTAGACCACATATATTGTATCAGTAGTTAATAAATTAAAGCTACTAATGCGTTAGAAGTAAGGCGTTACGAAGTATGGGACTGGCAGTTATTCTCTCAGTGCAGTGCAAAAGCACAGTAGGAATTTTTGACAAGGGAGCTATGCTAAGTAAGCCACTTGACGGAAGTTTGTACGTAATGTTTTGACAAGCAGAAACAACTGTAAGAGGAATGTGGATGATAGTATAATTAAACATATAATTCATTAATGAGCTAATAATGAAGCAGTATAGTCATGGCAAAAGAAAATAAACAGTTAAAAGTTGTGTGATTACTATAGAAGCAATATTTAATGACACTAACCATTAGAGACATTCGCGTATGGTATTGAAGGTGTGGGACGTTACTGTGCTATGAATTTACGATTGACTCAACATGAAACCTATCACGTAGATCCTGAAGATGGGAACAGAAGCTGTATGAGAAATTGTTTTTACAATAAGCTGACCATTCAAAAATTTGTGAAGCCTGAGGCAATGAAGTAGATGGTTCAAATGGCTCTGAGCACTATGGGACTTAACATCTGTGGTCATCAGTCCCCTAGAACTTAGAACTACTTAAACCTAACTAACCTAAGGACATCACACACATCCATGCCCGAGGCAGGATTCGAACCTGCGACCGTAGCAGTCGCGCGGTTCCGGACTGCGCGCCTAGAACCGCTAGACCACCGCGGCCGGCGCAATGAAGTTGATGACGATCAGGAATTACTGAAAGGACTCTATTTAATTTAGGTAGTGTATTATCTCCCCCATGAACCATATATTTTGGCATTGGTGGGGATCCTTGCGTGCCTCAGCAATACAGATAGCCATACCATAGGTGCAACCACAAATGAGTGGTATCTGTTGAGAGGTCAGATAAACGTGTGGCTCCTGAAGAGGGGCAGCAGCCTCTTCAGTAGTTGCAGGCGCAATAATCTGGATGACTGACTGATCTAGCCTTGTTAAAACCACCAATATGGCCTTGCTGTGGTGGTACTGTGAATGGCTGAAAGCAAGGGGAAACTACAGCTGTAATTTTTCCCGAGGGGATGTAGCTCTACTGCGTGGTTAAATGATGATGGCATCCTCTTGGGTAAAATGTTACGGAGGTAAAATGAACCCCCATTCGGATCTCTTGAGAGGGGGGGGGAGAGGGGAACTACCCAGGAGGATGTCGTTATCAGGAGAAACAAAACTGGCGTTCTATTCATTAAAGCATGGAATGTCAGATCCCTTAATTGGCCAGGTAGGTTAGAAAATTTCTGAGGCAGGAAGACCAGGACTTCTGGTCAGCCGAATACAGTGTTACAAATACAAAATCAAATCAGGGTAATTCAGTAGTACGATTGATAATGAATAAGGAATGCAGATAAGCTACTATGAACAGCACGGTGAATGCATTATTGTAGCCAAGATAGACACATAGCCACACTCACCACAATAGTACAACTTTATATGACAACTAGCTCCGCAGATGAGGAGAAGATTGAGGAAACATACTATTAGATAAAAGAAATTATTCAGATAGTCAAGGGAGACAAAAGTGTAATGATGCTACGGGACTGGAATTCGATAGTTGGAAAAAGAAGAGAAGGAAAAGTAGTAGGTGAATATGGGCTGAGGAAAAGGAATAAATAAATATATATGTCATGTTACTACGGCCTCCGAAAGGTTCGCAGGAGAGCTTCTGTAAAGTTAGGAAGGTAGGAGACGAGGTACTGGCAGAAGGAAAGCTCTAAGGACGGGGTGTGTCTCGTGCTTCGGTAGCTCAGTTGGTAGAGCACTTGCCTGCGAAAGGCAAAGGTCCCGAGTTCGAGTCTCGGTCCGGTACACAGTTTTAATCTACCGGGAAGTTTCACAGCAATTGAGAGATTCATACCTCATAAATTGGTAAGAGATGGACCTTGTAATGTCCCCACAGAAAATACCCTCTACCACGCACCAGTTAATCATTGCCAATCAAACCATCCACATTCATTCACTTGGGAAAAGTATCTGATCTGATTTTCTAGTAATATATGCGCCGACAGCTCGTCGACGCCAAAGTATATTCTAGTACGTTTATTCTTTGGAATAACAGAGATACATGTATGTATTCTCCAAGGTTGTTAGACTGGTAAAGAGGACAGCTTCGGAAGTATCTGTTGAAAGATTGACGGGTTTCTAAAAGAGACATATTTGCTTTTCTTCTCTGTAAAGCGAGCTATTAACATTTGTGCCAATAGCGGGTTGTTTGAAGAGAAAGATACTGTAACGGAAAATAATTAAGACTTGGAACCAACAAAGATCTGGACATGTAATGGAGATGGATTGAATATACAATTTCCTTCATAAATAAGGTTTGTGACCCCTTTTATTCTGGAGTGAATGAACGAATGAGTTCTTTGTCTGAATCATTGATGATCGCGTTGGCCCTGTAATTAGTGGGGAAGTTTCAGCTGTGTCGAAGAGAGCCTGCAATCACCGAGTCTTTGTTAAATCGTCCAAAAAGGCTTCGTACACATCTGGAATTCGAAAACTTTCGTAAAAGGAACGAATTGTTCAAACGATTGATTTTCCCAACTGAATGCAGCGCTTAACAATAATAATAAATGTAAAGATCTCTTACAGCAAGCCAGCCGCTGAATACTAAGACGAAGGGCTCCTCCAGAGATTCTATTGGGCTGATTTCACGTAATGAAATATTATATATAAAACTGTACATAGATAAAGGAGAGAGAGAGAGAGAGAGAGCGAATGAAATTAGAGAAAATGCTAATAATCCTCCATTAGTCTCACTTTTCGCCTGTCTTATCACGGATCAGTCTAAAGACAAATCGGGAGGCCCTTACTTTACTGTATAGATTTATGTGTGAAAGTGAAGGGATCTTAAAGGCAACAGATACACGTCTATACAGACAAGACATTACACACAGTTAGCGACAAGCTGCATGCATTCATCATTCAGCATCTATTCTCCTTACATTAATACATTATGACCTGATCCCCCATGGTACACAAAACAGGTCCGAACGCTATTGCAGAGGCAACGGAAAAAGCATGCGAAGTTCAGAAGAACGCGAAATCCCGAAGATTGGCTAAAATTTACAGACGCGCGAAATTTGGCACGGACGTCAATGCGAGATGCCTTTAATAGGTTCCACAACGAAACATTTTCTCGAAATTTGGTAGAAAATCCGAAGAAATTCTGGTCATATGTAAAGTACACAAGCGGCAAGACGCAGTCAATATCTTCGCTGTGCAGTGCAGATGGTACTGTTACCGACGACTGTGTCGCTAAAGCAGAGTTATTGAACGCAGTTTTCCGAAATTCCTTCACCAGGGAAGACGAATGGAATATTCCAGAATTTGAAACACGAACAGCTGATAGCATGAGTTTCTTAGAAGTAGATACCTTAGGGGTTCGAAGCAACTCAAATCGCTTGATACGGGCAAGTCTTCAGATCCAGATTGTATACCGATTAGGTTCCTTTCAGATTACGCTGATACAATAGCTCCCTACTTAGCAATCATATACAACCGCTCGCTCACCGATAGATCTGTACCTACAGATTGGAAAATTGCGCAGGTCGCACCAGTGTTTAAGAAGGGTAATAGGAGTAATCCATCGAACTACAGACCTATATCATTGACGTCGGTTTGTAGTAGGGTTTTGGAGCATATACTGTATTCAAACATTATGAATCACCTCGAAGGGAACGATCTATTGATACGTAATCAGCATGGTTTCAGAAATCATCATTATTGTGCAACGCAGCTAGCTCTTTATTCGCACGAAGTAATGGCCGCTATCGACAGTGGATCTCAAGTTGATTCCGTATTTCTAGATTTCCGGAAAGCTTTTGACACTGTTCCTCACAAGCGACTTCTAATCAAGCTGCGAGCGTATGGGGTATTGTCTCAGTTGTGCGACCTTCCTGTCAGGAAGGTCGCAGTTCATAGTAATAGATGGCAAATCATCGAGTAAAACTGAAGTGATATCAGGTGTTCCACAGGGAAGCGTCCTGGGACCTCTGCTGTTTCTGATCTATATAAATGACCTGTGTGACAATCTGAGCAGTTCTCTTAGGTTATTCGCAGATGATGCTGTAATTTACCGTCTAGTAAGGTCATCCGAAGACCAGTATCAGTTGCAAAGCAATTTAGAAAAGATTGCTGTATGGTGTGGCAGGTGGCAGTTGACGCTAAATAACGAAAAGTGTGAGGTGATCCACATGAGTTCCAAGAGAAATCCGTTGGAATTCGATTACTCGATAAATAGTACAATTCTCGAGGCTGTCAATTCAACTAAGTATCTGGGTGTTAAAATTACGAACAACTTCAGTTGGAAAGACCACATAGATAATATTGTGGGGAAGGCGAGCCAAAGGTTGTGTTTCATTGGCGGGACACTTAGAAGATGCAACAAGTCCAGTAAAGAGACAGCTTACACTACACTCGTTCGTCCTCTGTTAGAATATTGCTGCGCGGTGTGGGATCGTTACCAGGTGGGATTAACGGGCGACATCGAAAGGGTGCAAAAAAGGGCAGCTCGTTTTGTATTTTCACGTAATAGGGGAGAGAGTGTGGCAGATATGATAAGCGAGTTGGGATGGAAGTCATTAAAGCAAAGACGTTTTTCGTCGCGGCGAGATCTATTTACGAAATTTCAGTCACCAACTTTGTCTTCCGAATGCGAAAATATTTTGTTGAGCCCAACCTACATAGGTAGGAATGATCATCAAAATAAAATAAGAGAAATCAGAGCTCGAACAGAAAGGTTTAGGTGTTCGTTTTTCCTGTGTGCTGTTCGGGAGTGGAATGGTAGAGAGATAGTATGATTGTGGTTCGATGAACCCTCTGCCAAGCACTTCAATATGAATTGCAGAGTAATCATGTAGATGTAGATGTAGATTAAAACAGTTGATAACTTATTTGTTGGTAAACACTGCTCAGTTCAGACATTTGATGAACTTATTACGACATGTCAGTGGCGATGTTTGTTTTGTAGGGCCCTCAACTACAAAGTCCCAATTTTTGCACAGTCCAATTTTTACCCAATCCAATCTAGTGACTGTCACGAATGATGACAATGATGATGAAACAATGAGGACAACACAAACACCCAGTCCCCGGGCAGAGAAAATCGGCAATCCGGCCAGGAATCGAACCCGGGACCCTCCAATCCGGAGGCAGCGATGCTAGCCACTAGACCACGAGCTGCGGACTGAGATGTCGATAAAACCGTAATGATCTATGGTGGTGTATTTGAGAGGACTGGCTCATCTGGGGAAACTTAGTAGCAAAAACTGTAGGTATGGAAATGCACACATCTGTAAAACTGCAGAAGAGTGGCTTGGATGCTTACTCGGTCTCGTTTGACGGACGAGACAGCAGCCGAATCACTTCGAGCAAGTCCTCGGGGTGGCTTCGCGTCGCCTCTACCCAACCTCGGGTGGCCACCACGCGGAGCAGGTGGGCCTTTACGAAGGCCACGACGGCCTGCCTGTGGCTGTCAGTGCCGTGCCTGACTGCGACCACAGCTGCGGCCGCCGCAGTCTCCACGGACAGCTGCGCGGCCACCTGCTGCTCGCAGGCAGACTTGAGAGCCGGCAAGCCGAACTTGTCAGCGGCGGCAAGCAGCTGGGGGGCCGTGCCGCGCAGCTGGGGGGCCCGGAGGGTGTAGCAGTAGGCCACGAGGTGGCGCAGCGCCGGGCCCTCCACGTCCGCGACGCTGACCTGGCCGCCGCTGGCCTTCGGCGCGTCGTGGGCAAAAATGGCGGCTAGCACGGGGCTCCTGGCGGCGAGGACAGCCCTGTGCGCCACCAGCCGCGTCTCGCCCGCCACCAGAGTCACCACAGCGCCGCTACTCGCGTCCAGCAGGGCAGCCAGGTCCGCGGCCGCCGTCTCCCCGTCCTCACCGACTGCTGACACGGTGGACGAGTCTGAAACACGGCGTCACTGAGCAGCTCTCTTCCCTTAAGGGACACACATGTCCGGACCGTGTCCGTACCGAGACACGTCCGAGTATCGGCCGTCATCCGGATGACACGTCAAAGGTCCGGAGCCGGGCCAGGCGGGATTCCCCGTGTTTAACTTTTCAGTGACGGACACGGCCTGACGGTAGAACTGTCTTGTGAGCTGTGCAACTGCGCAAGACTGTTCTGTGTACAAAACACGGATGTGGAACGACTAATAGAAGAAGTTCGTAAGTTTCCTGTTCTTTACGATCAGTGAAGTGAAAACTACAGGAATATCGAGTACAAAGACAGACTTTGGAAGACAATTGCAACAGATCTACAAGCCAAAGCTAAGAAAAATACTATACAAGTTTTAATACCCGAAAGATATTTATTTACTTTTTATTTTACAAACAGATGTTTGGTTTATGTCATCGTTAGACCGCCAAGGTGACATGTTCTTCCCATTCCACAGTCCCTTGTGGATAATTCAGGCGTTTTTTGAGTTGTTCTCGTACAGCAAATGCAGCGTCTGTTGATATCCCACGAATTCGAGGTACGTTTCGAAGATTTGATGATCTTCCGGATCCCTAAGCAGTTTCCTTTTGATCCATCATCTGTTCGGGCACCCTATAACCTTCCATTTTTCGAATAAAGTTGTACAGTACACACGCAGCCGTCACAATCATTATAAGGTTATTAGGATCTCCCTGAAGAATTCATCTAAATATTCGAAATGTCTGTTGCAATATACTGAATGCATTTTCGGATGTTCTTCTTGCCCGACTCAAACGATAAATTAAAAATAGCCTTGTCATTTGTTAGGTTCCTGCCGAGATATGGTCCCATCAAGTATGTTTTCAGAGGAAAAGCTTCATCACCTACAATTACCATTGGAAGTTCAACATCAGTTCCGGGTAAAGTTTTACTCTTTGAGACTTAAGCGTATTGTTTTCCAATGACTTTCCAAGGTTTGAATTTACTAGAATGCCTCCATCAGAGTTTTTTCCGTACGCTCCCCGTACATGGGTCAACCAGAGCAAGAAGCACAATGTAATATGTTTTTTTGTAATTCCAATAGAGACTTCCTGAGTTGTTTGGAGCCTGTATTGTTACGTGCTTTCCATCTAGCCCCAATTCACTATTACGAAAATTAGTGAACATGTTTTACAGCTTTCACAAACAGAAACACAGATCACCGCGTCCGAGTCACTACAAGGAACAACAGAGACACGGGCGTGCCCCGGCCATGCGTGGCCCCTGCAGGAACAGACCGGAGCACGGCCGTCGCTCGTCCGACGCTCGGCCCTGACACGGCCCGGACGTGTGTGCCCCGACCTTTACACAGTGCCGTCTGCACCTGCTCGAGCCACAGGCAGATCAACATCTAGCAAAAGTTGCTCAGTGCTGTAAGTGTGTGATATCTTTTCTATGTCTCAAACAGGTGGCAGAGGTGAACAGCTGCAAAATCTTAAACTAAACCGTTTATTGTACTGTATTTACTGCTTGTTTGCTCGAAAAGCTCTAGGTTTCCTGAATGAGATTTTCACTCTGCAGCGTAGTGTGCGCTGATATGAAACTTCCTGGCAGATTAAAACTGTGTGCCGGACCGAGGCTCGAACTCGGGACCATTGCCTCTTGTGGGCAAGTGCTCAACCAACTGAGCTACCCGAGCACGACTCACGCCCCGTCCTCACAGCCGTACTTCTGCCAGTACCTCGTCTCCTACCTTCGAAACTTTACAGAAGCTCTCATGGTTGAGCGCTTGCCCGTGAAAGGCAAGATTCCATCGCAACGAAAAACGCCTTTCTTTTAATGATGTCCAGCCCAAATCCTGTATCATTTCAGTGATACTCTCTCCCATATTTCGCAATAATACAAAACGTGCTGCCCTTCTTTTGAACTTTTTCGATGTACTCCATCAACCCTATCTGGTAAGGATCCCACACCACACAGCTGCTTTCTAAAAGAGGAAGTACAAGCGTAATGTAGGCAGTCTCCTTAGTAAATCTGTTACATTTTCCAAGTGTTCTGCCAATAAAACGCAGTCTTTAGTTAGACTTCCCCACAACATTTTCCATGTGTTCCTTCCAATTTAAGTTGTTCGTAATTGTAATACCTAGGTATTTAGTTGAATCTGCGGCCTTTAGATTTGACTGATTTATCATGTAACCAAAGTTTAATGAATTCCTTTTAGCACTCATGTGGTTGACCTCACACTTTTGTTATTTGGGGTGAAGTGCCAATTTTTGCACCATTCACAGGCATCCCATGATGCCTTTCCACAGTTCACACGGCTCTCCCCATCAGAGGTTCGAGTCCTCCCTCGGGGATGGGTGTGTGTGTTGTCCTTAGTGTAAGTTAAATTAAGAAGTGTGTAATGCTAGGGACCAATGATCTCAGGCGGCCGCGGTGGCCGAGCGGTTCTAGGCGCTTCAGTTTGGAACCGCGTGACTGCTACAGTCGCAGGTTCGAATCCTGCCTCCGGCATGGGTGTGTGTGATGTCCTTAGGTTAGTTAGGTTTAAGTAGTTCTAAGTTCTAGGGGACTGATGACCTCAGAAGTTAAGTCCCATAGTGCTCAGAGCCATTTGAACCATTTTTTGAACCAATGATCTCAGCATTTTGGCCCCATAGGAACATGCCACACATTTCCAAAAATTTTTTCACTTCTCTGTTATATTCTCTGTAATTCTTGCTCCAGTTCACACTCAACATCTAAAATGTCGCGCTTATTCTTTAAATAAGACTTTAAATCACTGTTGTCTTATTGTACTTACTTTATATCAGACAACACCAGTAGTTGGAATATTCATCTCAATAGATTAATCTCAACTAATTTTGTAAAACCTGAGGAACCATAAGCGTCCATCCACAAAAATTCGAACATCTTCAAACGCGAAAATTACAGAACGCTCGGTCTAGTTGTGAATGCATCCTAAAACAATAATTTCGATTGTCCTCAAAAAATGACTTGTGTGTGGGCGTGCATTATCGTGTTTGAGCAAGATTTCTGATAGGTTCTTGTCCGATCGAATACGTCCGAAACTGTTCTTGAGTTTATTCAGAGTCCTCACGTATGCCTCTGAATTGATGGTTGACCCTCTTGGCATCACATGCGCGAGAATGTCATCACAATGTCACCATGACTTTTTTGGCAGAGGGGGTTATCTTGAATTTTCTTCTTTTGTGGTGAATAAAGATGATGCCAATCATGAACTACCTTCCTGTTTCCGGTGCAAAGTGGTGCACCCAGCTTTCGTCCCCCAAAACGATCCGTGACAGGAAAGCTTCTCTGTCGGTCTCAAAACGCTCCACCAATGCAGATGAAATGGCCTTTCTGTGAATCTTGTAGTCCGCTGTGAGCATTCGTGGAACCCATCGTGAGCACCTCTTTGAATATCCGAGAGTCTCGATCATTTCAGACGCACTTCCAATGATGGCCGACAACTGTAGAGGAAATTGTCGAGTTGAGATGCGCCGGTTGGCACGAATAATGGCATCCGCACGATTCAGCACGTCTGGAGCAGTGGCTGTGACAGGACGTCCCGAGCGTGGCTGATCTGTTTCTTCATTTCCCGAGACTGTAACTTTCTTTACCTGTCGCCCAACTGTACTCAAGATGTTCAAATGTTTGTGAATTCCTAAGCGACCAAGCTGCTGAGCTCATCTATTGCTAGACTTACACACTACTGAAACTAATTTAAACTAATTTATGCTAAGAACAACACATATACCCACGCCCGAGGGAGGACTTGAACCTTCGGCTGGAGGGGCCGCGCAATGCGTGAAACCGCGCAGTATGAATACTGCGTGGCAACTGTACCCCATCAACTGCAGCATCGTCATATACTGCACACAAATGTTTTTGGATATTCACTATGGTTTTATTTTCCTATACACAAGAATTCAATAACAGCACGCTGCATGTAAAATGTGTGTGAAATCTTATGGGACTTAACTGCTAAGGTCATCAGTCCCTAAGCTTACACACTACTTAACCTAAATTATCCTAACGACAAACACACACACCCATACCCGAGGGAGGACTCGAACCTCCGGCGGGACCAGCCGCACAGTCCATGACTGCAGCGCCTTAGACCACGCTGCATGTAACGTGAGTCGTATGTAGATGCCACTTTGACGCTGTAGTACGGCTCTACCACCTGCCACAACGGTGCGAAATTTCACCGGCGCACAGAACAAACATCAAATGTGAAGAACCAACAAGGACGTTGGTCTATGTTTATTAATAGCTTTTTTTAAAAAATGTGGGGCATTACTTATTGAACAACCTTCGTAGCTATAGCGGGGCTCAGTAAAGGACAATGGAAGGAAAGATTTCTGCTCAGATGAATGTAGGATACGTCAACTGCAGTAGAAAATGGTATAGCTGAAGCAGGACTCACTACAAACAAGAAGTTAGGGCAGAGAGTGAACTGCTGTGAGCAGTTGAGAGACAGGACTTTCATCAGAGTCGACAGTGATCTGGGGACGCTAACAACGATAGTTCAGCTATACGTGTCGACATCACTGGCAGAAGATGAAGACGTGGAGAGAGTCTAAGAGGATACTGAACGGGTAACTGCGTGTCTGAAGGACCATGAAACATTTATAACAGAGCGGGATTAGAGCGAAGTACTACGAGTATATGAAGGAACGGGAGACAGACTTACACAAGGATACGGGTTTGTTGGCAGAAATGAGAGCAGAGGTAAGACCAACTGAGTTCTGCAATAAAATTCAATCAGTAACTGTAAGTACAGAAGACAGACATGTATACTGGGGGAGGCCCTGGAGGCACGGGCAGACACCAGCCGGATTACGTCACTGTGGGGCAGTAATTTCGAATCAGTTATTGGCCTGTAAGGCATAGTCAGGAGCAGATGGACTCAGACCACAATTTAGTAATCATGAAGAGTAGGCTGAAGTTTAACAGAAACATCAGCACCAATCAATGCGTGAAGAAGTGATATCCCGACACATCATAATCAGCGTTTGAACCTCACTGAGACAATAAACGCATTGTTTCTCCTGAGTACCTCTCGGGTTTCGCAAGACGACCACACGAAAAGTACAGGGTTATTACAAATGATTGAAGCGATTCCACAGCTCTACAATAACTTTATTATTTGAGATATTTTCACAATGCTTTGCACACACATACAAAAACTCAAAAAGCTTTTTAGGCATTCACAAATGTTCGATATGTGCCCCTTTAATGATTCGGCAGACATCAAGCCGGTAATCAAGTTCCTCCCACACTCGGCGCAGCATGTCCCCGTCAATGAGTTCGAAAGCATTGTTGATGCGAGCTCGCAGTTCTGGCACGTTTCTTGGTAGAGGAGGTTTAAACACTGAATCTTTCACATAACCCCACAGAAAGAAATCGCATGGGGTTACGTCGGGAGAGCGTGGAGGCCATGAGATGAATTGCTGATTATGATCTCCACCACGACCGATCCATCGGTTTTCCAATCTCCTGTTTAAGAAATGTCGAACTGGCATTCTGCTTTAGCCTTTTCCGAAAGATTTTCCAAACCGTCGGCTGTGGTACGTTTAGCTCCCTGCTTGCTTTATTCGTCGACTTCCGCGGGCTACGCGTGAAACTTGCCCGCACGCGTTCAACCGTTTCTTCGCTCACTGCAGGCCGACCCGTTGGTTTCCCCTTACAGAGGCATCCAGAAGCTTTAAACTGCGCATACTATCGCCGAATGGAGCTAGCAGTTGGTGGATCTTTGTTGAACTTCGTCCTGAAGTGTCGTTGCACTGTTATGACTGAATGATGTGAGTGCATTTCAAGCACGACATACGCTTTCTCGGCTCCTGTCGCCATTTTGTCTCACTGCGTTCTCGAGCGCTCTGGCGGCAGAAACCTGAAGTGCGGCTTCAGCCGAACAAAACTTTATGAGTTTTTCTACGTATCTGTAGTGTGTCGTGACCATACGTCAATGAATGGAGCTACAGTGAATTTATGAAATCGTTTCAATCATTTGTAATAGCCCTGTACAACACCTATGTGGACCTCCGATTACCGACTCGTCTCGATTCTTAATATCTTTTCAAAATTAATCGAATGACTAATTCATACGAGAAGAATGTTTTGTAATAATTAATGAAAAAGACAGTTTGGCTTTCCTAAGGATGTTCGTCTTTACAGCTGTGAATGATACCTCAGAGAGCCTGACCAGAGATTGGTTGGCAGTAGGTACATGCTGTGATTTGACTGGCGCTCTGTGTTGGTCACGAACTGCCACTAGCAAACGCTCAACACTATAGCGTCAGTGGCTCATCAGCTACACTTCTGACATCACGTCTCGCTGAAACCGACGCTATGTGGCATCAGACAAGGGAGTTATGTATTTTTGTGTTCCGTCGTGTCTTCCCTTTTGTTTCCAATTTCTGGTAGCAACCCACTCACAGCAACATTATGAAACTGTGAATTCAATTATTTCTTTACAGATGAGACCAATATGGTGATTAAAAATGTGTCAGATGCGTGCACCAGTAACTTCCTTTCCCTGTTTTCCATCATGTTAACTGTAAGCTCCCTTTCAACCAACATAAGTCACATCAACGACATTCAGTTTCTCCCTGGCAAGAAAAATCTAGAAGAACTTACGTACCGTAAGGTCATCGCAAAAAGTTCATCAGGTTAAAAACAAAACAGGAAACAAATCATACTTAACATTCTGAACAAGTTAGATGATGGATTTTGGTTTTTCATAGATTTTATATCGTTAGTGATCATTGAGTCATAAAGTGTGCATTCCACTGTGTGGTGTTTAAATAATTTTTAAGGAAAAACTTTCTTTTTCAAATAATCTTCATTATGTAGAAAATAGTGAGTAGAATAATTTGTAAAATAAGTCCAAGGACCTCTTGGTGCGAATCGTGTAGACAGTTGAGAATTAATAAATGAAAAGCAGCAGTTTGCTTTTGTTCTATAAAAGAACAGATAAACAAAAGCAAACTGGTGCTTTTCATTTATTATAATGCAGTTCTGCCAAGAATCGACGGAAGATTCTGTTAACAGTTGAGAAATTTTCACATTGTTTCACAGTTTATCAGGATTGTTGTCACGAACTCTGATGTATATGAAAGCAAAAGTACACGTGAGCCACAGTAACGGCATATACTACAGACACGAAAATCTGCTAATGGTGAAAGAAGACTTTAGATGTAATGGTACCACAATTCTGTACCGACTGGACTCAAATGTGTCAGAAACAGAGAAGGCATTACCTAAATACAACTCTTCCTGTATGATAGCTTCTTGTACTCCATTCGTGAATTTGTAAACACGAGTGCAAAATACCCCCCCCCCCCCCCCCGCCCCATGAACCATGGACCTTGCCGTTGGTGGGGAGGCTTGCGTGCCTCAGCGATACAGACTGCCGTACCGCAGGTGCAACCACAGCGGAGGGGTATCTGTTGAGAGGCCAGACAAACGCATGGTCCCTGAAGCGGGGCAGCGGCCTTTACAGTAGTTGCAATGGTGACAGTCTGGATGATTGACTGATATGATCTTGTAACACTAACCAAAACGGCCTTGTTGTGCTTGTACTGCGAACCCCTGAAAGCAAGGGGAAACTACAGCTGTAATTTTTCCCGAGGGCATCCAGCTTTACCATATGGTAAAATGATGGTGGCGTCCTCTTGGGTAAAATATTCCGGAGGTAAAATAGTCCCCCATTCGGATCTCCGGGCGGGGACTACTCAAGAGGACGTCGTTATCAGGAGAAAGAAAACAGGCGTTCTATGGATCTGAGCATGGAATGTCAGATCGCTTAATCGGACAGGTAGGTTAGAAAATTTAAAAAGGGAAATGGATTAGGTTAAAGTTAGATATAGTGGGAATTAGTAGAGTTCGGTGGCAGGAGGAACAAGACTTTTGGTCAGGTGAATACAAGGTCATATATGAAAATCAAATAGGGGTAATGTAGGAGTAGGTTTAATAATGAATAAAAAAAATAGGAGTGCGTGTAAGCAACTACAAACAGCATAATGAACGCATTTATTGTGGGCAAGATAGACGCGAAGCCCACGCCTACTACAGTAGTACAAGTTTATATGCCAACTAGCTCTGCCGATCACAAAGAAATTGATGAAATGTATGAGATAAAAGAAATTATTCAGATAGTGAAGGGAGACGAAAATTTAATAGTCGTGGGTGACTGGAATTCGATGGTAGGAAAAGGGAGAGAAGAAAACGTAGTAGGTGAATATGGATTGGAGGTAAGAAATGAAAGAGGAAGCCGCCTGGTAGAATTTTGCACAGAGCATAACTTAATCATAGCTAACACCTCGTTCAAGAATCATGAAAGAAGGTTGTATACATGGAAGAAGACTGGAGATACTAGAAGGTATCAGATAGATTATATAATAGTAAGACAGAGATTCACGAACCAGGTTTTAAATTGTAAGACATTTCCAGGGGCAGATGTGGACTCTGACCACAATCTATTGGTTATGAATTGTAGATTAAAACTGAAGAAACTGCAAATAGGTGTGAATTTGAGGAGATGGGACCTGGATAAACTGAAAGAACCAGGGGTTGTAGAGGGTTTCAGGGAGAGCATAAGGGAACAATTGACAGGAATGGGTGAAAGAAATACGGTAGAAGAAGTATGGGTAGCTTTGAGGGATGAAGTAGTGAAGGCAGCAGAGGATAAAGCAGGTAAAAAGGCGAGGGCTAGTAGAAATCCTTGGGTAACAGAAGAAATATTGAATTTAATTGATGAAAGGAAAAGATATAAAAATGCAATAAATGAAGCAGGAAGTGCAAAATGGCTAAGCAGGGATGGCTAGAGGACAAATGTAAGGATGTAGAGGATTATCTCACTAGGGGTAAGATAGATATTGCCTACAGAAAAATTAAAGAGACCTTTGGAGAAAAAGAGAACCACTTGCATGAATATCAAGAGCTCAGATGGAAACCCAGTTAGGGCGATGTACTTGAGGACAATATTATTGAAATGGAAGAGGATGTAGATGAAGATGAAATGGGAGATACGATACTGCGTGAAGAGTTTGACAGAGCACTGAAAGACCTGAGTCGAAACAAGGCCCCGGGAGTAGACAACATTCCATTAGAAAAACTGACATTCTTGGGAGAGCCAGTCCTGACAAAACTCTACCATCTGGTGAGCAAAATATATGAGACTGGCGAATTACCATCAGACTTCAAGAAGAATATAATAATTCCAATCCCAAAGAAAGCAGGTGTTGACAGATGTGAAAATTACCGAACTATCAGTTTAATAAGTCACAGCTGCAAAATACTAATGCGAATTCTTTACAGACGAATGGAAAACTGGTAGAAGCCGACGTCGGGGAAGATCAGTTTGGATTCCGTAGAAATATTGGAACGCGTGAGACAATACTGACCCTACGACGTATCTTAGAAGAGAGATTAAGGAAAGGCAAACCTACGTATCTAGCATTTGTAGACTTAGAGAAAGCTTTTGACAGTGTTGACTGGAATACTCTCTTTCAAATTCTGAAGGTGGCAGGGGTAAAATACGGTGAGCGAAAAGCTATTTACAATTTGTACAGGAACCAGATAGCAGTTATAAGAGTCGAGAGGCATGAGAGGGAAGCAGTGGTTGGGAAGGGAGTGGGACAGGGTTGTAGCCTCTCCCCAATGTTGTTCAATCTGAATATTGAGCAAGCAGTAAAGGAAACAAAAGGAAAATTCGGAGTAGGTATTAAAACCCATGAAGGAGAAATAAAAACTTTGGGGTACGCCGATGACATTGTATTTATGTCAGAGACAGCACTGGACTTGGAAGAGCAGTTGAACGGAATGAACAGTGTCTTGAAAGGAGGATATAAGATGAACATCAACAAAAGCAAAACGAGGATAATGGAATGTAGTCGAATAAGTCGGGTGATGCTGAGGGAATTAGATTAGTAAATGAGACGCTTAAAATAGTAAAGGAGTTTTGCTATTTGTGGAGCAAAATAAAAAAGGACGGTCGAAGTAGAGAGGATAGACTGGCAATGGCAAGGAAAGCATTTCTGAAGAAGAGAACTTTGTTAACATCGAGTGCAGATTAAGTGCCAGGAAGTCGCGTATGAGAGTATTCGTATGGAGTGTAGCCATGTATGGAAGTGAAACATGGACGATAAATAGTTTGGACAAGATGAGAATAGAAGCTTTGTAAATGTGGTGCTACAGCAGAATGTTGAAGATTAGATGGGTAGATCACATAACTAATGAGGAGGTATTGAATAGAATTGGGGAGAAGAGGAGTTTGTGGCACAACTTGACTAAAAGAGGGGCTCGGTTGGTAGGACATGTTCTGAGGCATCAAGGTGTCACCAATTTAGTATTGGAGTGCAACGTGGAGGGTAAAAATCGTAGAGGGAGACCAAGAGATGACTACACTAAGCAGATTCAGAAGGATGTAGGTTGCGGTAGGTACTGGGTGATGAAGAAGCTTGCACAGGATAGAGTAGCATGGAGAGCTGCATCAAACCAGTCTCAGGACTGAAGACCACAACAACAACAACAACAACAGTGGAAAATAAATTATTGCCGTTATCAGCTTTGTATTTTCAATTTGGCTATGTAATTATTGTGTACTTAAGGTGCTTATTATGGAGTCAGTGCGTAGGTTATATATGTGCAACCGTAATGTTGGAAGAGTTCGCAATGCATGAATGTTAGCACTGCGTTCGTAAGACAGTAGCGTCTTCAGTGTTATTGTTTCCTGACGTTCTATACTGACATCGGTTGCACAAGTAATTCTCAGTGACGAGTTCGCTGTAATGATCTATGGAAATTGTATACAACAAGTAAGTAAATGTCATCTCAACTAGTGTAGTGTACAACATCAAAAGCAGTGATATACTGAAAGTGAATGATATTCTACAGTTCGGTCACATTTACAATGTGATTAGACTGTAGGCAAAGAAGCTGTTAAATCAAGAGGTAAGACTAACCTAATGAGATAAGTCAGCATCAAATGAATATCTTGAACCATAAAATGTCTCTAAGAAAAATGGAGAGTAAATACTTCTCAGGATTGTCTATTCTTAAACTATTGACTGTGACCGCATGATCAGATCCTAAAAAAGAAATTCCTATAAATCTCAATGAGAAAATATTGGACCTGTATTATATCACTTACTGCTGTCGTTGTTGTGGTCTTCAGTCCAAAGACTGGTTTGATGCAGCTCTCCATGATACTCTATCCTGTGCAAGTCTCTTCAGCTTCGAGTAACTACTGCAACCTACAACCTATTGGTCTCCCTCTATGATTTTTACCCGGCTCCCCCCCCCCCCCCTTGCTTTCCACTGGTACCAAACTGGTGATGCCTTGATGCCTCAGAATGTATCCTTGCAACCGATCCCTTCTTGTAGTCAAGTTGTCCACAAATTTCTCTTATCCCCAGCTCTATTCAGTACCTCCTCATCAGTTACGTGATCTACCCATCTAATCTACAGCATTCTTCTGTAGCACCAAATTTCAAAAGCTTAGTTCTCTTGTTGTCTAAACCATTTATTGTCCATGTTTCACTTCCATAGATTGCTACACTCCTTTCAAAATACTTTCACATAGGACTTCCTGACACTTAAATCTATACTCGATGTTAACGAATGCCTGTTCTTCAGAAACGCTTTTCTTGCCATTGCCAGTCTGCATTTTTTATCCTTCGTAGCTTAATTATCATTGGTTATTTATCTTCCTACATAGCAAAATCCATCTTCTGCTTGAAGTGTCTCGTTTCGTAATCTAATTCCCTCAGCATCACTTGACTTAATACGACTACATTCCATTATCCTCGTTATGCTTTTGTTGATGTTAATCTTATATCCTCCTCTGAAGGCACTGTCCATTCCGTTCATCTGATTACAATGCCATCGGCAAACCTCAAAGTTTTTACTTCTTCTCCATGGATTTTATGTCCTACTACAGATTTTTCTTTTGTTTCCTTTACTGCTTGGTCAACATTCAGGTTGCATAACATCAGTGATAGGTTACAACCCTGTCTCAGTCGCTTCCCCACCACTGCTTCCTTTTCGTGCCACTCGAATCTTATAACTGCTATCTGGTTTCTGTACAAATTGTAAATAGCCTTTCGCAGCCTCTATTTTACCCCTGCCCCCTTTAGAATTTCGAAGAGAGCATTCAGTCAACATTGTCAAAAGCTTCCTCTGATTATACAAATGCTTTAAACATATGTTCGCCTTTCCTTAACGTATCTACTATGAGAAGCTATACGGTCAGTATTGCCTCGTGGGTTCCTGCATTTGTCCTGAATACAAGCTGAGCTTCATTTACTATAAATCTGTTAATCATTATCATACCAGGATATATACTGAAGAGCCAAAGAAACTGCTACTAATATTGTAGATAGCCCCTGTGAGAACGCAGAGTTCTGAAGCAAGATTCTTACGTACGTGTCACTTGTCAGAATCGCATCTAGACTCCACTAACGTCGGAAGTAGTGCTGGAGGGAACTGACACTATGAATCCTGCAGGGGTGTCCATAAATCCGTAAGAGTACGAGGGATTGGAGATCTCTTCCGAACAGCGCGTCACAAGGCATCCCACATATGCCCAAAATGTTCATGTCTGGGGAGTTTGGTAGCAGTGGAAGTTAAACTCAGAATTGCGTTTCTGGAGCCACTCTTTAGCAATTCAAGACGTCTAGGGTGCCGCATTGTGCTGCTGGAACTGCCCAAATCCGTAGGAATGCACAATGGACATGAATGGATGCAAATGATGAGACAGGATGCTTACGTACGTTTCACTTGTCAGAGTCGCATGTAGACGTATCAGGGGTCCCAATAACTCCAACTGCACACGCTCTACACCGTTGCAGAGCCTCCAACAGCTTGAACAGACCCCTGCAGACATGCAGGATCTATGGACTCATAAGGTTGTCTGCATTCCCGTGCACGTCCATCCACTCGATATAATTTGAAACGAGACTTGTCCGACTAGTCAACATGTTTACAGTCATCAACAGTCCAATGTCGGTGCTGAAGGGCCCAGGCGAGGCGTAAGGCTTTGTGTCGTGCAGTCATCAAGGGTACACGAGTGGGCCTTCGGCTCCGAAAGCCCATATCGACGATGTGTAGTTGAATGGTTCGCACGCTGCCACTTGTTGGTGGTGCAGCATTGAAAACTGCAGCAATTTGTGATAGAGTTGCACTTTTGTCACTTTGAACGATTTTCTTCAGTCGTCGTTGGTCCCGTTCTTGTAGGATCTTTTGCCTGGCGCATCGATGTCGGAGATTTGAAGCTTTACTGCATTCCTGATATTCACTGTACACTCTCTAAATGGTCGTACGGGAAAATTCCCAAGTCATCGCTACCTCGGAGATGCTGTGTCCCATCGCTTATGCGCCGTCTATAACGTGACGTTCAAACTCACCTAAATCTTGCCATCATAGCAGCAGTAGCCGATCTAACATCTGCACCAGACATTTGTCTTATACAGGCTTTGCCGGTCGCAGTGCTGTATTCTGCCCGTTTACATATCTGTGTATTTGATTACGCACGCGTATAGCAGTTTCTTTGGCGCTTCAGTGTGTATCAATTGAAAAAAAGTAAATTTTTTACCTGTCGTGGACTTCGAGCCACTGCAGTCAGCTGCTATGGCTACTGCCATAAAGACGCAGATGAGCCAACTAGTGCTTCTGCAAGACATGATGGAGGAGAAAAAGTGTCTTCTCCGTCGAAATGTCTTCGGCACGTGCACGCTGTTGAGTCTCCTGTAATTTTATAAACACATACAATTACTTGCTTCAAATACTCTGAGCACTATGGGACTTAACTTCTGAGATCATCAGTCCCCTAGAACTTAGAACTACTTAAACCTAACTAACCTAAGGACATCATACACATCCATGCCCAAGACAGGATTCGAACCTGCGACCGTAGCGGTCGCGCGGTTCCAGACTGTAGCGCCTAGAACCGCCCGGCCATCCTGGCCGGCTACAATTACATGACTCATTTTATTTCAACAAGCTATAAAGGAAAGTGGCTAGTGTAAATTAATCTATCAAGCTAAAGTGGATAATATCTGTTTCAAAAATGAATTTTCACTTCGTATTGCCCAATACATAGTTTCTGCCTCAGCTAAGCCGTTTACCTCAAGTATTTCGGAAATGAAATGACATCGAATGAAATTGTCTTAAATGAAATTACGAGCTGATGTGTTTTACTTAAAGCAGCAGCGAGCATTGAGCAGGCAAGAACAGCGCAAAGTGGTGGGGGAAACTACGGCCTGAGGCATATACTGGCAGCTACAGAGAGCTGATTCTAGTACGACTGTTGCCGCCCTCTAAACACACAGAAACAGAAACAAAGACACGACGGAAATTGTGTCGACGATACGAGCTTGTTTTGCAATAAATATGAGAAGAGTGACCAATATTTGTGATTATGGATATTGTGACAGGCAACAGAAAATTAATGGCTACTATTTTAACTGCCACAGAATATGGGGTATCACATGAAAACTGAGAGTTTGAGTAAAAACTATAGAAGTCACATTTCTTTTATATTAGTTAATCTAAAAGTACAGCCAATTTTATAACAGTATCGTAGGGGAAATGTGTCATTATTCTGAATTTGCCACGGCTGAATGTAATAGAAAGGCTGTATGAGTTATCCAGTTCCGTTACTAGCTATTCCAGATGATGAATATGGAAAGTTTAATGGTATTTAATCATTAGTTCATTGTTTATGCAAATGGGGATAGCTAAAATTGCTAAATAAAAATCAAATGCTACACGCTATGTGAAATCTAAAAGCACAAATGAGTGGAGGGAGGAGGTATGCTCTTTATAAGCTTGCCACATGTATTCGTATGACTTTATTTGTATATTGTATATTGAGCAAGAAGCAAAGGGAACAAAAGAAAAATTTGGAGTAGGAATTAAATTCCATGGAGAAGAAATAAAAACTTTGAGGTTTGCCGATGACATTGTGAATCTATCAGAGACATAAAAGGACCTGGAAGGGGAGTTGAACGGAATGGACAGTGTCTTGAAAAGAGGATATAAGATGAACATCGCAAAAGCAAAACGAGGATAATAGAATGTAGTCGAATTAAATCAGGTGATGCTCAGAGAATTAGATTAGAAAATGAGACACTTGAAGTAGAAGATGAGTTTTGCTACTTGGGGAGCAACATAACTGGTGATCGTCGAAGTAGAGAGGATATAAAGTATAGACTGGCAATGGCAAGGAAAGCTTGTCTGGAGAAGAGAAATTTGCTACATCGAGTATAGATTTACGGTAAGCATCAGGAAGTCTTTCCTGAAAGTATTTGTAGGTAGTGTAGCCATATGTGGAAGTGAAACAGTTTAGACAAGAAGAGAATAGAAGCTTTCGAAATGTGGTGCTACAGAAGAATGCCGAAAATTAGATGGGTAGGTCACGTACCTAATGAGGAGGTATTGAATAGAATTGGGAAGAAGAGGAATTTGCGGCACAACTTGATAGAAGTAGGGATCGGTTGGTAAGACATGTTCTGAGGCATCAAGGGATCACCAATTTAGTACTGGAGGGCAGCGTGGAGGGTAAAAATCGTAGAGGGAGACCAAGATTCAAATGGTTCAAATGGCTCTGATCACTATGTGACTTAACTACTGAGGTCATCAGTCCCCTAGAACTACTTAAACCTAACTAACCTAAGGACATCACACACATCCATGCCCGAGGCAGGATTCGAACCTGCGACCGTAGCGGTTGCGCGGTTCCAAACTGAAGCGCCTAGAACCGCTCGGCCACACCGGCCGGCCGGGAGACCAAGAGATGAATACACTAAGCAGAATCAGAAACATGCAGGCTGCAGTAGGTACTTGGGGATGAAGAAGTTTACATAGGATAGAGTAGCATGGAGAGCGGCATCAAACCAGTCCCTGGTCTGAAGACCACAACAACAACAACAACTTTACTTAGCGTACTTTCTCTGTGCTAAAAACCGAATGTGAGCACGATTCTCGTTCATATCTTACGTAATATTGTGTAGTTCACTCCTAGAGAGGCCACAAAATGACAATGATGAATGTAAAGTTATTGTAACGTGATGTATACTTGAGGAAAGCTTTAGTTCTGAGTGTTTCTCTCGGAATCAAACTGGGACGCAGCGGTGTGAGACGTGACGGAGGGCAGCGACAGGCGCAGACCGCCGTCCTCTCCGCTTTCCGTGTCTTCCCGTCGTTCGGGTGTCTCCTGGCGGCGAGCCATTGCGGGGAGCTGATGCGCGGTAATCCTGCAGGCAGTGTCTGGGCCGCGAGTTGACAGCAGCGCTTCCCGTGTGCGAAGCGTCGAACTTGGCGTAATTCGACTGAGCTCAGCCTCACATCGTCGCTTTCAGCAGGATTAGAAATACTCTCAACGCAGCCTCAGTGAGTGATTTTGAGCAGTTATTTGAAATTTAAATTTGCAATTGTGAGAAGCGACGCAGCAATGGGCGTAGACAGTTTTGCTACAACTGTTTGTCTCAGTGAGCGGTTTTGAGCAGTTATTTTTTTTTTTTTTTGGTCATCAGTCTACTGACTGGCCCGCCACCAATTCCTTTCCTGTGCTAACTGTGATGTCACCGTCAGACACCACACTTGCTAGGTGGTAGCCTTTAAATCGGCCGCGGTCCGTTAGTATACGTCGGACCCGCGTGTCGCCACTGTCAGTGATTGCAGACCGAGCGCCGCCACACGGCAGGTCTAGAGCGTCTTCCTAGCACTCGCCCAGTTGTACAGCCGACTTTGCTAGAGATGGTTCACTAACAAATTACGCTCTCATTTGCCGAGACGATAGTTAGCATAGCCTTCAGCTACGTCATTTGCTACGACCTAGCAAGGCGCCATTATACACTCCTGGAAATTGAAATAAGAACACCGTGAATTCATTTTCCCAGGAAGGGGAAACTTTATTGACACATTCCTGGGGTCAGATACATCACATGATCACACTGACAGAACCACAGGCACATAGATACAGGCAACAGAGCATGCACAATGTCGGCACTAGTACAGCAATGCAGGCTGCTATTCTCCCATGGAGACGATCGTAGAGATGCTGGATGTAGTCCTGTGGAACGGCTTGCCATGCCATTTCCACCTGGCGCCTCAGTTGGACCAGCGTTCGTGCTGGACGTGCAGACCGCGTGAGACGACGCTTCACCCAGTCCCAAACATGCTCAATGGGGGACAGATCCGGAGATCTTGCTGGCCAGGGTAGTTGACTTACACCTTCTAGAGCACGTTGGGTGGCACGGGATACATGCGGACGTGCATTGTCCTGTTGGAACAGCAAGTTCCCTTGCCGGTCTAGGAATGGTAGAACGATGGGTTCGATGACGGTTTGGATGTACCGTGCACTATTCAGTGTCCCCTCGACGATCACCAGTGGTGTACGGCCAGTGTAGGAGATCGCTCCCCACACCATGACGCCGGGTGTTGGCCCTGTGTGCCTCGGTCGTATGCAGTCCTGATTAAGGCGCTCACCTGCACGGCGCCAAACACGCATACGACCATCATTGGCACCAAGGCAGAAGCGACTCTCATCGCTGAAGACGACACGTCTCCATTCGTCCCTCCATTCACGCCTGTCGCGACTCCACTGGAGGTGGGCTGCACGATGTTGGGGCGTGAGCGGAAGACGGCCTAACGGTGTGCGGGACCGTAGCCCAGCTTCATGGAGACGGTTGCGAATGGTCCTCGCCGATACCCCAGGAGCAACAGTGTCCCTAATTTGCTGGGAAGTGGCAATGCGGTCCCCTACGGCACTGCGTAGGATCCTACGGTCTTGGCGTGCATCCGTGCGTCGCTGCGGTCCGGTCCCAGGTCGACGGGCACGTGCACCTTCCGCCGACCACTGGCGACAACATCGATGTACTGTGGAGACCTCACGCCCCACGTGTTGAGCAATTCGGCGGTACGTCCACCCGGCCTCCCGCATGCCCACTATACGCCCTCGCTCAAAGTCCGTCAACTGCACATACGGTTCACGTCCACGCTGTCGCGGCATGCTACCAGTGTTAAAGACTGCGATGGAGCTCCGTATGCCACGGTAGACTGGCTGACACTGACGGCGGCGGTGCACAAATGCTGCGCAGGTAGCGCCATTCGACGGCCAACACCGCGGTTCCTGGTGTGTCCGCTGTGCCGTGCGTGTGATCATTGCTTGTACAGCCCTCTCGCAGTGTCCGGAGCAAGTATGGTGGGTCTGACACACCGGTGTCAATGTGTTCTTTTTTCCATTTCCAGGAGTGTAATTTGCTATTTATCTTGTGATGCATGTACCGTCAGACCGATGTTCACCAATTATGGATTAAAGTTAAGTATTCCAGAAGCAACGTACCTTTCTTACTTGACGTATTCCAATCTCTGTCTTCCTCTACAGCTTTTGCCCTCTACCGCTCCCTCTAGTACCATGGAAGTCATTCCCTCATGTCTTAGCAGATGTCCTATCATCCTGTCCCTTCTCCTTATCAGTGTTTTCCACATATTCCTTTCCTCTCCGATTCTGCGTAGAACCCCCTCATTCCTTACCTTATCAGTCCACCTAATTTTCAACATTCGCCTATAGCACCACATCTCAAATGCTTCGATTCTCTTCTGTTCCGGTTTTCCCACAGTCCATGTTTCACTACCATACAATGCTGTACTCCAGACGTACATCCTCAAAATTTCTTAAGGCCGGTATTTGATATTAGTAGACTTCTCTCGGCCAGAAATGCCTTTTTTGCCATAGCGAGTCTGCTTTTGATGTCCTCCTTGCTCCGTCCGTCATTGGTTATTTTACTGCCTAGGTAGCAGAATTCCTTAACTTCATTGACTTCGTGACTATCAATCCTGATGTTAAGTTTCTCGCTGTTCTCATTTCTACTACTTCTCATTACTTTCGTCTTTCTCCGATTTACTCTCAAACCATACTGTGTACTCATTAGACCATTCCGTTCAGCAGATCATTTAATTCTTCTTCACTTTCACTCAGGATAGCAATGTCATCAGCGAATCGTATCATTGATATCCTTTGACCTTGTATTTTAATTCCACTCCTGAACCTTTCTTTTATTTCCATCATTGCTTCCTCGATGTACAGATTGAAGAGTAGGGGCGAAAGGCTACAGCCTTGTCTTACACCCTTCTTAATACGAGCACTTCGTTCTTGATCGTCCACTCTTGGTTGCTGTACATATTGTATATGACTCGTCTCTCCCTATAGCTTACTCCCACTTTTTTCAGAATCTCGATCAGCTTGCACCATTTTATATTGTCGAACGCTTGTTCCAGGTCGACAAATCCTATGAAAGTGTCTTGATTTTTCTTTGGCCTTGCTCCCATTATTAGCCGTAACGTCAGAATTGCCTCTCTCGTCCCTTTACTTTTCCTAAAGCCAAACTGATCGTCACCTAGCGCATTCTCAATTTTCTTTTCCATTCTTCTGTATATTATTCTTGTAAGCAGCTTCGATGCATGAGCTGTTAAGCTGATTGTGCGATAATTCTCGCAGTTGTCAGCTCTTGCCGCCTACGGAATTGTGTGGATGATGCTTTCCCGAAAGTCAGATGGTATATCGCCAGACTCATATATTCTACACACCAACGTGAATAGTCGTTTTGTTGCCACTTCCCCCAATGATTTTAGAAATTCTGATGGAATGTTATCTATCCCTTCTGCCATATTTGACCGTAAGTACTCCAAAGCTCTTTTAAATTCCGATTCTAATACTGGATCCCCTATCTCTTCTAAATCGACTCCTGTTTCTTCTTCTATCACATCAGACAAATCTTCACCCTCATAGAGGCTTTCAATGTATTCTTTCCACCTATCTGCTCTCTCCTCTGCATTTAACAGTGGAATTCCCGTTGCACTCTTAATGTTACCACCGTTGCTTTTAATGTCATCAAAGGTTGTTTTGACTTTCCTGTATGCTGAGTCTGTCCTTCCGACAATCATATCTTTTTCGATGTTTTCACATTTTTCCTGCAGCCATTTCGTCTTAGCTTCCCTGCACTTCCTATTTATTTCATTCCTCAGCGACTTGTATTTCTGTATTCCTGATTTTCCCGGAACATGTTTGTACTTCCTCCTTTCATCAATCAACTGAAGTATTTCTTCTGTTACCCATGGTTTCTTTGCAGCTACCTTCTTTGTACCTATGTTTTCCTTCCCAACTTATATGAAATTTAAATTTGCAATTGTGAGAAGCGACGCAGCAATGGACGTAGGCAGTTTTGCTACAACTGTTTGTGATTGATCGCGCCAAATATCTTCAGCATTTGCACGCTTTTGAGCAACCAGTAATTTTGTGAATTAATATAACTCATTTCCTCCCAACAAGATGTAAAGGAAAGTAGCTAGTGTAAATTATGTCTCAGTTTCCGGCGTCGTGTTAAATGCAGGAACAGTGCTTCTTGACAGAATGAGATTTTCACTCTGTAGTGGCGTGTGCGCTGATATGAAACTTCGTGGCAGATTAAAACTGTGTGCCGAACCGAGACTCAAACTCGGGACCTTTGCCTTTCGCGGGCAAGTGATCTACCAACTGAGCTACCCAAGCACGACTCACGCCCCGTCCTCACAGCTTTACTTCTGCCAGCACCTCGTCTCCTCCCTTCCAAACTTAACAGAAGCTTTCCTGCGAAACTTGCAGAACTAGCACTCCTGAAAGAAAGGATATTGCGGAGACATGGCTTAGCCACAGCCTGGGGGATGTTTCCAGAATGAGATTTTCACTCTGCAGCGGAGTGTGCGCTGATATGAAACTTCCTGGTAGATTAAAACTGTCTGCCCGACCGAGACTCGAACTCGGCACCTTTGCCTTTCGCGCGCAAATGCTCTACCATCTGAGCTACCGAAGCACGACTCACGCCCGGTACTCACAGCTTTACTTCTGCCAGCACCTCGTCTCCTCCCTTCCAAACTTAACAGAAGCTCTCCTGCGAACCTTGCAGAACTAACACTCCTGAAAGAAAGGATATTGCGGAGACATGGCTTAGCCACAGCCTGGGGGATGTTTTCAGAATGAGATTTTCACTCTGCAGCGGAGTGTGCATTGATATGAAACTTCCTGGCAGATTAAAACTGTTTGCCGGACCGAGACTCGAACTCGGGAGTCTCGGTCTCGGTCTCGGTCTGGTAAACAGTTTTAATGTGCAAGGAAGTTTCAGTGCTTCCTGAGTCTGGATGTTTTCAAGTGCACTTTCGTAGTGATATTTGCAGAATATCAATAAACATTTACTACATTCGAATTACAATAGTACTGCATTAGTAAACATTGCTATTTGTATCGGATGTATTAACTCAACTAATTTTTTAAATAATTCACTAACTAGCCTATAAATTGCTAGGGTGAATGATCATTTCGTATATGTAAACAAGTGCTTCATCAAAAATCAACGAAATACGTAGTTTTCTACTCTGGCAACATGAAGAAACGTTTCAATAATTGAACAAATTCGAAAGAAAAAGGTCTCCCTATGATAATGACGGAAGCTGAAAAAAGGAACTGAAATTTTTGCCACGGCCGGCACGCGAACCCAAATCTTCTTATTTACTAAGGCAGAGATGCTAACCATTACCCCACCACAGCGCTATGGCCAGCAGTTCTACACGAACTACTCAAGGACACTGCCCTCTCGAACACAAACTTCAGTTCATACCTTCATCTTAATTTCCCCGTACATTGCCACTATTGCCAGGGCTCTCCATAATTGGGATAGCACCCCGACATTGAACGTAATGGGAAAATCGTATACCGTAGCTGATCTTATAGAGATTTTCCCCGAGACATTTAAGTCTCATCTTTATCTACGATAATGGTGGACCTCTGTCGTTCGTCAGCAACACTGACCGTAGTGCTGCGGTGGTGTAATGTTTGGCATTTCTGTCTAATAAGCACAGTTCCGCTTCGAGTGCCGGGCACGAAGGTTCTTGTTTATTTCACTTGCCGCAGCGTCGCTTGTGTGAAGTTTTTCTCGTTGGTGTTGTTCTGTCTGCCGAGTGAGTCCTAGCGTCTCCAATCCGCCACACTGTCTCTTTGTGTTAAAAAAAAAAAAAAAAAAAAAAAAATGTGAAATCGTATGGGACTTAACTGCTAAGGTCATCAGTCCCTAAGCTTGCACACTACTGAACCTAAGGACAAACACACACACCCATGCTTGAGGGAGGACTCGAACCTCCGCCGGGACCAGCCGCACAGTCCATGACTGTAGCGCCTTAAACCGCTCGGCTAATCCTGCGCGGCAAACTCCTTTTTTGTACGCTGCCACGGCGTCAGTTTTTTTCAGTCCGTCTTTGATGGGTTTTGTGATGTCGGGACGTAGTACCACTGGCTGTACCCCCCGCTCCCCCACCCCCAATAATATGGCTGCTCTACCACAGCACGAACAGCTGTATCTTTGCCAGATCAGTTCTCTGTAGTACGCGCTCTTTGCTTGACGCATTGCGCATACGCTGTGAGAATAAAAGTATTCATAGTAAGTGACAGAAGTGCGAGTGATGGTTTATTGTCGTAGTTACCACGCCCGGCCCCACTACCTACAGTGACATCTAAATACACGCTAGGTATGAAAAATCGCAAATTTTCTTGTACTGTTTCTACAAATAGCGAATTTTCGCGGACAAGTGGCTGACCATTACGAAATCAACGCTTTTGTTGTTTGTTGGCTGTCAGTAGTGCTGCCCTTTTCGTGGTGTCAGCTGCGCCTCACAAGTGGTAAAGGTCGCGCAGAGGACCGCGACCTGCAGATGTGCAGTGGGCAGGGCACGCGTGGGGCTGCGGCAGCCGCCGTAGGGGAAGTGCCGCTCTAAACTCTAGCCTGGGCTCACATTTTCTGTGAATGTTAAGGCGGGCGGGGGGGGGGGGGGGGGGCTCCGTGCCCACAGCTGCAACTTGACCATTCCAAGGAATCTACTACACTACTGGTCATTAAAATTGCTACACCAAGAAGAAATGCAGATGAGAAACGGGTATTCATTGGACAAATATATTATACTGGAACTGACATGTGGTTACATTTTCTCGCAATTTGGGTGCATAGATCCTGAGAAATCAGTACCCGGAACAACCACCTCTGGCCGTAATAACGGCCTTCATACGCCTGGGCATTGAGTCAAACAAAGCTTGGATGGTGTGTACAGGTACAGCTGCCCATGCAGTGTCAACACGATAGAACAGTTCATCAAGAGTAGTGACTGGCGTATTGTGACGGGTCAGTTGCTCGGCCACCATTGACGTTTTCAATTGGTGAGAGATCTGGAGCACGTGCTGGCCAGGGCAGCAGTCGAATATTTTCTGTATCCAGAAAGGCCCGTACAGGACCTGCAACATGAGGTCGTGCATTATCCTGCTGAAATGTAGGGTTTCGCAGGGATCGAATGAAGCGTAGAGCCACGGGTCGTAACACATCCGAAATGTAACGTCCACTGTTCAAAGTGCCGTCAATGCGAACAAGAGGCGACCGAGACGTGTAACCAATGGCACCCCATACCATGACGCCGGCTGATACGACATTATGGCGATGACGAATACACGCTTCCAATGTGCGTTCACGGCGATATCGGATGCGACCATCGTGATGCTGTAAACAGAACCTGGATTCATCCGAAAAAATGACGTTTTGCCATTCGTGCACCCAGGTTCGTCGAGTACACCATCGCAGGCGCTCCTGTCTGTGATGTAGCGTCAAGGGTAACCGCAGCCATGGTCTCCGAGCTGATAGTCCATGCTGCTGCAAACGTCGTCAAACTGTCTGTGGAGATGGTTGTTGTCTTTCAAACGTCCCCATCTGTTCACTCAGGGATCGAGCCGTGGCTGCACGATCCGTTAGAGCCATGCGGATAAGATGCCTGTCATATGGACTGCTAGTGATACGAGGCCGTTGGGATCCAGCACGGCGTTCCTTATTACCCTCCTGAACCCACCGATTCCATATTCTGCTAACAGTCATTGGATGTCGACCAATGCGAGCAGCAATGTCGCGATGCGATAAACCGCAATCACCACGGGCTACAACCCGACCTTTATCAAAGTCGGAAACGTGATGGTACGCATTTCTCCTCCTTACACGAGGCATCACAACAACGGTTCACCAGGCAACGCTGGTCAACTGCTGTTTGTGTATGAGAAATCAGTTGGAAACTTCCCTCATGTCAGCACGTTGTAGGTGTCGCCACCGGCGCCAGCCCTGCGTGAATGCTCTGAAAAGCTAATGATTTGCATATCACAGTATCTTCTTCCTGTCGATTAAATTTCGCGTCTGTAGCACGTCATCATCGTAGTGTAGCAATTTTAATGGCCAGTAGTGCATTATGTCTGCTTCTAAAAAGAATTCCCCTGAAAACACAGCGATTTATTTTCACTTGGCTTGTTAATCATTTGTACCTTTCACAGAAGCGAATTTTGAGTAAAACTTGACACGTTTCTCTGGTTGCCATGTTAAAATTTGCTTATTTTGCCACAGCACAGCGTAGTATACACAGTGTCACCTCTCCAACATGTGCAGAGGCAACTGCGAGAGAAT
The DNA here is from genome assembly GCF_023864275.1 of Schistocerca cancellata. Classification (NCBI taxonomy): domain Eukaryota; kingdom Metazoa; phylum Arthropoda; class Insecta; order Orthoptera; family Acrididae; genus Schistocerca; species Schistocerca cancellata. Next base: position 157,712,866 of record NC_064635.1, on the reverse strand, counting down.
TCTAAAACAGTGACTTATTAAGTTTAAGTGTGAAACTGAGGAAAGGTAATGTCAGTATTTTATCGAAAAAGCACATCCTCGAAAAAAATAAACGTATAGAGACTAATGTTGCTCCAAAACCCATAGCATTTCTCGTTTCAACAGCTATTGATGGCCCCTAAACATTACATTCTTTCATCGAGTAAGTCTGTAGTTGGTGGAATAACATGGCAGAGAATGAACTTTTGCACAATAACCGAATGGAAAAAATACCTTCCTCTTTCTGTGCTATCATTTGCCAAAATCTCATTTCGATATCTCAAACCGTTTATGTCCGGCCCATGTGGCCGAGTGGTTCTAGGCGCCTCAGGCCGGAACCGCGCTGCTGTTACGGTCGCAGGTTCGAATCCTGCCTCGGGCATGGAGGTTAGTTAGGTTTAAGTAGTTCTAAGTCTAGGGGACTGATGACCACAGATGTTAAGTCCCACAGAGCTTAGAGCCGTTTGGAGCATTTGAAACTGTTTATGAAATATGAAGAATGTTGTGGATATTTCATTCTGGATTCATCGCAGACGTGGTGCGATCGCAAATGACTATGTTACATTAGATGAACTTTCTAGAGGTTCGTGACAGATAGAGACCTCCACCCAAGTCTTAAGAAGAATTCGATATGTTAGCGAAATTTCATACGCAGCAATATATTATGTAATTTTTACAAGACGCAAAACCATAGCGACCCCCATTTTTCATTGCAAACTTTTTCGAATTTCGCGCAATGTGTTACTTCCATGTAAGTATCACAATAACTATGACCGTTAACGAAATAATGGGGGCATCATCATGATCCTTGCATATAAAGCTATGAGTGAAACAAAAACTTTTTTTTTACTATACAGTTTCTGTAAAATCGTTTGAGAAATACTGCAGTGCGTGCATCTCGATTATGTGATCGACGACCAGCCGAAAGGTGGCAAATATTTTATTTATAAATGAAAAAATCTGCTAGATTGGTGCCGCGACTGTTGACGCTGGAACAAAAACGCATGAGAATGGACACATCGGAACAATGTTTGGCCCGTTTTAGGAGAAACGAACAAAATTTTTTACACCGGTTTGTGACCACAGATGAAACCCCAGAGACAAAATAACAGTCAAAGCAGTGGAAACATGTTGATTCTCCGCCACCAAAGAAAGCATAGGCAATTCCTTTGGCGGGAAAGGTCGTGGCATCATTGTTCTGGAATGCGAAGGGGGTTCTGTTTCTAAATTATTTCCCAACGGGCCAAACAGTTACTGGAGAATACTATGCTTACTCCTGGACAAATTGCAACAAAAGATACGGGGAAAAAAGCCACGTTTAGCAAGGAAGAAAGTCATCTTCCATCAAGACAATGCGCGCCTGCACACATGTGCCGTCGCAATGGCAAAATTACACGAACTAAGGTATGAATTGTTGCCACACCTACCTTATTCACCTTATATGGTTCCGTCAGACTTTCATCTCTTCCTAAAACTGAAATTTTTCTTGGTGGTCGAAGACTCACTTCAGACGAAGAACTGATAGCCGGAGTTGACAACTATGTTGCAGGCCTGGAGGAAACACATTTTCGAGATGGGATCAAGGCACTCGAACATCGTTGGACCAAGTGCATTTATCTACAAGCAGATTACATTAAAAAACAGAAGTAGTTCCAGTGATCTAAGTACTTTCTTTCTATTCTGTTCCGAGAACTTTTGAAACTACTCTCGTACGCGAGCATAAAACACGTTCCAAATTCTACAGCTGACCGACGTCACAGATATAGGCCTATAGTTTTGTGTGTCTTCTTGACGACACTTCCTGAAAATGGGAGTCACCTATCCTTTTTTTTCCAATCGTCAGAACCACTTCGCTGCTCCAAAGACCTACGGCAGAGTGCTGCTAGAAGAGGGATGGATTCATTCGCATACTCTACGGAGATACGTATTGGTATCCCGTCAATGCAGTGGCCTTCCCTCTGTTGAGCGATTTCCGTTACTTTATCTATACAACGGTAACTTGTGAACCACTATTTGAAAGACTTTTGCAACTACAGACACACACAAGTCAAAGATCCTTCAAATGTAGTGTTAAGGAAAACAGTTCCCGTCAACAGCTAACATACAGACAGTAGCTTGGCATCGTACAATGTAAACACTAGGGCAGTATACAAACATTATGATATAGATTCAGCAACGACTAATACATAGAGATATCATATGACATGATTACAGATATAAATGTGCGTAGGAACAGCGCTTTATAAAACTGCAAGTAAGAAAAATATCTTTAATTGCAGACTTATTTAACTCCTCCTATGAGAAAGTAGCTGTGACAGAATACTAACTCATTTAAATGACCAAAACTTCATAAATGCCTCACAGTTTGGCTATCGTGAACATTTCTCTACAGAGAAATCAGTACAGCACTTCACAAATTAAGCGGCTGCAGAGCCAAGCAAGATAAATTACACTATTCGTATATTATGTGACCTTTCCAGAGTCTTTGATTGTGTGGATCACATTATTCCACTTGGCAAACTAATGAGTTCTGGCATTAGTGCACCCCCTTCTCCACAGATGGAGCCTCAACTTCATAACAGAAATCACAGGATGTTACAGGCACGAAACTAACATCAGTATGGCTTGAAACTAACGTATGAGGCCCCACAGCGATATGTACTGGGCACTGATTCACATTACGTGATTTCAAACACGCAAAGAAAAGTGTGCAGGCGCTCCACCAAGTCACCATTATGAAAACTTCCTGGAACGACAAAATTGTTCAGTAAGCAGTACATTATCTTTTCTGAACTTGAGGAGCGCATATGTTGATTGTCTGTGTGGCTCCTGACCATCGAAAGCTTTCCCTGCGACAGGATTGCTTCAAATACCTTAAATTCCTACCCCCAAGCTTGTCTTTTAAGACCTGTATCAACTTTGTGCGCAATCTTGAGAGCCACCATGTACACTGTAATACACTCCTGGAAATTGAAATAAGAACACCGTGAATTCATTGTCCCAGGAAGGGGAAACTTTATTGACACATTCCTGGGGTCAGATACATCACATGATCACACTGACAGAACCACAGGCACATAGACACAGGCAACAGAGCATGCACAATGTCGGCACTAGTACAGTGTATATCCACCTTCCGCAGCAATGCAGGCTGCTATTCTCCCATGGAGACGATCGTAGAGATGCTGGATGTAGTCCTGTGGAACGGCTTGCCATGCCATTTCCACCTGGCGCCTCAGTTGGACCAGCGTTCGTGCTGGACGTGCAGACCGCGTGAGACGACGCTTCATCCAGTCCCAAACATGCTCAATGGGGGACAGATCCGGAGATCTTGCTGGCCAGGGTAGTTGTCTTACACCTTCTAGAGCACGTTGGGTGGCACGGGATACATGCGGACGTGCATTGTCCTGATGGAACAGCAAGTGCCCTTGCCGGTCTAGGAATGGTAGAACGATGGGTTCGATGACGGTTTGGATGTACCGTGCACTATTCAGTGTCCCCTCGACGATCACCAGTGGTGTACGGCCAGTGTAGGAGATCGCTCCCCACACCATGATGCCGGGTGTTGGCCCTGTGTGCCTCGGTCGTATGCAGTCCTGATTGTGGCGCTCACCTGCACGGCGCCAAACACGCATACGACCATCATTGGCACCAAGGCAGAAGCGACTCTCATCGCTGAAGACGACACGTCTCCATTCGTCCCTCCATTCACGCTTGTCGCGACACCACCGGAGGCGGGCTGCACGATGTTGGGGCGTGAGCGGAAGACGGCCTAACGGTGTGCGGGACCGTAGCCCAGCTTCATGGAGACGGTTGCGAATGGTCCTCGCCGATACCCCAGGGGCAACAGTGTCCCTAATTTGCTGGGAAGTGGCGGTGCGGTCCCCTACGGCACTGCGTAGGATCCTACGGTCTTGGCGTGCATCCGTGCGTCGCTGCGGTCCGGTCCCAGGTCGACGGGCACGTGCACCTTCCGCCGACCACTGGCGACAACATCGATGTACTGTGGAGACGTCACGCCCCACGTGTTGAGCAATTCGGCGGTACGTCCACCCGGCCTCCCGCATGCCCACTATACGCCCTCGCTCAAAGTCCGTCAACTGCACATACGGTTCACGTCCACGCTGTCGCGGCATGCTACCAGTGTTAAAGACTGCGATGGAGCTCCGTATGCCACGGCAAAGTGGCTGACACTGACGGCGGCGGTGCACAAATGCTGCGCAGCTAGCGCCATTCGACGGCCAACACCGCGGTTCCTGGTGTGTCCGCTGTGCCGTGCGTGTGACCATTGCTTGTACAGCCCTCTCGCAGTGTCCGGAGCAAGTATGGTGGGTCTGACACACCGGTGTCAATGTGTTCTTTTTTCCATTTCCAGGAGTGTACTATGAATGTCAAACTTTCTTCCACATTTTTACTTATTTAGCAAAAACAATGATGAACGCTTTTTAAGAGGTGTTCTGCCAATTGGCAAATACAGCTCATATTTGTGGCTTCTTTACGAAGCGGTCCCGACAACTCGACTGTTTCTACTGTTACAGTAAGAGACACATTCGTTCAGGAACCTGTTTCAAAAACGCGCAAGATGTAAGAATAGTAAGTATGTAGAAGCAGTAATATTACTTTAATGAAGCTGTCAGACGGAGTAGGCTGGCACAGGGCACACCAGACCACCCCCAGGACGACACAGGGATGCCTCGGAGGAGCTGCTGCTCCACAGGTCACGGACAATACACTGACGCAGGAAAAAATCGCAGCACCAAGAAGGAGACTCACAATAAAAAAGAAACTAGGTAGGCGTGTTTCTACAGGGTGGCGCACGAAATGTGTTACCTTTTTATTTTTGAATATAAACTTTATTGTCAATACAATCTCAAGGGAACATATACTACAATGAAGAGCCGTCCATGGGGATTTGTTCTAACTCAGCACGTGCTCAATATGTCCACCATTTCGTTTCCTAACTTCCTTCAAACGAACACTGTAGTTAGTGATTACCCTACGGCACACATCTTCCATAATTTCACTGCAAGCTTGAAGAATAAGTCTTCTGAGCTCCATTAAATCACGTGGACGTTTCGGGAAAATTTTTTCCTTTAGGTACCCCCAAAGAAAAAAGTCACATGGATTGAGGTCTGGACTATTGGGGGGGGGGGCAATTTTGTCCGTCATTGAAGCGACCTGGAAACCTGAGTGAAATGATTCGTATGTCGAAATGCTCGTGTAAAAACTCCAACACAGTGTTTGCAGTATGTGACCTTGCACCATCTTGCATGAACCACTGCGTGTCGAAGGGCAATGCAGTAGCAAGAAGCTGTGGAATGAAGCTGTTGCGAAGCATGCTCAAATAACGCTCGCTGTTCACAGTTTCTTCAAAGAAAAAGGGTCCAATAAGTCCGTAACTGGAAATTGCTGCCCCCGCTGTAATCCTCGGAGCGTAATGTTATCGTTCATGAAGCACTTGTGGGTTTTCAGTGGCCCAAAAGCATACATTTTGTTTGTTAACCACACCGTCTCGTCTGAAAACCAGACGTTGTTGAGAGTTTCTTCCCCATCGTCCGCCCACTGAGCAAACAGTAGTCTCTGCTGCTTGTGTTCTTCAGTGAGCTTCTGTGCACAAGTCATCTTGTATGGGTACATATGGAGGTCACTTTTAAGAATGCGTTGATTGGAGCGTCTGGATATTCTCAGTTGCACTGCTGCCTTTCTACACGACTTCCCGGGACTTCTCTGTACAGCAACTCGTACCGCTTCAATATTCTCCGGCGAACAAACAGGCTTAAGCCGAGGTCGCTGCGCTTCCAATACTGTTCCTTCCTGTACAAATTTATCGTACAACCTGTGGGTGGTCTTCTTGCGAGGGATCCATCGTGTGTTAAACTACTGTCGAAAACTCCTCTGAGTCACAACAAGGCTTTTAGTTTCATGAAAAAGTAACACAACTGCCAATCATTACTGTGTCGTCAGCCTTCCATTGTCAGCCATTGCTGATTACTAGTCTCCTAGCGGCAGTATCGTGAATTAAACGTCATTTCGCAACTCATTTGTTTTTCCAAGCTCTGCTAATGTGCGTCGTAAATTCTGAAAGAAACAATTGGTAACACATTTCGTGCGCCACCCTGTACATCTGGTAGATGACGTCTGTTCATATTTCGTGCCATTTACGTAACAGTGGCGCTAAGAGCGTTGCTATGAGGATGCAAATAACGTCTGCTTTAAATACACGCCTTAACTGTCATGAGCTTTTGTTACCTTACAGACTGGACGTGCTGAAATGATATTAGTCAAGAATGCCTGTAAGGTGACAAAGATAACATCATGAATGCCTCACTGACTTTGTACGAGGTCTTGTAATTGGACATTCGTTCTGTGATGTTGTAGAAAGACGTGGCGGGAATGTAGCCACTGCACAACATTCGCTGGCAGAGATGATAATGGGAATGTACGGTAAGGGGCAAGATCAGTTTGGATTCCGTAGAAATGTTGGAACACGTAAGGCAATACTGACCCTACGACTTATCTTAGAAGAAAGATTAAGGAAAGGCAAACCTACGTTTCTAGCATTAGTAGAGAAAGCTTTTGACAATGTTGACTGGAATACTCTCATTCAAATTCTGAAGGTGGCAGAGGTAAAATATAGGGAGCGAAAGGTAGCAATACTGACCCTACGACTTATCTTAGAAGAAAGATTAAGGAAAGGCAAACCTACGTTTCTAGCATTAAGAGAAAGCTTTTGACAATGTTGACTGGAATACTCTCATTCAAATTCTGAAGGTGGCAGAGGTAAAATATAGGGAGCGAAAGGCTAGTTACAATTTGTACAGAAACCAGATGGCAGTTATAAGAGTCGAGGGACATGAAAGGGAAGCAGTGGTTGGGAAAGGAGTAAGACAGGGTTGTAGCCTCTCCCCGATGCTATTCAATCTGTATACTGAGCAAGCAGTAAAGGAAACAAAAGAAAAATTCGGAGTAGGTATTAAAATCCATGGAGAAGAAATAAAAACTTTGAGGTTCGCCGATGACATTGTAATTCTGTCAGAGACAGCAAAGGACTTGGAAGAGCAGTTGAACGGAATGGACAGTGGTTTGAAAGGAGGGTATAAGATGAACATCAACAAAAGCAAAACGAGGGTAATGGAATGTAGTCAAATTAAGTCGGGTGATGCTGAGGGAATTAGATTAGGAAATGAGACACTTAAAGTAGTAAAGGAGTTTTGCTATTTGGCGAGCAAAATAATTGATGATGGTCGAAGTAGAGAAGATATAAAATGTAGACTGGCATTGGCAAGGAAAGCGTTTCTGAAGAAGAGAAATTTGTTAACATCGAGCATTGATTTAAGTGTCAGGAAGTCGTTTCTGAAAGTATTTGTATGGAGTGTAGCCATGTATGGAAGTGAAACATGGACGATAAATAGTTTAGACAAGAAGAGAATAGAAGCTTTCGAAATGTGATGCTACAGAAGAATGTTGAAGATTAGATGGGTAGATCACATAACTAATGAGGAGGTATTGAATAGAATTGGGGAGAAGAGGAGTTTGTGGCACAACTCGACTAGAAGAAGGGATCGGTTGGTAGGACATGTTTTGAGGCATCAAGGGATCAGAAATTTAGTACTGGAGGGCAGCGTGGAGGGTAAAAATCGTAGAGGGAGACCAAGAGATGAATACACTAAGCGGATTCAGAAGGATGTAGGCTGCAGTAGGTACTGGGAGATGAAGAAGCTTGCATAGGATACAGTAGCATGGAGAGCGGCATCAAACCAGTCTCAGGACTGAAGACCACAACAACATCAACACGGTAAGACGAAAACTGGGCTCCGGACGGCCACAGGGCAGTGCAGAGACGGAAGACGGTCGTGTTCGGCGTATGGCCCTCGTCGAGTCGTGCTGCATCTGCAGCAACAATTTGTGCACCAGAGTGGCACAAGGAACTGTTATATTTCACTTCAAGGACAGCTCCGAACCAGTGTGCATTCCACTGACCCCGAACCACCACCTTTTGCGACTGCAGTGGTGTGAAGCGACAGCTCGTTGGAGTGCAGGATGGAGGTCTGTTGTGTTCTCTGATGCAAACTGGTTGTGCCTCGGTGTGAGTGGTGGCCGTGAGCTGAGAACCTGCAACCAACCTGTCTGCGTGCTAGTGACACTGGACCTACACCTGGAGTTACACCGAGCGAGGTGTCGCAGTGGTCAGCACAATGGACTCGCATTCGGGAGGACGACGGTTCAAACCCGCGTCCGGCCATCCTGATTCACGTTTTCCGTGATTTCCCTAAATCGCTTCAGGAAAATGCCGGGATAGTTTCTCTGAAAGGGCACGGTCGACTTCCTTCTCATCCTTCCATAATCCGATGAGACCGGTGACTTCGATGTTTGGTCCCTTCTCCCAAATCAACCAACCAGCCTGGAGCTGTGGTCTGGGAAGCGATTTCGTATGACAGCACGAGCACTATCGGGGTTATCCCACTCACACAGACTGTCGATTCGACGAGTTGTGCCTCCGTTCACGAACAGCTTTCTGCAGAGCGTTGTCCAACGGGCTAACGCTCGCCCACATAGCACTGTTGTAACCCAATATGCTGTACAGCGTTGACATGCTGCCTCGGCCTACACCGTCACCAGACCTGTCTCCAATCGACCACATGTGAGACACCATCGAACGAAACTCCAGCGATAACCAAAACCAGCGTTAACCGTTCCCTTATCGATCGATCGAGTGCAAGAGACACGGATGAAACTAACATCCAGCACTGGTACGACAAAATGGACCCATGTTTTTCATTAATCTGCGTTAATTGTTTCTCGGTGTTGCGATCTTTCTTCAAAGACAAAGAGAGAGGAATGAAACTTGGTCCTTTGCATCGTCGTGACAACCAGCGCTGTCAAGATACGGTAACAGTGACAAGAGGAAGGTCACGCAGAGACTCTACTCACCAGACACGTCCCTCGCCGCGGCCGCCCGTGCACTGCTGGTGCTTGGGCTGGCGCTGGTGCCTATGAGCCCCGAGTGCCGCCCCCCTCGTGCTCCGTCCCTCCACCCCTCGGTCCCCACCGCCTCCGCCACCGCCTCTCCACGCGGCTGACGTGCCAACTACTCCTGCTCGACGCCTCACAAGGCAGACGCCGGGGTCACGTGACGTGACAGCGCTTAATGAGTTCGCCGATAAAATTTAGCCGAGAGTCCTAACAAGTTTGGTCTTAAATACACTCCTGGTCATTAAAATTGCTACACCGCGAAGATGACGTGCTACAGACGCGAAATTTAACCGACAGGAAGAAGATGCTGTGATGCGCAAAGGATTAGCTATTCAGAGCATTCACAGAAGGTTCGCGCTGGTGGCGACACCTACAACGTGCTGCCATGAGGAAAGTTTCCAACCGATTTCTCATACACAAACAGCAGTTGACCGGCACTGCCTGGTGAAATGTTATTGTGATACCTCGTGTAAGGAGGAGAAATGCCTACCATCACGTTTCCGACTTTGATAGAAGTCCGATTGTAGCCTATCGCGATTGCGGTTTATCGTATCGCGACATTGCTGCTCGCGTTGGTCGAGATCCAATGACTGTTAGCAGAATATGGAATCGGTGGGTTCAGGAGGGTAATACGGAACGCCGTGCTGGATCCCAACGGCCTCGTATCACGAGCAGTAGAGATGACTGGCATCTTATCCACATGGTTGTAACGGATCGTGCAGCCACGTCTCGATCCCTGAGTCAGCGGATGGGGACGTTTGCAAGACAACAACTATCTGCACGAACAGTTCGACGACGTTTGCAGCAGCATGGACTATCAGCTCGGAGACCGTGGCTGCGGTTACCCTTGACGTTGCATCACAGACAGGAGCGCCTGCGACCGCGTAGTCGACGGACCTGGGTGCAGGAATGGCAAAACGACATTTTTTCGGATGAATCCAGGTTCTGTTTACAGCATCATGATGGTCGCATCTGTGTTTGGCGGCATCGCGGTGAACGCACATTGCAAGCGTGTATTCGTCAACGCCATTCTGGCGTATCACCCGGCGTGATGGTAGGGATGCCATTGGGTACACGTCTCGGTCACCTCTTGTTGGCATTGACGGCACTTTGAACAGTGGACGTTACATTCCAGATGTGTTACGACCCGTGGCTCTACCCTTCATTCGATCCCTGCGAAACCCTACATTTCAGCAGGATAATGCACGACCGCATGTTGCAGGTCCTGTACGGGACTTCCCGGATACAGAAAATGTTGGACTGCTGCCCTGGCCAGCACATTCTCCGGATCTCTCACCAATTGAAAACGTCTGGTCAGTTTTGGGCGAGAAACTGGCTCGTCACAATACGCCAGTCACTACTCTTGATGAACTGTGGTGTCGTGTTGAAGCTGCATGGGCAGCTGTACCTGTACACGCCATCCAAGCTCTGTTTGACTTAATGCCCAGGCGTATCAAGGCCGTTATTACGGCCAGATGTGGTTGATCTGGGTACTGATTTCTCAGGATCTATGCACTCAAACTACGTGAAAATGTAATCACATGTCAGTTCTAGTATAATACATTTGTCCAATGAATACCTGTTTATCATCTGCATTTCTTCTTGGTTTAGCAATTTTAATGGCCAGTAGTGTAAAATCAGTAAGCGGACTGAACAGTCTAGTCAGTCACCTAGTCACGTAGTCACGTAGTCACCGTGCTGAAGATTGCCCATACAAATCCGAAATACTGAATTCGGTCTTCCAGAACTGTTCCACCACGGAAGAGGGTAAAACAGTTCCTTCTTTCAATCACTACATCAACGAGGATGTGGCAGATATTGTGATAAGTGATCGTGGAACGGAAGAACAGCTACAATCGATAGGTGCTCGAAACGCATCTGTCCGACACGACACCTACGAGTTCTACAGAGATTATGTGAAAGAACTTCTTCCCCTTCTGTCTGTAGCGTATCGCGGGACGCTGGAGCACTGAAGGGCACACGGTGACTGGAAGAAATCGCAGGGCATTCCGCTATACGAGAAGGTGTCGTAGGACCGATGCACGTAATTATAGGCCTATATAGCTGACGCAGATCTGTTGTAGCACAAGCTGCGACGTAGTCGCGAATTGAACAGCGACCCCAAATTAGAATAAATTTCCATGCATTCACGTCTACGGTCATAAATTTTTTGTCACCAGACTGTCGGTTTCGTTCTGTAATGACCATCTTCAGATCTGTTTTATGGAAACATTTGCTAATATACTGGAGCCATAGCAGCAAAGTTAAATGCTAAACACAAAATCAGCGCCAGCATCATCAAACGTGTATAAATAACAGTATATACAAGAGCCATCTCGTCAGCAGCCCTACTGTTTCAAACCAAACTGCCCAAAGGTATATAAATAACAGTATATACAAGAGCCATCTCGTCAGCAGCACTATTGTTCAAAGCGAACTGCCCAGATTGCTTTGAACAGAAGTGCTTTTGATTACTCTTGTATATACTATTATTTATATACCTTTGGGCAGTTTAGTTTGAAACAGTAGGGCTGCTGACGAGATGGTTCTTGTATATACCATTATTCACACGCATTTGACGATGCTGCCGGTGCTTTTGTGTTTAGCATTTGACGATGTATATTAGGACGTGTTTTTATAAAATAGACCTGAAGATGGTCAATACAGACCGAAACCGATAGTGTGATGACAAAAAAATTGCGACCAGAGACGTGAATAAATTTAGATCTCTTGTAGAATTATGGAACGTGTTCCAGGCTCAAGTATTACGTCGTTTTCGAAGAACAGATATCTCCTCTATAAAAGTCAACGCCGTCTTGCGAAATTCAGTTCGCTGTGTTCCTCTGTGAGAGCCACACCAGCGTTCAAGCTGACGCCGTCCCACACTGCCCCTTAGCGGGAAACGAGTTCACCGAGTATCTGACTAGGTTTCCAGATTTGTGACTGGATTCAATACTTCCTCGCAGACAGAACTCAGTGTGTCGCCCTCAACGCAATAAAATCGAAAGATGTAAAGGTAAATTCCAGAATTGCCCAAGAAAGTGTAATAGTACCGTTACTGTTTACATTGTACATAAATGATCTAGTAAAAAACATCAGAAGCTCTATAAGACTGTTCGCACACGATCCGGTTATCTATAAGAAAGCAGCAGCGCCAAAACACAATATCAGTTTCCGGAACGGCCTACAGAACATTCATGAATGGTGCAGGCTCTGGCAGTGACCTTGAACGTATGTAAGTGTACCGTACTGCGTATACACAGGGAAAGAAATCCATTACTGTACGACAACACTGATGACAAGTTGTTGGAAACCGTAAGATACCTAGGAGTAACAGAGCCACCTTAAGTGAAATGATCGCGTAAAACAAATAGTACGAAAGGCAGATGGCAGACTGAGATTCACAGCGTGAATCTTAAGGAAATGTAACTCGTTCACGCTTTTTTGTATACTGCTTGTCAATGGGCGACTCTTACTCGGTAGGAATGACAGAAAAATTGGAGAAGATCCAACGGAGAGCGGTGCGTTTCGCCACGGTATCTTCTGGTCGAACTCCGCTGGCAGACGCTGAAAGAGGGGCGTTGTGCATCACGGATATACTGTATGACTGCGGTCCAAATTCCGAGAGAGTGCGTACCAGGAAATCTAGGAGAACATGTTACGTCCTCCCAAAAGCATCTTGCGAAATGACCACAGCGAGACAACCCGGGGAATTAGAGCTAGTACGTAATTTTACCGACATTCAGTCTTCTAAAGCGCCGTTCGCAAATGGAAAATGCAAAGAAGAATGTCCTGATAAATTAATGATGAGTGACAGGGGATGGGGAGCATTCCACGATAACGACTTTTCTTTTCCTCTCAGCTGAGGTACATTAGCAGTAAACAATTTTTAAATACTGATAGTTTATACGGAATAATATCCATATAAATAAGATTCTTTCAAATATTAAACATTTTCAAATTTGTGATTCAGATAAAACGTCATGCCCTGAGAATTACATGTTTTCCAGAACAATCGCACTCCGCAGAAGTACCCTCCGCTACACACTGTCAGGTTACTTGCAGAGTGGAGACGTACATGTGGTTGTAGAGGTAGATAACGCCACCGAATGCTGAAGAAGAAATGCTGATCCGACCGTTGCACTACGTGAAACACAAGTCGAGCGTTTTTTTTTTTGGTCATCAGTCTACTGACTGGTTTGATGCGGCTCGCCACGAATTCCTTTCCTGTGCTCAGAGTAGCACTTGCAACCTACGTCCTCAATTATTTGCTTGACGTATTCCAATCTCTGTCTTCCTCTACAGTTTTTGCCCTCTACAGCTCCCTCTAGTACCATGGAAGTCATTCCCTCATGTCTTCGCAGATGTCCTATCATCCTGTCCCTTCTCCTTATCAGTGTTTTCCACATATTCAAATGGTTCAAATGGCTCTGAGCACTATGGGACTTAACATCTGAGGTCATCAGTCCCCTAGAACTTAGAACTACTTAAACCTAACTAACTTAAGGACATCACACACATCCATGCCCGAGGCAGGATTCTAACCTGCGACCGTAGCGGTCTCGCGGTTCCAAACTGACGCGCCTAGAACCGCTTGGTCACACCGGCCGGCTTTCCACATATTCCTTTCCTCTCCGATTCTGCGTAGAACCTCCTCATTCCTTGCCTTATCAGTCCATCTATTTTCAACATTCGTCTGTAGCACCACATCTCAAATGCTTCGATTCTCTTCTGTCCCGGTTTTCCCACAGTCCATGTTTCACTACCATACAATGCTGTACTCCAGACGTACATCCTCAGAAATTTCTTCCTCAAATTAAGGCCGGTATTTGATATTAGTAGACTTCTCTCGGCCAGAAATGCCTTTTTTGCCATAGCGAGTCTGCTTTTGATGTCCTCCTTGCTCCGTCCGTCATTGGTTATTTTACTGCCTAGGTAGCAGAATTCGTTAACTTCATTGACTTCGTGACCATCAATCCTGATGTTAAGTTTCTCGCTGTTCTCATTTCTACTACTTCTCATTACCTTCGTCTTTCTCCGATTTACTCTCAAACCATACTGTGTACTCATTAGACTGTTCATTCCGTTCAGCAGATCATTTAATTCTTCTTCACTTTCACTCAGGATAGCAATGTCATCAGCGAATCGTATAATTGATATCCTTTGACCCTGTATTTTAATTCCACTCCTGAACCTTTCTTTTATTTCCATCATTGCTTCCTCGATGTACAGATTGAAGAGTAGGGGCGAAAGGCTACAGCCTTGTCTTATACCCTTCTTAATACGAGCACTTCGTTCTTGATCGTCCACTCTTATTATTGCCTCTTGGTTGTTGTACATATTGTATATGACCCGTCTCTCCCTATAACTTACCGCTACTTGTTTCAGAATCTCGAACAGCTTGCACCATTTTATATTGTCGAACGCTTTTTCCAGGTCGACAAATCCTATGAAAGTGTCTTGATTTTTCTGTAGCCTTGCTTCCATTATTAGCCGTAACGTCAGAATTGCCTCTCTCGTCCCTTTACTTTTTCTAAAGCCAAACTGATCGTCACCTAGCGCATTCTCAATTTTCTTTTCCATTCTTCTGTATATTATTCTTGTAAGCAGCTTCGATGCATGAGCTGTTAAGTTGATTGTGCGATAATTCTCGCACTTGTCAGCTCTTGCCGTCTTCGGAATTGTGTGGATGATGCTTTTCCGAAAGTCAGATGGTATATCGCCAGACTCATATATTATACACTCCAACGTGAATAGTCGTTTTGTTGCCACTTCCCCCAATGATTTTAGAAATTCTGATGGAATGTTATCTATCCCTTCTGCCTTATTTGACCGTAAGTCCTCCAAAGGTCTTTTAAATTCCGATTCTAATACTGGATTCCCTACCTCTTCTAAATCGACTCCTGTTTCTTCTTCTATCACATCAGACAAATCTTCACCCTCATAGAGACTTTCAATGTATTCTTTTCACCTATCTGCTCTCTCCTCTGCATTTAACAGTGGAATTCCCGTTGCACTCTTAATGTTACCACCGTTGCTTTTAATGTCACCAAAGGTTGTTTTGACTTTCCTGTATGCTGAGTCTGTCCTTCCGACAATCATATCTTTTTCGATGTCTTCACATTTTTCCTGCAGCCATTTCGTCTTAGCTTCCCTGCACTTCCTATTTATTTCATTCCTCAGCGACTTGTATTTCTGTATTCCTGATTTTCCCGGAACATGTTTGTACTTCCTCCTTTCATCAGTCAACTGAAGTATTTCTTCTGTTACCCATGGTTTCTTCGCAGCCACCTTCTTTGTACCTATGTTTTCCTTCCCAACTTCTGTGATGGCCCTTTTTAGGGATGTCCATTCCTCTTCAACTGTACTGCCTACTGCGCTATTCCTTATTGCTGTATCTATAGCGTTAGAGAACTTCAAACGTATCTCGTCATTCCTTAGTACTTCCGTATCCCACTTCTTTGCGTATTGCTTCTTCCTGACTAATGTCTTGAACTTCAGCCTACTCTTCATCACTACTATATTGTGATCTGAGTCTATATCTGCTCCTGGGTACGCCTTAAAATCCAATATCTGATTTCGGAATCTCTGTCTGACCATGATGTAATCTAATTTAAATCTTCCCGTATCTCCCAGCCTTTTCCAAGTATACCTCCTCCTCTTGTCATTCTTGAACAGGGTATTCGCTATTACTAGCTGAAACTTGTTACAGAACTCAATTAGTCTTTCTCCTCTTTCATTCCTTGTCCCAAGCCCATATTCTCCTGTAACCTTTTCTTCTACTCCTTCCTCTACAACTGCATTCCAGTCGCCCATGACTATTAGACTTTCGTCCCCCTTTACATACTGCATTATCCTTTCAATATCCTCATACACTTTCTCTATCTGTTCATCTTCAGCTTGCGACGTCGGCATGTATACCTGAACTATCGTTGTCGGTGTTGGTCTGCTGTCGATTCTGATTAGAACAACCCGGTCACTGAACTGTTCAGAGTAACACACCCTCTGCCCTACCTTCCTATTCATAACGAATCCTACACCTGTTATACCATTTTCTGCTGCTGTTGATATTACCCGATACTCATCTGACCCGAAATCCTTGTCTTCCTTCCACTTCACTTCACTGACCCCTACTATATCTAGATTGAGCCTTTGCATTTCCCTTTTCAGATTTTCTAGTTTCCCTACCACGTTCAAGCTTCTGACATTCCACGCTTCGACTCGTAGAACGTTATCCTTTCGTTGATTATTCAATCTTTTTCTCATGGTAGCCTCCCCCTTGGCGGTCCCCTCCCGGAGATCCGAATGGGGGACTATTCCGGAATCTTTTGCCAATGGAGAGATCATCATGACACTTCTTCAAATACAGGTCACATGTCCTGTGGATACACGCGTAAGGCGCGTAAAAAGCGTCCCACAATTTCCCGCTGGAGAGGCAGGAGGTGACCCTGAGTGTATTTGGCAGCGCTGACCCCGAGATAACCTCTTGCTAGAACAGTGTTTTCCTCGAAGCGATTGTGCGTCGTATTGGCTGAACGACTGCTTCCCGTTTTCTATCCTGCTTGCGTCACGGTAATTTAGATTTCTTGCTACTTCTGAGTCCTACTGTCGATGACATTGGTAATCACAATTTTGTGACACGTTCCTAGATACACACGCAAAATAATTAAAGATCAGTATCATAATAATTCCGATTTGAATCTGTACTGATGCAAAATTTCTCCCAGACGACGAATTAAATATATTTCAAATATCTCCAATCTACCCGACACTAAAAGGCTTGCGGTTGAGCCGTCACAGAGAAACAAAATTTAGACTCAATTACTTTTGCAAAACAACTGTATCGTAGAACCACTAGAACCCGCAGAAACGAGATTTATTCGCAGACGACTAATTCGGTGAAGCGAATCTGATAGATTTTGCAAAAAGAACGTACTTCGTAGCACATGAAGAAAGGAAATGAAGAGCTTACAAAAACTTTAAGACAGCCAGAGAGCCACTTACTGTGAACAGTGGAGTGATATGGTCATTTTGAACAAAATCGGCAGCAAAACAACTCTAACGACAATATTTCAGATACGTATGGCAACGTCACAAGTAAAAGATGAAGAGATGGAGAAAGTATATGAGGATATTGCACAGGTAGTACAGCACGTAAAGGTGATGATCATCAAATAAATATGCAGTTTTGGAATAGAATAGTATGGGAAGAAGCAGAAGACGGAGACGCAGGAGATTATGGGTTTGCTAGGAGGAATGGGAAACGAGAAAGGCTTAATGAGTTCTACAATAAATTTTGTATTTTCAAGATAAGAGGAATATGTTTACTTTGTAAAGACCCAGAAACATGGCAAGATTCCAGCTGGATTGTATCAGGGCCTGATGGAAATCCCAAAATCAGATATTGGAACTTAAGGCGTTCTGATCTGATATAGACTCGGAATGCAATTTAGTGATAGTTGTCTGAATTTCAGACAATCATCTAGAAGAATCACTGTGCAAGGAAATGGGATACTAGGGCACTGAGAAATAATGAGATATGATTAAAGCTCTGTAAGACGTTAGAAATTGCCATACTGAATACCAAAGTAGTCACGTAAGTCGAAGACGAATGTATATCAATATAAACGGCAATCACGGAAGTTGAACAGAGAAACATAGTCACAAAGAAGGTAACTGCGAAGAAACCTTGGGTTACGGAAGAATTACTTCAGTTGACTGAAGAAGGAAGGAATTACAAAAATGTTCAGGAAAAGTTGGGAATACAGCAATATAAATCGCTTTGGAATGAAATAACTAGGGATAGCAGGGAAGCCAAGGTGAAGTGGGTGCAGGAAAATGGAAGAAATCGAAAAAGGTTCAAATGGTTCAAATGGCTCTGAGCACTATGCGACTTAACATCTGAGGTCATCAGTCGCCTAGAACTTAGAACTACTTAAACCTAACTAACCTAAGGACATCACACACATCCATGCCCGAGGCAGGATTCGAACCTGCGACCGTAGCAGTCGCGCGGCTCCGGACTGAGCGCCTAGAACCAAATCGAAAAAGGAACGGTCGTCAGAAACACTAAATCAGGACGCAGATAATAATTCTCTGTCAGATTAAAAGCAAGGACATCAATACTAAGAGCGCAATTGGAATAGCAGTGTTAAACTCCCAGGATAGAGCAGGTAGGTGGAGAGTATACTGAGCATAGCATTTGAGAGTGAAACGAAGAAAGACGAGGGTTACAGGGAATAGCAGGAGGGAGACTGGTGATGAACTTAACATAAAAATAGGAGCCCAAGAAAAATACGAACTGAAGGAATTGCGCTACCTTGCAAGCAAAATATCAGACGACGCACGGTGCAAGGAGGACATAACAAGCTAAATAGCACAGCCGAAGAAGACTAAAACGAGTCTACTAGTATCAAAGTTCGGTTTACTTCGAGGAAGAAATTTCTGACAATTTATATTTGGAGCACAGCATGGCGTTGCGGTGAACCATGGAGTGATGGAAATGAAGAAAAGAGGAGAATCGAAGTGTTTCGGATGTGGTTCTATAGGAGGATGCTTAAAATTAAATGGAATTGTAACATACGTGATATGGAGAAACTCCACCGAACTGGTAAAGTGAAAATCACTGACAAGAAGAAGAGCCATGATGGTGGGATGTGTGTTAAAAGACTTCCACGATACTACAGGGAGCTGTAGAGGATAATACTGTAGAGGAAGACAGAGAGTGGAGTACATCCAGTAAGTAATTCAGGACGTAGGTTGCAACGGTACATTGAGATGAAGAGGTTAGTACAGGAAACGTATTCGTCGTGGACCGCATCAAACCATTCAGAAGATTGATGAAAAAATGCCTTATTAGTTGAGCACTACTAAAGTATTTTGTACGACAATGCACCGTTATGTGGCAAGAAGTACTGCAAGCAAATTAATAAGTTTATAAAACTGAACGGAGTGCTTTACGCACATGTGAACAGCTCTATCCACTTTACAACTAGGAACTATAATCCCAGTGTCCCACAGGTCACGTGAGCGAAGTCTGAGTAGTGTGAGTATTTGTACCAGACAGGTATATCTACTTTGTTTTAGAGCTATATCGTCATTTGTTGATACCAAACAACGTCTTTTTCGTTTACCTTTTCTTTTAAATTATTATTATTTTTTGTGAATGGAGAACATTAAATGTATAGCTGCCGAATTCTGGTAAAACTGTCAAGTTTGTTGCTAAAAAACAAGAAAAGATTTCTGTGATGGCAGAAACTACCCCAATCCATTGCTTGAAACTACCAAAATACAATAGCTAGAATTCACTCGTACACTGTCGAAAAAATGCGAGACACTCAAGGAGTGTGTTGAGTGGTAGCAGCTTGTTATTTGTGCATACGGAGGGTTTTTAATGTTAGTGACTCACTTGTGACGGCCATCGGCGACCAGGTGGCGCTCAGGAGGGCTCTCCATGCATCCCCTGTTTAGACACTCGATGAACTAACTGTGCTGTGTTTAGAAGTGAACGGTGTACAACCGTGCCTCTACGACGAGTACAGACTTCTGCTGAACAGCTTCAGACATTTGAATCTGACGGCATTGTGGACCTGTGGGAAGCTGGATGGATACACTACTGGCCATTAAAATTGCTACACCAAGAAGAAATGCAGATGAGAAACGGGTATTCATTGTACAAATATACTAGAACTGACATGTGATTACATTTTCACGCAATTTGGGTGCACAGATCCTGAGAAATAAGTACCCAGAACAACCACCTCTAGCCGTAATAACGCCCTCGGTACGCCTGGGCATTGAGTCAAACAGAGCTTGGATGGCGTGTACAGGTACAACTGCCCATGCAGCTTCAACACGATACCACAGTTCATCAACAGTAGTGACTGGCGTATTGTGATGAGCCAGTTGCTCGGCCACCTTTGACCAGACGTTTTCAGTTGGTGAGAGATATGGAAATGTACTGGCCAGGGCAGCAGTCGAACATTTTCTGTATCCAGAAAGGCCCGTACAGGATCTGCAAGATGCGGACGTGCATTATCCTGCTGAAATGTAGGGTTTCGCAGGGATCCAATGAAGGGTAGAGCCATGGGTCGTAACACATCTGAAATGTAACGTCCACTGTTCAAAGAGCCGTCAATGCAAACAAGAGGTGAGCGAGACGTGTAACCAGTGGCAGCCCATACCATCACGCCGGGTGATACGCAAGTATGGCGATGACGAATACACCCTTCCAATGTGCGTTCACCGCGATGTCGGCAAACACGGATGCGACCATCATGATGCTGTAAACAGAACCTGGATTCATCCGAAAAAATGACGTTTTGCCATTCCTGCACCCAGGTTCGTCGACTACACCGTCGCAGGCGCTCCTGTCTGTGATGCAGCGTCAAGGGTAACCGCAGCCATGGTCTCCGAGCTGATAGTCCATGCTGCTGCAAACGTCGTCTGAATGTTCAGATGGTTGTTGTCTTGCAATCGTTCCCATCTGTTGACTCAGGGATCGAGATGTGGCTGTACGATCCGTACGATCCGTTACAGCCATGCGGACAAGACGCCTGTCATCTCGACTGCTAGTGATAGAGGCCGTTGGGATCCAGCACGCCGTTCCGCATTACCGTCCTCAACCCACCGATTCCATATTCCGCTAACAGTCATTGGATCTCGACCAACGCGAGCAGCAATGTCGCGATTCGATAAACCGCAATCGCGATAGGCTACAATCGGACTTTTATCAAAGCCGGAAACGTGATGGTACGCATTTCTCATCCTTACACGGGGCATCACAACAAGGTTTGGCCAGGCAACGCCAGTCAACTGCTGTTTGTGTATGAAAAATCGGTTGGAAACTTTCCTCATGTCAGCACGTTGCAGGTGTCGCCACCTTGTGTGAATGCTCTGAAAAGCTAATCATTTGCATATCACAGCATCTTCTTCGTGTCGGTCAAATTTTGCGTCTGGAGCATGTCATCTTCGTGGTGTAGCGATTTTAAAGGCCAGTAGTGTATATGCAAGGAGTGCTGCCTCTATGGGACACAGCGTATCGGCGCTGCTCTGTGGAACGCTCCCACAGCTGTGCCCTGCGTTCTGACGCGTCTCAAGATCGACCCACGATGTGAACAGCATAGCCGACCGAACATCATCCAGTGACAAAACCTGGGCACGTGTTCCACCTGCTGCGTCATCAGCGACTTCTCGGAACCGCCTGCTTGCATCAGGACTCACAACACGTGTCAATGTGGCCAGGCTACCGCTGACGAGTGAGGGACGAGCACTGTATGGTGTGGCGCTGTGAGCAGCCTATTCCGCAGAGCATTCGCCCACTATACAAAGCGGTGTAGAGGCCAGTCAGTTCCACGTCGCGGTCATATTCGTGTTTCTGCAGAGTAGCCGCTGTACTGCACAGTCTCCGTGATACTGCCATTTATTTGACAGGAAACGGAAGTGCATTTCACCGTGACCATTCAATTCCATATAAGGCTGTAGCAAAGAAATGTGTTCTTCGCGGTGTACAACTACTGGCCTAGCCAGCAAGATCACCAGGTGTCTCCAACTGAACGCATACGGGACACCATCCAGCGGGAAATGAAGTCGCTCTCCAGGGCCTGTAAGAAGCACTGCTGAAGCGCAAGATGTTTGTGGCAGTCTGTCACAGGATGTCATTCGGCACCTTTGTGATCGTCTGTATGCTGAAATACATGCCTGAGCTGCCAACAGTGAGGGGTGTACGGGGGGGGGGGGGGGGGGGCGGTACGGTGTGAAAAGAAGAGGCTGCTTGGGCAGCCTTTTGCGTGACACGTGTGTTTCATTTGGTCCGGATTTGATATCACGTACTCCTACAGTGATGAACAACCCGTCTACATCTACATCTACATTTATACTCTGCAAGCCACCCAACGGTGTGTGGTGGAGGGCACTTTACGTGCCACTGTCATTACCTTCCTTTCCTGTTCCAGTCGCGTATGGTTTGCGGGAAGAACGACTGCCGGAAAGCCTTCGTGCGCGCTCGAATCTCTCTAATTTTACATTCGTGATCTCCTCGGGAGGTATAAGTAGGGGGAAGCAATATATTCGATACCTCATCCAGAAACGCACCCTCTCGAAACCTGGGCAGCAAGCTACACCGCGATGCAGAGCGCCTCTCTTGCAGAGTCCGCTACTTGAATTTGCTAAACATCTCCGTAACGCTATCATGCTTACCAAATGAGCCTGTGACTAAACGCGCCGCTCTTCTTTGGATCTTCTCTATCTCCTCCGTCAACCCGACCTCGTACGGATCCCACACTGATGAGCAATACTCAAATATAGGTCGAACGAGTGTTTTGTAAGCCACCTCCTTTTTTGGTGGACTACATTTTCTAAGGACTCTCCCAATGAATCTCAACCTGGTACCCGCCTTACCAACAATTAATTTTATATGATCATTCCACTTCAAATCGTTCCGCACGCATACACCCAGATATTTTATAGAAGTAACTGCTACCAGTGTTTGTTCCGCTATCTTATAATCATACAATAAATGATCCTTCTTTCTCTGTATTCGCAATACGTTACATTTGTCTATGTTAAGGGTCAGTTGCCACTCCCTGCACCAAGTGCCTATCCGCTGCAGATCTTCCTGCATTTCGCTAAAATTTTCTAATGCTGCAACTTCTCTGTATACTACAGCATCATCCGCGAAAAGCCGCATGGAACTTCCGACACTACCTACTAGGTCATTTATATATATTGTGAAAACTCACCTCACTTGTTAATGGAATGAACTTATCCTTGAGGGTGTTTATTTTCCGGTATTTTATTATAATTTGCTTCTTATCTCGTTCACTGAAATTTAACGTGTTATAAATGTCTTCTCCCTCGAAAAATGGCCACTTTTTTCTTTAAAGTTCTGCAAGTCCTTTTGCGGAAAAGGGTGACTAAATCGGACCTCTTAGGATGAAATGAATAGTCACTGGCCGTACGAATCAGAATTTCGGATGAAAATTCTTAAGAAAGCAAAACAAATTATTGCACTAACTACGAAAGCAAATCAGGGCCGTTACACCACTTACTTCGTTTGTTTTATAAGATACGCAGGCAGGCCGATTAAAGAACAAAAATTTCGAAGCTAATGCAGAGTGTAACATGGTTTACATATTCTGTAATCCTTAAAAACGTACACTTTCTTCTTTTAGTAGTAAGTAACCTACTCGCGTTTTTCTTGGCATATATCCTCATCTACACACCTACATCTACACTATGTGATCAAAAGTATCCGGACACACCCAAAAACAAACGTTTTTCATATTAGGTGCAACCTCAGGAGTCATTAAACATCCTGAGAGAGCAGAATGGGGCTCTCCGTGGAACTCACGGACTTCGAATGTGGTCAGCTGATTGGGTGTCGCTTGTGTCATACGTATGTACATGAGATTTCCTGTGCGGCTGGTCCCGGCAGAGGTTCGGGCATGGTTAAATGGTTCAAATGGCTCTGAGCGCTATGGGACCTAACATCTGAGGTCATCAGTCCCCTAGAACTTAGAACTACTTAAACCTAAGGACGTCACACACATCCGTGCCCGAGGCAGTATTGGAACCTGCGACCGTAGCAGCCTCGCGGTTCCGGATTGAAGCGCCTAGAACCGCTCGGCCACCGCGGCTGGCCCTCGGTCATGGGTGTATGTGTGTGTCCTTAGGATAATTTAGGCTAAGTAGTGTGTAAGCTTAGGGACTGATGACCTTGCAGTTAAGTCCCATAAGATGTCACACACATTTGAACGTTGCTTTTTTTTTTTTTTTTTTTTTTTTTTTTTGAGATTTCCACACTCCTAAACATCCCCGGGTCCACTGTTTCCGATGTGATACCGAAATGGAAACGTCAAGGGACATGTACAGCACAAAAGCGTACAGGCCGACCTCGCCTGTTGATTGACAGAGACTGCCGACAGTTTAAGAGGGTCGTTATGTGTAATAGGCAGACATCTATCCAGACCATACAGCAATTCCAAACTGCATCACTATCCACTGCAAATACTATTGTGGGCGGGAGGTGAGAAAACTTGGATTTCATGGCCGAGCGGTTGCTCATAAGCCACACATCACGTCGGTAAATGCCAAATGACGCCTCGCTTGGTGTAAGGAGCGTAAACATAGGACGATTGAACAGTGGAAAAACGTTGTGTGGAGTGACGAATCGCCCTACACAATGTGGCAATCCGATGTCAGGATGTGGGTATGGCGAATTCCTGGCGAACGTCATCTACCAGCGTGTGTAGTGCCAACAGTAAAATTAGGACACGGTTATGTTATGGTGTGGTCGTGTTTCTCATGGAGGGGGATTGCACCCGTAGCACTATCACAGCACAGGTCTATATTGATGTTTTAAGCACGATCTTGCTTCCCACTGTTGAAGAGCAATTCCGGGATGGCGACTGCATCTTTCAACACGATCGGGCAACACTTCATAATGCACAGCCTGTGGCGGAGTGGTTACACGACAGTAACATCCCTGTGATGGAATGGCCACAGAGTCCTCACCTGAATCCTATAGAACACCTTTGGGATGTTTTGGAACGCCGACTTTTTGCCAGGCCACATCGATACCTCTCCTCAGTTTAGCACTCCGTGAAGAATGGGCTGCCATTCCCCATGAAACCTTCCAGCACCCGACTGAACGTATGTCTGCGAGAGTGGAAGCTGTCATCAAGGTTAAGGGTGGGCCAACACCATATTGAATTCCAGCATTACCGATGGAGGGCGCCACGAACTTGTAAGTCATTTCGAGCCACGTGTACATCTAGATCTGTAATCTGCATTTCACTTTCCGGTGTATTGCGGAGGGTATTTATGGTACCAATATCAGGTCCCCTTACCCTGTTCGATTCGCGAATGGCGCGTGGGAAAAATGATTGTCGGCAAACCTGACTTGTAATTTCCCAGATTTTCTCAAAAAATTGTTCAAATGTGTGTGAAATCTTATGGGACTTGACTGCTAAAGTCATCAGTCCCTAAGCTTACACACTACTTAACCTAAATTATTCTAAGGACAAATGCACACACCCATGCCCGAGGGTGGACTCGAACCTCCGCCGGGACCAGCGCCACAGTCCATGACTGCAGCGCCCCAGACCGCTGGGCTAATCCCGCGCGGCGGATTTTCTCATTCCAGAATGAGATTTTCACTCTGCAGCGGAGTGTGCGCTAATATGAAACTTCCTGGCAGATTAAAACTGTGTGCCCGACCGAGACTCGAACTGGCTGCAGAGTGAAAATCTCATTCTGGAAACATCCCCCAGGCTGTGGCTAAGCCATGTCTCCGCAGTATCCTTTCTTTCAGGAGTGCTAGTTCCGCAAGGTTAGCAGGAGAGCTTCTGTAAAGTTTGGTAGGTAGGAGACGAGATACTGGCAGAAGTAAAGCTGTGAGAGCGGGCGTGAGTCGTGCTTCGGTAGCTCAGATGGTAGAGCACTTTCCCGCGAAAGGCAAGGTCCCGAGTTCGAGTCTCGGTCGGGCACACAGTTTTAATCTGCCAGGAAGTATCGGATTTTCTCATTGTTGTCATTTCGCGAGACATGTCTTTGGAAGAAGTAATATGTTGGCCAAGTCTCCCCGGAATGTGCTCTCTCGCAGTTTTAACGTAAAACATCTCCGTGATGCACAACTCCTTTATTGTGGCGTCTGCCGTTGTGCTTTGTCGAGCATTTCCGAAAATCCCTCACACGGACTAAACAGTCCCATGACGAAACGCACCGCTCTTTGTTGGGTCTTCTCTCACTGTCTTTCTTTCTCTCTCTCTTTTACTAATCCAACCTAGCTCAACATGTACCTGAAGCCACAGTAACTGCATTGCACGACGTGGGGGATTAAATTCACGTGCCAACGGCTCTAATCAATGTGAGTGTTTTTCAAGTCATAAATGTGTTCTTAAGTTTTGGTACCGCTCTTCCACACGTTATTGGACAGCTCTAGTAACAATACAAAGTCACACCCACGAAAGACTTGCAGCTCTGAGTTGTGCTACACATCCGAGCTGCGGCTCACAAAGATGCACAGTGGCGCCTCACACTGACAGCATTCCCAGTTGCCCTGTGAGTTAAAACACCAAGAATCGCTTCTCACTTTTTGGCAAGATCAGTGTGTAATTCGTTTTTTTTTTGTTGGGTGTGTGGGGGGGGGGGGGGGAATCATCAACAAAGTAATAATAATAAATTTTGCCATGATAAGGGATGACTTACCATGATTATTCCTCTCTGTGGAGGTTTTGAGGGTATGTATGCCTTGTTGGTGATTTGACTGTATATTATCATAAATGAAGAACTCTTTCCCCCCACGCAAAAGAAACTGCACATCGGTCTTGCCAAAAGCCGAGAAGTCTGTTGGTGTTGTAGCTCTCAGGAGCACCCACGAATGTGTGAGTCGACCTGCGCATCTCTCTAAGTGGCAGCTCGACT
Organism: Schistocerca cancellata; assembly: GCF_023864275.1. Classification (NCBI taxonomy): domain Eukaryota; kingdom Metazoa; phylum Arthropoda; class Insecta; order Orthoptera; family Acrididae; genus Schistocerca; species Schistocerca cancellata. The sequence goes on along the minus strand of NC_064635.1, from coordinate 157,686,451 downwards.
GTGTATCGCAACTCAGAGCTGTATGTTTCCTGTGGTGTGCGACTTACAAGGGAACCTCCCCATTGCACCCCCCTCAGATTTAGTTATAAGTTGGCACAGTGGATAGGCCTTGAAAAACTGAACACAGATCAATCGAGAAAACAGGAAGAATTTATGTGGAACTTTGAAAAAATAAGCAAAATATACAAACTGAGTAGTCCATGCGCAAGATAGGCAACATCATGGCGAGTGTGAACACAGGAGCGCCGTGGTCCCGTGGTTAGCGTGGGCAGCTGCGGAACGACAGGTCCTTGGTTCTAATAAGTAAGAAAATTGTAAAGCACGTATTTTATTCATATTGTTAGACTCGCTAAAGAGTAATTGTTCATTCAGGTATAAAGTTTTCACGGAGTATTCAGGCAAAACATTGCACTTCACAGATTTTTATGTAATATATTTTGGATAATTTCTGTATTTATTTTTTTCGTGACTTTATACGGGTACTGAAGTTATACATTTAAAAAAAAATTGACAAAGACAATACGAAAAGTTTTAGCATATTTCGAGAAATTTTTGTACATCAACTGCCATGAGCTAGTACTTTCTCATGTCTTTTTTCTTGACTGCAGAAAATTCATGACACAACAGGGGGTGGGGGGTTGAATGTAAGTAATACTAGTGGCTTCACACATGAATCATAGTTTTGCTTTGTTACCTTTTCTAACTGTGCACTTGTGATACATTACAAGTCTGGTGCTGTGTGTTGTATTACTCTAGTAACCAACACATAACATAGAAAATACTAGAATAACATATAATAATTCAACTGTAAATTACAACATTAAAAATTTTATTTGATGTCTCTATAAATAAACTTTTTTTGTCAGGAGAATGTACAAACAAGCTGTCAATGTTTTGTGTAAACATCTTTTAGAATAGCGCCTGTTCTGGTAAGTGGTCAATCAGGCATTGTTGTGCTTTCAAATTACTTTTTGATCCAGTGTGAGGCAAGGACAAGCACACCACGCCACAAAGCCGTTCCCCACTACCCTGGATTGAGAGGGAACATGTCATTGAGCACTGGACATTCACTACGGAGTAACATCAAAAGGTTAATTTGTACCTGGAAGATGCTCATATCAATAATGTAAAATGTTCACACATTTTTTACGTATATTTTGCAGAAAATAACTTTATATACTTCAGTTTCTTGTTTTGTAATGCATAACAATGACAGTACACACAAAAACCATTCAAGTTAACAGTTAATTGCAAATAACAGTTAACTTATCAAATGAATACAGAATAAGAAGTGAGATGCTGGGCTGCTGTACATTAGAATTTTGATAAACATATGGTACCAACGGCTTGTGATATTCATTCTATTTAAAGCAAATAAACTGGACACTTATGACTCAGTTGCTCTGCACCGAAGTCCAAAAATCAGATAGTTTAGTATAACATTTATTTTCCTTATGTGAGATGCAAGTAGGAGCTATTCTTGGAAAAATCTTTACAACAAAGTTACATAGTAATTCAAGACGTGAAATGAGCTCTTCTACCTCTCTAGATGTGAGATTACATGGGAGTCTTAATACAATGTTTGGTCTTTAACCTGTTATGACATATGTCACCGCCAAAAGGGCATTATCTCAAGTGTGGGAGCAAGTGTCGCATCAGGCTTGTATCTTTCTTGAATATGACTTGCGGCAGACACCACAGCCTTTTAGGGGTTGAACTGGAGGTATGTGCTCTTCCGAGTGTATCCAGAGGCCGCGTCTGCTTTTGAATCTCTTCTGACAGACATTACAACTGTACAGGCGTTCGCCAATGGTGTGGCTTGCCAAGAGTTGCCTGAGGCAGTCTTTTCTCGCAAATCTCGTCTCACACAAATCACAACCATATGGGCGTTCCCCTGTGTGAACACGATAATGACTCTTCACACCGCTTTTGCTTGAAACTTTCTTATGACAAAGTCTGTAAATGTAGGGTTCTTCCCCGATGTGCATTCTCAAGTGAGCCTTCAGGGCAGAACTTCGTGTGAATGTCTTGTGGCAAGCTCACAGACATATGGGCTTTCATCAGTATGCACACGGAAATGGATCTTCAAACTAGAGCTATACCAGAACTGCTAGTGACATATGGTACAAGAAAACGGCATTTTCCCTGCGTGCTGTTGTAAATGGGCGTTGAGATGGCTTCTCTGAGTGAATGTCTCGGGACACACACAAAAAGTGTATGCCGTGTATGAGCCTGTGGGCACTTGTACGTGAATCACCAGAACATTATGACTCATGAACACCTTGTGACACAGTCCACATCTGTAGGAATGTTTATCTGTGTGCACATAAGAATGCTTCTTCAAGTCAACACTACTCGTGAATGTTCTGTGACACACACTGCATGAATGCAGAAAATCATGACCCTCCACATGTTTGTGTTCCTTCAACTCTTGCAAATGTATTTTTGCAGTTATTGCACTTGCACTCAAAATATTATGAACTGCTGTTGATCTCGCAAGATGCTTCCTGCTTGATGATGCCTTGTATGGTGTTGCCCATTTCTGCAGGGAGACTGACTCTGGTAACCAGACTGCCACTGCCTCCTCTGTGCCATTGGGGATAATACTGTAGAATTACAGAAAAAACTGCATCACAAAGCTTTGTCACAACAGTGCAATATCACACGATAGGAAATATACAGCGTGATTCAGGTAAGCTGTTCATGTCAAATATTTCTGAGCCTGTTTTAAGATATTGTGATTCAGTTTTAATCCAAATGAACTAAAAGTCCTCACTAAACTAAAGAGATCCTTAAGTCAATTTCAGCTTTTCAACTGTAACTACATTACAATAATTTCTGCTACTAATACTGTGGTTCTAATGGAAATGAATTCAATTCCATTTCTATCTTTGAAACACACATAGCAGTTTGAGAGAAATTGGAATATTTGAAACTTACAAATCATCTGTTTTGAGCATTTAAGCAACAGCTGTCTTTCACAGAGATTCATGATTCATGTCATCATAAGGAACTGTCAACTCAAGCTGACTGGGTGCTACAGATTTATTCATCTGACCATATATTATTGGACAATCCGCCAGGAATGGCAGAAGTATAGACCAACAGCCACCCGGCGGTAGACAGGATGGAACAAAGGGAAATACCAGAGACATTATCCCTGTGTGGGGATAATGCAGCAGTTCTAAACACCCATGAATTCGTGCATACGTGCTAGACACTGATAGCGTGTGCAAGTGCAGAAGGGTGAACACTGAATGTGCTCTGTGATTGTCACTGTTTATGGTCTACTGTTATTGATGACATCTGTGTCATGCACAAACTACAGGTTTTATGACGTCTGTTCAAAAAATTCTGTAATTTTGGTCACAAAATTTTTCTAGACTTACCTTTCACTTATTGTGCATGGTCTCCTTGGAAATACTCTCCTCCTCAATCACCGCTCCCAGTGCTGTTCCCACTTCTGGTAGCAGTCTCGGTACGCCTCTTGCTGGATCACGTGAAGCATCGTCTGCAAATTTTCTTTTATCTTGTCTATCGCAAATCTCCATTCATTTAACGAGGTTTTCAACTTTGGAAATAAAAAAAGTCCACAGGAGCCAGATTTGGAGAGTACAGAGGATAAGGCAGCACAGTGATTTCGATTTCTGTGCAATAGTCAAGCACCAACAGGGCTGAATGTGAGGGTGCATTATTGTGATGCAAGAGGCATGAATTGTCTCGCCACATTTCAGGCCATTTCCTTCTCACATTTTTTTCAGGTGCCACTCACGTCCCGATAGTACTATCGATTAGTAGTTTGTCCTTGTGGCATGAATTCATGATGAACTAATCCTTCAAAGTCAAAGAAAACTATCAGCACAGCTTTGCCACTTGACCTCACCTGATGAACTTTTTGCGGTCTGACAAAACATTTCCCAACCTATTGTAGGCCAACGTCTCATCACTAGTTGCAATTCTCTTAAGGAACATCTTGTGCACATTTGGACAATCCAAAAGCTCTTCAGTGATTGACTCATTAGCCGAGGGATGACCTTGGTACCAACATGATGCATTCCAAAATGCTGTGTCAGGAGTTCGTGACATAATCCAACTGAAATACCAGATTCTTCTGCAATCCCTCAGTCAGTCAGTCTTGGGCATGCAAAACTTCTTTGACATTTACGACATGAGTGTAGTCAGTAAATGTCGAAGGACATGCTGAATGAGTGTCATCTTTTACCTCTGTCTGGCCATTTTTAAACCATGTGAAGCATTCAGAGCACCGAGTACTGCTTGAGCACTCACCACTGTAGGCTTACTGTGTTATTTGGTGTGCCTATGTAAAGGTTTTCTTGAGTTTCACGCAACATTTAATGCAGATGTGTTGCTCCTCCAACTCTGCTATCTCAAAAATCGCAAATTGCGTCACACAACGTTCTACTCAGTACAGCAGCGAACAATAAGTAACAGACAAAAACAATGAAACTTCCAGCAGTGACACATTAAACACAGGCACGTGCACGGATGTCAACCACTTTTCTCTCCAGCACACCACTGACACAAAATTACGAATGTTCCAGAATTTTTTGAACAGACCTCGAATATTGAATATTTCATGCAATCTTCCCTCGGTAAATTTTCATAAATGCAGTAATAAAAGAAAATAAATATTTTTGCCAGCATATGCCTTGTACACAAGCTGTTTTCAAAAAGCATTTTTTGTACCGGATGCTACGTATTCTAGAAATGGAATGCACTACACAAGCATCAAGCATCCTAATACAGGTGTCTAGTGAGGAAAGGCACCTCTATAATCTTCATTACCTGCTCTGTCGGGAGTCATTTACTTCTGAGTAAACATACATGAACCATGCACGGCACACATGTATTCCATTCTCATCTTCTATTACGGTACTGCCGCGTCGTTTTCTTATTCCATTTACTGGCGTTACTAACTCCCTGCCCTACTTGCCCGTGAGCGGCAGCAACAGTGCATATCGGTAAGTGCACTGTCATACCATCTCTGGAGCGACCGATAGTATTTCCGGGTCGTCGTGTGTCTGGCACTCAGTTGCTGACGGACCAGCAGTGCAGCCGGGATGCAGCAGCAGAGAAGTCGGGGGACGCAACACCGGTGAGGCGCCGACAGCAAATGCTCGCCGACCGCTGGTGACACACATGAACTGTCCGACGGAGGGAGATTGGAGCAGGAAGACCGTTGGTTGGTCGTTCGGTTGGTCGTCTCATCGGCCGACGTGTACTTGGTCCTTTCGCCATTTCCGGGCCTGGGCAGTCGGTCAGTTGGCGTGGAGCAGCGAGGAATTCTCCATGGGATGTAGTTTGGCTGGGGCCGCTGGCATTCTCTACATGGTGTCGGAGTGTGCGGGGCTGTTCCCATTCCTACGAGGTCCGTGGGTCACCGAACTTGGACACGAAAGTTGAGTTTGATTTAATCTACTGGCAAGTCAAGACTGTTCACATTATGTCGTTTGGAGTTCGTTGTCGGCTGTTGGGATATTCCCGGGAGCAACAACGTGGTTGTCAAGTTGGAAAATTCTAGCCCCCCCCCCGGTGGAGTTTTACTGTATTTGGTTATTTGAAGTGAACCAGCGCAATCTTCTGCCTTGTGGCCGTTAACGTTCCGGTTACCTACCCTGGCCGATGACGTAAATTTCAGGCAGTGTAGTTTCCTCATCGTGTTGTTGCTGTCCAGCACGGTGTATAGTTTGACAGTTCCATGTATTATTGGCTGTGGGCGCCAATATCTTCTACGTTGTTCCGCTGAACTCCCTGTTGTGCCCTGGTCGGGTGAAGTGGAAGTTATCTTGTCGGTGGGCCTGTTGACTGTTGGTCGGTTGGGTTGTCGTCGGATCGTGAATAGTTGGCCTGACTGCCTGTCTCACCCAAGCAAGTGATAGTGTTTGACTTCCAGGCCGACCCTCGAACATCTAAGCGCCCTTGGGTGTACTACCTTTCTTTTATTTATTCTTGTTGTTTGTACTTAAATGTCTTCTAGCCGATTTTTTAAAATTAATTTTATTTTGCCCTTAAGGTAGATTCTTTTGGCCTTCAGTCTAATTTAAATAACTGTTTCACGTAAGACCTTTGGCATTTTAGAGATTTTAAAGTTGTTGAATTTTAAGTGTTGGGCCTTCAGCCGATTTTGAGTTTGTGTTATTTTGCTCTTTAGGCCTTCAGCCTCATTTAAAGAACTGCCTCACGTAAGGCCTTTGGTATTTTAAAAATTTTAATGTTGTTGAATTTTAGGTGTTAGGCCGATTTGAATTTAACTTCTTTGCTTTTGAAGTGTCTGATTCTTTGGGTCTTCAGCCTAACTAAAGAACTGTCTTAAGATAAGGCTTTGCCTTTTAAATTCCTGTTTTGGTTGAGTTTTCCCTAATTAAGAACTGTTTTATGTAAGGCCTTTTTTTTAAAAAAATTAATGTTGTTTAGCCTTGAGTGTTGGGCTTTCAGCCGATTTTGAATTCAAATTGTTTGGTCTGAAAAGTTCAGATTCTTCGGGCCTTCAGCCTAAATAAAGAACTGTTTTAAGATAATGCTTGCCTTTTAAATTTCTGATTATGCTTGCGTTTTAAGTTATTGGCCTTCAGCCTTTTTAATTTAAAGTGGCTTTCAGCTGGTAATTAAGTCCCAAAGATTAAATCTGTGTGTTAAAAAAAATTTTATTTTGGGCTTTAGTAATGTTTGATCAAATAATAAAATTGTATGTTTGAGTGTAACTGACAACCCCTTATTTTGGCCCCTTTCCACAATTTAAACTACCTGTCCTGTCCTGCAGGTTTAGCAAGGCGTCTCAATACATGTAACTTTTCATATGCGATTTTCGATTTGTACATGTAAAGTCTCAATTAACGAATGTTCATGTTTGATATCACTACATCTTTTGCTTTATTTCAACATAGCAAGAACGAGAAACTGGCAATAATCAGTGAAACAGTCAGTTCACAAAATGAATAACCAAATGGTGTAATTCTTATTTTCAATTCGGTAAAATTCTCTCCTACAATCGTGGCTACATATCAAGTGAATTCCTTCCTCCCAATTTGCCAAAACAAGTTACGAAGAGCTGCAAGTCCCACAGATGTCTTCAACCTTTCTTCCCAGCCAGGCTCGAACTCAGTATTGGCTTTCCATTGTTCTGCTCTCCTAATCCTAAGGGTAGACACTGCCAGGGCAATAGCTCCAAAAATAACTGCATCATCTATACATGTAAGTTTGGATGAACATATGCTGTTGTAAACATAATATAACATAAACAATGAACCTTTATTTCAGAACAGTAACAACATAATTCTGTGATAGCCACATAAGAGAGCAACAGTTACTTAATAAAATAATAATAATAATAATAATAATAATAATACCAGTAAATGAAATAATTACTTAATAAATAGGAACCTTGAGCTATTAGAAATTTTTAATTTGAATCAATGCCTTTACAAGAAATAAGTCAGTTTCCTCCATGTTTTGTGCATTATTGACACACAGTGTACACGTGCGGATTTTTGTGAGAAATATCTCATGAGTATCTTGTAAATCACATGATATGAGCCAGTCTGCAGATCTAATCATGAACACTTGGGGTGCTACTGCATAGATAATTCATGTAGCACAGGCTTAAGTGAGTGTACCTATAAGTGCGCATTAGTGTAAAAAGGTTTAATTTGAAACTGCTGCTAATCACAACTGATTAACGGTGGCTGTACCGACACAACTACTGGAAAGCGAAGCACAAGGTAGCTAAGGACGGTTCACCGTTTAATAAAAATTGTAGAACAGGATAACATCATTAAATTGATCAGTGACCCTGCCATGAGGTACCAAAAAAACACACAGAAAACTTCTGAAATGCTCAAAATTACCTCCACAAAAGTTCAAGATGGCGCAAAAGATTCCCAAAGCACCGCACCTAAATAGTTTACCATAAATACAGAAAAACAACTGTTTAAGTAGGCTGTTAATTAACTGAAAATGCACTATCTTACCACCTAGCCACACACACTCACTCACTCACACACACACACACACACACACACACACACACACACACACACACACACACACACACACACTAGTACTACTACTACTACTGCACTACTGCTACTACTACATAAATTGTACACGTACATTAACAACTGGAGCCTACAAAACACGAACTAACTGATAGAAATTCCACAGACAATACAGTCAGCCACTGGCACACATACACTCAAATTTCAGATTCATGCTGCACAGTCTTAACAGAACTCCACTGGACAAACTCAGCTATGCACGGAAAATATACATAATATAATAGACGGCAAGAGAGAAAGAGTAGAAAACACGAATAAACAAACTGTACAACAAAATAAAAAGAAGCAAATTGAAAAAGAACAAACAAATATATATTACCAGTCACAAGAAAGGACTAGCAACACTAACACATGACACACACAGTGATCACAGGGAACTAAGAACACCTTACCAAGAACACAATACGTCATATAGTAACATACAGCAGTGAAAACGTTAGACGTGGGGAATTTTTTTTAGATTAACAAATTATTATACTGTGGTCACAAATTAAATGTTAACTGTGATTGCTCTGCTGACTTTAATTGTCCAGGTAGCTCGTTCTCTTGACTTGCACAAAATTGACATTAGATACAATTCTGGTGCCAGGATAAAACCTTGTCCAGATGTACGATTTTTGCTTCATTTATTTAATATTTATTTGTGCTTCTCAATCAATTTGTTGACTTTTTAGGTCGTTTAAAATTATTTAAAGGAATATTTACCGGCACTTGCACCACTGCACAATCAGACACCTGTGTTGGCTGAGAACATACTAAATTTACTATACAGATGTGTGCATGCCCAACGGTTTGTAGTCAGCAGCAAACATTCGCCTGACGATTAACGTCACTTTATTTCATTGCTACAAACCGAATGGTACATTGAAATTGGTTAGCTTTCATCAGAAAATAAAGCACCAATAGTATACGTGATGAAATTGGATTGGCTCATCCAGGATAGTACTGTAATTTGCATTCCATTGCATGATTTATTTAGGGGTCTCGTGTTCCAGTAAATGTTAATGGCTCTGAGCCGCAGGCAGAGCAAGAGCAGGAGGAGCGCTAGTAGCAGTGCAATCGCCACGTATGGGTGCACATCTAGTGTAGCAGCAGGCTACGGCACACACGAAATCGGAGCGTATTTTGTACCGCTGTACTCTGCCACAGTCTCTGCACAGAGTTCCTGGCCACCACACATCTACGCAAGTGTTCACTGGGTCGCGAGGATACTGTTGCTGCCATCCGAACCGCTGCGCGCGACTGCTCCAGATTTTCATCGGATCGCCACATTCACACTTGCCGTTGTAGCCACCACCGTCTGTGTCACCTCTGCTGCCATCACCACATCATTGTATGGTCTCCGCAGTGTTTCCGTTGCGTCTCTTCACTGCAGACAATATTCGCTGGTGTCACCTTCCGCAATGTGTATATCTGTAAGTGTCCAAGAGACTGTGACAGCAGTTGCCCATTTCTCGTTTGTATTTTCGTATGCCAGTCGTAGCTGATGTAACAGACTGTGGATCAGAGGGCGTTGGGACTGATATTAGTATTCCTACAATCCGAACAAGAGAAACAGACTTGTTGCCAAGAACTGAACTTAGCTGTAAATGATAATTTGTTAGGGGATCCTATGGGGATATGCTAGAGCTTTTAATGGAGAGGACAGGTATCATACAACGGATTTGTTGCCTGTATGTAAGGAAACTTTTATAGGTGGCATTATAGATGTTGCTAAAATTAAATTTGTAAGGAGGCAGTTAAAAAGGGGCAGTTCAAATTTGAATGGAGAGGCACAAAGCAGTTGAGATTAGAAAATGAAACGATGGAAACTCCAGGTACGAATATCAACAATGGAGGAAAAGACAGAGTGCTACTTACTGTAAATAAGATGCATTATGTTGCAGATAGGTACATCTAAAAGACACTTACATAAACCTTTTGGCCACAACCTTCATGACTAAAAGAGAGACACACACCATTCAAATACACAAGCAAGCACACGTCATGCACACATGGCCACCAACTCCAGCATCTCGGGCTGGAATGCAACAGTCACGTCCGATGCAAGCAACAGCAATGTGGAGGGGGCGGGAAAGGCGAGAGAGACGAATGCTGTCTGGTGAAGTGTGCAGGGACTAGAAAGCAAATAGGGGCAGCGTCAGGAGGTTGTGGAGCATGGAGGTGGGGAAAAAAAGAGGAGCTGGGAAAGACCGGTGGATGCATTGACAGAATATGGCAAATAAACAGCATTAGAGATGAGAATGGGGAGGACGTGATAAGACAGAGGGGGTGGAAACTGTTGGGTGGATGGTGTGGGGACAGTGTTGAGCAGTGGTAAAACTTGCTGCTTGAAGAGCGCGCCACAGCGCGTAGTGTGAAGCAGTCGCCCTCCGTTCCTGGCGGTGGCGCCGCTGTGGCAATCGCAGCTTTGGTGTCTCCCTCTGGTAGGAAAGGAGAAAGGTTGCCTGTTTACGTGCATTTACGGGGCGCGATGAGCTCGCCAGTCGGTCAGTCTGGGTCAGTCTCTCGTCCTCAGCTTGCTAGTCTGTCTCTCGTCCGCATTTGTTAGGCAGTTAGTCTCTGTCTGTCGTTCGGAGTGCTAATATGTCTGTCGTTCGGATTAGCCTTTAAAGCCGGCAAAATGAGAGTCTTTTCGCCAGGAAGAGAACTCAGCGAATGATCGCCCGGTCGGGGCTTAGTTCCTGCATCTGAGTCTGCGCGTTAGACCGCCAGTCTGCTCGAGTTTGCTCAGGCAATGGTCATTGGAGATTGGATCGATCGGTTGGTCGGTCGCGCACTGAGACACAAGATGACTTGTCCCTCTTGAGCGTCGGCGCATGTGAGGTCGCCACGTGAGTCCAGCGTATAGCGAGGGGTAGTGACTTCGCGGTCGACACGAGAGCAACAGGAGTCAACCCACGACATCGGGCTGGCCGAGGCGAGCTGCGACGTCGTGAGACGGGAGATCGGCGCGACTTCCTGCGCCCGTTGAAGCGGCTGGCAGCGGACGATTCGGGAGAGCGATTTGGGGGTGCTTCGCCTGGTCTTCTCGAGAAATCGCAGTTTATTATAAGTTATTGGTGATATCTTGTTTGATTTACTCTTGTTAAATTCTACTTGTTTTCTTGGTGAGGTCACCAGCCGTTTTGCTTTGGGGTCGTCCCACCATTCTTCTCCGTTTGCCCACCGCGGGAAGGTGGTTGTTTATAAATTGAGTGGTCGGTTTTTCCCTTGTGGAGTAAGGGCGGGTTAGAGCAACCTATGGTTCGGGTTGTTCGGTAATCTCCCTATCAATCTACCGTTCGTTAGTGGCTGCCTCTGTCATGTTTGTGGGATTTGGACTGTTAACGAATTTATTGCTTGGAGCGTAACGGCCTAATACCTGAAATATGTTTTGATCTTTGGGAACTTTGATATTATTGCCTATGATCTTGAGAGGCGGTATCTGTGTCCTGTAGGGCATCTTAACTATTGTTTGGCCAACCTTTTAGAATTTTATATAAGATTACATTTCATGGGCTTTTATTTAAACGATCATTTTAGTATATAAAGTTGCTACCATTTCACTGTAAGATTTTTCTTAGAAGGTAAAATGAAGTTGCACCTTCGGTGGCAAGTTAAAAATTTTAATGGTTAGTGTTTTGGGGACGAGAGACTGACCCAGACTGCAAATAGGTTGACGCTGGGATACTTACAGGAGTGAAGAATGTGTTGTAACGATAACTCCCATCTACATAGTTCAGGAAGGCTGGTGGTGGAGGGATGGATCCAGATGGGTTGGGTAGTGAAGCAGCCATTGAAATCATGTTTGTTATGTTCAGCTGTATGCTGTGCTACAGGATAGAATTTTCTGGTCTTTCTCGGCGGTGGCCATTCACTTTGGTGGACAACTGGTTGGTAGTCATACCGTGTCGTTGCTTTGATAACACTTCTCAGTATGATTACATGCATTAAGTTAGTAGACGTTTAATAAAGATGCATTTTTTTTTGCTTATTACTTTATGTCTGTGTGGTGTTTGTGAGCAGGAAATTTGATATTTTATTCCTTTTTTCTTGATAGCTTTACCACTCTCCCCCATCCCAGCACCCCAGCCCAGTTCTCCGCTGAACTGAATGACAGAATTTGAAACGTTTAGTATAGCTTATAACTAACTGCAGTCAAAATATGCAGTGTATTATTTTGGGGGCAGGATTACTCATTAAGACATTAAGCAGTGAAAAGATTACTTTTTGTTAGAGTGTAAAATCAAGCGCTGGCATCCCAGTTGGGAGCGATAGAGAAGACACGGATGTGAGAAGACGTCAGTCAATCACACGCTGACCGGACCTCCCTCCAGGACGACAACGCTACAGCAGCGGACCCTATGTGAAGCGCCTCGATCGACTGATGGCGGCCAGTTGAACAGTAGCTTCGAGACTTGCCAGTTCTACAGCAGCGTCAACGCTCGTTACTTCGCTTGGACACTCTATGCAGCACAGACTTGGAATTGTTTATACTGAAGAAGCTTGATTACTCTGTATGTCGCTCTTTGCTTGCGACACATCTGTGTAATTGCAAACTTAAGTATTGTCAGTTACTTTTTGTTATGAACTTATTAATACGATTTGTTTGATTTGTGTATCTAGCGAAACGAGTACGCAGACTTCCTAGACACCACAATTTTTATTTCTTTCTCTGTCGCTCTGCAGAGGGCCAACCGCTAATCAGTCCTCTGCTGGTGTCATGTGTATAGCTGCTTTTTTGTTTCAGACGAGAGTGGAATGGTACACTCTCGCTCAGAAAATGTGGAACATGAAGTACGAGCTGGTCGCACAACGAAAATATCAAAACTAAATTTCAGTCACAGACAAACACAGGAAAACAACTGGGCTGTTTTGCAATCTAATAACTGACATGCAGTGCCTCATGTGAACAGATGACGCATAAAATCATGGAAACTAGAGTAAATTCATTTGCTTTTCTTCGCGACAGAATTGTTATTAGCTGTTTTTACCTTTACATTCGGCCAATGGCCTTGCCCCAGTGGTAACACCAGTTCCCGTCAGATCACCGAAGTTAAGCGTTGTCGGCTAGAACTTGGATGGGTGACCATCCGTTGTGCCGAGTGTTGTTGGCAAGCAGAATGCACTCAGCATACAGAGGAGCTACTTGATTGAGAAGTAGCGGCTCCAGACTCGGAAACGTACGGCCGGGAGAGCGGTGAGCTGACCACATGCCCCTCCGTGTCCGCATCCGGTGATGCCTGAGGGCTGAGTATCACACGGCGGCCGATGCGTACCGCTGGGTCCGCCAGGGCCTGTCGATGGACTTTAAGTTTTTGCTTTTTCAGTCGATGGCATTTTTGTGTGACACAAAATTGGTCTTTAACGATACCTACGAAGTGCAATGATTGCTCGAATGCTACGAGATTTTCCGGCGTGCTGTAATTATTCATTGCATTGTTGTGCTGCAATAGTTACGACAGTGCATCGAACGCGAACGTGGATGTAAGTGAAGTGAATCGTCGGCTGGCGGTCGAGCACTGGCGGCTGGCCCTGCTGTATATTGACTGAATGCGCAACGGAATTAATGCGAAGACGTCGACACAGTGATACAGGAACGATGTTTGTTTGTATTTTTGCCAAACATTTCCTAGTGGAATGTTCTTTCTATTACAAGGACTGCAAGGATACTGCAAGGAAATGGCGTACCATGAGTGGGGTTGAGAGAAAAATTGACTTGTGTTCTACAAAATGGACTTTCATTCAAAGGAAAACTCTTCTGTCTCACTGGACACACCGTTCATCAAGAAAAACAGTTAACGCGGTCCCTTAAGGTGTGCAAGTCATTAATACCGACAATATTTATACAGTATTTAACAAATGGTTCAAATGGCTCTGAGCACTATGGGACTCAACTGCTGTGGTCATAAGTCCCCTAGAACTTAGAACTACTTAAACCTAAGGACATCACACACATCCATGCCCGAGGCAGGATTCGAACCTGCGACCGTAGCGGTCTTGTGGTTCCAGACTGTAGCGCCTTTAACCGCTCGGCCACTTCTGCCGGCATACAGTATTTAACATCGACAGGTGAAACGAACAAGTAGAAATTGAGAGTATGTCAGTCCTCAGCTCGTGGTCGTGCGGTAGCGTTCTCGCTTCCCACACCCGGGTTCCCGAGTTCGATTCCCGGCGGGGTCAGGGATTTTCTCTGCCTCGTGATGACTGGGTGTTGTGTGATGTCCTTAGGTTAGTTAGGTTTAAGTAGTTCTAAGTTCTAGGGGACTGATGACCATAGATGTCAAGTCCCATAGTGCTCAGAGCCATTTAGATAGTATGTCAGCCAGTCTGCATTGTTGCCAATTTTATTCAAGATGGCGGCGATGACGTCATCCAAGATGGTGGCGTATAGACTTGGCAACAGCGAATGGCGTCATCCAAGATGGTGGATTTTGGTGGGAAGATAGCCAATTGGGTTACCTCCACTAACCTAACCCTCCAGAAAAAATTTGCGCCAAATTCAAATTCCAACATGATAATGCCTTCAAAAACCGTACTCATCTTTATTATTATTCATTTATTATCATTTATTATTATTATTATTTATTTTTATTATTGGCCTACCTCCACTAGAAAATTTCGCCAAATTCAAATTCCAACACGATAATGTATCGTAAACTGTACTTCTATTTATTAGTATTGTCATTTATTATTTATTCAAGATGTCTGATTTCGGTGGAAGGAAAGCCATTTGGAAGACATCCATAGTAAATAATCTGTCACAGGTTCAAATTCCAACACCGTAATCGATCACACGTACGGAATAGTCCACGTCCTACGAACTTTGACTGTCGCTTATCTTTTTTCACTGCTAACCTATCAAAATCGCGTCAAATAATAAACCGCACTTGTACTAACTTAATTCAGATCCTCTGATTTTGCAAGGAAAAAGGACTGAAGTCTTTATCTCAAGCAGTACAGTCATCACTTGTTCTCCAACAGACTTAGTACACATCTGAGAGATCGCAGTCCAGTCGCCACGAGGTCCCCAGTCCAACTGAATTATTTCATATGGTCGCTGCCGACCCGCGCCGGCCTGTGCGCCACCATCAAGTGAGCACTCGCTCACATCACAGCCTGCTGGCACCAACTCGCTTCGCAGGCCCACACTGGTCCGGCGATGTAAACATGTTTTCGTGGACAGTGGAGTCTGCCCCCACCGACCAGCTGGCGCCAAACCTGTCGATGCTGACCATTCGCCATCCACCACATGTCTTTGTGCGACCGGGAATGCCGTGCTACACTTTTGCCGCCAAAGTTTGCTCGAGAGTGGAACCCGTCATGACTGTACAACAGCACGTTTGGTCGCCACGAGACCCCTCACTAAGTTAATTGACTCTCTCTCATGCATGCATGTGTTGTAACTGGACACGTGCCATGCCGCTGAACCATGGATGTGACATAGTCTTCTGTAAATATGCTAACACCCACATTCCGCATCCAACCTACCAATTACCCAAGTACTTAATTCCTTTTCAATTTTAATCACATTAAATAATTTAATTTACAATTCCATATACATATGCAAAGGTATTCAACTACATACTGTCAATTACTTTTCGAGGACCAGACCCCCACCTCTTCCTAGGAACTCTCACCGAGTTTGAATTGTGTCAGTAAAGAAAGGTCACTTTTGCTTTCGCTACCAACCTAAGAAAATTGCGCGTAAAGAAAGGACACTTGTACTAACCCCATCCACCCAACCACCACTTCATCCTAGGATCAGGGCTAAGTGTGAAATCTGCCAGTAAACAAAGCTCACTTGTGTATTCACTACCAACGTAAGAATGTCGCTGAAAATGAAGCGTACCACCACCACTACTGCCTAGGGGGTGGGTGGTAAAAGGACTCATCCTGCACTAGGCCGATTTAGAGGGGAAGGAGTGTACCTTATTTAGGGATGGGGTATATGTATCACAGAACACACGTACCGACATGTCCCACACTATACAGATTGAAACGTCCCCTTTGAAAAATTTATACATGACTGTGCTTAAACTGACACACAATATTTTTAGCGCAACGCAATCTGACTTTCAAAAATCCCTACAAAAGAATGGCCCTGACTAACATTAATCTATACGTTTCACAAATCACTTACCTCACCAAAAATCTTCGTTACTCGAACTACTGCAATACAGCGAGCCTACTGCAATACAGCGAGCGCCACTACTGCAAGCTTAATAATCATAACATATATAGCAGTTCAATTTCAAAACTCCGCCATCTCTCTCCCCACATCCACCACTATTGGCGGCTCACCTCCAACTGCGCAACGCTACGCGCTGTTCACATCCAGCTGCCGCTGCCCAACACTACAATGGCAGACAACAATGCAAACTAGCCACAGACTGCACACAGCACAGCCAGTGATTTTCGTACAGAGGGCTACGTAACGTTGCCAATAAGAAAACATAAACAGCCTACTTACATAGCCCCCATGCTCCCCACAAAAAATTTTACAAATTGTTTTGGGCAGTGGCCAATACAGATTTGAAAAAAATTTTCATAATTACAGTAAGAAAGATATAAAATGCACACACTTATTAATACAATGTTGGTCAAAAGCTAAAATTTTCTCACAGTCCATAAAGACAGTCCTGATCATTCATCACTGTAAAATTGTAGTGTTTTTCTCAAAGTCTGAGCAGTAAAGGAAAATGCACACGGAAGTAGTGGATTTCCATGCAGTCTTAAAAAGTAGTGTTGTCCTTGCAACGGAAAGACAGTGCTGACTCTCGACATGCAGACAGGTAATGGGCCACAACAGAGCAAACCCACAGCAGAGTCATTCGACGTTTTGAAGAATATTGGTAGGTAGGTCATCACAGAGCAGACCCACTGTAGTCCTGGTAGAGAATATGGTATTGGTGGGCCACCAGAGATGCAGACCCACTGCAGTCCTTGTAGAAATAATGATATTGGTGAGTCATCACAGGTGCAGACCCACTGTAGTCCTTGTAGAGACGGCCAGCAGCCATCTGTTGCGACTGTGCAGGTGCACAATCACCATCGAAGAGTCTTGCAGAGAAGATAGCAAGTCCATAAACCACCACTTGTACACTCACGAAGTTTTTGGAATTGTCCTCAGAACCAGAAATGCTGTTATCCAGTCCATTGCTGAATTATTAACACACGTGCAAACACTAACAGTCCCTACTTCTCACATATTGTCCACATACTATGACCAACAGAAACGTGTGCAGTGAAATGGAACTTACAAGTTAATAATATGATGAACTGATGTCAATTACAATTTTATAACATAAGAATACAATTGCAAAGGTACAAAATACATCATTAAAGAACATAACAATACAGATAACATTTGTAAAAGACAGGTTCAAATGGCTCTGAGCACTATGGGACTTAACAGCTATGACCATCAGTCCCCTAGAACTTAAGAACTACTTAAACCTAACTAACCTAAGGACAGCACACAACACCCAGCCATCACGAGGCAGAGAAAATCCCTGACCCCGCCGGGAATCGAACCCGGGAACCCGGGCTTGGGAAGCGAGAACGCTACCGCACGACCGCGAGATGCGGGCTGTAAAAGACAGGCTTTACAAAAGAATAGAAATAAACATATACATTAGTGTTACAGGAATTATGACATAAGTACATACATAAAAGATCAGAATAACGTTTGAAACATCAACTTCACACATGAGCATTAAAACAGAATAGAATAAATAATGTCTAAGCATATTTACAAGGTAAATAACATTATTAATGCCAATTATATTTGAGGATAACACTATTCCTCATCATAGTGAGTGTAGCTTAGTATTAGAAGAAGAAAAAATTCTATGAAACTACACAGAGACAGGAAGAAAACAAATACACAAGGGTACACAAACACACAGTGGGATAACACAAAAGGAAAGGACAGCGTTCGTTTTCAGTGTAACATTTGGTATTGCAGTCCATCCCAAAACTTCATTCCATAGATCTTTCGTCTTATTTCAACCTTTGCTTCCACCAAAAAAATCCTATCCAAGCATGCTTTCTGTATTTTTCTCGTATAACCTCTCAGTGCATTTCTTCAAATTCATCGCAACTCATTCTCTTATAGGCTACCCCCTCTTAAGCTAACTTAAATCTACTGAGCTCAGATGCTAAACTAAGGGACGAGGCAATGCAGCAGCACAAAACAATTAACGCCAACAGCAATGACAAAAAAATGCAAATTGGCAGCAGCAGTAAATCTAAATTAACAGAGAAAATGCAACATTACAACTAATATGAGCCAATGTGCAGCAACAAAAAAAATAAATCAGTAGTAAAACTAGCTTAGAAGAGTAACACAAAGTCAAATTCAGTAACACTATGCCTGGCAAACAGCAGCAGAAATAACCTATATCTAAATATGACATAGCTCAAGCAGAAAAAAACATTACACTAAAGACAACAATGCAGACAAGTGAAATGTATATTCACATCTTAGTGTCTATGTAATTAAAGCGGTGCACCACAACTTATTCTACGAAAAATATTACCAAGTAGTTGAAAAGAAAATTCCGTATGCAATTCCTGTGAAGGGAAACGTCTTTTTATGCTCCTTCGTTTTTTTGAATAGATCATAAAATTATTTACTGGATCTGTAGGCATAAAATATTTATATTAGTACATTTATAAAATTTTATTTTAAACAATGCTGCAGTGCAGCTAGAAACTAGATATTAAACAAAATGAGTAAATAAATACATAAAGCAAGCCATATGGCATTTCTCTCAACTAGAAAGACAGTAGTCATAATCAGGTGTACAGACATAAAAATATTTCTCGTCATTTCATTAGGCATTGCAGTAAATATCATAAATTAAGAGCTCCACAGTATTATCATGTTTTCAAGTTTGAGGGTGTCGTATTTACGATGCTTTCTACAAAGGAATGTCGATAGCGAGGATAATGGCCTCCCTTTTTTTTCTACCTGTGCCTCTGGAAAGGCACACCCTAATGGCTTTTTCTCCAGGCATCTGACACAGCTGGGTGCCCACGAAGCATTACGTGCAGGTGGTCACTTAACTTTCTTACGGAAATATTTACGACAGCAGTTTCCGCTACAGTGACAGTCTCATATACAAAATTTCACGGGTCGAGAATTTGCGTTGCAAATGTGTAGAAGCAAAATCTTATGAATATAGCAGTGTCCAAAAAATTTTCGCCGGCATTGTGATACATTCACGTATTTACACACATTTCATAACTCTTAAAGTACGATTTTTGGTTTCCAACATCCTTATTCACAAACCAGAGTCCCTAACCACTACTCATTATTCCTTACTTTATTATACATATACATATTCATATTCATCAACACGTCTTCAATATTTCATCATAATAACTACATAGCATAATCAGATTCCTCATATAACATCAGCTTATTGATCATAAACATACCTCAACAGCATAATACACATCGTCGTCGTAAAAATAACATCATAACACCTCAGTCAAATCTCAAAAACGTCGTAGCTTTCTGCAATAATTTCAAAACCTACAGAAAATTCTCTGCTCATTTCAGTAGTGTCATCTACCTCAAACGTACTTTAGAATCATGCTGCCTTACCAAATACATCATTCAAAGCTCTTATAATGGGTCCGAAAAAATATGAACAGTTCAGAAAGTACAGACAAAATACAATTTCGTAAGTGTGAAGTTACCCAACTGTGTAATTGCGTAAACATGTGTCACTGATGTAAAAAAATGTTTATCTCTCAGTTAAATGATCAGATAGCTGTGTAATTTGTATCTTAGAGAAATATGGTACTGACGTGTAAATTTGTATAAGCAAATACCATATTAGCTAGGGCTCCTTGTGCTTGCCAAACACATGGTACACAAAGTAAGCGTGTACCCCCCTGAGGATTAATGTAATTATACCCTCAGGTGTTACAAATTACAGCAATGGAATGAAATGTATCATGGAAAACTTTTGTATCATTGTACTTCAAATATCTTTAAAAATAAATGTTTTAAGTACAAAATTAATCACTCAAATACGTGTACTGTAGCGCTAAACTGTGCGTCTTGTTGTAAGATAATCTCTGTGGAAGTGTCGTAGTTATCGTCCTCCGAAAGCTAAGTTCTGCAGAAGGCAATGTACTTACCTCATCATAAACGAAAGTGAAAATCTTTGCGTATAGATATCTTACTTATTACGCTTATTGCCGTGATGAAGAAATTACTGTGCTGTAACGTATTGTTGTGCTACGGAAAAGGCTGTCTCCTTGTAGCTATAGCACAAAAGTCACCACTAAAACATGTCTCACTTTACAGAAGAATTCAGAAAAAACTGTGCAGATATAAAACAGATACACCGCAAAAGCAACATTGTAAATTGTCACTCATTAGTAGCGTCGTGATAAAATCGTGTAGCTGTCACATAAACTAACCACTGTGTCATCTGGTATCTCACAGAAAGTATTTTAAATCCAGAATGTATTTTCAAGTAAACCAAAATGTTGCATTAGAATCTCATTAGCAGTAACAGTGTATGTTCTAAGTATGTGAGCCTTATAGTCGTTACGTAATCGTGCAACTAACAAGCAAGAATGTACACACACAATAACACTGTGTCGTTTGTCCACAATAACAATGCATTCGTAATTTCTGTTTAAATAAGTTCTCTTGGTTCTTGACTGGATATTTAACTTCAAACATTGTTGCATGGTAACAGTTTCTAAGTCTGACAATGCATACTAGAAATGTGAAGCGAAACGTTTTATGGCAAAGACAAAGTTAAAAAGCAGATTATTTTTTAATATACGGTTTTACATGTGAAATGTGGTGCAATCTTTTACCCTTTATAGCGTGCAGAGTTTCAGCTTCAAAGCAATTATCATGTTGTATACGTCCGTAAAGAATACTGGAATTTTGCTCAAGGTTAGCGTCAATGTTATTTTTCTCTGAGCCAGCCGGCGCACGCGGCAGCCTGCGGTGCGAGTCATTGTCTGTTTCTTTGTTGGCACGCGTCGTTACTGGGATTAGGAGGCTTAACTTCCACAAATTCACGTTGTCGAGAGTGCCCTGCTCTGTTTGAATCCCGCCAGTTCTGATGAAATTCAGGTCTGTCGTTATGATTACCTCGTCTGTCGTCATGTCGGTAGATTTCATAATTTCTTTCTTGTCGGTCATGTGGTGGAGAGTTTCTCCCTGAATCGTAACTGCACGCTGGACCGGTGCGTCTAAAGTTATTCTGTCTCGCTTGATAATAATTGTTTTGGTTCCCATATTGTCTGTTTCTAAGGTAATCTCTGTTATATTCATTAGTACGGAAATGCGATCTTTCTCTGTAACTATTATTACTCTGCCAGTGGTTGTCATATGGGTGGTGTCTGTTTTGGTCACGATTTGCGTTGTAAGAATAGACTTGTCGTGTCCAGTTATTGTTTCTGTCGTCACGGAATTGTGACGGATGTGATCTGTAGTGATTGTTTTCCTGTTATCGCATCCCGCAACTGTCTGTGTCAATTTCCAGTTATTGTAAGAGCCCCTGAAAAGCTTCAATGTCGTCTTTGCAACGTCCTGCCAAAATAATATGCCGTAAATGTTCAGGTAATTTGATTAAGCAAATGCGGATGAGTTATGATGGGCTGAATGCATTTGACAGGTACTGATTCTTGTGCAACATGTCTTCAAAATATTTCACAAGACTGGAAAATTCAGATTGTTCGAAATGTTTTATCATTATGATGCCATGTTTTACTCGGTCTTGTGTGGCTAGAGACCAATATGCTTAGAGGAAGGCATGGTAAAATTCTCCTTCACTGTGGCAATCGTGAATGACCGATCGCATTCTTACAGCTGGTTCATTCTCTAAGTAGCCACACATAAATTCTAACCTGTGCTCCAATGACCAGTTGGGAGGAAAACAATGAGAGAATTGATGGAGCCACGCTTGTGGATGAATGTCGTTGGCAGAATTCTTAAACGTTTTGAATTTACGTGTAGTAATGAACAACTTATAGTCAAAATCATCGTGTCGGCGAGTAGCATATTGGTCATTGTTACGTCGTGTCGGCGGTTCCATCTCAAAATTCGGTGCACCTTGCCAATTTCTTTCATAATTTCCGAAATGCCCTGTGTTATTTTTTTGTGGCTTTTCCGTATTTGTAAGTTCCTCTTCCCGTGTTGGAGCGCGAGTGTCCTCTGAAATATGAAATTTTTGTATTACTTGTGCCAACTGATCTTGTACTTCCCGCATTTCTCTTTTGTATTGCGTATTAATTTGATTCTGATTTTGTTTGAATTTCTTAATTTGTTCGTACTCTTCTGTGTCAGTGATGGCTACAGGTCTTGTGTCATTCAGATCATCATCTACCTTTGCAGATAAGTTAGTGACCTGATCCGAAAGTTCGGCTACTTTCTCCGATAGTGAACACATTTCCTCAGTGTGTTTTTCTGAACCAAGTTTCAGAGTGTCCATTTGTGTTGAAATCGAATCTACTGTGTCCTTTAAGTGTTCCTGAGTTTTTGCAAGTTGCGTAACCGAAACGGTAGATGCAACTGAGTCAATTTTAGCCCACAAGGTCTCATGATTTTCATGAACAATGGTTTGCAGTTCTTTTATGGCTGCTTCGTGATTCTGTAATGCATTTTCATGCCGCGAAAAAATAGGTTGAAAATGCTCACAAATTTGTGTTTTTACATCATTACAGACTTTTTGACATTTCGATTCAATGTTATGTAACTCAGTAGTTAAATCTTCACGTGTTTGTTCAAGTATGGTGTCTAACTTCCGAAGATTTTGTTCCACTGTGTCTAACTGTTGCTGTGTTTGTCTCTGGTGTTGTTCCATTGTGTCTAACTTTTGAAGATTTTGTTCCATTGTGTCTAACTTTTGCTGTGTTTGTCTCTGATTTTGTTCCATTGTGTCTAACTTTTGAAGATTTTGTTCCATTGTGTCTAACTTTTGAAGCTTTTGTCCCATTTGTTGCATTAATTGTAATAACAATGCACTGGTGTCTGAAACATGTTCCTCAGTGCTATTCGGCAATGCATTTGAACCGGCAATATTCGCAGTTTTAAAAGCAGAAAATGTGTCTTGACTTATTTGAGAAAAGGGTGAGGATGCAAAACCTGAATCTACAATATTTGCAAGATTGTGTCCTGTCATTTCGGATTCCTGAGGCAAGCTGTTGCCGACCGATCGATCGATAATGCTTCCCTGTTCACTAATTGTTTCACTGTCTACACCATTGTTTGCAGCCCGCTCCATTTCCCTATGTACAATTACCAAATTACTACTTTGAACATTAGTTAATTCATTACTCGGTGGCGCTAACACACTGCTTTCGTCTTCACTGTCATTTCTCAGTTTACTTTGGAGCCTAGTATTACGTTTTTCACACGCCATTATTGTCACAATATTTCACACGATAACACAGAAAAACACAATTTGAAGAGCAAAAGTAGGGGAACACATTAATATAGAACTGAAAGTAATATCTAGTTAATTGCAGCTACGAAATACTTGGTGCAAATCTACATGCATGCCACAACTGTTTTACTGTACAACAATGAAAGGCTGCAACTACAAAGGAGATTCTCTCTACAATTACGCGCTAGCAATAAACAAAATCTACACTAATTACACAAACTACAAGAAAAAATCAGAAGATTCCAGTGAAGTATCCTCGGCGAAGGGTCGTAATATGAAACGTCCCCTTTGAACAATTATACAAGACTGTGCTTAAACTGACACACAATATTTTTAGCGCAACGCAATCTGACTTTCAGAAATCCCTACAAAAGAATGGCCCTGACTAACATTAATCTATACGTTTCACAAATCACTTACCTCACCAAAAATCTTCGTTACTCGAACTACTGCAATACAGCGAGCCTACTGCAATACAGCGAGCGCCACTACTGCGAGCTTAATAATCATAATATATGTTGTTGTTGTTGTGGTCTTCAGTCCTGAGACTGGTTTGATGCAGCTCTCCATGCTACTCTATCCTGTGCAAGCTTCTTCATTTCCCAGTATCCACTGCAACCTACATCCTTCTGAATCTGCTTAGTGTATTCATCTCTTGGTCTCCCTCTACGATTTTTACCCTCCACACTGCCCTCCAATGCTAAATTTGTGATCCCTTGATGCCTCAAAACATGTCCTACCAACCGATCCCTTCTTCTAGTCAAGTTGTGCCACAAACTTCTCTTCTCCCCAATCCTATTCAATACCTCCTCATTAGTTACGTGATCTACCCACCTTATCTTCAGCATTCTTCTGTAGCACCACATTTCGAAAGCTTCTATTCTCTTCTTGTCCAAACTAGTTATCGTCCATGTTTCACTTCCATACATGGCTACACTCCATACAAATACTTTCAGAAACGACTTCCTGACACTTAAATCTATACTCGATGTTAATAAATTCCTCTTCTTGAGAAACGCTTTCCTTGCCATTGCCAGTCTACATTTTATATCCTCTCTACTTCGACCATCATCGGTTATTTTACTCCCTAAATAGCAAAACTCCTTTACTACTTTAAGTGTCTCATTTCCTAATCTAATTCCCTCAGCATCACCCGACTTAATTTGACTACATTCCATTATCCTCGTTTTGCTTTTGTTGATGTTCATCTTATATCCTCCTTTCAAGACACTGTCCATTCCGTTCAACTGCTCTTCCAAGTCCTTTGCTGTCTCTGAAAGAATTACAATGTCATCGGCGAACCTCAACGTTTTTACTTCTTCTCCATGAATTTTAATACCTACTCCGAATTTTTCTTTTGTTTCCTTTACTGCTTGCTCAATATACAGATTGAATAACATCGGGGAGAGGCTACAACCCTGTCTTACTCCTTTCCCAACCACTGCTTCCCTTTCATGCCCCTCGACTCTTATAACTGCCATCTGGTTTCTGTACAAACTGTAAATAGCCTTTCGCTCCCTGTATTTTACCCCTGCCACCTTCAGAATTTGAAAGAGAGTATTCCAGTTAACATTGTCAAAAGCTTTCTCTAAGTCTACAAATGCTAGAAATGTAGGTTTGCCTTTCCTTAATCTTTCTTCTAAGATAAGTCGTAAGGTCAGTATTGCCTCACGTGTTCCAACATTTCTACGGAATCCAAACTGATCTTCCCCGAGGTCGGCTTCTACCAGTTTTTCCATTCGTCTGTAAAGAATTCGCGTTAGTATTTTGCAGCTGTGACTTATTAAACTGATAGTTCGGTAATTTTCACATCTGTCAACACCTGCTTTCTTTGGGATTGGAATTATTATATTCTTCTTGAAGTCTGAGGGTATTTCGCCTGTCTCATACATCGTGCTCACCAGATGGTAGAGTTTTGTCATGACTGGCTCTCCCGAGGCCATCAATAGTTCAAATGGAATGTTGTCTACTCCCGGGGCCTTGTTTCGACTCAGGTCTTTCAGTGCTCTGTCAAACTCTTCACGCAGTATCTTATCTCCCATTTCGTCTTCATCTACATCCTCTTCCATTTCCATAATATTGTCCTCAAGTACATCGCCCTTGTATAAACCCTCTATATACTCCTTCCACCTTTCTGCCTTCCCTTCTTTGCTTAGAACTGGGTTGCCATCTGAGCTCTTGATATTCATACAAGTGGTTCTCTTCTCTCCAAAGGTCTCTTTAATTTTCCTGTAGGCAGTATCTATCTTACCCCTAGTGAGACAAGCCTCTACATCCTTACATTTGTCCTCTAGCCATCCCTGCTTAGCCATTTTGCACTTCCTGTCGATATCATTTTTGAGACGTCTGTATTCCTTTTTGCCTGCTTCATTTACTGCATTTTTGTATTTTCTCCTTTCATCAATTAAATTCAATATTTCTTCTGTTACCCATGGATTTCTATTAGTCCTCGTCTTTTTACCTACTTGATCCTCTGCTGCCTTCACTACTTGATCCCTCAGAGCTACCCATTCTTCTTCTACTGTATTTCTTTCCCCCATTCCTGTCAATTGTTCCCTTATGCTCTCCCTGAAACTCTCTACAACCTCTGGTTCTTTCAGTTTATCCAGGTCCCATCTCCTTAAATTCCCACCTTTTTGCAGTTTCTTCAGTTTCAATCTGCAGTTCATAACCAATAGATTGTGGTCAGAATCCACATCTGCCCCAGGAAATGTCTTACAATTTAAAACCTGGTTCCTAAATCTCTGTCTTACCATTATATAATCTATCTGATATCTACTAGTATCTCCAGGATTCTTCCAGGTATACAACCTTCTTTTAGGATTCTTGAACCAAGTGTTGGCTATGATTAAGTTATGCTCTGTGCAAAATTCTACAAGGCGGCTTCCTCTTTCATTCCTTCCCCCCAATCCATATTCACCTACTATGTTTCCTTCTCTCCCTTTTCCTACTGACGAATTCCAGTCACCCATGACTATTAAATTTTCGTCTCCTTTCACTACTTGAATAATTTCTTTTATCTCGTCATACATTTCATCTATTTCTTCATCATCTGCAGAGGTAGTTGGCATATAAACTTGTACTACTGTAGTAGGCATGGGCTTTGTGTCTATCTTGGCTACAATAATGCGTTCACTATGCTGTTTGTAGTAGCTAACCCGCACTCCTATTTTTTTATTCATTATTAAACCTACTCCTGCATTACCCCTATTTGATTTTGTATTTATAACCCTGTAATCACCTGACCAAAAGTCTTGTTCCTCCTGCCACCGAACTTCACTAATTCCCACTATATCTAACTTTAACCTATCCATTTCCCTTTTTAAATTTTCTAACCTACCTGCCCGATTAAGGGATCTGACATTCCACGCTCCGATCCGTAGGACGCCAGTTTTCTTTCTCCTGATAACGACGTCCTCCTGAGTAGTCCCCGCCCGGAGATCCGAATGGGGGACTATTTTACCTCCGGAATATTTTACCCAAGAGGACGCCATCATCATTTAATCATACAGTAGAGCTGCATGTCCTCGGGAAAAATTACGGCTGTAGTTTCCCCTTGCTTTCAGCCGTTCGCAGTACCAGCACAGCAAGGCCGTTTTGGTTAAATGTTACAAGGCCAGATCAGTCAATCATCCAGACTGTTGCCCCTGCAACTACTGAAAAGGCTGCTGCCCCTCTTCAGGAACCACATGTTTGTCTGGCCTCTCAACAGATACCCCTCCGTTGTGGTTGCACCTACGGTACGGCCATCTGTATCGCCGAGGCACGCAAGCCTCCCCACCAGCGGCAAGGTCCGTGGTTCATGGGGGGTCATAATATATATAGCAGTTCAATTTCAAAACTCCGCCATCTCTCTCCCCACATCCACCACTGCTGGCGGCTCACCTCCAACTGTGCAACGCTACGCGCTGTTCACATCCAGCTGCCGCTGCCCAACACTACAATGGAAGACAACAATGCAAACCAGCCACAGACTGCACACAGCACAGCCAGTGATTTTCGTACAGAGGGCTACGTAACGTTGCCAATAAGAAAACATAAACAGCCTACTTACAAGATCTGCAAACCACTCCTACATAACTCATTTATAATGCTCTAGACACGCGCTTGCTAATTGTAAACAGTTAAATATAACCCATAGTACAGCCTACAGACTTTCGAACTGCGCGTAAATAATGCAAAACATTTACTTCCAAATAGCCAAACAACTCCTAATTTTCGGAAATAATTTCAGTGCAGACCTGCAAAACGCTCCTAAACAATACAGAACAATGATGTGTAGACACGCTAAGTACTCGTAAACTATTCAAATGGCGCATATGAAGGCCTACCGACCAGATACCGAAATAATGCAATCAACGCGCGCAAGTACAGTCCATTGAGTGCACAGGAGGCAGCAATAAGCGACGTATACCTCAGATGTCGAACCGCGCACAGCCCCTGCTCGCCTTCCGCAAACATGAGGTGGCGGCACCTCCCTCATAAGTAACACCTGTGAAATTCCTATCCAAATACGTGCTCGCCTACACACACGTGCTGATGTGATCGGGCAGGAGTGCAACCCCGAGCTTCAGCCGAATGCAGGCCAAAGTTGGATGTAGGCGCCCTTAATGACCAAGCATTTATGTACACACACAACGCGCACTCCAATCAGAGCTGCGCGCGTTCTGCTTTCCTCAATCTAACTGCGGTCCGGCGAAGACGCTTCAGAATTCCATTCCACAATAGGAGAGCCTGCTTTCCTCTCTTAGTGATTCTAACGGACCATAAGTGATGATTGATGCTTCACCGCGCGCGCCACAACCCCCAGGAACTGAGGCAGCCACAGCTTGCACCCGCCAGTCGCTGCCACCGAACACCGGTGAAAGTTGCATTCCAAGCAGCGCTCACACCAGTCTCATATTCGAGGCATCTCCAGGTGTCGCTCGTCTCTGCTGTTGAATGCAAGGCATGTTGACAAACACACACACATACACAGTCATCCTCTCTGCTCATCCCATAACATAATAGTAACTTTACAATCCAATATATTACTGTATCCCGCTACTGCAGAATAATACTTCAACAATAAAACATAAATGAGAGAAAAAAAGCGAAAATAACTTAAATTGCGAAGGAAATAAACCATAGCCGGCCGCGGTGGTCTCGCGGTTCTAGGCGCTCAGTCCGGAACCGCGTTACTGCTACGGTCGCAGGTTCGAATCTTGCCTCGGGCATGGATGTGTGTGATGTCCTTAGGTTAGTTAGGTTTAAGTAGTTCTAAGTTCTAGGGGACTGATGACCACAGATGTTAAGCCCCATACTGCTCAGAGCCATTTGAACCATTTTTTGAAATAAACCATATACAACAACAACACACAGTGCTCATGCAAGTGTCTGCCAACAGCGAAATATGTCAAAGGCTTTAGGAAGACTATACAATGATTCATAACAAAAAATTGCTTCCAATGAGCGTGAAGTCGCAGCTGTTTACATGAGATTCGTTTTAGCAGTTACGAGCGGGCTAATGTGCGTGCGCAGTTGAGTCGCGTTTGAGTAGCAGTTTCTCCCGCTTCTGGCTACAGGAATGTGGCTGTTTGTGGCTGTTGGCTGTGTAAGCAGTCTCAGCAAGCAGCTAGATGCTACCGGGAAAAGGGGGAGCCAAATTCAAATTCTTGAGGAAAAAACCTTGTCTCACAAAGGGCCTAGCATCAAGCGCACGTTGGTCTATCGATTATTCATATGGTTTTGAAACGCATCCATGTTGGTTTTTGAACATTTTTGAACACATTTCAAGTTGATTTCTGAACGAATCATAAGTTGATTTTTGAATGCGTACATAGCGTACGTGATGTATCTGTCAGGAGTATCCTCGCCACATCTAGAAATAAACTTTTGCAGACAAAAGAGGATGGGACTATACGAGCTGAGCTTAGAAAAGCTGAACGGATGAATGCCAATCACTGTCTGATTATGTGGTTGATTGGGTTTGCGAATGATCGGCGTTGTTATAATTACAAGCGAAATCCATAGATTCACACTACCAGAATGGAAATAAACGACTAACAGGAATAACAGATGCGGAAGATTACGTATTATCTTCTCCGTGTATGCGAGAAAGTGAAATTTTGACAGAAAATATTTGGCCAGATCGCTACACTAGTAAGGACCAGCTGTACAGTGCCCAGCTAGCGTCCGCTTACGCTCTATTCTGGAAGAAAATCGGAAAACGTGTTGTACGAACACGTAACAACGCCGAACCAGAGAATAATCGCGGGATAACTAAACCGGTGATTCTGGCAGGGTTAGTGAAGTTAATCAGCGTACAGATTTTGACAATGGCAGGAACAGCTACAGAACTGGTGATTACAAGGTTGTTTGTTTGAACGAGGAAGGAGAATAAGCGGGGACATCACACAAATTATGGAAGAATAAGACGATTCGAAATTTACATAAAAAAATTTGTAACACCTGTTTTCGATCTCATGTTTGAGAAACTGGTGTGTGTGAATGAAATGTGAAACTATTTCCTAACATAAAGCTTTTTGCTTGGAGTAGGCCTAATATGCATTTGATATTGCTACTTTGTGAATTATATTCTGTCGTGTTATAAAAATGACCATTTGTGCCAAAACAGTCTCGTTTATTTGGTCTGTGTTACAAAATTTCTGCAATATCAGAAAGGCCTATTTTGTTTTATCTAGCAGTCAGAGACAAAAATAGATATAATCACATCGAGAAACCACACCAGTCTTGGGTATTATTCGTATTAACAGCTTTTTCAGTATTAGATAACACTTCAATTTTTCATGTAGCACAACGTTCCACGAACTTTGATAAGTAATAGATTTTTTCGCAGAAAGGAAAGCATTCCATGTAAAGCTGTAGCAAGATTGAGGAAAAAATTCTAGGAGCTAAGGTTTGAAGAAATGTATACTTTCTTGCTTCTCTCTTGCCTTTATTGGTTTTATGTATCCTATATTTAATTTTATGTCACACAAAACCATTACAAAATATTACATGGTTGAGTACCACAGAACGACATACAGTGACGTGCGATAGAAGAATGCTGTATGAAGAGGTGTGGCACTGCACTTTGGCACACTTAAGACCAAATAACATGTCTTACATTTTCTCGAACACATAAGTTTTATGTTTCAGTCTTTTCAGAAGGATGTTCGCTACAAGATGAACATATTTTTGAAAATTCGATTTTTTTTAGTATTGACCCGGTTAGAAAATATCGTAGATCCAGGGCTGATGTGCAGAGCACTCTGAGTTATAGTGGGTAGTCTCCAAGTGACCCTTGTTTACATTTAGTAATATTGCTGTTTCCCATTAGTTTACTCTCACGTCAAACGAAAACATAAGAGATGTCTGTGGCCGGGAGCTATCAAGTGAATTAAAATACAGTCATATAATTACGGAAGGCTAAAATATGTTATTAGTTTCAAATTTTAGTTTATTTCCATCTTTCTGACAGTCAAGCATTTATCGCCTTGCAGAACAATGAAGATATTTTTGGTCTGCTTGCTAAAGAAATTTGACTTTTATTAACCTTTTCCTCAGAGGCAGTCGTTTAAATCCGCAGTACTGGCTAGTTTCAACTGTGTTCGCTGCGTTGCAAGTGCACGTTTTCATCTTCTAGCACGTATGGAATTATGCCATAATAAAGAACAAAACATGATGTAATACAGAACTGGTGCTCCAAGAACATTTACATCCCGAAAACCACACTGAAAAGTTTAATATCAGGTCGAGGTCTACTTCGTTGTGAATCTGGACATACGAATGTGCACCTTAAATATGCACTTTATATGTGCACATTTTACTATGGTTCATGAAATTCCGATGCTCTTGGAGTATCCTCGGATGTCGTGTTTATTTTATGACATAATGCATGATCTTCCAATGATTTACATGTATGTACATACGGGTTTTCTACGTCATGGCTGGCAACTGTGACCGAGCGGTTCTATGCACTCCAGTCCGGAACCGCGCTGCTGCTGCGGTCGCAGGTTCGAATCCTGCCTCGGGCATGGATGTGTGTGATGTCCTTAGGTTAGTTAGGTTTAAGTAGTGCTGTCGGCACGAGAAGCGTTCTCGTAGTGCGGTGTGTACTCTATCCCACCCCGTCTTCTTCCCTGCTCCTCCTGGCGGCTCGTCCGCGGTGGACGGGCGGAACGGGCTGCAGTCCCCCCAGCGTCGTCGGCTCACCCGGTTGTGACGGCAGATGCACAGGGCCTAGGCCTCGCACGAACTCGACGACGGCTCACTGATGTCGTCAGAATTGACGGCAAGGGAATCTGCCGCAATGTCTGCTAATCATGGGTCGATGATTGACAGCGGCAGCAGAGAGGACCAGAGCTGGTACTGTCCCGTCACGTCTGCTGCTGAATGGGCCGCCCTTACTGCCACATCTCCTTAATAAAGATTAAGATGTCAATCACTGAGCTGAGCGCTGCATGGTGACCCAGTACACATCTAACTGCAAGTGTAACTGCGAGTGGCTTGTTGCTGTCAAGGTGGGCGTATTTAAAGGAAGCACGAGCGATGTCCTGACGTCCTGCTCGTTTGTAATGAATGCATTCGTTCCACTTATACTGGTGATTCATCTGTCGTACTCGCCCCTTAGGTGTTCTTGTGACAGAGTTACGTGTTGTTACGGCAGCCTTACACGAAGTTATGAAATGCAGTACAGCTGACGCTATACCTCTGTCTTACACTCTACGAAAGTCTCCGTCTAACACAAACCCGAGTGCTATGCAATTCTATTTCGCCTGTTGTGTGTAACCAGGCCACTGCCCCTGCGTGATGACACATTCCGATACATGTGCAATCCTCTTACCTCTTGGCTAACCTACGGCCTCTGGCTCTCGGCATAGGCAACGAAACTTTGACAATATTCCACGTTTCCAACTCTTTACTAATCCACGACACAACAGAGCTATGACTATCTTACAGAAGTGCATCGCAATATCGATTTCAATGATTCGGAAAGTAACATGCGGTGTTTGGTGGAATTCCAATGTATTCTTTCGCAATAAGAAAATACGCAGTGTGTATGTTGCTGCACATCAAATATACTTCCAAAACGTGCCTTTTTCCCTCAGTTTCGTTTTCTAAAGTGCCAGGAAATTCTATGCCCATGTATAAAACCACAAAGGATTGATAAGTTTTGCAGTTTGGAGGGAAAATATACTGTCAATTAGCACGGAAAAAGTGTGTTTTCACCCGGGAGAAAATGTATTTTTAAGCGTGAAATCCGGGAAAAATACAGGAATTTTTTTTCCATGTCCGCTTATACACCTTGTACACACCATGTAGTGGAGATGCTGAATCGCAGATAGGCACAGCAAAGAGAATGTCACAAATATAGCTTTCAGCCAGTAAGGCCTTGTCGAAATCAGGCAACACACACACACACACACACACACACACACACACACACACACACACACACAAGACTGCAGTCTCAGGCAACTGAGGCTACACTCAGTTCGCCCCAGCATGACGGGAGTGGTTGTCTACTCGATGGCTCCTTCCTGCACTATCCGCTCCACAGTTGAGGCAGTGGCTGGGGCTGGCTCCACTTCTGCCTCTGCTGCCGGTCAATTCGTGAGAGCGGCGTGCAACTGACGCAGTTTGCGGCACGCCTCCTCGGTCTCCACTGTGAGGACGGCCACGAAAGCAGCCCTCTCTGCCACTGTGGCGGCCTCGAAGGCTACAGTCACCTGCTCGGTAGCAGCCGTCAGCAAGTCACGCGTGCCTGCTGCAGGCAGCATCCGTTGCTCCTCTGCTAGTGGCCGGGCCTCCACAGCTCTGGTGGGATGTTCCTGCCTATCGTGGTCTGCAGTTGGCTGCTCGCCTCTCAGTCGTGTTGTCGCCGTCTACCAGCATCTTTCCTTCAGTGGGATTTCTTCTTTGTTGGGGTCTCCCTTTGTCCGTGGCTCGGCTGTGACCAGAGAAGGCCGGGCAGCCACTTGGTGACATGTGAGTCAGCGTAGCGAGCACTTGTCTGAGTGTCTTCTCTTCATCTGTCACAGGTGCTCTTGTGCCCACGAGAGCACTTGATGCGTCTTGGGGTGTGGCGGTAAAATTTAGCCCCGTTATCGTCATCCTGGCACCTGAAGCACTGGGGCTTAGTGTCCACACCTGGAGGGAGGCCTCCTACCTGAATCGGCAAGCCTAGGAGCATGAAGACGTCGCCTGCTGTTTGCACAGCTATGACCGTCAGTGGCAGCTACTTAATGTTTGTCTGATTTTGCAGCTTGACTGCCACATCTGTGAAACCAGCATGCAAAGGCCCTTCCTCGGTGTCGCAAAGCAACTTCAATAACTTGATGAAGGCAAGGTTTCCGGTCCAGATTGTATACCAGTCAGGTTCATCTCAGAGTATTCTGATACAATAGCTCCATATTTAGCAATTATATACAACCGCTCGCTCTGTACCTAAATACTGGAAAATTGCCCAAGTCACACCAATACCCAAAAAGGGAAGTAGGAGTAATCCGTTGAATTACAGGCACAAATCACTAACGTCAATTTACAGTAGGGTTTTGCAACATATACTCTATTCGAGCGCCGGCCGCGGTGGTCTAGCGGTTCTGGCGCTGCAGTCCGGAACCGCGGGACTGCTACGGTCGCAGGTTCGAATCCTGCCTCGGGCATGGGTGTGTGTGATGTCCTTAGGTTAGTTAGGTTTAAGTAGTTCTAAGTTCTAGGGGACTTATGACCTAAGATGTTGAGTCCCATAGTGCTCAGAGCCATTTTTTCTATTCGAGCATTATGAAGTATCTCGAAGAAAACGATTTATTGACACATAGTCAGCTCGGATTCAGAAAATATCGTTCTTGCGAAACACAACTAGCTCTTTATAAATATGAAGTAATGAGTCCTATCGACAGGGGATGTCAAATAGATTCTACAGAGTGTTTCAAAAATGACCGGTATATTTGAAACGGCAATAAAAACTAAACGAGCAGCGATAGAAATACACTGTTTGTTGCAATATGCTTGGGACAACAGTACATTTTCAGGCAGACAAACCTTCGAAATTACAGTAGTTACAATTTTCAACAACAGATGGCGCTGCGGTCTGGGAAACTCTATAGTACGATATTTTCCAGATATCCACCATGCGTAGCAATAACATGGCGTAGTCTCTGAATGAAATTACCCGAAACCTTTGACAACGTGTCTGGCGGAATGGCTTCACATGCAGATGAGATGTACTGCTTCAGCTGTTCAATTGTTTCTGGATTCTGGTGGTACTCCTGGTCTTTCAAGTGTCCCCACAGAAAGAGTCTGGCGAATAGGGAGGCCAATCCACGCCGCCTCCTGTATGTTTCGGATAGCCCAAAGCAATCACACGATCATCGAAATATTCATTCAGGAAGCTAAAGACGTCGGCCGTGCGATGTGGCCGGGCACCATCTTGCATAAACCACAAGGTTTTCGCAGTGTCGTCTAAGGCAGTTTGTACCGCCACAAATTCACGAAGAATGTCCAGATAGCGTGATGCAGTAATCGTTTCGGATCTGAAAAATGGGCCAATGATTCCTTTGGAAGAAATGGCGGCCCAGACCAGTACTTTTTGAGGATGCAGGGACGATGGGACTGCAACATGGGGCTTTTCAGTTCCCCATATGCGCCAGTTCTGTTTATTGACGAAGCCGTCCAGGTAAAAATAAGCTTCGTCAGTAAACCAAATGCTGCCCACATGCATATCGCCGTCATCAATCCTGTGCACTATATCGTTAGCAAATGTCTCTCGTGCAGCAATGGTAGCGGCGCTGAGGGGTTGCCGCGTTTGAATTTTGTATGGATAGAGGTGTAAACTCTGGCGCATGAGACGATACGTGGACGTTGGCGTCATTTGGACCGCAGCTGCAACACGGCGAACGGAAACCTGAGGCCGCTGTTGGATCACCTGCTGCACTAGCTGCGTGTTGCCCTCTGTGGTTGCCGTACGCGGTCGCCCTACCTTTCCAGCACGTTCATCCGTCACGTTCCCAGTCCGTTGAAATTTTTCAAACAGATCCTTTATTGTATCGCTTTTAGGTCCTTTGGTTACATTAAACCTCCGTTGAAAACTTCGTCTTGTTGCAACACCACTGTGTTCTAGGTGGTGGAAGTCCAACATCAGAAAAATTCTCTGTTCTAAGGAATAAACCATGTTGTCTACAGCACACTTGCACGTTGTGAACAGCACACGCTTACAGCAGAAAGACGACGTACAGAA
The DNA here is from genome assembly GCF_023864275.1 of Schistocerca cancellata. Lineage (NCBI taxonomy): Eukaryota > Metazoa > Arthropoda > Insecta > Orthoptera > Acrididae > Schistocerca > Schistocerca cancellata. The sequence goes on along the minus strand of NC_064635.1, from coordinate 157,650,740 downwards.
TGGCGCACCAACAGACTGCGTTGTCTTCTATATCTTTCACATCACTTGCAGCGCCATCTGTTGTTGAAAATCGTAACTACCGTAATTTCGAAAGTTTGTCCGCCTGAAAATGTACTGTTGTCCCAAGCATATTGCAACAAACGGTGTATTTCTATCGCTGTTCGTTTAGTTTTTATTGCCATTTCAAATATACTGGTCATTTTTGAAACACCCTGTATATTTTGAGATATCCAGAAGGCTTTCGACACCATTGCTCAGAAGCGTCTTCTAACCAAACTGTGTGCGAATGTAATATTGCCTCAGTTCTGCAACTGGATTAGTGATTTCCTGTCAGAAAAATCATAGTTCATAATAATAGACGGAAAGTCATCGAGTAAAACAGAAGTAATATATGGCGTTCCCCAAGGATGTGTTTTAGGCCCTCTATTGTTCCTGAACTGTATTAACGACTTATTAGACAATTTCGGTAGCCTTCATAGATTGTTTGCAGATGATGCTGTCATTTACCGTCTTGTAAAGCCATCAGATGACCAAAACGAGTTGCAGAATGATTCACATAAGATATCTGTATGGTGTGAAAAGTGGCTCTTGACCCTGAATGAGGAAAAGTGTGAAGTTATTCACATGAGTACTAACATAAATGCAATAAATTTCGATTACGCGATAAGTCACACAAATCTAAAGACTGTAAATTCAACTAAATATTTAGGGATTACAATTACAAATACCCTAAATTGATCACACAGATAATGTTGTGGGTAGTGCAAACCAAAGACTGCGATTCATTGGCAGAACACTTAGAAGGTTGAACAGGTCTATGAAAGAGATTGCTTACAGCACGCTTGTCCGCGCGTATCCTAGAGTATTGCTGTGCAGTGTGGAATCCGCACCAGGTGAGACTGATGCATGACAACGAAAAAATTCAAAGAAGGGCAGCTCGTTTTGTATTATCGCGAAATAGGGGAGATAGTGCCACAGACACGATACGTGAATTGAAGTGGCAATCATTAAGACAATGGCGTTATTCGCTGTGACGGATTCTCGTGAAATTTCAATCATCAGTTTTTCCTGCGATTGCGAAAACATTCAGTTGGCACCCATCTACATAGGGAGAGATGATCATCACGATAAAATAAGAGAAATCAGGGTTTGCACAGAAAAATGTAAGTGCCCGTTTTTCCCGCGCCGTTCGAGAGTGGAACGGTAGAGAGACTGTTGAAGGTGGTTCATTGAACCCTCTCGAAGGTGGTTCATTGAACCCTCTGCCCGGCACTTTATTGTGAGTAGCAGAGTAATCACATAGATGTAGATGTTCTTTGAGTGTCTCTTCCCTACAGGTGCACGGCAGGCAACAGAGCAGTGCCTCAGTCGACTTACTGCGCTGTCATTAGCATCTTCTTCCTCTCAGGTGTCACGAAGATGTGGGCGATCACATTGCTCTTTAGTGCCCTCAAGTCGGCCACACACTGTTTGCAGCTCAATCGTAGCATCATATTTGACAGTCGCGATACCGATCTTATGCTTGCAGCAGCTGGATCTGTCGTCGTACGTCTCTGTCCGACCTGTACCTCTGCAGCCGGTGTATAGATGAGCGACAGGTGTACAGTCGTCTTCGGTCTTCTGCCAATTGGCATGCTCGCTGAGTTGCATGACAGAAGGCCTCTTTGTAGCCACAGACTTCTCTGCTTCTTTCTGCCTGGTTCTTTTGCCCATGCTGCAGCTCAAAACGTGACAAACTGCTTCTGAGCAAACGCCACAGCAGGAGCACACCACCGGAGCTCTCCTTCAGACCCAGTAGCACAGCTAACGTCAGGAGCTATACGCATACCTCTCTCGCTCAGCGTGAACTCGTGATTTTTTATATGTTTGTCTCTATGCTGTGAGGATTGGCTAGGCGCACATGTGCGATAATTTGATCCTTGTGGTCTGATGACCAAATGTTACTGTCTTTCTGTAAAGGACACATACTCTGTGCGACCCTCACATCGTCAATCAAACCTATACTGTTTATCATGGACAGGAATGAGTTCAGATCCTCAACAGGCATGTAAATTAATTTGACTAATTTGCTTTCAGAACACCATCTTTCATTATGGCCTTAGTAGTAAGTAACATTGTTACTGTGCTACTTTCTCTGTCAGTGTTGCATCCGTTCGGGAGGACGTGTACATTCATTGACTAACCTATTGTTCTGTTAATACACTTATGGCTCCAGATGGTCGTTTTATGACCTCATGGGAATAATCACACCTCTAGAGAAACCCCAAGCCACACCCTCTGGGAAATCATCATCCCCTCCCTCTGCTCCTCACCAATAGAAGCGCCATTTTAGTATGAAATTAATTGATTAATTAATTAAATTCACCAATTAATTCACCCCTCCCCCTCTCGGAAATTCCCAAGCCCTCCCCACCCACACTTTCCACTACAGCTCCTCTTTCTGAAAACTGGTGGGAAAAGGGCTCAGCCTGTGCTGCAGAGGAAGGAGCTCATGAAATAAAGTTCGTATCAGTGACAACAATAATGATATATTGATGCTTATTCTTCATTTAATCTGTTTGTGGGAGCCAGAGTTCCCCGACATGGGTAGAGCTCACATAACAACAAATGAGCCAGATATGGCGGATGGGGTCTGCATGAGGACACTATAGAGAGATCCATTGGTTCAAATGGCTCTGAGCACTATGGGACTTAACTTCTGAGGTCATTAGTCCCCTAGAACTTAGAACTACTTAAACCTAACTAACCTAAGGACATCACACACATCCATGCCCGATGCAGAATTCGGGCCTGCGACCGTAGCGGTCGCGCGGTTGAAGACTGTAGCGCCTAGAACCGCTCGGCCACCCCGGCTGGCAGAGATCCATTATGTGTTACTCATGTATCTCAATGAATTCCTCTTCACTCTCATCACACAGTCAATTATGACAACTGCGAGCAATGAGCACAACATACTGTGCACAAGACACAATCAATTTGCTAAGGGAGAAGAGATGATGTAATTGAACTCACTATCATGTAATGCTTCTCACTATGAAGTGACAAGTGATACTCTAACTCTTGAGCAAGTGAAGGGACACTATTACCTGCTTAAGGTTCCTTAAATGTAATAATATTATTGAAAGACTGGACATTTATTAGCTAACAATCTCGTATACAGTTAGAACAAACAAGCACAGTGGTGACCAAATCTTAGACTAGAACAATTTGAATATGAATGAAGGGTGTGGTCATAAACAATATGAACACCTAAGTGAGTTAATGTACACCGATGCATGACAAGAAGAAGACAGGAGAAACTTTGTGCTGAGATGAAACTCTTAAGTTTGACCAACAATTATGGAAAATCAATTCTACATTGCAAACGAAAATAGCTTCATACCAGTGAACTGTAACTCGTTAATATTAGTTGTTATCTCACGTGATGAGCAAATTGAAAAAAACTCAAATTGGTAATAAATTTGTGTGTTATATTTTTCTTACAGGGACTGGGTAATGAACTTCATATGTATTACTTTTGAATGCATTACGGGAACAGCAGTGATCAATGTCTTATAAGTAATTACTATTAAAAACAGTCTTGATCACGATTTATTTAACAAGGTGACCGGTTTCGACCACTACTGTGGTCATCTTCAGACCATTGAGTAGGAACATCTTTCTGTTGGAGAATCAATTCCAACTGAAAGAGGTTCCTACTCAATAGTCTGAAGATGACTACAGTAGTGGTCGAAACCGGTCACCTTGTTAAATAAATCGTGATCAAGACTGTTTTTAATAGTAATAACTTCATATGTGCTGCATGTTTTGGTTCACAGGTACTGGACTGAAGGTGTTAATAATGAACCAAAAGTATGAACCCGATACAAAGGAATTATCAGTCTTATGACAAATTAATAGTCAATGCAATAATCATTGCATATTTATGATAAAATCTGACATGAATCAACAATATCATTAAATCTTGAGAACCGTGAGGAAGAAATAAACATTGCACAATAATTTGGTATAATGCTCATATTATACGTAGACATTATCCAAAAGTGTGAATTATAGTGAATATCTAATTGTATAAAATATGAGTTTCAGTGACTTTAAGCATTTTGTGTTCAATAAGGAATATGTCCAAAGTAGTTCATAAGTAATTAGTGAGCGAGTGCTAATATTGGGGCATTGCAATTTTTATAAAGCAAATGAGTGTAATGGGGAATTTAAGTAGACAATAATTGTAAAATTGATATAAAACGATGAATGAAAATCTATGAGAGGGGGGCAGGGTTCAGCCATCATTAGAGGAGGCTGCAGTACTCTAAAAAAAAAAGATGACACCACCACTGTCACATGGGGATGAGGAGACAGGAACAAATATGGAACCAGTACACGATACGAGTGCCAAGCTCCACTGGCGAGTTGCCACCTACTTTGTATCCTAAATGACAATACGGTTATACACTGTTTTCAATGTGGGAAGTCTGCCGGTGCCAAGGAGATGCACGGTGAGCACACAATGATAAGGGGCACAGTACCAAAGTGCCCTGCACTCTGCAGAAAATGGGAAATGCCGGACGTGGGGCAGTGCAAAGATAAGATCTCTGGCGTGGAGCAAGAGGAGAGGGCACCTGAATCTTCTGCATTTGAGAACACGGCACCGACAGCTGTCAGACTGGTGCTAAGTTAACTGCCTTGTTGTTGAGAAACCATAAGAGCAGCTACCACTGGGTAAGGTTGAGATGAAGACTAGGGCAGATGGTGGGGATCAGAAGCTGCACGTTCTGAACTCTAGCAAAAAAACCACTGGTTAATTATGATTACACTCAGTATGGAAGCACGATTGTTGCATTATTAGAATGGACCTTACTTGTCAGTAATGGGAAGAAACGCTGTCATTTGTACTCAAAATTATGCACGAGGGTCACACACAAAAATGCTTCTTTTTGCTGGGAGAGCAACATGGAACTTCTTCCATTCCACATTCGCCAGGGGATACTTCTGCTGAGAGAGAGGCTTCAATTCTGGGCCCTGAGGGAGAGCAGCCATAAGTCAAGCCAGATCACTTTCAATTGTCTGCCACCACTCATACAGCACGGCAATGCTAAGTACGGTGAGCAACTGCAGAGTTCACAAATTGACTGATGGGATGAACACCAAGTTTTCAGATTGACATTAGCACTTTAACATTTCTAATATATTTACATTTATTACCAGCCTCAAACTCAAAATGTGCTCCATGCAGATAATGGGTGCATACATGATTCTTTCTATAGTTCTTCCTGTTCTCCCTGAGTAATGTTACACAATCACTATGACATTTTTGTGAATTAAACCGTCACCCTAATGTATTCAAACCACGTACTAATGTTTTCAAATCAACTTCAACCTAATTTTTGATTAAGGTTTAATAAATGTAATGATTTCATGTCTTTGTGTACTTATGTTTAAACTGAAGTCTACAATAAATTGGAAGAAGTGGGGTCTAATATTGACCATTGTTTCATTCAGTAGTTTCATAAAACTTCCCATTTTTATTATTTTGTGAGCTACAACATTCATCTTTAATGTACACTAAAGCTACCACAGTTTCAGAAATAAAACTCAGTAAGATAATCCATTGCACGACACGTGTAATTAAATTCAGTGGGGAGCAAACTCATTAGCAGTAAGGTCACCGGGTATAAATAAGTTTGATATCCACAGAGGATTGTCAGTGCCTCAGCCATTGCCTCACACATGCTCATTTTGTGGAGCCACTGAGGAATTTCAAATCTTGAGCAGGCAAAGAATTCATGGAACTGCCTCATCACTAAGACATGAAATCCTGCAAGTTAAAAGACAATGTCTGAGTCCAAATCGAATATACTCAACATCTCAAGCTCAAATAAAAGATGAAGTAAGAGTCCTGAATCATTACATGACCTTTAACTAAAATAAAATTACAAGTGTAAGTAAAGTAACTGGTGCAGAGTTACTACATCTTGCCACTTGCACCCGTGTTGTGGCTCAAACAAACGCCTGGTCAGTGGCGAAGGGGCATCACGTTTTACTTAAATCTGGAACTGTGGTGCAATGTTACATTTTTGTTGCAGGAGGCAAATAGGACCTGTTTGTGCCAATGAATAGCCACTGCTGAGAAGGGAATCGAACCCAGATACTACGTATACAAACCTACCGTCGACACATCGGACCACCAAACACCACATGTTGTCTGGAAACAAAGTTTTCATAATGGAATTACACCACACTGGATGAGAATTCTGACTCCCTGACTCCTTTCAGTGGATTAGCACCTGTTCAATACATTCATTTCCTTATTTGACCAAATCACAATTACCCAGCTGTCATAGCTACCCAATGTGTAAACCTGACTTTATTTTGTAAATACTGAAACAAAATCACAAAAATAATGGTGAGCTACACAAACAGGTGACACAGTAGGATGAGGAAATTTTCACAGATTCTATTGCCTTCCACTCGAGCCACTCTGCCGAACTATCTGCTCGTGGTAAATGTCGCACTCTACAAAAGGCAAGCTGTGTTACTAACCCATTTTTTCTGTAATTTAGTAAACAAAACCTTGTCTGTCAACAAACAGTATCAATCCGTTGGATGATCAGATACAATTTACTTAATTTTCTAACCTGCCGGTAACAGTAAAACTTTGGAAAAGAGAAACAGCTCGTTGCTGCCTGCCGTTATCAGAACAGTTTCTGCTCCACTGGCCTACGACTGCCGGACACTAATATATATTTCTACATAACTGCGTGTCACTTCAAAGTGTACCTACTCCCACAGTGTTGTCACGCACATTCTACAATGTTTCCAAGTCTCAATGCTTCCAAACTGACAGAAGCCTTAAATATGACAGGTGTAAGGAAATGTGTATAAGCCACACTAAAACAAATTAAAAGCATGGAAAATTAATTGGATGCTCCTCCTCATCATAGCAGCGATTGTTTCATTTTTGTTTTAGTTTCTACATTATCAGCATATTCATATGAGAATTATAAAGGAGTAATTGCTACAACAGACTGATAAGTTAGGCATAAACAAGAAAGTAACTAATCATACTGATGCAAGGCTCAATGACGGCAAGTCCTTATATAAAAAGGGTTTCGACCCCTCAACATGAAACCCCAAGTTACCTCATTTTTATTATTATAACACAAACTTAAAATGTTAAGCATACTCGGGCAACTTAAGAACAGACCTCAGAAAAACTAAAACCCCACTTACATCCATTTCAGCACTGATAGTACGAGTTTGGCCACTAGCGACCAGCTGGTCCTACATTCGTAACCTGACTGTGGTGTTTCGGTTCAGGTAGGTGCCACTATATATTTTCTTTAATGTGCGCTTCCCATCCGCTTCCCATCTCTCGCTCCTGAATTTGTCGTTTAGGCAATACTTTCAAAAAACTTTATTTTTATATTAATAATCAACAGCCTCAGTTGCACCGTTTACCTAGAATTTACGTAGGTTTCAGTAGGGATAACCCAACCTTCTTCAAAATAACAGTAACTACCGTTTGTCCATAGTGGACATCGTCAAGCTAAAACTACAAATCTATAAATTATCGTCAGATTATAAAACTTATGTGGAACTGCCTCGCCCCCACTTCCCGACCACGATTCTGCAGCCACGGGTGCTGTACAGTTCCAGTTCCAGTACAGCACAGCGGAACTAAGTCAGCCACTGAGACATAATTTCCTAATACCAGGGGTAGCAAGTCGGGCAGATTGAGAGTCTGCTGCAGCGTCGCTAGGTTGGGACAAAAAAATGGTTCAAATGGCTCTGAGTACTATGGGACTTAACAGCTGTGGTCATCAGTCCCCTAGAACTTAGAACTACTTAAACCTGACTACCCTAAGGACATCACACACATCCATGCCCAAGGCAGGATTCGAACCTGCGACCGTAGCAGTCACGCGGTTCCGGACTGCGCGCCTAGAACCGTGAGACCACCGCGGCCGGCTAGGTTGGGACAATTGAACAAAATGTGGACCACTGGGAAATGGGAACCACAACAAAGTGGTGGGTCCTGGTGATGGAGTAGGTGACCACGAGTCAGCCGAGAATGGTCTACGCAGAGCTGACGGAGGACAGTAGCTTCCTTACGTGAGGCTGCACAAAGGACCTCCACGGATTCGTAGTCTCCGTTATCGACCGTGCGTAGTTTGGTGAAGTCTGATTGAGCCGTTCCATACTCCAGATCCCTAAAATGTGACAGTGTATTACCAATCGAACATCCGCCAGGCTTACTGGTAGTCAGTTTGGCTAAGCTTTCAGCAAGTTCATTCCTCAGATTCCCAACACAGCCCAGTGTCCAAACAAAGGTCACTGAGTGTCCACACTGTTCGAGGGCGTGCGAGGTACCCCAGCTAGCCATTAACAATCGATGGCGAGGGTAACAATGGTCGAGAGTTTGCCGACTGTTACAGAGTAACTGTAGATGATAAAGCACTCACCAGTGCAGGAACAGATATGCTCGAGAGCACGAGAGACAGCTACCGACGCCACTGTGAAAACACTACAGTCGTCCAGTAGGGAGCACAATTCGGTATGTCCCATATAAACAAAGCCTACGTGACCGGCAACCGCCAGACCGTCAGTATAGATTACTTCTGAACCCCAGAATGCGCCAGGAATGGAGAAAAATTGGTGGCAGAGGGCCTCAGGCTGAAATGAGTATTTTGGAACTCGTGATAGGTCGAGATGAAGTGTGGCCGAGGGGTTCAGTGTGGAGATGTACGTGAGTGGGCCTGTAGGGGAGGTTGTAGAAGAAAATGACTGGAGCTCTAGAGATGAGGGACCAGATGCAGGTGGCTAATATAATCCCTGATCTAGACTGCCACTGTTTGGAAAAGGGAAATAGTAGTTTGGATGCTTAGGACAGCTGCAGAAGTGTGTAGCATACTCGACGAGTTGTTCTCGGCACCTGATCCACAATGAAGGGACCCCAACCTCCAAAAGTAACCTTCTCAAAGGGCTCGACTGGAGACATCTGACAGGCAACATTCCTTGGCATTTCTTCTCTAGCCTTATCTCTACACCATTTTCGAATGAGTCGACAATCAAATATAAAATAACCAATTTTATTTAACGCTCACTTTACAGTTTGTACATATATAAGGGTTAGGGAAACGGCTACATTTTACTGTGATGTCAACCACAACATATTTTGGCCTGTTAAAGTCTTTAATTTAGTAACTACTAAGTTTCTGAAGTATTTTATACCTATATTTTCTTTCAGCATATTCTTTTACTGCACATATAGTGTCTGTAATGTATGTGGACATATATAATTTTTCCTTTTTATTTTTTGTGTTATTTCAATGCAGTGGAAATGGTTGGCTGTCCCCCCTGACAAGAATAACTTCGAGACTTGCGCCAAACTTAGTCAGAATTGAAAATGGAACCATATTGCAACTTGGCCGTATGTCAAGTGAAATTGGTAAGTATGCCTCAGGTTATATAACTTACTGTGAAGAAATTATAAGTTTCTGAGAAAGAGTATCAGAAATTTTCTGGTATTTCTGGTTTTGGCACAATAGACATAATTTAGGAGTAAAGATGACCACTGATTGAAATGAAAGTTAGTTAGTATCTTTTTTTTTTTGCTAATGCCTACTCTTAATAACCTTCTTACATCCGTGCATCCGTGGAGATTTGCACAACTTACAGAGAGGGAATTGGGAGATACACAATAAACTGACACAAACACATACACGTATATCCTACCCTACTATTCCGTCACGTCCGTAGCGTCGTGCGAACAGATCGGGATTAGAGCTGACCGGTGCTAAATCCCAGTCGCAGTCTCGCCCGTCTCGCAGTCCAGGTGTGTGAAATTACGATCTGGAATATTTTCAGTCTAGGGAACTTGGTTAAAAAGGATGAAGAAGCTCTGAAACATAACTGAGACTGTGCAAATATATAGGTAGTCTGTGTGTTAGTGCCTTGTGGTATTTGATAGCATTTTATTATCCTAAGTTGTACAATCCTAGATCTGCCCTGTGCAGCAAAGTGCCAGCCTGGAGGCAGAGTAATGCGGACCCGGTGAGCTGCCACCTGAATCCCCCACAGCATCAGTCGTGCTGCTTTTGTAGGCTGTGCTACGAGACACCTACACAACGAGCGTCAGCCTTGTCACCTACTCCTTCTATCCCAGATTTTTGTTTATCGCCATGTAGTCTTGCTACCACAGCTTAAAAGCACTATCTCTGGCTCCTCGGGGTCCCAGTTGCTGTTAAGTTTCACTTCCCCATGCACCTGTTGTCAATATTTTAATTGTCTAAAACAGGTAGTTATATCTAAGACCCATCGGTGCCTGCAGTACGACAAATGATTAGCGTGGACATTCTTATTCTCTTAGAATGAAAGATTGCAGTTGTCGTATCATCTGTTGACGACTTCATCAGCTGTTCGCCTGTAATATTTTTCTGATATGTTAAATAGTATATGAATATTTTTATGTTATTACTTTTTGTGCCGAATTACTAAACTTTCCATAGAACTAATGTTAATTAAGACATTTGCCCTCATAATTAATTTTGTGAACATGTGCGTGCTTCTATTTGTGTTTGTGGAGTTATTATTCCAAAACTTCATTTTTAGTATTACCTTTCTGCATATTTCTCCTCATCACAAAATTATATTCTCCCTAGTTTTATCATTTGAATACCTCGATAATACGAATTTGTTTCATTGCTCTTTCTCCCTTTTACAAAGAGTTAACAGCAATTTTTTGTTTATCTAACATACTTTTAGGCGAGAGATTGTGGAAGCTTCAGCTACCTGTGTCCAACTGCTACCTTTAAAAAAGTCCACTAACAGCAGTTTTCCTCTTCTGACGTTAGGTGTAGTAATTTATATAATAGAATTTATACTTTCAGTTATAGATATGACATTCATTTGGTATTGCTATAAAATTAAGTTATTAATATGTTTTTGAGTATTACTTTTGTCCATATAACGTAGTAACAAATTGTATTAGTGCCCTGTCCAGTTCGTTTTGTGAAAGTATCAGTTGTTAAAGATGAAAAGTTCACAACAGTGGAAAATGTGCACTCAGGTGTAAATTAGTTGACAATGAACTTGTGATCAACTTTGTCTTGATTTTGTTTATTGTTTCTTCTATTTCATTTAAAGTGCTATGTACCAGCTCACTTTGTATTTTTCTGTAGGAGTTAATACAGGTTTGGTTGTTATTGACTGTTGTAAATATATCTCCATTTCACTGACGCAAACATTTGTAATCCACATGAACCATGCTTCTTTATTAATTTTAATCCGCCCTGCCCTACAGGACGGAAAAAATTGTTGAATCTTTTCTCCACTCTGTTTCAGTGAACACACTGTACAAGGAACAGGTAATGACTGAAAGAACATAATTACAGACCTTGTAGAAACCAATAAATGAATTTATTGGTGCCGCATTGGAGAAATTGATAGTATTGGAAAAGACATTTATTTATTCATAGCAAATTTTGTACAACCAAGAAACAGCCTGATAGCAACAGAAATTCCAATTTTAGAGGATTTTTTGGGAAAATTGCTAGTTTGAGGTTCCTGAGTTTCATCAGAACAACCAAGTCACTCTAAATCCTTTTGTGCAGCCTTTTGGACCAGCCCAGTTCATGGGTATAATGACATATCAACAAAGTTAATTAAGGAATGCGACTCTGAGTTAAGTAACATATTAAGCTGTCTGTGTACCCAGTAGTTTATCAGTGGAATATTTCATGAATGGTTGAAATATGCTGAAGTTAAGCCACTGTTTAAGAAGGGAGATAAAGAAATATCATCAAATTTCCTTCCAATTTCACTTTTGCCTGCATTCTCAAAAATTTTAGAAAAGGTAATATACAATTGGCTTTCTAACCATCTTATCACAAATAAATACTGTCAAAGTCTCAGTGTGGATTTCTAAAGGGTTCTGATATTGAGAAGGCTATCTACACTTACAGTGAAAATGCACTTAATTCATTAGACAAAAAATTGCACGCAACTGGTATATTTTGTGATCTGTCAATGGCATTTGACTGTGTAAATCACAATATCCTTTTAAGTAAATTAGAATATTATGGTGTAACAGGAAATGCTGCGAAATGGTTCAAATGTTATATCTCTGGCAGGAAACAAAGCGTGTTATTAGGAAAGAGATATGTACTAAGGTATCAGGCATAATCCAGCTGGAAACTAATTACATGTGGGGTCCCACAAGGTTCCATTTTAGGGCCTTACTTTTTCTTGTGCTTGTGTATATAAATGACCTTTCATCAGTAACATTACCAGATGCCAAGTTTTATTTGTTTGCCGATGATACCAAAATTGTAATAAATATCAAATCAAGTGTAGTCTTAGAAAGATTGGCTAATAAAATATTTGTGGACATTAATCACTGGTTCTTAGCCAATTCTATGTTACTAAACTCTGAAAAGAAAAACACACTACATGCAGTTCAGAACTTGTAAGGGGTGTCCCACGAGTATATGCCTAACATACGATGACAAGCAGATAGATGAAGTGGACAGTATTAAATTATTGGGATTACAGCTTGATAATAAATTCAACTGGTAGGGGTACACCGCAGAACTGATGAAGCGCCTTAACAAAAATGAAAAAGCTGGCATACTGTGATTACTTTTATTCCATAGTGTCATATGGGATTATTTTTTGGGGTAATTGATCAATCCAAGCTAACGTTTTCTGGGCACAAAAACATGCAGTAAGAATTATATGTGGAGTGAACTCAACAACATCCTGCAGAAACCTGTTTAGGGAATTAGGGATAGTAACTACTGCATGTTCTACATCCTGGAGGACCTCCTCACTACGAATCAATTGGAATGAAAGTAAATCTAATCTAATCTAATCTATGCTATAAACTGACGATTAGAGGTGAACCTGACTTTGAACCACGGATTTTCGCCAGTCAAATGTGATCAGACTTCCCGACAATAATATCTAGGATTAACGTTTATACAACGCAGATTTCCTGGCTAACTCAATCTGACGTCATTTTCTGTGTCGACCTAAGAGTAAATGCTTTATTAACTGGCTATTAAAGTAATAGGTGAGTTTTGCTACTTGGGCGCAAAGTAACTGATGATTGTCTAGTAGAGAGGATATAAAATGTAAGACTGGCAGTGGCAAGAAAATCATTTATGAAGAAGAGAAATGCAACACCAAATGTAGATTTCAGTGTTCAGAAATTTTTCCTGAAGAAATTATATGGAGTGTAGCCATGTACAGAAGTGATGCACAGACAATAAGCATTTTAGAGAAGAAGAAAATAGAAAATTTCGAAATGTGGTGTCACAGAAGAATAACAAAGATTACTTGGGTAGATCTCGTAAATAATGAAGTAGTGCCGAATGGAATTGGGGAGACAAGAAGTGTGTGGCACAAGTTGACTGATTGCTTGGTAAGATGCATTTTGAAACATCGCAGGATGACTTAAGTGATATGTATCACCAACTTATTTACCTGAAATTAAGAAAATTATAGATTCTCTCAAAAATACAAGTTATTCTGGTTTTGATGTTTTTTCTAATTGAGTACTAAAACTTTGTCCGTATGTAATAAGCCCAGTATTATCTGAAATGTGTAACATATCACTGACTAAAGGCGTTTCTCCAGAGAGACTCCCCCAGGTGGCTCACCACTGTTCGATGAGGACACACTCGGCTGCCACGAAGCCCGGACCTTTGGAGCACTACTTGCTCATTCTGTTCTGTAAACGTACTCTTAGACTATCTCTTACCTCCTCACTTTCTGTGCAGACCCTGCCTGAACACAGTTCACAATTTTGGTCATTGATTTAGGGTCCCCATTGTTGTGTTGGCCTCCCATCTTTCTCAAATTTTACAGAAGTCCAGGAAAGGTCCCTCACTGTGGTGTCTGCTTTGCCTCAGCCTTGCACCCTGGCACTCTTCCGTCCCGATGTTGTAGTACACCCAGCACCCAGCACGGTAGCCATCCCATTGCCCATTGTGGTATGGTGGGGGGTCGTCAAGTACCTGGATGGTGGTAACCTATGACCATGCACGTATCACACTGTCGATGCCAGCGCTGCACATTCCCCATGGATGCCACAGAGAATGTGCCCGTCACTATTGTGGCACTGGGATTCCAGGCAGTACTTTACTGGCCAGGTAGCCTTAGGTGTGCCTTGGTGGCAACAATGGGGATACTCCCCTTCAGAGTGGATGGCACTGTGGCGGATAGTTCGCACATTTCCTACTGCTGGTGGTCACATAGCCCCAGCAATTTTCGAATGCTGGACTAGACAACCAGAAGCAAGATCCTCCCCCAAATACCCAGTCTCCACCAGCACCTGTTGTGACACCTTTTTGACCACAAAACCTTTATTTTTTTGTAGAACACATTGTAGACAAATATAAGGAAGTTGCAGACATCGTTAAGATGAAGGGCTGATCCCTCCTGGTTTAAGAAACCTTTCGTGCCAAGGGATGGGCCGGCTGTGCTCCACCTCACTCAAACCTCTCCTTACACCAGCAGCATTATTGCCAACTTTCTGTACCACCTTGTCACCCACGTAGTGTCCCAATCTGTCCCCTCTCTTCCATTTTCTGTTCTTATATCCTCGTTTCTATGTGTAGCAGCGTCCCAGAACTCAGTTACTTGATTGTAGATACATTATTCGTGAAGGTGGTTAATGTGAGAATGTTTAGCGTAGTTCGAGCAGCAGCCCAGCCTTTCGGAGGAAATGGCAGCTGTGGCAGCTGTAGCAGCAACAGCCGTAGACCAGCACCGACAACTGCGATCAGCAGCAGAAGCAGAAGTCGACAACGGCCACCAGGTATATCGAGGACCAGTAGTACTGTGTTGCAATATCAAACGGTTAAGGCCGCACCTGGGAACTGCTGTGGGTAGGCGACTTGGCAGGAAAACGTGGAAATGTGTGAATCTTTTCCAGTCTTTATCTTGTCGAGGATCTGCTTGTGTTTGACTGCAAACTGTAAATATAAATCTTCACGGTGTGAGGGCACCAGTATACAGAATCGCTATGGTCTCAATTAAAAACATTGACTGAGAGAACTGTTATTTATTGGTAAATTCCTTCCCAAAATTATATAACTGGGGTGTATAAATGATTGGAAATGTAGGAAAATAAGGCAATGTTTTATCCAGGGAGAAACCTAAGATTTTCAGAACTCCTGAACTCTTTCATATTTTTTTGTTTTCAGTTGAATTTTTGTAACTTTGCTTGGTATGGTTTGATACTCTAACAAAGAATTTTACTGCAGTCCTCTACTGTAGAATAATAGTGCAACGATAAAAGAAATGAGACAACAACAATAAAATAGACCGCTTACAAGGACAAGACACAGTGTGTACATGAGTGCCTGCCAGCAACAAAATGGGCTGAAGACTTTAGGACAAAGGCTGTGCAGTACTTCCTAACAACAAATTGCTAATGATGAGTGACGTCACTACTGTTTACATTTCTAACAGGTCGTGGGAAAGTATTGTGAATGGTGGTTTGAGAAGTGGTGCTTTCAAAATAAGATTCCTTTACACAAGAAGAATTGTGTTACGTGTGAGAACGTGCGATGAATTTCTTATATCGATGTGTGCCTCTCATTCAAAACAAAAAGAAATTATCTATGAAAGCTTAAATTTTCTTACAGCCGTTCTGTACGCCTATTAATCTAAACCATTAACTTTGGCTAATTGCGTGGCTGTCGCACTTTTTTGCTACTGCTTTTGGCTAAGTACTATATCACGTGTTCCACGCTCTGAATGTCTGGTGTCACTGGCTGGTTAGATCATGGGACGTGAGCTACTATAGGCTGACAAAAACGGGTTACACGTGGATTATCGATTTAAGCGCTGCGGAAGCCTCCGTGCAGTATTTGGTGGAATTTGTTTGCGTTTTTCCACAAACTGCATGATCGACTTGATTCTGGTCAGTATCTACATAGCGACCTGTAGAGGCTATACCACATGCGAATATGGATTCTTGAGAATTAGTGGATACGTGGATCTCAGGACTGTTAGTGCTATTGATCTGGAAATGTAATCACTTCATGAATGAATTAAAGAATGTGATTCTGAGCTAAGTAACATATTAAGCTATCTGTGTAACCAGTCGTTTATCAGTGGAATATATCCTGAATGGCTGAAATATGCTGAAATTAAGCCACTGTTTAAGAAGGGAGATAAAGAAATAGCATCAAATTTCCGTCCAATTTCACTGTTACCAACATTCTCAAAAATTTTCGAAAAAGTAATGTACAGTCGTCTTTATAACCATCTTATCTCAAATAACATACTGTCAAAGTCACAGTTTGGATTTCTAAAAGGTTCTGATATTGAGAAGGCTATCTTCACTTACAGTGAAAATGTGCTTAATTCATTAGACAAAAAATTGCAGGCAACTGGTATATTTTGTGATCTGTCAAAGGCATTTGACTGTGTAAATCACAATATCCTTTTAAGTAAACTAGAATATTATAGTGTAACGGGAAATGCTGCAAAATGGTTCAAATCTTATATCTCTGGCAGGAAACAAAGGGTGTTATTAGGAAAGAGACATGTATCAAGCTATCAGGCATCATCCAACTGGGAACTAATTACATGTGGGGTCTCACAAGGTTCCATTTTGGGGTCCTTACTTTTTCTTGTGTATATCAATGACCTTTCATCAGTAACATTACCAGATGCCAAGTTTGTTTTGTTTGCCGATGATACAAACATTGCAATAAATAGCAAATCAAGTGTAGTCTTATAAAGATCAGCCAATAAAATATTTGTGGACATTAATCACTGGTTCCTAGCCAATTCTTTGTCACTAAACTTTGAAAAAACACACTACATGCAGTTCAGAACTTGTAAGGGGTGTCCCAAGAGTATATGTCTAACATACAATGACAAGAAGATAGAAGAAGTGGACAGTGTTAAATTCTTGGGATTACAGCTTGATAATAAATTCAATTGGGAGGAGCACACCACAGAACTGCTGAAGCGTCTTAACAAATCTCTGTTTGCAATGCGAATTTTGTCAGACGTAGGGGATATAAAAATGAAAAAGCTGGCATACTATGCTTACTTTCATTCCATAATGTCATATGGGATTATTTTTTGGGGTAATTCATCAAGCCAAGCTAAAGTTTTCCGGGCACAAAAACGTGCAGTAAGAATTATATGTGGTGTGAACTCAAGAACATCCTGCAGAAGCCTGTTTAGGGAACTAGGGATACTAACTACAGCTTCCCAATATATTTATTCCTTAATGAAATTTGTCATTAAAAATATATCACTTTTTCAAACCAACAGCTCAATTCATGGAATCAATACTAGAAATAAGAATAATCTTCACAAGGATTTAAAGTCACTTAGTCTTGTACAAAAAGGTGTGCATTATTCAGGAACACACATTTTCAATAACTTGCCAGCAGCCATAAAAAGCTTAACAACCAATGAAATTCAGTTTAAGAGAAGCCTAAAGGATTTATTGGTGGCCAACTCCTTCTACTCCATTGATGAACTTCTTAGTAAAACCAACTGATTTGTATATAAGTACAACATAACTTCTGCACAATTTCAGTGCAGTAATGTGTTCACTGAAAATTTGTGTGTGTGTGTGTGTGTGTGTGTGTGTGTGTGTGTGTGTGTGTGTGTGTGTGTGTGTAAGTATAATCTAACTTCTGCACCATTTCAGTGCAGTAATGTGTTCATTGTAAATAAGTATTACAGTAGTTGTATTACATGTTTATTACCTTATAAATAAATAAAAAACTTTTTTTATTTTAAATTCAGTGCATTAGTATTTGTAAAATGACTCTTAGTGTTCATTAAAAAATGACGATCACTCCACTTGGGACCTGTGGAATGGTACATTAGCTTATTTGTTTTAGTTGTAAATATTTGTCATGTATTGTTGTTTTTCTGACATGTTCCACATCCAGGAGGACCTCCTCACTACGGATCAATTGGAATGAAAGTAAATCTAATCTAATCTAATCTAATCTAAACTCGATAATCCACATGGTCTGTTGCAGCAATAAATATTGAGTGAATTGGGAACCTCTCTGTGGTGTACTAACATCTTTTTCCAACAGTGTAGATGTAAAACAGGTGCAGATGATAGATAGAGATATGCTGAATTAAGTGCATTTGGTTGTTAAGAGAGCAGCGAGCCAACTCTTCAGCGGCTACTGTAATAGAACATTGTTTAATACTGTTTCACCAAGTCTGAAGACATTCTGGTCACATGTAAAGGCTGTTAGTGGCACCAGTTTTAATGTCTAGTCACTTTTTGAGACAGGAAGTGAAATTCAGAGTACAAAGCAAAAGCAGAAAAGTTTAATCTATGTCCTTTGGGAAGGAAAATGGAAGAGAAGAGCCCCTATTTGTTCGACGTACAACTAACATCGTCGGTGAAATAAGTGTGTCAAGAAACAGCTGAAATTGCTAGAACTGACAAAAGCTCTAGGGTTCGATGGAATCTCTGTCGGTTTCAATACTGAATTTACAGCCGAATTAGCCCCTATTCCATTTATAATCTGTCAGAGATCCTCAAACGAAAAACCATTTCCAGTAGTTAGGAGAAAGCACAGGACACACCTGTTTAGGAGGAAAGTAGTAGAAATCATCCACAAAACTACCGTCCAATGTTTTCGATGTTTTAGAAGATGTAAAGAAACAGTATTTATTTCTGCACATGATACAAAACATGAAACTCAAATCTTCACTGTGCTTCTAATAAACTGGTCTAGTGTTCTGTGTAGACTTCATACACAACAGTAAGGAGAAGTGGGCTGCAAAGTGGTGCAGGAAACGTCGTTGTAGGAAACCTGAACGGGAGCAGAAGTGATCGGCGAACAAGATATCACAGTTACCAGAAGATTTACTTAACTTGTGTTTGTCCAAGTGCACGAAGACTCTTTAGAAATAATGCAGTAAGAAACAGTCCAGGTATCACGTTGTGTATTTGGAAAAGACTCTCTGATGTATGTATGAGCAGTGGTCTCGTGATTAAGTGGCTCACAGTGGTAGTGAGCTGAGTGGTTGGCGCCGGCCCTCCTATATTACAGCGGCAGAGAGCAGCCGGAGCTGTGGTTCGGTGGATGCGCACAATTGTCCATCAGTTCGGCGTCGGACGGAAACTTGGCATTCCGTTACCAGCCTTGATAAGCTGTTGGGTTGTATCGATGCACAATATTGCATATTTAAAAAACTCAATAGTTTTACTGCAGCAAAACACACGATTTCAGGGGATAAAAGACTGTGCCTCAAAAGTTTTGTTTCTGTGTACACTAGAAAAAAGGTAATGTTGTGCTCTTTTAGAAAAAGAAATTATAAATCTACTTACTTAATTTCCTCAGTCAGAAGAGTTAGCTGACAAATGCCAGGGAAAATGGTGGCATGACAGGAGGAATGGGGAAAAAAAGGAAAAATTGCAGAAGAGACTAAGATTGTTCAATCTAGAGGAACTCCCTGTAATTAGAGGACAAATATCCTAGCAGTAAGATGGATTCCTCAACACTGTCACAACTCTTGACTATGTTTCTGTTTCAGTGTGATGTGGTGGCACCCACTCTGTCAGGAACTCTTTCCTTAAAAATGTATCACCATTTAATTAAGGTAAACATTGATAGTGCACGTCAACTGTGCTTCCTATTTAATAAATATAAAATGTGCCCTGCCGTATAGGACTGACAAAAATGTTGAATCGGTTCTCCACTCTGTTTTGGTGGACACAATGTATAAGGAGTTGGTAATGACTGAAAGAACATAATTACAGACCTTGGAGAAAATAATAAAAGAATTTATTGGTGTCGTAATGGAGAACACGACAGTATTGGAAAAGACATTTGTTCATTCTTAGCAAAATTAGTACTCCCATGAAACAGTCTGATGGCAACAGAAATGCCCATTTTAAAGGTTTTTGTGGAAAAAATTACTGATTTCTACCCAATATGAGGTTCCTGGGTTTCACTGGAGCATCCAGGTCACTCTAAATCCTTTTGTGCAGTGTTTCGTACCGGCCCAGTTCAGAGTCCGTGTGCAGAGCCTGGTTGAAACGTCCCCTTAGAACAATTGTATACGACTGTGCTTAAACTGACACACAATATTTTTAGCGCAACGCAATCTGACTATCAAAGATCCCTGCAAAAGAATGGCCCTGAGTAACATTAAACTATACCTTTCACAAATAACTTACCTCACAAAAATCTTCATTACTCGAACTACTGCAATACAGCGAGCGCCACTACTGCCAGCTAAATAAAAGATTCAAACTACTGAAGGCACTAACTACTGGTAGGCATAGTTAGGAAATGAAAGATTTTAATAGAGAACAAACAATGTATTTACCTTAATAGTCATAATATATATAGCAGTTCATGACAAATTCTCTCCCCACATCCACCACTGCTGGCGGCTCACCTCAAACTGCGCAACGCTACGTGCTGTTCACATCCAGCTGCCACTGCCCAACACTACAATGGCAGACAACAATGCAAACTAGCCACAGACTGCACACAGCACAGCCAGTGATTTTCATACAGAGCGGTACGTGGCATTACCAATATAAAAATCTAAACAGCCTACTTACATAGCCCCCATGCTCCCCACAAAAAATTTTACAAAATATTTTTGGGCAGTGGCCAATAATGATTTGAAAAAATTTTTCATAATTACAATAACAAAGATATCAAATGCACTCACTTATTTATACAATGTTGGTCAAAAGCTAAAATTTTCTCACAGTCCATAAAGACAGTCCTGATCATTCATCACGGTAAAACTGTCGTTTCTTTTATCAAAGTCTGAGCAGTAAAAGACAATGCACACGGAAGTAGTGGATGTCCATGCAGTCTTGAAGAAGTAGTGTTGTCCTTCCAACAGAAAGACAGTGCTGACTCTTGACATGCTGACAGGTAATGGGCCACAACAGAGCAAACCCACAGCAGAGTCATTCGACGTTTTGAAGAAGATTGGTAGGTAGGTCATCACAGAGCAGACCCACTGTAGTCCTGCTAGAGAGTGATGACAGGCCCACTGTAGTCCTGGTAGAGATGACCAGCAGCCATCTGTTGTGACTGTGCAGGTGCACAATCACCAGTGAAGAGTCTTGCAGTTAATATAGCAAGTCCATGAACCACCACTTGTGCACTCAAAAAAATTTTTTTTTTTTGGAATTGTCCTTAGAACCAGCAATGCTGTTATCCAGTCCCTTGCTGAATTATTAACACACGTGCAAACGCTAACAGTCCCTACTTCTCACGTATTGTCCATATACTATGACCAACAGAAACGTGTGCAGTGAAATGGAACTTACAAGTTACTTAATTTGATTAACTGGTGTCAATTACAATTTTATAACACGAGAATACAATTACAAAGGTACAAAATACATCATTAAAGAACATAACAATACAGATAACATTTATAGTAATACAGGCTTTACAAAAGAATAGAAATAACATATACATCAGTGTTACAGGAATTATGACATAAGTAGATACATAAACGATCAGAATAACTTTTGAAACATCAACTTTACACATGAGCATTAAAACAGAACAGAGTACATAATGTCTAAGCATCTTTACAAGGTAAATAACATATTATTAATGCCAATTATATTTGAGGATAACAGTATTCCTCATCATAGTGAATGTAGCTTAGTATTAGAAAAACTCTAAACATAAGTCTTATCAGATAAACATATAAAGACAGGAAGAACATAATTACACACGGGTACCCAAACACATAGTGGGATAACACAAAAGGAAAGGACAGGGTTTGTTTCATTGCAGTATTTTGCAAACAAAACGTTCTTTGCTTCTTGGAGATCTCCCTTCATTCATCATTATTCCCAAAAGTCCTATCTAAGCCTGCTTTCTGTATTCTGTTCACATCCTCTGTCAAAAATAGTTTTTCTCCACTGTACAGTATCCTTTTTTTTTGCCAGACCATTTTCTGATAGCTTCTCAATGCATTTCTTATAAATTCATCATAGTTAGTTTCTTATATAGTCTACTCCTCTTAAGCTAACTTAAATCTACTGAGGTCAGATGCTAAACTAAGGGACGAGGCAATGCAGCAGCACATAACAAATTAACACAAACAGCAATGCAAAAAAAATGGAAAATTGCAAAGCAAGCTACAGTAAATCTAAATTACCAAGCAATGCAACATTACAACTAATATGAGCCAATGTGCAGTAACAAGAAAAATAAGTCAGTAGTAAAACTAGCTTAACAGAGTAACACAATTTAAAATTCAGTAGCACTATGCCTGGCAACCAGCAGCAGCAAATATAAAAAATATAAAAAATATAAAACTTATATCTATACATGACAAAGGTCAAGTAGAAAAAATATTACAGTAAAAATGGCCATGTTTAATACCTATGTCACATCTTAACACTAAAGTGATGCATCACGAGAACTTACACTAGCAGATAAGTTACCAAATCGTAAAGAAATTATTTATGCAATTCCTGTGAAGGGAAATGTCTATTTATGTGCCCTCGTTTTCTTGGAAGTAGATCATAAATTTCTTATTGACTGGATCTGTAGGCATAAAATAACTATATTAGTACATATATTAAATTTTATTTTAACCAATGCTGCAGTGCAGCTAGAAACTTGATATTAAACAAAATGTGTAAATAAATACATAAAGCAAGCCATATGGCATTTTTCTCAACTAGCAAGACAATAGCTGTGAAATGTTTCTCATCGTTTCATTAGGCATTTCAGTAAATATCATAAATTACGAGCTCTACGGTATGCTTTCAACAAGGAAATGTCAGTAGCGCAGACAATGGCCTCCCCTTTCTTTTTTTCTACCTGTGCTTCTGACGAGGCACTCACACTAATGGCTTGTTCTCCAGGCGTCTGGCACACCTGGGTGCCCACGACGCATTATGTGCAGGTGGTCACTTAACTTTCTTACGGAAATATTTACGACAGCAGTTTCCGCTACAGTGACAGTCTCATATAAAAATTTCACAGGTCGAGAATTTACGTTGCAAATGTGTAGAAACAAAATCCTATGAATATAACATTGTCCAAACATTTTCGCCGGCATTGTGATACATTCACTCATTTACACACATTTCATAACTCTTAAAGTACGATTCTTGGTTTCCAACATCCTTTTTCTCAAGTTAGCGTCCCTAACCACTATTCATTACTCCTTACCTTATTCGTCGACACTTCTTCAATATTATAACAGATAAGTTATCATATCATAACAGATAAGTAGCATAATCAAATAACTCATATAGCATCAGCTTATTCATCATAAACATACTGCAACAGCATAATACACCTAGTCATCGTAATGATAACATCGTAACACCTCAGTCAACTCTCAAAATCCTCATAGCTTCCTCCAATAATTTCAAAACCTAAAAAAATTCTCTGCTCATGTCAAAAGTGTCATCTGCCTCAAACGTACTTTAAAATCATGCTCCCTTACCAAATACATCATTCAAAGCTCTCATAGTATCACAATGGTTCTGAAAAAATACAGTACAGACAAAATACAATTTCGTAAGTGTGAAGTTATCCAACGGTGTAATTACGTAAACATGTGTCACTGACGTAGTAAAAAAAATGTTTATCTCTCAGTTAAATGATCAGATAGCTGTGTGATTTGTGTTAGAGAAATATGGTACCGATGTGTAAAGTTGTATAAGCAAATACCGTATTAGCTAGGGCTCCTTGTGCTTGCCAAACACATGGTACACAAAGTAGGCGTGTACCCCCCTGAGGATTATTGTAATTATACCCTCAGGTGTTACAGATTACAGCAATGGAATGAAATGTATCACGGAAAACTTTCTTTGTAATTCAAAAATTTTTAAAAATAAATGTTTTAAGTACAAAATTAATCACTCCAATATGTGTCCCGTAGCGCTAAATATGCGTCTTGCTGTAAGATAATCTCTGTGGAAGTGTCGTAGTTATCGTCCTCCAAAAGCTAAGTTCTGCAGAAGTCAATGTACTTACCTCATGATAAACAAAAGTGAAATGCTTTGCGTATAGATATCTTACTTATTACGCTTATTGCCGTGATGAAGAAAGTACTGTGCTGTAACGTATTGTTGTGCTACAGAAAATGCTGTCTCCTTGTAGCTATACCACAAAAGTTACTACTAAAACATGTTTTGCTTTCCAGAAGAATTCAGAAAAACCGTGCAGATATAAAACAGATACTCCGCAAAAGCAACAATGTAAATTGTGTCACACATTAGTAACGTCGTGATATAATCGTGTAGCTGTCACAAAACTAACCACTGTGTCATCTGGTATCTCTCAGAAAGTACTTTAATTCAGAATGTATTTTCAAGTACACCAAAATGTTGCATTAAAATCTCATTAGCAGTACTGGTAAATGTTCTAAGTATGTGTGCCTTATAGTCGTTACGTAATCGTGCAACTAACAAGCAAGAATGTACACACACAATAACACTGTGTCGTCTGTTTGCAATAACAATGCATTCGTAATTTCTGTTTAAATAAGTTCTCTTGGTTCTTGACTGGATATTTAACTTTAAACATTGTTGCATGGTAACAGTTTCTAAAGCATACTAGTAACATGAAGTGAAACATTTTATGGCAAAGACAAAGTTAAAAAGCAGATTGTCTTTCAATAAACGGTTTTACATGTGACATGTGGTGTAAACCTTTGCTCTTCTCAGTACACAGAGTTTCAACTTGAATGCAATTATCATGCGGTATTCGTCTGTAAAGAATACTGGAATTTTGCTCAAGGTTAGCGTCAATGTTATTTTTCCCCGAGCCAGCGGGCGCAGGTGGCTGCCTGCGGTGCGAGTCATTGTCTGCTACCTCTTTGTTGGCGCGCGTCGTTATTGGGATTTGGAGACCTAACTTCTACAAATTCACGTTGCCCAGAGGGCCCAGCCCTGTTTAAACCCCGCCAGTTCTGATACAATTCAGGTCTGTTGTTACGATCATATCGTCTGTCGTCATGTCGGTAGATTCCATAGTTTCTTTCTTGTCGGTCACGTGGTGGAGAATTTCTCCCTGAGTCGTAACTGCGCGCTGGACCGTTGCGTTTAAAGTTATTCTGTCTCCCTTAATAATAATTGTTTTGGTTCCCATATTGTCTGTTTCTCTGATTGTCTCTGTGATAGTCATTACCGCGGAGAGGTGATCTTTCCCTGTAATTATTACTACTCTGCCAACGGTTGTCATACAGGTGGTGTCTGTTTTGGTCACGATTTACGTTGTAAGAATAGGCTTGTTGTGTCCAGTTATTGTTTCTGTCGTCACGGAATTGTGACGGATGTGACCTGTAGTAATTGTTTTCCTGTTTTCGCATCCCGCGACTGTCAGTGTCAATTTCTAGTTCTTGTAACAGTCCCTGAAAAGCTTCAATGTCGTCTTTGCAACGTCCTGCTAAAATAATATGCCGTAAATGTTCAGGTAATTTGATCAAGCAAATGCGGATGAGTTCTGAGGGGCTGTATGGGTTTGAAAGATACTGATTCTTATGCAACATGTCTTCAAAATATTTCATAAGACTGGAAAATTCAGATTGTTCGAAACGTTTCATCATTATGATGCCATGTTTTACTCGGTCTTGTGTAGCTTGAGACCAATACGCTGAGAAGAAGGCATGATAAAATTCTCCTTCACTATGACAATCGTGAATGACCGATCGCATTCTTACAGCTGGTTCATTCTCCAAGTAGCCACACATAAATTCTAATCTGTGCTCCAATGACCAGTTGGGAGGAAAACAATGAGAGAATTGATGGAGCCACGCTTGTGGATGAATGTCGTTGGCAGAGTTCTTAAACGTTTTGAATTTACGTGTAGTAATGAACAGCTTATAATCAAAATCATCATGTCGGCGAGTCGCATGTCGGTCATTGTTACGTCGTTGCGGCGGTTCCATCTCAAAATTCGGTGTACCTTGCCAATTTCTTTCATAATTTCCGAAGTGCCTTGT
Organism: Schistocerca cancellata; assembly: GCF_023864275.1. Classification (NCBI taxonomy): domain Eukaryota; kingdom Metazoa; phylum Arthropoda; class Insecta; order Orthoptera; family Acrididae; genus Schistocerca; species Schistocerca cancellata. The sequence continues at coordinate 157,624,775 of NC_064635.1, read as the reverse complement.
GTTATTAATTTGTGGCTGTTCCGTATTTCTATTTCCCTCTTCCCGTACTGGAGCGCAAGTGTCCTCTGAAATACGTAATTCTTGTATTACCTGTGTGAGCTGATCTTGTACTTCCCGGATTTCTCTTTGATGTTGCGTATCAATTTGATTCAGATTTGTTTCAGTTTCCTAATTTGTTCGCTCTCTTCTGTGTCATTAAAGACTACCGGTTTTGCGTCATTCAGATTATCATCTACCTTCGTAGATAAATTATTTAGCCGATCCGAAAGTTCAACTACTTTCTCTGATAATGAACACATTTCCTCAGTGTGTTTTTCTGAACCAAGCTTCAGAGTGTCCATTTGTGTTGAAATCGAATCTACTGTGTCCTTTAAGTTTTCCTGAGTTTTTGCAAGTTGCGTAACCGAATCGGTAGATGCAACTGAGTCAATTTTAGCCCACAAGGTCTCATGATTTTCATGAACAATGGTTTGCAGTTCTTTTATGGCTGCTTCGTGATTCTGTAATGCATTTTCATGACGCGAAAAAATAGGTTGAAAAGCTCACAAATTTGTGTTTTTACGTCATTACACACTTTCTGACATTTCGATTCAATGTTATGTAACTCAGCAGTTAAATCTTCACGTGTTTGTTCGAGAGTTTGTTCCAATGAGTCTAACTTTTGAAGCTTTTGCTGCGTTTGTCTCTGATTTTGTTCCATTGTGTGTAACTGTTGCTGTGTTTGTCTCTGGTGTTGTTCCATTGTGTCTAACTTTTGAAGCTTTTGCTGTGTTTGTCTCTGATTTTGTTCCATTGTGTCTAACTTTAGAAGATTCTGTCCCATTTGTCTCTGATTTTGTTCCATTTGTTGCATTAATTGCAATAATAATGTATTAGTGTCTGGAATCTGTTTCTCTATGCTTTTTGGCAGTGCATTTTCACCGGTAACATTCACATTTTGACAAGCAGAAAATGTGTCTTGACTCATTTGAGAAAACGGTGAGGACCCAAAACCGGAATCTACAGTATTTGCAAAATTGTGTCCTATCATTTCGGATTCCTGAGGCGAGCTGTTGCCGACCGATCGATCGATAATGCTTTCCTGTTCACTACCTGTTTGACTGTCTACACCATTATTTGCCGCCCGCTCCATCTCCCTATGCACAGTCACCAAATTACTACTTCGAATGTCTGTTAATTCACTACCCAGTGGTGCTGATAAGCTACGCTCGTCGTCACTATTATTTGTCAGTTTACTTTGAAGCCTAGTGTTACGTTTTTCACACGTCATTATTGTCACAATATTTCACATGATAACACAGAAAAGCACAATTGAAGAGCAAAAATAAGAGAACACATTAACATAGTACTGAAAATAATATCTAGTTAATTGCAGTTGCGAAATACTTGGTGCAAATCTACATGCATGCCACAACTGTTTTACTGTACAACAATGAAAAACCACAACTACCAAGGAAATTCTCTCTATAATTACGCGCTAGCAATAAACAAAATCTACACTAATTACACAAACTACAAGAAAAAATCAGAATTTTCCAGTGAGGTATCCTGGCAGGGTCACCATATGAAACGTTCCCTTAGAACAATTGTATACAACTGTGCTTAAACTGACACACAATATTTTTAGCGCAACGCAATCTGACTATCAAAGATCCCTGCAAAAGAATGGCCCTGAGTAACATTAAACTATACCTTTCACAAATAACTTACCTCACAAAAATCTTCATTACTCGAACTACTGCAATACAGCGAGCGCCACTACTGCCAGCTAAATAAAAGATTCAAACTACTGAAGGCACTAACTACTGATAGGCATAGTTAGGAAATGAAAGATTTTAGTAGAGAACAAGCAATGTATTTACCTTAATAGTCATAATATATATAGCAGTTCATGACAAATTACAAAACTCCGCCATCTCTCTCCCCACATCCACCACTGCTGGTGGCTCACCTCCAACTGCGCAACGCTACGCGCTGTTCACATCCAGCTGCCGCTGCCCAACACTACAATGGCAGACAACAATGCAAACTAGCCACAGACTGCACACAGCACAGCCAGTGATTTTCATACAGAGCGGTACGTGGCATTACCAATATAAAAATCTAAACAGCCTACTTACATGGTGAATCACCACACTGGTTTTGACGACTTATTCTTTCAGCTCAGCAGCTAGTGAAAATCTTAGCATCTCCACAGTCGTGGCCATTTAATGCAGTGGTCCAAACCAAATTTCAGGAATGAGCCCCCATGCAACCGAACCATTCAGAATATGTGCAATGGATTGTCCTGAGGATATGGATTTATCAGACCTCGAAATTCACAGCTGGGGATGGAATGCGTTGCCGCCTCGGTGGCTTTGGATGACCAAAGTGATTTTAAGCTTGATATGGTACAAGAAAACGTGTATTCCAGACTATGTTCTTACAAATTTGTTTTTTTCCATTTTAAGTTTGTACCACAGTTTCATTGATGTTTATGCAGATGAGTGCCAGTGAGAGAAAGCCGTTAGTTGTCCCACTGTTTTTCCTGGTAGGGTTTTCAAGGTGCGTTTTATGGAACAAGTTACAAATCGTGATGCAGAGTTACGTTGTGTTACGATGGCACTGGAGAGGATTCACAAGTGTCACCATATAAGGTTTCTTGTCTGTTCAGACTTGCTTGGTGCACTACAAGGACCTTACCGAATGTATCCAGTAGACAAGTTGAATCAATTCATCCACTACTCCTTACAGGGGCTCCAACGCTGTGGCGAGGAAGTGATCTTATACTGGGTACCTGACCACATTGGGATACTGGAAACGACGCGACTGAGAAAGCAGCTGAGGAGGCATGTCGGGATGGTGGTCTCTGGCAAGTCCTATCTCGTTGCACACCATCATCTCATTTTCTGATAGATGCATCGTGGATGCATCAGGGGGAGACTGAACGGTTGCAGGTGACAGAAAACAAACTGCGGTCTATCATATTGACCACACAGGCATGGCGGACTTCATGTCAGCTTTACCACTGGAAGGAGGTTATGCTTACCAGGATGCACATCGGACATAGCCCTTTAACTCGTGGCTTTCTCCTCCACTTTAAGTTAGTGGAGTGCCACTTTCAGTTCAGTATATTTTGTCGACATTTGTCCTGCATACTGATATTAGGGCAGCCCTCAATCTCGATGGAGATCTGCCCACCCTCCTCACTGATACTGCGCCCAGTGTTAAGAGTGGAGACATTTTGTGGACTGTCAGGCCTCATCCCTAAAATGGTGGGGAAGGGAGGCAGACTTTAATGCATTATAAACTGCACAGCATGTGGAGACAGCCGTTGTCCCCACCCGTGAGATTGTCATGCTGACTTTGTCAGGGCGCTGATGACCGTGATGCTGAGTGCAGCTCACCTCAAAACGCCGCCACTATGTAAATGCATTTGTGATCCACTACAGTGTTTGTGGTTTTGTCAGTTGTGTGTTACTTGCTGCAATTTACAACTATTTAAGCAAGATATTGTCACAGTTCGCTTGTTATGGAGATATTTAATAAAATTCGTCAAAGATAGGTTTCACAATATGGCTAAAATTGTTTTTTCTACTGGTGCTGCTTTATCCTAATATAAAAATTGTTAAAACATTTCATATTTATGCAGTTACACAGAATAGTTTGCAATAAATGCAGAATGGCACGTTTTTTGCAACCTCTCATGGAAAGGGGCCATGCAGTGGTGTTACAGAACTTTCAACAGACTAGCAACTGGAGTAAATCTCAAATGTCCAAAAAAAGATCAAATAACATCATCTTATCAATTGTATCAATGGGCATCAGCAAGTTTGACAAGTGTAATACTGTTTGTTCTGAAGGAGTAGTACAAAGTTGAGGAACAAATGCTTTGTCCTATGTTCAAACATGCTCACATAGTTCCAGGGACCTTAACACATGGGGGCATTCCACTTTCGAAATAATGTTAAAAGGGCGCTGATGACCGTGATGCTGAGTGCAGCTCACCTCAAACTGCGCGACTAGTTGTGAAACCCCTTCTGTTGTTAAGTGGTAGACTGCAAGCCATCACAACCCGAGTACAGTGTGAGCTTGAATATTTATTATCTTTTTCCACATTTCAGACAAGGGGCTGCAAAAAATGCAATACAGAAAGCAATATATAACAAAGAGGTTCAAACTTATGTAAGTTTAATTTTTATGAAAATTATTTATGCTAAATACATGGAAGAAAGGGGTTTTCAAACATTATATTAGTTATTGTTATGGTATTTCTGTATACCTTCATAAACATTCAGCTTCAAAATGAACGATACTTGACAGAAATCAGATAAAAGTTTTTCGTACATAACATGGAAATCTAGTTCTGCTTTGAGCAAATGCAGTTCTTGTTGTTTTAATACCCAAACGCATTTTGGAGGAGGTTATCCATCTTCTGTGAGTTCATTTATTCTATCAGATAATATATAAAGAATTTTTGCATCATAACACACAAGTTTTGAGGTTATGATGTTTACATTAATTGCCTTAACTACTACTTATTGACAGCGCAAGGTGGTGTGGTGTAGTGATTAGCACATCCCACTTGAATTCTGGAGGATGGTGATCCAAACTCGTGTCTGGCCATTTCGATACAGGATTCCTGCGATTTCCCTAAATTTCTCCAGGAAAAACTTGTGACGTTTCCTTCAAAAGGGCACGGGAGATTTCCTTCCCTATCCTTGACACAGTCGGAGCTCGTCCTGTCCTTAATGATCTCTATGTCGATGGACTTTAAACCCAGTCTTCCTTCCTACTAAACACTGATGTTCGTATAGCTGCCTGAAATTCACAGTACAGATGTAATTGCTGAGCTCCAGTGACTCAGCTGCAATTAATCAGGTTTTTTTTCCAATGTTCCGTAATTTAGCAAATCTTTTTTGTGTTCCATAATACAAAATTTTCGCAGGAGGCAGGCAACACTGATTTAGCTGTGCTTTTAAGCAGACTTACAGCTGACATAATCTACATCTACATTTATACTCCGCAAGCCACCCAACGGTGTGTGGCGGAGGGCACTTTACGTGCTACTGTCATTACTTCCCTTTCCTGTTCCAGTCGCGTATGGTTCGCGGGAAGAACGACTGTCTGAAGGCCTCTGTGCGCGCTCTAATCTCTCTAATTTTACATTCGTGATCTCCTCGGGAGGTATAAGTAGGGGGAAGCAATATGTTCGATACCTCATCCAGAAACGCACCCTCTCGAAACCTGGCGATTAACCTACACCGCGATGCAGAGCGCCTCTCTTGCAGAGTCTGCCACTTGAGTTTGTTAAACATCTCCGTAACGCTATCACGGTTACCAAATAACCCTGTGACGAAACGCGCCGCTCTTCTTTGGATCTTCTCTATCTCCTCCGTCAACCCGACCTGGTACGGATCCCACACTGATGAGCAATACGCAAATATAGGTCGAACGAGTGTTTTGTAAGCCACCTCCTTTGTTGATGGACTACATTTTCTAAGGACTCTCCCAATGAATCTCAACCTGGTACCCGCCTTACCAACAATTAATCTTATATGATCATTCCACTTCAAATCGTTCCGCACGCATACTCCCAGATATTTTTCAGAAGTAACTGCTACCAGTGTTTGTTCCGCTATCATATAATCATACAATAAAGGATCCTTCTTTCTATGTACTCGCAATACATTACATTTGTCTATGTTAAGGGTCAGTTGCCACTCCCTGCACCAAGTGCCTATCCGCTGCAGATCTTCCTGCATTTCGCTACAATTTTCTAATGCTGCAACTTCTCTGTATACAACAGCATCATCCGCGAAAAGCCGCATGGAACTTCCGACACTATCTACTAGGTCATTTATATATATTGTGAAAAGCAATGGTCCCATAACACTCCCCTGTGGCACACCAGAGGTTACTTTAACGTCTGTAGACGTCTCTCCGTTGATAACAACATGCTGTGTTCTGTTTGCTAAAAACTCTTCAATCCAGCCACACAGCTGGTCTGATATTCCGTAGGCTCTTACTTTGTTTATCAGGCGACAGTGCGGAACTGTATCGAACGCCTTCCGAAAGTCAAGAAAAATAGCATCTACCTGGGAGCCTGTATCTAATATTTTCTGGGTCTCATGAACAAATAAAGCGAGTTGGGTTTCACACGATCGCTGTTTCCGGAATCCATGTTGATTCCTACATAGTAGATTCTGAGTTTCCAAAAACGACATGATATTCGAGCAAAAAACATGTTCTAAAATTCTACAACAGATCGACGTCAGAGATATAGGTCTATAGTTTTGCGCATCTGCTCGACGACCCTTCTTGAAGACTGGGACTACCTGTGCTCTTTTACAATCATTTGGAACCTTCCGTTCCTCTAGAGACTTGCGGTACACGGCTGTTAGAAGGGGGGCAAGTTCTTTCGCGTACTCTGTGTAGAATCGAATTGGTATCCCGTCAGGTCCAGTGGACTTTCCTCTGTTGAGTGATTCCAGTTGCTTTTCTATTCCTTGGACACTTATTTCGATGTCAGCCATTTTTTCGTTTGTGCGAGGATTTAGAGAAGGAACTGCAGTGCGGTCTTCCTCTGTGAAACAGCTTTGGAAAAAGGTGTTTAGTATTTCAGCTTTACGCTTGTCATCCTCTGTTTCAATGCCATCATCATCCCGGAGTGTCTGGATATGCTGTTTCGAGCCACTTACTGATTTAACGTAAGACGAGAACTTCCTAGGATTTTCTGTCAAGTCGGTACATAGAATTTTACTTTCGAATTCACTGAACGCTTCACGCATAGCCCTCCTTACGCTAACTTTGACATCGTTTAGCTTCTGTTTGTCTGAGAGGTTTTGGCTGCGTTTAAACTTGGAGTGAAGCTCTCTTTGCTTTCGCAGTAGTTTCCTAACTTTGTTGTTGTACCACGGTGGGTTTTTCCCGTCCCTCACAGTTTTACTCGGCACTTACCTGTCTAAAACGCATTTTACGATTGCCTGGAACTTTTTCCATAAACATTCAACATTGTCAGTGTCAGAACAGAAATTTTCGTTTTGATCTGTTAGGTAGTCTGAAATCTGCCTTCTATTACTCTTGCTAAACAGATAAACCTTCCGCCCTTTTTTTATATTCCTATTAACTTCCATATTCAGGGATGCTGCAACGGCCTTATGATCACTGATTCCCTGTTCTGCACTTACAGAGTCGAAAAGTTCGGGTCTGTTTGTTACCAGTAGGTCCAAGATGTTATCTCCACGAGTCGGTTCTCTGTTTAATTGCTCGAGGTAATTTTCGGATAGTGCACTCAGTATAATGTCACTCGATGCTCTGTCCCTACCACCCGTCCTAAACATCTGAGTGCCCCAGTCTATATCTGGTAAATTGAAATCTCCGCCTAAGACTATAACATGCTGAGAAAATTTATGTGAAATGTATTCCAAATTTTCTCTCAGTTGTTCTGCCACTAATGCTGCTGAGTCGGGGGAGGGGGGGGGGGGAGGGGTCGGTAAAAGGAGCCAATTATTAATTAACCTAGCTCGGTTGTTGAGTGTAACCTCCACCCATAATAATTCACAGGAACTATCCACTTCTACTTCACTACAGGATAAACTACTACTAACAGCGACGAACACTCCACCACCGGTTGCATGCAATCTATCCTTTCTAAACACCGTCTGTACCTTTGTAAAAATTTCGGCAGAATTTATCTCTGGCTTCAGCCAGCTTTCTGTACCTATAACGATTTCAGCTTCAGTGCTTTCTATCAGCGCTTGAAGTTCCGGTACTTTACCAACGCAGCTTCGACAGTTTACAATTACAATACCGATTGCTGCTTGGTCCCCGCATGTTCTGACTTTGCCCCGCACCCGTTGAGGCTGATGCCCTTTCTGTACTTGCCCGAGGCCATCTAACCTAAAAAACCGCCCAGCCCACGCCACACAACCTCTGCTACCCGTGTAGCCGCTTGTTGCGTGTAGTGGACTCCTGACCTATCCAGCGGAACCCGAAACCCCACCACCCTATGGCGCAAGTCGAGGAATCTGCAGCCCACACGGTCGCAGAACCGTCTCAGCCTCTGATTCAGACCCTCCACTCGGCTCTGTACCAAAGGTCCGCAGTCAGTCCTGTCGACGATGCTGCAGATGGTGAGCTCTGCTTTCATCCCGCTAGCGAGACTGGCAGTCTTCACCAAATCAGATAGCCGCCGGAAGCCAGAGAGGATTTCCTCCGATCCATAACGACACACATCATTGGTGACGACTTGAGTGACCACCTGCAGATGGGTGCACCCTGTACCCTTCATGGCATCCGGAAGGACCCTTTCCACATCTGCAATGACTCCCCCCGGTATGCACACGGAGTGCACTTTGGTCTTCTTCCCCTCCCTTGCTGCCATATCCCTAAGGGTCAGAATTGAAAACCCAAGTGATTTAGCTGTCACTGTCATAGTTGCAGTGCAACTTGAATAAATAAATGTTTCTCCCTGGGACTGAAATGTGTTCGCCTCTGAGGTAAAAAGTTACAGGTGTGGATGTACAGGCCACGTTCAGAAGCAATAATACTGACCCTCATGTTACAGGTCATGTTCAGAAGCAATCGTAATGACCCTCATATTACAAAAGTGGTTCAGAACGGTATATGTGCATGTGATTGCGGGGTAAGAAGTGGGATAGAAAGTGTCGGTATACATTGAACAAAAATTGTCAAGGTCTTTTCACGGAAATAAAGATAACAGGAAACAAATGAATTATATACTAACGCTATTACTCTGTAACAAGCTGTTGGAGACTGTGGGACCAATACACAAAGATATTCAGACGGTACCCGTAGACTACGACTGGAAATTTGTCAGAGTTCTGGTTCACCCTGTATATTATCTCCAACCCTGTCAGCTTAGTTGATGTAATGTTTCTGATTCAGAAAAAAAGTAATTAATAGTTACTATTAAAATCAGTCTTGATCGCAAATTTACTTTTTCTGGTAACTGGTTTCGACCACACCTGTGGCCACCTTCAGACCTAGAAGTCAAATACAAAGTCTGATCAGAGGGCTACGTACATTAAAGAAAATTATATAAAATTACAAAGTTATGAAACGATGAAATACCAAATGCTGTATGAGCAGGAACCTCCTTCTGGTGGAAAATCACTGCTAGGTAGAGCAGTGCACGTCTTATTTATATACTTGAGGCTCCGCCCACTTCTTGACAGAATGATGTCATCGCTAAGCAATGGGTTAAAAGTCAAGTAACAACATAAATTTCGTAATTAAAATAACAATGACAAAGAATGAAAAATAAAAATACATGGAACTAAGCTGGTTCAACAGCTATTGTCAGATGAAATAAGTAAATATATTAAACATCTGAGATAAATAAAAATCGTTTCAACAGTACATGGGTTGCCCTCTCTGGGCCTGTTGGAGAACCATTTAGAAGCTACTGGTTGCCATGGTAAGTATAGATGCCATTCCAAAGATGTGGCAGCAGGCTACTCTCCAACGAGGTTGTAATATCGAGAGGCAAACACTGTCACGTCAGACGACGTACCATGAACAGCAGCATGTTGTTATGGAAACGATAGATGCTCTACCAGTCTCGCTTTAAGACTACATAATACAATATTTAAATCCTTTTCATATCCTGACACTACGGTTTTTAGTATTGTATTTATAAACTCCCTCTACTTTTTGACTAATGGTATTATGTTTGTGTTTCTTTTTTCATAAACATTTTTATATACTTATGTGCAAGTGATGTTATTCTATGATAACCTAGTCTATCTCATAAGTTAATTAGCCACTCTTCAGTTTTTCCTTTTACTGTACATTTTACAAAGAAACAAAGGTTAAAATAAACTGTTATTATATATATATATATATATATATATATATAAAATTTTGCACATATATTTTATTGACCAATAATGCATGTCACCTGCTTCAGTGTTTGTCACAAGTACCTGTTAATTCTGTACCTTACTCTGTCATTGTTTTATTTTTGTTTATACAACTGGAAAGTAAAATAAAACATAGGAATGCCGTTTGATACTGTTAAATATAAATATTTGCAATATATATATAGGAGTCTCATAGGCAGTATTTTTAGAACATGCACAAGTACTATGCCCTCTCGATTACTTTCTTTCTCAGTTTTCAGCTGCAGGAACGAATTATAAAGTATCGAATAATTTACAGAAATGGATGTCTCTTGTTACATCTTGAAATAGTATCTGTGCAGCATTTACTAGAACACATCACTCAACGATTTTTGCAGCCTCCTTAATGGAAATTGCCTTGGTAGAGCGTCTATGGTTTACATAACAACATGCTGCTGTTCATCGTATATCATCTGACATGACAGTGTTTGCCTATGGATATTTCAACAAACTCGTTGGAGAGTAGCCTGTTGCCACATATTTGGAATGGCGTCTATACTTACCATGGCAACCAGTAGCTTCTAAATGGTTCTTCAACAGGCCCAGAGACGGCAACCCATATACTGTTGAAACGATTTTTTTTTATCTCAGATGTTCAATATTTTTAAATATTTTATCTGACAGTACCTGTTGAACCAGCTTAGTTTCATGTATTTTTATTTTTCATTCTTGTCATTGTTATTTTAATTACGAAATTTATGTTGTTACTTGACTTATAACCCTTTGCTTAGCGATGGCATCATTCTGTCAATAAGTGGGCGGAGCCTCAAGTTTATAAGTAAGACGTGCACTGCTCTACCTAGCAGTGATTTTCCACCAGAAGAAGGCTCCTGCTCATACAGAATTTGGTAATTCATCGTTTCATAAATTCGTAATTTTATATAATTTTCTTTAATGTATGTAGCCCTCTGATCAGATTTTGTATTTGACTTGTAGGTCTGAAGGTGACCACAGACGTGTTCGAAACAGGTTACCAGAATGAATAAATTTGTGATCAAGACTGATTTTAATAGTAACTATTACTAATAATATTCATCACTGTATGCTCCCACGATGTATTCAAAAGTAAATAAAAAGTAATTAGTTATCTTAAATTTCTATAGTTCAGAAATTAAGATATGTTTTCAAGTCAAACACAGCACGAAACTACCAGTAGCACTATCCCTTTAATCAACCAACCAACCACAAAGTTACGGCTCGCTAGTTGAGGGAGAGGCTAGAAATAATCTGGATCAGGAATGGACGGTGTAGTTGCGCAATGTAGTCACAAAAGTACACACTGTATTGGTTACAAGGGTGAAAACTGATACGAAATTAGTGAAGTGTATCCTGTTGGATTACCATAAAAGTGAGTATTTACATTCTAAACTGTTAGCATCTTATGTACACAAAACTGAGCAGTAACCAGTTACTGTGGACCTTCCCACTGTTGGGGTGGCTTGTGTGCCTTAGAGATACAGACAGCTGTACGGCAGGTACAACAACAATGGTGGGGAATCTGTTGAGAGTCCAGACAAATGTGTGGTTCCCGAAGGGGGGCAGTAGCATTTTCAGTAGTTGCTGTGGCAACAGTCTGCGGGATACGCAGATCTTACCCTGTAACATGAACGAAAGTAGCCTTGCTGTGCTGGTACTGCAAACAGCTGAAAGTAAGGAGAAACTGCAGTTGTACTTTTGCCGAGGGCATACAATTGTTCTGTATCGTTAAATGATTGCATCATCTTGGGTAAAATATTTCAGACATACAATAGTCCTCCATTCAGAACTCCAAGCGGGGACTACTGAGGAGGATGTGGTTTATATATATATATATATATATATATATATATATATATATATATATATATATAATGTGGTCCATTGATCATGACCAGGCCAAATATCTCACGAAAAAAGTGTCAAATGAAAAAACTACCAAGAACGAAACTTGTCTAGCTTGAAGGGGGAAACCAGATGGTGCTATGGTTGGCCCACTAGATGGCCCTGCCATAGATCAAATGGATATCAACTGCGTTTTTTTAAAAATAGGAACGACCATTTTTATAACATATTCGTGTAGTACGTAAAGAAATATTAATGTTTCAGTTGGACCACTTTTTTCGCTTTGTGATAGATGGCACTGTAATAGTCACAAATATATGGCCCACCTTTTCAGATGAACAGTTGGTAACAGGTAGGTTTTTTAAATTAAAATACAGAACGTAGGTACGTTAGAACATTTTATTTCGGTTGTTCCAATGTGATAGATGTACCTTTGTGAACTTATCATTTCTGAGAACGCATGCTGTTACAGCGTGATTACCTGTAAATACCACATTAATGTAATAAATGCTCAAAATGATGTCCGTCAACCTCAATGCATTTGGCAATAGGTGTAACGACATTCCTCTCAACAGTGAGTAGTTCGCCATGCGTAATGTTTGCACATGCATTGACAATGCGCTGACGCATGTTGTCAGGCGTTGTCGGTGGATTACAATAGCAAATATTCTTCAACTTTCCCCACAGAAAGAAATCCGGGGACGTCAGAACCGGTGAACATGCGGGTGCTTCGACGACCAATCCACCTGTCATTGAAATATGCTACTCAATACCGCTTCAATCGCACGTCAGCTATGTGCAGGACATCCATCATGTTGGAAGTACATCGCAATTCTGTCATGCAGTGAAACATCTTGTAGTAACATTGGTAGAACATTACGTAGGAAATCAGCATACATTGCACCATTTAGATTGCCATCGATAAAATGGGGGACAATTATCCTTCCTCCCATAATGCAACACCATACATTAACCCACCAAGGTCGCTGACGTTCCACTTGTTGCAGCCATCGTGGATTTTCCGTTGCCCAATAGTGCACATTATGGCGGTTTACGTTACCGCTGTTGGTGAATGTCACTTCGTCGCTAAATAGAACGCGTGCAAAAAATCTGTCAACGTCCCGTAATTTTTCTTGTGCCCAGTGGCAGAACTGTACACGACGTTCAAAGTTGCCGCCATGCAATTCCTGGTGCATAGAAATATGGTACGGGTGCAAGCGATGTTGATGTAGCATTCTCAACACCGACGTTTTTGAGATTCCTGATTCTCGCGCAATTTGTCTGCTGCTGATGTGCGGATTAGCCGCGACAGCAGCTAAAACACCTACTTGGGCACCATCATTTGTTGCAGGTTGTGGTTGACGTTTCACATAACTAAATGGCGAATGGTCCAGACACTTGGATGATGACGTCCAGGATACCGAGCAGCATACATAGCACACGCCAGTTGGGCATCTTGATCACAATAGCCATACATCAACACGATATCGACCTTTTCCGCAATTGTTAAACAGTCCATTTTAACACGGGTAATGTATCTCGAAGCAAATACCGTCCGCACTGGCGGAATGTTACGTGATACCACGTACTTATACGTTTGTGACTATTACAGCGCCATCTATCACAAAGTGGAAAAAGTGGTCCAACTAAAACATTCATATTTCTTCATGTACTACACGAATATGTAATAAAAATGGGTGTTCCTATTTTAAAAAAACGCAGTTGATATCCGTTTGACCTATGGCAGCGCCATCTAGCGGGCCAACCATAGCACCATCTGGTTTCCCCCTTCAAGCTAGACGAGTTCGTTCTTTGTAGTTTTTTCATTTGATGCTTATTTCGTGAGATATTTGGCCCGGTGTTCAGTGGATCGGATTGTGGAATGTTAGGTCCCGTAAATGCACAGGTAGGTTGGAAAATTTAAAAAAGGCAAATGGATAGGTTGAGGTTTAGGTATAGAAGGAGTTAGTGAAGTTTGGTGGCAGAAGAATGGGGCTTCTGATCAGATGAAAATAGGGTTATAAATACAAAATCTAATAGTGGTAGTGCATCAGTAGGTTTCTTAATAAGAAAATAGGAATGTGGATAAGCTATTATGAACAGCATAGTGAACACATTATTGTAGCCAAGATAAACAACATAAAGCCCACATCCACCACAGCAGAACAAATTTATATGCCAACTAGCTCCACAGATGCTGAACAGAGTGAAAAATATATGACGAGATGTAAGAACTCATTCAGATACTTAAGGCAGATGACAACTGGATTGTGATAGGGGACTAGAATTAGATAATAGGGAAGGGAAGAAAAGGAAAAATAAGTGAATATGGAGTGGAGGATAGGAATGAAACAGCAAGCAGTTTTGTATAATTTTGCACAGAGCATAATTTAATCATCACTAACACTTGATTTAAGTCATGAATGAAGGTTGTATATGTGGAAGAGACCTGGAGACACCAGAAGATATCACACTGATTATATAATGGTAAGACAGAGGTTTAGGAACCAGATTTTAAATTGTAAGAGATTTCCAGCAGCAGACGTGAACTGTAACCACAATGTGTTGGTTTTCAAGAGCTCAGATGGAAACCCAGCACTAAGCAAAGAAGGGAAAACTGAAAGTTGGAAGGAGTATACAAAGGGTCTTCACAAGAGAGATGATCTTGAAGGCAATATTATTGAAATGGAAGTGGTCATAGATGAAGATGAGATTGGAGAGATGATACTGTGAGAGGAATTTGACAGAGCATGAAAGACCAAAATGAAAATGAGGTCCCTGGAGTAGCAACATTCCATCAGAACTACTGACAGTATTGGAAGTACCAGCAGTGAAAACTCTTCCATTATGTCCAAGATGTATAAGACAGGTGAAATACCCTCCTACTTCCAGAAGAATGTAATAATATCAGTTTCAAAGAAAGCAGGTGCTGGCATGTGCGAAAATTACCAAACTATCAGTTTAATGAGTCATGGTTGCAAAATGTTAACAAGATTTCTTTACAGAAGACTGGAAAAACTGGTAGAAGCTGACGTCAGAAGATTAGTTTGTAGTCCAGAGAAATGTAGGAACGTGCAAGGCAATACTGATCCTACGACTTACCTTAGAAGATAGGTTAGGAAAAGACAAAGCTACATCTATAACATTTGTAGTCGTAAGGCTTTTGACTGTGTTGACTGGAATACCCTCTTTGAAATTGTGAAGGTAGCAGGGATAAAATACAGGGAGCTAAAGGCTGTCTGCAATATTTACAGAAACCAGATAGCCATTACCAGTTGAGGTGTATGATAGGGAAGCAGAGAGACAGACAGAGTTGTGGCCAATCCCAATGGTCTTTAATCTGTACACTGAACGAGTAGTAAAGGAAACTAAAGAAAAATTTGGCATAAGAATTAAAATTGAGGGAGAAGAAGTAAAGACTTTTAGGTGTGTAATGATACTGTCATTCTGTCGGAGACACCAAAGGACTTGGAAGAGCAGTTCAACAGAATTGAGAGTGTCTTGAAATGAGGATATAAGATGAACATAAATAAAAGCAAGACAAAGATAATGGAATGTAGCCAAATTTTATCTGGTGGTGCTGAGGCAATTATTTAAGAAAACGAAACATTTATGACCTGTTGTGTAAATGTAGATGACTGGAGGTCAAATTTGATGTAAGGTTAGAAACTGATCTGTGATCAGGGCTCAGCTCTATAATGCAATGCTGAACTTGGATCCACTGAAGCTGGTTCAGATTCGATCTTTGGTAACATGTAACATACTTGGCAACATGGCTACAATCCACTATCGATATGTTTATTGCACTTCGACCACAGATATTTACTGTACGTTGTAAACACGCAGTATTTATTACCGAAGGTGTCACACTATAACCGTGGGAGAAAATAACTATAAAAAGGAGTGTTCGTCAAACTTCTCAAAATGAGAAAGATTTACTGCTAGAAATAGTGTGGGGCTAGTATAAAGACGTGACCGAGTGCAAAAAGAGAGAAAAAAATTGCTGTGGCCACAAAATTAAAATCGTGGGGAGAAGTCGCTATTAACTTTTTTCATAAGGCCGATACCTTATGGTCAGCTCTGCAAGCTGTTGCTGTGCCTACTTTAAACAGATCTCAACCACTATTTGAAAGGTTCCCGTGGCGTAAAATCTTAATGTTAACAGCAACATGCACATTGCAGTCAGTGGTTCGTTTCTTTTGGTTGGTTTCAATGGATAGTCTGAGCCTTAGTTCCACCTGCTATACAGTACCTTTCTCCAAATGAAACTTCAGCTTACATAACGTTATTTCACTCCATGAATGAGTTCACCCTTTCACGGTTTCCTGTGGGTTCAAAATGGCTCTGAGCACTATGGGACTTAACATCTGTGGTCATCAGTCCCCTAGAACTTAGAACTACTTAAACCTAACTAACCTAAGGACATCACACACATCCATGCCTGAGGCAGGATTCGAACCTGCGACCGTAGCGGTCACGCGGTTCCGGACTGAGCGCCTAGAACCGCTAGACCACCGCGGCCGGCTTTCCTGTGGGAGATCGTCGGATATCATTGTCATCGACCTCAGTTAACACATCCAAATGCTCAGATATTTGTGAAGCAAACGAAAGGAATCAATGTGATTAGTATCACATATGGTTGTTGCACATGGAATTTTGCCCTACAGTGGTCCAGAGGGCTCAGAAATCAGAGCACAATATGGTTTCAGTGGTATGGAATGCCAGGTAATGTGGATATAATTATGTTTATAACAAATAAAATAGAGAAAGTAGTAACAAATGGAAAAAAAATTAAGGATTTCCCACAGGTTCGAACAAGTAATCATCTGCGATGAACTCCTCAACACAACCTCTGCACCACAGATACGAATGAAACAGCGTTGTTGGTCTTCAGTCTTGAGACTGGTTTTATGCAGCTCACCATGCTACTCTATCCTGTGCATGCTATCTCCCAGTACGTACTGCAGCCTACATCCTTCTGAATATGCTTAGTGTATTCATCTCTTGGTCTCCCTCTACGATTTTTACTCTCCATGCTGCCCTCCTATACTAAATTGGTGAGCGCTTGATGCCTCAGAACATGTCCTACCAACCGATCCCTTCTTCTAGTCAAGTTCTGCCACAAATTTCTCTTCGCCCCAATTCTATTCAATACCTCCTCATTAGTTATGTGACCTAGCCATCTCATCTTCAGCATTCTTCTGTAGTACCACATTTCGAAAGCTGCTATTCTCTTCTTGTCCGAACTATTTATAGTCCATGTTTCACTTCCATACATGGCTACACTCCATACAAATACTCTCAGAAATGCCTTCCTGACACTTAAATCTATACTCGATGTTAACAAATTTCCCTTCTTCAGAAAAGCTTTCCTTGCCATTGCCAGTTTACATTTTATATCCTCTCTACTTCGACCATCATGAGTTATCTTGCTCCCCAAATAGCAAAACTCCTTTACTACTTTAAGTGTCTCATTCCCTAATCTAATTCCCTCAGCATCACCCAAGTAAACTCGACTACATTCCATTATCCTCGTTTTGCTTTTGTTGATGTTCATCTTATATCCTCCTTTCAAATCACTGTCAATTCCGTTCAGCTACTCTTCCAGGTCCTTTGCTGTCTCTGACAGAATTACAATGTCATCGGCGAATCTCAAACTTTTTATTTCTTCTCCATGGATTTTAATACCTACTCCGAATCTTTCTTTTGTTTCCTTTACTGCTTGCTCAATATACAGATTGAATAACATCGGGGAGAGGCTACAACCCTGTCTCACTCCCTTCCCAACCACTGCTTCCCTTTCATGTCCCTCGCCTCTTATAACCATCTGGTTTCTGTACAAATTGTAAATAGCCTTTCGCTCCCTGTATTTTACCCCTGCCACGCTCAGAATTGGAAATAGAGTATTCCAGCTGACATTGTCAAAAGCTTTCTCTAAGTCTAAAAATTCTAGAAACGTAGGTTTGCCTTTTCTTTATCTAGCTTCTAAGATAAGTCGTAGGGTCAGAACTGCCTCACGTGTTCCAATATTTCTACGGTATCCAAACTGATCTTCCCCGAGGTTAGCTTCTTCCAGTTTTTCCATTCTTCTGTAAAGAATTTGTGTTAGTATTTTGCAGCCGTGACTTATTAAACTGATAGTACGGTAATTTTCACATCTGTCAATACCTGCTTTCTTTGGGATTGGGATTATTATATTCTTCTTGAAGTCTGAGGGTATTTCGCCTGTCTCATACATTTTGCTCCCCAGATGGTAGAGTTTTGTCAGGACTGCCTCTCCCAAGGCTGTCAGTAGTTCTAATGGAATGTTGTCTACTGGTGGGGCCTTGTCGACTTAGGTCTTTCAGTGCTCCATGAAACTCTTCACGCAGCATCATATCTCCCATTTCATCTTCATCTACATCCTCTTCCGTTTCCACAAATATTATGTACAGCGCCCTTGTATAGGCCCTCAATATACTCCTTCCACCTCTCTGCTTTCCCTTCTTTGCTTAGGACTGGGTTTCCATCTGAGCTCTTGATATTCATACAAGTGGTCCTCTTTTCCCCAAAGGTCTCTTTAATTTTCCTGTAGGCAGTATCTATCTTACCCCTAGTGAGATAAGCCTCTATATCCTTACATTTGTTCTCTAGCCGTGGCTGCTTAGCAATTTTGCACTTCCTGTTGATCTCATTTTTGAGTCGTTTGTATTCCTTTTTGCCTGCTTCATTTACTACATTTTTATATTTTGTCCTTTCATCAGTTAAATTCAATATTTCTTCTGTTACCCAAGGATTTCTACTAGCCCTCGTCTTTTTACCTACTTGATTCTCTGCTGCCTTCACTACTTCATCCCTCAAAGCTACCCATTCTTCTTCTACTGTATTTCTTTCCCCCATTCTTGTCAATTGTTCCCTTATGTTTTCCCTGAAACTCTGTACAATCTCTGGTTTAGTCAGTTTATCCATGTCCCATCTCCTTAAATTCCCACCTTTTTGCAGTTTCTTCAGTTTTAATCTACAATTCACAACCAATAGATTGTGGTCAGAGTCCACATCTGCCCCTGGAAATGTGTTACAATTTGAAACCTGGTTCCTAAATCTCAGTCTTACCACTATATAATCTATCTGATACCTTCTAGTATCTCCAGGCTTCTTCCATGTATACAGCCTTCTTTTATGATTCTTGAACCAAGTGTTAGCTATGATTAAGTTATGCTCTGTGCAAAATTCTACCAGGCGGCTTCCTCTTTCATTTCTTGCCTCCAATCCATATTCACCTACTACGTTTTCTTCTCTCCCCTTTCCTACTATCGAGTTTCAGTCACCCATGGCTATTAAAATTTCGTCTCCCTTCACTATCTGAATAATTTCTTTTATCTCACACATTTCATCAATTTCTTTGTCATCGGCAGAGCTAGTTGGCATGTAAACTTGTGCTATTGTAGTAGGCGTGGGCTTCGTGTCTATCTTGCCCACAATATTGCGTTCATTATGCTGTTTGTGGTAGCTTACCCGTACTCCTATTTTTTTTATTCATTATTAAACCTACTCCTGCATTACCGCTATTTGATTTTGCATTTATGACCTTGTATTCACCTCACCAAAAGTCTTGTTCCTCCTGCCACCGAACTTTACTAATTACCATTATATCTAACTTTAACCTATTCATTTCCTTTTTTAAATTTTCTAACCTACCTGCCCGATTAAGTGATCTGACATTCCACGCTCCGATCCGTAGAACGCCAGTTTTCTTTATCCTGATAGCGGCGTCCTCCTGAGCAGTCCCCACCCAGAGATCCGAATGGGGGACTATTTTACCTCCAGGATATTTTAGCCAAGAGGACACCATCATCATTTAACCATACAGTAAAGCTGCATGTCATCGGGCAAACTCCGACTGTAGTTTCCCCTTGCTTTCAGCTGTTCACAGTACCTTCACAGCAAGGTCGTTTTGGTTAATGTTACAAGGCGAGATCAGTCAGTCAGCCAAGCTGTTGCCCCTGCAACTACTGAAAAGGCTGCTGCGACCGTAGCAGTCCCGCAGTTCCGGACTGCAGCGCCAGAACCGCTAGACCACCGTGGCCGGCCCTACAAAAATTTAACTGAAAACTAAAAGTATGAAAGAGTTCAGGAGTTCTAAAAATTCTAGGTTTTTCCATGGATAAAACATTGCCACATTTTCCTAGATTTCCAGTCCTTTATAGGGATTTACCAATAAATAACAGTTCTGTCAGTCAATGTTTTTAATTGAGACCAAAGCGATTCTGTATACTGGTGCTCTTACAACGTGAAGATTTATATTTTCAGTTCGCAATCAAACACAAGCAGATGCTCGACAAGTCGCCTACCCATAGAAGTTCCCAGGTGCGGCCTTAACCGTTTGATACTGCAACACAGTACTACTGGTCCTCGATATACCTGGTGGTCGTTATCGATTGCTGCTTCTGCTGCTGATTGGAGTTGTCGGTGCTGGTCTACGGCTGTTGCTGCTACAGCTGCCACCGCCGCCATTGCCTCCGAAAGGCTGGGCTGCTGCTCGAACTACACTAAACAGTCTCACATTATTCTCCTTTACGAATAATGTATCTATGAATCAAGTAACTGAGTTCTGAGATGCTCCTGCACATAGAAACAAGGCTATAAATACAGGCAATGCAAGAGAGGAGGCAGATTGGGACACTACGTGGGTGACAAGGGGGTACAGAAAGTCGGCAGTGAAGCTGCTGGTGAGAGGATAGGGATGAAGTAGGGGATGTCCTGAGCCTGGGCGGGAGAGGATGTTTTAATCAGCAGGGAACCGTTGTTCATCTTACAGCCTGCTGGGGCTATGTGAGCACCACCAGTTGAAAGCTGGTCACTTCATGTCCAAACTATCCGCCACAGTGCCATCCACTCTGAAATATCCCCATTTGTGCCACCGAGCCACACCAATGGCTACCTGGTCAGTAAATCACTGCCAGGAGTCCCCGTACCACAATCGTGATGGGCACACTCTCCATGGCATACGTGGCGAGTGTGCAACACAGGACCCGACAGTGTGATACCTGCATGGTCAGGGGGGTACCACCATCCAGGTACTTGACGAACCCCCACCCTCTCACAATGGGCAATGGGATGGCTACCGTGCTGGGTTCTGGGTGTAATAAAACATCGGGATGGAAGAGTGCCAGGGTGCAAGGCTGAGGCAAAGCAGACATCACAGTGAGTGACCTTTCCTGGACGACGCACACTTCTGCACAAAAGGATTTAGAGTGACTTGGTTGTTCAGGTGAAACTCAGGAACCTCATTTTGGGGAAGAAACTAGTAATTTTTCCCAAAAAATCCTCTAAAATGGGAATTTCTGTTGCCATCTGGCTGATCCTTGGTAGTACGAATTTTGCTACGGATGAACAAATGTCTTTTCCAATACTATCAAGTTCTCCAATACGACACCAATAAATTCATTTATTGGTTTCTCCAAGGTCTGTAATTTTGTTCTTTCAGTCATTACCTGTTCCTTATACAGTGTGTCCACCAAAACAGAGTGGACAAAAGATTCAACAATTTTTTCCATCCTGTAGGGCAGGGCGGATTAATATTAATTAAGAATCGTGGTTCATGTGGATCACAAATATTTGCGTCAATGAAATGGAGATATATTTTCAACAGTCAATAACAACCACACCTACATTAACTCCTATAGAAAAATACAAAGTGAGCTGGTACTTAGCACTTTAAATGAAATAGAAGGAACAAAAAACAAAATCAAGTCGAAGTTGATCACAAGTTAATTGACAACTACTTTACACCTGAGTGCACATTTTCTACTGTTGTGAACTTTTCATTTTTAACAAGTGATACTTTCATAAAATGAACTGGACAGGGCACTAATACAATTTGTTACTACGTTATATGGACAAAAGTAATACTCAAAAACATATTAATAACTTAATTTTATAGCGGTACCAAATGAATGTCATATCTATAGCTGAAAGTATAAATTCTGTTATATAAATTACTACACCTAATGTCAGAAGAGGAAAACTGCTGTTAGTGGACTTTTTTAAAGGTAGCAGTGGGACACAGGTAAATGAAGCTTCCACAACCTATCGCGTATAAAAATTTATTTTAGATAAACAAAAAATTGCTGTTAACTCTTTGTAAAAGGGAGAAAGAGCAATGATACAAATTTGTATTATCGAGGTGTTCAAATGATAAAAGTAGGGAGAATATAATTTTGTGATGAAGAGAAATATGCAGAAAGGTAATATTAAAAATGAAGTTTTGGAATAATAACTACACAAACACAAATAGAAGCTCACACAAGTTCACAAAAATTAATTATGAGGGCAAATGTCATAATTAACATTAGTTCTACGGAAAGTTTAGTAATTTGGCACAAAAAGTAATAACATAAAAATATTCATATACTATGTAACAGATCAGAAAAATGTTACAGGAGAACAGCTGACGAAGTGGACAACAGATGACACGACAACTGCAATCTTTTATTCTAAGAGAATAAGAATGTCCACGCTAATCATTTGTCGTATTGCAGGCACCGATGGGTCTTAGATATAACTACCTGTTTTAGACAATTAAAATATTGACAACAGGTGCA
Organism: Schistocerca cancellata; assembly: GCF_023864275.1. Classification (NCBI taxonomy): domain Eukaryota; kingdom Metazoa; phylum Arthropoda; class Insecta; order Orthoptera; family Acrididae; genus Schistocerca; species Schistocerca cancellata. Next base: position 157,602,466 of record NC_064635.1, on the reverse strand, counting down.
TGTGGAAGTGAAACTTAACAGCAACTGGGACCCCGAGGAGCCATAGATAGTGCTTTTAAGCTGTGGTAGCAAGACTACATGGTGATAAACAAAAATCTGGGATAGAAGGAGTAGGTGACAAGGCTGACGGTCGTTGTGTAGGTGTCTCGTAGCACAGCCTACAAAAGCAGCACGACTGATGCTGTGGGGGATTCAGGTGGCAGCTCACCGGGTCCGCATTACTCTGCCTCCAGGCTGGCACTTTGCTGCAGAGGGCGAGATCTAGGATTGTACAACTTAGGATAATAAAATGCTATCAAATACCACAAGGCACTAACATACAGACTACCTATATATTTGCACAGTCTCAGTTATGTTTCAAAGCTTCTTCATCCTTTTTAACCAAGTTCCCTAGACTGAAAATATTCCAGCTCGTAATTTCACACACCTGGACTGCGAGTCGGGCGAGACTGCGACTGGGATTTAGCACCGGTCAGCTCTAATCCCGATCTGTTCGCACGACGCTACGGACGTGACGGAATATACGTGTATGTGTTTGTGTCAGTTCATTGTGTATCTCCCAGTTTCCTCTCTGTAAATTGTGCAAATCTTCCACAGATGCACGGATGTAGAAGGTTATTAAGAGTAGGCAATAGCAACAAAAAAAAGATACTAACTAACTTTCATTTCAATTAGTGGTCATCTTTACTCCTAAATTATGTCTATTGTGCCAAAACCAGAAATACCAGAAAATTTCTGATACTCTTTCTCAGAAACTTATAATTTCTTCACAGTAAGTTATATAACCTGAGACATACTTACCAATTTCACTTGACATACGGCCAAGTTGCAATATGGTTCCATTTCCAATTCTGACTAAATTTGGCGCAAGTCTCGAAGTTATTCTTGTAAGGGGGTACATCCACCCATTTCCACTGCATTGAAATAACACAAAAAAATAAAAAGGAATAATTATATATGTTTACATACATTACAGACAATATACGTGCAGTAAAAGAATATGCTGAACGAAAATAGAGATATAAAATACTTCAGAAATTTAGTAGTTACAAAACCAAAAACTATAACGGGCCAAAATATGTTGTGGTTGACATCACAGTAAAACGTAGCCGTTTCCCTAACCCTTATATACACTCCTGGAAATGGAAAAAACAACACATTGACACCGGTGTGTCAGACCCACCATACTTGCACCGGACACTGCGAGAGGGCTGTACAAGCAATGATCTCACGCACGGCACAGCGGACACACCAGGAACCGCGGTGTTGGCCGTCGAATGGCGCTAGCTGCGCAGCATTTGTGCACCGCCGCCGTCAGTGTCAGCCAGTTTGCCGTGGCATACGGAGCTCCATCGCAGTCTTTAACACTGGTAGCATGCCGTGACAGCGTGGACGTGAACCGTATGTGCAGTTGACGGACTTTGAGCGAGGGCGTATAGTGGGCATGCGGGAGGCCGGGTGGACGTACCGCCGAATTGCTCAACACGTGGGGCGTGAGGTCTCCACAGTACATCGATGTTATCGCCAGTGGTCGGCGGAAGGTGCACGTGCCCGTCGACCTGGGACCGGACCGCAGCGCCGCACGGATGCACGCCAAGACCGTAGGATCCTACGCAGTGCCGTAGGGGACCGCACCGCCACTTCCCAGCAAATTAGGGACACTGTTGCTCCTGGGGTATCGGCGAGGACCATTCGCAACCGTCTCCATGAAGCTGGGCTACGGTCCCGCACACCGTTAGGCCGTCTTCCGCTCACGCCCCAACATCGTGCAGCCCGGCTCCAGTGGTGTCGCGACAGGCGTGAATGGAGGGACGAATGGAGACGTGTCGTCTTCAGCGATGAGAGTCGCTTCTGCCTTGGTGCCAATGATGGTCGTATGCGTGTTTGGCGCCGTGCAGGTGAGCGCCACAATCAGGACTGCATACGACCGAGGCACACAGGCCCAACACCCGGCATCATGGTGTGGGGAGCGATCTCCTACACTGGCCGTACACCACTGGTGATCGTCGAGGGGACACTGAATAGTGCACGATACATCCAAACCGTCATCGAACCCATCGTTCTACCATTCCTAGACCGGCAAGGGAACTTGCTGTTCCAACAGGACAATGCACGTCCGCATGTATCCCGTGCCACCCAACGTGCTCTAGAAGGTGTAAGTCAACTACCCTGGCCAGCAAGATCTCCGGATCTGTCCCCCATTGAGCATGTTTGGGACTGGATGAAGCGTCGTCTCACGCGGTCTGCACGTCCAGCACGAACGCTGGTCCAACTGAGGCGCCAGGTGGAAATGGCATGGCAAGCCGTTCCACAGGACTACATCCAGCATCTCTACGATCGTCTCCATGGGAGAATAGCAGCCTGCATTGCTGCGACAGGTGGATATACACTGTACTAGTGCCGACATTGTGCATGCTCTGTTGCCTGTGTCTATGTGCCTGTGGTTCTGTCAGTGTGATCATGTGATGTATCTGACCCCAGGAATGTGTCAATAAAGTTTCCCCTTCCTGGGACAATGAATTCACGGTGTTCTTATTTCAATTTCCAGGAGTGTATGTACAAACTGTAAAGTGAGCGTTAAATAAAATTGGTCATTTTATATTTGATTGTCAACTCATTCGAAAATGGTGTAGAGATAAGGCTAGAGAAGAAATGCCGAGGAATGTTGCCCGTCAGATGTCTCCAGTCAAGCCCTTTGAGAAGGTTACTTTTAGAGGTTGGGGTCCCTTCATTGTGGATCAGGTGCCGAGAACAACTCGTCGAGTATGCTACACACTTCTGCAGCTCTCCTAAGCATCCGAACTACTATCTCATTTTTCCAAACAGTGGCAGTCTAGGTCAGGGATTATATTAGCCACCTGCATCTGGTCCCTCATCTCTCGAGCTCCAGTCATTTCCTTCTACCACCTCTCCTCCAGCCCCACTCACGTACATCTTCACACTGAGCCCCTTGGCCCCACTTCATCTCGACCTATCACGAGTTCATTTCAGCCTGAGGCCCTCTGCCACCAATTTTTCTCCATTCTTGGCGGATTCCGGCGTTCAGAAGTAATCTATACTGACGGTCTGGCGGTTGCCGGTCACGTAGGCTTTGCTTATACTCATATGGGACATACCGAATTGTGCTTCCTACTGGACGACTGCAGTGTTTTCACACTGGCTTCGGTAGCTGTCTCTCGTGCCCTCGATCATATCTGTTCCTGCACTGGTGAGTGCTTTATCATCTACAGTTACTCTGTAACCAGCCGGCAAACTCTCGACCATTGTTACCCTTACCATCGATTGTTAATGGCTAGCTGGGATACCTCGTGCGCCCTCGAAAAGTGTGGACACTCGGTGACCTTTGTCTGGGCACTGGGCTGTGTTGGGATTCTGAGGAATGAACTTGCTGATAGCTTAGCCAAACTGGCTACCAGTAAGCCAAGCCGGATCTTCGATTGGTAATACACTGTCACATTTTAGGGATCTGGAGTACGGAACGGCTCAATCTGACTTCACCAAACTACAGGGCTATTACAAATGATTGAAGCGATTTCATAAATTCACTGTAGCTCCATTCATTGACATATGGTCACGACACACTACAGATACGTAGAAAAACTCATAAAGTTTTGTTTGGCTGAAGCCGCACTTCAGGTTTCTGCCGTCAGAGCGCTCGAGAGCGCAGTGAGACAAAATGGCGACAGGAGCCGAGAAAGCGTATGTCGTGCTTGAAATGCACTCACATCAGTCAGTCATAACAGTGCAACGACACTTCAGGACGAAGTTCAACCAAGATCCACCAACTGCTAACTCTATTCGGCGATGGTATGCGCAGTTTAAAGCTTCTGGATGCCTCTGTAAGGGGAAATCAACAGGTCGGCCTGCAGTGAGCGAAGAAACGGTCGAACGCGTGCGGGCAAGTTTCACGCGTAGCCCGTGGAAAATTGGCTCATGCCACAACTGGAGACCGACAGCGCCGACTTCATCTTTCAACAGGATGGTGCCCCACCGCACTTCCATCATGATGTTCGGCATTTATTAAACAGGAGATTGGAAAACCGATGGATCGGTCGTGGTGGAGATCATGATCATGGTCTCCACGCTCTCTCGACTTAACCCCATGCGATTTCTTTCTGTGGGGTTATGTGAAAGATTCAGTGTTTAAACCTCCTCTACCAAGAAAAGTGCCAGAACTGCGAGCTCGCATCAACGATGCTTTCGAACTCATTGATGGGGACATGCTGCGACGAGTGTGGGAGGAACTTGATTATCGGCTTGATGTCTGCCGAATCACTAAAGGGGCACATATCGAACATTTGTGAATGCCCAAAAAAACTTTTTGAGTTTTTGTATGTGTGTGCAAAGAATTGTGAAAATATCTCAATTAATAAAGTTATTGTAGAGCTGTGAAATCGCTTCAATCATTTGTAATAACCCTGTACACACGGTCGATAACGGAGAGTACGAATCCGTGGAGGTCCTTTGTGCAGCCTCACGTAAGGAAGCTACTGTCCTCTGCCAGCTCTACGTAGACCAATCTCGGCTGACTCGTGGTCATCTACTCCATCACCAGTACACACCACTTTGTTGTGGTTCCCATTTGCCAGTGGTCCACGTTTTGCTCAATTGTCCCAACCTAGCGACGCTGCGGCAGACTCTCAATCTGCCTGACTTGCTACCCCTGGTATTAGGAAATGATGTCTCAGTGGCTGACTTAGTTCCGCTGTGCTGTACTGGAACTGGAACTGTACAGCACTCGTGGCTGCAGAATCATGGTCGCGAAGTAGGGGCGAGGCAGTTGCACATAAGTTTTATAATCTGACGATAATTTATAGATTTGTACTTTTAGCTTGACGATGTTCACTATGGACAAACGGTAGTTACTGTTATTTTGAAGAAGCTTGGATTATCCCTGCTGAAACCTACGTAAATTCTTGGTAAACGGTGCAATTGAGGCTGTTGATTATTAAAATTTAAATAAAGTCTTTTGAAAGTATTGCGTAAACGACAATACAGGAGGCAGAGACGGAAAGCGGACTTTTTGTTGTCCAGTATACGAAGCTGCACACATTAAAGAAAATATCTAGAGGCAACTACCTGAACCGAAACTCCACAGTCAGGTTACGAACGTAGGACCAGCTGCTCGCTAGTGGCCAAACTCGTAACTATCAGTGCTGAAATCGATGTAAGTGGGGTTTTAGTTTATCTGAGGTCTGTTCTTAAGTTGCCCGAGTATACTCAGCATTTTAAGTTTGTGTTAGAATAATAAAAATGAGGTAACTTGGGGTTTCATGTTGAGGGGTCGAAACCCTTTTTATATAAGGACTTGCATCAGTATGATTAGTTACTTTCATCAGTATGATTAGTTACTTTCTTGTTTGTGCCTAACTTATCAGTCTATTTTAGCAATTACTCCTCGATAATTCTTATATGAATATGCTGATAATGCAGAAACTAAAACAAAAATGAAACAATGACTGCTATGATGAGGAGGATCATCCAATTAATTTTCCGTGCTTTTAATTTGTTTTAGTGTGGCTTATACACATTTCCTTACACCTGTCATATTATAGGCTTCTGTCAGTTTGGAAGCATTGGAACTTTGCAACATTGTAGAATGTGCGTGACAACACTGTGGGAGTAGGTACACTTTGAAGTGACACGCAGTTATGTAGAAATATATATTAGTGTCCGGCAGTCGTAGGCCAGTGGAGCAGAAACTGTTCTGATCAGGGCAGGCAGCAACGAGGTGTTTCTCTTTTCCAAAGTTTTACTGTTACTGGCAGGTTAGAAAATTAAGTGAATTGTATCTGATCTTCCAACAGATTGATACTGTTTGCTGACAGGCAAGGTTTTGTTTACTAAATTACAGAAAAAATGGGTTAGTAACACAGCTTGCCTTTTGTAGAGTGCGACATTTACCACTAGCAGATAGTTCGGCAGAGTGGCTCGAGTGGTAGGCAATAGAATCTGTGAAAATTTCCTCATCCTACTGTGTCACCTGTTTGTGTAGCTCACCATTATGTGATATCATTTCAGTAATTACAAAATCAAGTCAGGTTTATACATTGAGTAGCTATGACAGCTGGGTAATTGTGATTTGATCAAATAAGGCAATGAATGCATTGAACAGGTGCTAATCCAATGAAAGGAGTCAGGGAGTCAGAATTCTCATCCAGTGTGGTGTAATTCCATTATGACAACTTTGTTACCAGACTACATGTGGTGTTTGGTGGTCCGATGTGTCGACGGTAGGTTTGCATACATAGTATCTGGGTATCTGGGTTCGATTCCCTCCTCAGCAGTGGCTATTCATTGGCACAAACAGGTCCTATTTGCCTCCTGCAACAAAAATGTAACATTGCATCACAGTTCCAGATTTAAGTAAAACGTGATGCCCCTTCACCACTGACCAGGCGTTTGTTTGAGCCACAACACGGGTGCAAGTGGCAAGATGTAGTAACTCTGCACCAGTTACTTTACTTACGCTTGTAATTTTATTTTAGTTAAAGGTCATGTAATGATTCAGGACTCTTACTTCATCTTTTATTTGAGCTTGAGATGTTGGGTATATTCGATCTGGACTCAGACATTGTCTTTGAACTTGCAGGATTTCATGTCTTAGTGATGAGGCAGTTCCATGAATTCTTTGCCTGCTCAAGATTTGAAACTCCTCAGTGTTTCCACAAAATGAGCATGTGTGAGGCAATGGCTTAGGCACTGACAAGCCTCTGTGGATATCAAACTTATTTATACCTGGTGACCTTACTGCTAATGAGTTTGCTCCCCAATGAATTTAATTACACATGTCGTGCAATGGATTACCTTACTGAATTTTATTTCTTAAACTGTGGTAGCTTTAGTGTACATTAAAGATGAATGTTGTAGCTCACAAAATAATAAAAATGGGAAGTTTTATGAAACTACTGAATGAAACAATGGTCAATATTAGACCCCACTTCTTCCAATTTATTGTAGACTTCAGTTTAAACATAAGTACACAAAGACATGAAATCATTACATTTATTAAACCTTAATCAAAAATTAGGTTGAAGTTGATTTGAAAACATTAATACGTGATTTGAATACATTAAGGTGACATTTTAATTCACAAAAATGTCATAGTGATTGTCTAACATTACTCAGGGAGAACAGGAAGAACTATAGAAAGAACCATGTATGCACCCATTATCTGCATGGAGCACATTTTGAGTTTGAGGCTGGTAATAAATGTAATTAAATTAGAAAAACTTGGTGTTCATCCCATCAGTCAATTTGTGAATTCTGCAGTTGCCCACCGTACTTAGCATTGCCGTTCTCTATGAGTGGTGGCAGACAGTTGAAAGTGATCTGGCTTGACTGATGGCTGCTCTCCCTCAGGGCCCAGAATTGAAGCCTCTCTCTCAGCAGAAGTATCCCCTGGCGAATGTGGAATGGAAGAAGTTCCATGTTGCTCTCCCAGCAAAAAGAAGCATTTTTGTGTGTGACCCTCGTGCATAATTTTGAGTACAAATGACAGCGTTTCTTCCCATTACTGACAAGTAAGGTCCATTCTAATAATGCAACAATCGTGCTTCCGTACTGAGTGTAATCATAATTAACCAGTGGGTTTTTTGCCAGAGTTCAGAACGTGCAGCTTCTGATCCCCACCATCTGCCCTAGTCTTCATCTCAACCTTACCCAGTGGTAGCTGCTCTTATGGTTTCTCAACAACAAGGCAGTTAACTTAGCACCAGTCTGACAGCTGTCGGTGCCGTGTTCTCAAATGCAGAAGATTCAGGTGCCCTCTCCTCTTGCTCCACGCCAGAGATCTTATCTTTGCACTGCCCCACTTCCGACATTTCCCATTTTCTGCAGAGTGCAGGGCACTTCAGTACTGTGCTCCCTATCATTGTGTGCTCGCCGTGCGTCTCCTTGGCACCGGCAGACTTCCCACATTGAAAACAGTGTATAACCATACTGTCATTTAGGATACAAAGTAGGTGGCAACTCGCCAGTGGAGCTTGGCACTCGTATCGTGTACTGGTTCCATATTTGTTCCTGTCTCCTCGTCCCCCTGTGACAGTGGTGCTGTCATCTTTTTTTAGAGGACTGCAGCCTCCTCTAATAATGGCTGAACCCTGCCCCCCTCTCACACATTTTCATTCATCGTTTTATATAAATTTTTCAATTATTGTCTACTCAAATTCCCCATTCACACTCATTTGCTTTATAAAAATTGCAATGCCTCAATATTAGCACTCGCTCACTAATTGCTTATGAACTACTTTGGACATATTCCTTATTGAACACAAAATGCTTAAAATCACTGAAACTCATACTTTATGCAATTAAAGATTCACTATCATTCACACTTTTGGATGTCTATGTATAATATGAGCATTATGCCAAATTATTGTGCAATGTTTATTTCTTCTACGTAGTTCTCAAGATTTAATGATATTATTGATGCATGTTAGATTTTATCACAAATATGCAATGATTATTGCATTGACTATTAATTCGACATAAGACTGGTAGTTCCTTTGTAACAGGTTGATACTTTTGGTTCATTATTAACACCTTCAGTCCAGTACCTGTGAACCAAAACATGCAGCACATATGAAGTTCATTACTCAGTCCCTGTAAGAAAAATATAACACACAAATTTATTACAAATTTGAGTTTCTTCAATGTGCTCATCACGTGAGATAAGAAAAAATATTAAGGAGTCACAGTTTACTGGAATGAAGCCATTTTCGTTTGCAATGTAGAATTGACTTTCCATAATTGTTGGCCAAACTTACGAGTTTCATCTCAGCACAAAGTTTGTCCTGTCTTCTTCTTGTCGTGCACCAGTGTATGTTAACTCACTCACACCCTTCTCTATATTCAAATTGTTCTAGTATAATATTTAGTCACCACTGTTCTTGTATGTTCTAACTGCATACGAGATTGTTAGCTAATAAAAGTCCAGTCTTTCAATAATATTATTAAATTTAAGGAACCTTAAGCAGATAATAGTGTCCCTTCACTTGCTCAAGAGTTGGAGTATCACTTGTCACTTCATAATGAGAAGCATTACATGATAGTGAGTTCAATTACATCATCTCTTCTCCCTTAGCAAATTGATTGTGTCTTGTGCACAGTATGTTGTGCTCATTGCTCGCAGTTGTCATAATTGAATGTGTGATGTGAGTGAAGAGGAATTCATAGAGATACATGAGTAACACATAATAGATCTCTGCCAGCCGGGGTGGCCGAGCGGTTCTAGGCGCTACAGTCTTCAACCGCGCGACTGCTACGGTCGCAGGCCCGAATCCTGCCTCGGGCATGGATGTGTGTGATGTCCTTAGGTTAGTTAGGTTTAAATAGTTCTAAGTTCTAGGGGACTAATGACCTCAGAAGTTAAGTCTCATAGTGCTCAGAGCCATTTGAACCAATGGATCTCTCTATAGTGTCCTCATGCAGACCCCATCCGCCATATCTGGCTCATTTGTTGTTATGTGAGCTCTACCCATGTCGGGGAACTCTGGCTCCCACAAACAGATTAAATGAAGAATAAGCATCAATATATCATTATTGTTGTCACTGATCCGAACTTTATTTCATGAGCTCCTTCCTCTGCAGCACAGACTGAGCCCTTTTCCCACCAGTTTTCAGAAAGAGGAGCTGTAGTGGAAAGTGTGGGTGGGGAGGGCCTGGGAATTTCCGAGAGGGGGAGGGGTTAGTTAATTGGTGAATTTAATTAATTAATCAATTAATTTCATATTAAAATGGCGCTTATATTGGTGAGGAGCAGAGGGAGGGGATGGTGATTTCCCAGAGGGTGTGGCTTTGGTAGGGGGTTCTCTAGAGGTGGGATTATTCCCATGGGGTCATAAATCGACCATCTGGAGCCATAAATCTATTAACAGAACAATAGGTTAGTCAATGAATGTATACGTCCTCCCGAACGGATGCAACACTGACAAAGAAAGTGGCTCAGAAACAATGTTACCTTACTACTAAGGCCATCATGAAAGATGGTGTTCTGAAAGCAAATTAGTCAAATTAATTTACATGCCTGCTGAGGACCTGTACTCATTCGTGTCCATGATTGACAGTATAGGTTTGTTGTCAGGGTTGCACAAAGTATGTGTCCTTTAGAGAAAGACAGCAACTTTTGGTCATCAGACCACAAGGATCAAATTATCGCACATGTGCGCCTAGCCAATTCTTACGGCGTAGAGACAAACATATAAAAAATCACGAGTTCACGCTGAGCGAGCGAGGCATGCGCATAGCTGCTGACGTTTGCTGTGCTACTGGGTCCGAAGGAGAGCTGCGGTGGTGTGCTCCTGCTGTGGCGTTTGCTCAGAAGCAGTTTGTCATGCTTTGAGCTGCAGCATGGGCAAAAGAACCACGCAGAAAGAAGCAGAGAGAGCTGAGGCTACAAAGAGGCCTTCTGTCAAGCAACTCAGCGAGCATGCCAATTGGCAGAAGACCGAAGACGACTGTACACCTGTCGCTCATCTCTACACCGGCTGCAGAGGTACAGGTCGGACAGAGACGTACGACGATAGAGCCAGCTGCTGCAAACATAAGATCGGTATCGCGTCGGTCAAATATGATGCTACGATTGAGCAGTGAGTGTGGCCGACTTGAGGGCACTAAAGAGCAATGTGATCGCCCACATCTTCGAGACACTTGAGGGGAAGAAGATGCCAATGACACATCGCAGTTAGTCGACTGAGGCACTGCTCTGTAGCCTGCCGTGCACCTGTAGGGAAGAGACTCTCAAAGAACATCTACATCTATGTGATTACTCTGCTATTCACAATAAAGTGCCGGGCAGAGGGTTCAATGAACCACCTTCGAGAGGGTTCAATGAACCACCTTCAACAGTCTCTCTACCGTTCCAATCTCGAACGGCGCGCGGGAAAAACGGGCACTTAAATTTTTCTGTGCAAACCCTGATTTCTCTTATTTTATCGTGATGATCATCTCTCCCTATGTAGGTGGGTGCCAACTGAATGTTTTCGCAATCGCAGGAAAAACTGATGATTGAAATTTCACGAGAATCCGTCACAGCGAATAACGCCATTGTTTTAATGATTGCTACTTCAATTCACGTATCGTGTCTGTGGCACTATCTCCCCTATTTCGCGATAATACAAAACGATCTGCCCTTCTTTGAACTTTTTCGTTGTCATCCATCAGTCTCACCTCATGCGGATTCCACACCACACAGCAATACTCTTAATATTGTATATAATTGCTAAATATGGAGCTATTGTATCACAATACTCTGAGATGAACCTGACTGCTATACAATCTTGACCGGAAGTCTTGCCTTCATCAAGGATTGAAGCTGCTATGCGACACCGAGGAAGAGCCTTTGCATGCTGGTTTCACAGATGTGGCAGTCAAGCTGCAAAACCAGACATACATTAAGTAGCTGCCACTGGCTGTCATAGCTGTGCGAACAGCAGACGACGTCTTCATGCTGAAGAAGCAAGCTCCTAGGCTTGCCGATTCAGGTAGGAGGCCTCCCTCCAGGTGTGGACACTTAGTCCCAGTGCTTCAGGTGCCAGGATGACGATAACGGAGCAACATTTTACTGCCACACCCTGAGACGCATCAAGTGCTCTCGTGGGCACATGAGCACCTGTGACAGATGAAGAGAAGACACTCCGGCAAGTGCTCGCTACGCTGACTCACATGTCACCAAGTGGCTGCCCGGCCTTCTCTGGTCACAGCCCAGCCATGGTCAAAGGGAGACCCCAACAAAGAAGAAATCCCTCTGAAGGAAAGATGCTGGTAGACGGCGACAACACGACTGAGAGGCGAGCAGCCAACTGCAGACCACGATAGGCAGGAACATCCCACCAGGGTCAGAGCTGTGGAGGGCCGGCCACTAGCAGAGGAGCGACGGATGCTGCCTGCAGCAGGCACGCGTGACTTGCTGACGGCTGCTACCGAGCAGGTGACTGTAGCCTTCGAGGCAGCCACAGTAGCAGAGAGGGCTGCTTTCGTGGCCATCCTCACAGTGGAGACCGAGGAAGCGTGCCGCAATCTGCGTCAGTTGCACGCCGCTCTCACGAATTGACCGGCAGCAGAGGCAGAAGTGGAGCCAGCCCCAGCCACTGCCTCAACTGTGGAGCGGATAGTGCAGGAAGGAGCCATCGAGTAGACAACCACTCCCGTCGTGCTGGGGCGAACTGAGTGTAGCTTCAGTTGCCTGAGACTGCAGTCTTGTGTGTGTGTGTGTGTGTGTGTGTGTGTGTGTTGCCTGATTTCGACATGGCCTTACTGGTTGAAAGCTATATTTCTGACATTCTCTTTGGTGTGCCTATTTGCGATTCAGCATCTCCACTACATGGTGTGTACAAGGTGTATACGCGGACATGGAAAAAAAATTCCCGTATTTTTCCCGGATTTCACGCTTAAAAATACATTTTCTCCCGGGTGAAAACACACTTTTTCCGTGCTAATTGATAGTATATTTTCCCTCCGAACTGCAAAACGTATCAATCCTTTGAATGGTTATGGTTTTATACACGTGCATAGAATTTCCTGGCGCTTTAGAAAACGCAAGTGAGGGAAAAAGACACGTTTTGGAAATATATTTGATGTGCAGCAACATGCACACCGCATATTTTCCTATTGCGAAAGTATGCATTGGAATTCCACCAAACACCGCATGTTACTTCCCGAACATTGAAATCGATATTGCCATGAGCTTTTGTAAGCCAGTCATAGCTCATTTCACGTGATCTCACCAGCCGTTGACAACGGATATTCAGAGCACAGGACACGTGATGTAGTCAGCCAACAGCAACATCACTGTTAAGTAGCACGAACACACGAACAGGAAAAGTCCAAATTCATATACACAGTCTTGCTACAAGAAAATCAAAGCTTTCACATATAATATTGGTCTCTAAGGTTAATAAGCTGCAAGAGAAGCTAAACTTTCGCAGCTAATGTTGAACTTTTTTGCGCGTATTACACTTTAAGATATATCACACAAGCGTACCACTACAATTTTTAACAATGACATAAATATCTGATCTTCAAGATTCAAAATTCTTCTAAATGGCTCGTCAGCAAAGAGTTGATTTTTAAATGAGAGTCAAACGCCCTGTGATTTAAGAAATTCGTGGTACATGCTTGTACATAGTTCAACTTACATAAAAGGATATTTACTTGAAAAGTAACGCTTTTCAGACCACCATTCGGAATATTTTCCCGCGACCTGTTAGAAATGGGTTCTATAATGTTACTTAAAATCCATCTTGATTGCAAAAATTTTTTTTATTATTCATATGACCGGTTTCGGTTCATTCAGAACCATCTTCAGATCTGATATTTCAGTTACAGGAGTAACCCGTCCAAATCCAGCACCTTTCACATGCTACGTCACATGTGACGTAGCATGTCCGCGTATACACCTTGTACGTAGCATGTGAAAGGTGCTGGATTTGGATGGGTTACTCCTGTAACTGAAATATCAGATCTGAAGATGGTTCTGAATGAACCGAAACCGGTCATATGAATAATAAAAAATTTTTTTGCAATCAAGACGGATTTTAAGTAACATTATAAAATCACTGATTGCTGTTATCCCATAAGACATTATGTCTGTTTTTGCAAAGAAATGGGTTCGTTTCAGCATTTGCCAGAGAGTGCAGATAACAGACGACACTGAGCTTGCGCAGCTACCATGACGTAGGCTCAAAATCAAAATGGTTCAAATGGCTCTGAGCACTATGGGACGTAACATCTGAGGTCATCAATTCCCTAGAACTTAGAACTACTTAAACCTAACTAACCTAAGGATATCAGATGCATCCATGCCCGAGGCAGGATTCAAACCTGCGACCGTAGCAGCCGCGCGGTTCCGGACTGAAGCGCATAGAACCGCTCGGTCACCACGGCCGGCCATGACGTAGAAAGCCCGTACGTACATACGTGTAAATCATTGAAAGATCATACATTATGTCATAAAATAAACAAGACATCAGAGGATACTCCAAGAGCATCAGAAATTTCATGAACCATACTAAAATGTGCACATATAAAGTGCATACTTAAAGTGCACATTCATATGTCCAGATTCACAACGAAGTAGACATCAACCTGATACTAAACTTTTCAGTGTGGTTTTAGGGATGTAAATTTTCTTGGAGCACCAGTACTGTATTACATCATGTTTTGTTCTTTATTGTGGCATAATTCCATACGCACTAGAAGATGAAAACGTGCACTTGCAACGCAGCAAACACAGTTGAAACTAGCCAGTACTGCGGAATTAAACGACTGCCTCTGAGGAAAAGGTTAATAAAAGTCAAATTTCTTTAGCAAGCAGACCAAAAATATCTTCATTGTTCTGCAAGGCGGTAATGCTTGACTGTCAGAAAGATGGAAATAAAATAAAATTTGAAACTAATAACATATTTTAGCTTTCCGTAATTATATGACTATATTTTAATTCACTTGATAGCTCCTGGCCACACATATCTCTTTTGTTTTCATTTGATGTGAGAGTAAACTAAGGGGAAACAGCAAAATCACTAAATGTAAACACGGGTCAATACTAAAAAAAATCGAATTTTCAAAAATATGTTCATCTTGTAGCGCACATCCTTCTGAAAAGACTGAAACACAAAACTTATGTGTTCGAGAAAATATAAGACATTTTATTTGGTCTCCAGTGTGTCAAAGTGCAGTGCCACACTTGTTCATACAGCATTCTTCTATCGCACATCACTGTATGTCATTCTGTAGTACTCAACCATGTAATATTTTGTAATGGTTTTGTGTGACATAAAATTAAATATAGGATACATAAAACCAATAAAAACAAGAGAGAAGCAAGAAAGTACACATTTCTTCAAACCTTAGCTCCTAGCATTTTTTTCTCAATCTTGCTACAGCTTTACATGGCATGCTTTCCTTTCTGCGAAAAAATCTATTACCTTATCAAAGTTCGTGGAGCGTTGTGCTACATGAAAAATTGAAGTGTTATCTAATACTGAGAAAGCTGTTAATACAAGTAATACCCAAGACTGGTGTGGTCTCTCGATCTGATTACGTCTATTTTGTCACTGACTGCTAGATAAAACAAAATAGGCCTTTCTAATATTGCAGCAATTTTGTAACACATACCAAATAAACGAGACTGTTTTGGCACAAATGGTCATTTTTATAACACGACAGAATATAATTCACAAAGTACCAATGTCAAATGCATATTAGGCCTACTACAAGCAAAAAGTTTTATGTTAGGAAATAGTTTCACATTTCATTCATACACACCAGTTTCTCAAACATGAGATCTAAATCTGGTATTACAAAATTTTTATATAAATTTGGAATCGTCTTATTCTTCCATAATTTGTGTGATGTTCCCGCTTATTCTCCTTCCTCGTTCTAACAAACGACCTTGTAATGACTAATTCTGTAGCTGTTCCTGCCATTGTCAAAATCTGTACACTGATTATCGTCACTAACCCTGCCAGAATCACCGGTTTAATTATTCCGTGATTATTCTCTGTTTATGCGTTGTTACGTGTTCGTACAACACGTTTTCCGAGTTTCTTCCAGAATAGAGCATAAGCGGACGCTAGCTGGGGACTGTATAGTTGGTCCTTACTAGTGTAGCGATCTGGCCAAATATTTTCTGTCAAAATTTCATTTTCTCGCATACACGAAGAAGATAAAATGTAGTCATTCGCATCTGCTATTCCTGTTAGTCGTTTATTTCCACTCTGGTAGTATGAATCTATGGATTTCGCTTGTAATTATAATAACGCCGATCATTCGCAAACCCAATCAACCACATAATCAGACAGTGATTGGCATTCATCCGTTCAGCTTTTCTAGGCTCAGCTCGTATAATCCCGTCCTCTTTTGTCTGCGGAAAGTTTATTTCTAGATGTGACGAGGATACTCCTGACAGATACATCACGTACACTATGCACGCATTCAAAAATCAACTTATGATTCATTCAGTAATCACCTTAAAATGTATTCAAAAATATTCAAAAACCAACATGGATGCGTTTCAAAATCATATGAATAATCGATAGACCAACGTGCGCTGGATGCTATGCGCTTTGTGATACAAGTTTTTTTCCTCAAGAATTCGAATTTTGCGCCCCCTTTTCCCGGTAGCATCTAGCTGCTTGCTGAGACTGCTTATACAGCCAACAGCCACAAACAGCCTCATTGCTGTAACCAGAAGCGGGAGAATCTACTACTCAAACGCGACTCAACTGCGCAAGCGCATTAGCCTGCTCGTAACTGCTAAAACGAATCTAATGTAAACAGTTGTGACTTCACGCTCATCGGAAGCAATTTTTTGTTATGAATCATTGCATAGTGTTCCTAAAGCCTTTGACACGTTTCGCTGTTGGCAGACGTTTGCATGAGCACTGTGTGTCGTTGTTATATATGGTGGATTTCCTTCGCAATTTAAGTTATTTTCGCTTTTTTCTCTCATTTATGTTTTATTGTTGAAGTATTATTCTGCAGGAGCGGGATACAGTAATATCCTTTGTTAGTGTATCGGTTCTTACTAGTCAAAATTATAAAAATTTAACAGAAAAATAAAACAATGAAAATTTCCCGGAATTGTAAAAAATTCCTGGGTTTATGCTGGATGAAAACATTCCCGCGTCTCCCGGGTCGTATACACCCTGTGTGTAGCTACTTCCTTTTCACAATATTGAATACCTGGATTCCGTGGAGGGACTCCACGAAACCACACTGCCTGATATAACTGCATTCACCAGCAAACTCACAAACACTGCCACTTCAGATACAGAGTATAGGCATGTGGTGAATTTCTGGCAGGAGTTCAACATCTCTGGCTTAGAGGGATATACAAAATTTTACATAAAGACAGATTTGCGTTTGCTCACACACGTTTTTAAGAAATTCCAGGGTGCACACCCAGGCACATATACCCTGGACCCTGTGTTCTATTACATCGTGCTGTGGGATTTGTGGGACGCAACATTCAAAATATGTGTATTGTTATCGAATTGTTGACTGATATCGTTATGTTGCTTTTCTTCAAACACAGAAGTCGCAGGCGACTTTGCCAATGCTTCACCAGAGAGCTTCTTTTCACCCGAACGAGCTAAGGAAGTGACGTCAAAAGGACGTAGCTTACATGAAGTACATCGATCGGGGAGTACAAATCAAGTTGACATAAAAGCTTAGGCCAGCCATGGGCATTAGGGTGCAGGTGCAGACTTACACGGAGTCTCCGCAAAAATAGACTGTGTTAACCACGCAAGAAAAATTTGTAGTTAACATGTGGATAAGTCATTGAGGTTTCTCTTGTATTCTAATTAACTATACTGTGTCTGTTCAGTGATCTGTAGCAAAGTATGCATACGACCTGTCTTCCAATTGTATTTGCCAAAGTTTATGTGCTTTTCCTAGTCAATTAATGACATGCCATATTAACAGACGTAATCCAGAAAAGTGCATATAGAATCGATAAACGAGTTAACTGGTTTGTTGCAAAATAATTCATCAAAGTATGATTAAAAAACGAAAGTTGTCATAGACTCAAAGAGTTCTTTCTCTACATTTGCTGCTGTATATATGAAACGACCATGTCACTATATCATTTAGAACATTCATTCCCATGCTGTATCCGGTATTTCAGAACTGAATGTGGATGTTCAGACGACTACTTAAAAAGACTATTAAAAAAAACGTAAAAAAATTATGAAACAAATACCTGTACTCTTAAGTGAATGCTATTTTTCTGAAAATGTATGCATTGTTTTACTGTTTTCATTAAGAGCAATCTACAGTCTCCACCCAAACACATAATCATGATTCCATACATACAGTACTGTACCAATAGTGTGCAATAATGTGTTAATAAAAATTGAAAATAATATATGGCTACCTTCTGAGTGGTAGTGGGTGATTAAACAAAATTCACAACCTAAATATTCAGGTAAGTGTGTGATCTGACTGGCTGTTGGTTGGCATAATATATGCAGCTTCTGAATCTTTTTTACCCTTAGGGGAGGGGTGGGTTTATTAAACAGCAACAATTTGTATTGTGTGAAAAAAGTGCATCACTGATATTATTTCTTTGTGTACTGTATCATTTATAAAGTACTCATCTCTATTTGGAATGTATTCTCATATGCCAATACTGAATGGAAATTACCAAAGTAGTTAGCTTGTATGGAAAGTAGCTGCATAGCCCATACAAATATGTCAGTTACACAGCCACAAATATGTTTTATTTGTTTTTGCATCCAGATACTGATGGTGGAGACTGTTTTCATACAGTGACAACACTGCTTTAGTATTGATTCTGTTGTGACTTGGCAAGACAGCCAAGCCACTATGATTGGTAGCCGAAAGGCATGCGTTAAGCTCACGCAGGCTGGCGTGAGGTCTGGAACAGTTAAAGGAGTTGAGTCTAGTAAAAATAATACCTAGCTGCTGGAATACTTAACTTTAATCCATAATTGGTGAACATCGGTCTGATGGTACATGCATCACAAGATAAATAGCAAATGATAATGGCGCCTTGCTAGGTCGTAGCAAATGACGTAGCTGAAGGCTATGCTAACCTATCGTCTCGGCAAATGAGAGCGTAATTTGTCAGTGAACCATCGCTAGCAAAGTCGGCTGTACAACTGGGCGAGTGCTTAGGAAGTGTCTCTAGACCTGCCGTGTGGCGGCGCTCGGTCTGCAATCACTGACAGTGACGACACGCGTGTCCGACGTATACTAACGGACCGCGGCCGATTTAAAGGCTACCACCTAGCAAGTGTGGTGTCTGGCGGTGACACCACAGATTCTTCTTGCACCATCACAGAATTTAGTATGTGTTGTCCATTGCCGTGCCCTCAGTTTCAGAAAGGTTATTTGCAATAATTTTAGCCACACTTGTGACAGTATTTTATGCTAGGACACTGAGACCTCATTTTTTGGTAGCATAAAACCAGTCAACTTCATGGCATGAAAGTGAGATGTAAAGCAAAAGTGGCAGAGCTTGGTGTCCTCTACAGATGTAGTACAATATCAAATATCCAGTTCAGTCTGGTGTCAATCATTTTCTACTTTAGTTATTGTGATTAAAATTATGTTTGACATTTGTTAGCAAGACAGACTGTCAGGCACTTTACAGAGGTAAATTGTAACAGTAAACAGTGGCTGGACAGAATACTATTTATTCTCAGGCTCTGAACATATTCGTGTATTCATGGAGGAGATGAGGGAGCCAAAAACCAATATTGACAAAGCTCCTAGCTACACTTTTATATGATGGCATGGAGGATGGGGTGCAGATGAAGACAGTAATGGTCAGGGTACAAAAGGACAGAATTTCATGGGACTGGGCTTGTCTACTCTGTTCCCAAAGTAGTTCTCATTATTTTTTATACATCAGTTTTCTTTTCAAATACTGTCAGTACTATATAGAGGAGACTGTCATAAACTAGAGTTTATGGTTGCAGATTTTTCACTGTACCTCTAACTGGTTGTAAACTGCAGAAACACTGAACAACTAAGGTCTTTCTTAGCTCTTTCAGTTAAATAATGTACATTACAAATTCCCAAGATTATTTCTCTTTTAGTACTAGGTGAAGCAGATATGTTTCTTATCATACAAGTACTGCATAGATATATGTGTGATTTATAAACTGTCAGTTCTTACCAGCTTAAGATCGATTTTCATCTGTGTACAGGCCTACAATTACTAGTGTGCAATCATTTGTTAATTTCTTGTACATCTATACATGTTTGCACAGAATAATTACACATCCAGTCTACAATAATGAGTTACATGATTGTGTCCATGCAGCATTCCATGGTGTATTATGAGAAGCACAGCAAATGATGGTGGTCTGCACACTCTATTGTGTTGTTCAAGCACCCAGTGAATAGGTTTGTGTTATGCTTTTCAGCAAGATGATGGCCCAGCTCTAATACAGACAGTAGAGCGCTTGCTTGCGAAAGGAAAAGGTCCCGAGCTCGGTCCAGCACACAGCTTTAATCTGCCAGGAAGTTTCATATTAACACACACACCGCTGTAGAGTGAAAATTTCATTCTAGAAACATCCCCCAGGCTGTGGCTAAGCCATGTCTTCACCATACCCTTTCTTCCAGGAGTGATACTTCTGCAAGGTTCGCAGGAGAGCCTCTGTGAAGTTTGGAAGGTAGGAGACGAGGTACTGGCAGAATTACAGCTGTGAGGATGGGGCGTGAGTCGTGCTTGGGTAGCTCAGTTGGTGGAGCACTTTCCTGTGAAGGGGCAAAGGTCACGATTTCGAGTCTCGGTCAGGCACATATTTTTAATCTGCCAGGAAGTTTCAGATCAGTGCACACTTCACTGTAGAGTGAAAATTTCATTCTATGTGCTTCTAATGGTTGAAAAATGAATAATTGGTGGAATTTCACAATGTTGTAAAAGATATGTAAAAGTAAATAATAAATATTTAAAAGGTTTTAATAATGAAGAAATATCAAATTGTATAATGTATCTAGAAGCAAATAATTTATATGCTTATGCTATGAACCAATATTTACCATATGGCAGATATCACTGGAACGAACCAAACAATTTTTATTGTACAAAAATAAATGAAATTTCCAACAATTGTGAAAATGGGTAAGTATTTGAAGTAGATCTACAGTATCCAAAAGAATGACATGATGTATGTAAAGATTTACCATTAGCTCCTGAATAAAAACTTGTTCCAGGTACAAATGAAAGTAAATTAATAACTACTTTAGATAAATAGCATTATTAAGTGTTACATTACAGAAATCTTAAACAATATTTATCTTTAGGAATGCAACTTACAAAAATACATAAAGTTTAAAATTTAACAATCTGATTGGTTAAAGAAGTATATAGATCTAAACACACAGCTAAGAACTATAGCCACGAATGATTTTGACAAAGATTTCTATAAATTAATGAATAATTCTGTATTTGGAAAAACAATGGAAAATATAAGAAAGAGACAAGCTATGAAATTAATTTGAATCAGTAAAATTTGTGATAATCTTGTAGCTAAACAAAACTTTAAACATAGAACTATATTTAATGAAAATTTTGCTGCTATTCTTATGAGTAAAACTAAAATAATTTTTAATAAACCTATTTGTGTTGGATTAAGTATATGTGATATATCTAAAGAATTAATGTATGATTTTCATTATAAAATTATGAAACCTAAATTTTGGAAAATATTGAATTATGCTATCAAGATACAGATAGTTATATTTATAATTTTAAAACTGAAGATTTCTATGAAGGTATGAAATCGATGATTGATTACTTTGATACAAGTGATTATTCAACAGATGATATATATGGTATTCCACAAGTAAACAAGAAAGTTGTTGGTAAAATGAAAGATGAATGTAATTGAAAATGAATGGAAGAATTATGTGGCTTAAGAGCAAAGATGTATGCTTACAAATTTGTCGATAAAATAGAGAAAAAATCTAAAGTTATTAAAAAATTTGTTGTTAAAAACAGAGTAAGTTTAGAAGATTAAAACGATTGTTTGTTCAAGAATATAGAACAATATAGAAAAATTAATTTAAATAAAAATGAAAAACAAGAAATATATACAATTCAAGTAAACAAAACACCACTAAGTCCTCATGATAATAAAAGATATATATTGGAAAATAAAATAGATACATTACCATATGATTATTATAAAAATAATTCTATATAAAATTAATAAAATTTTTATATAAAAAGTTTTTAGATATAAATTGAATCGTTTTACAGAGATAAAATAAAATTTTACATGAGTCAAATAAATCATAAAGTTGAGTGTATAAAAAAACTATGAAGATTAAATAAATTAAACAATGGAACAATTAAAATAAAAGATGAAAGAATTAAAATCAAAGATGAAAGTACTAAAGTAAAAGAAGAAAGAATTAAATCAAAATAACTCAAATTCAAAATTTGATGGAAATATTTGATACTTATTTTTTAAAACATAATTGATTGTTCAACTTATTCTTTAAGACAGCAGAAAGTTGACTTAAGACTGCATTTTTATAAAATTAGTTTATCTTTATTTACCCAATTGTTGTATGTATTATCAAAACCTACCAATTTAACATAAGCTTTATTAACTTTATTTTTTAAACTTTTGTAAACTAAGTATACATCTGGATATTTAGTTTTTTGTAGTTCCTTTTATATCTTTTAATTTATATGTAATTGGATTAGAATGAATAACATCTTCAATTTCAAATATTTCTGTTGACCAATAAGCTGTATATCCTTTTTCAAAAAGACCTTTAAGTTTATCACCTTTATTAAATTTAGGTTCTTCATTAGATATAATATTACTTATTTTAAAATTATTTTCATTTACTTCTACTGGTTTCATTTCGTTTGTAGAATGTTTTGTATTTTTGTATTAATGAATTACATTTTTTACTAAATTTAACCATTAATAATTTCTTGTAAAGCCAATTTCTTCCACATCATTCCTTTAAGTGTTCTGTTACAATGTTCAACAATAGATACTTTTAAATCTGAAAAAGTCGAAAAAAGATTAATGTTATATCTCTTCATTAATTCTTTAAATTCTTTGTTATTGAATTCTTTACCATTATCGTCTGTAAATTATTTGGCTTTCTATCTATAAAATCTTTTTGAAACACATCAAGTACATTCTTACTTGTTTTATCTTTAATAGGTTAAAATTCTTTCTAATGGGTTTATGTAATGCATTAATTATTTTTCACAGATATTATTATTATTATTATTATTTAAACATTCATCATTTACAAAATTTCTTAACAAATTTCCTTTTTTGACATTTACATAATGTACAGGCCTTCAATTCATGGTCTTCCATTTTTAGTTAATATTCTATGTGGATTTTACATTTGAAACAATACATATGATAGTCATATTGAGTATGATTTTCCATTTATATAGATAAAAAATTTATTAAATTTTAAATTTTTTCACCAAATACAATTATATTTATTCTACAGTAACAGTTTTAACAGAATGTTTCTCTATTACAGTTATAAAATTTGATTTATGTAGCATTATTGATTGATAAATATTATTCATTTGATATAGCTTATCAGCTACACTTACTGTTACAAACAAAATCAACAAAGTTTAAATCTCTATTTATATTTTTAACAACAATAATAAACCTTTTAGGTATGAAATCATTTTCAAAATTATACATTTTTGTTCACCACCTATTATAAAAGTAAATTCAATTATTTGTTTATCACATACCTTTTCTTTAAGATTACTTAATTGTCCTAAGTATGGAGTAAAATCTGTTTCTGAAAAATAATCTGAAAAAGCTTTTTCTATATCCTTTTTTGTGAAATAATCTGAAAAAGGTTTTTCTAATTTCATGACATTATTGATAGTCAGGTTGTCATTTTGATTAATCTGATTCATTTTTTCATTGAACTATGTATTGGTTTCATAATTATTAAATTATGTTAAAATGCAAGTGCTTTCTGGTTTCGTAACATTCTTTTTCTGAAAATTGTTTGTTAACTACATCTTTCAATTAAATTGGATCATTTACATTAGCTAGTCTTCTATTTTTAAATTCAATATAACCTTAAGTTATTTTAAAAATCACATTACATAATTTTTGAAATTGTTGAATTGCAATAGTTATCTTTGGATCTATTGATGATTGTAGTTGTTTAATACTATTTTAGCATTTTCTATATTTAATGAAGATGTATTAATTACTTTTTCATTTTGTTTAATTAGATGTATCTTATTTCCAAAAATGACCTTTTATTAAATCTAAAACATTATTAAAATTACAATTTTCACAAAGCAAATCATAAAACAAATAAACATAAATGACCACCTATTAATTCATCAAAATTTAGTATTCTTTCTGTATTGTATCAAAGTTCACTTTTTCCTAAATAGTTAACTAATTGTTTTGGTATATTACCACCAAATGATTCAAAAACAACTTTTTTATAGATTCAGTCCAAAGACTGCTTTAGCTCTTGCTCAATATTTTTATAACAACAAATCAAATATGTACCAGGATTATCAGATTTATCTAAATTTACTGTACAACATTCAATTTTAAATGACTTATTTGGCAGTTCATCAATCATATATAAACAACGACAGTTTTTAATTTTTAATTATTTAGTTAATTGTTCTATATCGAAATTGGTTAATGCATTAGAATATTTATTAATTAGTTTTTGAAATTTTTTTCTTTAGTCCAGCACCAGCTGAAGCAGGCTTAAGACTGTGTCCAGTTCTTGCTTTCCTTTCCATTCTAAGTTATGTCTTTTTTGTTCTTCTAATTCTTTATCATTTTTCTTTTTATTTAATACTGCATTTGCAATTACTGCAGAACCACCAGCTAAAGAGCCAGTTGTTCCTAAATATGGTAATGCAGCTAATAATAATGGTAAAAATCCACCTTCATGTTGTGTTAATCCTTTATCTCCTTTCTTTTTTGTTAAGTTTTCAATAATTTTTAACAACAGGAATAGCTAATGTAATAATTAAATTTCCACCAAATTTCTTTTCTTTTTTATGTTTTTGTGGTTCACTTAAAAATGGTTCAATTGGATTCAATTATTCATTATTTTACTTCAATTTTATTGATTTTGGTTTAGTTTTTCCACTGGGTAGCAAAGTATAATGAATTGTAAAGTTATTCATTTATATAGTTAAATTTTAAATAATGCTTTTATATATAGTTAAAAATTTATATAGTTTAAATTTATTATGATATTTAATGTAGTTAATATTTTACAATTATTTTTTACATAGCTTCAAAATTTATAACCCCCCACCATTTTCATCAACATTAACTGCAGCACCAGCTGAAGCAGTCATAGCTGCACCCATACCTAATTTACATTTTTCATACATTATTCCTCTAACTGCTGTTGGTGCTACTATTTCACCAAAGTAAGTACCATTTGCATACATTCCTTATTTTGCAGTTAACTGAACTTCTTTATCAGCTATATGTCTTCTTCGTAAAAAGTTATTATCTCTATAACCAATATCATTTTTTTACAATCTTCATCTAGTGGATTTATACCTTTATCATGTATAGCTAATCCATTTATAATAATTATATTAATAATAATTATAACCTGGAAGATGCATTTCAAATAGTAGTTTGTTAATTAAGTATTTAGTAATTCTTTTCCATATTTATCTCTTTTCCAAAATGTATGTGGATGATTATCCAAAAAAGTAATTAAATATGGAATTCCTTTCGGATTATCAATTTAAAATCACTAAATTTATTTGCTCACATTTGTGCAATACTGACTTTTTCATTGTGATAATTTTTATTTCCAACAATTTCTACCCCATGAATTAATACTAATCTATGAATTAATTGCCTAACATTATTTAACAAAACATATTCAATTCATCCATCGGTATATTTTTTAATTAAACCTTTACCTTTTCGTTCTGGAGAACTACTATGTGTAGAATCCATAGTTCGTTATCTTAAATTTGGAAAATTAACATCAACAATTCCTTATAATAATTTTTATATTTATTACTTGATCTTAATTTGTTTGGATTATTATCAGAATATAATGCTCCTGAATTAAATATTATATCTGCATAATTTGATAAATCTACAGAAATGAAACTTTTTATTTAAAACTTCCATAGTAATATGTTTTTCAGTTAAGAGTTTCATTAATCCATCTGTACCTTCATGAGTCTCATCACCAATTTTTAAATTATCAGCATTAAATTGTACAGGTAAATTACCAACAAATTTAAATATTCCAACAGTTTTTAAACCAAATACTTTATCTTCAGTATAATTAATATATTTTAACATTATTCAACTAACATTTATATATTTACTTTCATTTATATTTTTACATTTATTTATACATTTTATTTCTATTTTCATTTATATTTTTATTTTTATTTTCTTCTTGATATTTATTTAATATATCAGTAATTTCTGTTTCACTTAATGGATAATTATATTTTCCAGGGATATCATCAGACCAATGTTTTAAGGGTTTAATTCGTGATAAAACTCCAAAATCGTATATATCATGGTGATATGGAATGCTTTGTTTTTCAACTTCCCTATTTCCTCCAATTGCTTTTAAAACATTATCACCTAAACCTTCAATACCTTGTTTTACTTTTTCAATAGCAGCAATAACAGGTCATCATCTTTTTTATATTTTTCATATTGTGTTCTTTGATGCTTTTTCAAAAGTTTAAATTTTTCTTTTAATTCATCAGCTTTCTTTCTATTTTGTTTAGCTTTTTTGACATTTTTTTCATCATACTTTGCAAACATTTATTAAGGAAGAATAAACATTAATTATGTTTATGTTTAACATCCATGTTTATCGTTTATGTTTACGTTTAAGTTTACATTTAATGTTTATTTTATGTTTATACTTATACTTACCATATATGTTTAACATTTACGTTTATGTTTAATGTTTATGTTTTGTTTTGTTTTAATGTTTAACATTAATGTTAATGTTATAATGATTAGTGATTATGTTTTTAAGAAATCTTGTATTTGACTTCCAAACTTACCTTCATTTGGTTGTCTAGATATATCTACTGTTAAAACACCAAATTCGTCATTACAACATTTCCTACAAATTTCTTTAAAATTATCAAACTTTAAATCTCCACCAACAAACTCATGCTAAATATGATTTAAATTTGTATGATCTTGTCCAAATATAGTTAAAAAATTTAAATTGTCTCTAACTGTTTTGGTATTTTTAATATCATTCAGCTAAATAAAAACAATCTATACCTTTGTGGCAGCCTATAGTAAAATAATCTTTAACAATATCTTAATTTTCTAAAATAAAATCATAAAATACTACAACTTAATTACTTTCACATTTTTCTATAGGGTTAATTTCTTCATTATTTTCAATAAAACTAACAATATTTTCCTTAATTCTATCTTCAATTTTTTTCATTGTTTTATCAATTCTTGATACTTTGGTTGTTCTAAACTTTTTGAATAAATAGACAAATGTTTAATTTTGTTCCAATTTAACCATCCTGGAGCAAAAATATAATTATCAATCATTAATTCTGTTTTTCCACACCACTTGTCCAATTAATGCACATCTTACAGTATTTGGTAAAAGTTTTCCATGTTTGTATTTTGAATTATTTTCTGGAAATCTTACTTTAGCTTCGCAATCTGTTTTGTTCATTTATTTAATAATTTTTTTATTTATTTATAATTTCAGTTATTTATATTTTTACACTTATTTATATATTTCATTATTTTATAATTTTTATATTTATTAATAATTTTTCAGTAGTAAATGAGCCGTTTATTTCAACTTACTGGTGAATCTTCTATACCTAGAAAAAGATTAACTGTTCCAATAGATTATAATTATACTAATGTTTCATTAGTTGGTTTTTATTCTACTTTTTTAACACAATATATTTCAACAAAAAATAATAAATTTTATTGTTATGGTGAAACAATAGCAATTCCTGTAGGCCAATATAGTTTTTAAAATTTTTTAAAAATTTATACATTTAAAAGAACGTAATATACACATTAAAGCAGATGAAATTTTAAGCTGAAATGTTATTGAAAGTGATGTAAAACTGTATATGGGTATAAAAGATATTATTGGCTATTTACTTGGTTTTAATAATCAAGTTGTTTTAGCTAATGTAAAAGATGTAGCTACAGGTGTTCCTAAAACAATTCCTTTTGAATTAATAAATATAAATTTTTATCTTCCTAATGAATTGTATGTAAAACATAATGAACATTTTCATAAAGAAACTAACATTATTGCTTCATTTTAACATAATGCAGAAAATTGGTGGAGTAATAATTTATGAAACAAAATATCCTATAAATGTTCCGATTTTTAATACAATTCAGAATTTAGTTGTTACTATAACTGATGAAAATGATATTTAAATTGACTTTAATGATGCTACTGTAACAGTTATTTTAAAAATATCTTAGTTGCAAACTTAAGTCTGCTTTAGCTGATGGTAATAAATTTTTTCCATGATAAATAATAATTTCTTAAACTATGTTAGACTGTGTGATGAATAAAGTTGAAAGTTATCAGTTTTACTCATTGCCTGTTAATGAAAAAACTAAAAATAATGTAAATGTTCCTAACAAAGATACAGAAATTGAAATAAATATTGCTGATGGTTGGATACATCCAAATCATGCACAATTATACATGAATTTTAGTATTATTATGATGGTACAGATTATCCAACTTATGATGGAAAATAAAATAAAAAATTAATTTATAATTATGTAGCTAAATTGTATGAGTTTGTGCCAACAACATAAAAGAAATTATATGTTATCTAGAATTCAACATCCTTTTATTTCATCAACTGGTTTATTACATTTAACTTCATCTGTTACTGAGAAAATAAGTTGAGAAAGTCGTATTCATAATACAGGAAAAATAAATTGCAGAATATGTATTTGAAAAATGGTAGAAATGAAGTATTTCCTCAAGAAATGTCGAACATTAATCCACTAAATAATTTTCTAAAAGCATATAATGCATATTTAGATTTTAAACGAATTACTTTACTAAAATCAGATATTAATATTAGTCCATTTAGTTTTACAACTAATTATCCAATTTATGTAATCAATATGACATGTGGAAAGAATGTTGTAACTACACAAAAAACAACTATGAAACTTTGTGCAACTTTTAATGATAAAATTCCAAATGGTACGGTTGCTTATGTAATTATGTATGTTAAAAAGAATCTTACATATGATGCACAACATAGAATACTTACTGAAAATTTTTCATTATTAACATTTGCTTCTATATAAATGAATGAAAAACTTCAAAATTTTAAAAATGTTAACTTCATGTTGATATACATTTCTAAAACATTTCAAGAAAGATATAAAAATAAAAAGTGATTTTTAAAAATAACTTACCTTTTTTAACTAATTGTTTTTAATTATATACTTACATTCAAAATGCGATTTTTAAAATAATGTACTTTGTTAATTTATTCATTTTATTTATTTTCTTATTGTTATCCGTTTTTTGTTGTACATATCATTTTTAATATAATTTACTTTTGTTAACTAATTCATTTTAATTACTTTCATAAAAATTGTTTTCAAAAAGTAGCTGAAACTAGGTAGGTGAAAGCAAAGTAAAGTATTTTTCTTACACATCTGAAAGTAAAGTATTTTTCTTACATACCTGAATGTGGTAGAACTGTAAATAAGTATTATCTCAAGAAACATTTACGAACAACAAATCATAATAATCTAATGGACACATAAAGTAAAAAGTAAATAAAAGGCACTGCTGGCGGCTCACCTCCAACTGTGCAACGCTACACGCTGTTCACATCCAGCTGCCCAACACTACAATGGCAGACAACAATGCAAACTAGCCACAGACTGCACACAGCACAGCCAGTGATTTTCATACAGAGAGCGCTACGTAACATTGCCAATAAGAAAACATAAACAGCCTACTTACACTACTAGGAAAAATATGGAAATAGATTCATATTCTCTGTATCACACAAATCCTATAGTTCAATATGCTTGTCTATAACATTTCATTCACCTTTTATTGAAGTAATGCTGTAGAGAATTTTTATATATTTGTAGTACTACTGCACTCAAGCCAACCTGTACAATATACATTTTGCAAATCCGATTTTCATCCATAAGGAAGTCTTTTTTAATGTCTCAGTGAATTGCAAAAAGAAATTGTTACACTGTGTCACTGATAACTACACTGATTCTTAAATGGACAATATTGGTTGACAATAACTTGAAAAATTATTTTGATACGCTTTCCATGTAACATGATTGCCTCATGGACCAATCACATCATAGTGTTAGCACAAATTTGGTAAACACTTACATGAAGCAGGAATTTGCTCAATGACGTACTTTCCAGTGAATGTTTCTTCTGAATCTGTATTTCTGAAGTCAAACAATCTATACTAGGGAATAAGTTTTCTCTTTTGCAGATTTTAAATAAGCTAATGTTTCAGTGAACCATAAGTATACCTGAAAACCAGTGCAATTATTAAAGAAAAACTAAATAATACTGGTCTAATGTAAAGTTTAGGCAAAATTTTCACGAAAGTTTGCAATTTAAACAAGAATGTGACAAGGAGGTGGCGTGTCTCTGTTACCTTACAACTCCGTCTCATAAGAATCGAAAACTTGAGCAATTCAGAGCTTAAAACGGACCAATCATTCAAGTTAAGAACTAATAACATAATAATCTGCTTAGCTCTTGCATACAAACTAGTAATTCCGTGTTTGAACATACAAACAGAACGAAAAAAATATATATTCTTAACTGTGCATTGCATGTAATGAGCATTGGAAGTCCTTGAAGGTCTTACTGCTTAAATTTTCTTGTAATTCTTGATTTAATTTCAAACTCCTTTCCAGTATTCTTCCGCTTACCATCTGGCATCCCTCTTATCAAATCCACACTAAATTGTTTTTCAGGATTTTTGCACAGTTCAAAATATTTTCCAAAACACAATTAATGCATACGCAGTTCTTTAGAAGCCCCTTACAGTTATACATGTTTTGAATTCCATATTGACTTCTACATTCATTTAGGAGCCATTATTAATTGAGTAATAATTGTAGTAGAGGCAGTTGTGGTATTACCAGTAGCAGCAGCAGTAGTAAATGTAGTAGTAGTATAAGAGACAAAATCATGGTAATCACCTTCATTTATTAGAGATGTCGATAAACCTTTGAGATTTTCGCAATCACATGATTTATTGTTACACAATATTTTTGTTCAGTTCAAATGGTTCAAATGGCTCTGAGCACTATGGGACTCAACATCTTAGGTCATAAGTCCCCTAGAACTTAGAACTACTTAAACCTAACTAACCTAAGGGCATCACACACACCCATGCCCGAGGCAGGATTCGAACCTGCGACCGTAGCAGTCCCGCAGTTCCGAACTGCAGCGCCAGAACCGCTAGACCACCGCGGCCGGCACTTTTGTTCAGTGCTGTTACGGTCACCATCATGGTTAATTTAGTTTATTTGTTGCCTCATTGCTGGTAATGCTGCCATCGTGAATTGTTTAGTTTTGCATTAGCGGTCGGTCGAGTAATACATATTTTTTATTGCTTTATCAAGAAAAATAAGAGACTCAGTGTGTGCAATAGCTGCTAATTTTGATAGTGTTCCCACTCAGTGGTTTGAAGAAGCCAATTCATGCGAAGAAGGAAGTATTTTTCAAGATAAAAGTAGTGAAGAATCAGACTTTGAACATGTTGATATGAATGTTCTCTAAGAGTAGATTATTTCAGATAGTGTTACTTCATCAGAGACTGAAAATGGAGTTCCACATCAACAACTCGGAGATACCAGCACAAACACCAATCTCAATGGAACCATTTGGAATTTAGATCCTCCTGCAACTTCTTGTACACGTCTTCACAATATCATACAGAAGGCACCCGCTCCAGCTTTTGGTTATGTAATGCTACGTCTTCATATGCTTTAGATGAAATAGTCTACATGGGAAGGAAGCCACATGAACCTGTTTAGAAAAATCTTAGACTGAATTTGGTGGAAGATCTTGCTAAAAGTATAGAAAGATCTTCCAAAAATATTGCAGTTGACAGTATTCAGCTGGCAGAAGAGATGCTTCAGAAGCAAATTACGATGGTGGGAATCCTCAAACAAAACAAAGCGGAAATTCCCAGTGAGCTGAAACCGTCGCTGTCAGGGGAAGTGCATTTATCATTTTTTGCCTTTAGAGTGAAATCACAAAGGTGAGGTATGTTGCCAAAAACAAAAAAATGAGTAGTTCTCATTAGCAGAATGAATCACAAAAAAGACACGCAAAAAAGTTCTACAGAAGAAGATGGTCATTTGCATTATGGATGAATATGACAGTTGTCGCAGCCATGAACACTGAAGTTTTATTTTCTGCACACCATCCGACATATCATAGTACAAGACCCAAAAGGAGGCATTTGTTCCTAAGAGATTCAGTAGAGCAAATAGACCACTAATGGAACTTCGTACTCATATCACCTATTCCCCCCCCCCCCCCCCCCGAAGAAAAGCTTGTGTCACGAGAAAAAGAGTAACTATTCTAATCTTGTTTATAAAAGGAC
The DNA here is from genome assembly GCF_023864275.1 of Schistocerca cancellata. Taxonomy (NCBI): domain Eukaryota; kingdom Metazoa; phylum Arthropoda; class Insecta; order Orthoptera; family Acrididae; genus Schistocerca; species Schistocerca cancellata. Next base: position 157,570,338 of record NC_064635.1, on the reverse strand, counting down.
AGGTACACGTTTTGAGCCCAAAGTTTTATACGCTATGGAAAAAGAGCTTAAGTTTCTCTGTATTTCAGCAAAACCATTTAAGAGACAAGCCTCTTAAATATTATTTATGAGATTCATTGTGACAAAATTCAAACAGCTTTAACCTTATGGAAGAAATTTACAGTAGAAACTCTATAACATGATCATCAAATCATAGTTTCTTGTGATTCTGTAATATGCGTTTTGTAAAAAAAATAGGCATTGAACTAATCCGAAAGAGAACTAGGCAAGTTGTGAAGTTCTACAAACCTCGCAGCAAAGATAAAAAAGGAACAACCAGCGGAAAAAATGCTTCTTTCGGAGAACATTGGCGAATATGTTCAACTTTCACTAAATTCTGACAGAGAAGTGGGGAAACAGTTGCGCCTCAGTCCTCAGTCTGTCTTCTTCAGCCTCGGGCAGGGATGTTGTGATGCCCTTAGGTTAGTTAGGTTTAAGTAGTTCAAAGTCTAGGGGACTGATGACCTCAGATGTTAAGTCCCATAGTGCTTAGAGCCATTTGAACCATTTTTTTGTCTTCTCCAACAAAAAATTTGGGATACGAACAAATCCTTTTAGCCAGTCTCTCTTTGCAGTTAATCCTTCATACTCTGCATCTCTCTCTCTCTCTCTCTCTCTCTCTCTCTGCCACTGTCTATATACGTCTCAGTTTTCTCCCATTCATTTACAGTGTGTTGTGTTGCCACTGTCTCTTCTTTCACTTACATTGTCCTCTTTGTCTTTCTTTCCCCCTGCCATTGTCATCAGCATATTTATGGCAGCTAAAAATTCTGAGGACACTGAATTTATTTTATCCCTCAATACCCACAAGTTTAAAATTTTGGTAAAAATGCGCCCTTCCCTACACCTATGTGTTAAAGTTCGCTGTCTGTGGGGGTCCAGACCACCTAAACTATATATGGTCTCCACTCATCTGTACTTTTCATTTCCCCTGTCTCCTCTTTCATTTGCTCCCACTACTACTACCTTCACAATCTCTCATTCCTTTTGCTGCTATTTTCACCCACGTCTCTTTCTCTTTCATTGACACTCCTGCTTTCGCTGTCTTTTCTCTCTTTCTCTCCTACTAGCACTGCCTCCTCTCTCTTTCACTGTCACTCGCTCTCTACTACCTCTTTCAGCATCAAAAAGTGCAAATGTGTTTGTATGCCAACACTTCTGGCGAACAAGGCGGCATAAGGATTGAGGCAGCTATTTGCCCACTTTTCTGTTAGAGTCTTTTAAAAAGTAACATATTCACCTACTTTTACCCTCCAACAGGAACATTTTTCCAATGATTTCATTCTTTTCCCATCTACAGCAGGGTACAGTACTTATACAAAATGAATTTTGTAGATCACTAAAGTTTTTGCATTTTATTTATATACTTCGACACATTTATATACGTTGACATATATAAACAGCAAATAAGAATGCATTACACAAGGGTAACACACAATCGTTTGCTTTACTTTGTTCTTATATCACAGTTCAATGAAAACGCTCAGCTTAAATTTGTATCTTTAAAAGAGCAAAAATATTGTCAGACATATTTTAATTAGTTTGCAAATTTTTGCAGATTTATGTAATTTTTAGGAGTCATTTTAAGTCATGTTAAGAGCCTTTTACTCCATTTTTGTCATTGTGGTACCACTTTGTGCATATTTGTAAATGCATGACATGGAGAGACATCACGTCAAAGTTTTATTGCTGAAAAAAAGGTGACTAAAAACATATTTTGGTGACCTGAGAACCTTTGCGATTGCACTGTTACCCTTGCCATGCGTTCATTATGTCAATTTAAACTATATTTTATATCATCATGCATATCTTACGTGCAAATGTATAATAAATTTGGACCTCGGGATTTCGATGACGAATAATGATATCGAGTAAAGTTTCTAGGTTCCTGGAGAATATCACCTTAAGAACGTGTGGTCAAATTTCGACTATCTGTCATTAATAGAAACTATAGAAATGGCCATCTCCGCTATTGGTACTTTTTGTACCCAAGAATCGTCGTTTTCCGAGGTTTTCTCAAGAACCGCACATGAACAAATGGTGCTTCGATCTACTACATCATATTCCGCAAGCCACCTAATGGTGCGTGGCGGAAGGTACTTTTGGTACCACTATCTGATCCATCCAACACTGTTCGACTCGCGACTAGTGCGTGGGAAAGTGGCTCTGAGCATTATGCGACTTAACTTCTGAGGTCATCAGTCGCCTAGAACTTAGAACTAATTAAACCTAACTAACCTAAGGACATCACACACACCCATGCCCGCGGCAGGATTCGAACCTGCGACCGGAGCGGTCGCTCGGCTCCAGACTGTAGCGCCTAGAACCACACGGCCACTCCGGCCGGCAGTGCGTGGGAAGAATGATTGTCGGTAAGCCTCTGTATTGGCTCTAATTTCTCGAAATCTCTCCTCGTGGTCAATACGCGAGATGTATGTGCGTGTGTGTGTGTGTGTGGGTGGGGGGGGGGGGGGGAGTAATATGTTGTCCCACACCTCCTGCAAAGTGCTGTCCCGAAATTTCAATAGTAAACCTCTCTGTGATGCACAACGCCTATCTTGTAACGTCTGCCAGCAGAGTTTGGATAGATGAACAATACTCAGTAATCGGGCGAACAAGCGTCTTATAAGGCACTTCTTTCGTGGATGAGTTAAATTTCCTTAAGATTCTTTCGATGAATCTGAGTCTGGTATCTGCTTTTGCCACTATCTGTTTTATGTGATCATTCCACTTAAGGTCGCTCTGGATAGTTACGCCTAGATATTTTACGGTAGACGCTGTCTCCAGCTGTTTGTCATCAGTAGTGTAGCTGTACAGTAGTGGATTTCTTTTCCTATGTAGGCGCAATATATTGTATTTATTTTCGTTCATAGTCAACTGCCAGAACACCATTCGTCAAGTCTGTGCATGCCGTTCTGCAAATTCTTACTATCTTCTGGCGTTGCTAGTTTGCTACAGACAACTGCACCATCTGCGAATAGCTTTAAAGAGCAGCCTACACTTTCTAGCAAATCATTTATACACAAGGTGATTATAATTACAGTTAAACTTTCAAAAAACACCACTGGTCAGAATGGCGTCAAATTTCAATGGAATATTATCGGAGAAGCGGGCTAACGTATGGAGCAAGAAGAAAAAAATTGAAAATTTATCAATAGATGGCGCTGTATGTGTTATAATACGTAAATTAAAACACCTGTCATGCGCACTACCCACTGAAGTTGGTATAAACAGGCCGGGTACACGGCTTTTCCTCTTTTCGCGCCTGCGACGTTCGCCATGACAGTCCCAATGCAGGATCGCGTGCTGCTTGTAAAGCTGTATTACAAGAATGATGACTGCACACGTCGCTCTGCAGAAGTTACGGACACTGTAGGGTTTGAAAAACGGCGTTGGTTCGATGACTGCCGTGGGTCTGGAGAAAATGATTCGAAAATTCGAAAAGATGGGTTCTTTTAGTGTGCAGCCTGATAGAGGGAGGAAACGAATTGATTCGACGTCAGTGGAAGCAGTGGTCACAGAAATGCGGGAGGAGAGGAGTGGTGGTGTGCAAACATATAGTGTACGGAGAATTGCCCGAACATTGGACATACCCGTGACAGGGTGCGTAAAATCCTACGAAACATCCTTCTATGCTATCTTCGGGAGGACGACGGTTCAATCCCGCGTCCGGCCATCCTGATTTAGGTTTTCCGTGATTTCCCTAAATCACTCCAGGAAAATGCCGGGATGGTTCCTCTGAAAGGGCACGGCCGACTTCCTTCCCAATCCTTCCCTAATCCGATGAGACCGATGACCACGCTGTCTGGTCTCCTTCCTCAAACCAACCAACCTTCTATGCTATCCATTCAAAATTACCCATGTGCACGAGTTGCTTCCTGTTGACCTTTGCTTTAGAATTTCTTGCTCGCATGGAAGTGGACAATGATTGGCTGTGGAAGATTTTGTGGACAGGATATGTCAATAGACAGAATTGTCGAAAATGGGCAACGGAAAATCCACTTGAAAATCAGCCAGTACCACTTCATCCTGATAAGGTCACTGTGTGGTGCGGGTTTACGGCATCGTTTCTCATAGGGCCACATTTTTTAGAAGATACAGATGCTTCCGCTCCTATTTCCTGTACCGTCACTGGTAAGAACTATGAGTAACCACGTCTTTCCAGCTCTCGAACAGCTTAGATGGGATCGTTTTTATGCAAATTCAGTTAAGGAAGTGCTGAAGCGCCATTTCGGAAATGCTAGAATTATCAGCTGTCATCTCCCTACAGCCTGGCCATCCCGGTCACCTGATCTTAATCCGTGTGACTTCTGGCTGTGGGGCTGTCTGAAAGATGCTGTGTTCAGTGTTCCGATTGCAAACTTATCTGCTCTGAAGGCACGCATTGCGCAACACTTTCTGAACGTGACCCCGAAACTCTTCGATCAGTTGTGGTACACGCAATTTCTCGATTTCAGCTTGTAGAAAACGGTGGACAGCATATTGAACATGTTTTGCGCCAATCACACGGACATTAATAATCCGATTTGATTTTGATCGATGCTTTTTATGAGGTTTTTGGCCTCAGGACAATTAAAAACCGATTTTTCCCATCCCATGTGATATGACCTTACCGTGGTGTATGGGCTTACGTAACTAACAGTACCACGCCTGTACACCCATGCACACTGAGTGGTACAGTTTGTTTAACGTCAAACGTACACCTTAGGCATTGCTGTATGATTCATTTGTCATTTGTAGTCGACCACTATTAAATTATGGTGCTTACAGCTCCATCTATTGCTACATTTTGTAACTATTTATTTTTCTTCTACCATACGTTTTCTCCCTTCTCTGATAATATACCGGTGCAATTTGACATTACTCTGACCAGTGGAGTTATTTCCACAGTGGTTTGAAAGCTTAACTTCAATTATTATCACACTTCCCTGTGGTACTCCGGATATTACCTTTACATCTGTCGATTTTGTTCCGTTAAGAACGACATATTGAGCTCTATCTGCAAGAAAGTCTTCAATCTGTAACCGCCCTGTTAAATTTTTAAAAGCTTAGTCAGTCAGCGTCGTAATTTTGAAATGATAGTTCGTATGGATGTCGCGTGATAAATATTTCGCATGAAGAACCGTTCCGACACAGGCAATGGTCAATTGTAGAAACTAAGTCACTGAATATTAAAAGTAATTTTACTAAGGAACACACCCAACTGACTACCCAAAATAAGAGGGCACGTACATTCGCGAGTGAGTGGTTCAAATAAGAATTAATACTGTAAGAGAAATGGGTTATACGTATAGTTACGTCGGTACACACTCGGTTGTATGCGAATGTACGATCACGATAGAGGAACGTACATTCTAAGTACCATCATTCCCCGTGGATTGGGTAAAAATAATTGTGGTTAAAATGCATTTACTCATCTCAAAAAGAAAATAATCGAACTTAGTAATTAAATGAAAAGAAAGACTGCAGGATCTGAATGTCGCCGCAGATAAGACCAAAATATTAAAATTGACGTACTTCCATTATTGAGTAGAGCCGTCGTGAAGATCGTCGCCTCCATCTAAATTCTCCATAGAAAATTAAAATAATAATAACCTTCCAGAGTTACAGGAGTTGGGATCCATGGTATCGTAAATAAAAAAGTCCCTTTGTTTCAGCACTTGCTTTCATTATTTAGCACAATATTACTAGTAATTACACAGCACGTCTTACCACCAGGACATGAGAGCAACAAAAGGTAACTATTACCAGAACCAATGAACGAAGATCGTAAATCTTCTTTAGTCCATCAGTGTCAAATACTTTTCAAATTAATCTTCATCTACATCTACATCTACATTTATACTCCGCAAGCCACCCAACGGTGTGTGGCGGAGGGCACTTTACGTGCCACTGTCATTATCTCCCTTTCCTGTTCCAGTCGCGTATGGTTCGCGGGAAGAACGACTGTCTGAAAGCCTCTGTGCGCGCTCTAATCTCTCTAATTTTACATTCGTGATCTCCTCGGGAGGTATAAGTAGGGGGAAGCAATATATTCGATACCTCATCCAGAAACGCACCCTCTCGAAACCTGGACAGCAAGCTACACCGCGATGCAGAGCGCCTCTCTTGCAGAGTCTGCCACTTGAGTTTGTTAAACATCTCCGTAACGCTATCACGGTTACCAAATAACCCTGTGACGAAACGCGCCGCTCTTCTTTGGACCTTCTCTATCTCCTCCGTCAACCCGATCTGGTACGGATCCCACACTGATGAGCAATACTCAAGTATAGGTCGAACGAGTGTTTTGTAAGCCACCTCCTTTGTTGATGGACTACATTTTCTAAGGACTCTCCCAATGAATCTCAACCTAGTACCCGCCTTACCAACAATTAATTTTATATGATCATTCCACTTCAAATCGTTCCGCACGCATACTCCCAGATATTTTACAGAAGTAACTGCTACCAGTGTTTCTTCCGCTATCATATAATCATACAATAAAGGATCCTTCTTTCTATGTATTCGCAATACATTACATTTGTCTATATTAAGGGTCAGTTGCCACTCCCTGCACCAAGTGCCTATCCGCTGCAGATCTTCCTGCATTTCGCTACAATTTTCTAATGCTGCAACTTCTCTGTATACTACAGCATCATCCGCGAAAAGCCGCATGGAACTTCCGACACTATCTACTAGGTCATTTATATATATTGTGAAAAGCAATGGTCCCATAACACTCCCCTGTGGCACGCCAGAGGTTACTTTAACGTCTGTAGACGTCTCTCCGTTGATAACAACATGCTGTGTTCTGTTTGCTAAAAACTCTTCAATCCAGCCACACAGCTGGTCTGATATTCCGTAGGCTCTTACTTTGTTTATCAGGCGACAGTGCGGAACTGTATCGAACGCCTTCCGGAAGTCAAGAAAAATAGCATCTACCTGGGAGCCCGTATCTAATATTTTCTGGGTCTCATGAACAAATAAAGCGAGTTGGGTTTCACACGATCGCTGTTTCCGGAATCCATGTTGATTCCTACATAGTAGATTCTGAGTTTCCAAAAACGACATGATACTCGAGCAAAAGACATGTTCTAAAATTCTACAACAGATCGACGTCAGAGATATAGGTCTATAGTTTTTCGCATCTGCTCGACGACCCTTCTTGAAGACTGGGACTACCTGTGCTCTTTTCCAATCATTTGGAACCTTCTGTTCCTCTAGAGACTTGCGGTACACGGCTGTTAGAAAGGGGGCAAGTTCTTTCGCGTACTCTGTGTAGAATCGAATTGGTATCCCGTCAGGTCCAGTGGACTTTCCTCTGTTGAGTGATTCCAATTGCTTTTCTATTCCTTGGACACTTATTTCGATGTCAGCCATTTTTTCGTTGGTGCGAGGATTTAGAGAAGGAACTGCAGTGCGGTCTTCCTCTGTGAAACAGCTTTGGAAAAAGGTGTTTAGTATTTCAGCTTTACGCTTGTCATCCTCTGTTTCAATGCCATCATCATCCCGGAGTGTCTGGACACGATGTTTCGAGCCACTTACTGATTTAACGTAAGACCAGAACTTCCTAGGATTTTCTGTCAAGTCGGTACCTAGTATTTTACTTTCGAATTCACTGAACGCTTCACGCATAGCCCTCCTTACGCTAACTTTGACATCGTTTAGCTTCTGTTTGTCTGAGAGGTTTTGGCTGCGTTTAAACTTGGAGTGAAGCTCTCTTTGCTTTCGCAGTAGTTTCCTAACTTTGTTGTTGTACCACGGTGGGTTTTTCCCGTCCCTCACAGTTTGGTATGAGAGTCGAATTATTATGTGTACATTTATCAATGAGAAAAAAATTGTTAAGTTCCTTTATATCACCCCCTTGGGTGAACTGTCTCAAGAAATGTCAACTTCTGGGCAATAAACCCAACCAATTTACGCACTGACAGTCCTTTCACTCCTTTACACACGTCATTGAAGTGTCTTTTAAGGGATTTCTTATCACCACTTTGCTTACATAGTTTTGGTACTGGCCCTGGCACGTAGCAATGAAAACAGAACATACACACTAGGGTACACAAAATTTACACTAACTTACATACCATACACAAAAATTACTGCATCGTCCTATACGTCAAATACATTATTATTACATTACATTATATACAAGTCCATTGTTCAGTTCTTTACGACTGTTTTCAGCGTCATTGTTAATGTGTACAAATAACATTTTCCGTAGCACGTTGAAAACAATATTACATTTCACAAGTCTTTTCTATGATTCTACAATTACATTTTTCGTGAAAATAAAAAAAAAGCATTCACAAGAACGTCGCATATTTTTGAGTGTCGATCCAGGGTATAGGGTTAGCAAGGGTATCTGGAGTGGTAAGTCTGATAAATTCTTCCTCAAAATTGCTTATGCTCCCCACTACGTCCCTCTTTTATACCATTATCTATTTGATAGCGTCCCAGTTTATGTCCTTTATGGCTTTTTATCGTTGTCTCATCACGGGCGAAATAAACATATACCAAATAAAATTCACAGAGATTAGTGCTTAGTCTAACTTAACCCTAACATATATTATACATAAACATAGGTATTGTTCCGACTTAAGTTCAACGAACAACCGGCCGGAGTGGCCGAGCGGTTCTAGGCGCTACAGTCTGGAACCGCGCGACCGCTACAGTCGCAGGTTCGAATCCCGCCTCGAGCTTGGATGTGTGTGATGTCCTTAGGTTAGTTAGGTTTAAGTAGTTCTAAGTTGTAGGGGACTGATGACCTCAGAGCCATTCAACGAACATGGGTGTGGTTTTTATTTCGTAACGTGGGACGTAGATCATGAGCTGTAGTGGTAAGACTTTATGAGGTGGGTCAGGAAATTGTGTCTCTAGATCTCTTTGCACTTTGGTGAGTGTCCATTTGAAGGCAAACTTTGCTTTCCGTTCAAATTGTCCTCCTGCTTCGCGCCGTCAGTCAATAATAACAACCACACACGCAACAATGAGTCTGGCAGCACGCTACTCACCGTTTGGCGTCCAGTAGCCGTGAACCCACCTCAGGGTAGCGACGTCGCGCATGCCGGTCAATACATCTTTATGAAGTGTTTTGTGCAGCGTTCGCAGCATTTGCGAAACTACTGCAACCGCTTTAACTCGTCCAACACATTAGATGCGAGAAGGGACCACAGGGCACATCCCACGTTCACTGCACGAAGGTAAGTACAGCACTTTATTGTTGTTTACCTTGCCAACGACACACTGTCCTAGTGACAAACACGCGTACCGTAGCAGGCTTCCTCGATTCACCAAGTCTCCTTTATTTCCAAGCAGAAGGCTCGTGGTATAAAACTTGTTCTCACTTGCCTCTATGCGTATAAATCACTGTCACTGAATAACTCACTGTCACTGAATAACTATACAATGTCCCATTCATTTTTACCGTTAAAAAATACAGTAGCTCATGAGACCACTGGCTAGTTTTTAGTAGTTTATGCCCACGTTCGTTATTTGCTCCTGTATTCTCTTTCAAAGCTTTATCGGTGTATAAATTGCTCAAAATATTTCATTATACAAGTTGGTAGGTGAATGTGTTCTCAGAAAATACGTGCCTCTGGTAGTAGAGTTCCTGATTGCGGTCATATCTTACATCTCACAAGGCATAAGAGAACACATTTTCGAGAACAACAGCACTTCCCTAACTTAGGATCGTGCTACAAATGCACTTACACATCTAAACGACTAAAAAAATGAATGTACCAAAAGTACTTATAGAAATTGTCCCCAAATGAGGCAAAATCTGTGCATTAACTGCCCGTGAGTTACTGAGGGGGTGGAGAGTGGGGGGGGGGGGGGGGGAATTTCATATTTATATCACCCAACATTGTAACAACGCGTAGTACATATATCAAAAACAAGTAGAATGAAATGAAAACATAAATAAACGAATCACTACACTTACACTCCTGGAAATGGAAAAAAGAACACATTGACACCGGTGTGTCAGACCCACCATACTTGCTCCGGACACTGCGAGAGGGCTGTACAAGCAATGATCACACGCACGGCACAGCGGACACACCAGGAACCGCGGTGTTGGCCGTCGAATGGCGCTAGCTGCGCAGCATTTGTGCACCGCCGCCGTCAGTGTCAGCCAGTTTGCCGTGGCATACAGAGCTCCATCGCAGTCTTTAACACTGGTAGCATGCCGCGACAGCGTGGACGTGAACCGTATGTGCAGTTGACGGACTTTGAGCGAGGGCGTATAGTGGGCATGCGGGAGGCCGGGTGGACGTACCGCCGAATTGCTCAACACGTGGGGCGTGAGGTCTCCACAGTACATCGATGTTGTCGCCAGTGGTCGGCGGAAGGTGCACGTGCCCGTCGACCTGGGACCGGACCGCAGCGACGCACGGATGCACGCCAAGACCGTAGGATCCTACACAGTGCCGTAGGGGACCGCACCGCCACTTCCCAGCAAATTAAGGACACTGTTGCTCCTGGGGTATCGGCGAGGACCATTCGCAACCGTCTCCATGAAGCTGGGCTACGGTCCCGCACACCGTTAGGCCGTCTTCCGCTCACGCCCCAACATCGTGCAGCCCGCCTCCAGTGGTGTCGCGACAGGCGTGAATGGAGGGACGAATGGAGACGTGTCGTCTTCAGCGATGAGAGTCGCTTCTGCCTTGGTGCCAATGATGGTCGTATGCGTGTTTGGCGCCGTGCAGGTGAGCGCCACAATCAGGACTGCATACGACCGAGGCTCACAGGGCCAACACCCGGCATCATGGTGTGGGGAGCGATCTCCTACACTGGCCGTACACCACTGGTGATCGTCGAGGGGACACTGAATAGTGCACGGTACATGCAAACCGTCATCGTACCCATCGTTCTACCATTCCTAGACCGGCAAGGGAACTTGCTGTTCCAACAGGACAATGCACGTCCGCATGTATCCCGTGCCACCCAACGTGCTCTAGAAGGTGTAAGTCAACTACCCTGGCCAGCAAGATCTCCGGATCTGTCCACCATTGAGCATGTTTGGGACTGGATGAAGCGTCGTCTCACGCGGTCCGCACGTCCAGCACGAACGCTGGTCCAACTGAGGCGCCAGGTGGAAATGGCATGGCAAGCCGTTCCACAGGACTACATCCAGCATCTCTACGATCGTCTCCATGGGAGAATAGCAGCCTGCATTGCTGCGAAAGGTGGATATACACTGTACTAGTGCCGACATTGTGCATGCTCTGTTGCCTGTGTCTATGTGCCTGTGGTTCTGTCAGTGTGATCATGTGATGTATCTGACCCCAGGAATGTGTCAATAAAGTTTCCCCTTCCTGGGACAATGAATTCACGGTGTTCTTATTTCAATTTCCAGGAGTGTATATTCACACATTAATAGATAATTGTTTCCCCCCGGTAGCTGAGTGGTCAGCGCGACAGAATGTCAAACGTAAGGGCCCGGGTTCGATTCCCGGCTGGGTCGGAGATTTTCTCCGATTGTGTTGTGTTGTGTTGTCCTAATCATCATTTCATTCCCATCGACGTGCAAGGCGCCGAAGTGGCGTCAAATGGGAAGACTTGCACCCAGCGGACGGTCTACCCGACAGGGGGCCGTAGTCACACGACATTTACAATAGGAAATTAAAATGCTAGGTAATACGAACAACAGACTGATAATGAAGTCTGGCTGCTGTACGTTATATTGTTTCCTAAGTCTGTCTGTGTTTGTACATCTTTTCATGTTCGTGTGTTCATCATTGTATCACTGGTATGTGCACAATTCTTTTTTTTATATAGGCTACTTTTTTATACTGAACGTGATCTTAGTCACTCCCTACTTTACTTCTTCCACAAAATATCTTTAACTCAGATTGGATAAAATATTACAAACGCAAGAGAAAATCAGTGTACGTATTCTCCCAAAGTCAACATAGATTCTTAGTACTTTCATGCCGAAGAAAATCTCTGGTGTTACTGAGCTTCAGGCAGTGTACTTCTCAGCGATATTGGAAATATTTTATAACGTCGATTGTAAATCGTAGTGACATTAGTGTAACTTAGTTGCTTCTCATCGCCGGTTGAAGTCTCGTAGCATCTTGATGAACGCCACCTCTAAAGAACTGTATTTGTTTTGCCATTACCTAATTTCTTTGCCGGTCAGTTTCCTGTAAGTTACATCGTACATATTCCTTTCTTTCTTTTTTTTTATTAGTATGAGAGAGGGTGTTAATTTTGCCTCAGATAACGTTTACAAATCGTACCTCAAAAGTGTACTTGCATTCTAACATGTGTACAAAGTTGAAAAACTATTTGTGTTTCAGTAAGATCACAGTAGTTTTTATTCATAGGTTATATCTTTAGATGCACTTTGCTTAGATTAGCTTGTCATGCGGATGGTATATACCGCGCTGAACTTTCATTAGCAGCCAGAAATCATTTCATCATATCAGCATAAAAAAAAGTTAATACCGTTTTTCACGATGTATTCACAGATAATGCCTAGTGGTGTGGATATGTCAGAAAAAAATATTCTCTCTTGGGACCATATACTTATGTAGTACCTTACGGAGTCCAATATTTTCTGTATCTTACCCAGTACTTTACAATCTTGATGCACAAGTGGCATAAAAAAAAACTTACAGCTACATTGTTCTGAGGTCTGTGCTAATTGTTCGCTCTAGAATCCTTCGTACATAAACTTAAAACTAAAATACCACTGTGATCATAAACTATTCAGTCAAACCTTGCAAGTACACCCTGTGCTTACATTGTTAGTCATCAATTGATGTGTATATCCTAGCTTGCTTGTGTATTGTGTATACAGTGACTGACAAATCTAAATAAAGGTAGTGAAATGCTCTGATTCAAGTAGCTGCATGAAATATACTTACTTTACCCTGATCGTATTTCTTCTTTTTTCCATAGGTTACTTATTTCATTTGTGTGCATAAATAGATGTGAAATGTGATACTTAAACATGATAGAATTTCTTCAAGTCTCTTGTGTGCGTAGAGTCCTTTGATTTTACCTTTGTGAGGATACGCAAGTACATAACATCCGTCGTGCGGAATATATACAATAATGTACGGACCAGTATACCTTATTTGCCACTTAGCGTTTTTCCCGGCTAAGAGAAGATTTCACATGGGTCTTAAGTAATACTTTTGCTCTAACCACAAATATAGCTGTTTGTCAAAGTGTTTCTTACGGCGTTGAGCTTGTTCTGTATTGGAGATCAATACCTGTCTTACCTTGGATCGCCCCCACGACTATCTGTAATCAACATTGGGGAGCATAATTAGGCCACGTTTAGTTTAACGCCTCATTATTAGTGTTTGTAGGTGTTCCGTTTGTCATTTCTATAATATTCACTGCCGACGTGTTGTTCCTCTGTTGCACATTCCGATCATGATTCTGTCCTGAGTTTATAGGCGTAATATTAATTTGGGCTTGTGACTGATAAGATTGATTACTAATTAGGTACTGCCACTGCATATTTCGTGGGTCTTATCAATAAGAGAAAAAATATAAGTTCCTTTATATAATCCAGCCTTCACCGATACCCCGTAAGCTCGTGTTTTTTTCATTAAACAGCAATGCGGGACGGTGTCAAATGCCTTACTGAAATCAAGGAACACAACATCAACCCGAGCACTGTTGTCCACTGCGCTGTCGGTCTCATGTAGGAACAGAGCGAGCTGAGCTTCGCAGGTTTGCGAAATCCTCTCTGATTTTTATGGAGGAGATATTCATTTTCCAAGAACGTCACAATACTTGAGCATAAAACATGTTCCATAATTCTACAACAGATTGACGGCAACGATATAAGTCTATAGTTGTGTGGATCTGTCTTACGGCCTTTCTTAAAAACGGAAATGACCTGCGCTTTTTTCCAGTCGTCAGGCACCATTTCGTTGCTCAAGCTATCAACGATAAAATACTGCTATAAGGGGAGCGAGTTCTTTCGCATAATCTTACAGAAACTTACAGGTATCTCATCTGGTCATGACGCCTTTCCACTACTAAGCGATTGTAGCTGCTTTTCATTTCCGCATCGGTTGTCTCAGTATCTGCGATTTCGACGTTCGCACGACGATTGAAATGAGGGACAGTGTTACGATTTTTCGCGGTGAAACAACTTCGGAAGACCGAATTCAGTATTTCGGCCTTCTCTCTATTATCTTCCGTTTCGTTGCAAATGTGGTCGCCGAGAGAATGAATAGATGATTTTGACCCACCTACTGGTTTTACATACGACCAAAGTCTCTTAGGCTTTCTACTCCGGTCGGTTGACGTCTTACTTTCAAAATCATTGAACGCTCCTCTCATTGCTCTCCTTTCGCTCATTTTCGCTTCGTTCAGCTTTTGTTTGTCAGCTAGGTTTTTACTTCTCTTGAATCTGAGATGAAGTTCTCTTTGTGTACGTAGCGCTTTTCTAACACGGCTATTAAACCGTGATGAATCTTCCCCATCCCTTAAAACCTTACCGGAAGATACTTGTCTAGAGCATATTGAAGGACACCTTTGAATCTTTTCCGTTTGTTCTCCACATCTTCGTCCTCATCACAGAATATTTGATGCTGACCGCTGAGATATTCTGAACTTTGTATCCAGTCCGTCATAGATATTGTCACAGCCTTGTGATCACTGATACCTTCCTCTACGTTAACTGATTCGATAAATTCAGGTCTGTTTGTTACCAGGACGTCTAAGACGTCACTCTCACGAGTTGGTTCTCTATCTGCTCAAGGTAATTTTCAGACAAGACATCCAGAACAATGCCAGACGAATCCCTGTCTCTGCCACCAGTTTTGAAGGTATAACACTCCCAATCTATACCTGGAAAGTTGAAGTCACCCCCTATTACAACGACCTGATCAGGAAAATCACTAATGCTATTCTGCAAGTTCTGTCTGAAGCGCTCTACAACTATATTACCTGACACTGGTGGTCTATAAAAGCATCCTATCACCATTTTTGACCGTTCTTTGATACTCAGTTTCAGTCAGATTACATCACACTCCGTATCCGTGATAATTTCGCTAGATTTTGTCGAATTTTTTACTGCAATAAACACGCCGCCACCATTGGCGACTAACCTACCCTTACGATAAACATTCCAATCTAAACTTAGAATTTCGTTGTCATTGACGCCTAGTTTCAACCATATTTCTGTGGCCAATACCATCTGTGCATTATAACCTTCAGTAAGCGATACTAATTCTGGGACCTTTCCTTGGATGCTCCTGCAGTTTACTAAAACCATAATAATCTTTTCTATCTCTGATTCGCGAGGACCAAGATTCTCTGAGGTCACTATGGATGATTTAACAGGCAAATCGTCTTTGATCCCAAGGGAGGAGTTCTGCAGCCTTTCATAAGCCACTTAAGGTCCACTCTAGACTACACGTAATGCAAAAGAAGAAACTGATTTACTCAAATTGCCTTGACTGGATGATGTGTGTAATGTGTAAATTTTGACCTTGTACTGCAGGACAGATACAGTAAACTCATTCTTCCAATAGGTAGACAAATGATCATGAGACCAAGGGCTATCTAAACTACTTAACTCATTATTTCTATGATCAACAGAACCTGACATATGACGCTCTGCAAAATCTCGTTTTTGCTGGTGGCTTTTTAGAACAGATTGATAACGTATGCTATTGTGCACCGACCGATGAAATGAATCACAGCAGTAAAAGGAGACCTGTAACAACCGCGAAAAGAAGAATTTGGGTAGAATATTCAGAAATGAGCAGTTATCCAAGAAGTAAAACCAAAGCCGACTTAAACTACTTGCTCATGCTGAAGAAGTGACTGTAATATGGGGGCAAGGAAAGGGCAAAAGACAATTCAGTAAGGTCTAAACGTGAATAATAATAATGACAAAACTGTCTTCAGTCGTTACATGTTTATTGTTACCACTATTTAAAATGAGCTAAGCTACGTTTCCAGCTTTACAGTATTCGTTCAGGTGAACTGGCTTTCGAACCTTCCACTAATTTAAAAATATAATAACTTTCGTCAAGGAATTCAAAGCTACCATTGGAGAATGACAGCTGATGGGTGTCGCCAAGGTTAGTTTACGGAACCGTAATTTAGCAATACTAAGAGGACCAATGAGCAACAGACAATGTAGTTTTCTGCACTTGCACTGACAAGCCACTACGAGACTGAATGCTGACTGGTGGCGTTTTGCAAATGAAACACAGTAAGGAAAGTATATGAGAAGAATAGTGACGAACGAGGATTCATTCCATCGATGAAAGCGATGGAATCTTCCATCCAAAACCTCAACATTCACAATTATGCTTCTCTAACCACTCATAGCCAACACTTGGTTCAAGAATCATAAAAGGAGGTTGTATACCTGGAAGAATCCTGGAGATACTAGTAGGTATCAGATAGATTATATAATGGTAAGACAGAGATTTAGGAACCAGGTTTTAAATTGTAAGACATTTCCTGGGGCAGATGTGGATTCTGACCACAATCTATTGGTTATGAACTGCAGATTGAAACTGAAGAAACTGCAAAAAGGTGGGAATTTAAGGAGATGGGACCTGGATAAACTGAAAGAACCAGAGGTTGTAGAGAGTTTCAGGGAGAGCATAAGGGAACAATTGACAGGAATGGGGGAAAGAAATACAGTAGAAGAAGAATGGGTAGCTCTGAGGGATGAAGTAGTGAAGGCAGCAGAGGATCAAGTAGGTAAAAAGACGAGGGCTAATAGAAATCCTTGGGTAACAGAAGAAATATTGAATTTAATTGATGAAAGGAGAAAATACAAAAATGCAGTAAATGAAGCAGGCAAAAAGGAATACAAACGTCTCAAAAATGATATCGACAGGAAGTGCAAAATGGCTAAGCAGGGATGGCTAGAGGACAAATGTAAGGATGTAGAGGCTTGTCTCACTAGGGGTAAGATAGATACTGCCTACAAGAAAATTAAAGAGACCTTTGGAGAGAAGAGAACCACTTGTATGAATATCAAGAGCTCAGATGGCAACCCAGTTCTAAGCAAAGAAGGGAAGGCAGAAAGGTGGAAGGAGTATATAGAGGGTTTATACAAGGGCGATGTACTTGAGGACAATATTATGGAAATGGAAGAGGATGTAGATGAAGACGAAATGGGAGATAAGATACTGCGTGAAGAGTTTGACAGAGCACTGAAAGACCTGAGTCGAAACAAGGCCCCGGGGACAACATTCCATTTGAACTACTGATGGCCTCGGGAGAGCCAGTCATGACAAAACTCTACCACCTGGTGAGCAAGATGTATGAGACAGGCGAAATACCCTCAGACTTCAAGAAGAATATAATAATTCCAATCCCAAAGAAAGCAGGTGTTGACAGATGTGAAAATTACCGAACTATCAGTTTAATAAGTCACAGCTGCAAAATACTAACGCGAATTCTTTACAGACGAATGGAAAAACTGGTAGAAGCCGACCTCGGAGAAGATCAGTTTGGATTCCGTAGAAATGTTGGAACACGTGAGGCAATACTGACCTTACGACTTATCTTAGAAGAAAGATTAAGAAAAGGCAAACCTACGTTTCTAGCATTTGTAGACTTAGAGAAAGCTTTTGACAATGTTAACTGGAATACTCTCTTTCAAATTCTGAAGGTGGCAGGGGTAAAATACAGGGAGCGAAAGGCTATTTACAGTTTGTACAGAAACCAGATGGCAGTTATAAGAGTCGAGGGGCATGAAAGGGAAGCAGTGGTTGGGAAAGGAGTAAGACAGGGTTGTAGCCTCTCCCCGATGTTATTCAATCTGTATATTGAGCAAGCAGTAAAGGAAACAAAAGAAAAATTCGGAGTAGGTATTAAAATTCATGGAGAAGAAGTAAAAACTTTGAGGTTCGCCGATGACATTGTAATTCTGTCAGAGACAGCAAAGGACTTGGAACAGCAGTTGAACGGAATGGACAGTGTCTTGAAAGGAGGATATAAGATGAACATCAACAAAAGCAAAACGAGGATAATGGAATGTAGTCAAATTAAGTCGGGTGATGCTGACGGAATTAGATTAGGAAATGAGACACTTAAAGTAGTAAAGGAGTTTTGCTATTTAGGGAGTAAAATAACCGATGATGGTCGAAGTAGAGAGGATATAAAATGTAGACTGGCAATGGCAAGGAAAGCGTTTCTCAAGAAGAGGAATTTGTTAACATCGAGTATAGATTTAAGTGTCAGGAAGTCGTTTCTGAAAGTATTTGTATGGAGTGTAGCCATGTATGGAAGTGAAACATGGACGATAACTAGTTTGGACAAGAAGAGAATAGAAGCTTTCGAAATGTGGTGCTACAGAAGAATGCTGAAGATAAGGTGGGTAGATCACGTAACTAATGAGGAGGTATTGAATAGGATTGGGGAGAAGAGAAGTTTGTGGCACAACTTGACTAGAAGAAGGGATCGGTTGGTAGGACATATTTTGAGGCATCAAGGGATCACAAATTTAGCATTGGAGGGCAGTGTGGAGGGTAAAAATCGTAGAGGGAGACCAAGAGATGAATACACTAAGCAGATTCAGAAGGATGTAGGTTGCAGTAGATACTGGGAGATGAAGAAGCTTGCACAGGATAGAGTAGCATGGAGAGCTGCATCAAACCAGTCTCAGGACTGAAGACCACAACAACAACAACCACTGCAGCGCGATTTTTGCCTTGTGACATGAGATAATGAATGTTGACATTTTGGCCACCAAATTCGTTCACTCTGAAGTCGGTGGAACACATATGGGATGGTATTGGACGCCAGCTGCACATCCACAGAGCACTGGCTCTTAATTTATGGCAATTGC
The DNA here is from genome assembly GCF_023864275.1 of Schistocerca cancellata. Taxonomy (NCBI): domain Eukaryota; kingdom Metazoa; phylum Arthropoda; class Insecta; order Orthoptera; family Acrididae; genus Schistocerca; species Schistocerca cancellata. Next base: position 157,551,524 of record NC_064635.1, on the reverse strand, counting down.
GTAATTCGTGACTAGATATTTGGTGCCACGTTGTTGTCGTTGTGATCTTTCTCCTGTAGCACCACATTTCAAAAGCTCTCACTCCGTTCTCCTCTGAACTGCTTATCTAACTAGTTTCACTCCTGCACAAGGCTACAGTCCAGACAAATACCTTCAGAAAAGACTTCCTAACACTTATCCGTTTCAGACTCACTGATGCAATTGTGTAGATTAAATTTTGCTGTCTCTTCGTTGCAACAGAACAATTTTTTTCCTACGTGGAAACCTCACGAACACTTTTGTGAATGTTCAGTCTTTTTATCATGTACAAGTACTGCCAACTATTGGTCTTCACTGTAAAAATCTCAACAACGCACCGTAGTAGTGCACAGCAACTTGTGGCCGCCAGAATACACAGACGTGTTTTGGTACTTGTGTTCTACAGTGTAAATGAATATTATTATTGTTATTTTGCATGGTAATTCTTGAATGATCAGTTTATTTATTACAGCAGTGAATATTTCAAAATTAGTTATTTTAGTACATAAAAAGAAGAAGTGACAAAGTACTTTCTAGAAGTGGGTACATAATTTTGTATAAATCTTGCATCTAAAATGACTGAAAGATCACCTAAGAGCGTTACAGCATAAAGAAATTGTTTCTTCGTCCAGAAGAAATACAGGTGTGAAAGGTTTAAGCTGAGATTAGATGTTAATAAACTCTCCTTTTTTTATAATACTTCTCTTGCTATTGCCAGTCAAAATTTTGTATCCTCTCTATTTCGGCCACCATCAGTTATGTTACGACCCATAGCGCAAAAATTCTTCTACTATTTCTAGCGTCTCATTTCGAAATCTCATTCCCTCACCATTCGATCACAATCCTTTACCCTTGTTTTGCTTTAATTCATGTTCATCTTATATACTTTCAAGACACTGTTTATTCCGTTGAAATGCTCCTCCAAGCCCATTTCTGTCTCTGGCAGAATTCCGGTGTCATCGTCAAACGGCAGAGATTTCATTCCTTCTCCCTGAACTCTAATTCTCTTCCTGTATATCTCCTTCGTTTGCTTCACTGCTTGCTCGATGTGCAGATTGAATAATATTGGAGATACCTACGATCCTGTCTCACTATCTTCTGAATCACTCCTTGCCTTTCATGCACCTCACCTCTTATAGATGCGGACGGATTTCTGTACAAGTTATAGATACCATTTCACTCCCTGTATTTTATTCCTACTCTCTTCAAAATTTCAAAGATTATAGGGCACTTAACATTGTCAAAAGCTTTCTCTAAATCTAGGAATGCTATAAACATAGGTTTTTCTTTCTTCAATCTATCTTCTTGGATAAGTGGTACGATCAGGCATCTGTGTTCCTGTATTTCTCTGAAACCCAAACTGATTTTCCACATTGTTGCCTTTTACCAGTTCTTCCACTCTTGTGTAAATAACTTGTGTCAGTATTTTGCATTGATGACTTATTAAACTAATGGTTCGATATAATTCACAACTTAGAGCGACTGCCTTATTTGGAATTGCAATTATTACATTTTTCCTTAAGTGTGAGTGAGTGTATTTCCCCAGTATCATATATCTTGCACACCAGATGCAATAATTTTGTCATGGTTAGCTCTCACGCCGGCCTCAGTGGCCGAGCGGTTGTAGGCGCTTCAGTCTGGAACCGCATGACCGCTACGGTTGCAGGTTCGAATCCTGCCTCGGGCATGGATGTGTGTGATGTCCTTAGGTTAGTTAGGTTTAATTAGTTCTAAGTTCTAGGGGTCTGATGACCACAGATGTTAAGTCCTATAGTGCTCAGAGCCATTTGAACCATTTTTGAAGTTTCCCTTGTATAGACATTCTATATGTTCCGTCCGCCTTTCATTGTCTCCTTTGCTTAGTACTTGCAAAACTCTTGATATTCACACAGTCGCTTCTATTTTCTTCAAAGGTCTCATCCGTCCCCTAGTTCTGCATACCATTCCTGCTTACCTGTTCTGCACTTTCTGTCAATTCATATTTTATACATTTGTATTCTCTTGCTGCATTTTTATATTTTCTCCTTTCATCATTTAAACTCAGTTATTCAGGGACTTCTACTAGGTCTTGCTTTTTTACCTATGTGATCGTGTGCTGCCTTTACTATTTCATCTCTGAAAGCTATGCATCCAACTTCAATCGTATTCCTTTCACCTGTTACAGTCCAGTGTTTCCCGATGTTCTCTCTGAAACTTTCCTTCAGCCACATAGTCTGGAAAACTACCAAACAATTATCGAACGCATGTCAAGCACATTCGCAGCTGTATTGCGTTCCAATAGTGGAGGAACGCGCTATTAAGCACATGGTAATTCTGTTTTGGCTCAGCAATATATGCATTTGCTACAACAAAGCATTTCTGGGTTATCATCTGATGCTGATTTCAATTGTTTTGATGGTGGCCAATGGTGCCTAATTGTGCATAATGATGCAAAATATTTTCTGAGATCACATAAAAAAATTTGTACAATTCAAAAAATTAACTCTTTCATACCCAGCAGCGAAGAACCTGTCCATAGCTACCAAGGTGTGCGTTTTGTGAGCCAGTCTTGGTGAGTCTTAGTAGCAGAGAGAACCACCGTTCCCATTTCTGGAGGCTTCATGTTTGCTGAGTTACAGAACTCTACTTAACCCGAAACAACAGCCACACTGCAATACTCACGTCCGGTGGTCACCATTCTTCACTCAGTCTCTTTCCTGGTGTATTCAACTACAAGTGTCCAACAATTGCTCCAGCCACTCGTCAAACACACACACTATTTGTTCATCCAAGACATGAGGTCATCACACATATCTTACCAGATGGATCCTCACAGGTTACCTGCGCCCAACAACTGTTCCAGCTCTCTGTAAATGTCGCCCAATATGTTCACATAATCCCTCTGATTACACAATAGGTAGAAATTCTCCACAAAGCTTATGTCCTCATGGACTGCCTTCCACACCTGTTCGTTTTTAGGGTTGAGCCTGTACAGGTCCCCACCAGCCTCTAGCAGCTCCAGACCTGGGACACTGCCCACATCCTGGCGCTGAAACATGCTGTGGCTACTGTCATCGAGGCAGACGTTCGTCAGCAAGACGCATGTGACTCTGCCCTTCACCAGTGACTTGCAAATTTCTCTGTAGGAGGTGCAGTACTTGCTGAGACTGAAGTCAGGCCTGGGAGACAGGGTCAGCCACATGCGGCTGGGGATGGTCTTCCTCCCAGAGGATTTGTGTTTGACCTGGACGAGCAGGGCGTGCGCCTCAGAATGTTCCTCGCGTCGCCACACCAGCACCACATCGTCGAACTTGCCTGCATCGCGATTGTTGGGAGACAACTGGAAGAGAAGCCCACGCCTCAGGCAGCGGAGGAAGACTAGGGCCAGCACACGCTTCTCGTACAATGCTGCAGTGAGTGCTCCCTTCTTGTACTCCATAGCAGCAGACCTACAACAAGCAGGATGATGATGATGATGATGATAGTGGTGGTGGTGGTGTTGGTTTTAGGGTACTCAAGTGCAAGGGTAGCAGCACGCTTTCTGAATATGAATGTACTTATTTAGTACGAAAGTAAGTCAAAAAGTATCTACACAACACCTTTCTAATATATTAGAACACCATTATAAAATCTACAATGGCACAATTTCGCAACATAGACACCCTACCCTGCCTGCCAACATCTTCTGTCTATCGCTGCATCAGTTTTCCAGTACCTTTAGAAACAAGTTTCTCAGTTGAGCAGCATGGGATGTACTCGCCACTCCCTTCCAAAATCTCTTTCTTCACTGGAGGAGAACTGACAGCCTTTTAAATTAGAGGTGCTGTCTGGGCTCCAACAGGGTGGGCAGCTCCGTCAAAAATTTAAAATTAATACCAATAGTTTGGTGTGGGGTTCCTTACAATCTTGCAAGACGAAGACGTAATTATTTTGATTGGACTGCTTGTGCTAAACACATTCACTTTTCAAACTTCGCTCTCCATCAGGACAAACTCCGAGTGGTTCCCGGACAAACGAATCGCACATGAATTAACATACTCAAAAGACTTTTAAAAGAAGTTTTAAAGGACTTTCAGATGAGTTGGTATCCAGCGAAAGTTGATATCTTCCGTTCCTCGTTTCATCCCAAAGTTGGCCCCATAAGGCATCAAACACTGTTCCCCTAATATCACTGCTGTGAAATGACGTACTTGCCCCTTATAATCGCAAAGAACAGTGGAAAATTGAAATATATCAGAAGACGGATTCGAACCTTCATATTATAACACAAGGCTCAACGATTTGACACCATTGAGTAATGAAAGTGACGTCTTAAAACAACTAAGTTAACAAGGTATTATAAGAAGCTTGATGAGAACAACGAAGTAAAACAGTCGATTCAGTGGTTTGTTAGAAAACATTCGACTTACTCGTATTTGGTTGTAGTTTGATGTATCGATTGAATGCTTCATTCATCCTTTTGAGTGAAACCAGTCTATGGAGACAACTAAAAGGAAATAATTTATTTAGCTAGCTGTTGTTTTGTGGCCATTCATTTCTTTTGAGAGAAACCAGAAACCGAATGAAAACAGGGGGTACATTCTGTTGTAGTTATACATATTGACTAAGTTATTAGTTATTTCTTTTCAAGTGAAACTATTCTGTAGTCTTTCTGTTGGCCACCCGTTAGATTAACTGTTGTTTACCTGTTCATTCTTTTGAGAGCAGTCAGTCTGTGGTCCTTCTATTTGTTGAACCAAAGAACTGGTATATATCGGGCATATCTGTGGTACGAAAACATCTCGGTGGGAGAGGCGGGGGAGGAGTGAGGGGGGTGGGGGGCGGCCGTGGCTGGAGGTACACAAAAGTTAAAATACGATATTGCAGTGCCTGTAGCGTTCAAAAGTACGATGCTTAGTTCCTTCAGCTTGCATGCATGATCGAAGGAACAGGTGTTGTGGCAACTACAGCCGTTATGAAAACCATCAGCTGTATATGGGAATGATGACAATGAAAATTTATGCCTGACCAGGACTCGAGCTCGAATTTTTCGTTTTATGTGTGTGGTCGCCTTAACTGCTTTGGCTATCTGTGTACGACACATGGCCAGAACCAACCTTCCATATGTTGTCGTTTCTGTCGCGACATATATTCATACACACATTATGTAACTCCCATACTGGAGAGGACATTTTAATTGAAAGTTGCTGCCTGGTATCGGTGGATAAACACACTATTGCAGTGTCTGTGTTGTCAATAATGACACATTCATCCTTTGGATATGCCTGCATATTCAAGAAGCGATGGTAGAGGAGAGGAATAGAGAGGAAAGAGGAAGAACGGCAAGATCAAGGCATTTAGCGACAGAGATGTGACATGTGTCGAGAGCTGTAGAACCCCGCCACAAGCACAAGAAGAAGAAGAAGAAGAAGAAATATTATGAGTGATGGATGAAAACTAGCGAAAAACGATACAAAGAATTTCAAAAATTCAAATCAAAAAGTAGTTGTTCATATATCCGAAGTGCAAATTTAAAATGGAGAAACTTTGACGTCAACCGAATATTGATATGTAACAGCAGAAGTACGAAAAAATATTTTTAAGTAAATGAATAAGTGAGACAGTTTAGAACTATAGCTTTTTTACATCTCTTTGAAATGAGATACATTTCTTGTGCCTCAAAATTGTCATAATAATGTAGTAACGAGTACCTGGTGCCCTTGTCGCTATCCAGCCAGTACTCATGCCACTTCGCTGTTTGCCCACAGCCACTGGAGCCTGCTGGAGACCCCACCTGAGCCTCTGGCAGGGGTGTGGTACACCCATCTGGAGCATCAGTGGCACGACAGGGGCTGCTGCTGTTGTTGCTGCCATTTCCTCTCTTCTCGCGAAGATAGCTCAAAACTCCTACTGTTCTGAAGTTGTGAGGGTCAATGAAAATGGGCACCTGAAAAATAACACCTCTCTTTAGAATATAATCGCAACAAAGTGATAATGTAATAAGAACAGTAACTGTTTTGTGCTGTCTGCAGTACTAGGTACCCTTGCCTGGGGGCAAGGGGGACCGTGACCAACCCCTAATTCTCAGGAAAGGAGAAGTATTATAGTGTAATCAGCTGTTTTTCTTTCGAGGAAATGATTTAAATATCTGTATTACGGAGGTTTTTAACATAGTCGGAACTGGAACTTTTTTTTATGGCTACTTACAAGTCACCGTTCACCTTCCAAAATGCACGTTAAGACAAAAAAAAAGTACCACAAAGGAACTATCCGACTGGGATGGAAATGGGTATTTGTGATGTGCATATACAGCCAAACAAGTGATTGCAATTTCAGGAAAAGTGGGTGATATATTCAAGAGAAAGATCTTCACAAATTGGGCAAGTCAGTAAATCGTTGGTCCACCTCTGACCCTTATGCAAGCAGCTGCTCGTCGTGGCTTTGGTTGACAGAGTTGTTGTATGCCCTCCTGACGGGTACTGTCCCAAGTTCTGTCCAACTGGCGCTTTAGACACTCAAAATCTCGAGCTGGTCCCTTCCAGTAACGCTAATCTTCTCAATTGGGGAGATATGTGGCGACCTTGTTGGCCATGATAGGGTTTGAAAGGCACGAAGACAGGCAGCATAAACTCTCGCTGTGTGTGGTTAGTCATTATCTTGCTGAAATGTAAGCCCAGGATGGCTTGCTATGGAGGACAACAAGCCTGGCCATAGAACATCGTCGACATATCGACATACCGCTGTGCTTTAAAGGCAGCTCAGTGGACAACCAAAAAGGTCCCGCTATGAAATGAAATGGCATCCCAGATCATCACTCCTGGTTGTTGGGTGACAGTCAGGTTGGTATCCCACCACTGTCTGGGGCGTTCAAATGGTTCAAATGGCTCTAAGCACTATGGGACTTAACATCTGAGGTCATCAGTAGAACTACTTAAACCTAACTAAGGACATCACACACATCCATGCCCAAGGCAGGATTCGAATCTGTGACAGTATCAGCAGTGCGGTTCCAGACTGAAGCGCCTAGAACCGCTCGGCCACAGCGGCTGGCGTCTGGAGCGTCTCCAGACACGTCTGCGCTGGACATTGGGGCTCTATTCGAAGCAGGGTTCCTTACTGAAGACAATTTTACGCCAATCAATGAGATTCCGGGCCAAATGTGCCCGACACCACTGAAAATAGGCTTGTTCACTTGTGGGTGTAGAGAGGTCAATGGTAGTTGGTGCAAGAGACGCCGTGAGCTTAGTCCACTTTTTGGCTCTGAGCACTATGGGACTCAACATCTTAGATCATAAGTCCCCTAGAACTTAGAACTACTTAAACCTAACTAACCTAAGGACATCACACACATCCATGCCCGAGGCAGGATTCGAACCTGCGACCGTAGCAGTCCCGCGGTTCCGGACTGCAGCGCCAGAACCGCTTGGCCACCGCGGCCGGATAGTCCACTTTTTGTGAACGTATTAATGGTCTCTGTGGGTTTCTAGGTCGACCACTTTCTTCCTGGCATTATATTCGACCATAGTTCACTCATTTCTGGAAACGTCGTCGAATACTGACATCAGTCCCATTCAAATGTCGAGCAAATTACCTATTACTCCAATTGGCTTCTTTGAACTCAACATCCTCTCTCAAACGCAGACATCTGTGCCTATTGCTCATGTATCTGTCTGTGGGGCATAATCACTGTGCATATGAATATACGGAACGAAATTTGGAAAAACTTTATGCCCTGGTATCGACACGACTGTTGTTTACTATCCTTGCCAGCTGTGAGGTGAAACTGCTCTGCAACATCACACATCCATCCATCGGCCGCCAAAGTTTATATATTTGATTTTCTGTCGATACCTTCATGATTTACAATTTGTGACCAACTTGCATAACTCTGTATCGTTTTCTTTTTCTTAAGAGTGGATTAAAAGTACTCCGTATCACCTGGTTATCCCCCCCCCCTCTCCCACTACAAAGTAACGTATGGGCACACTTCGGTACTACAACTCAAAAATAAGTAATAAGTTTGCATAATCTATATACTGACTGGTTATAGTTAAACTTACCCTATTTAACACGTTATAGGACAGAAACTAATTACCGTACAAGTACCAAACTTGGTAGCATTAATCTCCGGAGAATTAAGTTCACGATTTCCATGTTTCACAGCGCCACCGTCCAGTTCCAGCTGTGGCCACCAGGTGTCATGTTCAGTCATTGTGGTTCACAGTCTCACACACCTGACCAGCCGCAGTGCACTTGACATGTCAACATGGCCTTGGACAAAAGGAGCAGGGCATTATTGGTGAAGCTCTATTATCAAAACAACAGCAATGCTGCAGCTGCACTTCGGGAATATTGCTGGCTGAAAGGATTACGGAAGGGTGTTCTTCATCCACGTGCTGTGTGGAGCATTATGAAGAAGTTTGAATCAACTGGAGAAGAGGGAAGAGGCCAACGACCGCTTGCACCACAGGTTGTTGATGAAACCGCTGTTGCTATGGCAGACAAGGCGGCTCAAAATTCCCGATCGTCAGGCAGTACACGTGCTGTTCCACGACAGTTGAACATCCCGTGGTCCACTGTACGGAAGGCGCTTCGAATCATTCTCAAATGGTGTCCATAGAATATCCATATCGTACAGCAGCTTGCACCTCAGGCCGCACGACAGCGTCCCGATGTCGCTCTCCACTTTCGCGTAAGGATTGAAGTTGACAAGGGCTCGCCCTGGACCATCTTATGGACAGACGAAGCTAATTTTTCTCTGACGGATGAGGCGAACACACAGAATTGCCGAGGGTGGGAATCTTCACCACAATTCATTGTGCAGGAAGTTCTCTGTATGGTGAACGTGTCAGCATATGGTGTGGCTTCACAGCTACGTTCATCATTGGCCCATTCTTTTTTGAAGAGATTGGCGCTATAGGATGAAAGACGTGCAGTGTGAGTGGCCAGCGTTACTGCAATATGCTTCTCCAGCATGTCATACCCGCTCTGCACTAGAGAGGCGCCTTGAACTCAACAGTTTTCATGCAACATGTGACCCCCACCGCATATCGCTCGTGAAGTTCACCTGCTTTTCTGAAACACAGTTGGAAACGATCGAATTATTAGCCGGTCGTTTCCAAATGCTTGATCGGCAGCATCACTTGATCTCACTCTCTGTGACTTCTGGTTGTGGGGCTTATCAGTAGGACAGGGTTTACCAGGGGAACATTCACACATGTGCTGGTCTGAAGTGCAGCATATCAAGAGAGGTAGCCACCATATCCATTGACATGCTTCGTTCTGCCGTGCAAAATGCAATCCTGCGCTTTCAGACTCTTCTGGACACTGATCGGCGCCATATTGAACAGCTTTTGTAGCAGTCATGATACTGGTTTGTATTGGCATGATGTACCGTAGCAGCGCATTAAAAGTGTTTCAATTGAATTGATTCTGCATTATTTCTTTTCCTTAACATTAATGCCACCAACTTTGGTGTTTGTAGGGTAATTAGTTTTCATGTTATAACGTGTTAAAAAGGGAAAGTTCAATTGTAACTATTCGGTATATAAAAAAGAGTGTTCGTTTGATTATTTGTTTGTAATTCAAAAAACTACAGTTTTATTGCGACCTTCATGATGTTTTTCGTACTTTATCTTCTAGACAAGAGGAAGATCATTTTTGTTGTGGGTTGGCAAGAGAGCCAACCCGGTATACTAGAGGAAGCCGAAAGGCACGCGTTTTAGCTCACGCAGGCTGGCGTGAGGTCTGGAACAGGACAAGGAAATTAGACTTAAGAAAAAACTGACGTGGCAGGTGGAATACTTAACTTTAATCCATAAATGGTGAACGTCGCTCTTGACGGTACATGTTTTACAGCATCAATAGTAACTGGTAATGGCGCCTTGCTAGGTCGTAGCAAATGACGTAGCTCGGCAAATGAGAGCGTATTGTGTCAGTGAACCATCGCTAGCAAAGTCGGTTGTACCACTGGGGCGAGTGCTAAGAAGTCTCTCTAGACCTGCCGTGTGGCGGCGCTCGGTCTGCAATCACTGGTAGTTGCGACACGCGGGTCCGACGTATACTAACGGACCGCGGCCGATTTAAAGGCTACCACCTAGCAAGTGTGGTGTCTGGCGGTGGCACCATAATTTTCAACATAAGATTTCTGACTATAAATATATACATGTGTAATCTATAAAGGGGAAAGGTGGTTGCCAAAAATCTCTAAAAAGTTTTTGGCCGATTTACTTCAAATTTCGTAACGATACTCTAGTGAACATGTGAGCGGACATAGGCTACATATTTTTTCTCCCCCCCCCCCCCACCCCCCCTCTCTCTTTCTCTCTCTCCCCATATGTATACAAGTTTAGTCAGGAGATAAGGTACGTGTTTTGATGGATGATACTACTGGTGATTCTGAATAAGAAAACTTCTAATAAATATATGGCCTTTTCTTAACTGTCTCTGGGTAAACCAATGAAAACAGCTAGGAGCAGGAAAGGTGCAGGTGACGGAAAATTAAGATACTTTAATGTTATGGTTTGTTTAATTGTGCACGTTTCCTCGCAGAAGATGTTCAAACAGTCCATCGTCAAATTCAGTGCATGATGCTGCTCTTGTAGACAGGTGTTGCGTCGACGATCGGAGCTCAGTTTCGCATTCCTTTACTTGGGCACAAGCACGTAAAATACGAGCTAGAAGTTCCTCTCTTGTGTCCACTCTGCGCTTGTAGACGTCACTCTTCAGCCAGCCCCACAAACAGTAATGCAGTGGGGTAAGATCGGGTGACCTCGGTGGCCAAGCAATGACTCCACGGTGACAGATCCAACGACCAGGATACGTTGTGTTGACATACTGTGTTACTTGGTTGTTTGTGGGAAGAGACCAAACAGCGAGGTCATCGGTCTCATCGGATTAGGGAAGGAAGTCGGCCGTGCCCTTTCGAAGGAACCATACCAGCATTTGCCTGGAGCGATTTAGGGAAATCACGGAAAACCTAAATCAGGATGGCCGGACGCGGGATTGAACCGTCGTCCTCCCGAATGCGAGTCCAGTGTGCTACCACTGCGCCACCTCGCTCGGTACTGTGTCACTGGCCGTACGGAATGTGTAGGAGCTCCGTCATGCTGAAAGTACACACGGGCTCATGTTGCCAAATGAATATCCTCCACGTATTCAGATAACACATTTTGAAGAAACTCAAGATACCGTGTCCCAGTAAGACAGTTATCTAAAACAACTGGAGCCATGAGTTGGTCATCAATAATACGGCATCACACGTTGACTGAGAAACGTCGTTGAAATCTCGTTTCCACAGTAGCGTGCAAATTTTAATTTGCCCGTACATGATAGTTGCGCGTGTTGTTGATTCCGTTGCGGGTAAATACTGACGTATCAGTGAACTGAATATGTGGAATTAATCGATCGTTGGCAATGATCCATTGACAGAATTCTTGCCGGGCGGCAGCATCATCTTCATGCAGATGTTGTACACTCTGCCGATAAAAGGGATACAGACTGTGCTCGTGTACTGTGCGTATCACTCGTGTCTGTGGAATACCAAGCTGGGCAGCAATTCTTCTAGAGCTAGTAGTGGGGTTGCGTTCCACTAATGAAGAATGTTCTTAGCTACATTAAGAGTTTGTTGTACGGGACGTTCAGAGACAACATTTACGCTGGGAAGCGTACCACGCTCACGGAATCAGTGAAACACCCAGCTAAACCCCCTGCTATCTGGCCCTCTGCGATTCGGAAATCGTTGTTGGTATTCTCGCACAGCACCTCTTTAATTCCCATTGGACAAACCATAGACAAACACCATGTCAGCATACTCTGCATGTGTGAAGATCCGTGGCATTTTCACCACACAAAACTGTATTCGTTGTTCACGTAACAACACTGTAGTACCTTACACTACGACAAGCACTGTCGGACTGAGACTTGAGGTAAACAACTGCACAAGTGAACTGCGTACTGACATAGTTAGTAAGGACGACGCTGCACGTTTCCCTTTCCTAGTAGTTTTCATTGGTTTACTCGGAAACGATTACGAAAAGGGCACATGTTTATTAGAAGTTTTTTTTTTGTTGTTCAGAATCATCACTTGTATCACCCATCAAAGCATGTACCTTTCCTCCTGACTCACTCTGCATATACCCTCATCAAAAGAAGTTTTGCATCACCTCGGTTCCGAGAGTTCCGGAACCTGTACAGAAAATTGGAATAGAGACCCACATAAGCATCATTGCACGCCTGTATTCGTTGTGGCATAGTATCCACAAGTTCATCAAAGCACTTTTGGTCCAGATTGTCCCACTCCTCAACGGCGATTCGGCGTAGATCCCTCAGAGTGGTTGGTGGGTCACGTCATCCATAAACAGCCCTTTTCAATCTTTCCCAGGCATGTTCGATAGGGTTCAGGTCTGGAGAACATACCGGCCACTTTAATCGAGCAATGTCGTTATCCTGAAGGAAGTTATTCAAAAGATATGCACGATGGGGGCGCGAATTGTTGCTCATGAAGACGAATGCCTCACCAATATGCTGCCGATATTATTGCACTATCGGTCGGAGGATGACATTCACGTATTGTACAGCCGTTACGGCACCTTCCATGACCACCAGCGGCGTTCGTCGGCCCTACATAATGCCACCCCAAAACAGCAGGGAGCCTCCACCTTGCTGCATCCGCTGGACAGTGTGTTTAAGGCGTTCAGCCTGGCCAGATACCCTCCAAACACATCTCCGACGATTGTCTAGTTAAAGGCATATGCGACAGTCATCAGTGAAGAGAACGTGATGCCACTCCTGAGCGGTCCATTCGGCATGTTGTTGGGCCCATCTGTACCGTACTGCATGGTGTCGTGGTTGCAAAGATGGACCTCGCCATGGATGTCGGGAGTGCAGTTGCGCATCATGCAGCCTATTGCGCAAAGTTTAAGTCGTAACACGATGTCCTGTGGCTGCGCGAATAGCATTATTCAACTTGGTAGCATTGGTGTCAGGGTTCCTCCGAGCTATAATCCGTAGGTAGCGATCATTCACTGCAGTAGTAATACTTGGGCGCCACGAGCGAGGCATGTCATCAACAGTTCCTGTCTCTCTGTATCTCCTCCATGTCTGAACAACATCGCTTTGGTTCAGTCTGAGATGCCTCGACACTTCCCTTGTTGAGAGCCTTTCCTGGCACAAAGTAACAATACGGACGCGATTGAACTTCGGTATTCACCATATAGGCATGGTTGAACTACCGACAATACGAGCCGTGTACCTGCTTCCTGGTGGAATGACTGGAACTGATCGGCTGTCAGACCAGCTCCATCTAATAGGCGCTGCTCATGCAAGGTTGTTTACATCTCTGGGCAGGTTTAGTGACATGTCCGAATAGTCAACAGGACTGTGTTGTGATACAATATCCATAGTTAACGTCTATCTTCAGGAGTTCTGGGAACGGGGTGACGCAAAACTTTTTTTGATGTGCCGATTTGCTTCAAATTTCTACATGCAGATGAGATACATAATCTGATGATGACTCAACATGGCACAAGGACACTCACTTTGTGTGGTAGTGAGAACCGCACATGTATGAAACCATCTCAAAGGACATTATGGGGCTGATTCCCCATCGAAAATGATCATACTACTTCAGTGCAGCACGACTGCAATATTCGCTCCTGCCAAGTTGTTCGAGTTGCCTGCAGGCAGACAACCCCTCGGCACACCTTCTGTTTCACGTGCCTTCCTGTAGGCGCCTAGGAATACTTGACAGGTTGAAACTTCCTGGCAGATTAAAACTGTGTGCCGGACCGAGAATCGAACTCGGGGCTTTGGCTTTCGTGGGCAAGTGCTCTACCATCTGAGCTACCCAAGCACAACTCACACCCCGTCCTCACAGCTTTACTTCTGCTAGTACCTCATCTCTTACCTTACTGCGAGTTCGAGTCTCTGTCCGGCACACAGTTTTATTCTTCCAGGAAGTTTCATATCAGTGCACACTCCGCTGCAGAGTGAAAATCTCATTCTGGATACTTCACAGGTTGTTTCAGTACAGTTTCACGTTTAACATTCTCGATAAAAATAGGTAGGTGGATTTCCTGAACCAAAGAGTCTTAGAGGAACCCTTTGCCACTTTGTTCACATGTGTGTCAATGTTGCACCCCCTCATCACCAAGCTACAGGAGGATGCGAAACAGGAGGTTTAAAAATCATAAGCACCTTCTGCTGCTTCGAGTCACGTTCAGATTCCATCGAATGGTACTGAGGGGTCCCTAGTGGTTGGTTGGGTTGTTTTGGGGAAGGAGACCAGACAGTGAAGTCATCGGTCTCATCGGATTAGGGAAGGACGGGGAAGGAAGTTGGCCGTGCCCTTTGAAAGGAACCATCCCGGCATTTGCCTGGAGCGATTTAGGGAAATCACGGAAAACCTAAATCAGGATGGCCGGACGCGGGATTGAACCGTCGGGTCCCTAGTGGTGCCAACCTCTACACGAGAGTAAAATTGCCGATCGCGCTGCATTCCGAATGAATGCAATCACGTTCATTAGAGGTGCAACCCCCCAGTGTGCTCAGGGAAGGCTTGAAACGTCGAGGGTTGTCAGTAGTGTCGAAGGCTGTGAAGCACTTCGTCCTGTTGCCCATCGCATTCTGAACTGTATGGATATCAACGCCCCAGGGAAAATGGTGGTTCCATTTATGAACCCCCCCCCCCCCCGTAGCCCTTTCGTGTGGATCCTGAGCGGCTGTGTGTGTGAAACGTTTCCCTCGGGCACCCGTAAACAAACCACGTGACTTCAACGCTGGCGTCGCGGTTCTGACCTCCACAGCAGAGGCGTCAAGAGAAGGGGTGAAATGAAATGTGGGTAAGAGGGGTTGCGGCGACCTTCCCATCGTGAGACACGCCGACGGCGGCGTTGGGAAGAGCTGTAGTGGAATTTGGTGCCAATGTGACACCATTAACCCACCTTACACCTCACATGAAGTTCTGAGCTTTGGCCTTTTCTTCGCATGTGTCGACACGTTGCTGTTTGAAACACCGCAAGGCAAATGCTGGTTGGCACCTTTTAGCCAAATTTCAACCCCGCCTCCGCGTAGCGCAGGGGTAGTGTTACCGCCTACAGCGCTAGGGGGGCCCGGGTTCGATTCCCAGCAAGGGGCTGGGTGTTGTGTGTCCTTCACCATCATTTTCATCATCACTGACACGCAAGTCGCCGAAGTGGTGTCAACTAAAAAGACTTGCAATACGGCGGCCGAACCCCGAAGGAGATATCCCGGCCAATAAATGCCGTACGCTCATCTCATTTTCAACCCTTTGCATCGCAATTGGGAATAACTGCGGAATGAGGGGATTTCGAAAAAAATAATCCTATAATTCTGTTGCGCAGCGCGCAATATTAGCCATAGACTTTACCACTTGTAAATAGTTAGGTCAGTAAAAGCTAATTACAGTTCATTTGTCAGTATATTGTACACTATATTAGGCAACCTTCAATATCATCTTAAGACGGTCATTATTATTGTGCAATATGAAATATTGCGCAGTATGATCGCCAGTCTATGGGCCACTTAAGGTACGTTTCACACGTAGCGTAGATGAGCTAAAGAGAAATTCCATTGGCTAATTATGTGATTGTCTTTCAGTAATCGTAATTAATTCAGTTAAGGACTTGCTGCGTCAAGATTGATTGTTAGATCCACAGTAAAGCAGTAGGTATTTCTATGCAATCAGCGAGTACTCATGATCATATGTGCTTCTTCTTCGACTCTCTGGAGTCATTCATTGTGAGCTAAGAAGGGTTTCACTTACTGGCTAAGATAGTACATTTTTTCAGTGAATGGCTTCAGTCGTGTCGAAGAAGTGACTTTTGTCGTATTGGGATACGTGACTGAATGCGAGTTTGCACATTTCATCAGATACTTACACATTTTTTTCGAATGCGCCCTCCTCAGCTGACATGGCCCTTCACTGCCCCAAACATTTTGCCTACTATATTCCTAATGAATATTCTTCAGTCCCAATTTTCACATGCATATGTTGAGTATAAGTGATTTATAGATGCCCGTTTTTGTTTTTCTATATATACATTTGCCCTTTAGGATACCACACAAGGCATAAAATATTTCATGTACGTTTTCAATCCTAATTTTACGTTGTGGGCTTCATTTACGAATCCTCCATCTCACATATCAACATTTCATTTATTTCTTCAACTGTTTCGGTTTGGATGTTTATAATTCTTATTATCTTTGGCAGTATAAGTGAGCACAGAATAATTTGTTTTGTTGCTGATATTGTTGAAGGTAAAGCTAAGAAACTGAAATTTGGATCTTCGGTAACACTTGAACATTTTAAGTGTCAAATTCCTTAAAAAAACATAAATTCAAGGGGAAGTCAGAAAGTAAAGAGATTTTTGAGAAAAAGAAGCCGGCCGCGGTGGCCGAGTGGCTCTAATCGCGAAGTCCCGAACTGCGCGACTGCTACGGTCGCAGGTTCGAATCCTGCCTAGGGCATGGATGTGTGTGATGTCCGTGGGTTAGTTAGGTTTAAGTAGTTCTCAAGTTCTAGGGGACTGATGACGTCAGATGTTAAGTCCCATAGTGCTCAGAGCCATTTGAGAAAAAAAATATTTATTCTGACGACAGAAAATTGAAACACACATTATTTTTCTACACAACCTCCCTGGACTTCAACACACTTTGTGCAACGTTTCACAAGTTTTTTGATTCCGTCGGAAAAAAGCTTTCTGGTTGTGCCTGTAAACATTCTTGCACCGCATCAACGACGTCTACATCGGTTTGCGAATCTTCTTTCCGCTGAGCGCTTCCTTCACTGGTCCAAACATGGAAACCGGTTGGAGCCAGGCCTGGACTGTATGGCGGGTGTTCCAGCAATTCGAATCCCAGCTTCTTTACTGTTCCAGCCCTCCGTTTGGAAGAATGTGGCCGAGCGTTTTCTTGCTGCAGGGTAACAACTTTTCGCAGTTTCCCGCGACGTTTGGATCTTATTGCAAGATTCAGTTTAGTTCGCAACACATCAAAGTAGCTCTCACTGTTCACAGTTTCGCGTCTTTGGGTAAGCTGAACGGCTACAACACCTTCCATGTCCCACAACATTGTTAGCATAATCTTACCAGCTGATGGCTGACGTTAAAATTTCTTAACCTCTGGTGATGATGGGGGCTTCCAAACCATGCTCGCGCCCTTACTTCCCAGTTCGTTATGCGGCATCCACGTTTCGTCTACCGTAACGATTTGCTGTAAAAATCAATCTCCCTCGCGATGATAACGAGTCAAATTTTTACGAGAGATGGCCATCCTTTGCGCCTTACGCTACGCTGGAAGTTCGTCGGTACCCATCTTGCACATACTTTCCGAAAGTTTAGCCTGTCGTATAAGATGGAATGTGCTGAACCACGGCTGATATGTAAAGCATTGGCGATTCCGTCCACTGCGTTTTCCATCACCACTCCCTCAACGACTTCAAAATTGTCCACAGTTGTTGACGTCGATGACCTGCCCGATCTTGCCTCGCCATTCCTTGTTTCAAGCGCTCTGTTCATTCGTAGATCTTGCTACGCTATAAATAGCTGTCACCACACTACACTTGCATTCGACGAATAATTTTCACAGGTTTAACGTCTTCTGAAAACAAAGAGCGAAAGACTGCCCTTATATCCTCCTTGGTGCAGATCGACAATGGAGCTGCCATGTTCCACGGTCTGCTACAATACACAACTAGCGCGAGAATAAGACTGACACGTTGTCTAGAACTGTTCCAGACGACATACTTCAGCCCTGGATACTAGCAGTGTTACCAAGCCCTTCGGTGGCAAACTGCAAAAGTCCCTTTACTTTTCGACTCCTCCTCGTTGTCGCCGAAAGATTTACAGTGAAGCGCCAAAGTAATTGGTATAGGCATGCGTAATCAAATATGGAGATTTGTAAACAGGCAGTATATGGCGCTCCAGTCGGCAATCCCTATATAAGACAACAAGCGTCTGGCGCAGTTGTTAGATCGGTTACTTCCGCTAAAATGGCAAGATATCAAGATTTAAGTGAGTTTGAACGTAGTGTTATAGTCAGCGCACGAGGGATGAGACACAGCATCTCCGAGGTGGCGATGAAGTGGGGATTTTCCCGTACGACCATTTCACTAATGGACCTTGAAATCAGGAATCCGGTAAAACACCAAATCTCCGACATCGCTCGGTCGGATTGAGATCCTGCAAGAACGGGACCAACGACGACAATCATTCAATGTGACAGAAGTGCAGCCCTTCCGCAAACTGCTGCAGATTTCAATCCTGGGCCATCAACAAGTGTCAGTGTGCGAACCACTCAACGAAACATCATCGATATGGACTTTTGGAGCCGAAGGCCCACTCGTGTACTCTTGATGACTGCACGACACAAAGCTGTACGCCTTGCCTGGGCCCCTCGACACCAACATTGGACTGTTGATGACTGGAAACATGTTGCCTGGTCGGACAAGTCTCGTTTCAAATTGCATCAAGCGGATGGACGTGCACGGATATGGAGACAACCTCATGAATCCATGGACCCTGGATGTCAGCAGGAGACTGTACAAGCTGTTGGAGGCTCTGTATTGGTGTGAGGTGTGTGCAGTTGTATTGATATGGGACCTCTGATACGTCTAGATACGCCTCTAACATATGACATGTACGTAAGCATCCTGTTTGATCACCAGCATCCACTCATGTCCATTGTGCATTCCGACGGACTTGGGCAATTTCAGCTGGACAATGCGACACCCCACACCTCCAGAATTGCTACAGAATGGCTTTAGAAACACTCTTCTGAGTTTGAACACTTCCGCTGGCCACCAGACTCCCCAGACATGAACATTATTGACCATTTCTGGGGTGCCTTGCAACGTGTTGTTCAGAAGAAATCTCCACCCCTTGTACTCTTACGGCTTTACGAACAGCCCTGCAGCATTCATGGTCTCAATTCCCTCCAGGACTATTTCAGACATTAGTCAAGTCCATGGCACGTCGTGTTGTGGGACTTCTGTGCGCTCACTGGGGCCGTACATGATATTACGCAGGTGGACCAGTTTCTTCAGCGTATTTTCGAAAGGAAATCTTATAGTTCCACTCAAACCAAATGCTTAAATTTGCAATAGGCGTGAACCACTGAACAATCGAATTACAATATCATAGTGCAATAACGCAATCAGAGCCCCTCCAAATATTTTCAGTCAGAAAAATTTCACAGACCTTAATGTGACACCTCCCTCATAGATAAAGCATCAGTTGTTATAAAAAAATCATCATACTTACCCATACGTGTCCTTGCTCCCAGGCCTTTTCGGCGATGAGATTGAGACACTGTCTTGGGATATCTTCATATATCAGGTTTACAGCAAACTGAAACGTGAGACTATGTCAGTAGGGATTCTATTTTTAATGATCTTACTTGTGATAAAACAAAACAATAATCACTAAGAAGTTATTGAGTTTTTCGATATGGCTACATTTTGTGCCACAATGAAAAAACTCTTTCGTCCCAATCTTGTCACAAAGCACTCCTGAACTATTAGTGTCGGCCGCGTTTGTACGGTAAACATCGTAGAGTTCTGGATAGTAAAGTGACCAGTGCGATTTTTTACATTAACTACAGCAGCGCAGATACATCGAAAATGATGCAACATATTCACATGTTAACCCTGTCAAAGTGTGTGTACTGTTCCATAGCTCTGTATTTTAATCACTTCACACAAATTCCACATTTGCACTTCGATAATGAATAAAGGAAGCACCTACAGAAACACATCACCTTCTGTTTTGGGAAACATGAGTGTATAAGCAAGTGGTAACATACAATGTTTCGAGCAAATGCTGGGCTTTTTGCCAAGTAATAACTCATTTATGACTCTTGTGAATCTGATGGATATAATAGTTATCCATTACACTGTAGTGTGTATTTTGTATTGAAGCAGGGACCTACAAACGACGGAGAGGCTTCGTCTCGCCTTAGCTCTCAGTGGTTCACAACCCCACAACAGGCCACAGCAGTCCACCCACCCCACCGCCGCCCCACACCGAACCCAGGATTATTGTGCGGTTCGACCCCCAGTGGATCCCTCATGGAAACGTCTCATACCAGACGAGTGTACCCCAGATATTTGCGTGGTAGAGTAATCATGGTGTACGCGTACGTGGAGACAGTGTTTGTGCAGCAATCACTGACGTAGTGTAACTGAGGCGGAGTAAGGGGAACCAGCCCGCATTCACCGAGGCAGATGGAAAACTGCCTAAAAACCATGCACAGACTGGCCGGCACACCGGACCTCGACACTAATCCGCCGGTCGGATTTGTGCCAGGGACCGGCACGCCTTCCCGCTCGGGAAGCAGCGTGTTAGACTGTGTGGATATCCAGGCAGGCCAGCTACATGTCCTTCTGTAGTCTTTACGACCATTAAGAGAAATTTGTGGCACAACTTGACTAGAAGAAGGGATCGGTTGGTAGGGCATATTCTTAGGCATCAAGGGATCACCAATTTAGTACTGGAGGGCAGCGTGGATGGTAAAAATCGTAGAGGGAGACGAAAAGATACACTAAACTGATTCAGAAGGATGTAGGTTGCAGTAGGTACTGGGAGATGAAGAACCTTGGACAGGATAGAGTAGCATGGAGAGCTGCATCAAACCAGTCTCTGCAGTGAAGACCACAAAAGCAACAACCTCCAAGCATTGACTGCACATATAAACTGAGTTTGAAAGTTAAATGATCTTGATAGGTTGCAGAACTGATTCGTCTTAGAATTTTAGAGGTACTTTTATTCGACTGCAGCCGTTCGTCACAGGGTACTTCTCTTGTTGTAAATAAAAGGCGGTAACGTGGAAAAGCGAAATACGTTTGTAGAAAATGAAAAACGTCGCAAAATATTTTTTATGATGAATGTACAATTTTTCTCTCATCGAACAGCGATTATATTCCGAATATCCCTCGAATGTCACCAACAATACTGAAATGAAACTGCATACAAAAACTTAAAACTGCAAGGTCCATACTATATTTCACTAGTCAAGGTAAGAACTGAAGTAAAGTGCCACATTATTACGTAAATTAAAAAGGGAGTTAGACTATGAGCTACACAGGAATGGCATACCGTATCTGATAGTTAATGACATGTATACATGTTGCCGTTCTTAGGAGTCGTCAATCGCGTTTTCTGTGGCATTTCGCTAGTTATTTGTAAATTTCTTTTTTTCCAATGTGTAGCTGGAGTCAGCACAGACAAATGCTGCTCATCACAATTGTAAGCGACGCCAAACGTCAACGGAAAGCGTAAGTTTATTTCCCATTACAAATAAAATTTTATGTGCCCAATCGGCAGAGCGGTGGCAAATTAGTCTAGTGCGATATTCCTTTTATCGATGTGTATTAACGGCGGCAGTAAAACACGAAGAATAGCCATTACCCCAGCACCGCTATGGCCCACTGCGTTTGCTACCGCGTGCAGCAGCACTTGTTAGTACCTGTGTAGTGCTGGTTAATCTTCGTGTTTAACTGTTGCTGTTACGAGAGTCACTCCAAAAGAAATGCACACTATTTTCCTAAAAATACAGTTTTCATTCTGCATGTGTGAAAGTTTCACAGTGTGTAGATAAATCATTCCCGCTTGTTTTCAAACTTAGTTCAACTTGCTCCCGTGAGTGGCGCCGTCGCGGCATGCCTTCAAGATGGCTGCTACACTTGACGTTCGTCAGAAGCAATGTGCTGTCATAGAATTCCTGTGCTGTCAAAACGAGACAGTGGGAAACATCCACAAGAGGTCGAGAAAGGTGTATGGAGATGCTTCTGTCGATTTCAGTACAGTTAGTCGGTGGGCAAGCAGGTTACGTGATGAAAGCGGGCACGGCAATATTGAGGATTGTCCTCGCAGTGGCAGGCCTCGTACTGCACACACCCCAGACAATGTGCAGAGAGTTAACGAATTGGTGACTGCTGACAGACGCATCACGGTGAACGAATTGCCACGCTACGTCGGGATAGGGGAAGGAAACGTTTGCAGAATACTGAAAGTGTTGGCGTTATAAAAGATTTGTGCGACGCTTAGGTTGAGGCCGTGTTCCTTGATTTCAGTAAGGCATTTGATACCGTCCCGCATTGCTGTTTAATGAAAAAAAATAAGAGCTTACGAAGTATCGGAGCAGATCTGCGATTGGATTCAAGATTTTCTTGCAGATAGAACTCAACACGTCGCTCTTAACGGAACCAAATCGACAGATGTAAAGGTAATATCCGGAGTACCATAGGGATGTGTTATAGGACCGTTGCTGTTTACAATATATATATAAATGATCTTAGAAAGCGTCGGCTGCTCTTTAAGGCTATTCGTAGCCGATGCAGTTGTCTATACCGAAGTAGCAACGCCAGAAGATAGTAAGAATTTGCAGAACGAGCTGCAAAGAATTGATGAATGGCGCAGGCTCTGGCAGTTGACCCTGAACGTAAATAAATGTAACATATTCCGCATACATAGGAAAAGAAATCCACTATTGTACAGCTACGCTATTGATGATGAACAACTGGGGACAGCGTTTACGGTAAAATATGTAGGAGTAACTATCCAGAGCGACATTAAGTGGAACGACCATATAAAACATATAGTGGGAAAAGCAGACACCACACTCAAATTCATAGGAATAATCTTGAGGAAATGTAACTCATCCGCGAAAGAAGTGGCTTATAAGGCGCTTTTTCGTCCGAGTCTTGAGTATCGTTCATCTGTCTGGGACCCCTATCATGGAGAACTGATAGAGGAGATACAGAAGATCCAACAAAGAACGGCGCATTTCGTCACGGGATCGTTTAGCTGGCGAGAGAGCGTTACGGAGATGCTAAGCAAACTCCACTGGCAGACGTTACAAGAAAGGCGTTGTGCATCACGGAGAGATTTACTACTGAAATTTCGGGACAGCACTTTGCAGGAGGAGTCGGACAACATATTACTTCCCCCTACATACATCTCGCGTATTGACCACGAGGAGGTAGTTCGAGAAATTAGAGCCAATACAGAGGCTCACCGACAATCATTCTTCCTTCCCCCGCACTGTTTGCGAGTGCTCAGTGTTGGAGGGATCAGATAGTGGTACCGAAAGCACCCTCTGCCGCACACCATTAAGTGGCTCGCGGATTATGATGTAGGTGGAGATTTTCCGCTGCGCATGTTGAAATCGCGAGCGTGAGTCGCAAACACGTAGGCAACGACGGCCTGCGTGGTTGAGTCACTGCAATGCTCCAATCCTGGGCAGTCGTCATGTTACCTGTGTTGACGTTATTTCAGCTCTGTTAAGGGGGGAAACCACATCAGTAGGTTAAAAATATACGATTTTTTTTTAAATTGCATAAATCGGTAGGTTAACTATCTAAGAATACCTGTCAAAATTTCAAAGCGAAATTCGCATTCGTTTAGATTTTCTGGGCGTAGAACCGAGTGCACATCGGGTCCAGAAGGAAATTCTTCCGGTATATTAAGATTTAGCAAGGGATGAATTACTGGAGAGATGTTTAGGTGGCCACACTTAAACTGCGAATGAAAGTTTTAATTCCACCTCCTAAACACTTTCACTCCGGACTGAAAGTCGTTGAATTGGCATCGTATGTAGCAGCGGGCTTATTCAATGAAGGAAATTCATCCCCTCTGATGGTGATGAACGAGGCAGGAATTGCGGTAGGCACACGAAGCTTCAGTTAAGCCGAACAAATGGATAACCAGCGCGTGAGCCGGCAGAATCGACGTAGTTAGATGCAATCGAAGGAAGGTCGTTAAGCTCGAAAGCACTGCTGCAAGTGCAAAACGAAGCCTATGACGAAGACGAAGGATTGGTATATAATGCTGGACTCGCAGATTAATCGATAAGCATTTTACGCTATTGTTAACTTCTTTGAATTTCTAGTTTCCGTGAATTTATTTTTCAAACGCGTTTATCTCGAAATGACTTTTTTCACATTTGCATGCCGTCTAACTCAAAAAGTATAGAACGGATCATCATGAAAATAGATAGTATGATTCTTTACAAAATTACGACTATATATGAACTAAATCTGAGATGATATCATGAATTTAAGGGTATTTTTATTTGTATAATTAGAAAAAATATGATGAAAATCGAAGAAAATTATTCCAACGCCTGTAAAACGTTTAATTTTCAGTATTTTCACCTGCATTGAGGTTCATATTCTTAGAAAATAAGTAATTAATGTAAACTCAAAACCTTTTTGATTTCAGATTAAAATCGGAATGACTTTACTGCACGCAATTGAAGAACCATACTCACGGCCTTCAGCGGACATCACAACGTAACTTCGTTATTTTTGGGTGAAATTATTGAAAAAATTCGCAAAAACTGTTCGAAATATGAATGAAATGATGT
Organism: Schistocerca cancellata; assembly: GCF_023864275.1. NCBI lineage: Eukaryota > Metazoa > Arthropoda > Insecta > Orthoptera > Acrididae > Schistocerca > Schistocerca cancellata. The sequence goes on along the minus strand of NC_064635.1, from coordinate 157,527,164 downwards.
CAAAATTTGATTAAATTCTAATTAATTCTTACCACCCAACAAAATCCCAAAAAATCAGCCGCCTAATGTGGTTAGGGTGGAAGGGAGATTTACTGTCACTGAACCACGCAACATTTATTTAATTTATGGCCAGTTAAAAGGTGTTGCGAGGGCAGCTATACGAGATTGTCGAGAACGCTTCCCACGACGAAGAGTTCCCAAACGATCGATATTTATTGGTATTCACCAAAGGTTTATATCATCATGAATCTCTACTTTTAGTCGATTATTTTGATTGGTTCGTTGATTTGGGAGAGAGGAGCAAACGGTGCTATAGGATTAGGAAAGGATGGGGAAGGAAATCGGCTGTGGCCTTTCAAGGAAACCATCCCGGCATTTGCCTGAAGCAATTTAGATAAACCACTGAAAACGTAAATGAGGATGACCGGATGCGAGTCTGAACCGTCGTCCTCCAGAATGCGAGTCCAGTATGCTAACAACTGCGCCACTTCGCTCGGTCGATTATTTTGCAATTCACTCGTAACACAGTACACCTGTTATCAAACTGCCCGTTGGCTTCTGTCTATGGTTCTGCGGCCGATGTTTGTTTGATGATTTTTCTGGCGTTTCGCCAGCTCAAATGGCTGGCATTGTCTGAGCTTCATCCTCCATTTCTGGGGCGGACAAAAGCCAACAGACAGTTTGTCAACAAGAGGTCACGAAAACCGTAACAATTTTGTACAGTAGTTATCTTTACTTTTTCATATTTAAGTCTGTATGCGAAACCGATTGTCTGCTCTGATATGCTTCCGTTTTATTATCAAATAAATAATCACAGACTACAACTTACACTACCTACTTAATTTGAATAGATTGAGAGATGCTGCTCTTTACTAACCCACACAGATGGCAGAGGCCCACAACGCGAAGAACGTACGTTGGAGGCTGAGGAACAAATTCTCGACTGCATCCACGAAGATCCTACTCAGGGTATTAGAAGCATCGCCCGCCAGGTGGGTGTATCGCACACTGTCGTTTGTCGCAGTTTGAAAGAGGAGCGTCTGCGGCCTTACCACATTTAACCCGTACAAACGTTGGAAGAGGAACATTTCCCCCCGCGACGACAATTCGCTGTGTGGTTTTTGTTACAAAGCGCGCAGCATGTTTTTGTAAACAAAATACCCGTCACAGATGAATCGTGTTTCACACGCGACGGAATAACTAATTTCCTTAACATGCAGACATGGAGTGTACACAATCCACACCAAATAGTAGCAACACTTTTCCGTAAATGTATGAGCGGATAAAGTCGATGCTTAGATTATTCCGTCTTACGTTTTACCTGCACAATAGACTGGTAACCATTACCGAACCTTTCAATAGGAAACATAGCTACCAACTTTATTAGAAAATGTTCCGTTAACTGTAAGTCAATGGCATGCGGGGTAGCCGCGCGGTCTCAGGCGCCTTGACACGGTTCGCCCAGCTTCCCCCGTCGGAGGTTCGAGTCCTCCCTCGGGCGCAGGTGTGTGTGTTGTCCTTAGCGTAAGTTAGTTTAATTAGTGTGTAAGCCTAAGGACCGATGACCTCAGCAGTTTGGTCCAACAGAACCTTACCGCAAATTTCCAAAAAATTTCCGTACGTTATAACATGTGGGTCCTCAACGATGGTGCTGCATCCCACGTTAGTCTCAGAGTACGAAGATTTTTGAATAGACGATTTCCAGGACGATGGATAGGACGTTTTCGTCCACATTGATAAACAGCACGCAGCCCTGATTTAAACCCACTGGGCCATATGAAGGAACTTATTCATGCTCAGAAAGTAATTAATGTGGACAAACTTACGCAGAGGACTTTCACGGTTGCCAGAGCCATAAAGGCAAATGTGCATGTGTGTGAACGAGTGCGACGAATTGGGTGCGCCGTAATGAGGCATTTGTCGAACCGAATGGTGGGGGGTAGGGGGGGGGGGGGCGCTGATGACCTTGCCGTTTAGCGCCCTCCGCTATAAATTATCATCATGCCGAATGGTGGGCATTTTAAACACTTATTTTAATATTTGTGTACAGGAGCAAAGTAATCTCGGTTTCATTTTCATTGCGGTACTGTTGTAGAAACGGAACATAATCTGATTTTAATTTTCGTTATGGTATTGCTGTAAAAATCGGAAACAGTTCATTGTAATTAATGCATAACAAATTACGTGGTAAGTGGTTCATTTTGTACTGAAGGAAACACATTTTATTTTATGTTAGCTTCTCTTTAGTACCACAACCTTCGTTATAGTAACGCTGTAAAAGAGGAAACGTCTGTTTGTACTAAATTCATTGTTTATGTAAAACGAATTACACGTTCTTGACAACCCTGTGACCGTTTACATTGCTTGTTTCGGTAGTACCTAGCCGCCGCGCCGTCTCGTACACATCCAATGTTTACATTTCTCTGGTTCGTCCGTTACCTTTCTCTGACCGCATCAGTTGAGAATGTAAAGAGAAATGCGTCTACCATCAAACCTATAAATATCTGTTTTTTAGGAATACAAAAATAAAGAACGTGATTCAACGATATTTCAGTAGACTTTTTTGTCAAGCACACCGAGATGTGCCGCCTGAGTAATTTTAGTAGCTTATACCGTTTACACCTTGTACCAAGTAAACCAAAGTTGTCGCTGATAGGGCGACGTAATACCAGTATAATGATACACACTTTCCCTCCACTGTCACTAAGGTCGCAACTACATATCTTTGTAGCATATTATGACGAATCTATTTTTAAAAAAATATCCACGTGTCTTAAATTTCTGATTAGTCTTGCCGAGTCTACGAGACACAGGCAGAGTTGCAGAGTGTCTGTGTTCTGCTGATCATTCTTCTTCCGTTTCCCTGTCTACTATGAAGCCCGCTTTTTCGAGTTTGGAAAATTTTATTTTATTACTTAACTTCGAGTCCAGGCATATGCTCTTCCTAACGCCATAGTCGTGAAGGTAGCCTAAGTGGAGGAAGTCGTGTACACCCTCTGTGTGTGAAGCCTGTTAAGTCTCTTGTGTGTGTTCTCGTACCTTAACTGTGTACATATCGTATACTTGGACGTCAAATTCGGGGAGCAGCGCAGCATTTGCGCAAACGACCGTGACAGTTGCCTGAAAGTCACGCGCAGGGTGGTCGCTGTACCTTATCACGACCGCTATTGCGACGCGCATTCGATTCAGGTCGGACTCACCTCCCTGTCTAGCAGACTAACGCGTTACATGTTACGTTATTTGAGGTGGTCACTGTTATGTTCAGACTCATTATGTTAATTCATGTCAGGGCACGGTGCTTCATGCTTCTTTTTTCGTGATAACAGTGCAGACGGGTGTCAAGCTGGGTTCAACTTTCAAGTCTGGTTTAGTGTAAACTAACAAGGCCTTCGCCTACTGCTAAAGATAATGTCTGTTTTCGATGGGATGACTTTATTCACATTGTGACAGCTGTTACGGCGGGATCGCACTTTGTAATAAACAGCGTACATATAAACTGCACTATTATTGGCGGAGAAAATTACGTGCATGATTGCTAATTGTAAAGGTCTAGTGACATTCACACATGCACGTGTTAAGAGAATATTAGTTATGTTTATTATGAGGAGTAGTCAATGAAATCCGGACTCCTGCCACAATGGGACATGGAATGGTTCCATTCAAAAGTATTCACCACATGCGTCGACATTTATCCCACTGGGAAACAAAACGATCAATTCCTGTTTCGTAAAATGCGTTCGGCTACTGGCGTTTCCACAACCACACCCACTCTTACACTTCCAGAACCCTTACACAACTGAAATCGACGTACATGCACGTCTTTCTTCACGTTACCAACGTTGAGAAAATCGCGTGGTGAAATATCCAGGCTGTGCAGAGGGATCCCAACCAAATCGCTGAAGCGTAGCCTTCGTCTGATTGGCAACGTCGGGAGTAGGCATTACAGTGCAACGGGACGATTTTATGCAACAGCATTCCAACAGCCGGCCGTTGTGGCCGAGCGGTTCTAGGCGCTTCAGTCTGGAACCGCGCAGGTTCGAATCCTGCCTCGGGGATGGACGTGTGTGATGTCCTTAGGTTAGTTAGGTTTAAGTAGTTCTACGTTCTAGGGGACTGATGACCGCAGATGTTAAGTCCCATAGTGCTCAGAGCCATTTGAACCATTTTGAGCATTCCAACAAGCCAAAGGCAAACAGCAATGACGATAGTGTAAACATTCCACATCTACCTCACCAAACAAATCCAAAGCTGTTTTCAGAAGTTCCGCTAAGGTGATGATGACCTGCTCTTTCAACCGCAGGGCCCCTCTACGCATTAAGTTCCCCGCCTGTGGGATCACAATTGATCTCCAATGCTCTGAAGACACTTGCAGAGAACCAGTGCGCCATAAAGTCAAAATTCCCAGGAATGCTGTCAGAGGGATTGATCCTGTTGCACGATAGCGCCCATCCCCACACTGCCAATCGGACGAAGTCTACACTTCAATGATTTGATTAGGAAACACTCCAACATCCTCCGTACAGCCTGGACTTTTCACTGTGCGATTTTCAAGTCTTTGGTGACTTGAAAAAAGATGTGTGGACATCGGTTTCAGCCAGACGAGGAAGTACAAGAGTGGGAAATGTTGTGAATCTGTCATTAATTGCGCCCGGGTTCCCGGGTTCGATTCCCGGCGGGGTCAGGGATTTTCTCTGCCTCGTGATGACTGGGTGTTGTGTGATGCCCTTAGGTTCGTTAGGTTTAAGTAGTTCTAAGTTCTAGGGGACTGATGACCATAGCTGTTAAGTCCCATTGTGCTCAGCGCCATTTGAACCAAAATCTGTCATTAACTGATCACATTCTATGAAACTGAAATTCATCATCTTGTCTCCCAATGGGGTAATTGTCTTAATACATGTGATGATTACTTTTGAATGGAACCATTGCACGGTCCCATTGTGGAGGGAGCCTGTTTTCATTTAAATGTCCCTCATAATTTCACTCCATTGCGGAGTGTGCACCTTTCTTGGCAAATGAAAACCGCGAGCCAGACCGGGCCTCGAACCTGCAAGCTTTTCCTTTTGCAGACTGTTGTGTACATAGTTCCACGTAGTCAGCGCGTGCACAACTTTTCCACTAGAGCGCGCCCCGCTAAGCACAACAGCGCAGGCGCAGCGCTCGTCCGTCTCTGCACTACGAGATGGCGCTGTCATAGAGACGGACCAAATTCTGCTTCCACCGATCCGCGTATTAATATGTAACGCAGCCAATGAGATTGCTGCTAACGTAGAACCTTTTCTCCTCGTGGATCACACTCCCGCAGTGATACCTGAACGCTCGAGGTATTATAACGAGTGTACAGACCTCCAATTAGTCAGTCTGCATTAGTCTGTACCTGTCTATAGTCAAGTTTCAGTCTGTACCTAATAAGATTATCATATTCCTGTACATAGCCATGAAGATAAATGTATAGACACTTTGTTAAGCATCAGAGATATGGAGAATAAAAATTAAGGTACCAAGACCAGAGGAACTTCAAATTGTCAATTGTAAACAGCATCCAGAATCAAGTTACGTAATATCTATGATTTTTATAAATCTGTGTGAAAATTAATCTAGTTCTGTTTAAAGTTGGTCACCGTCAATCTGCTACTCTAAGCGTGCAAGTGGCTTTTCTATCGTCTGACCTAACGACAGAAGATAAACACGCCACGATAAGACCACGAGACATATTGCTGGCACTCACGTACTTCGTTAGAGCGACAAGTCAAATAATCTGATGGTGTGTGTACCGAAGGTCTTACAGTACGCACACCACACAGACAAATACTCTTATGTACTGAGCTACTGAGGCACGACTTCCAAACCACTCTCACAACTACACTTCGTCTCTCCTACGTTCTCAGCTTCACAGAAGACATTCTGCATAACGTTTGGAACTAGTGCTCCTGGAAGAAACGAAGGCAGAAAACACTTCGCTGCATAGTGAAAATTCACTTTGGAAACAATCTCCTCAGCTGGGGTAAGCCGTTTTTTGGCAATATACACTCCTGGAAATGGAAAAAAGTACACATTGACACCGGTGTGTCAGACCCACCATACTTGCTCCGGACACTGCGAGAGGGCTGTACAAGCAATGATCACACGCACGGCACAGCGGACACACCAGGAACCGCGGTGTTGGCCGTCGAATGGCGCTAGCTGCGCAGCATTTGTACACCGCTGCCGTCAGTGTCAGCCAGTTTGCCGTGGCATATGGAGCTCCATCGCAGTCTTTAACACTAGTAGCATGCCGCGACAGCGTGGACGTGAACCGTATGTGCAGTTGACGGACTTTGAGTGAGGGCGTATAGTGGGCATGCGGGAGGCCGGGTGGACGTACCGCCGAATTGCTCAACACGTGGGGCGTGATGTCTCCACAGTACATCGATGTTGTCGCCAGTGGTCGGCGGAAGGTGCACGTGCCCGTCGACGTGGGACCGGACAGCAGCGACGCACGGATGCACGCCAAGACCGTAGGATCCTACGCAGTGCCGTAGGGGACCGCACCGCCACTTCCCAGCAAATTAGGGACACTGTTGCCCCTCGGGTATCTGCGAGGACCATTCGCAACCGTCTCCATGAAGCTGGGCTACGGTCCCGCACACCGTTAGGCCGTCTTCCGCTCACGCCCCAACATCGTGCAGCCCTCCTCCAGTGGTGTCGCGACAGGCGTGAATGGGACGAATGGAGACGTGTCGTCTTCAGCGATGAGAGTCGCTTCTGCCTTGGTGCCAATGATGGTCGTATGCGTGTTTGGCGCCGTGCAGGTGAGCGCCACAATCAGGACTGCATACGACCGAGGCACACAGGGCCAACAACCGGCATCATGGTGTGGGGAGCGATCTCCTACACTGGCCGTACACCACTGGTGATCGTCAAGGGGACACTGAATAGTGCACAGTACATCCAAACCGTCATCGAACCCATCGTTCTACCTTTCCTAGACCGGCAAGGGAACTTGCTGTTCCAACAGGACAATGCATGTCCGCATGTATCCCGTGCCACCCAACGTGCTCTAGAAGGTGTAAGTCAACTACCCTGGCCAGCAAGATCTCCGGATCTGTCCCCCATTGAGCATGTTTGGGACTGGATGAAGCGTCGTCTCACGCGGTCTGCACGTCCAGCACGAACGCTGGTCCAACTGAGGCACCAGGTGGAAATGGCATGGCAAGCCGTTCCACAGGACTACATCCAGCATCTCTACGATCGTCTCCATGGGAGAATAGCAGCCTGCATTACTGCGAAAGGTGGATATACACTGTACTAGTGCCGACATTGTGCATGCTCTGTTGCCTGTGTCTATGTGCCTGTGGTTCTGTCAGTGTGATCATGTGATGTATCTGACCCCAGGAATGTGTCAATAAAGTTTCCCCTTCCTGGGACAATGAATTCACGGTGTTCTTATTTCAATTTCCAGGAGTGTACTTTCTTCCGAGAGTGCCGATCCCTGGTATGCTTCCAAACTTCAGTGGAGTTTGAAAGTAGGGGAGAGTACTGTCGGAAGTAAAGCTGCGAGGGTGGGGTGCGAGTCATTCACACCTGAGTCGGTAACAGCATTTGTCTGCAAAGGCCGAGGTTCCGAATAAGGTTCCCAGCCAGCAGTACTGGATTAGTTACATGTAATGCACGGTACATCTTAATTTACCTCTAATTCTTCTCGCACCATACAGATGTAAGTGTCATTCTGTACGCGACGTTTCACCTCCAGGATGTGCCGGTACAGGGCCCGGCACCCGCCCTGCTCGAACGCGGCCTGTAGTTGTACGGGGTCGTGCTGCCCCGCCTTCACGACCCCCAGGTGGCTGAATTCACTTCCCGCCATCAGCAGCACTTCCACAGCAGACCAGCATTTGCGCTCCCAGGCGTACCTCACCGGCGTCCACCCGAGCAGCCCGTCCTCCGCAGACAGCGCGCCCTCCCCCGCGCGGCTGCACAGTCGCCGCAGCAGAGGGAGCGAACCGCGGGCCGCCGCCAGGTGCAGCGCGTTGCGGCCACACGCGTCCGTCTGCCTCCAGTCGGCACCCCCGGCCAGCAGCGCCCTCATCTCCCCCTCGTCGCCACCCGACAGGGCCTCCAGCACCGCCTCCAGCAGTGCTCGGCCCCTCGCCGCCCTGCGGTCGAAGGACTCTCGAAAGAAATCCAGTCTCTCGTTGAGGTAGGCCTCACGGTACACCTCCGCACGGCTCCGATCTCCGTACCCGAGGAAGCACCACTTGGCGAGGAAGTGTTCGGCGAACGTCCTGTGCAGGAACTCCGGTTTCCTGTAGGAGAACTCGTACACGATTCCGGCTCTCACGAAGTCTCCCCTATCGGACGGTGACATTGCCGGTACGTCTGCGCTGTGCAGCAGAACCGACGCCGCGAGGAGCATCAGCTGTTCTTCGTGCTTCTCCTGCGCCTTCTCGACCTCTCTCCTCTTCCCGGGAGCGGAAAAGTTGTCACCCCATTTTTCCTCGTACAGCCTTCTGAATTTATTTCGGAAGAAAGCTTCGTACAGAGTCACAATGTCATACGTCTCATCTATTTTCTGCGACAGATTTACAAACATTTCAGCAAACAGAGGGATCCTCAGAAGATTCCTCAAGTTCTTGTCGAGACCACTGACGGCTGGGATGTTTCCCTTCGAGGAATGGCTCGTGAAGAAATATTCTAGCTCCGATTCACTGAAAGGCTCCAGCGTGTGTGCCGACACTCCCATCCGAGCCTCTAAGAGCTTCACCGGTTCTGGCCTCGTCGTCACCAGGAGCTTTCCGTTGCGTGGAGACAGCAGAGGCAGCACCTCGAGACACTTGTCGACATAGTCGGGGCACACCTCGTCGAAGCCGTCCACGAGACAAACGACTTGCGTGGACTGCAGCAGGCAGTGTCTAAGCAGGGTGTACTCCAGTTCACCTAGAACACCCTCGTTAAACACTGTCCCCCTCAAGATGTCTTCCGCAGCACTCACACCGTTCTTACTGTCATCTAAAACTGTGTAAAACTTAAATAGATTAACTCTCAATAGCCAGCAGGAAGGGACCTTCTCTTTTATTTTTTCCGCCACGTGTGACAGCATCTTCGACTTGCCCACTCCGGGCTTCCCCTCCACAATTATTGTGTTGTTGCTGGTACCTTTGACGTGCTCTTTCTCTCGCTCTCGAATCTTAACCAGAGTGGAGAAAAACTCGCCCGTCAACACCCGCTGGTCCACGAGCTTCCTGGGCACGTAGTGCGCGGGCAGAGTTTCCAACTCCCGGCCCATCCTCAGAGGCTGCGACAGCTGTGCCAGAGCCAGCAAGAGTGCCGGCTCGCCGTCCAGCAGTGACTGGAGGGCGTCGACGTCCGCCACCAGGTCCTGCAGGCGGCATCCGTAGCGGTCCCCGTTCAACGCGACACTAGTGTTCAGGAAGTCGTTCCAGCTGTCGCCGCTGATGTCGGCTGTGCGGCAAGTGTCGCTGAAGCAGTGCCTGCCCCTCCACGACACGACGACGAGGCGGCGTTGACTTCGGCGTTCACTTTGCATCTCGTTCGTAAGCTCATCCAGAATCGCAGAGCTATCTTCAGTCTCATCATCTACAATCACCTGAAGATAGTTGAAATAGATCAGTTAGACACAAATATATTCAAAAATCGTTTTTTCTAAATACAGCTTGCATAATTATTTCAGAATTTTCGCATATTGAAATTTACACTACTTATTCACAACATAAAACAGCTTTAAATGCCTTGTTTCTCTTCAGAAGAATCAATGAACACATTTTTGTTCTATCTCTGTATGATTCCATTTTCACTTCGTAGTAATTAAACTTGATAAGATCTATTGGCACTAAGAACCACCATTACTCCCAGTGAACTAATACACTATGTGGTCAAAAGTATACGGACAAAAACATAGGTTTTTCATGTTAGGTGTATTGGGCTGCCACCTGCTGCCAGGTACTCCATATCTGAGACCTAAGTAGGCATTAGACATCGTCAGAGAGCCGAATAGGGCGCTCTGCAGAACTCACGAACTTTGAACGTGGTCAGGTGATTTTCATTGTGTCATACGTCTGTAAGCGAGATATCAACACTCCTTAACATCCCTAGGCCCACTGTCTGCGATGTCATACTGAAGTGGAGATGTTGTGTACATAGTTCCACATAGTCAGTGTGTACACAACTTTCCCACTAGAGCGCGCCCCGCTAAGCACAACAGCGCAGGCGCAGCGCTCGTCCATCTCCGCACTACGAGATGGCGCTGCCATAGAGACAGACCAAATTCTGCTTCCACCAATCCGCGTACTCATGTGTAACGCAGCCAATGAGATTGCTGCTAATGTAGAACCTTTTCTCCTCGCAGATCACACTCGCACAGTGATACATGAATGCGCGAGGTATTATAACGAGTGTACAGACCTCTGATTAGTCAGTCTGCATTTGTCTGCCCCAGTCTGTACCAGTCTGCATTAGTCTGTACCAGTTTATAGTCAAGTTTCAGTCTGCGCCTAATAAGATTACCATATTCCTGTACATAGCCATGAAGATAAATGTATAGACACTTTCTTCAAGTATCAGAGATATATGTGAGAATAAGATTAACATACCAATACCAAAGGAACTTCAGATTGTCAGTTGTAAATAGCATCCAGAACCAAGTTAAGTAATTTTTATGCTTTTTATTATATTAATAAATGTGTGTGAAAATTAATCAAGTTCTGTTTAAAGTTGGTCACCGTCAATCTGCTACTCTAAGCGTGCAAGTGGCATTTCTATCGTCTGACCTAACGGCAGAAGATAAACACGCCACGATAAGACCACGAGACATACTGCTGACACTCGCCTACTTCTTTAGAGCGACAAGTCAAATAATCTGATGGTGTGTGTAGTGAAGGCCTTACAGTATGCACACCACAGGAGACGTGAAGGGACACGTACAGCACAAATGTGTATAGCCCACCTCGTCTGTTGACTGACAGAGGCCACCAAGAATTCAAGAGGGTTGTAATGTGTAATAGGCAGATATCTATACAGACCATCACACAGGAGTTCCAAACTGCATCATGGTCCACTGCAAATACTATGACAGTTAGGCGGGAGGTGAGAAAACTTGTATTTCATGGTCGAGTGGCTGTTCTTATACCACACATCACACCGGTAAATGCCAAACGACGCCTCGCTTGGTGTATGGAGCGTAAAACATTGGACTAATGAAAAGTGGAAAAACGTTGTGTTGAGAGACGAATCACGGTACACAATGTGGCGATCCGATGGCAGGGTGAGGGTATGGCGAATGCCCGGTGAACGTCATCTGCCAGCGTGTGTAGTGCCAACAGTAAAATTCGGAGGCGGTGATGTTATGGTGTGGTCGTGTTTTTCATGGAGGGGGCTTGTACCCCTTGTTGTTTTGCATGGCACTATCACAGCACAGGCCTACATTGATGTTTTAAGCACCTTCTTGCTTTCCACTGTTGAAGAGCAATTCGGCGATGGCGATTGCATCTTTCAACACGATCGAGCACCTGTTTATAACGCACGGCCTGTGGCGGAGTGGTTACACGACAATAACATCCCTGTAATGGACTAGCCTGAACTGAGTCCTGACCTGAATACTATAGAACACCTTTGGGATGTTTCGGAACGGCGACTTCGTGTCAGGCCTCATTGACCGACGTCGATACCTCTCCTCAGTGCAGTACTCCGTGAAGAATGGGTTGCCATTCCCCAAAAAATCTTCGAGCACCTGGTTGAACGTATGCCTACGAGAGTGGAAGCTGTCATCAAGGTTAAGCGTGGGCCAACACCAAACTGCATTCCAGCATTACCGATGGAGGCCGCCACGAACTTGTAAGTCATTTTTAGTCAGGTGTCCGGATTCTTTTGATCACATAGTGTAGATTTTGTGGGGGACAAGAGCACTGAAATAGTCTGTGTTAGGCGAAACAGTTTATTGTAGAAATATTCCATTCAACACCTATTTTAGTAATACTGTACAGAGATTTTATGTGTTTCTAACACTAGTGCTCTTATAACACTCCATAAAATCAGTATCTTGTAAAAGTGATTTAAATGTTCAAGGAAGTCATATTTTGTGACTCAATAAACGACACAAAAATACACTCCTGGAAACTGAAATAAGAACACCGTGAATTCATTGTCCCAGGAAGGGGAAACTTTATTCACACATTCCTGGGGTCAGATACATCACATGATCACACTGACAGAACCACAGGCACATAGACACAGGCAACAGAGCATGCACAATGTCGGCACTAGTACAGTGTATATCCACCTTTCGCAGCAATGCAGGCTGCTATTCTCCCATGGAGACGATCGTAGAGATGCTGGATGTAGTCCTGTGGAACGGCTTGCCATGCCATTTCCACCTGGTGCCTCAGTTGGACCAGCGTTCGTGCTGGACGTGCAGACCGTGTGAGACGACGCTTCATCCAGTCCCAAACATGCTCAATGGGGGACAGATCCGGAGATCTTGCTGGCCAGGGTAGTTGACTTACACCTTCTAGAGCACGTTGGGTGGCACGGGATACATGCGGACGTGCATTGTCCTGTTGGAACAGCAAGTTCCCTTGCCGGTCTAGGAATGGTAGAACGATGGGTTCAATGACGGTTTGGATGTACCGTGCACTATTCAGTGTCCCCTCGACGATCACCAGTGGTGTACGGCCAGTGTAGGAGATCGCTCCCCACACCATGATGCCGGGTGTTGGCCCTGTGTGCCTCGGTCGTATGCAGTCCTGATTGTGGCGCTCACCTGCACGGCGCCAAACACGCATACGACCATCATTGGCACCAAGGCAGAAGCGACTCTCATCGCTGAAGACGACACGTCTCCATTCGTCCCTCCATTCACGCCTGTCGCGACACCACTGGAGGCGGGCTGCACGATGTTGGGGCGTGAGCGGAAGACGGCCTAACGGTGTGTGGGACCGTAGCCCAGCTTCATGGAGACGGTTGCGAATGGTCCTCGCCGATACCCCAGGAGCAACAGTGTCCCTAATTTGCTGGGAAGTGGCGGTGCGGTCCCCTACGGCACTGCGTAGGATCCTACGGTCTTGGCGTGCGTCCGTGCGTCGCTGCGGTCCGGTCCCAGGTCGACGGGCACGTGCACCTTCCGCCGACCACTGGCGACAACATCGATGTACTGTGGAGACCTCACGCCCCACGTGTTGAGCAATTCGGCGGTACGTCCACCCGGCCTCCCGCATGCCCACTATACGCCCTCGCTCAAAGTCCGTCAACTGCACATACGGTTCACGTCCACGCTGTCGCGGCATGCTACCAGTGTTAAAGACTGCGATGGAGCTCTGTATGCCACGGCAAACTGGCTGACACTGACGGCGGCGGTGCACAAATGCTGCGCAGCTAGCGCCATTCGACGGCCAACACCGCGGTTCCTGGTGTGTCCGCTGTGCCGTGCGTGTGATCATTGCTTGTACAGCCCTCTCGCAGTGTCCGGAGCAAGTATGGTGGGTCTGACACACCGGTGTCAATGTGTTCTTTTTTCCATTTCCAGGAGTGTATCTTACAATGTTTCAGTTCTAACTACAATGATCGCTTCACTGTACAGTATTTAATAATAGTAAACTAGAAAACAGCTCTGCTTAGTGGGCCATAGACAACTGTAATGCTAAAACAATTTCGGTAAATATGAAGCAGTTGGAGGTCAAAGGCATACTTGCCAGAATATGTTCGTTTCGAATCTATTACTCAGAAATAAAAAATGTATCCTAGGGGATAATTTTTCACCTTCGTAGACTTTAAATAAGCTTATGACTCAGTGGACCGTAACAGCCCCTTCAAAAATCTAAAGGAGTTCGGCCTAGACCTCAAAGTCAGTGCACTTATTAGACAAACACTAGATTGTGCAAAATCTAACGTAAGGTTCAGGGAAAATTTTCAGCATACAGTAATGTGATAAGATGGTGGAGTGTCTCCATTAATTTCCGTCTGTCCCTCTCAAAACTTTTCGAAAACTTGAACAAATCAAAGGTTAAAATGGAACAAAGAATCAAGTTAAGAAGAGCCATTACCATGGTAGTCAGATTAGCTCTTGCATAATAACCTATTATTATGATTTGGAACATTCCAACAGATCACAGCGAGTACATATTCTTAAAGAAACAAAAGAAAGGGAAAGAATCCGTACCTCGTCATAAAAGGAAACATAAGTGTTTGGCATCCAAAAAAAGAGAGAGCTTCCCTATTTTTTGGCGAAATCATTTAAGACACTAGCATATAAAATATTGTTTATGAAATTCAGTACCGCAAAAACTTAAACAGCAAGATATTTACGATAAAAGATGCATCAGAAAATGGACAAAGCTAAGAAGCTGTAATATGATAATCAAATACTAGTGTTTTATGGAGCTGAAACGTTCATTTTAAACAGATGCACTGAATAAATCCAAAAATATCTGGGGGAAGCTGTGGAGTTCTGCAAAACTCGCAACTAAGCTAAAACTGGAACAATGTAACTGATCACTGCAGTAAAAGAGGCCTGTAAGATGAGGAGGTAACAAACACAACGGGAAAGAAAATTTTGTAGCAGAAAATTCATGGCCACTTAGTCAGCTAGTCGTTAGGTGTTTATTGCCTAATTTTCAGCTTTCCCGTGTTTATTTCCAGATGAGCTGGCCTTTGGAGACATTCAGTAATTCAAGACTGTAGTAATTTTCATTAAGGAATTCAGTGCTACAGATGGAGAGTTTGCTTAAGGAGCTGCAATGTGACAACATTATGAGGACCGATGAATTACAGACTATACAAGATGGTCAGAAAGAATCTGAGAAACTTTTCAGGGTGTTGCATGGTAAGGTGTGCTGAAAAATTATTGTTAAGAAAAAAATTCGATACATTGCGACGTTTCAGAATTAACTAGCATTTAAGTTAGCAACCCGTTGCTTGTGCAAAGCCAAACGACCCGCCGTAGACGGTGTTGCCAAATGTGTTCTTCGTTTCGTTTCCTAAAACCAAACAAGAGAGCGATACAAAATTTGGACATGACGATATTAAGGGCCGAACCAGAGCCAAATGCTGAGCTATCGCGTGCGCTGTCACCAACAATATGAGAATAACTGACACTAAGCGTTTCTGACGGGGTGCGTGAACTTCCGCTCAGCGTTCTGGTTGGCTAACTTCAATGCTAATTGACTCGGATACGACGCGACGTATCCAAGTTCTTTCTTGGCAGTTATTTCGGATCGCACCTACCCTGCAGAACCCTTACAAGCTTTACAGACTTTTCCTGACCGCCCTCCGTATGAGTCAAAACATTATGACCATTGCCCACAGCGAGACTGAACGCCGAATGATCACGCTGCAGTCATATGACAGGGTGAGCAAAGTATACTAGTGCAACAGAGACCAATGGGGAACTGTCATATCGACGATACAAACGGCAGTTGAGGTAATCCACCGATGTAAGCGACTCTTACAAATAGCATGTTACTATGGCCCAGCATCTGGGAACGCGTATCTCGGAAATAGCGAAACTTGGTAGGCTGTTCGTAACTACATCTATGAAAAATGGTTAAACCATTGTGGAACCACAAGCAGGCGCCAAGCTGACTGACCTCCACGCCTCGTCACAGAACGTGGAGGGCAAAGGCTTGACCACCCAGGACAGAAATGATGACAGAGTACAAGGCTGGTGCAGGCACAAGTGTTTGCAAGCTCACCATTCAGCCACGTTTTTGCACACGGAGCTTCACAGCAAAGGACCCCTATGTGTTATCTGCATCTACACTACTGGCAATTAAAATTGCTACACCAAGAAGAAATGCAGACGATAAACGGTTATTCATTGGAAAAATACATTACACTAGAACTGGCATGTGACTACATTTTCACGCAATTTGGGTGCATAGGCCTTGAGAAATCAGTACCCAGAACAACTACCTCTGGCCGTAATAACGGCCTTGATACGCATAAGCATTGAGTCAAACAGAGCTTGGATGGCGTGTACAGGTACAGCTGCCCATGCAGCGTCAACACGATACCACAGTTCATCGAGAGTAGTGACTGGCTTATTGTGACGAGCCAGTTGCTCGCCCACCATTAACCAGACGTTTTCAATTGATGAGAGATCTGGAGAATGTGCTGGCCAGGGCAGCAGTCGAACATTTTCTGTATCCAGAAAGGTCCGTATAGGATCTGCAACATGCAGTCGTGCGTTGTCCTGCTGAAATGTGGGGTTTCGAAGAGATCGAATGAAGAGTAGAGCCACGGGTCGTAACACATCTTAAATGTAACGTCCAATGTTCAAAGTGCCGTCAATACGAACAAAAGGTGACCGAGACGTGTAACCCATGGCACCCCATACCCTCACGCCGGGTGATACGCCAGTATGGCGATGACGAATACACGCTTCCAATGTGCGTTCACCGCGATGTCGCCAAACACGGATGCGACCATCATGATGCTGTAAACAGAACCTGGATTCATCCGAAAAAATGGCGTTTTGCCATTCGTGCACCTAGGTTCGTCGTTCAGTACACTATCTCAGGCGCTCCTGTCTGTGATGCAGCGTCAAGGGTAACCGCAGCCTTGGTCTCCGACCTGATAGTCCATGAAGCTGCAAACGTCGTCAAACTGTTCGTGTAGATGGTTGTTGTCTTGACTCAGGGATCGAGACGTGGCTGCACGATCCGTTACAACCATGCGGATAAGATGCCTGTCACATCGACTGCTAGTGATAGGAGGCCGTTGGGATCCAGCACGGCGTTCCGTATTGCCCTCCTGAAACCACCGATTCCATATTCTGCTAACAGTCATTGGATCTCGACCAACGCGAGCAGCAATGTCGCGATACGATAAACCGCAATCGAGATCGGCTACAATCCGACCTTTGTCAAAGTCGGAAACGTGACGGTACGCATTTCTCCTCCATACACGAGGCATCACAACAACGTTTCACCAGGCAACACCGGTCAACAGCTGTTTGTGTAAGAGAAATCGGTTGGAAACTTTCCTCATGTTAGCACGTTATAGGTGTCGCCACCGGCGCCAATCTTTTGTGAATGCTCTGAAAAGCTAATCATTTGCATATCACAGCATCTTTTTCCTGTCGGTTAAATTTCGCTTCTGTGGTGTAGCAATTTTAATGGCCAGTAGTGTATATCTACATGATACTCCACAATCCGCCATAATGCGTGGCAGAGGGTACCCCATACCACTACTAATCACTTTCCTTCCTGCTTCACTCGCAAACAAAGGGAGGGAAAAACGACTGTATATGTTTCCGTATCAGCCCTAATTACTCGCATCTCATCTTCGTGGTTCTTACACGCAACGTGTGCTGGAGGTGGGAGAATCGTTCTCCAGTTAGCTTCAAATGCCGGTTCTCTATTCTCAATAGTGTTCCTCATAAAGAATGTCCTTCCTTCCAGGGATTCCCATTGGAGTTCCCGAAGAACCTCCGTACATTTGCATGTTGTTCGAATCTATCAGTCACAAATCTTGCAACTTACCTCTGAAAATATCTGATGTCTTCCTTTAGTCCAACCTGGTACAGATGCCGAACGCTCGAGGTCATCATGATGATTCAACGACATCATCAGTTATGATTCAGTGGTCACAGGATCATTGAGACTTGACCGTGGATAAGTCGAAACGTATCTCCTGGTCAAATGAATCTTGTTCCTCACTACACACAATCGGTGGTCATATCCAGAGTTGCCGTCATTCGAGCGAATGCCTGTGCGAAACATTCGCTGTGTCATGCTAGGACTCTGGTAGTGGCAGTATTGTGCTATGATGGAGGTTCCTCTGGACTTCCAGGGGACCTCTGGTGGTAATCCAAACCACTATGGGACCTGTGGACTAGTTACTATTGTGGCCCACCTGGATTCCTTCGTGCTACATGTCCTCCCCGAGGGCTGTGACATCTCCAGCAGAATATCAGTTCCTGTCACAAGGACAGAATTCTGCTGCAGTGGTAATACGAGCATGTTAGTTAACTCATGTAGATGTTTTGGCCACAAAATGCACCTGTTCTGAAGTAAATCGATGGGACACATACGGGACGCTATGGGGTGCCAATGTATATACATCAAAAAAGTTTTGCATCTCCTCGGTTCAGAGAGTTCCTGAACCTATACAGAAAATTGGAATAGAGATCAACATAAACATCATTGCCGCTCTTTTTATTGTTCATGAAAACCACACACTGAATGTTGTACCACGATACAGCGATACCTTCAGAGGTGGTGGTCCAGATTGCTGTACACACCGGTACCTCTAATACCCAATAGCACGCCCTCTTGCATTGATGCACGCCTGTATTCGTTGTGGCGTACTATCCACAAGTTCATCAAAGCACTTTTGGTCCAGATTGTCCCACTCCTCATCGGCGATTCGGTGTAGATCCCTCAGAGTGGTTGGTGGGTCACGTCATCCATAAACAGCCCTTTTCAATCTTTCCCAGGCATGTTCGATAGGGTTCATGTCTGGAGAACATGCTGGCCACTCTAGTTAAGCGATGTCGCTATCCGGAAGGAAGTCATTCACAAGATGTGCACGATGGAGGCGCGAATTGTTGCCCATGAAGACGAGTGCCTCGCCAATATGCTGCCGATATGGTTGCAATATCGGTCAGAGGATGTCATTCACGTATCGTACAGCCGATATGGCACCTTCCATGACCACCAGCGGCGTACGTCGGCACCACATAATGCGACCCCAAAACAGCAGGGAACGCCCACCTTGCTGCACTCGCTGGGCAGTGTATCTAAGGCGTTCAGCCTGACCGTGTTGCCTCCAAACACGTCTCCAACGATTGTCTGGTTGAAGGCATATGCAACAGTCATCAGTAAAGAGAACTTGATGCCAATACTGAGCGGTCCATTCGGCATGTTGTTGGGCCCATCTGTACCGCAAAGATGGACCACGCCATGGACGTCGGGAGTGAAGTTGCGCATCATGCAGCGTATTGCGCACAGTTTAAGTCGTAACACGGCGTCCTGTTGCTGCACAACAATCATTATTCAACATGATGGCGTTGCTGTCAGGGTTCCTCCGAGCCATAAGCCGTAAGTAGCGGTCATCCACTGCAGTAGTAGCCCTTGGGAGGCTTGAACTACGCATGTAATCAACAGTTCCTGTCTCTCTGTATCTACTCCATGTCCGAGCAAAATCGCTTTGGTGCACTGCGAGATGCATGGACACTTCCCTTGTTGAGAGCCCTTCCTGGCACAAAGTAACAATACGGACGCGATCGAATCGCGGTAATGATCGTCTAGGCATGGTTGAACTACAGTCAACACGAGCCATGTACCTCCTTCCTGGTGGAATGGTTGGAACTGATCGGCTGTCGGACCCCCTCCGTCTAATAGGTGCTGCAGATGCATGGTTGTTTACATCTTTGGGCCGGTTTAGTGATATCTCTGAACAGTCATAGGAACTGTGTCTGTGATACAATATCCACAGTCAACGTCTATCTTCTGGAGTTCTGGGAACTTGGGTGATGCAAAACGTTTTTTGGTATATGAGGGAGAGAGACACACATACACACTCATAAGTCATGCTCAGCCTACAGGCGTCACTGGATGCGGATATGGAGGGGCTTGTGGTCAAAGCAACTTATCTTGATGAATTTCTCCATTTACAGCCCATATCTTTGCTAGGATGATCCCCTGTTACCAAGTCACGCGCTCGCAACACCACTAGGTGGCATCCTATGTCATGTGGTCAGCACACCGCTCTCCTGGCTGTATGTCAGTTTCCAAGACTGAAGCCACAACTTTTCTATCAACTAGCACCTCAGCTTGCCTTACCAGGGCTGAGTGCACCCCGTTTGCCAACAGTGCATGGCAAACCGGATGGTCAGCCATCTAAGCTTCTTCCAAACTGTTGGATTGGAAGCAGAGGACCTGCACCTTGGCTGGCCCATTCCATGGATTTGACGCCTGTAGACTTTATTCTGTGGGGAAAGCTGAAAGATGTAATCTACAAAGGACATAGCAACTACACCCGATGATATGCAATGATGTATTACTACAAGTCTGCTGAAATGCTGGTATGTGTGCAGACGTTTTTTCATACCAGACTGGAAGCAGTATTGCCACTGATATTGTCGTTTTGAACACAACCTTTGATGGTCAATTGTCTCAATACTGGTCATAATCCGCATAACTAGTGTATAAACTTGTGTCGTTTAGTGTGTGCTACCATAGGTATCGTACAACTGTTGGTATAGGGACTTCGCAAAATACGATATCTCATAAAAGATTCTCACTAAAATCCTGCAACAAACACCACTGACATTCTGATTTACACTACTTTTAGTTTGTTAATGTCAATAGGCACTGTTCCATTCAAAACGTATATGTTCGCACAAAAAATGTACTTTCTAAGTAACATTAAAACAGGTTTACTGGCTAACAATACAAGCCCCTGACTAGCAATACATTCTGTGAAAGCCACACATAAATAGCACTTTCCAGTTCCGCAATATTTGTGGTGCAAATTTTAGGTGATACATCCTGTATACAGGGTGTTACAAAAAGGTACGGCCAAACTTTCGGGAAACATTCCTCACACACAAAGAAAGAAAATATGTTTTGTGGACATGTGTCCGGAAACGCTTACTTTCCATGTTAGAGCTCATTTTATTACTTCTCTTCAAATCACATTAATCATGGATGGAAACAGACAGCAACAGAACGTACCGGGGTGACTTCAAAAACTTTGTTACAGGAAACGTTCAAAATGTCCTCCTTTAGCGAGGATACATGCATCCACCCTCCGTCGCATGGAATCCCTGATGCGCTGATGCAGCCCTGGAGAATGGTGTATTGTATCACAGCCATCCACAATACAAGCACCAAGAGTCTCTACATTTGGTACCGGGGTTGCGTAGACAAGAGCTTTCAAATGCCCCCATAAATGAAAGTCAAGAGGGTTGAGGTCAGGAGAGCGTGGAGGCCATGGAATTGGTCCGCCTCTACCAATCCATCGGTCACCGAATCTGTTGTTGAGAAGCGTACGAACACTTTGACTGAAATGTGCAGGAGCTCCATCGTGCATGAACCACATGTTGTGTCGTACTTGTAAAGGCACATGTTCTAGCAGCACAGGTAGAGTATCCCGTATGAAATCATGATAACGTGCTCCATTGAGCGTAGGTGGAAGAACATGGGGCCCAATCAAGACATCACCAAACGTTCACAGAAAATCTGTGTTGATGAAGTGATTGCACAATTGCGTGCGGATTCTCGTCAGCCCACACATGTTGAGTGTGAAAATTTACAATTTGATCACGTTGGAATGAAGCCTCATCCGTAAAGAGAACATTTGCACTGAAATGAGGATTGACACATTGTTGGATGAACCATTCGCAGAAGTGTACCTGTGGAGGCCAATCAGCTGCTGATAGTGCCTGCACACGCTGTACGTGGTACGGAAACAACTGGTTCTCCCGTAGCACTCTCCATACAGTGACGTGGTCAGCGTTACCTTGTACAGCAGCAACTTCTCTGACGCTGACATTAGAGTTATCGTCAACTGCACGAAAAATTGCCTCGTGCTTTGCAGGTGTCCTCGTCGTTCTAGGTCTTCCCTAGTCCCGGGTCATAGGCTGGAATATTCCGTGCTCCCTAAGACGCCGATCTATTGCTTCGAACGTCTTCCTGTCGGGACACCTTCGTTCTGGAAATCTGTCTCGATACAAACGTACCGCGCCACGGCTATTGCCCCGTGCTAATCCATATATCAAATGGGCATCTGCCAGCTCCGCATTTGTAAACATTGCACTGACTGCAAAACCACGTTCTTGATGCACGCTAACCTGTTGATGCTACGTACTGATGTGCTTGATGCTAGTACTGTAGAGCAATGAGTCGCATGTCAACACAAGCACCGAAGTGAACATTACCTTCCTTCAATTGGGCCAACTGGCGGAGAAACGAGGAAGTACAGTACATACTGACGAAACTAAAATGAGCTCTAACATGGGAATTAAGCGGTTCCGGACACATGTCCACATAACATCTTTCCTTTATTTGTGTGTGAGGACTGTTTCCTGAAAGTTTGGCCGTACCTTTTTGTAACACCCTGTATATGTATTTCATGTGATAAAGTATTAGTTGATTACCATCTCACACTATGTTCAATCTTTTTGATGATGACCAAAAGTGGCTGACTGGCTAGCAAAATATATTTTCTTTGATTGCATCAAATCTCAAGTTAAAATAACAATTTCTTACTAGCTTCCATCACTCTGAAACTTACCAGCCATCGGCAGTACGGTCCCCAACAGCGGAGA
This sequence comes from Schistocerca cancellata, assembly GCF_023864275.1. NCBI lineage: Eukaryota > Metazoa > Arthropoda > Insecta > Orthoptera > Acrididae > Schistocerca > Schistocerca cancellata. The sequence goes on along the minus strand of NC_064635.1, from coordinate 157,504,903 downwards.
ATCCGGTGTCGCAGCACTCTGAATCGGTCCACAGCCACCATGATGTGCGTTTCATTAGCCAGTGCCTGGTGAATCTTCGTAGCAGAGAGAGCCGCCATTTGCCTTTCTGGAGGACTCAACCACGCTGGGTTACACGACTCCACGTAGCTCCGCACATTTTCCACATTGCAGTACTCGAGTCTGGTGGTCACTGCTCTGCACTCGGTCACCTCCTTCCTGACGTATTCGTCCACGAGTGCCTGCCATGTGCTCCAAGCACTCGTCAAACACGCACTTTGGTTGTTCATCCAGTCCCTGATGCTCTTGCACAAGCTGTCACACAAGGTTTCGCATAGGTCACCGGCGCCCAGCAATTCTTCCAGCTCCCTGCAAATGTCGCCTACAATGTTATTAGAACTGCTCTGCTGGCACAGCAGGTAGAAATTCTCCACAAAGCTGATGTCCTCATGGACTGCCTTCCAAACCTGTTCGTTGTTCGGTTTGAGCTTGTACAGGTGGCCACCAGCCTCTAGCAGCTCCAGACCTGGGAAGGTGCCCTCATACTGGCGCTCAAGTATGTCGAGGCTACTGTCGTCCAGACAGGCGTTCGTCAACAAGGCGAATGTGACTCTGTTCGTATCCAGTGTCTCGCTAATTTCTCTGTAGGAGGTGGAGTACATGCTGAGCCCGAAGTCGCATTTCGTGGCCTCTGACAGCCACGCGCCACTGTGTACGGTCATGGCCGTCGGGGAGGTCTTGTGCTTTAGCTGGACGAGCAGGGTGTTCACCTCATTTTGTCCCTCAGGTCGCCATACCAACACCACGTCATCGAACTTCCCGGCATCGTCATTGTTGGCACACAACTGGAAGTGTAGCCCATATCGCAGGCAGCGGAGGTAGACCAGGGCCAGCATGCGCTCCTCGTACCGGTCCCCCTCTCCTGTAGAGTGTGATCCTTTATTGTATTCCAGAGCAGCAGACCTACAACAAGAAATATGATAAAGATGATGATGATGATGATAGTGATTATGAAGATGGTTTTCGTGTGCTCAAGGGCGAGGGTAAAACACCCTTGCTGTATATGAATGTATGCATATACGAGGGTAATCCCAAAAGTAAGGCCTCTTATTTTTTCATAAGTAAGTAGACCTGTTTATTTCTACAATGGTTTACGTCAGTTTACAGCTTGGACATTTAGCTATTTTGCGAGCTAATCAGCATTACTGTCGATGCATTTGTGTAGACACCGTAACTATTCTGTTTCTACGGGTTATTACGTTATTATTGGGAATGTAAATACTTATTGCTTGTGAAGTTAACGTGAGAAGATTAGGGTCGCCACCGACTCTAACCATACAACTAATCGAAGGTTTGGTCGAGTCGGAAAATAAATTAATTTGATCACAGACCAAAAACTCACAAAAATGCATACGTTGTGATGTCGCTCATGGGGGATACGATGTAATTAATAGTATTGCCCATGCACTGTTCACGACAATCAAACATTTAAAAAAAAATAGTACATGAATGAACACTATGCAGAAGATCAGCTCGCAGCAACACACCTGAAAATAAGACTTAATCTAAAGCATTTGTTAAAAAATACAAGGGGAGACTAATCACTGGACCTGTGCGTAAGGAAACGCGTTGGGTGTGCTATCGGGAAAGCTACGAGGTGAGTGGCTTAGGTGCAAAAAAGTAATCTCGGAACACAAGAGAAAATTGTAGATAAAATCATTATTCCAAAGATAAGGATGTGAGGCATGTACACAATTCCTGATAATATTAATTCCTAAAACATTAAAGAAAAGCGTCGATACGTTCACCGCTATAATCTACAACTACAATCATTGGTGTGAATCATTCATACAACTGCTGTTGCCCGGTAACTGATCGCAATAACTCGTGAAACGGTACACGTTTCGCAGTACACCCGCGTGCCCACGTGGTTTGTGGAGACGCAATTTCTAGGTATCGTGGCCAAGCTGCAACAATATCACATCATAAAATCATGAACAGTTAACGTTCTTTAAAACAAACATGATACCGGACAGTTAGTGATGACGGTAGCCCAACAAAACTTGAATGTTGAACCACGTGGTCGGCTCCCCACGGACGAAAGATACATAAAGCAAGGAAAATTTGCGATAAGGCAAAGCTATTAATATTTAGAAAAATGAAAGCTTATACAGGCACAGCTGAAGGCAAACAGACATTCATACAGAAGCGAGTGCTCACTTCTTCTCGACACCTTTGTGTGGCGCTCTTCCGGTGGATCCACGTCTGCTATAGAAATTTACTAAAAGAAAAATCTGCCAAAGTTTTACATTCCTTGCTGCGACAAGGCAAAGCAATCTTTCAGAGTTGAAAAGCGAGACCAAAAGCTAACATCTCTCCTCTCTCCAAGTAACAACGCGCCACGCGGTCAGTCTAACCCACCCTTCTTCGACTGGAGCACAGCTGTGGACGCTTCCCGTACCGGCGGCAGACCGCCTTCCGCTTCTTCTCCAGCCTCTTCCACGCTTCACGTGGCCCGGAAAACCCAAAGATGCCACTTCCTCCGCCAACCTAACGCAGGTGGATTTCTCACAAGTAGCGAAAACCTGTTTGCCTACTTGACCACTACGAGAGTTGGCTATTCTGTACAACTGCTGCTGAATCTGTACGACTATCGCAGACTTCCTGCAGCAGACTACGCCACCGTCTAGCAACGTGACACACAACCACATTCATTCTATCACACCACTATGATAATTATGAGAAAAGAGAAACAAGGAAGGAAAGAGAAATACCAGTGAAAATGGGCTACCGGACAAACGAAAGGTGGCTACAGGACCCTTTCAACACTGTAGCAGTTTTTGTTTTCCCATGTCATATCTGCTCGCCGCCGTGCTGCTCAGAAAGTTATGAACCTTTTCTTTCACCTCGTCGTCGGAGCTCAATCTCTGGGACCACAGTTAACGCTGACAGGTACTGTGAGACTCTGAAAAATCTCAAACGGGCAATTCAGAACCAGAGAAGAGGAATGTTGGGCAAGGGCGTACACATTCTCCATGACAACACTCGCCCACACATCGCTCGCCAAACCGTTGCTCTCCTGCAACAGTTTCAGTGGAACATAATCACCCACTCTGTAGTCCTGACTTGGCGCCAGTGAATATCACCTGTTCCCTAGGTCAAATGAACATTTGGCCGGAAAGCGATGCAGCTCCGACGACGAGGTGAAAGAAGAGGTTCATAACTTTCTGAACAGCATGGCGGCGAGCTGGTATGACATGGGCATACAAAAACTGCCACAGCATCTACAAAAATGCATCGACAGAAGTGGTGATTATGTCGAATAACTAAATGTTCAAGCTGTAAAATGATGCAAAACATTGTAGTAACAAACAGGTCTATGTACGTATAAAAAATAGGAGACTTTACTTTTGGGATTACCCTCGTAGCACAAAGGAACATGAAACAGTATAGTTTCCAGATTTATCATAACAGTATAAAATTTACAATGGTACCATTTTCCTAGATAGGAACCCTGCTTGTCAGTGCAATCGGTCGATCATTGCACAAGTTTAACGATACCATTAGAAAATTAGAAACAAGTTTTTCATTTCAGCAGCAAATGATGTACGAACCACTCACTTGCTCCACCTCTCCCTTCACTGGAGGTAACTGGATGGCCTCTTAAATCACGGCTGCTATCTAGTCTGCAACCTAATGGCCAGCGCCATCACAATTTAAAATTAAATATTGATGATGGCTCTGAGCACTATGGGACTCAACATCTTAGGTCATAAGTCCCCTAGAACTTAGAACTACTTAAACCTAACTAACCTAAGGACATCACACACACCCATGCCCGAGGCAGGATTCGAACCTGCGACCGTAGCAGTCCCGCGGTTCCGGACTGCAGCGCCAGAACCGCTAGACCACCGCGGCCGGCAATTAAATATTATGTTGTGTCATCTCCATTACAGTCGTGCAAGACGGAGACGTAAATGGCTTGTTTGGCTGAATCACCTGATGGACAGCTGCGATGAGTTGAGGCAACATTCATCTCTCAGACTTCGATCTCTATCACATCAAACTCGCAGTAGGATCCATAGTAACGCGTGGCGCTTGTGTTGGCAAGACCGCAACAGTTTTAAAAGAATGGTTAACGGAATTTTGGCTGTTTCATATCAGTTCGATTCCACGAAAAGACAATTTTTACCGCACCTCACTTCATCCAAGTCAGCACCAATAAGACATCAAACATTGTTTTCCTAATTCTGGACACACTCTAAGAACATCATTTATGATCACAAATAACAATTGCAAAATGGCAGTTTCAAATTTGAAACTGAACATAAAATGGCTTTGAATCCTCTTCTTAGAAGACAAGTTTCAACGTTTTGGGATTGTTAATTATTGAAAGTGATGTTTGAGGGCAACTGAATCAGGAAGATACTATGAATAACTTCCGGAGCTGCGTCATAGTCGCGAATTAAAACAGTGATCCAGGAAATGTAGAGTAAATTTCTTTTACATTTATTTTCGTCAATGATCACAAGACTTTTGCCCAGAAATGATCACATTCATACCTTCAACGAAACATTGGAAATGAAGTACAACTAACAGATTACATCTTAAAATAATAAAATTTTCCATAATGAAAAATTATTACTTTCATACATGTGGAAACAAGCGCTTAAAATATGACGAGGCATACCTATTTTCTCACATATACTACTATGAAAAAGCCGTAAAATGTTCACAAAATCAGCTTAGCTTGTCACACATTTAAAATACGGTGTAAACCAAGCCACAGTTCCGACGGAGTCATGCTACCAATAGCGCTGCTGTTCATAACACACTGCAGTACAGAAACACAACATATGTTTGTCCCATAAGCTCGTTAGCTGTCGCTTCTGTAAGTCTACAAAGTCTATAAAATTGTACAGAATGCAATAAGTAAATAGTGCAACAGGTAAAGTCTACAGCAGACTTGCCAAGTGTGTAACTTATTAAAGTGATAAAATGTAATAATTAAAACATGAATAAAGGTAAATTTAAAATTGTTGAAAAGTAAATGGTTAATTGATAATATGCGATTCACAAACGATCTCATTGTCATTTTAGAAACTTGTCTGGTGATTAGAAACTGTACACTGCAACCTCACCTTATTGGCCAAATGTTTACTATGGAGATTTCTTCCGCTACCAGTGTTTGAATTGGCTCTCTCTGAGCCAAGTGCCACAGCACAACAGCGCCGTACCAGCATTGACCACAGGGGTATGTATACAATTAGTGAAACTAGCATCCTCTTACCTTGTAGGCAATTCACTCGTGTTGGTGTATCAAGACTGCCTGGCAATATCAATCAGCTGCTGTAGGTACAACAAACCTTTTGCAAATTCCGTAAAGAGTAAACAGAATACTCACCCTTCATGACCAGATGCCATTGCAGTTACTATGTCCTGTAGCGTAGGCATTCTGGAAAATAAAAAGAGGAATATGGAAACAGAAATGGCAAGCTGTATTAATTGCATCATGATTTTTTTCTTTTATTAAGAACTATAGCCCCATAGCAATCATATGTTCTCACACTCTCTCACAAGCATGCATGTGCACACACGCAATATACGAGGGTGAGTCAAATGAAAGCCTTAAATAATTTTTAAATATTATTTATTGTGCAGAAGTGGTACAGAGCTGTATCACTTTTCAACTCAATCTCCCCCACGCCCAATGCAAGTCCTCCAGCGCTTACAAAGTGCATAAACTCCTTTAGAAAAAAATTCTTTTGGTAGTCCACGCAACCATTCATGCACCACGTGGCGTACATCTTCATCAGAACGGAACTTCTTTCCTCCCATTGCGTCTTTGAGTGGTTCAAACATATGGAAATCTCTTGGGGCATGGTCTGGTGAGTATGTTGGATGAGAAAGACACTCAAAATGCAGGTCTGTGATTATTGCAACTGTTGTACGGGCAGTGTGGGGCCTTGCATTGTCATGTTGTAAAAGGACACCTGGTGACAGCAATCCACGTCGCTTTGATCTGATTGCAGGCCGCAGATGATTTTTTAGGAGATCTTTGTATGATGCACTGATGACAGTGGTTCCTCTAGGCATGTAATGCTCCAAAATGACGCCTTTTTCGTCCCAAAAGAAAGTCAGCATAACCTTCCCTGCTGATGGTTCTGTTCGAAACTTCTTTGGTTTTGGTGATGAGGAATGGCGCCATTCCTTGCTCGCTCCCTTCGTTTCCGGTTGGTGTAAGTGAACCCAAGTTTCGTCCCCAGTAACGGTTCTTGCAAGGAAGCCATCACCTTCTCGTTCAAGGCGCCGAAAATGTTCTTCACAAGCATCAACACGTCGTTCTCTCATTTCTGGAGTCAGCTGCCGTGGCATCCATCCTGCAGACACTTTGTGAAACTGGAGCACATCTTACACAATCCTACTCCATTCGTAGACTTGCTGCAGTGACAAACCTGCATCATCGTTCTGAACCTTCATTCGTCGATGAATTTCAATAGGTTTCACACCTTCACTACGCAAAAACCGAATAACAGAACGCTGTTCTTTCCTGGTGCAAGTCGCAAGTGGGGCGGCCATCTTTATACTGATACTGCGGCGGTAGGTGTGCATCTGCACTATGATGCCACCTACAGGCCATTTTGCACGCCTGTTTGTAGCAAGTTTACCAACTTACAAGGATAACGGTGCGAAATTTCGATTTGTTATTACAAATTTAATGTTTTCATTTTACTCACCCTCGTGTATATATATATTCTTTCTCATTTCGTATATTTTCAAACAGAAACTGTCTAAACAACAATGTGCTGTCCTGTTTTCGTCCTCCCAGTCAGTTTTCAGAGGAAGTGGGAAAGTTCAGTATGTAATCTGAATTTGCAAATAGCAAAAAACAAGGCTCAAGATTAGAGAGGGAGGGAGGGGATATACATAGAGGAAGTGATGCACAGGGAGAGAGGAAGAGAAGAATAGAGAGAGAGAGGAGGGAGAAGGAGATGATCCACGTGAGGAGAACGAAGAGATGTACAGAGAGAATGGAGAAGGAGACTGGTACATACATCTAATTCCCATACATATTTAGCAATTGCAAAGCATTGGCAAGACCATTAAAACAACATGATAACAGTGCAAATGTCGACGGGGTGTGCTGTGCGCCATGTTTGGAAAGAATATTGTTCCACTTACACATGGAACTTCTTGACAACAGACGCCCACTTTTCTCCATGTCCTCAACCATGCATTCAGCACTTCTTATTTTTGCTTAGGTTTATTTTCCAGCAGTGTAAAATGTGCATTAACGATAATGGAAAGGTTTATTGATGGAGACTTAACTGACACGTAGGGTCTACCACGTGTACGAATTCATTGAGTGCACTGAAAGAGCGACACAACGAACTGTGGTGAAATTTTCCCACAGCGACGGCACCCACAGCACAGTACCATAGGGTCTGTCTGAGGGATATTGCATTACTCTGTTTCGCATTGGCCTGCTATGTGACGAGCCACAGGTCCCTTAATCCGAGGTACTCAGAAAATATCCCCGCAGAAACTTCGAAATTCTTGTCGGAGGAGTCGTATTTACGCTAAACGACCCCAAAACTGGAACAACGTTGTGATTATTCTCTTTCACAAGAAACTGAACAAGTAAGACTCATGTCGACCTCATGTTCGTAATGTACAAGATATCCATTGAAATTATCACGTCACACAGAACAGAACAAATTAAAAAGCTGTTTTGAGAAGCTGATATAACACAGAACGTCATTTGCACACCTAACATGGATACTCTGCAAATCACATTTAAGTGCCTGCTAGAGGGTTAATCGGACCCCCTTCACAATTCTCTATTATTCCAATCTCGTATAGCGCGCAAAGAATGAACACCTATATCTTCCCGTACGAGCTCTGATTTCCCTTACTTTATCGTGGTGATCGTTCCGCCCTATGTAGGTCGGCGTCAACAAAATATTTTCGCATTCGGAGGAGAAAGCTGGTGATTGGAATTTCTTGAGAAGATTCCGTCGCAACGAAAAACGCCTTTCTTTTAACGATTTCCAGCCCAAATCCCGTATCATTCCTGTGACACTCTCTCCCATATTTCGATATAATACAAAACGTGCTGCCTTTCTTTGAACTTTTTCGATGTCAAACATAGGTATTTAGTTGAATTTACGGCTTTTAGATTAGACTGATTTATTGTGTAACCGAAGTTTAACGAGTTCCTTTTAGTACTCATGTGGATGACCTCACACTTTTCGTTATTTAGGGTCAACTGCCACTTTTAGACCATTCAGATATTCTTTTATAAATCGTATTGCAGTTTGTTTTGATCTTCTGATGATTTTATTAGTCATTAAACGACAGCGTCATCTGCAAACAACCGAAGACGGCTGCTCAGATTGTCTCCCAAATCGTTTACATAGGTAATGAACAGCAAACGGCCTATAACACTACCTTGGGGAACACCTGAAATCACTTCTGTTTTATTCGATGACTTTCCGTCAATTACTACGAACTGTGACCTCTCTCACAGGAAATCGCAAATCCAGTCACATAACTGAGACAATATTCCAGAAGCACGCAATTTTACTACGAACCGCTTGTGTGGTACAGTGTCAAAAGCCCTCCGGAAATCCAGGAATACCGAATCTATCTGATATCCGTTGTCAATAACACTCAGCATTTCATGTGGATAAAGAGCTAGTTGTGTTTCACAGGAGCGATGTTTTCTAAACCGATGTTGACTGTGTGTCAATAGACCGTTTCCTTCGAGGTAATTCATAATGTTCGAACACAATGTATGTTCTAAACTCCTGCTGCATATCGACGTTAACGATATGGGCCTGTAATTTAGTGGATTACTCCTACTACCTTTCTTGAATATTGGTGTGACCTTTGCAACTTTCCAGTCTTTGGGTACGGATCTTTCGTCGAGCGAACGATTGTTTATGATTGTTAAGTATGGAGCTAATGGATCAGCATACTCTGAAAGGAACCTAATTGTTATACAGTCTGGACTAGAAAACTTGCTTTTATTAAGTGATTTGAGTTGTTTCACAACTCCGAGGGTATTTTCTTCTACGTTACTCATGTTGACAGCTGTTCTCGATTCGAATCCTTGAATATTTACTTCGTCTTCTTTTGTGAAGGCATTTCGGAAGGCTGGGTTTAGTAAATCTGCTTTGGCAGCACTGTCTTCGATAGTATCTCCATTGTTATCGCGCAGAGAAGGCATTGATTGTTTCTTCACATACGACCAGAATCTCCTTGGATTTTCTGCCAGGTTTCGAGACAAAGTTTCGCTGTGGAAACTGTTATAGGCGTCTCGCATTGAACTCCGCGCCAAGTTTCGAGCTTCTGTGAAGAATCGCCAATCTTGGGGATTTTGCGTCTGTTTAAATTTGGCTTGTTTGTTTCGTTGTTTCTGTAACAGTGTTCTAACCCGTTTTGTGTACCAAGGAGGATCAGCTGCTTCGTTTGTTAGTTTATTTGGTATAAACTTCTCAATTGCTATCGATACTATTTCTTTGAATTTAAGCCACATCTGGCCTACACTTATATCATTAATTTGGAATGAGTGGAGATTGTCTCTCAGGATGACGTCAAGTGAATTTTTATCTGCTTTTTTGAATAGGTATATTTTTCGCTTATTTTTCGAGGATTTGGGGATAACAGTGTTCAATCTCGCCACGACAACCCTGTGTTCACTAACCCCTAATCGGTTTTGATGCTGGTTATTAACTCAGGATTATTTGTTGCTAAGGGGTCAAGTGTGTTTTCACAACCGTTTACTATTCGCGTGGGCTCATGAAGTAACTGCTCGAAATACGAGTAATTTTCAGAGAATGCGATTAACACAATTTCGGATGATATTTTATGCGTACCTCCGGAATTAAACATGTATTTTCGCCAACATATCGAGGGTAAATTGAAGTCATCACTAACTACTATCGTATGAGTCAGGTACGTGTTTGAAATCAGACTCAAGTTTTCTTTCTACCTTTCAGCAACTGAATCATCTGAACTGGGAGATCGGTAAAAGGATCCAATTATTTTATTCCGGTTGCCAACAATGACCTCTGCCCATACTGACTCACAGGAGTATCTACTTCAATTTCGCGACAAGTTAAACTACTTCTTAACAGCAACAAACACGCTACCGCCAACCATGTTTGGTTTATCTTTTCGGAACACCGTTAGGTTCTTCGAAAAAATTTCGGCTGAACTTAAATCTGGCTTTAGCCAGCTTTCAGTGCCTATAACGATTTGAGCATCCGTGCTTTCTATTAGCGCTTGGAGCTCTGGTACTTTCCCAACACAGCTACGACAATTTACAACTGTTATACCAATGGTTCCTGTATCTATGTTTTTCCTGTGTTCAGCCTGCGTCCTTTGTGACTGAAGCCCTTCTTGTGTTTTCCCGAGACCTTCTAACCTAGAAAACCGCGCAGTCCACGCCACACAGCCCCTGCTACCCGTGTAACCGCCTCCTGCGTATAGTGGACACCTGACCAATTCAGCAGAACCCGAAACCAACCACCCTTTGGCGCAAGTCGAGGAATCTGCAGCTTACACGGTCGCAGAACCGCCTGAGCCTCTGATTCAGACCCTCCACTCGGCTCTGCACCAGAGGTCCGCAATCGGTCCTGTCGACTATGCTGCAAATGGTCAGTTCTGCATTCATCTTGCAAGCAAGACTGGCACCCTTTACCACTTCTGTTAGCCGCTCGAAACCAGAGAGAATCTCTTCTGATCCAAAGTGTCACACATCATTGGTACCGACGTGAGCGACCACCTGCAGTTGTCTGCACCCTGTGCTCTTCATGGCATCCGGGAGGACCCTTTGCACATCTGGAATAACTCCACCCGGTATGCACACGGAGTACACATTGGTTTTCTTTCCCTCCTTGTCAGCCAAGTCCATAAGGGGCCCCATAATGCGTCTAACGTTGGAGCTCCCAACTACCAATTATCCCACCCTCTGCGACTGCCCGGATCTTGCAGGCTAAGTGGTTTCCTCTGAAACAGGACAGGCAAAGGCATCCGGCTCAGCGACAGTGTCAGCCACAGACAATAGGTGGAACCTGTTTGTGAGACAAACCGGGGAGGCCTTACGTGCGGCCGCCTGGGAAGTCTTACGCCGCCTGCTTCGCCCTGGGGTGACCTCCCACTCGACCACAGGTGAGGGGTCAGCCTCAGTGCCAGCAGTAACTGGATTGGCCACCGGTGAGGGCCGATCGGAGGACTCTGACGCGCTGGACGTCCGTTGGATCCCCACGGCCGTTCCACAACAGTGGTGCCCATCCACTGCAGCCGAAGCTATCACAGCCTGAAGCTGAGAGCGAAGTGTCACCAACTAGGCTCGCATCCAAATACGACAATCGCAGCACCTGGCCATATCAAAGACCGTGGAAAACTAAACTATGCAGATAAACGGACTATCGACTCGAGCTACGGAAATCTACTGCAGACCCTGACGAAAACGCACGAACTGTGTCTAGTAAAACGCAGATATTCAAGAACTTAACTACCGAAGCACTCAGGTGAAACTAAATAATTTCCCCCTGACAAGTAACTTGTAATATATGACAAAATCGGTTTACTTTCTAACGCAAACGAAAACGCGAAAACTGTGGCTATTATATTTTAAATTGACACGCAGAAACTCAAGAAACTAAACTATTAAAGCACACAGATGATATAATAAAATTCGCTCCTGGTTAGGAACTCGTAAATGTCACAAAAGCGGTTTACTTAACTGTTGCTGCGTCTGTCGCGGTCGGCTACTATTGCCTGACTGTACATCATGAACGTAATTATTGAACAGAGCAATGAGTATGAAAGCCGTTCACTTAGTTCAACAAAATCTTTAATGACAACACCTGAGAGCACTGCGCCCGTGCAAGTATACTGACTAAATATTTAGGTTCATACGACGACTTCCATTATAATTGAACAGGGTAATGAAATCAAAACTGGAGACTGTGTCCAAAAAAATTGCATGTTCCCTAAACTGATCTTAGCGGCCCTTGAGGACGTAAGCAGATGTTTGAACTGTGAAAGCGGACATGTGATGCCTGTTAATAGCACAGTTGAAGCACCCTCGGTTTGCTGATGAAATATGAAAGTTATTAGGAACACTAGAAAGACGCTGTACGTTAAAAAGGAGGTTGTAGTTTTTGTGATACTTACGTCTTTGCCGCAAGGAGACTTGTAACTAAGCACATGAGTGAAGTAGATCTCTTTTTATTCAAAGTTTATGTTGGTGTTAGCTAAAGTCACAACTAAGGATTATGTCGGTTGTACCTGACGTCAGTCTTCTTTCTCGCCAATTCTCTTGTAAATTCCTTTTTTGGCGAACTTAATGCGCGGAGGCTGTTTTTCAGCACACTGTCGCTGTCTGTTTATGTATGCTGCGATCGCTAATATCCCCTTAATAAGCATAGGGCAGATTATACATGTGAATTCTATACAAATAGGATCATTGAACGTAGCTGAAACTTAGTTGTTGTGATCTTCAGTCCACAGACTGATTTGATGCAGCTCTCCATGCTACTGTATCCTGTGCAAGCTTCTTCATCTCCCAGTACCTACTGCGACCTACATCCTTCTGAATCTGCTTAGTGTATTCATCTCTTGGTCTCCCTCTACAATTTTTACCCTCCACGCTGCCCTCCAATACTAAATTGGTGATCCCTTTATGCCTCAGAACATGTCCTACCAACCGATCCCTTCTTCTAGTCCAGGTGTCCCACAAATTTCTCTTCTCCCTAATTCTATTTAATACCTCCTCATTACTTATGTGATCTACCCATCTAAAAAAAAAAAATGGTTCAAATGGCTCTGAGCACTATGGGACTCAACTGCTGAGGTCATTAGTCCCCTAGAACTTAGAACTACTTAAACCTAACTAACCTAAGGACAGCACACAACACCCAGCCATCACGAGGCAGAGAAAATCCCTGACCCCGCCGGGAATCGAACCCGGGAACCCGGGCGTGGGAAGCGAGAACGCTACCGCACGACCACGAGATGCGGGCATCGACCCATCTAATCTTCAGCATTCTTCTGTAGCACCACATTTCGAAAGCTTCTACTCTCTTCTTGTCCAAACTATTTATCGTCCACGTATCACTTCCATACATGGCCACACTCCATACAAATACTTTCATAAACGACTTACTGACACTTAAATCTATACTCGATGTTAACAAATTTCTCTTCTTCAGAAACGCTTTCCTTGCCATTGTGCTATTGCCAGTCTACATTTTATATCCTCTCTACTTCGACCATCATCGGTTATTTTGCTCCCCAAATGGCAAAACTCATTTACTAATCTTATACCCTCAGCAACACCCGATTTAATTCGACTACATTCCATCATCCTCGTTTTGTTGCTTTTGTTGATGTTCATCTTATATCCTCCTTTCAAGACACTGTCCATTCCGTTCAGCTGCTCTTCCAGGTCCTTTTCTGTCTATGACAAAATTACAATGGCATCGGCGAACCTCAAAGTTTTTATTTCTTCTCCATGGATTTTAATTCCTATTCCGAATTTTTCTTTTGTTTCCTTTACTGCTTGCTCAATATACAGATTGATTAACATCGGGGAAACTTAGTACTTACCTATTTAATTACTATTCTGGCTCCAAATATGTAGACTTTTTCCATGCATGTTTCCATATTTTGACCATTTGGGGACAAATACCTGCATAATGTACATATAAAGCACTTTGCGCTTAACTGTGTGTATAATACACATATTTTCAGTTCAGATGCATATTTTAATGGTTTTGTGCAGACACTTCAGTTTTTTAGTTTTTATGATCCTGATATACGCTTCAGGAATCGGACTTGAAGAAGGGAAAGGAGGGGGGGGGGGGGGAGGAAGGATAATACAAATAGAAAAGATTATCACAAGAGGAAGCAACCCTCTGCAGAACGTGTGTGATAGACAGCTCTATTTATCCACAACCACAACCAGCAAGCCTTTCATTTCATGACAGTGTAAATATAACCTTCTAAGTCAGGTACCATGGCTGACGTGACAGTGACACAGTAGCAGAGTTGTCTTGTGGAATTTGAACAAACCCTGCCAGAGTGGCTGTCAAGAAATTGGTTGCCTCTAGGTCACACCCACTCCCTGTCAGGAAATTAGACACCTCAAGGTCATACCCACTCCCTGTCACGAAATTGGACACCTCAAGGTCACACCCGCTCCCTGTCACGAAATTGGACAACTCAAGGTCACACCCACTCCCCGTCACGAAATTGGACAACTCAAGGTCACACCCACTCCCTGTCACGAAATTGGACAACTCAAGGTCACACCAACTCCCTGTCACGAAATTGGATATCTCAAGGTCACACCCGCTCCCTGCAGTTTGCCAGGACTAAGAGCTGTGGTTCACCCACCCCATAGCTTAATTAAAGAAGCATGAGTAAAATTTACGAATATTTCAGTTTTAATGGCTCTAAATCTCTCAAAATAAATCAGTTACTTTAAAATAATATTTTGTTTTACACAGAGATTTTTAAAGCCACTGCTAGTGTAGCTCATTACGAAGAGAGTCTGCCTCAGTAGCCGGCCGGTGTGACCAAGCGGTTCTAGGCACTACAGTCTGGAACCACGCGATCGCTACGGTCGCAGGTTCGAATCCTGCCTCGGACATGGAAGTGTGTGATGTCCTTAGGTTAGTTAGGTTTAAGTAGTTCTAAGTTCTAGGGGACTGATGACCTCAGAAGTTAAGTCCGATAGTGCTCAGAGCCATTTGAACCATTTTCTGCCTGAGTTACTGTTACCCCATCAGCCTATCCTTACTAGATGGGGTACTTGATTGGGGGCAGTAATGTTTCATTCTTATAATTTTGGTGCCATTAAATCACTATGAAATAAAATGAATACTTGCATATTCAATTCTAAAGCAAATACTTCTTACATTGTAGGTTTACTCACCATATGATGCCGCACGTATCAGAATCGAAAAGCAGCATTTGACTGCAAAAATGTGCAGCAGAATGTAATTAACATTTCGACAAACTACTCTAAATTGTCCTCTACAATGAGCCACGTGTCTCCCATAGGCAGACTCAGTACCTGTTGCTGAGGAATTTCAGAGATTCTTCAGTCGTGGCCTAGGGAAGTGGGATGGTTTCACAATCAGTAACCTGCATTACTAACTCTTTTGTTTCATAAAGATGGTATTTTATGGTGAAAGCGTGAAAAAGAACTTGATCTGAAACTGTCACAAATATTTTCGCACAAATTTGCGCCTATACCTTCTTGTGATCTGGGTAGTCATTTCCTGTCTACATAAATATGTTGACTGATGACTGCAGAAACATCACAGGAAAAAATAGCAATGTTGCCAGTTATTAACCTCACAAAAAGGAGAAGTGAATTAATAAACTGGGAACAAAAATGACAGTGCATATTTTAATGTATTTCAACTTGATATGAAGAGCTACAGACGAGAAATTTAACCGACAGGAAGAAGATGCTGTGATATGCAAATTATTAGCTTTTCAGAGCATTCACACAAGGTTGGCACCGGTGGCGACACCCACAACGTTTCCAACCGATTTCTCATACACAAAGAGCAGTTGACTGGCGTTGCCTGGTGAAGCATTGTTGTGATGCCCCGTGTAAGGAGGAGAAATGCGTACCGTCACGTTTCTGACTTTGATAAAGGTCGGATTGTAGCCTATCGCGATAGCGGTTTATCGTATCGCGACATTGCTGCTCGCGTTGGTCGAGATCCAATGACTTTTAGCAGAATATGGAATCGGTGGGTTCACGAGGGTAATACGGAACGCCGTGCTGGATTCCAACGGCCTCGTATCACTACCAGTCGAGATGACAGGCATCTTATCCGCATGGCTGTAACGGATCGTGCAGCCACGTCTCGATCTCTGAGTCAACAGATGGGGGCGTTTGCAAGACAACAACCATCTGCACGAACATTTTGACGACGTTTGCAGAAGCATAGACTATCAGCTCGGAGACCATGGCTGCGGTTACCCTTCACGCTGCAACACAGACAGGAGCGCCTGCGATAGTGTACTCAACGACGAACCTGGGTGCACGAATGGCAACGCACATTGGAAGCGTGTATTTGTCATCGCCATACTGGCATATCACCCGGAGTGATGGTATGGGGTGCCATTGATTACACGTCTCGGTCACCTCTTGTTCGCATTGACGGCAATTTGAACAGTGGACGTTACATTTCAGCTGTGTTACGACCCGTGGCTCTGCCCTTCATTCGATCCCTGCGAAACCCTACATTTCAGCAGGATAATGCACGACTGCGTGTTACAGGTCCTGTACGGGTCTCTCTGGATACAGAATATGTTCTACTGCTGCCCTGGCCAGCACATTCTCAAGATCTCTCATCAATTGAAAACGTCTGGTCAATGGTGGCCGAGCAACTGGCTCGTCACGATATGCCAGTCACTACTCTCGATGAACTGTGATATCGTGTTGAAGTTGCATGGGCAGCTGTACCTTTACACGCCATCCAAGCTCTGTTTGACTCAATGCCCATGCGTATCAAGCCCGTATTTCGGCCAGAGGTGGTTGGTCTGGGTACTGATTTCTCAGGACTGCGTGAAAATGTAGTCACATGTCAGTTCTAGTATAATATATTTCTCCAGTGAATACTCGTTTATCGTCCGCATTTCTTCTTGGTGTAGCAATTTTAATGGCCAGTAGTGTAGTTCCATTTAATTAATAACGGAAATCTCTAATCGTCCAAGTTTTCTTAGTGAAAATACACTGATGAGCCAAAACATTAAGACCACCTGCATAATAGCTTGTTTGTTCGTCTTTGGAACGAAATACATCACTGATTCTGCATATCAGGGATCTGACAGTGTGTTGGTAAGTTTGTGGAGGAATGTGGCGATAGATGTCTACGAACAGGTCATGGAGAAATCGGCAATTGCGGAGCCCAGCCTCACGAACAAACATAAAATATTGTTAAATGAACCAAAAATTCTGTCCCATGCCTCCACGTACTGAGATTCTCTTATTAAGGAGGCTGTTGAAATAAGAATGTACCAAAAGAACTTTATCCGCGATAGCGCATACCATCTGAGCTGTGCATGGAAACGAGCGCTTGATGCAGAGAAGCAGCAGAGGCGTTCCTTCCAAGGTTTACGTTCAAACGGAAGCTGTGGCGCCACCGGCGCACACAGTGACCCCGTCTGCGACAGCAGTACGTAATCGCCGACCAATCAGAAGCCGTCCACGGGCTATAAAGAAGCTACCACAGCATTGGTGAAAACAGTCAGCTCCTGACGATGACGATGGAGGTAATCGTCGAAAGCTCGAGATTTTATCCAGATCTGACGCGGCAAGAATACCGAGAATGTTTTATATACAATTCCTTCATGGCGCGTCGTTTTTTTAATTATTTTTTTTCTTACAGGGAGAGCTCCCCAGCCGTGTGATCGACTTATTTTTAACTATCTGGCCGAGCGGTTCTAGGCGCTTCGGTCTGGAACCGCGCGACCGTAGCTTGCCTCGGGCATGGATGTGTGTGATGTCCTTAGGTTAGTTAGGTTTAAGTAGTTCTAAGATCTAGGGGACTGATGACCTCAGATGTTAAGTCCCATAGTGCTCAGAGCCATTTGAACCATTTTTTAAAACTATCTGGTGGGCCCTCCTTTGTGAGTAATAGACCAAAAAAAATGGGAATTTTATGTCAGTCAACAGCGTTAAAAAAGGTGCATTAGAGAGTCTGGTTGCATGGTGGAGTGGCTAGGATAAGAACCTCCCATGCAGGAGGCTATGGGTAATCAGGGGCAGTAATCCGTTTTTTCATTGTTAAATCTTTATCAAAATGACTGACCATTTTTATTCACTTAATTGATTTAAATGTAATTTTTTAAATTCCATTCGTTTGTCACACAATTTTAATCATAATATCTACTTCTTCATTTGCTCCCATTTTTCTTCTTTCCTCACTTGAAATCTTTGTTTATGTGTTCTTAATTAATTTTATGTAATAATTTTGATTTAATTTCTTTTGTTTTATAACCCTCTTTTTTTCGTCCACATTATTGCGTACATTATATCTATTTGTCATTTTGCTCGGCTTTCGTTTCACTTACTAATCCGTCTCTCATTTAAATTTTCAACTGCGTTATTTTTTCCATCGGGCATTAGGTATTCAGGAAATGTTTTAAATATTTCTATGACAATTATCGTGCAAAAAAATTGCACATCTGGTAACAAAAATACATTTTTCAGACCATTGCATAATATAAATAGATCATGTCCTCTTTTGTTTTTTAACTGACAGATTGGAACTTTCAAGCAATTGAATATTATAAGAGATAAATATAATTAAATTCATATTCACTACAATTGTGATTGGAAAAAGAACGGTTTAAAGAAAAAAATGAAACAAATGAAAAAGTTCATTGGGTGATGAAAATCATATGACAAAAGAATAGAGATTACATTCAAACCATTTTATTGAATAAAAATAATGATCATAGCAATTTCGATAAAGATTTTAAAATAAAAAAAGTTACTTCATATGAGGAGAATTGTGGAGACAACCTCTTGCATGCAAAGCTATTATCCTATCAAGTATACCACACAGCCAGACTACAGAATGAAACTATTTTAATGCTATTGTGGATTACACAAAATTCCGAATTTCTTTTTTCGTCCAACTGTGCACCACTGAAGACCTCTCCTTGTTAGGGTGTATGAGAATAAGAGAACTTAGCGTCTCCCAAAAATAGCTTTGTCTCGTTTACATGCTTGAAGTCAAATGTTTAATACATAACTCATTTGTAAAGTAAACAGACAACTGAAGCTGTTTGAGACACGGGAGCTAGATTTTTTAAACACTCGCGGGTTTAGTGGTATCTATGCACATATTTCAACATACACAAGACCATCTTTGGATATAAATGAAGATTCTTAACAAGGACACCTTATATATGAATGAGAGTAATACACAGGGTCCATCAAAGGGTTCGAGGCAAATAGTAAATCTGTCCGTGATTATAGCAACCTTCCTTTTGAAGACGGTAATCAAATACCTTGGTCTCTTAATCGACCATAAGCTAACCTGAGAGGCGCACACAAAATATGTAGCTAAGAAATGTGATATGGTTGTCAATGCAATCAGAGGTATGGCAGGACTCGGTAGGACTTTAACGTCTGCACCAAAATTTACCGCACAATGGTATGTCCATTAACTGATTGTAGAAGTTGTTATGGATCTGCACTTGGCACTCAGCTCAACACAATTAATAAATGCCAACAGAAAGTGCTGAAAGCTTGTTAGGGTGCAATACGCTTCACCTCTGCCGATGCCATCTTGGTCGAAGTGCATGAACCTCCAATCCATCTACGCTGGCCGTACATCTGCGCGAAATTTCGCCTTAAAAGGAACCAATATGTATCTAATAACCTGAAACCGATCGCCACAAATCTAACAATGCAGTGCGCAACTGGATGTTTCTGGATCACTAGAGCTCTTCCCCTCCCCCCTCCCTCCACAGCAGCGCAAATGTATGTAGATAATCAGGATATTTCCGTAAATATCATTAGAGAACCTAGACTAAGTAGTTTTAGCATCCCATTTACGGTAAGAAAAAGAGGAATAAAAGTGAGATAGTGTTAATACTTTCATCCTTCTTTACCTCCTCTGCATTACTGCAGATGACGTGTCACTGAGCACATTTGTACCGTGCATGCAGTACACGTGAGGTGCCTAGCTGTTTCCACTGTCCTGTGTGGAATACATAAGTTCTTGTACACTTCACTAACCTGCTGTCTTCATGATGATGATGTCCCCAGCGCAGAAAACAGCACTCAGGTCGTGGATTCTTTTTCTTGAGGCTAAAATTAGCTTCGCAAGGAACTGCTGCTACGAATAAACTATAACTCATTTGGGATGCCACTCGCGTTTTTATTGATGTAGACACGAGAAACTATTCTTGATCACAACGTATTGAACATATCTTTCCACAGTCATTATATCTGGCTAAAATAACATGAAATACATCCCGCCACAGACAACATGTCTGTCTACTGGAACCGTCAGAACTGGAGAATAAAATTACATGAATCAAATACTACTATTACAGACGACATGTCTGTGCCTAGCGACGGTCGGAACTGTGGTAAATAAAATTGCATGAAACAAATACTGCTATAACAGACAACATGTCTGTCTACTAGAACGGTCAGAACCGGAGAGCCGGACTGCCCGAAACACTTCGCGCGCCGAGCCAGCCAGGCGCGACCCGAACGCCACCGAAGTGCATCGGCAGTAATATCGTCAGTCTTTTGTTTTAGTAATATTTTGATTTTAATAATTTTTAAATGACTGATTGATAGCTGGCTGTTGAGAGACGTTTATTTAAAAAAAAATGAGGTAATTTGGATGGCAGGTTTAATTAATGATAGCAACTAAAGTTTAACGTTTTGGCGCCCTACCGCCGAACACAGCAGCCAATCACAAAGCAGCAGCATCTTGCAGGCGGTCTTTCTCACGGGAATGGTACCGAATCTAACATCTGTCACCGGTACCTCATCCCACATTGCGTCATCTCTATGCTTCCTGCATCTCCACTGCCCTGGGAATAGCTTCCTGGAGCCTAATATGATGGCTGAAAAAGCCAGATGTATTACACATTTCCAGTGAAACTGCCTAAAGTGAACATAATAACTGGCATTGCCTTTGAGAATGAGACTCACATTAATAATAAAATTCTGGCGGCGTTCTTATCACAGTATCCGAAAGCCATATATATCTACACTGGCGCCACCAAAACCAGTGATTCTGTCTGAAGCGCTACTGCGTACCATGTTTGCAAAAGTCTGGGCTATTCAAATTACCAACAGAGGCAGTATCGCGATTGCGGGTCTTGTTGCGATGCTAGAAGCACTTCGCTTCCGTTTGCGGCTGTCCACTTCTCTGAATTTCCTACTGCCGTGGAGGAACGTAATGCGTTAGGATAACACCATCCAGTCGTACACGAGAATCACCATAGTTTCACCATACTGGGGCTCTGACGCACTTTCGACTTTTGCGGCGACCCATAACGACGCCATTCGTTGGATCGGCGTTTCAGTTTTGGCTCGCACGATGTGGCCCATGTCTCATCCAGTGTTACGATAAAGCCTCTCCTTCGCGCTCATAGCGTTCCAAGTGCGTCTGAGCAGCGCCGTAACGCATCCATTCCTGTATTTCCGTCAGTTCATACGGAACACATCAAGAAGCAATTTTTCGCATGCCCAGGCGTTCCTTCAGGATGCGAAGCACAGTCGTATGCGCTAATCCGGTTTCGTGGGTGAGCTCACGAATCGTATGGTGTCGATCAGTGTCCACTAACGCGGCAACAGCAGGCACTTCTTGTTCAGAGACGTTGGACGGCCTGCCCGATGCATGTCTGCCACAGTCTGCCGACCTTCGTTGAAGGCTTTTACCCAACGTGCCACTGTTCTGTACGGCAACGCCGATTCCCCGCAGGCCTCTTGAACACCTCGATGACACTGTGGTGCTGTACGACCTCTGGCACATTCAGTCTTGATCCAACTCCGTTGTTCCTGTTTCGAGAACATAGTGACACCGTTACGTTAGACCGCTCGCCCACAAGTGACTGTGTTTCCCTCGACTGTGTACACGCCGGCGACGTGGGACGGGCGAGTCCATTAGCTGGACGTAAGGTAGCTATGTCAACAACGTGTGCTATCAGCGACAATACTAGAATCCACTGCATGGTGTCTCCACAGAAGTGTTGCCACCATTTAAGTTCCATCCCTCGTAAAAGGATAAATTACCCTTCCATGTTGCACAGTGGTGATAAAGGGTCGATATAAACCAGTAAATCGCTTCACTGACAAAGAAGGAAAAGTATAGGTTTCTTTATTTACGCTTTCTTTTCGTATTACTGTGGCATACAACACACTTTGGCCTAAAGCCCAGCCATGAATGTAAAACTGCAGAGTCTGTTCTCACAATGTTATCATATGTTATTCGCAACACAGATTTAGTTGCACTGGTAGATGGAATAAGGGGCCAGTTAAATAGAGTCGTACCCATCCAGTGAAGACCATAACTACATTTATTAGCAATATTTTTCTTTGTCTGACAGCTACTCACAGATACTGACACCCTTGTCACAGGACCTGCAGACTTTCAGATCAATTCCTAGTTTCTCGCAATGCTTCAGGTAAAGCTTTCTACATAGCTTGCTTGCTATTAACAGTCACCTCAGGGACAAAGTGTATGTAGTAGAGGTAAGAGGTATAAATACGAGATGATACTGCCCTAAATTTATGTTTTACAGTAAACTACGACCTACGCAGGACGACTGAATGTAGAAGAAGAAATTTTAACTTGCAGCTGTAGATGGACTGATCTTCTGCTGATGATTTTTTGGATGACGGTTACACAACAACACGAGGGACCACACAAGTACAGGGACTAAGGTAAATAATCTGCAAACCTGGACTGCATGTGCATGAGTAGTTAAATGCGGAAGTGAGAAACTGAGTGAGTGACAGGTAAGGGAACAACATGTGTAGTGGATGGAATGGTTCAAATGGCTCTGAGCACTATGGGACTTAACAGCTATGGTCATCAGTCCCCTAGAACCTAGAACTACTTAAACCTAAGTAACCTAAGGACATCACACAACACCGCATCATCACGAGGCAGAGAAAATCCCTGACCCCGCCAGGAATCGAACCCGGGAACCCGGGCGTGGGAAGCGAGAACGCTACCGCACGACGTGTAGTGGATGGACAGTGACTCAGTTGCTAGTATGCAGGGCAGTGACTAGCAGCCAAGTATTTGGTATAACTGAGCTCGAGAGCTGTAACTTGTGTAAAGTTACCCCACGACTGGTTTCATGTAAAAATAGTAGAGTCGGATTTGTCGTGTAACCTGTAAGTGTATTTACTACGCTAAGGAGGTTATTGGTTTACTTCTGTGTGGATACCTGGTGCAGTAATATAACAAACTTGTCAGAATAAGGGAGGGGGAGGATGTGCCGATACTTTTTACTAAGTTTATGGTCAATCCAGAAAAACAGAAACAAGAAGAGAGAGAAATTAGAGAAAACGAAAGGGAAGGAGATTTAACCTGATTCTTCAATTGTATGAGAGAGAAACATCAAAGCTGAACAATGATTAGAGCATCTTCCTTCTGGTCTAATAGTCGGTTTTGTTCAGTATTAAATATGGTGGAGGCGCAAGTGACAACTCTGAATGCTTCTGTCGCCTAGCGTATAGCAAAAGAGTAACAGAACTGTGATGAATTTCGCAAATTGCGAACTCTGTCCAAAGTGTTTGAGCAGGAACCAGCATTATTGAAAAATGAGAGTCACTATCTCCAGCATGGTTTAGCATCATTAAAAAAGAAGGTAGTCACAGACAGACGTTCAGATGAGGGATGTAGAAAGGCTGAGAGAGAGAATCACATGTAGGTCGATAGGTTAAACTGTTGTTGAATTAACAGATTCAAAATGATTCACATGGCTCTGAGCATTATGGGACTTAACTTCTCAAGTCATCAGCCCCCTAGAACTTAGAACTACTTAAACCTAACTAACCTAAGGACATCACATACATCCATGCCCGAGGTAGGATTCGAACCTGCGACCGTAGCGGTCGCGCGGTTCCAGACTGTAGCGCTTAGCACCGCTCGGCCGAATTAACAGAAATAGCAAAAAGGCAACAAAAGACATCAACTAGTTTTCACTATGCCCCACCACAATATAAGGTACCAGACGGCAGTAGTGAATTTGTGGGACTTGGAAAGAGTATACAAGGGAATATACAAGTAACAAATGGTTCAAATGGCTCTAAGCACTATGGGACTTAACATCTGAGGTCATCAGTCCCCTAGACATAGAACTACTTAAACCTAACTAGCCCAAGGACATCACACACGTCCATGCCAGAACCGCTCGGCTACAACGGACGGCACAGAAATAACATCTAGCAGTCTCTTTAAGAGTATAGACCAGGGTGAGGTAAATCAAGGAGAATGTGGCACCTCGAAAGAAGTGTTAATGTTTGGTACGGGTAAAGGAATGTACAAAAATTTCCCGTATTTAATCCATAGGGGGAAACACATTCAGTATTTCCAAGATGGTTAGAGAAATATACGTTTCGCAACTAACCACATGCACTTTAGTGGAGTTTACTGGATTTAGAACAGTTTGAATAATACAGTCTGTTTGAAATGGATTTCAAAGTAGAATTTTGCTCGCCAGGTATGTAGAAGTGTAGAACTGCAGTTACGGTTGTTGGGCCCATAGTTTAAACCGATTCTTGGGGAGGATACTGGAATGTTGTGGAGCAGTATGCTGCCCAATCAAGAATTTGTGACAATGATGTACCTGAAGCACATTTAATGGAAGTATTAATTAACAGTTTACCTGACGCATCTAGAGAGAAGCTTGTTGGGAGAACGTGGAAAAATAAACAAGCCTTATTAGAACTCTTGGATCAGCGAGATTTCCTAACATGTCCGACGAGAGTTGAGATAATCAGTGTTGATTGGGCGTTGGAGGAAGAAGATTATTTAGACCTTCTGAAAAAAGATGTCAAGCGAATAGTGTGCACTACAGAAAAACTGTACGCTATTCTTAAGCATTCATCTCGTTCCTAAACAAAGCCAATCAGCTGAGTATTGTGTTATTAGTAAGTTACAGTAGGGACTTGATTGGAGCGTAACAGAGTGAAGATTTCATGGATATTATTTGGTTAACTGCCAGACCAGTTTTCGATTTAGTGTCACACTGAACAAAGAACATGCCTCACAACATCCATTAAAAAAGCCACACGATTAACACCAAATAGATGGAAAGAACACATCCTACTACCCACAACGGTCGAACACACGTTTCAGATATGGACAAGAAGACTGAGATGTGATAGTGAGCTGCATTTCACACAACTGGAGGCCAGGACGTTCGGATAACGGTTTTACTTGAGACGTTGTACATTCTAAACAGTCCATTACGACAACGTAATGCGCAAGTAGTAAGGCGTAGTACTAAGACGATTTCGAGAAAATCGCACGCGAAGCTTTACGCGTCGATGATGTACTGTTGCGTTGTGACTCTGACCACGAACTGCCGGCGGTCATGTTAGCGTTCAAGCTCCATACTCGGTAGATCGCCGGAACGAGACCCACTGCTCTTCCATTTCTTTAAATTTATATGCTTTTAAACGCCAGTCATTATTTCGCACATATTACATTTGAAAGGTAATACGATGAGAATACAGGTGTATTTGCATGAACCTTATTGAATTTCCAATGTTATTTTACTGTTTACTAATTTTTGTCATTACAAGTTAAAAAACTTTATCCAGCGCCTTCAGACTTGTTCATATTTTATTGACAACGAACGAGAAATTGCTTCTCGTGAAGATGCTCTCAAAATATATTCTGTCGCACACCACCAATTTTTGACACCGATATTTACATCACTGTTGCGTTACACGTGGTCTGTATCCAAATTGTCGGAAGAAAGAGAAATTTTTCAAAATGTCAGCTAGTTTTGTTTTTTCCCAGAAACTCTGAAGAGTCCTAATGAACGCGGGAAAACTGCATTCGATCCACTTGTATTGTATGGAACTGGGGACCTAGAAACGACTGAGAGGCTTTGTCCCCGCCGTAGCCATCAGTGGTTGACAACAGGCTACGGCAGCCCACCCACCCCACCGCCGCCCCACACCGAACCCAGGGTTATTGTGCCGTTTGCCCCCCCTCCCCCCCTCCATTGACCCCCGGGAACGTCTCACACTAGACGAGTGTGACCCCAAATGTTTGCATGGTAATCATGGTGTAAGCGTACGTGGAGACGTGGCGAAAGTGTTTGCGCAGCAACCGCCGACGTAGTGTAACTGACGCGGAATAAGGGAAACCAGCCCGCATTCGCCGAGGCAGATGGAAAACCGCCTTAGAAACCATCCACAGACTGGCCGGCACACCGGACCTCGACACTAATCCGCCGGGCGGATTCGAGCCGGGGACCGGCACGCCTTCCCTCCGGGAAAGCAGTGCGTGAGATCGCACGGCTAACCGGGCGGGTTTCATTCCACTTAGTAGATGCCTCTTTAAATTATATTTTCCGTGTCTGTACGAAAAATATCGTCCCGCAACTTGTAATGTCGAAAGTACATCCGGCGATTAATCGTACACGACCCTCATTTTCTGGCATATTGTAACTCAATGTATACTGAATAAAGTTATTAGCACTTTACTTATCGATGTTTGCTATCCAAGGCTGTCTCTCGTTCTTAAAACCTGTGTGTACAGATCGAAACGTCCAGGTACAAAGCAGTTATCAGTATCTTACCCGCCCGCAGGTATAAAGGATTTCGGAAATCACAACAAGCATGCATTTTTAGGAAAACTTTATGCGTTTGGTCGTTTACTTGTCGATAATTATAAACGTAACATCTGTTGTGATAATAAAAATTGGCGAACAACCATATAAACCGGAAGTTCAGTATAAGTTCATATGAATGGTTCAAATGGCTCTAAGCACTATGGGACTTAATATCTGAGGTCATCAGTCCCCTAAACTTAGACCTATTTAAACCTATCTAACCTAAGGACATCACGCACATCCATGCCTGAGGCAGGATGCGAACCTACGACCGCAGCAGCAGCTCGGTCATGAACTGAAGCGCCAAGAACTGCTTCTCCACAGGGACCGGCACATATATATACACATGTCGTTTCAGAATATTACCTTTCAGACGTAAAATGCTTAAAATAATATATTAGTGTTGGAGAAAATATTCTTAAATTAAAAAGAAAAAAGAAACATGAGCGGGACTCGACCCAGCGATCCACCGATTACGGAATCCGAATGCTGATCACATACCCGCCACCAGCTCAGTCTCGGAGGTCGCAATGCAGCGGTACATCACAGACGCGTGAAACTTTTCTTGAGATTGTCTCTAATTCGCCTAAGTAGTACCCCTTACTAATTGCACATTATGTAGTCCTAATGTACAAAAGAAGTACAAAGTTTGCAAAAAGTCTGTGATCCAAACCCTGTGTCTTCCCATTGTTAGCAATGCGGCATTCTTTGGGTATATAACTATTGTCATCAGGGGCGGTGGCAAGGGGGGGGGGGATCTATGGGGGCTACAGCCCCCCTCTCCCCAATGGAGTATCATATTACACTGGATAAAATGACTGCAGTAATCAGCGAATTTATTACTTCAATAGAGTCAATCTTTTTTTATAATTATGTAGCAATATAGGTTGCAATGTATTTCAAACACATTTTAACAAAAGAATAAGAGTGGCAGCCGGCCGCTGTGGCCGAGCGGTTCTAGGCGCTTCGGTCCGGAACCGTGCGACTGCTACGGTTCGCAGGTTCGAATCCTGCCTTGGGCATGGATGTGTGTGACGTCCTTAGGTTAGTTAGGTTTAATTAGTTCTAAGTCTAGGGGACTGATGACCTCAGATGCTAAGTTCCATAGTGCTTAGAGCCAGTTGAACCATTTTTAGACATTCTACAGTATATATTCACTGGTTTCTCGTCTTCAGCAAGTAAAAACAGAATAACAGAACATTGTTCAACTAATGCGGACGTTTGAAGCAGACTCGCCACCTTGAAATGTATTTTGAGGCTATAAACAAAACACTGTTGATACATCAGCTGATCAGGGCTCATCCCAGTGATGCCAACTTAAAGCCATATAAGTACCAGATTTGCCCTACTAACGGTTTTTTCCACAGACCAATCAGGTTTAAGTAGTTTTAAGTTCCAGGGGACTGGAGACCTCAGATGTTAAGCCCCATAGTGTTCAGAGCCATTTGAACCATTAAGAGCGGCAAATAGCTTACTATCTAAGCCAATAAATATCATTTAACTTTAAATGGGCATCTTATTATTTATTGTCTACGTTGTATGTATATTAATGTACGAGTACCACTTACAATAATCATGAAAGCCAAATATGCCAGCTACCTGTATGCCTACCAACATTTAAATTACTGACCCCAGACAAGAACTTCGAAATCGCCGGATATCTGGGTCAAATCGTATTACGACGGTAAACCTATTTTTTTTTTGTAAGAACAGAACTCTGTCTGGGTGGCAGTTGGTCATACTGTTATGAAGAGTGCTTCACGCGCTGTGTGTAAACATGCGCACGCAGCGCTGAGGCGCTCAGTCTTGGCTTGGCAGCCGTCGAGAATGGAGCTCCCGTTGGATGTCACCGCCAAGTGCGAAATGCGCGCAGTTATTCGGTTTTTGAACGCAAAGGGCACTGCGCCGACTGAAATCCATCGCCAACTGACGGAAGTGTATGGTGAATCGTGCATGGATGTCAAAAATGTTCGTAAGTGGTGTAGAGAGTTTGCAGTCTGCCGGAAAAATCATGACAACCGTTTTTTGGGATCGGAAAGGGGTATTGTTGGTCGAATTTATGCCTAATGGACCCAAAATTAACGCTGACAGGTACTGTGAGACTCTGAAGAAATTCAAACAGGCAATTCAGAACCGGGGAAGAGGAATGTTGAGCAAGGGCGCACATATTCGCCATGACAACGCTCGCCCATACATCGCTCGGCAAACCTTTGCTCTCCTGCAACAATTCCATTGGAACATAATCACCCACCCACCCTATAGTCCTGACTTGGCGCCCAGTGACTATCACCTGTTAAAAGAACATTTGGCCGGAAAGCGATTCAGCTCCGACGACGAGGTGAAAGAAGAGGTTCATAACATCATGGCGGTGAGCTGGTATGACATGTGCAAACAAAAACTGCCACAGCGTCTACAAAAATACATCGACAGAAATGGTAATTATGTCGAAAACTAGCTAAATGTTCAAGCTGCAAACTGATGTAAACCATTGCAGAAATAAACAGGTCTATGTACTTATAAAAAATAGGTGACCTTACTTTTGTAATTACCCTCGTATTTTCTCTGGCACACACATTCTGTAGACACGATTTTATCCTGAACTCCAAACAGTTACCAAAACTACTTTAAGCAACACAAAATTTTCCCAATTTGTCGGTGGAGGACCCCAGCTCTCCTTTTGTTAAACGATATTTCATTCCCCCAAACCCCCCCCCCCCAACCCTCTCTTGGCCGACTTCTAGAATCGTCCGTGATTGGCACACTACTAGGATACAGAAGCAAGCGAAACATAGTGCACTCCACAAACAAGAGTTACGTAAAGCTTCAATCGGCTCACAACACAGCCAACTGACGTAAAGACTCACAGTCCCTTGCAGATAGGTAGTGGAATGCATTAAATCGGAAGATGACTGAAATGCAGTGATCAAAAACTTCCGCCACATTTTAAACAGTGAGTGAAAGCGGTTTGGAAACATTTAATGGTATTACAGCACGAATAAACTGACCTACAGTCATGTGATTCAGTGCCAAGGAAAGTGGCACGAATTCTAATTAAATCGGACATTTATAGGATTGTCACATTCAAAACTCCTATAGCTCATGAAGGAAACGACAGCCTCATTAAAAGATTTAAATAGAACTCAGAAATATAATACACATAGGAGACATACCCGCTGCTCCCTCCAGACCAAAGTACATAATTACCTCTGTGTCCACCCGATGTGTCGCCAAAATACGCGTGGGAGGAAGAGGACTGTTTGAAAAAACAAGTAGGAGAAAGAGTAGTGTTATGTGTTCACAAGAAAAATTATAAAATGGGAAGACATATTGGGAAATTGATTTGAAGGAAATTTGAGATTCCATTGCACCAGTCATTGAAGACCCAGTGTTGGATAGCAGTGAGGACCGTACAGTGTGTGCGATTTAAAAAGGTATGTGGCTGATTCGCGCCACGATGGAGAGCAGTTGTACACTGCAGTACGAACTGAAAGTAGTGCTAGCTCGCAACAGCAAAAAAGGAGTCGAGAAGTAAAATTTAAGTGTCAGGAGCGAGAAGTTTGTTTGGCATTAGGGTAGTTGCGCAATGAATATAAGACAATGTTAGGTATTCTTATAGACAGTATGACCGGTCGAAAGGAAATTGTATTACTTAAAGTGTCGTCACAGTAGTCTGTTTCGTCTCAATATATTGTCGCAGTGGCTGTATTGTAGAGAATATGTATAAAATGTGTGTTTGATGTTATTATTATATGTTACTTTTACGTATCCTTTCGAACCATATGTTATACTGTACCAGTGCTGATGCGAGGCTGAATTCAAACGTGAGCTTCGAAGAAACCTTTTACAGTGTGCAGGCAGCATGAACGGTTCGAGTGTCAAATATTACTTTGATGGCATTCGGACATGCGAAGAAGAGTCGAAGGCCATCTAAAAATTGAATTAATTGTTAAAAGTAATTGTATCGCTCTACACTTGTCTAGTAAATGGTTGCTAAATGGTTTTACAAAGGGTTACATTAGCAGTGGTTAAAATAATTTTGGAGAAGACTCAACTCAGAAGAACTGAACTGGTTATTCTCAGTACCAGGTGACGTGTATAGTTATTGCTAGCTCTGTTGGCACTAATCTCAGCAAAACAGTAGCACTTGCTGAGTGGAGTTTGTTGTATTGGCTGCTGTGGGAATCTGCAAGGAAGGGCAATAGCCGGACAGGAATCCAATCATCTGTACAAAACACTCTGCAAGAATAACAGACACTTTCTTTCTATAAATAAATGAAAAACAGTGTGGTGTCACCGCCAGACACCACACTTGCTAGGTGGTAGCCTTTAAATCGGCCGCGGTCCGTTAGTATACGTCGGACCCGCGTGTCGCCACTATCAGTGATTGCAGACCGAGCGCCGCCACACGGCAGGTCTAGACAGACTTCCTAAGCACTCGCCCAGTTGTGCAGCCGACTTTGCTAGCGATGGTTCACTGACAAATTACGCTCTCATTTGCCGAGACGATAGTTAGCATAGCCTTCAGCTGCGTCATTTGCTGCAACCTAGCAAGGCGCCATTACCAGTTACTATTGATGCTGTAAAACATGTACCGTCAAGAGCGATGTTCACCAATTATGGATTAAAGTTAAGTATTCCAGTAGCTACGTACTATTTTTGCTAGTCTCATTTCCCTGACCTGTTCCAGACCTCACGCCAGCCTGCGTGAGCTTAAACGCGTGCCTTTCGGCTTCCTGTCATTGTGGATTGGCTGTCTTGCCAAACCACAACAAACAGCTTGCTCCATTACACACTATTACTACTCGCAGAGCGCAGGTTACGTATCGTGTTCCTATTACTAAGTACTGATGCTATCGAAGTCTGCGACAGAACTGGGCCTACCACCGATGGGAAGCTAATTAAATCAGGGCTGACAGGGGGCGCTGAACTCTGTCTTCCTAGAGATATGGTGCTGCTCGCTCTTGGTGGTACTGATTAACTCTATATAGTCGGAGGATTGATATGTTTCTCCAAGTGAATTCTTAGTAAACGGTTAAAGAGTTGAACGTTTAACGTAAGGAAAGAGATCTGGCTATTTGATAGTGAGGAGTGGGTTAAATATTTATTCGAAGCGAGTGTTGTGTAGACAGTACGGAGACCAGATTGTAGTCAATAAGTCGTGATTGTAAACGGATCTGATCTCACTGGTTCTCTAAAATCGTATAAGTCTCCCAGTCCGCAAATTCATTAATGACTGATTGTTGCTATAATCATTTGGGGTAGGAATTTGGTTCACATTGATAGAATCGAGTGATCGACGTGGAGAGTTATAGAATTATGCACTCGTCGAGAGAATAGTGTGTTGCGTCATTGTTGTAAAAAAGCTGACTGGTTTTCGCTTTGCGGAATAGAAACCTATCTAGCGACGATTGGTATTTTGTTGGCACTAACGAATTTTGGGACATGATGATTGGTCGTAGAATATTAAAATCGTTGACTTATCGACAAGATCTTACTTTAAAAGTCGATTAATAATCAGATGGAATCTTTTACTTATCACCTTCAAAGCTTTTTCTGTGTGACGGGTGGCCTTTAAAGTAGGAAAAGTTAGGTAGGTATTAGGCAACATTGGAAGAGATTTAATTTTGTTCTTATTATTAAGTGTATGGCACAAAATGGTTGTGGCAAGCATTTATTTTTTTATTTTCAGTGTCGAATAGCATTCTTGCGGGTTAGCATTACTTTCAATCGTTCATTACCGGACACAGAATTCAAATAAAGCAAAGGTGTGTTAAACTGAAATAAAATACCTACTCTTAATTTCAAAGAAGACTGATGATGATGTTTTGTTTGTGGAGCGCACAACTGCGCGGTCATCAGCGCGCGTACACAGTCCCAATTCTTTCACAGTCCTATCTAGCCATTGTCACGAATGATGAGGAAGACAACACAAACACCTAGTCCCCGGGTAGAGAAAATCCCCAAGCCGGCCGGGAATCGAACCCGGGATCCAGAGGCAGCGACGCTAGCCACTAGACCACGAGCTGCGGACAAAGAGAAATGAAAATATCCCCACTACAAGAAGTACACTTTAAGACCTTTTTTCTTCCTGATGAAATAAAGGGAATTATACGAAATAAAATAATAAGATTCATTACAAGGAATAGTACTGGACATTACCAGACAGATATTTTCTTCGATGCTAATATTTGAGTTTGCAAAGTTCAAAGATTTAGCACTTTAACATCATGTTTGAGATACTGTCTGAAAATAATTACTACTGAAGTCCAGAAACTTTCAAAACAGTTCGTTTAGTTTAAAGGCAGGAGATGTGAAGACTATAATTCTGGATTATTTATTTGAAGACTAAATAGATATGTAGCAAGGACATTAATATTTTTTTACGTGAAAAAACAAAAACAATCTGCGGCGATGGAATATTATATCGCAGACTGAACACCCAGTTACATCTCTGGATACTAATTTGACGCCAGATATAATATATGAAATTTAGGCTTCCTTAACAAACCAGTATCGTAAGTAACAAGTGATCAGTTAAGTCGTTTTACGTCATTTTAAGGCAGAAAACGATGATACAAATTGATCAACGGCGCACGTAGACACATTTTGTCATCTTAATTCTTTTTGAAGGTTTATTTATCAAAAGATTGAGTATGATAAGGAAATTCGTTGAAATTCATTACATTTGCTAGATAACTGCAGATACCTACTGTGAGGTTTTCGCTGTGATAATAACGACAGTGTGGTGCACGCAACCTTGTTCGTTATGTGCCGAGAATTCATTTTTATTAGTGATCATCATAAAGGTATATTACGTGCGTAAAATCACAAAAAGTAAGTAGCGTATACATCAACGTGCAGGCTTTAACCGTAATATTAGGATCGATTCCAAACTTACGATTTTATGCCTACAAAGAAAGTGTGCAAGAACTAATCATAGCGTGTAGGCTTTCACGGCCGGCGTCTTCAGTAATTAAAACTTCCGGGCTAAGAGGCCGTGGTCCAATAGTAGAAACGTCGAAGTATTTCTACTATTGGACCACGGCCTCTTAGCCCGGAAGTTTTAATTACTGTGCAAGAACTGTTAATCTTAGTACTGTCGATCCAGATGCGTGCGCATATATGATTGCAAGAGTTTAATCACTTAATAAGTAAAAACATCTTATTCTGGAACGCAGTAACCTTAGACAAATAGTCAGGACATTTCCACACAGTAACAATTTCGTTGTGTGTAGGAATTAGTAGCACACTGGGTCACACGATAGGTGGTGACTTATAGACTGCTTCTTAAATTATAAGTGGTATTTATTGTAAGAAGCGTACACTGGTATAAATTTTGTATAATTTACTACTGCTTAAAGTTAACTGCTTCCCGAATTCCACTCTAGGTAAAACAATACAAGAAGTGGTTACCGACTAAGATCTGCTCCTAGCTACTGCACAAGGAGGTGTTGGACCGCTGACAGTATTTCTTTACTTGCAGTAGCCCACAAGGAGTAACGTTGCTGTCAAAATTGTCGCTTCTGCGTATTAACAAATTAAGTCGCTTCTGCGTATTAACAAATGAAGTAGCGACAATTTACCACACAAATATTACTACGCAACTGTTGTTCCGTCACATTGGATCTACGACTGTATTTGAACATGACTCGAATTTTTCGAGCCGTTTAGGCAACAGTCCAGGAAATCTCAGATTATGTTCGATCTTTTCATAATGCACTGTGGATTTTAGTTACAAAAATAACTGTGAAACACTGACTGAAATATCTTCCAAGGTGCAGCTCACGCGTAACAACAGCAACTAACAAATAAAAAACTTCAATCATGATCTGTCCAATTCTCGAGCTTTCGCTCGTCCTGCCATCTAGTGAGATGTAATGTACTATCTCCAAGACAGGTCTTGCGGCTGTGATTCATTCTCACGATACAAATTACTGTTACTGTTACTTTATTACGATACATTTCAGTTGTTCGGCATTGAATTCTTGATTAACAGTCTCCATTGTTTCATCTGAATGTTGCAGTCTTGTGTTCAAACTGATTAAAAGCTGGTAATGTTTTTGTCTGTTATTCTATTATGTGACCAGGGATTTAACTGCTCACTTACAACCTATCATTACTGCCTCTCATAGACAAATAAAATATTTTAGTGAGCTCAGTCAAGTAATACTTTCTAGAGGACAATAGTTTCTTCTTTGTTACCTTTACTTAGAAATCAACATAAATGTTTATCTATCCTTACAGATCGGTAGTGTATGAGAACTCGTATTGTAAATTTCTTCAAAAACAACAGGAGTTTGTGCAGTGGTAGGATTTAATGCTATTTACTCCAGTGTTTCAAGAAATTGCCAAATCTTAAGCAGAGCCATAACTTTTTGTTGTGGCTAGTACGTAGTTTCTTGCCTCTCTCTTGCATTCACTCTGCGCTAATCAAATGTCACTTGATTGTTCGAACTAGCTCGATACTGCATCAAACGCTGAGGCGTCTCAAGAAATCTCGAGCCCGTTCGAATGCGAGTATCGTTTGTCCAGCCCTAAGTGGAACAGTATGTCACATAAAGGAAATGCAGTAAGTAGTGACCACTAAATTATGACCACGAAGTAGTTATGAGGAGAGCACGTGGCTAAGAGGAAGCAATGTCGCGACCAGTGGTCAAGGGATATTTAAACAATTATGAAGTAGCCACAGCATTAGATCGAGGGAACGGTTATTGTTTAATTCAAGAAGAGTTATGGGTAAATGCATGTAAAGTGTAGAGGCTAGAGTACTTTCTAACTTCTGTGT
The DNA here is from genome assembly GCF_023864275.1 of Schistocerca cancellata. Taxonomy (NCBI): domain Eukaryota; kingdom Metazoa; phylum Arthropoda; class Insecta; order Orthoptera; family Acrididae; genus Schistocerca; species Schistocerca cancellata. The sequence continues at coordinate 157,469,742 of NC_064635.1, read as the reverse complement.
GTATTTACAACAATATCTGGAACAAATGGCTGTTAAGTACAGGAAGAGGTTCCAGTAAATTTGTGGACTGAGGATATGCAATATACACAGTCATTACTGTCGACAGCAAACTTGAATGGAGGTGCTTTTGCTTGGTCTAGAGTGGTTTGCAGGGAAAAAAGTTGTAATGATGGTGAATTTAAGTTTTTCTCTTTGTTTTTCAGTCTTGGCAGTAAAGAGAGAAGTGAAGGCAAAAAATAAAACAATGATATATCGCTGATGAGGTACTACTACGTTTGGGTAATATAATAATAATAATAATAATAATGAGTGTATGGCATTGGTGGCCGGGAGACCCCTCGCGGAGTGAACCGGGCCGCCGCTCCAACCAAGTTCTCTAACGCCACTACGGCGACTTTCGAGTGAATAAGGATAAAATGATGGTAAAATACACACAAAACCCACTCAACTCGAGGCAGAAAAATTCCCTGACCCTGCCGGGTATTGAACCCGGGACCCCGTGCGCGTGAAGCGTGAACGCTACCGCAAGACCACGAGCCATTAATTAACAACAATATGTACTAATAAATAACAATCTCCTCTGTGTGGATGGACAGACTTTGTTGACTGTGCAAGATGTTGTGGGGCGGTGGGTGGAAAATTTCTATATATTGTTGTTGCCATTCTCAACACAGGCTCTCTAACTACAATGTGGGCAACCAGAAAGTGATTAACAAAAACGTGATGCCTCTAAATAAAGTTCACTGTGCCCACACAATGGAAAGCAAATGAATTCTATATATCGTGAGTAGGCTGCTTCCATATAACGTGACTGACGTTTACTAAAGAACAGTACAAGGGGGTAACAAAGAAAAAAGCAGAATCAATTTTTGAAAGCTATATGTTGTGTACATAGTTCCGCGTAGTCAGCGCGTACACAACTTTCCCACTAGAGCGCGCCCCGCTAACGCCGATATTACACTATCAAATTTCTTTGTCAAATATCTTTATCCAAAATCTTTGTCAAAGATATTTGATGGTGTAATAGGAACTTTGTCAAATGTCGTCCAATATTTGTTCAAATCTAGGGCCTCGCTGTAGATTTGATCAAAGAAATCGCTTGTCTTCTGTTCACTGCAATGTGACATGTTACCACATGGAGCGCTAGCATCGCTGCAGCGTTCCGTCGTCTGTAGTGTTTTTATAAACATTGCCGGTAAATACAATTGGTGTGTGCCGACAACTACAAAATTAATAGAGATGTATGAAGCTGATGAGGCGCTTTACAACGTGAGGCCCCATGAATACAAAAATAAAATAAGAAGATTGGAGACGAGACCTGACCTAACCTAACTTAACATAACCTAACCTAACATAACATAACCCTCTCCTGTAGCAAGGAATCGGAGTGTTACAGTGAGCCTGTCTTCTGAAGATGTAGCAGTTCTTAAGTGAATATTGTGCTTTGTGATATGAGGATACACTTCACTGAGCACATACAGGAATGTATGCTCATCCATTCGTAAGTAATTGATGTACCACTTGACGTCTTCCACTGTAAGCTCACGTAAGAAGTTTTGTTGAATGCTTTTATTGTGTCGTCGTAAAACCCACGGCTTCACCCAGATTAGATTAGTTTTTCGTTCGACAAGGCGCCATTTTTAGATCGAGCAAACCACTCGTAAACTTGAGTTTCTCCAGTAGAGTCATCTTATTAAGTTGTTCTCAACATTAAAACAGTTTCAGCAGCATTTTTACCGAGTAGAAAACAAAATTTCACAGCGTTGTTCACTTAAACTTGTCGTCATAAAAAAGCTAAACAAGAACAAAACAGTGTTAACAAAAACAGTCACTGCAGATAAACAGCACGAGCCCGGTGAACACAGGCGGAACTGAACTGGCATTGAGTTGCGCTACACACGCCTCGCAGCACGAATGTGTACTACACAAGCTCCGCCCACGGCAATGTTATTCCGGTTTTTTTGGGTACCCCCTCGTTTAAGCATATATCGGCCGTGAGAGTATAAAGTGCTGAAAAGCTTGATTGGTGTAGTACATGAGAGAATCACAGGACCAGAGAAAGAAGTATGGGTGCCAGATTAGGTCAGTGTTCTAGGCTTCTAGGACAACTAAATGTAAATATCGTGTGACTAGGGCCTCCCGTCGGGTAGACCGTTCGCCAGGTGCAAGTCTTTCCATTTGACGACACTTCGGCGACTTGGGCGTTGATGGGGACGAAATTAGGATAACACAAAACCCAGTCTCTGACGGGAGAAAATGTCCGACCCATCCGGCAATCGAACCCGGGCCCTTAGGACTGACATTCTGTCACGCTGACCACTCATTTATCTAGGACAACTGAGATAGGAACAGCTCCTGCGGTGAGCCAAGACTATGTGATGTAGATGATAATGTTTACTGATGATGCAGTGGGAATTATTTGAGTACACATTGATGAGATGGGTAATTGAAGGGGAGGCAGAAGGCCGTAAAAGCAAGTGAGTAACACAGAGGTTTATAGAAATTACTTGGTATTAGTTGGCTGGTACCTGCATTATATTATTGCGGGACCAGAGAAGCAACACATTTTTTGTTTACCGTCCATGCTTAATGCTCTTCTGGGGTTAGTTTCTGTTACACTCTTGCAGACATTTTATCAAAAAAGGATAAAATATGCATTAGGTACTGGCCAGAGAGCTAATATTAATCAGAGAAGGATAGAATTCTACCGCGGCAGTCCACAGTCTTTTATTTTTGTGGATGTCACCTGTTTTGACAGTATTAGCAGCCAAATAAAATAATAAATCACCATTCTGCCATGCACTGGAGGTGAAGAATCGATTTCAGTGCCATAAATCACTGCAATGGGAAAGAGGGAAGGCGCACTATCAGTTTTTTTATAACTTTTTTGTGTTGCTGACCGAAGTAAACATGAAAACGTACAAAAACAGAGGTTTTTTGCTATTCGACTAGCACTTAAAAGTTACTCTGGCCTGGAGAGGAGTCAAATGTTAAATAGCTCACTGTTATCAAATGTTATTTGTAACATTACATCTAGCAGTTTCGTTAAATAATGATGTATGCGTCCCCTCCCCGCCCCCCCCCCCACTTTGGAGGGGGGATGGGGGAAAGAGAGTAATAGAAGGGGGGCGCTGGCTTTCATTGAAATCTTTGCATTTCATATTATAACGGACATCCGCCCAACAAATATTGTTAGCGTCAGATTCTCCTTCCATGAACCAAGTTAGGAAGTTGCTGCATCGGCAAATAAATGTCGTGTGTCTAGGGCCTCCCGTCGGGTAGATCGTTCGCCAGGTGCAAGTCTCTCGATTTCACGTCACTTTGGCGGCGTGCGCGTCGATGGGGATGAAATGATTAGGACAACACAACACTCAGTCCCAGAGCGAAGAAAAATCTCCGAGCCAGCCGGGAATCGAATCGCGGTCCTTGGGATTGACAGTCTGTCGCTCTGACCACTCAGCTACCGGGGGCGGAGACAGCATCGGTAATTCGCTGATTTATTTCGCAAGAACTGATCAGCAGTTCCTGTCAGCAGGAAATCTGAGAATCAAACCAAACACGCAGATGTGTAGTTGCTTACCAAGCATTTACCAATCACCAATGACAATAAACCACTGGACAATGTGACTGCCACTTCTCTACAGCGCTGACTTCAATAGCAGATTGTTAATCATAGTCACTGTGACGGTCCACACGATTTAAGACAAGCTTCCGAAACCAGTCGAAAGGTAGTACGTAGGCTAGAAGCTGAGTACTAGTGCATGTTCATTGGAAGCAGTCAATTGGATTAAAAATAAAGTAATCCGAGTTCCTCCATTGCCATGGATAAATGAAGATTCTCAGTGGGGACAAGAGATCGCACGGTAGGGATTTACCGAGTGCCTTCTCCTTCGGAAGTATGCGATTCTAATAAGGAAAAAGATTCGAATTTAATCAAATTCACGAATCTTGTGTGTCTTCCTCTGTTCTTATCAGCGATGTTAGTTCTAAAGCAAAGTGCTAAACATTTAGTTGATAATCTGGCACTACAGTTTAGCAGCACCAGTTTGAATAACGAGGAAGATTGTAATGTGTTTTTTATTTAGCCAACAATGGCTCGCAGAGTGTCTAACTAAGGAGACACCTGAAAAAAAAAAACATCCAAATCGTATGAGTGAAACCCTCGAATTTTTACAGCGTAATTAGCAACAACTAAGACGAAATTTCAGATTCCTCAAAAACCAGGTATTAGTTTCTACGAAAGCATTACGAGCATTCAAGATTTATCGTACTTAATTGCAATATGCAAATCAGCACCCATTGTTTGTAAGAAATTACTTCTTCCCACAGCCGTCGAAATACACGGAGAAAGTGTGGTGTCACCGCCAGACACCACACTTGCTAGGTGGTAGCCTTTAAATCGGCCGCGGTCCGTTAGTATACGTCGGACCCGCGTGTCGCCACTATCAGTGATTGCAGACCAAGCGTCGCCACACGGCAGGTCTAGTCTATAGAGACTCCCTAGCACTCGCCCCAGTTGTACAGCCGACTTTGCTAGCCATGGTTCACTGACTACATAAGCTCTCATTTGCAGAGACGACAGTTTAGTATAGCCTTCAGCTACGACCTAGCAAGGTGCCATATTCAGTTACTATAATTACTTCAAGAATGTATTCTGAACAGATAATATTGTGAACCATGTACCGCCAAGTGCGACGTTCATCATTAATGGATTAAAGTTAAGTATCAAACTAATTATGTCCGCTTTCTGAATTCTCATTCCTTGTCCTGTTCCAGACCTCACGTCAGTATAGTTCTTCCCTCCTTACGCCAGCCTGTGTGAGCTAAAACGCGTGCATTTCGGCCTCCACTCGTAACACGGTGTTGGCTCTTCTGCTAACACAAAAGAAAGGTTTGGCGCGAGTCTGAAATCGATACCACTCTCAGATGATACCGTGATCGTCATATTAATGCTATAACGTGACATGAAAAAGTAATTCAAAATTCTCCCTGCGACTACATGACAGTACTGATACCGGAAATCTTTCCCAGCTTCTTGTTTCACTACGCTAGTGTTACGACCGCGAAATACTCGAGGACGGTCTATTTTGTAAATCTCTGAAAGGGGGGACCGCAGGCGAAGATAGTTTCTTTTCTGTAAATTACTTTTTGCTGACAACAATCTGTGATGGACAAATTGTGTTGTTATATGTAACGATGCGGTAGCAGCGTTTACTGGAACTGAAAAGGGGTTCACGGAAGAGTGCGCCCTTTCTGCTTCTGTAAAATTCACATATTTTACGGTACACAGGGATGCATTGTCTTATAAAGTAGTACGAACGGAGTTAATGAAGTGCTGAACGATGCAGACGAGCCTTAAACAGTAGGCCATTTTCCGTCTTTGTGAGGAGACGGGTTCTAACCATGATCGCTTATATCGCACGCGGAAGTACGTCGGTTGTCTCGTGAATTATTCTTCGTCGCGTTGTGGATCTGAAGGATAATGTTCGTCTTTTCCTGTTGAACAGCTGAACCGACGTTTAAGAGAAACTGAATGATCTTAACATATCACTTCAAGATCAAAATAATAATATATTTCTAAACGATAAAGTGCATGCGTTTAAGAGAAGACTTGGACTTTTGAAAACACAGATGGAGAATAGCAACTGCGAGATATTTTCTCTGAATTCGTCAAGAGGAAAGGGCTTGCATCTAGGCAAAATTAGTAGAATTGGCTTACTATCTCAAAAACCTTCGTCATCGATTCAAGGACAGATTTCCAGAACCTTCAGTTGAGTACGACTTGATCCACAACCCGTCAGATCCTATCATACTACACCATTAACCACACTTAAAACAATAGAACACGAGGAGTTAACAGAACTCTGAAGTAATAAAAAATTTGGAAATAAATTTATAGCGAAGTTTCTTAAAAACTTCTAAATGCAGATTCGGAATGATGAAGGGCAGTGGACACGTTATTACCCTTCGCATTAACTTACATGTGTGAGTCAACATTTTTCGCAATGGTATTAAGACGAAATACAGGCCTCGAATGCGGCTGGAAAGGGATCTGCGAGTTCCTGTTTCAGAGATACGCCAAAACTGGTTCTGCTTTCTTCACAAATTCACGTACACACATCACAGTAAACGTGCTAATTAAAGAAACAGCCTGAATTTTCATCGAGTGCATTATTGCTCATATTTCCTTTTTGGATGATCAGTTTGAATACAAGAGAGTTTTAATTGGCATTTAAATGTTGACTGTTCTATCGTCATTTGTACGTCGTAATATTTCACATAATAAAACGTTTTAAATCAATTAGAAGCAATGTAGACGGAAAAAGCTAAAAAAATGTGTAAAAAAATTCAGTGAAATGAAGACTTTGTTCAGATCTAATAACACACACAGTCAAATGGTTCTGAGCACTATGGGACTTAACTTCTGAGGTCATCAGTACCCTAGAACTTAGAACTAGTTAAACCTAACTAACCTAAGGACATCACACACATCCATGCCCGAGGCAGGATTCGAAACTGCGACGTAGCGGTCGCGCGGTTCCAGACTGTAGCGCCTAGAACCGCTCGGCCACTCCGGCCGGCCACACACAGTCGTGGTTATTTATAAACTAGAAGTAACCGTTAAGTTTCATCTCCTTTGAATAACCCTAATGTGTGGTAATTTAAAAAAAAATGTTTGATATGTTTGAAGGGCAGTCTCTAATTTTTATTATTATTGTTATTGTTGTAACTGTTAGTTGCAAAAATTAGAGCGCAGTAAGTGGACTATTTTTGTGCCAAGGACGAGAAGTGCTGAGGAGGATAGAAAAGTAGGAGGGGGAGGGCAAAATAATTTTCTGTTTCAGAAGGAAAGCACGACGGAAAAAGTTTGAGAACTCCTGGTTGAGCCGACTAGTCTCAGAATTTTGAAATCTGTACTGGCCTTAGCGAGTAGTCTACAGTTATATGCAGGTATAGTTACATGCAGGCATAGAAGCACGTAGAATGACGTGAAAAATCATAATCCACCCAGCGAACTTACGTTTGGAGATACCCGACCTTGCCGCGTGACGCTAACTGCGAACTCACACAACGGCCGCCCCGCCCGAGACTTCGTCAGCGCTCCGCGCATGCGCGGTGCGGTTTTCCTCTTCGATGCTGATTCCTGCTACTGCGCGGCGCGAGGCAACAGCAGCGGCAAGCGTTTTTCCACGGTGACTCAGCGGCTCGCGGAAATTGGCGTTCCCATCTGGAAGCGGCGGAAGATAGCGGTAGCCAATGACGGACCGCCGCTGAGGTACCCGCCGTGTATTTGATTAGCCGTACCGTGAATCTACAAGAAGAAAGACGAAGTTGGGTCAAGACACTGCAATTCTTTACTTTCTTTACGACGTACTCTTTCACACATTTCATTATTCGTGTTTCCTTGTTTCACAATAAACAGATTTGATGATTAACGTTCACGATTGTTCACTGTCTCATTTAGAAAACCGATCGCCTCAGAACAGAAACTAATTTTTTTTTTCATACCAGCTTTTAGTATTGGAAATTGCAGTGCCTAGACGCAGTTTACTATAACGATAGAACGTTACCTGTTATGTGGTAGTCAGGTATTTATAACTGAAAATATCTGACAGTTGATCCTCGGTATTTTCTACGTTAAGATCATGTATTTCAACCACTCTGTGAGTGTTAGCTATTGAAACTGCCAATGAAGTAGTATCACAAAACTCAGCTCCATCTCTAAACTGCCAATAACATTATCATTACCGAGACAGACATGACGCTAACATTCACACCACGGTGATACAAATGGTTCAAATGGCTCTGAGCACTATGCGACTTAACTTCTGGGGTCATCAGTCGTCGAGAACTTGGAACTAATTAAACCTAACTAACCTGACGACATCACACACATCGATGCCCGAGGCAGGATTCGAAGCTGCGACCGTAGCGGTCGCTCGGCTCCAGACTGTAGCGCCTAGAACCGCACGGCCACTCCGGTCGTCACGGTGATACAGGTTTACATGCCTACCTACACCACAGATGATGAACTGATTGGAGCAATGTACGATAAAAGAGATTATTCAGATAGTTAAGCGAGACAAAAGTTTAAAATGTGATGAGACAGTGGAATTCGTTTGCAGATGTAGAAAGAGAAAATAGTAGGAAAGGGTAGAGCTTGGGGAATGGATGAAAGGGGCAGCCTCCTGATTGAATTCTGCGCAGAGCACAATTTTATCATCGCCAACACTTCGCTTAAGAATGATGAAAGAAGGATGCATATTTGGAGTAGAATTTTCGAAACTCGATTTTAAATTGTAATCCATTTCCCATTGCAGACGCTTACCGAGGATATTTTATTGGCTATGAAATGCAGTTACAATTAAAGAGACCGTAAATGATAGCAGATTGAGGATATGGAACCTGAATAATTTAAGACCGAGCGTTTTTCGATAATCTTAAAGGGACCATTAGGCATCGACTAACTGAAACAGAGGAAGGAATCCACTACAGTACAGTTGAATATCTTTGAGAGAGGAAGTGGTGAAGGCAGCAGAGAATGTAAATGGGAAGAAGTTACAGTAGAAATCCTTGGATGAAACGCGGTATATTGAATTTAATTGTCAACAGGGGAAAACATAAAAATTCAGCAAATAAAGTAGGCCATATGGAACAGAAATGTCTAAAACATGACATTGATCGAGAGTCCAAAATCGCAACTGTGATTTTGCGCTTGGAGAATATATATGCTGAAATTGAATAAGCTCAAGAGGGAACAAAACTTTGTTCAAGAGAGAACTGTCAAGAGGTCATTTGCCAAGCCAGATCTAAGCAAAGAAGAGGAGGCTGGAAGGTGAAAAGCGTACTCGTATTTAGAGAGGGGAGGGAGAGGGATTATACAAGCTAACATTGGATTCCTGCGAAATGTCTGAACACGCGAGGCAATACTAATACTGCCACTTAGCTTATTAAACAGACTAAACAAAGGGAAGCTTGTGTTTATGGCATTTTTATGTTCAGAGAAAGGAATGACAGTCTTAACTGAAAGACACTCTTCGAAACTCTGGAGGTATCAGCTGTAAAACACAGAGACACAAGATATCTGCAACTTGTACAGAAATCACACTGCAGTTGTAAAACTTTAATGACTTTAAAGGGATGCAGTAATTGAGAAGACAGAAGTAGGGGGGATATAAAATGCAGACTGCCAACAGCAAAAAGAGCGTTTCTGAAAAAGGAAAATTTTTTGACATCGTATAGATATTTAAATGGTTGGGGAGTAGTTTATGAAGGTATTTGTGTGGAGTGTAGCCTTGTGTGTAAGTGAAACTTGGCCAATGTACAGTGCTGTCAAGAAGACAATGGACGCATTCAAAACGTGGTGATAAAGAATAATGCTGAATATTAGGTATGTAGATTGTATAGCTAAATTGGTACTGAATCAACTGTGGAGGAAAAGAAAATTGTGGCACAACTTGTCTAAAAGAGGGAATTATTGACAGGCAATATTCTGGGGCATAAAGGGATCATCAGTTTGGTCGTTAAATTGCAGAGAGAGAGAGACCAAGGCTGGCCAACGGTAAGCAGATTCGATTGGCTGCAGGATGCAGTAGTTAACGTAGAGGCGAAGAGGCCTACACAAGAGAGAGTGTCGTGGGGGCACTGAATCAACACAGTCTTCAGGCTGAACCTCACAGCAAACGAAACAGTGAGACGAAATGTATTTCTTGTTAATGCAACCCAGTAGCAGTATTTATTGTCAGAATATTTCTTTAATATAGCTCCTAGCACATATCACTTGTGATGTATTTATGTATGCACCTCTATTCCCCATTACAAACAGATTTATGTTAGGGAAAAGTTACAAAAAAAAAATGGTTCAAATGGCTCTGAGCACTATGGGACTTAACATCTATGGTCATCAGTCCCCTAGAACTTAGAACTACTTAAACCTAACTAACCTAAGGACATTTCACAACACCCAGTCACCACGAGTCAGAGAAAATCCCTGACCCTGCCGGGAAGCGAGAACGCTACCGTGAAAAGTTACAACTTGAACGCAATTTTCTTATGGGACTCTCAGCAAATGATAAAGTTGAATTACTGTTTTGGCCTCTCTGACCAACAGCCAATGATCGGTTACGTATTATCCATGATTTTCGAATCCACGGGCAGTTTTCGAACTGTGTAGAAGTCATCCATGAGAAATGTATCGTAATGCAGTACTTACTGCATATGCCGCCATACGTTGTTTGTGAAGTGGAAACTTTTCCGCTGACTTCAAATATCATGTGACCTTTCTCAGGCATATTAAAGGATGCATTAACGTCGTATAAAATTATTTTTGATTGCCGTTTGCGTTGGTAAAGCAAGTTAATCAAAAAATGAATGCAGCATTTTGGTAACCAAATATCGAATCGGAAATTTGATCATAACATCTAAAGTAGTAACTATGAAACCAATTATTATGACTGATCCTTCGTAACTACTTGCAGGACCGGAATCAATGAGACTTTAAGGATACTGAAGATGACGCACAGAATATTATATTTGGTACTTTATACCAAGGTGTTTGACACAAAGATTCGATTAGGGATTTAAAATCGTTCGGGAACAGAAATCAACAAATCAGATGCAATATATTCTGTCTGTGAAGACTATTTCAGCCATGCTGGAAAGATTAATTGGCAATCTGGAATTACTACATGTAATTATGAAGTATTCTAAACGCTGCAAATAAACAAAATGTCTTAAGGCAAAACGAAATAATTAATAACAAGTTTGTTTGCGTGGCCATAGTCCGCAGCAACACACAGAAATATCCGCTTTTTAAATAACAGACGCTTCTTTCTTGCTGCAATATATTTTATTTGCTCCAGACGCTTTTGCCTTTTATTTTAAGGCATTTCCAGTGGAATCTTTGCGATAGTTGCGGATTGTAAAACAGTTCACGTCTTACTTTTGTACGTGAATAAGTGTCAACGTACAGTTAATCGAGAGTATGGCTGGCATCTGCGTTTCCTCTCATCTGGTCGCAGGCTGTAGTACGGGACATAAGCACAATTTCACGTTACAAACATTTTTCTCCCCGTTTTTCATGTTCTCTCCTCCAATTGGTGAGGAACACTGTTATTCTTCTGTCACTAGCTGAGGGTATTTTACCAAAAACTGATTTTAAATCATAGCTACTGTGTCTTCGATTTATGTCTCTTCTTATTTGGTTTGTTTATGTACACATTGCCAACCTGTGCCAACCTAAGGAAGAATATGCTGAAAACTAAAGTCTGTTCATTTGCGTTCTCGTCTCTACATCTGTGTGTGTGTTTGTGTTTGTGTGTGTGTGTGTGTGTGTGTGTAGTTAGGGAGAGTTGAAGAAAGTTGAATGTGAACGTAATAGCTCTCAGATAGTGGTTGAAAGTTTTCGTGTTCAGCTGATCTGAGTTTTGGTTTAAACGTTTTGTGGAGGGGTTCATGTAAGATTGAGGAGAAAGGGGTTGGATGCTAATGTTCTAATAATAATCATGTGTTGAAGTGATATTCTATCATTTTATTTATTAATGTAAGCAATGAGTTTACTCTTACATGAACCCCCCCACCCACAAAAAAATATATATATAAACCATAACTCAAGTCAGATGAACACAAAAACTTGCTGTCACGTCCAACTTTCTATATCTCTCACTGACTAGCCACACACACTTACAGATATGAGGAGAACAGAAATGAACACATGTTACTTTTCAGCATGTAATTCGTTAGGTTGTAGGTTGGCAACATGTATATGAACAAACCAAATTGGAAGAGATATAAAGTCTACAAACTGTGGTTACAGCTTAAAATCACAGTTTTCTGTAAAAGGTACATAGCTAGTAAAGCAAGCACTCCATCTTCAGGCCACAAGTGGCCCATCGGGACAATCCGACCACCGTGTCATCCTCAGCTGAGGATGCGGATAGGAGGGGCGTGTGGTCAGCACACCGCTCTCCTGGTCGTTACGATTGTTTTCTGTGACCGGAGACGCTACTATTCGGTCGAGTAGCTCCTCAATTGCCATCACGAAGCTGAGTACACCCCTATATGGCTACTGACAGACGAATAATAGGGCTCCACACCAATTAGCGCAAAGAACATGAAAAAGGAGAAGAAAAAATTTCGAACGTAAACACGTGCTTTTGTTTTGTACACTGTGTGATCAAAAGTGTCCAGACACCCCCAAAAACATACATTTTTCATATTAGGTACATTGTGCTGCCACCTACTGTCAGGTACTCCATGTCGGCGACCTCAGTAATCATGAGGCATCGTGAGAGAGCAGAATGGGAACCCACGGACTTCGAACGTGCTCAGGTGATTGTGTGTCACTTGCGTCATACGTCTGTACGCGAGATTTCCACACACCTAAACATCTGTAAGTCCACTGTTTTCGATGTGAAAAGTGGAAACGTGTAGAGCCACGTACAGCACAAAAGTTTACAGGGCGACCTCGTCTGTTGACTGACAGAGGCCGTCGTCAGTTGAGAGGGTCCTAATGTGTAATAGGCAGACGTCTAAACTGCATCAGGATCCACCGCAAGTACTACGATGTTAGGCGGGAGGTGAGAAAACTTGGATTTCATCGTCGAGCGGCTGCTCATACGCCACACATCACGCCGGTAAATACCAAACGACACCTCGCTTGCTGTAAGGAATGAAAACATTGGACGATTGAACAGTGGAAAAACGTTGTGTGGAGTGACGAATCATGGTACACAACGTGGCGATCCGATGGCGGGGTTTGAGTATGTCGAGTGCCCGGTGAAAGTCAGCTGCAAGCGTGTGTAGTGTCAACAGTAAAATTCGGAGGCGGTGGTGTTATGTTGTGGTCGTGTTTTTCATGGAGGGGGCTTGTACCCCTTGTTGTTTTGCATGGCACTATCACAGCACAGGCCTTCATTGATGTTTCAAGCACCTTCTTGCTTCCCACTGTTGAAGAGCAATTCAGCGATGGCGATTGCATCTTTCAACATGATCGAGCACCTGTTCATAATGCGCGGCCTGTGGCGGAGTGGTTACACGACAGTAACATCCCTGTAATGGACTGGCCTGTACAGAGTTCTGACCTGAATCCTATAGAACATCTTTGCGATGTTTTGGAACGCCGACTTCGTCCTAGGCCTCACAGACCGACATCGATACCTCTCCTCAGTGCAGCACTCAGTGAAGAACGGGCTGTTATTCCCCCAGAAACCCTCCAGCACCTGATTGAACGTATGACTACGAAAGTGAAAGCTGTCATGAAGTCTATAGGTGGGCCAACACAATAATGATGGAGGGCGCCACGAACTTGTAATTCATTTTCAGGCAGGTGTCCGGATACTTTTGATCACATAGTGTATCATCCCATTTCAAGCAAACTATTTCGTGAAAAAAATTGATTTTTCTGCATCATACAGCCTGATATTTTCGCTCGACAAAGGACTGAATTTGTTTTGCTTATTCGTCGTGGTTACTTGCTGCATCACTTTTATGTAAACCACTAGACGAAATTTTATTCAGTGTGCAGAGGTAAAAACACATTTCGTCCACTTGCGTATAGTTCATTTTAGGTGGTATATTACTGTGTATGAAATTTAGTCAACATAGCGAAATCATGTTTAAAGTTGAGAACAGATCGATAGCTATCACTTGTGGAGATATTGGATGACATATCGGCGGACGCACCGCGCGGGGCGCTCGCGATACGACCGATACTTCGCCCTGCACGTTATAAATCATGTGGCTGTATCGGCCCCAAATTTCTTAAACGGTACCAAATGTAGAAAACTTTTTTTTTTCAAATGATTGCTCGTAAAGAGTCACGTATTTTTTCGCATTGTAAGTATGCAAAATCTATTCATCTATTGGGACTTGAAAGTAACTATAGTTTTTCTCAATGGATCGATGAACTTTCTTAAAACGGCATTTAATAGCATATGAAATGAGGATTGCAGTGACATGGACCACATCAATATTTACAATATACTATGTAGGTCTACAGAAGTTAACCCAAAACTAATTTGCTGGTGTGTCATAAAATGTAATTTGCTAAGTATCTACGACTATTTATTATTTCGTTTTGTAAGTAACAAACGCATCTTACTTGCTGCAATCTATTTTCTTCGTTCCAGACGCGTTTCGCCTTTTGTTTTACGACATATTCTGTGCAATCTACACTATTTCAATTTTGCTTTGATATGCGATAGTTGTAGATTATAAAGCAGTTCGCATCTTCTTTTTTATGTAAATGAGTTATTACTTACAGTTAATCGAGATTTTGGCTGACCTCTGCGTTTTTCTCATCTGGTCACATGCTGGAGCTCGCACTAAAACTTAACTTACACTGTATGATCAAAACAGGGTGTGTACGTGGACAAGGAAAAAAAAATTCCCGGATTTCCCGGTTAAAAATACACTTTCTCTCGGGTGGAAACATACTTTTTCCCTGTTAATTGACAGTATATTTTCTCTCGGGACTGTATAACTTATCAATCCTTTGAATGGTTATCGTTTTATACATGGGCGTAGAATTTCCCGGTGCTTTAGAAAACGAATCACCTTTTGGAAAGATGATTGATGTGCAGTAACATGTACGCTGCATATTTTCGTATTACGAAAGTATAAATTCCACCAAACACCGCATGTACTTTTCTAAGCATTGAAATCGAGATTGCAATGCGTATTTGTAACCCAGTCATAGCTCATGTCACGTGATCTCGCCAGCCGATGACAGCGGATATTCAGAGCTTCGGACACATGGTGTAGTCAGCCAACATCACTGTTAAGTTGCGCGAACACACGAACAGGAGAAGTTAATGGTTTAAATTAATATATATAATGTTGCTACAAGAAAAACAAAGCTTTCACTTATAATATTGGTCTCTAAGGCCAATACGCTGCAAGACAAGCTAAGCTTTCACATATAATGTTGGTTTTTTATGCACGTATTACATTTTAAGATATATCACACAAATATGCCAGTACATTTTTTAATAACGATATAAAAGTTTGATCTTATGGGCTATAAATACTTCTACATGGCTCGTCATCAAAGAGCTGATTTTTAAGTGAGTCCCAGATTCCCAGTGAAGTAGGCATCGACCTGATATTTAACTTTTCAATGTGGTTTCTGGATGTAAATTTCCTTGGGTACCAGTAGTTTATTATCTCATGTCTGGTTCTTTGTTATGGCATTATGCCATATGTGTTAGAAGATGAAAATGTACACTTGAAATGCAGTGAACAGTTGAAACTAGCCAATAGTTTGAAATTAAACCCTTTGTTTCAAATATATTGACTGCCTCAGCGGAAAAGATTAATAAAAGAAAATTTCTTCAGCAAACCGATAAAAATAACTTCTTTGTTCTGCATGGCAATTAATGCTTGACTGTCAGAAAGGTGGAAATAAAATAAAATCTGAAACTAATAACGTAGTTTAGCCTTCCGTAATTATGTGAATGTATTTTAATTCACATGATAGCTCCCGGCCAAAGAAATCAATTTTGTTTTCATTTGACGTGAGTGCACTATACACGGGTCACGTGAAGACTACCCGCTTCCCTATTATAACTCAGACTGCTCTGTGAATCAGACCCGTATCTACGATATTTCCGAACCGGGGCAATAGTAGATAGTGGCGTCCCTCGAGCGTTTGAGATAGGACGTCAAAAAAAAAAAAAAAAAAAAAAAAGAATATATATATATATATATATATATATATATATATATATATATATATATATAATTAATGAATTTTTAAAAAATATGTTCATTTTGTAGCGCACATCTTTCTGAAGACTGATAAATAAAACATACATGTCTGAGGAATTGTAAGATATGTTATTTGATCTTAAGTGTGCCAAAGTGCAGTGCCACACCTCTTCACACAGCATTCTTCTATCACACGTCACTGTATTTCGGTCTGTGGAATTGAAACGTGTATATTTTGTACTGGATGCCATCAAACTACATTCAGGACAGTGGAAATTAAAATGTCCTATGGTGGCTCTCCTGCTTCCAGTCGGCTGGTTTTTACATCCTGCCCCTCTTTTATTTAAAAAAAAAACAAAAACAAAAAAAAAAACAAAAACAAAAAAAAAACAAAAAAAAACTCTTCAGAAAATTTGCACTCTTTATTCCCTATTAGCTAACAACTTGCTGCTTTGTGTGACATAAAATTAAGTATAGGATACATAAAACCAGTAAAGAGAAGAGACAAGCAAGACAGTACACATTTCTTCAATCCTTAGCTCCTAGAATTTTTTTTGTCTCTAATCTTGCTATCGCTACAGCTTTACATGGCGTGCTTTCCTTTCTGCGAAAGGATTTGTTACCTCATCAAAGTTCGTCAAACGTTTTGCTACATGAAAAATCAAAATGTCGCTGTCTAATACTGAAAAAACTGTAATTACAAATAGGCCCAAGACTGGTGTGGTTTCTCTACCTGATTACCTATATTTTGTCACTGTCTGCGAGATAAAACAAAATAGGCCTTTATAATACTGCAACAATTGTAACACACGCCAACTAAACGAGACTGTTTTGGCAGAAATGGTCATTTTTATAACGCGGCAGAATATAATTCACAAAGTACCAATATCAAATGCCTATTAGGCCTACTACAAGCATAAAGCTTTACGTTAGGAAATAGTTTTACACTTCATTCATACGCTCCAGTTACTCAAGCATGAGATCGAAAAGTAGTAGTGCGAAATTTTTATATAAACTTGGAATCGTCATATTCTTCCATAATTTAAGTGATGTCACCGTTTCTTCTCCTTCCTCGTTCTAACAAACAATGTTGTCATCACTAATTCTGTATCTATTCCTGCCAGTGTCAAAGCTTATTCGCCGGTTAACCTCACTAACTCTGCCAGAATCACCAGTTTAGTTATCCCGCAATTATTCTCGAGTTAGGCGTTATTACGTGTTCGTACAACGCGTCTTCCGCGCTACTTCCAGAATAGACCTTAAAGCGGCTGCTAGCCGGAGACTGTACAACTGGCCCTTGCTAGTATATCGATCTGGCCAAAAATTTTCTGTCAAAATTTCATTTTCTTGGACACACCGAGTAGATATTACGTAATCCCTCTTACCTGTTATTCCTGTTAGTCGTTTATTCGCACTCTGGTAGAGTGAAATAATGGATTTCGATGGTAATCATAACAACGCTCATCATTAGCAAACTCAATCAACCACATAATCAGACAGTGGTTGGCTTTCTTTCGTTCGGCTGTACACTGCTCAGCTCGTATATCCCCTTTTGTCTGCAGGAAAGTTTATTTCTAGATGTGACGAGGATTCCACTGACAGAGACATCACGTACACTATGCACGCATTCACAAATCAACTAATGATTCATTCAGAAACCAACTTAGAATGTGTTCAACAATGTTAAAAAACCGACAGTGACAAGTTTCAAAGTCATACGAATAATCGATAGACCAACGTGCGCTGGATGCTAGGCGCTTTGTGAAACAAGGTTTTTTTCCTCAAGAATATGAACTGCATCCCCCGCCCCCCCCCCCCCCCCTTCCACCGCCACACGCACACACACACACTTCTCTAGATCCAGGACTGCTGCGCAATCTGACAGCTTGGGCGCGCCAGTAAAATTTTTCCCGGTAGCACCTAGCTGCTTTTTTTTTTTTTTTTTCTGCCACTGCTTACACAGCCAACAGCCGCGTTTCTGTAGCCACAAGCGGAAGAAGGTACTACGCAACTGTTCATACGCATGATCGCATGATTCCACTCGTAACTGCCAAAACAAATCTAATGTTAACAGTTGTGACGTCATGCTCGTCTGAGGCAGTTTGTTGTTACGAAGCATTGCATAGTTTGCCTAAAGCCTTTGACACATTTTGCTGTTGACAGACGCTTGTATGAACACTGTGTTTAGTTGCTGTATATGGCGCATTTCCTTTGCAGTTTAAGTTTTATTTAAGTTTTTTCTCTCGTTCATGTTTTATTGCTGTAGTATTATTCTGCAGCAGCAGGATACAGTAATATCCTTTGTCAGAGTATTGGTTCTTACCAGTCAAAATTACAAAAACTTAACTAAGAACAAGAACAATGAAAAATTCCCGGAATTCAAAAAAAATTCCCTGGTTTTTCCCGGTTTTCCCCCGTATGAAAAAATTCCCGGGTTTTTCCCGGATCTCTCGGTTGTTCCGGGTCGTAGACACCCTGCAAAAGTATCTAGACACCTGGCTGAAAATGACTTACAAATTCGTGGCGCCCTCCATCGGTAATGCCGGAATTCAATATGGTGTTGGCCCACCCTCAGCCATAATGACAACTTCCACTCCCACAGGCATCCGTTCAATCAGGTGCTGGAAGGCTTCTTGGAGAATGGCAGCCCATTCTTCACGTAGTGCTGCACTAAGGAGAGATATCGATGTCGGTCGGTGAGGCCGGGTACGAAGTCGGTGTTCCAAAACACCCCAAAGGTGTTCTATAGGATTCAGGTCAGGACTCTGTGCAAGTTAGTCCATTATAGGGATGTTACTGTCGTGTAACCACTCCGCCACAGGCCGTGCATAATGAACAGGTGCTAGATCGTGTTAGATGCAATCGCCATCCTCGAATTGCTTTTCAACAGTGGGAAGCAAGAAGATGCTTAACATATCAGTGTAGGCCTGTGCTGTGATAGAGCGACGCAAAACAACAAGGGGTGCAAGCCCCCTACATGGAAAACACGACCACAACGTAACACCACCGCCTCCGAATTTTGCTGTTGGCACTACACTCACTTGCAGATGACTTTCACCGGGCATTCGACATACCCACACCCTACCATCGGATTACCACTTTGTGTACTATGATTCGTCACTCCACACAACGTTATTCCACTGTCCAATCGTCCATTGCTCACGCTCCTTACATCAAGCGATGCATCATTAGGCATTTACCGGTGTGATGCGTGGCTTATGAGCAGCCGCTCGACCATTAAATGCAAGTTTTCGCACCTCCCGCTAACTGTCATAGTACTTGCAGTGGATCCTGATGCAGCTTGGAATTCCCGTGTGATGGTCTGGTTAGATGTCTGTCTATTACACATTATGACCCTCTTCAACTGTCAGCGGCCTCTGTCAGTCAACAGACGAGGTTCGCATGCACGGTTTTGTGCTGTACGTGTCCCTTCACTATCATATAGGGAGCCGGCCGGTGTGACCGAGCGGTTCTAGGCACGTCAGTCTGGAACCGCGCTACCGCTACGGTCGCAGGTTCGAATCCTGCCTCAGGCATGGATGTGTGTGATGTCCTTAGGTTAGTTAGATTTAAGTATTTCTAAGTTCTAGGGGACTGATGACCTCAGATGTTAAGTCCCATAGTGCTCAGAGCCATTTGAACCATTTTTTTCATATCTGGAAAAGTGGACCCAGGGGTGTTTAGGAGCGTGTGAATCTCGCATACAGATGTATGACACAAGTGACACACGATGACCTGACCACGTTCTAAGCCCGTGAGTTCCGCGGAGCGCCCCATTCTGCTCTCTCACGATGTCTCATGATTACTGAAGTCGCTCGTATGGAGTACCTGGCAGTAGGCGGCAGCATAATGCACCTAATAACGAAAAACTTGTGTTTTTTGGGGTGTCCGGATAATTTTGATCACATAGTGTACGTATTTCATAGCTGCTGCTGCGTCTGCACCAGCGCTAAGTTCGTATAGCAGGGGGTTGCGTACCTGACGTCACGCTCAGCGCGTTCTGTGATTGGTGGCACGGACCTGCAGCGCGGCACGCGGCAGATACAGCGGTTCGAGATGGGAAAACCGCGATGCAGCGCCGCTTATGCCGTTTCGGTGGTAACCAAGGCTGTGGTGCGCGTTTTTGACGTGCGGCAAACCTACAGGGAACCGGCCTTAAAGCCGTCGGCACACGGACGGCTTGAGCGTGCCAAGTTCAACGTGCTGCTGGACGCTCAGGAACGATGCGACTTGTGCATACGGTACGTGGGCCCCACGTGTTATACGCGATCGCAGCGCACTCCAGCGGCAGTTGAGGGATGTTTCTAGTTCGTAAATCACACTGTTTACTCAACGGGCGCGCGTAAAATTCCCACGTTAGCTCTATTAAAACGCACATTTCTTCCATCGTCCACGAAAAGGAAAGTACCATGTCCAATCAATAAGGACACAGCCTTATAAAAGTTCCATTACAAACAGTTCGTTACAAATATGGAATACTTCTCCGCATAAGATAAACATTATTTCATCATTCCCACATTTTAGTAAAACCCCAAGGTCAGTCTTACTTGATCACTGTTCCTACCCAGTAGCAGAATCTTTGCAACATGTGAATTACGAAACGTAAAAGAAGAAGGAGCAAAATATTTTTATACAAGTAGCGCAAGCTGTCCTTTAGATTAAGCCAATCGAACAAAGTCACCCCTCAAAAAAAGGTGAAATTGCATTTACAGAACATGAAATATTATACTCTATACTTATATTAAACTAATAATAAAGTATCAGAACCTAATAAAAATGCGAATGTTAGAAAAAAAAATTGGTTGTGTCAGGACGCAAACCACCGCCCCAACAAAAGAACTTACAATGGGACAGGGACGCTATTCATTACGCATTTTTTTTATCTCATTTTGTTAGATTGTGTTCGTTGCATCTGCTCGGGGCGGACGTCGTAAGACATCCGTTTAAGTTCGTTGTTGATCGATTAACTCAGTTTTTTTTTTTTTTTTTTATTACAGAGGGAGTTAATCCTCTGACCGAACACGCTGAGCTACAGTGCCGGCTGTTACGCTAAACGAACATAAACACCTTTCGTATCTAATCATAGTATCTTACCGCTTGCTAAAACCCTTAATCGTAGATATGTTGCTAACTGAAATTTAATTATAAGAAATTGTACCAAGAACAATGCGTTTTGGGTGGATCTTGAGTGTGTAGCTGCCTTCAAATAGCCTACTCTCATTATACGCAAGTTACAAATACTTCTTTTGCCACGAATATGATGTTTCTCATTATTTTATTAGAACGAATCACACGGTTAACAACGGGTTTTGCAGTGATTCTCAATTTGCTGGTGCTCGGAACGGCATATATACATATAGGCTTGAAATGAATGCCAATATGGCGCCTCACAACTCTGTACTGAAGGGAGAAGGCGTGCGTGTGACGTAGGTGGCGTTGTGCCATCTCATTGGTCAACGCTCAGACGCACTCTCAGAATATCTGACATGCCAGATATTGCTCTGCACGTTCGGAAAGACTCCCGAGCGTGCTATTCCACGCTGTGACGTCAGAAACCCGGCACGCTCAACGCTCAACGTTCGGATGCGCGGTCCGTGTGCCGACGGCTTAAGGCTTTGCCACACAGAACGCGGTCTGCCCGCGAGGTCTGTGACCTGCGTCGTTTAAATGCGCGTCATTGCATCGTGTCGATCACACACAGAGGGCTGTCTTGCTGCCGCGGGTACCGGCCAGCCGCCGGCGCGAGCGCGTTTGTCTCAAAATACAGATTCGCCTTCCTGGATGGCGGCTGTGAGCGCCCGCAGACGCATTTTTTGCCGTGTTGTCACACCGACGGGTGCGGCCGAGACAGCAGCGGCTGCAGGCAGATCCGTGCTATCAGTGATCGTGTGGAAATGATGCAAACAAACTTATCGAACACGCGAGGAAGTACACCTTCTTCTACGGTACAGGGAATGCAGATTATAAGAGAATTCTGAAGGCCGATGCTACCCCCACCCTCACCTACCTTGGCCTCACCATTGACCGTCACCTCACCTGGATCCCTCATCTCCGATCCATCCAATCCAAAGCCCACAACCGCCTCCGCCTCCTCAAACTCCTCTCTGGCCGGACATGGGGGTTGCACCCCTCTACCATCCTCTACACCTACAAATCCTTAATCCGTCCCATCCTCTGTTATGCCAGTCCTGCCTGGATATCTGCCCCCCCCCCACCAAATTCTATCAGTCCCTCCAGATCCTTGAGCGTCATGCACTCCGCCTCGCCTTCCGTATCCGCCTCCCGTCCCCCACGCGGATCCTCTATGATCTCATTCCTTTCCCCCATCTGCTCCTCTTCCTCGAACATATCCGCATCCTCTACACCTCCCGCCGTCTTGAACCCCCTCACCCCCTGGTTGCTCCTCTCCTCTCCCATCCTCGCCCCCTGCCACGTCTTCACCGTTGTGTCCCCCCTACCCTCCATCTCTACACCCTCCATCTCCTTTCCCAAGGTGGCTTCCGTCAACTCCCCCTCCCGGATGATGCCCTCTCTCCCTCCATTTATCCTTCCTATCAACTCTGATCCTACATCCCCCTCCTTTGTCCTTTCCCTGGGCTCCCTCTTCCCCCCCCCTTCCGTCCTGTTTCCTCCCCACTACACCTCTCCCTACCTCCCTTCTCCCCCCCAGTCCTTTTGTATTCCCCTCCTCTGCCTACCCCCCTCCCTGTCGCATCTGCCCCCCACCCGTCTTATGGGTCCTCATCCTCCATCAGCTCCTTTCCCGGTTCCCCCCCCCCCCTTCGTTTTTACTCTCCTTTCCCCCCTTTTTGTTTTCCCATCTCCTGTCCAGTTTCCCCCCACCTGCTCTCGACTGTGGTGTCACCTTTGCCGACTTTTTCGTGCTGTGTTCTAGTGACTATTCAGTGTTGTTTGTCTTCCATGTGTTGCGAACAGAAACCATGCTGTCGCTGGGTGTGAATTTTATATACTTTGCAAACAGAATCCAGACTGTCGCCGTGTTTTTTAATTGTCTATTGTTTTCCCTTTCTGCTCCGTATGTATTTTTATTCGCTTCGTCATCCCTCTGTTGCTTGTTTTAATTTCCCCGTTTTCTTTTCACCTTGTTACTCACTAAGTCCCCGATTTTATCGCCTGTTTTTTTATTATTATTTATTCTCCTGCTCTTTGTCAGAAAATCTGTAGGTTGCAGAGCGGCGTCCTAAGCTGCTGCCAGCCCGCCCCCTTTGGGGGGAATTGAAATTCAATAAAGAAAAAAAAAAAAAAAAAGCCGATGCTAGGAGGAATATCACTGATAAACTGGTTCAAAATGGCAAATATTTTTGCAAAAAGGTTAAATTTTCACATATGCAGTAAGTTACACAAAATGAAGCACAGTTGTTGTGTACATAGTTCCACGTAGTCAGCGCGTACACAACTTTCCCACTAGAGCGCGCCCCGCTAAGCGCAACAGCGCAGGCGCAGTGCTCGTCCGTCTCCGCACTACGAGATGCCGCTGTCTTAGAGACGGACCAAATTCTGCTTTCGCCGATCCGCGTATTAATATGTAACGCAGCCAATGAAATTGCTGCTTACATAGAACCTTTCATCCTCACGGATCACACTCACGGAGTGATACCTGAACGCTCGAGGTATTATAACGAGTGTACAGACCTCCGATTAGCCAGTCTGCATTAGTCTGTAGTCAAGTTTCAGTCTGCGCCTAATATGATTATCATATTCCTGTACATAGCCATGAAGAGAAATGTGTAGACACTTTGTCAAGTATCAGAGATATGTGAGAATAAGATTTACATACCAAGACCAAAGGAACTTCAGATTGTCAATTGTAAATAACATCCAGAATCAAGTTAAGTAAGGTTTATGATTGTTATTATTTTAATAAATGTGTGTGAAATTAATCAAGTTCTGTTTAAAGATGATCACCGTCAATCTGTTACTTTAAGTGAGCAAGTGGCATTTCTATCGTCTGACCTAACGGCAGAAGTTAAACACGCCACGATAAGACCACGAGACATATTGCTGACACTCGCCTACTTTGCTAGAGCGACAAGTCAAATAATCTGATGGTGTGTGTACCGAAGGTCTTACAGTACGCACACCACAACAGTATAGTGCTACGTACTGGAAGTTATATAGTGTATATTACATCTTAAAGCATCTGAAAGATATTACAGCAAGCAGGCAAGCAACCATGTGATCAAAACGGAAAGCACTACTTAGAAAATCGAACTTCATGTAAGAAAAAGCCGGCCGCTGTGGCCGAGCGGTTCTAGCCGCTTCAGTCAGGAACCACGCGGCTGCTACGGCTGCAGGTTCGAATCCTGCCTCGGGCGTGGATGTGTGTGATGTCCTTAGGTTAGTTAGGTTTGACTAGTTCTAGGTCTAGGGGACTGATGACCTCAGATGTTAGGTCCCATAGCGCTTAGAGCCAGTTGAACCATTTTTGGACATTTTACAGTATATATCACTGGTTTCTCGTCTTCAGCAAGTAAAAACAGAATAGCAGAACGTTGTTCAAGTAGTGTGGACGTTTGAAGCAGACTCGCCATCTTGAAATGTATTTTTGAGGCTATAAACAAAACACTATTCATACATCAGATGATCAGTGCTCATCCCAGTGATGCCAACTTAAAGCCATATAAGTACCAAACTTGCCCTACTAACGGTTTTTTCCACAGACCAATTTGTCTCTTTAATTACTGAATGACCGTCATACAGTTTAAAGAAATGGCTCCTGTCCTATGAGAAATTGTATACTTAACGTTTGCAATCAGTAAAGAGTTTATCTACTCTTTAAAATTGAACAAAGCCCCAGGACCCGATGGAAACTCTATCTGATTTTATATTGCAGTATATGGTTCAAATGGCTCTGAGTACTATGGAACTTAACATCTGTGATCATCAGTCCCCTAGAACTTAGAATTACTTAAACCTAACTAACCTAAGGACATCACACACATCCATGCACGAGGCAGGAGTCGAACCTGCAACCGTAGTGGTCACGTGGTTCCAGACTGAAGCGCCTAGAACCGCACGGCCACACCGGCCGGCTATTGCAGTATAATTACCCCCTTATAAATGTAATCTGTCGTAGATCCCTCTAACAAAAAACCGTGCCCAGTAATTGGAAGGAAGCATAAGGTCACATCCATCCAGAAGAAGGTTAGGAGAAGTCAGCCACAAAACTAGTAACTAACTAATATTCTTCACGTGAATTTGTTGTGTCATGGAACACATTCTGAGCTCAAACATAAAGAGGTATCTGGAAGAGCATGACCTTCTCCATACCAACAAGCACGGATTTCGAAAATATCGATCATGTGAAACCTAACTTACACTTTTCTGATATGACATACTGAAAGCCCAAAATAAAGCAGTCAGGTAGGTGTAGTATTTCTCGATTTCCGACTAGCATTTGACTCAGTACCACACCTACGCTTATTATCAAAAGTATGATCGTATGGGATATCAAGTGAAATTTGTGACTGGATTGAGGAGTTTTTGCTAGCGGAGATGCAGCAACCTGTCTTGGATGGAGAGTCATCGAGAGATGTTGACGTAAATTCGGGTGTATCCCAGGTAGTGTTTCGAGACCCAGTTCATGTTTGTTTTTGTTACCTTACCAACAATATTAATAGTAATATCATTTTTTCAGATGGTACAGGTATCTGTAATGAAGTACTGTCTAAAAGAAGCTGCCTAATTATTCATTGAGGTATTGCTAAAATTTAGATGCGATGCACATTTTCAGAAATGTAAAACTGTGCCCTTCACAAACGTCCGAAGAACGATGTCCCGTGACAAACCTGGTGCCTCGCCACGTGACGACAAGTAAGTACAGTCGCAGCCAGATGCAATGACGAACGAGAGACACCGGCGAAGACACACCCTGAAGAGTTCTATACGTCGCCTCTATAGAATGCTGGGCCCAACGAGGTATAGGGGCCATGTGACGTACGGAACTGTGGCAGTAGAGGTCTTATGATTTGCAGGGACCGCCTACAGCGGGAAGCGAGTTACTATTTCAGACGACTTTGATACTTCGGTGCTGCGTGTTTAAATAGACTCATGCTTTCGATGCCATACGACGTACTGATTTCCAGCTTGGCCCCGGACGTTTTTCGAGAGGCTGTACGCGAGAAGACTGATGCGTCACGTCACCCAGGAGGGCATCATCCCGGACGAGCAGTTAGGGTTCCGAGAAGAACATGCCACTTCCCACCAGCTCTTGCGGGTGGTAGAACCGGCGATGAGGGCACTGGAAACAAGGGAATTCTTTGGGGCAGTGTTCCTCGACGTCTCCCGAGCGTTTGACTCGGTGTGACACGACGGTCTCGAGCTCAAACTTTTTGAACAAGGGATACGGACGTCCCACATGACGCTGCTGCGGTTGTACCTGTCCGAACGAACCTTCCACGTGAGGGCTGACGACGGTACGTCCACAGACCGGCAGATACGAGCAGGGGTGCCTCAGGGGTCGGTTCTCGGCCCCTCGCTGTACTCCCTGTACACTGCCGACGCTCCGAAAGTGGCAGGAGTCGAACTGGCGCTGTATGCTGATGATACAACCCTGTTCACTCGCAGCATAAGCGCCCAAGTGCTGAGAAACCGCCTCCAACGCGGGTGCGATGCCTTGGGCTCATGGGCAACAAAGTGGCGGCTGAAATTTAACGCCACAAAGAGCCAGGCAGCCGTCTTCACCCGGAGACTTCTGCCGCCAAGGCTTACGTCGGTCGAAATCCTGGGAGAACCTATCCCATGGAATGGGACGGCGAAGTACCTAGGGTTTACCCTAGACCGCAGGCTCACCTGGAAGCATCACATTCGTGATGTGAAAGGGAAAGCAATAGGACGCCTTCGCGCCCTGTATCCGCTGCTAAACCCGAAATCGTCATTGCCACCGCAACACGGCATCACGCTTTACCTAACATTGGTTCGCCCACTGTTAAGAGTACGCGGCCGTGGTCTGGGGGAAAGCCGCAGATGCTCACATTGTGACTGAAGCGGATACAGAACCGCGTCCTGAATACTGCTATGCATCTTCCGAGGCGCTTCTCGACCCGCCAATTCCACGAGGACACTGGGATCCTGCCTCACCGAGACAGGTTTCGCGCCATAGCCAGGAAGTTGTATGAGAAGACGGGACGCTCCCGCAACCGGCTCATCCGTGGACTGGGCCAACAACCTCATCACGGGCCAACCACGCGTTGGCCTGACCTGCTGAGGGGTTAAGTTTTACTAATCCCTCAACAGAGTGTGTCTTTCTTTTTTTTTCAGGTTACACCAGCTAGGACCAATCAACAAGAGTGGTAATATATCTTTCTCTCTTTTATAGGAACCGCAGGAATGACAAATATTGTCTAAACTGCAACACCTCGAGCCAAGGATACGCTCGTCTTTTCAGCGTCAGCGGCCCCAGACGTAACCCAGCGTTCACGATGTACACCCTAAGACAAAAAGAATGGCACACCACGGAGGAATTATCCGAGTAGGACGAAGATCATGCACAGAGAATGATAATTTCAGAAAAATTGGACGATTTATTAAAGAGAAAAAGCTTTACAAATTGATGTCAGTAACACGTTGATCCACCTCTGACCATTGTGCAAGAGGTTATTCGGCTTAGCATTGATTGGCAGACTTGTTGGATGTCCCCCTGAGGAACATTATGCCTAATTCTGTCCAACTGAAGCGTCGGATCGTTAAAGTCCTGACACAGTTGGATGGCCCCGCCCTTAATGCTCCAAACATTCTCAGTTGGTGAGAGATCCGGCGACCTCTCTGGCCAAGGTATGGTTTGGAAAACACAAAGACAAGCAGCAGAAACTCTCACCGCGTGCGAGCGACGATTATCTTACTGAAATGTAAGACAAGCATGGCTTACCGCGAAGGGCAACAAAGAGCCGTGTAGGATATCGTCGACATACCACTCTGCTCTAAGGGTGTTGTGGATGAGAACAAAATGGGCCCCAGTCTGAACGTCTCCCACTATACGGAAGGGAGACTGATATTAACGTCTCGTTGACGTTAAGTCCATTAGAGATGGAGCACATAGAAATCGGCTGTGCCCTTGCACAGGAACTATCCCGGAATTTGCCACAAGCAATTTACGAAAATCACGGAAAACCTAAATCTGGATCGCCAGATAGAGATTTGAACTGTCACCCTCCCAAATGTGAGTCCATTTTGTAACCACTGTGCCATCTCAATCGGTCCCGCCATGCAGCCTGACAAACAGGAGTGATGATATGGACTGCCATTTCACTTCATGGCAGCATGCCTTTGGTGGCCGACAGCCACCTGGTACATTGACGATATTCTGTCCCCATTTTGTTGTTCTTCATGTCAGGCCATCCTGGGTTTACATTTGTTGTATACATAGTTCCACGTAGTCAGCGCGTACACAACTTTCCCACTAGAGCGCGCCCCACTAAGCACAACAGCGCAGGTGCAGCGCTCGTCCGTCTCCGCACTACGAGATGGCGCTGCCATAGAGATGGACCAAATTCTGCTTCCGCCGATGCGCGTATTGATATGTAACGCAGACAATGAGATTGCTGCTAACGTAGAACCTATTCTCCTCGCGGATCACACTCGCGCAGCAATACATGAATGCGTGAGGTATTATAACGAGTGTATAGACCTCCGATTAGTCAGTCTGCATTTGTCTGCACCAGTCTGTACCAGTCTGTATTTGTCTGCACCAGTCTGTAACAGTCTGCGTTAGTCTGTACCAGTCTGTACGAGTTCTACATTTGTCTGTACCAGTCTATAGTCAAGTTTCAGTCTGCGCCTAATAAGATTACCATATCCCTGTACATAGCCATGAAGATAAATGTGGTGTCACCGCCAGACACCACACTTGCTAGGTGGTAGCCTTTAAATCGGCCGCGGTTCGTTAGTATAAGTCGGACCCGTGTGTCGCCACTACCAGTGATTGCAGACCGAGCGCCGCCACACGGCAGGTCTAGAGAGACTTCCTAGCACTCGCCCCAGTGGTAAAACCGACTTTGCTAGCGATGGTTCACTGACAAAATACGCTCTCATTTGCCGAGACGATAGTTAGCATAGCCTTCAGCTACGTCATTTGCTACAACCTAGCAAGGCGCCATTACCAGTTACTATTGATACTGTAAAACATGTACCGTCAAGAGCGACGTTCACCATCTATGGATTAAAGTTAAGTATTCCACCAGCTACGTCCATTTTTATAAAGTCTAATTTCCTTGTCCTGTTCCAGTCCTGCGTGAGCTAAAACGCGTGCCTTTCGGCTTCCTCTCATAACCGGTGTTGGCTCTCCTGCCAACCCACAACAATAAATGTATAGACACTTTTGTTAAGTATCAGAGATATATGTGAGAATAAGATTAACGTACCAATACCAAAGGAACTTCAGATTGTCAATTGTAAATAGCATCCAGAACCAAGTTAAGTAATGTTTATGCCTGTTATTATATTAATAAATGTGTGTGAAAATTAATCAAGTTCTGTTTAAAGTTGGTCGCCTTCAATCTGCTACTCTAAGCGTGCAAGTGGCATTTCTATCCTCTGACCTAACGGCAGAAGATAAACACGCCACGATAAGACCACGAGACATATTGCTGACACTCGCCTACTTCGTTAGAGCGAGAAGTCAAATAATCTGATGGTGTGTGTACTGAATGTCTTACAGTACGCTCACCACAACATTACAGCAAGATAGTGCCTGCCGACACACGGTGAGAGTTTATACTGCTTATCTACGCGCTTTCCAAAATCCTACCTTGGCCAATGAGGTCGCCACATCTCTCTCCAACTGAGAATGTTTGCGGCCTCAAGGGCAGGGACTTCCAACTATCTTGGAATTTTAACTATCTAACGCGCCAGTTGGACATAGATTGACACAATATTCCTCAGGAGGACATCCAACAACTGTGAATGAAATTTTCACTCTGCAGCGGAGTGTGTGCAGGTATGAAACTTCCTGGCAGATTAAAACTCTGTGCCAGACCGAGACTCGAATTCGGGACCTTTGCCTTTCGCAGGTTTTTGGAAATCCAGAATCTACTCTGTAGGAATCAACATGGATTCCGGAAACGGCGATCGTGTGAGACCCAACTCGCTTTATTTGTTCATGAGACCCAGAAAATATTAGATACAGGCTCCCAGGTAGATGCTATTTTTCTTGTCTTCCGGAAGGCGTTCGATACAGTTCCGCACTGTCGCCTGATAAACAAAGTAAGAGCCTACGGAATATCAGACCAGCTGTGTGGCTGGATTGAACACAGCATGTTGTTCTCAATGGAGAGACGTCTACAGACGTTAAAGCAACTTCTGGCGTGCCACAGGGGAGTGTTATGGAACCATTGCTTTTAACAATATATATAAATGACCTAGTAGATAGTGTCAGAAGTTCCATGCGGCTTTTCACGGATGATGCTGTAGTATACAGAGAAGTTGCAGCATTAGAAAATTGTAGCGAAATGCAGGAAGATCTGCAGCGGATAGGCACTTGGTGCAGGGAGTGGCAACTGACCCTTAACATAGACAAATGTAATGTATTGCGAATACATAGAAGGAAGGATCCTTTATTGTATGATTATATGAGAGCGGAAGAAACACTGGTAGCAGTCACTTCTGTAAAATATCTGGGAGTATGCGTGCGGAACGATTTGAAGTGGAATGATCATATAAAATTAATTGTTGGTAAGGCGGATACCAGGTTGAGATTCATTGGGAGAGTCCTTAGAAAATGTAGTCCATCAACAAAGGAGGTGGCTTACAAAACACTCGTTCGACCTATACTTGAGTATTGCTCATCAGTGTGGGATCCGTACCAGATCGGGTTGACGGAGCAGATAGAGAAGATCCAAAGAAGAGTAGCGCGTTTCGTCACAGGGTTATTTGGTAACCGTGATAGCGTTACGGAGATGTTTAACAAACTCAAGAGGCAGACTCTGCAAGAGAGGCGCTCTGCATCGCGGTGTAGCTTGCTCGCCAGGTTTCGAGAGGGTGCGTTTCTGGATGAGATGTCGAATATATTGCTTCCCCCTACTTATACCTCCCGAGGAGATCACGAATGTAAAATTAGAGAGATTAGAGCGCGCACGGAGGCTTTCAGACAGTCGTTCTTCCCGCGAACCATACGCGACTGGAACAGGAAAGGGAGGTAATGACAGTGGCACGTAAAGTGCCCTCCGCCACACACCGTTGGGTGGCTTGCGGAGTATAAATTTAGATGTAGATGTAAGTTCTCTACCACCTGAGCCACCCAAGCACGACTCACGACCCGTCCTCACAGCTTTAATTCCGCCAGTACCTCGTCTCCTGCCTTCCAAACTTCACCAAGCCTTTCTGCGAACCTTGCAGAACTAGCACTTCTGGAAGAAAGGAGGTACTGGCGGGATTAAAGCTGTGAGGACGCGTCGTGAACCGTGCTTGGGTAGCTCAGCTGGTAGAGCACTCGCCCGCAAAAAGGCAAAGGTCCCGAGTTCGAGCCTCGGTCTGGCACACAGTTTTAATCTGCCAGTAAGTTTCATCCAACACCTCTGTCAACGATTGCGAAGCCGAATAAATTCTAGCATGAGGGCAAGTGGTGGACCAACGCATTATTGACTTGCTCAATTTCTGACGCTGATTCTCTCGAATAAATCATTCACTTTTTTCTAAAACTGTAATTATTTAATTATCTGTACACATACATCACATCTACTGCTTTCCATCCCATTCTGGTAATTTCTGAGTGACGTACCTTTTTTTTATATACGAAGACAGTAACTTGTTCTCGAAAGAACAGTTACTGTTGATGACCGTGCAGCTTTTCCCTGGAATAAATGATGACTGACTGACCTCAGCTGCCGACAGGTGTTGTCGATATACCTCGATGTGGACAGCTGAAAATGTGTACCCTGACCGGGACTCGAACCCGGGATCTCCTGCTTACATGGCAGACGCTATATCCATCTGAGCCACCGAGGACACAGATGAATAGCGCGACTGCAGGGACTTATCCCTTGCACGCTTCCCGTGAGACTCACATTCCCAACTGCCCACAATTCTACATATGTAATGTTCCTTATAGACATTTGCCCACCCACTCATTACTCGCGCACGGTTTGGCGATTCCCGTAAGAGTTTGGGCAACCTGTGCGCATTCGCAGCGACGAAGGTCAATGGCTGGGCATATCAACAACACCTGTCGGCAGCTGAGGTTGTCAGTTAGTCATCATTTATACCTTTTTTTTGTCTTTGAGTGGTAATCGGGCAAGTCAGCTAGTATGACGTCAAACGTTCGTTGCGGGGGCCCATATTTCCCGGGGGCACCATGCAAATGCTTACTTACGACACAGCAGAGGCCACTCACACCCCACTCTGCACACATCGTCTCACTACAGAGCCAGCAATGCCAGAGTTACATTAGTCAGAAGTATGTAGCACAATTTATAGTCAACTGTACTTCAAGAGAAGAGACAATTATCTTGTTCTGCATCAGGTGATCGGTGACATTCGCAAATAAGTTTGACATTCCAGTGGTCATAGATTGTTTCAAAGATAAGTATTGCATCTTTTCGAAGTTATTATAAAGTGATCTAATATTTTTTATGTGCTGCAGTAACAACTGGGACACCTCCAGAAGTAAATCTAAGAACCCATCACAGCGTCAACGATTGTTTTGTCGTCCAGAAGAACAGATATGACGAAAACTTGCAGCACTATTTCGCTGACTTCTCCATTTTCAGTAACATTCTGTAGAAAATGTAACAAAATATGTTTCAGTAACTACAACAGACACCCTATGAGCTATGGTACATACCAAGAGTATGGCAGAAAGAGTTGTACTAAAATGTGCTCACGATCGGTTTCTACGTTCTCAGTCTATGCAGTGTGAGTTATGACTTGCCACATCAACCGGCGAAAATTCAGGCCAGGCGCGATCCTTAACGTCAGATCTCGGGCGTGTCAGACGGTTTGAAGCGGATATGATGAAAGACTTGGTGGTGTAATAAGAGAGCTGCAAATGCTGATAGCATTTATCTTATCCGCACAGACCTCGGCCGCAGCCTTGCCAATTGTAGCTCAACTTACTTCCCGGAAAATAATGTTTAACGAAGACTTTCATGTAACTAACCAATACCCCTTGCCAGGGACCACAAAACCAGAGTAGAACTGATATTTACACTGTTTGTAGATGAAGCACTCCACGAATATGATGCGTTCTTGCAGACCTTTTTTTTCTGGTTACTGGAGAGGACATCGGTTCCATCATGAAATTTGAAATTTCACTCTCCTTTTTCTCTTCTAGCATGAAAAATTGTATTTTCGTTTTACAATCTTTTTTTTAGTAGCTCTTGCAACCTACGTCCGCAATTATTAGCTGCGTGTATTCCAATCTCTGTCTTTCTCTACAGTTTTTGCTCTCTACAGCTCCCTCTAGTACCATGGAAGTCTATCCCTGATGTCTTAACAGATGTCCAACAGTCACACTGTCGCTTCTCCTTCTCTGTGTTTTCCACATTTTCCTTTCCTCTCCGATTCTGCACAGAACCTTCTCATTCCTTACATTATCAGCCCACCTAATTTTCAACATTTCTCTGTAGCACTACATCTCAAATCCTTCCATTCTCTTCTATTCCGGTTTTCCCACAGTCCATGTTTCGCTACCTTACAATGCTGTGCTCCAAAAGTCCGATCTCAGAAATTTCTTCCTCAAATTAAGGTCTATGTATGATACTGGTAGAATTCTCCTGTCCAGGAATGCCGTTTTTGCTAGTGATAGTCTGCTTTTGATGTCCTCCTTACTCCGTCCATCATTGGTTATTTTGCTCCCTACGTAGTAGAATTCCTAACTTCATCTACTTCGCGACCATCAATCTTGATGTTAAGTTTCTCGCTGTTCTCATTTCTGCTACTTCACATTAAATTCGTCTTTATTCGATTTACTGTCAGTCCATATTCTGAACCCCTTATACTATTCAGTCCAGTCAACACGTCCCATAATTCCTCTTCACTTTCACTGAGGATACCAGTGTATCATTGATATCCTTTCATCTTGAATTTTAATTCCACCCCTGAACCTTTCTTTTATTTCCGTTATTGCTCCTTCGATGTACAAATTGAACAGTAGTGGCGGAAGACTACATCTCTGTCTTACACCCTGTTTAATCCGAGCACTTCCTTCTTGGTCGTCCACTCTTATTATTCCCTCTTGGCTCTTGTACATATTGTATATTACCAGTCTGCCCCTGTAAATTACCCCTATTTTTCTCAGAATTTCGAACATCCTGCACGATTTTACATTGTCGAACGCTTTTTCCAGGTCGACAGATCCTATGAACGTGTCTTGATTTCTCTTTAGTCTTGCTTCCATTACACAGCTCTACAAAATAAAATTTTTTTTTCGTTGCCAGGGAAGTTTGAAAGAAAATGGGATATTGTTATGATACTCATTCCGAGTATATTTGTACTTTTTCCAAATTGGCTCTGGTTTTTGAGATATAGGTTATTTGTGGAAATGAGAGTTTCATGTGGATAATATCGACTGCAGGGTCCATATATGGTGTAATGTATTTGCTACCTGTTTTTTAATTAGTGATATTGTACTATCTTTATTAAACAATTGTGCTCAGGGAGTGCATCTGTGTGGTTGAGGATTACATCATGCAAACATCACACTGTCAGCATGTGTTCAGTCCTGTTGTGCGGTGCGTGTGTTGAAGATATTGAGGGTTGTGCAGATTTGAATTCGGCGGTACTCGACATTCATTTGTTGGCCGAGGTAGTCCCCGCAACAGCCGATACGTAGCGTTCAGTGTAAACAAGAAAAATGGCGATGGTCGAAAGTCACACACATGTGTAGTGCAGCTTCAAGGAGATAGATCCTTTTCATCATGACGTAGCAAATAAGAGGTGAGTATTCATTTCACACAAAACAATTAATGATGTTTGTTGGATGTGATTGACATGCAAATACAAGAAAGTTCTGCATAATATGTAGTATTTGTGCAATTTTGTTTTAGGAAAACATGAGTTCTTCACGCCGTCTTTGCGTGAACCATCCAGATGAGTTCTGCTACATTTGTGGTGAATACGTTCTTCAAAAGAACAGGAAGACTATCACTCCTTTTGTGAAGGAATCGTATCTGGCGTATTTCGGAATTAAACTTTGAGATCAAGACAAGGCGTGGGCACTCCATAAAGTTTGTAAATGCTGTGTGGAGTGCTTACGGCAGTGGACAAAACGAAAAAGGAAAAGCTTAAACTTCGGAGTGCCTATGGTATGGCGAGAGCAGAAGAACCATACAGATGATTGCTATTTTTGCATTGTTAATGTGAAAGGTTTTAATAGGTTCAAAAAACGAAAGTGGGAATATCCCGATTTGGAGTCAGCAAGAAGACCAGTGTTGCACAGCAACGATGTTCCTGTACCAACCTTCACAACATTACCCACGCTAACATCATCAGATGACGAGGTGCACGGCGAGGAATGTACAAGTAGTGGTTCGGAATATGAAGGACGTGAGACACAACCCCAGCAGTTCGACCAGAAGGAGCTCAGTGACTTGATACGAGAACTCAATCTTTCAAAGCAAGCATCAGAACTCTTAGCATCCAGGCTTAAGGAAAAGAACTGTCTTCATCCAAGTGTTAAAATAACAGCTTACCGGACGAGAGAAGAAAACCTTCTTCCATACTTCAACCAAGAAGAGGTTATAGTGTATTGCAGCAATATACCTGGACTTTTACTTGAATTGGGGCTGCCGGAATATAGACCAGAGGACTGGCGTCTCTTCATAGACAGTTCCACTAGAAGTTTAAAATGTGTTCTCCTACACAATGGCAATCGTTACGCATCTATTCCAATTGCCCACTCAACAAAACTTTGTGAAGCATATGCTAACATCAAGATGGTTCTGCAGAAAATTCAGTATATGCAGCACCAGTGGTTGATTTGTGTTGATTTGAAAATGGTGAACTTCTTGCTTGGACAACAAAGTGGATACACAAAGCACCCATGTTTTATCTGCATGTGGGATAGTAGGGCAAAGCACGAACATTGGAAGCAGAAAACATGGCCTCCAAGGGAACATATGGCTGTTGGTGAAGCAAACATCATTAATGAACCTCTGGTTAGTAGGGACAAGATTGTTCTTCCACCATTACATATTAAGTTAGGACTAATGAAGCAATTCACCAAAGCTTTAGACAGAAATGGTAATTGCTTCACATACATCTGCAATACGTTCCCTGGACTCAGTAGTGAAAAACTTAAAGCAGGAATATTTGATGGTCCTCAAATTCGCAGGCTCATCAACGATACCCATTTTACAAGTGTCATGACTGTCACTGAAGCATCGGCCTGGAACAGTTTTGTCGCTGTTGTAAAATGTTTTTTGGACAATCATAAAGCTCCCAATTACGAGGAACTGGTCAAAAACATGCTCACTAACTTTCAAAACTTAGGAGCTAAAATGAGCATAAAATTGCACTTCCTTCACAGCCACTTGGATCGATTTCCTCGTAATCTAGGTGATTTCAGTGAGGAACAAGGAGAGCGGTTCCATCAAGATATGAAAGGAATAGAGGAAAGATATAAAGGAAGATGGGACAGGCATATGATGGCAGATTATTGCTGGAATCTGCAACGTGACTGTTCTGAAGAGACCTATAAAAGGAAAGCGTGCAGGAAGCGGTTCGTCATGGACGGAAAATGATATACTTATAGAGAAACTTTTCAATTATGTTTTATACGTGGACAAATGCCTATCAGGTTTTCATAGAAGCTATTTATAAAGATTATTTTCTTTTTTCATTGTAGTTTGTAGCGCTCGAGTTCAGTATTAGCAATTTTTTCTAATTTTTTGAATAAATCATGCATTATCTCAAAAACTAGAGCCAAACTGCATAAATGGTTGCTATATTCGTCCTCAGCACCACTAACCCATCCTAAAGCCACTCAAATATCCTTGGCAAGAAAATGAGTGTTGACCAGTGTTATCAACCGCAACGTCAGAATTGCCTCTCTGTCGCCTTTATCTTTCCTAAAGCCAAACTGATCATCATCTAACACATCCTCAGTTCTCTTTTCCATTCTTCTGTGTATTATTCTTGTCAGCAACTTGAATGCGTGATCTTTTTAGCTGATTGTGCGATACTTCTTGCACTTGTCAGCTCTTGCACTCTTCAGAATTGTGTGAATGATATTTTTCTAGAAATCATATGGTATGTCGCCAGACTCATACATTCTGCACACCAACGTGAATAGTCATTTTGTTGCCAATCCCCCAATGATTTTAGAAATTCTGACCGAATGTTATCTATCCTTTCTGCCTTATTTGATCTTAGGTCCTCCAAAACTCTCGTAAGTTATGATTCTAGTATTGGATTCCCGTTCTCTTCTAAATCGATTACTGTTTCTTCTTCTGTCACCTCAGACAAATCTTCTGCCTCACAGAGGCCTTCAATGTACTCTTTCCACCTATGCGCTCTCTCCTCAGCATTTAACAGTGGAATTCCCGTTGCGCTCTTAATATTACCACCCTTGCTTTTAATTTCATCGTACGTTATTTTGACTTTCCTGTATGCTGAGTCAGTCCTTCCGACAGTCACATCTTTTTCAATTTCTTTACATTTTTCATGCAGCCATTTCGCCTTAGCTTCCCTGCAATTCTTATTTATTTCATTCCTCAGCGACTTGTATTTCTCTACTACTGAATCTCTGTGAACATTTTTATACTTCCTTCTGTAAACGATCAACTGAAGTATTTCTTCTGTTACCCATGGTTGCTTTGCAATTATCTTCTTTGTACTTACGTTTTTCTTTCCAACTTCTGTAGTTGCCTTTTTAGATATGTCCATTCCTCTTAAGCTGTACTGCTTACTGAGCAGTTCCTTATTACTATATCTGCAGCCTTAGAGAACTTAAAGCATATCTTATCATTCGTTAGTACTTCTGTATCCCACTTCTTTGCGTATTGATCCTTTCCTGACTAATCTCTTGAATTTCAGCCTACTCTTCATCACTATCACATTGTAATCAAGTCTGTATTTGCTCCTGGGTACGACTTAGAATCCAGTGTCTAATTTCGGAATCTCTGTCTGACCATGATGTAATCTAACTGAAATCTTGCAGTATCACTCGGCGTTTTCCAAGTAGTTAGTCTTCCTCCTCTCTCATTTCTTGTCCCAAGCCCATATTCTCCTGTAACCTTTTCTTTTGCTCATTCCCCTACAACTGCATTCCATCCCCCATGACTATTAGACTTTCATCTCCCTTTATGTACTGTATTACTCTTTCAACATCCTCATTTGCTTTCTCTATCTGTTCATCCTGAACTATCATTGTCGGTGTTGATTTGCCGTCGATTCTGATAAGAACAGTCGTATAACTGAATTCTTGACAGCTGCACACTCTCTGCCCTACCTTTCTATTTATAGTGAATCCTACTCACGTTATACCATTTTCTGCTGCTGTTGATATTACCCAATACTCGTTTGCCCAGAAATCCTTGTCTTCCTTCCATTTCACTTCACTTACCCGTACTACGAGCGTGGTTTGAAAATTTCTCGAAATCACAACGAGAGGTCAGCGCTAGTGCAATGAATTGTTCACGTGACATTCATTAGACTGTTGTCTGTAATCAAGTGTCACGTCAGTGCTCTTGGAAGAGAGGTGTGGCAGTGACGTGGCTCTGTTGTTCCCGCCTAGTGATTTTCGAAGATGGAAAAAATCGAGATCCGAGCAGCTTAGATTAAATTAGATTTGTTTTTCGTTCCATAGATCCGTGGTGAGGAGATCCTCGTGGATGTGTAACATGTCATTTCTTTTTTTTTAAAGCTGAAATAACAATACTAATAGTATGAATATATACAATTCATCATTTGTTCCTATTAAAAAATTCGTCAGTGGAGTATAAGGAGTTGGCCACTAGTAAGTTTCTCAGGCTCCTTTTAAACTGATCTTTATTTGTAACTAAATTTTTTATGTTTACTGGCAAATTATTGAAGATGAGTCTTTCTGAGTAGTGGACCCCTTTTTGAACTAAAGTAAGTGCTTTTAAGTCCTTGTGCAGATCATTTTTGTTACTAGTATTGTATGTATGAACTGAGCTGTCTGTTGGAAAAAGACATATATTATTTAGGACAAATTTCGTTAAGTAGTAAATATACTGAGAAGCAGTAGTTAGTATACCCAGTTCTTTGAAGAGGTTTTTACAGGACGTCCGTGAATTTACTCCACAAATAATACGTATTACACGCTTTTGGACTCTGAAAACTTTTGTTTTACTTGAAGAGTTACCCCAAAATATTATACCATATGACATTATGGAATGAAAGTAGGCAAAGTATGCAAGCTTTTTCATTTTTATGTCGCCTATGTCTGCTAACACTCGAATTGCAAATTCAGATTTGTTAAGGCGTTTCTGCAGTTCTGTGGTGTGCTCCTCCCAACTAAATTTATTATCAAGTTGTAATCCCAGGAATTTAAGACTGTCAACCTCTTCTATCTGCTCTTCTTTGTACTTTATGCATATGCTGGGTGGAAACCTCTTATAGGTTCTGAATTGCATATAGAGAGTCTTTTCGAAGTTTAATGTCAGTGAGTTGGCTTTAAACCATTTATTAATATCCATGAAAATATCATTATCAGATCTTTCTAGAACTGCACTCGACATAATATTTATTGCAATACTTGTGTCATCTGCAAACAAAACGAACTCAGCTTCTGGCAGTGTAACTGATGAGATATCATTAATGTACACAAGAAAAAGCAATGGCCTTAAGATGTATCCTTGTGGGACACCACATGTAATTTCTTCCCACTCTAATGATGACTGATGACTTAATTCACTAGTCCCTTGCACTGACACCCTTTGTTTCCTGTTAGTGAGGTATGACTTGAACCATTTTGCAGCACTGCCCATGACACCATAGAATACTAATTTACTTAAAAGGATGTTGTGGTTCACACAATCAAATGCCTTTGACAAATCACAGAAAATACCTGCTGCTTGTGATTAAGTACTTCGCAAAGAAAGGTATGATAGCAAAGCACATTCATGCCTTTTTCCAGAATACACTGCGGGACTCTGCTCCTTCGCATTCAACTGTTGCCAAGTGGGCAAATAAATTTAAATTTGGTCGGGAGAGCTTAGATGATGAAGCTGTGTCACTACACCAGAAATCATTGCAAAAGTGCACAAAATGGTCATGGACGATCGCCAACTGAAAGTGTGTGAAATTGCTCACACTTGCCATATGCCATCTGAAAGGGTATATCACATTTTAACTGAAGAATTCGAAATGAAAAAAATATCTGCAAGATGGATGCCGCGACTCCTGATGCTGGATCAAAAACGCAGGAGAATGGTCACATCTGAACAATGTTTGGTCCGTTTTAGAAGAAATGGACAAGATCTTTTGCGCCGGCTTGTGACCACAAATGACACTTGGGTGCACTACTGTACCCCAGAGACTGAACAACAGTCAGAGCAGTGGAAACATGCTGATTCTCTGCCACCAAAGAAAGCAAAGACAGACAATTCCTTTGGTGGGAAAAGTCATGGCATCAGTATTCTGGGGTGCGAAGGGAATTCTGTTTGATTATCTCCCCAGTGGGTAAACAGTTACTGGATAACACTATGCTAACTTCCTGGACAAATTTCAACAAGAGATACGCGAAAAAAGGCCAAGTTTAGCAAGGAAGAAAGTCATCTAACATCGAGACAATGCGCGCCCGCACACATGTACCGTCGCCATGGCAAAATTACACGAACTAAGGTATGAATTGTTGCCACACCCGCCTTATTCACCTGATATGGCTCCGTCAGACTTCCATCTGTTACCAAAACTGAAAATTTTTCTTGGTGAACGAAGATTCACTTCAAATGAAGAATTGATAGGCGGAGTTGACAACTATTCTGCAGGCCTGGAGGAAACTCATTTTAGAGATGGGATCAAGGCACTTGAACGTCGTTGGACCAAGTGCATTAATCTACAAGGAGACTACATTGAAAAAGTTTCAGTGATGTAAGTATTTTTTTCTATTCCGTTCCGAGAACTTTTCAAACCACCCTCGTATATCTAGACTGAGCCTTTGCATTTCCCTTTTCAGGTTTCTTAGCTTCCCTACCATGTTCAAGCTTCTGACGTTCCATCCCTCTACATGTTGAGCATTATTCTTTCGTTGGTTATTCAGTTTTTTCCTCATAGTCACCTCCTCCTTGGCAGTCCCCTTTCGGAGATCCGAATGGGGGACTTTTCCGAAATGTTTTGCCACTGGCGATATCATCATGACACTTTCTCAGTTACAAGTCCTATGGATACACGGTATGTGTCTTTAATGCAGTGGTTTCCATTGCCTTCTGTATTGCTGGTTCTTACGCATTTAGGGGCAGTTTCCGACCCCTAGGACGAGAGTGCCCTGAACCTCCGTCCGCTCCTCCGCCCTCTTTGACAAGGCCGTTGGCAGAATGAGGCTGACTTCTTATGCCGGAAGTCCTCGGCCGCCAGTATTGATTATTAATCAAAATTTAATAGGTAGCGGGTTTCGAACCCGGGATGTAGGACGTTTTAATTTGTAACCAAAGACGTTTCCCCTTTTTGAACTTTATTTATTCACACCAACGATATTACAGAGCTTGACCACCTTAACAACGTTACAAATCATACCATTAAAGTGAAAGTCGTACAAGAGTGGCCAACAGCAGACAGCCTACACTTTTGAAGACGTACATGACATTCATTATTCATTCTATTATTTCATAGTAAGATCGCAACCGCTGCAGGAGATGTACAGTTTCAGGCAGCTTCTTACAGACAGCCGTCGATCAGGTATGAATTGTATCCGTGTGAACTGTAGCCGCGGCCCTCTACGCGCGCCTTCGCTGCACGAGAAATCCCAGCTCAGTGACTGCTTCAAGTTGGTCTTCTCGAAGGGTAGTTCCTTGGTTTTCCTTTGGTGTCAGGTATGTATCCACACCCTGGTTTCCATAATTTGGGTTTCTCTGTTCATCTTCTCTGAACTCTCAGCGTCGCGCTCTGAAAGATCCTTTGTCCCAGCTTGGGTGTATCAGAATATGAGGAGGGTGTCACATTAATGTAGTGGATTTGTTGTTTTAGTATCCTAATGAATGTTGCGCATGAATGCTATTCACAACAAACAAAAGTGCAGTAAAGGAAGGAAAGTTGCTTCTTCAGTGATGGTAGCTTCTGACCATTTGGAAATGAAATTTACTTCGCAGCAATATGTAACCGTTAGTTTAAAATAAAGAAAATAAAACCAAAGAAAAGATTTGACCATGGGTGCATCCCTATACAGCCCTATCGTTGAAAAAAAAGTAAAAAAAGTATGTAATTGCCGTCTGTCGAGAGCAATAACCCGCAGCTAGTGGTCGTGCGGCAGCGTTCTCGCTTCCTACGCCCGGGTTCCCGGGTTCGATTCCCGGCGGGGTCAGGGATTTTCTCTGCCTCGTGATGGCTGGGTGTTGTGTGATGTCCTTAGGTTAGTTAGGTTTAAGTAGTTCTAAGTTCTAGGGGACTGATGACCATAGATGTTAAGTCCCATAGTGCTCAGAGCCA
This sequence comes from Schistocerca cancellata, assembly GCF_023864275.1. Lineage (NCBI taxonomy): Eukaryota > Metazoa > Arthropoda > Insecta > Orthoptera > Acrididae > Schistocerca > Schistocerca cancellata. The sequence continues at coordinate 157,427,475 of NC_064635.1, read as the reverse complement.
TTTTCGAGTGCAATACGTCTTATTGGATGTTTATATGAAATAGCTGCAGTTACACCCATTACTCAACCTGTATAACATGCACACAGCAAGGTCACGATTACACGGCTGAACAAGAAAATATTTTATTTTTTCAGTTACGAGAACAACACGTACTGTCTCTGTGAGACAATCTCCACCTTAACCAGTTTCAGAGTTCCTGTACTAGGCGCGACGAGGCGGCCGTTACTTCGAATAATGTTGGTATAGCAATTCGCTCTCTGTCACGTGGACGCTAAAAAACAGAAATGTAACGAAACTATCACTGTCAATATGAACATAGTAAATGTTATCTAGAATAAATGATAATTAATTGAAACCCTCAGCTGCCGACAGGTGTTGTTGATATACCTCTTCCAGAGAAGCTGCACGGTCATCAGTGGTACCTGTTCTTTCGAGAACATTTACTATGTTCATATACCGGGTGATCAAAAAGTCAGTATAAATTTGAAAACTGAATAAATCACGGAATAATGTAGATAGAGAGGTACAAATTGACACACATGCTTGGAATGACATGGGGTTTTATTAGACCAAAAAAATACAAAAGTTCAAAAAATGTCCGACAGATGGCGCTTCATCTGATCAGAGTAGCAATAATTAGCCTAACAAAGTAAGACAAAGCAAAGATGGTGTTCTTTACAGGAAATGCTCAATATGACCACCATCATTCCTCAACAATAGCTGCAGTCGAGGAATAATGTTGTGAACAGCACTGTAAAGCATGTCCGGAGTTATTGTGACGCATTGGCGTCGGTTGTTATCTTTCAGCATCCCTAGATATGTCGGTCGATCACGATACACTTGCGACTTCAGGTAACCCCAAAGCCAATAATCGCACGGACTGAGGTCTGGGGACCTGGGAGGCCAAGCATGACGAAAGTGGCGGCTGCGCACACGATCATCACCAAACGACGCGCGCAAGAGATCTTTCACGAGTCTAGCAATACGGGGTGGAGCGCCATCCTGCATAAACATCGTACGTTCCAGCAGGTGTTTATCAGCCAGGCTGGGGATGATGCGATTCTGTAACACATCGTCGTACCTCTCACCCGTCACGGTAGCAGTTACAAAACCAGAATCACGCATTTCCTCGAAGAAAAAAGGCCCGATAACGGTATATGTGGTAAATCTAACCCATGCCGTGACTTTCTCGTCGTGCAATGGAGTTTCCACGACAGTGCTAGGATTTTCGGTAGCCCAAATTCTGCAGTTGTGGACATTGACAGACGCTCGGAGCGTGAAATGAGCTTCGTCGGTCCACAACACGTTACTCAACCAATCGTAATCTTCCGCCATCTTTTGAAACGCCCACACCGCAAATGCCCTCCGCTTCACTAAATCGCCAGGTAACAGTTCATGATGCCGATGGATTTTGTACGGATGGCATCGGAGGGTACGCCTAAGTTCCAACCAAACAGTAGTGTATGGAATGCCAGTGCGACGTGCGACTGAACGAGCGCTGACTTCCCCGTGCATAGACGAACCCGCTACAGTCTCCATTTCTTCATGAACTGTCTCAGCAGCATTACGCTTGTGCTCGGTCGGCCACTATGGGGTCTATCGTCTAAACAACCCGTGGCTTCGAACTTCGAAATCATTCTCGCCACAGCTGCATTTGCAAGGGATCTTTACCCGTTCGAATCCCCTTCCTATGGCGATAGGATCGTAACGCTGAACTAGCACATTCCCCATTCTGATAATACAGCTTCACTAAAAGCGCCATTTCAGGTAACGTCGACATCCTGCGACTGCTGGCGCATCTGATTCTCTCTCTCATTACAGCTTCTTTTATACACGATTGCCATACGCAGTCACTGACATTTTGCTGTCCAGGGCCATCTGTCGGACATTTTGTGAGCTTTGTTTTTTTTTTTTTTTTGTTCTAATAAAACCCCATGTCAGTCCAAGCATGTGTGTCAATTTTTACCTCTCTATCTACATTATTCCGTGGTTTATTAAGTTTTCAAATTTATACTGACTTTTAGATCACCTGATATACAGGGTGTTACAAAAAGGTACGGCCAAACTTTCAGGAAACATTCCTCACATAAATAAAGAGAAGATGTTATGTGGACATTTGTCCGGAAACGCTTAATTTCCATGTTAGATCTCATTTTACTTTCGTCAGTATGTACAGTACTTCCTCGATTCACCGCCATGATTTCATACGGGATACTCTACCTGTGCTGCTAGAACATGTGCCTTTACAAGTACAACACAACATGTGGTTCATGTACGATGGAGCTCCTGCACATTTCAGTCGAAGTGTTCGTACGCTTCTCAACAACAGATTCGGTGACCGATGGATTGGTAGAGGTGGACCAATTCCATGGCCTCCACGCTCTCCTGACCTCAACCCTCTTGACTTTCATTTATGGGGGCATTTGAAAGCTCTTGTCTATGCAACCCCGGTACCAAATGTTGAGACTCTTCGTGTTCGTATTGTGGACGGCTGTGATACAATACGCCATTCTCCAGGGCTGCATCAGCGCATCAGGGATTCCATGCGACGGAGGGTGGATGCATGTAGCCTCGCTAACGGAGGACATTTTGAACATTTCCTGTAACAAAGTGTTTGAAGTCACGCTGGTACGTTCTGTTGCTGTGTGTTTCCATTCTATGATTAATGTGATTTGAAGAGAAGTAATAAAATGAGCTCTAACATGGAAAGTAAGCGTTTCCGGACACATGTCCACATAACATATTTTCTTTCTTTGTGTGTGAGGAATGTTTCCCGAAAGTTTGGCCGTACCTTTTTGTAACACCCTGTATACAGGATGTATCACCTAAAATTTGCACCACAAATATTGCGGAACTGGAAAGTGCTATTGATGTGTGGCTTTCACAGAATGTATTGCTAGTCAGGGGCTTGTATTGTTAGCCAATAAACCTGTTTTAATGTTACTTAGAAAGTACATTTTTTGTGCGAACATATACGTTTTGAATGGAACAGTGCCTATTGACATTAACAAACTAAAAGTAGTGTAAATCAGAATGTCAGTGGTGTTTGTTGCAGGATTTTAGTGAGAATCTTTTATGAGATATCGTATTTTGCGAAGTCCCTATACCAACACTTGTACGATACCTATGGTAGCACACACTAAACGACACAAGTGTGTACACTAGTTATGTGGATTATGACCAGTATTGAGACAATTGACCATCAAAGGTTGTGTTCAAAACGACAATATCCTTGGAAATACATGCTTCCAGGCTGGTATGAAAAAACGTCTACACACATGCTAGCATTTCAGCAGACTTGTAGTAATACATCATTGCATATCATCGGCTGTAGTTGCTATGTCCTTGTAGACTACATCTTTCAGCTTTCCCCACAGAATAAAGTCTACGGGCGTCAAATCCATGGAATGGGCCAGCCAAGGTGCAGGTCCTCTGCTTCCAATCCAACAGTTTGGAAGAAGCTTAGATGGCTGACCATCCGGTTTGCCATGCACTGTTGGCAAACGGGGTGCACTGGTAAGGCAAACTGAGGTGCTAGTTGATAGAAAAGTAGTGGCTTCAGTCTTGGAAACTGACATACAGCCAGGAGAGCGATGTGCTGACCACATGACATAGGATGCCACCTAGTGGTGTTGCGAGCGCGTGACTTGGTAACATGTCCACATAACATATTTTTTTTCTTTGTGTGTGAGGAATGTTTCCTGAAAGTTTGGTCGTACCTTTTTGTAACACCCTGTATAGTTAAAGGCTACCCAGCCATTGACCTTCGTCTGTGCGAATGCGCACCAGTGTTGCCCGAACTCTTACGGGAATCGTCACCTTAGTGTGCGCGAGTAATGAGTGGGTGGGAAAATATCTATTACGTACACTACGTATGCAGATTGTGGACAGTTGAGAATGAGGGTCTCACTGGAAGCGAGCAAGGGATAAGTCCCTTTAGTCACGCTATTCGTCTGTGTTCTCGGTGGCTCAGATGGATAGAGCGTCTGCCATGTAAGCACGAGATCCCAGGTTCGAGTCCCGCTCGGGGCACACATTTTCAACTGTCTCCATCGCGGTATATCAACAACAGCTGTCGGCAGCAGAGGGTTTCCCTTATCATTTCTTACTGGCAATGCTTGTAATTGAAATCGGTTGGTGAAACATCTTCAGTTCAGCTGGTGCAGATACTTTTCCACATCTGATAGTTATAATACACTCCTGGAAATTGAAATAAGAACACCGTGAATTCATTGTCCCAGGAAGGGGAAACTTTATTGACACATTCCTGGGGTCAGATACATCACATGATCACACTGACAGAACCACAGGCACATAGACACAGGCAACAGAGCATGCACAATGTCGGCACTAGTACAGTGTATATCCACCTTTCGCAGCAATGCAGGCTGCTATTCTCCCATGGAGACGATCGTAGAGATGCTGGATGTAGTCCTGTGGAACGGCTTGCCATGCCATTTCCACCTGGCGCCTCAGTTGGACCAGCGTTCGTGCTGGACGTGCAGACCGCGTGAGACGACGCTTCATCCAGTCCCAAACATGCTCAATGGGGGACAGATCCTGAGATCTTGCTGGCCAGGGTAGTTGACTTACACCTTCTAGAGCACGTTGGGTGGCACGGGATACATGCGGACGTGCATTCTCCTTTTGGAACAGCACGTTCCCTTGCCGGTCTAGGAATGGTAGAACGATGGGTTCGATGACGGTTTGGATGTACCGTCGACTATTCAGTGTCCCCTCGTCGATCACCAGTGGTGTACGGCCAGTGTAGGAGATCGCTCCCCACACCATGATGCCGGGTGTTGGCCCTGTGTGCCTCGGTCGTATGCAGTCCTGATTGTGGCGCTCACCTGCACGGCGCCAAACACGCATACGACCACCATTGGCACCAAGGCAGAAGCGACTCTCATCGCTGAAGACGACACGTCTCCATTCGTCCCTCCATTCACGCCTGTCGCGACACCACTGGAGGCGGGCTGCACGATGTTGGGGCGTGAGCGGAAGACGGCCTAACGGTGTGCGGGAGCGTAGCCCAGCTTCATGGAGACGGTTGCGAATGGTCCTCGCCGATACCCCAGGAGCAACAGTGTCCCTAATTTGCTGGGAAGTGGCGGTGCGGTCCCCTACGGCACTGCGTATGATCCTACGGTCTTGGCGTGCATCCGTGCGTCGCTGCGGTCCGGTCCCAGGTCGACGGGCACGTGCACCTTCCGCCGACCACTGGTGACAACATCGATGTACTGTGGAGACCTCACGCCCCACGTGTTGAGCAATTCGGCGGTACGTCCACCCGGCCTCCCGCATGCCCACTATACGCCCTCGCTCGAAGTCCGTCAACTGCACATACGGTTCACGTCCACGCTGTCGCGGCATGCTACCAGTGTTAAAGACTGCGATGGAGCTCCGTATGCCACGGCAAACTGGCTGACACTGACGGCGGCGGTGCACAAATGCTGCGCAGCTAGCGCCATTCGACGGCCAACACCGCGGTTCCTGGTGTGTCCGCTGTGCCGTGCGTGTGATCATTGCTTGTACAGCCCTCTCGCAGTGTCCGGAGCAAGTATGGTGGGTCTGACACACCGGTGTCAATGTGTTCTTTTTTCCATTTCCAGTAGTGTACGTCGTACCGCGGCCACTTTCGCCAACTCGGAGCGAGTGGCCGAGGAGGAGGAGCGAGCGCCCAACACTGCAGTCATTCTGGAAGCACTCAGCGGGAAGCTGTGGAGTGACAGTTGCGAAGGGCCTGTCTGGCAACGAGAAGCCCGCCGAGAGCTGATGGACGCCTGCAGCCGTCAGGACGGAGCGCCAAGAATGTAAGCACGGAAGCATCTGAGTTCTTCTGGCCCGGCGGCAGACACTTTACTTGCCTTAGAAAGCAGGGATATGCCGACCAATCCAGCACCCCACGGGCACAGGGAGAAGCGTATAAAAAAAAAGCGCGGGAAATTGCCACAGGGAAGCGTGTGAAAGATCTTTTACTCGTCTACATCTACATCTACATCCATACTCCGCAAGCCACCTGACGGTGTGTGGCGGAGGGTACCTTCAGTACCTCTATCGGTTCTCCCTTCTATTCCAGTCTCGTATTGTTCGTGGAAAGAAGGATTGTCGGTATGCCTCTGTGTGGGCTCTAATCTCTCTGATTTTATCCTCATGGTCTCTTCGCGAGATATACGTAGGAGGGAGCAATATACACTGCTTGACTCTTCGGTGAAGGTATGTTCTCGAAACTTTGACAAAAGCCCGTACCAGGCTACTGAGCGTCTCTCCTGCAGAGTCTTCCACTGGAGTTTATCTATCATCTCCGTAACGCTTTCGCGATTACTGAATGATCCTGTAACGAAGCGCGCTGCTCTCCGTTGGATCTTCTCTATGTCTTGTATCAACCCTATCTGGTACGGATCCCACACTGCTGAGCAGTATTCAAGCAGTGGGCGAACAAGCGTACTGTGACCTACTTCCTTTGTTTTCGGATTGCATTTCCTTAGGATTCTTCCAATGAATCTCAGTCTGGCATCTGCTTTACCGACAATCAACATTATATGATCATTCCATTTTAAATCACTCCTAATGCGTACTCCCAGATAATTTATGGTATTAACTGCTTCCAGTTGCTGACCTGCTATTTTGTAGCTAAATGATAAAGGATCTATCTTTCTGTGTATTCGCAGCACATTACACTTGTCTACATTGAGATTCAGTTGCCATTCCCTGCACCATGCGTCAATTCGCTGCAGATCCTCCTGCATTTCAGTACAATTTTCCATTGTTACAACCTCTCGATACACCACAGCATCATCTGCAAAAAGCCTCAGTGAACTTCCGATGTCATCCACCAGGTCATTTATGTATATTCTGAATAGCAACGGTCCTATGACACTCCCCTGCGGCACACCTGAAATTACTCTTACTTCGGAAGACTTCTCTCCATTGAGAATAACATGCTGCGTCCTGTTATCTAGGAACTCCTCAATCCAATCACACAATTGGTCTGATAGTCCATATGCTCTTACTTTGTTCAATAAACGACTGTGGGGAACTGTATCGAACGCCTTGCGGAAGTCAAGAAACACGGCATCTACCTGTGAACCCGTGTCTATGGCCCTCTGAGTCTCGTGGACGAATAGCGCGAGCTGGGTTTCACATGACCGTCTTTTTCGAAACCCATGCTGATTCCTACAGAGTAGATTTCTAGTCTCCAGAAAAGTCATTATACTCGAACACAATACGTGTTCCACAATTCTACAACTGATCGACGTTAGAGATATAGGTCTATAGTTCTGCACATCTGTTCGACGTCCCTTCTTGAAAACGGGGACATTCTGAAACGGTACAGTAGTTTCCGCTCCATAAGCAGCAGGTTTCGCTGCTCGCTCGCACCGGGAAATACAAACAAAGGGGGCTCCACAGCCAATTATATTACACGACGCGGCCGGCCGCGGGTGCAACAGAACCCAAGTGGACGGGTGGAAAGAAATGTGTCAGGCTTCATAATACGTATTTATATGCGTCGTGTATTATGCATTTCTTGTACGTGAATGTGAATCTGCACATGAACTTTCCTGATGCTCCTCACACCTTTCCGTAAAGCGTGGCCAAATCTTAGTTGGAAAGTAGTTCTGAAGTGTAGTAGTGCCAACCTTACTCCTGGGTAGGGGTTCAGAGAGACAGCACAGGCAGGTAAAAGTCAAAGACGTTCCAGTGTCACAAGATTTGGGGTGGAGAGGTTCCACCCCCTCCGCTGGGCCAAGGAAGACTTCCGGGTGCTCGCCATATTCTAAGAGTGTTACAAATGGTTCAAATGGCTCTGAGCACTATGGGAACATCTGTGGTCATGAGTCCCGTAGAACTTAGAACTACTTAAACCTAACTAACCTAAGGACGTCACACACATCCATGCCCGAGGCAGGATTCGAACCTGCGACCGTAGCAGTCGCGCGGTTCCGGACTGAGCGCCTAGAACCGCTAGACCACCGCGGCCGGCAAGAGTGTTACAGAAGACGGGTAAGTGAGCAGACGTGTCCTCAGTGCGTCTGTCTCAATGTTCAGGCATGGAAGAGAGGTATTTGAATATTTGTACTAATTCTTTTATTTCCAGCTTTGTATTGAGTAAGGAAATGAATGTTCTCGTTTAATTCCGGAAATTTGACCCCCTGTGTTAATGTATCTGGTCCCCAGTTTGCCCATTATCCTCCTTACTTAGTGAATGTCCTATGTAAAATATTGGGAGACTTCGGTGGTATACATTTGGCCAACGCAATTCCGTCTTGCCTTTAGAAATGTACGTGCAGATTAGTATATAATGTACCCGAACTATAAGTTGTAAAATTGTAAATGGCTGGTTCAAATGGCTCTGAGCACTATGGGACTCAACTGCTGTAGTCATAAGTCCCCTAGAACTTAGAACTACTTAAACCTAACTAACCTAAGGACAGCACACAACACCCAGCCATCACGAGGCAGAGAAAATCCCTGACCCCGCCGGGAATCGAACCCGGGAACCCGGGCGTGGGAAGCGAGAACGCTACCGCACGACCACGAGATGCGGGCGTAAAATTGTAATAACTGTAAACTGGAACAATTGCTGCAATCGCTGTAAAATCGAGTGATAATATTTAAAATAAATAGGTAATCAATTGTCATTAATCTTTAACCTACCTATAAAAAAATCAGATAGGAGTCCAGTTAAAGGAATTCATTTAAAAATAGAAGATATAGAATGCAGGGAACCACACATCAGCGTTTGAGACCTCCAGCCCCTTGCCTAGTATCATACAGAAAGGGCATGCTCTGTAGGTAGCGCTCTCAAGCTCCCCTCCCCAGTTATCCGTTGCGCAATTTTCATTCAGCGCTTGACGACATCAACTTTCATCTGGCGTCCCTAGGCAAAGAGGTTGGACGGTAATCTTTCAATTCCTTATAAATCGCGGGCGCCGACAGATTTTGAGACGGAGCCGAAATGTGAGTCTGTCCAGAGCTCACGCAGAGTGAGCGGTTATAAAGACTTGTGTAGCTGGTCTCCCAACAACCTCGGAATGCAGTAAAACAGCTTAAGAATGTGAAATTGTGAGAAATATGCCAATTCACGAGGCACACGCCAGCCCACGCCAGATAGGAAATTTCCACCCCACACGGAGAGGCGTCGCGATGAAACGGCGATCTGCCATTGGGCGGCATTGAAAATTTCGTCCGCAAATGACAACGCCGAAAGGAAGAATGTTTCGAAGAGGAATTGAGCTGAGAGATGGATGAGAAGCGAGAAGGGAGTCGTGCAGACACCGCCGAAGCGTGAGCACATGGACGCTCTTCTACCCATCACCAATATCCGCCTTCCAACAATGTGATATCACAGCTTCGGCCACTCAACCGACAACGGGCAGACAACGCGGAGGTTGTACGCAGCTGGGCCTCGCAGCAAAACCGCGATTGCTGATGGGGGCAGCCGACTGGCGCCGCACAGCTCCGAGGCAACGCGCCAAAACCGAACGATAGCGAGTAATGCTAAGATCGATTCGTCTCCTCCTCCTTCCCTTTGACAACTGAGTCGTGACTACGCCCAGTCAAATCGGCCCCGAGATTTGTATTTTTGTTTCGGTTTGTGTAAACAGCACTAAAATAAATACATTTCTTTCGTGTTTTGATCACATAAGCAATCTTTTGCATTCATACGTGGACACCTTAATTTTGTACCCTTTGTGTTTGATTTCATTTAATAATTGATATCAATTAATTACTGGCTCCTAACGTGGCACAATCTCATCAATCATCTGCTCGTCATTTCACGTCCGACAGCAGAGAGAAGAAGTCACAGTTCACCACATTTTTGCAGCCCAGACCTGAGTCGAAACAAGGCCCCCGGAGTGGACAACATTCCATTAGAACTACTGACAGCCTTGGGAGAACCAGTCCTCGCAAAACTCTACCATCTGGTGAGCAAGATGTATGAGACAGGCGAAATACCCTCAGACTTCAAGAAGAATATAATAATTCCAATCCCAAAGAAAGCAGGTGTTGACAGATGTGAAAATTACCGAACTATCAGTTTAATAAGTCACAGCTGCAAAATACTAACGCGAATTCTTTACAGACGAATGGAAAAACTGATAGAAGCCGACCTCGGGGAAGATCAGTTTGGATTCCATAGAAATGTTGGAACACACAAGGCTATACTGACCCTTCGACTTATGTTAGAAGAAAGATTAAGGAAAGGCAAACTTACATTTCTGGCATTTGTAGACTTAGAGAAAGCTTTTGACAATGTTGATTGGATTACTCTCTTTCAAATTCTGAAGGTGGCAGGGGTAAAATAGAGGGAGCGAAAGGCTATTTACAATTTGTACAGAAAGCAGATGGCAGTTATAAGAGTCGAGTGGTATGAAAGGGAAGCAGTCGTTGGGAAGGGAGTGAGACAGGGTTGTAGCCTATCCCCGATGCTATTCAATCTGTATATTGCGCAAGCAATAAAGGAAACAAAAGAAAAATTCGGTGTAGGAATTAAAATCCATGGAGAAGAAATAAAAACTTTGAGGTTCGCTGATGACATTGTAATTCTGTCAGAGACAGCAAAGGACTTGGAAGAGCAGCTGAACGGAATGGACAGTGTCTTGCAAGGAGGGTATAAGATGAACATCAACAAAAGCAAAACGAGATAATGGAATGTAGTCGAATTAAGTCGGGTGATGCTGAGGGAATTAGATTAGAAAATGAGACACTTAAAGAGGTAGTAAAGGAGTTTTGCTATTTGGGGAGCAAAATAACAGATGATGGTCGAAGTAGAGGGGATACAAAATGTGGACTGGCAATGGCAAGAAAAGCGTTTCTGAAGAAGAAAAATTTGTTAACATCGAGTATAGATTTAAATATCAGGAAGTAGTTTCTGAAAGTATTCGTATGGAGTGTAGCCATGTATGGAAGTGAAACGTGGACGATAAATAGTTTGGACAAGAAGAGAATAGAATCTTTCGAAATGTGGTGCTACAGAAGAATGCTGAAGATTAGATGGGTAGATCACATAACTAATGAGAAAGTATTGAATAGAATTGGGGAGAAGAGGAGCTTGTGGCACAACTTGACTAGAAGAAGGGATCGGTTGGTAGGACATGTTCTGAGACATCTGGGGATCACCAATTTAGTATTGGAGGGCAGCGTGGAGGGTAAAAATCGTAGAGGGAGACCAAGAGATGAATACACTAAGCAGATTCAGAAGGATGTAGGCTGCAGTAGGTACTGGGAGATGAAGAAGCTTGCACAGGATAGAGTAGCATGGAGAGCTGCATCAAACCAGTCTCAGGACTGAAGACCACAACAACATCGTTGGGCGACCCGATTGGTAATTTTCATGGTATCTGGTGTCACAAAACAATTTCTCGATATCACTACATTTTGGCGCCCAGCATGGGGCGACCTGATTGGTAATTTTCGTGGTATCTGATATCACAAAATAAATTCTCGTGTTCATTACGTTGTACTTTACTGAAAGGAAACGATTCTATACTCGAGATAAATCTCGCAGTCACACGAATCTAAAGTACTTAGGAATCAAAGTTACGAATAACTGAAATTGGAATGATCGCAGAAAATTTTGTGAGGAAAGCGAAACAGAGACTGTTTTATTGGCAGAACACTTACAATATGCAACAGATCTGCTAAAGAACCTGTCTACACTGTTATCCGTCCCCTTCTGGAGTATTGGTGCACGGATCGGATCCATATCAGATAACATTGACGGATGCCATAGAGGAAGTTCAAAGAAGGGCAACTCGTTTTGTGTTATCAGGAAATAGGGCAAACATTATCTGAGGTGAATTTTATGCGAAGACGACAGAGTACGCCGACGGCCGGGGCAAACACCAACGGAGAGGGCGACTGAGTTCCGCTATTCCACCAGCGAGGGCGCTGCCGGCGGGCAGTGTGGTTCTTCTATCAAGTTTTCGACCCATGCGCAGAACGGTTACAGTACGCTATATATTGCGAAACGGAGGACGTTTTCGCCAGTCTGCGACGGCTCACCTGAAGATGACTGGCAGGTGCCCAGTTGAAACATCGTGCGAAGTATTGATCGACGACCGGATGCAATCCCGCAATTTGTTTGAACAGTTATCTGAGGTATCATACACGAGTCGGAGATGTAAGTTCCATGATTTCTTTTCGCCTTGTTACTCTCTAAGTCCCCGATTTTATCGCCTGTTTTTTATTATTCTTTGTTCTCCTGATCTTTGTCACAAAATCTGTAGGCTGAAGAGCGGCATACTAAGCTGCTGCCAGCCCGCCCCCTTCGGGGGGAATTGAAATTCAATAAAGAAGAAGAAGAAAAAAAAAAGAGATGTAAGCATTAAAACAAAAGCTTTTGCGTCCTGGCGGGATTTTTCTGCCCTAATCCGAAGATTTACTGTCACTACCAGGGCAATAGCTCCAAACGCAGATGGGTACTCCATGTGCAAAATGTTGTATAAATACATATACCTGTGCAACCGAGTGTCGTAATATAAAACTAACTGTTGAGTCTGTAATTCAGAACAGTAGTAACCTACATAAGAGGATAGCAATTACTAAATAAATAATGGTAAATATTTTTTATGAAATAGGAATCTTGAGTCACATAAATGATTCGAACGGATGACGTTCCAGTAAGTCACATGGTCCCCCTTGTTTCGTGTGGCAGAACGAACAACTTTACAAGAGATCAGATAGTTCTGTCTACTGTGCATTCATGCCAAGTATATCCCACGTGGATGGTGTAACAGGTCCATGTGAACCTGCCTGTAAGTTACAGATATGCACAGTTGGGGCGTTGACGCGCAGGTCTACAGTTTAGGTGCATCGTGAAATACTGACTACAGAGTTTCTTTCCTGAAGAAGGTTTTGGCCGAAAGCTGATTTGTCAGTCTTTTCATCATGTCTGTCTGGATCTCAATGTTTAGTCTTCACAGTGAGTACCAGTGTATCCTTTCCATAAAAATGTTTATATTCTGACATGGGATTTCCATTGTTTAAATAAATTCTGAATTTGAGTGGATACTTGTAATAGGTCTGTTCACTTTTATTTCCACACGTCTACATTTTCCATGGATAATTTTATAATGGCTCCTTTCCCCATTGCACAGACAAGTAGAATATCTAGTAGTATATGTTGTGGCACACACAAAGGCCTTTGAATAGTCGAGAAATATACCACAAACGTCTTTCTGTTAACCCAGTGATACAAAAACCAGACAGACAGCTGTTGTTCTGTAGATCTACCCTTCCTAAACCCATGCTGAGCATCTTTCTCCTATTTAATTAATTTTTCGCTTCAGTTACATTTTGTTATTCTAGACAATGTAGGTGTAATAGTTGTTCTGTAATTTCCTGCATTTTACTGACTGCCATCTTTTTGTACAAGTATCACTCAACATTGTTCGCTTAAACATAATGTAAATATTCCTTCTTCCATAGCTAAGATTGTAAGAAGAGCTGTAGGCTTTGCTAGCCACTGCAGACAGCATTTAAATAGTTGAGTAGACATATTGTTTAGTACCTCAGTAGATTGTCTTTAAACTGTGTTCTATTTTTACTGAGTCAGACAATGAGTAAACATTGTCTTGTGAGGAGTACTTTGTGTGCATTTTGTGATGGTAGACTTTCACATAATTAATTGGTTATAATGTTAGTTTAAGATGTCACTGGTTTACTGAGAGTCCACGGTTTTCTTCCCATTATTCTTTATGGCTATGTTCCCATTGTTCCTTGTGTCTACTCTTTCTTTGTGGGACTATACAGCCTCTGTGATATTAGTGGAACCCATTTTCTTCTGATTCAATTTGGTTTCATTGAACACTTTATTGGATGATTTCTTCTTGTCCCTATAGGTATCACAGTTTGCTTGTGTGTTTCATCCAACAACTGTTAACTGTAGTTTTCAGTTATTCCCTCTTCCTTATTATGTGTTTTGTGTTCTAGTGTGTGCTTTACTTACCGTTTCTATTTCTGCTTACTACTGGACATGCAAGATTTATGTTGTAGGCCAATGTTCTGCAAACTGATTATCATCCTCTTGTTTACTATTAAATAATCTTTGTAGTTGGTGTAGGCTTGCTGTCTTTGACACAATTCATTAAAGCTGTTGTGTGGCCTTTCTGTTTTGTCTGGTACTTCAGTAAATACCCCATAATGATCAGCAGTGGCTGTGTTTAAGAACTATAACTCGGCTGTAAAGTGGTAAATTGATAATTACATGATCTGTCTCTCTGTAATTTTACTGCACCTTGTGGGGCTGTTAGTTTAAGATCAATTTAACAGTCGTCTTTCAGTGTGTTCATATTTTCATCACCTGTTGCCATTATGCAAGAGAATTCCCTGACAGTCCCGTGTGACACCGCTTCTAGCTCCTTTAGAAACACACTTACCTGACTGACTGGTGATGTGTATAGCCCCAATGTGAAACACTTTCTTTTTTTCAGCATTATCAGTATTGCTGCTAATTCAAATTAAGTTTCTTTTCACTTGTCTACTGACCATGGAGTGCAATTCCTCCTTTCATGTGCTGTAGGTCTTCCACATTTCTATTCATATCTACATAAATCGGACACCTTTTCATAGTTATGTTTGTTATAAAGTAATAATCATGTACTATAATAGTAAAATTTGTTAGTTCTGCTGCTACTAGTACTTAAGTTTCATCTATTTTACTTCATGCATACTTTATACTGTAGTGCAAAATATTGACAGTAAAATATTTGTATTCCCCACCCCCCTCCTGAGTCTGGCGCAGAAAACGTGGTCATTCAGATGTTTGTGTTTCTTGGTTCTTTCTCCTCCCTCCCCGATTTCCTGTCATGTGCTCTGTGGATGACAGTGCTTTTTCTGGTGGGATCTGTGATGTCTTCTTCTGCAGGGTTGATGATGTTTCTCCTTCATTTTCATGAGTCTGTGGTGGTTCTCATGGAGATATTGATTGCTGTTTCTTTCATTGTTAACAGTGGGATTGGTCTGTGTGTTTTTCTTGGACAGCTCATACTTTCTGGCATTTCCTTGCACGAAACGTTTTTCTTTATTTTTTTATCATTATTGTGCAGCACATGTACCATGAAATACTCCTTTTCTGAGCTTGTAGCTCCAGGAAAGAACATAGCTACATATCTTCTTGAACTTTCTGTTTTTACTGTTAGTCTTTATTTACACATCAGGCTTCATTTAGACCATGCCTCTGTGGAATGCTTACCAGAAAAAACACTTGCTGCATGTGGGATTCTTTCTGAAGTTTCTTTTAGAACCCTGGTTGCATTGCTGTTCGGATTTTTATAGACACCTTTTTCTCCACCATTAATGATGGTTGAATCCTTTTCATCCCTGTCTCATGGTTTTAGTGCTTCCTGTAGGACACCAAGCTTGTTAATGCCACTTCCTTTGTATTTGATTTTCAATGTAGCCATAACACTTGCAGAGCTTCTTACATAGATATCTGAAAATATTTAACTTTGTCCTTTCTTATTCATATTTGGTGACACATTTTGCTGATACATGGTATTTTCTTGTATCTTCAAAACACACATTTTCTTGATTGTGTGCTTATCATGGTTTATAGGCCTACTGGGGATCTTGCCATGTAAAATATAGAGTAACGCATCATTCTTGGTACCTCTATGGTGATGTGGAAATCCAAGTGGTGTTAATAAGGTAAATAATTTGTGTAATTCACCTTCATTGTTCACATCTTTATCCTATTATGTGTAACTAACAAGCCTCAACTGAAATACATACCTAATTTTCATTATTAACTAGACTGAGTATTTTCCTGTGACAGTGGCTTCACTGCCGTTCACATGTGTCAGTATCCACTGAAGTCCCACAAAAAGGTGTATTGTGAACACTGTAACACATTGTTCATCACCATTCCAGGTCTATACCCTGTACTGCAACATTGTTCTATAAATTGATATCTTTTAGTCAGGTGATGCCATAAATTGCCCTCCTCAACTAGATTGAGTACCACCTCACTAGCTGTTAAATTTATTCATAAAATTTTCACCATTCTCCAGTAACATTGGTCTAAAAGCTATTTCTTAAACATTCATAATGTTAATGAGATTTCAGACTGTGTAAATGGTTTTTCATTTTCCTAAGTGAATACTAGTTATACAAGATGGAATATGTATTTACGGTACTGCATGGATGCTGCCGGTAGCTTTCTAGATGTTGGTGCTTTCATTCTGCCACCTGCAATAATAATGTGAAACAGTTGAAGCATTTTGAGAGTTTCTGTATAAAGTGATCAGTATATTATGGTTATCTTATTCTGTAGAACCTTCAGAAGTGGTGCTACCAGCCTCTGCCAGTTTAGAGCCACTCCTGAAAGTAACTGACTGCTGACCTTCTGAAAGGCAATTAATTGAACCAAATGCCTGGATTAACATTGAACTTTCTGTTGTAGCAGTAATGACCCTGATGATTAGTCATTTGCATCAATAATCGTTAAGATTATCAGTGTGCCTTGTTCCACTAAATCAGCTCTGTTTATTGAAATGCCAGAGCCAAATTAACTTGGTTATCAGAAACTTCATGTGGGGTTCAGCTCACTAATGTCTGCTTTTTCGTGGTTGTGGTGTCAGACCAATCCATAGTTCAGACCCAGGTATAGATAAATTTGAAAGGTGAAAAAATTGTTGCACAGCCAACAAATCTGATATGGAAGTAATGATTGTGGTTATAAATTGCAAATTGGTTTGTAACATAGCTTGATGTCTACATTTATGCCATATCCAATGCACTGTTCATTATAAAAACTGCAACTGGCAGGTGAATTGAGAAAACCTGTATAGAGTAGAAGAAGAGTTCCCAAGAAGCATTTTGGTGGATGTACATACATCATGCATAAAATCGAGGAGGGATTGGAAATAACTTTCAACCCCATGTAGGAAGAAATAGCAATTTATTTAAGGGCAATTTGTTAAGAACATGAAATTCAGTATAACATGGTTCATACCCTCTGCAACAACTGAAATTATAGGTACTGTAATACTAGGTCCATTTTTTTTTTTTTTTTTTTTTTTCACTTTTTCTGTTTCTGCTGCAAATGCACAGACAGACAAATGCATTGGTGCAATAACCATATGTTACATTTTTCATACTTCCAAATAAAACACTAATTCCTGCAATAGAAGAACTTCATTAACTGGTGTTGTCTTTATCCAACTTTATTTTGACTACCAACACAATTATAATTGTCTATTTATTGAATTGAAGGAATTGGACTAATATCGATTTTGGATCAAAAAGTTCTTTTTAATGTTCAAAAATTAAAGTAACAAAAACAAACAACTATTGACAGTTGAAAGCTGACTGAATATTATGTGGCTTAAAATGAATTGGTATCCTAGTGGAATCATAAGTATGTATGGTACACAAGTTCATTATGCTTCTCTTTCTGACGAACTGTAAGTGGCATCAGTAACTGTTCAATCACAGATGACCTTGTCATATAATCCATGTCTGATGCTGGCAAGTTCTTGTCCAGCCTCGTGATCTGTTTCTGTTTTTGTTTGTCTGATTTAACTAGCAGAGGCACTTCGTAAACTTCCTTCTCAGTCAATGTAGATGGGGCTTCCTGACTGATGAAATCATGATTGACGGGTTGTCATATTGATGCACTACAGCAAACTACATGCTTATTTTCAATGGAGTACTTACGGACCCTTTATTTTGGAGAAGTAAACTTCTCGTTATCAGCCATCTTAGTGTTAAGCTGATAGAGCTGTTTTGAGGGAGATGAGAAGTGTAAAACTACATCTTGTGTAACATCAACCACAGTGAACTCCTTGGATGTATTTCACATGCCAGAATGGCTACTGTTTGTTGCAGTGACAGTGCAAGCTATTGACATGTCTGGTTCTTGCCCCAAAGACCCAGTGTCAAAAACTCCATTCCCTGTGCTACTCTGAATTGGTTACATAGCATAATGTGATGGAGCGATTTTCCAGCAATGTAGTGGTACTAAAATCGTATTTTTGGCCAAAACTGTACATTCCTGGCTAATGCACCAATGCCTTCATGGAAAGGGAACTATTAAAATTTCATAGGCAAGTGCTATTAAGGTCTGAATACATTACGTTTATAACAGGTTGCAAAGAAACAGTTTGAAAGAGCTTTTAGATGATGTAAGCAAATTGTAATTAAAATGTATGGTATGGTACTCAAATATTGAGGTATACACTCATAATTTGCTAAATGCTGGTTATTAAGCATATTATACTACTTCAATTCTTGCGATACAAATTTGACTTGATCCATAAAATGTACGTTGTGTATGGATCCAATGAAAAATAAATAAATAAATAAATAAAGCAAATAAGCTACTGTGTCTGCCAAGAGAAGAAATGTTCCTGAAAGCAGCATTGGTATCTTTGTCTGTCTGAGTAAATAATTTTGTTGCAAGTAAAAGTACACACTCCTTGTGATAGGAGACAATGTAGCCAATGTGGATGGCTCATTATTGCTGTGACCAATAAATATCGAGTCTTTCAAAACTGAAACTGATGATGATTACACGCTGATCAAATGATTAGCAAGCATGAACTTCATAAACAAAAATGTTATTGTGGTGAATACTAAAAGAATTTTCACCAAGACAGATGTTAACATTTTAGGTGGCTGACCCAGGTTGAGGGTAGGAGGGTTTCAAAGACACAGGAGATGCAGGAAGAGTTCCCACCTGTGCAATTCAGAAAAGCTCGCATTGGTGGGTAGAATCCACTTAACAGAGACTGCGAAGCAGTCCTTGAAATGAAGGAGTTGTGTTGGCAGCATGCTCACAATTGAGTGGTCCAGCTGTTTCTTGGCCATAGTTTGTTGGTGAGCATTCATGCAGACAGCTTATCGCTTGTCATGTCACCATAGAATATCCCTACCCTCCTATCCCCTTTCCTGTTCCCACTACAGCACTAAACAGCACTCTTCCACAAGTGCGCACTCCCCCTGCGGGTCCGGGGGTTAGAATAGGCCCGAGATATTCCTGCCTGTCGTAAGAGGCGACTAAAAGGAGTCCCTCCCCCTCAAAGGGGTAGTTAGCGCCTGCGTCCGGAAACAGACGGTTCCATGACCTATATTTGTGGTCATTTTGGTTTTTCACTTCTTCTCGTTTCTTCCTTCCTTTGGTTGGTTCCTTTCTTTGTTCTTCTCCATCTCAATGTCTTCCTTACCCTTTCCCTTGCCTTCTTTTCCTTGCCTTCTCTGGTCTCCGCCTCAGCGTTTGAGACAGTCTGTTCTCTCTCTCTTCTTTTTCCTCTTCTTCCTTCCTCCCAGTGCGCGCCTGAAGGCCGACCCACGCGTTCGCACACGTAGCCGGTGACGGGGTAACGCGTAATTCCCCGCCCTGGGTAGACAAGTAAGGCACGCACGTACCCCCTGGTAAAGGCCAGGCCCAGGGAGGGGTGATTGCCTGAGCTGATACCTTCTGACCATGCCGATTGGTCCCTCCGTCTGTTTGTTGGGAGGTGTGACCTAAGGTGTAAACATTCACCTAAGGCGGGAGTGCCCTCTGGGAGGGTCCTCATAAGGAAGGGGCACGCTATCGGAGACGGTGGCAATCATGGGGGATTCCTCCACAATGGATTTCTCTTCTTCTTCTCTCTCGACTTCTGCCCACAAACGGAAACTTGATCAGCCACCAGTGACAAAAGTACTACCGCCTGCCCCACAGTTCCTCGTCGTTTCTCAATCTGAGGATGGAAAGTATTTTTCCTCTGTCAACCCTTTCGTTGTCCAGAAGGGCGTTGATGCCTTAGCCGGAACTGTTAAGTCTTGTACCAGGTTGCGTAATGGTACCTTGTTACTAGCAACTGAGTGCGCCTTTCAGGTACAGAAACTGCTCCGAGCCATACTCCTGTACACGTTCCCTGTCCGGGTGGAAGCTCACCGAACTTTGAATTCGTCTCGTGGTGTGGTCTATACTAGATCACTCGATGGATTGACTGAAGAGGAGATTCAGTCTTTGCTCGCTGAGCAGGGCGTGACGGCTGTCCATAGGGTCATGAAAAAGGTCAACAATGACCTTGTACCGACCCGGACACTTTTCTTGACTTTTGATAGTGTTCAGCTGCCATTGCGCATCAAAGCGGGCTACGAGGTTATTTCTGTTCGCCCCTATGTCTCGACACCTACGTGCTGCTACCAGTGTCAATGTTTTAATCACACTTGCCAGTCTTGTTCCAAGGCGGCTAAATGTGTCACTTGTGGCAGGGATGCCCATGAGGGTGACTGTCCACCTCCGTCTCCTCGTTGCGAGAACTGTCAGAGTGACCATGCAGCATCCTCCCGCAACTGTCCCATCTATAAGGAAGAACGCTGTATCCAAGAAATTTGGGTCAAAGAGAAAGTGTCTACCTCGGCTGCTCGCAAGCTATTTGCTAGTAGGAAGCCCACGCTGCTCGCAGCGGGTAAATACAGTAGTGTCCTCGCCTCTCCTCGGACTACCAGGGAGGTGGCAACCCAGACATGCGATCTGACCTTCAGCACTACGGTCGTCCATTCGGCCAGTGCTAAGATTGCGTGGTCGACGTCTCCTCATCCTCCCGTCACCCCACAGACACAAGCCCCTTCATCAGCTTCTGCCAAGACGAAGACCCAGAAGGCAGATGCACGGGCCTTCAAGAAGGAACCGTCCTGTGAAGACTTCCTATGTACCTCGAACTCCCAGCCATCGACCAGTACTTCCACCAAACGACCTTCCAAGAAGGCTCATAGGCAGAAAAGTTCTCCTTCTCTGCCACGGCGCATTTCTTCTCCTGCGCCACCCAGCGGTTGCCGCCCCAGGCCGTCATCCGTTTCGCCTGGCCGCACCGCTGGTAGCCGAACATCTGGCTGTTCACCGGCGGAGGAAGCTCCCCCTTCCAGCCATCTTACCAAGATGGCTGATGAACCTATAGAACCAATGGACGATGACTGTCCGCCTACTGATAGCGGCGGCAGTGCTCGCTCGAAGCCAGGCCCTCAGTGGTCTTCGAGGTGACCCCTTCTTTCATCTTCCTTTTCTTCTTACGATGGCACTTATTCACTGGAATATTCACAGCATTCACTCCAACCGAGAGGACTTGAAGGTGCTGCTCCGCTTGCACTGTCTGCTCATCGTAGCCCTCCAGGAAATGAAGCTACGCCCATGCGATCAAATTGCCCTGGCACACTACACCTCTGTGCGTTTTGACCTACCCCCTGCGGTAGGTATTCCGGCACATGGAGGGGTTATGTTGCTGGTCCGGGATGATACTTACTACAATCCCATCACATTGCACACCGGCCTGCAGGCAGTTGCCATCCAAATTACTCTCCCCACTTTTACATTTTCCATTTGTACCGTTTACACTCCATCGTCATCGGCCGTTACCAGGGCAGACATGATGCAACTTATTGCTCAGCTACCTGCACCGTTTTTGTTAACTGGAGACTTCAATGCCCACCATCCCCTTTGGGGCTCTCCAGCATTCTGCCCGAGTGGCTCCCTGTTAGCAGACCTTTTCAACCAGCTCAATCTTGTCTGCCTCAATACTGGCGCCCCTACTTTTATGTCGGACACATCTCACACCTATTCCCATTCAGACCTCTCTATATGTACTACCCAACTTGCATGCCGGTTTGAGTGGTATGCACTTCCTGATACATATTCGTGCAACCACTTCCCGTGTGTTATCCATCTCCTGCATCATACCCCCTCTCCGTGCTCATCTAGTTGGAACATCTCCAAAGCAGACTGGGGGCTCTTCTCTTCGAGGGCGACCTTTCAGGATCAGACCTTCACAAGCTGCGATCGTCAGGTCGCACACCTCATGGAAGTCATTCTCACTGCTGCTGAATATTCCATCCCTCACCCTACTTCTTCTCCACGTCGCTTACCGGTCCCCTGGTGGACCGCAGCATGTAGAGACGCTTTACGTGCTCGTCGACGTGCTTTACGCACCTTTAAACGCCACCCTACAGTGGCGAATTGTAACAATTATAAACGATTACGTGCACAGTGTCGCCGTATTATTAAAGAAAGCAAGAAAGCCAGCTGGGCTGCTTTCACAACATGACGTCCTTGTGGCCCCTGAGGATGTCTCCAATGCCTTCGGCCACTTTTTCGCAGAGGTTTCGAGTTCCACTCATTACCACCCTGCCTTCCTCCCCCGAAAACAGGCAGAGGAGGCTAGGCCACCTAACTTCCGCTCCTAGAATCGTGAAAGTTATAATGCCCCATTCACCATGGGGGAACTCGAAAATGCACTTGCCCGATCACGGTCCTCCGCTCCAGGGCCTGATTCTATTCATATTCAGATGCTGAAGAACCTTTCTCCTGCGGGTAAAGGTATCCTTCTTCGTACTTACAATCGCATCTGGATTGAGGGACATGTTCCCGCATGCTGGCGCGAGTCTATTGTTGTCCCGATTCCTAAGCCGAGGAAGGACAAGCACTTGCCTTCCAGTTATCGACCCATCTCGCTTACCAGCTGTGTCTGTAAGGTGATGGAGCGAATGGTTAACTCTTGTTTGGTTTGGCTGCTCGAATCTCGACGCCTACTGACCAATGTACAATGTGGATTTCGTAGGCGCCACTCTGCTGTTGACCATCTGGTCACCTTGTCGACCTTCATTATGAATAACTTCTTGCGGAAGTGCCCGGCCGCGGCTGTGTTCTTTGATTTGGAGAAGGCTTATGACACCTGTTGGAGGGTGGGCATTCTCTGCACCATGCATACATGGGGCCTTCGCGGTCGCCTCCCTCTTTTTATTCATGCCTTTTTCATGGATTGACAGTTCAGGGTACATGTGGGTCCTGTCCTGTCCGATGCCTTTCGCCAGGAGAATGGGGTGCCACAGGGCTCAGTTTTGAGCGTTGCTCTCTTCGCCATAGCGATCAATCCAATAATGGATTGCCTCCCAGCTGATGTATCAGGCTCCCTTTTCGTGGACGATTTTACCATCTATTGCAGCGCGCAGCGTAAATGTTTCCTGGAGCGCTGTCTTCAGCGTTCTCTTGACCGTATTTACTCCTGGAGTGTCGCCAATGGCTTCCGTTTTTCTACCAAGAAGACGGTCTGTATTAACTTCTGGCGCTACAAAGAGTTACTCCCACCATCCTTACGACTCGGCCCCATTGCTCTCCCATTCGTGGAGACAAGAAAATTTTTAGGTCTTACATTTGACAGGAAACTTAGCTGGTCTCCATATGTGTCATATTTGGCTGCCCATTGTACCCGTTCTTTAAATGTCCTCCGTGTTCTCAGTGGAATGTCATGGGATCGAACCATCCTACTTTGCCTATATCGGTCGATCGTCCGCTCCAAGCTGGATTATGGAAGCTTTGTATACTCCTCTGGACGGCCATCCATCTTACGCCGCCTCAACTCCATACAACATCGGGCTTTACGTCTTGCGATTGGAGCGTTTTATACTAGTCCCGTCGAGAGTCTTCATGCTGAAGCTGCTGAATTGCCTCTCACCTACCGGAGTGATATACTGCTTTGTCGATATGCCTGTCGGCTACTGTCAATGCCCGACCACCCGTCTCGACAGTCAATATGGGTTGTATGTCTCTGCCCTGCTACCTCCTGGAGTTCGCTTTCGTCGCCTCCTTCAACACCTTGATTTTTCACTCCCTGCAACCTTTCGAGTGGGTGAGAGCCACATGCCAACTTGGCACAAGGCTCAGGTTCGCGTTCACCTTGACCTCAGCTCGCTCCCAAAGGAGGTTACCCCCGGTTCGGTATACCACTCCCGTTTTGTCGAACTTCGTTCGAAGTTCATTAATATGACCTTCATTTATACAGATGGCTCTAAGACCAATGATGGGGCCGAGTGTTCTTTTATTGTCGTGGCACACAATTTCAAATACCGGCTCCATGGCCATTGTTCGGTCTTCACAGCTGAGCTGTTTGCCCTCTACCAGGCTGTTCTTTACATCTGCTGCCACAGACATTCTGCTTATGTCATCTGCTCTGACTCCCTGAGCGCCATCCAGAGCCTCAGTGATCCGTATCCAGTTCACCCTTTCGTGCACCGGATCCAACGCTCTCTTCAGCAGCTGGTGGACGACGGTTCTCCGGTTAGCTTTATGTGGGTTCCTGGCCATGTCGGTATCCCTGGGAACGAAGCTGCAGATGCTGCGGCCAAGGCTGCGGTCCTCCAGCCTCGGACAGCTTCTTGTTGTGTCCCTTTATCAGATTGTAGCAGGGTCATTTGTCGGCGCATTTTATCGCTGTGGCGTGCCGATTGGGCTGCACTTACGGACAAGAAGCTTCAGGCCTTGAAACCTCTTCCCGCGGGTTGCACGTCCTCCTCACGCCCCTCTCAGCAGGAGGAGGTTGTTTTGGCCCGGTTACGAATTGGACACTGCCGGTTCAGCCATCACCATCTGCTGACGGCTGCGCCGGTGCCGTTCTGCCCATGTGGGCAATTGCTGACGGTCCGCCACATTTTAACGTCCTGTCCGGATTTTACTACACTGCGTCTTGATCTTGGCCTGCCATGTACTCTAGATGCCATTTTAGCGGATGACCCATGAGCAACTGCTCGCGTTCTTCATTTTATCAACTTGGCAAACCTATCTAAGGACATTTGATTATGCTTTTTTTTTTTAATTCTATGTCTGTCAGTCTGTCTTTTATCGTGTTTTCCCTTTTAGTTGCTGTTTTAAACTTGTGCCTCGCGGTGCATTCCTAACGTAGTCTGGGCGCTAATGACCATTGACGTTGTGCACCCTAAAACCATAAAAAAGAAAAAAAGAGTTCTCACAGTCTTCTTTCTTCTCCTTTCCCGCTGTGTTACAACAAATTTGTTACTGGTGTAATAAAAAATACACACCAGGCATTAAGTCAAAAGGTAGCAAGAAGAGAAAGCTGGAAACTTTAAAAAAGTGACAAACCTTGTTAATATGTCTATTCCAGTAGTATTGCTACAGAACTGAAACACTTTCAGTATCAGTGCAGCAAACTGCGATGTGAAGAGAGCAGATTGTGGAAAGGATCAGTTTGCATGATTGGTTGTCTTATATTACTGTGTTGTGAATAATTTTCTAGTTTTGACTTTATTCATTCATACATAAATACAACAACTATAAAGACGAATTACATCTTTGTTTTTCTTCTGTTTGTTCTTATAGCACTTGACCAATTGCATTGAAGCTGATAAGCTTCAATGAGTTGAGCTCATGCCTTCAAAAGTTTGTCAGGATAACAATGTGTAGGTACATCGTGAAAGACCTCTGGGATGTGGTAAAGTTAGAATTTATTAAAGAACAAAAAAATGAAACAGCGATTATGACAGAAGCAATGATTATGTACGTCAGCAAAGCCATTAATTATGAGTGGTCAGTAAGGAGCAGACAAATGAACAAAAAACATCATTCACTTTTCTTTGTAAATTTTTCTGTTTCAATCCCTTATATGCAGGATTGCTTCAATGTTTTGCTCGAAGTAAGATGTGCAATGAGTGCTTTGTATTATATGTGATTCTGAATAAGAGAAGACTTAATAACAGCATTAACTACTTTAATTGAAGTGAAGTGGAGCAAAGCTGGGAGGATTTCCTTCATCTTGAAAGGCACTGGTGTCCTTGCAGTCAGCTGCCTGCATCTACAATTGAAATGAAATGTCAGAGGAAGTACACGGTCCTATTTTGTAAGATAAACAGAAGTATAAGATCTTTCATAAGATGACATAATGAAAATAAATAAATAAAAAAAGGGAGCAAGGTAAAGTGAAGGAAGACTAGCACAATTTCATACACATTGATCATTTACTAATAATGCAAATTGTACTATCGATTAATTTTATTCCATTTCTATTATTGTTATAATAAAACTGGTGAGATAAGTGCCACTACTTCAGTCCACCAGTTGTAAGTAGGGTTTGTTAACTATTGTTATAGAAAGAGACTGCTATGACGTTTGTTGTTGTTGTTGTTGTTGTTGTGGTCTTCAGTCCTGAGACTGGTTTGATGCAGCTCTCCATGCCACTCTATCCTGTGCAAGATTCTTCATGTCCCAGTACCTACTGTAACCTACATCCTTCTGAATCTGCTTAGTGTACTCATCTCTTGGTCTCCCTCTACGATTTTTACCCTCCACACTGCCTTCCAATACTAAATTAGTGATCCCTCAATGTCTCAGAACAGGTCCTACCAACCGATCCCTTCTTCTAGTCAAGTTGTGCCACAAGCTCCACTTCTCCCCAATCCTATTCAATACCTCCTCATTAGTTACGTGATCTGCCCATCTAATCTTCAGCATTCTTCTGTAGCACCACATTTCGAAAGCTTCTATTCTCTTCTTGTCTAAGCTATTCATCGTCCATGTTTCACTTCCATACATGGCTACACTCCATACAAATACTTTCAGAAACGAATTCCTGACACTTAAATCTATACTTGATGTTATCAAATTTCTCTTCTTCAGAAACGCTTTCCTTGCCATTGCCAGTCTACATTTTATATCTTCTCTACTTTGACCATCATCAGTTATTTTGCTTCCCAAATAGCAAAACTCCTTTACTACTTCTTTAAGTGTCTCATTTCCTAATCTAATTCCCTCAGCATCACCCGACTTAATTCGACTACATTCCATTATCTTGTTTTGATTTTGTTGATGTTCATCTTATACCCTCCTTTCAAGACACTGTCCATTCTATTCAACTGCTCTTCAAAGCCCTTTGCTGTCTCTGACAGAATTACAATGTCATCGGCGAACCTCAAAGCCTTTCGCTCCCGGTATTTTACCCCTGCCACCTTCAGAATGTGGAAGAGAGTATTCCAGTCAACATCGTCAAAAGCCTTCTCTAAGTCTACAAATGCTAGAAACGTACGTTTGCCTTTTTTAATCTTTCTTCTAAGATGTCATAGGGTCAGTATTGCCTCATGTGTTCCAACATTTCTACGGAATCCAAACTGATCTTCCCCGAGGTCGGCTTCTACTAGGTTTTTCCATTCGACCGTAAAGAATTTGCGTTAGTATTTTGCAGCAGTGACTTATTAAACTGATAGTTCAGTAATTTTACATCTGTCAACACCTGCTTTCTTTGGGATTGGAATTATTACATTCTTCTTGAAATCTGAGGGTATTTCACCTGTCTCATACATCTTGCTCACCAAATGGTAGAGTTTTGTCAGGACTGGACCTCCCAAGGCTGTCAGTAGTTGTAATGGAATATTGTCTACTCCCGGGGCCTTGTTTCGACTCTGGTCTTTCAGTGCTCTGTCAAACTCTTCACGCAGTATCATATCTCCCATTTCATCTTCATCTACATCCTCTTCCATTTCCATAATACTGTCCTGAAGTACATTGCCCTTGTAAAGACCCTCTATATACTCCTTCCACCTTTCTGCTTTCCCTTCTTTGGATAGAACTGGGTTTCCATCTGAGCTCTTGATATTCATACAAGTGGTTCTCTTTTCGCCAAAGTTCTCTTTAATTTTCCTGTAGGCAGTATCTATCCTACCCCCAGTGAGATCAGCCTCTACATCCTTAAATTTGTCCTCTAGCCATGTCTGCT
The DNA here is from genome assembly GCF_023864275.1 of Schistocerca cancellata. NCBI lineage: Eukaryota > Metazoa > Arthropoda > Insecta > Orthoptera > Acrididae > Schistocerca > Schistocerca cancellata. The sequence goes on along the minus strand of NC_064635.1, from coordinate 157,399,987 downwards.
TAGCCATTTTGCACTTCCTGTCAATCTCATTTTTGAGATGTTTGTTTTCCCTTTTGCCTGCTTCATTTACTGCATTTTTGTATTTTCTCCTTTCATCAATTAAATTCAATATTTCTTCTGTTACCCAGTGATTTCTGCTAGCCCTCGTCTTTCTACCTACTTGATCCTCTGCTGCCTTCACTACTTCATCCCTCAAAGCTACCCATTCTTCTTCTACTGTATTTCTTTCCCGCATTCCTGTCAATTTTTCCCTTATGCTCTCCCTGAAACTCTGTACAACCTCTGGTTCTTTCAGTTTATCCAGGTCCCATCTCCTTAAATTCCCACCTTTTTGCTGTTTCTTCCATTTTAATCTACAGTTCATAACTAATAGATTGTGGTCAGAGTCCACATCTGGCCCTGGAAATGTCTTACAATTTAAAACCTGGTTCCTAAATCTCTGTCTTACCATTATATAATCTATCTGAAACCTGTCAGTATCTCCAGGCTTCTTCAATGTATGATATTGTTATTAGTCATAAAGACTAATCATATGTATTTTCTGTTTACATCAATCACAATGGGGAGCAAGTAAAGCAAGAAGGAAGAAAATTTTAAAAAGAAATAAGAATTGGACCCAGGTTATGTAAAATTTTCCATAGTAAGCTATTTTGTTCGATGCAGCAAAGATAGGATGGCTTTCCATGTTGCATCTATACTTGGTAGCATCTCTTTTGATGTAGATACATAGCTTTTCCTTATTATTCCCTTCATTGAATTTTACTGTGCAAAATGTACTGGAATTTTCCAGTGTGATACACATTGTCAGTAAAACATTAATAATTGCAACGCAATAGTTTGCATATCATAATAGATGTAAAACAGGCTTTGACATTTTGTAAATTACAATTAAGTGTGATGTAATACAATGAAACAAGAACAAAAACAAGTATTTGCGAGTCACAGTCTCGCAGAAGTTAAATAACTTAGCCAAGAATTTTCACACTTAAATTGACAAAATATTGAATGATACAAAAGACAAGCAAAGCTTAAAGTACTTTATGAAGTTAAGGATAACATTACGGATTTACAACAGAAGATGGATTCTTTTAATGACCATCATGGCTAGTAGAGCAACAGATAAAGAAAATCGCAGATGTGAAGACAGATATCGAAGCAACACAAAATGAGTTGTGTTCGATAGTAAAAAAGTTTGCCATGTTGTTAAACAAAATAAACAACTATGAAGATGTACCTCTAACTTTGAACATTCTTAACTACTCGTAATAATGGGGTTGTTCGTAGTTACTGATGATGTGTCACAGTCGATGTCCTGAGTACATTGACAGTCACTGTAAATTAACTACTGGAGAGTTAATTAAGTTCAAGCTTGTGTTAAGTTTCATCATTTTTATTATACTTTCAAAACAAAATCAAAGTATTACTGCATTAGCCTACAATACAAAAGGAGCAGCTACATGCTATGAATAAAGGGTCATGAGCTTTCAATTTTAGTCTACATTGATACCCTTTTAGTCTCCCTGGTTTTATATCAAATATGTCATTATAATCCCACAAAACAATTTCAAGCTCTCTTCTGTTCTCTGCATTAAGGCTTTGTTTCAGATACCTTTTTAGCTACTAATTTACAGGAATAATTAACACTACCCTCATCAATCCCAAATTCTTCCCCTTCCTCACAATAACCATCACTGTTAGTCTCTTGCATTCCTCTAATCGGACTACTTAGACCATGATCTTCCAATACAATACTCATTTCACCGTGAATTCCACTTTTTGGTTCTACAAATGTTATTTTCATGTCACCCCTGATAAAATTTACTTTAGCCTCAACAATCCAGTTCATACCTGGTATCAAGTTTTCTTTCAAATCATCAATTACTAAGCATCCTTGTATAATTTGTACATCATTAATCTTAAATTGAATTAAGACTTGTCTAGTAATCAACTTACTGCTTTTTTCTGTTGCTCCGTTTCATTCTTACTCCTATTACTGGAAATTCTGTAAAATTTTTATTATTTTTGATTCTGCCTCTTAGCTTTCTCGATATTCCTGTAATTGGGCTGCCTGTATCCAGAAGACAGATTCTTATCCAATAATTAATCTGTACTAGAATATATGGACTACCAAATTCTTTACTCATTTCATTGACCCCACTTTCAAATAACAAATCCTATTCTATGTCCTGAAAACTCGTCCCTTTATTTCCGTCACTAGCTTTTATTACAGATTCTACACATTTACTAATCCTATTACCACCTGGAGACTGTTCCATATTTTTCATGGCAGTTTTATCATCTGAGTACACACTTCGACAAATTTCACTTAAGACCTTACACTTTCGATCACCTTACTGACGTTTGTTACTATAGTCATTGACTACACTTAGTACTCTATCACTAATTAGATCTTCTTTTCCGTTTTCACAAACACATTCAGACACATCATCACTAACATCAACTGGTAACATTAATCAATCAGGCACTGCTCTACTGGTTTCTAACTCATTACTCGAACACACCTCTGAATTTGCAGAATCATTCAGCATCAAATCATCAACTTTAACTTCTACATATACCATCCCAACTAATTCTATAAGTAATATATCATCATCATTATCGCCCTGGGTAGACAAGTAAGGCACATACCCCCTGGTAAAGGCCAGGCCCAGGGAGGGGTGATTGCCTGAGCTGACACCTTCCGACCATGCCGATTGGTCCCTCCATCCGTTTCTCGGGAGGTGTGACCTAAGGTGTAAACATTCACCTAAGGCGGGAGTGCCCTCTGAGAGGGTCCCTACAAGGAAGGAGCACACCATTGGAGACACTGGCAATCATGGGGGATTCCTCCACAATGGATTCCTCTTCTTCTTCTCTCTTGACTTCTGCTCAAAAACGGAAACTTGATCAGCCACCAGTGACAAAAGTACTACTGCCTGCCCCAAAGTTCCTTGTAGTTTCTCGATCTGAAGACGGAAAGGATTTTTCATCTGTAAACCCTTTCGTTATCCAGAAGGACGTAGATGCCATAGACGGATCTGTCAAGTCTTGTACCAGGATGCGTAATGGTACCTTGTTGTTACAAACTGAGAGCGCCTTTCAGGCACAAAAACTGCTTTGGGCCACACTCCTGTACACGTTCCCTGTCCGGGTGGAGGCTCACCGCACTTTGAATTCGTCACATGGTGTGGTATATACTAGATCACTCGACGGATTGACTGACGAGGAGATTCAGTCTTTCCTCGCTTAGCAGGGCATGACGGCTGTCCATAGGGTCATGAAAAAAGGTCATCAATGACCTTGTACCGACCCGGACGATTTTCTTGACCTTTGATAGTGTTCAGCTGTTGTCGCGCATCAAAGTGGGCTATGAAGTTATTTATGTTCGCCCCTATGTCCCAACACCTACGCGCTGCTACCAGTGTCAGCATTTTAATCACACTCGCCAGTCTTGTTCTAATGTGGCTCAATGGGTCACTTGTGTCAGGGACGCCCATGAGGGTGACTGTCCACCTCCGTCTCCACGTTGCGTGAACTGTCAGGGTGACGATGCAGCGTCCTCCCATGACTGTCCCATCTACAAGGATGAACACTGTATACAGGAAGTTCGGGTCAAAGAGAAAGTGTCCACCTCGACTGCTCGCAAGCTATATGCTAGTAGGAAGCCCACGCTGCTCCCAGTGGGGAAATACAATACTGTCCTCGCCTCTCCTTGGACTACCAGGGAGGTGGTGATGCAGACATGCGATCTGACCTTCAGCACTACAGTCGTCCGTTCGGTAGTGCTAGGACATCTCCTATTCCTCCCATCACCCATAAGACACAAGCACCTTCATCAGCTTCTGCCAAGACTAAGACCCAGAAGTCAGATGCACGGGCCTTCAAGAAGGAACCATCCCATGTATACTTCCTATGTACCTCGAACTCCCAACCATCAACCAGTACTTCCACTAAACGACCTTCCAAGAAGGCTCATAGGAAGCAAATTTCTCCTTCTCTGCCACGGCGCGTTTCTTCTCTTGCGCCACCTAGCCATTGCCGCCCCAGGCCGTCATCTGTTTCGCTTGGCCGCACTGCTGGTACCTGAACATCTGACCGTTCAGTGGCGGAGGGAGCTCCCCCTCCCTGCTATCTTAACAAGATGGCCGACGAACCTATTGAACCAATGGGCGATGACTCTCTACTATTGATAGCAGCGGTAGTGCTCGCTAGAAGTCAGGCCCTCAGTGACCTTCGAGGTGACCCCTTCTTGCTTCTCCTTTTTCTTTTTCTTCTCATGATGGCACTTCTTCATTGGAACATTCGCAGCATAGACACCTGTTGGAGGGCAGTCATTCTCCACACCCTCCATACATGGGGCCTTTTTCATGGATCGACAGTTCAGGGTACATGTGGGTCCTGTCCTGTCCGGTGCCTTTCGCCAGGAGAATGGGGTGCCATAGGGCTCAGTTTTGAGTGCCGCTCTCTTCGCCATAGCGATTAATCCAATAATGGATTGCCTTCCAGCTGATGTATCAGGCTCCCTTTTCATAGACGATTTTACCATCTACTGCAGCACGCAGCGTACTTGTTTCCTGGAGCGCTGTCTTCAGCATTGTCTTGCCCATCTTTACTCCTGGAGTGTCGCCAATGGCTTCCATTTTTCTGCCAAAAAGACGGTTTGTATTAACGTCTGGTGCTACAAACAGTTTCTCCCACTGCCCCTACATCTCGGTCCCGTTGCTCTCCCATTCATGGAGACAGCAAAATTTTTTAGATCTTACATTTGACAGGAAACTTAGCTGGTCTCCACGTGTGTCGTATTTGGCTGCCCGTTGTACCCGTTCTCTAAATGTCCTCCATGTTCTCAGCGGTATGTCGTGGGGAGCAGATCGAATCATCCTACTTCGCCTATATCGGTCAATCGTCAGCTCAAAGCTGGATTATGGGAGCTTTGTATACTCCTCTGGATGGCCATCCATCTTACGCCACTTCAACTGTATACAACATCGGGGTTTACGTCTTGCGATTGGAGTGTTCTACACTAGTCCTGTCAAGAGTCTTCATGCTGAAGCGAGTGAATTGCCACTAACCAACCGGTGCGATATACTGCTTTGTCGGTATGCCTGCTGGCTATTGTCAATGCCCGACCACCCGTCTTATCATTCCTATTTTGACGACTCTCTCGACCATCAATACAGGTTGCATGTCTCTGCCCTGCTACCCCCTGGAGTTCGCTTTCGTCGCCTCCTTCAGCACCTTGATTTTTCACTCCCTGCAACCTTTCGAGTGGGCGAGAGCCAAACGCCACCTTGGCTCCAGGCTCAGGTTTGCATTCACCTTGACCTTAGCTCACTTCCAAAGGAGGTTACCCCAGCTTCGGTATACCACTCCCGGTTTGTCAAACTTCATTCGAAGTTCTTTAATATGATCTTCATTTATACAGATGGCTCTAAGACCAATGACAGTGTTGGGGTGTTCTTTTATTGTCGGGGCACACAGTTACAAATACCGGCTCCATGGCCATTGTTCGTTCTTCACAGCTGAGCTATTTGCCGTCCACCAAGCTGGTCTTTACATCTGCCGCCATCAACTTTCTGCTTATGTCATATGCTCTGATTCCCTGAGCGCCATCCAGAGCCTCAGTGATCCGTATCCGGTTCACCCTTTCGTGCACCGGATCCAACGCTCTCTTCAGCAGCTGGCGGATGACGGTTCTCCGGTTACCTTTATGTGGGTTCCTGGATATGTCGGCATCCCTGGGAATGAAGCTGCAGACACCGTGACCAAGGCTGCTGTCCTCCAGCCTCTGACAGCTTCTTGTTGTGTCCCTTCCTCAGATTGTAGCAGGGTCATTCATCAACGCATTTTATTGCTGTGGCATGGCGATTGGGCTACACTTACAGACAACAAGCTTCGGGCCTTGAAACCTCTTCCCACGGCTTGGACGACCTCTTCACGCCCTTCTTGGTGGGAGGAGGTTGTTTTGGTCCAGTTACAAATTGGACACTGCCGGCTGAGCCATCGCCATCTGCTAACGGTTGCGCCGGCGCCGTTCTGCCCATGTGGGCAATTGCTGATGGTACGCCACAGTTTAACGTCCTGTCCGAATTTTAATACACTGCGCATTGATCTTGGCCTGCCATGTAGTCTGGATGCCATTTTAGCGGATGACCCAGGAGCAGCTGTTCGCGTTCTTCATTTTATCCACTTGACAAACCTGTCTATGGACATTTGATTATGCTATTTTTAGTCCTATGCCTGTTAATGTCTTTTATAGTGTTGTCCCTTTTAGTTGCTGTTTTAACCTTGTGCCTCGCGGTGCATTCCTAACTTAGTCTGGGCGCTAATGACCACTGTAGTTGTGCGCCCTAAAACCACACAAAAAAAAAAACAATCCTAATTTTCCTGCCTATTATCTACTGCAATTTCATCTGGAAATACTCTGTCATTCTCATTTCCATTACCAAGAAGATGAACATCAGCTTCCACACATACAGCACATTTCAGTCACTCAACATTCTCACTAAACCAAACTCATTGGATCTGTTCTCATCACTATCAGCAACTACTACTGCCCCCCCAGGGGGTCCACAACTCTTTTGTGGATACGTGCGTAGTGAGCACGGGACCCCGAGCTAATGTGGCCTTCCTTCCTTTCCGGGCTGCATACCTTCCCATTCCGCATCCTTCCCCATCCCTATCTTCGCCCCTCCTCCCCTCACCTCTGGCTCCTTCCTTCCCTTTCTCCCCATCTGGGAGTATGGTTTGTGCCTACGTCCGGAGACGGACGCTCGTAAATGTACTGCATTCTTTGCCTTCCTTGCTTTTATGTCTTCTTCCTTCCTTTGTCCTTCTCTGTCTTCTTCCTTCCTTTGTCCTCTTTTCCTTACCTCTTCTCTTTCCCTTTTCTACGCTGCGGCGTTTGAGACCTCTCTTCCTTCCTTTCCCTTTCTCTTTCTTCCTCCCTGTGCGTGTCTGAAGGCCGACCCACGCCTTTTGTGTGTAGCCGGTGACGGGGTAACGCGTAATTCCCCGCCCCGGGTAGACAGGTAGGACACGTACGTACCCCCTGGTAACGGCCAGGCCCAGGGAGGGGTGATTACCCGAGCTGATTCTTTCCGAAAGTGCCGATTGGTCCCTCCGTCCGTTTGTCGGGAGGTGTGACCTGAGGTGTGAACAATCACCTAAGGCGGGAGTGCCCTCAGAGAGGGCCCCCACAAGGGAGGAGCGCGCCATCGGAGACGCCGGTAATCATGGGGGATTCTTCCGCAATGGTTTCCTCACCTTCCACTAAGTCTGCTCCCAAACGTAAGTATACTGAGTCTCAGCCACAGACGATTCTTCCATCGTTGCCACAGTTCCTTGTTGTTTCTCGGACTGATGAAGGTCACGACTTCTCCACGGTCAACCCTTTCATTATTCAGAAAGGTGTCGACGCAATTGCAGGTCCTGTAAAGTCTTGTTCCAGATTACGGAATGGCACCCTGTTGTTAGAAACACACAGTGCCCTCCAGGCACAAAAATTGCTGCGTACTTCTCTGCTCCACACCTTCCCTGTCCGGGTGGAACCGCACCGTACCTTAAATTCCTCGCGTGGAGTCGTTTATACACGCTCCCTCGATGGATTGTCTGACGAAGACATTCAGCACTATCTGTCTGACCAGGGCGTAACGGCAGTCCATAGAGTAATGAAACGGGTTGACACGAACATCATTCCAACCCGCACTGTCTTCTTGACATTTGACACAGTTCAACTCCCATCGAAAATCAAAGCGGGCTATGAGATAATTTCCGTTCGCCTTTACGTCCCAAACCCTACGCGTTGCTATCGATGTCAGCGGTTCAATCACACCAGCCAGTCCTGTTCCAATCCAGCCAAATGTGTTACGTGTGGCAAGGATGCCCATGAGGGTGCTTGTCCACCTCCATCCCCTCGCTGCATCAACTGTATGGGTGACCACGCGGCTTCCTCTCGAGATTGCCCCGTTTTTAAGGACGAGAAGCTCATCCAGGAAATAAGGGTGAAGGAAAAGGTGTCGACCTTTGCTGCTCGAAAATTATTCGCCAGTCGCAAGCCCACCGTGCCTCAGACAGGAAAATACAGCACTGTCCTTGCTTCTCCTCGGCCAACAAAGGAGGCGGCCACGCAGACTTGCGACCTCACCTTTAGTACCACGGTCGTCAAATCGGCCAGCGCAAAGATCGCTCGTTCAACCTCACCACTTTCACCTGCCCACTCTATGGCTCACCCTTCGTCGGGTTCTGCTACATCTCGAGCCCAAAAGTCGGACGCCAAGTCTTCGAAAAAAGAGCATACTCGTGAAGAGTTTTTACGTACCGCAACTTCACAACCATCGGTTCCTTCTTCATCTAAACCACATTCTTCCAAGAAGGCTACAAAGAAACCCAGTTCCTCTCCTTCTCCACCAAGGCGTGCCCCCTCTACAGCACCACCTGGCGGAAATCGCCCTCGGCCATCTTCTGTGTCGCCGAGGCGCACTGCTGGTGGCCGGTCAACCGGCCGATCGCTGGTGGCAGGGACTGCTCCTGACCAACCTATGGATCAGGATCTTCTGCCTTCGGCTGAATGCCATTCCATGCTGTCGGTTGCTAGTTCCGAGCAGTCTTTGAGTTGACAGCAACTTTGGTCACATTCCTCCATTTTCTTTTCACCCCATGTCCATTATCCACTGGAATATCCGCGGCATTCGAGCCAATCGGGATGAATTGTCGGTCCTCTTACGCTCCTACTCGCCGGTCATCTTCTGTCTTCAGGGAACAAAGCTGCGTCCCCATGACCGCTTTGTTCTCCCTCACTTTCAGTCCGTCCGATATGACCTCCCCTCTGTTGAAGGCACTCCAGCCCATGGAGGACTCATGATTCTTCTCCATGATACTCTCCATTATCACCCAATCCCCTTAAACAGTTCCTTCCAAGCTGTCGCCGTCCGTCTTTCCCTTTCTGGATACACGTTCTCTCTTTGTACTGTATACATTCCATCATCCACACCAATGGCACGAGCTGATCTCCTTCATCTTCTTGGTCAGCTTACATCCCCCTATTTGCTGGTTGGGGACTTCAATGCCCACCACCCGCTTTGGGGGTCTCCTCATCCTTGTCCACGTGGCTCTCTATTGCTAGACGTCTTCCACCAAGCGGATCTAGTTTGCCTCAACACTGGGGTCCCCACATTTTTGTCTGCCTCCACGACAAATTTATCTCATTTGGACCTTGCGGTCGGTACTGTTCCGCTAGCTCGGCGCTTCGAATGGTTCGCCCTTGATGATACACACTCGAGTGACCACTTTCCATGTGTCCTGAGACTGCAGTCTCCACTGCCATATATGCGCTCGCGACGCTGGAAATTTGCCCAAGCCGATTGGACACTTTTTTCGTCTCTCGCGACATTCGATGACCGTCGCTTTCCCAGCATCGACGATGAGGTCACACATATTACCGACGTTATTCTTACAGCTGCGGAACGTTCAATACCACGCACCTCCGAATTGCCCCGGTGCCCCCCAGTTCCTTGGTGGAACGAGGCATGCCGTGACGCACTACGTGAGCGGCGACGTGCTCTACGCAATTTCCATCACCATCCTACTTTGGCCAACTGTATCCGCTATAGGCAGCTCCGTGCGCGATGCCGTCGCGTCATCCGCGATAGCAAGAAGGCAAGCTGGAAATTCTTTATTAGCTCATTTAACACCTTCACTCCCTCCTCGGAAGTTTGGAGTCGGCTTCGACGGTTCTCAGGCGCGCCTAGTTTCTCCCCGGTCTCTGGGCTCACTGTCGCGCATGATACCTTAGTGGACCCCGTCGCAATTTGTAACTCATTGGGTCAGCACTTTGCTGAGATTTCGAGCTCTTCAAATTACCCGCCAGCGTTTCTCCCGAAGAAACGTGCAGCAGAAGTGCGACATCTTGCTTTCTCCTCTCCAAATCACGAAAGCTACAATACTGTTTTCTCCATGCGGGAACTCCAACATGCCCTCTCTTCTTCTCGCTCCTCCGCCCCAGGACCGGATGGAATCCATGTCCAGATGTTGCTGCATTTATCAACCCATAGTCTGCGTTACCTCCTTCGCCTTTATAATCGAATTTGGACCGACAGTACCTTTCCCAGACGGTGGCGGGAAGCTATTGTCGTTCCCGTTCCGAAACCTGGAAAGGACAAACATCTCCCCTCTAGCTATCGTCCCATTTCTCTCACGAGTAGTGTCTGTAAGGTTTTGGAGCGTATGGTGAATTACCGTTTAGCTTGGTGGCTGGAATCCCGCAGTCTTTTAACACCTGCCCAATGCGGATTCCAAAAGCATCGTTCTGCAGTTGACCATCTTGTTGCTCTCTCCACTTACATCATGAACAATTATCTCCGGAAACGCCAAACGGTAGCAATATTTTTTGATCTGGAGAGAGCATACGATACCTGTTGGAGGACAGGCATCCTCCGCACACTGTTCTCTTGGGGCTTTCGAGGCCGGCTGCCCCTTTTTCTTCGCGAATTTATGGCAGAGCGCACATTTAGGGTGCGGGTGAACACTACTCTCTCCCGTACTTTCTCCCAAGAAAACGGGGTACCCCAGGGTTCCGTGCTGAGTGTTGTACTGTTTGCCATCGCCATAAATCCAATTATGGATTGTCTCCCTCATGATGTCTCGGGCTCCCTCTTTGTGGACGATTTTGCGATCTACTACAGCGCTCAACGGACCAGCCTTCTTGAACGACGTCTTCAAGGATGTCTCGATCGCCTCCACTCGTGGAGCATCGAAACTGGCTTCCGTTTCTCACCCAGTAAGACCGTTTGTGTCAATTTTTGGCGACGTAAGGAGTTTCTTCCGCCCTCCTTACATCTAGGTCCTGTCAACCTTCCGTTTTCAGACGTCGCTAAATTCTTGGGTCTTATGTTTGACAGAAAACTATGCTGGTCCTCCCACGTTTCCTATCCTTCGGCTCGCTGTCTGCGATCGCTTAACACCCTCCGTGTCCTGAATGGTACCTCCTGGGGAGCGGACAGAGTGGTCCTTCTCCGCCTCTATCGCGCCTTAGTGCGCTCGAAATTGGATTATGGAAGCATAGTCTACTCCTCTGCTCGGCCGTCTATTCTTCGGCGTCTCGATTCTATCCACCACCGTGGATTACGTTTAGTGTCTGGAGCTTTTTACACTAGCCCTGTGGAAAGCCTTTATGCTGAGACTGCTGAACCTCCGCTGTCCAATCGGCGAGCAGTCCTCCTGAGTCGTTATGCTAGCCATCTGTCTTCCATGCCTGCTAATCCAGCCCACGACCTTTTTTTCGACGCCTCCTTTGATGTAGGGTATGCAGGCCGCTCCTCCTCCCTACTACCCCCGGGAGTCCACTTCCGTCAACTGCTCCATTCTCTTTCCTTCCGCTTTCCTAAAACCTTCTTGACAACTTGGGGTACAGCACCGCCTTGGCTCCGTCCCCGGATCTGCCTGCTCCGTGACCTTTGTCAATTTCCCAAGGATGGTACCCCTACACTTATTTATCATCAGGCATTTGCTGCTCTATGTGCACAAATGACGGACGCCACATTTATTTACACCGACGGCTCGAAAACATCGTTAGGTGTAGGGAGTGCCTATATTGTTGGCGACACCCCAAATCGCTTTCGGCTTCCCGACCAATGTTCGGTTTATACTGCGGAGCTTTACGCTGTTCTCCAGGCTGTGCACTACATCCGCCGCCATCAGCGGATACAGTACGTTATCTACTCAGATTCTCTCAGCTCTCTCCTCAGTCTCCAAGCTCTTTACCCTGTGCACCCTCTGGTCCACCGGATTCAGGACTGTCTGCGCTTGCTCCACCTGGGGGGCGTCTCGGTGGTGTTCCTCTGGCTCCCGGGACACGCTGGTATCTGTGGGAATGAGGCGGCCGATATAGCGGCCAAGACTGCAGTCTCTCTTCCTCGGCCAGCTATTCAGTCGCTTCCCTTCACCGATATACGGAGCGGTTTATGTCGCCAAGTTGCTCATTTATGGCATGCGCATTGGTCGGCACTTCCCCGTAATAAATTGCGGGAAGTGAAAGCCCTTCCTTGCGCTTGGACCTCTTCCTCCCGAACGCGTCATCGGGAGGAGGTAATTTTAGCTAGACTCCGGATAGGGCACTGTCGTTTTAGCCATCGACATCTTTTTAGCGGCGATCCTCCCCCACTCTGTCCCCACTGCTCTCAGCTATGGACGGTAAGACACCTTTTAATTGAATGCCCCTATTTTAATCCGTTACGCTCCCGTCTACAGCTATCGCCTGATTTATCGTCGATTTTAGCAGATGACACGCGCTCAGCCGACCGCGTTCTCCAGTTTATTAGTGACAGTGAAATGACGTCAGTCATTTGAAGCTTTTTTTGGGGACAACCACCCCCTTTCTGTAGCAGATTTTTAAGCTTTCTTCTATTTTTAGTTTCTCCAATTTTCTGACTTTGTTCCCATTGCTGCTGGTTTTAAATTTCGGTTTTTTACTGTCTTAAGTCACGGGCTGGGCGCTAATGACCATAGATGTTTTGCGCCCTAAAACCACAAAAAAAAAAAAAAAAAAAAAAAAAACTACTACTGCATTACGATTATTAAGGAAATTTGTCAAAGTGTTTTCTTCTAATTCAGATTTTTTATGTTTTCGTTCATCTTTGTATTCAGATAAAAAATTTCCCCAAATTCCCTATCAAATTTAATTCTATTCACTTCAGGTTGTATTCTGGGTACAAAATTTTTGTATGTCCTGATTTGTTCTGCCCTTCCCTGTCTGAAATAACTGCAGTGTGCCTGATTGTAATTCCCATGTCTATTTGCCCCATTTCGCCAGGCTCCGAAAGGGGCAGGTCTTAGTTTACGAAATCTTTTCTTCTATTTTCAATATTGTTGCTATTGTTTACCTGATTTTGCCCCCACTGCGTATTTCTTGGTTCGAAATTCCTGTTCGCAGGTCTCTGCATATCATTCCTTTCCCCATTTCTTCTGTCATCATTTCTGAATCTGCCTTTGAAATTATCATTGAAAGCTCTGTTATTGTTACGTCTGCTATCATTAGGTCTGTCATTTCTCTCCCATGCTAAATCCAATTTATCTATATATCTAAGAAATTGTTCAATTGTATCATCAGGTCTGTAGACAAGACTCCACAGTACCCTTCTCAGCAATCTACATTTTAATGCATATATTTGGACCATTTCATTGAGTGGTTTATCAAGATGTACTAAAGTTCTTAACTGTTGTTCACAAAAGGTCTTCATATGTCCACTATCCGGTTTGAGATTTCGCCCATTCAAAAATTCCGACTTAATTCTGGCTTGTTTAGTTTCTGAGCAGAATTTGTTCGTGAAATCTCGTTCTACTTCATTAAACGACATTTCGGGTTTGATTGCTTGGTTCGCCCATGTAAAAACTTTTAAAAAAATTTAATTTTCAGATTATCGCTCATTTCATCATTGAAATTGCCTTTCATCTGGTACATGAAATCAACTGTATGTATATTGCCCTCCCCTCAAAATGTTTTTATGTTAACATTGTTCGACATTGGACTGTAACTACAGAAAGATTTCACAGCAACGGAATCTTCTATTTCTTGAAATTTAGATTTGAAGTTCGAAATTTCGTCTAAACAAGTGCCTTCATCTTTTAACTCTGCGAAATTCTCATTTGCAATTTTAGTGAAATTTTGGTCAGTTGCTGTGAACTTCTTTATGAAATCTTTGTTGAGCTTTTCCAATTTTAACACTTCTACAGTAAAAACTTTTTCGAAATTTTCGATGGAATCTAGCCTCTCTTTGAATTTTTGGTATTTCTGTTTTAAGGTAAAACAATTTTCCCTGCTATAGTCGACACATTTTTGGTATTCTCGTCTACTTTTTCTCAGCATCTCTCTAAACTCTTTTGTCTCACAAATCTGGGTTCCATACTTGTCTAATTTTTATCGATTGAATCAGCCTCTTGATCAAGAGTGATTCTATGCTTGTCAGTTGACCATTTTTGTTCATCAAAAGATTTTTCAATTGTCTTTTTCTGTTCTTCGATTGATCTTTTTGTCTTCCATAAGTTGAACTACCCTATCCAAGGCTAATACATTAGGTTCAAATCCACGAAAAGGTGAACATCCACTACTATGATCACTCTCCTCTTCGAATTCATTGTCTCGATCTACTTCATTATTATCAATAATATCTACACTGTTTTGCAATTTTCCATTACCCTCCCCATTATTCTCAACTTCCCTATTGTTGTTAACCTCCCTATTGTCCTCCATAATGACAATGCAGGCGAAAAACAATTTCAAAAAGCAAAAATACAAATAATTTTTGTACCTACAGTTCTTCCTCCTACTTGTGATTTCACATAAGTATCATTACATCCTTTATAGTGTTATTCACTTTCTTCTTTGTACTGGTCTCAAAAAATGGACTATTATTTCAACACACAGGCCAATTCCGAAACAAAATACAAGATTAGTTTACAGAATTACACTGTATCCCAGCTCCTCCACCAGTTATAACATTCTTAACTACTTGTAATAATGGGGTTGTTCATAGTTACCCATCATCTGCCGCAGTCAACGTCCTGAGTAGATTGACAGTCACCGTAAATTAACTATTGGAGAGTTAATTTAGTTCAATCCTGCGTTAAGTTTCATCATTTTTATTGTACTTTCAAAGCAAAATCAAAGTATTACTGCATTAGCCTACAATACTTAAAATACAAGAGGAACAGCTACATGCTCATTGCTCAAAAACCAAAACCAGACTGACCTACATTGCCAACATGTCTGTAACTATTTATACTTTCTTAACAAACCCAAACAATCCTCAGAATTGTTTAAAATGATTATTTGATTAATTAACAAATGAAACTCTCATCCTAAAACAAATGACACATTTCAGTGATTACCTAGATTCTTCTATATTAAACACATAAGTGAATTCTAGTCCATAAATTAATTGTAATGTGTATGAACACTTACGTATCAAATGTTAACAATACACTTGATGTATTTACTTTGGTGGTGGTGGTGGTGGTTGTTGGGATGTTTAAGGGGGACTAAACACTATATTTACTAACTACGGAAGAATCATATAATACAAAATGTTCCTACCAATTAATGGACGTCTACACATTAGTCAGTAACCGACTGTAAGTTATACATAGATGTAGTAGGAAAAGCTATTCAGAAAAAATAAAATAAAATGAAATAGTGAGCAAGGTAAACATTAACCATTAACCTATGAGCCATGGAAAGTAGGATCGGCAATCTTTTAGAAGAAAATATTACCAGATCTTGCAATATGCATGTAAATAAGCCACAGGCTAGGGAGCACACCACAACCAATGGGTACTTATCCACAAATTAAGTCCTATAGCAGATACCTGTGACACTTGTATAGTGCAAAATGTAAACTTAACCACAACTCCAACACCTGAGCAATCACCAGCCAGAATTACAGGTAACTACAATAACAACATAAATATGACCGAAAATGCCACATGTCTATCAACAATTTTTGCAGATGATGGTTTGCTGAGACATGAACAGTTTCCTACATTCACTACCAAAGGTAAAAGAAAGAATCAGGTAGTATTTCTCAGGGTTTTCTGTCATGTATTTCCATGCAACTGGACAGAAGCACAGAAAATCAGATTTGTTGTGGGGTATACATGAGGTTATGTGCTTTCATGGGCAACTGAAATGGCCAAACGTTGCAGCACTTGCATGCAATTTGAATAAGCTTTCCTTGACAAATACTGGTCCGAGGCAGTACAAGACAGACTCGGACACGAGGTTTTCAACCCTGCATGATTCATTGGCAAACAAGGTAGTCTACACAAATACTTTGAACAATACCTGAGCAAGACGCACTACTGGATGAACCCAATATCACAGGTAGCCACATTAAAAATTCTGAAGTCGTTCACCATGGCACATTAGAGAAAAATTAGTCACAATGCCAGAGCACGACACTGCATATTTTCTATCAGTGCTTGATTCTATCGACTTAATATATCAAGGAAGACCTGTTCTGAATAGAGCAACAGAAAATCGGGCACAACAGCATAGCTTACATAAATCAGGCCATGGAACATGATCTAAACACATAGCAGTGATGGTACGCATAACAGTACAGTTACATACCCAGAAGTAATGAATACGGAAATGGAAAATACAAAAGATTTAAAAGAATTTTTGAAAACAAGACTAAATTCAATACATGATCAAATTAAAATTCACCACCACAAGGTCATACGCTGAATACAAACAGAAACGACATGCCTTATGCTATACAACAGTCAACTTATGGACAGCTAAGTAACGGCACAGCAGTTTCTACTAGTAACACGATCACTCAAAAAGAAACGTCATGAGCAGCCAACAACACAAACTGGCACTCCAGGTAATGAAGTGAGTCACAGTAAGCTGTCGGGGAAACCCCAACAGGTCATTGTGAAGCACCAGCTATTGACTTCTGCTAAGGAAAACTACAAACTTGTTTCATAAGATTTGATGAATGAGGCGACGTCAAGGATGATCTGTATCAGCACGAGTTAGACACAATGAATAATATGCAGGAAGAACAAGTACAAGCAATTATTAAGCTGAAAATATTTAATATTGACACACAGTTAATTTTAGATACAGCTTCATATACAAACCTAATGTGAAAATCATTTTTCTGTGAATCGAAGAAGAGAGGCAAATTTCCAACCTACCCTGTCCAAAATTGCAAGGTGCGACTGTTACGGGCACTAAGAATACACTGCTGACACATCAGGCACTTATTCCATTACAAATTGAACATTTTACAGACAAGTGCAACTTCCCTATAATTAACAAGCTTATAGTTGTCATATTGGCACAGACATGTTTAGAACATACAAAACACACATTGACGTAGGTAATGGTAAGTGCCACATTTATGTAAAGGATTAGAGTTTTTGCTGTTGATTTAGTGAAAACACCTGAGGAAAGTAACAAATGTGATAGTACAATATTCATTTCCAACAGTGAATTTCACAAATTTGATCGTGAATGAGAAGCAAACACTGATGTTAGTAACGAAATGGTAGAGCAGACACTGTGTAAATCACAGATGAAATATGCAGATGTTTTCAGTAAGAAGCCTGGAGTAATCAAACACTATGCATATAAATTTGAAGTTTATCCACATGAAACATTTTGTGTAATCCTATTCCATGGGCAAAACGAGAGGCAGTAAGGGAAGAGATCAATCAGATGATTAAATGGGTAATTATATACTCTTCATTTTCACCGTATTGGAGTCCTATATTACCAGTAATTAAACCAGATGGATCTGTAAGGTTAGTCCTCGATGCTAGAGGTATCAATAAGATTTTAGTAACAGTGTGTATGGGACCAGACATCTTGGACAAATTGCTTTTAAAGTATTACAATACAAAATACTATAGTATACTTGACCTCAAGGTGTCCTACAGGCAAACAAAGCTCCACAAAGAAAGTCGAGAAGATACAGCATTTGTTTGTGGTGGCAGGAGGTATGAATTCTGTGTTCTATCTTTTGGACCGAACACCAGTGCAGGCATGTTTATATTGGCACTGGACAAGGTCTTAGAACCAGAATTGCTTAGCAATGTCACTGTTTATGTAGACAACATGCTAATAGCCACACCCACTAGGTTAGAACATATCAGGCAGACTGAACTGGTAGCTGAATGATTGGCAGATTATGGAGTAACAGCCAATTTAAGAAAGTCTAATTTTGGTAAGGAACAAGTCAAATTTTTAGGACATGTTGTCAGAACAAGCTTTATTACTTGACCTGAGAAAAACTTCATGCCATATGCAATTGTCCAGCTCCAAGGAATAAAAAACTACTAAAAGCTTATTTAGGACTAGTATCCTGGCCTTGGGAATGGGATGATAAGTGTCAGGAGGAATTTAATAACATTAAGCAGGCATTAATTTATGCAAACATTCTTAGTAACCCTTACATGGCCAATAATTTTTATCTATGCACAGATGCATCATCTCAGGGACTGGGGGCCTGCTTGTTCCAGATTTTAGAAGAAGGTGAATATTTTTTGTGGGGTACAAATACCAAAGTATGCTGTGATAAAAAGTCACTGTCATTTCTTTTAACATGTAAACAATTGTACCATAGATTAGCTACATGGTGTCTACTAGGTGGTGTCTATATTTTACAAGAATTCGGTTTCAGGATCATTTATATTAAAGGATGTTGATGCAGATGCCTAGGTTACCACAAGATTTTGAGTAATTTAGTGAATTAACAGAGCAAGATAAAGAAATTAAAAATGTTATAAAGTCAAGGTACAACACAACCATATGATTACCACAAGTCTTGTAAGCAAATGAAAATTAAACAACAGCAAGATCGCGGATGGAGTAATATCACGCAAAACCTTAAGCAAGATGAAGGTGGGAAGGTAAGTAAATGGCATTAGCAATACAAGGAGCAGATAAACAAACAAAGAACATCATTCACTTTTCTTTTTACATGATTTTATTTCACTCTCTCATATGTAGAATGATGGTTGAGATGTATTGCTCGAAGTATGGCATGCTACAAGTGTTGTGTATTAGATGTGACTCTGAACAAGAGAAGATTTAATAAGAGTATTAAGTATTTTTATTGAAGTGAAGTGGAGCCAAGTTGGGAGGATTTCCTTCACCTTGAGAGGCACTGGTGTCCTTGGAGTCAGCTGCCTGCATCTACAATTGAAATGGAAGAGAGCAAGTCCTTGGTCCTATTTCATAAGATTAACAGAAGTAACAATTTTCAGAAGACGACAAATATACATAATACAGTGATGGAAGTGAAGGAAGAATAGCACAATTTCATACACACAGTTCATTTACTAATAATGCGATTATACTATCCTTTAATTTTTTCCATATTAATTATACGTCATTTATTATTATTATTATTATTATTCTTTCCTTTCTCAGACGTTATGTCTGGTTAAAAATGGAAAGTGACGCGGACCTTGATCAAGCGTGACTTCCTATTAACTGTACGGTATATGTTACATTGCATTTAGGTACTTTTGGGTAATTGAACATGTATCAATAATTACAGATTTCTGTAGTTGTATATATACGTTTGGATGTAGCTGTATTGCGTTGGTGTACTGGTGGATATTGTGTGGTATTACTCCTGTAGTTGATAGTATGGTACAATGTCACCTTTATCCTGATGCCACATGTCCTCGATTTCCTCAGCCAGTTGGATGTATTTTTCAATTTTTTCTCCTGTTTTCTTCTGTATATTTGTTGTATTGGGTATGGATATTTCGATTAGTTGTGTTAATTTCTTCTTTTTATTGGTGAGTATGATGTCAGGTTTGTTATGTGGTGGTGTTTTATCTGTTATAATGGTTCTGTTCCAGTATAATTTGTATTCATCATTCTCCAGTACTTTTTGTAGTGCATACTTATATGTGGGAATGTGTTGTTTTATTAGTTTATGTCGTATGGCAAGTCGTTGTATTATTTTTGCTACATTGTCATGTCTTCTGTGGTATTGTGTATTTGCTAGTGTTGTACACCCACTTGTGATGTGATCTACTGTTTCTATTTATTGTTTGCAAAGTCTGCATGTATCTGTTGTGGTATTGGGATCTTTAATAATATGCTTGCTGTAATATCTGGTATTTATTGTTTGATCCTGTATTGCAATCATGAATCCTTCCTTCTCACCGTATATATTGCCTTTTCTTAGCCAGGTGTTGGATGCGTCTTGATCGATGTGTGGTTGTGTTAGATGATACGGGTGCTTGCCATGTAGTGTTTTCGTTTTCCAATTTACTTTCTTCATATCTGTTGATGTTATGTGATCTAAAGGGTTGTAGAAGTGGTTATGAAATTGCAGTGGTGTAGCCGATGTATTTACACTCCTGGAAATGGAAAAAAGAACACATTGACACCGGTGTGTCAGACCCACCATACTTGCTCCGGACACTGCGAGAGGGCTGTACAAGCAATGATCACACGCACGGCACAGCGGACACACCAGGAACCGCGGTGTTGGCGGTCAAATGGCGCTAGCTGCGCAGCATTTGTGCACCGTCGCCGTCAGTGTCAGCCAGTTTGCCGTGGCATATGGAGCTCCATCGCAGTCCTTAACGCTGGTAGCATGCCGCGACAGCGTGGACGTGAACCGTATGTGCAGTTGACGGACTTTGAGCGAGGGCGTATAGTGGGCATGCGGGAGGCCGGGTGGACGTACCGCCGAATTGCTCAACACGTGGGGCGTGAGGTCTCCACAGTACATAGATGTTGTCGCCAGTGGTCGGCGGAAGGTGCACGTGCCCGTCGACCTGGGACCGGACCGCAGCGACGCACGGATGCACGCCAAGACCGTAGGATCCTACACAGTGCCGTAGGGGACCACACCGCCACTTCCCAGCAAATTAGGGACACTGTTGCTCCTGGGGTATCGGCGAGGACCATTCGCAACCGTCTCCATGAAGCTGAGCTACGGTCCCGCACACCGTTAGGCCGTCTTCCGCTCATGCCCCAACATCGTGCAGCCCGCCTCCAGTGGTGTCGCGACAGGCGTGAATGGAGGGACGAATGGAGACGTGTCGTCTTCAGCGACGAGTCGCTTCTGCCTTGGTGCCAATGATGGTCGTATGCATGTTTGGCGCCGTGCAGGTGAGCGCCACAATCAGGACTGCATATGACCGAGGCACACAGGGCCAACACCCGGCATCATGGTGTGGGGAGCGATCTCCTACACTGGCCATACACCACTGGTGATCGTCGAGGGGACACTGACTAATGCACGGTACATCCAAACCGTCATCGAACCCATCGTTCTACCATTCCTAGACCAGCAAGGGAACTTGCTGTTCCAACAGGACAATGCACGTCCGCATGTATCCCATGCCACCCAATGTGCTCTAGAAGGTGTAAGTCAACTACCCTGGCCAGCAAGATCTCCGGATCTGTCCCCCATTGAGCATGTTTGGGACTGGATGAAGCGTCGTCTCACGCGGTCTGCACGTCCAGCACGAACGCTGGTCCAACTGAGGCGCCAGGTGGAAATGGCATGGCAAGCTGTTCCACAGGACTACATCCAGCATCTCTATGATCATCTCCATGGGAGAATAGCAGCCTGCATTGCTGCAAAAGGTGGATATACACTGTACTAGTGCCGACATTGTGCATGCTCTGTTGCCTGTGTCTATGTGCCTGTGGTTCTGTCAGTGTGATCATGTGATGTATCTGACCCCAGGAATGTGTCAATAAAGTTTCCCCTTCCTGGGACAATGAATTCACGGTGTTCTTATTTCAATTTCCAGGAGTGTATATGAGTGATTGCTTTGTGTATTTTGCTAGTTTCTGCTCGTTCTATAAAGAATTTTCTAAAATTGTCTACCTGTCCATAATATAGATTTTTTATGCCAAGAAATCCCCTTCCTCCTTCCTTTCTGCGTAATGTGAATCTTTCTGTTGCTGAATGTATGTGATGTATTCTATATTTGTGGCATTATGATCATGTAAGTGTATTGAGTGCTTCTAGGTCTGTGTTACTCCATTTCAATACTCCAAATGAGTAGGTCAATATTGGTATAGCATAAGTATTTATAGCTTTTGTCTTGTTTCTTGCTGTTAATTCTGTTTTCAGTATTTTTGTTAGTCTTTGTCTATATTTTTCTTTTAGTTCTTCTTTAATATTAGTATTATCTATTCCTATTTTTTGTCTGTATCCTAGATAATTATAGGCATCTGTTTTTTCCATCGCTTCTATGCAGTCGCTGTGGTTATCCAATATGTAATCTTCTTGTTTAGTGTGTTTTCCCTTGGCTATGCTATTTTTCTTACATTTGTCAGTGCCAGAAGCCATATTTATATCATTGCTGAATACTTCTGTTGTCTTTAGTAATTGGTTGAGTTGTTGATTTTTTGCTGCCAGTAGTTTAGATCATCCATGTATAGCAAATGTGTGATTTTGTGTTGGTATGTTCCAGTAATATTGTATCCATAATTTGTATTATTTAGCATGTTGGATAGTGGGTTCAGAGCAAGGCAGAACCAGAAAGGACTTTATGAGTCTCCTTGGTATATTCCACACTTAATCTGTATTGGCTGTGATGTGATATTATTTGAATTTGTTTGGATATTAAGTGTGGTTTTCCAATTTTTCATTACTATGTTTAGGAACTGTATCAACTTAGGATCTACTTTGTATATTTCCAATATTTATAGTAACCATGAGTGGGATACACATCAAAAGCTTTTTGGTAATCAATGTATGCATAGTGTAGCGACCTTTGTTTAGTTTTAGCTTGATATGTCACCTCTGCATCTATTATCAGTTGCTCTTTACATCCACGTGCTCCTTTGCAACAGGCTTTTTGTTCTTTATTTATAATTTTGTTCTGTGTTGTATGTGTCATTAATTTTTGTGTAATGTCTGAAGTTAGTATTTTGTATATTGTTGGTAGGCATGTTATGGGGTGATATTTAGCTGGGTTTGCTGTGTCTGCTTAATCTTTAGGTTTCAGATAAGTTATTCCATGTGTAAGTGTATCAGGGAATGTGTATGGTTCTGCAGTGTAACTGTTAAATAATTTATGATATGAATATAATAGAGGGAAACATTCCACGTGGGAAAAATATATTTAAAAACAAAGAAGATGTAACATACACACAAAATTCAAGCTTTTGCAACCAACGGTTGCTTCATCGGGAAAGAGAGAAGGAGAGGGAAAGACGAAAGGATGTGGGTTTTAAGGCAAGGTTCGGTCTTTGGTCCTCTGCTGTTCTTAATATATATTAATGACTTGCCATTCTATATTCATGAAGATGCAAAGATGGTACTTTTTGCCAATGATACAAGTATAGCTATCACATCCGACAGACAAGAATTAACTGGTGAAATTGTAAACGATGTTTTTCAGAAAATCATTAAGTGGTTCTCTGCAAATGGGCTGTCATTAAACTTTGACAAAACACAGTATATACAGTTCCACGCAGTAAATGGAATGACCCCATTAATAAATATAGACTTCGACCAGAAATCGGTAGCCAAGGTAGACTATTCAAAATTTCTAGGTGTATGCATTGATGAGGGGTTGAACGGGAAAAAACACACTGAGGATCTGCTGAAACGTTTGAGTTCAGCTACTTACGCTATTAGGATCATTGCAAATTTTGGTGATATACATCTGAGTAAATTAGCTTACCATGCCTATTTTCATTCTCTGCTTTCGTGTGGCATCATATTCTGGGGTAACTCATCATTCAGTAAAAGATGTTCATTGCACAAAAGCGTGTAATCAGAATAATTGCTGGAACTCATCCAAGATCATCGTGCAGACACTTATTTAAAGAGCTAGAAATCTTCACTGTAGCCTCACAATATATATATTCACTTATGAAATTTGTTATTAACAATCCGAACAAATTCAAAAGTAATAGCAGTGTACATGGCTACAACCATAGGAGAAAGGATGATCTTCACTACTCAAGGTTAAATCTAACTTTGGCTCAGAAGGGGATAAATTATGCTGCCACAAAAGTCTTTGGTCACTTACCTAATAGCATCAAAAGCCTGACAGATAGCCATATAGCATTTAAAAGGAAATTTAAAAAATGTCTTAATGGCAACGCCTTCTACTCATTAGATGAATTTTTGGATATAGTAAGTGGGTAATTTCCCAACAAAAAAAAAAGAAAAAAATATATATATATAGAGTGTCATGTAATATTTTGTCTAATATCTCGTATAGACACCTTTTATTAACCTGACATGTTCCACATCATTACGAAGTGTCGTATTCATGATCTATGGAACAAGTACTAATCTAATCTAATCTCTAATCTAAAAGAAACAGAGAGATTTGAGGAAGGACAAGAAAAATGGATGGTGAGTGGAAAGGAGGCATAGTGAAATAAAGTGGGAGTAAATGGATGTGAAGTCTAGGAGGTTGTTGGGATCTGAGTATGTTGGATGGTGAGGTTATGAAAAAACCATATTTGTGTTTCTTGAATAGCTTTTGTGTATTACTTGTTTATTACACATTTCTTTACAGAACAACAAGAATATTGCAAAATATTTGAGATCATCCTAAAACATTCAGGAAATGTAAAAATGTGAAATAGGGCTGTGGAATTTCCATTTGGTCATTGCCAATGGTATATACTTGCAAAAATGTGTAATATTTGTTTGGCAGTGGTATGATCTCACTCCATGACACTTCCCCAATAACTGAAAACAGAGGGATGTTCTTCACTGATCATGTAAGTAACACAAAATTATGCCATTTCAAAGGAAGTATTGTATGCTCCTATATTTTGTAGAAAATGTTCTGACTTGAGATTCAGTGGTATCATAATGGAATGATCCATCTGCCAAACCATAATCTCCACATCTCCTTTTGATTTCTCATACACTAATATTCTGCTCCTGTGCTTGGGATTGATGCTTTTCATGAACTTAACTCATTGTAACTATACATATTTTGTTTCATAATGTTGTTTCTTCAGCAGTTTCTCTGTGTCAGCTTGCTGAGTGTCTCACTTGATCCTCTTTCCTAATTTCATTTTGTTCATCTGTTTTCTCTCAGCCCATTCATTCTCTTAGGTTGTGAAACTAAACACACTTCTCACTCCTGATTTGTTTCATTTCTTCACTGCTCTGTTTCTTTCCTATCAGTTCACCACAGGCAGTATCTTCTCCACTGTTACATAACAGCATCCGGATAAATCTTAATCTTGCATAACACACTAAAATGCCACTTACTACACTGTTCACTATCTTAAACAATCCACTTCCACTTAACATTATTTCATTTTCACTTTCCCTTGATTGACCATAATAGATTTCCAAAAATACAGTAACACAGTGAGAGGATACGAGATTTTCTGTGGTGTTCTCAGTAATAATCCTGAGTAAAATTACTGGACCGATCAGAAAGTCCATTGCCATCATAGATCATAGTATATAAATGGGCAACCATCACAAACTTCATGTTAGTGAGAAGAGGGGTATCATTATTGTATCGAGAAATAAAGTTACTTCTACTTGAAATTATGGTTTATTTGGATATTCGCACCATCCATGATTATACAAGAGGGATAGAAAAAAAAAATATATGGTTCAACAATAGGAGGCCAAATGTTCTGGATGTCACAAGGGGTATAGTGCAAATTGTTTTTGAAGTGGTGTTTTGTATGTGTCCACTCTATACGCATATGCCACAATATCTATGTTATAGCTGGAAAAGACTTAGCCACACTCAAGTATCAAAGTGAAAATCACCTTGGAACAGACAGTACACAGTTAGTTATGAAGACACTGTTAGTATTCTCTTCTCTCGTGTATTCTAAATTATTCAATACACACATAGGGAGGGAACAGCATCATGAACAATGACAGTTCATCAACATCAGAGGAATTAAAAGCAGCAGACGGACATCCCAGCTTCCAGACTTGGGTACATACACTTAGGTTTACAGTTACTAATGTTTAACAGGCTGCCAGCACATGTGTGAGGTCTGACAGTGTACTCAAAACACCACAAAGAACTGGCTTAGACAGCAGGCATTTTATTCAATGCAAGAATTTAATATTGGTCCACAAAATAATATTGAGTACTAATGTTGTGTTAGATATGTTGTATGTTTATATATGTATGAGTTCACCAATAATACTGTAATCATTGGCAGACACTTTAATCACCCAATAATTAATTGGGAAAATTACAGTTTAATTAGCGGTGTGCATGATAAGATGTCCTGTGAAATTTTACTTGATGCCTTCTCTGAAACCTACTGAGAAAAGATGGTTTGGAACCCCACTCATCATGCCAATATATTGGATCTAATGGCAACAAGTAGATCTGACGCCTTTGAGGATACTCACATCAAAAATTGTATCAGTGACTGTCATGCACTTGTGTCAACAATGATTACCAAAGAACAAATAACAACTAAAACAAGCAGAAAGATTTATGTATGTCCTGTGAACTACATAAAAGATCAGAAGGAAACAGAGATTAATGCATAATAGGTGTAAAACAAAGCCTAGGGCTATAGATAGTGACATACGGAATGAAACGTAGTGTAGAGGGCAATGTGTGAAGCCTTCAGTGCCATAGCAGAATACTGACCTGTGATATTTCACAGAATCCAAAGAAATTCTGGTCATATGTAAAGGCTGTTAGTGGCAACAAAGTTAGTGTCGAGTCGCTAGTGAATGAGACAGGAACTGAAACTGAGGGAAGAAAAGCAAAAGCTGAAACACTTAACTCTGTATGCAAATGTTCCTGTACAAAGGAAATCCCAGAAGAATTACCCCATTATAATCCTAGTACCAATGAAAAGAGGAGTGAAATAAGTATTAGTGTCAGTGATGTCGAAAAAAAGCTGAAATCATTAAGAATGAACAAGAATCGTGGGCTCAATGGAATCCCTGTTGGATTCTATACTGAATTTTCAGATTATTTCCTGCGCCCCCCCCCCCCCTCCCCCCTGCTGCCACAACACCACTCTTCCAACTATAATCTATTGCAGTTCACTCAAGCAAGGAACAGTGCCCCCCCTTTTCTGGAAAAATGCACTGGACACACCCATGTACAAAAGGGCAGTAAAAGTGATCTACAATACTACCATGCAGTATCCTTGACATCTATTTGTTGTAGAATCTTGAAGCTCAAACGTAATGAGATGTCTTGAACAGGATGATCCCCTCAATGTAACCAGCATGTATTCCTGAAACATTGATCGTGTGAGACCCTACTCACACTTTCTCCAATGACGTACTAAAAGCTTTCTATCAAGGCAATCAGGTAGATGCAGTATTTGTTGACTTCTGAAAAGCATTTCACTTGGTACCACATCTATACTTATTGCCAAAAGTATCAAGTGAATTTTGTGACTGGATTGAGGACTTTTTGGTAGGGAGGACGCAGTGTGCTGATTTGGGTGGAGAGTCATCCTATGAGTATAATATCAATGATTCACTGCTGGAGTCGGCCTAAAGTTTCAAAAACTGGCTTTAAATTATTACTCCAGGGACATATTACAAATTCCTACATATTGTTCACATAGGGATTGTGAAGATAGGATTAGAATAATTACTGCACACACAGAGGCATTCAAACAGTCATTCTTCCCACACTCCGCATGTTAACGGAACAGGAAGAAATGGTATTAACTGGTAAACTGGACATATCCTCCACTGTGGACCCCATTGTGCTTTGCAGAGATGTAGGTGTAATGTACTGTTACAATATGAAATAATACTGTGATGATAAGGGCTTTGAATATTCATTTCCCTGGTGTGCAAGATATACAAGACAGACTTCAAGAAGACTACAATAATTTCAATTCTAAATAATTCAGATGCTGACAAGTGTTAATATTACTGAACTACGAGTTTAATAAGTAATTTTTGGAAAATACTGATGCGGGTTATTTACAGAAGAATAGGAAAAACTGATGGAAGCCGACCTTCAGCAAGATCAATTTGGGTTTTGGAGAAGTGTAGGAACCATGTGAGACAATACCAGCTCTACAAATTGTCTAAAAAGACAAGTTAGAGAAAGGCAAACATACATTTATAGCATTTGTGGAGTTTGAGAAAGCTTTTGATAATGTTGACTTCAATACACTCTTTGGTATTTTGAATATAACAGAGATAACATACAGAAAGTGAAAAGTTATTATAACTTGTACAGAAACCTGACTGTAGCTATGAGTCATAGGACATGAAAGAGCAGCAGTGGTTGAGAGGGGGTGAGACAGCATTGTATCCTATCCTGTATGTTGTTCAGTTTGTACACTGAGCAAGGGATATAGGGAAGCAACAAGAAATTTGGAGATGGAATTGCAGTATTGAACTTTCCATGCAGATCTTATGAACTATGAGGGTTGATCCT
This sequence comes from Schistocerca cancellata, assembly GCF_023864275.1. Taxonomy (NCBI): domain Eukaryota; kingdom Metazoa; phylum Arthropoda; class Insecta; order Orthoptera; family Acrididae; genus Schistocerca; species Schistocerca cancellata. The sequence continues at coordinate 157,372,108 of NC_064635.1, read as the reverse complement.
GAAGTAACATTCCCAAAGATCTCCAGCTGCACTGGAAGGTGCTAGGAAACAATGTCAACACTGCTGTGTGCAGCTGTATTGGCTCAGGAGCCGTCAGCAAAGGTGGTGCCCACCATTGATTCCTGCAAGTGCAATATTCATTCATAATTCGCTTATGCACATGTAAGGGACTCCATGCATGCATATTCATCATCAGTTGATGCAAGTGTATGGTGACAAGTATATGTTTGTTCAATGCATTTGAAAATAGTGCATGGAGTTTAGTGCCAGTCAGAAGGAGGTCCACAATGAAGAACAAAGTGGAAGAGCTTCAGCTTCTGAGGCAGTTATCAAGATGGTCCAACGCAAAAAGCTTCAAAACAGGAGGTTCACCATGCGTGAACCTTTTGCTGAGATTCCTGGCAGTTCTTACGGACAGTTGAAAGAGCTTTGATGTAAAAATTGGGGTATCGCAATTGTTGCCCTCGATGGGTACCATGTATTCTGACAGCAGTACTCAAGGATATATCACTTTGCTGTGATGGCCCGTTTCTTCAACAGTGTCAAGAAGATAAGGGCGGATTGTTGGACTCCATAGGCATGGAATACGAAATGTGGGTGCTTATTTCACCCCCAAAGCGAAAGAAAAATCCAAACAGTGGCATCACTCAGGGTCAACAGACGCAAAGAAGTTTAAACAAACTCCTTCTGCTGGGAAATTCATGACGACTGTCTTTTGGGATTGTAAGGGAATACTGGTGATGGATTTCAAGGAACCTGGGACAACAATCACTCATACAGTTATACTGAAACAGTAGGGAAACTCAGGCAAGCTATGCAGAACCACCAGAGAGGACAACTGGCAGAGGGTGCAATGCTGCTTCACAATAATGCCCGACCTCATGTCTCCCACCAAACCCAGGAACACAGGAACATAAGACAAACTTTGGTTGGACTTTCTTGCCCCACCCATCTTAGAGTGCAGACCATGTGCTTTGTGATTAACACTTATTCCCCAAGTTAAAGGAACATGTGGATGGCCACCACTATTGGAGTGACAATGAAGTGAAAGAAGAGGTGAAATGCCTCAGCGGGTTGGTGGCAGTGCTCTATGGCATGGGGAATCACAAATTGAAGCACCATCTACAAGAATAGAAAGAGTGGAATTTGTGTGGAAAAATAGAGCTAAAAAGTTTATTCTTTTGAACTGTGTAAATTTCTATGATAATAATCAATGTTGTCTGTTTGTAAAAATGAAGGGAACCTTACCTCTCGATCAACCCTCATTACTTCAAGGGAGTGATTGTTAAGAACATTCCCTCTCTGGCTATCTTGTATTAATGGACTACTTTCTTTGTTATTAAAGTCACCATACTGCTCAACTGATTTCTCCTTTAGCTATTGCTCATGTAGATTTAATTTTATTATCTCAGGTGTTGATTTCAGTCAGTTTACAGAGATTTTTGATCACTTTCTTGAGTACAGTATAGTGTTTCTCGCAATACAAAGTCACTCTACTTTATCATTTCAAACACTTTCCCTTGCTCATATTTTGATTCCTTTTATAATCCAGGGCTTATTTGTACCATATTCTGTCATTTCATTGGGAAAGCAGCTGCTAGAGCTTGATCGAATCCAGCATATAAATACATTCAACTCACTGGAATTGATGTCTTTCACATTATATACATCTTTCTAAAGAATCTTTTGTAAGACTGCATAGAAAGTTTCTGTTGTTTGGTCATTTATTCGAATGTTCTGTATGATACAATTTAGTATGACTAGTTGTGCATCATGGTCAGAGAGATCATTCACTATTGGATAACATTTATGTCACTGATTAAATGTTTACTTATGAAAATGTTGTATATTATTATATTGCTTTTCCGCATAATTCTGGTGGAAAGTTAACATTAAAAGTCATGTTCTGAGTGGTAAGCAATATTCTCAAATCAATCCTTTTATCTGAATGACCGGAAAAGTAATATTACTGTAATATACAAAGAGTGTCATTACAACACTGTATGAGCCTGAGTTATTTTAATTTTGAAGTCAGTCTGATTATGTTGTATTTATGTTGGAATAGCACACCTCTGTTTTCATTTTGGAGCATGAAGTAATGGAATTTTAAGAGTAAGGCTTCTTTTGCTTAGATGACTTTTTTGTGATGTCTCCCTCTGCAGTTTCTTGAGCATTCCTGTGACACTGAAATGCTGTCCAAGCAAACATGAGACAAGCACAGCAACTCTTCTCTGAATTTTTCTGCCTCTACAGTTAATTTAGGAAAAGTTCCCACAACAAGAAACAATATTCAAGTGATGGTTGAATGATGGATTTATACATGACATCTTATTCTTCCCTCTCCCATTTTCACATACGTGACATGATCTCTGTTGTAAAATTTAGAGAGAAAAACCTGTACAAGGTTATATAACTCAGGAAAATTTGGCTGGCTGACAGTTAAGAAGAATCCAGATTTTACAGGATAAATGTATCTCAACTACTCCAGTTACCTCAGGAATACATATAAATCAACTCTGAATACATGAACAAAAGTTCCTGCTACTTTCATTCAAGATTGTACATAAATTTGTTCAGATGTGGCAACACATATGCCCATTTCAATTTAGTTTTTCCTGGGTGAAAAACCTGTTGTGATTTAGGCTTAGCTGCTTCGATTCATGGCTTTCAAGATGCAATGTGAGTAAAGCACACATCAGATTTTGTGCAACTGATGGTTTCGAAAATGGTGCTTGGCACAGAGAAAGTCATTGTACCTCATGTTTATGTTCAGAATATATTCCATAACTGATATTCACCTTTACTGTTTCATTCCTGTGGTAGTTTTGATGTGGTATATGTAGGGTATAGTAACTGTAGAGCTTACAAATTTACTTCAGAGTTAATTATATGTATGTGACTAACATTATTTAAAGGTAAGACTAGTTGACGGATTTTTTGTACGTTCTGTAAATCAAAGGACATCAAAAAATTTTTTGGTAGTTTTGTGGGACTTCTGTGAACCCTTTTGTAGAGACACTACAAATGAGAATAACTCTACCAGGTATCTCCTGGATGTTTGTATTGCTCTTCAATATGGGGAGATAGTTGAAGACTTGCCTCAAATTACCTACTGTATGTTGCAATAAAATGGATGGTAATGTTTGTAAGCTTGGAAAGACTCTGTATGGTTTAAAGCACTCCCTGAAATTATGAATGTTAAATTTGACAAAGTAATAGCTGACTTAGGATCTGTGAGCAGTGATTATGAGGATTGCTTGTATTTAAGTCTGAAAAGAGCAATAAAACGTACTTGTTTAAATTGATGATCTGGTGGTAGCTTCAACTTCCCAAAGTGGAATAGATGGTTTACAGATGTTACTAAGTGATAACTTCAGAATTAAGGATTAAGGTCTGATTAGGAACTATCTGGGAACGAAAATTTTTCAAAATTTAATGAAGGGCACTGTTACTATCATGAAGTTTCCTGTCTTGATGAAGTATTAAAAGTGTTTGATATATATCAATGTAATTCTGTTTCAATTACCATGTAGCAAAGTGTGTTGAGAAAGAGAGTAATATGAAAATGAAGACATTGAGAACTGATGTAAGAAGTTAATGGGATCGTTGATGTATGTCACATTAGGTTCCACACCAGATATTTGTGTAGCAATAAGTGTTGTGATCAGGTACCAAACATAAGCTAGTCTGTGTTTATGGAATGTTTTAAAATTTGTGTTGCATTAAATTACGTGAACCATAAAATGAGCTTGTTGTGTGCCAGGGATAACAAATATACTTATACCATAATTGGTTATGTGCACTCTGACTGGGCTGGTCACAGAGGACATAGAAGTCCACAAGTGGTTAGCTTTTCATAGTTTTGCGTTGCAGAGTTTCTTGGGCATCTAAGAAACAACCTACAATGTCTCTGTCATCAACAGAATCAGAATTTTTACCCTTAAATATGGCAACTAGTGAAGGCTGTCAGCACAGTACTATGTAACACAGTGTTTCTGGCAGTCAAAGAGCTGTTGTACTGCATGAAGATAATATGCCTATAACAAGATTTTGCAAGAACCCACAGCTCCATCAAACTTAAGCATATATATGTCAAAATTTTGCTTGTGGGGGGGGAAAGCTTTTGTTAAGAAGTTGTGTTAATGTATGTTAGCACAAATGAGCAACAAGCTGATGTTCTGACACAGCCAGTAGGTGATAAAAATTTTTAGAAGTTTATATAGCCTTGCTAGGACTTACTCAAATCTTATAATTTTTGTAACACCAATTATTAACATTGAGGGAGGACATTAGCCTTACAATGTGAATATTCTTTTAAAACATTTGGTACAGACACAGTCATTAGTAAGCTTGATTTAGGGGAGAGTAGGGCACTCTGAACCACAGGGCACAATGAATCGGGTAGCATAATTTCAGTATAAGGTGGTAAATTATTTTTTCCTCTGTGCATATGCTGTCAGTACTGATCTACCGAATGCCATTTGTTTTCTGCAGGATATAGTTTCCACCATTAGTGTTGTACTGCTAATATGTTATTTTCGCGACAGTGAAGTAATTTTTGGATATGTAGATAGATTGAATTTTGTTTAGTCCTTTGTTACCAAATTTTAGAGAAAGTAAGTCATTATAACAATATCAGTACTGTATTTTAATTATATAGACCTTCAAATATTAACAATGTTCATACATAACCTCACATGAGCTTTGTTTGAAATATATACTGTTGGGGCACATTGAACCAAGCTCTCCCGGGGCACAATGAGCCATGGTTCGTTGTGCCCCAGGAATCTTTTAATTATCCAGTACAAGCACTCTGTAATTTGTTTTCTTAGCATGGGTAAAAACATAAGTGTAGTTATTTAAGGCTTTTAAATTACAGACATTCAGCAGTCCTGTTTTATATTATCAGGTTTGAAGATGGTTCGTTCATACCGCAGGAAGACAGACAGAGGTAAAACTGACCACGATGTTATGCAAGAAGCTGTACAGGATGTTCTTAATAAGGGCATGGCAGTTCGCCAAGCAACTAAATCTCATTCAGTACCTTACCCTACTCTTTGACGATATGTTCAAAACATTAAATGTGGTTCCAGTGAAAGATTAACACCAAATTATGACAATCTTAAGGTATTTTCTGTGGAGCAGGAGAAAGAATTAGTGGAGTATTTGTTGCATTCTTGTAAGATATGCTTTGGTGTTGACACTAAAACATGCAGGCACTCAGCAAGTGAGCTGGCTTTGAAAAATGGTCTGAAATGTCCTGAGAACTGGACGGAGGGAATAGCTGGTGTAGACCGGTTCTGTGGGTTCATGAAACAAAACCCCAGTTTATGTATCCAAACCCCAGAGGGCTAGAGCTTATCCAGAGCAACATCCTTTAATCGGTATACTGTTTTGCATTTCTTCAAAAACTTGAAAGACCTTTATCAGAGATACCCTACTTTCGCTGATGGTACAAGGGTTTTCAATCTGGATGAAACCATTACCTCAACTGTACTGCTTCCAAAGATAGTGGCACAAAAGAAAAGTAAACAGATTTCTCAAGCTACTAGTGGAGAATGTGGTGTCTTAGTGACCACCTGTTGCATAATCAGTTCACGTGGTACTTTCCTGCCCCCAGCAATGATATTTCCTTGAGCACATTTTAAACAACATATGGCAATTAATGCACCAACAGGCACCCTGGGATTAGCAACAAAGACTGGCTGGATGAACAGCGACCTTTTTGTGGATGTCATGAAACATTTCATCCACAAATGCAGTAGTAGCAAAGACAATCCTGCACTTCTAATTTTAGACAATCATGAAAGCCATCTGTCAATTGAGATAATAGATGTAGCAAAAGCCAATGGGGTGGTTATGCTAACTATACCTCCACATACCTTAAACAAACTGCAGCCTCTAGGTGTTGGGAACTTATTACTCAGCATTAAATTCAAAACTCCTACACAGGAAAGGCACTCCTCTCACTATTTATGATATATCTGCATGTGTCAAAATTGCTCATGACAGATCAATGACACCCACTGACATAAGTTCGCCTTTCAAGAAATGTGGAATACACTCCTGGAAATGGAAAATAGAACACATTGACACTGGTGTGTCAGACCCACCATACTTGCTCCGGACACTGCGAGAGGGCTGTACAAGCAATGATCACACGCACGGCACAGCGGACACACCAGGAACCGCGGTGTTGGCCGTCAAATGGCGCTAGCTGCGCAGCATTTGTGCACCGCCGCCGTCAGTGTCAGCCAGTTTGCTGTGGCATACGGAGCTCCATCGCAGTCTTTAACACTGGTAGCATGCCGCGACAGCGTGGACGTGAACCGTATGTGCAGTTGACGGACATTGAGCGAGGGCGTATAGTGGGCATGCGGGAGGCCGGGTGGACGTACCGCCGAATTGCTCAACACGTGGGGCGTAAGGTCTCCACAGTACATCGATGTTGTCGCCAGTGGTCGGCAGAAGGTGCACATGCCCGTCGACCTGGGACCGGACCGCAGCGACGCACGGATGCACGCCAAGACCGTAGGATCCTACGCAGTGCCGTAGGGGACCGCACCACCACTTCCCAGCAAATTAGGGACACTGTTGCTCCTGGGGTATCGGCGAGGACCATTCGCAACCATCTCCATGAAGCTGGGCTACGGTCCCGCACACCGTTAGGCCGTCTTCCGCTCACGCCCCAACATCGTGCAGCCCGCCTCCAGTGGTGTCGCGACAGGCGTGAATGGAGGGACGAATGGAGACGTGTCGTCTTCAGCGATGAGAGTCGCTTCTGCCTTGGTGCCAATGATGGTCGTATGCATGTTTGGCGCCGTGCAGGTGAGCGCCACAATCAGGACTGCATACGACCGAGGCACACAGGGCCAACACCCGGCATCATGGTGTGGGGAGCGATCTCCTACACTGGCCGTACACCACTGGTGATCGTCGAGGGGACACTGAATAGTGCACGGTACATCCAAACCGTCATCGAACCCATCGTTCTACCATTCCTAGACCGGCAAGGGAACTTGCTGTTCCAACAGGACAATGCACGTCCGCATGTATCCTGTGCCACCCAACGTGCTCTAGAAGGTGTAAGTCAACTACCCTGGCCAGCAAGATCTCCGGATCTGTCCCCCATTGAGCATGTTTGGGACTGGATGAAGTGTCGTCTCACGTGGTCTGCACGTCCAGCACGAACGCTGGTCCAACTGAGGTGCCAGGTGGAAATGGCATGGCAAGCCGTTCCACAGGACTACATCCAGCATCTCTACGATCGTCTCCATGGGAGAATAGCAGCCTGCATTGTTGCGAAAGGTGGATCTACACTGTACTAGTGCCGACATTGTGCATGCTCTGTTGCCTGTGTCTATGTGGCTGTGGTTCTGTCAGTGTGATCATGTGATGTATCTGACCCCAGGAATGTGTCAATAAAGTTTCCCCTTCCTGGGACAATGAATTCACGGTGTTCTTATTTCAATTTCCAGGAGTGTATTTCCATCTGATGAAAACATCTTCACTGACGAAGACTTTATGGGCAGCAAAGTAACAGACAGGGTCATGGAGGCAAACAGAACAACTTCAGATGTTAATTCTCTCCATCATATCAAGGATGCACCATCTGCAGGACAAGCCTCAGTCGATGCCAACCAGTCACAAGATCTGCAGCAAGCAGGACCATCTGCAGTGCTTAACACACGAACATCTATTCGCTAATGGAGTTTCACCTGAAATAATTCGAGGATTTCCAAAAGCAGAGAACAATAAATGTGAGAGAGGACAAAGATTAATTGCAACTGATACACCGGAGAAAGATTTGTTGCAAGCCACAAAACATCCCAATAAAAAGGTCAACCGGAAGCTTTATGAGCAGGAATCAGATGACGACATTAGTAAGGCGCATTATGAAGAGAGCAATACCAACGTGGATGTGTCTGATGAATCTGAGTACAACTTTGAAGACTTGGACAAATTACCAGAAACAGATGATTTCGTTTTGACCAAATTTGAACTGAAAAACAAAACACCGGTTTACTATGAGGGGAAGATTTTCAAACCGAAGCATGACGCCGGAGACATTTTTGAGAAAAAGTGAAAAAATGAGAGGGAAGTTTTATTTTCCTCAGGTAAACAATGAAGTTTTTGTTCCAGCTAGCAACACACTTTACGTGCTCCCACAACCTGCTACTGATGGTGTGACAAAGAGACAATATGATTCACGCGTGGAATATATGTAAACATTATGTTTAAAGTACATTTACACTTACTCTGTATGCTAAATAGGTTCTCTCAAGGAACCTGTTTAAAGTGGTTCATTGTACCCCACATGTGGGGCACAATGAACCATTTACCAAATTTTCTTCAAAGGCATGCAGCTAAAAAACAATTAATGACAATGCAATCAAATAAGGCCATTTGATACTTGAATGATTAAACTGTAATATCTGTAAATCACAATTCTGTAGTAAAATTATTGGGTGAGTAACACGGATAATTTTTTTTTATGGTTCAATGTGCCCCATCTGATTGCAAAAGACCTAGATCTGCTTTGTGACAGTACACTAAAAGTACTGGATACCCAGCATATTCACCGAGCAAGGTGGCGCAGTAGTTAGCACACTGGACTCGCATTCGGGAGGACGACAGTTCAGTCCCGTGTCCGGCCATCCTGATTTAGGTTTTCCGTGATTCCCCTAAATCGCTCCAGGCAAATGCCGGGATGGTTCCTTTGAAAGGGCACGGCCGACTTCCTTCCCCGTCCTTCCCTAATCCGATGAGATCGATGACCTCGCTGTCTGATCTCCTTCCCTAAACAAGCCAAGCCAACCCAGCATATTCATTTCTGAAGCAGTTCAGTCAGTTTGCCCTATGCATATCATCTTCGAAGGCCTAAGATCAGAACACATTTCTCCGTTTTTGTCCCAACGAATCAAACTACATTTCTTGTGTTTTCAGATTCATTCCATGTTCACAATCCATTACAGTTTTAACTCTTCTCTGGTACTGCATATAAAAAAACACCACTCTGTGTGCGATTACTTAAAAGTGCGGTAAGAAATGTAAAACTAAAAGCATGTTATTTAATGAGTGGGTAACACGTTCTGATAAAATTTATAATATATAAATCTGAAAAAAAAAACATTACACCATAATACTATCTCACATTTTATTTAGTAGTTTTTGAGGAGCTGGCGTATATTCGCATGTTACATATTTCATTATTCGCTTTTTAATTTACGTCGATATCGTGGAAAGCTTTCAAATGTCTGTACAAATCCACCCTGATTCTAAAACTGAAACAACATATTCCGCACAGTGCCTTCCACAAATCCGTATTTCGACTATGATCTGAAACAAAACGCAGAAGACCAACATTGTTAAGAGGTCTTCTACATGTGTCAGTTCATTTTTACCAGAAAAACTACACAGTTAACTGTTAATTATATCACACTTCGTGTCAGAGAACTTATACATTGCGATTCTCATAGCATTCTTATTTCTTAGCAACATTTTCGTGAATTTGGCGGTCTAGACAAAGATCTCTCTCCGCAGCGCGAGGGTTGTCACGTGACCAGTTTCAGATAAACTTCCTTCTCACGCTATCATATGACACTCACGCCGGATTGTATTTAAGAAATTTGTCAGTGGCAACTATGGTGCTTCTCTGTCGATTACACCCGTGTTGGTCGTTGTTGAGCTTTCGAGAAGAGAAAATGCACAATTTTCTTTTGTCACTCTCGCTTTAGTTTACAAATAGCTCATTAGGCAAGCCATCATCATCTCAGTAAATTAATTATTCTCGTCAATGAAACATCTTATAAGTAATTGTTTGCGGGAATACGAAGAATTAACACAAATGCCACATATTTCCCTGCATTCAAAGGTTGCTAACAACATAGGCCTAATCACACTACGCCGTGGCTGCGGTACATAAAATTTAATCGGGCCATAATATTATCTTTCGTACACTGCTCATTGTTCAAATGGTTTACTATTGGTATTGTTTCCGTTGCATTCCAATTTTTTTTTTTTAGGAAATGTTGATAGTTGTACCATATTTCGGAAACAGGTTGAACAATCGACAAAATACTTCACTATTATCCCGTTACCGCTGCGGATAGGGATTTATATCTTTAAAGCAGAATTTCATGTTCTGTGAATTTCCTGTCATCAGTTATTCCTTGCTCTGTTGTTGAATTTGTCTATTATGCTCATTACTTACTGTTGGTGCAAAATAATCCAGCATGTAATCGATTATACCACAAAACATGGCGTAAGGAAGTCATAATGTTGGCACAGCTGAAACAAAGATGAGTCAATTACCTCAGGCGAGGAAAGGAGCGCAGTTGCTGTCTGAGTGTTTGATAACTGAATAACGCATTTGTGATGGCTGATGGTAATGGTTTGCAAATAGTTTAGACAGCAGAGTCTGTTTAGTGATGGAGAATGCATTGCTAGTAGATTTAAGTAGTATGCATCTGGTATTTTATGTAGCGTCAGTTGTAGTTACGTATTTCCATGAACAGACGCCTGCATTTTGTGCACAGTACGTTAGCTGTAAAGCAGCATAGGTATACACATGGTTTATTTCCGATTTAGGATAATGTAGAATTCTAGCACTACTACTTACATATGTTCAGGACCGAAAGAGTTTAAGCATGATGCGGAACAGAAAGGTTACCCAGTGAAATAAAGATCGAGAAAATGGTTTCTGTTTCGTATGCAGTTTAATATGAATAGCATGAGCCATTTTATGTATATTGTCTTTTCACGTGTTCGGCAGGTTGATATGTAATATGGCTTTCATCCCAAATCGAGCCACCGGGAACAGGTGTAAGGCTACACTGTTCAACCTAAATTTCATGCTAAAGTTTAGTATGTCTGCTTCTGCTTAGATATGCTACACATGTTACATATTTACTTGGCTATGCCACTCTATCCTTTCTTCATGCCACATAGAATTTCGTTACCAAATTATTGGAAATACGGAAGCGTACGATCCCGCCCGTCTGCTTTGACCCATGACGTCACAAATATGGCGGAAATGACCAGAAACCATGATTCCTTTATGGCGCATATAAAGTTGGTACGTACACATTATGAGGACGAAAATACATCGAAAAACAAACACACTTTCCACAAAACGCATAATTACACTAACGGGACATGCGCGGGAAATGGGGTGTTTTTGGGTGGGGGCAAAATAAATATACACAAATTTAGACGCCCACCCCCATACAAAACCACACAAAACGATGAAAAAAACTGACATCACAAAACTCCCTAAATACCACTAAACACAATATCATCTGGAATCGGACACTTCCCTTGACCTATATAGCTCAACAGCAGCTCCCGATCGCATAAATTAGGATCAAACACTTCCCTTGGTGTATACAGCTCAAAAACATCTCCCGATACCAATATCAACATACACAGCCACACACTGCGATCAAACACTTCCCTTCACCTGTGCACTTAATTTTATCCATCATATCCATTCCTGAACAAAAACAACAACCGATTAATCACCACATGATGTACAGGGAACACTAAATTAACCTTCACACAAAATTGTTAACTCACTGAAACGAAGTCCACTACAAACACAGCCGACACTTGAACAATTCTGGATAATGAGCAAAAGCAAATTGAGCCCATTACATACCACCAGAGAGCACAACAAACCACAACACGACGACATCTACATACACGCCACACTCACAAACCAAACTCAGTGCCGTCATGACGTCACACACAACATCCTTACATCAAGGGTCAAAGCCGAAGCGTGACATCAGACGCTTCTGTCAACCCAAATTATTAATAAAGTATATCGGTAGATGATCTTACAAAGAGAAGGCATTTTCTTCCATATATTATAGCTTGCTTTCGTTTCCTGCTGTAACCATACTGAAAACTTTCACAGAGTTCACGTTAGCCAGGAAAAATTTGAAAATATTATCATTTATAATCCATGGAAAAAAAAAAAAATGAAACCAAATACATATGATGCGCAGTAAAGTGAACGCAACTAATCCTTTGAAAGCATTTCGCAACAAATAATGGCATCATAAAAAAAACTGCTCTCTGTAGTGTTACTAGATTTAATGTAAAAATATATGGCTATAGCTGTAAAATAATTGCCATATACTTACGGACATGTCATAACTGATAGTTATTTAATCTCTTGCAATTTTGCAAAATGAAGTAAGAATTATTATTTAAAATGCATTGTTCAAAGTCTCACTGAAAATTAATGTTCTTTTTTTCTTTCTCTCCAGGCAATGTCCCTGCTGCAACTTACCAGAATGGCTGAAGAACTTTGTGCAGTACAGTATGCTTATTCTATATATTCTATACAAGTTCTTAGTTAATGATTGTTTCAGTACTCATTTATGCTTACCTTAGGTTTGGCTTTAAATGTGTAGCAAATAAACAAGTTATCTGTTCTTGTGTCCAACCAACAGCACTGGACCCCTCATTTGATATATGATATAATTGGCATGTGACGTCTACATGCAGAAGCAGAACAGTCCACTTAACTGTCTTTGCTTATCTAGTACATGACGTGGTTCAATGGTATAGTCTTCGAAGTGCCTTTTGTAGGCGCCTGCAAGTATCTGTAGTTTGTTATAGATGGCCAGATGTATTTTGCTTGTGTTTACAATATCACTTAAATCTTGTGAAAAGGGGGGGGGGGGGGGAGTGTCTGTTGTTCATGTCGTTTGATAGAAGCACATAGATCTATTGGAGATGTTTGCTACATTTGTCGTCATTATACTGTTCTCCTACCACCAGTGAAAACATTGTTTACCTTTTTTTGTTTTTGAGGATGTTGTTGTGACACTGTGTACTGAAACCAGAGTTCTGGATTAGGTTGGATGCATTATCAGTTGACCTATTTTGCTCCTTTTCCTCTTTTAATGGAGACTGTGGAGACAATGTCACCTAGTCTGAAGTCTTGGCTATGTCAGGAGGTTGCTTGAGCTGATATTCCAGATCCAGACAATGGAATGAATAATGATATTACCTGTAATGATATTTATTTGTAGTATCATTTGTGTAAGCAATTGGCTTGTATGTGGAATGAGTGACAACTTACTGTCAGTACTGGTGCATATATAACTGTAATATTAAGATGATAATGAGTACGATGAGTAATGTATAGAAATAATGGGATATTCAGCAGTATTTTTTTGTTTGCCATAGACAGTTGATAGGAATATTTCATAGTGTGTAGAATTTGAACATCACAATTTTTTTATTGTACTGGGAAAGTATAGATTTTTTCATACTGTAAAGTGCTATTGGGCAGTACTTCCTTAAATCAGCCTTTAGCAAGGATGTTTATTTCTTATGTCATTGGTACAACCTGACATGTCAGATGTTAGCATCTTGCCCCAGAATATTGCGCTGTAACATATTCGATGAAACAGGCTGACATCAAGATGCTGCAGCTACCAAAATGGGGATCACTGTGTTAGAACAATTTGTGCCTGGAGAACATTAAGTTACTGGATGTTAATAGTGCAATATTATTTTAGTGTAACATACATAGGAACCGTTACCTCTTAAGTTAGTTTAGGAGGTAATAGAATTTTTTCGTTTCAGATTTTTACACTCTGTGTCAAAATCTAAATTACTCTGCCACTAAGCCAACCCAAATCTGTGTCTGTCTGTCAACTCTAATGGAGCAACTTGTATCTACAGAGGATAAAGGTACAGTGTCCTAATTTTGCTTTGGGAGTGTGTGTTGTGCTGTGAAATGGTGAATTTATATTTGTCTGCTTCCATTCTCCATCTGTTGGTTACTGTTTTCCATGTTTCGTGTGTTGTGTTTGTGTAGTATATTAATGCAGTATTGGTTGCGCTGTTGAACCTCAGTGTAGTGAATCAGAGTGTGACTATTGTTAAAGCAGAATATTAGTGTTTTTCATATAGAGATCAATGTACATTGTGGACCTGGTGCACTAATTCACAATCTGCATTGACTTTGTGGATAAAATGCAAAACCAAAGCATTGATATTGTGGATAGTGCATTCATAGATTCTGCCCATGATGGAAAACTGCATCCATGCTTCTCAGTTTATCCCAGTATTTTACCATGAGTTGCTTATGTTGTGTATGAAGTAGGAGCTTTGAAAGTTTTCTCGAATCCATGATATGCATAAAAATAATTAATTTTGCTATATCCCAGAGCTTAATTATGCTGAGCATGTCAGGTTTAAGCATTTACCTTGAACTTAAATTGTAATTTCTGTGTCCATGTTTGCTTGAAAATATATTTTGGGGGAAGGATTGTTCCTTGAGGGAAGACAATATTTTTCTTTTTCATCCGAACATGGTCTAGCAAAATTTAACCATCAGGAGTTTCCTTTTCCATAATACCACGTATTGTTCATGTATACACCTGAAGTGCAGTTGGTCTGTAGTTTTTTGGTGTCCACATTTCCACGATGCCATGAAACTACCAACACACTTTCTGTATGTGAAATGTTCAGATTGTCTGCTGTCTTGTTTAATGTTCATGTACGAATAAAACATGGTGGAGCTGTTGAATATTTCATAAACAGTGACACTATGTATGGTGGGCTATAATTTCATATCCATGACAGGGTGGTAATGACATAAATGTCAGTGATACAAGGACATAAGCTGCACTTGCAACAAGGATGACAATAAATGCAGTTACAAGAGTAAAGGGAATCCACTGACAGGAAACATCAAAGAAGCAAGCATGTGTTGTCTTGGATTTGTGATGATTTCAATTGTATTGTGGGTATTAAGTGATTTGTCGTGTAAGGTACATACCATACTATCGATTTGAGCATTTTTTTGAGTGCTGGGGAGGCAACATGATGTGTGTGTGTGTGTGTGGGGGGGGGGGGGGGGGGGGGGGGGAATTTGGTGCTGCTTATGCCTGCAGTGCCAAGCCTCAAATCTGCAGGGTCCACCCAAACTTTAGAAAATTTTTCTTGTATTTTTACACTTCATTAGAGCTACCTTCCCATAGCTAATGCAGTGCTGTAGAAAAGTGAATAAAGCTTTAATATGTAATGAGATATTTCTGACTTGACAGCAGAACTTTCATGTATGTTTGTGACACTTCAGTTTAATGCATGTCACTTGTCAGGATAAAACTTTCTTTTCCTGATAATCCTGCTGTTGTTGTGGTCTTCAGTCCTGAGACTGGTTTGATGCAGCTCTCCATGCTACTCTATCCTGTGCAAGCTTCTTCATCTCCCCGTACCTACTGCAACCTACATCCTTCTGAATCTGTTTAGTGTATTTTTACCCACCACGCTGCCCTCCAATACTAAATTGGTGATCTCTCGATGTCTCAGAAAAGGTCCTACCAACCGATCCCTTCTTCTAGTCAAGTTGTGCCACAAACTCCTCTTCTCCCCAATTCTATTCAATACCTCCTCATTAGTTATGTGATCAACCCATCTAATCTTCAGCAATCTTCTGTAGCACCCCATTTAGAAAGCTTCTATTCTCTTCTTGTCTAAGCTATTTATCATCCACGTTTCACTTCCATACATGGCTACACTTCATACAAATACTTTCAGAAACGACTTCCTGACACTTGAATCTATACTCGATGTTAACAAATTTCTCTTCTTAAGAAACACCCATGAACCATGGACCTTGCCATTGGTGGGGAGGCTTGCGTGCCTCAGCGATACAGATGGCCGTACCGTAGGTGCAACCATAACGGAGGGGTATCTGTTGAGAGGCCAGACAAACATGTGGTTTCTGAAGAGGGCAGCAGCCTTTTCAGTAGTTGCAGGGGCAACAGTCTGGATGATTGACTGATCTGGCCTTGTAACATTAACCAAAACGGCCTTGCTGTGCTGGTACTGCGAACGGCTGAAAGCAAGGGGAAACTACAGCCGTAATTTTTCCCGAGGACATGCAGCTCTACTGTATGATTAAATGATCATGGCATCCTCTTGGGTAAAATATTCCGGAGGTAAAATAGTCCCCCATTCGGATCTCCGGGCGGGGACTACTCAAGAGGACGTCGTTATCAGGAGAAAGAAAACTGGCGTTCTACGGATCGGAGCGTGGAATGTCAGATCACTTAATCGGACAAGTAGGTTAGAAAATTTAAAAAGGGAGATGGATAGGTTAAAGTTAGATATAGTGGGAATTAGTGAAGTTCGGTGGCAGGAGGAACAAGACTTTTGGTCAGGTGATTACAGGGTTATAAATACAAAATCAAATAGGGGTAATGCAGGAGTAGGTTTAATAATGAATAAAAAAATAGGAGTGAGGGTTAGCTACTACAAACAGCATAGTGAACGCATTATTGTGGCCAAGATAGACACAAAGCCCATGCCTACTACAGTAGTATAAGTTTATATGCCAACTAGCTCTGCAGATGATGAAGAAATAGATGAAATGTATGACGAGATAAAAGAAATTATTCAGGTAGTGAAGGGAGACGAAAATTTAATAGTGATGGGTGACTGGAATTCGTCAGTAGGAAAAGGGAGAGAAGGAAACATAGTAGGTGAATATGGATTGGGGGGAAGGAATGAAAGAGGAAGCCGCCTTGTAGAATTTTGCACAGAGCATAACTTAATCATAGCTAACACTTGGTTCAAGAATCATGAAAGGAGGCTGTATACATGGAAGAAGCCTGGAGATACTGACAGGTTTCAGATAGATTATATAATGGTAAGACAGAGATTTAGGAACCAGGTTTTAAATTGTAAGACATTTCCTGGGGCAGATGTAGATTCTGACCACAATCTATTGGTTATGAACTGCAGATTGAAACTGAAGAAACTGCAAAAAGGTGGGAATTTAAGGAGATGGGACCTGGATAAACAGAAAGAACCAGAGGTTGTAGAGAGTTTCAGGGAGAGCATTAGGGAACAATTGACAGAAATGGGGGAAAGAAATACAGTAGAAGAAGAATGGGTAGCTCTGAGGGATGAAGTGGTGAAAGCAGCAGACGATCAAGTAAGTAAAAAGACGCGGGCTAATAGAAATCCTTGGGTAACAGAAGAAATATTGAATTTAATTGATGAAAGGAGAAAATATAAAAATGCAGTAAATGAAGCAGGCAAAAAGGAATACAAACGTCTCAAAAATGAAATCGACAGGAAGTGCAAAATGGCTAAGCAGGGATGGCTAGAGGACAAATGTAAGGATGTAGAGGCTTGTCTCACTAGGGGTAAGATAGATACTGCCTACAGGAAAATTAAAGAGACCTTTGGAGAGAAGAGAACCACTTGTATGAATATCAAGAGCTCAGGTGGCAACCCAGTTCTAAGCAAAGAAGGGAAGGCAGAAAGGTGGAAGGAGTATATAGAGGGTTTATACAAGGGCGATGTACTTGAGGACAATATTATGGAAATGGAAGAGGATGTAGATGAAGATGAAATGGGAGATAAGATACTGCGTGAAGAGTTTGACAGAGCACTGAAAGACCTGAGTCAAAACAAGGCCCCGGGAGTAGACAACATTCCATTAGAACTACTGATGGCCTCAGGAGAGCCAGTCATGACAAAACTCTACCATCTGGTGAGCACGATGTATGAGACAGGCAAAATACCCTCAGACTTTAAGAAGAATATAATAATTCCAATCCCAAAGAAAGCAGGTGTTGACAGATGTGAAAGTTACCGAACTATCAGTTTAATAAGTCACAGCTGCAAAATACTAACGCGAATTCTTTACAGACGAATGGAAAAACTGGTAGAAGCTGACCTCGGGGAAGATCAGTTTGGATTCCGTAGAAATGTTGGAACACGTGAGGCAATACTGACCTTACGACTTATCTTGGAAGAAAGATTAAGAAAAGGCAAACCTACGTTTCTAGCATTTGTAGACTTAGAGAAAGCTTTTGACAATGTTGACTGGAATACTCTCTTTCAAATTCTGAAGGTGGCAGGGGTAAAATACAGGGAGCGAAAGGCTATTTACAATTTGTACAGAAACCAGATGGCAGTTATAAGAGTCGAGGGGCATGAAAGGGAAGCAGTGATTGGGAAAGGAGTGAGACAGGGTTGTAGCCTCTCCCCGATGTTATTCAATCTGTATATTGAGCAAGCAGTAAAGGAAACAAAAGAAAAATTCGGAGTAGGTATTAAAATTCATGGAGAAGAAGTAAAAACTTTGAGGTTCGCCGATGACATTGTAATTCTGTCAGAGACAGCAAAGGACTTGGAAGAGCAGTTGAACGGAATGGACAGTGTCTTGAAAGGAGGATATAAGATGAACATCAACAAAAGCAAAACGAGGATAATGGAATGTAGTCAAATTAAGTCGGGTGATGCTGAGGGAATTAGATTAGGAAATGAGACACTTAAAGTAGTAAAGGAGTTTTGTTATTTAGGGAGTAAAATAACCGATGATGGTCAAAGTAGAGAGGATATAAAATGTAGACTGGCAATGGCAAGGAAAGCGTTTCTCAAGAAGAGAAGTTTGTTAACATCGAATATAGATTTAGGTGTCAGGAAGTCGTTTCTGAAAGTATTTGTATGGAGTGTAGCCATGTATGGAAGTGAGACATGGACGATAACTAGTTTGGACAAGAAGAGAATAGAAGCTTTCGAAATGTGGTGCTACAGAAGAATGCTGAAGATAAGGTGGGTAGATCACGTAACTAATGAGGAGGTATTGAATAGGATTGGGGAGAAGAGAAGTTTGTGGCACAACTTGACTAGAAGAAGGGATCGGTTGGTAGGACATGTTCTGAGGCATCGAGGGATCACAAATTTAGCATTGGAGGGCAGCGTGGAGGGTAAAAATTGTAGAGGGAGACCAAGAGATCAATACACTAAGCATATTCAGAAGGATGTAGGTTGCAGTAGGTACTGGGAGATGAAGAAGCTTGCACAGGATAGAGTAGCATGGAGAGCTGCATCAAACCAGTCTCAGGACTGAAGACCACAACAACAACAACAACAAGAAACGCTTTCCTTGCCATTGCCAGTCTACATTTTATATCCTCTCTACTTCGACCATCATCAGTTATTTTGCTCCCCAAATAGCAAAACTCCTTTACTACTTTAAGTGTCTCATTTCCTAATCTAATTCCCTCAGCATGACCCGACTAAATTCGACTACATTCCATTATCCTTGCTTTGCTTTTGTTGATGTTCATCTTATACCCTCCTTTCAAGACACTGTCCATTCCCGTTCAACTGCTCTTCCAAGTCCTTTGCTGTCTCTGACAGAATTACAATATCATTGGCGAACCTCAAAGTTTTTATTTCTTCTCCATGGATTTTAATACCTACTCCGTACTTTTCTTTTGTTTCCTTTATTGCTTGCTCAATATACAGATTGAATAACATCGGGGATAGGCTGACTCCCTTCCCAACCACTGCTTCCCTTTCATACCCCTCGACTCTTATAACTGCCATCTGCTTTCCGTACAAATTGTAAATAGCCTTTCGCTGTCTGTATTTTATCCCTGCCACCTTCAGAATTTGAAAGAGAGTATTCCAATCAATATTGTCAAAAGCTTTCTCTAAGCCTACAAATGCTAGAAACGTAGGTTTGCCTTTCCTTGCTCTTTCTTCTAAGATAAGTCGTAGGGTCAGTATTGCCTCATGTGTTCCAACATATCTACAGAATCCAAACTGATCTGCTCCTAGGTGGGCTTCTACTAGTTTTTCCATTCGTCTGTAAAGAATTTGCGTTAGTATTTTGCAGCTGTGACTTATTAAACTGATAGTTCGGTAATTTTCACATATGTCAACACCTGCTTTCTTTGGGACTGGGATTATTATATTCTTCTTGAAGTCTGAGGGTATTTCGCCTGTCTCATACATCTTGCTCACCAGATGGTAGAGTTTTGTCAGGACTGGCTCTCCCAAGGTCGTCAGTAGTTCTAATGGAATGTTGTCTACTCCAGGGGCCTTGTTTCGACTCAGGTCTTTCAGTGCTCTGTCAGACTCTTCACACAATATCATATCTCCCATTTCATCTTCATCTACATCCTCTTTCATTTCCATAATACTGTCCTCAAGTACATCGCCCTTGTATAGGCCCTCTATATACTCCTTCCACCTCTCTGCTTTCCCTTCTTTGCTTAGAACTGGGTTTCCATCAAAGCTCTTGATATTCATACAAGTGGTTCTCTTTTCTCCAAAGTTCTCTTTAATTTTCCTGTAGGCAATATCTATCTTACCCCTAGTGAGATAAGCCTCTACATCCTTACATTTGTCCTCTAGCCATCCCTGCTTAGCCATTTTGCACTTCCTGTTGATATCATTTTTGAAAGATTTGTATTCCTTTTTGCCTGCTTCATTTACTGCATTTTTATATATTCTCCTTTCATCAATTAAATTCAATATTTCTTCTGTTACCCAAGGGTTTCTACTAGCCCTCATCTTTTTACCTATTTGATCGTCTGCTGCCTTCACTACTTCATCCCTCAAAGCTACCCATTCTTCTTCTACTGTATTTCTTTCCCCCATTCCTGTCAACTGTTCCCTTATGCTCTCTCTGAAACTCTGTACAATCTCTTGTTCTTTCAGTTTACCCAGGTCCCATCTCCTTAAATTCCCACCTTTTTGCAGTTTCTTCAGTTTTAATCTGCAGTTCATAACTAATAGATTGTGGGCAGAGTCCACATCTGCCCCTGGAAATGTCTTACAATTTAAAACCTGGTTCCTAAATCTCTGTCTTACCATTATATAATCTATCTGATACCTTTTAGTATCTCCAGGGTTCTTCCATGTATACAACATTCTTTGATGATTCTTAAACCAAGTATTAGCTATGATTAAGTTATGCTCTGCGCAAAATTTTATCAGGCGGCTTCCTCTTTCATTTCTTACCCCCAATCCATATTCACCTACTAAGGTTCCTTCTCTCCCTTTTCCTACTGACGAATCCCAGTCACCCATGACTGTTAAATTTTCATCTCCCTTCACTACCTGAATAATTTCTTTTATTTCATCATACATTTCTTCAATTTCTTAGTCATCTGCAGAGCTAGTTGCCACACAAACTTGTACTACTGTAGTAGGCGTGGGCTTCGTGTCTATCTTCGCCACAATAATGCGTTCACCATGCTGTTTGTAGTAGCTTACCGTACACCTATTTTTTTATTCATTATTAAACCTACTCCTGCATTACCCCTATTTGATTTTGTATTTATAACCCTGTATTCACCTGACCAGAAGTCTTGTTCCTCCTGCCACCAAACTTCACTAATTCCCACTATATCTAACTTTAACCTATCCATTTCCCTTTTTAAATTTTCTAACCTACTTGTCCGATTAAGGGATCTGACATTCCACACTCCGATCAGTAGAACACCAGTTTTCTTTCTCCTGATAACAATGTCCTCTTGAGTAGTCCCCACCCGGAGATCCGAATGGAGGACTCTTTTACCTCAGGAATATTTTACCCAAGAGGACGACATCATCATTTGATCATACAGTAAAGCTGCATGCCCTTGGGAAAAATCCCGGCTGTAGATTCCCCTTGTTTTCAGCCGTTCGCAGTACCAGAACAGCAAGGCCATTTTGGTTAGTGTTGCAAGGCCAGATCAGTCAATCATCCAGACTGTTGCCCCTGCAACTACTGAAAAGGCTGCCGCCCCTCTTCAGGAACCACACATTTGTCTGGCCTCTCAACAGATACCCCTCCGTTATGGTTGCACCTACAGTAAGGCTATCTGTATCGTTGAGGCACGCAAGCCTCCCCACCAATGGCAAGATCCATGGTTCATAGTTAAATTTAGTGATAATTGCAGTCACAACTCCTCTTTGTATTAACATATGATAAGTTTGAAGAGTCAAAGTTCACTGTAATTTCTAAAGTCTTGTTCCTCTTTTTTTAAATTGCTCACTAAATCGTAATAACTGCAGCTGCTTCGTACCACTTCTTAAACTGGGATATCCTTGAACTGAGTGTTGGTTTTGTACTACAAAATTCCTCTTTCCATTGCTGCACTGAAAAAACCTGCTTTGACAGTTAACATTGCTTTTGCAGTGTGCAGACAAGACCATCTATTCTGCAGAGCAGGCTGGAAGCCATACATCCAGAATGTACTGCTGAGGACTTGGTGGAAGTCAGGTATGGGTTGTATAATAGACTGGTTTATTAAGCTTATTTCTGATGCTTTGTTTCATGTTTGCCTTATTGGCAGTGCTAATTATATTATGTGGCAATATCAAGTTATTTTCATTATGAGATAACTATTAATTAAACACTGAAATTGAGAAATAAGAAAAGCTTTGTTGTTATGGGTAAGTTTATTGCTATGGGTACAGTGAATGCTATGTATACTTAGATAAGAAAACCTGTTTCTACTAAGGAAGGTAATTTCTTAGTGTTTGTGCATTGTTCAATCACTCATGAAACTGAGCTCTTAGCTGCAGAGTATACTGTCAGAACTCTTCAGTTCCAAAACAAGTGCTTCATTGTCCCACTGTTAAATTGCCAGTACCTCCAGGTATTCTGGTACTTCCCAAAAGTGCTGTACTGTGAGGAAGGCATTGTTCACTGTATTCTACTTGCACTGGATTCTGGGAAGTTGGCATCTCCTAGTGGTCTACTTGATCTATGTAACAACAATATTACATTAAGAGAAATGTCATCAAATGCTGGTTAGGGTGTTTTGATAAAAAGGAAGGAAACATTAAACACTAACATTTCTTGTCAAAGACACAGATTTTAGCTCTAGCTCCTGATAATTTACTTTCATCAGTGGTATGCAAAAGTGAAGATTGGTACAATGAATGTAACAGAACTATCTTTGTGATCGGTCTGTTGGGGTATATTGAGAAAATTGTAACTTTGTGTAGTACCAGTGTGCATAAGGGTTTACATTTCTATAATCTTGATGTTGGATATTCCAGTAGATGGGACTGTCTTTCAGAAGAGGATTTGTAATTAGTGCATTTTTCATGTGTGAAGGGCACTGAAAACTATTGAATTTGGCTGTACAAAGCTACTTATCTGTTTGTTTTACATCCTCAGTTAATGCGGGTATAGATTTATTGTTTAGGTGTAATAATCCTTTATGATGTTTCTCAATCTATTAGTTTTCAAAACTGAGCACACAGTTGGGCACTCAGAGGACCTGATATTTATGATGTATGGTGCACCCCTGTTTAAATGAATTTAAAATGGTTTTTATTCACTTTTTGTTGGCATTTGTTGATGTACTAGGTATCAGCCAGGGTGGCACCTGGGTGGTGTGGTGTAGGTCAGTTCTCTCACCCCCTCATCTTCCCTTAGGTTCTAAAAAGCAGAGGGAAGACTTTGGAATAGCCTGACTTGGCTGTGATTCTAAGCTCACAACATTGGCACAGTATTATTTCTGCTACAAGTGCTGTTTGGGTAACATTGGATGAAGTAACGACATTCAAACCCACACCTGTCCTTCAGAGTATTCATGTGGCAATACTGTGCCTAATTTGTGCTGTTTCTGGCATGGTTTCGCAATTTTAGTGCTACACAGTAACCAGCATTTGGTTGTGTCATTATTGCGTGGAAGTGTCTGCAAAGAGAGCAGTGATTTGCGTTGATTGGTATTGCTATTTCGTTTGAGAGGTAGTAATATATGAGGGATACGAATTTTTTCACAGGCTTAAAGATAATGAGAGAAGGGGTGAAATAGTATTGGAACAACAGACTGAGTCACCCAAAGCATGTGGTGTTCCACTACAAATCATACTGAGAAGCTTTGCAGAAGTACAGGCAATGGAATACAGTGGTCAATAAGTGGTTTCTGTCTTCAGACAGATACTAATGAAGAACTGTCACTTATTTGGACGATTTCCAACAGTACATCTTTCATTCTGCTGATTCAAATTTTATGACTATTGCTTGTTTTCCAAGGCAAAAGGTGGTACATCTTTCAGTACAGTAACACTGGTACAGAAATTGCAAGGCTAGAAAGGTTGATTTTGATGAAGAGATTCTGATGTTATAGTAGCTAGGGCTACTTTTCAGGAAAGACAAAACATGAAGGAAGACCTTCGCCTTACTTATCTCAATGAGACCTGGCTCAGTTAAAAAGATTATGCCAGAAGACACATTTCACAGAATTCGGAAGGCAATGGCAGGATGAAAGCACTGTCTGGCAAAGAAAACTTCAGTGGGGTAATCTGAATATCACTTTAGGCTAATACTTGCATCTTGGAAATCCAGTTATCATGAAGGGAATAGTGATGTATATGAACATGGGTTTCGAAGTTTATGTGGTTCATAAGAGAATTGTGTTGTTATGGATAACACCAGTTATCATCCACAAAAACAGTAGAAACTTCCTAAAGGACAATTGAACAACAATAAATTGTATTAACCCATTAGCATTCAATTTATTATTAATTGACGTGAAGTGTTAATTTCTGGAAAACAGTATCCTGGTGACTCGATTTATGGAAATATGAGGAAATTTAATTTACTTAGGGCATAAAAGAAAAAAAAATTGGGCCATTTTCATTTGAGAATGCTGAGTGCTTGGCAGTTTTCACCTTACACTGCTTTGTAGGAAAAGGGGTAGTATAAGGAAATTGATAATAATGAACGAATAACATTTCACTATTATTGTTTATTTTACAATAACTCAGGTTTATAAAAGATTTAACCCATCATCTTTCCAAAAAGAAAATTTAATACTATGTTTGGAAAGCATTTGGTAGGGAGCGTAACATTCCACTCACCACAATATGTTCTAGGCTTTCCTTTACAATTCTCAGACTGACATAATCTTTGCTTTTCTCATTTCTCTGACACACAGTTTCTGGTTGTATCATGCTGGGACATGACACAGGATTCATAGGTGTTCCATTAGTTGACATTTGATATGTTCTGGCAATTTGTTTTCTGAACCCTTTCACTGTGAGAAGTTCCTTAATTGCACCTCTTGATAGCCAGTTGTGCATTTGTAACCATCATATCTACAGTTGTTGTAAAAGCAAACAGGAACCAGTATTGCTATTAACCATGTATTGCAATTGTATATTTCTCTTTTAGGCATCCATGAAGATTGGCACCTCCGTGAAATTCTTGTGTGTTCAGTGCATGTTGTTGTGGAATACTGAGCTTTTGTTTCCGGGATGAATTCCAATGTTAAACTTTGACCGTGGGGGTACAGGGTCAAAATCAGTTGCTAGTACAACATACTTCCTATCATTCCATTTTGTGACAAAGATTTCCTTCTCTCTATCAAATCCGAACTCAAAACCTCCCCTCCTCACCTTTCTTTTTCATTACCTTATCTGGTGATAAGGTTGGCATCGTTGTTCTGCTTTCTCTTAAGGTGGCACATGCACAGAAGCCTAGTCCCTACTGTTGGATGAGGTCATGATTAATAAAGTAATTGTCAAAAAAACTTCGTAACAGATTGGCTTAGTGACAATGGACAACATATCCAAAGGTACTTTGGAACTCAGTGGTAGATCCTCATTGTCGTCATTCTGGTCCTTCCCAGTATATAGTAAGAAGATGTAAGACCAAGGTCATCATCCTCAGACCAATAATTTCTTTCACTGCATAATTTGATAGCCAGTAAAGATAGACAACACAACAAACACACGAATATCATTAGGTACAACTGAAGAATGTATTTTATTTTTACATTTCCCAACATATCTTGAGTTTCCTCTCCAGTGATGCTTACTGTTGTTCAAACAGCTGTATGGTACCACTCATTTACATCCAGATCTGCTTCCATTTCTTCATAAAATCAGATTATGCTACCTCTTCAACCATTCCCAAAATCTGGTGCCATGTGAAAGAAGTCTGGGAAGAGCAAAATAGAGAACATTTACCAAGAAAGTGTCCAGTGTTGGCAGATGAGGACAGCAGGCTTTAATGCACTGGAACACAAAATACAATAAAGTATTTTGGCCTACACACCCTACTACAGTATTGCTTATGCAGCAATCCGAAAGTGACAGTGATCTTATCATAGTTGCTGCCACACTAATAAAAATGGAAATAAGCAGCAGGTTCTGAGAAAGTCCACTCTTCTTAACAGTCTTGAATTGAATAACTGTATAAGAGATATAACATGCGCACTCATTGTCAAAGGAAACCTCACCTTACCATAAAGACGGCACTCTTTGTTGGAAGCAGCGTACACTGTAATTGAGGGCAATGCCCACAGAAGGGTTAAACATTGTTCATTCCACTCCTGAAAGCCTTTCCTGTTGTCGTTTCTTTCCTCTCTTCCCAAAAAATATGTAAATATCTGGCTGACAGACCATTGTACATACACAGCCTGTGTTGCTGTCACGTTTGTTGAAGACGCTGGTTTTGTACCAAGGTTAATATTGATGTGAAAATCTAAAGAATGCTAAACATTCACATAATCAAAGCTGATTTACTTTATAATGTAAGAGATTAGTAGTGATAAAATGTATTGTTTGTAGTGTGCCTCCCAAAACCATAAGGGAGAAAATCTAATGCTGCATGAAATACATCCGTTCATGATTTTTTTTCCCCTCCACACTTAACCTGTATCAGCGCCACCCAGACAAAATGTTTATCGCAGCTATCTTGGCACGCCTCTTCCTACCTTGTGCCACCTGTCTACAGTCCCTGTTCATTTCCTCCATGCTCACTACTTTTTGATTCCTGAAGGAGCTAGGGCACTGAATGTGGTGGATCTATTGCCCATTGAGGCAAATCAGTTGTGACTGTGTGGTGTGTGTGTTCTTTTGAACATGTCTGAAGGAATAGACACTGTGGATTTGTGTAATTTTATATTTGTATTGGTCAATGTGCCACGTACTGAGCCTAGAGTGATGATGTCTGCCCACTCTTAATTTAGTTTCATTCCTATTGTGGTCTGCAGAATTGAGGGCGTTCAAGGAATGATCCCACGTATGTAATGGTTTGTTTGTGTCTGATTTTGTGTGGCCCTCAGCATAGATATTTTTCCAAATCATGGAATTACTTCTGTAGACAGAAATCAGCTGATTTTGGATAAAAGGAATTGTTAGATGCTGATTAGCTTGAGTGAATGATTTTACATGTGATGGATACCTCAAAATATGTGTGTGGCAAAAAGGCATTTCATTGCAGCTGTTCCTTGAGGTCCCATATCAAAGGTAATAGTTGAATCCATGCTTATCTGTTGAAGTATTGCTTATTCAAATCCAAGAACTAATGACACAGCTACATGCTCATAAAAGATTACAGCTATCTTATCAGCATAATAAATGGAGCAGGAAATGTCTGCATACAATCTGAAGTTGTATTTGTCTATATCCATGCATCAACCACGTATCTTTTTTTATAACTACCTGTATCTATCCAACTATTGAAATCTTATGGCATGTGAGACAATGGTGTGAATTGCTATTATATTTATGTTGACTTTGCGATCTTTATTTCCCTATTACAGATTTAAGTAGTTGCTTGATTGTATGTTAAAATATGTTCATTTCACCATTTTGGCTGTAATGATAATTTCTAATGTAACACAAATAATTCAATTTCAGTGCAAGAGAGAGACAAAAATACTTCCTGAATCCATAGGCGCCAATTTTCGTGAGGTACAGTATACTCATGTTTGAAATAATTAAATTTCTTCTTGTCCACCTA
Organism: Schistocerca cancellata; assembly: GCF_023864275.1. Taxonomy (NCBI): domain Eukaryota; kingdom Metazoa; phylum Arthropoda; class Insecta; order Orthoptera; family Acrididae; genus Schistocerca; species Schistocerca cancellata. Next base: position 157,344,573 of record NC_064635.1, on the reverse strand, counting down.
CTACTCTTACTTGATGCTGCCCTAGTCTTCAAATGTAGTTGTACTGTGTCAACTGCCAAATAGAATTTTCTGTTGATAAACTGTCTCAAATTAATATCAGCAACTTTTATGTCTTTACAGTGCACTCAGTGAGACAGATGCACATCCTGTGGACCTTTATCCCATGTCCAGCTTGAATCCATGGGGACCAGTTTTCCACAGGTAGAGTATAATTGTGTTCAATGCATCATTGATAGTTGCTCGTCAAACATTACTCCTATTCTTTCAGTAAAATAACTGAACCAGAAAGTGACATGTCAAGTTAGGTACTGATCATTCAGACATTGAGACTAAGGATGAGGTGTAAATGTGAAAGACCATTTTAACAAGCAATCCATATTTCAGAAGTGGGACACGAGGTACAAAAGGAGACAGTTGTGACAGGCTAGTCAGTGACTGGCAGATTTTATTATAGTGCTGAGGTTGCAGCTTGCTGGGCCCAGGCGATACATGACCATTATTGTTGGTGTGTGTGCATGTACAACTGAGAGCTTTGAACTTGAGAAACAGAGGGGCAGTTTTATGATTCTGCTGCACTGTTGTAAAACTGTACTGAGGGTGGCGGGACTGTCAACACATTGCTGGTCACTGACAATACCTAATTTAGCCTTGCTTGTTATGTAGCTGTTTAACTGGACAAGTATTTGTTGCTTCCCCTTTGTAGTTTCATACCTCCACTTCTGCTCCACCACAGTGAGACAGTGTTTGAGACTGATCTGTCTGAGATACCAGTGGGACTCATAAATTTAGGGCACATTACCTCTTTGCACTTCATTAATAATTTCTTACCAACACTGCATGGTGATGGTACATTAATGTATCATGTACAATGTTTCTCATGTCGGATGAAAAGTGTATAATCATCATTAACATGAATGAGTTAATGGATGGGAGACATTAGCATTCAGTAAATTGCTCTGTCTTCAAATAATAGTATTTTAAGACTACAACTGATAAGCGGTTGCTAGTTTTATTAAAAAATTGTAAGTGAGATAAAACATGTACTAAAAAAGGTCTGACCATTCTTAAAATGGGTCCTGCATCATTACAGATGGCATGATGGACGGCTAATAAAATGTTTTAGTACTGATGCTTGTACAGTATGTGAGGATACACAGGGTGGCCAAAATAAATGTGGACTGGAAACTAAATCAGGCTGAAATGAAATACATTGACCTAGTCAATGAATGTTACAAAGAACATGCAGGAAATTGGCAATGTTTTAAATAAGCTACCAAACTAGTATCACAAAACTTTCATAAGGATGGTTTTATTTTAGACAGCCTGTAGCCTAGTAATAGTCTTGTGATCACCTGCTGTCATATTCTGCTCTAAATAGTGTGCTGCTTGGCAGACTGTGTACTGCACAAGACTGTTGCCAGTAACTGTGCCACAGTAAATAGAATTAGCTGAGTGTATATCCTCCAAATTCAAATGGCACAGAATACTCACCCAAACATATTAGTGCTATCTTTTCCACATGTTAGACATACCAAAAATAAGTCTGTAATTTGCTTCAGCCATATCCTGTCACCCAGGATGATGGAATTATATAAAAAGTGAAAGGTAAGGTATAGTTATTGGTAGTTACTGATTTGATGGCAGTTGAACTAACAAGTGTAATACTGCAGGTAAAATGTGGCATCTGTTGGTGTAAAAAGGATTTTGGATTCTCCACCCACACTGAAGCAGAGGGGATGTGGCTGAATCTCTACATCATGAGAGATTTTGCCATCTTCTCTAGTGCGCATGTGAAAGGGAAGTACTGACAAAGGATGTTAATCCTGAACACATACGGTAAGAATTGTATCAATATGACCTTGATATTTGTGTGTGATTAGTGCTATTACTTTTATTAATATAATAGAGGGAAACATTCAACATGGGAAAAATATATCTAAAAACAAAGATGATGTGACTTACCAAACGAAAGCGCTGGCAGGTCGATAGACACACAAACAAACACAAACATACACACAAAATTCAAGCTTTCGCAACAAACTGTTGCCTCATCAGGAAAGAGGGAAGGAGAGGGAAAGACGAAAGGATGTGGGTTTTAAGGGAGAGGGTAAGGAGTCATTCCAATCCCGGGAGTGGAAAGACTTACCTTAGGGGGAAAATGGACGGGTATACACTCGCACACACACACATATCCATCCACACATATACAGCCTTAAAGTGCAAGGAACATACTGTTTAGTGTTCAGTAAAATTGCACTTAGGTTGTTGGTGGCTTGTGTCTGTATATGTGTGGATGGATATGTGTGTGTGTGCGAGTGTATACCCGTCCTTTTTTCCCCCTAAGGTAAGTTTTTCCGCTCCCGGGATTGGAATGACTCCTTACCCTCTCCCTTAAAACCCACATCCTTTTGTCTTTACCTCTCCTTCCCTCTTTCCTGATGAGGCAACAGTTTGTTGCAAAAGCTTGAATTTTGTGTGTATGTTTGTGTTTGTTTGTGTGTCTATCGACCTGCCAGCGCTTTCATTTGGTAAGTCACATCATCTTTGTTTTTAGATGTACTATTACTTTTGTTTTTCAAATAATGATACTTGACACATCATGACTAAATGTAGTTCAGAATTACAGTTACATGAATATATAAATAAAAGAAGTGATTATCTGTATGTTACATAATGGTTAGCTTCCAGGTACTGTTACACACTGAATTAAAGATTTACTTGGAAAACAGCCATATTTTGTTTCATCTCTATGTACAGTGGCAGATTACGGTGTAGGATGCATGTTGTGTTTATGGATTCTGTTGGTCAATTTTAGCATATTTGCTTCAGTGTGATTACAATTTTCCTTTGTGTTAAAATCATAAGTATGTGTTTAATGTTGCAGCACACTTGGTTTTAACATAAAAATTGGTTTCCTTAAAGTGCAAGGAACATACTGTTTAGTGTTCAGTAAAATTGCACTTAGGTTGCTGGTGGCTTTAGCATTGTGTACTGATGTTAGTAACAACTCTCATGACAAACAATGAGAACTGAATCTGTTGAGTCAGGAGTTAGTTGTCACTAGCAAACCTGAATGCTCATACCTATATTTAATAGTTTGTCAGTAAAGTTAGCTGTTAGTAGCGTCCATGTGTATGCTGTAGTGACATTTTTTCATCAGAAACGTTGTTGAACTCAGTTTGTGGCAGATGTGTTATTTATTGTTGTTCCATCTGAGTACGTATCCATAACCACACCCTGGAATTGTTTTGCTAGAATTTATTTGCTTACATGTGGATTTGTTAATATTTTATAGAAGTTAAATATTATTGAAGTGACTGTTCCCAGTTTCATATTTTGAGAATGTTTTGTTGACTGTTAATCTGTAATTACAAGAAGTGAAGCATTTCCACCTACTTTGAGGCACATCATTTGCATGTAAAAAAGGAAGGTAGTAGGTCAAGTACTCGCACACATTCTTGGGAAATTACTGAAAAATGATTAAACTGATTCTTTTGTCACAATGATGATTGTGCTAATATACACAAGCAGAATGTTGCTTGGATATAATTAGTGTACATTTTAATTGTCCGTCATTAATTTCCAGATGTCAGTTTGATGTACTGACTCACTCCACAACTTGGAGATTCGCTCTTCCTTTTCGTCCTACAGAACCAGATGTGTAAGACGAGGAATGAAAGAAATTTAAAATTATTATGGAAAGGATAGATTGCTATTGACTATAAAGATGACAAACTGATTTCCAGGCAGGCACAATGAAAAGACTATTATATATAAGCTTTCAGTCAAAGCATTCATCTGGAAAGAGAAATGTGCACTCGTTCACCAAAGCAGACGTGTGTACACATGATTGCTACGTCTGAACTTTTCTTTGCAGTAGACTCTTTTATACTAGCTGTTTGTGAAAGGATTATTTCTACTAATAGCTTCGTATTCTAGAAATAAAATGGAGCAAAGAGGCTTTAAGTGTCCGAAATCAGGCATACAGTGAGGAAAGGTGTATGCATAACGCACTGTATCCTAATAAGGTAGTAGAAAATCATTTCCTTCTGAGTAATATGTGTGTAACGTTACATGGTGACTTTCGATTTGTATTGTAATACCTTGTCTTATGAAAGCTCATATTTGATTTGATTGCATCTTGTCCCATATTTCAGCATGCCAGAACAGAGAAACTGGCAGTGAAAGGGAGAAAGTCCTTGCAGTTTCACCTAGTGTGACAGATGACTGCGAACCTGAGTAGAACCCACACATACATAGTCCAAACGTGGAAGAGTAGCACAAGTACACCTTTAAGTACTGGTTCTTTAAAGTGTTGCAATCTGCAGTGGGTATATCCACAACAACTTTTGAAATAGTGTGCTGTGCTATTCTGTGGCCAAAAGCCAGGCTCTTAAGATTCCCCAGTTGCCAGTAAACATAACGTTAAATCCAGCCTGCAACATAAAAGGGCATTTACCAGTATTTTATTCATGATAGGCTGGTATAATCACAAAATTTATAAACATAGGATTTATTTTTTATTTTCGAGAATGTGAGACAGCCTTCCTCGTGACTGTAACACTTGCTAATTCCATCTTCTATTATAGACAACAGCTTCTCGAAACAGGCCATGTCCATCCTCACGATGCCCCAAAATTCTTGCAGATCTTAGACCCTCAGTTCTTTCATAAGCAGTGAATATAATCCCCTGCCTTTGTCCCTTCTATTCAGCCAGGTTCCAACTTTATGACGTCTGGCTTTTTATTTTCATCATTGTTCTGCCCTACTCTGAAGATTTACTGTCACTACCAGGGCAATAGCTTCAAACACAGATCAGTACTCAATGTGCAAACTGTTGTAAAAATACATATACCTGTGCAACCGAGTGTCGTAATATAAAACTAACTGTCTTTAATTCAGAACAGTAGTAACCTACATAAGAGAATAAAAGTTACTTGATAAATAATGATATTCATTGTCTTATGAATAATTCAAACAGATGACATTCCAATATGTCACACAGTCCACCTTTGTTTCATGCAGTAGAACGAATGACAACAAGAGATCAGACAGTTCTGTTCGCATTTTGCGCATTAGCACTATTTACTGCCCATGTACGCCAGGTATATCCCACGTGGATGGTGTAATAGGTCTACATGAAGCTGCCTGTAGTTACAGATATGCACACTTGGGATGCTGATGCACAGATTTATGGTTTAGGCACATTGTGGAATAGGGACTTGAGAGTGTGTCTTTCCTGAAGAAGGTTGTGGCTGAAAGCTGATACGTCATTCTTTCCATAATGTCTATCTGGATCTCAATGGTTTTTCTTCACAGTGAATACCAATGTATCCTTTCCATAATAATGTTTATATTCTGACCTAGAATATCCACTGTTAAAATAAATTAAAAATTTGAATAGATACTTGTATTAATGCTGTTCACTTTTCTTTCCACACATGTTCATTTTCCATGGATAATTTATAGCAGCCCCTTTCCCCAGTACAAAGTCAAGGAGAATATCTAGTAGTATATGTTGTGGCACACACAAAGGCCTCTGAATAGTCAAGAAATAGGCCACAAACTTCTGTTAACCTAGTGCCTTAGTTACAAAAACTAAACAGACAGTTGTGGTGCCCCGTTGTATCTTCTCTGAAACAGAGCCGCACTCTTTGGACTATCAGTGTGAACTACTTGAATGCTGGATACAGGCTCAGCTCTGGCATCTTCTGCTTGCATTAAACTCTTCTCCGAAGATCCTATATTTTGAAGAAGGTGAACATTCATCTACTATTCCGAAATCCTATTATCCAGTCCTAATAAAGACTCTTTCAAAATTCAGTTGTTGTTAACATATTCTATATTCAAAATCAAATTCACTATTTCATTGCCCCATTAAACAGTAAGCTCACACTTTCTTAGGGCATTTGCACATGACTGAATTCAATCAAATTAAATAACATTTTTTCTCAACGATACAGTACTAATATACATGTCCGTCTGCTCGAGACCAAGTCACTATTAATAATAATTTTTTTTTCTTCTGGTGTCTCTCCACAACACATAACAATCACAAATGTTATTCGTGCAGGGAATTCTGGGCGGGAAGTTTTTCTTTTCACTTTGCTGCAACCGAGCGCGTCATTTGTTGGCCCACTTTTGCTCTTCTTTCTTGGTTAGCCTGCACAAATAACATTCTGCGGCAGTGTGATGATGATGATGTTTGGTTTGTGGGGCGCTCAACTGTGTGGTTATCAGCGCCCGTACAATTTCCCAACCTTTGCTCAGTCCAATTGCACCACTTTCCGGGATGATGATGAAATGATGAGGACAACACAAACACCCAGTCATCTCGAGGCAGGTGAAAATCCCTGACCCCGCCGGGAATCGAACCCGGGACCCCGTGCTCGGGAAGCGAGAACGCTACCGCGAGACCACGAGCGGCGGACCCTGCGGCAGTGTGTATCTATTTATGCTGCAACCCACTACAAAATAATGTGTGTTCAAAGCAGCTGGAACACAAGTGACTCCAGACTTTCGTAAAATTCTGGGGGCACTACAAGCTGTTGTTGTTCTGGTAGATCTAAAATTCGTAAACTCACACTGGGTGTATTTCTCCTATAAAATTAACTATTGGCTTTAGTTACATTCTGCTGTTTTAGATAATGTTGGTGTAATAGTTACTGGTCTGTAATTTCCTGTCCCTTCCTGACTGCCATCTTTGTGTACTAATATCACTTAACATTGTCCTCTTAAACGTAATGTGAATATTCCTTCTTCCACAGCTAAGTTAAGAAGAGCTGTAGGCTTTGCTAGCCACAGCATTTAAATAGTTGATTAGACATATTGTTTAGTCAGTCTAATCTCAATTGCGTCTGTTTACACCTGGCTTTGCACTAGACTGCTTACTTCCTGGTTCGTGTACGAATGGACGTGTTTGTTTCCTTGCGACTCTGTTGTCCACTCTTGTTGTATTCGTTCTGTCCTTCGTTGGTCGTGTCCGTCCTCTTCCATTGTGTTGTTCATCAGCCTCTCTGCAGGTCCTGCCGCACCTTCCGTTATTACTACCCCTGCGACCGTCCTGGTTGCAGTTACAACAGCTCTATTTAAAACCTGTAACTAGGCTGTAAAGAGGTAAATTGATAATTACATGATCTGTGTCTCTGTAATTTCACTGCACCTTGTAGGGCTGTTTCAGTATAACAATTGTCTTTCAATGAATTCATGTTTAGATCACTTGTTGCCATTATGCAAGACAATTCACTGACAGTCCTGTGTGAAAACAGTTCTAGCTCCTTCAGTAACTCTAGACCTGATGTCAAACACTTTCCTCTTTTCAGCATTGTCAGTATTGCCGCTAATTCAAATTACATTTCTTTTCACTTGTCCACTGATCATGGAATGCAGTTCCTCCTTTCATGTGCTGCAGCTCCTCCACACTTCTATTCGTATCTACAGAAATCAGCCACCTTTTTATAGTTCTGTTTGTTAGAAAATAATATTCATGTACTATAATAGTGAATTTGTTAGTTCTACTGCTACTGCTGCTTCTGTTTCATCTATTTCACTCCATGTATACTGTAGTGTAAAACGCCAACAGTAGAACATTTGTATTTCTATCTATATTTTGGTTACCCCCACCCCTCCTGAGGCCGGTGCGGAAAACCTGGTCATTTAGATTTTTGTGTTTCTTGGTTCTTTCTCCTCCTCCCCCAATTTCCTGCCATGTGCTATGTGGATGACAGTGCTTTTTCCGGTGGGATCAGTGATTCCTTCTTCTGCAGGGCTCATGTTTCTCCTTCATTTTCCTAAGTCAGTGATGGTTGTCATTGGGATATTGATTAATGTTTCTTTCATTGTTGACAGTGGGAATGATCTGTTTCTCTTTTCTTGGACAGCTATCTGGCATTTCTTTGCACAGAATAGTTTTTCAAATCATTCCTGTGCAGGATATGTTCCATGAAATGCTCCTTTTCTGAGCTTGTAGCTCCAGGAAAGAACATAGCTACATATTTTCTTGACCTTTCTGTTTGTACTTTCAGTCTTTCAGTCTTCAGTCTACTTTCAGGCTTCATTTAGACCATGCCCATGCTTACAAGAAGAAACACTTGCTGCATGTGGAATTCTTTCTGAAGTTCCTTTTAGAACCCTGTTTGCATTGTTGTTTGGATTTTTATAGACACCTTTTTTCCTCACCATTAATGATCATTGAATCCTTTTCATCCCTACCTCACATGTTATAGTGCTTCCTGTAGAGGGACACCAAGCTTGTTAATGCCAGTTACTTTGTATTTGATTTTCAATGTAGCCATAACGTTTGCAGAGCTTCTTACATAGATATCTGAAAATATTTAATTTTGTCCCTTCTTATTCATATTTGGTGATGCATTTTGCAGATACATGGTATTTTCTTGTATCTTCAAAACACATATTTTCTTGATTGTGTGCTTATCATGGTTCATAGGCCTACTGGGGAACTCACCATGTAAAATATAGAGTAACGCATCATTCTTGGTACCTCTATGGTGATGTGGAAATCCAAGTGTTGTTAATAAGGTAAATAATTTGTGTACATGTTTCTCTTCACCTTCATAATTACACATAATAGGATAAAGATACGAACAAACAAGCCTCAACTGAAATACATAGCTAATTTGCATTATTAACTGGACTGAGTATTTTCTTGTGACAGTGGCTTCACTGCTGTTCACACGTGTCAGTATCCACTGAAGTCCCACAAAAAGGTGTATTGTGAACACTATAATACATTGTTTGTCATCATTGCAGGTCTATACACTATACTGCAACATTGTTCTATAAATTGATCTCATCTTTTAGTCAGATGATGCCATTCTCCTCAACTAGATTCAGTACCACCTCACAAGCTGTTAAATTTATTCATAAAACTTTCACCATTCTCCAGTAACTTGGTCCAAAAGCTATTTCTTACACACTGATAAAGTTAATTAGATTTCAGCCTGTGTAAATGGTTTTTCATCTGCCTAAGTGAATACTTGCATAACAAGATGGAATACGTATTTACAGTACTGCATGGATGATGCCGGTAGCTTTCTGGAGGTGATGGTGCTTTCATTCTGCCACCTGCAATAATAAAGTGAAACAGTTGAAGTAATCTTTTTGAAAGTTTCTGTATAAAGTGATTGAACGGTATCATCTTCATGTTTGCCTAGGTGTGGTGTGTCGTCGTCCAGAGCCTTCCTGCGATTGGTCCGTTTGCTTTTAAAATTCTGAGGGTGCTGCGTTCTGTGGAGAGACCTGCTGACAATGAGAGTTTAGTTTCCAGTTGTGTGGCAGCACAATGTTGCAGGAAAGGTGGTATAACTTCCTGTAAATGCACTTGATTGCTACGAGCATGTGCACTCGGGACGGCGGGAGTTGTTCTGGACGGGCTGTGTTATAAGAAAGCTCAGCGTGGAAACTGTTGACGTGGCGTGTCTGCGTTGCTATGGCAGAACCGGGGCGATTGACGTAACTCAAGTTGGTGCTGGTTGCAACCTGTCACCAAATGCTAGTCTGCCTTCTGGACCAACGGTGAGAATTTCTTGACTTGATGTCCACTCAATTTCTGACCGTGTTGAAGGGTGTGTTATGCTCTAAGGTCGTGTGCCATGGTGTTTCACAATTTTAGTAGGCTCAGGCACGGCCAAAATCCCGATTCAATGATCTGATGTTATATTGTCAAGTGTAACTATCACTAGAAAAGTGTGTTTACTCTCTGTGCCTTAATAACTGAACTTAAAATATTATCTGTGGTTGAAATTTTATTCTGATCCAAGTGCAATAACGATCTTGTATTTTACAATTTCTTGAGTGGCATTATTTAGTACTGGCTGTCACATTTACTAAGTCGAAGATTTACGAAGGCCAGTGGGCATCATTAACAGTTCCAGCCTAGAGAGGCGTTATATTTTGAACCATGTGTTTCAATGTTAAGTAATTTTTATTTTATGTGTTATAGAGAGTTGCTGTCATGCCCTATGTGGACGATTCACCACGTTGGTGAAGTTTCTAATTGTTCTGCTGGTCTGTGCCATATTGCTAAAGCAGGCGGTCCTAGCACAGCTGATTGTAAATGTTTCCTAGTGGTGAGGAGCACGGGCTGGTTTTTGAAGTGCTAACTCACTAACTTCAACCATTCTCAAATATTTATTACTACTGATATTCAGGCCCTTAAGGCTGAGTGGCGACATCACTACCCCTTTTTGGTAATTAATTTTATCTTGTTAGCTTGTTTCATTAAAAAAAAAAAAAAAACCTTTGGTATATGAATTTGTCTGTTGGTCTTTACTGCTCCTTTGGACGAAGTAAATTAACTGTTGCCTGCTTACCTTACGTTTTGGTTGAGTTTTCCCATACCATGACGTATCAGTGATCAGTATATTATGGTTATCTTATTCTGTAGAACCTTCAGAAGTGGTGCTACCAGCCTCTGCCAGTTTAGAGCCACTCCTGAAAGTCACTGACTGCTAACCTTGTGAAAGGCTATTAATTGAACCAAATGTCTGGATTCACTTTGAACTTGCTCTTCTAGCAGTAATGATACTCATGATTAGTCATTTGCATCAATAATCTTTCAGAATATCAGTGTGTCGTGTTCCTCTAAATCAGCTCTGTTTATTGAAGTGCCAGAGCCAAATTAACTTGGTTATCAGAAACTACATGTGGGGTTCAGTGTGTAATAGTACTGTGTAAGCTCCCTAATTTCTCCTTTTTTGTGGTTGTGGTGACAGACCAATCCATAGTTCAGTCCCAGGTATAGATAAGTTTGAAAGGTGAAAAAATTGTTGCATGGCCAACAAATCTGATATGGAAGTAATGATTGTGTTTACAGATTGCTTTGTAACATAGCTTGATGTCTACATTTATGCCATATCCAATGCACTGTCCATTATAAAAACTGAAACTGCCAGGTGAATTGAGAAAACCTGTATGGAGTAGAAGAAGAGTTCCCGAGAAGTATTTTGGTGGATGTACATACGTCATGCATAAACTCAAGGAGGGGTTGGCAATCACTTTCAGCCCCTTGTAGGAAGAAATTGCAATTTATTTAAGGGCAATTTGTTAACAACATGAAATTTAGTATAACACTGTTCATACCCTCTGGTATTGCAATACTAGGTCCATTTCTTTCACTTTTGCTGTTTCTGCTACAAATGCACAGACAGATGAATGCATTGGTGCAATAACCATATAAGTTACATTTTTCATACTTCCAACTAAAGCACTAATTTCTGAAATAGAAGAACTTCATCAACTGGTGTTGTCTTCATCAAATCTTATTTAGACTACCAACACAATTATAATTGCCTACCATATAACCAAAGATTTATCATATTTATTGAATTGAAGAAATTGGACTAGTATCGTTTTTGCACCAAAAAGTTCTCTTTAATGTTCAAAAATTAAAGTAACTAAAACAACTATTGGCACTTGAAAGCTTACTGAATATTGTGAGCAGTATGTGGCTTGAAAAGAATTGGTACCCTAGTGGAATCATAAGTATGTATGATACACAAGTTCATTATGTTTCCCTTTCTGACAAACTGTAAGTGGCATCTGTAACTGTTGTTGCAGATGACCTTGTCATATAATCCATGTCTGATGCTGGCAAGTTCTTGTCCAGCCTCGTGATCTGTTTCTGTTTGATTTAACTAGCAGAGGCACTTCCTAAACGTCCTTCTCAGGCAATGTAGCTGAGGCACCCTGAATGATGAAATTGTGATTGACAGATTGTCATAATGAAGCATTACAGCAAACTAGAAACTTTATTGCAATGGAGTACTTACAGACCTTTTATTTTGGAGAAGTAAACTTCTTGTTATCAGCCATCTTAGTGTTAAGCTGATACAGCAGTTTTGAGGGAGACGAGAAGTGTAAAACTACATCTTGTGTAACATCAACCACAGAGAACTCCTTGGATGTATTTCACATGCCAGAATGGCTACTGTTTGTTGCAGTGACAGTGCAAGCTATTGAAATGTCTGGTTCTTGCCCCAAAGACCCAGTGTCAAAAACTCCATTGCCTGTGCTACTCTGAATTGGTTAAATGGAGAGGTCTCAAGTTTACGTCATGTGATGGAGCGATTTTCAACGATTTAGTGGTACTAAAATCGTATTTTTGACCAAAACTGTACATTCCTGGCTAAGGCACAAATGCCTTCATGAAAAGGGAGACGGTCAAATTTCGGAGGCAAGTGATACTAAGGTATGAATACATTACATTTATAACAGTTTGCAATGATAGGTACCAAGAAACAGTTTGAAAGAACTTTTGGATTATGTAAGCAAATTGTAATTAAAAGGTATGGTATAGTACTCAAATATTCATGTACACATTCATAATTTGCTAAATGCTAGTTATTAAGCATATTATACTACTTCAATTCTTGCGATACAAATTTGACTTGATCCATAAAATGTATGTTGTGTATGGATCTAATGAAAATAAATAAAGCAAATAAGCTACTGTGTCTACCACGAGAAGAAATGCTCCTGAAAGCAGCATTGGTAACTTTCTCTGTCTGAGTAAATAATTTTGCTGACAGGGTCCAGTTCTACTGCAATCAAGAAGCTAGTTGCAGCTGTAAGTACACACTCCTTGTGATAGGAGACAATGTAGCCAATGTGGGTGGCTCATTATTGCTGTGACCAATAAATATCGAGTCTTTCAAAACTGAAACTGATGATGATTACACGCTGATCAAATGATTAGCAAGCATGAACTTCATAAACAAAAATGTTATTGTGGTGAATACTAAAAGAATTTTCATCAAGACAGATGTTAACATTTTAGGTGACTGACCCAGGTTGAGGGTAGGAGGGTTTCAACGACACAGGAGATGTTGCAGGAAGAGTTCCCAGCCATGCAATTCAGAAAAGCTGGTATTGGTGGGTAGAATCCACTTAGCAGAGACTGTGAAGCAGTCCTTGAAATGAAGGAGGTTGTGTTGGCAGCATGCTCACAACTGGGTGGTCCAGCTGTTTCTTGGCCATAGTTTGTTGGTGACTATTCATGCAGACATCTTATCGCTTGTCATGTCACCATAGAATATCGTTACCCTCCTATCCCCTTTCCTGTTCCCACTACAGCACTCTTCCACAAGTGCGCACAGTCTTCTTTCTTCTCCTTTCCTGCTGCCCCCGCCCCTGCCCCACCCTGCCCTGCTCCTCATCTAACCTGCTGACTGCACCTAGTTGCCCTGCGTTTTCCCCACCTCATTCTGGTTGTTCAGTCCCAATGAAGACCTTACTTGTTTCTTTTTCTTGTGCCTATCTGTGACTCATCTCTGCTATAAGGTGAGTAGCAAAATCGTTTCCATAAAACTGTCAATATACCCTCCTGGATTTTGTGTTGTTAAATACAGATGAGCAGCTCATTACCTTAAAAATACTTTCTGGCTCATCTTGATAAATGATAGGGGTTGGCAAGAGGCATGTCAGTCTTTGCAAAAGAAACATTATCTGCTCTGACATTGTCTACATGTTCCAGTCTTGAGATTTCAAATATTGTGTGTGTGAAATCCACTTAGCCTGGCCCTCAGGGGGCTCAGCATTTAGTTGTTGGGTACGGGCTTGGCGGCCCTGGGGTCCCTGAGCTGGGACTGGGAAGCGCCACCAGTTCTCAATACCGTAAGCTCTGAGCGTGCTACAATGACCACCATAAGGCACGACGGTGGAACGTTGTACGGTACAGAGCCCGGTGATCTTGGCTTAACTGCCTGGGTCGCAAGGATGGTATAAATGGTATAAACCTCTATAAAAAAAAACCTCAATCTCAAGGTGTGCTGTGCACCGAGTAGACACATGGCTGCTAGTGGGTGACCCCTGGGGAACGTGCCGCCCCCGGTTGTATTAGGCTTACCCAGGCAAGCGGGGCTCTGTCTGGATGGACATCCCTTTCCCTAGCTGCTCGTGGGACAGCCATGGAAAGAAATACGAATAATGCACAAGCACGAGTCTCTAAGAAAGGAAAGTTCAATGCTTTAAAGTATGACCCCCAATCGTTCCGTTCCCTGTCCGCACCAGGGGGAAACGGCGGTCTAAATTACCTGGTGAGACCTATTCTCCTCGATTTCTGGTTTGCAGCCAAACAGATAGGGGCTCATTTCTGACCACAAAGCCTCTGTTTTTTGTGGAAAATTTAGAGGACAAATTTGGAGAAGTTGAGGGCGTGTCTAAAATGAGGTCAGGAGCAGTCCTCATACAGACAGCATCCCCAGCACAGTCACTGGCAATGTTTGCTTGTGACAAGCTCGGCGATGTTGCAGTCTGACGATGAGCTCCGAGCAAATTTGGAAAGCCGCAGTGTCCACTTTGTTCAACGTGTCTTCAGGGGACCTAAAGATAGTAGGGTCGCCACCGTCGCCTTCATCTTGGCTTTCGAGGGTGACACCTTGCCCGAGAAGGTCAAGGTCACGATCTATCAATGTGATGTTAAGCCTTATGTGTCTCCTCCCATGCGCTGCTTCAAGTGCTGGAGGTTTGGGCATACGTCATCGAGATGTGACGCCAACTCTACCTGTCGGGATTGTTTACGTGCCTCCCACCCCAACGACCCATGTTCGTCGCCCCCTATTTGTGTCAACTGCAGACAGAAACATTCACCTTGCTCATCAGACTGCGAGGTTTATCAAAAAGAATGGAAGGTTATGGAGTTTAAGACCTTGGACAGGCTCACTTACACAGAGGCTAAACGCAAGTACGACAGACTTCACCCTGTGCACATTTTGTTGACATATGCTGTAGCAGCTTCGATGTCGTCATCCCTGGCGATGAGCCCCCAAGTTCAGCGCTTTTTGTGGGCCCTCCAGTCCGGCTATCTATTCCTTCCTACCCCCCCCCCCCCTCCCCGGTAGTTGGGGAACACCCTCTTCCATTGCTCCCGTTTTCAACATTGGGAGTAACGATCCCTCCTTCTTTGGGGACTTCAACCCCACCACTGAGCCTGAGAAGTGCCAGGCTCCCCTCGCGCGGAAGGGATCGCTTGGTGCCCTCCTTTCCATGGTTACTGCCCCTCTGGATGTCAGCTAGTGGCTGAAAAAGCCACCACCTGAGGGCCGTAGGGCTTCCAGGTCTTCCTTGGTCGGTGGGCCGGAAAAGCCCACCCAGCCTGATGACCCAAAGGACAAATGGGGCCCTACCAAGAAGGAGGAGGAGGAGGAGGAGGAGGAGGAGGAGGAGGAGGAGGAGGAGAAGGACATAGCGACATAAAAAGAATTCACCACTGCACCTGAAGATGATTTGGAGCATCTAGCATCCACTCAGGAACTAGATGTTGCTCGACCCGCAGCTCCTAGCTCCTATGGAAGTTGATCAGGCTACTTCGCAATTGGTGGCGGAGAGCACTTCTAAGGCGTGACCTGGTCCCCCCCCCCCCCCCCCCCTCAAGGTTCTTTCATGTCTCACAGTCGGATACCATTATCCTTCAATGGAACTGAGTGATTTTTACCACCACCTTGCTGAGTTGAAATAGCTTTTGTGCCGCTTCCCTGCCACTTCTCTGGCCCTACAGGAAACCTGGTTTCCTGTTTGGTGGACCCCCTCCCTCTGTGGCTACCAGGGTTACTATAAGAACCGCGTAGAATACGACAGGGTGTCTGGCGGTGTCTGTGTTTATGTTCTTGCCACTGTTCCTAGTGCCCCAGTGCCACTTCACACGGCTCTTGAGGCTGTGGCTGTTAGAATCTGGGCAGGAATGGAGCTTACCAACTGTTCCCCTGGATGAGGTTGTCCCTTTTGCTGACAGCTGCCTTGTTCACCCAGCTCCCCCGGCCATTCCTCCTGTTGGGGGACTTTAATGCCCACCACCCATTATGGGGTGGAGCCCAGATCTCGGGCCAGGGTAGGAACGTTGAGGCTCTCTTGGCACAGCAGGACATTTGCCTCCTTAACACTGGTGCTCCCACATATTTTAGCTTGGCTCATGGCACATACTTGGCCATCGACCTCTGTCTTAGTAGCCCAGGTTTTCATCCATACCTCAGTTGGAGGGTCCACGATGACCTCTGTGGTAGCGACCACTTTCCTATCCTGGTTTCCCTTCTTCAATCCCAATCCCCTGACCAGCTGCCACGATGGTCTCTTCGTGGAGCTGACTGGGCAGCCTACACCTCAGCTACTATGGCCATTGCTCCGCTTCCTGGTGACATTGATTTGGCAGTGGACGAGTTCAATATGGTCATTGTTTCTGCTGCCGAGGCAACTGTCCTCTGTTCTTAAAGTACCCTAAGGCGTAGGTCAGTCCTTTGGTGGACACCAGAGGTTACAGAAGCTATCCGGGACTGCCGGCGAGCCCTGCAAAGACACCGGCATCATCATTACCTATAGAATCTGGTTGCCTTTAAATGGATGTGAGCCCAGGCTCGGTGGATAATCCAGCAGTGCAAACAGGACAGCTGGGAACGATATGTTGCCACCATAGGTTCTTGCACCTCCCCATCTCTCAGGTGTGGTCGCGGGTTCGGCACATTTTTGGCTTTCGCCCTCATGCATCTGCCCTTTGCCTTTCTCGTCGGGGTACACTTTGTACTGACCCAATCGCCATCGCTGAACATCTGGCAGAGTACTTCCGCGACAGCAGGCTACAGCACAGAATTCTGTGCCATTAAAGACCAGGCTGAGCGTATGCAGTTGTCATTTCGCACACACTGTTGTGAACGATACAACGCCCATTTAGTGAATGGGAATTCCGAAGTGCCCGTACAGCTCGCCCCGATACCTCTCCAGTTGCAGACTGAATTTCCCCCCTGCGCATCCGGGGTAAGAATAGGCCTGAGGTATTCCTGCCTGTCGTAAGAGGTGACTAAAAGGAGTTTCTACCCTCAAGGGGGAAGTTTACGCCTGTGTCTGGAGACAGACGATTCAACAACTTACATTTGTGGTCATTATGGTTTTTTGCTTATTCTGGTTTCTTCCTTTCTTTTCCTTCTCCCTCTCTCACTGTCTTCCTTACTTTTTACCTTGCCTTCCTCTTATTGCCTTCTTATCCACCCTAAGGTCTCTGCCTCGGCGTTTGAGACAGTATGTCCTTTCTCTCCCTTTTTTTCCTGTTCTTCTTTCCTCCCTGTGCGTGCCTGAAGGCCAACCCACACACTCGCACGTGTAGCCGGTGATGGGGTGAAGTGTAATTCCCCGCCCTGGGTAGACAAGTAGGGCCTGGGCATACCCCCTGGTAAAGGACAGGCCCGGGGAGGGATGATTGCCCGAGCTGACACCTTCTGACCATGCCAATTGGTCCCTCCGTCCGTTTCTTTGGAAGTGTGACCTGAGGTGTAAACATTCACCTAAGGTGGGAGCGCCCTCTGAGAGGGTCCCCACAAGGAAGGAGCGTGCCACTGGAGATGCTGGCAATCATGGGGGATTCATCCGCAATGGATTTCTCTTCTTCTCTCTCGACTTCTGTCCAAAAACGAAAACTTGACCAGCCACCAGTAACAAAAATACTACTGTCTGCCCCAAAGTTCCTCATAGTTTCTACATCTGAGGATGGAAAGGATTATTCATCTGTCAGCCCTTTCGTTATTCAGAAGGGCGTAGATGCCATAGCTGGACCTGTCAAGTCTTGTACCAGGATGCGTAATGGTACCTTGTTATTGGAAACTGAGAGCGCCTTTCAGGTACAAAAACTCCTTCAGGCCACACACCTGTACAAGTTCCCTGTCTGAGTGGAGGCTCACCGCACTTGGAATTTGTCGCGTGATGTGGTATCTACTATATCACTCAACGGATTGACTGACAAGGAGATTCAGTCTTTCCTTGTTGAGCAGGGCGTGACGGCTGTCCATAGGGTCATGAAAAAGGTCGACAATGACCTTGTACTGACCGGACACTTCTCTTGACCTTTGATAGTGTTCAGCTGCCGTCGCGCATCAAAGCGGGCTATGAGGTTATTTCTGTTCGTCCCTATGTCCCAACACCTATGCGCTGCTACCAGTGTCAGCATTTTAACCACACTGGAAAATCTTGTTCTAATCCGACTAAATGCGTCACTTGTGGCAGGGACACCCACAAGCGTGACTGTCCGCCTCCGTCTCCTCGTTGCGTGAACTGTCAGGGTGACCAAGCAGCGTCCTGTCACAACTGTCCCATCCACAAGGATGAACACTGTATACAGGAAATTTGGGTCAAAGAGAAAGTGTCCACCTCGGCTGCTCGCAAGGTTCTTGCTAGTAGGAAGCCCGCGCTGCTCCCAGCGGGGATATACAGTACCATCCTCGCCTCTCCTTGACCTATCGTCGCATACATGTGATCTGATCTTTAGCGCCACAGTCGTCCATTCGGCCAGTGCTAAGATCACCTGGTCAAAGCCTCCTCTTCCTTCCGTCACCTCTAAGACACAAGCACCTTCATCAGTTTTTGCCAAGATTAAGACCCAGAAGACAGATGCACAGGCCTTCAATAAGGAACCGTCCCGTGAAGACTTCTTATGTACCCTGAACTCCCAGCCATGGACCAGTACTTCGAATAAACGACCTTCCAAGAAGGCTCATAGGAAGAAAAGTTCTCCTTCTCCGCCACGGTGCGTTTCTGCTCCTGCGCTATGCAGCGGTTGCCGCCCCAAGCCGTCATCCGTTTCGCCTGGCCACACCGCTGGTAGCCGAACATCTGGCCATTCACCGGCGGAGGAAGTTCCCCCTCCAGACCATGTTAACATGGTGGCTGATGAGCCCATTGAAAAAATGGACGATGACTCTCCGCGTATTGATAACGCCAGCAATGCTAGCTCGAAACCAGGCCCTCAGCAGACTTCAAAGTGACCCCTTATTGCTTCTCCTTTTTCTTTTTCTTCTCACAATGGCAGTTCTTTGTTGTAATATTCGAGGCATTCACTCCAACTGAGAGGACTTAAAGTTGCTGCTATGCTTGCACAGTCAGCTGATAGTAGCTCTCCAGGAAATGAAGCTACGCCCGGGATTGTATTGACTTGGCACACTACACCTCTGTGCATTTTGACCTACCCCCTGTGGCAGGTATTCCGGCTCATGGGGGGGTTATGTTGCTCATCTGGGATGATACCTACTACGATCCCATCACATTGCACACTGATCTGCAGGCATTTACTGTCTGAATTACTCTCCCCATTTTCACATTTTCCATTTGTACTGTTTATACTCCATCGTCGTCTGCCACTACTAGGCCAGACATAATGCAAATTATAACTCAGCTACCTGCACCATTTCTGTTGACTGGAGACATCAATGCCTACCATCCCCTTTGGGGCTCTCCAGCATCCTATCCGAGAGGCTCCCTGTTCGCAGACCTTTTCAACCACCTCAGCCTTGTCTGCCTCATTACTGGCGCCCCTGCTTTTCTTTCGGACATAACTAACACCATTTAGACCTCTCTATATGTACTACCCAACTTGCACGTTGGTTTGAGTGGTACGCTCTTTCTGATACGTATTCGAGCGTCCACTTCCCTTATGTTATCCATCTCCTGCATCATACCCCATCTCCGTGCTCAACCAGATGGAACATCTATAAAGCAGACTGGGGGCTCTTCTCTTACAGCAGCAAAAGTCAGGTTGCACACCTCACTGAAGTCATTCTCACTGATGCTGAATATTCCATCCCTCATACTACCTCTTCTCCACATCGCGTACCAGTCCCTTGGTGGACTGCAGCATGTAGAGATGCTATACGTGCTCATCGATGTGCTTAACAGACCTTTAAACGCCACTCTATGATGGCAAATCGTATTAATTATAATCTAATACGTGCACAGTGTCGTCATGTTAAGCAAGAAAGCCAGCTGGGCTGCTTTCACAAGCTCCTTCAACAGTTTTACTCCTTCTGTTGTCTGGGGTAGCCTACGCCGGCTATCTGGCACTAAGGTCCACTCACCAGTTTCTGGCTTGATGGTCACGAATGATGTCCTTGTGGCCCCTGAGGATGTCTCCAATGTCTTCAGCCGATTTTTCGCTGAGGTTTGGAGCTCCGCTCATTACCACCCTGCCTTCTTCCCCTGAAAACAGGCAGAGGAGGCAAGGCCACCTAATTTCCGCTCCTCGAATCATGAAAGTTATAATGCCTCAATCACCATGCGGGAACTCGAAAGTGCTCTTTCCTGGTCATGGTCCTCCACTCCGGGGCCAGATTCTGTTCATATTCAGATGCTGAAGAATCTTTCTCCTGTGGGTAAAGGTTTTCTTTTTCGTACTTATAACTACATCTGGGTTGAGGAGTCATGTTCCCACATGCTGATGCGAATCTATTGTTGTCCCGATTCCTAAGCCGGGGAAGGACAAGCACTTGCCTTCCAGTTATCAACCCATTTCCCTTACAGCTGTGTCTGTAAGGTGATGGAACGAATGGTTGACTCTCGTTTGGTTTGGCTGCTCAAATCTCGACGCCTACTTACCAACGTACGATGTGGATTTCGTAGGTGACACTCTGCTGTTGACCATCTGGTTACCTTGTCGACCTTCATTATGGATAACTTCTTGCGGAAGTGCCAGACAGTGGCTGTGATCTTTGATTTGGAGAAGGCTTACGACACCTGTTGGAAGGCGGGCATTCTCTGCACCATGCATACATGGGGTCTTCGCGGTCGCCTCCCTCCTTTTATTCGTGCATTTTTAATGGATCGAAAGTTCAGGGTACGTGTGGGTTCTGCCCTGTCTGATGCCTTTCGCCAGGAGAATAGGGTGCCACAGGGCTCAGTTTTGAGTGTTGCTCTCATCGTCATGGCAATCAATCCAATAATGGATTGCCTCCCAGCTGATGTATCAGGCTCCCTTTTCGTGGACGATTTTACCATCTACTACAGCGTGCAGCATGCTTCCTGGAGTGCTGTCTTCAGCATTGTCTTGAACGTCTTTATTCCTCGAGTGTCGCCAATGGCTTCCGTTTTTCTGCCGAGAAGATGGTCTGTACCCCTAAATGTCCTTCGTGTTCTCAGCGGTATGTCGGGGAGTGGATCGAACCGTCCTACCACGCCTATATCGGTCGATTGTCTGCTCAAAGCTGGATTATGGGAGCTTTGTATACTCCTCTGCATGGCCATCCATCTTATGCTGCCTTTCCATACAACATTGGGGGTTACGTCTTGTGATCGGAACATTCTATACCAGTCCCGCCCAGAGTCTTCATGCTGAAGCTGGTGAATTTCCACTAACCTACCGGCGCAATATATAGCTTTGTCGGTATGCCTGTTGGCTATTATCAATGCCCGACCACCCGTCTTATCGTTCCTTTTTTGACGACACTCTCGACCGTCAATATGGGTTGTATGTATCCGCCCTGCTACCCCCTGGAGTACGCTTTTGTCGCCTCCTTCGGCAACTTGATTTTCCATTCCCTGCAACCTTTAGACTGGGCGAGAGCCAAACGCCACCTTGGCTCCAGGCTCAGGTTCGTGTTCACCTTAACCTCAGCTCGCTCGAACTTTCTTTGAAGTTCATTAATACGATCTTCATTTATACAGATGGCTCTAAGACCAATGACGGTGTTGGGTGTTCCTTTATTGTCGGGGCACAAAGTTTTAAATACCGGCTCCATGGCCATTGTTCGGTCTTCACAGCTGAGCTGTTTGCCCTCTACCAGGCTGTTCTTTACATCTGCTGCCACAGACATTCTCATTATGTCATCTGCTCTGATTCCCTGAGCGCCATCCAGAGCCTCAGTGATCTGTATCTGGTTCACCCTTTCGTGCACCAGATCCAACGCTCTCTTCAGCAGCTGGCAGACAATGGTTCTCCGGTTACCTTTATGTGGGTTCTTGGCCATGTCAGTATCCCTGGGACCGAAGCTGCAGATGCCACGTCTAAGGCTGCGGTCCTCCAGTCTCGAACAGCCTCTTGTTGTGTCCCTTCATTCGATTGTAGCAGGGTCATTCGTCAGCACATTTTATCGCTGTGGCATGCCAATTGGGCTACACTTACGGACAACAAGCTTCGGGCCTTGAAACCTCTTCCCACGGCTTGGAAGACCCCTTCACGCCATTCTCAGCGGAAGGAGGTCGTTTTGGCCTGGTTACGAATTGGACACTGCCGGTTCAGCCATCGCCATCTGCTGACCGCTGCGCCGGTGCCGTTCTGCCCATGTGGGATTCTGCCCATGTGGGAAATTGCTGACAGTACGCCACATTTTGACATCCTGTCCAAATTTTAATACACTGCGCATTGATCTTGGTCTGCCATGTACTCTGGATGCCACTTTAAAGGATGACCCAGGAGCAGCTGCTCGCATTATTCGTTTTATCCACTTGACAAACCTGCCTATGGACATTTGATTATGCTGTTTTCCTTTAATCCCTTGCCTGTTAATGTGTCTTTTAAAGTGTTGTCCTTTTTAGTTGCTGTTTTAACATTGTGCCTCACAGTGCATTCATAATTTAGTCGGCGCTAATGACCACTGTAGTTGCGCGGCCTAAAAAAGAAAACCAGACCGAATTCACAACCAGTTTCTTTGCAATCTCTCGGCGTACTGTCAGGGTGAATTACTCACTCTGTTTAACTGCTTCTGGATGGAGGGCGTTTTCCCGTCTCGTTGGCAGGATAGCATTACCGTCCTGGTTCTGAAACCTGGTGCAGATCCACTGGTGGTTGATAGCTATCACACTATCAGCCTTACCGACATTATGTGCAAACTCCTGGAACGAATGGTGAGTCGGCGGCTCATGTGGATCCTCGAAGCTCGGGGCCTCCTGGCCCAGCAACAGGGGGGCTTCCGTCAGGGCTGCTCAGCGATAGAATATTTAGTCTCGCTAGAGTTGGCTATTCGTACAGCTTTTACTCGGCGAGAACATCTAGTTGCTGTTTTCTTTGCTCTTCAGAAGGTGTACGATACCACCTGGCACCATCATAGCCTTGCTACGCTGCACGAATGGGGCTTATGGGGTTCACTTCAGATTTTTCTAAGGAATTTTCTCTCCAATCGCTCCTGACGGGTTAGTTGGCACTTATTTTAGATCTGCTGATATTCAGGAGAACGGTGTCCTGCAGGGCTCAGTTCTCAGTGTTCCCCTCTTTTTGGTGCCAATTAATGGTCTTGCAGCTGTGGTGGGCTCATCAGTCTGTTCCTCTCTATATGCCGATGACTTTTGTCTTGATAACAGTTCCCCAAGCATCTGTGTCGCTGAACGGCGGCTGAGGGAGCTATCCTTCAGGCACATTTTTTGGCATCCAACCATGGTTTTCAGTTCTCAGCCTCTAAGACCCGAGTGATGCATTTGTCGGCGGCGAACAGTTCACCTCCGTCCAGAGTTTTACCTTGCCAATGCACTCCTTCATACTGAGGAGCACATCGCTTTCTTGACATGCTGTTTGATGCTCGGCTCACTTGGACACCTCATCTTCGTGAGCTTAAACAATGGTGCTGGCAGCACCTCAACATCCTTTGCTGCCTCAGCCACACCGTTTGGGGGGCTACACAAACAACCCTCCTACACCTCTATAAGGCCTTAGTACACTACACCTCTATAAGGCCTTAGTACACTCCTGTCTCGACTACAGGAGCCTGGTGTATGATTCAGCAGCACATACAATGTTGCAGATCCCCGACCCCATTCTCCATTGTGGCGTCAGATTGGCAACAGGAGCCTTACACACTTGTCCGGTGATTAGCCTTCTTGTAAAAGCTGGAATCCCTCCCCTACTATTGTTGCTTGCGTCATACATCGCCCGCATCCGTGCCTCGCCCGACCACCCAAACCGCAGGCTCCTATTTCCATATTCTGCACTCCCCTCCCCACGATAGCGGCCTAGGTCGGGTGTTTTGATCGCGGTCCTTGTTCGTTCCCTTCTCTCGTCAATTGAGTCCCTTTCCCTTCCTCCATCCTTTCGGCCCTCTTCTTCTACCCCTCCTTGGTCCCTCCCTCTCTTGCGGCTTTGCTTGGATTTGTCCTGCGACTCCAAGTCCTCCGTTCCACCTACCAGTCTTTGTCAACAATTTATGGCTCTTCTTGCCGCATTTCACGATGCAGATGTAGTCTATACCAATGGTTCTGTGGCCGATGGACGCACTGGGTTTGCTTTCATCCACGGCGACTACCTTGAGCAGCATTCCCTGCCTTGTGGGAGCAGTGTTTTCACTGCAGAGCTGGTGGCTTCTTATGGTGCACTCACTCACCTTTTCTCATTTGTCATATGCAGTGACTCCCTGAGTGGATAGCAAGCACTCGACCAGTGTTTTTCTCGGGACCCTTCGGTGCGTGGTATTCAAGATGCTGTTTTTGCTCTCGCCGAGTGTGGCTGTTCAGGGACATTTGTGTGGACCCCGGGCCAGGAAACAAATGTGTCGATCAGTTGGCCAAGCAGGCCACCACTTCGCCACCCCTTGAGCTTGGTCTCGTGGAAAGAGGTCTCCAGTCAGCCCTACATCGCAAGGTCTGCGATGTCTGTAGCTCTGAATGGTGTGTCTGGAACATGCCAAATAAGCTCCACATGGTCAAGTCGTCTACAGCTGCATGGAACTCATCCTTGAGGGGCACGCGCAGAGACTCAGTTGGTCTCTGCCGTATCTGAATTGGACATACACGGGTGAACCACAGCTATCTCCTTCACCGTGAGAACCCGCCCAAGTGTCGCTGTGATACAGGGCTGACAGTGATCCATCTTCTGATGGACTGCCCCCCTTTAGCCCCCTTGTGGCAGTCCTTTAATTTACCAGCTGCACTTCCTTTAATTCTAGGTGACGATGACTCTATAGTAGACTCAGTTTTACGTTTTATCCATGCAGCTGGGTTTTATCACTCACTCTAGTGTGGGCGCTCTTGCATGATTTCTCAGGCTACACCCACTCCAGCGACTTAATTGTGACATGGATACTAAAATAGTGTCTTTCATGGTAACAAGTTGTTTTGGTACCTCTATCCACGCTTTGCAGCTGGAGGTTATTCATTTGTCATTGAGTGGTTGACCTTTTACCTGATCCATCAACCACTGTAGTCTGATTTACTCTATTCAACTATTTGCCCTGTTGCTTTCGAGTGTTCTCTGTTTTGTATTATTGCAGTGTTCATTTTTGCTCTGTACCCCTTGGTCTTCCCTCCCTCTGGGTGCAGAGGTTACGCTTTTACTGTATAGGCCATTTACAAGTACGTCTGCTTCGAACAGGGGACTGATGACCTTGATGTTTAGTCCCCATCAAACCCCAAAACCAACCAACCAACCGACCACTTAGTCTGGAAAATTTCACACTGATCTTCTTGAAGACCAATTTGGATAGAAGAGAAAAAACTGACCTACATTTCTGAAGATCGTAAAGAAATCTGTGATAGGTAGACTAATCAAAGTAAATTATTTCTATGTTTCATAACCATAGAAAGGATACACACTATTTTCTCACTGTTCTGCCTCTCCCTGTGTATCAGATTATGACAATGGTGTTAACAGCTACTTACCATTGATCATGTACCTCAGTGGCTGCAAGAAAACTGAAATGCAATGTGTGCTAGAACAGTCTAGTTTTTCACAAAGTCATTAATTATGAGGAGTGGGTCATGCATATAAGGCACTCAGATACAAGTAGCCTACTTGACATAAGGCCATTTGTCATTAAGGTTGTAATGTATGCTACAGCTATGTCACTTTTTCAAACTTAATCATTTTTAATCTGAAAAGCCCATATTGCAGGAGTATAACCACACACACACACACACTGAGGGATTGATAGTGTGTAATTTGTCATCAAATTTTGAGCAGCCTAATTTGTGTGACTGTCAAATGATTGAAAACATTCTGAAAATTATACTGTGTTACAACAAATTTGTTACTGGTGTAATAAAAAATACACACCATGCATTCAGTCAAATGCTAGCAAGAAGAGAAAGCTGGAAACTTTAAAAAGTGACAATCCTTTTTAATATGCCTATTCCAGTAGCATTGCTACATAACTGAAACACTTTCAGTATCAGTGCAGCAAACTCCGATGTGAAGAGAGCAGATTGTGTTAAGGATCAGTTTGCATGATTGGTTGTCTTATAATACTGTGTTGTGAATAATTTTCTAATTTGACTTTATTCATTCATACATAAATACAACTATAAAGAAGAAATCTTTGTTTTTCTTCTGTTTGTTCCTATACCATTCGACTGATTGCAGTGTAGCTCATAAGCTTTGAGTTGAGCTCATGCCTTCAAAAGTTTGTCAGGATAACAATGTGTAGGTTGTAACGGAACATATTAAAGGCTTTACTGTACCGAAGTATGTGATACCCACCAAATTCAACCAGTTTAACGAGTATTTATGATTATAGAAAAGTTATTGTGTATGTTAACAATGATTGCGTAACATGTCTCCATAAACAGTCAACCCATTAAATTATACTGAATAACTAACCCACACAAAAGTTAATATCACTTGATCACTGATACAGCAAATGTCATCATGTAAAAACACTGAGTTCATCTTAAATAATTAATATGAAGTATGAAAAATAGTGTACAACTTAGGTATTTTGGATCTCCTTAAATAAAAATCACCCAGTGAAACCTATTTGTTCACTAGGAGCGGTTTCACTTAGTATTCACGAAATCAATCCTGTTTTAGACAAAAACCAATGTATTTCTTAATAATTCATGTTAATTACTTATTTATGCAAAGTAGAGAAGTCAATTGACAAACTTCTAGAAAACGGACTTTTTGTAACAAAGAATTATTCTGTCAAGTCAACAAATCTGTCTGTCATTTTAATAACATGTTAAATTATGTCACTCGATGCAAATTAATAACTTTTCTGCACAAATTATGATAACAGATGTACATGTGACTTGTAAACTATATCTCTTTTTAGTAGTTCTTTGACAATGTTATAAATACGAGCAGCAAGAAGGGTCGAGAGGCAGTCGGAATGTCACTTTGGTACAGTGTGTTAGTGTGTTATTGTTTGAGGTGGATAAACAATGCAAAGAACATGTAAAGGAAGTTGTGTTGTGTCATAGTCTTTGGTGGACAGTGGAATTAAGATGGCCACCAGAGAAATAAATATTTGAAGTTTACATATTTGTTGGTTTCGTTCAACCTTTATCATCAAAAGCACATAAAGCAAAACACGGGACCTCATGATTTTTAACCCTAGACAACCAGATTTAGAGCCAGCATCAACATCGAGACACAGCAGCGATCCAGCAAGCAGCAGTGATTACTACAATGCATTGTAATGGCGCCAACCTAACATCAAGTGCTAACAAGCTCCGTAAATGGGAGTGAAATAGTGCGGTTATAGCAATTAGCAATATCTACGACCAGGCGACCATTACAAAAGTGGGGGCTCGTCCGGGATCTTTAAGTGCATCGATGATAATAGTGCAGCGATAAATTTCGTAAGTGCTTAGCATTCCAAAAAAAAGTTTATTTGTGCAGTGTGGCAACAGTGAAAATATGTCAAAAATAAATAAATGAATAAAGTGTGTTTGTGCGACTACCAAAACCATCATCACACCGCTCGGAAGATTAACGTCTGGATAATGTCAACAGAATTCATCAATCAAGACTTCAGCTTCAATAAAACCGAATAGAAGTGAAGAAACCAACAGGAACACCGATCACGACATCATAGCATAAAGCAAGGTATTTTGTTGTTGTTGTCATTTAAATATAATTAATAGTTAACATGTCTCTACCTGAGAGTGATGAAATTCGTAGGAAATGTAAAAATTGAACCAGGGGATGGTGAACAATTAAACTTAACAGAGTGGCTAGCAGGGTTTGCAACTCAAATAAGCTCGCAACTTAAACAATCCAGTGAAGAAATAAGTGTGAAACTGAAAGAAAACACAGATAGACTGGATAAGTTAAGTTTCAATTTTGATGTATTAAGTACTCATCTCAATGAGAAGTGTGAGGAAATTAAAACTACCCTCAGTAAGGACACTAGAGAACAGTTGATACACTTCAGAAAAGAATTTCAAGTTAAAGTTGAAAGTTTAGATGAAAACATACAAGCTAACACAGACAGCATTGCTGTCATCTACAACAGAGTAGATACTGAAGTTGAAAGATTAGATCAGAGAATAGACAAAACTTCAGAAAACCTTAAACAAGAATACAAACTGTATACCACTAATGTAGATACAAAAGTAGAAAATATACACACTAAATGTACGCAATTGGAGGATGCATTGATGTCCAAACAAACGATTTACAATCAAAATACAATGTATGGGCACATCCAAGTGAAATGCTTTCCTGGTGAAAATCTGCACCCTATTGACTTTATTCACCAATGTAAGGATCTGTTTGTGGTAGGAATGTCAGATAACATAAAAATTAAGTTAGTAAAACGGTTTCTAGAAGGGGAGGCCCTATCCTGGGCAAATGAGAATAATGATTCTTGGAATACTTTTGAAGAGTTTGAAGCTAAATTTATTTGCAAATTTTGGTCACAATCCATACAAGCCAGATTAAAGTCAGAATTTCTAAATGGACCAGTGTATAGAGGGAAAGTAGGGGGAATGCAAAAATTTTGCAGACATCAATTGAAAAAGCTTGCTCACTTGAATAACTCTTTTGATATTATGACACAAATTGATGTTTTAAAAAGAAGGTTACCAGAGAGACTGCAGTGGGAATTGGTCCATGGACCAGACGATTCAATGGAAGAGTTCCTGAAATTTGTAGATAGATTAGATAGGGCCTTGGAAAGAGAAAATAACCAAAGTTTTGGCTCTGGCAACAACCAGTATGGGGGGTGGAACAGGAATGTAAATAGAGATTATTATGGGAGGAGAGACTTTGAAAATTCTGGAAATAATGCTCCAAATAGGGGAGATAGGAGATATGAAAATGATTTCAGAAACAATACACAGGAGGGAGGATGGAGGAGAGATAACAGGAATGATAGAAGTAGGTATTGGGGAAGAGAACAAGATAGAAGGGGGTTTGCTGAAACTAGTGAACAAAACGACAACTACAAACGGACAGACCGAGGGATCCAGCCGGGAAACGGTGGACAGTCCCACTAGATGTCTGTAGTTTTGGGGCTAGACAATATTATGATAGGACAACACATAACCGAAACTGGAAAAGGAGAGGATACAATGTAAAGAGTAAGTACCATGAAAACACTGATGTTGTTAGAATGAATAAATTAGAATTTAATAAAAGGTTTTGGGATACTATGAGTAAAAGTGATACAGTTAATAAAAACAGTGTTCAAGCACAGGTAGTTAGTGAAAGTGCAGAAGTTGAAGGTATTGCAGAGTTCCATAGTTGGGCTGAAAAAGATACTGGTCTTAATATCAAGTCAGACACACCACAAATAGAATCCATTTTGGGGGGTTTATTTGATAAGAAGGGGGATGACGAAGTGTTTAATGGAGCCAAAGACTCAATTGCTGAGATTCAGATACATAGGGGGGAAACTGAAGATGGGGTTGTTGCGGAGGAGGAGGAAGAAGTAATAGAGGGACATTTAAATAATGATCCTAAATCAAGTGATGTTGTTGATGAGAGTGTGGAGGAAGAAATAAAAGTATTTGTAGAATTGAAAAGTGATGATGAGGTAAAGGTAAGTGGTGTGACAAACATGGGTAATAATGAGGTTAATGTAAGTGAAATGCAGACTAGGGAATGTGTATCTGAGGACAAACTATTGCCTATTGGGAACTATGAAACACTAATCTATGAGAATGGTAATAATAATATTAAAGAAAATATAAAGGGATGGAATGTAAATGTGTGTTTTCAAGAGAAAGGGGAAAAGTTTTTAGAAGTTTTGTGGAACAACTATGGAAACTGTATAAACAAAGATGACTTTTGGAAAGAATTAGCAAAGGTAAGTGCAACCTTGTATCCTACATGGTGGACAAGAATCCGTAGTGGACTTTATAAAAAAGGGGGTGAAAACAGTAGTTTGTTAAGTGACAACACAGTGTTAAAAGGAACAGTTGAAAACAAAGGTTTATGTTTAAATCTCAATGCTTGGCAAACAGAGAGGGATGTGTCTAAGTGTAGGAAAGAGACATTAGACTTAGGAACTAAAGACATTGAAAATGATCTATTGTTTGAAAATACTGAAATAGACAAAGATGTTGAGCTAGGCTGTCCATATGTAAAAGTAAACATTTCCATTGGTCCATTTGAAATAAAAGAAAGCCCACATCCTAATGCGTACAGACTTATCTTTCCCAAATCAAGAAGGTTATTTGGATTAAGAAACATCACTGAATTGAAACCATATAAGCATGATTAAGCACATTTCCCTGTTTGAATACAGTTACTTACCCATTTTCCACAAAGCATGTTATCAGCAAAGTTTTTTACTGGGTGTGTCTAATAGCAACTACCACTCATCCTACAGACCCTGGAGAAGTTCCAGATCTCTGAGAGAATGTTTTTATATTTATATTGTCACTATTGAATATTAAATTTTGAGACATCTTCTTTACTTGCAACGGGCAAGAAGGTGACAAACATTTATTACTTTCCTTTTGTATTGTTGAATATGGGGCGTAGTTGCACCAAATAAAAGACAATGAAAAAATTGTTGTGCAAGACCCATCATTTTGTGACTATTGTGTTCTTAGGCATAAGATTTGTGTACAATTTTCTACAGTTAATCAGATGTTCACCAAGTTTGATGTTTGTGTTATGTTGTGAAGTGTCCAATTTTAGTATTAATATGTTCTTGTACTGTCTTGACTATGCGTCTCAATGGGAGACAAGTTTTTTAAATATTTCCTTTTTTTGCAAGTGCATATTATATTCATACATGTGACTTCTCTAGTGTTTGTGTTTATATATCATGTCCATACTTATATTTATGTTCTTTGTTTTCATTTCTTTTATATGGCTCAAAAAGAGCAGACAGTTGCAATATTTTCTTATGGACATATGACCTGTCCATCTATGTAATATATTTATGTTCCTTCTATTATCTTGATTAATCTGTGACTCAATGAGAACTGACTTTGAAATTATTTACATATATTTTTGATATATCTTAAAATCGCATGTGATATATTTGTGTCTGTTTTAATCATTTTCCATGTGGCTCACTGGGAGCAAAGATTAACATTTTTTTTTACTTTCATATATTACTAATTATTTTTATTATGCTGTCATACTGAATGACATAACATAAAGTGCATTTGAAACAACACAACTAAAATATTTGCAGGAAAAAGTCATTTTGAAACGGTGTAACGGTCATTGCATACATACACATTGTGCATAGTAAAACAAAAAAAATTATTAAAGTAGTACTTTTCCAAATTTTAACAATTTGACACATTTGTCCTAGTCGGCTAATATCATTAACATTCTGTAAATGATATTACCCGAGGGGGGTATTGTAACGGAACATATTAAAGGCTTTACTGTACCGAAGTATGTGATACCCACCAAATTCAACCAGTTTAACGAGTATTTATGATTATAGAAAAGTTATTGTGTATGTTAACAATGATTGCGTAACATGTCTCCATAAACAGTCAACCCATTAAATTATACTGAATAACTAACCCACACAAAAGTTAATATCACTTGATCACTGATACAGCAAATGTCATCATGTAAAAACACTGAGTTCATCTTAAATAATTAATATGAAGTATGAAAAATAGTGTACAACTTAGGTATTTTGGATCTCCTTAAATAAAAATCACCCAGTGAAACCTATTTGTTCACTAGGAGCGGTTTCACTTAGTATTCACGAAATCAATCCTGTTTTAGACAAAAACCAATGTATTTCTTAATAATTCATGTTAATTACTTATTTATGCAAAGTAGAGAAGTCAATTGACAAACTTCTAGAAAACGGACTTTTTGTAACAAAGAATTATTCTGTCAAGTCAACAAATCTGTCTGTCATTTTAATAACATGTTAAATTATGTCACTCGATGCAAATTAATAACTTTTCTGCACAAATTATGATAACAGATGTACATGTGACTTGTAAACTATATCTCTTTTTAGTAGTTCTTTGACAATGTTATAAATACGAGCAGCAAGAAGGGTCGAGAGGCAGTCGGAATGTCACTTTGGTACAGTGTGTTAGTGTGTTATTGTTTGAGGTGGATAAACAATGCAAAGAACATGTAAAGGAAGTTGTGTTGTGTCATAGTCTTTGGTGGACAGTGGAATTAAGATGGCCACCAGAGAAATAAATATTTGAAGTTTACATATTTGTTGGTTTCGTTCATCCTTTATCATCAAAAGCACATAAAGCAAAACACGGGACCTCATGTTTTTTAACCCTAGACAACCAGATTTAGAGCCAGCATCAACATTGAGACACAGCAGCGATCCAGCAAGCAGCAGTGATTACTACAATGCATTGTAATGGCGCCAACCTAACATCAAGTGCTAACAAGCTCCGTAAATGGGAGTGAAATAGTGCGGTTATAGCAATTAGCAATATCTACGACCAGGCGACCATTACAAGGTACATTGTGAAAGACCTCTTGGATGCGGTAAAGTTAGAATTTATTATAGAACAAAAAAATGAAACAGTGATTATGACTTTTTTGTTTCACTCTCTCATATGCAGGATTGCTTCAATGCGTTGCTCAAAGTAAGATTGTATTGTGTGATTCGGAATAAGAGAAGATTTAATAACAGCATTAACTATTTTTATTGAAGTGGAGCGGAGCGAAGATTGGAGGATTTCCTTCATCTTGAGAGGCACTGGTGTTTTTGGAGTCAGCTGCCTGCATCTACAATTGAAATGAAATGTAATAGGAAGTCCACGGTCCTATTTTGTAAGATAAACAGAAGTTTGAGCTTTCAGAAGACATAATGAAAATAAATAAATAAAAAAAGGATGCAAGGTAAAGTGAAGGAAGACTAGCACAATTTCGTACACACAGATCATTTACTGATAACGCAATTCTACTATCCATTAATTTTTTTCCTTTTTTTTTACTGTTATAATAAAACTGGTGAGATAAGTGCCACTACTTCAGGCTGCCAGTTGTAAGTAGGGTTTATTAACTATTGTTATAGAAAGTGATTTCTATGACATTGTTACTACTCATAAAAACTAATCATCTGTATTATCTGTTTACATGAATCACAATGGGAAGCGAGTAAAGCAAAAAGGAACAAAATTTTGGAGAGAAATAAGAACTTGACCCAGGTTATATGAAATTTTCCAGAGTAAGCTGTTTTGATCGGTGCAGCAAAGATAGTATCGCGCAGCAAAGTTTCTTATATGCTTAGGCTTGGTAGCACCTCTTTTAATGTAAATACATAGCTTTTCCTTATTATTCCCTTCCTTGAATTTTATTGTGGAAAATTTACCATAATTTTCCAGTGTGATACACGTTGTCAGTAAAACAAAGAATTGTGACACAATAGTTTGCATATCATAATAGATACAAAACAGGCTTTGACATCTTGTAAATTACAATTAAGTGTAATAATTGGCATATGAAATTTTTAGCATTTCTTGTGAAATTTTTATTTTTGCATATTCATACATTGCAGAAAAATATGTCCATTGTTGATATCAATAGAGAAAACGCAATTGGCTGAGGTGGGATAGAATTGTGCAAAGTTCAGGTGCCATGCATGTCTACCACAAAAAGTTCACGTAGGACAGATGAGTGTCCCAGTTGTGACAAATGATAGTGATGCTCCACAGCAGAATAATCTTGACGATACAATGTTTACAATTGACAAGACAATGTCACGCAGCTCCGAGAGTGAAATACTGCTTACAAATGAAACATAGAACAATACAAATACATATTTGGACAACACATTACAAAGTAGATAGTACCCTTTGTAGTAAAACTGATGGACTGCTATGACAGTTATTACCTAACAAACTTGAAATTAGATAATGCGTATGAACACAGTAAAACAGCAAAAAAAGTGTTACATAAGATAAATACAATGAAACAAGAACAAAAATAAGTATTTGCGAGTCAGTCCCTCCGACGTTCAATGACTTAGCCAAGAATTTTCACACTGATGAAACATTGAATGATATGAAAAACAAGCAAAGCTTTAAGTTCTTTCTGAAGTTAACAATAACATTACAGTGTTGAAATAGAAGGTAGATTCTTTTAATGACCATCATGACTAGTAGAGCAACAGATAAAGAAAATTGCAGATGTGAAGACGTATATCGAAGCAACACAAAATGAGTTGCGCTTGACAGTAAAAATGTTACCCATGTTGTTAGACAAAATAAAGAAACTATGAAGGTGTACCTCTAGCTTATAACATTCTTAACTACTCGTAATAATGGGGTTGTTCATAGTTACTCAGGATGTACCGCAGTCGAAGTCCTGAGTAAATTGACAGTCACTGTAAATTAACTACTGGAGAGTTAATTTGGTTTCATCATTTTTATAATACTTTCAAAACAAAATCGAAGTATTACTGCATTAGCCTACAATACAAAAGGAACAGCTACATGCTCATTGCTCAAAAACCAAAACCAGACTGATTTACATTGCCAACATGGCTGTAACTATTTATACTTTCTTAACAATCCCAAACAATCCTTGGGATTGTTTAAAATGATTATTTGATTAATTAACAAATAAAACTCATCCTAAAACAAATGACACATTTCAATGTTTACCTAGATTTTTATATATTAAACACAAGTGAATTCTAGTCTCTATATTAATTGTATCATGTATAAACAATACACTTGTTATATTTACTAATTACAGAAGATTCATATCATGTAAAATGTTCCTATCAATTAACAGACTTCTTCTACACATTAGTGTTATTAAGATTCTATAATTATTTTCTTCGTAACTTTTTTCACAAGTACATATTTCCATAAAACTCAGTCAGAAATTACTCTTTATGGTTAAAATTTGTGTGTTTATATTAGTTTCAGTTAGACTATTACTGTACAATTGGACTATTTGTCCAAATCAGGAAGTGGAAGAGGTGAATTTGTACAGGAAAGTAAAAAAGGATGTGACTTGAAAAGGAAAGAGTCACACCAGCTCAAAGCCTTGGATTCACCACCCCCAAATTGCAAAAAGAGCTTGCAACCTCCTGAGGAAAGAGAATTCTTGTGATGTTATGTAAGTGATGAAGGCTGTTTCTATAATTTCAGGTGCATAACATTCCTGAGTCCAAATAATCTTTTGGACTTAGGATATACAAGTCTATAAGCATTTGGGTGTGGGTTGTCAACGATTTGAAATGGCCCTATATAAATATCAAAAGATTTCTTTATTTCTCTATTTAGTGCTTTAGCTTTGGTGTAACTTTTTGTCAAGACTAGATCCTCAACTTTGAATTCAGAGTTTCTTTGTATGTTTGTCATGCCATTTCTTTCTTTTTTCATTATAATCTTTAATAGCTCTTCTAACTATCTCCTCTCTTTCAGCTGCTGTTACACTTTTACAAGCAGGAAACTAAATAAGATCTTTGATTAAGGAAGGAGGTTTTTGGTCAAACATGATCTCATAAGGAGAGTATCCTGTGGTAGTATGTTGTAGGCTATTCACAATGTCTTCAAATTCAGTAACATAACCAATGTGTGTGATCTTTCTGACAAAGTTCTACAAAATCTATCAATTTCCCTCATGTACCATTCAGTTGGGTTGCATTTAGGTGAATAGGATGATATTAAGTGATGTCTGGTGCATGGAAGTAACCCACCTGATTCTAAATCTGCTGATCATGTGGGATATGCCTTCAAGTCCTCTGTTGGAATGGAAAATCATCTGCTGCCACCTACATATGGGGTGTTTACTGCAGAATTGATGGCAATTTCCCAGGCCCTTACCTTCATTAAACAGTCCCAACACAACCGTGTTTTGTCATGTACAGACTCTGAGTGGCCTTCTGGCTATTGACTGGTGTGTTTTTCGCGCCATCCCTTGGTCTTTGCCATCCAGGACCATCTTGCTGATATTCACCGTGCAGCTTGTTCCTTTGGGTCCCTGGCCATGTGGGTATCCCTTATAACCCCCCCCCCCCCTCCCCATTTTCTGTAACCCCTCCTGCAGAGAATTTATGGCTTCACATCAAATCCCACTTCGCACAATCATGGGCCAACTCTTGGGAGGCTACTTCCCTGTCTAATAAACTTTGTGCAATTAAGGTGACACCAAGCCTGTGGCGTTATTCCTTTCACCTCTCCCAAAAGGACTCGAGCACACTGGGTCATCTCCGCATTGGCCATACCAGGCTGCCCCATGGTTTTCTTTTGCGTGGTGAGCCACCCCCACTTTGCGGTTGTGGAGCCTTCCAGTCAGTAGCCCACATATTAGTTGAATGCTCCCTTCTTTTGGCTCTGCGTGCTAAGTACAGACTCCCCCGCACTTTACCTTTGATGTTGGCTGACGATTCCCCGATGGTCGATCTGGTTGTCTGTTTCCTTTGGGAAAGTGGTTTTTATTCTCAGTTTTTAGGTCTTTAATCTCTCTCTGGTGTTGGGGCAGGGTGGTGAGTGTTGGGGTATCTCCCACTGTAAGCCATGTTTGGAGATTCCCGACTCCCCTCCCTGGCCGAGATCCTCTTTCTTTCCCTTTTCTCTGTTTTTATCATTTTTTTCTAGGATTGGTTAGTCTCCTTTTCCCACACGCACTTCTACTTTCCAGCAGTTGCACCTTTTAAGTCGCAGGTGGTCTTGCCTCTGCTGCTGCAGATGTGGGATATTTCCTGCCTCTAGCATAGCGTTGCATTCACTCTCTTGCTGACTTCCCTCATTTTGTTTTTACCATTGACAACATGACTGCCCTTTTACATTTTTTAGCCTTTTCCCTTTTATCGTTCTGACTTTTATGAGATGTCACACTATCGGAATGGACCACATTTGCAATGAGGGACTGATGACCTTGCTGTTTGGTCCCTTCAACCCCAACCAACTTTGTCTGGTGTTATGTTCTTCTACAAAATCCTTCCTAAATTTAGGAGTAAATTGGCTCCCATTGTCAGATAAAATGGCCTTAGGTGTACCCACATTAGTGAAGTAGTCCTTTACAAATGTAGAAGCTATTTTCTTACTAGTTGCTTTCTTTAAAGGATAAAATTTCACACATTTAGAAAACAAATCTACAATGATGAAAATATACTGAAATCCTCCTTTAGCTCTTGGAAGTTGACCATACAAATCTATCCCTATCAAATCCAACTATTTATGTGGTACTACATTTTGTAGAAGCCCGTTGTTGGTTTTGTTACTAACTTTTGTTCTTTGACATCTATCACAGTAGGCGAGTAAGGTCATAACTCTCCTGGACATATTATGAAAATATATACACTCTTGTACAAAAATTGCAATGTGCCACAGTGTTCGAAGCTTTTATGTGTGTACTTTATCAAAGTATTTATATGAGAATCTGGCCAGCAAACTTTCCAGGCATCACTATCTGTGCTATGTCTATAAAACAGAATACCTTTGAAGACCTGATAATACATTTGTACTTTCTCATAACCTTTCTTCCCTAAATAACTTTTAACAAGCTTCCACTAATCATCACCATTTTGATATCTTCTCAATTGATTACAGATTTTTCTAATTTCACTTTCCCCTTTGACATCTTTAAAATACATTATTTTAAACTTTCCTTCCTGACTATTGTTTCCATTATCATTTTCATTACCCACTGCCATTCTTGACGGGCATCAGTGATGACATTTTCCTTACCTTTTAGAAAATGAACTGTGTATTTAAAGAAGAACATTGACCACCTGGTAATTCTCCCATGATACAATTTACACTCTTGTAAGTAAGTTAATGTTTTATGATCTGTATAAACTTTGACTTCATGCCCAAACAAATTATTTTTAAATTTTTTGAATCCCCATACAATTGCCAAAAGTTCCTTTTCAGTTGTTGTTGTTGTTGTCGTCGTCTTCAGTCCTGAGACTGGTTTGATGCAGCTCTCCATGATACTCTATCCTGTGCAAGCTTCTTCATCTCCCACTACCTACTGCAACCTACATCCTTCTGAATCTGCTTAGTGTATTAATCTCTTGGTCTCCCTCTACGATTTTTACCCTCCACGCTGCCCTCCAATGCTAAATTTGTGATCCCTTGATGCCTCAAAACATGTCCTACCAACCGATCCCTTCTTCTAGTCAAGTTGTGCCACAAACTTCTCTTCTCCCCAATCCTATTCGATACCTCCTCATTAGTTACGTGATCTACCCACCTTATCTTCAGCATCCTTCTGTAGCACCACATTTCGAAAGCTTCTATTCTCTTCTTGTCCAAACTATTTATCGTCCATGTTTCACTTCCATACATGGCTACACTCCATACAAATACTTTCAGAAACGACTACCTGACACTTAAAACTATACTTGATGTTAAAAAATTTCTCTTCTTCAGAAACGATTTCCTTGCCATTGCCAGTCTACATTTTATATCCTCTCTACTTCGACCATCATCAGTTATTTTACTCCCTAAATAGCAAAACTCCTTTACTACTTTAAGTGTCTCATTTCCTAATCTAATCCCCTCAGCATCACCCAATTTGACTACATTCCATTATCCTCATTTTGCTTTTGTTGATGTTCATCTTATACCCTCCTTTCAAGACACTATCCATTCCATTCAACTGCTCTTCCAAGTCCTTTGCTGTCTCTGACAGAATTACAGTGTCATTGGCGAACCTCAAAGTTTTTATTTCTTCTCCATGGATTTTAATACCTACTCCGAATTTTTCTTTTGTTTCCTTTACTGCTTGCTCAATATACAGATTGAATAACATTGGGGAGAGGCTACAACCCTGTCTCACTCCTTTCCCAACCACTGCTTCCCTTTCATGTCCCTCGACTCTTATAACTGCCATCTGGTTTCTGTACAAATTGTAAATAGCCTTTCGCTCCTTGTATTTTACCCTTTCACCTTCAGAATTTGAAAGAGAGTATTCCAGTTAACATTGTCAAAAGCTTTCTCTAAGTCTACAAATGCTAGAAACGTAGGTTTGCCTTTTCTTAATTTTTCTTCTAAGATAAGTCGTAAGGTTAGTATTGCCTCACGTGTTCCAACATTTCTATGGAATCCAAACTGATCTTCCCCGAGGTCCGATTCTACCAGTTTTTCCATTCGTCTGTAAAGAATTCGTGTTAGTATTTTGCAGCTGTGACTTATTAAACTGATAGTTCGGTAATTTTCACATCTGTCAACACTTGCTTTCTTTGGGATTGGAAGTATTATGTTCTTCTTGAAGTCTGTGGGTATTTCGTCTGTCTCATACATCTTTCTCACCAGATGGTAAGAGTTTTGTCATGACTGGCTCTCCCAAGGCCATCAGTAGTTCTAGTGGAATGTTGTCTACTCCCGGGGCCTTGTTTTGACTCAGGTCTTTCAGTGCTCTGTCAAACTCTTCACGCAGTATCTTATCTCCCATTTCATCTTCATCTACATCCTCTTCATTTCCATAATATTGTCCTCAAGTACATTGCCCTTGTATAAACCCTCTATGTACTCCTTCCACCTTTCTGCCATCCCTTCTTTGCTTAGAACTGGGTTGCCATCTGAGCTCTTGATATTCATACAAGTGGTTCTCTTCTCTCCAAAGGTCTCTCTAATTTTCCTGTAGGCAGTATCTATCTTACCCCCTAGTGAGATAAGCCTCTACATCCTTACATTTGTCCTCTAGCCATCCCTGCTTAGCCATTTTGCACTTCCTGTCGATCTCATTTTTGAGACGTTTGTATTCCTTTTTGCCTGCTTCATTTACTGCATTTTTGTATTTTCTCCTTTCATCAATTAAATTCAATATTTCTTCTGTTACCCAAGGATTTCTATTAGCTCTCATCTTTTTACCTACTTGATCCTCTGCTGCCTTCACTACTTCATCCCTCAGAGCTACCCATTCTTCTTCTACTGTATTTCTTTCCCCCATTCCTGTCAATTGTTCCCTTATGCTCTCCCTGAAACTCTCTACAACCTCTTGTTCTTTCAGTTTATCCAGGTCCCATCTCCTTAAATTCCCACCTTTTTGCAGTTTCTTCAGTTTCAATCTGCAGTTCATAACCAGTAGATTGTGGTCAGAATCCACATCTGCCCCTGAAAATGTCTTACAATTTAAAACCTGGTTCCTAAATCTCTGTCTTACCATTATATAATCTATCTGATACCTTTTAGTATCTCCAGTTCTTCCAGGTATACAACCTTCTTTTATGATTCTTGAACCAAGTGTTAGCTATGATAAAATTCTACAAGGTGGCTTCCTCTTTCATTACTTCCCCCCAATCCATATTCACCTACTAAGTTTTTTTCTCTCCCTTTTCCTACTGACGAATTCCAGTCACCCACGACTATTAAATTTTCATCTCCCTTCACTACCTGAATAATTTCTTTTATCTCGTCATACATTTCATCAATTTCTTCATCATCTGCAGAGCTAGTTGGCATATAAACTTGTACTACTGTAGTAGGCATGGGCTTTGTGTCTATCTTGGCCACAATAATGCGTTATCATGTAATTTCTCTCATGTTTCTGTAAGGTTCTGCTTGCAAATGCTATAGAATTATGTTCAATTTTCCCATTCATTTCTTTCTCTCGGAATAAATGTACCCCCAGTCGATAATCACAACTGTCTGTCATCAAACAAAATGGTAAAAATAAATCAGGTTTGTGGAGGATTTCACTTTCTGGCATTCATCAGACCAATCCCACGCTGCATTTTTTTCTTAATAGGTTGTTCAAGCATGGTGCATAAAGTGCCTGTGTTTTTACATATTTTTGATAGAAGTT
This sequence comes from Schistocerca cancellata, assembly GCF_023864275.1. Lineage (NCBI taxonomy): Eukaryota > Metazoa > Arthropoda > Insecta > Orthoptera > Acrididae > Schistocerca > Schistocerca cancellata. Next base: position 157,303,991 of record NC_064635.1, on the reverse strand, counting down.
TACTAATCCAAAATAAGACTTTAAATCTTTTTTATTTCTAGGTTTTGGGAATTTTGCAATGGCCTCAGTCTTTTCTCCAACAGGCAAAATCCTTTTTTCATTTATGCACTGGCCAAGAAATTGTAATTCTTTCATTGTAAACTTACATTTTTCTAATTTCAAAGTCATTTACTAATCATATTACCACCTGGAGACTGTTCCATATTTTTCATGGCAATTTTATCATCTGAGTACACACTTTGACAAATTTCACTTAAGACCTTACACTTTTGATCACCATACTGAGATTTGTTACTATAGTCATTGACTACACTCAGTACTCTATCACTAATTATATCTTTTCCATTTTCACAAACACATTCAGATACATCATCACTAACATCAACTGGTAACATTAATCTATCAGGCACTGCTCTACTGGTTTCTAACTCATTACTTGAACACACATCTGAATTTGCTGAATCATTCAGCATCAAATCATCAACTCTAACTTCTACATATACCATCCCAACTAATTCTGTAAGTAAAATCATCATCATCATCTGAAACATGCTCATCAGAAACATTATCATCACACTTAATATTATTTTCAACATCAAACACATTTCACTCTTTACACACTACTTCAACAACCTCAACACTGTCACTACTCTGGTCTACCACATCCTCATTTTCCTGTCTATTATCTACTGCAATTTCATCTGGAATTACTCTGTCATTCTCATTTCTATTACCAAGCACATGAACATCAGCTTCCACAGATACAGCTCATTTCACAGTCACTCAACATTCTCACTAAACCAAACTCATCAGATCTGTTCTCATCACAATCAGCAACTATTACTGCATG